>NW_026775545.1:0-2458993 GCF_031216515.1 Neocloeon triangulifer
TGCTAAAGTGATTAATCATCAAATTATTAGAAATTTGATATTATTTAAGCTTTCATAATAATAAAAAGTGATCAACATTACAAGATTCGTAATTATATGTTATATAAATATAAAAATTTGATGCAAAAGTCAGAAAATGATTTTTATATAAATATATAGAGCTTCAGTCAAATTATGGTTTCATTTTAATGTTGATCTGCATATAAAGTTATAAAATGTTTACAAAATTTGCACTTAATAAATAAAACAAAAATTTTAAATGAAATAAATATAAACGTTTAATAGGGATTAATAAAAAAATGAATTAAATTATTGAAACAATCGGAAACAATATCAATTATATTATTATTATATTATTATTATATTATTTTTTACTATGTTGCAAATGGGGCGCGTTGCAATGAGTAATTACATCGTGGCGACGCTTCATAAGTCAATAATAATAATAATAATAATAATAATAATAATACAAGTTAATTTGCATGTTTTCAATGTTTTTGTATATTTTTTTTCTTTGGCTGTGAATTATGTCAAATTTCAGTTCCTCTTTTAGTTAATTTGATGAAAAGCAGCGCGTTGCAGATATTTCACCAGCCGCAAATATCGCGGGTGAGAAAATAATTAGCTTAATTCCCCCGACGACGTGGCAAACTCTGGCGGTGTAATTGAATTAAAAGCGGCAGAGCTCTCCGCGGAGGTGTAATAAACGACGGCGGCTCCGGTGATTATCGCGCGACGGCATAGGTGTTGCTCTGGATTTCGCAGCTGCAGCGCACACAACAGGCGTTAGTTAATGAAGTTTGTCGCGAATGAAGATAAATGAAGAGATGATTGGATTAACGCGCCGACGCTGGCGAAAATAAAGCGACGAGAGAGAAAAATGATATCGCACCTGCCATGGCGGAGGAAAACTGCGAAATTTTTCTCCGAATGCGGCTTAATCAAACGGAACGACTCATGCTGCTGACTTAACCCTTTTTTAATGGACCAAGGGGGACGGAAAAGAAACATTTGGCCGCGAGATAAAGGAGGAAAGGGAGAGTAATTATTTTAATGGCCGTGCGCGCGCGATGTGTAAGGAAAGAGAAAGAAAGGCGGAGTTTTCTTCTCTTTCTCATTGTTGCGCGCAGAGCAGAATTAAGCAATTTGCTCGGAACAGGTGAAGAAAACAGCCGGCGCCATTATTAATGCAAATGTGTTTTGTTCTCAACAATTAAGCCTCACTGAGAGTAATTTTCTTTAGAATGAGTGGCGAATGGTGTTTTTAAATGTCGCTTAAAAATATAATTCACGAAAAGCTACGTCAATTTCAGATGATGTATTTTCTGGAAAATTTAAACAGCAGTTTAAAACTTTCATTAGGATTAACAAATCTGGTTAAAACTTTCAAGTTTCTCTTTTCAAACGTGCTTTTCAGCACTTTGAACTCTAATAAATATATAAACAAATTATTTAACCCTACAATTTTTCTATACAAAATTACTTTTTTTCTTTCAATATCTTCTCATTTAAAATTTAGGAAAGAAACACAAAAAAATGACTTAAAAATTTGGTATAAATTTAAAAAAAAAATTATTTTTGATTTTTGCAATAACCTTGAAATAAAATCATCTGATTGAATAGACATTTTAACTATTTTTTGATAACAAAAAAGTACATAAATCCTTTTAAAGACTCACCAAAGCACCAAAACGAGAGCAAGCAAAGATGTTGTCAACATACCTGAAACAAAATAAAAGCAAAATTTAACTAGAGTTTAACAGGAAAATTTCATTTTTGTTTTTATTTAACTTTTTTTATCTCGGGCTCAACCCCGAGCAATCAGAAGCGTTTGTTTCGAGCGGGCGGCGCGCGATATTACATTACACGAAAGCCTCTTGAGAAATAAGCGCGCAATAAAATTTTCGACGGCACACAATAAACGGGGAGATGAAAATCTTAAACACCCGCGTCGCTTGTATTACACTTAAACGGGGCGATTTTTTAATATAAAAATTTTATGCTACAACCGAGCTAGTGAGGGGAATTTTTTAAATGCAAATGCCCCTAACCGACGACGAGTGATAATGTCCTCGTGAATTCATTATGTAAATAATAAAATAAAAAAGTCTAAAGTTTATTCATGAAAATCCGCAAGATCATCACGAAAAACGGCCGAGGTTTTTTATTTCTACCTAATGCGCGAAATAAATTTCACGGGCGAACATTTTCATCTCTCTGGCAAGCTGTTGTCAAAAGTTTTGTTTCTCCGAGAAGTTTGTTTTGCCACGGCAGCTGCCGAGTCTGATTCTCTCTCGTTCAACCTGCGCGGAACCTTCAATTAAAATTTTATTAAAACTTGAGAGATAAACTTTTGCGAGTCGCTCGGCAAACAGCGCGGTTAAAAATCGTGTTAGCGCCGGCGAGCGAATTTATTCCGCTTCATCTTTATTCAACTTTCTCGGCGCGGATGGATGTTTGATGATGAATCCGCCGCCGCCGACGCCGACGCCCCGCACGCGAGTTTTAATTAAAACCATCAATTCGGTATGTATATGCATCAGACCACTCGCGGAAACTTTCACCTTTTTAAGTTCGCTCCGGCGCACGCGGAAAACAGGAAAGATAAATCAAAAATGCTGCGCTTCACCTTCTCCGCAGAGAGTAAATAAATCCGTCTGCCGAAATATGCGCAATTAAGACGAATGATTTAGACGAGCAAAAAAGCTGCGGTGAAAGTTTTACGCGGCTGACGAAACCTTCATTAAATTTGAGAGCGTCCGAAAAGTCGTCGTTCGTGATGGGAGGGAAATTTGAAGTGAATTATTAAATTTTAATTTGAGGTTTTGAATGAATAGAAGAAGAAAATTATAGCAAATAAAATTGCGAATTTTCATCTTTGAAAAATGTTTTTCTTTTATTAAAAAGCATTACGATTCTTACAGTTTCATGATAAACAAAAATACACAATAATCAGCATAATTAAAAAACCAATATAAATTTTGTTGATTTTAGTATTTTTGCTCATGAACTGGTAGATTTGTTTTAGTTTAGAATAAATTTAATAAACAATTTTTCAATGAGGACAAAATCCGTTTTTTTTTTAAATTCATCTCTTCGAATTCCAATTTCTTCAAGCAAAAAACTGTGAAAGTTAAATTTATTTATTAAAATAAAATTTGCAAGTGATTATTCTAATATTTTTAGGGCCAGTTTATTATGCAAGAGACATAAAGGGTTTTAATTTAAGGGGCACAGGTATGCAGCTTGCAGAGCACAGGTAAGAAGCGCGTTGCCTACCTGTCTCACCTGCCCAAAGCCACTTTGAAGAATATTATAAATATTCTCTTTTCTTGTCCATTGAAAATTTCCTTGAATCATTTTAGAGTTTACGAAGAATTCGAGACTATTTTTCGGCCCTTCCTTTTCCCGAAAATTTCCGCCGTTAAAAGCAAATTCATGCACGTGTGCCCTGGCGATAAAAATTCCGCACGGATATTGCAGCTGCGCGCGAGAAATCCTGCTTCGGTCGTGTGTTGTGTACCTTGTATGCTCACCGCTGCGGCCGCTATATTTTACGTGTTTATATTTTCTTGTTGATTCCCCGCACGTTTTGCTTTGCCAAACACCTTCAATATAAGCGCGCGCGCCGTCCTTCTTTTTTCCCTCTCTGGCTTTCTGTGTATCCCTCAAGTTTCTTCTCTGGCCAAAACTTCATGAGCATACACACTTCCTTTCGCCGCCCACCCCCACACATTGTGCAGCGCATATGCCCCGTGCTGCCGTAAACTTTACTTATAAAACGCGCACACACATGGCTCGCAGGTATTTTTTGATATATCTTTGCGACGAGCACGACCGGCTTATTGTGCCTTTTTGCGTCCGTGCCACATTTTGGACCAACTTGGCCAAATAAAACACACCTTTTTCTTTCCCAATAACACTCCCAAGGCGAGGGGAAACGCTTTAAAAAGAGTGAATTTCATATTAATCACCTTGAAGGCATGTAAGAATGAATTGAAATAATTATTTGAGCTGATCTGATTGACTTAAAACTTAAATTCAGGTTGTGTATGTAATCATTACTTCCATTAATATTCAACTGAGATAAATGTCAATCATTTAAGAATTTCTTATTTAAAATAATATGTTCATTCGACATTATTATATAATTAAAATATTTATCTCTAATATTAAAATTCAGTTTAAACAACAGATAATGGAACAATTTAAATTTAGAGAAGACGTTAAAATTGACCATCAATTTAATGAGAAACAATTAAAAAATAAGAATAAAAATAAAATTTAAAATAAAAAAAAATAATAATAATAATAAGTTTTTAAAGAAAAAAACAGTATGAAAATTATTTAAAGTAATAAAAACAAAAAAGAGCCTGCTTGAAATTTTCTTTTGCCATCCATGCCTTTGCTTGGTTTGCAGAATTTTTTTACACCCTAAAATACAATAATTAATACAATCTTCAATTTGATATCTCAAAATCTAAGAAAAATCTTAATAAGCAATTTCTCGTAACTCTCGCGTTGTTTATAAATTGCCCGACGAGCGGCGACTCCCAATTAGAGCGCGCCGGACGAAGAAGCGATGCAAATGCAGAGCAGATAAGATCAATTCGCGTTGCTGCTTTTACGAGGTATAAAAAGCAATCTCGGAATTGGCCGCAGCGTCCTTTTATTGCTTTATTGCACCTATATCTGCAAGAAAAGCTCGCCGGCCGGGGTCTGACGCGAATATTTAATGAGCTTGACCTCGACGCGGTAACACAATAAAGCAGAGCAGGTTCCGGCGCCACCGAAATCGCCGACGCAAATGATTTGCATATTCATCGGTGCGGCGGAAGTCGGAGAGATTTATCCCGGATTTATACCTTTTGGCGGGAAATTTATTTCGGCCGCTGCCCTCCAAGGTTTCTCGCACTTAAAAAGGTGCAAGGCGTATAAATAAGCTCGGCGGATGTGCAGCTCGGTCGGAACTCGAAGCTGAAAGGACACCACATGTGCGCGCTCCTTTTTTGCCTTTCAAAGAAAAAAGTACTGCCTTCACAGTTCACACACCTAACGGGAGTCGAGAAGAATCAAAAGCAGCCGAAGCTGAGGGTGACAACAAAAGCAGGTATAAAATTGACGGGCCTGGGAAAATCTCCCTCCGCTAAAATGTGTTCTTCCCCACTGAGTTCCAAAGGACTAAATCCAGTAAAAACGTTTTTAAATAGTTAAAAAAAATAAATAAAAAAATTAGCATATTACTTGGGTTTAGAAATTGGATGAAATGACTCCCATGAATAATATCAGGCGTAATAATTTCCCACCAGGCCACATCGGATATACAAAAATTGTTATTATTATTTATTAATTAAATTTCTCACAATAAATTTTTTGTTTCCTTTAATATAAAATTTTTATTATTTCGTTTTTTTTAATGAAATTTATTATTTTTTTAAATTTAACTTTTGTAATTTTATACTATTAAATAATTTTATTCATTATTTTACTTATTATAATTTTATTAAATATTTCTATTGTGTCTTTGGAAGCAAATTCGCCGATCAGTTGACCCAAAAGTTACATAAGAGTGGTGTTGCTTCAATTCGCAAATAAAATGTTATAATTTTTTACGTACTAAATATTATAAAGTGCAATAATTAATTTATTTTAACTTAAATTTGCTTTTTATTTAATTTAAATTCTCCAGCTCTGTCGAAATTGTGCTGCGGCGTCCGTACTTATCCTCACTGCAGATTTTTGCGCTAATTGAAGAGATAAATTTGCGCCTTAGCCAAATTAAATAACCGCAGCAAAGCGCACGGCGAGAGCAGCCAACCAGCCAGGAGCGAATTTCAAGCTGCCGCCGCCGCCGGATTTTTATTATTATTAAATTTAAGAGGTGGAGTTTCGTATAATTTTCTGCTGAACCTGCTCCGCACGTGTTCCAGCCCCGGCTAAAATGTACTTTCATATGCATAGAGAGGGTGCTGCTTGCGACGATAATCGCCACGAGCCGTGCAGAAATACACTTTTTATTTCAATATGCTGCCAATTACGAAACGGTTATGGCCTCCGATATATGCACGGCGCACATATGAGCAGAGTCGATTTCTTCAAAGTGCCGCGGCGGCTTTTTAATATCGGCGGCGTCGTCAATTCAAGGCCTCGTCGATATTGCACTCGTAAAATTTCACGATTTGTTTTTATATCGAGTGGAAATTATCGTCGCGTTTCAAATTAATTAGCGGGACCAAATTGACGGCGGAAGAATAATTTTGATGGCCTTTTTTTGGGAGCATTTTTATGTCGACGGATGATAAAATTTAAAAACATTAAAGGATTGGGGGAGTGAGTTGTTTTAACGAGAGGGAGTCGAGAGCAACTTTTTCCAAACAAAAAAGAAGACGGAGGAGGAGGAAAAGCGGATGGTGGCGGCGAATACTAATTAATTAACACGGCATTATAGAAATCAGTCGGGCGGGACAATTCTGTCGTTTCTTGCATAAGTAATTCAAAAGGACTTTTGGCGAAACGGGCTCAACTTGTGGGGTGGACGTTGAAAAAAATACATTTGGAGAGCGGATTTGGCAGCAAATAAGAATGGAATAAAAAAAAATTATATATATAGAGTCGAAATTCGTTTTATTACACAATAGACATTAACTTTAAGTGTTTCAAATTATAAAAATTTGAGGTGATTTGAATTTACTCTTTTCCTCAATAGGTTTTGGGAGTTGTTTATTGTTTAAGTAAAAAACAATATCCTTCTCTTAATGTTTTGGCTGCAGCCATAATTCATGAGCTGTGAAATCATTTTGACTGATTTTAACCAGAAATAGTAGAAAAATAAATAAAAAATTTAAATTAAAAGTGTTAATTTATAAATAAATATTTTAAATAAATTTGTTTTTCTACTAATTCATGTCAAAACAATTTCACAGCTCATGAATTATGGCTGCAGCCCACAGCCGAAACATTTAGTGCAGGATTATTGTTTTTTTCTTAAACAATAAACAACTCCCAAAACCTGGAAAAGCCGATTTTAAATTCAAATCACCACAAATCAACCCTCAATCGTGATATTCTACCACAAAATTATAACAATTTATTTAAAATTTGGGAAAATAAATAAAAATATTAATTAAAATTAAAATTTTCTTATATTTATTTGTGTTTCCAGTAAAAAAAAAATATTTTTAATTCCTATTTTTTTTACTAATCTTTTAGATTTCATAAGTATGAAGATCACACTGTTGAATAATATCCAAATCCGCTCTCAAAACTGAGCAGAAGAAACATTAATTCATTTCACAGTGGCAACTCTTTTATAATTAACTTTCCTAAAAGCTTTCTTTCTCACAAACTCTCTGCGCCTCTTCTCCGCTCTTACTTAAATTCGTGGTAATTAAACACAAAACAAGCGCTGTCATCTTCACGACTTTGTTAATTTTTCACGGCATGCGTGTGCAGTGAGCTTCATTATCCAATTAGCGGTCGCATCACCACACACGTGTGTGCATGTGAATTGTTTGTGTTATATGTATAAATTTAAATTTTCCGCATGGTGCGTTATTATTTTCACGGCTGCAGGAGCAGCGCAATTCGTTTGTCATTCCTGCTCTCTGACGACGGCGACGACGACGATGGGCAATCAAAACGGTCACGTTTGCGAAATTAATTCCGCACTTTGCTCAGCGGCCAGACCGACGAGACACATTTCAATTGCAGCGGCGAGCGCATCGCTACTGCGATTGTCGGCCGCGTTTCAATAGAAACGCAAAAACCGCACCCTTTTAAATTTGTTGAAATCATCTCGGGCGGAATCGAGTTCTGGGTAGTTTTGTTTGTCTGCCCTTCGGAGGGAAAAACTACTTAAACACTTCTTATTTTGAAAGCTTCGGAAATAATATCTTTCTTAATTGACGCCGCGGTTGTAAATGGACGCGGCAAACAATGATTTAATTGATTCGGACGTGCCGATGAGTTTGATAAAAACGGCGAAGAAAAGTTCTGAAAGCCCCGAACGCGAGCACAATCACTCACTATGAAGAAGAAACAGTTAGTTTTTCCCGAGGATATTATGCGTGTATGAATGGAAAAGAGAGCGAGCCGGCGAGTAATTTCTAAATGATGAAGACCGACTAATGGAAAAGGTTATACATTGTTCAAGTGCCTGGCCAACTTACTGTATGGTTCGAGTGCCTCTTATCGAGCTGGAGAGGCTTTTTATTTTTAATAAAGTGGTAAAAAAGTGAATTTTGCTTTTCCCAAAAACATAAAATAAAAAATATTGTCAAATTCAATAAGCAACAAATAATATTTTTTTAATGATGTAATTTTTCATTGGATTTAAAATAATGATGAAAAATAGGTAAATTTTTCATCCAATTTATCAAGAAAAAAATTTAATTTGGATTTCATTTTTGCATAACATTTATATTTGCAATAATAATTGTTAAAATTGTAGTTTATTTTAAGAAGTGAACAATTTTTTTATAAATTTCAATTTCAATGCACTAAAAATTCAAATGGAAATATATATTTAATACAATAAATTAATTTTATTTCATTAAATATTATTTATCTATTTATCCATTTGAATTTTAAATTAATTGAAATTGAAATTTGTAAAACAAATAATTGTTTACTTCTTAAAATAAACAACAATAACTTTTGGATTCTACACTTCTTGTTCTTTTGCAGAATATTTGCTTTGATTTTCATCGACAAACGACAAGCGAGATCCGCACCCTTCTCGTCCCCAGCGTAATAAGCGCGAGCCGAGTCATTAGTACGAACTCTTTTAACCCTTTTGCAGTACACGTCGGCAAAAGAGAGAGAAAGGAGATTCGTTGGTAAGTGCGTATTCGTTCCATTCGAGATCAATTTGCGAAAGTGGGGTCGAAAGGTATGCGCGCGGGGCGGCGGAAAAGAAGGAGAAAAAGGGGCTTGTCAGGTCTGCAGGCGGATGATTGATAACTATTCGGAGCATCAATTAAGATTACTACTTTAGTCTTTGCAGAGGAGGAGCCGCCGCCGCCGGCAGCCCCTCTCGTCGCCGCTGATGAAGAGAAAGAGGCCATTATTATTACCTTCTTCCACTCGACATGATGATGCAAACGGTGCGAGACTTAACGGGAAAAGACAGAGCTTGAAAAGGAATAACCCGCGAGTGCTGGGGAGCAGCGAACGGCGTAAAGGCTCATAAATAATATCGTTAGTCCGAATGGGTGGAAGTAAATAATACGCCCCCGTGCATCGAAAGAACAAAATGCTATAACCGATAATGAATTAAAAGTATTGTCATAAATGCAATCTAATTTTATCTTCTTTAATTCTTTTAACAAGAATTAATAATTAAATTTATTAATTTTTTCTTTTTTAATCCTCCTAAATATCAATATTTCAGCTGCCCAGTGACGGTGATAATGCTTTTGATGTTTTTAAAGTGTTTTAATCGATCCCAGGTTTGAGACCTTTTTTCAATCAAGTTTAAGCTTTGATCTTCAGATTATTTTCAGAGACAAATTGATAAACAATTGTGTTTTTTTATATTAAAAAACAAAAAGAATTAAAATGAATTATTTTCTTTCACTTTTAAATAATTTAATTATTGAAAATTGTATTTACATTTTAGAAACAGAAAGATATTTGTCATGAACAGCTTGTTTGAAGAAGTTGACACTCGAGGAGATGATCATGGAAATGAAGAGATCGGGCTTTTCCTCGTTGCAAAAAATTGTTTTTATTCAAAAACAAACAGCTCTGCCAGTTTCGGTCACGGTCTGCGACCCTATTTCATGAGCAAACGCGTTTGCAACGAGGAAAAGCTTGTAACCCTTTCCTTGAATAAAATTAAGCATTTGATCTTTTAAATTATGAAATTTACTTTAAAAATTATTACTTTTCAATTAAAAAATATTAAATAGATATTTTTTAGCGCAAAAGGCTCACTGCGGCGGATGGGGTCTTTTTTATATCAAAGTTTTAGCAAAATTCTTGCCATTTTGCCCAACAATTCCTCTCTTTTCAAATAAATTGTATTCAAAAATTGAATGTAAACAATTTGATATAACAATTTGTAAAAATAACAATAATACTAATTTTTTATTTTTATATAAAAAAATTGATTTAATGAAAATTTTATTTACACTAGAAACAGAGAGTTATTTGTTATGAGCTCGTTTAGACCCTTTCTGTGAATGAAATTTAGCATTTGCATTTCAACAAAGGAAAAAAAATTCAATTTTCCCCCGAGTGGCGAAAAAGAGTGGCGGTGCAAACGTCTCTCGCGACTACTCATCTCGCGTGCGGCGCATCTTGTTTGCTCTGCCGCTTTTTGTGTTTGTTGTGTGTGTTGCAGGAGAGGGGAATCGCATCACTTGAAGCAAGAAATCAGCTCCTGAGTGCTGAGACGATGGTGCCGACGCTCGGCTCTCCTTGTAATTTTACAAATTGCACGTTTCAAGGCGCGCGCCGAGCGTGGCAATTTGCATGATCCTCGGCGTGCACGCGCGGCACAGGCAGTGACAAATTCATCGCGCGGGCACTTTATTTTATTGGAATGTTTTTATTACCGGGCCGGAGACGAGCATTTGTAATACACGCAACGAGCAAACGCGCGAGAGCTTTGTTTCGTCACCGCGATAAGCAAAAGCAGGGGACTAAAAGTATCATGTCGTGTCAACCAACTGCGAGAAATGCTCAGATATTCAATTTGATCCGCTTTTGTTGAAATTGAATTGAATTTTTTAAAATAGTAAAAATATTTCTGGTTAAAAAATAAAAATGATAAAAAATTTCTTGTAAAGATATACATTTTTTATAATTTTCATTGGTTTTCTTTTAAAATAATTCACATTGATAACAAATTTTTTTAATTATCCTCAAGATTTGCAATTAATTACGTATTAGTTGTGAGCCTGAAAGTTTCAAGGAGCGAATTCATCTCCGCGCGCCTCTCCAAACAGTTCTCGCTGCTCGTCGTGTCGATCTTGATGTTGTTTGCGCTAATTTTTGTTGCCGAGACGGAGCATGTTGCGAGCACAACAAGGTGCTTGACACACGCACCCGGCAGTAAACTTTGCTCCGCGCGCATCACCTTTTACAACTGCTGCTGTGCACACACAGTGCGAATACATAACATCAAGTGCGGTGCGTGCGCGGGAATAGAGAGAAGCGCGCGAGGCTGTAATTTCTTGAGCAAATGTTGGCACGCCGGCTGATTATGTGCTTAATTAACCACGCTAAGGCCCTGCGTGTGTGCAAGGTGTGTGTGCGGATTTTGATTAATTAATCCGGCATGTTGCTGCCTGTGGGGCAAACCGTTTCAAATTAAGAGCGACCAAGTTTGTCTGGTTTAATAAAAGTATGAATATATTATAACAAAATTTTTACTATAATATAAACTTGTATATTAAAAATATTTTATTTTTAATTTTAAAAGTTAATATTAACAATAAAATCAATTTTATTTTATTTTTTTATGTTTATATATTTATTATATTTCTCACTGACTGAAATTGAGAGCCATTTCTATTAAAAAGTGATTTAACAGATGGAATATAGATAATTGAAATAAATTTAAATGGTCTCAGATTAACTAGAATTATTGCAGAGAGTAATAACAATGATACTAGGGTATATAGGGCAATTATTACATTAATATTATATTTCTTAAATTAATATATTGAAATATGAATAGTCAAAACAATAATGTTACATGAGAATCATGAGATATCTTCTTGTTCTCACTAAATTAGAGTAAATTAATAAATTATCCTCAATAAAAGATGAATTTAACTTTTTTTTATGTGTTCAAATTTTACCATTGTGCTAAAGCAGCAACTTTGGAGCAACTTATTTATATTTAGTATTTCTGGTTCGATAAATTTTGAATTCCACCTCGTGAACTGCAAATTGTTTAATTGTTTCTGGTGCATTTCCAAGTGGACGGAGCGAGCGAAATCTCTACTTGGCTCGCACCAAATTAATAAAGCGAGGAGGTCTCGGTGCCGTGGTGTGTTTTGTTTATCAGATTTGGCCGGGGTTTTACAAGGCGCGGCAAAAAATCGCTCCCGCGCACAATCTCGGCCTCCATCCGTCCTCATGGGTGTTCCTTTCTTTCTTTCTCTCTTTCCAAATCCGTGTGTATTTTTATTTTGTGCGTAAAAAAACCTTTTTCAATCTGCCGTGGCTTCAAAAGAAAGAAAGTCAGTCAGTCACACGTCGTTTGAGCCGCAAAGTGCATGACGAGGTGCTCTTTAAATTGGACGTGTTTTACGGCCCCGTATAATTAATTGGCGCCGACGAAAGAAAGAAAGAAACCGCCGAGCGCTCTTTAATCAGATAATTAACAAGAGGATAATTTATTCGGCCGAGAGGACAACGACGACGACAAAGTGGACGACTTGATGTTTTTATTTGTTTCAAGAGTGCGGTGCTTCTTGTTCCTTGGCGGGCCGTGAGATGGCACAAAAGGAAAGGCGGAGGAGCAAAGTCATCGCGAAACGGCACCCCTGCTGCTTCCACGCATTAAACAATTAGGGGAGATGGAAAAAAATTGATATTAATTCTTTCGTTTTCTCACAAGAACGATACTTAAGGTTGTGTTTATTTTACTTTATTTTCGGAAAGAGTCAAACAAAGCAGCTTTGTGTGACCTGAGTGGCGCCGCCGAAATTTGTCGTGGCGCCACGGCGAGATGAAAGAGAGGAAAACTTCAAAGGCGACTCCGTTTTTTTTTCCTTTTAATCCCAAACGAGGCGTTTATCGTACGGATCTGATGATGCTTTTCACTCTCTCGATATAGCAGAGTAAAAAATTAAAATTAAAATATTTAAAGAAGATGAAGCCACCAATCAAAATTTTTCAAATCCTTTGAAATTGAATGGAATTTGATAATAAAACCTGCTCAATTTGTACCTCATATTTAATTTTTTACCCTTCCGAATTCGTTAACAGACCATTTGAATCGTTTGAACGCTACTTAAAATTCAAAACTATTCATTTAAGACTTTTGAAAATTTATATTTTATATTTTTATTTCTTTTGGCTATCCCGGATTTTCTGCCTATTTTTTAAAGAGACATAAAACTTGATATTTTGACCTTCGACCTAGAAACTTGGCAAATTTGAACTTTTTTCATTAATTGGGTATTGCAAGTATCAAAATATGAACTATCTCATCATATTTGATCATGGAAATTAATTAATTCCAAGCGCAGATCTTCTCGGAAACGAGAAAAATCTAAAAATAACACGTTTTTCAACCTTCAATTTAACTTTTTTACGTGGTGGCTCCAAATTTTCTGGTGCAAAACCTAAAGCAGGGTTATCAAGGAACATATCAGTCGCATAGCCTTGTCAAAACTAGTTTTATAGACTTAAAATTCAATCAAACGATTTTAGTCAAATTTTACAAATAAGCAAGCCGTGTTAACTTATTCAAATACGATTTTCCCGCCAATTTTCATGATGACCCCCCCCCCCCCAATTTTCTTGTTATTTAAACGATCCAAATTAAAAGTTTTTCTTTTTTAGGTTTCATCTCCTCTTCAAGAAGTATTTTATTCTCAGTTTGTGATTCACACATGCACCATTATTCCCGAATGCACCTGTCAAATCGACCGAGATTGCTCTTCGAGTCCCCCGCTTGTTCTTTTTATCATGATATATTGGCGGCGGCACAAAAGGGACGCGAAATATCAGCACATAAAAATGAGCGACAACGACGTGCCGAGTATTTGGTGCTGTACCTTTTCCCTCTCGCTCTGTTGAACTGATACATCAATAGTTATGTCTTTGCTACCTCAAAAATCTCATTCCTCTTCTTGTTATATTCTCTGCTGCTCGAATCCATTTTCCTCCCCCGCTGAGTGCGCACGGCATAAAAAAAAATGCCATATATTTCTCTCTCGAAGGAGAGTTATTTTTTACGTGGGTCAGCAGAAATCACAAACTTACAGGCACACCTGCTGACGTCTCTCAGAACCACTTTACCGTTTTTTCTTTTTATATATATATTTTCTCAATCCTCTTTCTCTCTTTTCTGGTGGCAGCAGCAGAGCGTGTGGATATTTTATATCAAATACATTTTCCCTTTTTCATGTATAAATTCGGCTCGACCTGATGGAGTTTTTCTCCTTCTTTTATTGCTCTGCGGAGAAGCGATATTTGCAGAATTAACATGTCACTTTACTCTTTATACAATTTATTCCGGGGGCTGTTTTTATCGGTGCCGCTGATATTGGGGAATTAAAATTATTGCCGACGTTTATGCTGCATCATCAGCCGCCGGCGAATAATATAATTCGCCTGCTGCACGTGCAGCATAAATCGAAAAATCGTAAAACGGGCCGGCCCATCCGGTGCATATGAAAAAGAAACTTGCTGCGGAAAGAAAGTTTTAACAATAAGACACGCGGCGCGCGGCAGGGGAATAAATCGCGCGCGGTCAGTCGCTCGCACGATCGTAAAACATAAGGAATCGCGCCCGTTTGCATGCATCTCGGCCCGAGAGGTGACCCCGACGGTCTCGTTCCGCCCGCCGCAGCGACAGATGGCGAATCAATCTCGGCCGCCAATAACTCGATCGGCCCCGGAGGTGCGCGCCGCATTTTTATCAGGGGACCAATCACTTTTTGCAAGCAAACTATTCCGCCGACCGACAACCTGCCGCACCGGACTCGGCTCGTTTTTATGCACTTTTTGCACACCGACAACTTTTTTCATTTGTACAGTAAAAATCGGCTTCAAAGTTTTTTATAGGATCACTTTATTTTCCTGCAGAGAAAATTCAGGAACTTTTGCCTATTTGAAAGTAAAAATTGATTGAAACGAATCAAATTATTCTAGTAGTTTTATCACATAATCAGTCCCTTGAAAGAGAGAAAATATTTTAATATGAAAAGGCAAAATTTTAGTCATTAGTATAAACTCTTCTATTACATTAACATTTACTTAAAAAAATACTGCTTTGATTTGATTTAATTTAAACAAGAAACATGACCAATGAAGTTGCAAAAAATATATCATTGGCTAAAAATATTGTTTTCATAATTTTACTAAAAAATAACTTTCAGAACTGACTGAAGAATGTTCTCGGACTTTGATGCAACTGGGACATTTGTTATGGAATCCAAGTAGTCCTTAAAAAGTTAGTTATTCAAATTTAAAAAATAAATAATTATCTTTGTTATAAACATTGATAGCCAAAAGGACTCATGACGAGATGTTCGACGGTTTCATTTTAAATAATTTAAGACACAACAAATTAATATGTCCTGCAGGAGAGTCCATTTATTTATTTTCAAGTGTATTATTAATAAATTTTATAGAGAATGCACCGGGATGCACGATTGAAACTTAAATTTTTGACCAACTATTACACAAAAAACAATTAAAATAAAAACGAAAATTAAAATAAATAAATAAAAAGAAAATTTATTATTAAAATTTATTTAAAAGAAAATCTAATAGAAATAAATAATTTATTATTAAATTTACAGTGTAATTTATTTTTGCTATCCTCTTAGAAATTAACATTTGAATAGCTTCTTTATTGGTCATCATGACTCATCATTGTTTATAAGAAACAGATAAGAAAAATAAAAATCATCATGTAGATAATAATATAACAAATTGAGACTGTTGACCTATCAACGGTATTCATATTCTATATTCAAAAGTAAGAAAATGAAGAGGCAAAGGACGATAAATAACGCAAAAATTATTATTATTATTACTATTATTATTTTTTAATTTGAATAGAAAGTGAGCCTTGGGAATAACAGGTGATTATAAAGGGCAAATTAGGTACCTACTTTTGCTGGTGTTTTTATTGTTAGATGAGAACAAACCAAATAGGTGAAAAACAGGTAAATATTTCTTACATTTAAGATTTGTATTTTAAATCTAATTTAAAATAGGCTTCTTTGTAAAAATAAGTGATTTTAGAGGGAATTAAAAACAAAATGATAGTTATAAAAGTTGTAAAATCTCTGAATCGGCAATTTCAGGTGAAAATTGCTTGATATTTGCTTAAATTAATAAAATATGTAAAATTGGTAATTTTTTTTCTTAGGTGATTTTAAGCATTTTAAGCGTTTCTAAACCGTCAATTTGTACATTATAATTAAATACTTAGTCTTACTCACTAAATTAAAGTACATTTCCGAATATAGGTATTAATATTGATCACCGATCTATTTTTTTATCAAATCATTATTATCTTCTTTAACAATAATTTGAGACAAAAATATTACCCGTTGTATTGCTATGAGAGAAAAGCACTTTTGCCATATTTTACTTAAAAACACAATGCAGTGCTGATGTAATTTTCCAGCTTAATTTTCGTGCCGGCTCATTAACAGCCATCTTAATAATGCCCTCGGAACACCTCCCCTGCAACGCATATCCAGCTTGACAAACAAACAGTTTGGGACACTAACTTGCCTCTCGCTTATGCGGAGGGTGTGCTGCGCCGGCGGCTAAATTGGACGCTAAAAATGCACCTCAGGTTACGCTAAGCAGATGCAGCCGCGAGAGCTGATTACACGCGCGAGAGCCGAATTATCATGCATAAAACAGCGGGAGAGCACCTTGGCTTTTGCTTGCTTCGGCGGCCGAGCAGCTGCCGCGGCTGTGCGATGATTATGATCATGACACTTCTCTGCCGCCGAGTACGTGAACGAACTGCGTAAAACTCTTAATTAAGTACAAGAGGAGATGAGACACCAAAGGCGCCGCTAAAAACATCACAACATCCAGGCCCCAAGGTAATTCTTGTTTTCCACCAACCAAGAACAAAATTCCTGCATTTTTCTTAAAAAAAAAAAGAAATGGTAATCAAAGATTATGTAATAATTTGTTTGGTTGAATGAAACTTTTTTTTTTAAAAAACTAAGTTAATTTTTTTAAATAATAATATTGTCAGATTACAAAAAAGTGGTTTATGTTTGATATCATGGTTTGTAAGCTTACAATTAGAGACGAAATCCAATTCGATTTCTTTTAAGAGATTGATTGTTAATTATGAATGGGGGAGAAAAATAAATAGATTAATAATTTACATATAATTGCAGATGAAAATTTAAAAAAAAATGTACCAGAAAAAGTATGTTTACTATTTAAAAATATATAAATATATGAATTTTATTTTATTTTAAAGAAGTTAATGAAATATATCTAAAAAAGTTTAATTTATATTTCTTATTTGTTAAAAAATGGTTTTTATTTTGTAAGCAGTTTTTATTAAAATTAATTTTATTTATTTATAAGCTGGAAAATAACTCCTGGCCGTTCCGACTTTCAGAGACACCTCTCTGTAATCTCTACAGGATACACCAGACTTTTTATCGAAGTTGTGCCGCGAGCAGCATATCCTGTCTAGATGAAAGGCAAAGCACATGCACATATATATTATGATCGAAACGAGCAGGCGAGCGTGTGTGTGAATCGAGCTCTTTCCGAGCCGACTGCAGGATCTAATTGAAAATTTCCCCGTCGATTAAGGCGGAAAGCGCTGCACAATCAAAGCACGCGAGACGGATTCTTCGCGAATTCCGCCCTGAATGAAATTCCCGAGATGAAGAAAGAAAGGGTTGAATAAAAATAAATTAAAGACGCGAGAATGCTCTTCTTGTCGTCGTCGCGGCGCTGCAGGAGAAGGTGCTGACGCTCTTCCCAAATGCAGACAAAAGCGTTTGAAACAAAATCAAATGACGCTCTGGTGCCGCCGCCGCCGCCGCCGGATTCTCTTTCTGTCGCTTCTCTTTTTCGCCCTTCTTTTGCTTGAAATCACCGACACTAGATTCCATTATTTTCAATAAAAGGCACATTTCTCATCTCACATGGCATCGCCGCCGTTGCTGTATAACAAAAGGTTATATCAAAGAGTTAGAGACTCACACACGCTCCGGCAGCAGTCATGCCACGCTTGTTCCGCGCAAAACTCACTTCTATTAAATGTGCCTTGGATATAAACTCAACAAACCAAATTAGCAGCATAGCAAGATTTTTCAAATTTAATTTTAAAAAATGAATAAAATAGGAATGCATAAATAACACAAATTTATTGCTATCACTAGTAATTTTCTAGGTAATTAATGAAGTTGATTGGGCTGTCATATAAAATATATTAGTTTTTTTGTTCATTGTTAAAATTTTTGATGTAAATATTTCATTTATGAGAAATATAAATATTGTAATAGCAAATAAAATAGCCTATCACGCAGATTAAAGTAATAAATAAAATTTAAAGTTTTAATTATACCAACATAGTTAATAATTATAAATAACAAATTAAATATCAACTGAAGTTATCGACTTAAGAGAAAAACAAATATTTTTTGACATTTTTATATAAAGTTGAAGTTTTACTCTGGTGGAGTTTCAAAATAAAGACATTATTAAATTAATTCTCCAAATATTTTTGCACGTTTGAATTGAAAATTGTGTTTGTAGATTATAAAATAAGATGTTCTAAACAATTTCTGGGTATTAATCAAAATAATGACAAAAACTGGGAGTTTTTTATTTCATATCTCGCAGGTTTTAGCAAAATTCATCCAGTTTTGTCCAACAATTCCCTAATTTTCAAATAAATTGTTTTCAACAATAAAATGTTAACAATTTGGACAAATAAAAAACAATTATTTGAAATATAATCATTCAGGATTTTTTTCTCTCGTTTTGCGCGGAACCAGACGCGGTCGAAAACGGCGAGCTGCAATATAATCTCGAGAGCACAATGAGCGCGAGGTGCCATCGAGCACAATAAAATAATATTTTTCATAGAAGAGCGACTCTATCCTTTTCTCTCTCTGGACTGCGCGTATGTATTTATATAAAGAGAGAATTGAGAGAGTTGGGAAGAAAGAGCGGCGATCGTTGGTTGCAAGACTAAAGGGTGATAAGGAGAGATGTCAGCACCGTGCAAGAACTTTCTCCCGCCGCGTGTTATGGATTCGCCCAGCTCTCGCAGGCGGAAATAGCCCAAAACTTTAATCGATAATCACAGGCAAACTAATTTCAGAAACAGCTGATGCTATAAAACTTTTCTTCTCATTAACCAAAATGAATTTATAAGCATTAAAAAATCAACAAATAATTTAAATAAGCTTAAAATTTCTTTTAAATATTTAATAAAAAAAAATTAAATTTCGTTACTATTTTATTTGTAAATTTTGGGACCGATAGGTGCGTCGAGTGAAGTCTCCGTTCACCGTCACAGGTGAGTGCCTCCGGTGCGATTGGTTGGGTGCGCGGCTCCGCCTCCGCCGCTCTCTCGCACCTGCACAGGTGCAAAAGAGATCCAATCGCCGGCAGCCTGGCCAACGAAACCCCAACGAAAATCTTGTTTTTTTTTACACGCTTCACGCGTGCATTGAAAGAAATCCCGTTTCTCGGGTCGCAATGGCGTGTGACAAAAGGAAATTTCGTGAAAAAGGTGCTTTCCGGCAGCCGGGCTTTTAGCAAACATTTGTTATGCCGTCGCACAAAACCTCTCTGCTGGGCACATATATAATAATAATAATAAGAACGAGAACGGCTGTGCAGCATGTGGCGAGGCGAAAGGCAAAAAGCACCTCACTTGAAAGTGGGAGGGAAGAAAAGACGCCCCAGCAGGTATAAAAATGGGGCTGCAGTAAATCACGTCGTCTCTGAAAAGGCAATTCTGTCTAAAATTTAGGCATTGAATTTCCCCAAGAACTGATTTTTCTCAGAAATCTTACAATTAGTTAAAATTATAATTAAATATGGTGATTTGGAATATAGAAAGTTAATTTGAAAAATAATTACAAAAATAATTGTTAAATTTTCAATAAAATTGTAACTGAAAAAAAAATTAAATATTCGACGAAATCAACTATTCATAATATTTAGTTATTTTTGTCAAAATAATTTCACAGCTCATGAATTATGGCTTGAATTATTTGTTTTTCCACAAAACCCGTCGAGAAAAAAACTGATTTTAAATTCAAATCACCAAGAATCAACCCTCAATCAAGAAAATATATGAAAAAGTTAAATATAATATTTTAAATTCAGTCTTTAAAATTTATTCAATTTTGAATCCAGACAATTTTTATGCTGTTATTTTTGGCTCCGGTTCCAAACGTCCATAATAATAACACCCTCTCTCCGCCTAAATAAAAAGCCTGAGCAGTAATAATGCTATCTTCACCTGTGCGCTATTTTCTCCCCAAGAACAATAACACACCCGCCCGCGCGTCTCTCTCGTGAGATTTTATTTTCACTCACGCCGTGTCTAGCTTTTTATGCTTTCCGAACCACCCATGAAGTTTTGGAGAGCGTGTTTGTTTTTCATACGCCATCATCATTCAAATACTCTCTCTCGAGTGATTTTTTTTTGTCCGAAGCAAAAAAACCAGAATGTACTCCTGCGCGCCTCGATTTATAAAAAATTGTCCCGCGTTTACGTAAAAATTTTTGGACGGTCATCGCAAAGGAAATGAAAAATATTTTGAAAGGGAAAGTGAGAGGTTGAAGCGCGGGCGGGTGGCAGTTTATTCACTATTAACAGTCTGTTTTCGGACGAGCAATGTAAATTATGGCGCAGGAGAACTGATATTTTCACGCAGAGCATCATGAGTGCCCCGCGTCAAATGGACACTAGCCAGAACACGCACACTGGCCCTTCTAATACGATATTGAGTTTAAATGCTTGAAAGGAAAACCGGGTGATCAAATAGTAAAATACTGCATAAACAAAACACTTTCAAACGAATAGTTTTTCAAATACACTAGCTTAATTTTGCTAATAAGCGAATAAAAACATCTTTTGATTTTATTACTTCTTTTTTCCATTTTGGAAGCATAAATTGATGGAAAATTTGTTTAAAAAAGAAAAAAAATGACACATTAAATTCGAATATTCACGCGGAAACCAATCTAAATTTCCTTTCCCATGACACCTTTGGGTCTAATTATTGCAAATATTCAGTTAGAAAATAATTGAATTTAATATGTTTTATTTTTCTTGTTTAAACAAGTATTATCAAAATAAATTTAAAAGAATATAAAATTCCAAACACTTAATGTAAAAAATGACCAAAAAATTACAGTCGTAAATTAGAAAATGGGAGCTTTTCCCATCCAAAAGTTTTAGCAAAATTCTTGCTAATTGGTGGTGCCGTTTTGTTTAAAAATTCCTTTTCCTTCAAATGAATTGTTTTCAACAATTGAAATGTAAAAAAAAGTGATGTAACAATTTGGACAAATAGAAAACTTTGTTTCAACAATATTAATATAAATATTTTGAATTAAAACATTTTTCTAATTTTCTAAATGACCGAAATTGTTATTTATTTGCCTATTAAATTATTACATCACATTTTTATCATTGAAAATAGGGTAATTGTTGGAAAAAATGGCACCAAAACCTAATTTTAGCAAGAATTTTGGTAAAAATTCCAAGATATAAAAAGACCTCAATGCGCCGCAAGCTAAAAAGCTCCGAAATTCACTAAATACATCTGTATTTAAAAAATTGATCATTTTACAGTATTAATTTTTCACAGTAACGATTTCTTTCATGAAAAGCAACACGAAAACTTATCAACACCTTAATTTTTTTTTTTTACCACTTCGTCGCATAGATTCGATTTTCAGTCAAACGCGCGCGTTGATGGCAATTCAATCAGCGCTGCTTTTAATGTGCAGCTGCCCTTTTCTCCCTTGTTTCCCGCATTGCCTGCGCCGGTCCATCTCGTTGGCGAGATGCAGCAGCCGAGCGCAGATCTTTCCATCCACGGCCATTGTTAGCCCTCTAGTAACAGTCGTAACAAACTACTCGGGGCGGCCCGCACACCAGCCTCCGCCTCTCTATCTCGCTGCGTTATAAACAAATTATATATAAAATCCCCAGCAGCTCGTCTCGATTCCAAATTAATTATTCACGCCGTGGAAAAAGGCTGCTGATTACTGCCATTAATTTTAACTCCGCCGCCACATTTTTGCGCGCAGTAAATTTATTTACACCTCCGACGCCAATTTGTCTGCATTGAGAGAGCAGGACGCGGCCAAGATTACTTGGGGGATTTTCCACCGGAGCAAAACTGATGAAAAATCTCCTCGCCCCAGTGTAGGGCAATCTTGTCCATTTTTAATGCAGGAGAGACTAATCTTGCGGTCGTAAATGCAGTTTTCCACCAACAAACAAATAACTATCGCCAGAAATTTCAAGAAGTGTTGATCAATGTTTTATGAACTTTTGTTTAGAAGAATACAATAGTTTTGAAAGAAATTTTTCTGTATAGTTTTACCAACAACAAGTGATAATACGTCCTAATTTTAAGAATATTATTAATAGATTGGCAAACGCCCTTCAACACAAATGTAACTAAAAATGTATTTTAAAAATCACTATTTAACCATTTTATTATTTGTCGATTATTTCATATAATATTTATTTTGCTAATTAGCAAAAAAAATTTACTGCATGATTTGTATAAATTTTTTTTTAATAATAAAATATTATATGTTAGCAAAAACTCTGTTTTGATGAAAAAAAATTAAGATGACACATTTTTCATATTGTATATTATATACTCAATGACTTTCCTTGAAATATCCAAAACAGTCCATTGGCAATATCAATTATTTCATACCGCGCGCTGCTTGATTCAATTTTGACGAGCTAAAAGGTTCAAAAACTACATCTCAGAATACAATAAATAATAACATCTCTCAATATCATAATTTATTTTGAATGTGAACATTCATAATTAAAAAAGTAACACACAACAAATTTTCCTGTAGACTTTTAGAAATTTATCAATCTAACATCTAACTTGCGTCTATAGACACTCTGTCGTGTTAAATTATTTATTTGTATAAAAAAAAACTCCTTCATTTTTAAAATATTAGAAATAGCATAATGCGTTGGAAAATATTTTATCATTTAAAAATGAGTTTTAAAACATTTTATACATAAAAATAGAATTAAATTGACAAATATTCAATTTAATATTTTAAAATAAAATATTAATATAAGTTTCATTAATTCTTTAACTATGTTTTATTAAAGTTTTTATATTTTGTTCAATTTAAAAAGGAACACTTCAACAAAAATTGTTTACGCTCTTGACCTTGAGATTGTTGTTGATGAATGGGAAAAATGGTTGATGCTTTTAAAATTCGTCAGAAATCTAACAACAAAAATGTGGTTTAATTTCATCTTGTGCCGGATTCTTGCTGCTGGGCAACGGCAAATGAAGGAATGAGATCGAGAAACAGGTCGGGAGCAGCGCAGGCATCACTTTTCCGACAGCGCCGGCGCCGTAATTCAAATCGTGTTTGGTATGATGTCATCGAATAGACAACATGCTCGGCAGGAAAGACATACAAAGAAGGGGCTCTGGTTTTAGGGCGAAGGTGATTCGAATTCCCGAAGGGACGCGCGCGTCGGTGGGGGCGGGAGGGGCCACGTCTCGCGACAGGTAAGAAACGAAATTTGCATACCTAATGTGATGCGCTTGACGACACCCTTCTTTCTGCGGCCTGACATGGTCTATCGGCGGCGCCCTGACGGGGTCAAAGGGTCCGTGTTGGTGCGAGGAATGCACCGTGACACTGCACCACCGAGAAGCACACACGGGGTCCGTTCCACAAGCGCGAGCAAAACACCTCCGATCGCTGGCACACGGCAAGAGCGACTGATGAGAGGTGGGGAGGCCGCGATGGGGCTACGGCAGCACCCACATGGCCAGCACGCCGCACCAATAGGGGAAGCACAGCCTCCGCTCTTGCTCTCTCTCTTTACCTCTCCGGTTTGTTCCGTCCTCGTCGTTCCCGAATTGATTATTATTTGTTTCGAAAAAGGGGGTATCTGGGACACACACTCGCACTCGCCGAGGGGGCAGCCAACAAGTCGCGCGTGGGGGCGGCAAAGTCAATCCGCGAGGGACGCTTTTCCGCAAAATTTTATTCAGTCAACAACAATATTAGTAATGCTTTTCCAATTCAAATAAATAGAAAGATTAAGAAAATAATTCAAGATTAGTCTAAATTTGTTTTCTACTTACAAAAATTAATGCAGTTCGGGTTTGACCACCATGAATAAGGGGAAAGATTTTTTTCCTGGATTGTTCTCATTTATTAAACACGGAATAATGAATAAATTCTGATTTCATTGCAAAAGAAAATTTTGTCTCTTTTTCTCTTGTAATAAAATTATTGGGATTCAATAAAACCAATTTGTTTTAAAATCCATGAAAAGTTTTTCGCATTGCGAAAGACAAAAGCAAAACATAAAAAAGAATACTACAAAAATTTGAAATCAACTAAGGTGCAATTCTGCACATTCTGATCACTCTTGTCTATAAATTAATCTGCCATTTTACATTTAAATCGATTTTAATATCCGCCAATCCTTGAATTCCTTACAAAATTGCAATTTGGTTACCTCAATTTTTGATCGTTCATAAAATTTATAATAAATGTGCAGTTTTTTGAGCCAAGACTGCATATTTATTGATTTAATTGACTGATTTATATGTTTTTAACTTTTTATACAATTTATACGGACAAAGCCTAAGTGATAAGAACATAAAAACCAAGTCAACCGAAGCTCACTGCGCAGTGGTCGGATTTTTTATCTTTGGAAGTTTTAGCAAAATTCATGTCGTTTTGTACAGCAATTCCTAACTTTTTAAATAAGTTGTTTTCAACAATTGAATGTTAATATTGAGATCTGAGATCTAACGATTTGAACTAAAAAACAAAAATAATTAATTGCATTCTTGCTGTGATCAAAACTTTTAAATGTTAAAATTGTCAGAAGCGTTTTGGATTTTTTTTTTTTTTTTTTTAATAAAAATTTGGGAACTTTTCCAAATAACATTTAAATTTATTTGATATAAATAAACAAACAATATAATTTGATTGTTTTGAAATTCAGACCAAATTTAGATACAATCTTATTGAACTCCTTGCCCATGTCCTGTCCACATATTTATATTCATCTAGAAATAATGATTCTTTATAAAGGTATGCAATGTCACCCAGCACTGTATATTATTTGATGTTTATTTCCAAATCGATAAGCTAATTGTGCGGCGCAGTCATATCGACAAACAGAGATGTATACAAATTATAGGTCCGAAGGGCGCCCCCTGACCGTCGCGGTTCCTGTGAATCCTGTGGCCTAGGACAACAATATCAACAAAGATTGTTCTTATCAGTATTGGTGCACACCGCGCGCATCAAAACAATTAAGAAACTTCTCGCTCGCAGCCATGACCTGTCCTCCGTTGATCCGAGTTCTCCGTGCAGGGTGACCGGAGGCGTATCATAGAGAGCAAACGGTGTCAATAACACTTACTTCTCACTGTGTGTGGTGACAACAATATAATACGTGATGGTGCAGTGACGATGACTTCAACGCCGACATGTTTGCTTTCTTAAAATATTTGACCTTTGAAATTATACAACACACGGGGACACCGGAAAAGATCAATCTCGGACATTGTGATTTGATGATAATAAAATTATAAAATTTAAAATAATGCACATATTGTTGAATTTCTTTGGCACATATTATAATAATTTCTCATCACAATGAATGTTTTAAGAAAATAATTAAAATAAATTGAGTTTAGCAAATTTAGGTTAAAGGGTTTTAGTTAATTTCAGGAATAAGATATGATTTCTTTATCTTTTTGTTTCATAATTTGGATTCTTATTCTAAATTCATATTGAAAATATACCGCTTTTCATACATAGTTTCTTTTCCTATTCAGAAGAAAATATTTTCATGAAACAGACAAAAAAAATCCTTTACCACTTTTTCCTATTTATTTTTAATATTTTTTTTTTTATTATTATCAAAACGTCTGAACGGTGTCTATGTTTTGATCTATGCCAAGCTTTTATAGTTGGAATTATTTTTTCATAATGGAATAATTTGAATTGTATATAACGAAATGGACCAATTGTGCACCCTCGGCCAGCGAATGTTGTGTGAGGGACTTAATGAGACGATGGTGGTGCAGATGAATATAATACAACGGCCGGTATGATGATGCTGGGTTGTGTGTCACGTGAAAGAGACGCGCAGCCAACTAACTAACTAACTATAAGGCTGTGAGAAGCTACTCGGCCGGACAAAGGCAGCATTGTGTCTTGATTAAGCCCCGAGAATAAGGTGAGTGTCCATCATCATAATACCGCGCGCAGCAGCCACAAGCAAAACCTATTGAGCTCGTTAAACCTGGCGGAATAATGAAATGAGATGCGAGACCAACGATGAGAACGCCGGCCAGAGTGGCCAGACCACCATCACCGTGTGCTCCAGACTCGGCAGATGATAAACGTTGATGGCCAAAGTCTCCACTTAATTAAAAT
Organism: Neocloeon triangulifer; assembly: GCF_031216515.1. NCBI lineage: Eukaryota > Metazoa > Arthropoda > Insecta > Ephemeroptera > Baetidae > Neocloeon > Neocloeon triangulifer. The sequence continues at coordinate 26,353 of NW_026775545.1, forward strand.
GGAGACTTTTGAATAATGATTGTGTATGAAAAGGACTATGACCCCTTTCGTATTTGAATTAAAGTTTGAGGTTCATCATGAAAGAAACAAAAAAGTATCCAATTAAAATGAAAATGATGAAAATTCAATGTCTTAAATTTGCTTTACAAAATTAAAAAAAAAAATTCTATAGAATGAAAAAAAACTTATAATAAAAATAACGATTTTGCTATTGATTGGGAATAAATTCACCCAGATTTACCGAATTTGCCTTCAAAATTCAATTAAAAAAATGCACTGCTCAAAGTTTCGTTGCAATTAGATATTATTTTCAAATTAATTAAAATAATTGAATTTAAATTGTGATTTTGATGTTTCAGTCGAAAATTTTACTTATTTTGAATTATATTTATATTTTAGGGATTTAAATTAATATTATTTTCATGTTAATCTTGCAATTTACTGCGCCAATTAAGCAATTATTTGTCCTTTATTTGATCAAACACGTACCACCATGCAGCACATGTGAGAATTACTAAAGTAAATTAACAAACAACACGGTGGCGCAAATTGATGCGGGCTCACGCGAGAAGGTGCTGGACAATAAAATTAGATCATCCGCGCAGCACCCCTGGTTCTTCTCTACACATATAATTGAGAAAAATTTAATGCAACCAGCAGTATTCCTGCGCCCTGCACACGACTTTTCTCTTCTTTTGTGGTAAAAATGCAGCCAGACGCACACGTGCCGTGCACATTTTCCCTGACAATATAAAGCAAAACAGGAAAGGGATTTTGTTCATCCTCAGGTTTGGGAGAAAAAAAAGGAACTCCCAGGTAGAGAAGGCATGAAAGGAATTTCACCTTCTTCAGTCTCCATCCCTGTTATAAGTCCATGTCTGGCGCGACCCGACACAAGTTCGAACAAAAGGCCACTTTGTTCTTTTCTTTTCGCTCACCTCTGGGGCGATGTGTTTATTGACCTCCGTCTGGCTATTAAGATGGATGTGTTCGACCGCGGCGCACACACGTGCGCCAAATGTGCGCGGGACGCTTGCAAGCTTTTATTACACTTTGGGTGCATCACTTTTTCTGCGTTAACAACAAACTTGTCGTTCATCCGCTTCTTATAACTTATAACGGGGGCAATAAAATTTAACAAAAAGTATCAAGCGGATGTAATTAATGCATCGTGCACAAAATTTTTAATGGAAGGGAATTAAAAGTACATAATATAATATTTCTTTTTAAATTTTAATGAAAGGAAGAAGATTTAATATGATTGTTAAAATTATGTGGATGCGCACAAGATTCAATTACATTCCAGTCTATATATTATTATTGTGGAATTGGAATTATTCGCGATGCATAAATAATTTCAATGGGCAATGATGAAAGCTCGCTTTATTGATTTCCATTTGATTAATTCTTTAGTTTTACATCTCTATATGTTTGAATCCAACAACGAACTATCCCATTAATTATGTCTTTGTAAGTCTTTTTACAAAAGTTTCTTCCTTCAATGGTTAGGTTTAGTTCTAAAAACAAAATATATTTTTACGATAAAAAAAATTGAATAAAGAAAACTTAAATAAACTGTAATAAAATAGCAAAATAACAAAAAATATTTTATATTATAAATTTATATAAATTTAAATATATTATTTATATTTACCCTTAAATATCTTAAATATTACTTTTAATTTTATTGAAATATTTATTTTGGTTCATTTAAATTAAAACTAAGCATCAAGTTATATATTTATTTGTTGCTCTTACTGCCTTTTTTTACAAAATGTAATTACATAATTACATTATATAGTTGCAAATTTATTTTCTTGATCTATTCGCATAAAGGCAATTCTTTTATGCTGTGTTCATTTTATAATTTAATATTTCATCAACTGCGCGAATGAAATGAAACTTGCGGCTGATTATTGCGACGCGTTCTGAGCTTGGTTGCAAAATCGTAAAAACCGTGGTTGGTTGATTTGCAGGCGCGGCCACTTGGCGCCGATAATCGTCGCCGCGACATCGCGCCTTCAGCATTTCTGTCGTCGCGCCCGTGAGAGCGCACGCAGGTAAATTTGTCTTTCGTCTGCACGCCACATGTGCGTTTCTTAATCCTCGCTGTGAAGCGGCCCGTTCTTCGACCTTCGCGGATGTGAAACTGCGAAGTCAGCATAATTAAATTAAGAGAATGCACAAAATGAGCTGCTGAGAGATTAGCGCAGAAATTAAGTTTCCTGGAAAATGTGTCAAATTCTTCACGGATAACAAAATTCCATAAAATAATTTGTGGAATTTTTACTTACAATTAACTCTGAATCTATTTTGTATTATTTATTGAAATTATTACAATAAAAATTTATTTTTCGAGACAAAAATATCTTTGATCTTATTCTTGTAACTTTTGCGTTTCTCTCTTTTTTTCTGCGAAATTTAAGCAAAGCGTTTTTGTAAAAAGCGTGGTTGACTCATTACTGGATAAATTGGGTGTGGAAAACGGTGCGTGGCTTCACGTGAGTACACTCGCGCAGCTTTGCTCAACATAAATAATCTCGGACACGAACGAGCGTCACTCGGCGCAAAAAAAAATAACACACCGCGCGGCCACATCTCTTTGCTAAAACCTCGCGCGAGAGCTGATGAGAAAACCGCGCGAGAACGTTTTTAACACGCGTGCTCTCACAACCAATTTACACAAAGTTTATTTCGCGCAGTTGCTGACACATAACGCACGTGCGTCGAGCACCTCACGCGCCAAAAGAAAAGGTTATATTTTGTGCTGGCGAGTTGAGTTTTTCAATACAAAATTAATATTGAAATTTTATTATAAAAAAAATATCCGGCATTTGATGGTTTTTATTCCAGAATGAGATTCAAATTATTTAATTTATAGAAAATATACAAGGATCTTGAAATTAATTTAAAATTTTGGTAAACATATTAAAGAAATTCGATTTTCATTTTTGCTACAAACGTTTTTAATGAACCGAAGTGATTTGAATTTAATTTAAATTGAAATCAACATGAATAAACCCTCGATCGTGAAATTCTACTACATAAGTTAAATGAACCGTTTAAATTTGCAAATTTTTAAAGTTATCAAGAGGTGTTTTTTTTTTCAATAAAAATTTTCAATTTTATTGTTATTGGTGGATTGAATTTAAATTCGGCTTTTCCTCGATGGGTTTTTGTGAGTTTTTATTGTTTAAGAAAAACAATATCCTGCTCTACATGTTTCGGCTGCGGGCTGCAGCCATAATTCATGAGCTGTGAAAAACATTTTGACAAAAATTAGTACAAAATTAAATATTTTTTCAAAAATTATTTTTCTTTCAAATTGACAAATTTTTCTTGAAAAATTATTTAAATTTACATTTCTTCACAAACAATAATTTTTAACAAAATTTTGACATTTACTTCAAAATATTTTTCAAAAACCAAATAAGTTTTTATAATAATTTTGGTCAGAATATTTAAGCGTGTGATTTGAGCGTACCTTTCTCGGCGGTGGTCGAGAGAAGACTAAATTATTATTATTATTATTATTTTTTTTTTTTTTTTTATTGCTGTAAAAAGTTGTATTTTTTCCTTTTAAATTAAAGTTTAAACTACATTATAAATTGTTTAATTAATAAAACCTTAATTTAGGCTTTTATTAATTAAACATTTATGAATCCTCCCATAAATTAAGAATTTGTATCTAAAATATTTCTCCTGCCAAAAGTTTAATAAAGAAGTACAAAAATTTAAAGACTGTATTTCCTAGAAAACAAATCTCAGCTCACACTTCTGCAGAATGCCCTTTTCGCGCCTCTGCTTTCCCAAACCTTCCTTCCGTGCACCTCTCCGAGATATACGAGAGAGGGTTCTCGTCTCTAAATTTACTCGTTTATAAGAAGGAAGAAGTATTAAGTGGCCCAGCGTTTCTCACTCTCGCTTACTTAATATAATATAAAGCAGGTGCTCGAGAAAGGTGTCACGAGCAGAGCGGCTCTAATAAATGAGCTAATTTCCACGCGGCTCTGCTCTTATTCCCTGCGTCGTCCCTCGGCTGCTAAATTACTCTCGTCGGCGGCAAAACAGGCCGAGAAACAAGCGACTATACTTTTGTCTTCTTTGAATTATTTAAGCGGCTGCAGAGCGCGCAGCGTGGATTTATGGTCATTGGCGATGACAATGCACCACTGTCGGCTTGTTTACCTTGGTGGCTGCCAGACCGATAATTTCGTGATTTATTTTAATAATCTCTCGGACGACACACGAGAGGGCGGAGAGTGGCGATTGCTTTAGCGCCGGCCACCGCTCATTAGTGCAAATCATGGGTGTCAAGGGACACGCGAATCGGCTGCCGATTGATTTCGCATTATCTGTTGTTTGAACACTTGTGCCCCTTGACAATCGCCTAATGAATCACGAATATTGATCACGTCAATTTGACCAATAGTTATAGTAAAATATGGAGAAAAATGCTCATCATTATCATGCCGAAATTTAAAAAATTAAAAAAAATCAAAAATAGCACAAGGCACATTCGATTAAAAAAAAAAAAAAAAAAAACGTAGTAACGAACAATTCTACAAAATATAGTTTAAACAATTACTCATCATTATCATCAGGAATTTTTTTAAATTCGTAAAAATAGAAAAGCAGTTAATTCAAACAAAACCGTAGTAAAGAAAAATTAAAAATTGCGTTTATTAAAAGTTTTATCATTAATTTAATTTTTAAGGACAATTTAATATCTATATTTGTGACTTTTTCACTATTCTTTAATTTTAATTTAATGAATAAAGTTAATTTTATAAATTACAAATATTAAAATTAATATAAATTTTAATTTACTCCCAAGAATTTGATTTATAATTTTAGCGTGTAAAACATACATTTGTAAAATATAAATTTAAAAAAAGCTTATCTTCAAGACTGGTGTGATATTTACAAATAATTTCGAAAGACAATTTTTTACGTCTAGGGAAGCAAGAGAGTAAATTTTATATAGATATAAATTAATTAAATTTATAATACTTTCAAATGTTAAAAGAAAAACAATGCTTCTCTGTATGGCCGTGCAACAAACTCATTACCGGTGTATATAGAGGGTGTTGCAACAACAATTGTACTTTAGCCCTTTATAATCTCTCTCGGTTGTTGGCTTAAGCGCGCAAAAAATTTACCCGCGAGCAACACGCACGCATTTTAACGGTTAATTTGGTAGCAATATCGCCGCTTCCCTCTAATCCGCGGCGATCTACCTTGTGCCGCCGTGGGGGATGAACAAGGGGGTGCGCTGCAGAATGGACTCTGTGTCTGGCTCAATTGTTCAGGTTAATCGCATTCACCAAGGTGCGGCATAGGCAGGGGTGCGCACGAGCTTCAATAATAATAATAATAATCCCCTAGCTAGGTAGGTGCGCCGCCGGCAGCACAAAACAGATTCGGCGCTGCACACAATAATAATCGTAATGGCACACATGCAGCCAGCAGCGCACGGCCGATCTGCTCTGCATGCGGCAGATGGCAAGCATATCACGCTGCGGGAAGTGCCGAGGGTGCGTCGGGCGTCTGCGAGACAAAAGTGAAACGTGCGATGCACAGATTTCGGAGAGAGAGCAGGAAGCACCTGAGGACCGGTTTCGGCCCCATTTCAAAGTCATTTGTCGAGCTCTATTCTATTTTTGTGCAATTCTCATCTTCATATGTGCACTTTATGAGTTCACAATGTAATTTTGCTGAAATATTATTATTATTGTTGTTTATTTGTCCAAATTGTTACATCACATTGTATACACATTATTATTATTTGATAAAATATACTTTTTAAATATTTTACAAGTGCACAGAATGAGCAATTAGAAGAAAAAAAATATAGATGCATTTAAATTATAAATATTGAAAATATTCTTAATTAAAAATAAGAAATATAAATAAAAAAATGGAGAAAATTAAAAAAAAAATACACAAAAAATCATTGATTAAAGGTATTTTGAGGGGGATGATCATGCAGGAATTGCAAAGACTGGACTTTTTCCTTGTTGCAAATATTGTTTTTACTCACAAACAAAACGACTCCACCAGTTTCGGTCATGTTTTGCAACCCCTTTCTCATGAGCATGATTAATAAAAAAATTAGCAATTTGAAAAACTTCATTTTTTAACAAAAAATTAAAATCTTTAAGATTTTTTTAAGTGGTTTTTCAATTAGCTGATTTATTTTCTTGCTCATTATAAAGGGTCACGGACCGTGACCAAAACTGCAGGTGGATCTGTTTTTTTTTTTTTTTAAATAAATATAATTTTTAGAACGAGGAAAAAGCCCTATCAATTCACTATCAATATAATCATTCATTCATTTTTATATAATTGAAATCAACTTTTGCATGCAATCCCTTTTAAATCCTGAAGTTAAAACGTTCAACGAAAAATCATTAAATTATCTGTAATATTCAATTTTATAAAATGTAGTAAAATTTGAATCTTAACATGAAATTATTCTGCATCAATTTCCTATGTATTAAAAAAAATGAAAATATTTACTTCGATAATAAATCAATGCCCTGTCAAAACACAAATAAGAGATCGATATTGAAATTTGCTCTCCAATCTCAACGGCATTCCATTCACAAAATCAGCTGCTTGACTCTCAACCGGTTCCGTTTTCGAAGAGGGGGCGTTTCGGAGAGATCCGGCCAGCAGGTGAGGCCAAAACAGGATCCGGAACTAATGTATCGCATTTGATACACCGATGCTCTTCATTTGACTCAGGGGGAGCGGTTTGACGTGCCGCCGTGTTCTAATTGTTATTCCAAAACGTTTAATCACGAAATTTATCTCCGTTTGCTCTGGGCAAACACAAAAGAACAAAACCCGTGCCGGCGATCAGCTGCTGTTGAAACACAAACTGTGAAATTCAAAACCTCGTTTTTTTTTCTTTGCTTATTTTTGATCTGAAAAGCAGGAAAAAAGCTCAAAAGCTCCCCCTCGCAGAGAGATGGATCGGCCGAAATGCAATTATTCGAGAGCAGGCGCATTTTGAGCGATTCTACCTGGGATTTGGCTTCAAAATGGATTATTTGCGTCGACGTTGGCGCTGCAATAATGCTTCGTCAGCATCTGCGGAGAGATAAGACTAAAAGAGTGGTGCGCGCCCTTTCTTTTTTTTCCCAGCTTTTTCCAAGGTGCAGCGCGGCGAATGATAGATGGTCACCGGGGCCGGAATAAAAAATATCAAACGCGAAGGAATAAAGCGCGCGCAGGAGGAAGAAAGTGATTAATTATTTTTATACGTTTTTCCACCTTTCTCTCGGCGCCCCGCTTTCGGGCCGCGCGCAATAAATTGCGATGGAAGGTGAAATCATTTTTACCTCTCGCATCGCCCTATCCTGCGCTTTTTGCTGACTGCCTCGTTCAGCACAGAGAGAAAGGGAGAAAGTAAGTGACGCCAAAATGCTCCCGAGCTGACTTCCCAAAGGGCTCCCATTCATCACAACAGCACCAGCAGAAAACGAGAGAGAAAGAAAAGAGAGAGAGAGACGCGCCCGACTGTTTTTGCCAGCGGAAAAAGCAGTAAACCCTTTCAACCTTTACAAACCTTTGGATTTTTTCGCTATTTTATTATTGCACAAACTCTGGAATTAACTGTTATAAAAGATAACATCGGGAAATCAACTTTTTACTGTTATTATTTGCAATAAACTTAATTTAAAACTTGAAATTAATAATTGAATATTATAAGTCTATAAGCAAACCGCGCGTGGTATGTAGTTTTAGTATTAAGTTATTATTGCTATATTATAATTCAAATCAAGCAATTACTTGTAATAATTGCTTTGCAAAAATAGGTGAAGATTTTAATGACTTTAAAAGAAAATGAAAAACTAAAATATAATCATGTTTAAATATAAAATTATTTATAAATAAAATTTAAAACAAAATTATTAAGAAAAATTGTATTTATCACAACTTTATTTGCTTAAATAAAAAATTGCTTAATAATATTTTAATTTTTAACTTTTTAACCAAGGCTCACTTTGGTGAATGGAATCTTTTTTGATCTTAGAAGATTTAGCAAAATTCTTGCTAGTGTTGGCGCCGTTTTTTCCAACAATTCCTTTTTACTCAAATAAATTGTTTTCAACAATTAAATGTAAGCAATTTGATGTAACAATTTGAACAAATAAACAACAATAATCTGAAATTTAGATCAATTCAGTTCAGGAAATGCATAAAAGTGTTCCAAAGAGAGAACAATGGCAAAAACTTCCAATGTGCACTTTCGCCGGCGCACAAAAAGCAGCACGCGACATGCATTTTATGCAGTCTTCTTTTCACTTGGCGTCTGGGGGGTGGGAAAGCGAAACAGGGGCACAAAAAGGTAAAGGGGGTTGAGCATCAGGGGTGAGCAACGATCTAACGAGAGCTTTGTGCGGAACAAAAGGTGAATCCATTCACCAAATGTTTGTCCACGCTAAAATAAGCGTGTACGGGAGAGAAAAAATCAGTGCGCCGTTGGTTTGTGATTTAAATCAGCGGCGAGGCCGACGGACCGGCCGGGGGGTGGGGGGAGGAGATGCGGGGGTTGAAACTGTTGCCACGGCGGCAGTTGGCCCGCGAAAAAAATATTAGCGTATAATAAATAGTATTTCTCGCCGCAGCAGCTTTCACCTGAAACAATAAATGTTTTTCATTTCCTTTTGTGTTATCAGCCGAAAAGGGTTTGCACCAACAAAAAAAACTGCTCAAAAAATTTATAACTTTTTGCTTGACATGAAATTTGTGAAGCATTTCGGCTCTTAATCAAAATCTGACCGTCACAGAGATTCATCGGCCCAAAATTCTGCGATGCGTGAAGTGAAACGGAAAAGTTTTCTAATATTGCTGCATCTTTCGTCTGGCCCGGCATTGTTTTGGTCGGGGTGAAAGGAAAGGGTTGCCGCTCTCGGGGATGTGGATATTGATATATTATTCCCTCTCTGTCGAGTGTGTGTGTTGACTTTGGGCCATTCCGGCCTCCTTACCTTCCACTCAGTTAGCTCTGCTCTCCATTACCTGCAGCTTTCTCTTTCCATCAAGTCGATTTATTTAGTTTGCCGGAGAGCCACGTCAAAAGGGAGCCGCCGACCCTCGTCTCTCCCCCAAGGTGAGCGAAAAGATTCCGCTCGGCTTGCGCAAAAATTTACTACGTTCTTTTACGGCCGAATTTTATATCAAGAGACGCGCGCACGTGCATTGTTTCACCGGCCCTCGTTTGTTTTTTGATTGGGATTAAATTAATAAGATCAACGTTGCGAGAGAGCGCAGGGGCTCCGTTTTATGGCTGCAAAAAGTTTGAGGGAAAATTAAGTAAAAGTCTCATCGGCGGAAGAGGCTATAAATTTTTCTTGACAAAATCCCAAAAATAAAATATTCGGTAATTTTTATTCTCAAAACAAGTTTCATCATGAACTTATTTGTGAAAATTCTGAAATAATTTCTTTTTTATTTGCAGGAGCAAAACTTTCCAATTAATTGTGTTGAAAGTGCGGCGGGTTGCCTGGCATTAAAGCTACCCGGGGCGGCAGTCGTGCAATTTCTTATTTCTTCATCCCTCTCTCTCTCGTTTCCCCGTCGGGGTCGCTTTGTTTCCGGCGCTGCATGATTTACGGCCGTTTTTTCGCACCTCTTTCTTTCTTTGCTCGGTTGGCACCGGCGCAGGTTGGCCCTCGGCGCAGAAATGATAATTATTATCTGCAGACCGAGAGCAGGGATGCAGGATGCGGCCCGGAAATTTGATGAAAAGTGGTCCGAGCAGACCGTTGGCAAATGGACGACGACTGCTGCTGCCGAGCTACCTTTTCGCCTTTCTACCTCGAAAGTTGCTGCTTGTTCGTCGGCCACATTGTACGCGGCGGCCCCGCAAGTTTAACCCCATGCATGGTTTCGCTCTTGCCCAGGGGCGTAATTGAAATACCTACCCTTAATAGTGCGCTGGACGCGGACGGCTATGATATACGTGAAGAGGGTTTCATTTATTTCACAATTTTGATTCCCTCTCTCCAAGAATTCTGTTTATTTTAATTTTTTTTGTCAAATAATTACATAATATTTAACACTACAAAAAATTTAGTTACTTAAGTTGATTGATTTAGCCGGATATAAATTTAAGGGAAAAGATAAATATGATAATTAATAAACATTATTTAATTAACTTGAATGGTGGATTTTACAAAAAATTTAAAAATTGAAACCTCGTTGCATAGGAAAAATGAAAAAAAAAATAAATAAATAAAGGTAAATGTTCCTAAAAGACGACCTGTGGTTTTTAAAAACCTAGAGTTTTGTCGTGTGTAACCTAAAACTAAGTGGAAGGAATTAATAAAAAAAATTAAAAATAAAGAGAATTTAATTTTTAGAAACAAAAATTGTAGAAATTAATTAAGCAAAGCAGTCAGTCAGTAGCTTCATGTGACTTTGCCTGAAATTTCCAGGGACCCAAAGATTTTTCTGGCGTGATATAAATATCAGTTGTTTTTATATAATTAAAATTATTTTTATTTCAATAAAACAGAACGTTCAATTTTGACTTTCCCTTGTGACTTGTGAGGCAGAGGAGGGTGTTTAGGGCACGTCGTCGTCAAGCTCCCTTTGCATTTCTGGCGTCAGCAACAACGGCGCGGGAGAGTGGATGCGACGAAGATGGCCGTGTGCAGTGTTTCGCCCGAATATTGAGTTACCTTGCCCCAGCTTATAAGCACCTTTATAAGCCAAGGTGACTGCGTCGGTCGGGGGTGTGTGTGTGTGCGAACGCGAGTGCCGGGGAGTTTCGAGAATTAGGGTGGAAGGAAATGGCAAAGTTATGTCACTAACACAGCTAACCGGATTAGCCAAGCCGGCTAAAGGACGGTGAAAAGCAGATCGAAGGTAAAAAAAAAAACATGCAAGCGCTTTTACAAAAAGAGTTTAGTTTTAGTTGATAAACACTATATAATTTTTTACTAAAAAAATTAATATTTTAAAATATTGATATACTTTCTTTTTACATATTAATTAATATTAATTATTTTACTGAATAATTTTAACTTGTGATGACCCTTCTGTGCAGATATGACAGAAAATCGACCAATGTAAAAATTACTTCTATATCAATAATATTAATAATGAAATATAAAATTTTATTTATTTCAACAGTCGCCCACAAGAATCATTTATTAGATCACAAACATAGGATGAAGATATCAACTTTGCATTCTAATGTCTTATAAATTTTTTGATTGAAAATTTAAATAATAAACTAATCAATATGATCTCAATGTATGTTTTAATTGTAAGAAATTTGCATTATTAATAAAAATGAATTTAAATCACTAAATTTTAAATACAAAATAAATATCAACTACGATTTCATTTAAAATTTTGCTCTAAATATTTAAAGAAATTTTTGTACGAGCACTTTGTGACAGTTTCATATGTAATAATTGTAACAGCGTCAGCACCTCGTCGGCCTAAATTTTGATTATACGGCCAGCTTGCCTGCTCAATGTTTATTTCGATTAAGTCTGGCTGGAGGCGCGCTGGATTTATTTACCCCTTTGTTTGTCGTGCAAACGCACTACCTTGCTTGGCTCCTCGGTCGGCTGTGTTGCTGCTGCTGTGCATACAATTTACGGCCGAGTGTTAAGTAAGTAAATAAAGGACCTGCCGGACTAATTACCTTCCCTCTCCGCACGCACATTAAACGCAGCTCTCGCCGGATAAATCGTCGCAGCAAGGGCGAACGGACGGACGAGAGAGAGAGAGAGAGGGCGAAATTAGCCTCGGCACCCAAATCACGGCGCCGCCGGGCCCAACGCTTTAATACACCTCGCGCTTAACCTAGGGATTAGGTAGAAAAATTAGCTGCCACCCCGTTTACGTTACATTTGGCTCATTATGGGGATGAAGGTGAAAAAAGTGGAGAGGTTGCAAGCGGACTTTTGGAACTTTCATTACTCATTACCTGGGGGAAATTAATTTTTGGAAAAAATAAGAAAGGTAAAGTTTTTTTTATATATAATTAATTTAATTTAAAATTGTTTCGGAAGAAAATAAAATCAACAAAATTAAAACAAAATTTTGCTGAACAAAAACTAGACTGATACTGCGGCAAATTGGGTCTTTTTTACCCCGGATTTTTTATAAAATTTTTGCTATTGGTGGTGCCGTTTTGTCCAACAATACTTTTTTCCAAATCAATTGTTTTCAATAATTGAATGTAAACAATGTGATGTGATTTGGTGGACAAATAAACAATAAAAATATATTAAATTAATATTTATACTCGTTTTTTAGAGTTCTTTTTAAATTTTAAAATGATAAATTAAGCTAAGATTGAAAATTTTCCCACTGATTTTAATTTAAATTTCATATTATTTTCAAGCCTTTCGGATTCCCTAAATAAAAACGAGATTATGCAACGTGTCTTACAAGCATGTTTGGCAGGTTGCCTCGTGCTGGATTTGTTTAAAAACCTTTCTTAGCCGTTTTAAAACACTCTCAAAATAATGAATGACTGCCGATTCGGCGAAAATTAAAGTCAAGGGAATTGTTCGACTCCGAGAAACAACAACAATTAATTATCTTTAGGCAAACACGCCGAACATTGGCGTCTCCTGTTACATGCACAGTTTAGCTTGCGATGATTTAGCGTTGTCGAAGATCCTCCCGATCGCGAACCTGGCCGCGTTTCACTCTCACTCTGCGTCTCTAACTCGCTCGTCACTTCAAAGGGCTAATTTTTCTCTCCGAATCTCGGAATTTGGCAGCCGCGCTCAAAGGGTTAAATTTATATAGAAAGCCCGCACGCGGCGGCGGCGGCGGCACCGCCACTTGAGGCCGTGTTGCTTTTTGCCGGCTTGGCTGTTAAACATCCCCCTTGAGTGGTGCCATTAATTCATATCTCGGTCTCGCTCTCGCGTTTTTGCAGCCAAGGTGAAGCCGAGGGAGCGCCAAAAAGTGGCGGCGGCGCTAGGTGAGCTTATCGCGGTAAAATGGCCAAATTCTGAAGCCCTTGGCACGAGTGCCAGCAGGGGAGCCACTTTTAATTTCAAACTTTGTTTTCGGCCCAAAGGTGTAATGCACGTTTTGATTGAAATTAATTTAATTAAGCCTCAAACTCCAGTCATTTTGCTTGCGAACGCACTCTTGATAATAATAATAAGTAGGCATTTCTCGCGCGCATAATAATTTGGACTCCCCGGCTGTGGCGTGCGTGGCGCCTTGTCTAACCAACTCATTAATCTCTCTCCGAGTGAAATTTGTCAGCCGCAACTACAGCAAGGTGAAAGCCTCTCTGAAAACTATTTACGCCCGCCGGAGTAACTTGTGCAGACCCTCGCCTTAATGAGAAATTTCCGATTCGGCAAAAAGTGGGGAGAAAAATCTGGCCAACTTTTTCGCATGTGCTGAGCGAGCGAGGCTAATTACCGGCGGCTTACCTTCCTTGTCAACGGGTCTTGCGCGCGACGACGGCCGCCTTTGTTTTCGCTCGACAACTTCAAGACAGATGAGTTGTTGCCTTTTGTTACCTGAATTAACGTTCGAGCAGATCCATCAGCGCCGTGGTTTTTGTGTTCGAGTGAGTAATGAGATGCCAAGCGCTCAACTAAAAAGAGGCAACTCATTCTCAAGTAACGTTTATATTAAGAGATATAATTTCAATCAGGTCTCAGTGAATCAATAGATATTACAAATCGAAAACGAATTTTTGAAGTACCTAGATAATTTTTCGTTGAAAAGTGTCTCGAATATGATATGAAGTTTGATTTTATTTATAATAATTTATCCTGTATTTTATGATTGTAACATTTAGCTTTGATAACTTATCATATATAATCTGTATTATCTTATAATTTAGAGCAAATAAATCATCAAAAAATAAGTGTAATTATAATATTCAAATTAATTAAATTTTATTTTAAATTTAATAAAAAATTATGAAGCTACAGCTAAAAATTAAATAATATAAAATTATTAAATTTATATTTTTAAATAAACTCGTCATTGAAAAAAAATCGAGCTTTTCCTCGTTAAATTTTTTACTCAAATACAAATGGCTCCTTTTTTACCACTTTCGGTCACGGTCTGTGACCCTATTTCACGAGCAAGAAAAATACAAAAAATCGGTAAAATTGAAAGGACATAAAAATTTGTTAGTTTTGTATTGCTGTTTTATATTTGTGTTAAAATGTGGTATTTTTTCAATTTTACTGATTTTTTTGTGTTTTTCTTGCTCAATGAACTCGCAGACCGTGACCGAAACTGGTACAGCCATTTGTTTTTGAACAAAAACAATTTTTAACAATGAGGAAAAGCCCGATTCTTCCTTCATTTCCATGGTCATTTTCTCCAGTGTCAACTTCTTCAAACAAACTAACCATTGATTAAAATTTAATCTGATTAGTTCACCTTTTAAGCATGAATTTAATCGTTTTTTGAAAATATTTACAAGAAAATAAAAAATATAATTACTAGAAATAAAAATATACTTTGGTTGAGAATAAGCGCTGCCGCCTGTCTTTCCATCCTGGCTTTCATACGTATAATTTTTTTTGGTTTATTTTGGTCACCGTTTCATAAATTATTTAACGAAGGGAGAAATTCCACGCAGATTTATTCGTCGTCAATCTTCGGTGTGACAAATTCAAGCGTTTTTCGTTACGAAAATAAATACACACACACACGGGGGCCGGGCAGCAGCACCTTAATGACTTTTCCGTGTTTTCGCCTGATGCTTTTCGTCTCGGATGAAAGTGGGTGCGCTTTTAAAGCTGTCGACGCGCACCTGGAATATCCCAGCACAAAAGCAAGCAAGCAAGCGGCGTATATAAACAGAAACGGGCATTTTTTCAATAAATTTCGACCTCCCGCCACGCTCTACAGCTATGCAAATAAACTCGCGCCAATCACCATAAATCCGGCTCTTTAATCTCGAGTAAAGAGCAAATTACACTCACGGCGGCAGCGAAACGGCGTCGATAGTAAACTTTTTGATTAAGCCTCCTCCTTCGGGGAAAAAAATTATCGCGATATTAACCTGTTCATTCCGTTCCCCGCTTCACGCTTTTCTGGGCCGCGCGTAAATATTAAATCTATTTCGGGGCGTCTGCAGCGCTCTCACCGTTTTTACGTGAGCTTTTACCTCTGCTTCTCAGTCTCCGCCTAATGGTCTTTCCATACTGCTATATTTTTTACGCCGGTATTATAAAACACACACGCAGACGAGCGCGCCTTTCAAAAATTGATGAAGCTCTGCGCGGGTGAAAATAAATAAAAATAAAAACACACATCATACTAACTCTGGCTGCTTTTCAAAATATTCAATCGGCGCAGTCAAAAGAGCTGCGGGAGATGTCAAAAAACGAATAGAGAGGAAATGCTTTGAAATGATTTACAGCTGAGCAAATGGAAATAATAAATTATTATTTACAGCGTTCAGCCAAAAATTAAAATTTGAGAAATTGGTGGGAATTTTGAACCTTTATGTATTTCAATGATTTAAAATCAATTTATTGTCTACAAAAAAAATGATGATTGCGAGATTCCTGAAGTTTTATTTCTTTCTCGTCTATTTGCTACTCCTTTTTTCAAAAAATTTTTAAGTATAAATAGAAGGCACGCGGCGAGATTTCATAAGTTTTATTTCTTGCTAAATTTTAATATCTTTTAATTTTCACAAACATATTTAAAAACTATTATAAAATTATTAAAATGTAATTAAAGAAAAAAAATAGAAAATATAAATAATTTTTTCCACTCTAATTCTTCTTAATTGGTCAAATAAATTTTAGTTTTCATATAAATAATATATTATTTTTTTATTTCATATGTTGTTGATTTCCTCCTGGTTCATTCTAAATCTGTCGAAATATTTACTTTTCACAGAAACTGATTTGAACTTAATCGGGGAACTAAAATGCGAGTTTGCAGTAGTTTAAAACCCACCCCTAAGTAATCAGAGGGCGGACCATTTCACGGATTAATTTTGGTTCAAGCACAAACTCATTATGTCAAGTCCCCCTTGCGATTGTCTGTCTGTCTCTCAGGTGGATCGAGGCACGCTTTGGCTCTCTCATCGAATCGCCCCCAGGGCCAGAAAGAGTTTGGCGGCGGCCGCCGCGTGCTCTCAATAAAGGTGCAGCTTGCTCGAAACACAGGCCCCTCGAATATCTTTTGTCTACAAACGCGCTGCTGCTGGGCAAACTTTCATTCTCATTAGTGGACCGGCGAGCAATCAAAAGTTGCACAAGATCAGCAGCCCCTGCCTGCACGCCAAGCACTTTGCAGATCGTCATCATTGTATTAACCCTCAAGTATTAATTTTTACTCTCGCTCTTATTTACCTTCATTTTAGGCATGGATACGTTATTAAGTGCGTGCGTTTACCCACCGCGGGTATGAGGGCGGGGGTGAGCGCCCTTTTTGCTAATAAGACTCTCAAGTGGCCCCAACCGATCCGACCACTGCAGGTCGCCCCTCGATGAAATAAATGCGCGTTTCAGACTCACCTGGAACAGAACAGGAAATAAAAATTAGTTAAATGAAAGGAAATTCAATTATTCGGCTGCTGTATTATAATTTTAATTTGTTTTCCTCTATGGAAACGAAATTAAACATTGGAAATTGTTTCGTTCTGTATTAATATATATTTTTTTTTATAAAGTGGTACATTCGAAATTAGCGAGAATTTAGCATTAGCACATCCCATAGGATAAAATTCCCCATTTTTCATTTTTTTATTAATTGTTTTTCAAACTTCTTACTTATTGTTTCTGAAATTTTTGGGAGTCCATAATTTATGTATTTTAACGTGTTTCAACGAAATACCTTGCAGCTGTGTTGATCAACTAAATTGGTATTGTAATGAAATAAAAACATCTAAATTATTTGTTTAAACTCCAGGAGATGATCATGGAAATGAAGAACTCGTGCTTTTTCCTTGGTGTAAAAAATTGATTTTATTCAAAACACAAATGGCTCCAATGGAGAATTTGAATAAAAACAAATTTTAACAACGAGGAAAAAACCCGAGTTCTTCATTTTTATTTGTTATTTAATTGGCAATTTTGATTTTTTTATTTTAAATGAGCAGATGAGAAAAATTTATAATATTTTGGGAAAAACTAATTTTTGCATTAATATATAATTGCATTATTAACTGAAGAAGAGTATAATAATAATAAAAGTTAATTTAATATAACTAACTCAGAATTTATAGCGGGATGCCATTATATAACTTTAAATTTGAACTAGTGATGAAGAATTATTATTTAAATTAGATAAAAATATTTAATGTCAGTGATATTGATAAAAAATTTAATATAAAAATTATATTTTTATTTAATTATATAATTATATAAATCTAAATTTATTTAACAGATTTTATAAATAAAATGTATTAAATGGTACCGTAAATTTTATTAGTCAATTTTAACTGTCAATGTCTAAAAATTATCTGTAATAAAAACAAATTTTATAGATGAGAAAACATCGATTTACTTTTCTCTGCTCTTTCTCACTTTTCTCATTTTGATATGAGGAGAAATTCGCTCAAGGGAGAATTTGTATTACATCAAACAGAACGCCCCACAGCACGCATTTATCCTGCACCTTTTCCTCTGAATCCCCTTCTCTCTGCTATAGCTGGGAATAACGCAGAAATTGCTCTGGTCGGCGGCTCACCTTGGCCCCGTATCGCAGGCAAAACACAGCACGAAGGAAATGGGAGGAAGGGCCGCTGGAGAAAACGCTTTAGCCGCCGCCGAGGGTCATCATGCGCGCGGAAAATTGCGTTCCGAAATGGCACCGCAGCCTCTTTTTCTCTTTCTTTGCACCACACCGATGACCCTCTCGGATCTTTTTGTCAACAAACACACACACGAGGCGTTAGGGGCTGAAGAAAATAAAGTGGAAAAGTAGCCAAAGATGATGAATTCTGCAAATTTGCAAACGCCAGAGTCAACAAGAGAGTCTTTCTTTGCATGAACTGACGCCGCAAATCACATTTTGTGCATTGATTTTATTCCTCCACTTGGCACGGTCTTTTTTTTCCCTCTTGGACGTAATGTCGAAACACACTCGGAGAACGGATGAATTTTCCAAGGACATAAAAAAACTCGGAACGATCTTGCATGTGTTGTACAACATTTATGTTACGAATCATTGCACTTTATAAAGAGAGACAAACACACACAGCATGTGTCACTTACGGTTCGCCTTTTTTTGCATGAACGACGCTGCAGAAGTTGCTGCTGCAAAATAAGCGAGTATGCAAATAATCGAATTGAGGACGAAACTAGACAAGCTGCTGAAAAATATGTGCATTGCAAAAGTTTGACAGGTCTTGTAAGCGCATGATGCAGAATATATTTGCGGAAATGGTGAAATAACATTATGTAATCGTCAACGGAGAAGTCCAAACCACCTCTAAAAAATCAAACCTACTCATTATAAAATTTCACTTCTATCTTTTTTTATCGTCTACGGAGTAGCCCAAACTACCTCTGCAAGAATCATACCTTCTCATTTTTAAATTTCACCTCAATCTTTTTTTATCGTCTACGGAGTAGCCCAAACTACCTCTACAAGAATCATACCTCCTCATTTTTAAATTTCACCTCAATCTTTTTTTATCGTCTACGGAGTAGCCCAAACTACCTCTACAAGAATCATACCTCCTCATTTTTAAATTTCACCTCAATCTTTTTTTATCGTCTACGGAGTAGCCCAAACTACCTCTACAAGAATCATACCTCCTCATTTTTAAATTTCACCTCAATCTTTTTTTATCGTCTACGGAGTAGCCCAAACTACCTCTACAAGAATCATACCTCCTCATTTTTAAATTTCACCTCAATCTTTTTTTATCGTCTACGGAGTAGCCCAAACAACCTCTACAAGAATCATACCTCCTCATTTTTAAATTTCACCTCAATCTTTTTTTATCGTCTACGGAGTAGCCCAAACTACCTCTACAAGAATCATACCTCCTCATTTTTAAATTTCACCTCAATCTTTTTTTATCGTCTACGGAGTAGCCCAAACTAACTCTACAAAAATCATACCTCCTCATTTTTAAATTTCACCTCAATCTTTTTTTATCGTCTACGGAGTAGCCCAAACTACCTCTACAAGAATCATACCTCCGAATTTTTAAATTTCACCTCAATCTTTTTTTATCGTCTACGGAGTAGCCCAAACTAACTCTACAAAAATTATACCTTCTCATTTTTAAATTTCACCTCAATCTTTTTTTATCGTCTACCGAGTAGCCCAAACTAACTCTACAAGAATCATACCTCCTCATTTTTAAATTTCACCTCAATCTTTTTTTATCGTCTACGGAATAGCCCAAACTACCTCTACAAGAATCATACCTCCTCATTTTTAAATTTCACCTCAATCTTTTTTTATCGTCTACGGAGTAGCCCAAACTACCTCTACAAGAATCATACCTCCGAATTTTTAAATTTCACCTCAATCTTTTTTTATCGTCTACGGAGTAGCCCAAACTAACTCTACAAGAATCATACCTCCGAATTTTTAAATTTCACCTCAATCTTTTTTTATCGTCTACGGAGTAGCCCAAACTACCTCTACAAGAATCATACCTCCTCATTTTTAAATTTCACCTCAATCTTTTTTTATCGTCTACGGAATAGCCCAAACTACCTCTACAAGAATCATACCTCCGAATTTTTAAATTTCACCTCAATCTTTTTTTATCGTCTACGGAGTAGCCCAAACTAACTCTACAAGAATCATACCTCCGAATTTTTAAATTTCACCTCAATCTTTTTTTATCGTCTACGGAATAGCCCAAACTACCTCTACAAGAATCATACCTCCTTATTTTTAAATTTCACCTCAATCTTTTTTTATCGTCTACGGAGTAGCCCAAACTACCTCTACAAGAATCATACCTCCTCATTTTTAAATTTCACCTCAATCTTTTTTTATCGTCTACGGAGTAGCCCAAACTACCTCTACAAGAATCATACCTCCTCATTTTTAAATTTCACCTCAATCTTTTTTTATCGTCTACCGAGTAGCCCAAACTAACTCTACAAGAATCATACCTCCTCATTTTTAAATTTCACCTCAATCTTTTTTTATCGTCTACGGAGTAGCCCAAACTACCTCTACAAGAATCATACCTCCTCATTTTTAAATTTCACCTCAATCTTTTTTTATCGTCTACGGAGTAGCCCAAACTACCTCTACAAGAATCATACCTCCGAATTTTTAAATTTCACCTCAATCTTTTTTTATCGTCTACGGAATAGCCCAAACTACCTCTACAAGAATCATACCTCCTCATTTTTAAATTTCACCTCAATCTTTTTTTATCGTCTACGGAGTAGCCCAAACTACCTCTACAAGAATCATACCTCCTCATTTTTAAATTTCACCTCAATCTTTTTTTATCGTCTACGGAGTAGCCCAAACTACCTCTACAAGAATCATACCTCCTCATTTTTAAATTTCACCTCAATCTTTTTTTATCGTCTACCGAGTAGCCCAAACTAACTCTACAAGAATCATACCTCCTCATTTTTAAATTTCACCTCAATCTTTTTTTATCGTCTACGGAATAGCCCAAACTACCTCTACAAGAATCATACCTCCTCATTTTTAAATTTCACCTCAATCTTTTTTTATCGTCTACGGAGTAGCCCAAACTTCCTCTACAAGAATCATACCTCCGAATTTTTAAATTTCACCTCAATCTTTTTTTTTCGTCTACGGAGTAGCCCAAACTAACTCTACAAAAATTATACCTTCTCATTTTTAAATTTCACCTCAATCTTTTTTTATCGTCTACCGAGTAGCCCAAACTAACTCTACAAAAATCATACCTCCTCATTTTTAAATTTCACCTCAATCTTTTTTTATCGTCTACGGCGTAGCCAAAACTACCTCTACAAGAATCATACCTCCTCATTTTTAAATTTCACCTCAATCTTTTTTTATCGTCTACGGTGTAGCCCAAACTACCTCTACAAGAATCATACCTCCTCATTTTTAAATTTCACCTCAATCTTTTTTTATCGTCTACGGAGTAGCCCAAACTACCTCTACAAGAATCATACCTCCTCATTTTTAAATTTCACCTCAATCTTTTTTTATCGTCTACGGAGTAGCCCAAACTACCTCTACAAGAATCATACCTCCTCATTTTTAAATTTCACCTCAATCTTTTTTTATCGTCTACGGAGTAGCCCAAACTACCTCTACAAGAATCATACCTCCTCATTTTTAAATTTCACCTCAATCTTTTTTTATCGTCTACGGCGTAGCCCAAACTACCTCGACAAGAATCATACCTCCTCATTTTTAAATTTCACCTCAATCTTTTTTTATCGTCTACGGCGTAGCCCAAACTACCTCTACAAGAATCATACCTCCTCATTTTTAAATTTCACCTCAATCTTTTTTTATCGTCTACGGAGTAGCCCAAACTACCTCTACAAGAATCATACCTCCGAATTTTTAAATTTCACCTCAATCTTTTTTTATCGTCTACGGAGTAGCCCAAACTAACTCTACAAAAATTATACCTTCTCATTTTTAAATTTCACCTCAATCTTTTTTTATCGTCTACCGAGTAGCCCAAACTAACTCTACAAAAATCATACCTCCTCATTTTTAAATTTCACCTCAATCTTTTTTTATCGTCTACGGCGTAGCCAAAACTACCTCTACAAGAATCATACCTCCTCATTTTTAAATTTCACCTCAATCTTTTTTTATCGTCTACGGTGTAGCCCAAACTACCTCTACAAGAATCATACCTCCTCATTTTTAAATTTCACCTCAATCTTTTTTTATCGTCTACGGAGTAGCCCAAACTACCTCTACAAGAATCATACCTCCTCATTTTTAAATTTCACCTCAATCTTTTTTTATCGTCTACGGAGTAGCCCAAACTACCTCTACAAGAATCATACCTCCTCATTTTTAAATTTCACCTCAATCTTTTTTTATCGTCTACGGAGTAGCCCAAACTACCTCTACAAGAATCATACCTCCTCATTTTTAAATTTCACCTCAATCTTTTTTTATCGTCTACGGCGTAGCCCAAACTACCTCGACAAGAATCATACCTCCTCATTTTTAAATTTCACCTCAATCTTTTTTTATCGTCTACGGCGTAGCCCAAACTACCTCTACAAGAATCATACCTCCTCATTTTTAAATTTCTCCTCAATCTTTTTTTATCGTCTACGGAGTAGCCAAAACTACCTCTACAAGAATCATACCTCCTCATTTTTAAATTTCACCTCAATCTTTTTTTATCGTCTACCGAGTAGCCAAAACTACCTCTACAAGAATCATACCTCCTCATTTTTAAATTTCACCTCAATCTTTTTTTATCGTCTACGGAGTAGCCCAAACTACCTCTACAAGAATCATACCTTCTCATTTTTAAATTTCACCTCAATCTATTTTTATCGTCTACGGAGTAGCCCAAACTACCTCTACAAGAATCATACCTCCTTATTTTTAAATTTCACCTCAATCTTTTTTTATCGTCTACGGAGTAGCCCAAACTACCTCTACAAGAATCATACCTCCTCATTTTTAAATTTCACCTCAATCTTTTTTTATCGTCTACGGAGTAGCCAAAACTACCTCTACAAGAATCATACCTCCTCATTTTTAAATTTCACCTCAATCTTTTTTTATCGTCTGCGAGTAGACCAAACTACTTTTACAAAAATCATGCCTCCTCATGTTAAAATTCGAAAATGAGTCTAAATTCAAAACCCAAATTTTTCTACCCAACAGCAAAGAAATTTCATAATATTTGCTTAGCAACATAATTTCCCCTTTACCAGGGCCGGGAAATTGTAGACGTTTTTAACTGGAAAAAGGAAAGAGAGAAAAGCTTGCACGGCAGTTAATTTTTTGGCATTGCGAGCCCGGTGTTTGTATACAATTTTATTTTTCATAATGCGTGCCAACACCTGCGTTTAATTTGGCATCAACTTTTTACTGCACTCGGTTGTTTCCCGCACCGTGCTTTCTCCCTAATTGCTCGTTTACTCTCATTAAAAGCGTGCCCGAAAAAAGCGGGTGCGGCAGCGCGCGGCAATTGCAGATGAAAATAAAGAAGAAAGTCCGGCTGCGCGCGCGAGTGAGCGGACTTATTAAACAGAGTGGGGGCGTAAATTAAGGTGAAATTGTTGACAAAATTGATTGCCCCACCCACCCTTTCTTCTGTTCTTACTCAGACTAATTAAAAATACACTCGGCAAAAATCCACTTCCATTTTTACGATCTAATAAAAAAGTGGTGGCGCACACGCCGCTTTCACTTTCTTTCTTTCTTTCTCTTTGGCGCCACGTTAATTGCATTAAAAACTTATTTTTAAGTGACTTTTTATGGGCATCAGGCGTGAGAGGAGTCGAATGAGGGCGGCTAAAGGGTGACGCTTTCACTTTTCGTTTCGCAGCTCGAGCAATTACCTTGATTGGTGTCGTCGCAGCGGCTGACCAGCAGGGCACATAAAACGGAATTAACCCGGCTGTTTATTTCGCACGCGCAAATGGAGACAAATAAAAGAGAGCGACAAGAGCGGCCCAATTCAATAAGCCGCCCGCCGCTATTTATTTGTACCATTCATAAATTGCCGGCCCAAGAGGCTCGTTTCCGCGCAGAGGTGGCCAAATGCTATATACTTTCACAGTTCGTCAGTTCATCGCTGACATGGACTCAATGATTACATTTTTGAGGATTTTATTTGGATAGAAAAACAGATTTTATTTTTACTGCTATTTTTACCCTTAAAATGTACTGATTAAACGTATCAGAGATGAAATACATATAGGAAATCATTGTGAAAATATGGCTTTTAAATTATTATTGAAAAATATATAAAATTGCAAGTGAAGAATATTGACAGCATTTATAAAATTATAAAAAACGTAACATTATTTTTATCAGTTTTTAATAATAAGGTTTATTGCAATTTAAAATTTAATTTGCATTTAAAATATTAAAAGTTATACATAGACAAATAATAGGTATTGTTTTAAAATGGATTTTAAGTTCCATCGATGTATTAGATATTTCTCAATTTAATGCGTCCAAATATTTTCCAGTTATTTATAAATTAACCAAGCATCATGTTACTCATGTATAGGGGACTTAACAGAAAATTTCTAAATGTTCAGATTTAGCATTTTAAGCAGCTTAATATAAATAGTTCCAATAATTAAGAACATGAGATAAACCTTGGAAGTCATGTTATAGAAAAAGAAAAATCAATCCGTTTGATATTTGTGTCCAGCGGCTTCTCCCAGCTGCGAAGTAGGGCTAATTCAATTTTCCTCTCTCCTCAAAACCAAATTAAATTCGGTCTTTTCCTAATCCGCAACTCGACGACCAAGACTCAAGAGCACCGAATGCACTTTGTTTTACGACTTTTGCAGTCTCTGGGTTCCTCTTTGCCTAATTTTTAATAAGATTTGCGGTCGGCGTCAGGAGAGCCGAGGGTGCTGCAGGGTCGTGATAACCTGGCTCTGCTGTTCGAATGGCCCTAAAATTTTACTGGTGCAGATGATCATCAGCTAGGGTTCCATAAAAATAAAAAAGAGCCACTCTCGGGGTGCGGGCGCGGAAAGGGAGCGGACTCGGCGTCGTGTCGCATCCGAGGGAATCAGGATCTAGTGTATAAGAAGGTGCGTTGTTTGGCTGCTGCGGGCGATAAAATTTTATGAATCGCATTTTTATATCAACCTCAAAATACCTCCAATATATAAATAATATGAGAAAAGAGGCAGGAATAAAAGGACGCCGGGGATCGAGGGCGGCGCGCACCTGATTTGACGTTATCACGAATTATTGGCGGCGACCGCCGCTGGCGCAATATGCGTGAAATTGGATGGAGGACGCGCAAGGTGGGATATTGGCGATAAATTCCAGACACGGTTAACCAGCCACGCTGCAGCACACAAAAGTGTCACGTCACGCAGTATTTATCCGTCGAATTAATTTTTTTCTGAAGAAGCGCCTGGATTTTCTTTTGAACCACAGATTCAATACTTTAAAATTTTTTTCAACTGATCAGAGTCATGATTTTTCCTGGTCTACAAAATAAATTTTATCGTTATTATTTAAGATTTCTTTGGCGTGTTATTCAGTTTTACTTGATTTGCAAGAAATAGTAGCAATGTTAGTTAACAATGCGAATGCAGAAATATTTTATGCAAATTTGTTTGCGATTTAAACTTTTTTGTGTATATGAAAGCAAAACACGAACATAAAGATGTAATGTTAAAGTTAAATAAGGTTAATACCATATTGAGACTAACTACAAGCTGGACTCATTTAATAAAAGAAAAAATAGGAACCATAAAATAATGCTTTGATCTAGCTCTACAATTGTGAATATTTTCATAATTTTTTTTCTGTTCGTTTATTGATTTTTTTTTATTCTTGTAATTAAAATGATTTACTGTATTAATTTATGAATGCAGACCTACAAATATTGCCAGCATAAAATTAGGTTCACCGCTTGAAAGTTTCATCTGAACATGCATGCATGGACAATATTTGGTTATTAACGTTTATATTCTTAATTAAAAAAATTTAATCAAAGTATTTTGTTCCTTTTATTGATAAATTTATGAATAATATTCAATAATTAAATGAAATATACAAAATTAAAATTTAATACAAATAAAGTGTGCCCGTAAAATTTATTATCCTAATAAAATAAAATTAGAAATTATATTTTTTATCAATTATTTGTAGCAATTTTAAAAAGGTTTACTTGTAAGCAGAGTGACTCTTGTAAAACTGGCAAATTGACCTCTGGTCGTCTTCCTTTTCTTCTTTTCCCTCGGGGCCGGAAATAATTGAGAGTCGGGAGAAAAATGCGGCGCACATGCAACCGACACAAGGTGTATTTTGGCTGCGAGAAGAAAAAAGTGAGCTACTATACCTTGTCCCCGGTGCTGCTTGCGTATTCCGCGAGCGCGCGGGCGGCCAGCAATATATGTGCGTGTGTGGAGTCGGTCGGTCGGACCTAAGAGGGTTGTTTGAATGGTCCAGACAACACCTGCCACCCTGCCTGTAGCAGCCAGCATCCCCGAGAGACGAGTTTGTGGCGAAAAGGGGAGTTTGCAATTGCTTTGGCTCGAGCTGTACCGCCGCGCCAAAACGCTATGGCGAATAAATATATGAGCAGGGAGCAAGCACAACGTGTGTGTCGAGTATTAAGAAAAAAAGATGCGAATTACTGACTGAAGAAAAAAAGTTGTAGTTCCAAAATGCTGCTGGGATTAGGCGAGTATTGAAGGGCGACGATCAAGAAAATTAATATAAAATCCAAAGAGAAATTATTATGATTATAATTTATAATCAATCTGAGGCAACAATGGCAAACTAGGAATGGAATTAATTACTATTTTCTTACGTTTCATGCTGGCTTGGAGCGATTTATTTTAATATTTTTAATTATTTATTTATGTTGTTGTTAAAATTCCTTGAAAAGTTTTACTGTTAAAAAAACCCCCTGAAAAAATGACAAAATGTTTATTTGTTTATTATTATATTTTATTATTTATTTAATTAATTTTAATCTAAAATGCAATGTTTTAACTGCAATAAAAATAATTTAAAACGTAAATAATAAACATTAATAAAATTAAAATTTTTTTTCACAACAATTTAAGGGGCTTGAGAAGTTTCATTATAATATTCTTGTTTATTTGATTTAATACTCCTATTTTAGTTATGTTTGAAAGTTTTTAGGAAAAAAGAAATTGTTGCCGAAACAACTTGCATTTTGCTAAATGTAATTCCGTTTTAAATTTGCTAAGAAGAAATCGACAAATAAGAAGCACGTTAAATAAAAAAGTAAAATTTAAATTTAATTAATTTTTTTCTAAGTTAGTTAGCACAGCATTTGCCCAAGAAGATCGTGACTGAAACTGATTAGAGCGGTTTTTTTTAAATAAATTTTAATTATCTAGAGGACAAAGCACATTTTAATTTTATTTCATTAGCATGAACGATTCTTCTTCACACTACCGACATCAAATTGCATTAAAATAAAAATATCTAGAGTGAAAAAAATTAGTCATTGCTTTAGCCATTAATTCTATGCAAATTAAAAACATATTCAATAGCTTTAAAATTTGACAAGGGCAACCTCAAATTTTTTGCAAAATAATATTAAATTTGTCTCTGAAGTTATCATAAAATTTAAAACTATATGACAAAATAGTAAAACACTGCTCTGGCTTTTGAGTGCACAATCCGGGCGGTTATGATTGCCACGATTGTAAACGCGCTTTTGCTGGCGAGTGTGTGTTCGTGTTTCTCGTTTGCGAAACAAGCGAAGCTGCAAAAGGGCCTGAGCAGAAAGGTGTACGTGATATTTCAGCGATTCCCTGCGCCTGATGATGATTCCGTGGGATGTCCCCGGGGGAGAGCCGACGTCGAGTGACGGGAGCAGTTTATAAGAGAGCCAGAGGTGCACAGCACACTCTGCTCTCCTCCCCACAGTGGTACAGCTTATATCGCAGAAATTGTGCTGAATATCATGACCTGTGCAAGCGACGCCGACAGCCAGCGGCGAATCTCGCACCCGAGGCAGACGTGAGAGCACCTTTTTGACGCGCGCCACACCGACCCACGCACACACACACGGCACGCTGAGCTTTAATTACACGCAGAACAACTTTTGATTTATTGTGAGGAGATGAGTTTCTGCCCGGATTGCGTTGGATTGGATGGCCTTTCTAATTGTTAGCATAAGGAGGGAATTTGCAAAATCTGAAACCATTTTGCAAATAATTTTTATTCCCCAAAGAAGAATATTTGAAAAAAATCGTACTTTTTATATTTGCTAGGGAATTATTTAATTAAAAGAAGTATTTTACTCCTGGAATTAAATTTCTTTATACACTGTTTAGTAATATTTAAAATTTATAAAGAAATATTAGAATTTTTTTAAATTATTGCTCAATAAGAACAAAAACCGAGGCTCGCTGAGGAGGATTTGGTCTTTTTTCAACAATTGAATTCAAACAATGTGATGCAAAAAATTGGACTGATAAACAACAATAATAAATTTGATTTAGTACTTATGACTAAACGCCTTTTAGTTTTAATTTCTCAAAAAAAAAATTTATTACAATAAAGTTAAAATTATAAAAATTGACATTCAAAATAAATATGCAAATGCTACCCAAAAATTGCAGGATCTAATTCATTTAATTTAATCATAAAATATTCTTAATCCACAAATTTACAATTGAGATGAGTTTTTAACGAATTTATTAAAAAGAAAAAAAACTTTAAATGACAAAGCTTAATTTAAATTTATAGAACTTTGCATTAAATATTTAATTTTAAAATGTAATGGTCATTTACAATTTAGAAAACCAACTCATATTCAATTCTCTCTGCTCTCTCAGAAGTCGAGGACAGACAATTATGCAGAATGACCAAACCTGTTAGTCTCAGGTACGCAAAATTGAATTTTCGCGGCGGGCCGAGCGCGTCGGGACCGCAAACCCCAGCCGTGTTTCCCGTCGCATGGAGATGGCTTAATTGGAAGGGAAGCGTTTTGCGAGTCGAAAAATTGAAACCGGCGTGGCTCTGGCTCTCGCACGCGCACCTACACACCTATCCCGTGCAATGGTCCGACCGCACCATGATTATTTCAAGTGCGGCCGACATTACAAAGTCAGATGCGGTTTGGCCGGCCGGACGGGCGGACGGAGAGAGCAACAAAAACAGGGGCGTGCTAATTGAATTCGGTCGGTGAATTATGCACCCGAATTAAAATTCACTTTGGCCCACCCTGGTGTCTATTTCATGCAAATGCGTTTCTAATGAGACGAGCGAATACGATTTTGTGTTTTCGTCGGTTTAGAAAACACACAACTCACACAGTTGTGGTTCCTATAAAATAATAATTAATTAAGTAATTTTAAATAAAACAAAACTTATAAAATGTTCTGAACTCCATTTTTCCAAAAACAATAATTAGCAATTAGAATAGTTTAATAGCTTCATTCGTGCACATGAAATTTCAATGGAGGATTTGTCTTTTCCCCTAAAATTTCTTTTTGATCTGAATTTAGTTTGATGAAAAAAGTGCGCATTAGTAGTTGCAATGATGCTTAGAAACTTTGAAATTAATGTTATTTTATTTGATTTAATATTTGTATTAAAAGAATAAAGAAAGATTAGATTCCACACGAGAACATTTAGTTTTAAAACTTCACTGACAAAGAATAGTCTGCTACCCAAAACTAAAAAATTAATCTAAACAAAACATTTATCGTCTCTGTTGACTATCTTTCTTTAATCCCTGCTCAAACTTAGTGTTACTAAAATTTATTTATAAATAATAAATAAAAAAATATATATTACATTAATAAAGATATAATTTATAAATATTAGTTTTTTATTTTAAAATTATTATAATAATAATAACATTAATATTCTTGGATACGAAAAAAAGGATTTTCCTCAAAAGTTCGGTTTATACATTCCCATGATCATTTCCTCGAGTGTCAACTTCTTCAAACAAATTAATTTTTTTTTTTGTAAATAAAATATTTTTAACTGATGTAAATATTAATCATAAAAATTTTAAGCAATTTTTTGTTCCAGATCTGCCACTGTCTGTTGTCGCACCGGTGTGTTTT
Organism: Neocloeon triangulifer; assembly: GCF_031216515.1. Classification (NCBI taxonomy): domain Eukaryota; kingdom Metazoa; phylum Arthropoda; class Insecta; order Ephemeroptera; family Baetidae; genus Neocloeon; species Neocloeon triangulifer. The sequence continues at coordinate 56,025 of NW_026775545.1, forward strand.
GACCGTAGAGTGACCTCAGCCACTCAAGTAACGCACCCACTCGCACAGACGACGAGGAATTAATTAACGAAACTGTGCGCAAAGCCCGGTAACAATATTTGGATATTACGGGGCAGTCGGCATTGTTCCTCGTCAAGGGAGCAAAAAGCGCAACGCAGCCATTCAGGTGCTGCCGGCCGACCGCAAATTCGCGAATAATAATATTTTGTTATGCAAATGAACGCTGCTCCGAATGCAAATCGGCGCCCCCGAGAGGGTGTGGCGGCGGCCAAAAATCTCGCTCGCGTTTCGGTTTGATTGAAATTAATTAATTAATTAGCGCGCGCGTTGCCAAACGAGAGAGAGAAAGAACGAGCGACGCTCCCACGCTCTCGCGCGCGCATAATTGTGTTGCTAATTGTTTGACTTGTCATTCAAACGCTCTCGTCGGGCGCGGTGAATGGGCCCAGACGAAAATAGATTCAACCGCAGCGGAACGCGCCAAGTTGAGTGAGAGGGCAGAATCTAAACAAAAGGCTACAAAAGCCAAGCTTTGTTGTTTTCCTTTGTTAATTTATTTGGGTTGGTGAAATTTATTAATCTTTAATAATTCTCTACAAACAAATATTTTAGCAAACCATTAAAAGCATTTATTTTTATCTTTTTTGCTATAAATTTTTTTAAATACTGAATTATACTTCTTAAAGCTTATTTTAAAATTAAATAAAAATTTACTTTGATTGGGCTTTTCTGAGGACTTCAAAAATGAATATAATTCCAATTTATTTAATGGAAAATTAAAAATTTTCTCACAATTATTTATTATTAATCTAATAACACAGTGCGTTATTAAGTTCACTTATTATCAAAATAAATTAAAAGAGTTGAAATATGTTAATCATAATAATAAATTGATAATATATATTAATAATAAATAACATATCACGACAAAATAACTATATCTGCGATCTTTTGCTATTTTTTTGTTATTAAGAAAATCTTTGAAGGTTATAATTTATAATTAATTAAAATTTTATGAATGTTGTTATGGATGGTAAAATTACAACAAGAATACAAAATTCTAACCAAAAAAGCCCCGTTCTATTTTTTTCCTCGCCGGACTTCAGCAGCCTCGTGTAGGGCAATTTCGCAAACTTTTATCCCCTGCGCCGACGGAGCCAATTTCGCCGAAGGAGCAATAACAACGTCCGTCCGACTGTTATTTATGCCAATTAAGGAAAATAATAATTGCATCATCCAAAATAATTATTTTTACGAGCAGCGTAAGAGGCTTAGCGGGGCGGCGGCGTCGTCGTCGTTGTCGCTGATAAAAATACCTCCGCCGCGCAGAGCAGGAGATTTTCTTTCGCCGCCCCGAGGTATAATGAGCAAAGTATTATTTTTTACGACTTAAGCTAAATTAGTGCTGCTGGTGAGGCTTTGCTCGGACCGGACAGGTCAGTTGTTGCGGCGAGAAAGAAGGAAGGACGCGTAAAGCACGTTTAACCCTCGCCTGCGGCCGCATTACTGCCCCGACCGCAAGAGCTGCTGCAGGTAAGAGCGTCCTTAAGAGAAAAATAAATTGCAGATAAAAGTTGCGACATAATCCGCCTTACGGCTGCGGCAACGTTCACGAGAAAAAAATAACGCGCTCCTCCGTCATTATTACCCCCGCAAAAGTGCTTGTTATACTGGAAAGAATTGCGCTGCGGCTCTCGGGAAATTGGACTTTAAGGTCAACACGGTCTTTAGAAATTTAAACGTCGCCATGAATTTAATCCTGTTTTGCAATATTGAGAAATATTGACGTTCTGTATCAAATATTTTGTGCAGCAAAAAAATGAAATAGGAAACTTCTAAAATTATAAAAAAATTGTAAAAAAATGAATCAATTTCAATTTCCATTTTGAGTGATAGAATTTTATTTCCTTTACTTAATAATAAGATTTTATGAAAACAGAAAAAGTAAAACAAATTAAACGTTCTGAGGTTTATCTTTGTTGATTTCTGATTTTAAAAAATTAAAAAAAAGCTGCTGAATTCCTTTAGACTATCAGCAACCTTATTTTTACAAAATGAAATTTGTCAAACTCGTGTTTTTTTTTTTTATTAACTTGAAACTGATTGTGAGTGAAAGTAATTTTATTATAAATTAAAATATCAAATAGATTAAAAGAAACTAGCTGCTCTCCCATTCATTTCTTCTTTTAATTGAGTTTCATCTTGTAAATTACCTAAGAGAATTTAATGTGATCGACAAAAGGCAGTATGCCTATCAGAAAGGTAAATGTGTAAATGAACTATTTATAAACTTTTCTGATTACATTAACATTGCCTTGAAAAACAAAAAGCATGTAGCTGCAATATTTATTGATATGAAAAAAGCATTTGACGTTTTGAATTACGAAAAATTATTAAATAAGATTGAGAAAATTGGAATAAGAGGTCCTGTGCTGCAGTTAATAAAAAGCTACCTTGCAAATAGAAATTTTAAAGTCCATATTAATGAAGATAATAGTGATCGCTTCAATGCCAAGTCTGGAGTCCCCCAGGGCTCTGTTCTTGGCCCGATTTTGTTCCTGTTATTTATTAATGATCTCTTCCCATTATTGAAAAACTGTATTATTTTCATTTTTGCTGACGATGTAGTTATACTTTTTGCTCATGAAATTTTTGAGGTATGTCAACGTACAATTCAATCGGAATTTAATATTACGGTTGAGTGGTGCCATGACAACGGATTTTACATAAACACCAAAAAGACTGTTTGCCTACACATTTGTCAACCAACTGCTCGCAAAGATCTTAAGTTGAACATTTCTTGTCACAAATATGACTGTTTACATAATTTCTGTATTGACTGTAAATGTGACAATCTTAAACAAGTAGAAAGTACCAAATACCTGGGTGTAATTGTGGATCAGGATTTTACCTGGAAAATGCATCTACAAAATTTATCAAAAAAATTAAGAAAAATTATTTGTGAATTCAATTATTTAAAATCAAATATGCCATATAATGTGAGACGTATCATGTATTTTTCCCTTGCTCACTCATACTTAAATTATGGAATAACAGCGTGGGGTTCTGTGAACCTTACTGCGATAAAGTCGCTCCAAGAAAAAATTTTGTACAAAATGTGCTCAAGAAAGCAGAAGCGAACAATAGAAAACCAATTTAAGTTTTGGAATGTTTTGCCTGTTGATAAAATATTTGAACTCAATTTGATAAATGTGAAATATTTTGACTCGAATCATGGTGTCCCATATACCCACTCATACAATACGAGAATGTTGCAATCTAATCCGCTAATTGAACCGATGGCGGAAAACAAGTACTTTAACCGAACCTCAGAATATCTGTTACCCCGTTTATGGAACTCCTTGCCAAATGAATTAAAAAATTTAACAAACAAAAGTGATGTAAAATATAAAATAAAAAAATTGTTTTTGCACCTGAATTAAAAAATATTATGAAAAATGTGTAATAATGTGCACTAAGTGTAGCAGCTGATGGCCGCTTGCGGTCATCAGTCAGAATGAGCACCAGCCGATAAGCCTTCGGGCTTGGCTGGACTTGTAATATTTGAAACAATAAATATCTTTTTCCAATAAAAAAAAAAAAAAAATTTCACTAGTTTTCATAGAGGAAACTTAAATTTTTATATATTTACATAATTTAGCAGTGAAGTTGCCATTTAAAATCTTGTATTTTTTAAATTTATTAATTTACGTTTAATTTTTGCTGAAATAAACGGCGTAAAAACCTGATTGCTCAAACTAGTTGATTGGTTGTAAAATTGTACAAAATTGAACAAGTTAAAAATGAGTTATGGACTTTTATCCAATATAAAAAGTTAATTTTAAAATTAATAATTTTAATAATTAATTAAAGATGATTAGAGTGAAAAATTTCTCACAGCCATGACTCTTTCTTATTGTTCGCATCAGAATCTTTTAAATTAAATTCCGCTCAAGATAATTTTTACAGATTTTATTTAATAATTATTGTTATAATAAATAGCAATTTAATGTTAATTTGTTCAATTGGCCCTAGAAAATTTCATAAGAAGCAGATGAATGAGCGGAGGAGTAATTTATATTTTCAAGAATTCCTTTTTTTCTTCCCTATAGAGCCGAAAGCGAATCAGCTAAAGGTGTGTTTGCGCATCACCTTGGGTTTAATCAAACTTTTACTGCTATCGCGCGTTCCTACAATAACAATTTATTCCCCCTGTTTCTATTACTGCCGGGAAAATAAAGCTCGGCTCCTTTTTCGGAGAGAGTAAAAGAAAGAGAGGAAAAGGAATGAGATGTGATGAGAAAGAGAGGAGCAAGGGCTTGGCTGGCTCTTTGAGCGGCCAAAACAAACAATTTCTTTCTCTATCTCTAAAGGAGCAGAAGAGAAATAAAGGTGCGGGCGAGAATGAGAGAGAAATAGAGGATCGAGTGATGTGAATTCCACACACCTTTCTCTCGCTCTCGTCCCAATCAATTTCCTTCGCAATCGCCACATGCTTACTCTTGGTCTCCGAAAATAAAAGCTTCCGAGGAGTAAATTAGCGCTCTTAAGTGGATTGGTGAGGAATGGCTCACGGACGTGATTTATTGGCCGAGGTGTCGCAATCCATATCGAGGCGTGCGGTGGCCGCGTTTAATGGCGTCTGAAATTGTCGGATCGAGGAAAATAAATAACACGGGGCGGTGCCCAGTGGGAAGTGGGCAATCGAGACGAGTGCAAATCTATGCTCCGAGTGAGTTATTGCCGTGAACAGAGAGGAATAAATGAAACTGCGTTTGAGCAATACATTGTTTGGCAAAAAATTTGTATAGAAAAAAAATTAGTAAGTACGTTTTTCCAATTACTTAAATAATTTTAAGAGGTCTTCAATAAGGAAACCTATTTTTAACTGGACAGAGCGCTTAATTTTTCAGTTAATTTAAAAAGAAAAATCAAATTTTCTTATTTTTAAAAAATTGTTTGTTGTGCGGGTTGCGAACAACTTCTTGTTAGTGATTTTTTAAATTTTTGCCGCAACTTTTTACACAAATATTTCAAATTAATATTTCTTCTAAAACAATTTTTGAAGATTATCAACAAATGAAACATATGCGATTCCTGTTGTTTTCTCATTGTTTCATTTCCTTAATTGCATTAAAATTTCATAATTAATTTTTAATCTTCAAATTTCCCTTCTTGACAGGAAAGCGATACGTAAAATTATAAATTAAATTGCATTTGAAAATAAACATCTTCCTAAAAGTAATCAAATAGTGTTGAGACGCCGAAAAGTTTAACTAGAATAAAACGTGTTGTCGAGCAAGAGCGGCACGTTTGGATCGTCGTCGTCGTACATCTCTCTTCTCTTCTCTGTTCCTTCTTTTGCCATTCATTGGACAAGCCGGAATTGCTAATATATTTCCGCTCCGCTACTTCCAATACCCAAGCAGCCTCCGTCGGAGCGCGCGCGACAAAAGGAATAAGAGAGAGGAAAAAGAGAGAAGAATTAAGCGACTCGTTCCAACTTTTTTACTGCCTGCTCGCCGCGAAATTGTCTACATTGTGTTTGTTGTAGGTGTCGGTGCTGCGGAGAGCGGCACATCTGCTCGGCGCAAGGTGCAGGTGCGTCGGCCGCAAATCGCTTTTTCTTTCCCGGCGAGCAGAATGATTGCGCTCCACTTTGTGTCTTGTACCTTGATACAATTTACATATTTATGGAGACACACAAAACTTTTCCCTCAAGAACACGCGCCGCGAAATAAATGTAATTGCGGAGGAGGAGAAAAGGAAAAAGTTTCTTCAAAGGTAAACACGAGTAATTTCGCTCCATTGTGATCCGAAAATTTATATTTTCCATGAGAATGCCGCGGTTCATTTTTTCTTCTTCCACCCTCCGAAAAGAGTGACGGAGGAAAATTTGATACGCTGGCAGGTGTGCGGATTTGCGGAAATGTTGTTGCTTTTTTTACTTCGTCTATAGGAATAAAGTAGACGTGTGCGTGATCGAAATCAAATCATGTTTTTGTCTTGTCTCGTTTTGCCTGCGACGACAAGCAAGTGACGCTGGCACGCATTTGACGAGAAATCAATAACGCTCGTGCACAAAACACACACACACCTCTAGTCTCACTTGTCTCTCAAAGTGTCTAGGAGGAATACAAATGTGCTAGGGTGTCGACAGACGGGGAGAAAAATGGTGATTGCATATACACCTCTTTATGTGGTCTGCTGTCCGAGGACATAGGAAAAATGCAAGAAATAAGAATTAATAATAAAAAAACTCTAAAAATAATTTAATAATATTATTATTATTCCCTGCATTTGCCTTATTATTATTGTTTACTAATAATAATAATGATAATAATTAATAATAACATAACAACAACAAATAATAATAATAATAATAAAATATTAATATCAAATATCAAAGAATTTTAAAAGTTTTAATTTAATTTCCATAAAATATGCAAAAAATCTTCAAAACTTCGGGAAAAATCAATTTTTTTATTCTAGTTTCTTTCTTTCAACAACTTTTATTTATTTTACAATAGTAATTTTTTCCCAATCTGGAGCTCCTTTTAGAAAAAGTAGGAAAAATTCCAGGCAGCCCACATTAGAATCTCGATATTTGGGCGTGTCTATCTTCAGCCAGGGTTGTCAAGAGGTTATTTTTTGACCGGCGATCCTATTTGCTCGCGTTTACCTGTCTGAATTTTGAGCTGCGCTAATGGCCTCCGACGGCTAATATAGGATAACCGACTCAAGGTATAGGGAATAAACACACACGCGGGCCACGTGCCAATATCTGGCGTCGACTTGTTAGCCTGACAAAACGCGGCGCGCGTGTTCGCACCTCACTCGAGCATTCATCTTTGTTCGTTCTCACCTGTGCGTGCGACATTAATAACCCTCTCGCGCTTTTTGGCACTCGCCGGCTTTCTCGGGGCCCAAATGAGTGCCCCATTAATCTACAGGCGCCGTCCGTTTCTATCTTGTGGCTTCACATTTTTAATTAATTCTGACATTATTTCCTAATTTTGAGAATTCAAATAGTAACGTAAAATCTATCATGAGAATAAAAATTTAAAATAAATTATTTAAATTAAATTTAATAAATTTTAAAATAAACATATTGGTTTATTACAATTTTTATATGACAATTAGATACTGCTAAAAAAGATGAGAGATAGCTATATTCATTTATAAATATTAAAACATGACCCTCAATCACCGCATCGAAAAATTTATAATGATCTTTCCGATTATAATTCTCAATATCGTTTTAAAATTTAATCACACTTGATTCATTTCCCTTTTACTTGTTAAATGTTAATAATATATGATATAATTGAAATAAAAATATTAAATTAATATAAAAATACTAGAATAAAAAAATATTATATAAAATTTAAATTAAATTCTAGCAGTTTTTAAAAAAAAAATAAGTATAATTTACTATTTTAAATAATTTATAAATGTACTTAAATACGATATATTTTCAATGTTATGTTCACAATAATTTGGTCGGATTTTCCTCTCCCTGGAGAGCAGCGCAGCTTTTCCAACTAATTTGATCGTCAGCTCTCGCGGCGCCTTTTACTTCAAAGACATAAAATCAATCGGAATCTTATTCGCGAATTCCGAAAGCGCTCATTCGTTTATGACGCGAACGTTCCTTCGCTGCTCTCGCCGTTCGTGCTTTTGACGTTTTTAATTTTGTCCCTCTTTTTCCCTCGTTCGTTTTCTCACCTTCTATTACCGCGCTCCCGCGACGCTTTTTTTATTTCCTTTCCTTTGAAAATTAAATTCGTACTCGAGCGAGTTGAAGTAAAAAGGGGACGTCGCGGCGGCGGCGGCAGCAAAAAAGGAAGCGGCGCCAAAATTCGTCTGTATATAAAACAGGTACACGCGTTTGAATAAAACTGCAGGAATTTATTTCACGGCCGACGGGATTAGGGCTTTGTGTTTAAATGGAAATTTTCTTTTACCTGCGTGACAAGGCAAGGCGTCTCCGCGCCGAATTGAATTAGCGTCGGGCAAAAAACAGAGAAAGTCGTAAAAAGAAAGAAACTCGTACGGGAGCAAATTGCACGGCGGGAGATGAGAAATTTCATTACAGGTGGAAATAAACGCGAGAGTTAAAAGCGCAGAAGGTGCGGATAGTGGAGCACCGGGATTTTATTTCAGCCAAGACGAGATACATCGCTTTCCAAAATAGATTGGCTTGTTGATGAGCGCGCCGAGAGTCTCGGTCCGGCGGCTCCGAAGGTTGATATTTCGAGAGGATCAAAAAGAGCAGCCGTGCGGAAAGATGGATTTTTAGGAACTCTTCTATACATATCGCTGAAGTGGGACACCTGACCGTCAAATTAGTTTGATTTGTGAAGTCTGTTGCATGCGAGAAAGGCCGAGTGTGCCGCCAAAAACTCTTCGCAACACTTTTTGAAACGAGAGGAACTTTATAAACACTTTTTCAACAGAGATACAAGAATATTGGACGAAAAGAAAACTAAATTTGATAAAATTAAAACAAGTTTTTTATTTAAAATTGTTTTATTTTAAGAAAACCGAACAAAAATTCAAAACTAAAAGAAAAAGACTATTAAATTTCTGATATTTTTCTTGATGAAGTTTTTTATTAAAAATATGTTTGAACTTTTTTAATTGTCAGTTAATTATTAGAATTATTTAAAGTATTCTTCAGATAATTTTTTTTAAACAAATTGATCAACGACTTATACAATTATTCAACTTGTTTTCAGTTTTGTCTTCCTTTCTTTATTTTTATCGTTGTGAAGAGAAGCTTCAAATCATGTTTTATTATCACATAAAAATCATCCCCTGGGTGAAAGGTGAGAGTCAACCCCGAAATCTCTATTTGATAGGGTGCAGTGGGTGCCTGGAAACAGGCGGACGAGAGGTGCTATTAGCGGCTGCGGAGGAGGAGGAGAGAATCCGTGACTGTGCAAATAAAATGCTCTCAATTCGGATGATGAATGCATGCATCGATCGCGGCGCGAGTATTAAATTGAGACGCACACGAGAATTAGTTATGGACCCCTCTACTTTTTCCATCTACCTAACTAGACCGAGTACACAGCACGTACTGCGTATATTGGATTGAGTGCAGCGTGCATGACTCATTGCATCGCAGATGAAAATCTTCTTTCTCTCATCCACCACTTGCGTGTCCCCCTTTGGCGAAAACGCACCTTCTGTTGCTCCGCCGAGACTGTACGGAGAATAATTGTTCGCGTCAAGGACGACGGGGAAATCAAACCCTTTGGAACCAACGCGACCGGCAAATTGCTTCTTTGATAAATCCTTTGCTCAGCAGTTTGTCAAAATCGACCGAGAATAAATAATTATGTGTTCGGTCGGTAAAGAGATTCAATTTTAATTAAATTCCTGACCTTTAAGTAGTTTATTTTGGCAGCAGAAATGTATCCAAGAAGCGTTTTCCTACCTGTGAACAAAATTTTCATAAATTAATTAGCATCTTCAATATAATAACATGTAACATTCAATTTATAACTTATGCCAATAAATTAGAACTTAAGTTTTTTTTATAAATTGTAATTGTTGTTTATTTGTTCAATTGTTACATCACATTATGTACATTCAATGGTTTATATTATAATAATTTATAAAAGAATCGTTGCACAAATTGGCACCACCACTAGCATGAATTTTGCTAAAACTTCCAAAATAAACAAAGATTCCATCCTTCGCAGTTTTATTGATCACATTTTTATTTAATTTAATTGTTATTAATAATTTGTCTTTAATCTAATAAGAGCTACAATTTTTTTTAGTGAATTTAACTTTTTCATAAACCAGGACGCTATTTTTATAAAATAAAATTTAAAATTAACCTACAATATTTCTTATAATTAATAGATCAAGCCTTTTGTTTAGGATTTTCTCATGAAATTTAAATTTGATTTTAAATAAACCTTTTAAATTAGAAGTGCTTATAAAATAAATTTTTCTTTACATATATAATATTATTGTTGTTAACCATTATTGACCAAAAACATTCACAAATTAATGGTTATAAGCATCTTTTTTTATGATTCTCTCAAGAAATTTCAATTGATTTTAAACAAACCACTTTCGAAATGAGTGATTCAGTCGATTTTCCCCCAAAACCACCCCAGCCTTGCTTTTCTCTTTCTCTTGACAAACAAAAAGCGAGATGAAATCAATTCGGGCAAACCGCGCTTATCCCCTGGAGGGGCCCAGTGGCTATAAGTGACGCCATTGTCTCCTGTGCTGCATGTGCGCCGCGTAAATGTATCAACTGCACAGATGGGCACTTAATTCAGCGAGCGCGCAGGTATTATTACAGCAACCTTGTTTGTCGTCGTGCAATGTGACGTGGCTCCATATGGTGTGCCGAATGCACCCCGCTTTTTCCCCGTATTATGCACCCCGAGCTGCTGGCAGCAGACCGAGCCAGAGTGTATATTTTTCATTATACAGCAGGACACAGTGTGAGAGAATAACGACGAATAATATTATACCGCTGGCTGACGTGCAAAGGTCATTTTAATTAAAGCAGCCGACACACTGAGATATTATTTGTCATACACGCGCGGCGGCGACAGCAAATGTGTAATATCGCGCACTTGTTACAAACAGAAATCAGTGAAATGTTAATTGGGGTTAAAAAATGAAGGTGATAAAAAAAAATTATGAGACCAATCCATTGAATTTATATTCTTTTAATTAAAGAATTGAGAATTAAATAAATTTTGTGGTAAAATTTCCCGATCGAGGTGATTTGAATTTAAAATTGGCTTTTCCTTGAAGGGTTTTGTGTGTCAAATCCGTGATAAAAATTGTTTCGTGTAAAATGTATTATTAAATTATTTTTAACACAAAAATGGTTACTTTGAAATGATTTTTTTAAAGATTAATTATTTTACTAATTTTTGTCAAAATAATTTTACAGCTCATTATGGCTGTAGCCGAAATATTTAGAGCATATAGTATTTTTTTATTAAACAATAAACAACTCACAAAACCCATAAAGGAAAAGCCGATTTTAAATTCAAATCACCATAAATAAGATAGAGTAAATAAATACAAATAAAATGAAACCAAGCGAACCACGTTGCAAAGAAAAATGGAAAAAAATAAAAGGACAACTGACCCCTTCTGCGGACTGCTGGTAATTTAAAAACTAAAAGTTTTGTCGTGTCTGAAGTGGGAGGAATTTATGAAATATAAGATATGAAATTGGGGTCAGTTGACTTTTTATTTTTTTCATTTTTTCTTTGCTCGGTTTCAATTTTCCATGTAATCCACCTCGAGTGTTAGCGTTCAATTTATGTCAAATTGAACTTTTCCAAACTTCATAGAAGATTTGATGGATCTTTTCCAATCATTTTGGAAGCTTTTGCGCCAAATAATATGGGCATGAGGCAAAAATGTGAATGAACGTGCTGATATATTTACTAATTAACTAAAATATCATGAAAAAAATAATTAAAAATTGTTATTGAAGTGCATTTCCTAATTTTCAAATTAATCAAAATTATTAATGATATGAATTATGATAAACCTGATAATGTCATAATGACTGCACCCAAGAAAAATCTTTACAGATTGAGATCAAATATAAATAATTGAGGAACACAAAGACTTTATAAATATGATCTGTTTAAAAAAACAAAAACAATTGAAAAATGTCATTATTAAATTTGACTTTTGAGCTGCCCAAAAATAAACAAAAATATTTAAAAATATAAAAATAAAAATTAAAATACATTTATAAATAATTTACTCTACTTAATAAATTTTTAAATAAAATTAAGAATGTTACTTTTAAATAAATAATAATTTATACATTTTAATTATTGTGTTATACGTTTAAGAAAGAATATCGTTTATTTGAATCTTAAATCTGACAGCATATTTTACTTCTTCGGTGAAGCAGGAAACACTTCCTGGTGCGCGAATTCGGCGAAGTGAGGCCCAACATCGTAATAAGCCGCGTACTAATTAGTTGTTCTAGAGAAGTTGGCACGGGCCTCGTTGGGCGCGCGAACGCAAATTAAGCGCGCGCAGGAAAAGACACACTTATTATTCAGCGCGCGGCGACTACTTCTTAATATCGCAGGCATTTTTGAGCGCGTTCTCGACTCGCGGCCGCAGATGAAAGAGATCGAGAGCGAGCGGGTTCACCGTCGGCGCGGCGCAGGGGAATTATTTTTAGGTACTCTGTCGGCCGACGTGTGTGTGTTTGTAAAGGTGTGCCAGCCGACGGTGCGTTTTATAAATTTATTGCTCTTCTTTTTCTTCGGCGATGCGCGCTCAGACCCCCCAATTAGGCTACCTGAGCGCGTTAAAAATAATCGCGTCCAAAAATAATTCCCAATAAATATAAAATTTCTCATCTCGCCCGTGAGATGAGACGAGCAGGCAGCAGCACATGTGTGTTTCTCAATTTGAGTTATAATCCCCGACCGACCAGACGTGTGCAGCGTGCAGGGCTAATAGGGTTAATTAATGGAGCACTTCCATCCTAAAATATGCACGAGTCTGGAGAAAGTAATTGAATTAAAATTTGAAACAGGAATTTTGTTTCGGGTCATTATTTTTCATCACCATATAAAAAAAATTAATGCTCGAGATTAAAGGAAGAGCCAAAATTATATCTGCTGCTAACTTAAATAAAAATTAATTAATTCATTATTTATTCAATTTTCTGCGCAGCTTAAAATCAAAAGGTTTTTTATTTTTGACCAACCTCAATAAAAAAGTAGTCACATTTTTTTATTGTTGAATTAAATGAAGCTGTTCTTGGTAAATTAAAGCAGATTTGAGAGACAAAAAAGAAGTTAATTGCTTGGAATTAATTTATTCTTAGATAATTCTCTTAATTCAAATTCTAGAGTTGAATGTATCATTCTGTATTTTCTATTGTTACATTTTAATCAAGTTTTTGGTGCGATTTTACGTTCTAATACCAAATATTAGGCAAATAATGATAGAAAATAAACCTGATTTATATAAATTGCGATTTTTAGGGTGTCGAAATTATAAAAGATTCCTAATTAAAACACAAATTTAATGAGAAATTACAAATATAAATTATTTATTGTCATTTTAATTAAGGTTTAATTAATTGAAGATGAATTTAAAGCGTCAATTTTAGTAAAAAATATTTTTGAATACAATTTATCATTTCAAATCAATTGAATGTTAACAATGTTATGTAACAATTTGGACACAAACAATAATAATAATTTATCTGATCTAAATCAGAATTTTATTTACTCAAGATCTTTTAATTAATATGGGTTTAAATAAATTGTTACGAAATTTTTTGAATAAATTTTAAATTGCTGATCTCGATATTAATTCCGCAATTTTAAATACTTTTGTTTTAAATATAGGCCAAAAATTGCAATCCTCATTCAAAAACCACCCTTTGTTCCCCACACACAGAATAAAAGTCGTCTCTCTCCTTTTCCCTTTGCTGCTGACAAATTGAATTTGCTCTCTTCTCTTCTCACCTCTCTCTCCCTTTTCCTTCTTATATTCTTTTTTAATTCTCTCTCCCTTTTCCTCCGGCAGCAGCAGCAGGTATTATTATTATTTTCGCCGCTCCCGCATCTCATCAGAGCTTTTCATTACGATGTACAACACGCCGAGCGAAAAGCGAGCGGCGGGCGTCTTTCATCAAGCGCCTTTGTTTCGAGCCTTCATCTGCAGACAGCGTTTCGCACCTCGCGCGCCCCGAGAACGTGCTAATTCTTCTCGACATTCACTTTTTCTCCCCCTGCGATGCCGTGCCTGCTTTTTTTCCCCAGCACTTGATTTAAACACACACACACGCATCACAAAGAGAATAGAAAATTTCGCGCAGGCCGAAAATACACTCGTGCAAAAAATGTCGCCGATCTCCCTTTAAAAATCAAATTAGCTCGAGCTTTTAATTAGTGTTTAGTGCCCAGAAATATACAAAACTTTTAAAAATCCACAAACGCGGGCGGCGAAACGAGAAAGGCGCGGCCGTTAAAAAGATATTTATTTGATAAACATCCCGGCGAATGATTTTCAAGAGTGAGAAAATATATCGGTGAACGAAAATAACTTTTCATCTCTCGTGTGTATAGCCGAGAGATGTGTCGACGCGGGCAGGTCTCGTCCCTTAGCTGAAGAAAAAGCATATCGTGTCGCCCGCACAAGTGGTGCTCCTGCGGAATCAGCACAAAAATCCTTCGGCGCAGAATTCAATAAAGGCAGAGACTCGCACAAGCACGTCCATTTTTTGGAAGAGGCCAGAATATGTTTCACTTTTTGCATGCCAAAAGTTTGAAAAAGTATTTCCATATAAGATTCATTAAGGCTTGCAACAGAACTAATTTAAGATTAAAGATGAATATTTTCTGCCTAGGTTGTCATTTTTCAAAGATGATTTTCTTACTTTTTTATAGTTTCTAAATCTTAGTTTTTTTTAATAAATTTCTGTTAATTGAATGAATTAATCAGAGGCAAGATAAAAACTGCTCATGAAAAATCATGTATCATAATCTATCCCATGAAAAGTTCCAAAATCCAACCCAAATTCATTTTATTACTTAAAAAAAGAGAATAGTTCTATTAAGAAAATAATTAAAAGTGAACAGGTATGAAATATTTCCTGAAAATATTAATGTAGGATAATAATTTATATTTTGTCACGTCAAACATGTGAATTTATAGATAAATATTTTAATGAACTCTGATTTTCAAATAAATTTATTTTCTTTATTTATAATCAATTTACAATCAGTCGCCTCAAAGTGATCCGAAATATGTACCCTCCAAGAATATATATTATTACATTATGAGATATGCTGAAGTAATGAGCTCCGCAATTTATAAAGAAATTCATTTTGTTCTTCAGTATTTTTAGAAGCATTTCATAGTACAAATAAAATTTGCATCAAATTAATAATATTAATTTATTATAAAATGTGGAAAAATATATTTAAATTATAAAAAATGTAGTTATATAAATTATTATTGATATTAATAATTAAATCACATTATAAAAAGTTTTTATAATAAGCTTTAAAAGTTTAATGTAATTTGGCACACTTTTGTAGCGTGTGTGGCGCCTCAGTACCTTTACGCTTTCGGCTGGAGCTCATTTCATAAGCTTGTTTGTTGGGATAAATTGGCCATTAATTCCGAGGAGGACGTGCCGCATTATTATTGCGCCGTGTGTTGATACACAAAACAATTTAAGACGTCGGCTCTATTTCGCAGGCAGGCCCTGGTGCTGCTGCCGCACGCGCGCGCACCTTTCGAGCTAAACGCGCGTCCGATGGAGAGTAAATCTTTGAGTAAGAAGGTGTCGGAATCGTGCCGGGCATGGGAATTGCCCCTTAATGGCCTGCTAACACCGGCCCGCGCGCAGTCGATACAATTTCAATTAACTCGGCCGCTCGCCGCCTGAAAACAGAGCAGCCCCCGGCCGACGCTGCCAAGGTGCTACGGCAAAAGTTAAATAGCCTTCTTTCGAATATTATACGCCGACGGAACGTGACCCCGAGTAATAAGGAGGACACACACACGCCGGGTGAAAATCGAATTCGCCCTCTGGGGGTTATTTCGAAAGGAACAAACGCTGGTGCCATATTGTTTCAAAACTGCAGCGTTTCACACGACAATTAAATATTTCGGTACAATTTAAAATTAAGAAAAATAAACGACGAAAATTAAAATTGAAGCTGAAATTTTCTTGACACGTTTGAAAAAGAGCAAAAAATTTTAATGGAGAATAAATAAATTTAAATAAAAAGGAAAAGCGGCAGTCAGAGTCTTTAAAATGATGCAATGTTTTTATTGAAAACCTTTATTTTTGTAATTCTTCATTGTGTATTGTTTAAATTTTGTGATTCTCAAAATTTTTAATTGTTGAAAATATCTCATATTATCTTTTCTTCTCTTAATCAAATTGCATTTTTTACTCTGAAGTATTTTTTATTAAAATTAAAAACGGATCTACCAGTTGCGATCTGCGCCCCCGTTTCACGAGCAAGATAAAAACACAAAAACAACAGCAAAATTTAAAAACCACTTTATTAAATTTAATTTCTTTATTTTACAACCGAGTGCTTAGCATTAATGACTATTCTAAAAATAAGTGAAAAACTTTGGAAACCCTGTCGAGCAAACTGATAAAATAAATTGTGAATCTTAATTTTAACCTTCTAAGAGATGTAAGTTGAAAGTTGTAGTCAATTGAGTTTTCAATAAAGACCATATATATTTTACAATCAATTAAATTCATGACCAAACCTAAATTTCATGAGCAAACGCGCTGCTTGCTGACTAATACAATGATTTAAAAAAAGTTGGTTTCTCAATTTAGCTTATTTTTGTATTTTTTCCTACTCATGGTTCGCGAAAGCGACTGAAACTGGTAGAGCTGTTTATAATTTGAATATAAAACAGTTTTTCAACAAGGAAAAGTTTGTTTTCTCCATTTCCAAGTTTTTACCACATTTTGTTTATGTATTTATAATTAAGTTACTGATCTCTGGAACTGGAATTGTTTTAAAATTTACTAATTATTGTAGCTTTATTGCATTATGGAATTTGCTTACTTTCGAAAACATTTCATTATTTTTTCAGAAATTTAAGCAGTCAAATCATTAAAATCAATTTACTACTCTGATCGGTCTTTCCATCTTGCACCGTGTTCTTGGCAGTGGCAGAAAGTTGGGTGAAAATAAAGTGCTGGCTGCGGCACCTTTTCTAAGCTGCAGTTTGTTTTTGCCGGAACAAGGGTATAAAGCGAATTAATAGAGTCGGCGGATCCGGCAATATTTTTCTCCCTCTTCCTCTCACCTTCTTCCTTCTTTTTCTCTCTATGCTCGAGAGGGTGTATTTTCGCGACACGACACACACGCGGCCCCTTAATACCTTCCACCTATAAGCGGGCAATAAATTATATCAAAAGTTGCTCGCCCCAGCTACGACCGAGCTACGTGCGAGTGTATAAGTTTTAATTGTGTGAAAAAGGGAAGTGCCGACCAATAACTCATGGAGCAAGCAGAACTCCTGCTCTATACCGAGAACCAAAGGTGAGTGTGTTTTCTTTTGACCCCAGAGAAAAACTTCAGGATATCTGGCGGATAAAATCGGTAAAAATTGGAGATAAATATAGAAAAAAACATTTATTCACCTTTAGAGTCAAGTAAATCACCATTTTTTTTTAACTTGCTTTATAAAAAGGTGTTTTGCACTTCCTTGCATTTTTTTTTTAGTTTTAAAAAGAAAATAAAAAATCTTGTAATATTTTGCAGGTGAAAAAATTAAATATAGATGGCTTCTCCTTAAATTATTAATACATACTGATTTCTGAAACAACAAAGAGTTTTTTATTTAGAATCAAATCACCATGAATCGAGAAAATCAACACAGAAATCTAAAAATTTCATTGAAATTGTCCTCAAAATTAAAACTTTTAGCACTCGATCGCTTCAATTTATTTAATTTTTTTATTTTTTACAAAATTTGAATGCTTACAACGGTCAAACCTGAATTTTTCAACAAATATTCGTAAATAATTTGATATAAACTTTAGGCACAAAAATTAAATGAAATTTTAAAGAAATATAACTAAAACTAATATGAAAATTTATTAAATTCTGAAATTAATATCAAAAACACCGATTACGGTTCACGACCGATGCATATTTTGCATCCGGTGGAAATATAAAGCACGTTTTGAAATTAATGGGCAGCGATGGCGATATAAATCAATAGAGACGCGGCCCCATTTGGCGCGATAATGGCATTCTCATTACGGAAACATGCACCTATGTACATGGGACGCGGAAAAAGACGGCGGCGGTGCCGGGTGGTGCAGATAAGGTGCGGCGGAATATGTGCGCGCCTTTTCCTTTCCCACTTTGCGTCCCCGGAGGCGCATGAAAGATGATGAATGCCGAGACACCTCGACCAATTTCTCCTCTGTCGAGATTGTCAAGTAGCAGACAAAGGCGCGAAAGATGATGCAGCAGCAGCCGCCAGAGATGAACCGCACCTCTCTCTCGAGCTCCGTTCCCTCGCCGCCGACGCTGCAGGTAAACATGTCGCAGGAAAAATTGCCGCAAAACGGCGAGGCACTGCGAAATGAAAAAGGGGGACACTTTAATATCTCAGTGTCACCTTTTTAAACACGCGTTATGCGCCGACGAAATTGGATTAAAGAGCGAAATTTGCTGCGCGACGCGTACACACCCAACGACTTGCAAGGGAGCAATGCCAAAAATGAGATCTGCAGGCGAATAAAAAATTTGATTTGGTTTTTGGAAGGACTTTAACTTGAGCCACCTGCTAAATTAAAAACACAAACAATCGTTGGTGTTAATATTTTTTTTATATTTGGAAGCAAAATAATTGATTTTAAATACACGAAAAATTTTTCATCAAGGAAGCTTATTTTTTTTCATTTAAAAATTATAATTAAAATGGAAAGAGACTCTACTGATTGTTTATCAGCGTAAATAAAGAGGTATCGAAATAATTAATAATAATTACAATAATATTATAATTGTTGTTGTTTATTTGTACAAATTCCTACTTCGCATTGTTTAAATTCAATTGTTGTAGACAATTTGTTTGATTTAAGCTATTTATTGACTTTATTATTTTTTATATCAATTTTCCACTATAGGCAACCAAATTAACTGCCAAACTATTGATTGGTTGTAAAATGAAATCAATTAATTTAATTTAATTAATTATTTGAGTTTTAATTAAATGCAATTTTTCCCCTTCAAAATAATGAAATTCATTTTCGAAATCACTTTTTCCTTAATTGAAAACAAACCTATTATCCAAATTGCAAATTTATTTTCAAGATTTTGGAAGATATTAAAATATTTAAAAAAAAAAACGTTTGTGAACTCTTTCCCCAGGGAACACCCATAGAGCTTTTGCAATAGGAGGCTCGTACGTAATAAAATGCACAATCTGCCCAAGTTGGCACTTTGCGAGGATATTTCAAATAAAGTGCCTGCTGCTGTAAAAAGGCTATTTTTCACCTGCCGCTCTTTATGCAGCAGTCGAGGTGGCGCCGAACCGACACTTTTCTCTTGCCAACGACCGGATACCTGGTGCTCAAAGGCGAAGGCCTGAAATCTGCCTCAAGCTGTAAATCGCAGCATGCGGGTGGTAAAACTTTACAGCAGCATCATTAAGGAGAGTGCATTTGTCGTCAATAAACCATCTCAAAACAGGTTTGACGGAAAAAAAAATTATATTTATTTTTAATAAAAATGTTAAAGAAAATTAAGTTTAAGAATCATTTCATTGTTACTTAATGATCAAAGACATGTCACTATAGGAGAAACAATTGATGTAATGTTAATATAAGGGTCATTGATTGATTATCAACACACTGTATTTATATTTAAAAAGTGGATATTACTTACAAGATAATTTAATTTTTATGCCGTTAGTAATTCAGTTCAAATACAAATAATATTATAATTTTAAAATAAGATATAATTAAAAATAGAAAATTCAATTTAATAAAATAATAAAATTTATATTAAAAAAATTTTGTAACAATTATTGTATAATAAAAAAATTATTTGTTTAATATTTTTTGTACCGTATCAAACGTGATTTTTTCTTTCCTTCTCTAGAGCAAAACTCGCCTGTCTGTCACTTTGCTACTTCCTTGCAGCTTTCGTGCTTGTAAAAAGAAGCGTGTCCGGGTCGACCCCGGCCGGCGACGTGGAGCGCAAGGTGCAGAGCTTTTTGGTCCACCTTGGCGAAGGGGTGCGCGTGCGACTGACAGCGCGCCAGCCAAAAACCAGGCAAATAGAAATAAGGTGTTGGTCTCCGGCTATAAAAAATAATGTATGGAAGCTGCTTTTGTTGTCTCGGAACGCTGTCGTTTTTTCCGCCCTCCTGTGCATGATGATACGCGAAAGCAGCCGAGAGGGGACCGGCCTAGGAAAACTACACGCTTGCCGTGGGCACGGCTTTATGTATGCGTGCAAAAAGTAAAAAGCCATAGGCACAAAAAGGGACCAAGTTTCTTCTGGGGGACTTTCCACCTTATTTCAAGAAATTTCCGGTGCAATTTGTTGAAAACCTTGAATTCCTTAAATAGATAAATTTACTTAATGATCTTTATTTTAAATAAAAATAAAGATTATTGAAAAGGTAAAATTGTACAAAACGTAAAAATTACAAAAATTTAAAAAATTTTGTATTTTAAATTGCTGATCTAAAAAATTTCCGATCAATAATGAAGTCTTATAATAATTCTTGCAAAATATCGGGCTTTTCCACGTTGCGAAAATTTTTTTGTTCAAAAGCAAATGGCTCTGCAACTCTATTTCATGAGCTAAGATAAATCCAAAAAAAAATCAGCAAAATTGAAATAAACAAAAATTAAAATCTTAAAACCAACCAATTTTTTTAATTTTGCTAATTTTTTTGTATTTTTCTTGCTCACGAAATGCAGACCGGGACCGAAACTGGTAGAGTCGTTTTTTTTTAATGAACAATTTTTCAAATCTTCTCATTTCCATGATCATCTCCTCGAGTTTCAATTTGTTCAAACAAATTATAATGATTCCTAATTAATGAATTATTTCCTAATTTTTAGTCATCATAGCTAAATTTTTATTTGCAGCGTGAAACTTTTTCTATTTTCTTTAAAGAGTCCATGGAAGTTTTCTTTGTTTTAGATTGATGATCTGCAGCCGATCCCTGCGTTCAAAGGTTTGAATTCCCACACGCATTGCAGGCTGCATACCCTCAACTTCTTTATGCTTGTTTTCCATTTTCGAATAAAAAACACACAAAATTTTCGGCTGTTTACAACGGAAAAGCATCCTATTTACATAAGACGGGTCATCAATTTGGCCGCTCCCGCGGTGTGCCCGTCGCAGCCGGCTGACGCTTTTCTATTTTGGATGCGCTGGGAAAATATTGTCACCTCGCGCAATGCAATTAATCACGTGCTGCGTGCCGCTGTTTATCCGGCCGAAGGTTCAAAGCTCACCGGAGGAGCTATTTCGGTAATTCGAGCGAAAGAAGAAGCGTTCTTTTAATGGTGATTGAGCGAGTTTAAATGAGAGCCTCCTTTCTTTGCCTTCTTCACACCTACGCCGGCGTTTATTTTTCTTTCTTGGCGGCATCGATCGCTCGATAAACAAAAACTCGGCTTCCTTTTTTGTACCTGCTTTGTCGGGGGGGCTTAGCGCCTCCTCTTTTCCTAATTCAATTAGAGTAATGCGTCGCTCGCAGCGAGACTCGTTTAATTGAAGTCGATGACGTGTGTGTTTGTGTGCGTCAAAGAGACGAATGTTTCACAGCCATTTGTCCTTTTCTGCTCGTTTTCCTTTTCTGCCCGTGCTCGATGGGGCAAAAGAGGGAAGTATTTCTCGCTCCTCCGTCCACGCCATTCACCGCGCTCATACTGCTGGAAGCAAATTGCCCTTTGTGCCGGCAAAAACGCCACACGGCCTTGCACTAAATCTGAATTTGCAAGAGAGAGAAGAAGGAAAATCAGCAGAGACGGAGGAGTTTAATAAATTCGCAACTTAAAGAAAAGGTGCATGGATTAAGTAAATTTTCAAACCATCTAGATCTGCATTACATTTCAATCCCACTTCATTTAGTAAATTAATTAGGGGCATCATTATAGTATCAAATAAATTATTAAGTAAGGAGCATCAGCAATAATTTACCTTTAACAAATTCATATTAATGATTTAACAATAAACTTCAAGCGAGAGTTTTTATTATAAATGAACAAAACAAAAGTAAAATTACATTTATTGAAGCTTAATGATCCATTTAAATTATTATTTAAATATTGAAAATAAAATAAAATAATATAATATATAATTAAATAAAATAAAAAAGTAAAAAAATCCATCATTTTTATTTGAAGTACCATTAAAGTAAAAAAAAATTAATTGCTCCTGCCAGATTCAGGTGTCAGGCAACGCGTCAGGTAGGCAGGTCGCGCAGGTTGCCTACCTCCCTTTCGTTCGCCCCGTCGTACATTTTCGTGAGGTGGAGAGCGAATTTCAAAAGGAAATAACTCTCTTAATTAAACTGCTCTTGAGGCGGCTTTGTCAGTCGGAAAGAGCAACTGCCTCTCTTACGGAGGGTGGAGGAGGCAATTGAAACATAATCAGCGCGCCGCCAAATTGACGCGCATCATCGAGCACACATTAAGGTAGCGCGCCGTGGTTTAATAATAGCGTCGTAATCTTACCTTTGTGTGGCGCGCGAACAAAGGCTCGGCGGCGGCGGCAGTGAAAGGCGTGCGCTGCATACATTTTGTGCTGAGCCCGCATCACTTAAACATATTGTAATCCTTGTACCTGCATGTTCCTTTGTCTCCCGCGGCTGCCTGCACGGACGGAGGTAAATCTCTCCACACAAAGGAGCGCCCTTACTTACTTAGAATCAATGAACCCGCCAGTTATTAAATTACCTGCCCGCTGCACACCGAATAAATCAGCGTTTTAAGTGCCTCTGGAAGACGTTTTGCTTTGTTTTATTTTTTTCCCTCGCTCCGACGGTGCTTGTGCTGTTTATTCTGCCTTCCTTTGCAGAGATTTATCGCCGGCGTATTGCATTATTGCCCCGGCTGCTCGCTGGTGGCCCGCCGCCGTCGAGCCAAATTAGATTTTCAACTCGTCCTATTGCCAAATGCACGCTGAACAAATGGTCCAAATATATAATGTTTACGTTCGCAGGAGAAAAATAATACATTTAATTTAATATTTTAATTTTATAATTATTAACATTATAATATAAATTTATTTTAACCCAATAATATTTTAGAGATTAGATATAATTTTATTATAAATATTTTGTATGTTAGTTTTATTTGTTTAAAAAGTTTTAAATTTCATTTATTTTTATTTTTACTGACTTACGCATAAATTGATTTTGTTTGCTCAATAAATAGATTGATTTAGTAAAAATATAAATAATGAAAAAATAAATACATCTCAATAACGTTGAAATCATATTATCGTCAAAAATAAACTAAGCACTGCTGCATCTTTTGAACTCGTTTTGTAAATTTAATATTAATTATAAAATCAACAAAATAAATAAAGAAATACTAGTTCAACGATCATTTTTAGACAAATAATTTAAAATTATAATTCCATAGTCCATATAATTACAATTTAACGCTTCCAGAAGTTGTGTTTTATTTATAAATAATCTATAGTTCTACTCACAATCACAAGTTGAAAAGTAAAACATGATTTTTCTTCTAACGTAAATTTGCTCCACCCGCGCAACGAGTGCGGCGATTTCGCCACTTTTCTTGGCGCCGACCGACTAATTAAGGTGTCACCTGCTTTGCAAGCGAACGACCCCGGGCCGACGGTATGTTCAAGGTAAGCGCGGCTTTGTTGCACAAAACTTGTTCGGCGGCGGCGTTTGTTATTGTTTATTCGCGAGAGTGCAGCGCGCGTTTAATTGCAGCTTTGTTGCTGCGCGTGCAACATTCTTGGTGCAACTTGGCAGCCGCTCGTGCCCGCCGTGCCGAACAAATAAACACCTCAGCTGTGTAATTAGTAATTAGCGATGGCGGGAAAGTGCACTGAATTTCAGATTTCATCAAGCAACGAAATAAATTATAAATGTTACCGTCATAAAAGCAGGAATTTCTTTGAAGTGCTTTTAAACTTTTCACAAATTTTTTCAAAATTTCAAGTTAATCCCTTCTTTGAGACGAAATAATAGAAAGTCGCCCTTGAGCGTAAATTAACGCGATGAATTGGCCACCGTCGTCGTCGTTGCTTCTTTGTGTGTCCGTGCATGTAGCTCAAAGTAAAGCGGTGCATGTGTTTTAATGTGTGTCGGGATCCAGTCCAAAAGACAGCCGCGCCATTTATCCCTGTTGGCCGCGAGCCGAGTTCGCCGCGCGTGGCTGTCACGCTCGATCCATCACGCGTTGAGCACCTCGCACTTATTAAGCACCGTCCGCCTCACCTTCGACCGAGCGGAGAAAAAGCAAAGACGAATGGCTCCGACACACAGAAACACGCCATTGACGTTGCAAATTGTATTGGTTTTGGCTCAAATTTAAATTATTTACGGAATTTCAATTGGACAAATGTTTTTCTTGGCTCGGAGAAATGGAATTAATCTCTTTGATAATTGAAAATATAGAACGATGTTTAAAGATTTAAATTTTTTATTTGCAACTTTTTCTAAGAAATTAAAAAAAAACCTGCCGAAGAGAGCAATACAAATATTTACCTCAAAATTTAGTTTTGCAAAATTGCAAAATCTTGGATCTTTATGAACATATTTTTGTTGAAATTAAAATATTTATAGAATTTTTTATCTAATGTTAATTCTGTTAATTAATATTGAATTTATTTAATTATGCTGTGGGGGATTTTAGCTCTGCCTCAATTTTAAGTTTAAATTTCAACAATTTAAAAGTTTGTTTGAATAAATTGACACTCAAGGAGATGATCATGGAAATGAAAAGAGATCGGGCTTTTTCCTCGTTGCAGAAATTTTTTTTTTTTTAAACAAAAACGGCTACCACTTTTGGTCACGGTCTGCGACCTTATTTCATGAGCAAAAAACAAAACAAAAATCAGCAAGATTGAAAAAAACACAACTTGCTCATGAAATAGGTTGGTACTTTAATTTGTTAGTTTTTAGATTTTAAATTTTGTCTTTTAATATTTTTTTTCTTGCTCATGAAAAAGGGTCTCAGACCGTGACCAAAACTGGTAGAGCAATTTGTTTTTGACAAAAAAATCTGCAACGAGGAAAAAGCCCCATCTCTTCATTTTCAATTTTAAACTTTTATGAATGAAATTAAATTATCATTTCAATTAAATATTTTAAAGTATTCATTAAATTTCAGCTTAAAAAATGTCTTTAATAAGAAAATGCCCGTAAAACCGTTTCAATTTTACAAAAAAATTGAACACTGACAAGATCAGTCAACGATCATCAAACAAAAGCGATTTGACTTTGAGATGACACGTCGCGCGGCCGCTCTCAAATATTGACTCGAACATATTGTGCGGGTGCTGTTTTACATAAAGTAATTTGATTTGGCTCGTCTCGTCGTCCGTCACTCACCGCGCGCGCGACGTGAAAAATGGATCTGGCCGTGCAAATTGTTTCACGCGCACGTCCGAAAGCTTTTATCCTTCTCGTCGGGCAGGTACGTATTTATATGTGACGACGCAACCTGCACGCGTGTGGGGGCCACGCCGGATTTCAAAATAAGTTTATTTCACGCGGCCGACGCGGGGTTTTCCAGGACGCTAATGGCGCACGGACCAGTGGCGCTTAGCCATGTGGAGCCACGTGAATAAGCCGCAGTCTTGCGGCTCGACCTGCTGCTGCTCTGCTTGGGACAAAATTTATCGACACCAACACGCACACGCAACTCCGAATAAGTCCAAACGCCTGCATACGTGGCATGCAAGTGAGTCGTAAAAAAGCGGTAAAATCTGTTCAAATTTGTAGGTAGTTTGGAGCTAATTTGATTTTGCTCCAGGAGGAGTCAAAATCAGCATTATAAACTTTTTAATTTCAAAAATTCAAAATTAACAAAAATCCATATATTTTGAAACTTTGTTTTTTATTACTAAGATTTAAAAAATTTAAAATATTGATTTTAAATATATTTTATAATTATTTTTATATTAATTTTTAATGTTTTAATATTTTATTTAAAAGATATTTAATTTGTTTGAGATTCGAATGTTTGCTAACCTTCAAAAATTTTAATTAACTGATATATAATTAAGAATTATTTATGTAACCCTCAATTGAAACAAATAGTAACCCAAATAATGAAAATTTCATGGCTAGAAAGGAACTCGTTTGTTCTTATGTTTCAATTGATAATATAAACATCATCCTACACTTAATTCCCGAATTGAATTCAATCTATTTTCAACACCTAATCGAAAAATGTGCTAGAAATTCAAGACACTGCTTCCATAACGCAAAACGACCCCAGTTTGATTTGATTTTCCACAGCAAGGAAAGGAGTTCATGATTTGGCAAGTGGTCTCCGCGGTCCCTTCACTATGCGCAGTGTATCGCGCTGCAATCAAATAGCACGGCGGGCTGGGAGCGAGTCCGTCCGGCCGGCGTGGTTTTATCATAAAAGGAGCAGTCGGGGCTAAAGTCTATTTAACTTTGGGGTTATCTGCTGGCTGGTCGGAGGGCGGAAGCGCTTTAAAGGTGTATATCTCGCAGTCACAGCCACGCACACGTAGGTACGGCCGAAAAGGTCCCACGTGGAAACTCGACAGCAAATTGCTCTTGCGCCTATAAACCCCCGCGCGCCGCACTCACTGGACCAGAAAGGTGATAAGGAAACTGGATGGAGAGAGAGCGAGTGGGAGAGAGAATCGTACACACACACGCAAAGGTGAGCACCGCGGCATGAAATATTGCTTTATTGGTGGAAATCAGACGCAGATAAACTGACTCTCACTATATGCAGCGCCCAAGGGAATTCAAAAGTATAAAAAGAGGGA
This sequence comes from Neocloeon triangulifer, assembly GCF_031216515.1. Lineage (NCBI taxonomy): Eukaryota > Metazoa > Arthropoda > Insecta > Ephemeroptera > Baetidae > Neocloeon > Neocloeon triangulifer. The sequence continues at coordinate 82,541 of NW_026775545.1, forward strand.
GAAAAAAAATAAGAAATCCGTGTTTTGGTGAGGATTTGTGCAGCTCGGTGGATGAATTGAGGTAAAATTTATATTAAATCAACAAGGAGCTTGAATGGTATTTACAAAGAAAAAAAATTTAAAAAGTTTCCTAGAAGATCAATGTAAATTTAGAGGTTGAGATACTTTTTTATTTTAATTTGCAAATTTATTAGGTGAGTTTAGGTGTCTTTTTTTTATCAAATTTAATCTGGCCAATTGGGAGAAAAAAATTAATGATAGAAAAATCCTGTATAGTAAACAATCATAATTTTAAAAACTCTTAACAAAATTTTTTTATATTAATTCTTATTAGTGACTAAAAATTATTAAAAATAAGAATTTTCTGAAATTTACCAGGATTACAAAAGGCGAAATTTGGAATCAATTTAATAGATTTAATGCAAATTTTCTTTAAAAGACATTAAATTATAACAGACAAGGGAAGACAAGGAGGGGAAAGGTTAAAGATTAAAATAAAAATATACAGGGCTATTTTAAAGTAAGTCATTCTCATGATTTTTTGCTATTGGTTGTGCCGGTTTGTCCAAAAATTCCTAACTTTTCAAATAATTTGTTTCCAACAATTGAATGTAAACAACTTGATGTAACAATTTGGACAAATAAACTACAATAATAATGGAAATGAAGAGATCAGGCTTTTCCTCGTTGCAGAAAAATTGTTTTTATTCAAAAACAAAACAACTCTACTAGTTTCGGTCACGGTCTGCGACCCTATTTCATGAGCAAGAAAAATACAAAAAAATCAGCAAAATTGTAAAAAAAACACCACATTTTAACATAAAATTTTGCCGATTTTTTGTATTTTTCTTGCTCATGAAATAAGGTCGCAGACAGTGACCAAAACTGGTAGAGCCATTTGTTTTTTAATAAAAACAATTTTTCTGCAACGAGGAAAAGCCCGATCTCTTCATTTCCATGATCATCTCCTCGAGTGTCAACTTCTTCATACAATAATAATTATTTAAAATAATTTGAATTTTTCAATTTTCCCCACACTCAACTATTTTTAATAATACTACGTCATTAAGCATCGAAGATAAAATCTTTAATTGCTCAAATTCAACACTTCTTAATTAAATTAAGAATTGAGAGATTTCCGAGAGCAAATTTTGAAAAGTGCCGAGAGCTCGTAAATCTGCGAGAAGCGACGAAAACAATTCCCATTTGGCTTCCTGTTGAGTTGGTCGTTCACGTTCTTCAACAAAGTCGGTCGTAAACTTTGCGGCCGGCGAATTTCGCGCGTCGGGAAAAAGCATCAGGTAAAAGTGAGTGAGTGAGCGAGATAGTGCGGTCCTGCAGCTGCAAAAGTTTTATTAGAGGCGACCAGCATCTCCCCCTTTTGCTCCGTCTTCGCAGGCGCGTCTAACGTTATTACCAGATACGAGTTTTTCCACCTTTGCTTTCCACCGGGAGCGGAGGCTTTTATTTTCCGGCGCACTATCTTGCGCTCGGCTCCTCCTGCGTGATGCCTCATATTTATTGTTCTTGGTAGATAATCTGCGGCTCCTTGTACAGCGTATATAATACCCGGCAGCAGCGAGCCGAGCCGTAGCGCGCTGATACCTATCTTTAGATTAAAAAATGACTTATTATGTTCTGGGGATGGGAAAAATAGCGAACGCCGCGAAATTGGAATTTTTCCACCGCGCCGCTCTCGCCGAGCCGGATTTTACCGCGGGGAGCCCTCCGACGTGCAATTTAATCTCGCGCCATACACTTTCCCAACTCCTTAAGGTGCGCGTGAGAAAAACGCCTGCTTACTTTCAGACCCATTCCCTTAGTTTGGAACCATCAAGGAAGGCGCCAAATTGCTTCAGAGAACGAAAATGGACAAAATTTGAAACGTTACAAAAATGTATGGTATTAGTAAGCATAAATTTTGTCAAAATGAAAAGATATTTAAATGTAGGTTTGCCGGAATTGTAATTTTTAATATTCACGGTAGATTTTCTTATCAAAGAAAAAAATGTTAAAAAGATTCAAATCAAATTATAATAGAATTATGTGTAAAATTTAATCTACTCCTAATTTAAAAGATTTAAAAGGATAAAATTCAAAAACATAAATATTTCGCACTGGATTAAATTTTTCTTTAAAATTTTATCAAAACAAAAATTCATTCAATGATTTTGTCTATAAAAATGAAAATTTTGGTTGTGCCCCAGGCAAGAAACAAACTTTCTAAACTAATTGAAAATTATTGTAACAACGAATCCAATCAGCAAAATAAACAAACCATTCATAAATTCACGCAATTCTCTTTCTCGGCATTATCTTCCAACACCTTTCCGTTTCAATCTACACGAGCAGCCGCGGGAGAAAAGGAGCCGCCGAGCATACGTATATTGCAAATCCCGTAAGGAATGAGTTTTCCAGGCGCGCGGCACACAAAGCCGCCGACACTTCATCACCAACCACCCACCGAGTTTTCTTTCTTCTTCCCTCATATTCTTTTCAATTCGCGGTGCCAGCGTCTTACCTACCTTTTTGATAAACACACAAAGAGAATGAAAGAGCTCGCGACGAAAGAGAATTAATTTTCATCCAGCATTGCGGAGCGGGAGGAGAGAGAAAGAGAAAGACGCTCTCTAAGATCGGAGTAAATAATAAAATAATAACAAATGGAAGAGGGGAGAAAGTGAATTTGATTTGCATTGCTAAATTTGAGATTTTGAGAGGAATTGAAATTTAATCCCAAAGTAAAAAAAGTGACACTTGTAATTTAATTGAACATTAATTCAATTGGAAATGAAGAAGTCGGGCTTGTCCTCGTTATAAAAACTATTTTTATTTCAAAAACAAAAGAGCTCTAAAAGTTTCGGTTACGGTCTGTGACCCTTTTTCATGAGCAAGAAAAATAATAAAAAAATAAAAATAAAAAAAAAGCAAAATCACCACATTATTACTATTGATCTTTATTGACTTATGAGGAGTCACCACGATGTAATGTAATTTTAACATGAAAATTAAATTAAATTTTGCTGATTTTTTTCTTGCTCATGAAAAAGGGTCGCAGACCGTGACCGAAACTGCTAGAGCCGTTTTGTTTTTGAAATAAAAACAGTTTTTATAACGAGGACAAGCCCGACTTCTTCATTTCCATGATCATCTCCTCGAGTGTCAACTTCCTCAAACTAATTCAATTATTGATTGTTTTAACTGACGAAAACTTAATTATCTTTTAATTTCATAAGTTGAAAAACATTTTGCAATTTACGATTTGTTCAAAACTTTGGAGATGAAATTTCGCAAGTCATTACTTGAGTGAGATACGGTATTAAATTTGTATTGAACTCGTGCAGGTCTCCCCCTTTGGCAGATTCAACCCCTTGAAAGCCTATCTCTGCGTTTAAACACCTCACTTGATGGACCAATTAAGCAGATTCTGCAACAAAATTATGGCTCCGAGCAAAGGTGCCTCTCTCGTAAAAGACAAAATGATTATACGCACACCGGCTTGGGCTGGATTGCGAAACTTGGCGATATGGGACACTCCGTATGCGTAATGAAATAAGCGTCACTCCGCAGAGTGGATTAATTAATCGTTCGCCTAAGTACGCAGGACAGGTGTATTTAATTTCGACCTCTCGGGGCGCCGCTCTAATTGAGATTAAACTGCATGTGAAGATGATATTAACTGCCTCGGCAGCTGCACAATTGTCCTCCGCCTGGTAATTGCCTCGACCACACACACAAGGTGTTCTGTTTCAGCCAGACTATGAGGAAGAGAGAGAAAGGGGGAGTAAAGCAAGAAAGGCTCCACCTGCGAGGGGCTGCTGCTGCTGCTGCCAGATTAGGAGACGCCGGCAGCGCGCACGGTGAGATTAATCTTCAAGGACTGATTGTCATCCAGAAGAATTAAGGATCAAGACGTCACAAAGGGCGGCCGAATTGCGCCACACGGCGACTGCTGCTGCTGGCTCAAAAAGTTATCGCAGACGAACATCGCAGGGAAGGATTATTTTGGCCCTTGTTTCAGCTGGGGTGGAGAATAATTTTGCAGCAAAATAGGGAACCATCCCCAACATAGCAAAACAAAGAATAAGTTAGCCTGTTTAGTTTTAAATAAAAGTTAACTATGTTTTTAAAATAGATTATTTTGTTAATAATTAATAACTACTATTCTTCTCATATTATTTTATATTATTAAAAAATTATATTGTTAAATTTTTTAATTTTTTTAATGGAATTTAAGATTTTATTAATTAATCATTATTTGGCATGCATTATTGCATTTAATTACCCAAAAAACTACATGTAACATAATTTTTAAATTCCACCTCCTTTTCAATTGGAAAAATAAATTAATTAGTAATAATAATCAAAAGCAGTGAAAATTAAGTTTTCCTCTTTAATTATTTTTTTAATTGATAAAATAATAACTAATTTTATCTAAAATCCTGCGGTTTTTTCTGTTTACTCACAGCTGCGATTTACAAAAGATCAAGCATTATGCATAATTCAGCAGCACTTGCGACGAGTTTCAAATAAGCAAATGAGATTAAGAGAAATGTCGGAAAAGCGCAGCGGGAGCGAAAGAGTTTTATTTTTTTCTTTTCCTTTTTGTTTTTCCGCCCTGCTGCGACCCACGGTGCAGCGAAGCAGGTGATTTTTTCCATCTGCTTTCGCTCCTTCTCTCTCTCGCGCAGCAAACTTTTGAATTAAACATTTCCCGTTATTGTTTTTTATTTTGCTCCGGCTCTCATCTCTCGCTGATTATGCGAATCAAGCAAAAGAAATAACGCAATAAGGAAGGAAAGGGGCAGGCGAAATATGGTCGGAGCAAAGTTTTGCCTGAATAATTCACTCGCAAATTAATCCAAACTCACTCGCTCGCTACCAGAGAGAACGTTTACACAAAAAAAGCTTCTCTCGTTAAGCAGGGCTGCTTTTGATAAATCGATCAGGCGAGGTAGAAGGAAGGTGTGTGTGTGCGTCCGACTTTCTTCCGCTTCTTATATCAACTTCCATTATTTTGCATTAATTCCGCGTAATTAGCTCTGTCATGCTCGATTTTCGAGGCGGAGAGAGGCACCTTGAGCGAGCGAGGCAGCCTCTTTCATTGATTATCAGCGCAAAGTTCTCCCGCGAGCCGCCCACCTCTTACCTTGCGCGCGAGATTCTTATCGCTTCGAGCGCGACGAATGAACTTTCCTCGGGCGCTTTTGGCTCTCAATTGATGCAGCCATGATTGCTAAAAAGTTGCGGTGGCGGGTCGTTAGCGGCCGCGTAACGGCTTCCATTAACTCTAGAAAGTGCTTTCGTGTCTCACTTTATGTACTGCAAAAATTCAAACGATAAAATCTCCATTTTCTTTGATTCACATTAAATTATGTTGGCAATAATGGACATAAAATATTATTTTATTGTTTCATCAACTTTTTTCTGAAAAACCAACATTAAAAAGATGTTTTTTACTATTTTTAATTCCCCCTTGGGAAATAGAATAGAGCCATAAAATATTAAAATAAAAAAATACTTATATTTTATTTTACTGCAAAATATTTTTGTTGTATAGTTGGCTGCCCTGCAAACTCTTAAATTAACGTAACTCACAATCAGAACTCTATATCATTTCTTATGTTTGAAAATTGAATTTTTTTTCAATAATTGAATTTTAAGTAATCATTTTTAATTTTTCGTTCCGTTGCCTGCCCTGAGTGCTTAGACACGCCCAGACAATTCAATATCGCCCGCGAAATCACTTTCGCAGCACTTTAGCGCACCTGCGGGTAGAATCGATATCAATTTCAATGGCAGCCGCCGTTTTTGCCTTTCCCCCGAGGGCTTTTTGCCTCTCTGCACAATGGCTTGGAGGAATCCAATTAATTTTTCGTACCACCTTCCTTTGTAATTTATACCTTGGTCTGCGAAATGCCATTATTGCTGCTGATGACAGTCGCATCTCCCGTTGATTCCCTTACTTTTCCCTCTCTGCTCTCTCTCGCTGAGCGCACCCCATCAAGCCGCCGCCGTCGTCAACCAACCACCACCGCACACCACCCCCTGCGCTTTCTTTCTTCGGCTCTTACCTTTATTCTTTTCCCTGGCTGAGAACGTTTCGGATCGCAATATATATATATATTTTATATATTATACGAGCGCGACTTCCATCAATTGTTCGTTCGTCTTCTTTTCCTCCGCGCAGAGAGCACAAGCCATCAAAATCTTTATTGGAATTTACCACTCGGCGGTACCTCAATGTCAATATACGCATGAAAAATATGACGAGAGAGAGAGAAATGAAATTGAAATGAAGAAGGCGGAAGAATGAAAGAAAGAGAGTCTCCTCTCGCGTAATGCTATAGATTGGGCACCAATAATGACTGTGGCCGCGTGTAGATTGATGCGCTGACAGCATCCACCGATAGAGGAGCCCACTGGCATTTCCACGAAATGGGCGAAGAATGTGGGGGACCGATTGGCTTTTTGCAGATGACGAGCAATCAATCAATAAGAGAAGATGATATAAATGCCCAAAGTGGCTAGAAACAGCCAGCAATCTCACTTGGTATTTTCAAACTTCTCCAATGCTTTTTTTATTGTCATTTTTGAATAAAATTAGGAAAAAAAAGTGAAATTTTTATTGTTATTTTTGTTATTATAATAAAATGATGCAAAAATTATTTTATGATTAATTGATGCAGTTGTACACAAATTTAAAAAATAATTATAAATAAATATAAAAAAACAGTAAACTTCATTTTTCCCTTGTTCAGAAATTGCGAAAAAATCAATCTTTTTTAATTAATTAATTTTACATAGTGAAATTTATTATAAATAAATCCTGATTCCTATATTAAAGAGTCTCCAACGAAAGCCTTTTCAAATTATACTCACGCAAATAATTACTGACAGATCGTTTTGACAAAACTTGTCGTGCCCATTCAACTTCACCTCTCTTTGCTCCTCTTCAACGTCCCTTTCCTGTTTTGATGATTCGGCGTGGGCGATGAAAACTAATTAGCCGCGCCGGTGGTCAATAAAAGAGGAGAGCCATAGGGCGTCAGGTAGACGAAAGCCGGCCTAATGAGAAATATCCTCATCAACGGCCGAGGGAACGATGCCATCGCCAGTCGTAAAGTCCAGCAGCGCGTCTCGAGGGAGTTTTGCACACTCACCGTGAGACCGACAGAGACTTTCTTGACAGCAGAAGAGAAGAGCGAGCCAAAGAAGCTCGGCCGGGGGGCGAACACAACTGCTGGAGTTACGTTGGTTGTCCGACATGAAAGATCTAATTAATGAGAATGTCGGCTATAGGCAGGTGGTGGAATGTGGACTTCGAATAATCATCTCCGAAACCCAGTAGGACTCAAAACATAATTAGTTCGGACGGTTTTTTTTTAAATTTAAAAAAAAGTGAGCCAATTGAAACACATTTTTATTAAAAAAATTCTTATTTAATCCAAATTGAATTTTTTTTTATCATTTATTAAATAATTTTTGTAAATAATTTTTCATTTATGGAGATATTTGAAAATAAAACGTTAATTAAGATAAAAATTTGTGAGGATAGAATAAATTTGTTTAAATACGTAAATAATTCTCATTGTGGCCGATGGGGCCTATTTGATGTTGGAAGTTTTAGCTAAATTCTTGTTAGAATTTGTTAAAAAACGTTCTGCATTTTTTTTACTTTTCATTTTGAAAATTTAATTTCGTTAAAACAGAAATTCTCAACTCTCAAAACTTCATTTGAAACGACCGACCGCTTAGGCCTTGTGAATTGAAGCTGTCGAAACTCGCCTGTCATTTGCCACGAAAGTGGTCGTAAATTTGGCCGACGAAATCATTTGCTCGGACAAACACGCTTTTTGCATAAATTTAATTAAATTCTCGGCGACAGCGGTGATAATGAGCGAAAATAAATCCACCTCTCGGCAACAAATGGAGAGCCGATGAAATAATTCTAATCCGCACACGCACGCATTCGAAAGGGAAAGCGGCGCGCTGCGCAGAGTGTATTATATTAAATTATTTAGTCAGTCACACACAACGTGGAGCGCGTTTCTCTCTTTGTGCTGCGTGTCGAGGGCCATAAATTTGCATAGTTTTAACCCTCGACGGGATTCATCGGACAAATATATCAAGGTATGTGCCAGCGAGCTATGCATTATGCGCGGGAAAACAGCCTCCGCAGCCGCCGACACGTCAATTGTGAAAACCTTTAATGAATAGGTGATAAATTTCTCCCCGCTGCATTCGCACGACCAACATGTTGGTTTAATCTATCGACTCGCCCGCCGCTATTATTCGCGAATTTATATATTCGACGCGAACGGCCAACGAGCGCGGACAGGTACATTTTTATTATCATACTCGGCGCCGCTGCTCTCTCATCATTTATCGAATTACAAGCTGCTGCAGAGTTGAGGTTAGTTCATATCGGATGTCACCGCGCCCGACCATTGAGTGCGTGAAAAGGGTTTCATTTCCCAGATGATTCGACCCGACTGTCACAATGCTGATTTATAACGGGCCTGATTAACAGCCGTAATTAATTTATCACGCTCGCTGCTCCGTGCATATTGTTTCACGCAAACTGATTTTTCGAGTTTAATTATATCCAGAATTTGAATGCAATAAATGAAATGAAACGCACAAAAATTGCCAGAAATTTGGAGAAATATAAAAACAAATAGGGCGAAATCAAATAAAAATGTCATGCTGTAGTGGACTTGATTTTTAATATTGTCTGTGCTAGTAATAATAACAAGATAATAAAATTTCAAATTATTTAATTGTTTGATAAAACAATATTATTGCAACTTTTATTTTATTTTAAATAGTAAATAATTTTGAAGTTCTTTTACTTTAATAAATTATATTTACTACTATTTTGTTTAGAAATTATTCTTATTATCTTGAAATTGTTGCAATAATAACCTGGTAAATTTAATATATAAAAATTCATGTAACATAATTACACTTAAGCAAATTTAAACAATTTTTCTTTCCTACTACTGCATCAATGTCACATTTATATTTTATCATTTTCAATCTTGCAACTTACAATGATTGATATTTAATATGGATCCAACTAAATTTAATACATATAATTTTTGGCCTTCGCAAATATGAACATGGAGTTTGAATTTATCTTTGAGAAAACAAGTGTTTTTTTTTTCAGCTGGAAGTGAAATTATTCTCTGGAAATTTGCTACTTACAAAAATATAACTTTTAGTGCGTCCTGAAGAAAGAAATTTAACAAGTTTCTCGTTGTACGTCTGAAAAGCCACCTCTCATTTCCAATTTCATATATCCGCTCCACTTTTTTTTCCAGCGGCACTAACTCAAACCTAATTGACACTTCATTAGTTTAACAATCATCAGCGAAACTCGAAACCGCTCACAAGGGAAAGAGTGGCGCGCCAAGGTAAACGACGCTCGCACGACACCTGATATTGCGCGCGCCAAAAAATAATTGAGCACCGCGTGCGGCAAGGGAGGAGAGTCTTCGCTTCTCATATTTTTATTTATGACGGCCATAAATAAAACTCGTGTGGGAGGAAACGTCGTTTGACGGCAGAATTATCACCTTGCAGATCATCGCACCTCAAAAACATACTTTCCTATCAAGAAAAAAATATATAATAAAATAATCCCCTTTTTTATCTCTAAGAAAAATAATTATTAATTTAAAACTAAAAGGTTAAAATCAACTGAGAAATGCAGTCGGATTTTGCGCCTGAATTCATACGGCAGGCGGCGGCAGTGTTGGAAGTGTTGGAATGCGAGACGAATTCGCACTGCTGCGTGGTAATGACGAGAGAGATGACAAGATAATAGTCAACACGCGGCGTCAAATTGCTCGCTCGCAGCACGGCTGATTAGCAGGCGGGCCGGGTTGTGTTTTGTGCGCCAGACAAATGGCTAATTAATTTGGTGTTAAAGTGCCTGATGGTAGCTCCGTGCAAATGTGGAGAGAACGTGGTTTGATACGAAGGCAAATGTACTTAAACATTTAATTTAAATTTTACTGTATAAGAAAAATGTTTATTTAAAGCTATATTTATTAAAAATTAATTAAGCTTTACTAAATAAACTTTTTTGATTTTATAATTTATTAATTTCAATCATTTTTAAATAAAATTTTATTTAATAAAAAAATTAATTCTTGTTGATTCTACAGTGACATAATTTTTACGAAATAATTTACCTCAATATATGATCAAAGATTCAATAAATAAGTTTGGAAATTAAAAGCAAAATATAATAATTCAATAATATAATTTACATTAAATAGTACGCACGACCGCCTAAGACTTTTGATACATTATAAAAATAATTCCATAAAATTATACAAAATTCAGCATAACAGTTGTGTTGTGTTGTGTTGAAAACATTTTCATTAGATCGGAGCAAATAATCCGCTGAGAGTGGCGGTCGGATGCCCACTTTCCATTGGAGAGGAGTTGCTTGGTCGGTACCGCTTTGCATTAATTACAAATTAATTTCCATGACCGTTATTTAAAAGAGAGAAGAGATTTTTAAAAGCACACATGTATTCGCATAAAAATGCACCCCTTTTACCTCGTTACCAGTGCGCGGAGAGGCTGCTCGACTCATTTCTCTCCTTTCACTCGCCGCCCCGTTGCTGCAAAACGCGCGCGCCGAGAGCAGCACTAAATTATTCTCTTTTATGTACGTACACCCCGCGAGCACATAAATCTGATGAGATTTTATAAAACAGGAATAGGTAGATTAATTCCCCTTCCCTCCTTTTTGTACCTCGCGTTCTCTCTCTCTCCGGCACAATCAATTTGCTAAAACACGGAGCTGAATTTCAAATGGGCTTCCAATTCACTTTATATATTATTTCGGCCTTTTCAAGCTGCTGGTCTTTCACCCGGTCTAAATATTATTAAATTAATTTATATCCAGGCCGTGTCGTTAATATCATCGGCCACACATAAATACACCATTTAACGGGCGATAAATTCCGCCTTGTTTCGTGTATCGTGTCACGTGTGGAAATACGGCCGGTGCGATGATGATAATGTGAAAGTGGCGTAAATTCTGAATGCGTGATGCATTTCCGAGGGTCCTTCACCGAGGCCTGCGGTTGTTAATCTCTGCCCACCGCGGTGCCTTTGATCGCCACGCGGATTTATGTTTAACTTGTTTCGAAACACGATGTCCCAAGTAAAAGAGAAAGCCGCTAATTTATCTTCTTGAAATTGCAAAAATAAAAAATCATTTAAGTACTTTCGAGGGAAATATATTTCTTCTTTTTTTTTTTCATTATACAATTTTATTTAAATCTGCTGGATTCTGCGGTTCTTCTAATTAACTCGCGTTTCTCGTCGAATAAATCAGCATAATTAACGGCGAGATTTTCCCTCGTTTCAAACGCAAAGCCGATCCGATGAGTCGTTCGCGCGCGCGAATTCCGCGAATCTCTCGTTCTTTTTTGCATTAAGTGGCCGCGAATCGGCCTGAAATAATCTCGGCGTGGCGCGCCGTTCCGTGTGTTTACCCAACAGCAGTGAAAGTGCTCGCGAATAAATCTCGTCGACTTTTGATTCTAGGAATAAATAAATCGTAAGTCAATCCGCCGCCGTGTGATTCACACCAGCGGTCGACGGCTTGTGTCCAAGTTCGCCCTGCTCATTCTGCCAAAAGTTAATCACATAAGCACGTGGTTGATCGGCAATTACTAGGCACGAGAGAATAAATAATATTCTATCAAACGAATGGAATCTTTGTCCATTTTCCTATCTTGATATACATTATTTTTTATTGTGTCTCAAAATTCATATCATAAAAGTTAAAAATTTATTTGAATTTTAATATGATTTTAAATTGTTAATTTTATATGAATTTCTTTGGATAAAAATCATAGAGAAACATAAAATAAATTTCAAAATAAAAGAATCCTTTTGAACTAATTCATCTAAAACTCATTGTAATAATATCACTTTTTAAATTTACAAAATAATGAATTGCATCATAATTTTTACTCGATGATCAAGGAGAGCGCGATTGAAAAATTATTCCTTCAACATATATTTTTAATCAGATAATTGAGGTGAGCAGGTGGATAATTTTCAAATGAAACCTGCGATTAAATCAACAGTGGAAAGCTGGTATTTACTTCATTTTAAGTTTTTGCTCCAGGTTATTTGCAAAAATCATATTTGTCCATAAAATTCCGAATCCTTTCGTGACTGAGCACTGGAGGTATTCAGAAAGAAAGCCACTTTGGCGCCAACCCAACCGGAGCAGGTGAAAAATTGCTTTTTTACAGTATGCGCCGCTCAGCAGAAAGGCAATTTATTTGACAGATATCCTAGCGCAAAGTGCCAACTCGGATTGACTGCGGGGTTTATTATATAAAAGCTTCAAAGGTGTGAGGAAAATTGAGGAAATAAATTTTGCAGAAGTGAATATCAACGGATCTATTATAAAACTATAAATTTTTAGGCAAGTTTAAATATCAATTGAATGCTAACAATCGAGGTAATTTATTATTATTAGCAAATTCTTTAAGCAGCTTTAATTTGTGTAAAAATGCGCTGGTTTAAAAAAAAATTAATTTGCATGATTATTTATTGTTGTTTTTTGTCCACATTGTTATGAATACACTGTTTATAACAATGTGGACAAAAAAACAACAATAAATAATATTGAAAATTAATTTTTTTTAAACCAGCAATATTACATTATTAAAATTAATTAATTAATTAATTTAAATTCGTTTGGAAAATAATCAAATTTAGTTTCAACTCAACACTTGCCACTTTCGCAATTGGGAAGCTGATGTTCTTTTAGGACTTGGATAGTTTGTTTACCTGAAACAGAAATAAATCACCACATTATTTTATAATTAATTATCAAATTTAAAAGAAATCTAATATTTCAAAAAAATTAATGAGAAATATGTTTAATATATTAAATAACTTTAAACATTTTTTCCACAAGAATATTTGACATTTTCAATTAAGTTTCGTTTATGAATTCATTTTGCGTTTTTGCCTTGAAAGATCCAAATCCTGGAACTTCCCGTTTTCCCCCGCAAACGAGCAATTCCGTGGACCATTTTGCCGGCACAGGAGCATTTTGTCTGCGCGCTTTGAATTCCGCAGGGTGGCAGATAATAATAATAATTTTATTTGGTGGGCCTGGCAGGTGAGTTGTGCCGGAATTGCATCAGAAGAGCGGCACGTCGCGATAAGAAGCAGAAGCAGGGGGGATGATGGCGTTCGAGGGCTAATTTTATTCGCACGTAAATGCAATTGAGAGAGAGAGCAGGGAGCAGAAGGAAGAAGGTGGCATTTAAATATAAAAAGGCGCGCGCGGGAGAGTTAGTTTTATTACGGCTCTCGCGCATTATACATAAAAAAGCAGCTTTGAATAATGCCGCCGCCGAGTTAACTCTCTCGCACACTCTCTTTTATACGGTGTAATTTTTAAAAGCTGTTAGTTTAGAATGAGGTGTGTGTCGCGCCGCCGTGCAGGGAGAATAAAGAAAGCGCGCACTTTTTTTCCGGCACAGGCATGATGGCATTTTTATGTCTCGCGAAGGTGGCTGCGTTTAAAGGGGCTTTTATGGACCCTTACGTGATGAATATTACTTAATACGCAATTCCAAACGCGAAATTAAATTCTGGCCGAAACAAAACTGCGTCTAATCGCGCAATTACCGTTTTCTGCACAGCTTCCTCGTTCTTTTCTTTCTTTTTCATTCTCATTTAACTTAAGTGGGTCGCACCGGCAGATAAGGTAGTAATCTGTGAATTTTAAGCTTCTCTTCTCACTTTTGAATGCTCCTTGCCAAATTAAGGACGCGCGGCTCTTATTCGAACGATTAACTTCTGAGAACGGTATAAGTATATGCAGAGCCGTAAAAGTAAAGGATTATTCTTCTCAGCGACCAATTTGAAACCGGAGACAAATTTTTCTCAAATTTCTTTAAAAAAAACGCTGGGTTTTTTGGTGGATTATTTTTTTATTTATTTCACGGAGCGAGCGAGCAAGCCAGAGCGCCACAGAGCGGTTTGTTGTAATTTCACTTGATTTCCCAGGTGGGGGCCGATGGAACGTTTTATAAACGTGCGCACCGCTCTGCCGCACGCATTATGATAAGCACGCAAGTGGGTGTTATAATTTTCGAAATAAATAAACTCTCCTCAGCCAGGCGGAGAATGGAAACGCCACCGATTTACCTCTCCCAAGGTAGTGGAAAATTCAGACGAGCAAGAAAATGTTTTAAAAATTTTTACTTCAAATAATAATCCACTCAAATAGACTATTTTTCCAACAACTTTGTCTCTTAACTTAAAAATACTTATTGTTGTGCTTAATTTGGGTTTACATAATTATAAAAAGAATACTGAATACTGAAAAACTACAAGAAAAAAAAATTGGGTGCTTTCTGCACCACTAATAAAGGGCACAGGCCGACAAGACTGTCTAGGCCTGACCAAAATAAAAATAAAATAAATAATTGTGAATGTTTCATTAAAATACTTCAGTACCTATTATTCAGTGAAGGGGAATTTCGAGTTAAATACAGTTAATCAATGTGAGAAAACGCGGCGCATGGAAACAGTTGTCAAAATATTCTATGATATTATCATACATTCATTTTGATAGGAAATTTTGCTTGCTTCAAGAATTTATTAATTTTAAAATTTATATTTAATAGACAACAGATAGACTTATTAAGATTTTATTTGATTAATTATTTGTTTTTAATTTAAATACCAATGTTAAAACTAAGAAAAAATAATAATAATAATATCAATCATATATTTAATACATAAATTTGTATTACTAAATATTATTATTATTTAAATAACAATTTTATTTTAAATAAAGTTATACTTTGTTTTATTAACAGTTCCAAAAGTACTTTATAATATTATGTAATTCTTTCGTTTTTCACAAACTGCAGACCAATGGAATGTTAAAAACACGTGCACACGTATTATGATAAGTATGAAATGCACGCATGTTAGTGTTATGAAATTTTCGAAATAAATAAACACGTCTCTGGCCGAGCAGAGAATGGAAAATCCACCGAATTACCTCTCGCAAGGTAGCAAAAAGTGTAGTGGAAAATTGAGAAGAGCAAAAAAATGTTATATACATTAATTTATACTTCTATACAAACTTTCTAATATTAATAAAAAAAAATGGCCAAAGTGTCTTTACTTAAAAATACTATTTACCGTGATGCATGATGTGGATTTAATAAAGTAAAAAGAAAAATGATACTATAGGAAGAAGGCTCAATTTGAAGACATTATATAAGTTTTTGTAATATATTTGCTTATTTTTTATTTATTCTGTAGGAATTGCCATTTCCACTAAGAAGAAAACGATGATTGTATATGTTAACAATACTAACTCTGTGGACAATACCATCTAAGAGAGTGTGCAAAAAAGATAACTTTACGAGAAGCGTCCCAAGCTAAATAGTGAATTTTTGCAACACTTTGCCAACAAATTGTGCTGTACGCCTGAGGCATTTGCTTATAATTTATGTACTATAAAAAGAATGCTTTATTTATGTTCAATTATTATTAATAATTTTGAATGTTTCATTAGAATACTTTATTATTAAGTGAATGAGGGCTTTCAGTTCAATTTAAGAACCACAGCACGTGTCTAGAATATTATTGTCATATATTAGATGTTGGAATCATTTACTTTGCTTGGTTTATTTATTAATATTAAAATTGATGTTAGTAAAACATTAGACGAAATTAATGGGTTTATTGTTAAATTACTATAATGAATAATAATTTTATTTATTTTAAATAAAAAAATTAAATAAATAACTTATAACTTTTTGTACTAATGTAATTTTATTTAATAAAATTAAATTTTAAATAAAGCTTTTTTTTGTTGTATATTATTTTATTTAACTTCAAAGTTGATCTTGAGGATTTTTCCAAACTGCAGACGTGAAACTTGCCCCGGCTGCATTCATGCGGCATTTTCATCTCGGCACGTTTTTGCTGTAATGCATCGGCAGGCAGGCAGGTGTAGTCAAACAGCGCGACAGGCGCGCCCAGCTGGTTGCATACGTACCGGCCGCAAATATTCAAATTGCGAAATTGGAGGCGCCGAGTGTCTGTTGTGGGTCTCGCGGGAGCCGCACCACACAACAGCAGCACAAAGGTAGGCGTGCGAATGCGAGGCACGTTCGCCCACTTGGCACCTGCTTGCCACTCCATAGGGTACAAAAAAAAAAAATCCGAAAACAACTGAATATCAGCATCGGCTCGTGATTTATTCAAAAAGCTCTCGGGGGCCGCGCGCGCTGCAGCAGCGAGGGCCCCCGGGCGTTTTACACACTTGCTTTGTTTCTCTCTTTCTTTTGGTAGAGAAAGAGAGAGAAAAAAAAGAAAGAGCGCAGCAGGAAACAAACCACCTGAGACACACGCAGACGCCAGCAGCAGGCACCTTTTATTTTAAAATCAGCGCCTCTAAATATTTAATGGGCGAGAGCGTAAAATTTTATCCCCTCGGTGGAAAACAGCGCGAGGGCATGATACGAATCTGAAATTGCGCCATCCACAAGCACGGCTTGCAGATATTTATGTACATTCTGGTAATTTATTTATATTTAAAATTGATGGTTTTTTTCCTGTGGCTTAATTATTAATTTGAAATTAAATGGAGGTGAGGTTTATGTAAATATACGTGCAAATCGTTTATAGTTTAAATCATATTTATTAAACCAAACCATGGCTTTTTGGATTTTAAATTAATGTCTTCAATTATAATAAAATGTTTTAAATTAGATACTTGTAATAAAATACAGCGCGAAAGTTTAGATCTCTATTGAGATTTGCATTATGACACATATAGCGGTCAATATTTAATAAAATTTTGATTAAGAAATTCTCACAATAACATTTTCAATATTAATAAACTTATAAAAAATTAAATAGAATGAAGATTAAATGAAATTAACGTAAATAACCATAAAAATGTTAAATTTATATTAAATATCATAATTATATAATAGTAAAAATCAAAATATAAAACTAATTTAATATATTATTAAAACATAAAGATCGTGCTAGTTTCTTTAATAATATTTAATCTTAATTTTGCATAATATAAAAAGGATTGCAGCAATCCTTTCTTCTTCTCCTATCTCTCGGAAACGCGTCGCTTTTTTAATTTGCAATTTCGCGTTAGCCGACAGAATTAAGCAAGAGCGAGCTAGTTAGTTATTACACCTTAAGATAAATGCTGCCTATTAGGCTAATTAGGTAAACGAGACTCGGAGGAGTTTCTTTTTCTTTTGTTATGGAGCCGCCCCCGCGCGGGCGCGCGACATTAGCGAAATGAAATAAAGTGAGAGCGCGGCTTATTTTTTATACATTCTCTCCCCTCTTATCTCTCGTTTTTCCCCAAGTGCTCCTTTGCTTTTCTTAATTTTTATTTCCTTTGACAATTTAAACGCGGCCTCGGCTATCTCTGAAAAAATTAGGTGCAACGTCGTAGCGAGACGAGACCCCTTTCTTCCTCGGCCGTTACAATAAAGCTAATTGCAACTCAGGAAAGGTCATTCTTAATCATAATTAATCTTGATAAGAAAAGAAAGAAAGAAAGGGAACGATAATTTTCCTCCTGGAGTTTTTTAATAATACATTCCCTCGTGCGCTTGATTTATCGCTGACTCGCGGGATAATTTTTCTAATTGCGTTACCATTTTAATTAAGCCTGTCATTGTGAGTGATGAGGGAGAATTTCGAATTGTCTCCCAGTAACGATCGATAATGAAGGTGCTTTGTAATCAAATAAGTAAGAATTAACTAATTCAGATGAGGATTTAATTCACTCGTTTCTTACAAGGAAGAGTTAAAAAATTAAAGACATAAAACTTTTTAAATTTTGTTACTTGGAATTAAGTGAAGTAAAACGAGCTTTGTCCTATGTAAAAAAAAAAGTTTTTATGCAAAACAGCTCTGCAAGAGAATAATGCAAAAACAAATTAGTAAAATTTAAAAACCATTTTTATAAAAATTTAAAAGATTTGTTAGTTTTAAGATCACAAAATTTTGTGTTCGCAAACTTTTTAATAAAAGGGTTTTTTTTCATTTCTATGGGTTTTTTTCTTCTTTCTTATGAGCAATCCAGGAAGAGCAATTTTTTGTTTTTTGATATTTTTCAGTAAAAAATAATTTTTTAACTAGGAAAGTCTAATGAGAGTCTCCTTTGGATGCCAATTTTACTCAATAATACAAGTTGATAATATTTTATATTTTCAGTTTTTATGATTTCATAGCAATACTTGAAACCAAATTGAAATAAATATCCATGATCACATTTTCAAAATATTTTATACTTTCAGCACTAGTTTGCAATAATTAACCATAAAATAATATGCGTTGCAATTCAAACCAAACCGACAAATTTTGCAATTTGTGAGATTTATCGTGTCATGTGATAACGGGCGTCGCCAACTGATTACGAGGTGCATTAATATGGGTGACCAGCTCGTCGTTGCTTCGCTCATGTGAGTCGTGATTAAAAGCAGCGGTGTTATCAACGTAAGTAGGATATCCTCCTCACCCAGGGCAGGACGCCCGTGCAGAGGCAACCAGTCGGGCACACCGACGACGAGTTCCTTCCTGCGCTGGCAAACGCCAAACCCCAAGGTGTGCGAGCCAATTTGAATAATTCGACTGATTTATAGATGTAAAGAGCGGCATTATTTATTTTATTACGGGTCACAATGTAATGGGTTTATTGAATTTATCGTTCAACTCCATTACGTGGAGCCAACATTTATTTTATCAGCAATGGGAAATAATGACCGCAAAAGTGCACACGTGTAATAATAACAACTCATGTTGCTTGCTGGTGACATAAATAGCTCAGTTTTTACTAATTAACCACGTTCCAAGTGCTTATCAAGGTTCAATTTCCTCCTCTGACTGAGTTAAAAATTTAACTGTTAAAAAAGCATTTAATTTCTAACAATTTTTTTAAAATATTTAAATGAATGAGAATATCTGGCTGGAAAAAAATTATTTCAAAATAATAGGATTAATTTGAAAAGACAAACAATTTTACACTAAATTTTTGCCGGCAAAATATTGGCCGGTTCTTGTAGTTATGTTTGCAGAACCTTTTGGAACTCGAGGTGTTCATTTTTTGGAAAAAAAAATAAATAAAACCCAGCTTCCTCAGTGAAGATGAGCAACTTTATTGTTTCTGCATGATTCATGTATCATGCAAAAAGGAAAATAATTCAAATAGTCAGTCACTGAGGTTCTTTTTTAATTATTTTATATTCGAATGTAAAAATTTATCCTGGAAATTTTATGTACTTATGGAAATTTTTCTGTAAAAAATGAGTTATATTTTCGATTTATTAAACAAATTTAATTAAAAATTAATTTAGAAAAATAGTAAGTATGTTTTCAAAATTATTTAAATTTCAGAAGATTTTCTAATCATAAAAAGTTACAAGAAAGTTAAAAGCTAGAAATTTTTAAAATCAAACATAGTATTTCTTTTTGTGTGTTCAATATTACCGTATTAAATTTATTCCTCTGTAATATGCGTCTGCATTTGTCAATAAAAATCACTCCACCGGGTTTGCTTTTGCTCCGGGTCGCCACACTAAAATATCGTTTTTCTCCATTCGGTGCCCGGCGCTGGGTTTATTGATTCCCAGCTCGCCGAGCTATTTCTTAAATATATAAAAAGGGGAGCACCGCGTCGTCGGCAGAGCACATTAAAATACATTAGAGTCAATGCAGTGCGGGTTATCTATATAACACATGTCTCTGGGCCGCACCTTTCCTTACCTTGTCACATGAATTTTCCCTGCCTGCTCTTTCTCGTTTCCCTCTTTTATCCACACACAAACGGCGCCGCTTTTGAAAACCACTAAAACCTTTTCCGCCGCCGCCGTCGTTTTTACTCAGCCACTCTCTGCGTCTTGAAATGTATATAAACTTTGAGCAGCATTTTTCTGTCGCTGCACACCTTTTCGGCAGGCGGAGATGTTCTTTTTTCAAACGGCTTAGGGCTTTTTCCACCGCGTGCAGAAAAAGAGAAACTCGAACAACAATACGGTTTCAATTTAAACGCGGGTGCAGAAAGGGAGAGAGTCTCTGAGAGTGGAGGATTTTTTGCTTTTTATCGTCGGCAAACAGGAGAAGAAATGATGTGAAGAGAGGAGGAACAGGTGATTTTGAATTCATTTCAAATACCCTAAAAATATTTAAATATTTACAATAGTTGCATTTAATTCTGAATTTACAAAATAAAAATGCACTTGAGCGGTAAAATTGTTTATAAATGTTAATCATTTTTAAAATAAAAATAATCAATGTAATGAAATGTCTCAAATGTACTTAAATTCAAGTGAAATCAATAAAAGTACTGAGCTTTAAATTCAGATGATGACGTATTATAAATTTTATCAATCCCAGATTTATGATGTTTATATATTCATTGGATTAATTTATAAAATTTTTAAAAATAACTTACTTTTTCTTTATTTTCGCCTAATATTTAATTATATATATATTAGGCGCGAGATTTAAATAATTTCTAGCTAATTTGTAGGTTGCCCAAGCTCATTAACACCTGACTTAACGCTAGCTGTTTCAAAATAACATGTTTATTAATAATTACACACAGATTAAATACCTATAAAATATTATTTATTTTGTACAGCCTAAATCCCGCGTTTTTAACCTTTAAAACCAGTTAAAATTTTTTATGCTTTTTAAAAATTATAGATAATTAGAATAAGTTTACATAATTTTAAACTATTTTTAACGCCTGGGAAATTTTAAATTAAAAAAAATTAATTTTTTTTAAAAAAAATTTTTTTCGTGAAAAACGATTACTTAAAGGTAATTAATTGTCGTGTGTAAAACTTATTAAAACACTTTTAAAAATTAGTATGATATTTAGTTATTAATTAAGTAAAAGTTCTTTATAAATATAATTAAATGCTTAACTAATTTAATTTACAGTTTTTGTAAAAAAAAATTAATTTTTGGAGGTAAAATAAATTTTTAAAATAAAAAAATTATACAGACTATTAATTCATATTAATTTTTTTAACATTAAATTCATGTGTAATTTTGGTTTAAAATAATTCAGTAAGGTTGTCAATTAGATCATAGCGTGTTGCGATTCATTTTAGGATTTGTTATAAAAAAAACTCTTAAAATTCTTACAAGATGAAAATATAAACTAAAATAAAAATATTGGAATTAAATAATAAATATAAATTTTATAGTAAAAATACTGCGCTTTTAGATTTTAAAGCTTATGTTGAAGTTTCATGAAAAGCATTTTGATCAGCTTTCGAACTGACTTTGGATTTGCTCTAAATAGCTGTATGAATGAGTTTTGATGTTGTACCGGCCAGTTTCCGCCTGTGCCGCCGCGCTTTGTTCGCCTCTGGCATATTGATATGAATTACACACGCGCGCATTCACATCTCATCAAAAGTCAGGCCGCGTTTATATATATTTCGGCCCTGCACAACAATAAATGCCGTGAAATATTCCTTTGTTTCACACGAGACAGATGTTTGTTTATCAATGGGGCGCGTAGGTAATAAAATAGCTCGTCGAATTATATGCGTTCGCTACGTTTATACAAAGGTATGGGGGAGCAGCGCAGCGGCGCTCGCTCCGGCGTCGCAAACACGTTCCTTCCGCAGAGCAGAAAAAGCTGCACGATTATATTTTACGAGCGAAACGGCAGCAGGGAAAGGTGTTTGGCGCTTCGATTGCAACAAACAATATGATCGCTCTGCCGAATGACTGAGCATTCGCGTTAAAGTTACGGAAGCAAGCACAGATTTTTTTTCAATACCAATAAGCATTGATTTTACAAATTGCTATTCATATTTGGTTAAAATACATTATTTGGAAACAATAATTATTCCTGTTAGTTTAAAAAAAATTTCCTTTTAACAACCTGATTAAACTAATTAATGGAATATAAACAATGTGATGTAATAATTGGTCAAATATAAAAACAAAAATAATATTCTAAGAAAGAATATTCATACAATTTTTGTCATAGGGAATTGATAAGTGTTATTAATAATCCGTTTTAGAAGCGAGCTAGAAATTTTGAATTTTCTTCAATGAATGCAAACCAAACAGTAAAATAAGCTATTTTTAAGCTGATAAAGTAACTATTGTTGTAAACAACATGTTCATTTTTCTAAATTACATCAAATAATATCAGAACTTTAGAAATTTATACCTTTAAACGATACATGTAGTTTTATTTTGGATCGTGAGATTTAAAAAAACGATCATATTGGTTGATCACTCTATAGAGTTAAATATTAAGCTAATGTGCATTACTGAAACTTGTGGTGCTATTATAATTAAAAACAAACGTAATAGTTGTTAAAATAGTGTTCTTTACTTCTAAATTGCTAATGTAAAAAACGTATAAATTTTAAGGTAAATTATTTTAGGAAAATATTAATTTAAATTTGAAATAAAAAATAAAATAGGAAAAAAACACTAAAATTAACTGTAAGTTTGATTTTATTAAGCGTTTTGATTTTAATTTTATGTATAAAATTTCGTTTCAATCAAAACTTTTCACCTACTTGTAATTCTGTGAAGATTTACGTGCCGGAGTTAGCATCTGAGCGACCGAAATTTATCAATTAAATTTATTTATACAAAAAAAAATCAATTTTTTAATTCCTGTAACAGCAGAAGATTGAAAAATTTATATAATTTTCTTTTACAAAATCGACATTTATGTAGTTGCAAATTCAAAACGAAACCCGAAACCAACGGTTGCTCTTTTCCAAGTTCTCGTCGCTGTGTCTCGTGTCGCGCGGGCCGTTGGGTCGAGGGTGTATAGGGGATGAATATGTACATTTTGAAAAGGGCTGGAGAGCGAGGGACGGTGCGCCGTGTTGCCCCTGGGGGAGCACTCAGGTTACATTAACCTAGCGACTCTCTGGGGCTGTCTCAAGTTAAACGACTCAGGTGCGTTCATTCAGGCAGGCGCGGCGAATGCGACGCTCATTTGCGGAGCGGCACCTCCGGGATTTGACGGCCGGCGAAATTGCACCTTTCGCCGGCGCGGAGACTAGAGTATATATATGTGGTGCCCCTGCACGATTTCCCATCCCGGCACATGTTATTTGATATCCACTTTTATCGCCGAGAGTTAACCTCGTCCGCTGTAATTACGCACGGTCGCTCAGATACAAACTCTTGCACGCAAATCGTCACAAGGATGAAAATTTATATTTATGTATTTGAAATTATAATTTCTCTACGCTTAAATGGTTTAAAGTAAGTTTAAAATGCTTATAAAATAAAATTTATACAGTTATTTAATTGTTTTTCCCTGTTTAATTATTATTATTGTTGTTTATTTGTTTATTTTTATTATAAATTTAAAAATATTTTTAAATTATAAGTAATTTAAATTAAATTTAATAAATATTTTCTGTAGAGCTTATGACAGAGCAGATATTAGATACCACACACCCCACTTAAAAAAACATATAAATTGTGGTTATCCTTGGGTGCTATTAAGAAGCAATCAATCTGCAACCTTAAATTCTGTGCTACTTTTTGAATGTTTTTGACATATTAAAAATTTTACTTATAATATTAAACTAATAAAACCAATATTAAGTGTATACCAACAGTTTCTATTATCAATTTCCGATTCAATTTAACTATCTAATTCAACCAAAAATGTGTAACCCTTTCTTCCCAAAGCTGAAGCACCCACAACCAATTGTTTTCTAATTACCGATTGAGGGGCCCGCGGAATGAATTGAAAGAGGAAATTAATCGAAAGCCACCGCACGGAGGATGGGATTGAAAATGAGAGCGCACGTGAGCATCAGACGAGGGCTAATTTTTCGGCGCAACCTAATCCGTTTTAAAGCACGGCGATTTCGGGCGAGCAGCGAGAGAGGGTGCGTTAAGTGCTTTATTATTCAGCCGCCGCCGAGGGGACAAAGAGAGGATAAAGAGAGAGAAGTGAATATACCTGGTCGGCAGATGACGAGTTACCTCTGCTGCTGCTCGACGGGGGTGCTGCGACATGCGCGAGGGGTTGCAAATAAAGGGTGCAGCAATCAATTTGGAAAAAATTATTAGTTTTCCGATGCGGGGACGCGAAATGCGTGGAATTCGATTTTGGATTGAGAGAGAGAGAGAGAAAGTGTGAAGTGGAATGCGCAAGGGGTGGTTTTTGCGAATTGTTGAGTTCGAATCGGTTCTCTATTAAAACGGTTGGATTGGCAGCTGCTTCCTAAAAAGCGTGGCACACCTGGCGACAGTGGAAATTGTTGTCGGCTGAATGAAATGAATAATCAATTGTCGTTTCGAATGAATGAGAAACTACAAAAATCAATAATAAATTTCCTTCTATATTTTTTTTTTTCAAAATTCTTATATTTTCATTTAATCTGATTGTATTTTTCAGTAAAAAGCTGAACAATTATAGATTTTTAATCAATATAAAGAGCTTTTGCATATATTTGTTATTTATTAATTATAAAAATATTGCCAATTATTATTTATAATGTCATGATAAAATTAAAAAAATTTTCAATCATATTTTTCATACAACGTTTTCAGCTTAAATGAAAATATTGATATAAATTCAAAAATAAATTTTATTATTAATAAAAAAAAATGAATATTTTGTATTATTAAGTGATTTTAGCGATTCAAACTTTAAAAAAAGTAAATTTGAATGAATATTCAAAATCAGGTAATTAGGTAAATTTTGTCCTTATTTCTTTTTCCATTCATGTTTTGTCATCAATAATGATCTTATCAAATTTAATGTCTATTTTAACTTGCCAATCTTCGCTCGCCGTGTGAAATGTTAATAATATAGAGTTCAATGCGCAGCTCAATTCAAGCGTTTATCCAATCGACGGCAGTGACACCAATTGATGCGAACCTCACAAACAATTAAATCAACTCTGCGTCCACGCCGACACATGTTTCTACAAAACAACTCCACTTGGATCAAATTACAAAAAGTTCAATGTAAGTTGATGATTAAATAAAAATTTTAAGTTTAGAATTTTGGAAAAAGCATTAAAATTAAAAAAAAAAATCAAAATGGGGTGGTTTATAGAACATTTTTATGGTATTTAAAATGCTCAAAATTTGATTTAAAAATCAGTATTTTTAAAAAGTTTTGCAATTTTGCGTCTTCAAATAAATAAATCTTTAAAATAAAATAAATTGGAATTTAACCTTGGAATAAATAAAAGTATTAATTAACATATTAAATTAACTAGTAATTTATTAAATTTAATGATTCCTTCAAAATAATTATCCTTTGTCCAAAAGAAAATAGTTCGTCTCGCCTCCCAATCTGTTTATTTCATATGAAGTTTCTCATGGATGCATTTAATTCAGGTCATTGTCCCCAAGGTGAATATTCAACATGTCTGGAGACACAAGTCAAGAAGTGGCCACGGCGTCGACGGTGAATTTATTAATCCTGCGGTGCGGCTGAGGCTCTGCTCCTCGGATGACCCCGTCCGGCAGCAATTCGTTCGCCCCATCAGGTATGACGTCAGCCCCACACAAACTGCCGCTGCTTATTATTTTTCTAAACAAGGTCTAAGTGGTTAACGACCGGTATGATAGAGGTAGAGAGAGCAGATGCCGCTGCTGCGCGTTATTAGTCACTTAACTAAGCAAGTTCCAAGTCGAGAGCCGCGCCAATTGAGCAGACACGCAGCGATGACGAAATCCAGCTCGATCTGCCTCCTCCTGCGCGGGGGAATTTCGTGTTCTTTTTCTCTGCGCTGCGTTTATATCATGAGGGTGGAAATTATCGTCGTGTCTTCAACATGTGTCTGCCGCGCGCGCAATTCATGCTGGTATTTACTCCGTCTCACGGGATCGATTGTGCAGCGCATTATTTAAACAGTGCACCAAGCGTCAGCTGACTTTGCACACGCAATGCACAATAAAATAAAATAATGTGACAATGCTCTCATTACAATTCAGAAATGTGTATGCTATGGAAGCAGCAAAATTTTAAACTGCTCAAATTTGTTGAAATTTCAATGATCAAGCTGCAAAAAAGATGATTTAAATTTAGAAAACTGGAAAAATTCTATGTGATTTTCCTCAGTTAATTGGATTTAGTAAAAAATTAATTGAATCATACAATTTACTTTGAAGGATGGTCAGGGGCCACACACACATATTTATTATTTCTATTGGTTGTTAGCAAAGGTACAGGAATAGCCATAAAAATTAAATAAATTTTATATTCAACAATTATTACATTTTGAAAAACATGTACTGCAGCTTAAGATTTCTCGTCCCCGTTTTGACGGTCCTGGATTCGCAAAAAAACTTAAATTATTTAAATAAATTAAACGATTTAAAATTTTAAAAGAATTTTAATCATTACAATAAATATCACTTTATAAATTTAATAATGCTTAAATAATATATTTTACTAACATTTATAATTGACATAAAAAATAATGACCGTAAAAAAACTATAAATTTTCTCTCAAAATATCAAGCACGAGCCAATATTCTCCTTTCCTTAAGTTAGCGTTTTTATTTAATAGTCTGCACAGAGCAAACTATTCCAACGCCGATCGAAAATAGACGAGGTATGCAACCCGCTCGCTTTCACTGCAGCGGTGGTTGCTTTCCTCATTTCTGCGACTGCTCTGGGCTGCTGCAATCGTGCAGTCTTGACCCTTTTTCCCAGCGTTTTGTTTCGGGCGAATGCACTCGATTTCCATTATCAGCGCCGGCAAATCTGAAACTTCTCACTGCAGCGAGCGGTTCGCAGAGCTCAAGTTCAGTGGACCTCTCGTTCTTAAAGGGGATGTTCCGTTCCGACATCATCGTGTATTTAAGTAAGTGAGTCACTGACTTCGAGAGTTGTTAAAGAAATAATCCAGCATGATATGATCTATTTTTATAATTCGATATGAAACCTCGTTTATTTCCAATATTCAAACCTTGTCATTTTCAATTTCAAATTAATTCAAATTTTAACCATTTTCAATTTAATTAGTAATTTTGGTGTGGCCATTTTTGAATTGGTGCGTCAAGGTGACCCGAGAGCGTGTTTTTTGGGGCAAGTTGCAGGGATCTCGCTTCCAGCACACGGGGCAGGTGGGCGTGGATTCGCTGGAGCCGATACCTGCGCGTGGGGCACGGTGGGCGCGGCCTGGCACCTGCTGCCGCGTCGCTCTCGCTACCTGCTAGCGCCGCATCGGATCCTGCTCCGCGGCGCTCTCGAATGTTCACGTCAGACCCTCGAGATGTCTCAAAAACATTCTCTCTCTAATAAACACCTTGGCTGCTTCACCTGCCCCGCCGAGAGAGACACGGACGCCGACGAATATAATGTAATTGCAATTATTCGTATATATCATTCCGACATTCACCTGCGTGTGTCTACCTGGGCGCACCTCGGCGCCGCTACCTCTTGGTGCCTGATCACACCTTGGTCGGCGTACCTGTGCAAATGTAAGGTATGCGGCTATCTACGCATGAGTGAACACGGAGCCCACGAGCATCGCGACTCGGTGCTTTCCGCCGCGGCAATGACGCTCTCGCTCGCCCGCGCTCGCTCCGACGCCCGGCGCCGCCGAGCCGCACGCGTGCGCCCACCCTCGGATCAATAAATGCTCGCGAATGCTCACACACACCTTTACCTTGGCTGGCGCACCCCAACCCCTCGGCCAATCGCCACTCGACGCGCAAATTTCAATTGCGGAAAGTGCGCAGCTCCCAAAATTTCTGTCATACTTTTCAAAGTTTCATTGCCTTGAAGATTATTTTTTACATCTAATAGTAAACAGGGATTATTAGAAAGCTAAAACACCAAAATTATACTTGTCCGAGAAAACAATCCTTTTCCCAAGGATTATTTGAAAAAATATTTTCGTTTTTCATGTAGCATGCGGTGTCTGTGTAATTGACGGACGAGAATAAACAATAATAATACAACTAAGTTTAACTTTTATAAATAATGGCATTTGTATCAAAAATTAATTGTAAGAAGCGATATTTTGCGTATTTTAATATGTAAAGATTTAATTTTTTTGAAATATAAAATCATTAAATAGCGGCAAACGTAAAAACCGTCAACAATTTTTCCCTCATCTTTATAGGGAAGAAAATGTATAAATATGACTTGTATTACTTACGCTTCAGATCGAATAACTTCTATAAAACATGTTCCATTTCAAAGTATACCCAAATCGTTAATTTTGAAATTATTGAATGCCTTATAACCCTTATAATTTAAATATTTTCATATTTTATATTAAAGACATAACAAACGGTATACAAAATTTCGTATTAAAAGTGTTGAAAATGTTTATAACTTTCATTAAATTTAAAGTTTTATAGTAAAAATAACATTTGTTCAAGAATTAATACCTAATAATTTTACTTTTAAAATATATTATAATTTTTTGCTATTATAGATAGTTTTAAGTTATATTTAAACCGATAATTTTATTTCCAAAAATTAATGAATATTATATTAAATCTATTTTTTATTTTGGCGGATTAGAGTTTATAATGTGAAACCTGGGCTGTATTTCAAAGAATTCTCATAGTCAAATGAGGAGTTTGTTATTTGTTGTAGAATTTTTCATGTTCATATAAGACTAATTCAAAATTTCTTAAGAAAACTCAAATATTTTAAGGGGGTGTTGGTTGATGTACATCACATGCAAATGTATAGCGAGCTGTGCAAAATATTCTCAGCGCCACGCCCAAGTTGGGCTCTTTTGCCGAGGTGCGCACCCCGTAGCTGGGAAAAAAGACATCCCCGTGAGCGTCGTGCAGAGTGTTTGAAGGTGTGTGTGGGGCTGTGGGCACCGTGCGCGCGGTGGAAAGTGCTGTTCTCCATTGGATGAGTGGCTGAGAGTTTGCACAGGTGTGGGTCGGGCTTGCGATAGAAAAGGGCAGGTGCTTCCCCACCCCACCTCAAGCAGAGTGATTGAGTGCTGCACCAACAAGGGTGTTTTCCACCCCCAAACACAAATAAAGACAAAAATTATTAAAGATAAACTTAAAATAAATAAAAAATCATTCATTATTTCAATTTTATTTTGTCACGCACCACATTACAAATTCATGCTTTCTAAAATTTTCTGAGTTAATTTCAGGTTGTTTTCAAATGATTTTGAAATAAAAGGATTGACAAAAGCAAAAAATAAATAAAAGATTAATTATTTAAAAAAAAAAATATTGAATAAAATTTTGAAAAAAAAAAATGTGGAATATTGAAATAAAAACAACCACAATGGAGGACCTTTCACTTTTGGTTCTATCAAAAATCGCCTCCGGTTATCTGCGCGGAGCCATACTTTGGCAGCTTTTTGCCCGTCTGTGAGGAAGATGCTTTGCGACGGCCGACTGATATCCATTAGGCTATCACAATACATCGCGATGCGAACGATATGGCATTGTGCGTGTATGTGTGTTCTTATATTGTGAGCGCGCCGAGCTAGCGACGGACAATCCATTAAGGTTCGCCCCCGCAAGCTCGCTTAAAGTGCTCCGAAAGCATTTTGCCTTCTTCTCTCCTTTAAAGCATCTCCGAGAGAGTTTGATGCTGTGTGCAGGGGTTGGACCAGAGCATCAACAACCACAAGCAAAATTGCTTTGATTGACGTCAAATCTCAACCGACGATTACTGTCATCAAATCCATACAGTATTCTTTAAAAGAAACAAAATCATTTATTTATTATTTTCATTGTAATTTTTTTTAACAGTTAGATGAACAGCTTTGTTAAAAAATTTGTTGATATTTTTAAATTACTATATTTTTACAACCCAAATAAATGTTTTCCTTTTTATGATAATTGTTGAACTCCATAGTAGTTATGTTTTAAATTTGAATGAAATCAAAAATTAAAAACCATGAATTTTGGTTTAAAGAAAAAATTAAATCAAAAAATAAAATATTCATTTAATGCATATTCGCACAATCTCAAGAGGACGCATTATTTTTTTCATTTTTTTTTTTTTTGCAAAGGTCTCGTTCTCGTGACTTGAACTCTGAATCGATTCTGCTTCGCAGCAGTTTGATTTCGCCCTAAACAGCACAAGCAAGAGTGCACATGTACAGTTTTTTGTGCTCGCTCCGAGTGGTTTGTTTGCGAGCGAGAGCGCCGCTTGTCTTGTAAATCGTCTGAAAGAAGTGCCGCTATAAAACAAACCAAAAGCAAATGTCCTCGAATAATAAAAAAATATATATATACCTTTTCTCTTTCTTTCTTTCGCTGCGCCAGAAATGGGGTGGGCGAAAGAAACGCTGCCCCTTTCCAGCAGCAGCTACTTTTCAAACTATTTCTCTTTTTATTTTTGGCCGATTGCAGAGGGGGACTTTTTATGTGTCCCTTACCTTTAACTCTCTCTCTAAGCTTTCGCCACATTATTCATTGACTTTACGGCAAATACATTCGACCAAATTATTGCCGCTGCAGAATAAGAGTCTTCGAACAAGGGGCTGTGTGACTTTTGCCTTTTCCCCCGCGCTCCCCCACGCACAGAAAGGACAATTTGGTTCATTTAACAAAAGAATAAATCTCTAACAAGAGGACAATTTCGTGCCGTCCATTATTTATGATTTTTTTTGTCCGCTTCGCCATGAGAAATGAAAACTCTTTAATTACGAGAGAGACGCAAATTAATTTGCATATTTCGGGGAAGTTAAATGTCGGGCGCGATTTTGAACCAAAGCACCTGCGTGTTACGCAAAGATAACAAACAACTTCTCGGCGGCAGCACTGCTGCTGAGGTGTTTGTACGGAGAGCAGAGGAATATTAATTGCTCTTTCGGCGTTGCCAGGCAAATCTAGGAGGGAGAAAAGCCCCTTTGCATATCACCTCAGTGCCTCACAGTCACTTAGCTCAAAACAAACAACGGACAGCACGTGGATGCAAATTTGGAGCGCGCAGTCACCTAGGTAGAAAACATCCCGCAGAGGAAGTGAAAACATAATATGCTCTTGTGAGGGAACATCCTCAAGGATTAGGGGAGCAGGAAAACTGCGCAATGAAATTATTTTCTCACACAATTTTATAAATTATTTCAAATGTTTAGAAGTGGAAAAGTCTAAAAATAAAACATTTGCATACTAATTTTATAATAACTATAAATAATAATTTAAAATTAAAAATTAATTAAATATTAAATATTATTATTTTATATTTTATAATATTTAATCATAAATTTAAACATATTTAATACTATTTACGTTATTAAAACGTTAAATTTTCATTTATTTTCTTTATTATTTGAATATAGCGCATAGCCAATTATTTTCAGATAATTTTCATTCAGAAAATGAGTTACTCTAAGGAACGGATTTTTTAAGTTATCTTATAACTTTCCAACATTATTTTATTGTATTTTGCTTCAAAATTATAATTATTGTAAACAATTGTAGTAATCTACTATTTAATTGAAAAACATCATATTTTTATTTTGATCTCAATTTTCTTTTCATTTTAATTCTTCTGATTTCCATCAAAATGATTGTAAACAAAAGCCAAAATCTGATTGATCAAAATGATCAAAGTGGATTAGAAATGCACCCCTATTAAATTTTCCGGAAATTGAGCTTTCGCGCCAACCTCAGCGGGACAAATTTTGCGGGCGTCGTCTATTAAAATGGAAAGCGGCGTCATTTATCACACCTATACGCAGCCTTGCGTGCGCACGTGTCTGCTGATTTCTGAAGCTATACCTCTGCGTACGTGAGTGCTGCCGTGCTAATGACGTGTTAATTAGCCCTTAAGGGATGCCGCCGGGCGAGGCTGCAGCAGCTTTAATTTATAAAGCAGCGCAAACGCTGCAGCTCGGAGAGAAAGGGGTGCTGTTGTATAGGTTAAGGTGCGGTGTGTGCGACTAAGAGTTTACAACCGGTTGACTAATTAATGAACAAGGCAAACTGCGGTGCGAGCAGAGAGAGAGAGCGAAGCAACCCCGCCGGCCGTAAAGCGAAGGCACTTGTTTTGTCATCAAAATAATATCTATCATCTCGGCTCTTGCAAACAAAAAGCAGCAACAGAGCCAATTTGCCGCGTCAAAAGTGCGTGCTTGATATGTTACCAAGGGGAGCAGACCCGTCAAGTATAAAAAGGAAATAATTTTTGGATAATTTAAAAAGTCAATTTGTTGTAATTTGAAGAGTGATTTGCAAAGTATTAGACCAATTATTATATTATATTAATTTTCAATTTAGGAAATTTTTTAATGTCCAATCAAAAACTCAATTTGAACTTCTTGAGAGATTAATTTCCGATTTTCTATTAATAAACATAAAAAGTTTGCAATTTTTGATGAAATTATGAAATTATAATTTCAAGCATTCTTAATTTATATGGTTATATTTTTGAGATTATATTTAAATTACATCATTTAACCATCTAGAATCTTAGGTGTTTGAATTACGTGAAGCTTTACCGAGGACAAAAATATTTTCACACCTTTCCGTTCTGAGAAAAGCTGCGTACATAGAAATGTGAGCTTTGGTGCTCTGATTACCTTGAGAGACACCTTGCTGCGTCACCATAAATCCATCCAAGCCCGAGTTTGTTCATTCTTTAGTGTCAAGTGTGATTTCCATTTAGATTTGGAAAATAAATTGAAAAAAAATGTTTGATCACATTTTTTATTTATTAATCTTCGAGAAAAAAATATATTTTCTCTCAATAAAATATCTTGATTAATTAATTCAAATAATCTGTATTTAATTATTTATTATTAATCATCCTTTCATTTGAAATTTGTGTAAATTAGATTTTGAACAGCAAAAGAGAATCAATTTATAAATCCTTATGTACTTCTTTTAATAGAACCCAAACTTCTGGTCTTCTGGAGGAACTTTTTCATTCAACCGATAGAAAGATTGCTCATGCACCGAATAAATTTGTCTCTGGCCGTGTGTGCACTTTTTGATAATTTTCGGCTCGCGCGAGGCATGACGGGAATACGCAAACGAAGAAACAAACAACCCTCATACTAGTCTGCGAGACAAACAACCTGGATTTTCTCCGCGCGCCGAGAAGGTAGAGCGAGAGATGAATTTGTAGTCGTTATGCGTGCGCTTGTGTTGTTGATATTAGAGTTGCTTTTTCTTGCCAAGTCCGTATATATGAAATAATAAATTTCTGCTCGCTCCCTACCTTGTGAAAAATAACTCTCCCCTCGTCGCCGTCACGAAGACAAAAAGCTTCGTTAGTCTCGTGTCGGCCAAAAGGATATATAAAAGGCGGAAGACGCAGCAACACTCACCTGAAACACAAGAAAATAAGATATTAAATTATACTTGAGTAAAATAAACACGGATTGGGAACGAAATTATTCAAATCGGAACGTGAGAAAATGGAATGTTTATGAGATGAACTCGGCGCAGGAATATTATCTTGCAGGTTTTGCGCGGGGATAAAAGTTTTTCCCAGAGGAACGCGGATGAGGCAGTTTGAGTGAATTATTGAAATTGGGAAACCACCTGTAACGCCGCTGAACGGTATCAGTTTGTAAGGAAGTAAAATTATCATGACAAAAGCCTCACGCTTGACTGCGGTTTCAGATTAAGAAATACTCAAAAGGCAATATCAGCATTATTTATGGAGTTCACTTTGCTCCAATCGCCTCGAAATTTCTGGAAAACATTCAAATATTAATTCCATATTCCATACATTCATTCGTTTTAAATAAAAGTAATATACATATTTGTTTTCCTACCACTTAACAAAACAATAATCAACATATTATAAAAACAAACTAGTTTTTATAATCAGCATTATTACTGGTATAAAATGTTTGTTTTAAATTAAAACTTCTAAATATGACAATAAGGGGCTTCAACAATGGAAATTAAATTTTTACAGTTTGTACGATTATGATTAATAACTTTTTTTTTAAATTAAAAACTTTTAATTAATCAGATAAATATTTCTTGAAGTGTATTTTTTTTTAAATCTAGCCAAAGCAAAATCCTTTAATCTTGCCACGGCCATTGAAGCAATTTGAATTTTAAATTATTTATAACGGCATGTAAATAATTTTTAATAAAGCTTTTAAAATATCAATTTTTTTTTTAATTTGATCATATATTTTATAATTAAATTTCCCAACAACTTATAAAATACATTAGACCCAGCGATATCAGGAAGTGACTTGGCCGCTCTGGCTGGTCGTTATTTCCAACTTGATAAGATTATCAAGGCACGCAAAAAGGGACACATGACGGATGGAATGAGCTTGCGACGCGTCGGTCTCAGGTGCGCTGAGGAATGAGCCGCACGTCACGGGTCTTGGTTTCATCAGATTAATCCTGGGACTCGTCTCCGAATTCGCTCTCGGCCCCTTTCCTTTGTCGCTGTCTCTCGCACCTTGTGACAAAGTATTCTCCGCAGCCCCGGCTTCTTATTATCTGTCCGATGCTCGCAGAGAAACGTGGACCAGACCGACAACTATAGGGAAAGAAGCGAGTCTCTCTCTAAATGGCTCACGCTGCGCTGACGCCCTGACAGACGAATTGCCTCCCAAACAGCTGGACACACCAAAATGGGTTAACGAGACCAGCACTACTTGATTTTCTGTTGAAGATGCGCTGCCTTTTGTGAATGAATGGTGCTTAATTTATATTATTTTTTATTTCATAAATAAAAAAAATTATTTATTTACACAGCATAACGTATTCCCCTCTAAAAAATTTTACAAGAAAAGAAAGTGTTTTAGATTAATATTTTTTTTACTGACACTCAAGTATTATTAATGTGGATTGCCTTTTGTGACGATAATTAAAAACTAAAAATTTAGAGCTTAAAATTTCAAATCAGTTATAATTTAATTCTTCTCCATACTTCATTTCCTAAGGGAATCCGAACAAATTGCATGCACAGTCATTATTTAAATTTAACATCTTGTGATAAAACTGTAGACAACCCATCAAAATATACTATAATAAGTAAAAAGGATCATAATATAGTCTGAAGTCCTAAAATATTTTAAACGAAAAATATTATTTAATGCAAAATTAAATAAAAAAATTAATAAATATATAATTATTTAAAATATTTAAATTACTGTTAAAAATAAGCATTTTTAGCTTTTTTATTAACAGATTCTTAAAGTTTAAAATAAGTTTCTTTTTTTTAATGAGAAATAATTATAGATTAAGTTTTAATTTTAATGTAAACTAAATCGGTGGTACATTATGGCGATGAAATATGGGCATATTGTAAAGCAAATCAAGCACCGCGAGCACTTTGCGTCGTTTGACTGCCGCTGATGGCCTCACCCTTTGCTCCCTTTATTTGCACACTCGCCGTTTCAACCATTAGCCATTTATTTATTACTCTGCTTCGACACAAGGCTAAAAAGTGGTGCTGGTAATGGCGTGTTTCACTTGTCGCGCCGCATCTCTGATCAAAAGTGACACACGCCTGCATTGCGACTCGGAAATTTTATTATCAAATCGCTTGTGTGGATTTTGAAAAGAGCAGCAAATAATCAATTTTGTTTGCGGACAATATTCCGAGATTGGAGGGCGCTTTGTTGTAACCGAGGAGATCACAAAAGGATACCCATTGAGGTATGCAATTTTCATTAGCCACGTCTTTATCCGACCCACGCGCACGTGCTCCATTATCTCGTGGAGCGCGCGGATTTCGACTTCAAAAGGCATTGCTTAACGAAGCCTAATTGCGGCTCATTCAAATTAGCCGCCGCCAACATCAAGGTAGGACGCAGCGTGCGACGCCGTAATGACACAGCAGCCGAGCAGCCAGCGTGAAATGTATGCTCTTTGATACGCTCACTTATCCCAGCAGCACCTATGCTGTGTGTTTTGATACGTGCGTTCGCTTCAATTAAGTGGCTATAATGCCACCCCCGTCCGCCCACCGACAAACCACCCTCTCGTCACCAGACGAGATTGCGGCACACACTCGAGAGCAGCACAGAGACGAGCTTTTCGTCACCTACATAGATATATAGTACGAGGGTCTTCGTTGTCAATTACAATTAGGCGTTCTCAATCAGGGTCTGGAGAAGATCAGATTTCGTTTCGAAAAAATTTCTTTTCAAAGTCAAATTAATTCCAAAATGTACATCAGTTTAAAAAAAAAATTCACACCCCTAGATGAAAAGCATCATAGAATTAAGCGTACAACATTATATCATAGAATGTATTTAAAGAAAGGAAAATTAGCTTCATTAGCTCGCGAGAGGCGTCTCAAATGAAAAAAAAATGCTGAATATATAATGGAGATATTTTGCTATGGAGTAAATCAACTGGAAAATATAGTTTAAAAAATAAAAATTCAATAATTTATTTTAATTTTCAATGATTGATGCGCTTAAAACAATGAAGAAAAACATAAAAATCTTCAAATTTAATTCATATATTTCCTCCGTCTAAGTAAAATGAGAAGCATTTACTTTAACAGTAACGTCTTATTGGATATTTCTTTCAAAATTAGGATCCGAAGTCGCTGTAAATTAAATTTATTGTTTAATTACCCAACAATTTTAATAAATAATATTTTTTTCACTTTATTATAATTATTAATTATTTGATAGATTTAACGATCAATTTTATTTACAGGGATTTTAGCGATTTTAGACCCTACTTGGAAAATATTCTTTGGACGTTGTTCTAAATGAAAAGCTTTTCATATTATTAACGCCTCAATCATTGAAAATTTAAATAAAACGTATATTTGTTTAATTTCAAATTATATTTTCCATTTGATTGACAGTAAAATGTTATTTGTAAATTTTATAATTAGAAATTATAACATGATCAATGTTTCTGTCGTAAGAAACTGCATATTCTATTTTGATAAATTCACTCTCACATTTCTATAGGTTGCAGGGAGCACGTGTTCGTTGTGCAGAAAAGATAATCAGCGCACTCTTGCTACCGCTTTCAGTGCGAGGGATGCGCATTAGCAGGCTCCGAAGTTATTAAAATGATGGTAATGTGCTGGAGCAGGTGAGGAGTAAATCGTCATCATCATCATCGTCGTCTTAAACAGGATGGCGAAGACGCCTCGATGAATACTTCAACTTTATTACGGCAGCAAATGCTATGGAGATAAAGCCGCCGAAATAGCTGCCGGGGTGGCTTTCAATTAAGCATTATAAGGTCTCTCGAGAAGACACGAGTTTCCAGCCAGCCGCTCTCGATAGCAAGGAGAGGGAGAGCCGAATTATATTAATTTATCATTATCATCATCGTCAAGGTTTTGAAATTATCTAAAAACTGCTTTCAGGTACAACAAATAATGCAAGAAAAGTGCGGCGGAATGGTAACCTATATTTTTTTTTATCAATATTATGTTTTTCATGAAGCTTATTAACATTTCTTTATTATTTGCACAAAACTTGGAAAAAAATATCAATGTGTCCGTTTCTTCTATTTTTTTCCAATTTAAAATTTTGTATCAAGAAGAATAAATGATGATAATAATAATTGATGTGAAAGTTAATTTTGTTTAGAACAACAAAATGAAAAGCTTAATTTGGAGCAATTTAGAGGAAATAATATTAACATTATCATAGGTTATGAATAAATTTAAAATTAATAATTTTAGTTCTTATATTTATCTTATATATTTCGTTATTTTTCGTATTTATATTAAAGCCACTTATTTCATTTTAATAATATTTTTAGTTCATATTAATTTAAATTATTCACTGACAAATTTTTAGGATAAATAGTTTTGTTGTTGCAATGTTTTAATGAAATTTAGGTTTATTTCTTATAAATTTTATAAATGCTCGAATGTTTCCCAAGACTTTAATATTTAACAATTAGAAATTTAAACATTGAATGTGAAATAAGCGTCCTATTTAATGTAGCAAAAAATTACCACAACCATGGAATATTTAATAATAAATAATAATATCAAAGAGAAAAATAAAATCTTGCATGATTGCGATCAACATGGAATATTATTTTTAATACGATTCAATTTTTATCGCAAATGGTGCTTCACAGACGTTTTTAGTCACACTCATTAAATTCGCACGCGGGCGCAAATCTCGCGTCCGTCCGCTCTAATCCCGATGCAAACTGAAATCGCGTCGAGCTGCCGGCGAGAGCCATAGTTCCGTGTCGGAGCGGCATCCACCGATTGATTTATTACGACATTGATTGATTAAAGCGCTTGAGCGGCGGCCCACCTTAGCTCTCATCCGGCCGCTCTGCTCTCTAATAACAGGGCAGCAACTTGAAAAGCTTTCGCGCAGCAAGAAAGGTATATTCAGGATCGCTTTATGCGAATGCAGGCGTATAAAATCCATATTACGCGTCGGGGGCAGAGCAAGCAAGTGCTACTCTTTCACGACCGCATCAAAACTATGGAGATGGATAGGCTTAAAAGCTCAGTCAGCTCTCTCTGGGCCGGGGATGAAGCACTTTATGCACCCATTTGACCCTTAATGTGCGCGCGCGGCTACAATTGAAACCTATTCGGTGTGCGATGCATAGGCAAGGTGCAATGCACGAGCGAGACCACCCTTCTCCGGAGTAATTCAACGTGAAATAGGCGCCCCCGACGACGATGTCCGAGTGATGGATGGATTGCGCGATGAGGAGCAACGACTCGTGATTAATTAACGTCGAGCAAAATTATAATGCAAGTCCAACAACTCATTTAACTGTGTTTGCTCGCGAATTTCGGTGCGAAGTTGTCAAGTCTGATGAAAATTTGTGTGTTTATTTTGTCCAAACAGAACAAAGAGAATGCATCGCAATACACAAATCAAAAAGTGACATTTGTTTGAAGAAATTGACATTTGAGGAGAGATGATCATGGAAGTGAAGAACTCGGGCTTTTTCCTCGTTGTTAAAAAAAAAATGATTTTATTCAAAAACAAATGGCTCTTTCCAGCGGACAAAACCTGCATAGTCGATTTTATATGTGCAATTGTGACCAGAATTAGAACCAAATGTGCCAATTCAATCGGCCTTTTATTGAAAAGACCATGAATTGAAAGATAAATCAGGGCTGAGACCTGTACATTCTGATACGCACTCAATTTTAGTAGAAAATGAGTTCAAATTTTATAAATAAATAAAATTATATATGGAAATGAAGAGATCGGGCTTTTCCTCGTTGCAAAAAATTGTTTTTTATTCAAAAACAAATGGCTCTACCTAATTTTTCTGAAATGAGGAAAACCCCAATCTCTTCATTTCCATGATCATCTCCTCGAGTGTCAACTTCTTCAAACCAAATTATATAGCATTATATGTATTATTAATTGATAACGAATCATTAAAAATTTGAAATTAAAGAAATCAGAGAGCAAAATGCAAAATAAAAATGGATCTTAATATAATTTTGCGATTCTAAATTAAATTTGATTCATTTCAATACATTAATTTGTCTAATTTTTAAAATTTAAAATAAATTATGATTTACTTTAAAATCGTCTTTTCCTCGATGGGTTTTTTTTTATTTGTTTATTGTTTGAGAAAAAACAATATCCTGCTCTAAATAAACAACTCACAAAACCCATCGAGGAAAAGCCGATTTCAAACTCAAAACCACCATGAATCAACCCTCGATCGTGAAATTCATAATTTTTTTAATTCAATTAAATATAAAATTAAAATTTCTCTCTTATTTAACAAAATAATACCTTTGGTAGAAAACTGCAATTCCGCTTGAAGGAATTGTAAATGTTGAACGAAATCCCCTTCTAATGTGAGCTACCATGAAGTGTGAATAAACGATTGAAAATTGTGAAGCGCCACGGGCACTTGCGTTATTTTCCATCCCTTTTTCCATGTTGAGGAGGCTTTGGCAAATCTTTATTAATAGCCCTGTAAGCTCTCCTCTCTTTTCCCGAGCGTGCGTGTCTGATATTGCTAAGCTCCGGTACACACACACACACTCTCCTCCACTTTGAACAAAGTGCCCGACGCCCGCACCGGTATTAATATTGCCTCGGGCATGTTAATTACCGTGTACAACTACCTGATATTCGCCACCTAATCCCTCGCTGATAAAATTTATGAACACAAAAGCGTCGGAGAGGGAAAGCGGTGTGGGGTGGACGAGCAGGTAGTTTATTACAGAGTCGGAAAGTCGCCTCTGGGCCACTTTTGATGATCAAGTGGCCGCTTCTCTGCAAAATCTAATTTCTAAAATGTGAAATTTTGTCCGAGTCGATTTTTTACCGTGGAAGGAATGGTTTTTTATTTTATTTCACGAGTACCGCCGGCCAAATTGCGCAAATAGAGCCTGGCAAAAAGCGACGGCAACCTGTTTTTCGGCAAGTTGGCCCGCCGCCCATCATCATCGCCATCATCATCTCTCTGCTGATATCTATTCTGCGCGGCGGGCGAGTTTGAGATTTATTGTTGGCCGGTTAGATGGCGAGCATCAAGCGTTTGGCTTTATTTGTGTTTGCCACTCGTTTCATTTCGCTCTCGCCAACGAGGTGACGTCACTCTTAATAAATTGATAAGTAAGGTCAGCGAGTTGGCAAGATGGAAAAGATAGAAAGAGTTGTGTGTGCGTGCTCAGAGCTAGACGTTGGATGAAGAGAGAAACTTGTAAGCGCACAAAAATGAAAGGAAAACAACCCTAAGAAGGTTTTGTAGGAAATAATTACATTTGTTATTATTTTTGTTCTTTTTTCGTCCAAATTGCTACATCATATTGTTTAAATCCCATTGCTGAAAACAATTTATTTGAAAGTAAAATAATTTTTGGGAAAAAAAACGCCACCAACACCAGCAAGAATTTTGCTGAAACTTCCGAGATCTTAAAGACGCCATCTAGTGTTTTAATAAATTATTTGTGATGATTCTCAAATTGATGAAAATTTTCTTAAAATTGAATGAAAGTTGATCAGGAACATGAGATTATTTTTGTTTCGTTGTGTTCTTTGAAAAATGTCTTAAAATTGCAAATTTAAATTAAATGCAGAAAACTATTTAAGATATTTGTAGCTTTAAAATAAATTTAATAATATTCTCTATGCTCATGAATATACAGAAATATTTTAGCAAATGGAAAAATATTTGTGTTTAAAGAAAAGAAATTGACACTAGAGATGATCATGAAAGTGAAGAACTTGGGCTTTTCCTCGTCAAAGAATTGTTTTTATTCAAAAACAATTGGTTCTACCAGTTTCTGTCACGGTCTGCGACACAATTTTATGATCAAGAAAAACTTAAAAAATCAGCAAATTGAAAAACCTCATTTTTAAAGAAAAATTCAAAAAAATTTATTTTCCAATTTGCTGATTTTTAAAGTTTTCTTGCTCATGAAATAGACAGAACCATTTAGTTTTTTGATAAAAAAAAAAAATAAATAAATAAAAATCCCGAGTTTTTCACTTTCAATGAGAAAATAAACTCTAATTAATTTATCTGATTTTATCCTTTTATATAATTAAGCAATTTTTCCAATTGAATCGATTGTACTGTTTTTATTTTTGCCAGAGTCAAATTTCTTGCGACATGTATCGAATAACCTGCTAGCCAAAGTGGATTTGCTCTCAAGGAGTCTGTTATGTGTGTGTGTGCCTGTCCATTAGCGTGCCGTATGTGAGTCAGCCAGCTCGGCAAGAAGAGAGCACTGCACACATAAGCTTTCGCAGATTGCACGACTCTCTGGGCCCGTCCGTCGGTCCGTCCGTCGGCTGCTTGGTTCACTTTACGACCGCATTTGGCTCCAAGAGTGCGAGACTTAATTAAATACACGCCGGCAAACCTGACGCCTCCGCCGCATTCGCATTACCTGCTCGACCCCTTTCGTCCGCAATGTACATTCGTACATATGCGCATGCAAATAACAGAGCAAGAGAGAGACGACGTCGAGCAAGGATGCTCAATTAGAGCAAAACACACGGCGTTTTATTTATACCGGCCGACGAATATTATTATTTGCACGACTTGATTTGATGGGCGTGTTGCTCAGCAATCGCACCTTTGAATGCGGACTTCTTGTCAACTTACATCAAATTTTTTATTAAAAATGTCTTTCTTTTTTTACATTTTCCTGTGTGGTGAATTTTGTAATGAGGATTTTATGTTCCTAAAGTTCACAACTCTCTGTAATGAAATTAATCGAATAATGTAATTGAGAAAAGTATTCAATCGTCCCAGAAATTTGTCCTGTGAAATTTTATTAAAAAATTTTGTCTAATGAGGACAATTGGCACATATTTATATTATTATTTATGAAGTAGAATATAATTCAAAATAAATAAGCTTTAGTGTAAAAAATCACAATAATCAATTAATAACAATTAAAAAAATAAATTAGAAAAAAATAATTATAAAATAATAATTTAACTGTATGTTAGATTTGTATAATTATTTAATATTGCTAAAATTATTTGCTAATTTTTCAAATTTGTTTGGCTTTATTATTTTTATGTATTTATGATATACAATATCAATTTGCAAGTAAAGTTTCTTTTAAGGACTTTTTAATGACATAGTCAAATCAAGTCCTTACAACAATATAAACAGATTTTTGAGATTGTTGAAAGACGATTGGAAATTTTAATCACCACTGTTGTAAAGAATTGATTTGACTATGTCAGTAAGGAGTCCTTTATAAAAAAATTAATAACCAACACTGTATGCAATTTTTGTGCACATTTTCAATAAGTAATTAGCCAGATAAGAAAATAAAAATTTCCGCCATGCAAATGATTGGCCTCATTAGGAGGTTTCAGAGACGAATCTAGATCGTTAAAGCACCATGTGACTTTAATTTGGACGTATGGTGTTTTTATTTCCATGCAGCTAGGACAAAAAGCGGACGGTCTGGGCGGTGCCGGCTGCGTTGGTTAATTTTACGGCCCCTGGACTCGAGGGTCACATGAAAGCGAGGTTATACACCTCCTTATCTGGCCATCATCACTCCTCATTAGCGCGTGATTGGTTGCAGAGAGCGTTCGAATTAGCTTTATTGCGGCCACATTGCTCGGCACCGAAAACAACAAAACAATAGCGCTCGCTTCATCGCCTTTCTCGGAACCTGCAGCCGACGAATAGCGACGTAAATAATTTTCACCACGTCCATTATCGACGCTAATCAATCGCAATTGGTGTCCGCGCGAAATATAAATTTCACCTCTCGATTTTTAATAAACGGACGGACGCGCGCGCACCGGGTGGAATTTTCAATTAAAAACGTCGGCCTCGCGTTTAAAAAACACGCCAGCAAATGTGACACGCCACTAATTAGCCTTCAATGTAAAAGCTTTTCGGCCACCGACATGCACCGCGCCACCGAAAATATAAAATAAAATGCAATTTGCATATTGAATAGGTGGAGAGTTAATCACTTTTTGTACGTCGGCCATCAGCGCGATTCGATCAATTGAAAAAGTGTAGTGCGGTCTCACTTGCACACAAAAGCAGGTTGGTGAATTATTATTATTTTATTGAACGGTGGAAATTTATTATTTTTTTAATAATATTATTTGTATCTGTGTTTTTCACAATTTTTATGTTCAAGTTAAGAATTAAAATAGAAAGTAGTGTAATAAAAGTATAATTTTGTTTGATAGTTTAATTGTTAAAGTATTTTTTATTACGATATGGTCAATAAAGTTGAAATTTATTATTATTTAATGTTTTATGTTTGTAATTGAATGTAAAGGAAATAAGATTTTAAAGAAATTTGTAGAAACTATTGCCTAGAAGAAAGATTAATTGCTATATTTCTCACATTAAAAAAAAAAAAAAAAATATTTAAAAAATATCGAAATCTAACAATAATAGCCTCAAAATAGTTCAAAATTCTAAAGAAGTATATTTTCTGTAAAAGACTGAAGGCGTATGAAGTCTCAATAATTTGAATCAGAATAAATTTTGAAGCAATTAAAACACTTGAAGGTATAAAATTCAATTTTTTTCTCACATGACGTTGCATGATTTTCAGGCGATAGTAAATTTTCTGTTAAGACATTTTCAATTCTTAATTTTAGGTAATTTCCTTTAGGACATTAATTGTGAATTTGCTGAAACGTATTTTTTTCTATTATAATTTCTTTTTATTATTATCAATTATAAAATTTGTTTTTATTTGCCCAAATTGTTACATCAAAATATTAACATTCAATTGTCAAAAACAATTTATTTGAGAAGAAAGGGATTTATTTGATTAAAAAAAATAGAGGCTCAATTATTTCAATAAGAAAAAATCCTTCCATGTTGCGCGTTATCTATAAAATGCACAACGATAAGAATCGTGCTTTATCATTTATACTTTAGAAACACGTGCGACTGGATTTTCCCGTATTTGTCCATGGCCCGGCAAACACGTCTAATGATTGGCGATGATGCGTGTCCGAAAGGCCATAAAACTACACTAACTGCAGCACCGTTGTCGAAATTTGGCGCACAGCACAGCACACACACAGGTCACTCGCTCTTTCCCCGCCGCTCATAAATGCTCCATCCGAATTTCCGTCGGCGGCGAGCCGGGGCGATAAAATGCGTGTTCTGGTCAGTCATCAATCATTTGATCATGTTGTGCGCCGCGTTTATTGGTCGGCCGATATTTTATCTAAT
Organism: Neocloeon triangulifer; assembly: GCF_031216515.1. NCBI lineage: Eukaryota > Metazoa > Arthropoda > Insecta > Ephemeroptera > Baetidae > Neocloeon > Neocloeon triangulifer. The sequence goes on from NW_026775545.1 coordinate 127,127, forward strand.
AAAAAAGGCCGAGTTTTGTAGGTATTTTTTCATATGGTCCGCTCGTTATATTCGAATGAATGCCGGAAAAAATGCAGGTGCCCTGATATCGCCGCCCCGGCTTATAAATAAAGCGCGCGGTGGACAAACAGGCTTGATAAGCACCAACAGTTCCCCCAAAGCGACGGTGTTTTGCAACTCTTGCTGTTTTCCAATGTGACGTGTTAAAGTAAAAGTGGACGAGGGTTTTTTTTTAGGTTGGTTAGAATATTGCGTTTGAATTCTGAAACATTTCAAATCAAACAGCAATTTCAAAACCTTTGATGGGAAAAGAAAATTAAGAGCTATTGTTAGGTTAAATTATATAGAATTTTAAAATATTATCAAATATTATAAATTAATCTCTTCAATTGCTACTATATTATAAGGCAAGGCACCTCCACTATTATAAGGCAAGGCACCTCCACTACCACCACGACGCAAATCAGAAGAAGTGACACGGCCACCACAACCACTACCACGAAAGACAGACGCGGAAGCACCTAAAGAAACTGACACGGTGCATAATAAACCGCAGTCAGAAACTGGTCCTGCAATGGCTTCGACAGCAGCGCCTCCAACAAATTCCCAAAGCGCGGCGCAAGACACAAGTCGCGGCCAAACTCAGGAATATGAGTGCCAATACCAAAGCTCTGAGAGCGACAATGAGCAAGATGTAACGCCGAAGACTCGTCACTCTCCGCTCAAAGCAATAGTCAAGTCGCTCTTTAAGAAACCCGACGTTAAGAAAAAAAATCCAGAGAGCACAAGGGTGACAAGAAGCTACTCGGCATCATCATCATCGTCGTGCCCAAGCTCTCCAACGTCACAGAAACTGCGTAAAGCAAGTGCGGTGGCTATCAAATCAAAAAACGAGATGACCAGAAAGATGACCAAGAAGAAGTGACAATTACTAATTCCACCAAAACCCACAAAAATTTGAGAATAATGCTATTAAACGTACAGGGTTTGCTCAAAGCCGAAAAATTTGCATCTTTCGAAGAACATGTCCACAGCCTCAACAAAAAACCACACATCATCGCTCTCAACGAGCACTGGTGGTGTCGGGGCGATTACTTCAGTATAAAAGGCTACAAAACAATTTCATTTTTTGGCAGGAAAGAGAAAAAAGATAAAAAATCATACGGAGGAGGTGCTGTTCTTCTCGTCTCAACAAATGCTAATTTTAGCTACAAGAAGATTCCAACTTCTTCTATCGAAAATGAATTTGAGACGGCAGGGTGTGAAATTAAAATTAAAAAAACAACGTTGACGGTGTTTACTGTCTACCGACCACCCAATCACGGCACTATGGAGTCTTTCTTCGACAACCTGGAGAGTCTAGTGGAGCAAAATCTGGCACCAGAGAAGGAGATGATTGTTCTGGGGGATCTAAATATTAACCTGCTCCAGGACTCCGCCGAAAGCCGGAAACTAAATAGCATAATGAAAGGCTACGAGATGCACCTCATCAATAAAAATGCCCCAACACGAGAGACTGCTCACAGCAGCACACTCATTGACCACGCATTCACCTCCCTTCAGTGTGATGCTAGATTTGAAGTCAAAGAAGTCAATTTCTCCGACCACAACGCAGTGCACATCGAGTTTGAGGTTCGAGTAGAAGAAATGAAGGACTGGTTCGTCTTCTCAAGAAGCTATAATGATGAAAATTGGCTAAATTTCAAGGAAAAATTAAGTTACGAGCGCTGGCAGGACATCTTCGCCGCTACTTCAGCTGACACAAAGAGCCATTTGTTCATGGAAAAACTGAAAAAATATTTTGATGCGAGCTTCCCTTTGAGAAAAAATATCCGCAAAGCAAACCAAGCCGGGAAAATTCATCTCTCTGACTTTACAATAAACAACAAAATCAGGCTGCGAGAAATGAGTGAACAGCTACAAGAACTACGAAAGAAAGCAAGAGCAAATACAATCACCAATCAATCAGAAGCAGACAAGATCAAGGACCTGGAGCAGCAGGTGGCGAGCCTCAAAAGCTACGTCGGCTTCCTAATTAACGATGAGATCAGGAAAAACAATGAAGCAAAGCTCAGGAGTTCAAATAACAAAGTCTCAGCGGCTTGGAAAATCATCAAGGAGAACGTTGGCAATGAAATTACATCCACCACTATTTCAGAAATCTGCATAGACGGGCAAGAAGAAAAAGATTTGCAGAAAATTGCTGACTTCCTGAACACTAAATTTATCGAGCCACTTCCCGAAATGAGTGAACAAGAAATACAACTCGCCATTGAAGACGTCCCACTAGTGGAGACGATATTTTCACTTAATCAATTGACAACACCAGACGAGATTCGGAGAGTCATTGGCGCCTTTCCTGCAAAAAAATCAGCTGGCTTTGACGGAATATCCATGAGCGTCATCAAACAAATTTCCGCTTACATTGCCACGCCACTTTCGGATTTAATAAACTGTTCCTTCGTGGAGGGGAAATTTCCTGAAAATTTAAAACTGGCGACCATTGTACCTATCTACAAGAAGAAGGGCGAGGAAAACGACGCAGCAAACTACAGACCAATCGCTCTCACGTCAACGGTTGCAAAAATATTTGAGAAATGCTACCTAAATAGAATTGACGCCTACTTTTCAGACAATCAACTAATTCAAGGCTTCCAGCACGGCTTCAGAAAAGGCAAAAGCACGGTAACAGCACTCTATGACCTAGTCACGGACTTGCACTCGTCTATCGAGAAACGAGAGAAAGTGAACATGATCCTATACGATTTCTCAAATGCGTTTGGCTGCGTTGTGCCCGAAATCCTGATCGGAAAACTGAGATGCTATGGACTCGATGAAAAATCACTCTCTTGGATGAAATCATTCCTCACGGGTCGGAAACAAGTGGTTCAACTTAGGCACCTTGACGAAAACCAGACCATAACGAACGTAACATCTGCAACGTTGGACTCCTCCATTGGAGTACCGCAAGGAACGTCGCTAGGACCATTTAGTTACACGGCCTATGAAAACGACTTTTCGTTGGAAAGCGTAGCTGCCACCCTCTATGTCTTTGCCGACGATTTGACGAGCCTCGCAAGGGGTAATACATACACCGAAGCTAACGAGAAAACCTCGCAAGTAAACAAAAGTGTGGAGATCTTCGCCGAAAACAACCGTCTGAGACTAAATGCCTCAAAGACGAAGGTCATGCAAATTCACACCGCTCAGACAAAGAAGTTGGAAAAACCTTCTGTTCAACTTAACAACACGGAAGTCGAAGTGGCGAATGAGAGCAAGGTTCTGGGTGTAATATTCACTGACACAATGAACTGGCGTGCACAGTGCGAATATGCGAGTGGGAAACTAAGAAGTGCAACATACTTGTTTGTGAAAATGGGCAAGAGAGTGCCTAAGAGTAGTCTCAGACAGGTATACTTTGCATACGTGCAAAGCCATATCTTGTACTCGATTATTATCTACGGTGCCTCCCCATACTTTAATCTTGTCGCTATCGCGCAAAAACGGGTGCTGCGGGCTATGGCTGGCAAACGGTACTGGAAAGCACCCGATCCACTTGAGTCATGCAGACAACTATTCAAAGACTTTGACATCCTCCCAGCGTTTTCCTTGTACATATTGGAGTGCGCGAAGTTTGTAAAGAAATACCCTGATAAATTTGCCAGAAACAATGAGGCAGAGGAAGTTCACGTCTACAATACGAGAAACAAGCCAGTGAACGATGAAGACCTTCACATACCCCCAGTGACACTAAACTTGACAGCGCAAAATCCGGCGGTCATGATCGCTCGAATTTACAACCACTTGCCGGCCGAGTTAAAACAAATTGAAGATCTAAAGACATTCACCCTGAAACTGAAACAAGTGCTAAGTGAACACAACTTCTATGACATACACGAATACTTACTGTGCAGTTTTGACAAGTGAAATTTCTCGCGCTAATCTTATAGTTTTTTCCCTTTGCCCTAAGCAACGGGTTTTTTTCTCTAAATTTTAATTTTAGACCTGACATGTTCTAAAGACTACTGTTAATATTCTTGTCTAACAGAACAACAATAAAATTGAATTGAATTGAATTGAATTAATAAGACAAAAATGCTTCTACTGCAGAATTTTTAGTGATAAGTTCCAATAGCAAGGCTTACTCGCGTTATTGATATATATACATAATTTTTTATGAATTATTTAAGACAAAAACTAAAAATAAACTTAAAATGGCACAAAAAAGTCTTAAAATAGAAGTTATAATGAAATAAAATTCTAATTTGATTAAAAATAAAAAAAAATATTAGATAATATTTTATACTTATAAATGGATAAATTGTGTAAAATGAAATATATAATTTTTTGGTATCATATTTTATTGTTATTTGAATTTAAATATATTACAAATAGAGACAAAGCTATTGAATAATATTGAAATATTAATTAATTATAGCAACTTAAGTGCAGTGCAACGTATAAAAAAAGTAAAAATTTCCTCTTCAAATCACCAAGTGGGCGAAATATCTTTCCTACCTCTCGGCTGACTTTCTTTCTCCTGTCGTTTTATCAAACAGCGGCGCGATAGAACGCCGGGCGAATTTGCATTTCCTGATTTATATTTCCCTGCATAATAATTAGCAGCAGGCACCTTTTACCATATTTATCAGCGCACACGAGCGAATAATAAGAAACGGAGAGACAAGACGGAGGAAATAATGGGGCGCAGAGGAGGGTCTGCTCTCTTTTAAAGGACAGGTACTTGAACGAAGCCACTTAGGTAGGCAAATGAATTAAGCGGGAGTATTGCGCTCTCGAAACCTCATCCCTTTTAACACGGGCGCGCGCCGAGGGTTGTACTTCTCTAATTAACTACACAAGAAGAACACGAAACGACGACGACATGATCTTTCTTCGTCTCCGCCGCCGCGCACTTTTTAGCATGTAAATTACTCGACGGCTCCCTCGTTTCCGAGCGGAGAGTCGCCTTCACCTGATCAACTTTTCCATCTAAAAGCGGATTAGCAGGAGAATTCCGGTCGATTGCAGACAGACAGTTTCATCAAAGAGATAAGAATAAAAAGGTTTATCTGGAATATCTTTTTACTAAATTAAACCCAAGCTCTACTCAAAGTTTTACTAGTCTTTTCAATTTAATTCCTCAATATCTCGGATTTTTGTATAAATTAAATAAGCAAAGAATAAAATAAATAATTAGTTAAATTTCAAATATTTAGATTTAAACCATGTTATCCGAGGCTTGCTGCGGAGGATGGGGTCTTTTTTATCTCAAAAGTTTTTGCAAAATTCTTGCTAGTGGTGGTGCTATTTTGTCCAATAATTCCTTTATTATTAAAAAAAATAGCATTAAAAAATTTAATGTAAACAATTTGATGTAACAATTTGGACAAAAAACAAACAATAATAATAATAATGATCAATACTTTTTTTTAAATTTATTATCTCAATAAATTTACGTGCAGCATAATATTTCCAGTCGACCCTGCTTCCAGACAGCACTTCATTAATTTTTCACTCATTTAGTCGGCACGACAAGATTTACAGCGTCGAACACCTTGTAGAAACTTTTTTAATACCAGCTAACCACAAAAGTTCGCGTCCCGCGGGGGAAATCGGGCCCATCAAAATTCATAAAGCCACGGGTTAGTTTGTTCGTTACCACCTGAGAACCCTCGTCGAGATTGTTGTCGCGAGGGAGGAGCCTTAGGAAAACAGGCGTGCAACGTGTGTTGACATTCAAAATGTATGAGATGCATGAATAATGCAGCCGAGATGGAGATGGAGCGGGAGCGCGGGCAGAGTGCGGAGCAGGATAATACGCCTTCAATTAGGGAGATGGATGAGCTCAACTGTTTTCGCGGCTGCTCGTAAAACCCCAGCCAGCTCTCGAGAGTCGCCAGCAACAACACCGAGTGAGAGAGAGAGATGCTTTGAAAACACATCCTCCTCCGCTGCTGGACGCAAAAGTGGCAAAGTGCGTCCGCCAGCAGCAGCAGCACCTTTGTGTGCGCGGATCTAGGCCACGTCGCATGCAAACAACGCCCGACTTGAAAGCCCTCACTCCGCCGCCAACTTCTTTTCCCTCGACGCAAATTGAATTCCGAGTTCACGGGAACAATATTTCTCCCTCTTTTGTGCACAGATTTCTTCACAATTGAATGGCAATTGTGGAGGAGAAATGTTAAAAGCGAGTTTCGAAATGTCAAAATTTTGTCCCTGCCTAAATCACAGCAAAATACACTGCTGGATTAATATTATTTGTCTGTAAAATAAAATGAGGAGTTAAAATTGGGTTGCAAAAATATTGAAACTTCTAAGAAACTCAAGAAATAGATAATCAAATTAATTCGTCAAAGAAAGCAAATAATATTTAAAAAAAAAAAATTTAAACATAATTCTAGTCATATTCAAATTAAGAAGTTTTTTAGTAATTTTATTTAATTTAAAATTAAATCAGCTGCTTTATTTATAAAGCTTAATTTTTTTTATTTTCTCTCTGCTTCAATATTTTGTTTATTTTAATTTTAATTCAAATATTTCAAATTTTCAAATAGGAGCAAAATAACTTCATAAAAAAAATTAAATTTGCAGCTCTGACAGAATAGTTTTGTGATTTAAATATTGCTGTTTTTATAATCATTTCAAGTAATCCAACCTCCGAAAATTATATAAATTTATTTCATCAATTCAGATCAATTTTATAAATTTTTTTATCAACTTCTTTATTAAAACGATTCAAACCAACATTATACAGCAAATGGATTTAACTATCATGATTCTATTTACAAAAATCTCTATTATCGCCGCTGATTTCATTTAATTTATAAATAAGCAATTAAATATAAAATTAATTTTCCTTAATCTGACATTCAGCGTAACGATTAATTAAAAGACACTAGCGATAAATTTCCGTTGTAATAAACAAGAAATTTGCAGATTTTCGTTAAATATTTTCAGCTGACTGACAACAAAAAAATCACCTGAGCTCAGGTACTACCAGGTTATGCAACCCGCACATCCGGCACACGAATCAGGTTGCATACGAAATCCCCCTCAAATCAGGACCCATCCTTTGAAACTCCCCAGCGCATTTTCACGTTGAAAAGACGGCGCAATTCATTGTCGCCGTTTTATCTGGCAAGTGGCTCATTACTTATTGAACGTTTACGGCCTGTTGGGAGTTGGCGACACGCACCGAGGGATGATCCACCCCAGCCGAAGAAAGAACAACTCGCGGCGCACCGCTGGGAATGCTGAGATTTGGCCAAAGCGGATTTTTTCCCTCCCCAACGTGTATGAATTTGCGATTCGGGCGCACCTGTCAATTTTTTTTGGAAAATTCCATCGTCGGCTGCACAAACTCCTCGAAAGTCGAGTGCTCGCGTAAATAATTAATTAGGAAGGAGCTCTCGAGCGGCGGAATGCAATTATATATATTTATTTATGCAGGATGTAAAGTTAGTTAAAAGTTACCTTTCAGCGGCGTTTTCGAGCGGGTTCCCTTGAAGATTTTTCGAGTGCCTCTCGTTGAGTCGAGAGTCTCCGGAACGAGAGAGAGGCGGACGGAATTTTCAGCATAAAAACGTGGCTGCTTAATTAGCGCTCGCTTTTTAAACGCGGGCAAATTGTCTCTCTCGTGTCTTCGTCATCGTGCGCAATTATGCAGCCCTTTCGCAGCGCTCGGCACATGAGATGCTCGTTAAGCGTCGCTCTTTATGAAGCAGCATCAAAACTACTTGACAAACAGAGAGCTTGGTGTACTTTCAGCAAATCTGTTGCTAACTTGTACAGCTCATATTATCAATTTTCATCAGTAAATAATTGTTAGTTGAAATGATAAATTTCTAACCTTATTGGAAATTATATTTATTTATCTCTAAAAAAATGACTTATGATAATTATTTTCTTATCTCTGTGAAAGTTTTTAGTTAAAAATAAGGGAATTTTTTTCAAAATGAATAATAAAAAATAAAAACCAAAAAAAATTTTCTTTTATGGAAACTAAAAACATTAATAAAAAAACGTTACTTATTATTGTATCTACAAACTTGAATTTCTCAATTCAGTTATTATTATATTTATATTTTCGTGGTAGAATTTCACGATCAACAGTTGATTTGTGGTGATTTGAATTTAAAATCGGTTTTTCTTCGATTCTTTTTGTGAGTTGTTTATTGTTTAAGAAAAAAACAATGTCCTGCTCGACATTTTTTAGCTTTTATCTTCAACAATAAACAACTCACAAACCCATTGCGGAAAAGCCGATTTAAAATTCAAATCACCATAATTAATCTTTAAAAAAAATTTAAATAATTTATAATGAAGTTCAAAATAAGCCAAATCACGAATTTAAATTCACACAAATTTTCTAATTCTTTAAATAATTGTGTTTCGCTCAAATTAATTTGCTATTTTTTCTACAAATTTTGCTGAGCAAGTGCTGATTTTGTTTATAATTTTATTATCCTATTGAACTTTGCTCCAGTGCTCACTGAAAGTCTTATCCATCCATATAACCTTGGGAAACGTAGTAAGTGTGCAGCTCATCAACATAAATTTCCCCGTTCGGAGGCTGTGATTATCAGTGATACGTCGTTTCTTTTTTGTACTTTTTCCTCTACACACGGTGCTGGCATATCAGTTTCTACATCGCGCGTGTCAAAGGTTGCTGTCTTCTGTTGTGCCGTATGATTTATATCGTCGAGAGAGCTAAATTCTTTATCGCCGCTTAATTATGTGCCCGCTCCGGTTTTATTGGAGCACGTGTGGTAGAAAAAATTTAAAAAAAAGAGGATAACCCCGAAGATAAATCGAAAAGTTTCTTCACCTTTGAGCGAAACGCGCCGCCTTTCGCAATTCGCGACCGACTTGTTTTGCACAAAAGCGGCGATTGTTTCTTTCTTTCTTCCTCTCTCGCAATTAAGAGACGCAAACATGCTGCGTTCGCACTCTGCCACCGCTGTGTCGCTGCTGACGCCACTTGATCAACTTTTTATCTCGGCAGACAGGTTGTTTTTTTCAACCGTTTCGTTTTATGCTTATTTTTTCCCCGGCGGCGCGGTGCTGCAATCCAAGATGGCCGAGAGGTGCACGCCGACCTTTGGAGCGCTTGATTGGCCCGGCATCCTGCTTTCCGTCGCAGGTTTTATTACGCCGAGCCACGAAAGAGGTTATCGCGGATTGTGACCTTTATTTTATACACACACGCCACAGCCCTATCAGCTCGTTCGACGCCGGGATCGTGTTATATTATTTATGTCACTGCAGAGTTGTTCTTTCATTCGAGAAAATAAAAGAAAAAGTAGACTTTATCAACACGAGGAAATGAAATTTTGTTAAATTTTTTCCCAATTTAATGTTTTTTACTAGTTTATGGTCAAATCAATCTTTTAAGGAAATACAAAATTTATCTCAGAAAAGATAATTTTATTTTAATCCTAACAATAAAACTTATATTCGAAGGTTCCTATTAATTTAATTCATTTCCATACTCTTTCTAATGAATATAAAAAAGATCGTTTGCAGCAATTCTGTAAACAGAGATCAACACTAATTGCAAATCTAGACTGCCATTTTTCATAACTCACGGCGACGCGCCCTGAGAAAGATGCTAATTAGTCATTCAGTGCAGACGCTTCTCTGCCCTTGTCGCGTTCTGCTCTGTGAAATTAGAAAAGCAGGACTGCGCGAGTGAGTAATTGTGCGACGACGATTTCGCACGGGGGGATATATAAAAATTTTCATCTTGCCATTTGCAAGGACCGCCGCCGTCGCGTGTCAGAATGAAATATGACGCCGCTGCGAGTGTCAACACCTTATATATTAAAAATATAAAAAAAATAAACGATGATGGGCGGGGGTGCATATATTTGGCAGGCGAGGAAAAAATCGGAGCTAATTCCTCAGACTCCCCATTGCAAATATACCTGTGCTCGTTGCACCCCCGTTTTGTTGACGGCGGAAGGCGAAAAATGACAAATTAGGCCAAATGCACCAGGCAGCTCTCGCTTTCTCTCGTTGTTTATTTTGTTGAAGACAAAAAAATGGAGTGAAAAATTGCAGGACGCCGTTTGGAGGCAGATTTCCGTACTTTTTTTCCTCACAAACGCGTATTTTATACAAATCATCCATTCTTGACATAAAAGTCATAAAATGTGCCGATCTGTAAGGAGATTCAACAAAAGGGGGCTCGAAAATTCACAATGCAACTTGTTTTTATGGAGTTTTTCATTCCCTTCTGCTCACTGCTCTTTGTCAGTTCATTACTTATTTATTTTTGTAAATTCATTGAAACTGTTTTCCTATAACTTTACTTATTCTTATAAAATAAAATAAATGCAACAAATAAACAGTTAAAAGGTGATTATTTTTAATTAAAAAAGTAAATTGTAAATGATGCTTATAAATTAAATGTGAAAAACGAAATTATAGAGCAGAAGTTTTTCGCGGACAATAAGCGTCAAAAAGTGTCACACCTGCTCTTCCCCTGTTGTTGCGTTCTTGGGCGCAAATTTAATTGCTCTAATTGGACCAACTCGTACGAAACAGCGCTCGTAAACGCGTCGGTGGCAATAAAAGCGACTGTAATTTCGTTTGTGTGTCACTCGTGATGCGACGCAAGCAGCCGCAATTCCATCTGCTTGTGTATAAAGTGTACAGAGAGTGGATTTTCTACGAATGGTAGTTTTTACAACTGTTATTAAGGGCGTCGCCACCGTGACGTACGGAATTAAAATTGAATTTACTTGGGAGACATATTTTTAAAGGTAAAATTACAAAACTTGAATAAATAAACAAATTTTGATTAAATTTAATTATTATTTATTTAAATTACACATATTTACTTAAAAAAAACTGCAAATGGATTCTTTACTCAGCCCCTCCTAGCCGTATATATAGATATTTTTTTTTTTTTTTTTTTTATTAGGGATAAAATAGTGAATTTATTCAATTGTTCCTAATCGTGAATATTGCGAGTTTTATATGCGATTTTATCCTATAAGCTAACTCAACACGCGAATATTCTCACTGCTTTTTGATTATAATTTATTTTATTTAAATTTCAATTCAAATTTTAATAACACTATACATAATATATTCAGTTGTACATGATGAATTATTGCATTTTTAGTAAATTACATCTGTGGATTTAACTGTGCGAAATAATTTATCATTTGAAAAATCCTTTTTTTAACCATAGATATTACACTGCCAATGAGACAAGTAAAAGCAATTCTTTTTTATCATTGCAACTATATTTAAAAAAAATAAATTAAAATTTATAAAATGATTTTATCACACAGTAAAAATCCATTAAAATATATAATAAAATTAATATATAGAAAATAATAAATTTAAAAACTGTTATTAAATGTTACTTTCTCAATAAGTTCTTGCTGCAACCAGAGTCATTGTTTTATTTTGTTATTTTCATCATCAACCACCGCGTTGGCACTTTTTTTTATGAAAATGAGCCTAGATGGATTTTTCGCTTCACCTCGGCGGGTAGCCCGCGATTGTGCTCCCGCTGCGACTCACTTTACATCTCTCGACGGCAGCCCCGTGTTGCACTCATGCCTTTTTTAGGTCTCTCTGTTTCTTCCTCTTGCACAGCAGCTATTATAACCCGACTCCGCTTGCAACCTGTGCTGCTGCTGCGAATAAACATACCGCCAGCTTTTAACCTTTTAATGCTCTAGCTCATGTATAAAATATATATAAAAATATACCAGTTCATGATGTATAAAAGGAGATGTTTTCCATCAGCACAGAGCCACGCAGCATTCGCACGTAGGCGCCGTAAATATGGATGCGAAAAACGCGCACACGTTGCGACACGGAGAGCGCGATTTCTGCGTCAGTAATAACACGTGCGATCAGAAAAGCAGATGTGAAATGAGGTCGAGCGAAATTCCTAATGTACTCGTTAAAATCATCTTTGTTGAAATGGAAATTTTGTCAAAAAATTCCTTTTTTTAATAATATCAATATAAATTGCATAAATTGAGACCATATTTTCATGATGGAATGAAAAATCGAAACGATTAAACTTGGACCGTGGATTTTGGATATTTGAAAGCAGTTGTGAGTGTAAAAAGTTATATCATGATTTAAAATAATTAAAGGAAACTCTTATATACTTTTACACAAATTATATAATTTCAGAAAATAATATTTTTTAATGGAAACTATAAAATGATTTTTAATTTCTACTAGTTTGTTTTTTAATGGTATGTTGGCCTTAAAAATTTAAACAAATTAAAAGCCACTGCGGCGGATGGGTTTTTTTTACCTCTGAAGTTTTAGCTAAATTCTTGCAATTTGTGGTGCCGTTTTGTCCAACAATTCCTGCCTCTCAAATAATTGTTTTCAACAATTGAATGTTAACACTGTGATGAAACAAATTAGATAAAAAAGCAAAAACAATAAAAGGTATATTTATTTTTTAACTCTCATACCTTTTTACTGTTCCTGATGAAGTTTTCACACAATCTATATATGAATAAACTTTCTTTGAAGCTTGAAAGAGCGTTTTTACGTGAGAAATTTTGTTGAAATTTTGCACTAAAATTTGCGAAACGTGAATCATTTTGCTACGTGGAGACCTTGAACAAAGTCTCTCGCTGTGTATTTTCACTCCTTTTTATAATTTACACTCATTCCGTGCCATTTGAAACGTTGCAGCTTTTGAAATCATAACAACACCGAAACGAAAACAAAGGCATTCCTTGTTGCGCGTGAAATGACACATATATTTTATTTCGGTAGAGCTTTGCATACAACTAACGTGACCTCATGCGAGAAGAATGAGCCAATCACCTTGTAGCTCAAGAGATGATTGAAACGAGAACCGAGAGAGAGCAACTACTACTCTCGTCTCAACAGATGTCCAGAGATCCAATTGCTCTCGTTCTTTTTATCTGTGCTGAACGCGAGCCAAAGTGCATCATCTCGATAGAAAAAAAAGAAACGAATATATGTAGTTTCGAGCTTTTCGCACACCTCCATCGGCAGCAGCACGTCCACGCGCGGTGAAATAACTTTCGCGTCCCCCTCTGCAAAGGAGGGTGCATCATTCATACATCATCAGCAGGCACGCGGCGAGCGATATTGATTGAACAGATTTATGCGCAACAATAAAAAATATCAAAAATGTATACGGAGCAGGCGAACGAAAAGTAGTGCACCCCTCAAAATGCGACTTCCAATATGTAAGAAAATGTGGTTCCGCGCAAACGATCTGATTATATCAAGATAAAGTTTCATTACAAAACGCATTTTTCCCTTTTTATTTTCAACTTCTAATGATATGAATGAAACATGCATTTTTAGTACAATTTTATAATTCAGACAATGTATAGGATTATTTATTTCAACAAATTCCTATTGTGATTTAAATTAAATTTTTTTAAATGGAGAGTAAATAAGAATTTTGTATAATTGTAATATATTATTATTACTTCAATTATTTCCTAGTGTTAAAATTCATTCATCTCACTCGTATTTTATTTATTCCAAACTTTTAAAATTCATTTTTTTTTTCGTTTGAATTGTGCGGACCCACAGTTGGACCGAAACCATTCAAAACCACCCGCACTTTGGCACTTCTTTATCTCTTGATTTGCGTCTGCAACAGAAAGGTGTGTGTCATATTCGACTGGTTGTGCGGCACATTGTTGATGCATGAACGTCCCATTATTACAACAATAAAAAGACGCGCGTGCCGTGCATGCTTTACGACGCGGCCGTCGATGATGATGATGAGGTACGAGCGAAAATCTATGCCCATACGTGAGAGTCGTGCGATTGCAGAGTTCAAAAGGGAAGAAGAGGGGCTTTTGCTCGGCAGTGCGCGCGCGAACAAACGACCCCTCAATGTGGGAATTAACGGTGCCGAGAGAGAGTCGCGCGCCCCATAATGTGTGCTACTGGGGCAATGAGCAAACGAATGAGGGTGTAAAAGTACAGGCGTGTGATAAACTTGCCTCGGATTTGAAAAGATTTGTGCAAATCCTTTGCAAAAATATCAATTTTGTAATAATGTTTTTACGTTATTTAAATTAAATCAATGGATAAAACTCAAATCAATGTTATTATTTATTTGCTGTTTGTTTTTCCTTTTGTATGAGCCATTCAATATGGATTTTGATCAAATTTTAAATTTTAAACTTTTTTTTGCAATGCATGTAAGCCAAAGAAAGCTTCAATAGATTTACATCAATGATTTTAAATTCCTTGTGAATTGTCAAGACTTTAAATTTAATTTAATAATAATAAGGTATTACATTGTGACATATTTTCAGTGGAACATTAAAATTTGTGACAAAATAAATATATATATCATTAAAGTTTAAAAAAAAATTAATAAATAAAATATTAGTATTAATTAAAATAAGTTTATAATATATTAAATTATAGCTTATATAGTTCATCTTAATATATTAAATAAAATTATAAATGTCAAACTAACTTTAAAAATTATTAAATTTATTTGTCGTAGATGGCAATCGTCCGCCGCACTGAAAGTTCGCCCGCGATCTAAATCTGCGGACCAGTAAAAAAGCAATTAAGTTCCCATCACAAAGAGGGACGTGCGTTTTGTCAAAAGGTGCGCTCGTGGGGGGTTTCGTTTCATTTCGCCTCATCAAAGGGGATGGCGAGGGGGTGGCGTTTTCAAATCACAAAGGTGCATTATATTGTGTGCGATTAACATCTTCATTGTGATGCTAAAAGCCCGGCGGCTGCTGCTTGTTCAACGCATATTATGTACCTCGATTTTCAGTCAGATGCACTCGCCGGCGTGAGAAATAAAGAGAGCGCCGTGTGCATGCAATTTATTGACGAATTTGAAGGCTTATCGATGCGGTCTCGGTGAATGGCGGCGGCGTCGGTTGCATTGTTGGCTTTGTAATTAGTCCACTCGGCCGTGAAAACAAAAGCGAAAACCGGATTTGCCGCTGCGCGCACCTTTTGTTTACCATACCTTGGGTAAATATTTTTCTTGTCTTGGCAAAACTTTTCCATGCGATTTCATTCAAATGACTGTATTGTGCAAAAGCTGCGATAGTATAAAAGCCACATTTACTTTAAACCGTCAACTAGTAAATTATTTTTAATTTAATAAATGACAATTTCAAAGTAGAATATTATTGTAGTAGAATTTCACGATCAAGCTGTGAAATCATTTTAACAAGAATTAGAACAAAAAGTAATCTAAAGAAAATATTTTTCTTTGAACTTAAATATTAATTAATTTGTTAAAAAAATATTGAATTCAATAGTCAAGTTAAAAATAGTTTTGTGTAAAAATAAATTTAAATAATTTGTCACGAAAAACGGTTAATTTGAAGAAAAATGTTTTTTAAAAGATTGATTTTTGTATTGATTCTTGCTAAAATTATTTCACAGCTCATGAATTTTGGCTGCAGCCGAAACATGTAGGCAGGATATTGTTTTTCTTAAACAACTATCGAGGAAAAGCCGATTTTAAATTCAAATCACTAGGAATTATTAAATTGATTTGTTATTTCTTTCATTTCTTTAGTTTCTTTTTTTCACAATGATCGCCTCGAAATCATTAAATCCTTTTTATCTCATTTCTCCTGGTCCAGAATTCAAAAAATCCAACTTAAAAAGTTTCCCTACAGGCGGATTTCTTATTAGTTGAAATGCCAAGATTGAGATGATTTGGAGGAAACTTCGTCCTACCCGGTGGAGTTTTTAGCCTTGGAATTTGCTGCTGACTCTCTCACACCTTAAGAGAGAGAAATCAGATGTGAGAGCAGAAGAAAAGAGGACGAGGAGTGCGGGCAGGAAATTGGTGGAAAAATAAAAAAGAAAACGTTTGGAGGGAGGAAGAGAGCGAGATGGGGAAAATCCGGCGCTTTGGCGCCGCAAGTGCGTTTCTTAACCACCTTGAAATTATGCAGATCTCTCTCGTTTTATGAGATTTCCAAAGGCTTTCTCATGCAAATTCTCCACTTGACGAAGATTTCCAGCTTTCTCGCTGATTTGCTTTACTTTTCAGTCGTATTTTGTTGAAATTTCTATTCCAAAAATAGACTTTATTGGGGGTAAAAAAAGGTGTGCTTACTTAAAGTCCCCTTTCTGCTTCTCAAAACAACCCCTAATGCAGACTCCGGTCTAGGGGGCAGCTCGGAACACATAGGTATGCGTGGAGAAGAGCTTTTGGCTGCAGAGGTATATATTGCGCGTCTAGGGTTTCATATTTCTCGATCCCCTCCGGCTGCTCTTGTGCGGGAGACAGGAAGAGGTAAAAAGTGAGAGAGAGAGAGAGAGAGAGAGAGAGAGAGATGGAGTGAGGTGCGCGCTAGATTTCCACCCCCGTGCAGCGCCGGCACCTGGAAACCATTAACAATAACTGTCTCATCCATCCATCCAGCATTCGGCCCCGAGATTGTTTTCGAGATGAACAACGGCGCCGCCCGCTTTCGGATCGATAAATGTACTTTTCGGATAAATTACTTTGTCGATATGAAAGAGCTGCATGATGGGGCGTTTGATTAATTCGGGGCGATTCCGGGGGCAGCCATAAAGGCACAAACGCACTTACGACTAGAGAAATGGAAACGATGACGTAGAAATTTGCAGGCACCCTTCAGTGCAAAATTCTCCATGAGCAATTAACTTGAAAATATGTCATTTTTATAACATAAATTTGCTAAAATATTAATTTATCCTCCCGGAGTGTGCATTTTTTTTAATGTGATTGAAATAATATACTATTTATTATTGTTGTTTATTTCTTCAACTTGTGTATTTAATTTATTTATTTGAATAAATTTATTTGAAAAAAGGAAATTGTTTGAAAAAACAGCACCATCACTGGCAAGAATTTTGCTAAAACTTCCGAGATCAAAAAGACCCTCTGCAGTTGACTTAGTTTTTGTTCTTATCACTTAGTCATTGTCGTCCAATAAAACTCCTCAATACAACAGATAATTTATTTAATCAGAAAAGCAAAAAATTATCAGATTTCAAATTATAGAATAAACTTACTGCAAAAATTAATTTTTTTCGTGTCAAACTTACTATTTTAGGAAAAGAAACCCGAAGCTATAATGGTTTTGAGTTGAAAAAGATAACAAATGACATGATTTGGTACATTTCAAACTATGCTTATTCGGAACCCCCACCCCTCCTGCCTAATTATAGTTCAAGGACTTCTTGCTCTCCACAATCAGCAATTTATCACGCTTGTTTATCTTTCAAAGGAAAACTCTGGTGCTTCACGCTAGGACAAAAAATAACTATATTTTTTTCCACACGACTTTGCCTCTTCACCTCGCTCTCCGTCCTCTCGTTTGGAATAATTAATTTCAATTTCGGGAAATTGGACAAGAGACACGCCATAAATTAGGCCCCGTTGTATACGAATCGAACCGAAATAACCTCAAAAGATATCGCGCGGGCAAATTGGCTGACGAATGAACTGGAGTAATAGTCAAAACGAGCGGAACACGTGCTCTCCGACTAGAGGAGATTCCTAATCTGTTGCCATGCGCGGGAAAAGTATTAATGCTGCGTCGGCTGATATGTTAACGAGGATTTCGGTCATTATTCTGCGTCAACTTTTCGGAAACTCGAGATGAGAACGGAGAGATTTCGAGCTGAATTCATTTATCAGAGATGGAAATCATAAATTATCTGTAAACAAAGTAGGTTTTTTTCCTTAAAAAAAAATTAATAATATTTTTCGTTTTTATTTTTACAGGCGTCCAAATTTCAATTACATTCTGGCGAAACTGCGGCATTAGTGCCGCTCGTCCCCCCGTTTAATGAGTGAGCAAAAATGCCCTCTGTGTATTGACTTTGGCCGCGGTCCAAAGCGGCGAATCTCTTTTTCTTTCTCTCGACTAATATGTAAAGCGGACACAGCACATCCTCTTATGGGCTCTGTGCCCTTTCTGCCGCCCTATTTCGCTTTACACACGCGTATGTATGTATGGAAGTTATTTCGGAGGAAAAAAAGACGACGCTCTTTTTTTTTATTTTGATGCAGCAACAACTAGCATGGGTCGTCGGTTTGTAACAACAGCGCGCGCAAAACGGAAGATTGCGATCCTAAAAATAAAACCCGAGCAAGAGAGAATGACACGACGACGGCCGTATAGAGGAGCAAAGAACGACGCGGCACAATGACACTCGTCGCGAGCACGAATTATTATTATTTCAATTCCGAGAGCCGAAGTGGTAACGACTACAATGGTAAAGAGGAAACTCGCTTGTCTCTGGTTTTTATTTGTTTTTACAGTGCCATGAATGCATAATTGCATAAAAAAAATTTGTTTTATTTAATATGTTGATAATTATATTTGAATTAATAAAATATATTTTTTTATTTTTTTAATGAAATCATTAAATAAAACCAATTAAATGAAATATTTTGATAAAATAAATTATTTGACAACAAAATTACTTTAAAGCAAGGCAGCTTTTAAAATTTATGAACTTGATTAAAAAACCTTAAATATCATAATTTCTTCTTTGAAGCTCACAGCGGCAGATGGGGTCTTTTTTATCTCGGGAGTTTCAGCAAAATTCTTGCAGTTTTGTCAAAAAATTCCTTATTTCAAATAAATTTTGTACAAAAATTAAATGTAAACAATTAGATTTAACATTTTAGACAAATAAACAACAATAATGTAAAAAAAATTAAAATACTTGTAATTAAGTTGAAGTTATTTCAGTCTTATAATTAATCATGATTCATTGACGCCGTGGGTGCGAGTCATCACACGTTGGATTGCTGCGGTGTTTGTCGACGCTTTTGCACAGAGAAAAGCAATTCTGTCTTGCCGAGGTACACCTCTTGCTAGAAATAAATCGAGGGAAAAGGCCTGTAGTGTGTGCATGTGTAATGTTTTCGCTGGTGCAATTAACGAGAAGAGCCGCCGTGTGCGCGCATACAGCTCTCAATATTTTGCTTTTGAGGCAGGCGGCGAAGCGCATCGTGCGTTGTTTTGCAACCGGGGAAAAAAACAAAAGCCGCAATTTGCATCTATAAATAATATCTCGCTGAGAGTTGCTCGAAAAGCGACACCGGCAGAGAAGGAATTTATAAAATTAAGATTTTTTACAGGAATCAAAAGCTATAAAAAAAAAATGAGATTCATTTTTAATTCCTTTAAAACTATTGACAGATTTTATATTTTTCAATACTTAAAAATAGTTAAGAAATTAATTTAAATCAAAAGTTTAGATTCATTTTCAATAAATGTACAAATTTTTGTTTTGAATTTTTCCAGTGAATGTTTCGCAGAAGATGGATGCTTTTGCAACAATAAGCGGACAAGGGTCGCTTTGTGCGGCTGATTCAGCGAAATGCTCTTCGCACACATCCATCTATTTTTACTCTCCATTAAAGGTACGTGGGGCAATAAATCGCGCAAGCGGGCGGGTTGCTCGCTTCTCTCTCACACGCCACCGGCGCAGCATATGAGGAAGAAGTGATAGATTTTCCTAATATTGCGCCGCCGGTGCTCGCTACCAAATATGTCCAACTTTTTCCATACGCGGGGGAGCGAAAATATTTTTGTTTGGCGAGAGTGCAGGAGGAAAAGTTGGCGACGAACGACCCGACCGGCCAGTGTGTATTTATTGAGCCGACTTCCTTCCGACAGGTGAAACAATATTTTCGATTCGCACATTTTCCACAAAACTTTCTTTTTTTACTTTCGTACTCTTTCATTCTTCGGCTCTGTTGATTTATCAGGCCTTTTATATTTATTGCGAATAAATCACCCTCGCCGCTGCTATTTTTTTCATCCCCTTTATCCTCTCTTTTGCGCGCTCTCAATTGACACTCTCTATACTCCGAGCGTTGTGTACTAAAAGGCGTGTGTATATTTGAATATGTGTGCGATTGGACGGACGTTTCGCTGCCGCTTTGTACGTTCGGTGATTTATTTTCATTTGGGTTTAATTGCACGACTCACAATCAGTGCGGCCTTTGTGACACCTACTCAGCGATTTTACAGTCTAATTTCAACTTTGTGCAGTAATTTAAGAATTAATTATATTTTATTATAAAATTTATAAATTAGAATTAAATAAAGCAAAATAAAAAAATTTAATTTAAATAAAATTAAATTGAATAAAACATAATAACATAAAATAAATTGTAATAAAATGAATTGAAATATGGAAAACAATTAAATTTTAATATTCGACTGTATTTGACACAATTTTAAATTAAAATCCAAAAGCATAAAATAAACATTTCTTTAGCTGAAACAGTTGATTACCCTTTTAAATTTTATCTAAAAGCATTTGATTTAATTTATAAATTTCTTATGTAAAGAAATCGTATTATGAGTCAATTTTTACATTCAAAAGAATTTATAAATTTTTCTCTTAATTTATCATAAATTTGGAAATGTCCGAAATGTCGAAAAAAAAATAAAGATATTGTGTTATTATTGAAATTTAAGAAGTTGTTTTTTGACACTATCATTTGCCATCTGAAATTTATTTTCAAGAATTTGATAATATTAAATATTTTATTCCTTTCTCACAAAATTACACCTATTTTTATCTAACTTCTGCTCTTGTCATCTTATGATGACGTAGAAGTTGTTGGTGAGCAGCTTTCGGCCGCTCTCCTCGGCGGCCAAGTGGTCCGAAAAGCATCCGCGGACATAAATCACCTGTTTATTTACCAGCATTATTTCGTCCTATATAACATCGATGATGGCCCCTCTCGTTCGCCGTGCGCGGTACATACATCATCATCAGCATTGAGTTATACAACGGGCCATGGCACACCGGCGGCAGCGCGCGGGGGAATCTTTTTATCTGTTTTTTAGTCTCATCTCCACCTCCCGACCGTCCCACCCACCCACCCACAAACATCATGGCCGCCACATCATCAGACAGATGCAGAGAGCAGAGAAAACGAATGAACAGGAGATTGCTGGTGCGGGACCCACTTTTTTCCTTGTGAATAATCGGAATCATATCAGCTTTTGATAACAGTTTTTGGGATTTATAAAACAAATTAAATGTTTTCTAATTGTAATTTTTTATTATAAAATTCTGACCAGCAATAATTCATTTATGCTTTTATTTATTTCAGAAACTAATCAAAAAAAATTTTATTTTTATTTTCTATCTGTTTTCTATATTAATTCTTTGATTTTTTTTTAATTATCACAATTATTTTGGGCTTCAAAATGATGTAACACTTAATTATACAATATAATATTGTAATATCATAAAGATAAATAATTTTAGAAAAAATAAAAATTTTCAATAAAATTAACCGCTTCCCTGACCAAAATTTTAAGCACAGTGCAAATCAGTGCGAATATACCAACAAAATAATAAATTAAACTTATCAGCCTTGTAAAATTTAGTTTTTTTAAAGACGAATAAATGATTTTTTTATTCTTCATAACCTTCCAATCAAAAATAGCCCTAAGTAAAAACAATAAAAATTTAATTTGATGTGCTTAAAAACTTTCTAGGTGGTGACACGTTTTCTGTGTTGTCACAGCTGATGCATTTTGCACACAGTAATTTGTGTCAAGTTTAGAATCACAATTCGCAATTGCTGTGTTTTTGTTTAACGTTTTCGGGCTCAAGGAAGCGCTTTATAATCGCAAACACAATTTTCATACAGCTTACGTCTGCAGGTAGCCAAAACTTGAAAATTGTTTTCAAACTCGCAAGGTCGCGAGGAGTGACGAAAACTGAGAAGATTAAATCGTGAGGTTTATATATTAAAAGAGTCATCAACTCCATGTTTAAATGAAAATTTAAAACTTATTTGAAAAAATAAATTATATTTTCCACTGCCTTAAAAAATTCAATGACAATTTAGTGTTTAATTATTTTTATGACTTATGACTACTTTTGCAGATCTGTTAAAAAATTTAATTTCCGGCATTTCGAACCATCTGTAAATTTTTGCTCCCAAGAAAGCTCGACTCCGGAGTTGTTCTCCGCGTGGGTGGACGCGACCGCGACACCCGTCAAACGCGCTCTCAACATCTTCGAGCACCAATCACAGTCACTTATTGGCTCGACGGGCCAAAAATAACAATGAATTACAAAATTTCCCGCAAAACGTGCAACATTCTTTTGATTCTTTTTATTTAAATATTAATAATTTGAATAACTTAAAGAATTTAATTTAGAGCAAAAAAAATTTCGGAATAAATTGTTTAATTGTTTTTTACAATATATTTGAAAAGAATTTTTTATCTGCGGACTGATAAGGAGTGTGTTTCCGTTCCTGCTTTGTCGGTGAAAAAATAAATACATAAGAAAATATTAATTCACCTTTTTTCCTCTGCGGTTTGGCCTGCTTCCTGCGGCACCTCGCGGCCTCGTTGCTCGCCATTGCGCTTCGAGTTCGTCCTGCCAGGGTCTGTCGTCACGGGTAAAAAGTGTCCGACATGGGTCTCCACACTGGCAGGTGTCACACACGTGTCGCCGCCGACCGACGTCGACGGTGGCGGCGGCGCCGAAAACGCGGGCGCTGTCACTCGGCGGCGCGACGACGCGGCAGACGTCCCGATACCGACCGTCGATTCTCCAACTGTCCGAACGTGCGAAACTGCCGAATTCGGGGCCCAATTCGCCGACGAGAGGCACACACAAGCAGCACGGGCTGGCGCCGAACCAGAGCACCGAGTGTGCTTTGCCTCTCTTTGTTGTCGCCGGCGGCGGTTCGCGCCAGCCTCACCAGAGGTCAGCACTGCACGCCAGTGGAAAATCGACTATGCGCGAGGACATCTACATCTGCAACAAAACTTTGTAACAAATTTTACCTGACCTTGGTGCAATCTTGTAATAAGTATTGGGCGATTTTAGCAACTCTTAGAAATTTTAAAATGTATAATCTAACAAATATAAGTTTACTAATTACTAACGATTGAGTATTGCAGGTGCATAACAGTTTATTGCTGCTTTTCAAAGTAGATATTAGTGCGCGTAATTTGATGCCTTTGCCGTCCATTGCCGCGCGTTTTCACGCTGGTTTTCTGCTAAGACACGCATGAACTTGTTTTTTGTCGTTCGTTAGAATCGTATTCACTTTCCGGTACTTCCCCTGATTTTCGACAGCATGCAGCACACTTTCTTCTTTCTCCGTTTATGCAGAATATTTTCTGGTAAATGTGTACATAATTGGTATAATTTATGTAATAATTAATTAACTTCCACAACATTTGTCCAATAAAGCATGTTTTGTGGCCACTGTGTCCAGTATTACGCATGCACTCACAAGTCCACACAGTCATGTTTTCATTCATGTGCTTGAGTCTGCATTGTTTTTATTATTTATGTGTATTTTCATTTTCAGCAGCTTCATAACTCGCAGCATTAACTGAAAATATGCAGCAACCAAAGTTCGGCAACGCGAACCTGCTGAACAAAAACAGAATGGACAGATTATGTAGACAGTCGAACAACGGAATGAAACTAGAGGATAACATGGACATAAATAAGAAAGTCAATCGATTCGGACCAATTGCATTGCAAGGGACAGGACAAGTAACTACATTTCAATCTCGAGGTAATTTTATTATACATTCATGCACACTATACTTTTTCATTTTATGTATATATACCTAAAATTGTAAGATTATAATTGGAAATTTTCTGTTACATAAATCTAGAAAATTTCTGGAGTAGAGGGCCAGCCAGCAAAAGATCAACTTCTCCCGCACTGTCTGTAGTGTCAGTGGCCTCTTCTGCAGACTCGTGGTGCAAAAAGTATGAAAAGAAGAGATCTACGCCTAATGACAAATTGAAGAATGTTAACGTCCGGCATACATGGAGAGCAAGCAGACCCACAGATATCAAGTCTGATTTCTCGGATGACTCTGATGACGAAGGAAAAGCCCGATTTGAAGTCAAGAAAGGGCCCAAGGACTGTCAAAACTATAAAAGAGCAGACTTAACCCAGTTGAAAGATATCACTTTTTCTACCTTTGAGACAGCAACTACAGATCTGGGGAGGAATGTGAGGTGGAGTTTAGAACGAAAAGACTTTTTCGGACTCAGCGAAGGTGTCTTTTGTGGAAATCGTGTTGCCACTAAGTATCTTCACCTGCCTAAAGACCCTTCAAATGTAAACCTAGATTTGAACATCATGCAACCTGAAGACTTGCGCAATTTTCCAGTCAACATAAATGAGAATATTAATGAGATCACCATGTGGGTCATGGACAATTTCCCAAAACCAACAAGTTTTGAGCATGCCTAGTAAGATTTACTTTATTTAGGCTTATTGTTTGAATTGACTTTTTTGCATGTGTTTTTCAACAGCCCCGATGTTGGTTTTGTGTGCTCTAGATTAGAACTTGACCACATCATGAGTATACCCTACTTGCACGACAAAACCTTTGATTTTGAACACAGCTTCGGCTTCATCATTTCGGCTGTAAAAGTGAAGGGGAAGATTTACCTCTCTACGTTTTACACGGACGAAGAGAAGAGCATAAGAGCAGAGACAAAAGAGTTCAAGGGTGCATATTTGCCTTTGAACAGTAGCACTGCTGGATTTATGTTTCTAAAACATGTCCTGTCGAGTATGTATTTGATTTATTTATTGATTTTTTTTTTAAATGCACATAATTCGAAATTATTATCAATTTTTTAATTCTTAAAATAGATGGACCGAATGAGCTGCCAAAATTGGATGTACCTTTCAATAGAAGAGAGTCTGAGCTGTACAGTGTGGACAAAGTAACTGTAGGGGATCATGTCCTGCTGGTGCAAAACAAATTCAAAGCCATTCGTTCAGAGGAAGAACTAGAAGAGTTCAGCAAATACAAGATGTTCGAACTAAAGACGGCTACTAAACCATATAAACTGTAGGTTAAGAAATTAAATAGTACTTAAATTTGTTATATTTTGAAAACTAGCAGGTTTTATTTTTGTATTTATTACTTTTTTCCAGGAGGAACATGTTCCCAAAATTACTTCGGTGTTTGGCAGGGAATATTAGCAGTACCATTATTGGGGTGAGAAGCAACAACTGCAAGAAAATTGAGAAGATCGAGGAATTATCACAAGAAGAACTTCTCCAAATCTGTACCGTGCTGAAGTTAGCGTCATCCACATCCACATCCACATCCTCATCCACATGTGGATAGAATTGTTCCGTCAAACTCGAGCCTCATATATCGCCATAAGGTTAACATGTCCACATCCACATCCACACCGTGTGGATGACGCTATCCTCATCCACATCCACATCCTCATCCACATCCACATCCCCATCCACATCCTCATCCACATCCTCATCCACATCCACATCCTCATCCACATCCACACGTAAAAATATTTTAAATTGAAATTAAAAAATAAAAATAAAAAATAACTTTTTTTTAATTTTGTCAAAATTAAATTAAATTATCTTGTTATCTTCTGTAAAAATTATCACAATTAAAATCACGCTAAAAAGTGTTTATCCACACGTGCACCCTCCATCCACACCGTGTGGATGACGCTATCCACATCCTCATCCACATCCTCATCCACATCCACATCCTCATCCACATCCACATCCTCATCCACATCCACACCTAAAAATATTTGAAAAAAGAAATTAAAAAATAAAAATCAAAAAATTTTTTTTTTTAATTTTTCTCAAAATTAAGTAATATTATCCACACAACAAATAATAAAGTTATTTTTTATTTTTATTTTTAATTTCAATTTAAAATATTTTTACGTGTGGATGTGGATAAGGATGTGGATGTGGATGAGGATGTGGATGAGGATGTGGATGAGGATGTGGATGTGGATGAGGATGTGGATGTGGATGTGGATGAGGATGTGGATGTGGATAGCGTCATCCACACGGTGTGGATGGAAAGTGCACGTGTGGATAAATACTTTTTAGCGTGATTTTAAATGTGATAATTATTACAGAAGATAACAAGATAATTTAATTTAATTTTGACAAAAATTAAAAAAAAATTATTTTTAATTTTTATTTTTTAATTTCAATTTAAAATATTTTTACGTGTGGATGTGGATGAGGATGTGGATGTGGATGAGGATGAGGATGTGGATGAGGATGTGGATGTGGATATGGATGAGGATGTGGATGAGGATGTGGATGTGGATGTGGATGTGGATGTGGATGTGGATAGCGTCATCCACACGGTGTGGATGGAAAGTGCACGTGTGGATAAATACTTTTTAGCCTGATTTTAAATGTGATAATTATTACAGAAGATAACAAGATAATTTAATTTAATTTTGACAAAAATTAAAAAAAAATTATTTTTAATTTTTATTTTTTAATTTCAATTTAAAATATTTTTACGTGTGGATGTGGATGAGGATGTGGATGTGGATGAGGATGTGGATGTGGATGTGGATGTGGATGAGGATGTGGATGTGGATGTGGATGAGGATGTGGATAGCGTCATCCACACGGTGTGGATGGAGGGTGCACGTGTGGATAAACACTTTTTAGCGTGATTTTAAATGTGATAATTATTACAGAAGATAACAAGATAATTTAATTTAATTTTGACAAAAATTAAAAAAAAATTATTTTTTATTTTTATTTTTTAATTTCAATTTAAAATATTTTTACGTGTGGATGTGGATGAGGATGTGGATGTGGATGTGGATGAGGATGTGGATGTGGATGTGGATGAGGATGTGGATGTGGATGAGGATGAGGATGTGGATGAGGATGTGGATAGCGTCATCCACACGGTGTGGATGGAGGGTGCACGTGTGGATAAACACTTTTTAGCGTGATTTTAAATGTGATAATTATTACAGAAGATAACAAGATAATTTAATTTAATTTTGACAAAAATTAAAAAAAAATTAGTTTTAATTTTTATTTTTTAATTTCAATTTAAAATATTTTTACGTGTGGATGTGGATGAGGATGTGGATGTGGATGAGGATGAGGATGTGGATGAGGATGTGGATGAGGATGTGGATGTGGATATGGATGAGGATGTGGATGAGGATGTGGATGTGGATGAGGATGTGGATGAGGATGTGGATGTGGATGAGGATGTGGATGTGGATGTGGATAGCGTCATCCACACGGTGTGGATGGAGGGTGCACGTGTGGATAAACACTTTTTAGCGTGATTTTAAATGTGATAATTATTACAGAAGATAACAAGATAATTTAATTTAATTTTGACAAAAATTAAAAAAAAATTATTTTTTATTTTTATTTTTTAATTTCAATTTAAAATATTTTTACGTGTGGATGTGGATGAGGATGTGGATGTGGATGAGGATGTGGATGTGGATGAGGATGTGGATGTGGATGAGGATGTGGATAGCGTCATCCACACGGTGTGGATGGAGGGTGCACGTGTGGATAAACACTTTTTAGCGTGATTTTAAATGTGATAATTATTACAGAAGATAACAAGATAATTTAATTTAATTTTGACAAAAATTAAAAAAAAATTATTTTTTATTTTTATTTTTTAATTTCAATTTAAAATATTTTTACGTGTGGATGTGGATGAGGATGTGGATGTGGATGAGGATATGGATAGCGTCATCCACACGGTGTGGATGGAGGGTGCACGTGTGGATAAACACTTTTTAGCGTGATTTTAAATGTGATAATTATTACAGAAGATAACAAGATAATTTAATTTAATTTTGACAAAAATTAAAAAAAAATTATTTTTTATTTTTATTTTTTAATTTCAATTTAAAATATTTTTACGTGTGGATGTGGATGAGGATGTGGATGTGGATGAGGATGTGGATGTGGATGTGGATGTGGATGAGGATGTGGATGAGGATGTGGATGAGGATGTGGATGTGGATGAGGATGTGGATGTGGATGTGGATGTGGATGAGGATGAGGATGTGGATGTGGATGTGGATGAGGATGTGGATAGCGTCATCCACACGGTGTGGATGGAGGGTGCACGTGTGGATAAACACTTTTTAGCGTGATTTTAAATGTGATAATTATTACAGAAGATAACAAGACAATTTAATTTAATTTTGACAAAAATTAAAAAAAAATTATTTTTTATTTTTATTTTTTAATTTCAATTTAAAATATTTTTACGTGTGGATGTGGATGAGGATGTGGATGTGGATGAGGATGTGGATGAGGATGAGGATGTGGATGAGGATAGCGTCATCCACACGGTGTGGATGTGGATGTGGACATGTTAACCTTATGGCGATATATGAGGCTCGAGTTTGACGGAACAATTCTATCCACATGTGGATGAGGATGTGGATGTGGATGTGGATGACGCTAACTTCAGCATCATAAATCTGTCAAGTATGTCTTTCAATAATTCCTTAAAAGTTTTTATTTTGACTATAAAACTTTATTTCCATAGCAACTCTTCAAAGAGAGCCACCCTGATAGTACCGTTGTGCATCCGAGGATCGAGGTGTGTCTGCAAGCTGTATCTAAGTTTCTCAACTCTATCAAGAAGATCATCACTGAAGATACACCTAAAGATACAGTTTACACCTTTAAGTACTCTCCAGCTTGCAAGGGTAAGATGACTTGCACCAAAAGAGTGGGAAGACAAAACGTCAGGCACTTTCAGTTCATCACTAGTGACTTTTTTAACTGGGTGAAATAGTGTATAGGATAAAATTTGTGTGCTCCAAAGCTAAACTTCTACTTATGATGATATGTGTTGAGAAATTGATACTTGAAAACTAGTGAGCACTAGAGTGTGCTAATTTAAGTTAAATACTCTTATGTGTTCCCATTGACTTATATTTATATTCACTAATTAATAATGTATGTGCTATATAAGCAACTTGAGCTTGATTTAAAATTTAAATTAGAATATATGGTCTGAATCATAACCCCAAAGATTATTTTTTAACGCATTACCAATCTTTATATGCTGCGCTCTGTACAATTTAGCAAAGTTTCTGTAAAGAGGTAGCAATTTTAAGTAATATTAAAGTGAGAAAATTTTCTCATAAAAACTAGTGTGTTCTCCTTTTCGCAGCTCATACATAGTCTGTTATTTTTTATTTAAACAGAAGTGATGTGTGTAGATAAAGAGATATTGCGCTTCGTTTTAATGATTTCTGTCATTCTCTCCCTTGCACGTGCTCTTTAATGACATACATAATTAATAACCATAATTAATTGGAAATTTGTGTATATGTGCATTGATACTTTTTGTACATGTACAAGACGATCAAAAGAAAATAAAAACTATAAAAAAATTTCTCATTTGACTAAAAAAAACTTGCTAGAGCCCATAAAATGTGCAATTTCCATAATTAACTGTTTTCTGCTTAAAATTTTATGTTATTTCAATTGAGTATAGTATCAACTATCAGCCCATACAAAATCTGCGACCTTTTTGCATTAATTTAAAAAAAAAAATGGCACCATTCTCCTGAAGTAAACCCTTTTTATATTTTTTATGTCTCAGGCGTCACAGAAAATTAGAAAAAATTTAATCCACTGATTTCAACAAAACGGTCATGTCAAAGAATTATCAAGATTTAATTTTATAAAATTTCATTCGAAATTATTTTTCAATTTATTTTGTTCGGATCTAATATGTGGCCCACCTCGCGATCAACCAAACCAAATCGCCATCAAGGAAAATCGCAGTAGTTTTCGATTTTGTTTGTCTCTATTGGTTGATTCACCGTGGGTGACGTCATTGCGAAATTTGTTCGGTTGGCACTTGATGCCGGCGGCCGCCATTTTGTTGTTCCCCACGGTTTCTGCAAAGCATTCTGGATTCTGGTTGTCAAAATAATGTTGACAATTTCAAATCGCATTTTCGTCAGTCCTTTAAGAGGTAATTTGTTTTTAGCTATGTTTAAACTGTTCCTTAATTTCCAATATTCAACTTGATGCATTTTTTATACATGTTGCTTTAGATTTAGGGTGTTAATTTTCCATCCAGAAAATTGAAACTCAAAAAAATTTTCATAAGATCGTTCGATTCATATTATGTTTTCTAAATTTTCTTTTGCATTTTAACTTTTTCTGCAGTTTGAAATTAAAGAATAAATTGTTTCTGCTGTCCTGCAAACATTCCCATGACTGATTTTGTTTATTCTTTCAGACTATCTGCTGCGTGTGTCTTGACTTGACCCTGACGAGCACTCGCGCAGGAAGAGCTGGTCCGTTTCCGTACCTGCTGATGCTGATCGACTACATATTCATAGGTTCGTTCCGAATCGAAAAAAATGTCGAAATCGCCCGGTTTCTTCGCGCGGCCCCCAAACTTTCGCCACCTCTGAACCCACCCGCGGCGCCGCGTTCGGCGCCGCCGGCCCCTCTAAATTTGCCGCCTTTTGGCCGCTTCCTATCGGACCGGTGAAACCTTACGGGAAGGGCCTCGGACGACGCGGCACTGCGCCTCCCACGAATACCTAGACGGCGGCGCCGACCCGCCGGCCCGGGTCGGCGCCGCGGCCCCGAAACCGCCGGTTTTAGCACTTTTTTCCGCACCTTCTCCTCGCCAAACGTAACTCGTCCGCTGCTACGGGTGCGCCGTTCGGTTTGACGGCATCGGCGTGTTGGCAGTGAAATTGCGCGTCGACCCTAATCACCGGATTTACAGATTTCGTTCCGGTTAGGCCGCAGAAAACGCGTCCCGAGGCCGTACGGGCCGAACGGTGCTGCGCGCCGGCGATACGAAGAGTCCGGGGGTGTCAGCGAGGGCGCCCCCTCCGAAGGGTCGGGCCGCCGGGTCGCGCCCGCCGACGGGGTGACGTGATATTCGCCGGGGTGTGTTTACTGTGTTTCGATGCGAAAATAATAGTGCTGGATGGGAGAGGTAAAACGTGCCGGCGCGCCCCTGCTATTATGCAACCGGCGTTTGGCCTTCGCACGGCCATGCGAGGAGATGCCTACCACTGGGCGCGGATCGATCTTTCATTTTTTTAATTGAATTTTTTTTCTCAATGTGCAAACTTATAAATTCCGAGCACTTTTCTTTTTCACCTTTAGAAATACTATCTTTGGTAGCATTTGTAAATATTCATAAATATATTCAGTATTAACATTTTTAATATTTGTAATTCAATTATTTCCGCAGTATTTTTGTTTTCAGTTTTTTTTTTTTTTTTTTTTTGAAATTTGGTCGTAATTAAATTTCTTATTTTAATGACCTGGTATAATTTTTTTTAATTAAAAAAAGGAAAAAAATTAAAAAAAATAAAAGTGAGCGTATGGAATTATATAAAACTTAACCGGGGGGGGGGGGGGGGGGTGGGGGATGTTCAGTGCAATATAACTACACACATTCAACACGTAGGCTAGGCAAAAGTCAATATCTAGGGATCTACGCTGCAGCCATGGGTTTCGTTCATTTCATTTTCTAAATGATTTATTCTTAACTTTTCATTCTCAAGCGTGTTCTATTATATTCTCACTATAGTTTTGATGCACTATCAGTTTCCAAGTTTCCTGCTTCGCTTTAGTATATAATTTGGTATTTATTTCTGTCTTATTTTTTTTAATTTAGTCTTGTAAAACTCATGACTTTTTTTAACCAAATTATACTATTCTCTGTAATTCGATGCCTTTCAAGCCACACAGCACTTGCAGTCGGTCGGTTGGCGAGGGGTTGCGGATTTCTCTACTTATTTTCTGGTGCACAAAGTACATATAATTTTATGGACTTTGCCGTGGATAAAGCTTGAAAAATTAATAAAATCTTTCCCGGAAAAAACGTAACCTGTAGTTCCAACCTTCAACTTTAAAAATTAATGCTTCTCGGGATTTATTTGAGCTTAAGAATGCAAGAACCATTCGCAAATCTTAACTTACACTCAGAAAAACGTGCAAAATTGAGAAGAGTTACTGTAACAAATTGTTTTCCATTATTGCCGTCCAAATATGATATTGGAAAGGAACACAAGAAAATTATTCAGAAATCAATTTGCAAGTACAGATATTTGGTAAAGCTTAACTAATTCTTTTTTTCTGAACCATATATATTTTTTCCCAGTACACAATTGACGTTAACTGTTAATTTAAAAATTTCCTCACGAGTGGATTGTGCAAGCATAAAAACATTTGGTTCATTACTGTCAGTACAATAATTAATTACTATATTAGTATAGAGTGGTACACGTGGAAAATATTTTAAAATGTAAATGTGCCGATCAAACAGGGAATCCTGCTGCAAATATTATCTATTATTATGTTATTATATTATTATTTATTACGTTCTGAATAGCCCTGTAAATATGTTAATTTTTAATTTATCAATCCCGTGAAAATTTTTATCTCTCTGGCCGTTAAAGCGGTCCTCTAGTACTACATTCGAGATGGGGTTTACACTCCCGGGACCCGGGACCGGCCCTCACCCAGGGTGTTTTGGGGATGGCCAGGTCGGCCATCCTGAGGTTGAGGAGTGCCGAAGGTAGTGCGTCGATGTCCGCCATAAACTGAGGGTTGAAGTGCGAGAGAAAATATAACACGTCTGGTTCTTTTAAAAGTCTCGAGCGTTGTGTTACTTTATTTCAACACCATTGATACAGAACAGAGCGCTGCAGTCGTCACTGCGCGAGCTCTTAGTTTTGAATCCGGCGCCTTCTACTAGTCGCGCCGGCGCTATGCACATTTAATAATAAATAATTAATACTAATTAAACCTGCTCTAACGCGCACCACAGTGCCATATCTAAGGAGTCCTGCTAGTCTTTTATCAAACTCATTATAGACCGGCTGGATTAATATCACGCGAATATTAGTCCTCCTGGTGTGATATCACGCGCAATGGGGTCGTTTTGGCCTTTTTAAAGTCTAATATGAGACCAGCACGTCTATTAATAACAAAATTGGTTTAATTGCCATGAAAATTTTCAAAAATGACGACTTTTTCCTCTAATTTTTACCAGGTTTTCGATCATTGTCGACCAAAGCATAACAGTCGTGTATTTTAAAAATTTCAAGCGACATTTTACCAAAGGATACGTGAAGGTTTTTAATCGCAAGTATGTGAGACCACTCGGTCTAACATGAAATGCTTGCGAGTCCTGCAGGTCTTTTTTCTCTGTGATATGAGTCCTGCTGGTCTTTTATCAAACTGATTATAGACCGGCTGGATTAATATCACGCGAATATTAGTCCTCCTGGTGTGATATCACGCGCAATGGGGTCGTTTTGGCCTTTTTAAAGTCTAATATGAGACCAGCACGTCTATTAATAACAAAATTGGTTTAATTGCCATGAAAATTTTCAAAAACGACGAATATTTTCCTCTAATTTTAACCAGGTTTTCGATCATTGTCGACCAAAGCATAACAGTCGTGTATTTTAAAATTTTCAAGCGACATTTAACTAAAGGAGGCGTGCAGGTTTTTAATCACAAGTATGTGAGACCAGTCGGTCTAACATGAAATGCTTGCGAGTCCTGCAGGTCTTTTTTCTCGGTGATATGGTTCTTGTTTTAACTCAAAGCCATAGTTTAATAAAAAAAACGATACGAATTATACTTCACAAAAATCTTGTTTTAAATATAACACACATTTTTTAATGTTACAGAAATCATGGCCATCCCGAAAACCCTCCTTAGAAGAAACCTGAAACTCATCAAGATGTCGTCGAAGGCGGAAATTCAGACTTCTGCAGATTTCGACTCGCTCGTCTTCGGCGGAAAGGTAGTCCTTTCCCGAGATCTTCAAGGTCCACTCGAGCAGCTGATGGAAAGACTGGACTTGGAAGATGAAGCCAACTCCATCGCGCTCAAGATTAAGATCAATGGCAAAATGATTGTCGCAGGCATGGGTGGATACATGACAGACCAGGCTCCAGAGGACACTCTGCTGGTCCCCGATTGGTTCTTCGAGAGCCTGGATGTCCTGCCAGACGCTCAGGCGGATGTCTTTCTTCTGCCTTCGAAGCCGAAGGAGGCAGTGAACTTGTTTTTCAGCAGTAATTTCCCCCGCGAAGATTACTTGCTTCAATTGCTGAAGGAGCGCCTGGCCAGCCTCGTCTACATAAGTATTGGGGATAAGATTCCCTTTGACTTCCAAGGAAGGGATGCCTTTGCCACGCTTGAACACTCATATCCTATTAGGAAATCCCTAACTATTGCAAAGGGTGTCAACAACCAGGTCAATGGGGACATTATCATCGATTAGACTTGAGTTTTCCTTTTCTTGATAGTTAAATTATTTTGCCTTATTTCAGTTAAATTAAAGTAAATACACCTAAAGATACAGTTTACACTTTTAAGTACTCTCCAGCTTGCAAGGGTAAGATGACTTGCACCAAAAGAGTGGGAAGTGGGAAGACAAAACATCAGGCACTTTCAATTTATCACTAGTGACTTTTTTAACTGGGTGTAATAGTGTAGGATAAATTTGTGTTCTCCAAAGCTAAACTTCTACTTATGATGATATGTGTTCAAGTACATTGACTTGAATTGATACTTGAAAACTAGTGAGCACTAGAATGTGCTAATTTAAGTTAAATATGCCCTTATATGTTTCCATTGGCTTATCTTTATTTGCACTAATTAATAATTTATGTGCTATGTAAGCAACTTAAGCTTGATTTAAATGAGAATATGGTCTGAATCTCCCATAACCCCAAAGATTATTTTTTAACGCATTGCCGATCTTTGATCTTTAATGCTGCCCTCAGTACAATTTAGCAAAGTTTCTTGTAAAGAGATAGCGAGTAATATTAACGTGAGAAAAGTTTCTCATCATACTGCAGTTATTGAACTGGTGTGTTTTCCTTTTTGCAGCTCATACATAATCTGTAAATTCTGTTATTTTTTATTTAACAGTAGATGTGTGTAGATAAGCGCTCTTTAATGACATTATATTTTAAAATTAACCAAAATTAACTGGAAGTGGGTGTGTATGTGCATTGATTCTTTCTGTGTTCTGTAAATTTATAAGATGTTGGAAAGAGAATAAAAAACTTTAAAAGCATAAATTTTGCTTAAAAAAAACCAATGAGTTTAATATGTTTGATGATCCTATATTGCTAGAGCCCATAAAATGTGCAATTTCCATATTAAACATTTCTGTTTAAATTAATGTTATTTAATCGATTATGGCATCAGCCCCAGAACGGAATCTGCAACTTCTTTGCATTTGGTTTTGGCTGATTTGGCATAATATATTATTCTAATCTAATTAACCTGATCCTCTATAACTTGGCATCAAAAATTTAAAATTAAACCATGCTCATCTATATTTTTTCTCATTTTAAATTTTGAAAATGAAATCAATAAATCAGATGTAGACGCAGACATAATTATCATGATATTTAAGTAAAAAATTTCAATAAGTTCGAAGATTTTGAAATAATGCTGAAAATAGTAGAAAATAGATTGTTTCCATTTTGTAGGTTGACAATTAAGAAACATCAAAATTCGTGCAAAATGCCTATTATCATTTTTATAATATTTCTTTTTACATAATTATTTCCTTAATAAAATACGGCGACGGTGCGTGTTTGACACTGATCACGTTGCTTTGGCGCTAAAAATATTTAAAAAATAAATACGATCATCGCGTTGGCCGAGAAGTGGGCGTGGTGAACCACTTTTTGTTGTTTTGGTGGCTGAGCAGCATTGAAATTTGAAAATAAACACGGCCAGGCTTCAGAGCTTGTTGCTTCAGAGAGTTCAGACAGACGGCTAAAATTTTATATTTTCAAAAATAAGTGTGTTTAAAGTTGCAAATTTAAACACAGTTAGGTCCATTTATGTTTAGTTTTTTACGAGTTGCATGCGCACACACCAGACACACCAGTGTTAATCGCTAATCGGAGGAAAAATGCCTGACATCAAAGTCACGCCGCTTGGTAACTTAAACTTATTCTACAATTTAAAAAAATGTTACATTTTCAACGGAATTTTGTCTTCAGGTGCCGGGCAAGATGTGGGTAGAAGCTGCATTTTGCTCTCGATCGGAGGGAAAAACGTGATGCTTGACTGTGGCATGCACATGGGCTTTAACGATGAAGTATGAATAAAAATTTTCAAATCATGTTTTAAAGAAACCTCTTTTTTACAGCGCCGATTCCCTGATTTCACTTACCTGGCGCCTGAAGGGCCTCTTGACAATCACCTCGACTGCGTCATCATCTCACACTTCCACCTGGACCACTGTGGTGCTCTGCCCTTCCTAACAGAAATGTTTGGCTACTCAGGACCAATTTACATGACACATCCAACCAAGGCCATCTGTCCCATTCTTTTGGTAAATTTCTTCTATTAAAACAAGCAGACTAAAATTTATTTTCACTTGAAGGAGGACATGAGGAAAGTTGCAGTCGAACGGAAAGGCGAAAGCAACTTTTTCACCTCGCAAAACATCAAAGACTGCATGAAGAAAGTCACTGCTGTGACTTTGCACCAGAGCGTCATGGTGGACAAAGACCTTGAGATTAAGGCCTACTATGCAGGCCACGTCCTCGGCGCTGGCATGTTCAGGGTCACCGTTGGATCTCAGTCGGTCGTCTACACAGTAAAATTATTTATTCTAATATTTTTTCTCTGTAATTTTTTATAATTCCAAACCAGGGTGACTACAACATGACTCCAGACAGGCATTTGGGTGCTGCGTGGATCGACAAGTGCAGACCTGATCTGCTTATCACAGAATCTACCTATGCCACCACCATTCGAGACTCAAAAAGATGCAGGTCATTATTTTTATTCTTGAAATATTTAATTATTTGCTTTGAACCCATTTTTTAAATTGCTTGCTAATTTTTAACTATTTTTTATTAAAACAATAACACAATTATTTTCTTTTCAGAGAAAGAGATTTCCTCAAAAAGGTGCATGAGTGTGTTGAACGAGGCGGCAAAGTTCTGATTCCAGTTTTTGCTCTTGGACGAGCGCAAGAACTTTGCATTCTTCTCGAAACCTACTGGGAAAGAATGAATCTCAAGTCTCCGATCTACTTTGCTCTTGGTCTGACAGAGAAGGCGAACAATTACTACAAAATGTTCATCACATGGACAA
Organism: Neocloeon triangulifer; assembly: GCF_031216515.1. NCBI lineage: Eukaryota > Metazoa > Arthropoda > Insecta > Ephemeroptera > Baetidae > Neocloeon > Neocloeon triangulifer. The sequence continues at coordinate 164,064 of NW_026775545.1, forward strand.
ATCAGAAGATCAGAAAGACCTTTGTGCAGCGTAACATGTTCGACTTCAAGCACATAAAACCGTTTGACAAGTCCTACATCGACAATCCAGGGCCCATGGTAGTGTTTGCCACGCCTGGAATGTTGCACGCCGGCCTCTCTCTGGCCATCTTCAAAAAGTGGGCACCAAATGAAAACAACATGGTACATATTTTTTCAACTTGTTTGATACATTATCAACTTGTCATTTTTTAGGTGATCATGCCTGGTTACTGTGTAGCTGGAACAGTTGGACATAAAATTTTGAATGGAGCCAAAAGAGTTGAATTCGAAAACAGGCAGTTTGTTGAAGTAAAAATGTCCGTAGAGGTAACAAAAAGGCTTGATTTAAAAAATGTAAATTTTTATTTCTACATTATGTATTTCAGTACATGTCATTCTCAGCGCACGCTGATGCGAAGGGCATTATGCAGTTGATTCAGTACTGTGAGCCTAAGAATGTGATGCTGGTTCACGGGGAAGGCGGCAAAATGACCTTTTTAAAGGACAAAATTGAACAGGTGCAAAGATCATTTTGATTTCAACCAAATTATGGAACAAAATATTGTTTTTTTTTCGTCAGGAATTTGGCGTCAATTGCTACACACCAGCAAATGGAGAAACAAGCACAATTTCCACAATTCCCTCAATCTCGGTGGACGTTTCCCTCCCCCTCTTGAAATCGGAAGCCAAAACGTACAATGGACAGCCACCTGACCCTAAGAAGCAGCGTATCTTGCATGGAGTTCTCGTCATGAAGGACAATGTACATCACTCGAGTTTGATATCAGAGCTGAAATAAAGTGTATTGTTATTTTGCAGGCCCACTCCATGTGTCTAATGGACGTAGAACAGGCATGCAGAGAAGCAGGCATCGCTCGACATGTGCTCAGATTTTCTTCCACTATCACAGTCGATGACGCAGGACCGTCAAATAAAACTGCAGAGAAACTCCACCAAATGATCAAGAGGTAAAACAAAGTTTGCAGTGTAATAATTTTTTACAATTGCTTCCTTTAGTCGGTTGGAAGATTGGAATGTGCAGCTTACGGATGGCGCAGTATCTGTAGAGTCAGTAATTGTGAATGTCGACAGTTCCGAGAATGACAAGAAAAACATTCTTGTTTCTTGGACAAATGAGGTCAGATTTAAATCTGATTGTTTTCAACTTAATCTCAATAAGATTTTTAATTGCAGGATGAGGAACTGGGAAGTTTTATTCTGAAATTGCTGCAAACTCTGAGTAGGTAGGAAAAACGAAAAAATCATGTAAGCTAAGGATAATAAATTGGTAAGGAAAAAATAATAAAGTGGCATTTTTCTTACCTAGGATTTATTAGTGGTAAACATCAATATCTCAATAACTTATAAGATTCTCCAAGCAAACGAGATGAGAACAGTATTTAAAGGTCTCACAAAGTTCATTTTATTTTAATAATATCGAATCAATTGATTTTTTTAACAGCACTCGTATTATGCCAAATTTTAAAAATTTCCAAAGGCAAGCAGCCTATTTTATTTTTCTATCCGCTGCTAAAATTCAAGGCAGGTGCTTGGCAAATAGGATTATTTTCCATTCTGAACCACATGTATATTGTATCTCCTGTTGAACAGTAATTTCATCAAGTGTGTGCTCTAACAGTGGTCGTCAATTCGTTCCATTCATTAATAAAAAGCAATTAGCGCTGATAATCTTATTGCTTGTATGCAGATGTAATTTTTCAAAAAATAAATGCAGTTAGTCTTGAGGCGAGACGAAGAGTATTAAAACACTGACAGATAAAATCATAATAGTAGTTGTACATATTATACATAGTTGTTGTAAAATATAGGACAATTAGCTTGGTACATGCATATAGCTGCGTGCTTGATCCGGTGATTTGTTTCAAAATTTAGCAATGAACCAGACACGACGGCTTTTGTTCCACAAACAGGTAAAAGCAGGTGAACGAAAAGATGAGTTATTGTGATGAAGGTGGCGGGAAATGCGCCTCGGTCTTCTTCAAAATGCATCTTTTTTTGTACCGTGAGAATATTGGCAAGAGCACCATGTTACAAGAATTTGAGGCGAAGAAGAGGGCACTTTTCCCGTCACTAATGAGGCGACAGATGAAACATTATGAAAGAGTGCTGCGGGGCTGCGTCAAGTTTGATCAGTTCTCTAAAAATTGTGTGCTGCCTCAGTCGTCCAGTTGTTGGCAATGCAAAGTCACCTCGAGTCCCAAGCACCGGGCGACACAAATTTTGGCATGCGCTCGTCGACGTTGAATGCTTTCTTCACAGCAGTGGCAGGCGTGCAGTCCGTAAAGTAATTACACATGGAGGAGAGTGTGGTGGCATCAGGGGTGTTGCTTCTGCTGCTGCGGACCTGCTCGGTGCATTTACTACCACGTTAGAAAGAAAGAGAGCGAGACGGTGGATCGTTAAAATTACAAATTATTCCTAGATTTACTCATGCAATACCTCTGGCTGCTTTTTGGTCTCGCCTGGATCCTCGTCAATGTACTGCAGCTCCTGGTCCGCTATGCTCGGGATCTCCATGCCGTCGGACTTCTTTTCCGAGGCGTCCTTTTCATCACCTTTGCCATCCTTGGGCGGGTCTTTGCCCTGAAACCAGATAGAAACATTAGAAACAATTATTATTTTTTTTTTTTTTTTGAACATTAAAATTAATAATAAATGAAAATGAAGAGATCAGGCTTTTCCTCATTGCGAAAAAATTTGTTTTTATTCCAAATCAAAACAGTTCAACCAGTTTCCGTCACGGTCCGCGACCCTATTTCATGAGCATGAAAAATAAAAATAAAAAAATTAAAAAAAAAACAGCAAAATTGAAAAATACCACATTTTAACATAAAAATTAATACTTGAATTTGTTAGTTCAAGAATTCAATTTTCATTTAATTTTTAATTTGTTGTTTTTCAATTTTGCTGTGATTTTTTTTATTGTTCTTGCCCATAAAATAGGGTCGCAAACCGTGACCGAAACTGTGTTTTTGAATAAATAAAAAAAATATAAACGAAGTTAAAGCCTGATCTCTTTATTTCCATAATCATCTCCTCGAGTGCCAATTCTTCAAAGTAATAAATAAATTAAAGTTTAATAACTTAAGATTTATTTTATTATTTTTTTTTTTACATATTATTGCACTACAAAATAAAAGCCCTATCACTCATGGATAAAATTTAAACCCCACTTCATTTTGTACAAAGTGAAGCGGGCCCGTGGAAAGCAATTAAAAAAGATAGCAAACACGAAAACGCTTTTCGACAGCGTCACTTCCGAGGTAGTTTGAAAACATAAAGTCCTTGCTTTAGAAGTTCTTAAAAGAGGCAAGCAACCGCCTTGTCAAATGCTTCCAAAATTGAGTAACAGACGTTTGAAAAGAGTGTTTGTTGTGTTTATCAGTTTTGCGGTTTGCACGATTTTATTTAGCCATGTTCTTTTGGATGTGAACCAAACAATCAAATTTAGAAGTAAGACGATTATTTTCTAAATGAAGAAGAAAATTACAACCATAAAATAACTTTGGGAAATTGAAATTTTAATGCTGCCTAAAAATTTTAGTCATGAACATATTTGAAGAGAAACTGCGATTGGACCAATTCAATATCACACCACAGTTGATTATAGAAGGGGTGAGTAGGAAATTTTCTTGTGTTTCCAGCATAAAAAAATCTAAAAAAAAAAATGATTCAATTTTTCTTGCATAATTTCAAAATTTCAGGTCAAGCGCACCAATCCAAATCTGCCCATGACCTTCCACTGGCAAAAAGACGTGCCTCAGTTTAACAATTCTTGCGCCCGTTATGTCAAGCCATTGGACATCAGATTCAATAATATTTACTGGCAAGTTCAAGCCTTGGAGAATGAGACTTATTATCTGTACGGCGCCTATTACGACAACCGCACCTGGCCCAATAAGTTTGCGCCGATGGTCCGAGTGCTGACCATAATCGACAAAGTTGGCCTCAACATTTCCAGACACGTTTACTGCCAGCTTTGGTTCGCCAACATCACCAGACCCATTATTGTCAGGGTAAATTTTTAATTTTTCTACCAAATAAATTTTGAAAAATATTCAAGTGTAAAAATTGGACAGGTTTTCCACTTTCAATACCTGCTGAAGGCCGAGTGGGGCTACCTGCACATTCCACTGCGGCCCTACCTCCTCAGCTGCATGGTGCCCACTAAATTTGGGACGGTGCCGGACTCGGTGTCGATAGTGCAGGAGCCGTGCGAAAATGCAACGAACAACCTACGAGTCATCGACAACCGTCTGCAGGGAGAAAAGCAAGATTTCGCGGTGTGCGTGAAGAGCTTGAACTTCAATAACCATCCCCAAATGGCCATCAGATTGGTGGAGTGGATCGAGTTGCTGAGGATTTTGGGCGCAAACAGAATAATTTTCTATCAACTGCAGGTATTAAAAATTTTTAATGCGTCAGAAAATTTGTATTAAAATAAGTTTAAATTTATAGGTGCACCCAAATATCTCAAAGGTTTTGGAATATTATTCAAAAACATGGAACGTGGACGTTGTACCGATGACGATGCCAGGAAACTACCCAAATGTGCCTGAATTGATGAACCAATTAATGGGCGAAAACGGGATGTACCAGTGGATCCAGGATTTGATCGATTACAATGACTGCTTTTACAAATACTACAACTCTTTCCGCTACATGGTTTTGATTGACGTTGACGAGGTACCTATTTTATAAAAAAAAAATTAATTTCAAAAACTCAATGATCATAAAAATATCATTTTCATCGCTTTAATGAGGTCCCTGTGCGAATTTGATGAACAAAAATTTCGTTCCACAGGTGATTATACCTTTGAACGGTGTGGACACCTGGCACGACCTGATATTTAAAATGGCGATTCCAAAAGCAAAGGCAATCAAGAATGTCACGTACTCCAACTTTGTGGCGCGCAACGTTTATTTCATGGACATTTCGAGCGAAACTCGATGGTCGCCCTCTCCGGACATTCCTCCCTACATGCACATTTTGCAGAACGTGGTGCGCAGGGTGGACCCGTCGCCACCTGGCTACTACGTCAAGTCGTTCCACTCGACGGAAACGGTCTTCGCGCTGCACAACCACTACAGCAGATCCTATTTGGCCGAGTCTGGGTCTGCGGTCGACTGGGGCGAATATTATGAGTTTGGACTGCACGAAGCGCAATTGCAGCACTACTGCGTGCGAAAACTCAAGCCCGACTGCCAAGTGCAACCGGCAAACCAGACCGCGGACACCTCTGCGTTGAAGTACCAAGATAGATTGATCGCGGCAACGAGAAGAGCTTTGAGGAACGTTGGAATTTTGTGACAATAGAGAGAATTAAAATTTTGTTAATTTTCTGTGTAGAATTGTGTCTCGATTGCGTTTTTAAAAGTGGATTCCAGTTTCTGTTTTAATTTTCAATAGAGAGTTAACGTGGATTCAGAAATTGAGTAAAAAAACAATGCTTGGATATTTTAAATATAAAAATTTTAACTTTTAAATGGAAATTTTAAATTTAGCAAAACTGTGCAAAACAATAGGATTTTTCTATTTTCAAAAAAATTATCCTCTAAAAAGTTTTAAAATTTTTTTCTTCCAAAATTAACTATTTGAAAATTTTCCTACAAGAATAAATTAACATAAATTTTACTGTGATCGACAGTGATTATCTTTTTATTTTAAAGCACAATTCCAACGACTCTTAATTTTTTTCTATGCTTGTACTTAACAATTCTCAATAAATTAGAGAGATTCGTTGAATTTGAATAAAAGATTTGAATGGCCAAAGGGGAACAATTTTCCACCTGGGCGCGTGAGATCGGAGGCAGAGAGGCAGAAAACGAGGCGGAGAGGAATGAGGGCGCGTATTGAATGTCACCCGTCGCGCACGATTTGCACGGGAGCGCTAAAAAAATACGCAAACGAAGCGCTGCAAAAACAAGAGCCGCGGGGTGCAGCGATTTGTTTCAAGCGACTTTGGAATCGAGACACAAATATTGACGGCGGCTGTTGATTTAGCAGGCCAAACAGAAATAGCCGCGAGAAAGAGATACCGCGAGCGAGCAAGAGGATCACGCCGCGGTTCAAGGCTCTTTCGCTTTCCATCCCGAGCATTTACGGCTATAAATAGAGACATGACACTCTCTGCAATATGCACACATCGGGTGGAGCGGCGGGTGGATCTAATTCGCGGCAGATGTTGATGGAAAGATTGTCAGACCATCACGATTGTCACTGGCTTTGCTCCATTTGACTTTAATTGGACGTGACCGCCAAATAATAACAGAAAGTTAATCAAAAGACACATTGCAAACTAAATTGCTAAATTGGTCGGGTGTTTACAAAAAATTAAATAATTTAATTGCTTCTTTGACCATCGTTAGAATCATAAATAATTAAAACTTAACTTTAAAACAATATAAAAAATTATTTTGCAAATAAAAATTGTATTAAAATTTTATATAACAATTTAATGGAAAAAAATTAAAGAACTAACTGAATGAGATAGTCAGAGTCTTCAAAAGCAAAGAATTTATATTGCGATTAGAAATATTCTTAAAATCTCATAATAAATTTCCGAGACTCAAGAAATTTATTCAATAATTACACTAATTTAACTCAAATAATATCAAAGGATAACGCCCTGAATATGATTAAGTTCATTGTTATTGAAAAAAACCTCATCATCAAGCCTTTCAAGATAAAAAATTAACGACATTGAAATGAGTTTGTCAAAGTGGTCTTAATTAACTTTCAAATTAAAAAGTCTCAATTCATAAAAAATTATTCATGGCATTTTCAAGACATCGGAGAATGAAACAAACTTCGTTTCTAACCTGATTTCTATTTCGGCACTTGGAATTAACACTGAAGATGTGGATTTGAAATAATCCATGATTTCAAATTGAATGTGTTCTGAAATTATTCAGGAAAATTTTAATTAATTAACATAAGTTGCAAACAATTAAATTTTAATTTTAATTAAAGACATCTAGAATTGCTTTCGAGGAAAGAATTTGCGCTTCGTTAGTCTTTGCACGTCCCAAACCTAAAAAAATTCGTTCCAAATTGGTTATCGCCTTGCCAAACCGCATAAACTAACCGTTTTAAAACCACAACTTGGCGTTTCAACACACGGACTACGAGTACTGTTACCAAGTAACGCAATCACAGCAGACAGCACCTATTTTTGTATCACTTTTTGGATTTTTATGAATTTATTTATAAAAGACACAATTAGATAATTTCTCGTCTTTTCGTGACATAGCTGGACCAAATTATTTCAGAGGCTCGGAAAGGGTCAGTTCGCGACCCCTGAACTCTCAGACCCGCCCCCGCGACTAACAAAGAGACAAAAGCGCAGGGCGGTCGCACCCTTTTCGCCTCGGAATTCGGCTTCCAGCGTCGAACCGGAGGCCGATCGCGTTCCACTCTGTGATTTTAACAAGTCCAAGGCTCAAAAATGCGGCCGGTGGTTTGGCGGCGCGCCAGAATTCTCGACAAACGTCTCGGGAATGCAACAGGGCGGAGTAGTTGGGCCCGCCACTTAATTGCAAGCCGTTCGCTTCGGCTCGCGGCCCGATTTGCCCGACGAATAGCTCGGAAAAGGGGTTAACGTGCGAGACGGAAGGTTGCCCGAGCCGAATTCGGCCCACATCATACCTGCTTTTTGCAGCACGAGCACAAGTTGCCCATCACAGCTCTCCGAATTTGATGGCTCGCGGACTAAAATTTGTGTCACCCAAATGAAGATCGAAAAATAATGATGAGTCGAGCGGCAGAGTTGCCAGATGGCGCATGGCGCGCCAAGGGAAGGGGGCGTGGCTCCGGGATCTCATTGTAGCGATCAGATCGCATGACCTTGTAATGTTATTCTTATATTCAAGGTCAACGTCAAATGGTGCTGTAATGAGGTTGTTGCAATGGGTTGTTGGGTTGGTAGCGTTGGTTTTACGACTACGACCTGCGCCTGCGTGCGTACTACGGGTGTTTGGTGCCCTTTTCCTTTTGCCTAAAAAAAGCCGCACGTGTTGGAAGTTGGAAATCATCGGCTGCTCGGCGATTTTACACAATTTCGGCCCGACTTTGATTGAAGATGCTTCTGAGATACTACCTGAACGAGAAAGGCGAACGCGTCTACACGCTCAACGTATGTATATCTTCGTTTTTGATTCTGTTTACAATTTTTAAAATCACGCATGTTGTCAGAGCATTCCATTTTTTCATGTTTTTCAATTTGATTTTCAGCAAACTGTGACCATTAATGGTGAAGTGACTCCCACCTTCTCAGCCCATCCTGGTAAATTTGTTCATTAACACGCATACAAAGTCACAAGTTTCATTTTCGCAGCTCGTTTCACCCCTGAAGACAAGTATTCTGAACAGAGGATTTTGATCAAGAAACGCTTCGGCATCCTGCCCACGCAGAGCAAGCCACAGGCCTACTAACTAGACCGCATCCTCTCACACTTCATTTGTACATTTGTTTCCTTCTCATCTTTAATATAAGCAAAATGATCCAAGCAGAGGGAAAAGCCTTCTATTTTGAAACTGGTACATTCTACGATTATAACTTTAGTGTAAGCTTATAATTTTTGTATTGCAGAAATCCAGAGGATGATGTACGCAAGTGGGGACAGTCGCAGCCCATTGCTTGAAACGGCCCATTTGATCGAGGAGGTTGTGCACAAGCAGATGGTGCTTCTGCTGCAGAAGGCCCAGGAAGTTGCAGAATTGAGAGAAGCCAAGTACATCCGACCAGAGGACATGCTCTTTCTGATGCGAAAGGATCGCTACAAGCTGCGCAGAGCCATCAAGTTTTTGTGTAAGTCGTTTGTTACAAATTGCATTTTCTCTTCTATAATTTGTTTGTTCGAATAGGCTTCAGTGACACCAAAAGCAGCATATACACTGATCTCGTCGGCAATGTGGAGAAGAAGGTGGCATCGTCAGGCAAGCGACGCAATCTGTGCAAAGACTTTCTGCTCTCGATGGACTTCACTGGCCAGTTGATGGCCTGGGTGGACAATGATCTGGTCGTGGATCACATCAAGGAGGAGCGATTGCGCCGGGCTGATGAGATGTCCATTGCCATGAGTGCAGACGAGTACATCAACTTTTCACATGCCAGAGGAGTGACCTTCACCCAGAGCAACAACAACAACACCCTCAAGCTCAGAGAGTGGATCTTCAATGATGGCAACTTCCTTGGCGATGCATCGTAATTTAAATGAAATTGTATACTTTGATTAAATGCTAATAATTTCCGTTAAAAACCAGTCAACCACAACTTCCGCTTGGTCATGGAATTCACATGGAGCTGCTCGGCTACCTTGCCCACGAGACCTTGTGCCAGTTGGTGGACTTTGCTCTGCAAGTGAGGCGGGACTGCAACGCGTCCATCACAAATCCTATGAACAGACTTCTGCCACCCTCACTTTACGTTCCAATGACCATCTTCAAACCTCATGTAAGAATTGGAAAAAATAATAATAATCATTAGTGTTCATTTCTAAATTTTTATCGACAGGATCCCAGATATGACGCTCCTTCCGGCAAAGTGGAGTTCGTCCAGCCTTTGACCCCTCACGACGTCAGAGAGGCCGTCCGTAGATTCACAAATCCTGTTACCCCCTTCAACAGATTCTCGAGAGGATTCAAAGTTCCTGTTGACCAAGTTCTCTTCTGCTGCTAGCTTTGTGCTTTTTCATTTTATTTTTCAATAATAATAAAAATTTCATAGAAAGACGGATTTTTTGTGCTGCAGACATAACTTTAATATATATATAGATTATCATAATTAACATTTTATGCGATATATAATTTTCATTGTATTGTTAAACAATACACCCTGAAAACTCATCAGTGCTGATGACGCGCTCTTGTACTGACACATTACATAATAACGGAGGGGGAAATTGAACAAAATGAGAGAGGAATGCTGCAAAAGCACTGATGGTTAATTTTCAGCAATAGACACAGTAGTATATTTTCTATTAAGCACGCGTTTTCATTTCTCTTTTAATTTGATTGGAATGAAAACACGTTTATAAATTCTCCCACAAAAATATGTCGAGGTACAGGCAAAAATAATAGACCTGCCACAGTCTTTTTTTGTCAGTTTCATGTCTGATTCGTGCATACACTTGATGCACTAATTTGAATTTACCACTCATTCATTTCCCTGGATAATCAAATTTTGCAATCAACTCTTTCCTGTTGCTATATAAGTACAATAAACACACAAAACAGTACAAGATAACTCATCTTAAGACATAATTTTTTTGATCACAATAATAGCAGCTGGAACACAACCGTGACGGAGTAAATTAACATATCAAAATTTAATAACGCTGTGATTTTTGTTGCTCTATGATATGAGAGGAGACATCGAGGTGATTTTAAACATTTTATCCCATTTGGGACTCGGTTGTCAGGAGGGTTTCATCTTCAGACATCGGTATGCGACGGTAGCCAAAATTGGAGACGACGTAGATCACAACGGCGGCAAAGATTACCAGCACCACGCCTATGAAGTTCATCAGCAGTCCTTCTCCTTCCATTCTTTGGTAGGCAGGCCTGTGCAAAAAGTTATTGAAATTTTGTGAGAATTTCTACTAAATGCAAAACTTACACTGATGTAAAAATGGCCTTTTCGAGAAGGCCCATCAGGGCTGCGGCGATGGAGAGGACAAAGCCCAGCATTCCAAAGTACCGGTGCACAGGCATCAGAGCCGCTCGGAGGGACTGCTTGGCACCCGGGAAGAGGAACGTCGAGAATCCGACGACAAACTGAAGAAGATTTAAAATGTAAATTAAAATACCTTCTGAGTTTAAAAAACAAAATCAAACCTGGCAGCAAAAGAGGATGACTGCTGTGAGACCAATCCAGCTGTGTAATGTGTAGAGATTGGGAATCGGTGGGATGGCAAGGTTGTGCGAATCAAAAGCGGCACACAGGGCAATCACGGTCACCAGGAAGGTCAGTGTGTGGCAGGTGGCATGAAAAACTTTCAGTTGGCGCTTGCGATGGTAACGCATGTATCGGAACAGCATCATTCCTACAAATAAAAATTATAATTTATGTAGGAAATAAAATAAGTATTTCCAAAAAAATTATATAAAAAATGTTATATAAGAGCTTAAATAAATATTTACAGATAAAAATGCATAACAAGCAGTGCTGCTCTGCTTTTGAGTCTTCCAATGTTTGAAGAATTGATAACAAAAGTATTAAATTTGATTAAAGAGCAAACAAAAAGATAATTTGTCACTCCTCCTCATACCATTAGCGTACATGAAGATCATGCCAATGGTCATAAGCATGGGGTGCCAGTTGAACTCAAGCTTGGGGTCAGAGCTCCATGCAAAGCCGCCACGATAATGGGTTGTCCAAATGCCGACGAGCACCACCAAGAGAACACCTAGGCCCTGGGCGAGCCAGTAGAAGAAGGTGAAGCCCTCCAGGTCTCTCGGATCAGTACCGATGGTTGAATCCATTGTTCGTCGTCGTCTGTCGATGCTCGACACCTCAATCTCTTCCTCGTCGTCCTCCGACTGGTTGACCTTTAAAGAAATTTTCAAAATGAGTTGATTGTTAATAAACAACGGCATAAAAGTATAGGAACCAGAAGGGGTTGCTGGTGCTCGTCGTCCAGCATGTAATCTACGGTGTCGCCCATTCCACCGCTTAATTTTTTGCTAATATATTTAAATAAATTTCCAACGAGCACCCATGGTTTAAAGATAAATACTGTCCGTATTTTTAAAAATGTAAGAGAAGCGAAAAAGATTGGTCAGAATGTTTCTGTTTGGAGTAAAAGTCGCACCGGCCACGGCGGCCTGAGCCAGCTGGCAAAACATCAACACATTAAGAGCGCCCACTGCCGGGCGATGTAGTCAACCTGTTAGCCTCCCAGGCCTCCCTTTTTTTTAATGGAGCGAATTATTATTGGATTTTTTGTTTTAAAGCAGTATTTTTTATAAATCGAGGAAAACTTTTGCCTCACATCATTAATTCAATTTTATGACCTGCACTTATAGATCCTTAAATAATTTAGATAATTTATAATTTTTTTAATATTTTGCTATTAATTATGGCAAATAAATTGAAATAATTAAAAAATAAACTTTTGCCAAATAGCGTTATTTACTTACTTTTTTACTTTTTTTACATGTTGACAAAAAAATTGCACTACTTTTGTTGGTTATATAATGTTCTTCCAAATAATTAATTAGATCGATAAAAATATAATATTATGCGATTGTGAAAAAATAAAAATTTTACAAAATAAACACGCTAAGCATAATTATGGTATAGCATAATATTTAACTTTCAATTTAACTTGCATTGCTTACAAAAAAACACAAACCCTAGTATAACTTTACCGTTTGTGTTTTTTTTTTTTGAGTAAAAAGAATCTCTAAATAATCGAATCTAATGCGATTGTTGCGTAACGGAAACTTTCTTTCGCCTTTTTCTATTGTTGCTAGATTTAAAAGTTAAATTCTTGTTGTTGAAGCAAAATTCAGAGATGGCACCTCCGAGGGGTAAACTTTTGAAAGCCGAATTCCTGGACAAAAATCCGATCTTCATGGAAATGGGATGGTTTGAAAGTGCCTTGCAAGGCCTCAACGTGGTCCTCGGCTTTGAGTTGCAACCCTACGTGCTCGCCGAGATGAAGAAGCTCGGGATGGAATCGCCGTTGAGCAGCTGCTCTTCGAAATCACCGACGAACTCAACGGCCAATCCGTCATCACCGGCCTTGACAGATTCTCCCGAGCTGTCACCAAGAGCGTCGTCCTTCGTCCTTCGATCCGCCGAGGGTTTGCGGGAAACTCGCCATTGCCGATGCCAACACGAAGGTCAAACTCCAAGTTATTCACCTGCCGATCGCCTCGTCCGTCTCACCTTTGGGACGACCGACGCATTCAATCAAGCCGAAAAATCGGAGGTCAAAAACAAGCTGCAAGATCTGCTCGCTGCATCTGTGGGCGAGAACATTCAGCTGACACTGAAGGACGGCCGCGTTGAGCCCAAGACCGTGAGCGTCCGGCTCAGCAACGCCACGAGGCTGCTGCTAGTGACCACCACGCCAACTGAAGATCTGGCCGCCGAGGATACAGACAAGAGCTTTGTGGCAAGCAAAGCACCTCAGCGGGAGTCACGCAGGACGAGACGCAGGACGACAGTCCAATTGGCAGCGAGCGGGTCGGCGATTCCGAGCGCACGACCGAACAGCCCAGTTTGGAGACTTGGAGAGGGATTTAAGAGCAGAGAAGAGGAAGAGAGGCAGTGCCCTCGCACCAACAAGAGACCGCGGCTCCTTGAAGCAGATGAACATCTCAACTGTCATATGCTGTGGATTCAAGAGCTCTGAAGAGGCTGAGAAGGCTGGGTGTGAACAAGAACGGAGAGGGGACATCGTCGAAGTGAGACTCAGGCGGATCAAGAAATTCATTTATTTATTCTCTATTCAATAAATAAATCAACATCATCCAGTTTTGACTGAAATTTAACTTGGTTTTTTTACCACTTAATTCTCCCTAATTAATTCAGATACTGTTTATTTTTTCAAGTTAATGATTCGTCATAATTTAAAATGATTCTTTTAAAGAAATAACAAAAAACAAATTTAGATTTTAATTAAAAATATGCAAAAAAAAAAAGAAAAAAATGGCTCATGGCCAAATAGCATAATTGATGAATTTTTATTTTAGATGTGGACAAAAAAATTCACTTATGTTTGTTTTCTCAAATTATTAATTCCAATTTGATAACATTATAATAAAATGTGATTTCGAAAAATTTTAATTTTTACAGAATAAAAACGCTAAGCATATTATTATAGTATTGAATTATATAACTTTCAATTCAACTCGAATAATTTAAAATGATTCTTTTAAAGAAATAACAAAAAAAAATTTAGATTAATTGAAAATATGCAAAAAAAAAATGGTTCATGGCCAAATAGCATAATTGATGAATTTTTATTTTAGATGTGGAAAAAAAATGCACTTATGTTTGTTTCCTCAAATTATTAATTCCAATTTGATATCATTATATAATATAATGTGATTTTGAAAAATTAGAATTTTTACAAAATAAAAACGCTAAGCATATTATTATAGTATTGAATAATATAACTTTCAAATCAACTTGCACTGCTTGCAATATGCATCAGATATTTGTTTTAAACAAATATAACATATTATTTGATATTCAAGCAAATAATAACAATGGCCCTACGACATGCTAGAGTTGATAATTTTAGAAAAGTAAATAATAATCTGGTGTTAAGCTCAACTAATAAACCGTCGTCTGTATGCTCTGAGTGTAAGGATAAATATTCATCATGGTCCCTTGTTATATGAGACTGGTATATTGGAATGGCGTGCTCAGGTTTTTTATGCATGAAAAGATAAAACGTTTTTGTGCTGGCCCTGAGCATAATTGCAGGAGCGGCCCACAAATCGTTTTTTCAAGCGTTCATATGTGTTATATAACATGCTTGTCCGCTACAGGAGAATTTTACTGCTTGAATAAATCATATTAAATTGTTAAACCTGAATTTCTAGCTTGTTGTTTTGAAGTTTAATATGAGGGTTTTTATTGAAGTAGAGTTTAAAATTAGAAAAAATTCTGACAAACACGAGTGTGAAAATTAATTTTGTCAGTTTACATTTTATGTTGCTATTAAAAATGTACTTTATTTAATTATTTATGCTATTTAATCTCAATTAAAGTCTTCAAATTTAGCGATTTATCTCAAATTTGAGCATTCAAAAAAAGTCAAGACTCACTGATAGGCGGACAATACTTAGTATTTTTATCACGCTCGTGACTTTCTGGAAAAAAACAGTCTGGCAAGTTAAGTGAAAACTCGTCTGGAACCAGCAACTTTTTGCCAATTTGTGGTACATGCGGAGCGATTGAAGAGGGAGGACGGAAATCGAGTAGGCGCTAAAATTCGCAAGCGGCGCAACTAAAAAAGCACGTGATCCTGCAGGAGCGCTCGATGTCGAGAAAGGTAATTTTTTTTGCAGGTCATTGATATTATAGAAACTCGTGAGAGAGAATGGAATGTGTGTTATATAATCAGCCTGCAGAGCAAATTGCGAGTTGCATTTAAACGGAATTTGACAAGAGTGCAACAAATGTGAAGGAAGAGGAAAGTGACGGCGCATTGTTTAATTTGGAACAGCGCGCCGGGCAATCGCCGATTTTTTAAAACTAAATTCGCGCTTCAGCAGTTTTTACTGCTTGCATGGATTTTATTGCACTTCATTTAAGTGAAAGTGATTTCCTCTAACAATGGTAAAATTTCCTGCATTTACTTCAATTACACCCATTGAAAATTTCCTTCAACCTCTTTTTATGAGAGAATTATTGAGAAATGAATTGCTAAATTATCGTTTCAGAAACTCTACCGACCAAATAAAAAATTAATTAACTATTCATTTTTAGCCAAACAATGTGTATCTTTCTAAAAAGAAATGTAATTGTAAAATAATCGAAAGCAACTGATAAATTAATAAATTTAAAATTTTTGTGATTGTACAAGATTCGGAAAGAATTTCGGGCATTTGTCAATGTGCCGGTTCGGTTATGCAATCTGGTATTTTTTGAAGTTTCCAATAGACATTCAAAGCAAATTTTATCAAATAGTTCCAATTCGTATGCCGCAGCCGCGCACCTTTCTTGACATTCCCCGAAATCCCAAACTCAATATCCTTTCAAAACGTCACAATGGGGGTTAATTAGTTTAAAAAAAGTAAAATAAAATCCTTTTCAAATTAAAGAGAGTTCTTTATCTTGTTGCTTGTTGCTATTTAAAAAAATGCACAATACTTTTTAATATAATAATAAATAAAATAATTGATGAATTTACTTCTCTTTCATATAATTTGTGACATTCTTATTGACGTTTAAAAAATAAATATCATGAGAAGGCGCAAAACAAGATTCATTTTATTGTTCTTCTAAAAAAATTAAACCGTTTCGTGGACATCCGACCATGACTTGCGAAGCGTGTGTTTGTGTGTGGAAAAATATTCAGGTCATTGCGATAGGAAACAGAGCTGCAGCCTCAGTGTGCATCATTTTGCTCTTTGTCTGCCTATAATTTTTTGCAAATTATGCACGACGAGTAGCGCGATTTGAGTTTCAAATAAATATTGAGGTTTTAGGTTGAAAAATTAAATATTTAATCACACAAAATTATAAAAATATTGTAAATGTAAAATTATTGTTCTTCTTAATTTTCAAAAAGTTATTATTTTCTGTCAAGTATTTTATTTTATAAATTTTTTCCGCTCGAAAGAAATGAACCTCTCCTATCTGAGGATTGGGATTTATTGAACGCGCAGTAAAAGCAAAACCCCCATTATCATCACTCTCTGGTGTGAGTGACTTGAAATCTCATAAAATAGCGAAAAGCCGGAAACTCGTGGAAAATTGATACGGCAGCGTTTTGGGAAAGTCGAGGGCAGCTCACCTGTCAGACGTCCGGATCTTCTCGGGAGCTTGGCCGGCGGACACCTGTGGCAGCTGAGAGTCTCCCTGGTACAGGCCGCAGAGCCTCCCGCCCGCAGTTGATCTCTTGCAAGCAGGAACAGAGCGAGCACCACCGCCGCGTCGATCGGTTCTCCACTGTGCGCTGCTCCGAGAAAGGCAAAGGGCGCACGCCTGTCGCGGTCACGTGGCACTTTGTTTGGTGCGCGCGGCGCATATTGATCCGCAGGACGCGCCGCCGTTGACGTCAAGTTATACAAATGCATGAACCAAAATGCGAGAGCACATCACCCTCTAAACGCCCCCGCAAGACGAGGGTAGGCAACCCGCTGCACAGATGGCACTCACATCTGCAGATCAGGGATGAAAATTTTACCCCCGATGATGTATAAGTTGGAGAGAGTGAGAAATAAACGTTCGTTCTTTATATATTCCAAAGAAGGATAATTTTTACTTTTTGCAGTTTTTTATTTGGTTTTATTATTTTTTTTTTTTTTTAATAAATTATATTTATTTGAAAAGAAAATTACAAGTCCGGCCAACTCCAATCGGAGTTATCGGCCGGTGCTTATGCGACTAAAGCGCAAGGCTGAAAGCCAAGCACTTCAGCTCTATTCACATATTTTTACATGCGAGTTTTTACAAAAATAATATTTTATGAATAAATTACAACAGCGAAAGAAACAATTTTTTAATTTGAAATTTGACATCATTTTTAGAGCGCAGATTTTTTAGATTTTGTGGCAAAACATTCCACAATCTCGGATAGATATATTCAAATGTGCGATCGGTGAATTTATTTACACTCGGTGGCATAATGAGCGGTTCAAGTCGAGACATTCGCGTTTCATACTGGTGGATTCTTGGCACGCCACGGTTCTCGTCAAAATATTTCAGACAATGTACATTCAATTCATATATTTTATCAACTGGCAATATGTTCCAAAATTTAAACAAGTTTTCAATCGATTGTTTTTGCTTGCGAGTGCACATTTTATACAAAACTCGTTCTTGTAACTGTCGCAGAGAAGTTAAATTGGCGGAACCCCATGCGGGAATTCCATAGTTCAGATACGAGTGTGCGAGTGAGAAATACATAACTCTGCGTGTAGAGTGATTGAGGTGCGCTTTTATAAAATTGAACTCTCGAATAATATTTCTCAACTTGCTGGAAATGTGTTGCAGATGGTATTTCCACGAAAAATCTTGGTCCAAGTGCAGACCAAGATATTTAGTTTTTTCAACTTGCGTTAAAGCTCCACATTTACAGCCGATCGAAAAATTATGCAAACATGTGTACTCGTGGCAAGTAATTTTTAATTTGTTCTCAAGTCTAATATTTGGGCTGCAAAAGTGCAAACTAACAGTTTTTTTCTCATTTATCATCAAACCATTATCATGACACCATTCAGTTATAATATTAAACTCAGATTGAATCACATCATGACAAATAGCAAAATTTTCATGGGCAAATAAAATAACTATGTCGTCAGCAAAAACAAAAATTACACATCTTTTCAATAGCGGGACGAGATCATTAATAAACAATAGGAACAAAATTGGGCCCAGAATTGAGCCTTGAGGAACACCAGAATTGACATCAAAGTTCTCACTATTTTCATTATTTACTCGAACAAAAAATATACGTTCAGATAGGAAGCTGATAAGGAGCTGCAGGAAAGGGCCATCAATTTATCAAATCAACAATTTCTTAAATATTTTTAATTCAATTTTAAGCCAAATGCACGAAAATGATTAACCAGCAAAATTTAAATAACAGTGCAAAGTACTTAATGGGAAATCTTGAATCAAGATGATCTTCTATTTTTTTTTCCATTTTGCAATCGCTTTGGAAAAAATTATCATTTGTTACAATTTGATTGCACTTATTTTTTGAGTTCACCTTTAGGCTACAAGTTTTTTTACAGTTTTTAAATTCTTATTTATATTTCAAATTTGTAATCATCTTTCATTTTTATTTTCACATTCCAGTGATTTGGTTTTTGTTGATTATCAACATTTTTTGGCTTCATCTATTATACAAAACAATGTCTCTCTAAACTAGATTTGTATTTTTAATAAAAACGGAGCAAATTGATATATTATTTTGTTTGGGGTGGGCGGCTCAATTAGAGCAATATGCAACCCCTCATTATACTAACTGTCACGCGTGAAATCAGCCTTTGAGGGGGCGCGAACTCGTCACTCTCTGCGCTCTTCGGAACGAATTCTCCCGCAGTGGAAAATCTCTATTCAGCGCGCGTTATGTATATCATTTCATTTATGCTCCCCAGTTTTTTTTTCACTTGCCAACAAGCGACGCGGCACTTCATTGTTGATATGAGTCGCGTGTGGGCACTTCGGATTAAAATTATTAAGCGGCGGCGGCTTTGAAATTGACTCTCGTGAGAGCAACAAAGTTAATTTTTTAATCTGCACTCCCTGCTTGTTTACATGTTAAGTCCCGCTTTGCGTTTTGGATTGAAAAAAAAGCATGGTAAAGACCGTAGGAAACTTTGTAATAAGAATACATAATTAAGAATGATTAATTTCTTTTTTGCAAGAACAAAGCGTACAATACAAATCACATATTACTTTGTTTTTGCCAATTATTATTTTTTTAATTGAGCCCATACTGTTATTTTTATGATTATTACCTATCATTTTATTCTCCCACGCGGATCAAATTGCAAGTATTTTGTTCGAATCCTATTAATTATTTGCATTGCTAAAAAAAGGCTTACTTGTGTGGAAAAGAGAAACAAAAAATAGGAAAAACCGATAAACACGGAAACTTTACAATAATTAAGAAATAAAGAGAGGAACCAATGCAAGTGCATTTTTATAAAATTCACTTTGATATAACTTTGCGTAATTTATAATTAAAAAAATCTGTTATATTCTTAATTTTTAAAACAGAAATAAAGTTAATGACGATAATGACTGAAATTTTCTTTTTTCTTATTAACTCTTCATCACTAACATTTTTCAAAATAATATTTACCCTGGGAAACAATTCAGAACATTAAAAATTTTATCAGAATTGCAATTACACAGTAAAGAAAACATGAAAGGCATGAAAAAATATAATTGTATAATATTTAATTAAGACACACATTAGTTTCACTGATTTGCAGAAGTGTTTGGAAAAAATCTTCTCAAAATACAGCAGAGTTTTGGACAAAACAGCAAGTGAATTGATTCTGATTGTGAGGGAAAAATTCTGCACCTGCAACGATGCAGCTGCTCATAAGTCGGCAAACGCAAATCTGGGTCGAAATAAAGGGGTCCTCGTCTGATCGTCGTTTTGGCCGCGCCGAATTTGACTTAATTACACGCGGTCGGAGTGAATTATGGAAATGAAGCGGCCGATCAAAAGGAGAGAGAGGAGCTACTTTCCCTCGTGAGTGACATTTAATATCTAGTCTCACTCTCTGCAGCTGCAGCTGCACTCGCGTGCAATATGCCTACTGCGACAATGCGCCTTTTCACGCCGATTAGCGCATTAAATACAACAATATTTTGACTCTCGGGGGCAAAGCTTGTTTGGAGGCGCATTTCCATTTTCCGTTCGAACGTGGGGAAACCGAGCAGAATCCGCGCCCTTTTATTTATTCTAAATCTGCGGAACTAATTTTGATTTGACTATAATGGGTCAACGCCGCAGTATTTGATTGATTTACTCAAAGTTATTAAATCTCTGGATCTGCAGACGATGAGATGTATATTGACCAAAACAAATTGGAAATTAATTTTTCTCTCTCCGATAAAACCTCTTTTTGCACTAATTTTACTTACAATAAGAAACAGACAGTAAAGCGACATTCACAATTCATCGAGGGATTTTGATGATGGATTAAGCAAAAAAACGTTTTAATAAAAATTGTTCATTGAATTTTTATAAAAGATTTAAAAAGAGGTTTTAAAAATTCAATTAAATAACTATATAACAGTTATCGCTCTTTATTTTGCAGTATTTTGTTTATAAACAAAATATTTTAGTGGTTTTTATCAATTTTGAAATAATTAAATAATATTTTAAATATTTTCAATGCCAAAATGCTCATTTTGAACTATTGATTTTGCACGATTCACAGCCAAAATTACATCCCTTGCAAAAATATCGAGCCCGCACCCCGTCGGCGAGGCCACGGCGATGACACCTGCAGCGGCCGTGATTGGCCGGGGTGGCACCCTCTGTCTCCAATGGAGAAAGCCACCCCTTGTGAATCGCCACACCCCTGGCTCGGCAAGGGTGTCTTCGGCCGCGCGCACTTGTCCCGTTGCCAAATCAACCTGCGCCTCCAGCTTGTTTGGCCGCATAGAAGATCTTTCAGGGTGAGTTTTTTAAATTAATTTTATTTCTTTTTGCTCATTGAATTTGATTCTTTTCGAAAGTTTTTTTATTCTTTAATTTGTTCTAATTAATTAACGCCGACGACAAAGAAAATGTACTTATTTTCAATTTAATTCGTCACCTTACAAAGATTTTTTACTTATTTAATTCACATTTAATGAAAATAATAATTGAAAGGAAATCAAAGTCATATATTTTATATATGACTTCAAGTAGGATAAAAGATGAGAATTTGAATGTGTCACACTCAACAGATGAACTTTTCCTCACTTATTCACATTTAAAATTAAATGTTCAATCAGAGTGAAGTGAAAAAAATCAGAGTTAAAATGAAAAAAATTAACTCATTATTTTGAATGCACAACTTTATGTGCTTTTGGAACGTTGTTTTGAATAATGCTTCTTGCACTCCATTTGCAGACAACCATTTAATTCCTTTTCAAATTAACTTTTAAGAATAAATTTAGGTATAGAAAATAGAGAAAAAGGTGATACAATCTAATTAAAACAATGAGAACAATTTGGGTGCACAGATTAAGTCTGTGTTTGGGTCTTACTTATTAAAAATTTTTATCCACCAGCAACGGGAAATTTACAATAAATACAACACTTTTTTGAAGTATAACTTTCGCAATTAATTTTTGTTCCAATTTCGATTTGAAGGGAAATTTTAAAATTTATTTATCTATAAAACATTTTATTGATGCATATATGTATTTTTTTCAACAGAACCATTTAGAAATACCGAAATGTCAGGCGTCGTTCAGCAAGCGGCCGCCGACTCGCTTTGGGAACTCAATTCCGAGCTAAATTACGCCGAGCAGCTCGCTTACCACGGCGCTGTCGCGGCCGCTGCGGCTGCCGCGGCGGCGATTTCTGCGCCTGGCGACGCCGCCAACTCAACCCCCTCAGGTAAGAAAATAAAACCTTTCACAATTATTTTCAATTCATTTTAAAATTTGTATTTTGTTTCTAAAAAGGAAGCAACCCGCCTCCGTATGGGAGTAGCGTTTGGGGCGACTCGCTACAAATGGCGCACCCTCACCACCAATTTCACCATCAACCCCCGCACCCCGGACTGCACGGCCTACCTTGCGACATTTGGGGTCGAGCAGTGAACCCCCCTCCGCCACCAAGGTAAGTCTTTATATAAAATACACCAAAATTAATAATCTTCAATAATTTAAATCATTTTTTGCTTCTGAGTTATTTTTATTTTCTCATGATAATGCGCGGTACAACATTCAGGATTTTCGCGCTATTGTACGCGATTGCATCCCCTAAAAACTTGTGTCTCTTTGAACTGCTGAAAATATTTTAAGTGAGCATATATCGACCTTTGTTATGGATTTAATGATACGATAACATATGTTTTAATTGCAAATTTTTAGTATCTTCAGAATTTAAAAAAATTTGATCATAGGTTTTAGCAGAGAAATTTGTGATTCCCATCATTGTGGTTTAGAGAGAGAAAAAAGTAAAAGGGAGACGGCTATATAAGTAAAAAAGACAGATTTTTACAATTGGGTCTTTGGATCATTAAAAAAAGTCAAACTCGTTAATATGTGTTTGATTTTGTAAGTAAAATAATTTTAAAGAAATGGTCTCCACAGTCTCTTCTTCTTTTTTTTAAATTATTATCAACTTTTCGTTTGATCATCCTGACAATGAGTATTATTTTTCCACATAGGTCTATAATGTATAATGGAGAATGAATAATTTAAAAATTTCAAACAGACACAACTAAATAGAAGTTTTCAATGGTGAAAAAGATCACGTCCAGCGCAGAGAATCTCACTTTAGTCATATTTCATGTTTCCTAGTCACTTTTTATTCTCATTTAAACCTTATTTAGTTTATCGCATTTTACTACTTGAGTTTAAAGATTGTATTTTTTATTAGATTACTAATGAATTTTAAATAAATTTGCCATTTCGCTTATTTAATTTTCAGATACGGTGGTCGCTCGTGCGGTGGTTCAAGTTCGTCAAATCCCTCAGCGTCGTCAAACCCAGGTGGCAACTCTCACTCGTCCAAAAAAACGCGACGGCGCGTGGCCACGATGGCACAACGTCGAGCTGCCAATATCCGCGAGAGGCGACGCATGTTTAACCTGAACGAAGCGTTTGACAAACTGCGCAGAAAGGTTCCAACGTTTGCATATGAGAAACGTCTTTCTCGCATTGAAACTCTCCGACTCGCCATAACATACATCTCGTTCATGGCTGAGCTATTGGCTGGTAAAACGACCGGCTCAGATAGTGTCTCGTCCGCCTCTGGGCCACCAGGTCCGTCACTCCTCGGACATGCTGGATCACTGCACTGCCCCGAGTACATTCCGTACAGTTTGCCACCACTTGGATCATCATAATCCAGCATGCAAAAGAAATATCTAGTCTTCCAATCTTAAATTGATTTCAAGAAAAATTACTTTTAATTTTAAATGTACACCAAGTAAAAAAATTATAATTTTCCTTAAGCGCAATCAGTTTTAACTAATAAGAATTAATTGTAAGTGAGCGAAAATAAACTCATCAACTGTGGTCAACTTATTTTTAATCAATTTAGATATAATTCACACCCGATTCACACGATGTTTATTATACAATCCAGTCACAGAATTTTTAAGACGTTAAAAGTTTTCTGAGGTTTTTTCTCTTTGCATTTCATTATTTATTTAAAATACTTCTTTTCGATAAAAAATAATCAAGTTTCGTATTGCCAATGTTTGGCATTATCCTCTTCTAAACAAATTAGATGAAAACCAGTTTCACCTACCGCCTTATCTCCTTGCGTTTGCGGCTTCCCTCATCCCTGTACTTGTGCTTTTTACTCTTGTCATGATGCTTGTATCGGTCGTAAGAGCGCGACCGAGACCTGTCACGGCGGTCCCTTGAGCGAGATCGTGACCTGTACCGTTGCTTGTCCCTGAAGAATAAGTAAAATTTTAGAGAAAAATTCAAACTTCAAATTTATTTGTGACCAACCTTGTCTTATGGCTTCTCTTGTAATCCTGGGATGTGGGCGATGCCGGGGAAAGGCTTCTGTTCCGGCTTTTCAGCTTCTTACGATTGCGGTCTCTGGAACGCGATCGCGACCTTGATGGGGAGGTCGAGCTATGCCTGTGCTTTTTGTTGCTCTTTGACTTGTGTTTGTGAGGACTCGGAGACTCGCTCCTGCGTGTTTCCTTCGACCTAGAGATAAGCCAATCAAAATGAAGAAAATTTCTCCTGCTGGTGTGTTGGATGTACCTCGGAGAAACCTCAGGCAGTGGCTTCTTTATTGCGGGCGTCGACGGACTTAAGCTGTTTTGAGCTGGAGTGTTGTTGGCGGAGTTGAGCAGACCGGCCTGGCGTGCTCTGTTCCTGGTCTCCTGGTATTTTGTTTGAAGGTCCAAAACGATTTTCTCCAGCTGGTCTGGAATAGCCTGAAAAAAGATTATGTAGAATTATTTTAGACAAATAAAAAACAACAACAAACCTTTGGTCGTCTGTAGAGCCTCAAAATTGAGTAGCAAATGTCGAGCAAGTCATCCTCCTTGACACCGAATATACCATACCATGGTGGGTCCTTGCTCATAGGAATTTTCAGCTTCCTGGCTGACAAGTATATGCAGGCGCAGGCAATTGCCTCTGGGTCATAACGCACAAAAACGTTAGTCCTCAATGAATCATTCATGTAGTTCCTGTTGGAGAAATCAATTAAGACAGTGAAAATTTGGCGATGAAATATCAATTACCAAGAATACTGCATGAATTCCTCATTCTTCTCAAATCCCAGCATCTGAAGATTTATCACAATAATCTGTGAAAAACAAAAAACTTTTAAGTACAGAACTTTGTTTGAAAAACCGGACTTACCTTATGAGGATGTTTGACGTGAACGCAAAAACCAAGTTCCTTCAAAACCCTCCTCTCAGCCTTAATAACTTGAATTTTCAAATTGCTGTAGATCTGGTCCAGCACCACCGGCGCAATGGGTCTGCAACAAACAGATTTAGGGTCAAACACCCACCCCTGACACTTTTGCAGTTCTTAAAACCTATCGAGACCTAAATGAAAAAAAGCCACCCCTCTTTTAATCCCTCAAACAAAAGCCCATTTTGCTTATAGAATTCAAGCGGCAAAAGAAGAAGTGTCTTCAGCCGGTGCTCCGCTGTGCGCTCCTCGACCAAAAAATCACTCTAACCAAAGCACCACTCTATGTCCATCTTTGTCGGCCGAGCCTGCCTGCCTATAATAGGATCTGAAACGAAGCTCAGACTGGCATTAGCAAGCCGACTGTCTCGAAGCAAAATACCGTTTTTGGGTTGGACGGGGCAGGGGATGAGAGGTCACTACAACCAAAATTTAGGGCTGCGGAATGAGGCTGGCATTAACTTTAATGAAGTGCTTGTTATTTTACTACTATTAAATTAAAACCTGATCTTCGTGAAAATTACATTTAGATAAATGTAGAAAATCATTGTTAAAAAAAATTTGAAAAATCGTTTATCATTAAAAGGTTTCATACAGATCCCGAACCACAAGATACAGTGAGAAAACACGAAATTTAGATAATTTTGCAGTCTAAAAAAAGGACTAGGATTTTTTTTATGATTTTTTAAGGAGAAATTCCTCATTTACTGATCAGAGTTAAGACATGGCAGAATCACAAAATACTCATGTTACAATAAAAGCAAGAACAACTCTCTTCTACAATAATACCACCATTTTATCTGGCACTTTGAAAAATAAAACGCCTGCCTACAATAATAAAAGACTAATTTGACTTTGCTTTTACTGTACATAGTTTGTGATTTTTTTTTAACATTTGAAATTATTTTTCGAGATAAAATATAACACAATAAATTGCCATTGCTTTGTTTTATACACTGATTTATACACATAAGCTTCCACAATGCCTCGGGGACGTTTCAGGGTCCATCATCTCCTTCTAAAATTACTCACCGCAGTGGGACGCACTTTGCCAGCCTCGTAATGCACGCTTATAACAATCAGAAATGAGTAGAAAGTGACCAACCAATGGACCGACCGCAGCCGTTTTCCCTTGAGAAAGCAACTGCGGCAGTCGATTTTACCTTGAGCAACTCTTAACGTACGGTTCTTTTGGTTGTAGTGATTGTAGGAAGGTTAAGGGGCTCGGGGGACCGAACCGTGAAATGCGGGCGGCTGCACCTTCACACGCTAGTGGTGAGCGGTGAGAGGAGGAGGCTAAACACCCACCCACTGAATGTGTGGTTGCTGTTTGTTGGTGGTGGTCTGGGAGGACACACACACAGAATCTGATGGTGCTTGGCAGGTGGGGCTCGTGGCCCACGACCTTTCACATTCAATAGAGGGGCCATCTGTGGAGAGTAAGTAAAACGGCTTTGAGCAAGAATTCTATGAGAGCTTTCAATTTGAGGGCTTGTCAGAGTTGGAGGTGCCAAATTAGAGTTTTCGCTTCTCTCTCTGATTTCATGAACAGACAATGGCACGACCATCTCTGGCAAGGATTCTGTGTTGGGGAGCTAAAATTGCGAGAAGATTTGGTTATTAGTAGAAAAAGAAGATGATATAAAATATATAATAAAAGAAGTCAGTCATGAACTGGAGTACTCCTCCTTACCACATTACTTAAATTGTGTCAAAATTTTAAGACCTTTAGCTTTATCGAGTCCAAACTTTGATTTGATAACAGCAAAACTATGATGTAGACAATTAAGTTTCTTAAGTCACAATAATAGGTCAAGCAGGAGAGCTATAGGTCACTGGCCTGCTGGATCAAGACCAAAATAATTTTCAACTTGAAAGATTTCCAGACGGCCGTGATCCGATAACTCTCCAAGTGGGACTGAATTTGAGCAATAACTTACTTTCCAGCGTCGACTTGTTTTATGTGGCTGAATACGTTGATGACGTCTCGCACCCTTCGAGGCGCCTCCTCAATTTTGGACGCCAGGCAGAGGCAGCCCATGGCAAAAATCTCCATAGGATGGCGCACAAACGATTTGGAGTAGTAAAAGCGCTGAAACAAAACCTGCGCCGTGGCCATCGCGACCTGAAAAATGACGGTTATTTCAGATCTAGACTTTCAATATTGAGCAAGGAAGTTATGATGTAAATGATTGCAAAATTTCATACCTGTGGAAGTTTCAGCAGCATTCCTGCGGTCTGGATGAGTTCGCAGCCCAGGATTCGCAGGTCGATTTCTACCTCTTTGTCCAGGCCATCTTGCTCGGACGGTGTTGGCGAAAGCTTTTCCTCTGGCAAAAGGCAGTTGGTGAGTTGCAGGGAAATTTTGCCATAGATCGGCGGCTGCTGTTGTTGCTGAGCGCCGGACTGCGGTGCGCCCATCATGGGCGTAGAGCCGTTCAATTCGACCACCGTCGTCGTCATTGTCTAGGCGAATGGTCGATCTACAAATCCATCGGACAATGGGACAACCAGGAAGAAGAATTTCTGCAGAGAATTGAAGAAAATGTGGAGCGAAGTAAGATGGATGCTTCTTTTCCTCGTTCTGATAATTAAAGATGGCGTTGAAATGTGACGTCATCAAAAACGTTGCCAAATCGAATTGAATGAATTGAGATGCATTTAGCGGGAAATTCAAATGTAAAAAACAAATAATATTAAAAACATACATAATCCAACACATGATATCTATTAATTATAAGATAATTTGTAGCTAATATTCTGACGCGTTGCTTCACTAGAGTTTTCTTCATAATTAAATATTACATTATATATTTTTTTCAATTGAAAAAAGGTATTTTTCATTGGTATCTTTCATAAATTTACTTGAATTTACTCAGCATCCATAATTCATTTACATACAGTCATGTACATACACAATAGATTAATTTTACAAATACATGAACCTTGAAATCTAACAATGTAAAGTGAAATTATGTTATGAAGCGGCTTTTTTACTTCTAGTGGAACAAATGTCGTGGAAAATTTTCACTTCCTCTTACGTCTACGATCGACAGAAGAGTCGGATGATGATGACGATGAACTGGAACTGGATGAAGAAGATCGCTTGCGACGCCTTGGTGGAGACGGCTTCTTGCGGTTTGGGGATCTTTTGCGTTTAGGCGACCGTGACCTACGAGCCCGATAGCTCTTTTTGTCACCAGAGAGCTTCCTCTCCGACTTATTCCTGCTCCTTTGCGAATCTTTTTTCTCATCATCTTCGCGCAACTCTCCTTCTTCCTTCTCATCGTCAAATGATTTCTTTTCAGGCCTAAATAGCAAATTATTTATGTTGCAATTAGACTACAAATTTATTAAAGCTGAAATGAGTCCTTACACTTGATTTTGAGTTTGCAAAGGCGGTCTTTTATCCTTTTCAGCGTGACGTTTACGCCTTTCTTCTTCTCGTCTGCGTATTTCATCTTCACGCTGCTTCTTGATTTTCTCGATTTCCTAATATCAAAAATAATCATTGTGATGACTTTAAAAATGAAAAAAACTTTTAAAGCCAAACCTCAAATTTCTTGTAAGAAATTTTTTTGCTTTGTTCCTGACGCCAGTGAGGAGGAGTGATACTTCTAGATCTTGAGCGCGATGGAGTACGGTAACGCTAAAAATTATATTTTTTAGATAAGAACAAATTTAAATAAAAACCTGATTACCAAATTGCCTCTTCCCTTGACTGTCCTGCCGCTTTTAGTGCGACCTCGTATGTTTGTGGCCTTGCTTTCCATGTTTGTTTTCACTTCCGGATTGCGGCCGACAAGACGAGACAGAAATCTGTTGGATGGCACACTCGGAATTTCATCCTTCTTAATGTTGAAGGTGGTGACCAAGGGGTGGGGTACACCTGCCTCATCTCTGAATGCAGAATCTTCCTCAGGATCACTCCTTGCACTGCGGAAGTCAAAATGAGTGCCATTTCTTACAAATTATAATTGATCACACACCTCTTGCGTCTTTCTTTCTTTTTCTTCTTACTGACAGTCTCCTTCTCAGAATCGCTGCTTTCACTGCTGCTGCTGCTGACCTTCTTCTCTTTCTTCTTTTTTGGTCTGAGTATCAACTCTCCGCTTTTGGTAACCTTTATGTCTTGCAACGGTCTGAATATATTGTCAACCGGCAGATTATTGATTTTCTCAATCACTTCATGACCAGATACAACATGACCGAAGATTGTATGAATACCATCTAAATGTGGTGCCGGTCCTGTTAATCTATGATTTGGTTTAATGATAAGATCGTTATGTACAAAATAATCTTTATGAAGCTTACATGAAAAACTGGGAGCCATTGGTGTTTCTTCCTCTGTTGGCCATGCTCACCAAGTACTTCCTGTCATGCTTTCCCGTCAAATCCTCGTCTGATTTAGAAGGACCATTTTAATACATATGTATAAATACTGAAATTGTCCAATCAAAGTGCGTTTCATAGTTCATACCTTCGAAAGTGCCACCGTAAATCGATTCGCCACCAGAGCCATCACCCTCGGTGAAATCGCCACCCTGGACGACAAAATCCTTGATGACCCTGTGGAAAATGGTGCCTTCGTATTGCATTGGCTTGCCCAAGCTGCCAATGCCTTTTTCGCCTGTGCACAAGCTGCGAAAATTTTCCACCGTTCGTGGACATCGATCCGAGAACAGCTCAAAGACAATTCGGCCTGTGTCCAGGCCAGCGATGCAGATATCCATGAAGCATCGTGGACGCACACCGACCGTTGACGAAACAACGTTTTCGCCGTCAGCGGACCTTAAAAGCAAAGAACTTTTCAAAACAAATTTAGGGTCCATTGGTCGGCACTTACATGTCGCTGAGCTCTTCACTCGAAGAATTCCGATTAAAACAGTATGTTTTTTTAAAAGCGATCAAAAAACGCAGAGAAACCGGCGAAGTTTCAGAGCTTTAATTTTGAGAAGAAAACATTTTGCCAGCTACTTCAGGTTTACCAACAAAAAACAGCCACGCCTCCTTCTTTGTGCGTTGTTTATGCGCAAGTTTGGCGCTAGTTGTCCAACGGGGAGAGGGGAAACCGGTGAAACGCAGAAGGGGAATGGATTTTGTACACAAAGGAGTTAAAACGATCTGAGATTTTTGTGCAATGAAAGTATTTATTCTGAAGGAAAAAGTAAGATAATGAACAAATTTAATATGTTTTTTTTGTATTTCATACTTTTTTACATTTTGTGAAAATAGTCTGGAAGAAAAGTATGGTGTCTTACTTTTTGTATGTGACTCCTTTTTGAGACCGCCTGCAATCTAGGAGCTTTTGGCCACCCACCCTTTGTTAAATTTCTCCAAATCTTTCTGGAAATTCGTCACTTTTTAAAAGCATTCTGGTCCGAATTTGTAGTTTGCTGAGCTCATTGCACTGAAATAAGGCAACGACGGTCTGAGAGAGTGTGTTCATAAATCGCTAATTCCTCCTCAATTTCAGACCGGTGACCGAGAGTTGCAGTCGTGAGCCGACAAGACGAATAAGCTAAAGTCAGCCTGTCAGCGAGCGTTCATATTACATCCTCTGGCTCTCTTGTTCCGCCGCAATCTCGTTAAAATCACACCCCACAAGAATCTGCACACAACCATTTAATTGGTTTTAGACTTATACACGTAAGCTGCACCCCCAGATCGGCGACGCACCCTGCTATGCATTTCATTGACCCCCGCATTGATGTGTGATTCTCGTTGCAGGCCATCGTCAAAAACACGCTGCGACTATGTGTTCCTTGCCTCGTCGCATCATCAAGGAAACGCAGCGGCTCATGCAGGAGCCCGTGCCCGGGATCAGTGCTGTGCCAGATGAAAGCAATGCTCGCTACTTTCACGTTATAGTGACCGGGCCAGAAGACTCTCCATTTGAGGGTGGCCTTTTCAAGCTGGAACTCTTCCTGCCGGAAGACTACCCAATGTCTGCCCCTAAAGTTCGCTTCATTACAAAGATCTACCACCCCAATATTGACCGACTTGGCCGCATCTGCCTGGACATTCTCAAAGACAAGTGGAGTCCCGCCCTGCAGATCAGGACGGTGTTGTTGTCCATCCAGGCTTTGCTGAGCGCGCCAAATCCGGACGACCCCCTTGCAAATGATGTTGCCGAGCTGTGGAAAGTCAATGAGGCTGAAGCTATCAGGAATGCCAAGGAGTGGACACGCAGATACGCCATGGACAGTTAGTGGGACTGGCACACTGTGAAGTTTTTACTTTATTTCACTTCTTGATGCAAAAATCAATGCCTTTTGCGCATTACTATATGCCAGACGATCCCCTCTACTGTTTCAGTTTGAACTTCCACTGCAATGATTTACTCAATTAATTGAATGCCAGGGTAACTTTGTTTAAGCTTGTATGTATTTTTGCACATGTGGACTAGTGGCACTGCTGGCATCGGTGGTTTTCAATAGCGGTAAATAATATTCCCCCCATTTTAGTAGTTATTCTGCAAATTATCTTGTGAGAGCTGGACAAATTGCTCTTGCGCTCAAGTTACTTTGAAAATTATTATTTATTTATTCAAGAGTAAACAAAAATTATTTCCGCCAAA
This sequence comes from Neocloeon triangulifer, assembly GCF_031216515.1. Lineage (NCBI taxonomy): Eukaryota > Metazoa > Arthropoda > Insecta > Ephemeroptera > Baetidae > Neocloeon > Neocloeon triangulifer. The sequence continues at coordinate 195,458 of NW_026775545.1, forward strand.
ATTTTTATGATTAATCCCAAATCCATAAGCATGCAATTCCTAAAACCTGCAGCTTGAAATATCATTGAAAACATAATTTCCTGATGTAAAGAAATGCCTTGGGAAAAATAATTTCCCTGCATAAGATTAAGTCACTCTTGCTCGTCAGATTTCGATTATGCTTTTCGTTTGTCTGCCTCTCTCAAGCAAAAACAACTAATTGTATTATTTAATTATCTTGCATGCATGAATGATCCAATATGGAAGGAGAATTGGTGAAATATGCATAGTGAAATTTTCTCTCAATAGGCATCAATGATTATTTTTGAAAGTGAGGATAGATGCATATGTACACTTCGATGCGGAGATCAACTAATTTAGCCGTAATGTAAAATCTTTTTCAGTAGCGTTATTATCTTCTCTATCTTGTGCTTTAAAAATAAAGGATATAATAAAACAATGAATTCGGTTCTGGATTTTTCTGCACGCCACCTTTCTTAAATTTTGGTATCCTGTTCAGATCTTTTATCATTATCTTGTTATTTGAAATTTTTATTTACTTATTAAGGTTAAAATGAAATTATAATCAAAATGTTTTATAATTTTAAACATTTCATTTTATTTATATGTAATGGCATAATATTCAGAAAGCTTAGAATTCCCTTCATTGCGATTACAATATTATCAGCTTGAGGCTATAGTATTTTCCTATTGTTTAATCTTGGCCATCTCTGCATCCTTGCAGTATAGTTTTATATAACAATAAAATTTAACCAATATGCAACAACTGTATAACAATTTTTTAATATAAAATTTGAGTATTTAGCTTTTCTTGATAATAATAAATTGGAGTAATCAACAAATCCTCTACCGAATGACATGCAAAATTGTAGTCATGTTTTTTGCCATCCTAGGAAGTATGAGTTCCTCCAGGTTAGGGTTGACCTCAAGCCAAGTGTATTTGTCTATCAATCCAACCTAAATCAATATGCATCTTAGCTTTCCTTAATTTAAATGACTTCTGAGTGTTTCAAACCTCTTCTAAAGGCTGCCTGATGGAAATGAGCAAAGTCAAGCAAAATCCGTCACCTTCCACCTCAACATTCCTAGTCGGGGAATGCTCCACACTCAAAACACCATGAGGTCTGTGCTGCGGAAGCTCTGCTCCAAATATTTCCTGAAAGAGTAAAATAGTTTGATTAAAACCAAATTTTAAATTAAGTAACCACTGATTTTTGATAAATTTACCATCATATATTTTTTTAGTGTAGAATGCAAGCTTCTCCTGGGGTTAATTTCACAAGTGGGAATGTGCGCTTCTGTCTTTTCCGACAGCAAGATGTGAACTCGATTTCTGAATTTTATGTTCATTAGAGCAACGAATAAAAGTGGGTAACTTTTTTAAATCCTTACGTGTCTTTCTTTCGAACGCAAATTAGCAGTCTTAGAAGCAATTTAGTATGGTGCCTGGCAACGGGCAAAATCTCAGGATGCCACTGTTGTTTTTCTTTTATGGCTCTCCAGTACTGACGTCCGCAAGCTACAAGAGGCTCCACGTCCGATGCTCGAAGACTCAACTCGTTGATGTCAGAAATCCACTTGGCTTGCAACGATTCAGAATCCGCCTCAGCAGGTGTTTTTAGCCGTCCTGAATTTAAATAGATTAGCAAGTTAATGGTAAACTTTATGCTGTTGGATCAAAATACCTGCTGCATTGCCAGTGAAAACGAACCTGACCCAACATCCCTCCGCCGACTGAACCATTATTAAGGTGGTGCTTTGCATTGTTAATCCTGTCTCCTCCAAAACCTAAATTAAAAAACGTAATTAGTTTCAGGTATTAAATAATTCTTAACATAGTTTTATTAAAAGCTGCTGACCATAAACAAGTGATTACTGTTTTTGAGACAAAAGCTTTTGCGTTATTGACTTAATGGTTTAACCTTCTCTACAGTAAAAACAATAATATTAATATCATGCCTCTCTTTCAACAGCCTGTTGAATTGTCTCGCCAGCTTCGATATGTCCGGCTGGCAGGTACCACTGTCCGGCACAAGATCTTTTAGCTTCCTGCATCATTAGCACTTCTCCAGAATCGTTAATCAGTACAGCAGCAACGATGTAGCAAACATTTTTGTTCAATTGTGGAATGTAGTCGGAGGGAGCGGCTGGAGCTACGCCCTTGGCAACTAGAAAAAATAGAAAGGGTGGGTCCGAATATCAGAGAAACGATTCTTGAGAAACGTTTCTCGAGAAATGATTCTGGAGAAACGTTTCTCGAGAAACGTTTCTCGAGAAATGATTCTAGAGAAACGTTTCTCGAGAAAAGATTCTCGCGCAAGGATTCTCAAGGATCGATTCTTTAGTTGAATTATAAAGGCAGAAACGATCCTGGAGAATCTTTGCGCGAGAATCTTTTCTCAAGAAACGTTTCTCTAGAATCATTTCTCGAGAAACGTTTCTCGAGAAACGTTTCTCCAGAATCATTTCTCGAGAAACGTTTCTCAAGAATCGTTTCTAGAATCGTTTCTCTGATATTCGGACCCACCCAAAAACATTATTGAACTTCATTTATATGAAACACATTCGAATTGGTTGACTTTAAATTTTAAAAGGGAACTGGACAAAAAAGATGAAATTAAATAATTTTAAAATCCGTACCTGTCGCTTCATTTTGCGCCTCGAGGGTGAAGTCACAAAACTCCTGCGACTCCTTCAGGGCATCCCCATTCAGGAGTCTCTTCACGTTATCTTCAATCCTGTCCATTCCGCCGCAGTTCAGGCAAAAGACTCCTCAGCGGCCACGCAGACAAATTTAGGCGGCTCCTGCAAACGCATAAACACCTTCACGGATTTGGTTCGGTAGGTGACTTGGAACGTCGTTTCTGTTATGTTTGTATGTACATACACAGAAACACACGCATACCTGAGCTTCAAGAAATGGGATAGGTGCGTATCGGTGATATCGACCCTGACGCAAGCGGGGGACCTTCGCGGAGAGGTCTATCACCTCTCGGGACGTTCAAAAATGCGTGTCGTGCATGCTGGTTGGTCGGCCGGACGGAGAAGGGACTAGGGCAACGACAGGGGAGCGCCAGCGCCCACTTTTCCCAAACACCTTCAGATAATTTGAAAAACGCGCCGAACTTCGCGACAACGAAAACAATCTGATTGGTCGAGCTGGGCTTTCTCGCGATCGCTGATTGGTTGCATTGTCTTTGCTCGTCTTTGATTGGCCCTCGCTCCCGGTCTGCGGCAGTGCTACGCCCTCCTCATCTTTGGCTCACAAAGTTAGTCGAATGGTTTTGACAGTCAACAACAACAACTACTTGTTTCTGCTCGCCCCAAGGTGTTCCGGCACCCGTGCGGCTTTGTAGAAACTTTTGCAAGTGCACCAGGTACCCTAGCTGCGGTTTCCTTCGACGAATTCGGCCGTCCGTCGGCGGTATTCGGTGAAGGAATGGCTGCGAAAGTCAGGTGGAAGGTGTCAGCGACTTTCCTGGCAATGCAGATTTTCTTCTACGGCTCGGCAATTGCATTATTTGAACACAGAACGTGCAGTCATGTGCCCCCCAAAGACGAAGAGGTGAGAAATATAATCCTATATCTAATTATTACATTTATTTGAATTTAAATCTTGCAAAGTATCCAATTAAAATCTGAAGGCCACAGCTATGTAATTGTGTATGTAACATGCTAAAAATAATAATTATTTTTTAACGTTTTACATAATAGCATTTGGTTGTATGTATTTTTGATCATTTTAATTTTTAACAACTTTTTTAGTATTTTATTTATTTTTCTCATCTAAAAACTTCTTACTTTGTAAAGCCTAGATCAATTTACTGCATGCAAGGACGTATTTGATTGGCTCGAGATAATTGGCGTGTGCCACAGACTAATTAACTGCTGCAATATTTTCTGGCACAAACGTTATTTACATCAATTTAGACGTTTTTGCAAGATTCACTCCATAATTATGGCTACTTATGAAAAGCAATATAAACCTGAAAATTTTAATTATGAAAATTATGAGCAAAATTATTGAGAAAAATATTATTCAGGTGCTGAATTTAGCCGTAGCTCTTAAAGCTAAATTTGTAATATTAAAATTGTTATTATCAATCACGTCATGTTATTGAATATTTTAAAAAGGTGATTTTTTTAAAGATATTTATTTATTAATTATATTACACTTCCAGCCAATTTCTGAGGAAATGATCGTTTAACATAATTAGCATAATTTCTTTCTTTTTGACTTGTTTTGCAAAAGTTTTATACCGTAAAATGCATAAATTAGCTTAAATCAAAATCAAATAAACTGCAAAAAACTTACTTCTTTCATTATAAGATATCAGAATAATTAGAAAAACTCCAGATTTACGAATTTAAAAAAATAAAATATATTTTTGAAAAAAAAAAATATTGTTTAATTCTCAGCTTCCATTATTATTTCTTCTTGCACATAATGCGACAATAAGTGGAATAGGACAAAAGAAGAAAGAGCGATCCATTGTTTTTTGGCAATTTTTTTTAATCTTGTGAAAAAGCCAAGTCTAGAAATTATTCCACATCTATTGTTAAAAAAAAGTGTTTTCTTCTTCTTTGGTTTACATTTTAAATATTTTCCTTTTCCTTAAATACTTTTTAATTGGGTTTAATTTATTTTTTCTATAAAATATAAATCAAATGCGTGATTGAATTGTTATTGATTACAATTTTCCGAACAACTTTTGATAATTTTTGAAAGTACTCTCTCACCTTCTTTGTGGCGCTCATGAAAAATTCAAATGCATTAACTCAAGTCACCCTGCTGGCAACTCCAAAGTATAACTGCACTTTCTCCCAGTTTCGAGTTTCGTGGGCGATCAGCTGGCAAGGCAGTGTGTGTCTTTAAATCGCGATAAATTACAACTTTGCGGTGACATTTTGCTTCCCAAATCGCAAAGGTGAAGAAGAAACGTCTCCGAACTTTCCAATTCACAAGAAATTCTTGCGGGCCCAAAAGTTAATCCTGCGTTGAAATGCTCGAGTGCACACTCAATAAAAATAAAAATGCTCAAATTTTTTCTGCTTCTGTCCGACTCATCACGTTTTGCAGCTGACGCGCTCTGAATGCCGCGCTGATTAATACACTTTGTGAATATTCAGGCGAAATATACAGTTTTTGGCCCGCAGGAGAGATTTGCCCGTTGGCTAGTCAATTTTTGCTATTAACCCTATTTACGAATGACTGCAGCGAGTAAAATCTTGGCTGTGCTTTTTTTAATATTATAATTTTTCTCAAAATTATCACATTATTTTAGTGCTGAATTATTTATAATTTACAAGTCACTGTGATCAATTAATTCTGTAACATTATTAAAATCAATATTTTAATTTTTTTTATAAAATTGAATTATTTATTTATTTGTTTGTTTGAAGAAATTGACACTTGATCATGGAAGTGAAGAACTCGGGCCTTTTTCTCGTTGTGAAAAAATGTTTCTATTAAAAAACAAAACGGCTCTACCCGTTTCGGTCACGGTTAGCTATTTCGTAAGCAAGAAAAATAAAAAAAATAAAATCAGAAAATTTAAAAACTACACTTTTTATATAGCAAAACACTCAAAATTAAAACTAATAAATTGTATTTTTCTTTCTCATTAAATAGGGTCGCAGATTGTGACTGAAACTGGTAGAGCCGTTTTGTTTTTTGATGAAAACATTTTTTGACAATAAAATTCCGTTTAATTATCTATTTTCAATTAAGATATATTAAAATAACAAAACATCCTAAAATTAACGTAGACTAGCTTTTGCATCTGTTTTGCTTGTTGATTTCTACTCGTGCTCCACTTCCGTTTTTTTCCAAACACCGCGCAGTGGTCAAAAAGAGGACGCTATTTTTATACTCCTTTGTCATTTTGTTTACATTAGCTTTCCAATTTTTTCTTCTCAAAGACCATTGCAATTCTCAATAAATTTTGTTTTCTAATAAAAATACATCAATTTACAAAAACTGCTCGTAATAATTATTAGTGAATTATGAAAAACTAAATACAATATTTGGGCGTTTTTGCAGGTTGTTCGTGGAGTGCACTTGGAGGAGGGTCACATAATTAGGAAAAGAAGTCTGGACCAGCCTCTGAGGATACTTTTGTACTACGACGAGAGCGTTTACAGGTATGAACAGTAGTAATTTTGCTCGTGTTTTTACAACAAAGAAACTGGCACGCGTTATAGCGGCGATCGCAATAAAATGACGTGGACGTGTCAGTCGGATAAAGTGGGTTTGTGAGAGAGAGAAAAGTGCTGGTCATGGACTGCTGATACTAATGCAGCTCTTTTTCTTTTAGAAAATCATATATTATGTAGATAAATAGAACATTATTTTTAAATCATTTTCATTTTTCTTTTATGAGTTTTTTATTGTTTTAGAAAAACAATATCCTACTCTACAAGTTTTGGCTGCCATAATTCTTGAGTTGTGAAATTATTTTGACAAAAATTATCACAAAAATTAATTTTAGCAAGTTTTGTCATCAAAATAATAATTTTTTTTTAGTAAAATTGTTTATGGTTATAATTTTGTCACAAAATAAAAAAGAAATTTGAAAATGAAAAATAATTTATTCATCTCTCAACCTCCAGTGGGAAAGGTTCGCTCAAAACACACGGTTCTATATTCTGACCAAAATTAAATCTGTAAAAAAATCCAAATGTAATTGCCATATTTTTGTAAAAATTATTTGGTGAAAAAATTAGAACTGAAAAGAAATTTTTCTAAACAATGATTTATTTTATGAGCGGTTCACCAAAATATTTTCATGTAAATTTTGATCGTGATGATGGAAATAGTCATGCTTCATTATTTCACGATTACAAAACGGAAAAAATTGATCTTTGGCTCTGCCTGATTTACGCTCACCCAGTAAATTGAATGAGAAGGATCGTGAAGAACAATTCACGTGTGACAAACTCCGGCAATTTTATTGTTCACGGACGAAATTTTCATTATCAGTTATCACGATTACAGCGGATTATCTCTTTCTATAATCCTTGGCCTAGTGTGATTACGAAATCTACTTCCAGTCTAGCCTTCGTCTCGTCAAATCGTTCAATCTTAATTTTATTTCCAATAACAAAAATAAAACAATTGAATTGTAAATTGAATTGCTAAATAAAAGAATTACACATAATTTTGTACTAAATGAACTTTTAACAACTGTTTCCGCAATTATGCAAAAGTCCCAGTCGGTATTTCAAACGAGGCTTTTCTTATGTCAGATTACGAAGGCAGTTTCACGGTTGGACGTGTGGAGCACGGAAACAATGAAGTGGAGCCGCGCTCTCGTTGGCCGCTGGGAAGTGGAAAGCGAGCGAATTAATTTGGCCTTCTCACTGCACTGTGAATATAAGGTTGAAAGTTCTTTACTCCCGTGCCAAATCACTTTCTATTCTCTATAGCGGCTCCTCGATGAAAAAAAAAAAATAAATCGTAGCAATGAGATGAGATCAGAGTGGAATCTTTTTATCCTCACGATCTCACGACGCTGATTCGGAAATGTCTCGTTCACACAGCAGCTTTATCTAAGGCTCCGTCAATTTTAATCTCACAACCATGACTTGAATTTCAATTGGGTCACAAATTTATTTTACCATTATAAATTTTACATGTTATTAGTGTTTATTTGTCCGAAATTTTTATTGAGAACTTGATTGCCCTGAATTATTGAAAATAATTATATGTCAGTTAATATATAAAACAACAAAAATGCAAACAATTAGAAAAATACTTCATTAGAAATAATAAACCAAATAATGCATACAATTTTTATACATTGTCACTATCAATGAAAAAATTTAAATAAAGAACGTTAAAACCGGTTAAACTTTTATTATAGCGAATAAAATTAAAGATAATTTTTTATTTTTCTTGTGATCTATTTTCCATTGATAAATAAAAAAAAATCTTTTTTATTGTTGCTATGAAATTTTGTTAAGATAAAATCGTTATATTTTTCCTGTCGAGCTAGAATTTTTTAAAGATTATTTCGATTATGCTTTTGATTCCTAAGTGAAAGAAAATCTATTTTTTATTATACGCTGTGAGACCGTGTGATTCTGATTGTGAACCAAACCTCAATTGTAATTGAATCACGAATCGCGGCACCCACTTGCCATTTAAATTTCTCCAGAGGTGATGCGCGCTCCTTTCAAAGGGCACTTTTGTTATTATTTTGATGATCTTTCTTTCGGTAGGTGCAAAACAACAACTATTGCGCATCCAGAGATGTGCACGAATTCTCATTTCGTTGCGAAACCGCCTGCATAAAATATAATGAATGGAAGCATGAAAACGTTTTCTCTCTCGCTTTTTATTTCCTGATGAAAAGAAGAAATTGCGTTCGCCGGTGTTACAGATTTTTTTTGCTTCGGCGTGACTTAAATTCTTATTTTTTTACTGCTCTTGAGCCGAATCCATCGTCTTGCGTTAAATGGAGCCTGAAATGTCTTGCCTTGCCGCTTCTGATCATTTCCGATATTGGCAGTTCTTCATTTATCTCTCCGCCAATTATCTCGTTTTATGCCAATGTCGGTGCAATAAAGTTGAAAGAAATTGAACGAACGAGGCGGTCGTAAATTGGGCTTGCCAATTTTCACTAATTTGCCAACCTTAAGTATTTTTCACTTGAAATCATTAGATTGTATTACTCAATTATTTATTCTGCTGGAAAGTTATTTTAGCTCATAGTTTATATAATGCACGTAGAAAAAAACTTAATAAATTAATTAATATAAACTTTTAAAATGAGGCTGTAGCAAAAAACGGGCTGATTAATTTTGATAATAAATTTTAAATTGGTTTTATTTTATATCATTTCCAAGGAGACAAAAAGTAGTAAAAAAAAAATTGAATTTATTGCAAGAACTGAATTTTAGAAACATTGTTTCTTATGGGAATTTTCTAAAATATATATTTATTTTATCAAAATTAGCCAATACTAACAATAATATGTCATAATTTTCAAGATATAATTAATTATTTTTTATTTGAAGTTCAAATTGAAAGTAATAAAGATGTTAATATTATTTGATTTCCGGGTGCACCACCTCCAATCTTTCCTCGAATCTATAAAAACGCCGCAAAAGTATTTTCGAAACTCTCTCACAAGACACTTAGCAAGATTATGCACAAACGTCGCCCGTCGTCGAAAGGAGAAGCTCATAAATTTGTTTAACCTCAGGGGCTATCTTGGAGAGTTTTAATAGCCTCAAATTCTCACTATTCAAGTCAAGTGAAACTGTTTCTGCTGAACAAAGAAAATCTCCAGAAGTGTTTCCTTGAATGACCGCTTCGTAATAATTATTAATTATGCAAGTTTTCTTTGCACCAGTGAAATTAAGTTTTTCCTCATTTCTCTTCATTTTTTTATACCCTTTGCAATTAATTTTGTTCCATTCCTGTGTTGCAGACTTGATCGAGAGAAATTCGAGTTAATTAATGTGAGTATTTTTAAACCAGAAAATTATTAATTGTATTAAAACGCATTTTTCTGTCCAACAGAATACAATATTACCAGAGGCTGTTCACTTTTGGGAGCAGGCGCTCATGGTGAGGAAGACTGCCAATGTAATTAGACTAAACAGGTGAGTCAAAATGTGCTAAATCTCACCGACAGTCTCTAATATTTTGTGTTCACAACCTTCGCAGAAAGTGTGAAAACAACCAAGTTTTCTTCAGGAAAGGCGAGCCGCATGTTTACTGCAAAAACGCCTGCGAGTCGAGAACCATGTGTGGCGAAGTGCAAGTGCCCGAGTCGCACCTCGACGTGAGCACGAATTTCCCTTTTATGTGCTTAAAAAATTTACGATCTTCCGCAGGTTTGTCGCGCGTGCAACGCCACAGGGCAAAAGTGTGGAGAGGTCGCTGGCAGTACGGCAGGTCCTGGAATCGCCAATGCCGACTTTGTTTTCTACGTGTCCGCGATGGAGACGGAAAGGTGTCACAAGGGAATGACCGTGGCCTACGCGGCTCATTGCCAACAGGAGGCCGCACTTGACAGGTGAAATTTTGAATTTCTGCCAAATTTGAGGACCTAATTCATCTTTTGATCTCATTTGTTTTCAGGCCAATTGCCGGTCATGCCAACCTGTGTCCGGACAGCATTAGCACAAAACCCCAAGAACTGGAGATTTTGCTGTCGACGGTCAAACATGAAATTCTCCATGCTCTCGGCTTCTCGAGTAGTTTGTACGCATTTTATCGAGATTCGGACGGAAATCCATTAACTCCAAGAATAGACAACGGCAAACTAGTATTAAATGAAAAGTGCGTATTTTTTACATATCAGTTGGAAAAACGTTTAATTAATCTATATTAACAGGCTTCAGACAAGACAGTGGAGTGAAAAGGTCATCAGGACGTTGACGAGGAAAGATTGGAAAGTGAGAGGAGGGAATATTACGAGAATGGTGCAGATGGTCGTTCTACCGAAAGTTGTGGAGGAAGTCCGAAGGCACTTTGGCTGTGACAGTTTGGAAGGAGCTGAACTGGAGGACCAGGGCGAGGAAGGTACCGCAATGACCCATTGGGAGAAAAGAGTCTTTGAGGTGATTGCAGCAGCTTGTGTGGACGAAAAAAAATATTTACTCTTGTTTTAAACAGAACGAAGCCATGACTGGGACTCACACTCAAAATCCAGTCTATTCGCGCATAACTCTTGCGTTGATGGAGGACACGGGCTGGTATCGAGCCAATTATTCCATGGCCCAAGTGCTGAGTTGGGGCAAAGATTTGGGCTGCGACTTTGCACAGAAGTCTTGCAAAGAGTGGATGGACAAGAGAGTGAAGCTGTAAGTCTATCAAAAATACGGCTGTGCAAAATTAAAATAATTTATTTCTGCAGCGGACTTTCTATCCACCCGTACTGCAATAAAGTGAAAAAAGACCCTCTTGAAACTGAATGCACGGATGACCGGAGTTCTGTTGCCCTCTGCAATTTGGTTGAGCACTCGGGGTATTTACCGACAAAATACCAGGTTTGTTTCGACTAAATTCCTATGCTTCAATAACATAATTTTTTTCTCAGAATTTCGACGCAATTCCTCACATAAGTCAAGGGTCCGAAGGGAAATACGGAGGTTCCGTAGCTTTGGCTGATTACTGTCCTTACATTCAAGAGTTTTCGTGGCGCGCGAAAAATGTGGTCGTCCGAGGATCCCATTGTTACTTTGAGGAAAATAATCCCCGTATGATAAATCTAAAATAAGAAACTTTCTGCTTAAATTGTATTTTTAGAGCCGGAAAAGAACTTTGCCCTTGAAAGCTACGGTGAAGGGTCTCGTTGTTTCGATCACACAGGGTCAATGTGGGAGGAGCGCACCTGTCGGCAGGTCCGACTGTGGCAGCACTGGGGCTCCGGTTGCTACAAATACAATTGCCACGGAGGTCGCATCAACGTCATTGTGGCCAATTACACCTACACCTGCTACCACAAGGGCCAAGAAATTCCGATCAAAATAATGGCAGACGAATGGCTGCACGTTGGAGCCCTTGTGTGCCCAAGCTGCGAGGAGCTGTGCGAAGTAAGCCAATTTAAATTATCTTGCATCACAATGTTGGAATTTTATTATATAATTAAGCATTTTTTTTTAAACATTTATTTACAAATTAAATTTCTGTACAGGATGAACTCCAGAGTGTCGGCGCCAGCTGCAAGCCTCCGATCAATTCGTTATCCAAGTACCAAACTCAGCAGGACGAATTGACATGTTCTGCGACCAGTCCTGGCGATTCAAGGTTGCTCATCACTCTTCTCGTTATTCTTATTCTTCGGCTGGTTCCCTAATGACTTTTGCTCAAATGTGGGTTGCCATGCAAGAAATGTTAATGTGATTGTTACCTGTGCTGTCAGTCACTGACATTACGCACTACTCAGTTAGCTTATGTGTTTAGTGGGCAAATTAGATTATTCTGGTTAATATTATTTTTTATATAATAAGTCTGCCGGACAAACTGCTCAGAATTTTATTTTACGATAGATATTCTACTTAATTAAATTCAACGAGGATGAATCACCCTCGGGGTCTTTTAAGTTTTCTGCATCAATTATTCTGCATTTGAAGTGATTATAGCTTTTTAAATTATGATCTCAGTTAGTACGACCTGTCATTTGTCAAAGTGTATAAGATCCTCATATCAGGCGAGGTCTTAAGATTAATCAGATGTTTCAATGTGATCATGTACATCATCGACGAGTAATTTTAAAAAAGATTCAATTAAATATTACTTAAAACTTAACATTTCTGGATGGAATTTTCATTTCTCCAAATAAAAATGACGCCACGTTTTTTTTTTTTTTTTTGAAAACAATAATTAGATTTATTGATCATACAAAAAAATCATCCCACGCACTCGGCCCATACATCAACGTCGTTGAACGCCCTTCAGATTTTCGGAATTCTTTCGAGTTTTCAGTACAGCAGCTTGTTCCTGAAGGTGTAGGCACAATACCAGACCACCACGGCCAGGGCAGCGGCCATGAACTCTGAATTGACCCAAGGGCCCTGATAGGAGCCAGGGTGGTTCAGCAGGACACTCACGAGGGGCTTCACCGAGCCCAGATCGTCTCCGCTGCGAATGGCCTTGCGCAGGGCAGCATAGCCTTCTTCGTCAAAAAGATTGATGTTGAAGTTGCCACTGCGAGCCTTCTTCACCTCTTCAGTCCAGCTCACCTGAAAAAAAATGTCAAATTGTAAATTAATATTTTAATTTTCCCATTCAAAAATTTGTTAAATTATTATTATTATTCAATTAATTATTAAATTTTTTTAAAAAAAAAAAACGTTTTTTGGAATTGGAAGAAAATTTCGTTTTTCTTTTTTAATTCAATTTTAAAAGTTAAGGGGGGGTGTGTACATCTGATGGGGGGATTTTGTGAATGGTTTTGAAGACTTTTATAAGATAAACTGGATCAATTTGTCGATGAATTTGATAAAATTCATTTTCCCTGATGACGGAGGGTGGTACCTGATAGTGGTTGTCGTCGCTGGTCCTGGCAGCAGGCAGAATCTTGCCGTTGACCTCGGCGTACAGGGGCAGACCCTTGATGGCGTTTGAGCATTTCAGCGAGAATTCGGCCACGTAGGCGATATTGGTGAGCACGGTCGCGTCCTGCGTCGTGTACGAAGTGGCCGACACCTCGGGTTTGCCGCAGGAGTCGGCACTCGTCCAGGAAACGGCGCACACGGCCAGCAGGACTGACAGAAGGCTTCTTGCACCGGCCATTTTTCGTCCAACGTGGAAACAGGCGGTGGACAACTCGAAAGAAAGAAAGTTGAAGAAGTGCCAACATGATAAAAATAATTCAAGTTAATTTCAGTCAAAACTGATGTTTTATGCTAATTTTAATTATGTCTTCTTCTTATTAATGCTAAAAATATAAAAATTAAGTCATTTTTAGAAAGGAAAATTAATTTTGTTTAGTTAAAACAAATTTTTTTTATTTCCTCATTTCACCCGACAGATGGCAGCACTAATTTCACTTTGATTTTTCTTTTATTTTCCTGCGGCGCGCACAATCTTTTGCCTTTTCGCTGTCACTGCCAGATTGCCACTGTGCCGCAGAACAGATGCGCTGATTACGACGGGATCCTGGTCCAGCTCCATCGCTGCTGGATTTTGATGCTGTTCTCTCTTCTTTCGAGTTCATTCCCGAGATACAGAGTCCATGCAAACATATAACTCTTTATCTCGTAAAAAGCGGTCGTACCTTTTACACAACTTTAAATGAGAAAATTTAAACAGTATAAAAAGTGAGTTTAAAGAGACGAACATGAAGATCAAAGGATTTCTGAAGGTACATTTTAATATATAATTTTAAACCATTTTTGCTATAAATTGTATTTTTTTGTTTTCATTTAAAACATCAAATTAATTTTTTTTAAATCGATTGCCTTGATTTCTATTGTATATTAATTCCAAAATTGAAGGTTTAGAAATTCGTTAGACCCAATTTTCAATTTATTTGCAAAAATCGTCTGTGGTTACCCTGTCTGTACACACAAAAAATATGCCGCAGATTAAACGAGCTTGAAAGGCCCGCAAAAAAATGGGCTAATAAAAGCCGTCCATAAATTATTCGATGCATGTGTGGTTTTGATATAATTTATTACTCACGCCAGCACCGAAACAGAGAATTTTTTTCGTCGGGCGCGCGAACAAAAAAGAAAAGCAGAGGCGGCTTTCAGATAGACAAACACTCGAAGCCTTTTTTCTCTCCACTCGCGCCCATCAACATTATAACATAAAATAGCAGCGCAGTCATACAGCGTCGCTCCGACGAGCAGTAATAATACAATGGAAGGCCTTTTGCAGGTGCTGGTCCTTTTTGGTCTGCTTTTGGCCAGAGCCGCCGCCGAAATTCGCACGAGCACCGCTTCACCTTCGGTCAGCAGGAGCACCGCCGCCGTCGTGCCCTCGACCGTCGCCAGCAACACCCAAATCAACGACGCCCTGTCCAGCTCCCTCAGAGATGTTAATAGTGAGTTTTGAAAGTTCCACCAGAATTTTTCTTTCAATTAAAAAAAACAATTATTTTTTATTTGAATTTTGTTTTTATTTTTTAAACACAAGCGATAAGAAGATTTAAAGGTAAAAAAGACCGATTGTGAAAGTGAAAATTTAACAATAAGATTATCTTACTTAGCCATTTTAAGGTTTTACAATTAAGAGTAAATTGGGTTCAAATTTGCAAGGCTGCAATATTTTTACTGTTTCAAAACGTTTTAAAACTAGTCGAGCGGCTCTTTAGTGTGTTTATTTATCCAAACTTCCAATCGTTACATACATGAATTCTTTTTGTGCCAGGATTTTATTGCTCATCTCTCCGCACCAAGAGTCGAAATTATATACAAACAAATTTAATATTGCGCCGACATTTTTATTGATCATTGCATAGATTAAACCTAGTTCAAAGGCGCGTATAGAAACGTGCTGCGTTTCAAACTTCTTAAGAAATTATTTACGCAAACAAAGGTTTTTTTAAATATAAAAAACATATTTATTATTAATATTCATTAACGCATTAAAAACCTCTCAAAACTACTAAAACGAATCAAAATTATCTCAAATGCCTACAATTAAAAACTGCAAACTTCTGTGGCTGATTTTTACCTAATTAACATGCATTATGCGAATTTAATAGTAATTTTTTTGCGTTCGGCGGGGGCAGACGGAGTGAAAGCGCGCTGAGAACTAACAAGCAAACGAACTCTTCTGCTTTAAAAAAGAACTGCCGTCGGTCCATTCGATAACGTAAACACGCTCGCGCCTTGCAAAAACATTCGCGCAGAAAAAACAGTTTCAAGCAGGTTTGGCTCACCAGATTATTATTTTGCACACACACACTATTTTCCTTTCTATTTTCGTCCTCGGCTATAAAATCGAGCGACTTTGAGCACAAATTACATGAAAATTTAAGATTCAGATTTGCCATTACAAAATTTAAGGCCGTCTTGTAAATTTTTATGCATCTCTTATGTTGTAGCGCTTGCATAATTTTATTTCAAAAATTTTATCATTTTTCTATTTTTGTATAATCTTTTACGTGCTATTTATGCACAGCCCTCCGGCCGACGTCTCCAACGAGTTTTTTATTATTTTAATTTTTTTCCGAGTTGAAATCCTCTATCAAGGGTTGATTCACCATAATTTGAAAGTTAAAACTAAATTAAAGCAAAGAGTATAGAGCTCAAGCCTGAAATGTTTCTTTAGTCTAAACCATACCGCTATTTGCTATTCATAAAAATTCAAATTGTTTCGTTAGCGGCACGATGTTTTTTTTTTAATGCAGAGAGGTCAAAGATAGTGACATCATCGTTGCTCATATTCAATTTCGCACACAGCGAAAATCAGAGGCAGTTTTTTATACACTCCTTTCTCATCTTTATTTATTTGACAATGAAATGAGCATTCAAATAAAAAACTAATGAATTCTCATTGTCTTTATTTGCACACTCAATATAATTATTATTATTTTCTTTCTTCTCAGTTCAGCTTGAGAAATTCAACTCGTTGTATTTGGGAAAGTTGGAATCAAAGATTCTTGCGATTGCGACGCTCATGGGTCACATTGACAGCAACGTCAAGCATCTTCAAGTAAGCGACATTTGCTTAAATTTTCATTTTTCTTTAAATTTGTATTGTTTTAATTTGGTGCAGGAGAGAGCACACGTTTGGGACACGTTTCAGCTGCACGTGTCCGCCTGGAACGAACAAATCAAAGCCTTGGATCGCAAAGTCGATTTCATCAGCAGGTGAAAGCACCGCCAATTTTGTGTGATGAAATTTAATCAAATTAATTTTAAAGAGGTCAGGAAAGGTTTGAAGTTTTTGACGCCAAGATGAACCAGATGCTGGGCGCGCAGGAGGAGCAGCTGCAGCGTGTGTCCGGCCGGCTGGACGAGATCGACTCTCGCTTGGGCGGCATCGCCAAGAACATCGACGACAACGCTGCCGGCGCCAATAACGAGCCATCGACACCTCTCCTGGGCGAGTTTGCGACCAGAGGAGTCCTCAGCACGCTCAAGGTATTAATTTTATTAATTCGAATTATCCTTTTCTCATTTCAAGTTTTTTTTTTTAATTACTTATAAAATCTTTGCATGGAAAAGCCTCATTTTAAAATATATAAATAAAATTTTTCGCTGATTTTCATCTCGTGGATATTTAAAAATAAAATATATAGATCCAAGCAATCTTTCCCTTGCAAATCGTCTAGGCAAGATTCCTTTTTAGGGAGCACAACCTTTTGCCTGTACACGCCAATTTTTCACGCAAGCTATGCGCGTGGGCTTTTTGCAAACAAGGAAATTTGCATATCTGATTGTTCTTATTTTCCCCTGTTAAATGTTTTTCTTGAGTTAGATAGATTTAACGTTTGTTGGCGAAGCAAGTCAGAGATTTTGCGTGAAAAAACATATAAACGTGCAAAAATTCCATTAAAATCCGACTTTTTAATAAAAAATAAAATACATCTAAGCCGCCGCTGATTTTTTCACTTCAAAGGTACTTTTTAGCGTCTTGAGCTAGATTTCATGTTTGATAGCGATGCGACTAACCAAGATGATTTTTATAAGTAAAAATAAACGTGGAAAATGCAAAAGCAAAAATAAAAAAGCCAATATTCCCATAGCAAAATAAATACTTTTAAAGCCTCCGATGCAACTGATAATCACTTCAAAATTAATTTATAGCGTCCTGAGCTAGATTTCATGTAGTTAGCCATGCAACTAACTTAGATTGTTTATATTTGGAAAAATAAACTCGGAGAAAAAATCCTTTTTCAATCAAAATAAATACTTCAAAGCCTCCATTCACCTAAAAGTTACTTTTTAGCGTTCTGAAAATAGATATTCCTTCAAGATTATTGTGACAAGCGCACTCATTTGATTTGGAATAATTTCAACTTTTATTTTGCCATTATTAGGGAATCGAGAGAAAAGTTGACAAATTAATAGCGCAAGCAAAAGCAGACGAAAAGTCTCACGCGACGGCAGAAAAGGCAGCGTCAAAGTGTCAAGCGCCTTCGTCCGTACTTGAAGCTCTATTGCAAGACGTGGCCTCCAAGGTTGACGTCATATTCGACCGTTTACCTGAAGAAGTGAGTTTAAATATATATAATAAAAAAATACTCATTGCGCCCGTTTACTTTTAAAGGGTGAGGTGGAAATCCGCGGTATGGACAGCAGGGCCTGGCGCCGCATGGCCTCTCCTTTGAGGAGGACGTGGCGTGCTTTGGAGAGTGTCGAGAAGGCAGTCAAAAGTTCAGAGGAAACGACTGCTCAGCTCAAGAGGGGCCAAGAACACCTCCTGAAGCTTGCCAACCACACGCTGCGACATTCTGTTCAAGTTGGATCATTATTTTTTTTATATTTATTTTAATCAAATAACTTCCCTAAAAATTGTAGGGGTCCGAATGCTGCCGGAAGCACCGAGATGAAAATCAAAACTTGACCGTTCGAGCAACAAACTCGTGCATCTCAGCCGTCTCAGAAAGTACGGAATTGACGCTGCGAAACATGCGTGACCTGCTGACCAACACCAGTCACGAAATCGAGCACTTGGAAGATTTAATTTTAGATCACATCGCTTACAACAATACCTGTCCTTTTGAAAATAATGTAAGATTTGATATTCTTGAAAATATTTAATTAATTAAATTTCAATCCAGTCGATGTCAAACGAAGACGAATCCGATTTAATGTCCCCAAGCCTACTTGACTCTGACTATGAGGACGTAAGCACTAAAACGCCTCACCATTCAAGCTCAGGTAAATCGAAAAAATTCCATCAGTGGTCCTGCAGTGACATCAACGGCAACAGTGGAATCACAAGTTTGCTTGGAGAGGACGTGGCTGTTGGACACAAAGTCGAGGCCAACGGCGCCCAAAACTGGCTGTACTGCGACCAGGACACGGACGGTGGTGGATGGACGGTTGTGCAACGACGAGGCCATTACGGCAAACTTGAGAACTTCACGCGCCCCTGGGAGGACTACAAAATTGGCTTCGGGGACTTGAGGAAAGAATTTTGGGCTGGCAACGACTTTCTGCACCACGCAACGTCCGGCGAGAGACCAGTCAAGCTCCGAATCGAGTTGAGAGACTTCGAAGGCAATTTCACGTAAGTTAACAAATTAGTGAAATATAACATTGATACAATTTTAATTTAATTCATGCAGTTATGCCGAGTACTCATTATTCAGAGTTGGGTCTGAGAAAACAAATTTTAGACTCACCGTGGCCGGCTATTCTGGAAATGCGTCCGATTCCTTTAGCTCGCACAATGGAACGCCGTTTAGCACAATCGACAAAACAAACGACGAATCACCTGCATGTTGTCCATGTGCTAAAACATATGCAAGCGGATGGTGGTTCCATAGGTACCAAAGTTTTAATTTATTTAATAAATTAATTTAATAATTTTATTTGAACAGCTGTTTTGAGGCTAACCTGAATGGCGAGTACTTCATGGATCCAGAGGGCAACAACGATTTCCAAGGAATCATTTGGGAGAAGTGGAGAGATGATTACAGCTTGGCACACACGGAAATGAAAATTCGACCCCTCGACTTTGAAGGAGGCAGTACTTAATATAAAAATCAATTAAATTGATTGTGTAATGTTGCAATTTTTGAACACGAAACAAAAACTATAATTTATTAAATAAAATACTTTAAGACTTGAAAGATTAAGATTAATTTTTTTCTGACGTTTTCAATTTATTTTTCAAAACAAATGCTTGCTGCAGGGCCTCGTGGCTCGTGGCTTTATTGATGTGGTGACCTACTAGAATAATCTTGATATATAATTATAAATGAATGGCAGTTTTGGTGAAAGTTTTATTAAGTATCCGTGCTAGTTTTATAAATCGTGAAAAAACTGGGTAAACCGCAAACCTAATACTTTAATTTTGAGACATTTGAACGGAAATAATTGACAGAGTTTAACATAAAATATAATGTCATTTTTTCAATATATTATTGAATTATGCAAATTTTCTAGTTTGATTAAATTTTATTTATTTAATTAATGTTTGAACGTATCTTCAACAGTAGAGATACCCTTATCATGTGTTTTGTGTATAATTAACACGTGGAGAGTTCGCGGGCACTTTTTTCGCGCGCAATCCCCACAAATATGGCCACCGTGCGCACCCATCAGCCGACCTCAAAACAAAACCTCTCGTCAGGTGCAAAATTTCTTCTGCTGCTCTCGCAATTCTTCAAGTCTCTGTCCGAAAACAATGAATTAATTTCGGCTCTTTTAAGAGGCAAATCGCTGCCAACTCTTTTAAAAAACCTTCATTTGTATTCCAAGTGAGTGCTTTATTTTTTCCAGCGCACCAAATTCATTCATTTGAGCGAGAATATTATTAAAATCATGCACGCATTGTCAATCGAGCGGGCATATTTTTGTCAACAAACGATTAGTCTTGACAATTTGATTGTGTATTCATGTCTTTATGTTTAGTTTCGTTCAACAAGTTTAAAAATTGTTTGATATTAACTCAAGCACAAATGTTCGCAGAATAATCTGACTGGAGACATGCCCATGACTCTTGTGATTTTGCTCTAAAATTTAGTCCCAGAGGTTTGTAATTTTTACTTCTTTTTATTCCATTCTGACAAATTTTTGTCCAGGCGCCTCTCTCTTAACATGGACGAAGACCAGCACTCCTCTCCTGGAAAGGACCACTCGCTGACCTCGAGTTCGCGCGAGTCGGTCTTTCCGTCCTGGTCCGAAATCTTCTCTGAAGTTTGTGAACTGCGAAGACAGCTGTCCTCGTTAGCTAGCATGTTGCCCAGTTCGTTGGCCTTTAGGAATATCCCGAGCACTGGCAAAACCAGGATCTACTTTTTGGGCGCGCCGCCCAGCACTGCCTGGGAGTCGACTCTGCTCGCCACAGACATACCCGCCCTTGGAGAGGCAGAGTCGAATCGAAGGTTTATTTTTTTCCCACAAACCCGTTCGATTAAGTAAAACTCTGAATTTTTCAGTCTTCTGCACTGGCACCCCGTTTTAGAGGCCAATTTCCAGTCACTGACCAGTGGTGGTCGGCTGTCCAGAGAGGAACAGCTGCTTTGGGAGAGAAAGCGCCTCGCCACCTGGGGCCTCACTTCTTACGAACTGCATGCCGAGAGTGGCCGAATTGTCTTTCCTGTCGCTAGCAGACTCTACCAATGTTTGGACATCGCACAAAATGTCAGAAGATTAATAAAATTATTCTTTATTTAATAAATTTTAAACCCATTTTTCAGGTGGGCGCACTTTGCCCGAGTGAACTGGACCCAAATATGAATCAAACAAAAATGAGCCCGCAGATCTGTCCCTCAAACCCCGACTTAGTTGCTTTTGTGTGCAACAATGACATTTGGGTTACTCACAGCTTGACAGGTGCTTAAACCTTTACTTTTTATTCCTTTTGCATATCAAAGAAGAAAAATGCATGTTAATGAATTGAAATTATTTTCAGGGAGCTCGATGCGTCTTACAAACTTTCACAAAGGCCCACCGTATAACTTGATTGACGACCCCTTGAGTGCAGGTTCTCCGAGCTATGTGATGCAGGAGGAGTTCAATCGATATCAAGGCTACTGGTGGCAACCAAAGCAAACGTCGCCTGGTTGTTACCGCCTCTTGTTTGAGCTAGTTGACGAGTCCGAGGTGGAGATCTGCTGTTTTCCTACCACGGGTGCAGTTGAAGAGCTGCGATTTCCTCGTGCAGGCACGGCAAACGCCAAGTCTGAGCTTAAAATGCTCCAATTCAAACTAGGCACCAACTTGATGCCGACTGAAGTGAAAGTCCTTAGTCTCACTCGCAGTCTGAACTGCCTCTTTCCTTACTACGAGTATTTGGTTCGAGCGGGATGGATTCCGGACGGAACGCAGTGAGTTTTCTGCATAAAGTGAAAATCAGTTAATGATTGGAAATTATTTTGAAATTCAGAGTTTGGTGTCAACTGCTGGACAGAAGACAACAAAAACTTGACGTTGTTTTGGTGTCTGTCGACTCTTTCGGGCTTGAGGAAGACGAAGACCACAATCACTCTCCCCACTGTTTGCCTCCAGTCAGTGTCAACTTGCTCTACTCCGAGTCGACTGAAGTTTGGATTAATGTCCATGACATTTTGCACTTCCTCCATTCTGACGACAAAGGCAAAATGACCTTTTTATGGGCCAGTGAAGAAACTGGATTTCGGCACCTATATCTTATTACTGTAGCACTTACAGTGCAACTGATTAACTGTGTTGACGAAGCAGTTCCTCTTGACGGTATTTTATAATAAAAATTTCAAAGAATGCAAATAAAAAAATTAAATTTCAACAGGTTTGCAAAGAGCAAAGGTTTTGAAAAGAACCGCATTGACGTCGGGCGATTGGGAAGTTCTACCCAGATCGGTTTGGGTTGACGAAGAGCACGACTTGGTCTACTTCATGGGCATGAGAGAGTCGCCTCTAGAAAAACACCTTTATGTTGTTTCACTGCTCAGACCTGGCGAAATCAGGTTGCTGACCAGACCTGGATACTCCTACAGTATTGAGATGAACAAGGTTTTTTTTTAAATTATTAATTTCACGCCATTGAAATATAATTTATTGTTCCAAACAGGAATGCACTTTGGTGGTCGGCGTGTACAGCAACATTCGCCAGCTGCCTGCCTGCCAAGTATTTAGGGTAGTTCTGTCCGACTGGACTGTTGACGGTGTTAATTTGAGTCCTGTCGGCTATTTGCTTGAGCCCTCATGTGAGTTGAAATTTATAATTTAAGTGAGTATAATTGAAACTGATCTTAAGTTCCTGATGTCGACTGTCACTGTCCTGAAATCCTGACGCACCAGCTGAAGTCTGGTGAGACTTTGTATGCCATGGTTTTCAAGCCGAGCGGTTTTGAGCCTGACAAGCAGTATCCTACTGTGCTGAACGTTTACGGCGGCCCCGAAGTACAATTAGTTTCAAACTCGTTCAAAGGAATGCGACACCTGCGGATGCACATGTTGGCAGCAAGGGGCTATTGTGTCCTCGCCATCGACTCCCGAGGCTCCCTACACAGAGGCATCAAGTTTGAAAGTCACCTTCACCACAGAATGGTAAATCGAAGCCAATTTATTGATTTTGTCTCTAAATTATTATAATTCAGGGAACCGTTGAATTGGCCGATCAAGTGGAAGTGCTCCGAGGTCTAGCAAATGTTCTTGGATTCATTGACATGGACAGAGTGGCAATTCATGGCTGGTCATATGGAGGCTATATGAGTCTCCTAGGCCTTGCTCTCTACCCAGACGTTTTTAAGGTTGCCATCCAATCCTGACCTTTTTAAAGCAACCATTCTTAATTATTGTTACAATCAGGTTTCAATTGCTGGCGCCCCAGTGACTTCGTGGAGTTTCTACGACACTGGCTACACGGAAAGGTACATGGGTCTTCCCGAGAGCAACGTACTTGGCTACAGGTCCGGATGCGTTCTCCATTACATCAATCAATTTCCCGATGAGTAAGTCGAGAGAATTAATTTTTTCCAAATAGATTTCATTGAGAATATATTACAGGGAAGATCGACTGCTTATAATCCATGGACTGCTGGACGAGAATGTCCATTTTCAACACACGAGCATGCTCATAAATGCTCTCGTGAAAGCCGGAAAGCCATATCAGCTGCAGGTGAGCTGGGATGATTTTAAATTAGGAATAAACTGAATCAATTGAATTTAAGGTTTATCCCAATGAGAGGCACAGTCTAAGGAGTGTGGACGCGAGCAAGCACTACGAAACAAAGCTGCTGGCGTTCCTGAACAAGAATCTTTGAGTCGTTGTCACAGCACTCCTCCCTCAGTCGCCATCCCCCAAAAGGGTGAGTGTAAAAGTAACCCTTGTGATCAAAATAAGCTAAAATCCGTTGGGATTAGAATACTTTATGTGTCAGACAGCAATCGATTAATTTTTTGCATGCATACATCGCATAAGAAAAGGCTGTGTAATATCCCAGTTTAGCCTGAATAGTATTATTACTTTATCAATAATAAGTATAATTATTGATTAACTCAGATTAACTGTGTAGAAAATTGTGGTGGAAAGGATCGGTCTGTTTAGAGGAACAATCAAATCAATGTTTTTTAACAGAATCAAACATTTTAAGTGTCCCCTCGTGCAGCACACTCTTATCAAAGAGGTAAAACTTATCGTGAATATTCATGAAAGCGAATATTTTCAGTTGTAAAGTATCAGTTGATATTGAATAAGTCTTGTTTTGCGCAAGTCGTCAGCAGAATGTGAGCAGTATTTGTTCTGTGAATGTGTGTTGTCGGTTCGCTAACAATTTTTTTAAAGCTAAAAATGTTTTATAATCAAAATAGGGTGAAAACAGGAAACTGTTTTGATTCTAGCAGGACGGTTAAATTACTCTGTGTGTAGCAATTAAGCAAATAAATATTAACAGAAAACTTCATTCAACAATTTTTAATTTCAACACATTTCCAACTCAAATGCAAATATGCTAAGGTTTTCGGATAAGTAAAAATAATTTGATTTGTATATTAACCAGATTTTATTATGAAAACCTGCAGATGTGAAATCCATTTATGAAACAAAATAATCCATGTGTGGTACAAAAATCTATTCACTAATAATTTCAACTTTGGAATAGTTTAAAGAAGACTTCTCAATGTAAATATGTGATGAACTTTCTTCAAAGTTAAGTAACAATACAATTGATAATTTCATTTGGATGCTTTTTGGTTCAACCTTATTATAAAGGCTGTACTGAAAGGCCCTCTGTAGGCCACGGTGGAGTTTCTCAGGTTGTGACGTCACGCAAAGGCGGCAGTAGTAAACAGGAGGCTTTCTCTTTTTCTTACGGGCAGAAAGTAACTTGCGGCGGAGTGGCAGGTTAGTAGCACCTGAGAGGGCTCGGAGCACATCTGCCGTGAGGAAGCGATGCACCGACTTTTGCACACCTGAAAAACGGATACAGCGTGAGAGCGCAAGAAACGATTTTTTTTAAAAGGATTTGTGTTTCCTCGTGAAGTGGTGCCGAACAGTGACCGTATCATTGATAATTTTTGCAAACTCGTGTTAAATGCATTTCGGCCTTTTCACTTGACTTTAGAAGAAAAGACCAAAATGCGGCGGTCATCGAGCAGTTTAGTGCTTTTTGTGATACTGGCGGTGTTTGCGACACCCACATTCCAGCAACAAGGTGAGTGACCACGCGACCAGCCAACCTTATTTTTGATATATGTGCTTTTTTCCTTGTTAATCCGCTCAGGTAGAGCTCTTAAGAAACAGACACATTTTGAGCTCGGCGATGGTATATGTGAAAGAGAAAATAATCCGGCACGATTGCATATTACGAGCGCAGGTTTTGTGGCCTTTACGAAGAGAGGGGCGAAATGTCAAATCTAATATTCAAGGCACGATCAAAAAGTACCCTTTTCCTATTGAATGTGAGCGATAAAATTAGATGGATTTTATTTCACAAAGCGTATAAAGTTCTGGAAAAAAAAACTATTTTTATATATCAAGTCAATAAAAGCGAGGAAAATAAGACATTTGTTTATAACCTTAAGACTCATTATTGACATTGATAGACTGCAAATAATTGCAAAAAAATGGCTCCTATTGTTGTAAAAACTTGAGTTGACTGTGCCAAAATAAGAGTATTTTTTTTTCAAAACAAATTGAAGAATATCTTTTTTTTCCCATTATTTTTTATTCGTGCAATCAATATTCAATTAGTGAAAAATCTATTTAAAATAAAAGAAATTGTTGGGCCAAACTGGCAAGAATTAAATTTAAATTTTGGGATCAAAACGACCGTATCTGCCTCCGTTGAATTTTATAATTTAATATGAATTCAATGTAAAAAATAATATTTTTAAAACGAATTTGAACGCATTAATAATTTATTTCCGCATGGCAGTAAAATTGATTCAAGTGAATGCTTCTCAGCTTGCAAAACACAAAAGTTTGTGCATTCGAGAACTGCCCAATAAGCGGTGTTTGCTCAACATCCGGCACTATAGCTCAATCAATACAATAGGTATGTGCTGATGCAATTCACGAGAATTCCCTAGCCATGTAACATCCAGCGGTGAGGAAATAAAACTTATTTAAAGGGAGTCTTTATGAGCCAATTGGGGTACGTTGGACTAAGCTCATTAAGCACTCAAAAGAAAAAACTAATTGCAAAAAAGAAAAAAAATATTTATCGAAAATTATTGATTATGAAAAAATTATTTTTACTTTTTTTGGAATAATTTTTTATTCTACTTATTTGTTTAACAGTTTAATTAATTATAAATATAACCATAATTTTTGTTAACCTTTTTCTTCCGTAAAATTAAAAAAAAAAGGAATTACTTATAAATTATAATATGCTTCCTGTATTTCTCACGCGATAAATGAATGAAAATAAAATTTAATACAATAAAACTGGAAAAGTGAGGTGCAGTAATTACAAGTTGCATAATTATTGCCCACGGACACGCTTTGTTTGCTCGCAATCCGGCATCTAGTTGTGAACGCATTATAAAAGCTCTCTGCGGCCACCTTTCCCCAAAGGCCTATACACTTCTCAAATAAGCGCAACGCACGTGTATGAAATAAATTTCTCTCCGGCGTGCCCGACATCGGAAGCGATTGGCACAGGCTGTAAACGCGCGCGCTCATATTAATACAAATTATCACAGCCGGCCGGGCACACACTTGATTTAAAGAGAGCAACGAGAGTTTCTAAAGCACAGTGAGATCTAATTGTGTGTGGAGAAGCTTCTACAAGTAGGTACAATTTGAAGCGTAATTACAAATCGTGATCCGGCAAATATGCTTGAATGACGGGCAGAGCGATAATTTATCCGCTCCGATTTAAATCAAACCTCTCACTTAATTTTCACCTCTGTAGAAAATAATACACATCCAAATTCCCCACCAATTATTTAAAAATAAAATTTGTTTTAAATGAATAATAAAATTAAAAAAAATCGATTCCATCAATAATTCCAGCTTTTTCATTATGACCGCAAGTGGGATGTCCTTGACACGCGGTTCTGAGTCGACGCTTGACGATGGAAAGTAAAAACTGGATGTATTTGACGTGAAGATGCTGCGAGGAAGAAAGTAGGCAAACAAGCCTGCGGATGAGTCTCGCTCGAGAGATGAATTGGCTTGTTCGCGCCGCACCAAAAACGTAGAAATATATATAAATGCGGTCCCAAAATGTGAGGTTGAATGCAAACGTTTTTCTCCCGACTTTCAATTAAAATATTTTTTCAAGCGAGCTGCAGTCATGGGAAAATTTCCGAGAAAATAAAAGCAACACAGGGAAAGCAAGGACCTTGGATTTTCGAGGTACAAATAATAGAAATAATGATATACCTATCGTAATGGCTGCGGCTCAAGAGCTCCAATAATTTATCCTATAAGAAAAAAACGAAAGAGAAAAAAGCACCGTTTTTTTCATTTTATTTAGTGATCTTTCTCTGTTCATCTTTTCTTGCTTCGGATGTTTTATGCAAAAGCGAAACAAAACAACTTTTCGCCTGGATTAACATGACTCTTTAAAAAGACTGCATCCTCACGACTGCATTTCAGCTTGGTTGCTTCTGAATAAGTTGATCGCTTTTTATCTTTTTTATCCACATCATTGCTACCGGTGCGCATTTTTAATTTTATTTCCATAACAATGAAGTAGAAAGTTATGCACGTGTATAACAATAAAAGTCTGAAAGCGAAATCCGATCTGGAGTGCGTGAAATCATTAATGAAACTGCAGTCGAGCCTCGGGTGTTTGGGCGCGATAATTAGACCGCTCTCTTATTTGGCTAGTGCGAGGTCGAATTTTCCTCATCAGTGGCCAGCGTGGATCACGAAAAAATGCAATAGTTTGCAAGCCGCGGCCCAGTTTCTCTCTTTGTTTTGATCCGAGTAATTCAAAAAGCCAGCGAATGACCCTGGCTGTGGTAAATGCCGAGACTTATGCTCGCGCGCAACACGTTATTTCTCCTCGAGAACGGAAACGGCGCCAAGTAAAATAATATGCTACAGGAAGGAAGGAAGGTCTAAAAGGTCGCGTTTCTCTTGAAATTCAACTCATTAGCATAAACCTAACAATGCAATCTTTAACCAAAAACTAGAGGAAACCTTCATTATTTTCTTTCCTATTTTACTATTTACCAGTTTTAAAAGTTTTTAGAGGCTAAATGAGAAATACCTTTAATTGAACGTAAGATGAGAAGCAGCAGCTGCTTGACCAGCAACACTGCTGCCCATGTAAGAGCCCAAGTGCGAAATTGGAGAGTTTACTCGCATCTCCATGATGATGCGCATGATGTCGGCATCCTCTTCATTTGTCACGAGTTTTTCAGGTGAATCGGGCTGTTTTTCCACTTGCTCTTCGGTTTCAACTTGATCAAGCGCTTCCTTAAGCGTATCCCCAAGTGCCTCCTCAAGGAGTTTTGCACAGTTTCTGGTTTCATTTTCAGCCATCCACTCTTCCAAGCTCTCATTATCACTGATGTGAAAATCCAAATCTAAGCCATCTTCATTACCCTCTTCAGTCGGCTCAGTCGTCGCCACAAGTTGTTCAGGATTGCTATTTTAAAAAAGAAATTAAAGAAAAAAAAATATTATATTTAAATACAAACCCAATATGAGGATTAATGGGATTAGATGGGAATCCGATTTTTGGCTCAAAAGTGGCTGGCACCCTGTTATGCTCCACATGATATGGAGTGGCCACCAAAGGGTCAATCAGAGAGTATGGAATGTGACTCGTGGGGCCGATCAGGTGGTTTGACTTGTGGAAATGCAAGTGGAGGTTGTAGAAGCTGCCCCTGTAATTTTTAATTCAATAATCAACTGGAGGAATAAATTGAAGACTTAAAAATACCCCCGGAGGTTTGTGTCTGTGGTGTCATGTTCGAGTAGACGGGCCACACCCTCGATGGGGATCAGTTGCAAAATGTAGCTGCCGGGCTCCAGTTCCGTCAGCTCGCTAAAAACATGATGCAAAGTGGCCGCTCGGAAGTTGATGTGCATTCCACGAGATTTGCACTCTTGCTTCAGCGCCTTCATTCTCATTTTCTGCACCTGAATTACTTGCAGTGTCTTGGCATCCACGCGCACTGAAATCCAATTATTGATTATTTATTTAATACAATATATAAATAATTTATATAATAAAAAGAAAAATTAATTGACACATTATTTTCCAAAACAGTCTTGCCATAAATATTTAAAAAGAAGTGGGTGGTCACATAGTTAATTATTTTTTTGATGTAAAAAGAATGCAATTAAAGAGACTGGTCGCACCTCTGCATAGCATTGATCCTTTGCGCAGCGACAAGGCCATCCACTCTCGAGAAACTTCGCTGATCGTCGTGCACTGAGCGCCGTATTCGGGCTGCTCCTCTAACTTCACCGAGAAATGCAAATAATTTTTCTCATCGCTGCCACTTTTGATCTACAAAATAATAATCATGTTTTGCTTCATTATTTAAAAACAGAAGCAAGTCATCACCTCATAGGCGTGGTAACTAGACCTTACTACAAGGTTAATTGGGCGGACACTGTGTCCGCGTTCTTCGATGCTGTACAATCCGTAAACAATATTTGCATTTGGTGGCGGCATTAAGGGGAAATCTTCCTCCTGTGCATTCTGAATTTCTTCATCATCCGATGCTTCTTCTTCTTCATCTCCTTTGTCTTTCTCTTTGTTCAGCTCAATTTCATCAAGGTTTGAAAAGCTACAGAGAAGTTTTTAAATGCAAGAAATATCTATTTTGTGTGCTTGTCATACTTATAAGCTTTGATGTCACTTGCTGCAAAAAGTTCTCTGACCGCTCTTTTGCAAGCCCAAACCTTTTTGTCGTAAGTGGTCATTTCCAATGGAGGGAGAGCCTTGTCCAAAAAGACCACTTTCTTCTGAGAGCCATCAGGCACTGATAAAATTTTATTTTTTAAATTTAAAACTGCTTTTTATGCAAGAACTTACAGTCAAGCATCTTGACTATGACGGGAATGTCCCTTCTAGTTGCCGAGTTTTGCAGACTGTAAGGATGAATATCCACCAGAAGCTCCATGACGCTCGAGCAAGTCACAATTTTAGCTTCAGTCTCGGCACCAAAGTATAAAGCGTTTGGATCGCAGCTAACTGCAAATTTAATTTCAATTTGTTTTACATTTTCTGCGCAAATGGTTAAATTACTTGGAGTTTTGTAAATGCACGGTCCATCCTGTTTTCTGGCCTTGTACCCCAAGGAGTTGTCCGAGGGCACCAGAAACTCCATTTCTTCGGCCATTCTCTCCAAAGAGAGTCCCTTATAGAATTTGCATACTGTATCAGTAAATGGAACCTGGCCCTGCATTTGGATTGCATTAATATACATTAACTGCAGAATTAACAAGGATTTTACAAGGGCCATCAGCATCCTGCTAGGCTTGAAACCAAAGTTTTTGAGTGTTAACTTGTTCATGTCGATGACAGAGTGCAAATGGTAAAAGGCTTCATACTCGAGAGGAGTTGATTGTTGCCGATGCTATTAGGAAAAATAAGAATATGACAAAATGAATAATAATTAGGAACACATTAACTTACAAAGAGTGAGCGCTCAATGTAATTGATGAGGCCTGGCAGCACTCTTTCGTAATCAATGGGCCTCGAGTATTTTGCCTGATTCTGGCAAAAGGAGAGGTAATCTCTTTGCTCACTGTGCACAACCCTACAAAGGGTCTGTTGGGAATAGAAAAAAAATGAATATTTCTTATGTATAAACAAACTTGGGTTAAAAATTACTTGAAAAATAGCATCTTTTTCAGCATCACGAGAATTCAGTCCTTTGTACTTGGCCTTCAGTCTGAGGTACATTTTTTGCTTGCCAGCTGACAAGATTGAACAGCGTGGCAGCTCCTTCAAAGCTAGCTCTGCGGCACTTTTCACAGGTTGAATTTCATCATTCAAATATCTTTTCAGATAGGAATGGAACTCGAAAGTCTCCTGTAAAATTTTAGAATCAATAATTTGAAAAGAAAAAAGAATTCTAACCCTCTTTTGCTCAAGTGCTCTGTAGAATAGCTGGTATTTAGAGGCGCTGTACTTTTGGTCGTTGTCGAATTCATCTTTGTATCCAGCAAAGGTGAAGTTTCGCTTCAATCTCTTAGGTTTTGGTTCCAAACCGAGCTCATTGTCCTTGAGGTTAGAATGCGAAATGACGATGGTCTCCACATTTGGAAGCGAATCCGTCACGTTCATTTCCTCCGACAATTTGGAATTTTTACGCACTCTTGCGATTTGTTGTCTAAAAAAAATTTAATCAACAATTATTGCAGAAATAAAAAATATGCAGTGACAAACCTTCCAGAGTAATTTTCAAAGAGGATTGCGTCTAATTCGTCGAAGGGGACGGTGACCGGAACCACACGTCTTTTTGGCACAGACGAATCCATAATGATGCGTATGTAGAAATCGCAAAATTACGGGAGACAAGCTGCTGAGATTTGAAAGCAAGACGATTAATATTTTCGAATTTAAAAGAAAAAAGCAACGAAAAGTTGACGG
Organism: Neocloeon triangulifer; assembly: GCF_031216515.1. Lineage (NCBI taxonomy): Eukaryota > Metazoa > Arthropoda > Insecta > Ephemeroptera > Baetidae > Neocloeon > Neocloeon triangulifer. Next base: position 226,537 of record NW_026775545.1, read on the forward strand.
GCGTTTAAAATTTCCTTTCAGTCAAAGTTGACGAAAAGTTCCCAACTTAATTCATACATATTCTCACCTAATTTGCCTCCATTCGTCTGCTTGTTTTCTCTTTGATCTAGAGAAAGATTCAAACGTGACAATCTTAAGTTTAAAATTCGCAACGGACGCGAAAATTGAAACGAAAACTAATGAAAAACGATGAAAGATGAAAGCACGCCGCGAACGCAGTGCCTAAAAATGAAAGACGCGCAGACAAAAACGGCTAAAGCGAATTCCGCACACGAGCAAACAAGAACGGGGTTGCAGGGCAGGAATTTTCTTGCACGACTTTGTTTTTACTCTTCCTCTCACTGCCTCCCAACTCCCTCCCTCCAACAAGTTGGTGGCGAAAAAGACAGACAGAGAGAGCCGTAAGAGGGGAGGGGGAGTGGGACGGGGTTGATTTGGTAAGTTTTCTAATTTTGAGGCTGATTTCTGAGTGATGATTGATGATTGTGTGGATAATGATCATGTTTTTGTTTATTCGCGACTCAAATCACTCAATTTAATGGGTGATTCAATGCTTTTTCTGGAACCTGGACATCCTGAGAGGTAAAAAACGACGAAACATTAAAAAAACTTTTGTTCCGTTTTGTTCTTTTAGGCACAGAACGTTTCAAAACTACAAACTCTCTCATCAAAGGTCAGCAAATCACTTTTTATTTTTAATTTTATACTTAAAAATTGTCCGTTCCTGCTAAGGAAGCTTGCAACTGTTCAACCGCAAGTGTCATAAAATATTATCTATTATGAAAATTTTATTTCTTTGTCTCGACTTTGCAAACAAAAAAGCATGGGATTTAATTTTATTACGCAGTCCGGCTATCACTTTACACTACTTCCTTGTTGCAAACTCCAGTGGCGAGAGATCGAGCGCGAGAAGAAATGAGAAAATTCTCACTCGTTTTTCGCACGCTCAATTGCGTTGCCTGGTAAAACTTTCAAAATTGCAGTTTTATCGACGAGACACGGGTGCTCTCTTTATTGCTCAAATTATCCTGCACATTTGGCAAGAGAACTACTTAATCTATCTCGTATTATAAAAAGACAGGTTGTGCTGAAATTAGTTCTCACAATGATATGCATGTAAAACACGTACACACCAATTTCGTATAATCAGATGTTTGTTTACCTCATTTAATTATTCTCATAATAAATTTTTTATATAATATTAATTATATAAATTTATTCAAAAGTTAACCATAGTTAAAATATATAAAATATAAAATTTGATCTGATATTAAATCAATTTGTTATTTATTAAATTTACATAAATTTATATTCATTAATTACTTTTAATTTTTTAATTTTTATTCAATTAATTACATTTTTTAAATAAAAAATCAAATTTAACATTATTGTTATAAATATAATTTTATTTTTATTCTTATTATGGAAATTTAAACTTTTATTTTTGAAGTGAAATTAGGCATGAAGAGTAAAATTTAAAATGAATATTAAATAAAGTTTAAATATATACGAGTACGGACGAGAAAAGTGAAATTTTATAAAATTTTCCATTTTAATTAGCAAATGATTTTTTTTTTAAATAATTTGAATTTTAGCAATTTTGCTAAATTTCGTAATTAATTTTTTAAAGTGAATTTTAATTCACACTTTTTTTATCTGAAATTTTATCGAGAAGCTTTGAACAATTTATGTAAATTTTGTACAGAGGCGGGCATAACGCGTTATTTATTTTTAGAGGTCGTTGCTATTGAATTTGAAGAGCATGAATTGTTTATTTTTACGGCATTGAATTCTTCCTTCCCGTCTTTATTCTCTCTTCTCGTCGCGCATTTTCACTTTTCGAGTTGTTCCTCAAGCGCGGCATCGCGGCCCACTTCGCCCACTTTCCTCTGCGCGCCGATAAAACTAAAAGATGAATTATTCCTCTTCTTATCTCTATTTATTGCTCCTTTTTTTTACTGCCACGAGTCAAAATTGACCGGCAATGAAGAAATGGTAATTTTTCTTTCTCGAACGCTCTGCTGGGAAAGAAACTTTGAAGCAAATAGAAGGTCACGGCCGACTTTCGGTGCGGATTCGCGGTGCATTCAAATTACACTATCAAGCCATATCGTCGGCACCGGAACTTTAATTTAATATGGCAGGAGCTGAAAAGTAAGCGAGATGCACTTTCCACGACGGCGAGTGAATTTTAATTCAAACGCAGGCGGATCTTGATTTGCATAAAATGTCACTTTTTGCACTGCTCAAGGGTTCGAACAAGGCCAAAGAAAATTGTCCACCTACTTGTGGGTTTTATTTTTTCATAATTCACTCAATCTTGGCGTAAATCAAGGGATTTCAATCAAACCGCGACCTTATTTTGCATTATTTTTTCTTTTATTTAAATTATTTCAATAAAATGTGGCAAAATGAAAGTTTTATTTTAAATTTAATTTCTTTCATCTTGTTTAATATAAATTTACATGGGAGGGATAATTTGAAAAAAGGTTTCTATGAATTAACAAGGATCTTCACTGTAAATAAAATTTCTCAAAATTTTCCCATAAGATCAATGTAAATTTGCGATGTCAACTGACCTATTGATTTAATTTTTTTCATCTTAATTGTGGTGATATTGAACGTGATTTGGTGAAATTATTATCAATTTTGGTCGAGCCAATTTGAGAACAAAATTATTTTAGAAAATTCCCTTAAGAAACAATTTTAAATTTTAAAACTTCAGTTATTCCAATAAATTCAATTTTCTAATTAATGCTAATGTAGAAAAAATTGAAATCAAAATTAATCGGGCCGTATTTTTGCAAAAGCACTTCTTCAAAATATTACAAAAAACCTTATAAAATTAACCATTAAGTTATTGCTCTTGATTCCTTTCAATTTTAACAATTTTTTTTTTCAATTCTTTATTTGATGCTTATTACTATTTACGATTCTTTTGGCCCATTTTGGCCTCAATCTATCCTATAATTTATTTTTGGCCTGTGAAATTCCAAACACCACATTCTGCTTTTACTTTCCCGTCTGATTTATTATTATTGAAATTATCCGATAAATCAAGCAATTTAACAATTATTTTCGACTGCACGCTGCGATCAGTGACCCCAAGCGTTTTTTCTTCTTTCATTTTTATTTCCTTCGCTTTCGACCGCTCCTAATATGGTAGATTGCCAATTACTGTTTTTTCGTTTCACTGACGCGCCTGCGGAGGTGTTCATCGCCTCTGCTAAACACAATGTCGAGAAGACGAGCAAACGTCTTCGCCAATAACTCGAGGCGCACTGACGAGAACAATCGGCGTGACTCACTCATGACATTCGCACGCACACAATAGCAAAAAGGAACCGTCTGCGAACTAAATTAATCGTTCACGATGCAATTAATTTTAAATTCGAATCAATTAAAAATTTGTTCATTAATTTTGTAAATTTAGCTTCCATTCCAATCTAAAATTATTTCAATTAAAATATTTGCAAACGTTCATCTCATTACGAAATATTAATTTAAGTTTTTAATAATAAAGAACAATCACTGCGGCGGATGGGGTAATTTTAATCTTTCAATTTTAAGCAAATTTCTTTACTATTTCCAAGCAATTCAATACATTGGCGAGCATTTAAAATGATAAAAATTGAGGTAATTATTAAACAATTTATGCTTTTTCAATTATCTTTCATTTAATTAAATGAATAATTTTTAGAAAAGTTTTAAAATATCTTATTTAATGCGTAGCCAATTTTTATGCTTTGGGAGAGAAATCCTGCAACAAATTCTTCTTTACATTTAGTTTATGTTCATTTATTGTTAATTTTGGTGAAAATTATTAATCCAGTTAAATTATGTCCCGTTTAAATAGCTTTAATTGTTTAATAACTCCATTCTTTTTCTTTGGTAACAATTTGGGAAAATAAACAACAAATAATAATTTAATTCACAATATTTCACTTATAGACGAAAGAAAATAAATATTAAATTAACCAAATATATTCCAATGCCAATAATCCAGCTGCGGTTTATAGGATTAGAAAAAGTTCGTCCTCAAAAGGCACAGGATGGAAAGTTTCGTTTTTATACAATAAAATAATAATCTCCATCCACAAGTTCCGAGATTATTCTTTTTTTTTAATGGTTGAGTGCGAAAACCGCAGAAGGCGCGCGCCTCATTAGCCTGTCGAGAGAAGCAGGAAACCGCCGCATTTGGCAAGAGGAAGTGAGCCGACTTTTTGGATACATGAATTTTTTGAAAGTGCATAATTGATCAATATATCCGCGAATTTCTCCCACATCGACGCGTGCTTCCTGTTTTTATACTTTTATATTTGTCGGTAAACAAAATAATTACGCCTTTCGTGATTCACGAGGTGACAGAAGGAGGCGGTCCATTGTTTTAAGAAAGCCAAGATCAAGGCGTGGGTCGATTTTCCAGCACTTAAGCTGCACCCAAAATGCGCAAAAAAGGAAATATGGGCGCAGAGAGAATTTTTATTAATATACGTGCGAAAGTTCTACAATTTTATAAAAAAGTGATTTCAGTTGGGCATTCTGTAGAAAGGCCGATGCAAAGATTATTGAACGAGATGCAGTTGTTGGGTGTGTTGAATTGAATTTTATAACAATTCACCTTCTCGCGTCTCATTAGCAGCTTTTCTCTCTCTCGTGTGCATGACACTGCGGAAAGCAAAAGCAGGCTTTTACTTTCGTCCGTGAGAGGAACGTGGTCGATTCCAATGCTGCTGGAATGCACCGCAGAAACGCCTTTATCCGTTAATTTGTCGCGCGTTGGATAAAAATGTGATTACGAAAGACGAAGAAAGTCGATAACTCGTGAGATGGGCGACACTGCAAGTTGCATACCTTTGGCTGAACAAAGACCAATCAACGGAATAAAATACAGCTAAAATATTCAGTCATTTTCAACGAGATAAATCAACATGTTCTTACTGTCAAATAAAAACGTGCTCACTCAGAACTCTCATTTCCATAATTATGTCATTTTAATTTTTGGGATTGTAAATAAGGCTCAAAATCTTTGTACATTTTATACTTTTTGCGGTTTCCACTCTTCCAACAAGATCAACGCAAATATTGAAGTTCCGTCTACGACGCAATTTTACCTTAACAGACTTCAAACGTATTTAAAATTTCTGATTTTTTTTACATATTACCCAGTCAATTTAGGATAACTTTTAATATGAATAAAATTTAAAAATTACAATTTTACACTAAAAATTAAAAATTCATTCATTGTGATAAAATTGTTTTTTGTTAGAATAAAGCTAATTATTGTTGTTTATTTGTCCAAATTCTTTACATTGCTTACATTCAATTATTAAAAACAATTTATTTGAAAAGAAAGGAATAGTTGGATAAAATGGGAACAATTTTGCTAAAGATTCGGAGATCAAAAAGACCCCATCTGCCGCCAGTCGAAAATTTTTTAATATTTTTAATGAAACCTATTGTAATTTTACACCAAAAATTCATGCAATGTATCCTTAGCGTGCTTATTGCTGCCTTCTAAAAAAAAATTCAGCTAATACGACGAAAAATTTGAGTTTATCATTATTGAAGCTAAAGATAATTTAATTTAAAACATCTGAAAATATAACAACGCACTGATTATTAACAACAAAAACGAGTTATTTTGTCCGTATGTGTTTGTATATAAAAAGATTAAGAGCAACACTCACAAAAGAAAGCTTTTTAAATATTAATATACCTCGTCGCGTTACGAAATACTCATATGCACGGTACTTTAACATTTCAACAACTCGCCTCTCCGCGCTGACACTCCCGGTGTAAGCTCCTAAAACACTTCTTGTGTAATTGAGTCGTCGCGCAGAACAAAAATAAAAATAAATAAATAAGCAATGAAATGCAGTTTATGAAGGAACGGCCGACCTGTTTTTGCTGCAATGATAAAATAATTGAATTTTATATTAAAATCTTGAAAATAAATTTTTAATATTTGAGTAATATTTAGTATATGGAATCGTTGGACAAAACGGCACCACTGCGAGCAACAATTTTGCTAAAACTTCCGAAAACAAAAAGACTTCATCTGTTGCAGTGAGCATATTTTTTTTTTTTAATTAAAGTTCTTTTTTATTTATAATAATTTCTCTCCAAATAATGGATTTTGCTCTGATAATTTCCATTATAGCGTTATTAAATTTCGAATATGCATCTACGAGAAAAAGCAACCGACAAAAAACTCCTTTGTCATTATCACCAACAGAAAGTGTGCATCAATGCAATTATCTGAACAAAATAGTCCATTCATTTCAGACAAAAAAAGAGATCAGCATTTTTTACACCTATCATTCATTTACTTACGGTTTTCATAACAAAATGCGTCCTTGTCAAAATTAAAAAGATGAGAGAAAGTGCTCTCTCGCTGATTGAACTTCTTACTTTTTCGGCACCAACTGACACAACGTACGTCTCGTGTCGTTCGCGGACCGACCAGCTGACCTTAAAATGCAAAGTTATCCTTTCAGCTCTTGTACTTTTTTTGTTTGCCCTGTGCCTAATGAGGAACGCGTTTTATGCACTGTTAGTTAAGTGATGAGCCGCCGGCCGGACAAAATTAAGAGTGACCTCGATTTGCTGCGCCGTCTGTTTTCGTACATTTCACTCTCTAATTCGAAAGAGCGCTGCAGTTTGTGAATGAATGAAGAAAAAATTTCTCGGCAAGCCTTACATGGTTGATAAGAGGCCGTTGGCAAACAAATTAGTCGCACTCGCATGTCTCTGAAAATGAAAAATTGAGCGTAAACCTTGTTATTTTCAACTTCTCAAGGTTCACCATTATAAAATTTTCTTTATTAATTCGGCGAAACTTGGAAATTACATTTGCCATAGCTAAATGCATCATTTGTGAGGAATTAGTCACACATCTTTTGAGAGTACTTGTATCCTTAAGAAGTGACAGATGGGAAATCAGAAGGTTAAAACGCAGAATTTTTATCATTCTGAAAATCTCCGTAAGAAATTTTCCTCTTATTAGTGTTTCCTCCACAATCATTGCAAAATGATTCATATTTTCTCTTTGAATTCAAAGAGTTGCTAAAAATAAAATCAGAGCAATATAAAATATATATGAAAGTCGCCAAGCTTGTTTTCAGAGATGAGATTGCTCGGTAATTTTACTGATTGCGAGAGAGGCAAATTATTCAGGCGAAGTCTTTCTTAAACTCTCTCTCAGCAGGGAGGAGATTGTCTCTCGATTTGCTCCATTTGATTGGGATGCTTGCTTAGTTAATTGAGCAGCCGAGTATGTATAAATTTCGAGATTTGCGCCACACTGAAAGTAATGCAAATTGCGTTATCGAGAATATAATTAATGCGGCAAATTATTCGGTCACGAGAACGCGTTGCAGCGGAATTTGCTGAACGCATGCATGCAATTCTACAAACCATTGTCCCATTCAATGAAGAGCGACCTTGGCGCGAATTGATGCTCGGGGAGCACCGCACGTCGAAACCGGTATTGTCTATTTCGTTCCCATAAAAGAGCTCTAGGAGAAATGCCAATTACTGCTAATTGCAAATAGAACAATATATATAAAATAATGAATAGTTACGCAACCTGAAGAATGGCGTCTCACGGGCAACTTGCAATCAGATCAAATTAAAGACAATTTCTTATAATTATCTGTTTATTTAAATACTATTCAGTCAACAATGTTTCTTTAAAAAAGCCTTGAAGCTTGAAGAAGATTATTTTTCACAATCCTCAATTCTTCAGATATCAATGAATTCAAAAGATTGTTTGTAAGTTAAGATACGTTTGTAGTTAAAAAATGCTTAGGGAGAGTATTTAGCAAAAAATTGGCCTGATTTGTTTGTTGATAGTAATTTTTTTGTCTCTACATTAGCATATGTATTGGTTTGTCGATGTCATTTCTCAGGAAAAAATTATAAGAAAAATTGAATTTATTGAACTGAATTTTTTAAATTTAACATTGTTCTTATGGGAATTTTCTATAATTATTTTTTTTTTCTCAAAATGGGTCAGATCAAAATTGATAAAAATTTCAGCAAATCACGTTCATATCAACCGAATTAAAATAAAAAAATAAAATCATTAGGTCAATTTACTTATAAAAATTTACATTGATCTTATGGAAAAAGATTGAGAAGTTTTATTTACAGTGCAGATTTCAGAAGCTCCTCGTTATAAAAAAGGAAATTTTAAAGGTATTTACAGAAGATTATTTAAAAATTATTAGAATCACTAATTTTTTTACTGCTCATTTACTCCTTTTATTGTTACAGTCAAATCAAGTCTTTTATAAACATAAGCTGTGTAAATTTGCATTTATTAAAAACAATTTTGAATTGAATTGAATTAATTACACAACAAAAGTTTAAATTACCAATTCTTTGTCACTGATATGGAAAAATAGCCTCTATTGTTCTTAATTTGACTTTTATCAATCAAAAAGAAATCCATTAATTCACTATGGATTTTTTCCAACAGCATTTTAAAGCTTAAGCGCCTGAAGAAAATTAGTTTATTCCACTCTTGAACTATCTCAACTTGGAACACGTTGAATTGTAATCAAATGCACAAACCATTAAAAGCGTGAGACCAGCGTCTAATTATGTTTAATATGGTTTGTAGACAGATTATACGATTTTTATAGCGGCCGAACCTTTCTCGCTCGCAGCGAAATGTCTTTCCAATGACCTACTGCCAGATAACCGAAAACACACGCCGGTAATTGCATATGAATTGTGTGTGCAGTTACTTTTTTACAGCATGCTCGTGTCTCTCTCCCCTTCCGAAACGTTGAAAAAACATCATGCAGCGCTTCTGATGTGACCTTTCCAGAGAATATACGAACCTTAAAAAGCCGCGATAGAGGAGCGTGTGTGTTATTAAGTAAAACTTATGAAACGAGCGGCTGATTGTTCCTGGGGATTGAATACAAATGAGCCGCGCTTGCCTAACAAACAATCGTGAAATAATAATCATATTCCGCTACCAAATTAAATGGTAAAAGTTTAAGAAAAATTGATTTCCGTAAAACTTTGTTTTAAATTATGAGCAATTTGGACTTTCTACACAAGGTTGCCCTTTTTACTGGAAATAAAATCTTTAAATTAATTCACTATCGACGGCCTTTGACCCTGTTAGCAAGTTTATTGGAGTGATCAACATTTGCAAAGGTCGACTTTTTTAATGAGGAGAAAATTGGTGGTGATTTGCATTCCGTAAATGCTCGCGTCGTCGGCGCATATCAAACAAATTTGTGCTCATCATGGGAAAATTTTACGCTGGAGACATTTACAAATAAATGGCCTTTTAGATTTAGCTGTTGTGAAGAAAGTTGTTTGTCAATATTCTGCCGTAGGATGGTCAAGTTTATTGCATAGCGCGTTGCATAGTGAGTCGCGGCTGTGGCGAAAAACGTTGAAATTAATATGATGGCCTCAAGACGCGGCAATTATTGTGCGATTCACGTTCGGTTTGGGTGACGTAATTGTAAATAACAATTTATTCCTCGCAAATATAGGGAAAGACCCGAAATGAGTCACTTCCAATGAGAAGGTCTTTGCGAATCTATTGTGCTTTCTCTTTTGCAAAAAATGTTAATTGAATACAAATTTGATATACTATCAATCTATTAAATTTCCTAATTTTGTACAACAACTTTATGAATTAGTTATTCATTTATTTAAATTTGATGCTTAATTAAAAAGTGTTAAAAAGTATGATAAACACACAAATATTTATCCAACATTTTCTCATAATTACTTAGGACTTGTATTTAATTAAGAGATATTTACATTTCAATTATAGAACGAAATCAAGAACTTATGGTTATCTTGTCTGCTAATATGACTGAATTCACACGTCGCTCAACAATGAGAAGGAATTCAATCGCAACGAGAAATGATCGAGAGTGAAAGGGAAACTCGGCAGCTCTATATGTATCGAGAGCTGCGCTCGATCTGCAATCTCGCAGAGACTTGAATGATTCGTGTGTTCACAACAGTCCCAAGTAGGCCACGGCGTGATCGCCTTTACATATAGCGGTGTACAAATTATAATACCTCTAAAATCTTCATTCTATGGCGTTGGTGAGCTCATCTCTCTCATTAGCTTTACTCAAGCGGACCAACATTGTCTTACGCAATTCAGAAGCGTTTTGACCTGGAATTTTCTCCAAAGTTATAAAATAAAGCAAACAGGAGCGTTAATACAAACCAAAAAGAGCGTTTAAGTAGTTTATTTTCAACGTCACTCGCACATTTTTAACAAAGGAGTTGAAGTTGAAAAAAAAAACTGGACAAAGCAGCTATTGTAGGTAGAAGAGTTGATTTATTCATCAGCAGGTATTACATAATGTATGCCATTGAGAAGAGATCTAAAGTTGATTCCCTCCATTGAATGCACGTAAATTATGGTAACTAATGGTCGTTTTAGCCAAGCTAGAGATGACGTTAATTTTTACTCACGTAACCAGGATGTCACGCTCGCCGAGGCGAAGAAGAAAAACCATCTCGCGCTTGCTGCATGAGTGTGACATTTTACGTGCACAAAGAGCGTGAAATAAAACATCGCTTAATCTCAAAAGTAATCTCGCGTACTGTTACCTCTATTCAAAATGTAAATAGTAATGTTGGCCCAGGATTTAAGCCGTGAATCGGACAATTAACGGAAGAAGTGGAGCTTTTGTCACTGCGGAGTGACTGACCGCTTAAAAAAAATTTAAACCGTGACGGACAAAAAGAATTAACTCTCACATTTTTTTTTTTAAATTTTTTTAGCGATTTTATTATTTATTAATGTTTTTTTTTCTTTGTTTCAGGCCAACCGATTTTCTTCGGAAGTCCGGCTGCCTTTCAATACCAGCAGACGTTCCCTTCGTCCAACTTTGCTCCGAACGCAGCTCCCTCGGCTTTCATCCCGTTCCAATCGCGGCAGTCGAGCACCTCGCACAGACGCGACTTCTTCGGACAGGAAGTTCTGCCACCCAATGTCTTCCAGCCGTCCAGCCACTTCAACACATACCAACCGCAAGACCGGCTGGCGTCGCAGCAACGCGGCAACTTTTTCCAGCCGACGCAGCAGCAGCAGCGCCGACCACCGCCGTCCGCGCCGTCCGCCGTGTCCGAGGTGAGCTTCACGCAAAACAGGGCGCGCTTCGAGACGCCGACGGGACGCAAACTCAGTTCCCAGACGGACACCTCGTTCAACAGCTTTCCCCGCGCGCCCGAAATCCCGCAACCCGTCGAGGAGAACATCTACGAGGCGCACGATTTTCACCCCACCCGAAGCCGATACCAAACGACGGAGCGTCCGAGCACTACCTCGAAGCAGCCGTCCGGCTTGCGCCGCTTCAAACCCGGCACCAGGTCTCAGCCCGGATCGAAAAACAACGTCCTGACTGTGCCGAAGGGCGCCCCCGTCGATGGCACCTCCACCCCTATTCCGTCCAGGGTGCGAAATTCGGGAGATTCAAGCAGGGGTAAATACCGCGGTGGTATTCCTCAGCGTTACAAGACGCGACCCTCTGCCGTCGACGAGCCACCCTTTGAGGTTGAGCAACCCTCGAGCACTCGACCACCCTTTGACTTTACAAGGCGCTTCCAACCGACCATCCCTGTGCACTCGACCACCTCCGAAATCGTCCCTTCGATTGAATATGAGGTCTCTGGTGTCCCCGAGACTGATTTTTCAGCGCCTTCGGGCCCTTCAGGTCCCTCTGGGCCGTCAGGGCCTTCAGCGTTTGAGGAAAATCACGGTCCTGCGACCTTGCCCGAATATGCCCAGTACGATTACGAGTCTGCAGATGTGAGTGGGCCTCAGAAAAATGATACCTTCGAGGTAATCACAATGAAACCTCGCCTGCCTGCAGAGGCCGAGGAGAATTTCAAGAGTTTCGTGGACAGCGTGCTGATCGACTCCTCCCCTGCCCCTGCGAAGGAAGAAGAGCAGGAATCGGTGACCGAAGCTTCTGGCACTGGCGTGTCCGTGTCCGTGCACACCGCCGTCTCCACCGAGCCAAAAGTGACCACCCCTATTCCGGAAGTGGTCGAGGTGCAGAGCAAGGCCAACAACTTGGAAGCTCCTCCCACCGGAGAACCGGAGGTCAGCGTGACCAATTCGACCGAGAGCTGGGTGGTCGTCGCGTCGGTGCAGACGAGCCGAAGCGTGTCCGGCGCCCGTTTCATCCCCTTCCACACGGGAATCAAGCAGGACGAGAAAGTCCTGCCCTCCCTGCAGACGAGCAAACTCGAGTCCACGACGGTCTCCTCCACCACCACCTCAACCACCGAGATGACGCGCCCCATCAGTGAAGAGCCGACGTCCTCTTCAACCACAACAACCACCACCGAAGCGTCCGAGCAACCCTTGTTCGAAAGGAAATTCTCGCCGGCCCCGAGACCACAAAAGAGCAAGGCGCGCATCCCTCAGAGCATTCTGGAAAGCATCCAGTTTGACGACCTTGGCCCTAGTCTGCTGCCACCAGGGTTCAAACCCCGCCAAGGTCAAAGCAGCTTCCGCAATCGCCCGATTACGACGACCGAAGGACCGTCTTCCTCAGAAGCGCCTCCTAGTTCAACCACAACAACTACCACTGAAAAACCTGCCATAATTAAATTCGACTCCATCGATCCGGCTCTCCTGCCCCCTGGCTTCAAAATTGACCCCAACAGCGCACCCCCTAGCGAGGAGGTCGAGTCGACCACGCGCCGCTCGACCGGCTTCAAGCCCAAGAGCAAGCAGAACGCCACCGCCACATCGCTGAGACCCTTTGGCGGCAAAAGCCTGAACGGCACAACCAAGGACAACGACCTGGTCACCAAGCAGAAGAGCGACGACCTCTTGTCCGCCCTGCTGCCCCCTGGTTTCAACAAGGGCAGCGCGGCCAAGATCAGCGAGGACGTGCCAGCTTTCCTTTTGCCCCCCGGATTCAAACCGGTGGAGGCCTCGAGCGAATCGCCAATTCTGCTCGCTGATATTCTCAGCAAGGCCAAGCCGGCCGACGTGGCCTCTCTGCTGCCCCCGGGTTTTAAACCCGAAACGTCCACGGCCAGTCCGACGACGAAATCGCACTTGCCGCACCTGCCGAAACCTGGATCTGGAACAAGGAAGCCGTTCGGCAGCTTCAGATTTACTAGTCCCAAGCCTGACGGCGAAGAAGGAGGCGGCGATGACCATCATAATGGAGAGTCCGGCCTGTCCTCCCCCAAGATTCACAAGGGATGGCCCACCAGGTAAAAAAATGATCATTTAAAATTTTAATAAAATTTAAAAAAAACGTTGATAGATTTTTGGGTAAATTTAGAAAGTCATTTATTTATTTATAAAAATTGTATTTAATGTATTTTTAACTTTTTTTAATATTTTTTAAATTTCTATTTATATAATTTAATATTTAAATTAAAAAAAAAAAACAATTAATTCATTGGAAAAGAAGAGTTAAGGCTTTTCAGGCTTTTTATCATCTGCTGCTTTCCTAGATTTTCAATTTCTTCAAAAATATAAATTCTTTCTATTATACTTAAATAAAATTCTGGTGCTTTGACTTTATTGTTAATACAACCAATTTTATCTCTACCATTAAAAAGTAAATGGATAAAAATAACTTTTTTTCCTTTTTTTTTTTTAATGCAAACCTTTTATAATCTTATAAATTTAGTTATTTAAATTGTCAGTAGCAAAAAAAAAAAACAAAAAAAAAAAACAGATGCTTTTTGTTGTTTTAATGGAAAATTTGGTGCTACTTTTTTTGCAGTGCAATCAAATAATCGAATTAAAAATTAAAAACCTCTTTCTTTCTTTTCTTTTCTTAATTATATTTCATTACCTTTACATCCTGCTGTGAAATAGTTTTTCTCCACAGTGCGCCGTTGGCCGTTCACAATAATTTTATTTATTCTAATTGCATTTAATTAAACGCCCCCTCATTCTCCTCAACATCTCCATGTTTGCAGAGCGACCACGGAATTCACAGGGTGGCCGACTCCACCTACGACGCCTTTGAGCGCTGAAAAAATCCTGGAACTGGCCGCTCGCTCGACGACAACCACCTCCACAACGACCACCACCGAGGCGACCACGACCACCACCAGCACGACGACGACCCCGCGGCCAACCACCCCTGGCGTTTGTATGCGCGAGTGCCAATTGGTCGGCACCATCAGGTTAACGGACGGCGCGCACTGGGTGCCTGAACTGATGGACCGCAACACGGCCGAGTACAAGGCGCTGGCGGCCAACATCACCTCCGAGGTGAGTCACTTCTGCTGCCTCCGTCGCTTGCTGCATTACATAAAGCACGCACGCAACCGGAGAACAATCGTGGGCGCTTTATTACACTTTTCTTCCATCTCTGGTCTCGCGGCGGGTACAGCTGCGCAACAATAAATTTCAGCAGTAAACATAAATGAAATGGCCGTAAATTTCGCTTGCAAAGTGGCCAATGGATTTGCTCTGATTGTATTAAAACAAGAAAGATGTGTTATACCATTAAAATGCGCTTTTCTTCTTGCAGCTCAAGGCGGTCTACGAAAAGTCCGACGCGCTGAATAAGCTGTTCAGGAATGTGTGGATCGACGGTTTCAAGTAAGTTCTTTTTTTAAATAGAGTTTAATTAAATTGAATCGTAACACTTGAGGTGGATTTGATGACAAATTGAAACCGGGCAAACATCCTTTCAAAGAGAAAATGAAGAAAGTAAACAACAACTGACCCCGAAAGGTGACCTGCAGTCTGCTGATACTTTAAAAACGAAAATAGGGACTGGTTGTGTCCAAACTAAAACTAAGTGGGAGAAATTATTAAAAAATAAAATGGGAGATTTTAATTCTAATAAACAAAATTTGCAGAAATTGGTTAGCAAATGAGTTTTTTTCTTTCTGTATTTTTTTTATTAAACTTTAATTCTCTCCGTTTTATTTTTTTAATTTTTTATTAATTCATATCCTACTTAGTTTTAGTTTGGACACGACAAAACCTAGGTTCTTAAGGTCACCTTTTGGGGTCAGTTGTCCTTTTTTCTTTGCAACAAGGTTCGCCCGGTTTCAATTGTTCATTTTGTTTCTTTTTTGTAATATTTATATAATGCGAATATTTCTTTATTTTTGTAGCAAGGGCAGTGTATTGGTGGATTATATTGTGCAGCTGGAGGCACAGGCGAAAGAACTGAACACTTTGCAGCTGAAGAAAATGTTCCACGAGAGCTTGAACGAGCCATACCAAAAGCAGAGCAGCCCTCCCGAGGAAGAGGAAGCGGCCGACGTGAAAACCACCCGAGCTTTGCAACTCGGCAGATTTGAAATCGATCCCGACTTCACAGACTTTATTGGTAAGTTCCTATCAAATTTCCCCCTTTTTTTTTTAGCTACGGATAGAAAATAGATATGTAGAGAAGAGCGTGAATAATTTTTGTTTATTCTCAAATGCACCGTTAAGATAAATTTTGAACCTGTATCCAATTATTTAATAAAAACAATCGAGACAAAGCCACCTTTTTATATAGCGTGCGGTCAGACTGGCGGCAGAAAAACAACGACGAGGGCACACCCAACGCTATTGAACGCGAACGACCTTCATCATTTTTTTTTTTTATTTATTACAAACGCCGTAGAAAAATTGCAGCAGCTGCAGCTCGTCAAAGCCGAAGGAACCGACGCGTCCCGGAATAACTAATAATCAAATCGAGCAGAACCAAAAGACCTCCAAGGTCGGCGGCGAATCTCGGCGTCGGCTAGGGCGGGTCCCTCTCGCGGAGACTTGAACGCCCGCAATATATATTTTGGCGTTTGCAGACGACCTTGCTACAGTTGCGCCCGCCGGGCAGGGCGTTTTTTTCACTCCTACCACTTTTTGCCGGCCAGTTATTCTGCGTGTAAAATATAAGACATGTACACTTCTGCACTCTAAGCGAACCGGTATTGCATTATAGGCGGGTGCCAATAAAAATATATAAATGTACACGACGAGAGTGAAACGCCAACACGCTCGTGTTCTTGGGTGAATTTCTGTTCACTTCCTAGTTTTCAGTTCAACGACATGTGTTGCAGCAGCTCTTGTAGTACCAATCAGACGGCGGAATGCAAATTAATCAAAGTTAATTATCTGCACACATGTCGCTAGATATTGCAAGGATTCATAAAAATGATGGATAGTTAAATGTTGAGAAATTCGCATTTCTTAAGTCCAGAGATTATTTTACATGATATTTTTTTTTTATTGTTGTTTATATGTACAAATTGTTTAAATTCAAATGTAGTAAACAACTATTTGAAATGAAAAGAAATTGTTGGCCAAAACGGCACCAGCAAGAATTTTGTCAAAACTTCCGAGATCAAAAAAACCCCATCCTCCTCAGTGAGCCTCAGTTGACTGGGTTTTTTGAAGAATTTAATTTCCACGGGATTATATTTAATTTAACTGCTCTTGTACTCTGGAATTAATAAATCATTTTATATAATATGCAATTACGTTTGGATGTACTCAGCGATATCAGAGAGGTTTTGCCTTGAAAAGTTAATTGCGTTCTCGTGCTAAATTATTAGATCTTTATTTACAGGCCTGATCGATGGTCTGTTTATTGCACGGCGCGTCCACTTCTTTTAGCTCATCTGCCATTAGACTCGTAAAATGTATACCTGTCTCGCGTTTTATTTTTATAATTATGCCCCACTCGTCTCGCGACGGCGGCGTGTTACTCAATTAAACACACACACACGAGTTCGCAAAGGCTGTGGCCAGCAGCAAAACGCCGAAGAGTGAAAGTTACTTGGCAAAGCAGCCAGCCTCCATGCGAACTGCTCTGGATGCTCGATTTTTTTTAGCCAACTCTTGATATATTATACACGTTTAAATTCAAACATGGCGAGGAGCAGAGCGACCATCAAGGTGAGCAAGCAAGAAACTCGGTTGACATTCCGTCCGTGCGACTCCCTGCCTATGCTCCGAAGCGAGATCTCAGGACGAGAATAACACACTGCTCGAGACTTCTCTTTCCATTGAAAGCCAGTTTTTTTTCGCACATCCTTTGAAAATGCAAATGACCTGAATTTTACTTACTTAGTTTCACTCTCAGCGAATTTGTAAATAATTAAAAATTTCTTTTCTTATATAATATATTTCGAAGAAAAATTTTTAAAACAAAATCATGTTTATTGTTCAAGTTTCAGAAATATTCTTGCTAGTGGTGGTGCCGTTTTGTCCAAAAATTCCTCAATCGTATGAAAAAAATGTGATCTTAAAATTTGCACAAATGAACAACAATAATTATTTATTTAAAAATCCATCAGAGACAAGAATTTGGAAATTAATTTATAAAGGATTTGGCCATTATTCCATTTAATTAATTACTAAATCAGTGAGCAATATTAAAATAATAAATCTTTACTTTCTTTCTCTGTTTTAGTTTTATTTTATATTATAAGAAGTAATTAAAGCCAACGGTCTGATAGGACTTTCTGAATGGCACTGAAATTTTAGAATAATTGAGTGTGACGCTTGACATAATTGCCTCGTTATTTTAAATTTTCTACTTTGCCAAAAAATAATGCTGCTTAGCATGACATGCCTTTTTCGTCGGCCTTGCATACTTGGCGTGCACATCTGCAATATTTTATTCTTTACAATTGTATGCATGTTCTAAATGTACGCTCTGGAATTTCATGTTCACGATCGCACTCCAATTCGTCCTTTAAAATGCGTCGCCTTTCCCTCGAAGTGTCGTGTTCGCCGCGAGTAATCACAAAATGTAATGGTTCCGAAGACACGAGCAAGGTTAGGCCGGGAACGAACTTATAAAAGCGAACAACAAGTCAAAAAAGTGAACGCGCGCGCCCGTGCTTCGAGGATGAAAGTTGCAAAATGAAGCCATCAAAAGTTTTTTCTCCTTTTTTATAGATGTTAATGGCTTGTGTTTTTGCAGTGGTGCCTCCGAGCGAAGATTCGACCCCTCTGCCCACAAAGGAGGAAGAGGGCTTGCCACAGTGGGCCATTGCAGTGATTGTCATCGGTCTTGCATCGCTGCTCTTCGTCATCATATTTGGCGTTTCGGTGGTAATTATTGGCCACTTTATTCATCTCCTATTTGACCGCAATTACAATAAAAATTAAGCTAATAAAAATAATTTAAAATCTGCTTTGAATATCAATTTTCGAAAGGTATTATTATTATTACGCAACTTGCAGTGCACGAGCGCTGTACGTGCTGCATAACCTTTGCTCTGCGCAGGGGCTAAATCTAAAATATTTAAGAATGCCATTTGATAATTCAAAAACAGTTTTTTTTTTAAATCTTCTCAATCAATTCATTAAATGTTTATTGGTCAATTATGAAATTTTAAATTATATCTGCGTTTTTATTTACAAAAAAGATTGTATTTTTCTTTTTGCAGCTCATCAACAGACAACAGGCGCAGCAGTCAAAGCAGCCGGTCATTCTGTCCGACGCTATGCTCAGTGAGCTGAGCAAGGACCACATGGGCGGCTATGATAACATGGCAGCCGTCGATGACCACTACGGGCTCGACGGATGGGACAACAGACCTAGAGAACCTGAACCTCGATATGCTTCAAAGGTATGTTAATGTTGAACATGTTTTTATATTTGAATTAAATTTTAGTTTTAATTATTTATAAATATATCATATATAAATTATAATATTATTTTAAAAATTATTTTTAGATTTTTGAATTTTATTGTTTAATTATTTATTCAATATTTATAAATTTTTAATATAAATGGAAAACTTATTAAATTGGAGTCTTTGAAATAAGGAAAAAAGATTCTATTTTTTTAAATCAGATTTATTACATAATGCAATGCATCATTTTGTAGCAAAAAAAAAAAAAAAAACTAGATTTGTATTCTTCCGTGCATATCAAACTTGCGCTATTATACTTTTGATGATTCGATCCCGCTCTTTGAATATTGTTTTCCTACAATTAAAAAAGTGCGAGAGAGCGTCAAGACATTTTGTGAGAATGCAAATTACGATCTAATTATCCACAAGACGCGGGTCAAACGAGAGTGAACTCTAAAATCTCTAAAGTGCGACGCCTCTCGTGAACTTAAGCCGCTTTTGTGATTGTGAGAGATCAAGCCGTCAAATGTGTATTCCTCTGCCTGTTTTTCACACGCACTTACCAAAGCAACAAAGGAAAGTAAAAGTGGCAAAAGAAGATCAGCACCTGCGAGAACCGCTCCTTTTGTCGTCGACGCCACGAGCACTTTCTTTTCGCGTCATTTGCTCTATTCCGCCCATAACTCTTCAGCACGCTCCTGTGTGAAAGGCAGATCAAAAGTATATAAAATGCGCGCGTAAATATGCACGTGCTCTCCATTACACGCCTTACGTGTTTAGTGACGCGAGAAGAAATTCTATGTTTTCTAGAAAATTATTTCTTCGGATGGAAAAAAGCAAATATTCAAAATGATGCGTTAATTCTAACAAAGAAAGGAATACTAAGAATTTACATGGCCAAGTCCATCGACGACCTTTATTTTTGTCAAACGCCTTTGAAATTTGATTTGGCAACAATTTTGTGAGGCCATCTCAACAGCCAAATTTATTGTATGATCTGCTTCCGAGGCCGAATCATGTCCATCGGTGATACCCTTTGGCCGTCGGCCACAAACCTTTACAAGTTACGCGACCGACTTTGACGCGCGGGAATTACCTGATGGCCGTGAGCTGCGAAATGGATTCTCGGCTTTATTACACTCATGCTAGTTAATTAACATTTATTACCAGAACTATTGTGAATAATAATAATAATTTCCAAATAACAATTTTCTTTAAATTTTATTCCTGATTACTGTTGTTGTTTATTTTTCCGAATTGTCACAATCACATTTTTTTACATATTACATTAAATTGTTGAATAAAATTTATTTGAAAAGATTGTAGGAAAAAAGGCACCAATTTTGTTAAAACTCCGAGATCAAAAAGACCCCATCTGCCTCAGTGATATATATAACTAATGAAGTTTTTTTCTTTTTTCAGAGAGGAAAGTCGGCAAACCCTGGTATGGGTTTTGACAGCTGGAGGTCTGACTGGAATAATTATTACTACGGCGGCTCGGCCAACGGCGGCTACTACAGCAGAGGGCCCGGCAGCCACTCGAGCGGCGGCCGCAGGTCCAGGATGCCAGACTACGACACCAACTTCTGATCGGCCAATTGAACCGCACCCTCTATTTATTGACACTGCATTTTAATTTATAAGAAACTCTAGAGAAGACGTCGAGTGATTGCATTTTAATGGGCAGTTTATAAATGTCGTGTGTGTTACGTCTTTTTATACGGTTACGATGAAACCGCTCAGCCTTTATTTCATAACTAGTTTTTAATATATCATAATATGTCAGATGAGAGTCTATATTTTAATGTTTATGAAATTAATTAATTTGTGGCCAATATATGATGCCGTCTGCATTGCAATACTTCGTGGAATGTGAATATATATAATTTACGCTTAAATTCTATTTACGTTGCCATCTTCCATGACATGATTTTTTTTATACCCATTTTATATTGTAAGCGCGTATATATGTTGATGAATATCAATTAGAGAATTTATAAGTAACGCTCGGTGAATGTGACTAATGTGCATCAGGACTTTTTTCTGTACATATACATTTAGATGAAAGATCAAGGTGATATATTAGTGATTGGGAGATGATTGATTCATATTTGATTTTAATTTTGTAACTGCGCATCTAAGGTGACTTTTTACATGTACATACCCTGCATGTATTAATAAAAACTCTAAGAAATGTATTACCTTGCTATTATTATTATTATTTTTTTTTTAAATTGACACTCAAGGAGATGATTATGGAAGTGAAGGAGAAGAAACAAGGAAAAAGCCTGAACTTTTCATTTCCATGATCTGGCTCTTCCTCGTTGCGAAAATTGTTTTTGTTCAAAATAAAGCAGGCTTTACCAGTTTTATGGCGACACTTTTTTTATGAGAAAGAAAAATACAAAAAAAAAATCAGCAAATTTGAAAAGAATATCACATTTTGACACAAAAATTTTAATCTTTAAATAAAAAAAATCAGAAATAGGTTAATAATAATTAAGTTTATTATAATGACTGTATAAACTTTTTTTTATTTAAAATTTTTAAAACTTTAGCAAGTAAATCAAATTAAATTAACAATCTAATAAGTAAAATTGTGTATAGTTCAATTTGAAAAAATATTATTTAAAAAAATGTTGTTAAATATAACTTTTAAGTTTGCCAGAGCAATTATATGCAATAAAAAAAAATGACCTTTTCTATTTTAAAATTTTAAATGAAATTTCCATAGTTTTATTTTCATTACAAGAAAAGTTTTATTGAAATTCTAAATTCCATCTATCTTGCCATCCAATTTTTTACTAACTTTGATTATCGGCATTTTCACACTGCCTTGGCCAAGTAAATCTCTCTGCATTATTTCCCTGAGGGCATCAGGCACAACGACATGTATTTTCCGATTTTGGTTGTTCTCAACCAGAGCCATCAAGGTTCTGGGAACAGCCAGGGCCGTCCCATTCACTGTGTGCACAAACTGTCCAGTTTCAGCAACTCGAATGTTCAGTCGGCGGCTCTGGAAGTCGGTGCAGTCGGAGCACGAACACAACTCGCCCCACATTTGCCTGCCCAGCATCCACGCCTCCAGATCGACCTTTCTCAGGGCAGGGTTGCCGAGTTCGTTGGACGCCATGTCCAGAACTCTGAAGTGCAAATTGAGCGATTCGAAAAAATCAGTCTGCAATTCGATGAATTCGTTCTGCACGGCCTGCGAACTTTGGAGATTGCCTTCGGTCAGGGCGAACATCTCCACCTTGGTAAATTGGTGCACCCTGAATATATTAAAAGGGTAAAAAAATTGCAAAATTAATGATTTTGAAATCATTCACCTGTACAGTCCTCGTTCCTCAACTAAGTTAGAAGTTTCCGCTCGGAAACACCGACTGATCGCAGCCACTTTGTACGGAAGTTTTTCTTGAGGAATTTTCTTGTCCATAAATCGAGCACCCAATCCCATTTCTGCAGTTCCGGACAGGCAGAGGTTAGACCCATGCTGCTCATTTAAGCGGAAGACCTGGAATCATGGAACAAATTTTTTTTCCTTGGGAAAATCAAAGTTTTTTTTAGTTAATTACTTGGTTTCTTTGTCCAGTCGTTGGCATTCCACAGCTCTCGATAGCTTCTGCTGACAAAATGTCTGGGACACTGACCAAGTGAAAATTATGACTCAAAAGTTTTTGCACGGCCAGCTCAATCAAGGCTTGCTCAAGTTCGACGAGTTCTCCGAAGAAATAGTAGCTACGAGGTCCGCAGAAGTTTCCCAAGTTCTCCGTTCGACACCAGTTGTATTTATTGGCGATGTCGGCGAACTTGCTGAATTTATGGCCCGTTCTAGCCTCACCAACAATCTGGAAATGAGTAAAATGAATAATTTTTCTAAAATTTAAAGGAGAAAAACCTTAATTTGCTTGTTTTCTGGTCTGTGTTCTAGAGTCCGATTCGGTATTTTGATGGCCTCCGACATGAACTTGCTCCAAGCCTTGTCACTTTTCGACGACTGAAATTCTTGGTAGAGTTGCTGGACAAGTCGAATGTCGCCCAAAGCGTCTCTTCGCTTCACATTGTCTTCAATTTCTGCCAGGTTGTCCGGGTTGCACAAATACGCCGTGTCCAATTCGGTTCCGGGGCGAACGTAGGACATTGTCCGGCCTGCGGGTTTCCGAAAGAGGAACTTTGTCGCGAGCCAGTCGGTCAGTTGTTTGTAGCGGCACATGATTCTTGTTGAATTCATTATCATTTTTTACTAAAAATATGTAATTTAAGATTGCAGAGAAAGAAGCAGCACAAAGGTTGGTTGACTTGCAGTGCCAGTTTTAATGTTGAAGATCTTCATCGACCCTAAAACGACAATTAAGTCACAACAAAATTTATCAGAATTTACAATTATTTTACCATTGAAATGATCACAAAAGTCATTCCTCACTCGTGTATTTTGATTTTGGAGCGCGCAGCTGTGCCGCGTGCCACGCCCACCTCTTGCCAAACAGCTGAGTTAAAAAACAAAACGGAATGAGTTGAGACAAAACAAGCAGATTTTGAGGGATTAAAGAAGCAGAATGTAACTTATTTGGAGTGAGTTAAGCCCAAAATTAATCAGAAGAGGTAATGGAGCTTCTCATCATTATCATAAATTGAATTTTATGCGCATTTTTCATTCTAAAATACTTTAACAATTTCGCCTAATTTTTTTGTCCATTAATCTTACTTTTTTATTTCATTCAATGACCCGTCCGTAAATTTGGAAAGTTCATTATTTTAGTTCTTAGTTTATTTTATATCCTCCATTTGAGGAATAATTAATGAAATATTTATTACATTTGCAGCTTGAACAATAATATAATTATCTTAAATTGACCCAGTTTACAAGCAATAAACGTTTTTTTTTGCAGCTGATTAAAATCTTGATGAAGTCTCAAAAATGATGTCCAATATTTTGGAGAAAACCCTGGGCTCTGTCTTCACAGGCAGCAACACTGACCAGTTTGCGGGGCTGAAATCGCTGTACCAAAAATGTCTCTCCGCAAGAACGAAAAAAGTATTGAAATTTTAAAACATATTCAGAATTTAATTTTTTCACTTTATTTAGGAGGAAAATCAAATAATAAGAGAGTTGCTGGCCACGGTAAAATTGCGCCTCAGCAACCCCAGCACGCGACCCCTTTTGGCCGGACACTGCTTGGCCTTTGCAATTTTTGCTGAACTAATGGGATTCAATGTCGAATTCGCTCACATCCACGCCATCAACTTGGCCCAACAGTCTTCCATTGTAGAAAAGAAAATGGGTAAAATCATTTGCAACAAAAATTTTAATTTTTTATTAAAAATTTATTAATTTAGGTTATGTTGCTTGTTGTTGTCTTTTGAACGAGACAAACGAACTGAACCTGCTTTTGGTGAACACTTTGGTGAGAGACCTGGCGAGCAAAAACGTGGCCATCGTCGGTCTTGCCCTGTGCGCCCTTTGCTCAGCCCCGTTGCCCACAGAGGTCATTCCGTCAATTCTTCCTGCAGTCCTTGACAGGCTAAACCACTCCACGGTTAAAAAATTTAATACTTTAATTTCTATTATAATGAAAGATATAAATTTATTAAATTCAGGCTTACATTCGTTGCCGGGCGGTCATTGCTGTGCATCATATTTTGCGGAGGCACCCGGAGCATTGCGAGCAGATGGTGTGCAAAGTGGTTGCCCTCTTGGGGGACAGCGACCCCCACGTTGTTCACAGAGCCTTGGGCTGCTTGCCTGACATTATTCAAGTAAAAAATATTCCTTTTGCAGAGTGATTTTTTTATATATTTGTTCTGAATATTTCCAATTTTTCCATGTTTGTTATTTATTATTAAAAAATTTCCTTTGAAATTTTTACTATTGTTATCCAAACATTTTTCCAAAAGACGTTCAAATTATATTCAAACATTTATCAAAACGTTTAAAATTTGTTCCACATTTCTTTTACAATCATTTTAAAACATAATTTTTTCTATAAGCCTAATTTTGAGGGATGAAATTAATGAAAAATGTTTACCTCCAGAAATATCCTGAGTTGGTTGCTGGCCTCGTGCAACCGCTGGTGGCAATTCAAAGGCAAATTCTAAATGGAAAACTTCCTGCGCAGCTGAACTACCGAGGAATTCCGACACCGTGGATGCAAATGTCGATTTTAAAGTACGAATATATTATCATTTTGAGACCTTTCATTATTTAAATTTTATTTAAAGATGTTTGCCTGAGCTTTGTTTGACGGAAGAAGAAGAATTTGCTTGCAAAGAGGTTCTCCTGGAAACAATCAAAATTATCTCGACCAAAAACATTGCCATCAGTGAACCTCCGATCAGAAGTGCCATTATCGCTCAAGCTCTGACTGTCCTGCTCAGCCTTGAGGAGACTAATGAGGCCAGCAGGATAAGAATCATGAATTACATTGGCCTGATGCTCCAGTCGGAAAACTGCGACGTCAAGTAAATAATAAAAAAAAAAATCACATTGAAATAATTTAATAATAACTTAGAAATGAGGGCCTTCTTTTGCTTGAAAACGCCCTTGTCAAGTATCAGATGACTTTGACTGAGGAGCAGAATTCTGTCGTCAAGTCCAGCTTAGACCACGCGGATTTGTCAATCAAGAGACGTTGCCTCGGATTGTTGACTGCCGGGGCGACGGAAAATGACGTCCAGTCGGTTTGCGGGCAGCTTTTCACCCATGCTGCTAAATCAGAAGGTTTTTATAAACATTTAAAGTGAAAATATTAAAGAAACTTTTTGTCCCAGACGAGAGTTTGAAACACTGGTTGCTGGAGCAGGCTTTGCTTTTATTGGATAGATTTGAAAGCGCTGTATCTGAAGACTGGAAACTGAGCGCTCTGATCAAATTAATGCCATTGGCCGAGGACACCAAAATCAACGAAAATATTTACAAGAGAGCTCGAGGAATCCTAGTAAAAGGTGATTGACATAATTTTATATGAGATCTTGAATTTTTACCTATTGTTTAATTACCATAGGAAATTTAAAAGATGAGACGTGGGCGAAAATGCTAGCCGTTTTAACCACTCACGGAGAAGCGAAAAGTGCGCCGACCAATTTGCTCATGTTGTACATTTGGACTCTAGGAAACTTGCCCCACTTGTGTTCAGCGGGTACCCAAGAAGCACTTACTAAAATCATTGTTCTTGGAAACAAGGTGGTGATTTCAGATTCAAATTTGAGCTTTTTCTATTAAAATTTCTGACATTTTGCAGCTACTTAATAATGCTAAGAGTGAACCTTCAGCTCGGGACCTGTTGCTGCAGATTTTGTGTTCAATTAGAAAGATAAGCGAGAAAGAAGATTTCTTGAAACCTGACAACCTGGATAATTTTCTGAAAGAGGCAAAATATGATACATTTATAATTTAAATGCAATACTAACTGCTTTTTTACCTTTTTTAGGTGTCAGAGTTGTCGGCTGTGCATTTAGTCGAAGCCTCCGATTTACTGAAAACCTTGGAAAACCTCGAGAAAATCAGGAAATGCCTGCAACTCGAATATGAAATTGATTTTTCCCTGAGTGCCTTGGACAATTTTGTGTTGGAGTCCATTCAGACAGGAAATAAAAAAGTTTATCAACCGCATGTGGCCATGCTAGTGCTCCAGCCGAAGCCCATCAGGTCGCCCGAGTTGGCTCATTTGTTGCCCGTTGAACTGCCGTCAATTGTTATGCAAACCTCCCAAGACTCTGCAAAAGCCTCTATGGAATCGTCTTCAAGCAAGAGGTTTGAAATAATGAAATAAAAAAGCAGTTAAACTAATTTAATTATTTGAAGCAGCCAAGTTGCCGAACCCACAAGCCCAAATCAGGCGCCAGCAACATTGTGGACAAAAGAGGGAAGGATCAAGAACACTTCCGAAGAGCAGACGACACTTGCTGATTCTGACCCTCTTACAAATGCCCTTAGACTTTCTCAACAGGTAGAAATTTAAAAAAATAAATAATTAAATATTAATTTTTTGTTTGTTAAGATTTCCAAAAATGCACAAAATGCAGAGCCTGAGGACCCATTGGGAGACCTTCTGAGATGACTGATCTTTTTTACTGGAAATCAATTGCGGAATGATAAATGTTGTTGTTGTGTTTCTGTCATAAATTGATGTTAATTTAATATGAACTAATAATTTTTTGAACAAATACTGTTTTTTGTTTGTTACAAATACCATATACATCAGTTAAATCTTTGCAATGTTCGTAGTTTAAAACTAGGCAAGATCCGCAGTAAAAATATATTAAAGCAGCTCATCGTCTGCCCGATAAAAAGGCACTTGGGAATTATCACAAGCGATGGTCGAGTGACCATCACAGATTGCATGCACCACAGAGTTCAATGTCAGCAAAATCCTGGGTTTGTGTGCTCGATGACGCAGCGCCGGCAGTACTTCTTGACCGCTCTGTACCCTTCGAGAGACACACCAGCACAGTCCTGAATGTTCAACTGCTGAAGACCGCGGCAGTAGAAGGCGATTTGCCGAATGCCCTCGTCGGAAACCAGCTCGCAGCTCTTCACACTCAGCTTCTTCAAATTCGGGCAAGATCGCGCTAAAAGTCTCAGCGAGTGATCCGTGACGTCACATTTACCTGCATTTGAAATTTTTTTTTAGCAACCTGAAGACAGGAAAACAATCAAATAATACCTAAGTCAAGTGCTCTCAACCTAGGGCAAGAACGAGCCAGGGCGGCTACACTGTCGTCTCCAACGGCTTCGCACCCTCGACTGTTTAGATACCTAAAATTTTTTGTCATAATTTGAAAATTCTTGCAAAAATAATTAATTACCTTAATCTGTGGCAGTACCGCGCTACTTGTTTGATGCCAGCATCCGAGACTTGGTCGCACTTGGCCACAGAGAGGTACCGAAGACTGGCGCCCAGCTTGGCCACCTCGTAGACACCGAAGTCAGTCACTTGAGTGCAGTCCGAGACGCTCAGTTCTCTCAGCTGGGTGCAGTAACTGGGAATATACTTAATTCCAGCATCTGAAATGAAATAAATTTAGTAATTTTTTATTTAAAATAACTTTTGAATTATTTAAAAATTACCCGATATCATCACACATCGTCTTAGGTACAGAAAGTTGAGTGCTGGGCAGGCCTGGACAACTGTGTGCAGACCCTGGTCGCTGAGTCCCACACAGTCGGTCAGGTCGAGGTACTGAATGGACAAGTGTCTTGCAGGCGCCTCAACGCTCATGCAGGTCACGCTGCTGCAGCCTGTTTTGCATAAAAAAATGCATTTTCTTCATCTCGACTTTTAAAATTATTTTCCATACCGGCCAAATCAAGGTGGAGGAGCTTGGGACACCTGGTCACAAGTTCGACGACCCCCGCATTGGAAATGCTGATCATTCCCGAGCCGCCGACGATTCTGAGGTGGGACAGGTTCGGACATTTTCTACCCAGCAACAGGAGCGACCTGGATTGAGACGAAGGTAGTAAAAATAAAAAACCATTTTGTAAGAAGAAAAAAATTCATACTTGTCGGAGAGGCCTGGCCCCGAAAGAGCAACTCTCTCGACGGCATCGCAAACCGAGTTTTCTCCGGCCAGTCTCTTGAGCAGTCCCCTCAAAGGCCTGTCGCCGCCGGACACGGCGACTGACCTCCACAGTCTCGGCTCCCACGCCAAGTTGTGCCATCTGCAAGGTCAAAGAAAATTGACTTGAATAAAATCGTATTTAGAATTTATAAAAATTGTATCCTCAAATCACTCTGAACTGAATAAATAAATAAATTTTTTTAATTGCATCGATGTATTTACAAGTGATTTTCAGAATTTTCGTTTAAAATCCTATGAATTTTATATATTTTCTTGGCCGTGATATCTTTTATCTATTAATTAATCGTTTGAAATTATTGGTCAAGTTTTTAATGATTTCAAAACATTACTTTCCTTATGACTTCAGTATAATTTCGTGTTAAATCGATTATAATTTTTATTCTTAAATAAATGATTATTTATATCAAATCAATAAAAAAAAAAAACAGAAATAGTTTTTTTTTTAAATAATTGAAAAAAATTAATAATAATATTTAATTTTATAGCTACATTATTAAAAATTGTTACCTTCTGCAGACTCTGGCACAACTGCAGAGTTCTTTGGTCGTCAAGTGTGAGAAAATTCGCACCAGGACATCGTCCGGGACGAGGTCGAAGGGCGACTCGGAGTACGGGGCGCCCCACGAGGCCTGCGGACTGGGCGCTACGAGCGTGTGGTAGCCCTGGTCGGCGCCAGGAGAGCCCGTTCGCAGGGGCAGGTAGGTGGTGCGGTAGCCGTGGTACTCGGGGGTCGGGGGCGGCGGCGGCTCTGCCTCCAGCCGGTAGGACGAGTGCGGGTGCGACGGGTACGGGTAGAACTGGCGGGGGAAGTCGCTGATCGAGGCGTATTCGTTGGGCGGCAGTCGAGGGTAGGGCGAGGAGCGGGTCAGCGGACATGGGGTGACGAAGGTGGGCGCTCGGGGTGGCGGCGGAGGTCGCGAGTGGCGCGGCAGATCGGGCGACGACGACGAGCACGTCGCGCCGCCTGTCATTGAGGCCGAGGAGCGGGACGACAGCTCTGGAAAAAAAAAATAAAAATTAACGATAAATTAGAAATTTTTATTTAAATTGTTTATGAATCCTAATAATTAAAATTTCAAAAATCAATTTAAAATTTATGGAAATTGGTAAAATGTCAATTAAAAATATAACAAATCCCTGTTTTATAATCAGAGAAATAACGAAAATATGTCAAATTTTTATTATAATTCAATATATGACTAACATATTGTGGGTTACATTAAACAGAATTAATATTTCATTTATAAAAAAATTAATGAGAATATGAATGAATAATAAATCTAAATAGATATAAATAAAAAAATAAATTATGTTTATTTATTAAATAATTTAAAATAATATTTTAATAACAAATATATTTATTTAACCGTTTTTATATATTAAACTTATTATTTTACTGTTCAATACTAAACACTGATCTGCAATTATAAATTATAATTAATTTTTATATTGTTCTCAATATTTTGACAAACTGCTTTTTAAATGAAATGGGAACAGGTCAGCAGATTCTTCATAAATTCCTGCGTGAGAGATGCAAAGCCCCGAAAAGTTTTCTCTGCTCTCTGCTCTCGGAGAACTCGCGATTACTGTGAAAAAATGGCTCTCGTTGTGATGCCCGCCGGCTGCAGCGATTATTGACTGTGAGAACGATTGATGATGATAATGGTGTGTGTGCTGTTTAGCATAGGGAGAGGCGCCGTGTCGTGACACAAGGTCACTCACAAATATTTGTGCACCATCATCTTTCTCTCACAGTAGCGTTTCTTTCGAAATCAACCAAATTTGAATCAAACTGTTTTTTTCTGCCTATTATTTGATATCAGAAACATAGAGAGAGAAAAAAATCGGCGTTTCTGTTAATTCTTGAACACATTTTTTTCTTCAAAATTCTAAGAATTTATCCACTTTTCAGTGGAATCAGTCATCGTTCTTTGGCAAAAAAAGTAAAATAAACATATTTTTTTTGACGTCGTAAAAGGGCAGATAGGATTGTCATGAGACGGCAAGAGCTTGGCAGGTAAAATTCTTGATGGTCGAAATACATATCACCACCTGTTGCGCACTAACTAGCTATGAAGCGACCTGACAGCTCACTAACCTTTCAAAATTAAACAAGACAAGCTTTTGTTCCACGTCTCTGGCTGATAAAGAAAGAGCGTTTAATGTTTTCTAATGCGTTATAAAAAATATTGTCTAAATAGCATTCTTTAACGTGTGTCAAAGGTTAAGAAAAATTTGGATTGCCAAAATGATTTATATTCAAATTATTGTTTCTTATAATAACATGAAGGAGTGAAATTATTAATATATTTTAAAGGGTGCTCTCACCATGAAAGGAGACGTTTTTCCTGGTGCTCAGGGGCGACAGGGAGCTCAGGTTGGAGGCGATCACGCTGGCCGACTCGGTGCAGGTGCTCGCTGCTGGCGACGCCGACGAGGAGTGCGAAAGGTCTGCACAGTCAAAAGGTTCAAAATCATTTTTAAAGATGAAACAGTTTAAAAAGTATAAAATAATAATATTTTATATAAAATTTGACAATAATATTGAATATTAAACGTGGTTTTTTAGTATCTTGAAAATTAATTATTATATGAGTAGAAAAATAATATTAAAAAATGCAAAAATTGAAATGTATATCTGAAAAAAATATCTGATAAAAAAGAGTTAATAATTTAAAGTTATTAAGTGCAATTTGGTGCAATTTTTCTCGATTTCCGCAGAAGAATTTAAACGTCGCGTACTGGAAATAAAAAGCTAGTCGATCAAAAAGGCTGGGGTAATTAAAAGACGCAGACGTGTTTTTGCGCCGATTCTGCAGCGCAATTCGACGGGCAAGATGACAAGTTCAGTGCAAAACGTATTTGTTAATATTGGGCAGTGCGTTTCTTTCAAAGCGATCGAGGCTGACATGCAGCAGGTTTGTCGGTTCGCGGAATCCAAAGGAAGCCCCGCGCAGGAATGTCATTTCTTACCAAAAGGGATAATAACGCGACGCGCTAAAAATCACCAAAAGATCCATCAGAATGATTGAATTTGGAAAAAAAACAAAGCTAAAAAAAAAAATTGTGAATTTTGGAAAAAATATACTCACTCTCTGAGTCGGGCATTCGTCCATTCACTGTTCCCATGCCTCCAGGAATTTTTCCAATTAAAAACTACCGTCTTTGCGACCTGAAATAATGTAAATTTAATTGTATTATTAAATTAAAATCATCTAAAAGATTATATTAAGTTAAATTACATATAAATATTAATTTATCCTATTTTTTTAACTTTATACTTGATTTTATTTAAATTTTAAGTTTTGTTTTGTTTAAAATTTATTTTAATATTTTATTTATAAATTTTAGTAATTAAATTTTCAGTGTAAATAAATTTAAAAATTTCAAAATAAGATGTTAAAATATTATATTAATTTTTTTTTAAAATTATATTATATCAAGCTTTGATTGCAGAAGCCCAGAATAAATGCGAATATGTTTGCTTAAATTATGTATTTCAAAGTGGAATGGATTAAATTGTACTCTATTGTATAATGCATGGAAATTACATTTAAAAAAATTAAGAGTTTTTAATTTCACCAAATAAAAAATAAATACAAAAGGCAATCTACAATTCTTACGGTTGGAATATCATGGATTTTTAAAATCAGGAAAATTTTTTTGACCCGAGACAAAATAATATTATGGAATTTTTAGATGCCATTGATTTTAAGCAGGCGGATCTTTTCTTTCGCATGGCGCAGCTGTAGCAAAACACAAAATAAGCGAGTGCGCATTAACCCTTTAAATCCCATAGTGTTCAGGTCACTATTGTTGACCTGTGAATTCACTCGAAAGGGCTTTCGGGGGCAAACGAAAGAGCAGAAAACAAGTCGAGCAGCGCAGGGGATTTGAATGCAGGGAATAACAAAAGGCCCGATTTGACACGTTTGAGCCGAGATGGCTGCTCCGCTCTCGCGAGTGCTGCGCCAGGTTCGAATTCCGAGGGTCGAGCGAGAAAAAGGTCGGGCACCTGCGTCAGGGCGAACTCACCTGGGCAACATGGTCTTCGGGGTGCTCGGGTCGGGGCAGCGTTTGGCGTCCCTGGACAGGGCACGGATCGACGCGAAGAGCAAAGCGCTCAGGGCAAAGAACCTTGATTTCAGGTGAGCCGAGCTACTGATCCTCCCGAGCACTCGCACCTCGCACAGGTAAGCTTCTCGCTGTTGTCAGATGTGCCTGCCACGATGCCAGGTTTCAACTCGCGACGGCCCACTTGCGACGTCGATCTCGTTGCCGCGGGTACATTTTTATCGAGAGCGCAGAACTTCTTTTATACATTGTTGACCCATCTTCGCTATGAATTCGTCAAATTTATTGCTGCACCTTAAAATCTTGTGATCTCTGATTCAACATAAATTAATTCGGTCCAATTATCTCAATAAAGTTGTGTATTATGGATTTCATTGAATTTATTTTGTGTTCGCTTTCATGTAAATACTATAAAATCATAAAGCCAATAGAGTACGTACAAACCCATTTACTCATTGAGTCAATTAATAACTTTACATCTTTAGATACAGGCTTATAAATATTAAATAAAACATTTATTAAATAAAATATTTACTAACCAAGGAAAGGAAAATAAAATAAAATAATTTAATTACATTTAATTTTAATAAATAATATAAAGTAGTATAAAAATAAATAAACATAAAATATATTTACTAAAAAAGTGGCAATAAACAGATTAAAATAAAAAAAAATGCTAGAGTTATTATTGATAAATATTAAGTTTAAATTTTTTTTATTATTCAAATCGAGAATAAAAAAAATAAAAATTAGTAAAGAAAATTAGATTTATGGGCTGAAGAAATAATAATTATTGTTCAAATTGATTGAAAAACGTACAATATGATAGAAATATGAAAATACGCAAACTTAATCTTCTGTTAGAAACACAAATTCTATCTAGAATTCCGCTTTTCAAAAATCTTCAATAAATCAATACGCAATTCTAAATTAAGCTGAATGTATGACATGACACCATTATTGTTAGTTTATTGCAAAACATTAATGCATAAAATTTTTTATAGTTTTCATCAATTTTTAAATTTCTGTCTTTGTAGAAAAGCTAATGCTAAGCTATTTATTTTATTTATTCAATTTTGCTATTTTTGGATTGAAATGAAAAACGCACATTTTTTAATCTGATATACACCGTTTTTAATGTCTCTTTCCTCATTCATAAATAGCGTCATCTTTTCGTTTATTTTTTTTTTCATTAATTATTAATTTTCGATTTCTTTCACTTATATTTATTTACAAGTGACGAACATGAAACCGACGATCTCGAACCGTCTTTCGCGCGCACTGCACCGTCCGTATTTAAACTGCTTCTCTATTAAATTCTCATTAAAGTCCCTCGATCAGCGTCCGGCGCTCTCTCGCTCTTCTCACAGATTAAAAATCTAATTTCGTGTCACAGTTGGGCGAAATATTTTAAATTTTTTTTAAACTCTCTCTTTCTCTTTGAAAATATATATATACGCTGCTCTGCTTACTTTCTTTCGATTTTTTTTTCTTTCTATTACTTGGTGGCACTCGGCACGGTGATCTCCGAGTAGATCTCGTCGTGCTTGCAGTCGTCGAGGTTGGTGACGGCGTCGAAGGCCGCGTGGTGGTGCGGCGCCTTCAGCTCGGGCACCGCGCACAAGATGATGCCCTCCTCTTGGTGGTGGCTGCTGCTGCTCGGCGTCGACGCGCCGCCCCCGACCTTGCCGGGCGTCTTTTCGCACTTGAGCTTCTTCCAGAGGAACGGCCGCCGGTCGCCCGGGGGGCCGGCGGGGCCCCCGGGTCCGGCCGCCCCCGCCTCGGACGCGTTGTAGTTGGGGTTGGCGAACGTCAGCACGTTGCGTCCGGTGTAGAGGTTGTGTTTGTAGCGGCGCCTGACCATCGCCATTATCAGCAGAGAACCCAAAATGAGAAGGACGAACGAACACGCTATGAGCACAACGCCCAGGGAACTCAGCGACTCGGGTCCGTTGAGGCCGTTGCGCTTGGAAAAGCCGCCGGGGGTGTCTTCGGAACCGAACTCCTCGCCCGCGTCGTCGTCCTCCTCCAGAGTCTCGTCCCGCGGCGCCACCACTGCACTCGGCTCTGCAACAAAAATTATTATTAAATTATTATTTTAATTATTCTCATTAATTTTACTAATTATTTGAATTTTTCCTAGAATTTGATTGTCTGAAAAAATCATGAAGTTTTTATTTAATTTAAATTTGTTTTCTATTTTTTTTGCATTGAAATTGATTTTGAAAATAAAAATCGTTTATTTTTTATTATAAATATAAAATTAATTGTTAAAGTAAATTCTCAAAAATCAAGCACTTTTATATATAATATTTTAAATTATATTTTTAATCCAATTGGTTAAAAATAAAATTATTTAAAATAAATGTTTAAAGTTGTAAAATTTTTATTTAAATTATTTTTATAAGATAAAATTTAAATATGGATATTTAATATAATTTAAATTTAGTGTTATAAAAACAATTAAAATCAAATATGTTTGAAGAAGTGGACACTCGAGGAGATGATCACGGAAATGAAGCGATCGGGCTTTTCCTCGTTGCAGAAAGTGAATAAAAACAATTTTCTGCAACAAAAAAAGCCCGATCGCTTCATTTCTAAAATAAAATAATTGCAACTTTTTTAATTTTTATACTAAATAAAATATTTCAATTTTGACTGATACATTTTAAAAAGCACAATTTTAAAATTTAAACGAATAATTTTGCTTGATCGCTGATAATTTAATTGTACAGCTAATTTTAAATGTAGGAAAACTCCACGATTTTTTAATTTTAATTATTGAAAACCTATTTTAAGAATAATTGAAACCGGGCAAACCTCGTTGCAAAGAAAAAAAAATGACAAAAGTATTCGCCCGGTTTCAATTTTTCCTGAAATCCACCTCGAGTGTAACCATTCAATTTAACCTTATTTTAAATTGAGATTTTTTGATTATATGTTAAATTTAGTAATTTTTAACTTTAATTAAATTTTTAATAATATATATTTTAATATAAATAAGTAAAGCTACTTACTGGTAGAGCAGGGTCGTTTGTCGGACACATCAGGACACTGGCAAATGTAGCCCTGCGGCCGGTGAAAGCAGAGATGCGAGCAGAAGCCATTCTCTTCGGCGCACGGCGTCCAGCCCTGCTGCTGATCAGCCGCGACGGCCCTGATTTCCATCACGCCGTTCAAGTTTGTCCGAATCGCCGTTCGTTCCGAGCCACTCAACTTGTCCGCCCGTTCTACCGACTTTTTGTACCAGTCCGTCCAGTAAACGTGAGGACCAAACTGAAATAAATAAAAAAAAATTTTGTAACAAAAAATACAAAAAACTTGTTTTTTATAAATAATTTTCTTTAATAATTATGGATTAATTAAATCATTTTCATTATTATAAAGTAATTATTTATTAATAATTTTTGGAAAATATTAACAATGAAATAAAAACACCCTTTTTTACCTGCGTTAATCCAATGGGGTGAGTGGCCTCGGGCACAAGCTGAATTCTTCCTCTGCCGTGCAAATCTGAGGTTTCGATTCGATCCCTCAGAGCGTCGGCCCAGAAGAGCCTGTTGGCCGTGTAGTCGAGCGCCAGGCCGTTGGGAAACCCGAGTTCGGTGCCGATGATGACTCGCCGCGCCGAGCCGTCCAAGTAGGCGCGCTCGATCTTGGGACTGTCTCCCCATTCCGTCCAGTAGAGAAAGCCTTTGCGTGGGAAAACTGCCAGAGCGCGCGGGTCTTCCACCTTGTCGTGGATCAGCAGCTTCCGACACGATCCGTCCAGACGAGAAACTTCCAACACCTTTCGCGAGGTGTCCGTCCAGTACAAATTGTTGGCGATCCAGTCGACGGCGACGCCGGTCGGCGTCGACAAATTGGTGTGAATGATGTCCTCGAAGTTGGAAAAGTTATTCATGTCCACTTGCCTGGAATGAAAAAATTTCCAAAATATGTAAGATATTTGCTTCAAAAATTAATTTATTAAAAGTTAAAAAATTATGTTTTTGAAGTGTATATTTTTATTTTATGCATTGAAAAAAAGGAAGGATTTGGTTTTTTATTTTTTATTTTTGAGGTGGGTGAAATTTCAAAATAGAGCAATTCTTTTGCCAAACACATGGGTCCCCCCAAATTTGATGAAATTTTCGTGGCTTAATCCTCATGACTTAAAAGCAAACTCCATAAATTTCTATCAAATTTTTCAAAATTGCGGGTTTTACGGGACATTTTGAAAAAATAAAAAAAAAAACCTAATTATCTCGGCTCCCCGTGGTCGTATAATAAAAATCTGGATATGTTTGGATTTGTATCATCAATATCTACAAAAATAAATTAATTTAAAGGTCATAGATCAAAGGTCAAGGTCATTTATTTCAAATTCAAAATTTCAAACTCAAATTTGAAGATGTGCCTCTCGCTAAAAGTCAAATTTGACATCGTCATTTAATTTCTCGTGAAATTTTACGTAATATATGTCAAAATTGCGATGTGGTTATTTTTAATTAAAATTTAAAATAAAATTAAAAGATTAAAAAACGTGGTTTTTTGCCCCTCGGTGTGCAGAGTTTCTTAGATTATCATTAATTACTCGATTTGTGTTGATTTTAGACATATATTGACAAAAATTGACTTTCTGAACTAGACCAATCGAATGGTGTTCATATCAATGACCTTTGGTGAACTTGGGTCAAAGGTCACCGTGACCCATGACCTTGAGTGACCTGACCGATATGTGTGATAAGTAGTTGGAAAGATCTCGCTAAGGAGATAATTTTTGTCCCAGAGTTTTAAAAAAAAAAAAACTAATTTTAGTTTTTTTTTTACAAATTGGCTCTTGTTTTGCATTTTCATTTAATTTTTACAAATAAAGAAGTTATGATTTAGATGTGAATCGTAAACATTTGAGTATATTACTTAAAAATCAAGTTGAAATTTTTGGTTTTTGAATTAATTTACCTGATAATGTCGAGTTGAATGTCCGTGTAAATGATGATTTGCTTTTCCCAGTGGAAGTCGACGGCGACGGCGGTGTGGACGCCGGGGATGGGCAGCGTCACGTCCCACAGTTCCTCCGTGTCCAGGGAGACCCTGGCCAGCGCAGACCTGGTGGCGAACAGCAAATACGCTTGCGGCGTATTGTTGCAGGTGCGTCCGTCCGGGCCCATTTGGATTCCGGTCGGACAGGCGCACTCGAAGCCGTCCGGCCGACGCAGGCAGAGGTGCGAGCAGCCGCCGTTGGTGTGTCCGCACGCGTTCTCCGCAATGTTGTCCGCCTGCACCGACCTGCTTTGAACACAAATTTGAGCACGTCAAAGTCAAACTTCCGAATCGAAATCAGACCTGATGGTCATGAGGCCTTGCAGACGGTCGCGGATGACGACGCGTTCGGCGCCGGTGTCCTTGTCCGCGCGGTGCAGAGCCTCCGTCTGCCAATCCGTCCAGTACAGGTGCGATCCGACCACCACGAGGCCGTACGGGTGCGGAATGTCGCTCAGAATCATCCTGCGGTCGGTGCCGTCCAACGTGCAGCTCTCGATTGTCTTCATTTTGCCGTCGTTCCAGTACAAGCGGCCGGCGGGACGGTCAATCGCCAGTCCGTTCGGCCAACTCACGTGCTCGTGGACAATCACCGTTCTGAAATTTTCATAAAAATTGGTGAAATTTAAGTATTTTACATGAAATTTACCGATTGCTTCCGTCCATGAAGGCGCGTTCGATGCTTGGTTTTTTGCCCCAACTGCTCCAAAACATGAGGCCGCGGTGGTAGTGCAGAGTGATGGCCCGTGGACTGTCCAGATTTTTCGAAATCAGCACCTTCCGGTGGCTTCCGTCCAGTTCGGCCACTTCAATACTGTGCCTTCCACCATCAGTCCAATAAATCTGACGTAAAATAATTGTTAAATTTAGTTCAAAATAAAGTAGAAAATGTTAAACTTGGATTTATTACAACAAAACTTATAGTATTAAACACTTAAATATATTGTAATAATTAAAATTTTATAATATTTAAAATAAATTAAAAAAAAATTATTTAATTTAATTATTTAATTAAAATATTATTAAAAATTACCTGATTTTAAATTAAATATTACCACTATTAATTTATTTTTTTATTTTTTAATGATTATAAGCCTACTTTTATTTAATATGAAATCCAACTTAAGTTCAAATTTTTCAATTTTCTCACCTTTCTGCCTGTCGAATCTACAACGATGCCTTCAACATTGTCCAGTCCGTCTATAACAACGTCCCGAACGTCACTGCCATTATCCTTTCCGCGCCTGATGACATCCTCGACCGTGTCACTCCAATAAATGTCCCCTTTTTACCATAAAAAATTAACTTTCTTTTAATAACACACAATTATTTTCCATACCAGTTTTCCGGTCGACGTCGACGGCGACTGCATTGTGCATCGGCGGCAGGGGAAGCACCACGTCTATCACGTACGGCACGTCCAGAGAAATGCGCCTGATGTCGACTCGGTGCGCAAAGATCAGTGAATTCACCGGGCCGTCCGCGCACTTCTTGCCGTCCTCCTGAATGAATTCATTTAAAAAAATGAAGCGTCAATCAAATTAAAACAATGGAGACGCACCATGATTTTGATGCCGATCGGGCAGGCGCAGGCGAATTTTTTCGGCGCCGGCGCCAACAGACACAGGTGCGAGCAGCCGCCGTTCTTGAAGTGGCACTCGGAACGAACCATTTTTCGCTCGCGGTGGAAAACCTGCACGTCCATTAGACCAGTGATTCCCGACCTGAAGAAAGAAAAAAAAACAGGAATTTATGCAAATATTAAATTAAATTTCTACTCAAATTGGGATATTATGAAAACTATAAAAAAATCGGATCATAAAATACTTTTTTATTTGAAATTTTTTTTATTATTTTTTTGATTTGTGAGTTTCCCCGGGGTTTCCGAAAGAAATTAACAAAGTTAAAAAATTTATTTGTGCAAATTTTTTAATCCATCAAACTTGAAGTGTAATTTAATCAAAATCTAAAACAATTTATTAAAATTGATCACAAAATTCTTTTGATATCAAACCAAATATTTTGAATTATTTTATTTTTATTAAAATATAAGAGAAACACTTACTTTAATACAGTTATGTTCTTGCCACTCAGCTTGTCCGCTTTGTGAATGCTCGTTGTGTCCCAATCGGTCCAGTAAACGCTTTCCTTGTACACAGTAAGACCAAACGGATACGGCAAACTATTACCTATTTTATTTTTACTATAAAATCTGAGCCCTCCAGATAATTTTTTTAAATTACCAATCAAAATCCTCCTGCCAGAGCCGTCAAAGTTGCAGTACTCGATAGTTTTGGTTCCACCGTCAGCCCAGTAGAGACGCCGCGTTTCCTGGTCGACCGCAAGTCCGGCGGGCCAGGTCATGTTGGTCGAAATGAGCACTTTGCGCGCCGAGCCGTCCATGCCCGATTTCTCGATGCGCGCCGTGTCACCCCAGTCGCTCCAATACATGAATCCATCTAAAATTTCAAATAAAACTCTTGGGTAATTTAAAAAAACAATCGGTACCATTGGGGTTGACAACGATGTCTCTGAGCTTTTTGACATCTTCCCACACCAAAAGTGCGCGCATCGTGCCGTCAAGATTGGAAACTTCGATGCGACAAGTGTCTGCATCCGTCCAGTACAGCTTTTTGGCCACCCAATCAACGGCAATTCCTGCTGGCGATTCTGTAAAAAAAATTAATTCTTTTTATTGTTAATTTTTTTAACTCTTTCTTTTATTTAATATTTAATTTTTGTTGTTAATTTTGGTAGTGTGAGTGTGTTTTTTTTTTGTGAATTTTTGTGAAGAGTTGTTTCGTGTTAGCTTTGTTAAGTTTATTCCAGTTTCAGTTTTAATTTCTCAAAAAAATCTCATCGTGGATTTGGAAATTGAGCGACAAATCCAATGCTTGGAAAATGATTTAAAACGTCAAAATTTCAACTTTTAATTGGAAATTTTAATTCTTTTCAAAACACATCGGATTTGTGTTTCCGAAAATAATAATTTTTCCACTTAAAACTCTAAAAAGACCAACGGCAACAGTTTTAAGCGGAAAAATAACAATTAATTTTTTTAAGAAATAGAGAACCGAATCTGTTTGGAAAAGATTTAAAATTTCCAATTAAAAGTTGAAATTTTGACATTTTAACTCTTTTTCCCAGCATTGGTTTTCTCGTTCAGTCTCTGAATCCACGTTAAAATTTCTTTGAATGAAAATTGAAATAATTTTGAACTGAATGAAAAGCTAGATTGACAGATTGTAAATATTTAAATTAAATAAAAAATTAATAAAAAATCTCACCAAGGTTGGAGCTGACGACGGTTCTCTGGTTGCTGCCGTTCAGTGCCGCGCGGCTGATGGTGTTGGCCTCGGCGTCGGCCCAAAAGATATTGTCGGTCGCGCTGTCCCAGTCGAGAGCAGTGGCCGACTGGACGTCGTCCACAGGTATGACCATGTCCACCTGCGGTTCGACGCCGTCCAGCAGATGGATTCGCAAATCGCGGTTGCGCGCGAACAGGAGCAGCTTCTCGGGCGCCTTCTCGCACGATTTCCTGTCCGTCCGAAGTCGCTGTCCGAGCGGACACACGCACGTGAAGGAGGTTCGGTTGGGCAGGCAGAGGTGCGAGCAGCCGCCGTTGTTGCCGAGGCAGCGGTTCGGGTAGTTTGGTTGTCGCTGCGGGTGGTAGCTGTGGATGTCCATGGGGAAGTGCAGACCCGAGTGGACAGTCCGGAAGCTGCTGCCGGTCACTTTGTTGGCGGACGAGATGCTCTTCGTGTGCCAGTCCGTCCAGTAAACGTGGTCTTCAAACACGGTCAGAGCAAACGGATGGGGCAAACCTTTGCTGATGACCTGGGGAAAAATTAGGAACAAATTGAATTCAGAAAAAATACAAAAAAAAAAAAATTAATAAGAAATATATTAATAGCAAAATGACTTTTAAACAACAGTTTGATAGATTTTTAAATCTTTCTAAAAAATAATCAATTGAATATTATAATTGTTTATATTCCAAAATTGTTACTATTTAAAAATTATATCTTATAAATTGTTTGAAATGAAGATAAAACCATAAAAGAAATGAAATAAAAATAAATATCATGAAATAGAAAAAAATTAAATAAAATAAAACAATATTAAGATAAAAAAATAATAAATATATAAAAATTTAACCAAAAGGGAAAAAAACCTTTTTTAAAATAAAATAAAATAATATTATATTAAGTAAAATATAATAAAATAAAAAAAATACAAAAATTAGATAAAATAAAATGAAATATATGTTTTAAATGACAAATTTTTTACAAAAGTAATTATGAAAAAAAGAAAAATGAATAAATACCTTTTTCCTGTCGCTCCCATCAAAAGCTGCGTTTTCAATGACGTGGTGTTTTGCGTCCGCCCAGTAGATGCGGTCAACAGCAAAGTCGATGGTCAGTCCGTTGGGCCAAAAGACGGACTCGGTGACAATGGATCGACGGCCACTGCCGTCCATTTGGCACGACTCGATTTTCGGGTTCGGCCCCCAGTCCGTCCAGAAAACAAGCGCCTCTCCTGGGTGGACGGCGATGGCTCGCGGTTTGTCCAGGTCACTGGCGGCCAGAACGGCTCGGACGCTGCCGTCCAGCGAGGCCACCTCGACCCGCCGAGTGCCCGAGTCCGTCCAGAAGAGCAAATTGTGAACCCAGTCGAGCGCCACTCCCGACGGCGCCTCCAAACCCCACCTTATTACATCTGTAAAAAATAAATGAAAATTGGTTTAATAATAATGAAATATTCAATTTACTTGTACAAAAATATTGAGCAGTTTATAGAAATTTCAAAAATTAAAGATCCTCTCCGGTCAAGTGTATTGCTCTCTATTCTGAAAGATTGCCAAATTTCGAGCATATCTTGTGAAAACACTATTTGAAAATTCCAAACCGTTGGCGTCTCAATCAAAAGAAACCCTAAGAACGAGTGATTCGCGCGAAAAACGTGTGAGAATTGAGAAGCCAATCAGATCCATCAGTTTGTTCCAAAAACTACAGAATTTGGTCACATTGGCGCTGCGATCGCTGATTTTGCTACTAATGCCCCACGGCGCTGCAGAAAACTTGCCAAAATCAGCGATCGCAGCGCCAATGTGACCAAATTTGGTA
Organism: Neocloeon triangulifer; assembly: GCF_031216515.1. Classification (NCBI taxonomy): domain Eukaryota; kingdom Metazoa; phylum Arthropoda; class Insecta; order Ephemeroptera; family Baetidae; genus Neocloeon; species Neocloeon triangulifer. The sequence continues at coordinate 268,920 of NW_026775545.1, forward strand.
GTTTTTGGAACAAACTGATGGATCTGATTGGCTACTCAATTCTCACACGTTTTTCGCGCGAATCTCTCGTATTTAGTTTTTCTTTTGATTGAGACGCAACGGTTTGGAATTTTCAAATAGTGTTTTCACCAGATATACTCGAAATTTAGCAATCTTTCAGAATAAATGCATAAATTTTCAGAACAAATGACCGGAGTGGGTCTTTAATTTGAATTTTACCTTCAGGCTCTGAACCATTGATGTGCGCTCTCCGGATCATGTCCAAGGAAACGTCAGACCAGTAGACGAGACCCATGTGATAATGGTAGTCGAGGGCGATTGCGTTGTGCAGCCCCTTTAGGATGGCCGTATACTTGACATTGTTCAGACTCATCTGTTTAAAAATTTAATCAATACAAAAAATGTATCCATATATTTTACGCACTTGTCTAATATCGACCCTGTTTGCGAATAACAAAATAGCGGGCGGGCCGAGCGCCTTGCACGAGCGACCGTTCGAACGCAAAATGTAGCCCTCCTTGCAAGAGCAGGTGAACGAGCCGATCGTGTTCACGCACGTCTGGCTGCACGGCGGTGCCAGTTTGGTTGAACACTCGTCTATATCACGGCAGCTGAGAGAATAGAAAAAAGTTGCAAAATTTTGCAAATCATTATTAAAAATTGGCTCTACCTGTAGCCATTGGGGTGCAGGGAGTAGCCGAAGCGACAGGCGCAGCCTTCTTTGCCGTCGACCGTGGTCACGCAAAGCTGATCGCACCTTTTTGAGTTGGCGCCGCACTCCTTTTTCGTAGGACAATCTTTTTCATCTAGAACAAAGAGGCACAAAAATTAGTTTAAAAAAAGAAAAGGTTTGAATATATCATTAAAATTTGGAAATGAAGAGATCGGCGTTTTCCTCATTTCAGAAAAATTGTTTTTATTAAAAAAAACAAACGATTTTTTTTTTACAATTCTGATGATTTTTTGTATTTTTCTTGCTCATGAAATAGGGTCGCAGACCGTGACCGAAACTGGTATTTATTTTGAGCCATTTGATTTTGAATAAAAATAATTTTTCTGCAACAAGGAAAAGCCCGATATCTTCATTTCCATGATCATCTCCTCGAGTGTCAACTTCTTCATTAAATTTTACTATAAATTATTAGCAAAATGTTGCAAATTTTAATTAGAGTTTCTCTATAATTTGGTTAGATTATTTTTTTTCCTTTAAAAAGCTTTTGATATCTATACTTTCATTAGAACTTCTCAAATTTTTTCCATAAGATCCATGTAAATTTTTTATTTTGACTGACTTCTTGATTTTATTTTTCCATCTTAACTGGGGTGATTTTGGTTAAATTTTTATCAATCTTGGTAGCGAAAATTTTGAGGAAAAAGTTTTACAGAAAATTCCCATATGAAACAATATTAAATTTAAAAAATTCAGTTCTCCCAATAAATTCAATTTTACTTAATGTCTTTTTAGAACTGACACAAAAAACCAATGCAAATGTAGTGAAAAATTAACATCAAAATTAATCCGGCCGTTTTAATGCAAAAGCCTCTCCTTAAGGAAAAAGTTTAATTTGAATAAGAAATAGTTTTATGGTTTTATGGTGTTTGAATTTAAGTAATTTTTTGCGCTTACCTTCACCATTAGTGCAGTCTTTCTTGCCATCACACATGTGTTTTCTGCTAATACAAGACGTGGAACTATTACTACAGGCGAACTGCGTCTCCTCGCATGACGGCGTGCATTGCTGCTCGTCCTCTCCCTTCGGACAATCCTCTACTCCATCGCACAGCCAAGATTTCTGTTATTCAAAGAGAGGAAAAATGAAAAACTGAACAATTTTTCAATCTCCGCGATCCGACCAAAATGCAGTTTCCGTGGCTGCAGGAAAACTCGTCCGGGCCGCAGGTGCGCGGCTTTTTCTTCTCGCAATTCTCCTCGTCCTCCCCGCTATCACAATCGGACTCGTCGTCGCACAACCACCGCTCGGGGATGCATTTGCCGCTGTTGCACCTGCGAACCGACCCTTCACTCAGGGCACCGTGAATATACCTTCGAAACTCACTTGTATTCGCCGGCGCGGCAGCTGCGGTACGGCTGACTCGGACAGTTTTCTTCGTCACTCCAGTCGCCGCAATCGTCGTTGCCGTCGCACCGGAAGTTTTCGTTCACGCAACGCGGGTACGAACACTGGAACTCGTCCTCCTGACACACCGGCTGCTGAAAATCTGCAAAAAGGAGGCCAAAATTTTGAATCTTTATTCAATTTCCAATAATTTAATATAAAAATTAATGAGTTTGTATAAATTGATGAAATAAGACATTTTTGTTCAAAAATCGTTTTTATATTTGAAAACAAAAGAGCAATTTTTAACTTAGACGATTCCAGTTCTTGTTTTGTAATGATTTGATTTTTTTTTTAATTTCCTCTCCAAATTGATACACAATCCATTGATTTACCGCAGTCGGCTTCGTCCGAGTTGTCCAAGCAGTCGGACTCGGAGTCGCACCGCCAGTTCTCGGAAATGCACGTGCCGTCGCCGCAGCGAAACTCGTTTGCCGCGCACTTGCTGCAATACAAACAGGCGAGAATTTCAATAAGAAAGGACGCAAAAAAGAGTGAAAATTTCACAGCACCTATTTGCTGTACAGTTGGATTCGTCTGAAAAGTCTTTGCAGTCATTGTCGCCGTCGCAAACCCAGTTCTGCTGAACGCACAAACCATTCTCGCACTGAAATTCTTCCGCCGTGCAGTTCATATCGAAACCTGAATAATGACATAAAAAATTACAAACTTAAGTTGTGAAGAGTAAACAATATTAATAATATTGATGTAAAAAATAAAGGTTTTTACGTAATAAAGTTTATTTTTGATTCGACGCAAAATCTCAAAATAATAATTATAAATTAGTGTTTCAAATGTCACAAAATTTGTAGAAATACATAGGAAAAAATTAAATTGCTAATTACTTGGCTAATTTCCTTCAAAATAAGTAGATTATTTTTACAATAAAGAATCCAGAAATGATTTAGTTCACAAAATAATACGATTTTTAACTCACCGCAACTGGCCTCATCCCAGAAATCTCCGCAATCGTCGTCGCCGTCGCAGAGCCACTCGCGCGAAATGCAGCGGCCGTTGGAGTGACAACGGAGGCCTCGGCACTCGGGCTCGGGCTCCGTGGGCCTTTCGTGACCCACGTCTGAAGGGCCTTCCCACATGGTGCCGCCGCCGCCTCCCGAGCGGTGCACGCCAGGCACGTCGCACTGCTCGTCCTCGCCGTGCTGACAGTCGGCGTCGCCATCGCACCGCCACTCCTGCGGCACACATATGCACGACCGTTGGCACGCGAACAGGTCGTCCGGACACACGCACGTCGACTTCTCGTGCTGCAAAAATTCAATCAACGCATCGAAAAGATTAAAAAAAATGACATTTAATCGAAATAGGCAACCTGCTCGACATCGGTGTCTGGCAGGTTGCGTTATTTTAAAATCATTGAACTAGAAAATTAACGAACAAAAAACTGGAAAATTGGTGATTTTTTTGTTTAAATTTTTTATACTAGCAGCTAATTTGACTTGCGGAGTAAATTTCATCGGAAAAATGTAATTTCTGTATGAAAATAATTAGTTGCAAATTGTGTTTATTGGTGAGTCCGTTTTTCCGCCCTTGTGTGAACCTTGAGTGTTTTTATTTCCTGCATCATCAGCATCACCTGTATAATTATTAAGCCAATTTGGATTAACAAGCATCTCCGGTTTAACAATTGCATTGCCTAACAACAAGCCAGAACGCCGAATTTTACATGACACTCCCTTTTCTTTGGCATTTTTTGCCGCGGCAACTATAATGCTTGGTCCTCGGGAGTTAAATCATCAGCAATAGTAACACCTGTTCCTTTAAGACAATTTAGCTTAGACATAATTTCACTTTTATCAATTTGGGACTCAAGTTTTACTAATATAGGCCGCTTTGGCGCATCAGCTCGTCCAACCCTATACAAGGCATCAAACTGGGGTACTTCTGGGAGTTTTAGCAAACTTATCATGACAGATTCAAAAGCAGTATTAATATTTTATTTGATTGCTCTCCAAAGATAAGGATATTATTCGCACGATTCGCCTTCTCCAACTGCGTCAGCCTGTTTTTCAGCTGCTTATTGTTTTCCTCCTGCAATTCTCCAATTAAGACCTGCTGCTTCGCCGCATTATCTTTCACTCCTTTAATTTCATTTAACATCCCATCCATTTTTTCGTGTAAAGGATCAATTTTGTCTTTGAATTTGGCATCTAATCTTCCATCAAAGGTTGTTGCAATTGCAGCTAGATCTTCCTGTGTTAAAGGGCCGGGGTTTAGTTCAATATCGGAACTACACAATAATACAATCAGCAAATACGCGCCACTTCCGAACACTGTCCTTAAACTCATTCTCATTACAACTCTCTCAAAGAGATGTCGCTTGGCAAACATTATCAGCAAAGGCGAGTAATCAGATCTGAAAAACGATGTGGCAGCAGCAGGTGAAAAGAAGACCCACGCACAAGCGCCGGCACCATGACCTCTCCTCCTACGCTGCATCATATGAAAAATCAAGCTTGGGACATTCAAATACCTTTTGCTTAATCACTCTGTTTGGCTGGATCTCCAATGCTGTGAATATTGTCAATAAAAGCAGCACCGACCGCACTGCCGCAGCCGAGTGTTTTGCCATCTTCCCCTCTTATATAATTATAAAAAAATCTTACCTCCGAAAGTTCTCCGTCGAAGGGGTCAAAGTCTGAATGATGATGGTGCGACGGGTCATCCACCTCAAGCGGGTGTTGCTGCTCTTTGCCCTCGTGCAGCGGACCCGCCAACTTCTTCACATTCACAGCCACGCCTGCAACACGAAAAGCTCCACGTTCTCAATAAATTTTAAATTTCTTGTATAAAAATTAATAATAATTAATAATGTCTACAAGAAATTTTATTTTCTATTTAATTCTATTAATTGTTTGTTAACATTTTAAGATATATTTAAAATATATTTTAAAGGTAATTAATGGAATTGGCAACTCTTGTGAATGACCGAAAATTATTTATAAATAAACAACAAGCCAGCCTTTGGTGAGTAAGAAATAGAAATTTTATTTTTATCCAACAAATTGGCTTTCGGAAAAACCGGCCTGGCTAAATTTGATTCCAATCATCCCCTAATCCAAATAAATCCCTCTCCGCGTCTCTAATTCGGTTCCAAATTTATTTCCACGGATTTAGCTCTCGCTATTTCAAGGGTGCAGCGGCCTCAGGTCCGCCGCCGCGAATCCACCCCCGGTCGGTGATGAGGGCGAAAATAGACCGGGCAGTTGTCGGTTTCGGGGAAAATCGCGCGCCGCCGAAATTGGCGATCAGCAGCGAGCGAAAATATTTCGCGTGGAGATGCTGTTGCTCCGGGGGTGGCGGCGGCGGAGGGCGGCAGCCTGGGCCGCCCAGCCAGCCTCAGCTCTGCGCTGTGCCGATCAATAATTGAGAGAGACCGAAACTCTCTCTCGTTTGGGCGCCCCGGCCTATCTTTTGGGCTCGCGCCCGACGCCCTCATCTCGACCCTTTTGATTTCACTCTCATTTTGATCAAATCGGAGCAGGGAAATTTTTCATTTTGGAAGCGAGGGGTTTCGAGGACCCCGGAAAAGTCGAGAGGAGCACGTGGGCGGATTTACTGACAGCGCCGCCCGCGCACAGCAAAACTTTCTTCCCGTGTCAGCACATCTTTCTCCCTCGCCCGCCTGCCCGCCGCCTTCCGAGGTCAAAGGCAAGAAGAGAGATTTCTGGCAGGAAATTGAGGTTCAGGGGATGTGACGCCAGCAGCAACCACTTTGACTCGATCTTTAGCCCGACACTTAATACAAAAGAGAAAAATAATATGGAGCAATCCAAGCAGTTTGTTTAAAAATCATGAAATCTACCTGAAGTAGTTAATTTTCAATGTATTTTAAAATTGTTTTATTATTTTCAAATAAATTAAATTTTGTTCTAATTTTGGTTTCACTAAAGAGAACAGTAGTAATATCTTATTTTTTATCAAAATTTATGAGGAATTACTAATTACTTTTTAACAATTTTTGCATAATTTTGTTAATAATTGAAAAAAATAAGACAGCATAGTCAAAAGTTGATAAATATTATAATTTTCATAGGTTTGAAGTAAAAAATAGTGACCAGGGATCCTTATGTAATTACTTCCTCTGTCTTTGGGTTGTAAGAATATAAATGAATTTTAAAAACTGATTGAATTATTTATTGAATAAAGAAAGTAAAATAATTAATGTTTTGTTGTAATATATAAAATATAAAAATTTGTAAACTAACTATTAAGGAAATTTTTTTTAAATTAATTTGAATTAACTGACTTTTTATTGATAAAATTTTTAATATTATTTTTAATTATAAAATATAGTGCAATATTTTATAAATAATAATAAAAATATTTTCAAATATTTAATAATTAAATAATAAACATAATTTTTATTCAATTTATATATAATTAAATCTGTTTTAAATTATTTTAACTCAACTATTAAACATATTAAATTAATTTTCCAGCATTTTTGGAAGTGTAAATTTGATTAACTGCGATGATATGTCTAATTTTAATGAAAGAAAATAATCAGCAATATTACGAAATGACTTTTTGCAAGTAAATCTCATAAATTTGAAGGCAAATCGAACTTTTTATGTATTTAATGACAATTCTGAGGAACAATCCCGGAATTTCAGCCTTTTTTCTTTTCGCAGAGCCCCATTTCAATCGATTCGCGGTGCTATTATTACACAAAAATAAAAAGGAAGTGCGCGGGAGGTGCGGGAAATTGTGGGGTCGGTGGCGCGTGTCGGCGCGGGGTTGGGGCCAAGCCAGAAAATTTCATTGAGCAATCGGCCGGGTCGGTCTCGGTCGGTCTCTGCGTGCAGGTGCAGGCGTCCTCAGGCGGGCAGGTCACATGGTCTCTCTCGTCGTGCCAGTCAATACCGGCGAGCGGGCGTAGTGAATGAAAAACATTTGCGCAGCCTCGCGAGTTCCTCTCAATGGACCCGAAGCAGCAGCGCCGGCCGCCGCCGCCGCCGCACCAAAACAGCGCTCGTTCGCTCGCAAGCTGGGGGCCCTCGTCAATACGCGCGCACCAGCCGCCCCCGTCCCTCGCCGCACCACCCCCGCGCTCTCCCTTTCTTGACCTGATCTGTCTCTCTATTTCTCTCTCATCAGACGCACACAACGCCGAATGAAACTATAAACTGAAACCGACACTGCCAGCAACCAAAAGATCCGACTGCGAATCACAAATTGTTGAAAAAAAAAATTAGTTTTAAATTTTGGCTCTTTATAAAATCAATTTCTTCTTAATTTTGAAATTTTGAGAGAAAATTTGATGTCATATCTCCAAATATTTAAATTATTAAAGCGTTATAAGCATTTTAAATCCTCTTCTGGTCTTTAAAATATAATTTAAATTTTTAGCAAATTAAAAAAAATAGCAATGTGAGGTTTTTTGTGTGAAGAAATTCACACTCAAGGAGATGATCATTGAACTGAAGAGATTGGGCTTTTCCTCGTTGCAAAAATAGTTTTTATTAAAAAAGACCAAACCACTTTTTGAATAAAAACAATCTTTGCAACGTGGAAAAGTCCCATTTTTTCATTTCCATGAGGTTTTTTGGTTGGAATTTTGAAACACAATTTAATAGAATCTGCAGAAAAACAGTATATTTTGTGTTCAAACCAATTGAGCAATCATTGCAAATGTTAAAAGTTGAAAATCAATGCTTAAAAAACACAGCAGGAAGCTTACAAATTCTGTGCTCATTTATTCATTTTAAGTGAGAACAACTCATTAAATTCATGGAGGTTCCTGATTGTCACATTATCAGAAAAAAAAGAAGTAGAAAAAAATGATATGTATCTCAACATAAATTATTATTATTATTTTCATTGCGTTTTAATTAGTTAGTTTCTGTTTGGTACAAGTTTAGACTAATTTTATTCTCAATAAGTTTAGAGAATTTTTGTGATTCCAAAAACGCTGGTTTCAAACAATTGCGTCGTCGGCCAAATTTACATTTTTGTGAGATTTTATTCCATTTATTTCAAATGTGTACTAATATAATAATAATAATAATAAATGGAAATCGGCGCTCTCTTTCGACAAACTTGCGGATGTAATAAAATAATTGTCAGTAATAAAAACTAAAACTGAATAAAACATTGTTGCGGTCGCCATGCAATATCGATTCTAAATTTGAATTTGACCTAAATGAATAATGTTCTGATTTTATAAAACAAGATAAATTTAGAAAATATATTTATATTTATCTCATTATTTAATATGATTTTAATTTGGTACAAATTAGGATATGCAGACTGTAGCCTCACTACAAATAATAATTAATTGAGAGTTTTGGAAAATTGAAAGATTAAAAGAAGACTGAAATTTCCTAGTTTTCAAGTTAAAATGGACGCCGTTTTCCAAAATTTCACGGGAACTTTGAAATTTATAAAAAAAACAGCACGCCCAATAATCAATCATTCAAAATGCGTTTCAATTTCGCAAATCGTTGGGTCGAGTTTTACACGTTTTTAAATAAAATTAATACAGGAAGCTGAAAAATCTTTTGTTGAACTTTTCTTTCATATTTCTTAAATTTGAAGGACGAGGAGCAAATTAAGTGGCTCGGTGTGTTGATTACGGTGCGAAAATCAACGGGAGATCAATAAGCAGCGAGAGCATCAAGAGCAAGGTGCAATCTTATATCGGGGCGCAGAAAGAGAAGGACCGAGTCACGCCTACACACACGGGGTGCACACAGCATCCCTAGCTATCTTTACGCGGGGACGGAATCTGCTGTCGGCATCTCTGCGGGCGAAAGAGGCCGTGGGTGTCATTCTTTTGTACACACGGCACTCGGCGCTGCGTGGGCCGCCCCCGCGAACATACACCGAGGGGTTGCTTTTCCTTTGTTTCTCTCGAGACGCGGGGAGGAAAAAACCTGCACCCACGCGAGAGATTCGCAATTAAAGCAGCGAAATTTATTTAGCAGCGAGGGTTGCATAAGCATTGATCGCCTTGGGGTGTGCGTTTCGCTCTCACCTGCCGAGGTGCAGACGAGCAGGGCGCAAACGGCCCACAGAAGCGCCATCGCCGCCGCTCTCGAGCAATTAATTCTCGCTGGGGTGTCTTCGGCGGTGCTTCTGCAGAAGGGGCTGCTGCTGCTGCTGCTGCTCGGCCGTCGCGGGACGCAGGGGGCAGGACATCGTCGAAGCCGCAGAAATACGCACTCGAGAGACGCTCGCACCGACAAGCGCCCGCACAGGAACTGCCCTTTTCCGCTGCTTTTCCGCCCCCGTCGCCCTCCTCCCTGCCGTGCCCCGCCGCCCGAGCACGCGCCCTGCACTCCGGATCGCGCGGAAAACGAGTCACGCTGGTGCCACCTCGAAGGGAAAAACGGGAAGCATTTTTGCTTTAATTTCCTCTAAAATCAGATTTTTCAAAAAAAGCGTTTGAAACAAAACTCTTTTCTGACATTAATAATTTGTCAATTGTATTTAAATAATGTTTTTTTCTTACGATTTTGATATTTGCACTAAACCCAAAATCAAAAAGCTATAAAAACACAAGCTTTGTCAACCAAGGCTGACGTTTTTTGACCTCAGAATCAGAAGTTTTAGCGAAATTCTCAATAGTGGTGGTGCAGTTTTGTCCATCAATACATTTCTTGCCTTTAAAATCCCCAAATCAGTTTCGTTTCGTCTTCCGACGAGAAAAGAGGTACGCAATTTTTCCACAATTTTGAATTTTGTTAGTTTTCTGAATTTGCTTTGAAATTTTATTCTTAAAATTGAATTAATTCCAATATTCTGTATTTTAAAATTAAGGAGAAAAATGTTGTAATTTAATTTAAAATTTTTTTTGCATGTTAATTTCTCAAAATGTAATTAAATTTGATTAAATGTCAGCTTTTTTCATTTCAACAGCTCATGAATTAGGGTTGCAACCGAGCATTGATTTTCTATACCATGCAGAAACAATAAAGTTGCTCATCTTCACCGAGGAAGCCGGATTTTATTTCATCAAAAATTCCTTTCTTTTCTAATAAATTGTTTTCTTCCATTGAATGTAAACAAAATGGACATATAAACAAAAATAATTATGGGATCGAATTTAAGGAACTGCTAAAAATGGCTTTCATGATCAATTTATCTCAAAATTGCTTGGTTTGCATAGAAAAATGCGGTGAAAATTATGGAAAAGACAAAATCGGGACCTTTTTTGACTCATTAAAACTACTTAATAGAACTCATTGACTCCAGAGTACAACAATCAGCAACAATCAAAGAATGTACCGATTTGACTATTTCAGATGCATCTGCTTGAAAATTTTATTTAAAATGTTTTTTGTTTTATTATGATAATTTTATGATAATTAAAATGTCCAAATTTCAACTTTAATTGGAAATTTTAATTATTTTTATTCGTTTTTCCGAGCATTGGTTTCTCGCTCAGTTTCTGAATCCACGTTAAAATTCTTTTGAAAATCGAAATATGATGTTCAATAATTCGAATAAAAAAAGTGTTTTTATCACAATTCACAATTATAAAAAAAATCATATAAATTTTCACATGTAAACTCCGCTTGAAGTGGCTTGAAGTTGGCTGGACTCAAAACATATTAAAAAAATAATGTCTTTATTAAAAAAAATCACCGATGTGTTGCATACCTATAAGGAGATTGCGCTAGATCGTATAATTATCTTAAACGCCGCCGTTCCTCGTCAATTTTCCCCGGTTTCTTCAGCAGATCACAGATGGCGCCTGCAAGTTTGTTTGAACTTGTGTCATAAATTTTTTTGCCTGTCAAGTGCCAGCTGGCTGCGGGGGCGACTGGACAACAGAGATAGCGAAAATGGGCAACACGGACACTAAATTGAACTTTCGCAAGGCCGTCGTACAGCTCACATCAAAAACTCAGGTGCGTATTCAAAGATTTGAAAATAAAAATTCAAATAAAACACCCGAATCGACGGAATTCTCATTCGAAACAAGAAATATTTAGCCGTGAAAATGTTGTTTATAAATCCACGTCTTTTGCGCTCTGTTCTTTTTAAGTATCTTTTTTTTTAATCTTATTTACTTATGATTTTCAAATGAATTTTTATTCAAATAACTCAATTTTCTTGAGCCTGTAATAAAAATTATTAACATTTCAAATTCCCTTTTATATTTTAAAATTAAATTTATAAAGATTGTACTTTTTTCGTGTGAAATATTTGTATCAGTTACATAATTTTCAAATTTAATTGCAGCCGATTGAAGCGTCGGACGATTCGTTCTGGAACCAGTTCTGGAGCGAGAACCTGAACAGCGTGCAGGACGTTTTCACCCTGGTGCCGGCGGCCGAGATCCGAGCGTTGCGGGAAGAGGCGCCGCAGAATTTGGCAACCCTTTGCTACAAGGCCGTGGAGCGACTGATCGGCGCCGTCGACTCGAGCTGCCGCACCCAGAAGGACCACGAAACCGTTTTGAACTGTGTCCGCCTGCTGACGCGCATCCTGCCGTACATCTTCGAGGACCCGGACTGGCGCGGCTTCTTCTGGACCAGCCTGCCCTCGGACAAGGGCCCAAACTATGAAAACGAACATGCCACCCCCTTGGCGCACTCCCTTCTCAACGCTATTTGTGTAAAATTTAATATATACAAAATTTAGCTTTTTGATCTAAAATTGTTCCTTTAGGATTTGCAATTTTGTCCGGACTTCACGGTGTCGGCCAGCAGAAAATCCGGTCCAGTACGTTTGAAAAAATAAATTATGTAAAACAATTTAATTAATTTTGATATCTGGGATTTGTAGGACAAGGCGGAAGATTTAAATGCCATCGACAGCTGCGAATTCATTTGGGAAAGTGGCGTCGGGGCGGCGCTGTCGCTTCCGCACAACCCGACTCACGACTCGCACCGGACCGAGCTTCTCAAGCTTCTGCTCACTTGCTTCAGTGAGACCATGTATTACGAGCCTTCAGGTATCAATTTTGAGTCCATCTGGTTCATTATATGAAATAAATTTGCTCCGAAAATATGTTTTAAAATAAAATTTGGAGCTCGTGCATATTTAGGTGTTTAGGGGTCTAAATTATTTTGAGTTGATTTTTATCTGGTTATTTGGTTGATTTTTTTCTCAATTATTTGGGATTTTTATGTATTTTGAAATCTCAATTAAGAGAAATCAACTAAAACCGACTATTTTGACAAAAACCAGCCAAAATCAACTAACACAGACCATTTTTTAGTTGATTTTTTTTAGCTGGTGTTTGCCAAAATAGTCGGTTTTAGTTGTTCTTTTTCTTCAAATCTTTATCATTTTTTGTATGCATCAAATAAAATTTAATCAGCAATTTTTCATCATTTTTAAAATTCCTTTTTTAAAATTAATTTATTAAATGTGTGCTTTGTTTGATATTTTGGAAAAAAATTATATTTTAAAAATTAGATTTTTTATTCTAAAAGAGCTCAAAACACATAATATTATTTTGTAATTATATGGAATATTATTAATATTTAACCTTGATCGATATTGTATTCCTTCTTTGTAATCTGAAAAAAACCTAATTTTTATTTTCACTTAAAAAAAACATTAATAAAAAGTCAGTCATTTTAGTCTTTTTTAGTTGGAAATTGAAGAAATAGTCGGTTTTAGTGAATATAAACTTGGTGACAATTGCAATAACATCACTTGAATAGTGCAGAAAATGCATTTTCGAAACGTACCAAATGACATAGAAAAATTTTGATTGAAAATCAAAATCACTTTCATATCATCCCAATTAGGGTGGAAAAAATCGAATAGGTCAGTCTTCATACAAAATTTAGATTGGTCTGATGGGAAAATTTTGAGAAATTTTATACAGTGTAGATAATAAAATCTCCTCTTTTTAAATTTGCAGACAGTGGCACAGGCCAAGTAAATCGCTGGGTTTCGCACTTCACATCTCCCGAGAACCGACACGCCCTGCCGATCTTCACCTCGCTGCTGAACGTTTGCTGCAGCTACGATCCAGTCGGTCTGGGTCTGGTTCCGTACAACCACCTCATATTCACGGACTCGCGTGAGCCGCTGGTCGAGACGGCGCTCCAAATTCTGATTGCCACCCTGGACCACGAAGGCCTGCCCAACTCAAGCGCCAATGCTGACGTGAGCAGATTCGATTTGCTTTTTTTAAATCGGTATCAAATTTATAATTATTAGCCGTCCCAGCAGAACGTCAGCCAGGACAACTTGTTCATCAACTATTTGTCGCGCATCCACCGTGACGAGGACTTCGGCTTTGTCCTCCGCGGCTTCACTCGGCTGCTCAACAACCCGCTGGCGCAGACTTACTTGCCCAACTCGACCAAGAAGGTTTCTTTCCATCAAGAGCTGCTCATCTTTTTCTGGAAATTCTGCGACTACAACAAGGTAATCTTAATTTTTTTTAGGAAATTTATTTTAAATTTTTAATTTAAATTATAAATTTTTTCCTTCGCAGAAATTCCTCTACTTTGTCCTTAAAAGCAGCGACGTTCTGGAAATTCTGGTGCCCATTTTGTTCCACCTGAATGATTCCAGGGCTGACCAATGTAAGAGATCTTTCATTAATTTAAAACTTGAATTAAATTCATCCTTTATTAGCTCGAGTCGGTCTGATGCACATCGGAGTTTTTATTCTGCTCCTTTTGAGTGGCGAAAGGAATTTCGGAGTCAGGCTGAATAAACCGTACACGGCGACCATCCCAATGGACATTCCAGTATTCACAGGTGCGAATCATAATAAACTTTTTTGTAACTTCGAATCACAGTTTTGTTTTTATTCAAGGCACTCACGCCGATCTCCTGATCACGGTTTTCCACAAGATCATCACCACCGGCCATCAGAGGCTCCAGCCACTTTTCGATTGTCTTTTGACAATTCTCGTAAATGGTAAAAACCTTGTCCGATTTAAATTCTTTTTAATTATACCTATTTGGATTAGTTTCTCCATATCTGAAGACGTTGTCGATGGTGGCCAGCACAAAATTGCTGCACCTCTTGGAGGCATTCAGCACCCCCTGGTTCTTATTTTCCGCCCCGACGAACCACCACCTGGTCTTCTTCCTTTTGGAAATTTTCAACAACATAATCCAGTACCAATTTGACGGTAATTTTTTTGTATTCTTCAAAATCCAGACTTAATAAAATTTAAAATAAAATCAGGCAATTCGAACCTGGTCTACACCATCATTCGCAAGCGGCAGGTTTTCCACTCGCTGGCCAATCTTCCGTCAGACTACGGCACCATCAGCCGCTCACTCACCAGGCGCTCGATGCATGGCAAGTCGAGACCCACGGCCAGCAGCCGCCCGACGACACCAACCTTGCCCACGCCTCCGCCAATCCCACCCGAGGACAAAGCGAGTTCCTCTGCCGAAGCCGACCAGGTGCGGGCGGAGGAGGAAGAGGCCATGGAAGGCTCTCGTCCAGCCATGCCGGCCGAGCCGGGCACTCTGAAGGCCACCTTGCCAGCCATTCCAGGTTTGAATATCAGTAAACGCACAAAATTGCAAGGATTTTGGCTGACCTGAATTTTAGCAATCGACAAAATCACCGAACGCGAGTCCGCACATCCCTCTTCTCGTCAGCTCAACGAACTTACGATTGGCTCGTTGACCAGTCCCGAAAGCGAGGTGGCTTCGTCACTGAGCAGGGCTGCTGCTGAAACCGCCCTTCTTCAAATCAAAGTAAACAATTTAAAAATATAAATTTTGGGCAGTAAAATAACAATTGATTAGGAGGAAGACGAGGGTGAGGCTCCTTCTCTGCAGCGAACCAGAAAAACTAGTCCCACAAGCAGCGAGGCTGGCTCGTCCACCAGCTTGAAGAGAGCCCAGTCCTTGGTAAATCAAATAAAATCGCTTCGAGCTTATTTTATGTCCTTGTTGCTCTTGTGCTCTATTTGCATGGCTTAACCATTCTCGCTTTTGTGTGTGTGCAGCGGCGCAGCTTGCAACTGACTGAAGGCAGTTCTTCTCCAACACAGGGTTCTTCTTCTTCTTCTTCGCAGCAACAGCAACAGTGGATTCCGACCTCGGACTGGGTGCAGAGCTGGAAGGGCAAATTGCCTCTGCAGACCATCATGCGCCTGCTGCAGGTGCTCGTTCCGCAGGTCGAGAAAATTTGCATCGACAAGTGGGTTTTCAAATTCTGGTTGGATATTTTTTTTAATAAAATGCGCTGCTTTTCAAAGGGGTTTGACCGACGAGAGTGAGATTCTCAAGTTCTTGCAGCACGGCACTTTGGTTGGTTTGCTTCCGGTGCCTCACCCCATCCTGATCAGAAAGTATCAGGCCAATTTGGGCACAACCAGCTGGTTCCGCACTTACATGTGGGGCGTTATTTATCTGAGGTAAAATTATTATAAATCTTATCTCATTTCAATCTAATTTTGATTTTTCTTTACCAGGAACGTCGACCCGCCTATTTGGTACAACACGGACGTCAAGCTATTTGAAATACAGAGAGTGTAGATTGCAAATATACAATTATTCAAAAGTAATTATTAAAATAATCAAAGTAGGTGACAAATATTATATTTATTTACACTTAAAACTGTTAGAGTTAGTTAGAAGATCGACGTTGTGTGTGATACTCTGTGACTTAATTATCATTTCCGTGACAATATTAACAAAAAACTATTCATTCTGCATACTGCATTTATATATCATTTTGGGTTTGTGCATTAAAAATCGGATCTCTGTGTGATTTTAATTTATGTAAATATATTAAATTTTGTTGACCAAAAATATATCATGCTTATATGACTATGAGGAAAAAAATCTGAGATATTTTCATTTATAAACTGAATTTCCCTCTAAAACATATAATTAAATATTGATTCAAGAATTTTTTTGTGAAGCAAAGGATGTAATATTCACACGGCGGTGGGGGCTAGAAAAGGAACGGTGCTCATTTGAGTAGAAGGGGAACGTGGGGCCCGATGCACTTGTTCTTGGCGCAGGCGGTGCGCACCCAACACACCTCTCTCTTCTCAAACACGACGCAAAACGCACGAGCCCCAGTACTTTGTTTGGCGTTGTCGAGATAAGACATTTATCGCGTGCTCAGCTCATTGTTGTCTTATCACACGTGTGTGCGCAGATATTCATCAAATTTTACACACGTCCGAGGCTTCATCTCAAAACAGTTGTAATGCCGCCCGTGTCCAACGCAGTCATGGATCTCGCAGACGATCAACGTTTTGCCCTCATGAAGGTATTAAATTTTAATAAAATTATAAATTATGAGCTAAAAAGCTTATAAATATAAATTTTTTTCAAATGAATTAAGACTAAAATTACCATAACTGGCAATATAAGCAAAATATATTATTATAAGTAATAATCTTAATTAATTTTGTTAATATAATTAAGACAAATATAAAATTAATTTAACAATTTTTATTCTTAAATTAAAAAAATAAAAGATTTTATTGCAAAATAAATCAAACATATCACAATATTCAATTAATAATATTTATTTTAATTAATTTAATTCTTATTTTTAATTTGGTATATATTTATTGTAATATTTAATATATACAAATTTAATAAACTATTTTCATTTTTAGTTCCTTTTTTTTAAAATATAAAACTTTATTGCGCCAAAATTCACACGTTGTTCACATATTTACCAACAAACTGCGTTGACAAGCACACTTGGCTAAATCTCGTTTTTTGGCTTGCAGCTAGAATACAATAAAAGCTAGATTATTATTATTTGTATATTGTTCTTGTTTGCCTCTTTCAAATTGACAAAACTTCATTTATTGCTCCTGTGCTCTCAAGGTTACAATTGAAGCCGTGAAACACAATTTTGTAAAATTAAAACCGCAGCGACTTTCCTCTACTTTCAATCCTGACGAGCTTAAATTTTGTTTTTATTCCCTAATATTTTAATTTTATCTTTTTTTTATTTAAAAAAAATGTAATAAAATAAACCACTTAAACCAGGAAAAATGCAAACCGTATTGCGGAACGAAGGCCGCGATCCTGCTTAAAAAAATCAGTGCCGTGTCCAAGGAAGGTCAGATGAATTAAAATTGTTCCGACGAAAATGAAATGGGATTTCTGCAAATTTCACCTTGCTGAGTCACGTGGCCAGTTTTGTCATGTTGTAGCTTTACGGCTTTTATTAATTATGTCCTGATCAATTGACCCTGCAAAACTATATAGGCCACAAAAAATAATTCCTTATTGTTAATTTGTATCGCAAATGAAAGTAAAATTGTAAATTGAATTAAAAAAAAATCATAGTATGTTTTGGGTGTACGTGCTGGGAAGACCGCAGATAATTTGTTTACTAATCTTATCACTTTTTAACCAACAATGTGCAGCAAAAACACACAATCAATTTATCACACTTATCATATTTTCAAAAGTATATTTGGGAAATTAATTGAATAAATTAAAATTAAACAGGGGAATAATAAAATTTGTAAAATTACAGAAAAATGGAAAAACTTAATTCAATATTATATTTAAAAAAAATAAAATAAAAAGCTTAATTTCATATATTATTATAAATTATATTATTATTTATATTAGGCAATTAGACCGACGGGTGAGTCAATTGCGGCTTTGTTTCATAATTGCGCAGGTCAATTGTAATCACTGCGATTATTGAAACGCATAGAAAAGAAACTGTGTCGTTTTGAAATGCGAGTGTGACTGACACAGGCGGCGAACGGGGCATTGGCCGGTCCGCAGCCGCCGCCGCCGCCGCCGCCGCCGTCGCGTGAAAGTGCAAGTGCATCTCGAGCGTAAGCTCAATTATTACGGCACAACAACATACCCGTCGGGCAAGCAAAAGCAACAGCGTAATTAGCCTTGAACGATCAAGGCCGACCGCTCGGACACCAACTACGATGCATTTACGCGTAACAATTATATCGGCGCACTAGATGACAACCAGGACGCGGAATTTCGTAGAAAATGAAACAGGTCTAGCAGGCATGATTGTATAAAATGGTATAATTTTTAATTGCCAAGTTAGTACGTGAATAATATTCTAACAACTCATTCTTTGATAAAATAAACACAATTTAAATACATAATTGCAATTGTTAATAAGAAGTTTCTTTATAGCTCAAACTATGAAATAATTCAGTTTTAAATTTTCTTAAAAGCCTCCATGTAAGCTTCATTATAAATTTCAATATAGTCGGATAAAATTTAATTATTTATATTAAATTGATTTTATTGAAGATTATTTTTGGCACGCGGGGAGAGGCAATTGGAAGATTTGGAAGTGAAGAAAACAAGTTTTATCGTGATTGAAAGATTTAAAGGAAGAAAAACGTAAAAAACAACATTTAAGAGGACAAAGTCGCTTTTCTTCTGTTAATTATTTTTAATGGAGTAAAACAAAATGATGTATGCATATTGTACAATGATAAGCAGATATGCGCACATAATTTTATAAAATATTTTCTGTTGAAAATTTAATAATTTTTAACTAATTAAATTAAATATGAAATATAAAACAATTTAACACAATATTTAATAGTTTATTATTAAATATAAATAAAGAATTGAAACTAAAATAACAACAAAGTTTCATTACACATAACTTTTTTTTTTAAATTTTTATTAAAAATTAAAAGTTTAAATATAATATATATAATTTTTATAATTAAAGCAGTATAAAATTATATCTAAATAATTTATTAATCCTCGTTTTTTGGGTCATTATTGAAAAATGATGAATTTCATCTTTTGTTAAAATGTAAATAAACAATTATTTGACGAATAAAGGTATTTGAGAAAAAAATTAACAAAAAAACGCAATTTTAGCTCTAGTCAGTAATTTTTAGCTGCAAGCTCATTTCCGTTGGACTTAACAAGTCTTTTCTATGATGACAGTGCTTTTTTGTCATTTCTTTAAAGTTCAAGCACATGCATTTTTTTTTCTCAGCGCTTTTTTTAAATACTTAAAGGTTTAGGAAACTTGTCGAGTTCACGATAGACATTTGAATCTATCAATTTTTAATGGATGAAAGGAGATTTCCTTTAATCTATTTTATATAATTTTCTTTTATTTCACGCATCGCAAATTTTTGTTTGTCTTAAAAAAGCCACTCAGATCTGAAATCAGAGCTTCAGTTTTGCCAATTCCGGCCAATTCCGTTCACTTTTCGCTCCAATTTGCCAACTCGGAGAAGTATTCAAAAGTTTACGCTCTAAAAGCTACTCGCTTTTCACAACGCCAAAAGCTCACGCGATTCGCGGTAATGACATGCAAGAAAGCTGCTGACAATCCTCACGCTACAATTCCTTTCTTCGTAACTCTGTCGATTCACGGGTCTTTTTTTCTGCAAAATTCGAAATTTATCATTAGAGGATGATTCGAATGTGGAAAACTTTTTCTTATTATGAACAAATCCAAGCAAGTATAGAAAAATTAAGTAATCGCGAACGAGTTTGGTATTTAATTATTTCCCACACCAAAGTTGCACATTTTCATATCATACCTGTTTGTGACGTTGCAAAGTGTGATTTATTATTTATTTTGCAACGAGAATAAAAAAAGATGATTTACTTGTCGCAACCTTTTTATCACTTCTTTTTTTTATATACAAAGCATATATCAAAGTGTGACTTTCTCATAGGGGTTCGTGTTAAATGGACTGTCACCTTGGCTCAAAAAATAGCGATAGGGACGGCATCAGAAAGTGCACGCGGCGTGTTATTATAATTTATGTGAATTGCGCGGGAGAGGCTCTACTCCTTTTGTGTGTTAATTTCTTCTCTCTTGTGACACACAATGCAGTGCAATGCAGCGCCGGCCAAGTTGACACTTTCGCGACAGAGCCCTCAATAATAATCCAAGGCGTTAATAAAAAGAAACTCTCAACCGCAGTGCGAGTTTGAAAATTTTAATTAGCACCAATATCGGTGAAAAGTTCTGCACGTCACGGGGTGTGCTAAAAAAAAGACGTTTGTCTGTGCAAAAAAATTGATTTGTTAAGAAAAAGGTGTGTTTATTTTTATCATTTTATCCACGATCAAGATTAATTTTTAATTGTTAAAAATTGATTGAAACAATAGCCGGGAAGTAGAACGACGCTTCCGTTGTTTGAAATCGGCTCCGATTCAGGTGAATGAAAAGCTTTTGGGAGTGACTTGGCGAATTTTCGCTTGAGTGTTCCCAGAGTTCAAACAACCACTCAAGAGGTTTGCTTTTCTCTAGAAAATTTATGGTTCGATATTGAGTTTTATTTGAATTTGAAAAATCTCTTCTATTAAGATGTGGCTAGACGAAAGTATGAGCTAATATTTATTTATTTCTATTGTAAATAATGACGCCGATTTTAAAATTGGCAAAATCGGCAATGCTTAATATTGAGCAAAACAAATCAGCAGATTTTGACTCCTTTCTATTAATTAAAATTATACAAAGAGAGGAAAATGTGAGCACATAATTTTTATTTTATTTGTTTCTCGTTCGCAAAATATCTTTATAATTACCATTTATTTCTTGTAAGAAACAAAAATTTTACTTGATTAAATATAATTAATTTTAATTTTGTTTACATCACAAAATAACGCCTGCGTTTAAAAAAAATGAAAAGTGAAAATTGCGTCTGGTGCGTGCGAGTCTGGCCTGGCGGAGAGCATAGATCGCCGGCACATCGAGGTCAGTGTTTTTTTCTCAAATAGGCCGCTTACGACATTTTAACTAACCGGTGCCGAGCTGGAGAACCTGCTGCAGATAGGTAAAGTCAAAGAGGCTGTTTGGTTGAACGAACGCCGCGCGCACACACGTAATCGAGGCTCAATGCCAGAGGACAAGCGACTGGCGAAAGATTGCACAGCGTGCGTTTCAATTGCAAAACATAAACACGGCTAACCGCGTTAGAAATAAAACTAGATGAATCAGAACATATTGGAAATAATAAAATTTTATTAAAAAATAACATGAATTTAGGGGAAGGTTCTTAATTACAGTAAATGCTATTTAATTAATAGAAATAAAATTGTTTTTAATATGATTTAATAAGAATTTTAATTTTATTTAAAACTGCTTAGGGAAATTTATTTTAATATTTTAAATTATCATAAAATAAAACTAAATAATAATTTTTAGGAATAAAATGTTTGAATTTTTATATACAAACGTAAGTTTTATTAAAAAATAAGGTTTTTTGATCAAAATTATTCTTAAATTCGTTTAATTATGAGTAATAATTTTAATATAATTATAAATAAAATATTTTATTTTTATTTTTTTCTGAAAAAAAATTATTTTAATATTTAGAATTTTATTTAAAATATAATACATCAAATATATTTTTTGTAATAAATTGAAATAAATAATATTATTTTTTGTAGTTATATCAAAAACTTAATTTTAAATATACAAAATTATATAAAAAAATTAATCTTCAAAATTATTTTTTTAATTATTTTCTTACAGTTAGGAAATTGCGCCGTTTTCTGCAGCTCACAGTTTTTTTTCCTTTACAAAAGCCAATTAAAATCTGATAACAATCAAACTGATTCGATTTTAGCACATTGCCACGTACCTAAAAATGTACTCTTGTGCCATAAACAAGGAAATATATATTTTACTTGTTCCATTAAACGTGTTGCACTTTTCCCTTTCAATTTAATTTCTCTCTCTCGTTATATAGAACAATGCAGGTGCAACCAATCGAAGAAAGCTTTGCACCAACACTCAATATACTCTCGTTCACCTTTAAGGACAAAACGCCAATTAACCGTTGAATAGCGATTGTGCAGCATCATCCCTTTTTTTCCGCGCACTTGTTGCACTTTCAAAGTTCGACGGTGACACCTGAGATGGTACTTAGAGCTTACGAAGTCGTTGCAACAGAACGAGAGACCGCACAAAAAAAAGGAATTATTTCACTTTCTCAATCGCGCGCTGATCAATACGGCAAAAAAATCCAATGCTGCGCAAATGCATCAAACTTCTCATCTTCGCTCTGAGCTTTGAAAAAGAAAAACTGCAAAACAGGCGCTCACAATATCCAACTAGCAAACGTGGATTTCTTATTGTACTTTTCTTTTACTTTGTTTGTGGTTAATTAATTTTGGTTTTTGTGTGTTTCAGTTTCGCCGCAGCGTTTCAGACTGTCTGAAGCCAGGGCAAGGCGATCCGTATCTGCTGCGATGGCTCAAAGGTATGCGTGGCGCGAGAAAGTCCTCAATTATTTCTTGCAAAAAGCAATATAATCGCGAAATATTTTTTGCCGCCAAGGAAAATCCGGCGCTGCAATTAGTTGTTTACGAGACCGCAAAACTTTGTGCAACCGCGACTGAAAGAATAAAAACTTTCAACCACACAATTAAATTTATTTTATTTTCAGCGAGAAATTTTGATCCCGAAGCCGCCGAAAAAATGCTTCGTGAGGTTTGTAATTTGCAAATCAAATTATTCTAATTGTAAAAATCGATTTAAATATTCGCAGTCGCTTCAGTGGCGCACGCGGTGGGACGTGGACCGTCTTTTGACCCATTGGGAGCCACCCCTGGTGCTCAAGCAGTTTTTCCCGAGTGGAATTTGCGGTACAGACAAGGAAGGTGTTCCTGGTAATTTTTAAAATTTGAAAAGGTTTTTTGTTATTTAAAAAACTTTGCTAAACAGTTATTATGCTGCCATTCAGCGGTCTGGACATTTGGGGGTTGCTGCACTCGGTCTCAAAGGCCGACTTCATCAGAATGACGGCGATGAGCTTGGAAAAATACTTGGGCGAATCCACGGCGAATTTGGAAAAAGCTGGAAAACCTTCGTGTGCACCGACCCTGATCGCTATCATGGACATGGAACATTTTTCCATCAAACCTTATACCTGGAGGCCAGGTTGGCATTATTTTTATTCAAAGAATTAATATTCTCAGATAATTTTTAGTGTGCGTGTGTTTTTTTCTGTTCAAATTAGTGTAGAGTAGTGTTTTGTTTGTGTTGTAAAATGTAAAGCAGTTTCAGGGGTTAATTTTTAAGAGGTTTTTTCCGTGGATTTACTGAAACTGTGCGAGAAACACTTGGCTTTAAATAATGGAATATACAAACCAAAATTTTGACTTTAATTGAAAAATTAATTTTGAAAAATGTCTCAAAAAGTAATCACAAAAAATCAAAATTTCAATTAAAACTCGGAAAATTAGGGTACACAGAGCAACATAACTGGGTCTGGATCGCGATTTCGCCCAATTCCAGGGCTCATCAGCAGACCTGAATGTTTCAACTGAGACATTTTTAAAAATTAATTTTTTAATTTTTAAAGTCAAAATTTTGGTTTGTATATCCCATTCTTTAAAGCCAAGTGTTTCTCGCACAGTTTCAGTAAATCCACGGAAAAACCTCTTAAAAAATTAATATTTTATTTATTTAATTTCTATTTTATTCAATTATGTTGATCTGTTTTTAAATTGTACTTTAATTGAAATATAATATTTTATTAAAAAACAATTAAATTTATGGAAATGAAGCGATCGGGCTTTTCCTCTCCAGTCTGCAACGAGGAAAAGCCCGATCGCTTCATTTCCATGACCATCTCCTCGAGTGTCAACTTCTTCAAACAAATTAAATTTATTCCTGGAAATTCTCACTCTCTTTAAAACAAAAGATGATAATAAATTATTATTTACAGCTGGCGAAGTTGTGCTCAGTCTTATTCACATGTATGAGGCGAACTACCCTGAAATCCTCAAGGCCTGCTACATTATCAATGGTAGGATTTGAAACTTCCCTCATTCAATTAAAATTTTCAAATTTCCGAGCAGCGCCGAGCATTTTTTCAATGGCTTTTTCAATCGTGCGGCCGTTCCTGCACGAGAACACGGTGCAGAAAATCCACATCTTCAGCAGCAACACGCGCAAGTGGAAGGCCGCCCTGCTTGAGCACATCAACACCGACCAGCTACCAGCGCATTACGGTGGCACCCAGGTCGGACCTGACGGAGACACCAAATGCACTCACAAGGTACTTTCTGCTCTAGCATGAATAAATTTAGCTTTATTATAATTTTATTCGTTCATTTTCTTATTAATTATTATATATCTTCATTGAATAAAAAATATTGATAATAATTAAATTAATTTACAGGTGCACCAAGGTGGAAAAGTTCCCAAATCCATGTACCAGAAGGCGGAAGACCTGAAGGACGAAACAAGCGGTGAGTGGTTGTCGGCCACTGTTAAAAAAGGCGACCGACTTCAGCTGCATTACGATGTTGCGGAAAAAGGATCATTTTTAAGGTATGATTTTTTTTAAAGAAAATATTATATTAAAATGTTTTTTTTTTTTTTGTAATAATTTATTTTGAATTCAAGTCGTAATTAAATTATCAGAGATCCTTATGGGTCAAGGGGACAGTTAGTTTGGTCAACGACGAGATACTTTTCACTGGCCAGTCCGTTGGCAGCGACGACGCTGTCGATGACGGCAAGAGTAGCTGCGCTCGGCTCGATCTCGCGGGTCAAAATCCACGAAAATTCTAAATTTTTAATTTTAACTTTTGATCTAAAGCGAGGCAAAAGTTTTAACTTACGAACGGATTGGTCTCCGGAGGTCGAGCAAGACCAGACGACAGAGAATGTGTCATAGTCAGTGTCAAGAATCCAATAATCTCCCTCTTAAAAAAATATTAATGTAATTTTTAGAACTCTTCATGAACACTTTTATAATGCCAAAAAAAAAATAATATAATAATTAAATTAGTAACGTTCGACTAATCGCCTTTTACATGATGGAATTTTACGTTTAGGGAACACGAGATTTGTCTTTTTAACTCTAAAAATAAAATTAAAAAATAATTTTTAGTTGAAAAAGAAAGAAAATTAAACTGACCTGAACCAGATGTGGGGAAGGTGACAATCAATTTTCCCTCATCGGTGTTGCTGTTTTGGCTCGCATAGCCAACAATGACGTCGGACACATTCGTGCTTTTAAATTTTCTTTATATTAAAATTTTGTGTTGCTTTTAGTTAGAAATTACTTGGAATCTACTTGGTAGTTTCTGACTTCGATGGTACCGTTTAGGTTGTCCGAGTAAGTGGCGGTCACGCACTTTCCATTCAGTTCGAAAAAAGTGAAGAAACGTCTGTATTCGTACCAACGGCCCAAGTACTGCAATTTTTACTAATAAAAGAAAATTATTTAAATAATTAAATTTACATACTCTGGGAAGGTCGAAATTCTGCTCGATGGTCACATTTTGGCAGGGCGAATTGATAATGACTTGAGAGTTGACTGCGGCAAAAAAGCACACGCATAAGGTGACAAAAACGGAGGATTTTTTCATTATACCTAAACACAGTTATGTATAATTTATGCTTTGTAAATTATGCAATTTTTTTTAACTTACTGCTTTAGTTGCTTTGTTGAAACTAACTCCTCCTCTCCATTTGGCAGAGCTTTTTATACAAAAACTCTGCTTTTTACGTAACAAAAATTCACGCATCTTACCGATAGCTATGCACTTGACGCACAAAAAGATAAGCTGCGGCAAAGTTGGTCAACATATATTTTACAGATACCGTTAAAATTTGTGAAATTTGTAAACAAAAAGCCTGACATCCTTATTAGTTTTAACCATAAAAAGGATTTAATTATAAAATAAAAATAATTTTTATATTATAATAAAAAAAAGTAAAGAAAAGTACTGTTTGAAATATAGAATTTAGATTATGGTAATTACGCAACTCGAATTATATAATCACAAAATTCAAGACCCTAATTTTCATTAATTTAATTTTATTGGTTACCCTTTTTGTCACAAATGGCTTTCAACAATTTTTCCCGTTTAAAAAGTAGTGTAGTTTTACCCCCAAAAAACGCGGTATTTATAATTCTGCAACAAATCAAGCTGTGGGCCAGCATGTAATATCCTAGCTAAGAATTATTCCTCATAATTAAGCTCAAAGTCTCTTTGAGATCTGATCGCCTATTGGTGTCATTAACAAAAAAAAAAATGTTCGTCGTTAAAAAATTTAAATCTAATGTCATTGATTAAAAAAGTTATTTTTATATCTTTTAACCCTAATTTTCAAAAATTTTCCTTTATAAGAGACATAAGAGCTACTTACAAATTATATATAATTTTGATCGCAGGTGGGAATTCAGAACGGAGCAGCACGATATTCAGTTCGCCGTGTACAAGTGCGGCGCCGATGGGTCGCGCCAAGCGGTCGTCGAACCGCGCAAGGTCAGCTGCCAGGACAAGGGAGCCCCTGAGGTCGGAGTTCACAACTGCACAGAAGCCCCTGCGAAATGTATCTCGATTTTTGTTTTACGACTAAAATTTAACTAAATTGAGAAAAATTTCAACTTTCAGATATGATTGAATTTGACAATTCGCACAGTATGTTGCGCACCAAGAAGCTGCACTACCAGATTTTGGTTGCGCCTCCACTGCTGGCCAACGCTGACAGCTTGACCGACAGTCTTGCGGCCATCGTCGTCAGTTAAGTCAATTTAAAGCATCGATCCCTCCGAGAAATCCACGTTTTGAGGGTTATTCACATTAAAATTTAACCTAAATTGGCATTACTCGCCATGGAGAATTTTTTTAAACTTTTGATTGGTTGTGGCTGAGAGTGAATAACCTTCCAGAACTGTACTTTATAAACAAGACTTATGCTAAATCATGAAGAACATTGGTATTTTTTTACTCTGTGATATATATTGTAGGTATAATATGTGTTGAGAAAAAATAATCAATATTATTGGAAGCACAAAACTGCGTGTTTTGGACAATTTTGTATTTTACTGTAATATTTACAATAAAAAGGGAGTTTTATTATAAACGAGTTTATATTCCAATATTTTAAAAGGGTAAAGTACTCAATGAAGGAATAATTAAAAAGTTGCACCTCCAAAAATGTGTTTTAAATAATTTTTATTTAAAATACAAAATGACTATAAACGTAAAAATGAGATCTTCAGGGGTCGAGGGGGCAGTTGGTCTGGTCTGTTAAAAGGAAGTTGCCCTTGAGCCCGTTGGCGTCAATGATGACTTGAGCTGCGCTAAGAGTTTCATTGCTAGGCACTCTCTCACGGGTCAGCAACCAAGCGAGTTCTATTGTTTTAATTTTTTTAAGACATGAATTTTTGTTTTTTTTTGGCGAATCGGTGAAAATTGAGAAACTTACGCAAGGATTGGCCTCCGACGTTAGAGCAGGACCAGACAACGGAGTATGAGGAGTAGTCGGTGCCTAGAATCCAGTAGTCTCCGTCCTCTGTAATATTTAAAAATGATCAAAACTGTGCTCAATTATTGAGTTTCCTGGACACCAGTCTCAAAATTCACTGATTAGGCAACCCGCACAGCTCTTGTGCGAAGAAGTTGCCTATAATTTACAAAGGTGTCCGAGGAACCCGAATTTATAATAAAGTTACAATTCCTATGGAAGTGTCGCAATGTTCTGTTCAAATGCAATAACTGACCTTGACCGGTAGTGGGGAAGTTGATCAGCAAAGTTCCTTCGTCAGTGTCGCTACTCTGGTATCCATAGCCAAGAATGATTTCCACCTCACTGGTACTTTTGGTAAAATAAAAAAAATTAATAAAAATTGGTAAAGTCTGTTATGTTGATCAGCACTCACTTTGCGTTTACAAGGTAGTTCCTGATCTCAAAGAAGGTTCCGTTAATATTTGTGTAGGTCGCGGACACGCACTTGCCATCCGGTTGGAAGAAAGTGAAGTAGCGCTGGTATTCGTACCAACGGCCTAGGTACTGCAAAGGGATTTTTCTATAAAAATTTGTAATTAATAGAGAAATATTTACGGCAGGTGTGTCGAAATTCTGCTCAACAGTCACATTTTGGCACTTTCCTGGGACGATAATTTGAGCGCTAATTGTGGCAAAAAAGCTCACGGCCAAAATTGAGAGGACGGCGAACTTTTCCATTTTTTTTTCTTCTAAAAAGTCATTAAAGATCAATAAAATAAAAAAACAGTGTAACAAAAATTTTTGCAAAATTTTTTGTATTTTTAAAACTTACTGCTGTACTTGTGCTGTCAAAACTAGCATCTCTTATTCTTCGAGTGACGCTTTTTATACAAATGGCCCCCGCTTATTTTTTATATAATCAAAATTCACCTGACGCATTTAAGATAAGCTATTGGTCAATATGGTACTTGAAGGCGCATATAAATATTTTATTAATTTTGGAAAATATGCTGTTATTTTCAATAGTTGTACATTCTTGGCAAAATTTTTATGCTACAAAAGTGAAGATGATTTTTTTAAATTATTTTTAATTTGCAGAGGAATATCAAAATCAGAGAGGAAAAAATTATGAAACTTATGTAATAGATTGATAGAATTAATTTTGACATTTGTACCCTCGTCATAGTTTGCTATCTTGAAATCGATGTTTGCTCCTAAAATATTGAGATCATCCGATAATAGATAAAAATGTAGAGGACACTATAAGAAGTTACTAAATCTTGCTAATTAAGGGCCAAGCGCAATTAATTATTTCATTTTCCCACAGGGGCCAGTGAATAACCCTCCAGAACTGTACTTTATAAACAAGACTTATGCTAAATCATGAAGAACATTGGTATTTTTTTACTCTGTGATATATTTTGTAGGTATAATATGTGTTGAGAAAAAATAATCAATATTATTGGAAGCACAAAACTGCGAGTTTTGGACAATTTTGTATTTAACTGTAATATTTACCATATTTTTATAATAAAAAGGGTGTTTTAATATAAATAAATACGAATTTTTATTCCAGTATTTTAAAAGGGTAAAGTACTCAATGAAGGAATAATTAAAAAGTCACACCTCCAAAAATGTGTTTTTAATAATTTTTATTTAAAATACAAAATGACTACAAAAGTAAAAAATGCTGAAATCTTCAGGGGTCGCGGGGGCAGCCGGTCTGGTCTGTTACAAGGAAGTTGCCCTTGAGCCCGTTGGCGTCAATGATGACTTGAGCTGCGCTAAGGGTTTCATTGCTAGGCACTCTCTCACGGGTCAGCAACCAAGCGAGTTCTATTGAATTCAGTTATTTATGGAATTTTGGTTTCTTTCAACATGCGCGCGGTGAAAATTGAAACTAACGCAAGGATTGGCCTCCAGCGTTCGAGCAGGACCAGACAACGGAGTATGAAGAGTAGTCGGTGCCTAGAATCCAGTAGTCTCCGTCCTCTGTAATATTTAAAAATGATCAAAACTGTGCTCAATTATTGAGTTTCCTGGACACCAGTCTCAAAATTCACTGATTAGGCAACCCGCACAGCTCTTGTGCGAAGAAATTGCCTACGATTTACAAAGGGAACCCGAAATTTAAAGTAACGTCCCTAGCAAGTAGTGTCGCAATTTTTTAGTTCAAATGCAATAACTGACCTTCACCGGTAGTGGGGAAGTTGATCCGCAAAGTTCCTTCGTCAGTGTCGCTACTCTGGTATCCATAGCCGAGAAGGATTTCCTCCTCGTTGGTACTTTTGGAAAAAAGTAAAAAATTGGCAAAGTCCATTATATATTATATATATTGATAAACTCACTTTGCGTTTACAAGGTAGTTTCTGATCTCAAAGAAGGTTTCGTTAAAATTTGTGTAGGTCGCGGACACGCACTTGCCATCAGGTTGGAAGAAAGAGAAGTAGCGCTGATACTCGTACCAACGGCCCAGGTACTGCAAAGGGATTTTTATAAAAAATTATAATTAATAGAAAATTTATATATTTACGGAAGGTGTGTCAAAATTCTGCTGAACAGCCACATTTTGGCACTTTCCTGGGACGATAAATTGAGCGCTAATCGTGGCAAAAAAGCTCACGGCCATAATTGAGAAGACGGCGAACTTTTCCATTTTTTTTTCTAAAAAAAATGTAATTAAAATTTATGTAAAATTTTTTGTATTTTTTCAACTTACTGCTGCTGTACTTGTGCTGTCAAAACTAACATTACTTATCCTTTGATTGAGGCTATTTATACCAATGGCTTCCGCTTATTTTTTAAATAATCAAAATTCGCAAAATTCAACTGACGCATTTACGATAAGCTTTTGGTCAATATGGTACTTGAAGGCGCATATTAATATTTTAATAATTTTGGAAAATACGCTGTTATTTTCAATAGTTGTACATTTTTGGCAAAACTTTTATGCTGTAAATGTGAATTTATTAATTATTCTTAATTTGCAAAGGAATATCAAAATCAGAGAGGAAAAAATTATGAAACTTATGTAATAATTAATTAATAATTAATTTTGACATTTGTACCCTCGTCATATTTTGCTATCTTCAAATCGAAGTTTGCTCCTAAAATATTGAAATCATCCGATAGATAACAATCTAGAGGACACTATAAGAAGTTACTAAATCTTGCTAATTATGGGCCAAGCGCAATTAATGATTTCATTTTCCCACAGGGGCCATTTTCAATATTTCTTAGCACAATATATAATTTTCTGTGCATATGGCTCAAGATTTGTAACCTGAATGGGAATAATTTATTAACTCAGTCGAATGGAGTGAGGCAAGGTGGCTGCACCTCCCCGCTATTTTTCAATATTTCTACTCCAGATATCCAAAAGCTGGTTAAAAAGTATCCAAACATAAAAGCAATTTTTTATGCAGATGATATTGTTTTTACGTGTATTAATTTAGTAGATTTAAAATCACTCCTGGCAGATTTAAAAATGTACCTCATGGAGCGCGGCCTTGAATTAAATGTATGCAAAATTATGAAGTTTAGAAATGGAGGAAAAGGGAGGTTAAAGAAAGGCGACTCTTTGTTGTTTCAAAATGAGGAAATTGAATTTGTTAATGAGTTTACTTATTTAGGAGTAATTTTTCAGCCCTCAGGGGTGACTTTTAAAAAACATATCGAAAAGCGAGTGAGAGCGGCGTTACTCTCAATGTACATATAGTGTAAAAGAATTGCGGATGCTTTCGATTGACAAAGCATTGAAATTATTTGAGCTGAAATTTGCTCCTATGGCCTCGTATGGTATTGAAGCGATTTGGAAGTATTTATAAAAGGAAGATTTTGTGAAACTGGAATGTGTAAAGAGTAGGTACTTGAAAAAAGTACTAGGGATGTCAAAATACACGAAATCTCGCTTTGTGTATGAGCTTGTCGATACCGATTTATTTATTTCTGATTTAAAAGAAAAATTTGACCTTCCAGTGAACAATGCATTTGAAACTTTTTGTTATGAACAATTGCTGAAGAAATTGAATATTTGTGATGAATTTTATGGTACGGAGACGATGATTAAAGAAAACTGGAAGGCGGCGCAATTTATGGATAGACATGTTTTCACCAGATACGCGTGTCATGGTTTTCACTTTTTGTTTTGTACAAACAGTACATATCACTGTGAAGCATTGGAAAATTGTATCTGTAAATTTTGTGGTGGAGTTTGTTCACAGTATCATATATAATAGATTGTGTAAAAAAGAAAATGAGTCTCCGAGAAGCAGCAAAATGTAAAGCCAAGTGAATTGGGAGGTTATATTGTTAGAGTTAATTTGTAGCACGCCTACGGCGTTCATTTCAATAAATTACAATAGGAATAATTTTTTAAATTTTATTTTGATCAATCTGAAAAACAGAGGGGCAAAAAAACAAGCTTTATTTGTAAAAGGTTAATCTTTAATTATAAATTATTGACAAAAAAAGATTTTTTACATGATGTCAAACATCAATTTTTTTTTTTAATATTTCAAAAACAATTTAGACAATTTGCAGATACATAGAGCTGGAGCAAAAAAAGTGTATGTTTCACGCTCTCGAAAACATTATCTTTGCAAAATCAAACCAAGCAATTTAATTTAATCAAATAAATGCTTAACAATCACAAAATCACAGAGCATCGAGTCCTTCTAGTGCAATGCGAATTGTCGTTTCACTACCACCCTCTTGATGCGAGACCGTCACATATTGGATGGACGGGTCTACGTCTTCCGTGTGAGTGCCCATATGTTTTTGAAGAGTCAGTTTAGTAGTGAACTGCTTGTCACAGTAATGACACACCAAATCACTGGCTGTAAGCTTGGTGTGAACTACAGCTTTATGTTGCGCCAACTTACGGCTTGTGTTGAACATTGCGTCACACGATGGGCATCTGAAATGAAATTTGAATCAAGTTATTTTACAAATTCATTACAAAATAAAATCAATTAAAATTCTACGGGAAAAAAATTTAATAACCGTTCCTTTAACGAATAATTAAAAAGTTTAAAACTTACTGGAACTCGCGTATGATGTGGTGGACCTTGACCTCATGTTGTCGAAGAAGTCCTTCGTAGGTGTAGTGTCTGTTTGGGCAGATGTCGCAAGAGAACTTTTGCAAGTTGTGCACACTCTCCTTGTGCAGGGCCAGGTCAGCATTGGTAGGGAAAACCATGTCGCACTCACGGCAAATGTGGCGACGTTTAGCCCTCGTCTCTGCAAAGATGAGCAAAATTAGCTTTTCAGAATCAAATAATTTGTCTTTAAGTTGATTAAAAAAAAATATTTTTACTTTTAATTTTGGGCACCCCATCTTCGTTCTTCAACTTCTTAGTTTTGCCTTTGTTCACCCTGTGGTTGTTGTAAACATGACGATCTCGCACCACCTCACTGCCAAACTCTCTGTTGCAGAAGTTGCAAACGGCGTGCGAAAGGCGCTGCACCTTGATTTCAGCGTTCGGATGAGACTCGTTGCAGTGCACCGTGATGTCGTCCAGGGTGCTGTGCTCCTTGCCACACTCGAGGCATTTGTAGTACCACGTTGACAGGTGGTGCGACTTGATGTGCACGATCAGGTACTTTTTGCTCTGGAAGGTCTTGGTGCAGTGCGCACAGTGGAGCAGCTCGCGGCTCTCGTCGTGCAGTCGCAGGTGGTTCAGATACGACGCCTTGTTGGAGAAAAGTTTGCCGCACGACGCGCACTGGTGGTCCTGCAATTTGGAATTTTGTTGAAAATTAACAATTTTATTACAAATTGAGGAAAGGATAATTACATTTGAGGCCAGATGAAGATGCATGTGCGCTTTGAGTTTGCTCGTAGAGAAGAACAGCCTGTTGCAGACAGGACACGTGAAGGTGCTTTGGTTCAAGTGGAAGGCCTTTGTGTGATTCTCCAGGGTGATAACGCTGCGGAAAACTTCGTCACACTCGTTGCAGGCCACTGCGTACTGGTCGTGCAGCATCGGAATGTGTTCTTCGAGCGCCGATCTCTCGTCGAAAGACTCTTTGCACTTGTCACAAAAGTACTTGTTGTGCTTCTCGCGGTGGTGCTTCACTAAGTGCAGCAGACTCTGAGACTTCTCTTCGCAGATCCGACAAACCAGGTCGTAGTTGTTTGTTTGCCTGAAGAAGTTTGAAAAATTCTAACTGCGAATTTAACTATTTTCAGCATTACCTAATTTTAAGTCCGGCTTGTTCACACTCTTTTTCCAGTTCTTCCTTCTCTTTAACCCTGCAAATAAATGCAAAATGAAAAAAATGTAGCTAAAATTTTGCTGTTGCAAATATTACGTTGTTAGCTTGCTTATGGACATGTACTTCGGACCCTGCTTTTCAACTATTTCCTGTAGATGCACAGTGCAGAGGTGCTCTTGAAGCTCCTTCTTATTGTGGAAAGTCTCTTTGCAGAACTGGCACGGCACAAACTTCATGCCGGGTGTCTTGCAAATTTCGTGTGACCTTAAATGCAACTCGTAGCCCTTCTGCGTCTCAAATGAGCTAAATCATCAACATGTTAATCCAATTAAGAAATTCAATAATGACAGATTTTACCATGAGCAATACTCGCATGACCTGAGATGTCTGGCCTCCATGTGTTCCGCCAGGTCATCTTTGTTGGCAAAGGCGTCGTTGCAGATGCGGCAGAGGAACTCGCTGTGGAAAACTACGTTGTGCTTCCGCAGGTCGACGATGTTGTCCTCCTTGCAAAGCCAGCAAGTGGATCCGAGGGGCACCTTTTCTCTCTCCTCCTTGTAAAGCATGTTGAAGATCTTTTTGTGCGGATCCTCTTTTTTCTGTCGATGCCAAATAAGAGTTTAGTAATTCACGCACCAACTTTATATTTACAACTTGAAATTTGATTCCTTGCTTATCAGCCATTTCACGGAGTCTTTCCTGCGTCCGCATTGCCATAATGAAGGTGTCATAGGCGAGATTCAGGTTAACAATGCATGACGCACACAACTTCATAGGTAGCTTGTCATCATCAGCAATCTAGGTTAAAAATACAAAATAGTTTAATAGAATAGTTTATTTTGCTGAAAAAATGTCAAAATGACAATAATTATGGTTAATTAAAAATAACGTTATCCAGCTCACATTTTTTGAGAGAAGCCATTCGAGTTTGAATTTCAGGTCCCGATGAGTACCGTCAAAACCAAGGATCAGGGTCATTTTTTCGGAGACTTCACCACACATTCGGCAGTGCTGACTGAGAGTTGGATTGGAGCTTTTTTTGGAAGTTGCTTTCTGGATCGACTTCTTCGAATAAGCCTACAAAAACAAAATTTGAGAAAGTGTGAAAAAAAAAAACAGATTTTGTCGAATTTTGTAAATTATTACTTTGGGAATTGAGTCTGGAAGGGTGAGCTTGTTGTTGATTGGAAGCATGAGGCGGTACTTTGACGTGGGTTTCAACACCCCAGTGGCGATTTCCTCGCGGTCGAGACTCTTGAAAGGCACCAAAACCTCTCGCAATTTGACGCCGTTGAACTCTTTGATGGTGGCTGCTGGTTCCTCCTTGCGTTTCTTCCGTTGGGTCACGGAGGCAGGACAAAAGGCCGCGTGACAGTTGATGGTGTTGACAAGGACACCGTCAAAGTCCGTGGCCACCATGCAGCGGCAGTCCGCGGACGACGCGCAGGCCCACATGATGTAGCTCGTGTCATCGACCAAAGCGAAAAACTTGTACTCGCTGCTGTCGTTTGTGATGATTTTCATTTTTGACAACTTGCTGTGGTACTTTTCCTCGGATGCGATTTCACGCAACGTCAAGGTTGCTGCACTTCCTGCAGCAGGCGCAGCCGTCATTGTGTTGAAGGGAATTTCCAGACTCAAGAATATGCGAAATACTGAAAAAAAATTAATATTTGTAAAAAAAAATTCAATAAATTGCAAAATGATTCATAAATAATTTAGCTCTCCAGATTTTCCTTCTTTAATTTTTAAACAATTCTGAGAAAAAGGGAAAATTTTTATATTTAGAGTAATACTATTATACTAGATGTATTGAAATTAATGTTATTGAATTAAGGCAAATCTTTTCAAATTTTTATAATTACAAAATAAATATTAAATACTTAAAAATTTTTATTAATAATTTCCCCCCGTAATTTTCAAATTTTTGTTTAACTTTCCTTAATTTTTAAATTAAAACAATTTCATGTAATTATTTTCTTTAATAATATTGATCTATGCGGTGATCAAATTGATTGAGAATTTTTTTCTAGTATGCAAATACAAATGATCGAACTGCAGCAAAATAATTATGTACGCAGCATGATAAAAATAATAATAAATACATATGGTTTTGAACGGCGTATATATAAATACTATGAAGGCTTATAATTGAGATATTGTCTTTCATGGGTAAAAATGATGAATTATGTATTTTAAATTTAATATTCATCCAACGAATGCGACAACTGAAAAATGTGTGTCTTCGCGCTTAAGTGACTTTTAGCGGGTAATCTGATACAAATCTTCGACGCAAAAATTCGCGCACTATTTGTTAAAAGAGAGCAAAATATTTTACCACTCAACGATAATCCAGAACTTCAAATTTCTGCAACAAATCTAGACAGCTACAAAAGGGCGGCCGTGTACATCCGACATTTTCAACAAGCAAAGTTGTTAAAAATAAAAAAGGTTGAGTATCGACGCCATCTTATTATTGCGCTTGCGCGCGAATCGCTGAGGTTGCGACGGGCAAACAAAATTGCAGATGGCCGACACTCGGATTTCTCCTCTTTTGACCCAACAAGCTCGACCCCTTCGTCCTTCGATTTGTAAACATTGGACGAGCGCTCAAATTTAAATTGCTCTCTCTACCTCGGGAGAAAATACAAAATTTTAATTAGGAGATTATTTGTGTTGTCTTGATCTGATCATCCTTAAGAGTGACATTAAAATAAGCTCTGACAATGCCCTCAATTGATGAAGATGTTGAAGACTCCGAGTACCAGTTGGTTTTTCGCATGGACAACGTAAAAAACATCTACCATCTCCTGAAGGCTATAAATTTCCATCCGGTTTTTACTTCCATCATTAAAATCTCTACTGGATAATAACAACTGTACTCTCTAATTTCTAGAAAGCAACCTGTTTTGCCACAGAAAGTGGATTGAGGGTGTCCGTCGAGTCCGGGAAATGCAGTCAGGCCAACGCATTTATCCAGTCGGAGATCTTTCAGGTTCAAACCAAAAAAAGCTATAAAATCCAGTAGTATAATAATAATAAGATTTTCTTTCTCACTTCTCAGGAGTATCAATATGATAAAGAAGAGGAGAGTGTCAACTTTAGTCTTGACTTGAGCGTCCTGCTTGAGTGTCTCGACATTTTCGGGGACGCAACAAGTTCTTCCTCCTCAACAGCATTGAAACTCAGATACAAGGGCCATGGAAATCCAGTCCAGCTCCTGTATGAATCAACTGAAGCCCATATAAAGGAAATTGACACTTACCAAATATTTAATTATTCTAGATTGGAGGAGGAAGATGTGTTGACGGACTGCTCAATCCGAACAATGGAGGTGGACGAACTTTCCAACTTTGAGTTTACCTCAGACAATGTGATAAACAAGATTATCCTGCGCTCTGAACCTCTGAAAGAAATCTTGAACTCTGTTGATCCCAGCACAGATTCCATTGAACTGGTTCTCCTCTCCAGCGAGCCTGTGGTGAAAATTAAAACACTCGGGTATATGGGTGAATGCGAGGTACATTCAGCATTTTATTTTATATTGGTGTGAAAATGAAAATTTTAAATTCCAGATTGTATTTAACAAGGAAAGTGATATGATTGAGCTTTTCCAATGCGAGTCTGATTCTTCCTCTAAGTAATTATTGTCCATATTTTTTCCAAAGTTTCAAGTGTTCTATTGATTCCAGGTACAAGTTTGCACATTTCAAGCCAGCTTTAAAAGCTCTGAACATTTCTCAAAAGGTCTCAATTAGGACAGATGATAGAGGGCTTCTTTGTATGCAGTTCATGATTAAAAATGATGATGGCCATATCTGCTTCATTGAATTTTATGTTAGTATTTATTATAATTTATCTGGATAATTAATTGAATAATTATTTTATTTCAGAGTTTACCAGTATCCCAAGAGGATGACTGAATAAAATGCAACTTTTTACAAATACGGATTCAAATCTTGCATTTTCTTTATTAGTTTAATATAAAAATACGACATTTTTGTTATTTGGGATGTCTCCCATCCCACTTTGCACAACAGACGCATTACCACGAATTGGTAACAAAAAATATTCATAAACCTATGAACTATATTGTCATGTCGTCTTCAAACAATAAATTAAAAGCCGACCTCCCATGCAAACTGTAACATAGGAAGCGGCTGAGACATTTTAATTGGCACCCCAGTAGCTGGGGCAGCAATACATTTAAATTTTACATTAGTAAATAGTTTGTGTGCCAAAAAACTGTTCGTAGTGATATAAATAATTTACAAATAACATCTAATACGGTCGGAGGTACTCTTGAGTTTTACTTTCTATATTGAGTGAGGAGAGAGAAAGAGATGCAAGTGAGTTGTAGTAAATAGCAACAAATGGTGGTCTGCAACAAACAGACAACACAGGCGATGAGGCACGTGATGTATCACAGACCATACGCTCTTGCTCCGAGCGAGAGTTGTCATTTGACTGCTATCGACGGTCGTAATCTCTTCCTCAAGGGCACACTGCTGGAGCGAAGCTCTCTCTGCACTAGTGGCAGCGACTTTGTACCTTTTTCCGGCCGCCCTCTGTTCTCACCCTGAAATTATATTTGAAATTTAGAACAAATAGCATGAAAATAATTTTGAGCACTTACAAGGCCTAGCCTCCTTTTAGCAGGAACTGAATCAGCTGGATGGAGGTGACGCTTTTTGGCTTTGCCGTCCTCAGGCAAGACAGCACCCCGGACAGTTTTGCTAGGAAGGGGTTCCTTCGAATTCAGAAGGGGCACCGTTGTGTTTGTGAGAACTGCAGACTCCTGATTTGGAGGAGCAGCCTCTGGAGTTAGAGGTGGGGAATCTAAAGGGCTGTCTTGCAAGACGTCCAGGTCCTCAGCACTTTCCTCTGGGTCTTCCATCTGAGTGTTTCTGTCCCTCCTGTGGGCTGGACTCGTTGTTGACAATCTGCTTTTTTGCTGTCTCACCTACAATGGAATTTTTGCTTAAATTTAGAACAAAATGTTGCCACGGTAAAATACCTGAAATCTAGGAGGGCCAGGTGGATCGAGCATCAAAGTAACAACGCTCGTGTTATCCGCCCTCATTCTCAAATTTGCCCACTGCTGCAAGGCTCTCTCGACCAAGCAGTGAGAAGGATTTATCCAAGATTCCTGCGACTGATGAAAATATTTGTAAAGAATATGGAATATGGAGTCATTTCAATGAAAATTACCTCTTCGTAGCAAGACTCGTTGAAACGTTCAGTTTGCTGAACAATCTGCACTGCTTGTTGAGGCGTCATTACATTCCAGAGACCATCAGTGCCAAGGACCAGGCAACGGTGCTTGCTGGCATCAGCTGCCAGGACATGCACATCAGGCACAGGTGAAACCACAAATGAGTCCTGCTCCTGGTTGTGACTCCAGAGATCACCTACGTACAAACATGAGGTTTAGCAATATTTTTAGATTTAATTTGTAAAAATACCAAGGGCGCGTGCAACGGCCAGAAAAGGAACCTCATCAAAGGGTGTTGACCGGCGAATGGGACCTTTGTGCCCAGGCTTCGGCCGATTCCATACCACTCGAGGTACTCCCATTTTATTCACAACTTTGCCTCCAGCATCGTGAATTCTTCTAGACTCCTTTTCACACTCAGGCTTGTGGTCGTTTGTCAAAGGCATTGCCTTCCACTCTTCTTCCCCTACAAAGTTTTGATAGCAGATATATTATTTTTCTTTTAAAAATCAAATACTGAAATAAAATATTCTGCTATTGCACAATGTTATGTAACAATATATAGCTATAGTAAAAACAATTTCAAGATATTTTTTTTATCTATACTTAATTTAATTTAAAATTTTTAAATTTATTTCCACTTACGATCATCAGAACAGCCGAGAACAATTCCCGAGTCACCAACATGACCTATATAGATGCGACCCCTTCTGATGAAGGCAACACTGGCTGTCGTTCCAGACGTACTTGGCAGCCCACTTGACGTTTTGGGCCACGTTTCTGCAATTAAAAAATTAATTGAGTGCAAAGTTAAATTAAAATTTAATGAATGCCATGTGTGTTCATGGAATTAAATTGTGTTATTATTGTGACATTCGTACCAACTACGCTCCACATAGCGTTGTGGGTGGCAACAAAGCCGTCAGTGATGGCACGCAGGACGTCTTCATCGCGGTCCGACCAAAAGTTTTTTTGTTTCACAATCAAGTCCATCAAGTGGTCCTTGGCATACTGGGCCGCCTCACGACCACCGTGGCCGTCGAAGATGCCAAAGAAGGCGTACTCGAGGTCCTTCTCGTCAGCCGTTGACTGGTAGGCCACGGAAAAAATGTCTTCCATGTACTTTCGGCCGCCTTGGTGGCTGTGACCAGTTACCCGGAGGTTCACGCCAATGCTAGGCGACATTCTTGAAACTTTTCTAAGTCACCAAATGCGTTAGAAATCACTGGAATTGCAGACAAAAACAAAGTCCACTTGAGAGACAACACAGCAATGACGCCATGACACTTTTCGACCGACCTCCAGTTCCCTCCTTTGCGCTGATTGGTCCGTTTCGGTTCGAACCGTTAACGGGGGTTTTTGAACTCTGATTATTATTTGCCAACTTAAATCTATAGAGTTGAAACTTTTCTGTCTTTGATTTATCTAAAAATATAACTGTCGCTATAAGTGCTGATTTTGTTACTTGTGCGTTTAAAATAATTTTTAGGAGTAACATACATGCAAATCAAGACTTATTGAAACTTTTATCTACCAGTTAAATTTTATTTTGTTGGTCACCCTAGGGCCAGTAATTTTGCTGCGTATTTTCTTGACGATTTAATTTGGTTCAAGTTACAGTATTGCTAATTTTTCTAATTCCATTTTCTTTATAATGAAAAACCATCACTTTTGATTTAAAAATATCCTTTGAATATATTTCTTCAATTTTTTGCTTCATTGAAAGCATCGAAAAGCTTAAAATTATTCAATATTGATTCTTATTCTAACCGGTAAGTTTATCTTAACCGGTTTTTACTGCTTGACACCGGTTTAAATGTTTTTGTTTTGATTTTCGTCGACTTTCCTGTCAAATGTCGTAAAGATAAAAGATAAATTACAAAGATTTGGAAATACATAATATCCTAGCACCAGTCATCATAATTGACGTTATTGAAAACAATCAATAAGCAACTTGCAAAATGTACAGCAACTTTCAATCTGCAGAACCGGATTTGAGTGCAGGGATGGGCCTTCTTGCTCACCTGAATGTTGACGAACTTAAGGATATCGTAAACAACGACGGCAAATTTGAGGATCTGCTTAAAGACTTGAAACAGGTTTGTGGCAGAGAGAAGTTGTCTATAGTTTTTTTGCACTAAAAACTCTTCGCAGGCCAAATTACAATATTTTATAAAAATAATTTAAAACTTAACACTAATAAACAATTTTTTTAGAACAAATCACATGAATCAGAGAAGGAGCTTTTACTGGCCAGCAATCGCTCACT
The DNA here is from genome assembly GCF_031216515.1 of Neocloeon triangulifer. Classification (NCBI taxonomy): domain Eukaryota; kingdom Metazoa; phylum Arthropoda; class Insecta; order Ephemeroptera; family Baetidae; genus Neocloeon; species Neocloeon triangulifer. Next base: position 309,854 of record NW_026775545.1, read on the forward strand.
TGCTGATTTTAACCTGACCTACGAACCAAAGTTGCGAGAGGGCAAGGAACGATTCTTGAAGTTATCTGAACGTGCACAGGAGCTTTGTCAGAGCGTGCAGGCCAAGTCTGCAGAGTTAGGTAAAAATTTGGCAGCATATTTATTTAAATTTTCAACTACATAAATTCCATTCTTTAAATACAGCTCAAAAGTCAGGAAACATGTCTTTGGACTCGGCTCTGGACATCTTAAAAGCAGCTGCAGCTGAGAGTGAAGAGGAGTCTGACGTATGAATGATTAAAAAAACTATTCTTAGGGGAACAAAAAAAAAACTCTTATTTAAATCCATAGGCGCTTGCAGAGCAGTACATGTCATCGGAGATTGAATTGGACCCTTTCATTGACCAGTTCTTGGTTCAGCGCAAGCAGATGCATCTCCGAAGGGTCAAGGCCGATAAAATGGCCGAAATTTTGGCATCGCCTTTGGAATCAAATCCTCCACCAATACCAGCGAGACTTCCTTATCCACTGCAATCCACACCTTATCCGGTTTCCAACAATAACATGCCTTATCCCCCTTTTTAAAATTTTAGGAATATCAAAATTATTCCATCATAAATAATTGTTTTCGAATTATAATTTTATTAAGAATTAATATTGTATAAATTATAAAACTATAAATTTGTTCTATGGAAATTGTAGTTTGCGTTCAAGTTAAAAGTTATATATATTTTTGCTTGATTTTCAAGGGAAAAATTATTTATACAATTTTAGAAATTTTTTCTTATATTAAGCAGATTTGCAGAAATTCAGTATTTTATTTTGATCCTGCTTGCTAGAGAAGAGCTAAGAAAAACTTCTTTTTCTGTTCTAATCATTGTTAGTTTTCTCTTGAAACAGACAAAATGCGGCAAAACGATACAGTTTAATTTATGTATCATCCCAAAAAAGTACTGATGAATTTCTTGGTTGGTAGAACTGACTCATTAATGCTACCAACCTCATTCACTCGATGAAAACAAAAAATTATTTCAAAACAAAGTTTTGAGAAAGGGGTCAACCAAGGGGGTCAACAGTTTTCCTTCACCTTCAGGATTTGCTAGATAATACAACATTATGTTCCTGGCGAGGCTGCTTGCCAATCCACGAGTGGCGGGCGCGGTCCGCGCGTTACCATTGCAGGAGGGTCTTGTTCTGCGAACGGTGTATATGAGCAACAATTTGGAGGTACCTGCACATTATGAAGGTGCCTCAGAACACCTATCCAATGTCCTCGGGTGCTCCAAGCAAGAAAGCTGCGCCATCCTCATGGAGTTCCCTGAGATCAAGAAGCTCAACACCAAGCACCTCAAAAACACATGCCAGTACCTGACCAAAGATCTTGGCCTTGAACCAAGGACAGTCCTCGACTTCCCTTGGCTTCTTCAGTACAGTAAACGTAAGGCTAAATTAATAATAAAACCCTAAAAATTTGTAATATGGCAATCTGAATTTTAGAGATGCTGAAGTCTCGGATGGATGTGCTGCTTGTGAAGACGCAGCGCACAGTATCATCCATGGTGCCTCTGTTGCGGTTGGATGCAGAAATGCTGAAAAAGATGTTTGCCAAGTCTCAAAAGCTGGATGAAATTCAAGGCGTGGACAAAGAGAATCAAGACAGGATCACTTTCCTTAGTCAGAAACTTAAAGTATGTTTTCTGCCACTATATCAAATATATTTTGTATTAATGAGAATAAATTTCAGTGCTCAGAGCTTGAAGCGTGCGACATTATTTCAAAAAATCATTATCTTCTAAACACTCCACTGGCCAGGATGGAAAAAGTCTTTGAAGTTTTATATGGTTTGTGTTTAACGCATTTCAAATTGTGTCGGAAGGTATATAACTAAATATTAAATTCTATTTTTAGAATATCAAATAGATCCCATTGATGTCATGAAAGATCCATGGATCCTTAGATACAATCCGGCGCAAATACGGAGTAGATTGGAAATCATAAAGTCTGTTGGAATGGACAAAGCTAAGCCTTGGCTTGCGAGGTCTTCTCACGTAGTTTTTAAAAGGTTTAATTTAAAAGATATTTTAATTTTCTTTCAAATTTTAATATAATATTTGCAGGAGTCTTGAAAAGTACAAGAGGAATGAGGAGCTATTGGGTAAGTCCATGTCAAAACTGGACTTCGTACAGAAGGTTTTCCAACTAAGCTCAAAGGAAGATGCTGTTGAAATGGCTCGGAAGTATCCTGTTCTGCTTAGATTGAGTGCAGTGAAGCTGAATTCTGGCATCGAGACACTGTTAAAAGCTGGCATTACTAGGCAAGAAATAGTAGCCGCACCAAGAGTACTTGCGTACAGCAGCAAATTGGTCATCAAGCGGCATGAACTGCTGCGTTCAAAATACAATGTAGAAAATCCAAACCTGAATGTCCTTGTCAGAAGCAGTTCGATGTTCCATGATTATCTGAAAAAGCTTGATGCTCAGATGGCAGAGAAAGAGCCGGATGATTTATAATTTACTTCAACTCGTGTCATCCTCCTTATTTAATTCAACTTATCCCAGATCTGAGCACTTGGGTTGTACATAAATATCTTATAAATACCATGAAAACTTTGTAATTGTAAGAAATAAAATTGCCTTATTGTCAATTTTGTGTTTGTATTCATCAGGGCAAGCATGAAATGATGAGTTGAAAATTATTAATAGTAGCAACAGATAACTTTTATTTCATGGCTTCAGTACAACTCACTTTTTGGTGTCCACTAGATTGATGAAAATAACAGCGTACAAGAATTGATTCATTGATCAACTGAAATCGGTTTCTGTAAATAGGTGTTTTGTTGGTTGCTTCTTGTTAACAATTTGCACACTACAAAGGCTTCGTTTATAACTTACTTGACAAGTCTTCATCCTTAATACTTAATTTTTGCTTAACAAACAATCACTTTTAGCAGCAATAAAGCCAATAAACGAGCGAGCAAACTTAATGAGACAAGAAGCATCTGGCTGATTAGGTAAGTACTGCTGATGAGAAACAAAATCGAGGAACAGCGACTGGTTACACGCTTGGAATTTTGCAGTTATCACACTGGAAATTATTTACACAGCACCCACTCATAAATTCAGAGAGAGATTAACAGTTAAAAATTCTTCATTCACTTAACAAATTTAATGATCATATAATATAATCTGAAAGTATCTGGAAACGATCGATATAGAGTTATTGAAGGAGATAAATATTATTATACTTGGCTGATAATTGGATCTAAATCTACACTCGGCTGGTTGATTATGTGGTTACAGGTGATTGTTCTTGAGTCGACGACAGAAAACAAAAAGTAAACAAAATAACACAATTGTCCGCTTGCATTCTAGAAAAAGTGTCCGAGACAAAAATATTCTCTATGGCTTGAACATAAAAAAAGCTGTTTGATCTTGGTGACTGCTAGTAGATGTTGGGGCACTTGGACCAGTCTTGCTTTTCCTTGCACTCCCAGTACTTGCCCTGGTACATGTATCCGACCACACCAGTCACCTTTTCTGTCTCCTGCTTGAACCAAATCGGTTCGTATGGAGGGTATGGTCGACCTGAAAAATATATTGAGTACAATCTGGACTTTAATTCAGCTGAAACTAAGAAGCAGAGTGCTTACTTGGACGTTCCGATTCTTTGCAAAAGGAAAAAAAATAACATTAAAGCAATCAGTATCAGTAAGCAAGATTCAAGAGCCTAAATACCTTCAGCAGTGGCTTTCTCAGCCTCAGCCTCCCGTTGCCTTCGAACACCTCGTTGCTTCTCCTCTAAGCGCAACTTGACAGAGTTTGCTTCGTCCCACTGACCGTCTTCCATAAGTCGCTGATCTGGACGCAGCCGACTGTCTGTTGGTGCAACACCTTCCTCAGGTTCGTTCAGTTGGCATGCTAGTTCCGTAAAGTTATAGTACTTTTCAGCATCAGGCCTAAGTAAAAGAGAATTATATTAAAACCAACGTACGAATAATAAATAAAACTTATGCTACACAGCTAATGCATTCCATGTAATCAAATAAACTAAAATTCCCAGGTAAATAAAATATTCAGTTTTTTTTTCTTCTTTTAAATGGTACCAAAGAAAACTTACTTAAGAGGTCTTCGTTTCCATGCCACCTTGTACGGCCCTGTCTTGAAGACAGGGTTTTCCGAGTTGCCTTGTGAACTAATAACCTCCGCAATCTCAATTTTGTTGTCCCAGGTGCCTTGAACGACCCATTTGACACTGCCGTTCTTGTCCATAACACAGCCTTTCACCTGAGAATAATTTTTAAGTTGCAAATTTCCAAATTAATGCAACTCAATAAACAGACCTTTCGCTGAACGTCTCTCGTGAAATAACTATAAGGAATATACTTGAGGTGACACTTGTCGCCAGTCTTGTGATTCACAATGTCCATGTCCCCGTGCTGGTCCACCCACAGTTTACCAACAATTATATTGTGCACTGTTGTCGTCACTTTCCGCCATGTATAGTGGTTGCCTGAGAAAAAAATATTACTCTTGGCATTGAAATTCCATTTTATTTTAAACATACCAGAACTGAGGAACTCGAGATGGGCAGTGCCGAGAGGCACAACCTGCAGGTATTTGCCACGGAACTTGGAAGCCATGGTGAATTCCTGCCAGCAGCGCCAGCCGAGGCCTTCCCCATACTGAGCCACCATGGGCGGATGGTGCGACACCTGCTCGCAAACTGTGCGCCAGCCAAGGTCGGCCGTCCGGTCGCATTCGTAGGTTTCGCCCAGCAAGGGATTGAACGGTTTGCCTGTGCGGCAGCTGGTGGTGGCGTAGCTGGACACGGTGAACGCAGCCACCATGGCTAGCTGCTCACAGGAGTCGCTGCATTTGGCCGCCTTGTGCAGAATGTCTGCATACTCGTAATCTTCGGCTAGGCGTTGCAGCATAGACAGCGGTTCGGAAAAGTTCACCTGGAAAAAAAATTATTTAGATGAAAATAAATTAACACTTCTAAGAGTTTTTAGAGGAAAATTGATAATTTATCACTAAAATTTATATTAATGAACAAAATTTAACCAACTTTGATAAGATTAATACACGGAAAAAAACCAAACACAAGAAATTATCGATTTGTTGAAGAATTATAATTTGATGCCAACTTTACACTTACAGGCATTGGGATTTTGGTCAGCTCCTTGCCGATGCAGTTCTTCATGATGGACCACAGGTTGAGCGGGTAGTTGGGTTTTTCAGGCACTCTGGTGCGGCGAATCCGTTTTGGCGTGTGGCTTCCCATCTTTTGCACCAAAGAAGTGGGCGTGCTTGGCGCGCTGTCGATAACCTCGTCGCCACTTCCCTTCAGGCCACTCTGATGACCCTGACCGCCGGCCGACGCCTGTTGAAATATGAATAAAAAAACGTAAACAACCAATTTCGTCAGCAGTCGGCCCCGTTTTAACAGATATTTGTAAACAACGGAAAGATATTTCTGACAAAACTTTGGAGATTTCGTGCAAAAAATTGTTCAGCACAAAAAAAATGAGAAGCAACGTCAAGGTTTGCGATCGGGATTAAGTGAATAGGCCTAGTTGGAGGTCATTCCAATGAAGCTGAGCTGCAGCTATTTTTCGATTGCGATTTAAATCACGACACACAGCTGTTAGCGAGAATGAACTCAAGAAAGTAGTTTGCGTACAGACCACTGAGAAGGTCGTTTGCTGCAACACCTGCACCTAGTGATATTACTTCTTTTTATGTGTTTATCGACTGCGCTTGAAACAAAGTGCAATTTACAAACATTTAGGACTAGATAAGAATTTGAGGCAAACAACCTGCAAATGGCAATCAATGATTTTTATAGAACTAGGCCAAATAAAATAAAAATGACTAACTTCTTCAGAAATATTATGGAATTTTCCATTAATTAAAAAAAAAATAATTATATAAAATCTACCGACAAAAATTTGCCTTTTAATGTTTCTGGCCAATTTTTTGATAGTTTGAAGCTGGTTTGAAGTAAATTTTACTTTTTAATTTTTTAATTGATGATGTTTAGAATTTATGCAAAAATGAACATCAATAATAGATTAGCAGTGGTCAATCAAATAACATGAAACGACGAGCACAATTTGATGGAAAAACCAAATAAAATTTTTGACAAAGCACATGGCGGAAGTAATGAAATCTTGATACATACTGAGGTGTTGCTTTTGTCACTGGTGATGACACAGACCGTGGTCTCGGCAGCCTCGTCCACTTCAGAGCTCGAGCCGGAGCCTTCGTCGTGATTGTCGCCGCCGACGCCGTGGCCCTCGGAGTTCTGAAAGCGCGATTGACAATGTTTGTGAGTTGCAACAACGGACACACGTGCCACGCGTCTCCGATAAACCGACTAACTGACGATCAGCGAAAACTGAGAGGTGTGTTCGCGAGTCCACCTTATCTGCGAAAAAACGACCGCTGTGCTCGATAATGGGAGACACGACGGAGCACCGAGCGCGAGTGACTGAGCCAGCGACCACGCCATCCTGCTCTGTTCACCATCACATCACGTGACCAGTAAGTATAAAGTGAATGATTCATCGCGCGCTTACTTCGGGCACGCAGTCGAATTTGTAGGGATTCTTTCTCGCAAAGAGAAACCAAAACTGTAATAATTGGGAACGTTCAATTCGGGATCAATTAAAATTTCATTGTCACAAAAGGGACTGAAATTTAAGCATTATCTTCCTTTTAATTTTAGTCTGAATTTAAAATTTAAAGATTAAAGTTGATTTGAAATTAAAATTTACCTGCGATCCAGCTGAAGAGGGTCGCCGGTGACCTAGTGGAATTTTCAGTATGAAATTGGGCTGCACCGTGTCCTCCATTGCGTCATAAAATTCGTTCTCCTCATCTTCGTCTGATGGCGACAGGTTCGGATCTGCAACCATAAGAAAAAAATAATATAAATTTGCAATCTGCTTCTAATGAGGCATAATTTATTTTTGAATTCTGACTCAAGAAGTGTAGTTGCATCTTCGCAAGAATGGTGTGTAGTGAACGAGGAAAAGGGTCAAACGTGTTTGATCGATTACGTGACTCTTCAAAGATTGATAATTATATGTTTAGCAGATCGATAGGCCCAGGGCCATCTTTGGTGTTGCGTGAGCAAATCAATATTGATTTGTCTTAGGTCAATGATACAAAAATCAATGGATTCCACGGATTACATTTTAATTAGAATAGGTATTAATTTGAAATTCAACTACTTTCATTTGTGAAGAAAAAAAACAGATTTTAACTATAAAAAAATAATGAAATATTTATAAAATTTGTTGCTTAAAGTGATCAAAAAATTGTAAAAATTTACAATATTTATATAAATCATTAACTATTAATAAACAATTTTGTTCTTTATTAACCTTGAATAATGATAAAAAAAAATTAAATTACTCTTACTTCTGCCAGGCGTTTGATTGCTGACTGCGTTGGCCGTTTGATTTTGCGATCCAGCGGTGTTTGTGGCTGGAGGCCGATTTGAGTTGGCCTCTTTGGCCGCTTGTTCGAGGCTCGAGTGTTGTCTGGCAAGTGTCTCGACCATTTCCTCCAGCTGCTGCCGCTGCTCCCGTTCGTGCTGCAGCAGCCGCTGCCAACGCTTGCCCTGTGCCTGCGCCGTGTCCAGGTACTCAGAGCAAGTGTTGATCATGGCGTTGGACGCGATTCGGAACAGGGTGGCCTTTTCCCCGATGGCCTTGAGCTTGGAGCCGGCCGCGGCGGCAGCCTCAGAGCCCTCCGAGGTCTCCAGTTCGGAAAGGGCGCGCTGCAGGGCGGCGCCGTGTTTGGCCATCAGGTCGCTGCACGTCTGCATGTCCTCGAGACGACTCGTCAGCGTTTTCAACACCGTCTGCAACTCTTCCTTTTCCGACACTGCATTGTTGCTCTCAAACTCCTCTTCCTCCTCTGCAACAATGCATCAATGGGAATTAGAATTGATTGATTCGTGGACAAAACTTAAGGGTCGGCAGAATTTTCGCTACAAATATTTATTGAAACTATTTTTATTTTGGAAATAAGGCACAGCTTAATCTTGAAGTCAATGTTTTTAAGGCATTTTGAATAAAAATAAATAAAAAATAAATAAATATTTTATTTCAATAATAAATAATAATAAAAAATGTAAATAAATAACTAAATATAAATAAGAATAATATAAATAGGAATTAAAATTAAATAATAGATTTAAAACAGTTCAACAATAGGAATTATTAATGGTTTACTAACATTATATTATATAAAACTAACTAAGTGATAAGAACAAAAAACCAAGTCAACCCAAGGCTCACTGCTGCGGATAGGGTCTTTTTGATCTCGGAAGTTTTAGAAAAATTCTTGCTAGTGGTGGTGCCGTTTTGTCCAAAAATTCCTTAATTTTCAAATAAATTTTTCTCAATAATTGAATGAAAACAATTTAGACAAATAAACAACAATAATAATAAATGACCTTTCTGATCTGCATTAAATATGCAATTAATACGGAAGACTAAAATAATTGATATTGAGTTTCTTGAACAATGGTCTCGCCAAGCTTGCAAAAGGCCCACTTTGAGGACGCCTGAAGCGATATAATTAATGTAATTGCACAATTATACACAGTGATTGCTTTGCCAAGCAAAAGCGTCAATTTTAAAATACAAAAATAGAGAGAGAAAAATAAAATTTGAGTGGAGACTATTTAAATTTTAAATAAACTTCTACGAGAAAAGTAAAAGTGTTTGCAAAAAAATTCAAACTTGGCCTTGAGTTTAATAATTTTTTTTTATCATTAGCAGTGTCAAGCAAAACGAAGACTCACCGCGGAAGCAAGACGAACACCAACCGAGCCATTTGGTCGAGTCGCCCTGCTCTCCAGACCTGCAGAAGGCCGTGGACAGCAGGGAACAGAAATTGACCATTGTTTTCGCTACATTTTGCTGCAAAATCCGAGCGAAACTACTTCTTAGATGGTACAATTAGCACCGACTGACTAATGGAAGCGCTAGTAATTTATTTTTACTGCTGGGCGGCGGGGAAGAGGCGCTGCGAATTGTTTACATGCTTGTTTGCGAACTTGCATTGCCCTGATAAAAGTGGCCTAGAACGGCACTCATTTAGATAAATTCCGGCCGCCAAGAACTCTAAAATAGTCGGTTTGGCCCTCGACATTAAATGACGCATGTGCGTTGTTATGAAATATCAGAGATTCAAAATTTTTAACAATTGACAATTCTAAAAATGAAATTCGTGATAACTAAAAGGTTCTCAATTTAAGTTTGATTGATGGAATTTTTTATAATAATTAAATAATTGACAGCAAAATTAACTTTTTAAAATTGCAAATTCTGAAAATTACATTCCTGATCTGCGAAGAATTGAACAAACTAAAATAGTCTTGATTAAAGTTTGGTTGATGGATTTTTTTTTAATAATTACATAATTGGCAATCAAATATAAATAAATCCTTTATTACCAGAAAGTTAAAATTTAAAATTAAATTTTCAAACCTTCCTTGGGTTTAAGTAGCTAATTTGTGCCTCCTGCAATTTCCGGTTGACAAAAAATAAAATTTGAACCGCAATTATTCCGCACCTCAAGTGATGCAACGTTCGCGGCTCTACCTCGCAATGTTTTCTTTTACCTTTGATGCAAGGCAGTTTGAAAGGGTTGCAGGACTCACCTGACTCCATTGCCCTGATGGCCTTGGCTTTGGCCAGCTCGAGGGTGGTGACCCAGCGCTGTCGCTCGACCTCGTTGGCCGCTTTGATGTGGAACGTCTGGGTGCTGCCGTTCGAGATGACAAATGTGCACGAGTCCTCCGTGTGGATGATGGCGCCGTGCAGGCTGATCGTGCCCCGACACGTGTGCACCATTTCCGCCTGGTTCCTGTCGAGCACCAATCAGAACAGACACCCATGCCAAGTCAGTGAAAATATTTTCACAAATTCTCTTAATTTTTCTTCACTACACAATTTTGAAGGCAGCTTCATGTCATTAATGTATAAAAAACTATTATAAATAATAATAATACTAGATTTTTTTAGTATAAATTTATATTTAAAAATTTGAATAAATTTTTCAATCAATATTAAATCCATTATGAATATTTATAGAAAAATCTTTGAAATTTAAAAGTTGAAAAAATATTAGTTAAGAAAAATTCTAGTGAAAATTTTGATTAATTTTAAATCGAATAATACGAAAATGAAATAAAAATCGTTGAAATCTAATATTTAAAAAAAGTATTAATTAATAAATTTTTGATTCATTTTACATCCATATACGAATATTAAAAAAATGTCATTAAAATTTAAAAGAATCATATTAAAATGAATCCGAATTAAAAAAAAAAATGCGCATGAAACTGCCTGCAGTACACATTTTTGAAAGGCGTTGCAGAAAATTAATGAAATTAATAAGAATGTTGATGTTATATTTTGATGCGGAAACAATGTTATGAATTGCAAAAAGAAAAAAAGCACTCTGTTAATGCAAATCAGGCCAAAAACCACCAACTTTGGCAAAGCACAACTCATCTCGAAATTGAAAATTGGTTGCTCAGATTTGCTCATTTTTCCGCGTGTGACATGCAAACCCTGCTGAGTTAAAAAAGGTGCACAAATTTGATAAAAAGCCAGCATTTTTTGCATACTGTGTCAACTATAAATTGCAAAATATTGAGAAAGTCACTCCAAATTCTCTAACCGATCTTCAAAAATGAATATTATGTCATAAGTTCTGAATATAAAAACACATCAAATTCTTTTAATTAAAATTGATTAAAATTAAAAAAATTATTCCACGAAAACATAATACACAACCCGCGCAACACATAAAATTAAATTTTGTCTATAGTTTATTTTAATTTAAATATTTCTTTTATGGCCGCGAGTTTTGCATTCAGGTCGATTTGCAATTCCATTTCCTATTTTGAAATCCAAAATCGGTTCAGCATTTCCCGTGGTTTGCGGCTTTTTAGATTTTGTCACGCGGGCTGCATATCCAAATCTTCAAAGCAAACCACCCCGGGAAATACAGAACCGATTTTGGATTTCGAAATAGGAAATGGAAAACTCTCTAGTATAAAAAGATTTTTAAAATTAAAAAAGCTACTATGGACAAAATTCAATTTTCTGTGTTGCGCGGGTTGCGTATTTTTCATTTGGCTAATCGAAACTATTTTTAATTGATGAATTTTAAAGATCTTCATGAATTTGAAGAGTGAATTTCGTCTAAGGTGGTGAAACTGCGTGTACTTTGAATTCATAAAAAGATATTTGATTGGTTTGTTTAGACAGAGGTACTCACTCGACGTCTACGGTTGCGGCTCTACTCAATCTGCGGCGCCTCCTCATTGAGAGTCTGTTAGTCGGCCCTGATGAGGAGGAGGGTTCCGCCCTATCACACCACACACCGTCTCATTACAACACAACGCACACCAACAACGGGTTGCTTCTTTATTTATTTCATTTAATAATAATTGCTCAGCTCCGGACTACAGAGTCGAGTCTACGTCTGGCCAAGAAGCGTCTCGCTCATTTGCTAATTAATTAAGTGCTCAATTTGCTTTCCTCTAAAAATAATGCTCTAGCATATAATCTGAAGATCTTTGAAATCAAAATAGGCCGAACATCCATAAGCAGCATGCTACGCAGCAAAGGAAAGTGTGCGATGAAAAAAGTGTCTAGTTCTATAATTTGTTTCAAGCAAACTTTGAATTTTCAACAATTGAAATTTAATTAAAAAAAAAAACAATTTTCATTTTAAAAAAGGATTAAAAACTGCGATTTAAATTTTAAATTGAATTATTAGGACGGGTTTGAAAATTTTAAAAATCTAAAAATACGAAATTGAAGGTCGAATAAATTCATTTCTCACTTTTTAAGTCGTTTTAACCTGGAAGAAACATGAAAGATTTGCTTTAGGAAAACGATTTAGAATTTTATTTTAAATGACAACACGGAAAAGCGTGATTACGACAAAAACCACGAGCAGTGAGAGCAGAATTCAGTTTGCAGGACGAACGGATCAAAATGTATTTATATTTGGGGCAAACAAAGCCATCGGAACTGGACGCACGAATTCGCAACAGCCGTCTGCTTTTTTTTATTGGCGTCGTAAAACGAGTCGATAAAACAACAAGACTTTCACCGGCGCATGTTTTCGCAAACCAACGCGAATTACAATTAAGTCTTTTTAATACAAAAATGCGAAGAGGGTGTAATTTTTACTTTTATCTTTGGTTGATATAAATTTTCATTGTTGTTTGCTTGTCCAAATTTTTAATTTAATTGAAAAACAATTTATTTGAGAAAAAAGGAATTGTTGGACAAAACGGCACCACCACTAGCAAAAATTTGGCTAGAACTTCCAAGATCAAAAATACTCTGAACGCCGCAGTGAGTCTCAAATAAAAAAAAAAGAACATCATAGATTTATGACTGAATGAAATGAGTTTAATTTTTATACATAAAATGAAAATAATTCCATATTGGTTACTGAAAGTCCGTTTTCATTCAATCCATTTCTCTTTTTTTCTGCTAATTTAAATTTATTAAACCGTCTGCATTATTTTCAAAATCAACATCCTGAGTTTTGTAAAAAATGAAACTCAGCAAAATTCCCACAATATGTAAAAGGAATTATGTAACCTTAAAAATTTAATTGCGACTTTGAGGTGAATTTTATTCTAATCATTAGGTCATCATCTCATTTTTTTTTATTCTCTTAAAAACCCGTTTTGGAAAAACCCGACATTTTGTAGAAAAATGCGGTGCATTGCAAGTTAATATTTTTTATTTATTTTTATTAATTTTTGTGTGTACAACAACTTGCAATTTTTTGCAGGCATTTAAAATGTCCAAATTTTCAAATATATCACACACAAAAAAAAGTTAATAACTATCATGATCTTGAAGAGAAATCAAGCAATTGTGCCTACTAAAAAAGAAGGAAATCCCGAGAAAATTGAAAAAAATGTGGATTTTCCCGGATGCAAATTACCAGAAAAAAACAACCAGTGACGGTTTTTTGCGGGTGATTAATTCTGGGAACCATCATAGGCATAAATAAATAAATGAAAATAATAAAAACTCTTATAAAAAAATTTATTTTTCTTATAAACAATAAGTTAAAAATATAAGAATATATTTCTATTTTATCTTATTGTAAGTTTCTTATCAAAAACTTTACCATAGGCGGTTTTCTAGAGAATTTTTCCTGTCAAATATCATTTTTAATATGATTTTGAATTTATATACGTAGAAAAATAGAGACGCTTGATTCAATTTCTGCGGCGGACGGGTTCTTTTTAATCTCGGACGTTTCAGCAAAATTCTTGCTAATGGTGGTGAGGTTTTTACCAAAATTTCCTTTATTTTCTAATAAATTGTTTTCAAAAACTTAATGTAAACAATGGGATGTAATAATTTGGATTAATAAATAATAAATTAAGGTCAAGATTCTTAGTTATATTAGGAAGAAGAAACTAAGAAAACAATTTGATATGAATTTCCCTAATTCTGTTAGAAATAACTCAAATTATTGAGCAGAAATTTTTTTGATTATAAAATAAAAATTTTGAATTAAGAATGTAAAAGGACTGTTCCTTTCTTGGATTAAAATAGAAATTTCTTTCTTCTTTTAAGTTTGATACAGTTTGATAGAAAATCTCTTGATTTACTGAATGATTGATCTGCTTGAAAGGAAATTTGGTGGAGATTATTTCTCTAGTGATTTCGTTCATAAATATTTTTGCAGACTTGCCAGCTCGTTTCGGATCAACAAAGACGACCATTATGCAAATTAGAGCAGAAAAAGTGCCAGTTCGCGTGATTTTTTTTCCTCCACTGCGTCATCTCCGAACTGCTCCACATGCAATTTCTCGTTTTGGCGTCGGACCATTGTCGGAAAAATTACGTTCGAGCTAAAAAAAAGAGGGACTGCGACAAACGGGAGCCGAGTTTGCGCAGGTCATGGAGCCGAAATTAATGCACGCTGGGCTACCCCAGTTGCCAAAACTGACTTTTATCCGGATATTATCCTCTCCAGAGAGGGTAATATCCGGATAATTTTTCGATTTTGGCAGCTGGGGTAGCTGTGGTGTGTGCGTGAGAAAGTCAAAGCAAGCCGCGCTCTCATTAAGCCGCAATTAAACGCGAATCGATCGCGAGGGGTCAACTGAAATAAATTATAAATAAAAGCGGCCGAGGAGTGAAAAATGAGCCGTCGAGTGAGAGGACAAAACGGTGCGCTTTGCTGAACAAGTGAAACGCGAGATGTTTTAAAGTGATAATGACAGGAGGATAAAAAAAAGAGAATTAAATGAAGACGAACCGTCCTTGAGTAAATACTTAAAGACCGTGTAATCGGTGACGATCAACTTCTTGACGTCAAATTAAAGGAGATTAGAATATATATTTTTTTTTAATAATTTAGTGTTAATTTTCAAAAGCGGATTTTCAAAAGCTTTCAACGATTCTCGCAAAGCAGAGTGCATTTAGATCAAGCGGAAACTATCAAAAATGAAGAAAAATAAACAAAGACAAAAAAAACCAGAGGAAAACTTACAAACAAGAACAGCAGTTAAAAAGTAGAGTTTCCGCGTCAAAATTTCGCAAAAATCCCAAGCTTCCCTCGTGAGAACAGAACAAAAATAAATTGAAAATTTCAGCAGGCAGTGAGAGACAAAATTAAAAGAAAAATTCGGGTGCGGTAAAAACAAACACGTCAAAGTCCACGTACACATGCAAAGAGAGATTCTAGAGAAAATTCGGACGGACCTGTAGTAGGACAAGGTGCCGTTCTGGAGAACGAACCAGCGTCGTTGGTAGCCCTTCAAGTAGTTGGTCCACTTGAAGAGCCAGCCCTTCATCTCGGGCTCGTTGCTGTGGCCCTTGGCGTCCGTCATTGTTCCTCCTCGACTTCTTCTTCCTTCGGTCAAATCATTTTGCTGCCCGAAAATAATAATGCGACACGCGAAACAGCTGGCGCCTCCAAAATGGCCGCGCCACCACCTTTAAGGCGAGAATTTGCAGTCGTGGCAAGTTTGCCGGGGGCGGTCGGCTTGGAGGCCGTTGCGCGGGGGCCTGCGGACGGCGGCGGCACTCGGGGCGCGGTCTCTGTCCGCCTCGAATCGCTTCGGACGATGTTCGAATGGGACGGGCGCAGCGAGCTGTCACCCTTCGTGTTTCGTTGCCACTAGTTGACGTTTGGCGGCAGCACCGGCGCTGCCACCGCAGCGGCCTGAATTTGAATCTCGGCGGCAAAGAGGCGTGCAAATGAGCTGAATGCTGATTGATATGAACTGGAGTGAACTTCCAATTTCAAAATGAATTAATTCGAAAATGGATAAAAATTGATGGATTTCATTTTTTTTCTACAGTAAATAAATCTAGATTTTATTAAATCAAGTGTTTACCGTTTTTTCATGGTTTTCACTTCTCGAGATCGATAAAAAAAAATTTAAATTTGCATGAATAAAAAACATAAGAAAATAAATGGTTAACAACTAGCAGATGTCTGCGAGAACACCAGTGATGAAAAAAGGCTCACCACCCACTTTATATACCATTTCATTATAAAAAATTGTTTGAGGATTGCAAGTTATTTGATTTTATTTATTTTTTCCTATGCTGTATTATGTAAAATACACAAATATAATAATACAATGGGAATGGAAAATAAATTTAAATTTTAAATTACTGCCGTACTTATGATGGCTAACAATAATAATATCATGTTGTAAATAAATTTAACTTGGAAATTAATTCTTTTGCATTTTTTCCATATATTTATTGAGCAAAAGGTTTACAAATACTCCAAACAAATAACTGATTTGATAGGACCAGATTGCAATAAGATGAAAAAAGATGGAATAAAAATAAAAACTTGAACAAACACAGAAAGCTCCTGCCAAGCTCCTTAATCCTTGTTTCTGTTGCGGTACTGATTGACAAAGTAAGCGACCAAGGCGATGACGCGGCGCCAACGACGATAGGAACTGTTTGGTCTACGGGTTCCGTCGGAGGGTCTTCCTGGGCTCCAACCAGAGGCTGAGGCTGGGAAACTTCAGGAACGGGCGGCAAGAAATCAAACAAGGGCTTGAAGTCTCGCCTGTCAGCTGCTGAAGCGTCTCGGTCCAAAGAAGAGAGCCACCGAGGGCCAATCCATTTCTACACAGATCAAAAAAGTCAAAAATTAAATTTTAACCTCAAATAAATTAATATAATTTGATGAACAGTTGATATTTAATTTTTTTTTTAATCGTCAGCAATTAAAAGTTTTATTTTTCAGGAAATGAAATGCAAATTTTAATTGAATTTGCTAAAATATTTAAAGCATTTTCAAATCCAATTTAATTTTGCTGAATTTTTGATAAAAGTAAACAGATTGCTTAAATTTTCACATTATTTTTGGAAAACTTGAATCAATCTTCCCCTTTTTTCTCACCTGAGCTTGGTGCCGGCGGCAGTCGACCTGTAGATATCGCAGGTGTGCAGCGGCTTGACGTCCGGGTTAGCAGGGTCGTATTGTCCGGCCTCGATACACAGAGCGCGGTGTAGCTGGAACTGCAGGATGTGCGCAATGAAGTAGCTAAAGAAATAAATTTTTATGGAAAATAAGGAAAAACAGGAGAATTTTTTTTCTTCATAATTACGAGATGTATTGAGAGTTTCCAGGAACGTGGTATTTTGCGCCAGGGTCAAAGTGTTGCTCAGTTCGCGGAACAGGGGCAGAAACCAGCTGCAGCTCTTCTCTACATCACAAAGTTTAAATATTAGTAAAAACTTTTTAAAATTTTTTTTTAAAATAATTAAATGTAACAAAGCTGTCATTAGAATATTGAATAAAACCTTCTCATAGCTATATATCATAAAATTTAAAACCATGAACATTAGAATAAATATATTAAAACAAAATCACTTGAGCTGCCACCAGCGCGTGTTCCAATTGGCTTCAGGTGTGGCTCCAGAGAAAACCTCCCAACGCCAGCTGTCAATGAGCACCGCAAATGGCAAGAAAGCAACCTTGGACAGGGCAAAGCGCAGCAGCGTGTTGATGGAATTTTCATACGAGTCTGTGTATTCGGGTAGCAGGCCGATGGTCGCGTAATGCTGCGGGTTTTTCACAGACAGGGCGATGACATCTCCAACCGCCTCATGGAATCCTTATTTAAAATTAACAATAATAATAATATTACCAATGAACTATGATTTTTTTTGGAAATGTTATAGTACGCGCGGTAATGTTATACATATAGTTCGCGCGACGTGTTTTTTCATAAGTTGGCAGCACTTATGCTCCCATGTAAAAGTATTACGTCGCGCGTTCAATAATGGTTTTACGTCACGCGTACCATACTGGTGGAAGTATAATTGTTAAGAAAACCGAATTATTCCATCGATACCTCGGCAATATGAATGGCACGCGCGACGCAAATAATTTCCTACAATCTTATTGTAGGGGACTGCTAGGAAGAATGGGGGCCCTTGGGATGGGTTCAGAATGGGGCAAGACGACCTCCGGTGGCTCCGGTCTCTCACTCACTCACTCACTCACTCACTCACTCACTCACTCACTCACTCACTCCACTCACTCACTCACTCACTCACTCACTCACTCACTCACTCACTCACTCACTCACTCACCACTCACTCACTCACACACCACTCACTCACACACACACCACTCACACACTCACACTCACTCACTCACTCACTCACTCACTCACTCACTCACTCACTCACTCACTCACTCACTCACTCACTCACTCACTCACTCACTCACTCACTCACTCACTCACTCACTCACTCACTCACTCACTCACTCACTCACTCACTCACTCACTCACTCACTCACTCACTCACTCACTCACTCACTCACTCACTCACTCACTCACTCACTCACTCACTCACTCACTCACTCACTCACTCACTCACTCACTCACTCACTCACTCACTCACTCACTCACTCACTCACTCACTCACTCACTCACTCACTCACTCACTCACTCACTCACTCACTCACTCACTCACTCACTCACTCACTCACTCACTCACTCACTCACTCACTCACTCACTCACTCACTCACTCACTCACTCACTCACTCACTCACTCACTCACTCACTCACTCACTCACTCACTCACTCACTCACTCACTCACTCACTCACTCACTCACTCACTCACTCACTCACTCACTCACTCACTCACTCACTCACTCACTCACTCACTCACTCACTCACTCACTCACTCACTCACTCACTCACTCACTCACTCACTCACTCACTCACTCACTCACTCACTCACTCACTCACTCACTCACTCACTCACTCACTCACTCACTCACTCACTCACTCACTCACTCACTCACTCACTCACTCACTCACTCACTCACTCACTCACTCACTCACTCACTCACTCACTCACTCACTCACTCACTCACTCACTCACTCACTCACTCACTCACTCACTCACTCACTCACTCACTCACTCACTCACTCACTCACTCACTCACTCACTCACTCACTCACTCACTCACTCACTCACTCACTCACTCACTCACTCACTCACTCACTCACTCACTCACTCACTCACTCACTCACTCACTCACTCACTCACTCACTCACTCACTCACTCACTCACTCACTCACTCACTCACTCACTCACTCACTCACTCACTCACTCACTCACTCACTCACTCACTCACTCACTCACTCACTCACTCACTCACTCACTCACTCACTCACTCACTCACTCACTCACTCACTCACTCACTCACTCACTCACTCACTCACTCACTCACTCACTCACTCACTCACTCACTCACTCACTCACTCACTCACTCACTCACTCACTCACTCACTCACTCACTCACTCACTCACTCACTCACTCACTCACTCACTCACTCACTCACTCACTCACTCACTCACTCACTCACTCACTCACTCACTCACTCACTCACTCACTCACTCACTCACTCCCGAGCGAGCTAAACAATTATACCGCCACCAGTATTGTATGCGCGACGTAAAACCACTATTGAACGCGCGACGTGATACTTTTACATGGGAGCATAAGTGCTGCCAAATTATGAAAAAACACGTCGCGCGTACTAAAACATTACCAATTTTTTTAAATACGCACCAGGATTGGCACCCTTGCGGAAGGTGATAGGCTGGTCTTTGTATAGAAGGTAGTACTCGATGTGGCCGAGCTCATGATGGACGGTGATAAAATCTTCTTCGTCCACATTGGTGCACATCTTAATTCTTTTTTAAGTATATAATTTTTTTATTTTACTCGATTGACTCGATTTTTTTAAAACACTATCCTACCTGAAGTCTTGTCCATCGCAGAAGTCCCAGGCAGAAGCGTGGCAGACAATATCGCGGTCATCGGGCTGTTCAATGATGGCCAGGTCACCGTATGACATTTCCATCGGTTCCAAACCAAGAGAGGTGTAAAACTCGTTGGCCACCGCAAACATTCGGGGCACATCATAGCCCTGAAAATGTGATATAATTTAATATTTCTGAGAACAAAAATCAATAATTCACGCACCTGATCAATCATGGCCTGGGTAATATCAATTTTGGTCGCGTTCGGGAAAGGTTCAAGAATGTCGTAAATGTTGTCCCAAGACTGAGCCCACATGTTTCCTGAAAACAGTTATTAAAATAAAATAATTTTTTCGATTAATCGCAAGCGTTAAAATTACCAAGAATGTGCGCCGGAATAAAAGGTCCGTCGGGGATCTGCGCACCGTAGACCTCCCTGAGCTTGGCCAGGGCGTAGGTATGCAACCTGTCGTACAGGGGCTTGACCTCGAGCCACAGGCGCTGTATGTCGGCCTGGAAGTTGGGCGTCTCGAAGTCGGCACGCCACATCTCACCCATGTCAGCGTAACCTGATGGAAAATTTCTAGCTTGACCTTTATTTATAAGAAAAATTATTAAATTAACCATTAGCCTGGGCAGCCTGGTTGCTCAAGGTGACGTAGTTTTGATAGTTGGTGCGCATTTTGGCGCCGGACGCGTCACGCCACTGCGACCACACGTACTTGAGCTCCTCATAGTCTCGCGATCCCGACATGACAGTCTCCATATCTACATGATTTAAATTTTCTTTTATATTTATAAATGAAGTTTATTTTAAATTCAAACCCGGTTCAAGACGGATGCCTTCTGTGGCGATGTCGCAGTTTTGATTTGTGTATGGACAGATACGAGCCGCGCCGTAAATGCCAGTCATCGTGGTAATCTCTTTGTTATACTAAAACATGATTTTATATAATTTTTTTTATTAACTTTTTATAAACAGCCCTTCTTTCATATTTAAACTTTTCATCAAATAAAAATAAAAAACTTCTTGAGATTTGGAATACGAAAATTAAATTAAAGAAACTCATTTGCTTTTTCACGGCAAATAAAATAAATGCCAACAGTTGTAGAAATAATTGTACTTGATAAGAGTGATTGAGCACTATTTAAAGTCTTTTCCTTGGGATGAAATTTTAGATTATATCAAACTTTTTACCTGCTCAAGTGCTACAGGGTCAAGAGCGGCGGTGCCCAGGACGGAGAGGAACATGGCCTGACGCTTGACGTCCGCTTGCTCGTAAGTTTCCCAATTGGCGTCGCGGAAGTACGTTTCCCACTGCTGCTGGGAGAACGCGGCGAACCTCAGGGTCTCGTTGAGCTGAAGAAAAAAATAATTAATTTTCAAGACTTAATTAAAATATGAGTTTCTCCTAAATTATTTGGATTTTTAGTTAGATTTCATTAATTAATTAATTTTTCTAAAATAAAAATTAAAAAACGAACCAGAGCTTCTTCAGCGGCCGGGTTGTTGATGTCCGTCGAGTAGCCCCAGTCGGCAAGTACGAATTGGTTGCACAAGGCGGTGGCCTCGGTCTCGTAGGGTCCATTGAGATGCTCGGTGAGGGCCTGTTCCTCAGGTCCGGGAACCCTGAGGTCTCTAGTCAGCGACTGAGGTGCCCTGCGCAGGGGCTTGATCTTCATCACCCTCGGCACGGCGGCCTCGGTGGCCAGCACGAGGGCCAGCAGGAGCAGCGCGCGAGCGGCCATTTGTGCTCGGGTGGCTGAGTGGAATGACGACCTGGGCAAATTGAATACGGATCAAAATATAAGATTAGATTAGATAACGTGAGAGAGAGAGAGAGATGAGGATAGCCTTGCGCTCTCCTCTTGGGATTGTTTTTGTTCACTAATTAGCCTTCGCTACCTGCGCTTTTTGATTATGTTTTATGGCATGACTGATGGGCACACGCATCAGGCGCTTATTTCGCGCGCAACCGATCTCTTATCTTTTTATGACTGTCAAAAAATGGCAAAATGAATCGCATAGAATAAACACACTTAAATTACTAGTTGAAAATTATTGAATTTCTTATTTAATCAGAAAAATTCAATATATTGAATGCTATTTAAAATTATGCTTGCGGCTATTGAAGGAATTTATAATTATTTAATGTGCATAGACAAATAGTTGACGTCAACGGCGCAAAATTATTATCCTCCTTCAATATACGAATCGAAGTAATATATACCGATTGGCCATCGATTTCCATTTTTGAACGAATGCTTTTAATGTTTTATTCACTTAATTTTCCTAAGGAATTATTGTTTAAGCGCAGTGCCTCTGCAACCGAGAAGATGCAAGCACGGAAAAGTTTTCGGCCGTTATTTCTTTTCCTCAAGCTGAACGGATTGCTGACTTGCAATATAGGCAATGATTTTGCTCCAGTTTTGCGTTTAAAAGTGTTTTCTATTTTAATACACGGAGCTTTGCAACTTTGCAACTTGTATATGATCTGTAGACATGTATACCTCATGATTTTATTCCGTGGATTATCGCAGAGTCCTTTAGTTGTAAATGCTTTTAAAACTCATACATTACTTCTCCCAAATGCAGTATGCGTATTTTTCATTCACGCCTGGGTGCTGAAACACATTTGGAAAAACACCTTCGGGAATCTGCTTTTAAAAGTGACGTCTTTTCTTGAACTGATCGACGGCCAACTTCATGTTCGAAAATCAAATCAACACATTGAACGCAGAATCATTCTCAAATTTTCCATGGTGACATCTCTTGCTATTTTAACTGCAGTCGAGTTCAAAGATTTATATGTTGTGTTTATGAGCTTCATTCCAGTTTATTTAACAAGTGCGCTCGAAACAACATTTTCGGTCATTTGCCAACAATTAGCCGCCCGGTTAAGGCAGATTGAAAAACAAAGTCTGGCCCAAAAACATAATTGGGAATCTGTCAGGGCTGCAAGAATAGCATTGCTCTCAGCGTACCAGGTAAAGGTACTTCTCGAGCGTAAGTGGCGGGCATTCCTAATGCTCAGCCTTATTTACTATTTCGGCACAATTCTCTCAGCTGGTCTTGCTACCATCTTCTTTACGAGCACTCTAAAAAACTCATCCATCGCCGTCAGCTTGGCGTTCACCATTGAAGAGTGTTTAGATTTTGCCAGAAGTGCCAATATTGTTAAACAAGAAGCAGAAAAGATTAAATATTCCAGCTACAAATTAATTTTGAAGAGAAATGAGGAAAATATAGAATTGAAAAAGGAGGCAAATATATTTAAAATAAATATATTTTTGGTTAAAATTTTGTAATTCGTACAGGTGAGAATTTTCGTTGAATGCGCAGTCGCAACAAATTGGCAAATATCTGTCCTTGGTTTTATGAACTTTGATTTGCAAACAATTTTTTCGGTGAGTATGAAAGAGAATTAAATGTTCAGTATTTAGTAAAAATTAAATACACAATTTCTAGGCATTGATTGCAGTCACAAATTACATGGCGGTTGTCTATCAAATGGAAATATAATACAAATTCTAATTAATATAATATAATTTAACATAATGTTGTGATATTAACATGCGCCAGTTTTCCATCTTCTAATTTTCCGTCCACATGCAACTCACACTGCAAAGAGGCGTGTGAAAAGCTTCTTAAATTATAATAATTTTGCGTTATTTATTAATGTAAGTGGAAAACTTTTATCAGCATTTTAATATGTTGTGAAAGTGCGTCAATTAATGTTTCGTGACACAAATTGCTTTGGGTCATTATCTAGTCGATAATGGTGCCCATAATAGAAGTTTGTGAAACAATAATTCCACTCTGCTGATTGTAAAAGCCATCTTCTTTTGTTAGCTAAACGTCTTCCACGTTTAGTCAAAGTCATCAGTTTGTGCGCAAAATGTCAACTTGCAGGTCCCTGCGGCCTATTATGGTGTTTTTAAAACTGATAGGAATTTTACCTTTTTCAAAAGCCCCAAAGTTCTATGTTAGCTTTTGGATTAAAGTCGTTTCCATTTTTGTGCACGCTGTTATCCTGAGCTTGCACATTAAAATGTTTGCGAAGAGTATCAAGACAATGTACATTAATGACAATTATTATGAGATTAAGATTTACGTCTTGATGCTTTTGGACTCGGTTGTTTATATTTTTATCTATTTTTGGATATATTTTTGCATTTGCTTTAACTTCTTCCTTTCACAGTTCTTCAGAAAATTTTGTTTTCTGTTGGACTCGACAAAATTAAAATATTGTCAGGCTGGCAGAATTAAAGTGCGCCTATTAATGGAGGTTTTGGCGTTTCTTGTAATGTACATTGGAAGCATTTTGGACATTAGCACACCAACAGATGCAATTGTTTATTACGCTCCACGCAATATTGCTGCAATTCTTGATACCACTTTTTCCACCCTGTGTCTTGAACTGACGGCTCGGCTGAAAATTGTTTCTCAGAAGATCGATTCAATCAATAAATGTAATGATTTTGCTCTGGAAGAACTAAGGGACGTGAAGATGGCTTTGGTAAAAATTCAGGAGGCGAAGGTGTTACTTGAACAGCAGTGGCAGAAGTTCTTTTTTCTCTACCTCTTGCGCCAATTCTGCTCGATCCTGTTCATCGGAATAATTGCTATTGCCATGATTTCTAAAAATAATTTCACGGTAGCGGGTTTCTATCTGTTTGTCACCCTTCTAAGATGCATTGACCTGGCTAAAAGTGCAGATCGACTAAATTTAGAAGTGATTGTAGACTAAAAGAAATAATATCCCATTAATTTCGACTTTAAAAATTTTCAGGGAGAGAAAGTGCTGGCTAAATGCTTTTCTTTGGTGTCACGGAAAAACTTGGATAACCAGATTTACAGCAATGAGGTAAAAAAAAATCGCAAAGAAAAATTAAATATTAATAAGTTAATAATCGAAATAATAATTGAAGGTTACAATACTGGTCGAGTGCGCAAAAACACAAAATTGGAGATTTTCCGTGTTCAGATTTATGTACCTGGATCTACAAAACATGTTTATGGCAAGTTTTCCAAATATAAGATGACTGCGTGGTAAAAACTCACATATTATAACTTTCAGGCAATGGCAGGCGTCACAAATTACTTATTCGTAATCTACCAACTTAAATAAATTGGACAATATCTAATTACAAAAAGAAGAAATAAATTAATTCATACTATAATTTTATACTCAAGTAGACATAATTATTAATTATTTAGCTCATTGTCAGTAACAAAGAAAATGTAGGTGTGTGAAAAACTTATTTTATTTTTATTATTAATTGTCACTACAATCAATTAATTTAATAATTTTAATATTGTTTTAATATATAAAGAAAAGTAAATTAATCGTTAGATTCATTGTGTCATCAAACTCATTAACATAAAAGCATCTGATGGAATTGCAATCAATAATTTTTCTACCTACTTGTTGTGAAATAATCAATATTATTTTTGGAGTGCTTTCAAAACGAATTTTTTGGTTATTTGAAAAAATAATAAACTTATCTAATTTTCATGATAATTATAGAACTCAAATATTTAATTTTATTTTATTAGCTAATATGTAATAAATATATTTTTTTTAAATATTTTAATTCACTGTTGCGAGCAACAGCTACTGTTACATAGTATGGAGGTAATTAATCATCTGGAAATTTTAAACAAGTTTTATGCGCAGCCACTTTTTACTTCTACAAAACTTATCGACCATATTATGCAACCCGCACCGCATGTGCGGCAGTTAAGGTATTAAGTTGTAATAATTTTATAATATTACATTATATTACATTTTGTTAACTAAAACAAACTCCTCTCTTATTTTTGGCAACATGTTTACTGATTGAAATTTAATTTATATTATATTTACTTTTTGTTGGCATATTAAAATGATGATGGAAGTGCGCCACATTTTAAGTGGCTTTAGATAAAAAATTGCCTTTAGAGTTCATTACCCAATCGATGGAATATGCTGCTGTTGTCCAATCGAAGTCCGCAAAACTGTATTGCACTCGAGTTGATTGTTAAACCATTAGCTTTTTAGTTTGACTTCTTATACGTTTATTCATCATCACGTCAGTTTGTGCTCAAAATGTCATCATTCAGGTCACTGCGACCTATGATGGTGTTTTTGAGACTTATTGGAATTTTACCTTATTCAAAACTCCCGCAGGTCGAGATAAGCTTTTGGACCAAAGTCGTTTCTCTCTTGGTCCATGCTGTTGTGCAGTGCATGCATATTCGAATAGCTGTGAAGAGCGTCAAGGACATGGAGGGCTCTGACCATTTTTCGTTTAAAATTTACATTCTGATGTTGTTGAACTCGGCTGTCTACATTTTAAGCTATATTTGGATATATTTTTGCATTTGCGTTAACTTGCTTTCACGATTTTTAAGAAAATTCTGTTTTTTTCTGGATTCGACTAAACTAGAGTATTGTCAAGCAAGCAGAATTAAAACGAGATTGTTTATGGAGATTTTGGCATTTATTGTATTATACGTTGGAAGCATTTTGGATATGAGTTCACCAATTGATGCAATTGTTTATTACGCTCCATGCAACATCACTGCAATTCTCGATGCCTTTTTTTCCACTCTGTGTTTCGAACTGACGGTTCGCCTGAAAATTCTTTCTCTGAAGATAGATTCAATCAATAATTTTGATGATTTTGCCCTCAAATTGAAAGAAATAAGAGACGTGAAAATGGCTTTGGTCAGAATCCAGCAGGCGAAACAGTTACTCGAGCAACAATGGCAGAAGTTCTTTTTCCTTGATCTCTTGCGCCAATTCTGCTCCATCCTATTCATTGGAATAATTTCAATAGTCATGCTTTCTAACAAAAATTTCTCCGTTGCTTTCTTCTATCTGTTTGTCACCCTTGTAAGGTGTATTGACCTCGCTCGAAGTGCAGATCAACTCAAAGTAGAAGTGATTGCAGACTTTGAAAAAATTATTCTGAACTAATTTAAGCTTTTCAAAAATTTCAGGGGGAGAAAGTACGTGCAAAATGCTTTTCCTTGGTGTTGCGCAAAAACTTGGATAACAAGATTTACAGCAACGAGGTAAAATGAATTGCAAAGCAAAAAGCAGCTGTTAATAAAACTATTTGAAGGCTCTCACGTTGGTCGAGCATGCAAAAACACAGAACTGGCGATTTTCCGTCTTCAGATTTGTACACTTGGATCTTAACAATATTTTTATGGTAATTATTATAACATCAGAAAAAAAATGGAAACATAAAATTTACAAAATAAAATTTTCAGGCAATGGCAGGTGTCACCAATTATTTGCTTGTAATTTATCAACTGAAATAAACTAGAATTTGTAAGCACTGCTCAATTAAAAAAAATAATAATAATAATAATATGGAGGATTTTTAAATTTTCCGTTTTGCTCATGTTGCACATAATTAATGATTTGGTAACATTATCAAGAAAAAATATAAAAAATACTAAAAATCTGTTATCTGTGAAATAATTAATGTCATTTTCACTTTCAACCATGTGTAAACATATATTGATCGAGTGATTGATTGTGTCATTAACTTAAAAGGTGGCTCTAATGAAATAGCAATCAATAATTTTCCCGATAAAATCTATATTATTGCATTAAATGATGTGTTACTTGCAAGGTGTAAAATAATTTTGGACTTGTCAGCGACTGCTTCACGGAAGCCTCTTTTTTCTTTCCTTCTCAAACTCATGAACTTTAAGGGTTCTTTACAAAGTTTCAAATCAATTACTTCCGGAAAATTCAACCTGTGGAAGCTTTATCAAGCCGGATTCTTTTTAATATTTTCGACGCTGTGCAGAACTTAAATGTGGTAGGAAAAAAAATTATGCAATTTAACACATCGATAGTACCTTCCGTCAACATAAAAATTCTAGCGCTCCTCACCATCATGCGCCTTTGCCAACAACTCTGCTGAGGTAATAATTTTTCAAATTAATTTTTATTTTCATTTTTCATATTTTTTTTTTTATTAATTTTTTAACAAAAAAAAAATCAAAATTGTGAAATTTTAACTGGACTTACATTGACTCCGACAAGTCAATATTAAAAATATGCAATTATTATTCATAATATTTATTAAAATAAAATATAAGAAATATTTGTTAAATATTTTGAGTTTAAAAAAATTATAAATTAAAAAGATTTTATAAAAACAAGATAAAAATAATTAAAGTGTTACTTTTTAACAATACAACAGAGATCAATTAAATTGATTATAATCGACATAGAGTGCTGTGGAAATAACTGAATGCAAAATGAATACATACGATATTATATTGACCATTCGTTTCATTCAATCAAACGAAAATGACATGGCGCTTATTATTTAAAAAATTCCAACCCCATGTTAAGTTAGCGGATGAAAATGGCAAAGACAAATTTGTAAACGAAAAATTAACTTTGATCTTATGTCTACAGTTTGAAGCACTCTCATGACCGTGTCAGTGCAAAAAGGCTGCTTTCAATTTTCGGCATGGGGCCTCTTCGTTTTGGACCTGCAACTCTTCTTCGTCGTAATAATTGTATTGACCCGCCGTCGACCTCGGCCAATTTATTTTGAATTTTATATCAATTTCGCTTGCAGGCACTAGGAGCCATCATATGGTGCTCGTGATCCAGTTCAAATAAAATGCAACTTTTGATCTGTGGACTGCGCTCGTTGTGGGTGCAGCTGCTCTTATCTCTTTGAGATAAGATTGAAAACACTCATCGCTGAATTCCCTCGAATGTTACGCAAAAACGGATCGATAGCACGGAGCGACCGAGTGAATGTATGTCGTGTACCTGCCAGATTTCATTTCCAACCCGTTCAATTTGCATGAGAGAAGGATTAAGATTTAATTTGATCGGCAAACACGCGGAGCTGTGTGCGGATTTTCGCTCTCGACGGGCCAAATTGAGCGACGTGATTTGCAATTTCGCTGTGGATAAATCGAGTTTTAAATTAAAAAAACTAAAAATTGTTTAATTTCTTAAAATATACAAATCATACTTTGATTATTTCTTCGTAATAATTATAGAATTTTTAATTAAATAAACATATTATCTTTAAATCTTTAAATTTTATTTTAACTCTTGAAAGTGCTTGATATAATTTTATTCAGGAAACTCGAATAAGATATACCTGTAACAACATTCTTTTGTTGTAAGCCGTGCAGCCCCAAAATAGTCTACCGGAAGTGCAAAGTCCCGTGACACCCTCTGGTCGTCATGTCCGAGCACTCTCCGGTAATGATTGACGAGCGGATGTCGGCCAAAGGCGCGCGACAAATTCGTTGGCCGTCCGTCAGCTGAGCGCCGCGAGTGGAGGGGCCACTTGGCGTCGAGCACCGCCGAGTCAATGTTTCAGATTCAGTCTTGGTGAGCAAGTGCTAGTGTGTGGAGGTGCCGAAGGTTTTGCGCCTCACCAGCCGACATGAAGGGCCGCGTGCTGCTTTTGGTGGTCGGCGCCGTGGTGTTGATTAGTGCCGGCGCCGCGTTCGGCGCCTCCCTGTTCTCGCTGGACGACGAACGCAAAGCGGCGCAGAAACTCGAGCTGCTCGACTGGGACCTCGAAGCCGAGGAGGACGGGTGCGACAATGTGCAGACCACCCTTTGGTCTTTTCTGACAAAGCCAGATGATGACGCGATTGCTAAAGAAAGAGTAAGATTATAGCAAATAATATAATATTTAATTTAAATTTAGCTTTCTTTATCAACTTAAATCAAATTTAAAATTATTTTTCTTTATCTTTCATAAAAATATCTGTTTATTAAATGTTTTTTCTTTTAATTTCATGCTTAACCTTTTAAATGTGTTGATAATACAAATTAACAGAAAGTGCAATATTTTACTGATATAATTATATTATTATTTATTATATTTCAAAAAAATTTAATATAAATTAATACTATTTTATGAATTATGATGTTAAATTTATTTATATTATTATTTATTTATTAATTTATCTTTTTTTATGATTATACAGAACACAACACTTTAAATAATGAATTCATATATTTTAAAAAATTTTCATAAGTATGTAATTGTTATATATATAAGAATTGTGTTAAATTATTTTTTGTGAAAAGGTGCCCTTTAAAAATAATAATCATATTTACTTTTTGCCTTTTTGTATCTTGCATTATAGATATCTTATTACCGTTTCATTACTAATTAATTGTCATAATATTGAATTTTATTAACTTGACGATTCAATTTGATGTTAAAAAAATCAGGAGTAAGTGACGGAAGATTATTTATGTAACTCTTCACTTCATAAAAGTTTTAGTCGTAAAATATTGTTGAAAGACCGTCGGACGTTAAACTCGTGTCGTATACCTTTAGCCTGGAGCGCAACAGGTTACTTTATTAAACCGCAGTAAAATTAACCTGCACGCTTACCATCGAATTTCTACAGTTTAATCACACGGAAGCAATGCAAATTCCTTTAAAGGGCCGGTCTTGCTGAATCTAATTGAGGAACTACAAAATTTACTTATCACATACACAATTATAAATTCTTCTGGTTTCGTTGAGCAGGAAAAGGCACTTTCTTTTGCTCGGTTATCTTTCAGAGAAGTCGTGCTGTATGACGAACTCATCTCTGCTTTTTTAGTATATCTCTGTGGCGCGCTGAGAGAGCAGAGAGATCAATAAAGGTGCGGGGCCAAAAGCTAATCCATTACCGGCATTAAACGCGCACACCGACTTGGGACACATTTCTTTCTTCCTCCCACGTCTCGCCGAGTGAAATATAAAATAATCTTGACTCGTCTGAGGGCCGGGCATGAACGTATCAGCCAAGGAATTTTTCTTTCTTTTTCACATTCATGTGTGTGTAGAGCGCTGTTTCTCCCGATTGAAGCAAAATTTCGGATGTAGGTCACGGCTTGTCGGTGAAGTACTAAACTCCTTTAATTGCATCGTGTATATACTAAAAATGCCAGAGTCATAATGAAATCTTGGTTTTAATTCAATCGCTGCAGGCAACCGCGCGATTTCTTTACGAAAGGACATTTTTATAAATCTTGCAAAATTTTACAAGGCGACACTCGGCGGTTTGCAGTTTAATTTATTTCGATGGTTATTGAATTTACATTATTATCTGATACAAGTTTCGAAAGCTTTTTTTCAACAAAACCGTGACGCAGACTGACGTGATATCGAAAACTAACATTCATTCAGTCTTATTTTTCATATAAATTAATATTTATTTTTATAAATTTTCTCCAAAAAAAGTAAGTGTGAAAAATTTTCATCATTATTATCTGACCAATCGAAATTCCCCAGAATTGCGAGCCAAAATTGTCACATCCCTCTCGACACACCCTTGCTCTGCTATGAGTGGTGTTTGCAGATTGCTAAGGGATTTCGCAGAATTCGGATCAATAGCGTCACTAGGCGTGGATTTTCCCTTTATTAAGCAGACTTCCTTTTCCTCCTCTCTCTAAACAAAGAGAGTCACCGCGTGCAGCTGTCTTTTCGCAAAAGGTGATCTGACCATGGCAGGAAAAAAACGGCTCACCGCGCATTACAAAGCAATTTGAATAGAATTGGATATTAAAATGCATAATGGAAAGTGCGTCAATGCATTTTATGTGCAGTCATTCTGCATTAATTTAATAAAATTTAGAACGATTTAAAAGAAATGTGTTTTTAAACGGTCTAAATAAAAATAACCGTCCGTTTATTCAGTTAAAATTCTATTGATAGAGAGATTATTGAACTCTGGCTAAAGACGCTGTTCCTCATTTTCTGACCACATTGTATTGTTGTGAAGCTGCATTTAGAGCGGCAAACTCGTTACGAAGCCAAGCAAAGTGCATTCAAATCGAACACAGTCCATCTCAGCTGGCGTTGAGTCAGATGATAATTGCGTCGGCCGTCGTTTTATTGCATCGCAGCGAGTGAATCAAACAAGTGCCTTAAGCGTCGTATCTGTGTAATGACGATGGGCCCGGTGCGTGTGTACTTTTCGGTTGCGTCACGAGCACAGCAGGCGAGCCGCGTGGAGATGGATGCAGATACGACGAGACCGGCCGATGCTGCACGCACAGTATATATATTAGGAAAAAAAAACAGGCTTCGGCGCTAGATAAGGAAAATAATGTGCGTGAAAAACAACAGACGAAAAAAAAGAGCTGAAACGGAAATAGAGCGATTGTTGTATCAGATTATCAAACGGTCAAGTTCTTGAGCAAGGCTTAAAAAATAATGGCCTATAAAAATATTACATAAAAAAAAACTATTTTCAGAACAATCTTTTTTGTAAATTTTTCTGATTGTATGTTTTGTAATTGATGGAGAAAAAATTTAAAACAAATAAATAACTATAAATTTTAAGACCGATTTTTACGTCGATTACTGAAGCCGTGCGAGAGATCAAGAAAAAAAATTATCGTGATCAGACTTTTGTTGCCAAAATTTGAACTTTTAATTAAAAATCAATTCCCTGCCAGCAGAAAATGTCTTCTGCTTTCAGAAAATCAAAACTTTCATTAAAACCTCTACACAAAAAAATTCCACAAAAACAAAACAGACACAAGCGCGCTTAAACACGAATTTTACCATTAAAATTATAAAATTTATTTAATTTATATTGTTAATTAAGTTGAATTATTTTAAATGTATTTTTGAAAGTTTCCTCGTTGTAAAAATTGACAAATGGCTCTACAAGTTTTGGTCATGGTCTGAGATTCTATTTCTAGAGCAAGAAAAATTATCAGCAAACTGAAAAACCACATTTAAAAAAGTCAAATTCTTAAATTTAACAAATTTGTTACTACTTTTAAAGATTTTATGAATTTATTAATATGGTTGCAGACCGTGACCGAAACTAATAGAGCCGCATTGTTTTTGAATACATTTTTCACAACGAGGAAAATGCCCGATCTCTTCATATCCACGAAATACGTTTAATAATTTCATGGTGATTTGAACTTAAAATCGGCCTCGATGGTTTTTTGTGAGTTTTTTATTGTTTTAAAAAAACAATATCCTGCTCTGCATATTTCGGCTGCGGGCTGCAGCCATAATTCATGAGCTGCGAAAACATTTTGACAAAAATTAATCTTTTTTCAAAAATTATTTTTCTTTCAAATTGAAAATTTTCCGCGCAAAATTATTTAAATTAACATTTCTTCACAAAAATCCATCGAGGGCAAACCGATTTTAAATTCAAATCACCATGAATCAACCCTGATCGATCGTGAAATTCCACAACATTAAATAATTTATTTACTTCTTCTCCGTTCGATGCAGTCAATTCAAATAAATTAAAAATAAAATTTATTCCAAGTTTAAAACACTAATTGTTCAATTTCTTCAAATAATAAATTTATTCCTCGTTTTCCTCCCAAATCGCGGCGCCGATCAGCAAAATTAGGCCAATTCACTTAGGTTTATAAGTTTTAAGCTCGACCAACCCACATATTCATTTCCCATTGACTGCACTCTCGGATTGTTGGTGCTCAACAATCCACTCCTGCACATACCACCTGCCTCTTTCAATATTTCCATAATCCCCACGTGCATTCTTCACCGCGTCATCTCTCCTGCGCGGCTGCATTCGGCGTTTTTTTTTTTATTTTAAGCTCGAGCTGCAGTGGAGCGGGACTCACCTGACACACTCGTTATATACCTTTCTCGACACGTAACACAATTCCTGCAGCAGCAGGTTACGTTTGTTTGCCTCCAAGGTCACTTTCATCAACCGCCCGCCCGATCATTATCGCGCTAATTTCGCTGCTGCAACGCCGCCCTGCCTTTTGTCTTTGAAGAGATGCGCGTTTGTCGCTAACGAGCGCATCGAAATTGATAATTAATTGTGTTCATAGAAACATTTTTTAATTAAAACCGTGAAGAGAAAGTGGAATTATTCAGCTTGCACATGTATGAAAATTTAATTCTGGCCTCGGAACCCTGATAATTTTTATCCTTGGAGAGTCAAAGTCGAAGTTCTTATTTTGATAAATTTTTTTGAAATTATATAATTTCACAATCGTTGGCTACTTTTCATTTCGTAAAACCGCAAATAGTAATTTAAAACCACAACTGCTCAAGTGTGATGAAATTTAATAAAATTTATCTTAGGAAAGTCTCTCATCTGATTGTGACCAAACCACACCTGGTTAGGGGTTTGGAGAAATTAGCACTTCTTTGTTAATCTCGCAAACTGGGCCAAAGTTAAAATTTCTTTGAATATAGAAGGAGCTCTTTCTGTCGCGTCACCAGTGTCTTTTTGTCCGAGAAGTGCGGCGTCACGGTTGCACGCGGCTCGCCTTGCAGGAGCGAAACTGCTGCTTTTTGTGTGTTTGACCCAGAGAGAGGATAGGAGGAACGTGACGCCGAGACCAAAACTAGTACCGCACTCATTTTCCACCGAGTAAACACACAGAACGAGAGAGCGACGATTTCGTCAAAACATTAAAAACACACGAGCCATGAATTGCGAAAACTGGCATTGCAATTCCGCCGCGCTCGGAGAGAAGAAGAAGGAAAGTTTCCAAACGGCGGTTCTAACACCAAAGACGGAACGAATCGTGTCGCGAATTCACCGCTGTACCTTTGCACTATGGTGAGGGGCAATTTAGCTCAATTAGCACATTAGTGTGTAGGCAAGAGACCATGTTAGGCGCATTTAATTAATATTATACACTAAAGATTGTTTGAAGAAATTGGCATTTGAGAGGAGTCAATTGTGAGGAAATGAAAATGCTAGGCCTGTCTTTCAATGAAAGTTCTTAATTAAACAAAAATTTGATGGTTAAATTTTAAAATAAATTGCAATCATCTTTTATTATATAAGATTTCCTACAGATTTTAATGTTAATTTTATTAACAAAATTCTATATAAATGTTATTGATTTCACGCAACAAATTTGTAATTTTGTAACAATATTTAATTTAAATAAATTTAACTTAACATTTATTCCACTTAACGTAATTGTTTTAAAAATTATTTTATATAAATATTAAAATTTAATAAATTCTACCAATTTATCTTCACATGGAGAAATTTACAATGAAAAAACAATTTTTTTTTTAATTAAAATAAATTTATTTTTATCTACATAAATATTGTAAACAGTCAATTAAACTGTCAATTTTAGTCCAAAAATTATTACAGGTTAGGAAACTTGGTTCTATTATTTCATATTTTAAATTTCTTATCTAAATAGCCCAAAAATTAAAATTTTTATTTTTAAATATCATTTCATTTTCACTGTTGAAATGCAAATCTATTTTACTTACGTGCCAGCAATTTGTGCAAAAATTTATGATCTTACTGTTAGCAGTAAATTGTCAAATTACATTATCCTTGAAATATATTAAGTAAGATCAAATCGGCATGTTTTTTTCGCTTGCCCTTTCCCTGCTATTGATCGTTCTGAATTATGCAATGTTTTATTTTCCCATCATTTTATGCTGCCCGCGGGCCAAATTGAGATCGATGAAGCAAAAATACATAAACGCGCCACCGCACGCGCGTAAATAATGGAATAGCTTTTTGCGGAGGCGGCGAAGCACTTCGCGATGAATAATTTAACCGTCCGGCGCGCATTGTTTTTTAAGTGTGAATTATTGACGCAGGTGGAGGCGATGGTGAGGTCGGCGGCACACCAGAAGGGGGTCGCCGTCGAAACACGACCCTATATCGGACGCGAGTTCCGCTCTGCAGAACCCAGACGACGCGCGGACATCATGGGACATCCTGGCGCGGCGCTTTTATCAGAAGGAGATATCAGAATGGTCAGTTTAAAAATTTATTTTATTTTCTACGTCAAACTTTTATCTGAAAAAAAAAAAAAAAAAAATAGCCAAGGTTGGAAAAATTGGCTTAATTAGTGTTTTTTTTTTTAAATTCTGATTGAATATTTTTCTTGCATTATTAATTAATTGAATTTTGATACAGTTTTATTTGAATGCATTTTTAATTCTTGACATTTTATATATAATTTGTTTTTATTATTTTGCAAATCATAAGATTTCGTCACGAGTCTTTGTGTACCTACGAGCAAAGGTCAAATCAGAAATTCCATTTTTCATTAATAATGCAATGACGCGAGGAAACACAAGAAAGTTCTATCGATGCAATTTCAAATGCAAAATGATCATCATCATTCTCGCCAATCGTTTTAACATATAATTTCCATTCAAAGGGCGCCGAGTTCATTGTCGCTGCCGAGCAGAAGCAAAAGTCTCTGTCGAGTATGTTTTTTCCTCTAATTATCCGCACGCATCATTTTCTAATTAACCCATCAATCACGCAACAGATTATTCGAGCGCTTTCGCGTCAATCAAGGACGAGACGCAGCTCGAGAGTTTGTGGACCGAGTGGCAGCAACAATTGCAGCCGGACGAGGACGATGACTATTCAAACTTTTTGCGCCTCACCGAACAAACTGCGTCTTTGAATAGTAAAAAAAATTCGGAATATTTTCGCGTGCAAAGGTTTTTACAAGGTGCTTATCTAACAGGGGAGCGGAATCTGGAGAACTTGTGGGAAATGCAGACCGAGTGGTCCGACGGATATGCCAAGGCTAAACGCCTGTGGGCAGAGATCGAGCCGCTCTACCTCAAGTTCCACGATTACGTACGCAGAAGACTGCAGAAAATTTATCCTGATGTACCGGAAAACATTCCAGTGCACCTGCTAGGTACATAATCAGATTTAAGAAAAATTAATGCCTAATTAATTAAAATTGATTCTTTAAAATTTTTATCAAAATTTTCACGATAGATTTTACTCAAATTGGCCAAAAAATGACCTATCTTGATTTTCACAAATGTTGTTGGGCTGGTGAGGTAAAATTTCATCACTCGAAAATTTCGGATACTTTTCCGAGAAATCAGATTTCCGAAAAATGCGATAAAAAACAGAAAATATTGAATATCTTTGCTTATATTTTGAAATTAAGTAAGTTCTCTTCGGTGCTAGACGTAAAATTTAACGCCCAACAACTTTTCTGTTGACAACTTTTGTGTAGGTCAAAGGTCAAGGTCACTAAATTGCAAAATTCACTTTCTGACGCAATTTTCGCAAAGATGCACCCCTCAAATATTTTTCGGGGTATAGGAAAAAAAAAGTGTGTAGAACAAAACCTTTGATTTCAAAATGGGATTATTTTTTGTTTTTGAGATATTTTTAAATGAATTTTAAAAAGCAGACAGATAATAGCTTTTTTTGCATTGAAAAACACTACTTTTTTAAATTCATTTATAAATATCTCAAAAACAAAAAATAACCCCATTTTGAAAATCGAAGGTTTTGTTCTACACACTTGGGGCTACATTTTTCCTATACCCCCAAAACTATTTGAGGGGAGCATCTTTGCGAGAATTGCGTTAAAAAATGAAATTTGCAATTTAGTGACCTTGACCTACACAAACGTTTTTAACAGAAAAGTTGTCGGGCGTAAAAAGTTACATCAATATGTAGATAGAGCAAACTTAATTTCTAAATAGAAGCGAAGAGATTCAATATTTTCTATTTTTTTTTGGAAATTTGATTTCCTGGAAAAGCGCCCAAAATTTTCAAGTGAAATTTTAGGGAGCACAGCGTCTTTCTACCCCAAAAACATATGTGAAAATCGGGATGGGGTTCTTTAATGAAAATTTCAGCCAATTGGATTTAAATCTATCGTGAAACCACCTTATTGTTTATTATTATATATATTTTTTGTTTTTAATATTGATAATAATTTTATTTTTATTACTCACAACGTAAAATTAAACAAATTTCCTCGTATTGATTAAAACTTGTTATGTTCTTTGCCTTTGAAGGTTCTCCAGAGGGAGTCGATTGGACTTTCATTGCCAAGGAAACGCTCTTGCAGGAGGAGCTGATCAAAAGTCTGGAATCTGCAATATCACAGCAGGTTGCCAAATTTTAATATAATCCCTTTCAGCATATTCTAATCCACTCCTTTATCCTTCCTCAAACAGAACAAAGAGCAGCTTTATCGACGGGCCCAGCAAATGAGTCACGACTTCGGTCTGCCAGATTTGGGTCGCAGTTTTTGGGAGCAGTCGGAATTCGCCGGGCGCTGCCCTTCCGAGGTCATTTCCGCCTGCAGTGACGAAGGCGTCAGGTGCGAATCAAACTCTAATTAGATCTATTTTTCGCTTATTAAATATATATTTTTTTTTTAATTATAGGGTGGTCACGTGCAACTCGTCGTCACGTTGGGCGGACTATTTGGAAGCAAACGAAAACATCTTCCGCGGGTCGTACTTTAATTTGGCCGCACGATCAAACTCGTACGTCTTCCGACACGGCAACCGCTTCTCCGGTAAGTTAATTTGTTTTCATTAAAAGCTCTCGACCGAAGTTCAATTTTATTGCATCTCTGGAGACGCGTCTTATCGCACAAGAGCCGCACTTGTGACGTCGACAAACAAAAGCGGTCTGAATTGTATTCTTTTCAAGGAGATACTCATATAAGCGCCCTTGGAACGGATCTTTCAGGATTTACAAAGTTCAATCTGACCCAATTAATAATAAAATTGTTCTGCGATAGGCTCGGAAAGGCTTAATTAAAATGTTGCTTTCAATCAACGCATGTGCAGATAAAAAAAAGTGTTTAGATTATTTTAAAATCAATTAAATTGTATATCAAAATATGTAAAGATAAGTACTGGCTTTCCATTGCCGAAGCAGTGAAAGGGTAATTTAAATTTAATTTTAATTAAATGTTTCACTAAAATAATAATTGTTCCAAGATATCCCCAAAGGCGATGATTTTATTTGTTAACTTAATTAATAGCACGTTTTCTGTAAATAATTTTTATTTTAATTATATTAAATTTTAAATATAAAACTTCAACTTTATGCTTTCTTGAATTTAAAAATTTGAAATTTGAAAAAATAGATGCAAATTAAATTAATTACTTTGAGGATAATTTGATAAAGCCCAAAAAATGAAATTGAAAAACTTTGTCCAAGCTTATTTAAGTTATTGTAGAAAATATTTCTTATTAGATTAAAAGCAGAAGGCAAGAAAATTTTGATTAAAAATATTCTGTTTTCTATTTTTATATATTAATATGTGTGAAAAATTAAGTGTTCATGAAGAGCATTACCTGATTTCCAGCTATACCAGAAGCCGTGTCCAGTCTGGGTGGTCTGTTGGCTGCAGCTAGCTCGGTGGACTCGGAAGGTTTGGTGTCTCGAGATCCGTCCGACCCTCTTGGCCAGGCAGTCAATCTGAGGCTGCTGGTTGCTCTGAGGACGCTGCCCCGTCTGCCAGCTCTGCTCGCCGCCGACCTCTGCCGCATCCGCGACGCCCCCTTTCCCTCGCGCCCTCTGCCACCCTCTTGTTGGCAGGACAGGTACGT
This sequence comes from Neocloeon triangulifer, assembly GCF_031216515.1. Classification (NCBI taxonomy): domain Eukaryota; kingdom Metazoa; phylum Arthropoda; class Insecta; order Ephemeroptera; family Baetidae; genus Neocloeon; species Neocloeon triangulifer. The sequence continues at coordinate 348,510 of NW_026775545.1, forward strand.
TCTGTCTCCACCAATCAAATTAACTTGCAAACACGACACCCCTGATATTATTGCCTGTCGACGGCAATTGGCACTTTGATCTACGACGTCGCCACTGATCAACAATTTCAACACCACTTGCGGCTTTGCAATTTATGTCTCGTTGTCAGACATTATTCCTTTAGGTGTCTGGCAGAAGAGCAATTAATTAAATTTGTAAAGACACAAAAAAATTGATTAGTAAATAAAATAAAAAATATTGAATTTCATGCTGAATAATTAATTTTCTATTTTGCAAATTACAGAACAAAAATGCAAAGAGTGGCGCCACCAAGTTCCTTGAGTGGCAAGGACGTTTTTGATCTCTTTGCTGACAGGGCAGTCACCGCAAACGCTCCTCATCTAAGGTAAAAAAGATTTTATTTTATTTCCAAATGAAATTTGTTTGAAGAAGTTGACACTCGAGGAGATGATCATGGATATGAAGAGATTGGGCTTTTCCTTGTTGCAAAAAATTTGCTTTTTATTCAAAAACAAACGGCTCTACCAGTTTCGGTCACGGTCTAAAAAAAAACCACATTTTAACATAGAAATAAAAATCTTAAAACTAATTAGTTCAAATTCAAGTACCAACCTTTTTTTTTGTGCTTTTTTTTTGCTGATTTTATTGTAATTTTCTTGCTCATGAAATAGGGTCGCAGACCGTGACCGAAACTGGTATAGCCGTTTGTTTTTTTAATAAAAACAAATTTTTTGCAACGAGGAAAAGCCCGATCTCTTCATTTCCAAATGAAATAATAATCATTTAAATGGAATTTGGATTTTCAGTGAATTTGCTGGGACGATTCTTCAGTTCCAACTTTATGAATATCTGACCAAGAGTTCTGGTTTGTCCAGGAGGGACTTGTTCAAAATCGGCATTCAGAAATTGCAGGCTGATGATAATTTCAGGTTTGTTTTGTTTTCAATTATTTTTAATATAATTGATTAAAAATTGTTTAAACAGGAGTTTGCTGAGGGGTGGATTGGCACTTCCGTGGCCAAAACTGCTAGAGGAGCATCTGAACATCACCGAAATCAGCACGGCGCCCCTGCTCAAGTTCTTCAAACCCCTTTTGCCGGTGTTCGATGACATGTCGCCCGTGGACGAAATCCCAGACTACGACGCCAACACCGAATACCCTCCGGAGGTGTCGTCATCCTCACCGTCACCGCCACCACCGCCCTCCCCAACCCCCAGAATAAGAGAGGTGAAATCATCGACTCTCAGTCCCAAACCGGAAGTAGTGGAAGTTAGCACCTCTGAAACGGAAACGGATGTTCCGACCGAGTCGAACCTTGCGCAGGACGAGGTCTCCACGTCACAGCCAACGACCTACATCGCCATCGGGGGAATCCTCCTTGGGGTGGTCATTGTTGTGGCGGCCATTTTCATCGTCAATCGGCGCCGGAAGAAGCGTCCGGAAATTCGCAAGTCGAGCAACGGCGCCACCTACGAAGCCGTGATCCGTCGCAGCGCCGGTCGTCCTGCTTCCTTCTCTCCGGTCGTCGCCAAGCGACTTTCCGAGAACGGAAATGAACCCCCCTTACCCCTGTTTTCAACGTTTTCCAGCTCAACCGAGTCACCCGAGTCACCGACGGAAAGCATTCCTCTCGAGGAAACCAACGGAAAGTTGAGTAATTGATTTTTTTTCCTCAAAGAAGGAGGAAGACTTTGTTATGCGAATATTTATTAACTGCAAGTGTGTGTTGATCAGAAGATGATTTTTATGTTATGATGTTCGTTGTTAATTAATGCTTGGCATTAATTGTAAGTAGCATCCAAATAATTAATTAGGCTAATCTAAAATTGAGGCCAATTGTAAATTTATAAGTTTCTAAATCAATTGTATAATTTTTACAATAATTTCTCGTCAAAAATTATCGCGATTCCAACGTCTCATGTTATTTGTTACCCAGTTTGTGTGTTTCCGAACTGCCAAAATATGTGAGACTTCAGTCCGCCCTATTACGCTACACTTTGTGATATTAGACGTAACCTTCGTGTGCGTGAGTCCTAGGAGAGTAAGTGCGTTTTCTCATTCTACTTGCTAATGACGTTGCAAAGTTACCATATGAGAGGCAAAAGCAAGCAGAGTGGCGTCCTAGTATTCCTATTTTTGGAAGAAGTTCTTTTTCGCGACGATATATGTTTTTATAATTGTCTTATAAAGAAAACTAAGAGTTTTTTTTAAATAAAAATCTTCCTGAAATTCCCTTAAAAGTTCCATATAATATTATATATATTTTGTTGTAAATAAACAGACAAATTTCAAAAATTTTTTGTTTACTGTCCCCACCTTTTCCTTAATTGGTACACAAATTTTAGCGGAAGTTTTTTTTTTTTTAATTACGTTACTGCTCAAGAAGGGGTTCTTCAGGGAGCATTTCAAGCACGGCGATTGCCTCTGGTGGCACCAGAGCTCTCAACTTCTCGTTTTCGATCTTGATCAATTCCACCTTCTGCTCGTATTTGCTCTTGAGGTCTTGGAAGATGCGCAGCTGGTTTTCGTACTCGTTCTTAAGCTCTGCGTTCAACTTCACTGCCGTCTCCATTTTCGACAAAACGGCGCTACGACGCTCCTTCTCGGCCAGCGCGTGATCCTCCAACAGTTTAATCGTTGTCTGGAAATTAGAAATAAATTAAAAATTAATAAATAAAATACATAACACATTTTATTTGGATGACGGATAAATAGAAAATTTTGATCTGTTTAGTTTACTCTAATGAAAGTAATGCAAAATTTAAACAACTTAAAAAACTCTTTCAAAAAAAAGGTCACACATTTTTTTTGTTGTTCCTTTTTTAGATTATAGTACATATTATTAGATGATAGTTGATAGTACATTGAAATTTTTATTTTTATTAAATGAAAAAGAAAACCTTCCAAACTAAGCTGCTTTTTAATTTGTTTTTAATAACCAAAAACATTATGAGAAAAATCCCACTTAAATGTTCATTTTACTCAAGAGGAATTTTTTTCTCATCATTTAAATATAGAAAATTTGCTTTAAGTTAGCTTAAAAAAATGTTTACCTTAAAAAAATAAATTATTTGAGAATTAAAATAATACCTTAAGTTGGTCTGTTTCAAGCCCCCTGATGTTAAGAAGTTCCTTGTGAACGGCCACGACCTCTTTCAGCGCCTTGACCTGGCTCTGCAGCTGCGTGTTTTGCCTTTGGAAACTCTCGGTCTGTATAGTTGATGACTTCAGAGTGTCCGTCATGTTGTCTAAAGTTTCCTGTTCAAATGTCATTTGAAGAATATAAAAATTTATTTAAAAACAAAATCAAACTTTAATTGTTGCTCTTTCATTATCGGTCAGCGCCTCAGAGCCTTTTTTCGCCACGTCCAATTCCGCCTCCAACTCGGTTATCCGTTTCTCGGCCAACTGAAGTTTATTCTTGTAGTTTTCGCGGTCCTCAGTGCGAATCTGCAGCTCCTGCTCCAGTCGCTGCACCTTGGACGTCAAGTTTTCCTCCGCAGTCCCGTTGGTCTGTTTCTGCTCTTGGCTCAGCGTCTCGGCCAGTTTGTGGTTTTCACTCTCAGCCTGCAACGCGACGCACGAAAATAAATTTGAGATAAGAGAAGAGAGACACGGTCAGACCTCCTTCTGTAGGTTTAAGAGCTGCTGAATCTGCTCCTGGAGGGTGGCCACTTCTTTGGCCGCCGTTTCCACGTCACCCAAAGTTGGGACGGGTGCTGTGTCTGTCCCGTTCTCCATAGTCCCTTCTGACTCCCCACCTTCTGGATTTCCTGCAGATTTAAATCAGTGATGAAGAATGATTAAAATTTCTGTTAAATCTTATAAAAAAAAAATTATGATATTTGATTTAATTAAAAATAGCTATAAGTTCAATTTTATGTTTTATTTATAATTAAATAATAAAATTCAATATATTATTTTATTAGAAGAAGTTGACACTCGAGGAGATGATCATGGAAATGAAGATTCGGGCTTTTCCTCGTTGCAATAAAAACAATTTTGCAACGAGGAAAAGCCCGAATCTTCATTTCCATTATTTTATTATTTAAAAAATATAAAAACTCAAAAGCTGCAGAGCTTGCTTTCCATTTTAAAGAGATTTCTAAAAATAGCATCAAGTCATTAATAACGTAAAACAAACTTTAAGAATTTCACAGTTTCCCCTTTCAAACTTGACGTATTTTGACTTTTCATCAAACTGATTTGCGATTACTTACCCGCCGCGTTACCTATTCTGCCCGCCGGAAAGGAATTCTCGTCAAGGGAGGAGGATGAAACTACGGAGTTCGGTGCTGATGGCGAGTGCCCCTAAGTCTCTGAATCGTTCCTAGTGCGCAGGAAGTCACCGCCTGTGCCGCCAGACTGGCCAACTCATAAACGAAACAACTCATAAATCTAATTTCGCTCCTCTTGCCAATCTTCATCTAACATCCCTGAAACCGCATTTTTTAACTTTTTCGCACTAAAAGTTTCATTCAAATTGGAATAAAATATCAATTTGTTTATTTGAAGTATTTGGAATAGAGTTTGTTGGCACCGCTTTTTGCTTTCTCCGTCTTATAAACATAGAATACGCTATTTCAGGCTGGTGCTATTAATAGCGTACACACGGCGCTCTCCGTGCCTCCTCCGCCGTTCATCTGGCTCCCTCCCGCAGAGCTCGATTTTACGTCGAAAACAACTCTTACTGAAAAATAATTTCGCAGAAACATTAAAATTCGCCATTAATTGTTGCCGAAAAAGCACTTGGTAGTTTATTCTACTTTTTGGCGCTCTATTATTAGGGGTGGCTTTTTGGTTTGCAGGGGTGTTGCCAGATGTCTCTCTGGCGGGTCGGGTCGGAGCTTTTCTCCACAGAGAGCGCGAGAATTGACTCCTGAAAGCAATAAGTATGCAACCGGCTCGGCGTAGTTGCCCTTGGTGTTGCGTAACACTCGAAATTGCAGGCGCTACTCACTGTCAAGAATTATAATGAAATTTTTAAATTTTTTAATCTTCTGTAAAAAGGAAATGTTAAAAATATAGATTGCTAGAGAAACACCTAGTTTTTTAAACTGTTTACAATTATTTTTATATTTATTTTATTTTTATGTAAAATTATAAATTAAATTAAAATAACAAAAAAAATCATTAAAATTAATTGATAGCATTTCAAAATATTTTGATAATTTCTAATAAAAAAGCGAAAAAAATATTGCTACTTGTCTGTAATTTTGTATAAAAAATTTTTTTTATATTATTTAGAATCTGCATGTGCCACTATCGCATCATACCATTATTATAAATAAATTGATACCAATTCTTCTCTCTCTTCTAATTCCAACCAAGAAGATACGCAGATTATCTCACCCTAAAGTTCCTCCTGCAAGTCGTTATCATTTTAATACCTGGCGCTCATTCGTCTTGGCCGGGGGTGTTCTTATATATTTTTTCCGCCTCCATTAGCTTAATGACGTGTGTGTTCCCTCGCCGGCAATTTATTGCGCCTTGTTTTTTATCTTTTGGAGGTGCGCGCAATAAATTAGCAACCGAGAAATAAATTAAGAAAAGCCGCCGGTTGTTTCCGCACGGCTGCATATCTCGCAGGCGTTCGGGTAAATATACAACCAGGGCGGAGAGACTTCTTGCTTATTTACAGCCGGCTCTCGTCTGATAGGTTGCTTCGGGCGAGAATTATTTGTTGCTAAACTGCAAGACTAGAAAAACCTTTAAAATTTTCATGCAATTATAATTTGTAGAAATTTAGGGGAGAAAAATAATTTTAATTTGTTTTGTTTTAATTTGCTGTATTAATTGAAAGGTTTTATACCGAATCCTTTTTCCAAAATTTATCTCGTTCCGTGGGCGGACAGCGGTGGACAGAATCTGGAGACCATAATTCAATTTGCAGGTCCCACTGGTTTTCGTTCCCCGGCCGATTTATCTCGTTTATCCGGTGCGATATTCGATTCATTTTCGTTGCTGCCGCGAAAAAGGGCTGCGGTGTGAAGTGCAGGAGGGCCAACGAGGTTAATCCGCGCGTTCGGCCCGACTTAATCATTGTTTATGGCGCAGTTATGCCTCTGGTGTGTCAATAGCTATAAGCGGAAAACGGCCCTTTTATGTCCTCTCGTAAAGAAACGAACGTCACGAGAGTGCGCGCCAAACAAACAAACAAACATAAATATCGCGAGTGCGTATTAACGCCCGTCGCAATTTTTTTTCGCCCTAGCAAAAAAATATTTTCACAACTCTCTTGTGCACATACATAATCCTCATATTTCAGGTATGCGTTTTCGGGCGATAAATCCAAGACGTGCCAACCCTAATCTCGGCCGACCTTTTTCACCGTGGCTGGAGATATGATAAGTGGAGAGTTTTTTCCTGCTGAGAAGAGAATTCGCGGTTTTATACGACTTGGCCCGTTGTTCTTGAGTGAAAAAAACCTGAAACTTGATGCGAAAAATTAAAGTTTGATAATATTTCGCTGAATTCAGGTTTTTTAGTAAGAAATAATGTAATTTACATTAATCAGGTGATAAATAGTATCAAAATATTGAGATTTAATATTTGTTAATTTTTTCAATTAATGATATTGACATTGACAGTGAGAGAACTGAATAAAGGGAAAGGACAATCTAAGGGATGGTATATATTGTTTATACAAATTGAAATAAATTAATAAATGCTCTTTGAAACCAATTATTAAATTACAAAATTTTATTTTAATGGAAAATATAATACTGTGTATTCTTGAATCTTTAATAAAATTGTGATTTAAAGAGATTCATTCAAGATATTAAATAAATAATTTGTAGTATATATTTTAATATACTTTTATTATAAAAACGATAAAAACATTTAATATTTTAAAATAAATATTTTAATAATTGAAATAAGTAATAATTGTTATACAATTTATCAAAGAAGCTATTTTTCTATCAAGTGGTTCCTCTTTTGGAGTGAAAAACAATGTTTTTGAAAAACGGATGTCCCGAACGCTCTTCACCACTTTTATTTTCGCTCCCTCGTCTTCCTTTTCCGTTCGGAAGGTCGTTCCGAGAAGTAGGGAGCGGTGAAATCAGCAAAATCAGCGCGCATTAATCCGTCGGCGATATTCTATGAGGGCGCCCCTGCCCCGTCTCTGATATTGGAGAATCGGCAAATTTCACCCCAACGTGTGCCGTGCGGGTTGCACCGCACAACCCTTTCCACCACACAGATCAAACAAACGGTCTCTGATTGGAAACCTTTCAAACCTTAATTACGACGGCGTCCGTCCGAAAAAAAAGGAATAAATTTCTCCTTTTTTTTGTCAGCAGAGGGGACATAAAAATGAATGATGCAGCGGAGACTTGTGCATAATGCCGCGAGAGTTTGGTATTCAAGACGTGGCGCGGCTGCCGCTCCGCTCTTATTGAGATTTATGAACTGCTCTTATTACACACCGCCTTTTCTTTTCAGCTGGGAAAAATGTCACGGCGCAATTTCCCGGATTAATTTTTCCCGGGTCGTTTTTTATATTCCTCAATCCAGCTGATCAGCACGTTTTTTTTATTCGGCAGGAAGGAGGGCCAAAGTTTTTAATGTATTCAAAGCGGAAGGTGTCACTGCTTGCCTAAGGAAAATACTTTTCCATCTCTCTCGGTGCCGAGCAAAATATATCGCGCAGTCGTGTCGATTCGCAACTCGTGTGCGTTTCCTGTTTGCCCCGAAGTTCTTCTCAAAACTTTTGTCAGCTAGGCAGAAAAACTATATAAAAAGTTTGGACGCGCCCTTATATTCTCGACTCTTTTTTTTTACTCGTTCTCTTCGATCCGACAGGAGATGCACCGAGCGCGTGGCAAAAAATTCCCTCTTTTTTTGCGCGTAGAGAACAAAAGTGGCCGTGTATTGTGTGTTGCATTTCCAGTTAATGATACCGAGGCTCCCTGCGGGCAGATGTACGCACGCATTTTGTAATGATTCGTCCGCTTTTGTTCGGTGGAGGCAAAAGCGCGAGGGAAATCAAACCACGAGCTGATGTTATTGAAAAGACGAATGCGTGCGTTTCCCAAGTGGATCAATTGAACAGGGACAAGATGGACCACAATTGATGGAAGCTGAATTGTGTATATAGGAAGAGAGGGAAAATGTTCCAAAAAATTAAACATTTGTTCAAAAGTCTAAAAAGAACTAATTAAAAAATTAAAATTTTCAATAATTGCTGTTTCTTTTTTACTGCTTATTTGTTCAAAGTTAGAATGAAACATTTTTTTGGAGAGTAATAATTATTAAAAATAACGAAAATCCATTAAGTACTGAATATCTATAAATGTTTCGTTTCGTCTTCCGACCAAAGGCTGCGCATCCCAAAATTATGTTGGTACACGGCTGCCGTCAGAGCCATGGGGCCTTATGGCTCGGGCGGAAGACATCTTTTTTTTGGCCAACATAATAGAGCTGATGCGTGGCATTTGCTTCCGACGAGAAAAAAGCTCATGAATTAGGGTTGCAAACCCGCAACTGAAATTGGAAAGAGCACCGAGATTTGCTGTATCATGCAGAAACTATAAAGTTGCTCATCTTCACCGAGGAAGCCGGATTTTATTTCATTAAAAAAAAAGTACTAAATAGCATCAAATGGTAAAAATGCATAGAATGAACCTTTTGAGGCTGGTTAATTCCTCAATTTCATTTAACTTAAATTTGCATTGATTTCATAAATATGTAATATTAGATACAAATGGAACAATTATTGACATTACCAAGTGTTAGGTTTAACTGGGTTTAAAATATTAGAATTTTGTTGGAAAAATTTATATAAATATTTATACTATGCATTTTATTAAATGCTCAATTTTTTTTTCAGCTTATACATACAACGTATTTACATTATGATCCAAAAGACTTGAATAATAAAATGTATTATAATTAGCAATAAATGATATCAGTTGTAAAAATTGCTAGTTTAAATTAATAAATATTGAAAAACTTTAAATTTTATTATATATTAAATTATTTTGCAAACTCTTTTTCTATAATTTCATTTCATTTATTCTCTCGCAACAAGTCAAACAAAAGTAGAAAAATCACATTGGGAGAGAATTGGCAGCCAGCTCTGGTAAACAACTTACTAAAACTCGTAGGCTCAATTTGGAAGCAAAAGTGTTTCCAACTTAAACCTACTCGCCGAACTGGAGCCGTAAACGGGAAAAAGATTTATCAAAGGGTTACATATATATTTTGCATATATTTATTTTAGATTTATGAGCAAAAGAAACTGTTTTTTTTTTAAATTTAATTAAAAAATTTGTCGCTACTGAATCTTAAAATTGAGATAGGGAAAAGTGCCATGGCGCGGTTCTGTATAAAATACAGCAGCAGGGAAAATTTAGCAAGTTCGCTTATCACATCGTGCTGCTTGTTGTTGTTTTCCTGCTGCTTTTTCCATTACTCGGCGGGCACGGAACTAACTCACTGCTGTGCCTGCCCGGAGATAGTTCTCGTTGATCCTTCATAAGACACCAAATGGAAGAGCCTCTTGGGCGGATAGCATCACGTATTCCAGGAGGCCCATGATTAAAACACGACCATCCATTACGGCTGCGTTTTACACCGACTCTCGCGAAAAAGAAAGAGAGAAAGAAAAGTTGGAAGAAGACGAAGAAGGGCGAAACTCATTATGGCGCTTATCAAAGACTAGGAGAAGATCTTTCGGAATGAAAAACGCACCGAGGCTCCTCTGATATATGTAGGCTGCCCTAATGGAACGAATGTGTCACTTAATTAAGTTATCTAACCGTGAAGATGGAGGAGAAAAAGCAGGAGGAAGATGAAATAAGGTCTTCTCAAACAGAAAGGGAAAGATTTTATTTTGGAATTTTTTTTACAAAAACTATAAAATAGCAACTTTGTTCAAAAACAAAAATTCATTTTGATTATTTTCAAAAGAAATGTTGGACTCATATAAAATTTACGACCGAGAATGAGCGCCAGAGCCGAAAAACTCTGCAAGGAAGAGTTGAAGGCATAAAATCAGAGTGTGTAGCTTGCGCCGCGCGGGTGTGAAATTACAACCAAAAAGAATACAAGTTGTCCACCGTCGGTGAAATAACAATAATATTGCGAGTGGCGGAAGAAACCTTTATCTTTTTTACGGCCTAACTTTAACACTGGCGCGCAGGTCTCCATCTCTATCAACGCGCACAGGCGACAAATCTCGCTGCAAAAGCATTAAATAGTAAAAAGTCATGGCGCCGTCAAGAAACCCTTTATTTTATTTTATATCGACTCCTTTACTGTCGTAAATATGACGCTCTATTGCTTCTATTTATAGAACTTCTTCGATACGTCCCCAATAACTCTGCCATAACCTATAATCATCAAATTGACTCAAAGTTATTGGGATTTGAAATGACAATGACTTAGAAGTTTCGTTGTTATTTTAGCATTGTTTTTTATTTGTTTAATAAATTTTATTGAATTTTTTATTATTAAAACAAAAACTCAACTTTAAGAGAAAACCAATATAATACCAAGATTTTCCTAAAACTTATAAAATAAAAAAGTTGGTTAAAAAATGTTGGCAAAAAAATAATTTGTCATTGAAGCCAATCAACATTTTGATCACAGTTGCTCCCAATAGACTTTTTTCGTTTTTTTTTTCATTGGCCCTGAAAATTTTTACTTCCGATTTCATTATTTTTTAACCAATTTTTTATAAATCTTAAACCAAATGCAACAAAATTAACTACAGGCGCAGAAAAGAAAAAAAAAACATGGAAGTAAAACTCAATTTTAGCTATGGAACTCAGCAATTTTTTATCTTTTTGAATTGGCGTAAAATGCAGAAATTAGTATGAAAATTAATTGAAAATATTTTCATTTTCATCAGAACCTAAATTTTAAACCCATTGGAAAAGATTTTGTTAACAATCTAACATCTAAAGACCAAAATTTTGCTAAAAAACATAAAATTTAGTCTAATCTTATTAATTTTTTTATCATCATTTTTATACCTGCAAAAATGAAAAAGGCTCAGAAAGTACAAAAAATTATTTATTATAAATTCCATTTTCAGAAGTAGGCTTTTTGCATGTTTGTTTTTGGCTTGTCCTATTTCGCTTTCCTTCTTTGCACAGCTGAGCCGCCAGTTTTTTCTTCCCTCGCTGCTTTGCGCTCGTCGTCTCGTGAACCTAATTTATCTTGGGCCGGCCAGATTTAAGGGCGACCCTTCCTGCGCGCCTTGTTTATTTTAGGGCTCAACTGCGTGTTGTGCTTCTCGCAGGTCTTCCGCTCTTTCTCTCTCAGGGCGCTGCAGAAATTAACGTGCGTGTTTTACTATCAGGCCGGGAGCCTTAATGCAACTTTGCACTTACTCGTCGGTATCCCCTCGGCGGCCGTTTCCTCCTTAAGACTCTCGCCGCCGCCGCCGAGCTGCTCATTAACATATGTATTCTCGGCCCGTCTTCGGCCGTAAGTCATTTCGTAACGCCCCGGATTTATGGGCACAAGAAGCAGCGAGAGCACCAGCAAATTGCCGCGCACAGCTCACTCTCGACAACGGTGCGGCGGCGGCGGCGGATTTGCTAAGAGCTTTGTGCACTAGTTTTTTCTTGAGCCTGTTGCATCACTTCTTCTTGCTTGCATTTCCACTTTTCCAACAAAATGGCAAAGTTTATGGATCCGTCCGAACGACGAAAGAAGGAAAAAAATACTCAAATTGAAGTCTTTAATCAAAACTTTTGTTAAACATTTCAGTTTAGCAGAACATTAATTAAGAACCTGACTCTTCTTTATCTGATATTTTCATGAAAATTTAAAAAAAAAATTGGTATGAAAACGCGAAATGAAATCAACCAATTCGTGGTTTAAAAGAGATGTGAAATTAAACCATATCAACTTTTGAAATCACTCACGAAATCAACTCCAAATTTAATTATTCGATGCTATTTCCTTTCTATTTAATCAGTTCTTAATCATATTGAAACTGTAGCAACTTGTACATAGAGTAACTTTTTTTCCTTACTTGCATCCAAAATTTTGCGAGTTGTTTTCAGATCAATATTGAGCCAGAATTTGTACAAACAAAGATAAGATTTCTAGTAGAAATCAAGAAAAACAAATGCTGCTTATTTAAATTTTGGCAAATTTTTTCATTGAATGGTTACACTCGAGGTGGATTTCATGAATAATTGAAACCGGGCGAACCTAGTTGCAAAGAAAATATGGAAAAATAAAGGACAACTGACCCCAAAGGCGACCTGCGGTCTGCTGGTACTTTAAAAACCGTGGGGTTTGTCGTGTCCGAACTAAACCTAAGTGGGAGGAAATCATAAAAAGTTTAAAATAAAATAGGGAGAGTTAAATTTTAATAAACAAAAATTGCAGAATTTAATTTAGCAAAAAAAAAAACTGGTTTAGTTTGAACCGGTTTGAACACGACAAAACCCTAGGTTTTTAAAGTACCAGCAGACCGCAGGTCACCTTTGGGGTCAGTTGTCCTTTATTTTTTCATTTTTTCTTTGCAACTAGGGTCGCTCGGTTTCAATTTTTCATGAAATCCACCTCAAGTGTAACTATTCAATGAAAAAATTTGCCAAAATTTAAATGAGCAGAATTTTTTTTGCTTGATTCATTTGTCCTTTATTTTTTCATTTTTTCTTTGCAACAATGTTCGCCCGGTTTCGCAATATTTAAAATTTTTTCATCTTTTTTTTTCATTTATAAATTTTAAATATTCTTACTGAAACTTTAAACCAAGCACATAATATAATAGGAACGCGCATTTGCTCAATCTAGATTTTTTTTATTATTATTTTTTAACAAAATCATTTTTTTTTCTCTTTCAAACTTTTCCTTTTTAATTTTAATGCAAACAACAGCACACAATGGAACCTTCCGAAAGTCTTCATTTCAGAGCCTAGGGTCTCATTGTAATGACCGCACTGACCATGTACTTTGTCTCTGGCTGAGAGTGGAGAACTCACGAGAGTTCCTCTCTTGTACTCCGACTCGTTCTCACTCGCACCCACGATATTGCATAATTACTACACACGACGACACGATTCTGGCTGCCTTGGATTCGGCGGGTGCGCAATAATGAATGCTAATTACACGCCGGCCTAATGACTGCTTAGACACCATCTCGCGTGGAGAGCGCACAGCCGTCGAAATAGGAAGGAAATTGCATAATAAGAATTCGCTGCATATTCATGTTCGCAGTACCGAGAGAGCCCCTCTCACATGTGCCGAACGTGCATACCATGCATGGAAAATGCTTATGGTGAATGGGCATTTGTTCGGCCCCAATATTCAAATTTTCACTAAAACATTGACCAGTGCAAATATTCTTCTTTTTTTATAAAAAACTTTGATTTAATTTATTTAAATAACAAGAAAAATTTCATTCCAAATTGGACGTTTCTCGGATCCTCAAATTAAAAATTATTGCTATTAATTAATGTTGAGTAGGGGAACTAAATTTATATATAAAATTTTGAGTAAATTAAATTTACTCCTATTGATTATGGTTAATCACCTTATTTTACTGATTAAATAAAAAATGAAATGAATAAAAATCGTTTAAAATAATTATGATATACATAATATAAAAATAAAGAAGAAAATAATAATATAATTTTTAGAATATGTTGTTAAATATTTAAAAAAATTAATAAAATTGGAGATTTTTAAATAAATTTTATTATAATTTTAATTTATGCTGGTCACATTTTATTTTTATTTTAACATCCTCTCCGGTCAAGCGTATTGCTCTCTATTCTGAAAGATTGCTAAATTTTGAGCATATTTTGTAAAACACTATTTGAAAATTCCAAACCGTTGCGTCTCAATCAAAAGAAAACCTAAACACGAGTGATTCGCGCGAAAATCGTGTGAGAATTGAGTAGCCAATCAGATCCATCAGTTTGTTCCAAAAACTACATAATTTTGTCACATTGGCGCTGCGATCGCTGATTTTGCCACTAATGCCCCACGGCGCTGCAGAAAACTTGGCAAAATCAGCGTTCGCAGCGCCAATGTGATCAAATTCTGTAGTTTTTGGAACAAACTGATGGATCTGATTGGCTACTCAATTCTCACACGTTTTTCGCGCGAATCACTCGTTCTTAGGGTTTCTTTTGATTGAGACGCAACGGTTTGGAATTTTCAAATAGTGTTTTCACCAGATATACTCGAAATTCAGCAATCTTTCAGAATAAAGAGCAATAAAAATGACCGGAGTGGATCTTTTACAGTTTATTTGTGTAGTTACACAAAGCGAAGATAAATGCGGATATCACGTTCAATTATAATTTTCACCGTAAAATCAAAAATGCTTAAATGTCCGTGAAGTTAGAATTGAAAATAATTAAATTACTTAAAATAACTGTAAAGCTGCAAAACTTTGTAGATAAATTTTTACGTATAATTTTGAAATATTGTGGATTATTATAATTTTCGGAAACTTATTTCATTTGAGGTTCACGAGTAAGGCGTTCTGACCATACGAATTTGCAATCAGTCCGTACCGAGAGGGTATTTTGCATAGTTGTCAAAACGGTCTCGGCTTCTCGAACACGCCATCTCGCAACTTTTCCTGCTCGCAAATTTTCTTCCTGTCCGTCCGCGCTCGTCCTTCTTCTTATTTTGAGTGTGCGTGCTTTTCGAGAGGGTCGATCGATCATCGACGAAAGTCCAGCATATTCGCACGTCTTCTCTCATGTTTATTAATTATCGGCACAAGGTGCTAATATGCGGGGCCGCTGCGGTGAAATATACATTCGAGGAGAAGAGACTAGTGCAGTCCTTTGTAAGTGGCTTAACCCTTGCGAGCGCGACCAGCAGGGCCGCGCATGCATAATGCAAAGCCCGAGAACGTAAACAGACACGAGAGAAGAGCGAATTAACTCTCGAGCTGCATTAACATGCCGGCGCGCCTATTTATAATTAAACACCAACACACGCGTCATGCACGCACCGGCCGGCAAACGGAATAAATTTCCTGCAACTTGCGAATGCCGACTGCAACAATGGCGAATAAATTTCGGAGAGGTGTATCATCTTAAGTGCTCTCGATTGTGTCCGCGATAATGCTCTTGCGGTTTTCGACCTGACGGTTTGATGAAATTTCTACATTTCTAGAGGGGTAAATAATGTTGTCCTCAGAATTGCCTTGACAGTTTGTGTTGAATTTAATTGTGTAATGATCAACGTTTTTGATTATATTTTTAAGTTATATTTTATTTTATGATTAATTATTTTTTAACAGTTTAATATTTTTTTTATTATAATAAACATTAAAAGGTTTGGTACAAAATCTTCAATTCTTTATATCAAACAGAGAACTGCAAGGTTTAAATGATGATTTTAGCAAAATTTTTGCAAAATATTTAGCTGTTTATTGTTTTTATTTATTATAATTTAGACATTTAAGTTAATTTATTTACTTTATTCAATCAATCAATTTATTTATTTATTATTTATTATACATTACCTTGCAAAGAAAGAACAATCTACAAAAAAGGGTAACAATAGTGGAGTAATAGCATTGTTATCAATAAAAAAAATTATAAATTAACGCGGAAAACCAACTTTAATTATGAGTGTTGGAAAAGTCTAAATGGATTCCTGATTTTTATAAGTTTGGAAATTAAATAACTATTAATATAATAATTTGATACTGTATTTAATATTATAGTATAATTAAATATATCACAAAATTATCATTTATCTGAAGAATTCAGATATTCAAAATAAAATTTATTTAAAATTTATGTATACAGAATTAAAACAAAAACTTGTTAACAATTTTACCCTCATCCAATTTTAAATTTGAGGAGAATTCCTTTGTATTGTTATTGTTGTGACTTGTTAACAGTCAAATTGAAGCAATTAAAGAGAATTGGCCTTTGAGCCGAAATTCAATTTCTCCGTCAGTTTGTTGTCAAAACGAACGAGTGCGAGAAGCTGTTTCATGGATGAATTATGAATTTGCGAGAGCGACGAGAGTGCTCGGCGCATTTCCATCAGCTATGCTGTGCTGTGCGGAATTACGACGCGGTTTCTGCATTAGCGGTCGCGCCAATAAAATTTATGTCTCGCGGCGTAAACAGCAAAAGTAGTGTGCACAGTGCGGCAAGAGATGTATTATTTATTTTACGACTGGAAATATACGAGAGTCGCGTTTGATTAGTTTCTCCATCGCTTTCCGATAGATTGGGAGAGAGACAGAATGGAAAATGTGAAATTTGACTCGTGATCGAAAATGATATATTTCAATTGGTGGGCGATTTAATAATAATTTTATTTTTATTTCATTTTTATGTTCAAAATTTATGAGGAAACAAACTTTTCAGCAGCGCATCAGGTTAAGAATGTTGAATAAAATTGATATAAAATGTATTGAATTTTAAAAAGTCAATTTCTTTTCCCGTTTTAATTCCCTCTAAACTTTAAAATGTGCCCCTGGCATCAAAATAGATTAAAAAAATTATATAAATAGGAAAATTATTTAAAGTAAAAGAAATGGAAATGAAGAGGTTTTCCGCGTTGCAGAAAAATTGTTTTTCATTCTAAAACAAATGAAGAGCCATTTGTTTTTGAATAAAAAACAAAATTCTGCAATTTCCATGATCATCTCCTTGAGAGCCAACTTCTTCTATTAAATAAAAGAAATTCTAGAATTTATCAAAATTGTTAAAATGAAATGATTTTGCTTGTTTTGGAACAATTCAAATATGCTAAATTTAGAATCCATCATAATTAAATGAGCTTTAAAACAAATATTGCTTCCATTTGAATAACGAGAAAGCAAAATAGTGCAAAAAAATTAATGCACTGCGGCAGAATGCAAATGAGGCACTTGGACGATTGTTGCACTTCTACTCTTCTGCATCTGGCTGATGAGAAACGCATCATGTTTGCGTTTGGAAGTAACGAGACCATTATATTCTCGTGTTCAGCAGAAAGTGCATATTACATTGTTATCGAGGCCAGCAAGTAAACAGACTTCACGCTACGATTGGCATCTGAATGCATTCGCGAGAGATGCGTTGTGACGAGACGTACGGCGAACAACAAACAAATTTGCATCTCACTCTCGACTGAGTCAGCAGCAGCTTAAACCGACTGACTCGGCGAGCAAATAATAATAGATGAGTTGGGCGAATTATTATCATCGCAGCGAGTGAACGCGCGGCGGGTGAAGCGAGCCATGAGCGGCTGATTGCATTGTTCGCCTGTATGCGTTGGCAGCGATAAATCGCACGCCCAAGTGCGCCGCGCAAACACCACCTTGGCAAACGCAGAGGGGTGCACACGATCAGGTGCATCGCGATCAATGACTGTATCAATTTATTTGCACGACCTACAAAATTGATGATTTAGTCAAATTGTTAGTTTGCAAATGGAACACTCTTTATTTAGTATTATTTTCAATTAAATGTTTTTTTTTTATGAAGCAATCATTTTTTCATTCATAAAGCAACAAACTGCAAAACATGACTGTCAAAATATTTTTTTGACTAGGCGATCAAATTTATGTTCCGTTTAAATCAATGATATTTATTTATTTCTAAAATTATGTTCACTATAAAATAACTAATTAAGGTTCGCAGTCCACGGATTCCACCACTTCATTTGTAAAGACAAAACCTTCCATACGGGCCCGAGAAGGATGCGTGTGCAAATAATGCGACAAAATCTGCGACCAATACCACCTCGAGAAATGTGAAAACCGAGTGCTTTCCATCAACAACTACGCTCATATGGGAAAAGACAAAACATGACTTTACAATATGTTATTAAAATTTATAAATTGTTAAAAATATTAATTAAAAATAATTTTAATTTTTAAATTAATTAAAATTTTAATTGATATCAAATTTCGCTTGCATTAATTTAAATACTGAAGAATTGTACTCTGATGAGGTATTTTCAATAAAATATATTTTTGAATTTTGCTTGTTTTTACTGTTAATTTATCTTTTATTACAGTTTTAAATATGTGTGCAGTGGCAATTTTCAGTTTTTCGCACCGATTGCAGGAGGAAGGAGTCGACGCTCAAAAAATCCGATTCAGCAAAGTTTTCTACCTAGAGTGCCTACACCGAGTTTTCAATTTCATTTATTTTATGCCACCTCGCGAGCTGCTCACAGTTATCAGTTGACTCGCTTATTCATGGATTTCATGGTATTTACTTGAATTTTTTCTTTATATTTCCATAATTTCACGATTTTCTCACATGAAGAAGCCAGGCGAATCGGTGCTGGTCATTTTGCAACCGCCTGAGCAGCGAAAAAAACAATTTTCGAAAAAATGGGCCCTGAGGAGTGAAGTTCTCATCCTGCTGATGACCGTCAATCTCGCCTTCTCAGCTGGACTCTTTTTCCAATCGGTGAGATATTTTCATGAAAATATAAGTTATTTTGGTTTTAATAATGACGTCAGATGGCCGAGCGAATCGTGTTTTCTAGAGAGGTGGTAAAAGCGATGAAAAAAGTGGATAGACTTGAAAACGAATTGGTCAACGCCACTAGCATGCAAGATCAACAAATTGAAAAGGTGAGAAATAAATTGTCCCTAAAAAATGATATTTCAGAAAATAAAACCTCAAAGTGCGATGAAATTCAATTTCATTTGAATTTTTTCAGCTAAAAAACGACCTTCTCTGCACCAAAGTCCGTGAGTTCAATTCCTAATTTTAGTCACATAAATCTCTCAATTTGAAAAAAATATATTTCATGGATAATAATAGTACATTCGCCGCACGTTTGTGCGTACTTCGTTAATTGCCTGGAAAATTTCTATCACTAATAAATTTTTTGAACTTTTCAGGTACGGAGAACAAACTCACAACAATGAAAAGCGGAAATTCTTACTACTTTCATAACGATTCTATGGTGAGTCATCATTATTATTTGCTTATATTTCAAAAATTTAATTAACAAATTCAATTAGGTCAACTGGACAGAGGCTAAGAAATATTGCGAGCATAGCGGAATGCACCTGGCCACGATCAAAGATGAAAATGAGCTCCAAAGCTTCGGGACTACAGGTATAACTATTTGTGATCAGCTCAAGTAAAAGTTTAAGTGCAAATTAAAAAATTTAAAAAAAAAATATACTGATATCGAAGCAAAATAACTTATTTATAATATTTACACTTGTGTCTAATAAAATATTTTGATTTGAATAATATTTAATTTAAATTTGCTCTGCACAGATAATTTTTGGTTGTCGGCGTCCGATATGGGGCAGTCAGCCGGGCACTTTCTGTGGGGTGACGGATCTGAACTGAAGCACATCAGCCGTTGGTGGAAAGATGGAGAGCCGAATGCATTTGGCGCCGAAAGAGAGACTTGCGTTTCAATCTACAAGTCAAAACTCTTTGACCAGCCATGCAGTGATAAAACTTTTTTCGTCTGCCAACTCCCTGACTCGTGCAAATAACATAATTTTATTGTACTTATTTTTATAAATAAATTTAAATTAATTTGTTTCTAACTAGATTTATAAAAATAAAATAAAAATAAACTTATATTTAACAAAGACTTTAATTTAAATTTAAATTTTACATTATTTTTTAATAAAATTACTAAATTTTTATTTCAAATACTTTTTAATATAAAAAATAGAATTTATTAAAATAAGTTTAGAATTAATTAAATTTTTAAACTTATATAAATATCAGTGGCATATCCACTAGTCTCATATTATGGGAAAAATCGAATTGTAACAACGCTTGTCTCTTTGATTCTTTCTAATCATCACTAATTACATCCAGTCATTGTCTTTAAAATGAATAATCAAGTTTGTATTAATGTATCAAATGCCCAATAAAATAAATTTGAAATGTTATTATATAAAACTCATAGGCACAAATAAATGACTGACTTTGGAATTAGGATTTTGTTTATTTTTCCTTGTGAGTCACTTTTGCAGTTATCATAAATCTTTGGACGCTAATACTTTAAAACGAGATTTGGATCCTCATTAGTATGCAGAGAGCCGTTCAGCTTGAAGCACATCTGCATTATGGAATTGTCAATGCCTTCGAGAGTGCCTCCATGGCTCTCTTTCTCGCTGCTCGTCATCCTCGCCCTGGCAAATCTCGGCACCCTTTCTGCTATTCTCTATAAAATGGTAAGAAAAAGCATCAAATTTACTTTTAAATTTTCATCTCGTTTTTTTATTTTGACAGAAATACAAAGATCACGGCTGCAATGATGGAAATGAAATCGCGCTGGGAATGCTGAAGGTAAAAATATCCTGTGGAAATTTTAATCAAAATTATTTAAATATTTTCTTAGAGTGACGTGAGCAAAGTAGTTTCGGATGAAATTGAAAAAGCGGCTCAAAAAGTTGAAATGCGGCTACAGACAATTTTGATTGAAATTTCGAAAGGAGAAAAAGAAAGATTTGATCTCTTAATCCACCAGGTCTTTGATTAATTTTTAATGTTACATTAATTAAATATTAATGTTAAATTAATTTATTATTAGGTGTCAACGCTGCCGATTTTGGACCAGATTGACAAGTTTCAAATGAAATTAGAGCAAATGGAAAAATACGTCAAAAATAGTGTGAGTTTGCTAAGAAAAATTTAAAAGAAAAAAAGGAAACTGTAAAATTTCTATACTTTCAGCTGGAAAGTCAAACCTTCTGCAAAAAATCACGTGAGTTTTAGTCAAAATTAACACAAATTTATAAATCAACTCCTGCATTTCTTTCTCAGGGCCCCAGCTCGATTTGATTAAATTATCGAACGGGAAAAATTATTTCTTTGGCCAAGATTCAGTCGTAAGTTAAATCCTAAATTTTAAAATCCTAAATTTAAAAATAATAATAATTAAACAACAGATGGAATGGAAAGAGGCGCGGAAATTCTGTGAAGAAAACGACATGAATTTGGCGACAATCAAAACTGACGAGGAAATGAAATTAATTTCAGAACAGGCGGAAAAAATCCATCCAGGAGGTATGAATTTTTTTTTATTAGAACAATAATATAAATTTTTAAATTCCAGTTCAGTGGTGGTTGTCGGCGTCTGATATCGGACTGAAGGCTGGACGCTTTTCTTGGCTGGACGGAAGTGAATTAGGGGCGGAAAGTGAGCTGTGGGACGAGGGCGATCCGAGCTCCTTTGGTGATGATCATGAGACGTGCGTTTTTCTGCAGAAAGGAAAATTGTCAGATTTTCGCTGCCAAAACGTAAACTTTTTCTTCATTTGCCAATCTAAATATAATAATTATGATAAATAATGTAAAAAATATCTACTACATTTTCATGAAAATTGTGTAATTTTTAGCAAATAAAAGTTTTAACAAATTAAAAATTAAAACTAATTATTCATTATTTTCAAAAAATCATTTTTGGTCAAGCTGGAATATTCATTTTCATCATTTTCGTCAACTTAATAATCAAAATTTAAGCTATCAAATTTATTATAATTGTAATGAAAACTCTCCGAATTAAAATAAATTTGTGAAATTACAATATTGCAATGAAAACAGCAACAATATATGTCTGCATTGGCAACAGGGGAGAGTTAATAATTCCACAACAATGTCTATGAAAAGACGAGTTTCTCGCCCAACTTTTAATTCGTATTTTGATTTAATGCACAATGCAATCGGATTAAAATCGAACGCCCTCGATCAAAACAGACATTTGTTTTGTTCGGCTCGCTCTCGTTCCGTTGTCGGCGGCGGGTTTTAATTTCATTATTTGCGATGCAAATTATGTTAGAGCGGCGCCGCGCTTGTGTGTGCTCGCGTATAAACTATTTAGCAAAAAGCACATAAATTTTCCTACCAAAACGGATTATACCGCGCGAGCCAACGACGGCCGGCGTGGAAAATTTCCCCCGTAAATCATACCTGCCGTGAATCTCTCGTTTTTTTCGCGGTGCATTTTATTCGCGATTCCTTTTTTATTTCCACGCGCCGCCGAGCCGGGGACCGAAATTTATGTTCCTTCTTTCTTTAGCGGCCGCTTTAATTCCGTTTATTCGCAACCAGGCAGCCGGAGACGAGATAAAAGCAAACACGAAAAATAAATAATATAATAAAAATTTATGCACCTGCTTGTTGGGCGTGTCTCGACTCGCAGCCGCAAAACAAAGCGATTTGTTTCAATTTTGTGAGTGTCGAGGGTGCCTCGGTGGCGCCCTTTTTATTACACGGCTGTCAATCCATTTCAACTTTGGCCGCAACTTTTAATTATTGTCGCGGCGCTTCGCTTTTATTATCGGCTCAATCGTCCCTCCGATTTCAGTTTGAGAGCGGAAAATTAGCTGATAGGGGAAAAGCTAATTTAAATTTCGGTTTATTGATACTATTTTTAAAAATAAATTCTTTGTGTTGATTTAGATATTTTATCTGGAATTTGGAAAATAGTTACATTGAAGGGCAAAATCGGCGCCTATTAAGCTAAAATTATTATTTAGTTGCAAAAATTATAAAATAGGTGATTTTTCATCAAGTCTGGGTGATTCTAAATCGTAGATTTGACACAAAATTGACATATTTATTTGCATTTGTGCATTTAAGTTCTCTTTTCTTTTTATTATTGTTGTTTATTAGTCTAAAATTGTTACATTAAATCACATTGTTGAAAACAATTTACTTTATTTATCTGTGTTTCCGTTTTATCCAAAAATTCCTTTCTTTTCAAATAGATTTTTTTCAACAATTGAATGTTAACAATGTGATGTAACACAATTTGGACAAATAAACAACAATAATGAGTACAGTATAGGAGAGCAAATTTATCGGAATTAATAAAAATTTAATTAAAAAAACTTATTTATTTTTTTTTCCGTTTCTTAAAGTTTCAAATCTTAATTTTGAACACATGAAATAAATTGTGTTAAAATTCCGCGCTCTCGCGCGTGTAGCGACGGAAAAATCGGCGTGGGCGACAAAATATTTGTAATTGCGGCTCTAGCTGGCTGTGGACACTTTTTGCCAATGCGCACTCTTGCTCACTTTTTGCTCCTCGGTGTGTCCGCAGTGAGAGCGTGTCGGCGGCGCAATGGTCTCGTCGCTCTGCTGCTTTGATTGCCTGCAATTCCATCGGTGCTTTATGACAGTTTTAAAATTGCTTTCGCTCTCCTCTCTTTTTTACGCTGGCGCGCCGTGCAGGCCGCGGCGCTATTACGCGAATTACTCGCCGCACCTCTCGCTGCAGCCCCGAAAAACTTTTTGCCCCCCCGAAAAACTTTTTGCCCCCGCTCGGCGGCTTTTATTAATACGGATAGGTGTCATTTTTCAGCTGCACGACGGCCGCCGCGTGCGCCGCGATGTTGTAACTTTTCATTTGATGGCCGCTTTTTGTTCCGGCTGCGGCGCCGCACCCCTCGTGTGTGTGTGTGAAAGAGAGATTCACAAATTTAGTGGAAGCGCCCCGTGATTTGTCGAAATGGCTCAAAAGCATAATCGGTGGAAAATTTCCTGCTGAAGTCTACTTATCGTAATTTGGATATAAGTATTCTAAGATTTCATAGCTCTGGATTGAAACAAAGTAATTAAATAATCCTGCACAAATAATTTGATATTTCAAATACTTTAAATTGGGTTTTTTTCTGGAAGTAGATTAAGATTAAATATTACTAAAAAAAAAATGAAAAGGAAAATAATAGGAAATGAAAGGAAATAATAAATAATTATACCTCATTGTAATTCTAAAACTAAAGCTTGAGTGTGGAGACCTTGAAAAGCTCCTTCTCGAGAAATATCGCTCCATCATTGATATTATAATTAATAGAGTCAAACCTAAAATGAGTAAATTCATAGTTTAAAATTAAACCTGAAACTAGTATAAAGGCGCCTGATATTACTAAAATATAAAAATTCGAAATTTTCATGAAATACGTCTTATGTCTTATCTTATAAATTAATCACAAACCTTATTTTATTTTGTGTATCTTTTTTACTCTGTTCATTTCCTTGAGTTTTTCTAAATAAGTGAAATACAAGAAATTCCCAATCAATATATGGTTTCTAGTAATTAAATTTTTTGTATCCTGTAATGAAATGTACTAAATGTATCTCATAGACTTAAGTGCTATACAGAATTGCTTTATTAACAAAATTTTAATTTCAACGAAGTTTTGACAGCATTTGTTAATATTATTTTTATATTTATTAACTTTTTAGATTTCTTGCCATAATCGTATTTTAAATGAAAATAAAAAAATCATGAAACATGTAGTTTAAAAAATTTATATAATTAATAAATTTATAAATTAATAATATTATTAAAAAAAATTAAAATACAATAATAAATAAACAGTAAAATAATTTAATATTTAAGTTTAACTAACAATTTATACACAAATCTTTAAGTTTTTAATTATATAAATTTTATTTGCAACAAAAAATTAATTAATTTTCAAAATTCAAATATGTGCATAGATTTCTATGAATGCGGAGCTTTTCTATATAGAATTGTATGAAATAAGCAATAATTTTTTAATCCTTTTTTAACACTATCACCTGAAAAACGTTTTCACGTTTTGAAATTCAATAATCTTGTTTACAAGTCGACTTGATGCTTTCACAGCAACAGAGCAGCCGCGCTCACCGCTCTCTGCTGCGCCCTGGTGCCGTGTTTGTCGAACTAACCCTTCATCTCCCTTCTCGATAAATAACGTTTTCATCTCCTTTCCAAGCCAATTTTTCCATTTTGCTACTTTTAAAGCGACCGAGCGCACCTTCGGTAAAATCCAATCAACCAGGCCGATTGTTTCTTCATCCGAGGCCCGACCGTGTTTCGTTTTACGGCCACTCTTTCTCCTTCATTATTGGCCATAAATCTCGGGCGCGCCGTCTCTCGCGCTTTATCAAAATTTTTGCTGAATATATAAATCAAAGTCGTAAAGCAGCACGCGGCGGCACATTGCAGCCAGCAAAAGTGCATTCTACCTCCCTTCGCCGGCGATATTTTCCATTTTCCGGCACCACTCGCAGCGAAAAATTGCCACGCTCTGTGAAAATTGCATGCACTTTGTAACAACGTACGTAGCTTCGGTCTGTTCTTGTTAGAAAAATTCAGAGTGCAAATTGATGTCGTGCCTGGCATATGTATGGATCATGTTTTTTTTAGCCCACTTTTTTCATAATAAATGTAAAATAAAATGACATCAGAAAATTTAGCTTTTGTTTAAAAAAAAGGAACAAAGTCTTTAAAGTAAGTTAAGTGTGTTTGTTAAAATTGTTTCTGAACAATGAAATTTTGTCTCTCTGAAGCAATATTCAATTTTTATTTTCATCTTGTTAATTTTATTAAATTTAAAGATCCTCTCCGGTCATTTGTATTGCTCTCTATTCAGAAAGATTGCTAAATTTCGAGTATATCTTGTGAAAACACTATTTGAAAATTCCAAACCGTTGCGTCTCAATCAAAAGAAAACCTAAATACGAGTGATTCGCGCGAAAAACGTGTGAGAATTGAGTAGCCAATCAGATCCATCAGTTTGTTCCGAAAACTGCAGGTTTTTGTCACTTGTGGCGCTGCGATCGCTGATTTTTTCAAGTTTTCTGCATCGCCATGGGGCATTAGTGGCAAAATCAGCGATTGCAGCGCCAATGTGACCAAATTCTGTAGTTTTTGGAACAAACTGATGGATCTGATTGGCTACTCAATTCTCACGCGTTTTTCGCGCGAATCACTCGTTTTTTTTTTTTATTGGGACGCAATGGTTTGGAATTTTCAAATAGTGTTTTCACAAGATATACTCGGTAATTTTCAGAATAAAGAGCAATATAAACGACCGGAGTGGATCTTTAATTATCAAATATAATCGCCCATTTCAGATTATTCAGAAAAAATAATGAGTAATTAAAAAAAAAATCAAAATGTTTTCATTTTGCTAATTGAGGATTAAATTTTACTACAAAAGCGTAGCTTACATAAATTTGATTTCCTTTTTTGCTTTTGGATATTTTTTAAATCATTCTTCATAAATACAAATTTTTGCAAGAAATTATTAAAAAATGAATCTTTTTTTTCTTTTAACTTCAACACAAATTTTAATAATTTCTTTAAAAGGAAAATTACTTAAATGTTAAAATCTCTTTTCCAAATAATCAGACACTATTTTAAATTTTATTAAATAAGTTACCTCAATTGAATAAAATTTGATTGAAACTAGCTAAAAAAAATAATCCTTTTGGTGCATACATGAAAAAAAAAACTTTCTGCTTCTTTTCTGAGGCTGTTCGTCTCGACGCTGAATTGACCGCGCGCGCAAATAGCCATTCATTATTGAGCCGCTGAAAAAAGGGCAGAAAGAGATTACGAGGCTCTCGAGTGGTCGGTCGGTGCATTTCAACTGGTCAGCAGGCCTTTTCTTTATTTCTTTCTTTCTCGTTCTTTGAAGGCCTCTTTTAAGCGCTGTTTAATTATTTTCAACCGTCTCGCTCTGAATGCACTCGACTTTGCTAGCAACAACTTTTATTCATTTCTCCACGTGAAAAGATCCGGCACTGCTTTGACTCGTCGGCTAAATGGATTTGTCGGATCGCTTTGAAATTGATTTGAAACCCTCTCTGCGACTGACTGACTTACTGACTGGAGAGGAGATTGCAGAATGTAGAGAGAGAGAGAGAGAGAGAGAGAGAGAGAGAGAGAGAGAGAGAGAGAGAGAGAGAGAGAGAGAGAGAGAGAGAGAGAGAGAGAGAGAGAGAGAGAGAGAGAGAGAGAGAGAGAGAGAGAGAGAGAGAGAGAGAGAGAGAGAGAGAGAGAGAGAGAGAGAGAGTCACTTGAAACGAACGACGCACATAAGGCCCTCCTGCTTCCAACGGAATTTTCATTCGGAATTAAGTAAGTTGAGAGAGCGAGAGGCTGCCTAGGCCACCGAATACCACTATCAAGTACAAAAGCTTCAAACTTTTCATTCGAAAAGAAAATTTGCAGAATTTTCCCATCTGTTTACATATATTTTATGAAACCATTTAAGATGATTTAACAATTTTGTCAAGCGACGAACAAAAATAATAATAATTCATTTTGTTTGCATTTAGAGTGAAAGTGAAACAATTTATCGTTTTTTTAGTTTCAAATTATTATAAAATTTAATTTTTTTGCAAAATATATTATTTTCTGTAATTTTTTAATTTTCAACCATTTTCATTTCAAGTCGACATTGCAAGAATTGATTTAGTCTTTTTGAACATTTTGAAAGTCGCAAGATATGTACATTTTGAAAAGAAAATTATACCTCAATAGCAATGATATAAAATTTTTTAAAAATTATATATAATTTTATTTATTTATTAATAATTAAACTGAACAGTATTTTAAATCTCTATTATAAATTTAATATTTTAATCAAATTTACTTGTATTATATTGATTTGATTTAATGTATTATTATGATTTTTATGAAGTCTTTTTATTCCTGTTTCCTAAATAAACATTTATAGAATTGACAGCTCAATTTTAATCATTCATATTATAGGAGATACATAAATTGTACATATCAACAACTAGATCATCGTCAATTGTGTAGGAATTTTTACTTTTCTTTTGACTCTCAACTAATTAAATTCTTTTTATTAATAGATTAGTTCTGTGAATAAAACCGAAGTCTTTTGCTTGCCCTAGAAGATTGAGTAACACTTTATTACTTTAATTAATTTGAAATTGACTACACAAATTAAGTGACAACAATTACAACAAACACCACATAACTGGCAGAGAGAGGAAAAGAAGTGAGGTCTATGAGGTTGTCCTGTGCCCTTGCATTACAAAGTCCGACATCCCTGTGGTTCATGGTGGTTTGAATTTAAAATCGACTTTTCCTCGATGGGTTTTTGTGAGTTGTTTATTGTTTGAATTAAATGTCAAATTTTGTGTTAAAAATTGTTATTTGGAAGAAAAAAAATGTTCATTAATCATTACAATAATTTTTTTCACAGAAAATTGTCAATTTGAGAGCAAAATAATTTTTGAAAAAATAATTATTTTTGTTCTAATTTTTTTCTCAAAATGTTTACACGGCTCATGAATTATGGCTGCAGCCCGCAGCCGAAACATGTAAAGCAGGATATATTATTGTTTTTCTGAAACAATAAACAACTCACAACAACCCATCGAGGAAAAGCCGATTTTAAATTCAAATCACCACGAATCAACCCTCGATCGTGAATTTCTAAAACAAAATCCCTGTGGTTGTTTTTACTTCATTTCAGCACCATTTCCTTTGCACTTGAAACAACCCACAATGTCATTGTTACCGCTTATTATTTATTTATTTAATTGCGTGTTTAAATAAATTGATATGGTCAAATGTTTTTTATAATTTGATCATTTATAATGTTAACAATTGCATTGCCTTTTTACAATTTTTGTAATAGAATTGATCGAAATTCTTGCCAACCAGAAATGAATGAAGGCCCTGAATTTTAGTAAAATTACGTCATACCTTGATTAGTGGAGAATAAATAACAATGAAAATAAAACTTTTTAACATCAAAAACATAATTCAATGTATGTGATTTAGAATTCATCATTGATTTATTCACAGAAAAGAATGACCGAGAAGAATAAATAATAAAGAAAAAATTATTATTTTGTTGCCCGCGTGCAACATATGCAATAATTAGACAAAAATTTTAAAGTCTAAAAATATGTTAAATATTTTGAGTCCAAATCACTTTGAAGCAAATAGAAATAAACAATTTCGCCGAGCTTAACCTAATTTTAAATCACAGCAGCACGCTTTTAAAACCGACAATAACTGTGTTTTACGTTGGATCACCATAGTTCAGAATTAATTTCGCCGGCGCGCGAGTTTTGCCGTGTTAATAATTCGCGACGTCATAACCGAAATGATGATCGCACGTATCCCATTAGCCGCGCACATGCAGCTCTGCTCGCGCGCGCGTCGCGTTGCAAATATAAATTAGAGTTTCACCGAGGCAGTGTGTGTAATTACTCGGCTCCCACTCAGCAGCGGACAATGAGCATAAATACGCCGGTGTTGCATTCTACTGTAATAATGTATAATTCAAGCGGGTGCGGCCGGCGCGCATAAATCTCTGCCCTCAGCAGTCACGTGCTCCAGACCAGAGGTGCGCTCGAGTTGCTTTCGACTTTGAACACGAAGCTATAAATTAAACCTTGGCTGCGCTCGCAAGATAATTGAATTTTGATAAAATTTTAGTGCACCGAGAGCAGCGCAGTCAATTTTAGCGCTTAAAGTTAATTCGCTTTGTTTGGCAAAATTGGCTGTAAAATTTATGCACCTGCAGCGATATCAATCAAGTGTTGATAGATTGATTGAAAGATTGGAAGTGAATGACATATTAAAACTGATTAGATTGCGCACATTAAATACAGAGTTGAAATATCATTTAATTTTTGTTTGCAGACAAATAAATTATATTTTTTGTGCACAATTTTTATAAATCTTTTTAATCGCAATTTAGCAATCTAAATAAATTTAGGGATCCTCACATAGGAGCAGAGAGATCTTTTATTTAGAAATTCACTTCTTAAATTTTATGTATGTATTATTAATATTATTTGTAAAATTATTCGTTGAGCAAAGAATCGCGAATAAGTAAAAAATTTATGTTTTAATAAAAATTAATAAAAATGTACAGCAAAACATTTAACGCTGAATTATTTTGATAATGATTACATGAAATATTTTGCAAAATTAAAGTAATTAATTAAATTACTGATTTAAGAAATTGAGGCATTTAATTACTAATAAAGCATTGTCCTCTGCAGTGAGAGTGCTTTTCTTAATTGAATGATGATATCACGACTGGCTGATTTTTCAAATGTCAACCGCAGTAGCACTTCCACTTTTCGGTACCCTTTGTCTGTCTGTGGGACAAGTGATGGATGGGAACGATTATTAATTTGGGCGGAGTGGAAACGCTCACGTGGCAATTGGTTGAAAAGATAAAATAATTGATTCCGCTAGGCCATAAAATTTTAATAAGTCTTGAATGATGTAAATATTCCAAGATTTGATTGTTGACATTTCAAAATAATTTATTTTATTAATATTATTATCATGAAATTATTATATTAATTAATTCGCTGGATTATTGTTCCAGATGGATGAAAACCCACAGAAATTGTTATTAATAATTCTTTACTACGTTAGGGACTTTTTGTTTATATGTAATATTTTAACCACTTGAAACTTTGTAATTAACAAATCTAATTGCGCGAAAATTTTAAAAATGCGCTTAATAAAATACATTTAAAAAAATAATATTATAATATAGTAAATAATAATTAAATATAAATTTGATTCTTTATTTCTTCTTTAAATATTTAAATAATGTGTTAAAACAAGTGTAATTTTTTTTAATAAACATTTTAAAGTCAACAATTTTTAAAAATATTTTAGTTCTGTTCTGCAACAAAGCATCTCATTTTCCATTTCGCTGAGCAGAAAGTGCAAAATCAAAGAAGGTGCTGTTTTTTGCGGTGAAGCGTTTTTCTGCGTGATCAATCTTGGCGGAGCGCCGGCGTCAAATTTAAAATTCAATCTTTCAGCGAAAATTCGGTGGCGGCGTGAGCGATGTGGGTAAACAAGAGTTTCGGGCGGATAATGCAAAGGGCTGTTGCTTTTCCACCTGCGCGCGCGAAATATGAGCAGGCGATAAAATTGTTTGATGGAAGCTGCGATGCTGATGGGGCGCCGCCGTCAAATCTGTGACGCTCTAGCTCGGCGGCGCATAAAACGCGCGCGGCGCGTTTCTCGTCGTAAAAAAACAAACTACCACGCCTCGTCGTCCAAATGATATGCAAATTTTTAGAAATGCTCTCTCTCTCTCGTATAATATCGCGCACGTATATAAATTCCGCCTCGTCAGGCAGTTTGCACGGGCAAAAGCAGCACGTATGGGCAAAGAGGGCCTTTTCCATCATCATTTTGACGCCTTTCTCGCTGCGCTGATGGATAATTAAAAGCAGCGCGAAGCTTCTGAATTTCGCCTGATGGGCCATATTACGTTAAAAGCAAAGCCAGCTTTCCACCCGCCTTTAAGATGAGGTAAATTAATCATTAAAATGCGACTAAAAATTATAATACAAATTTTAGAGTGTCTTCAATATTAAAACAATAAAACAAGCATCAAATTGATTAAAAAATTAAATGAAATTGTGATTAAATTTAAAAACTAGCAATAAGTACCTACTATGGCCCAGTTTGAGATTGGGGAATGGGAATTGAGCTGGAGTGTTAAAAAGCATTATTATTTTCCTGATTGTCTCATTACAAATAATTTATTTTAAAATTTTATATCTATTATTTAAAAGCACTACCTTAGAAAATTAAAAAGTCTTTGTGTTTTAAAGTTTTTATAACAGTTGTAAATTTTAAAATTAAATCCCACCTTTCCAAATGTTTTTTCAACAAGTCCATAAATAGACAAGCAAACATTATAAACGGCGTTTTTCCGTATACGTGAAATGAGCGCCTATCAGTCATGCCATAAAACTTAATCTAAAAGCGCAGGTAGAAAAAGCTAATTAGTGAACAGAGCAATCCCAAGAGGAGAGCGCAAGGCTATCCTCATCTCTCTCTCTCTCACGTTATCTAATCTAATCTTATATTTTGATTCGTATTCAATTTGCCCAGGTCGTCATTCCACTCAGCCACCCGAGCACAAATGGCCGCTCGCGCGCTGCTCCTGCTGGCCCTCGTGCTGGCCACCGAGGCCGCCGTGCCGAGGGTGATGAAGATCAAGCCCCTGGGCCGGGCACCCAAGTCGCTGACCAGAGACCTCAGGGTCCCCGGACCTGAGGAACAGGCCCTCACCGAGCATCTCACTGGACCCTACGAGACCGAGGCCACCTCCTTGTGCAACCAATTCGTTCTTGCCGACTGGGGCTACTCGACGGACATCAACAATCCGGCCGCTGAAGAAGCCCTGGTTCGTTTTTTAATTTTTATTTTAGAAAAATTAATTAATTAATGAAATCTAACTAAAAATCCAAATAGGAGAAACTAATATTTTAATTAAGTCTTGAAAATTAATTTTTTTTCTTCAGCTAAACGAGACCCTGAGGTTCGCCGCGTTCTCCCAGCAGCAGTGGGAAACGTACTTCCGCGACGCCAATTGGGAAACTTACGAGCAAGCGGATGTCAAACGTCAGGCCATGTTCCTCTCCGTCCTGGGCACCGCCGCTCTTGACCCTGTAGCACTTGAGCAGGTAAAAATTTGATTTAATCTGACATTTAATTTTGTAGCATTTTATCTCTCTCGAAAAATGTACACTCTTATCAATTTTACAACTTCTACAACTGTCGGTATGTCTTTTGTTTGCTGATAACAAAAAGCTCGAGGGTATTACCCAGGGACACTTATTTATTTAATCTCGGGTTATAAGATAAGGACTTTTGAATATTCACGCAAAGTTTAGTAAAATATTAAAATAAAACTAAAATTAAAATAATGATTTAAATGAAAAAAAATCGTATGTTTTAGTACAACAAAGAGATTACCACAATGACTGGCATTTACGGCGCGGCTCGTATCTGTCCATACACAAACCAAAACTGCGACATCGCCACAGAAGGCATCCGTCTTGAACCGGGTTTGAATTTAAAATAAACTTCTTTTATAAATATAAAAGAAAATTTAAATCTCGTCATGTAGATATGGAGACTGTCATTTCGGGATCGCGAGACTATGAGGAGCTCAAGTACGTGTGGTCGCAGTGGCGTGACGCGTCCGGCGCCAAAATGCGCACCAACTATCAAAACTACGTCACCTTGAGCAACCAGGCTGCCCAGGCTAATGGTTAATTTAATAATTTTTCTTATAAATAAAGGTCAAGCTAGAATTTTTCCATCAGGTTACGCTGACATGGGTGAGATGTGGCGTGCCGACTTTGAGACGCCCAACTTCCAGGCCGACATACAGCGCCTGTGGCTCGAGGTCAAGCCCCTGTACGACAGGTTGCATACCTACGCCCTGGCCAAGCTCAGGGAGGTCTACGGCGCGCAGATCCCCGACGGACCTTTCATTCCGGCGCACATTCTTGGTAATTTTAACGCTTGCGATTAATCGAAAAAATTATTTTATTTTAATAATTGTTCCCAGGAAACATGTGGGCTCAGTCTTGGGACAACATTTACGACATTCTTGAACCTTTCCCGAACGCGACCAAAATTGATATTACCCAGGCCATGATTGATCAGGTGCGTGAATTATTGATTTTTGTTCTCAGAAATAATAAATTCATATTCAGGGTTATGATGTGCCCCGAATGTTTGCGGTGGCCAACGAGTTTTACACCTCTCTAGGTTTGGAACCGATGGAAATGTCATATGGTGACCTGGCCATCATTGAACAGCCCGATGACCGCGATATTGTCTGCCACGCTTCTGCCTGGGACTTCTGCGATGGACAAGACTTCAGGTAGGATATTTTTAAATCAAAATTAATATTTTTTAATAAAATAAATATTTAGAATAAAGATGTGCACCAATGTGGATGAAGAAGATTTTATCACCGTCCATCATGAGCTTGGCCACATCGAGTACTTCATTCTCTACAAAGACCAGCCTATCACCTTCCGCAAGGGTGCCAATCCTGGTGCGTATTTAAAAAAATTGGTAATGTTATAGTACGCGCGACGAGTTTATTCATTAGTTGGCAGACCACTTAAGCTCCCATGTGAGTGAGTGAGTGAGTGAGTGAGTGAGTGAGTGAGTGAGTGAGTGAGTGAGTGAGTGAGTGAGTGAGTGAGTGAGTGAGTGAGTGAGTGAGTGAGTGAGTGAGTGAGTGAGTGAGTGAGTGAGTGAGTGAGTGAGTGAGTGAGTGAGTGAGTGAGTGAGTGAGTGAGTGAGTGAGTGAGTGAGTGAGTGAGTGAGTGAGTGAGTGAGTGAGTGAGTGAGTGAGTGAGTGAGTGAGTGAGTGAGTGAGTGAGTGAGTGAGTGAGTGAGTGAGTGAGTGAGTGAGTGAGTGAGTGAGTGAGTGAGTGAGTGAGTGAGTGAGTGAGTGAGTGAGTGAGTGAGTGAGTGAGTGAGTGAGTGAGTGAGTGAGTGAGTGAGTGAGTGAGTGAGTGAGTGAGTGAGTGAGTGAGTGAGTGAGTGAGTGAGTGAGTGAGTGAGTGAGTGAGTGAGTGAGTGAGTGAGTGAGTGAGTGAGTGAGTGAGTGAGTGAGTGAGTGAGTGAGTGAGTGAGTGAGTGAGTGAGTGAGTGAGTGAGTGAGTGAGTGAGTGAGTGAGTGAGTGAGTGAGTGAGTGAGTGAGTGAGTGAGTGAGTGAGTGAGTGAGTGAGTGAGTGAGTGAGTGAGTGAGTGAGTGAGTGAGTGAGTGAGTGAGTGAGTGAGTGAGTGAGTGAGTGAGTGAGTGAGTGAGTGAGTGAGTGAGTGAGTGAGTGAGTGAGTGAGTGAGTGAGTGAGTGAGTGAGTGAGTGAGTGAGTGAGTGAGTGAGTGAGTGAGTGAGTGAGTGAGTGAGTGAGTGAGTGAGTGAGTGAGTGAGTGAGTGAGTGAGTGAGTGAGTGAGTGAGTGAGTGAGTGAGTGAGTGAGTGAGTGAGTGAGTGAGTGAGTGAGTGAGTGAGTGAGTGAGTGAGTGAGTGAGTGAGTGAGTGAGTGAGTGAGTGAGTGAGTGAGTGAGTGAGTGAGTGAGTGAGTGAGTGAGTGAGTGAGTGAGTGAGTGAGTGAGTGAGTGAGTGAGTGAGTGAGTGAGTGAGTGAGTGAGTGAGTGAGTGAGTGAGTGAGTGAGTGAGTGAGTGAGTGAGTGAGTGAGTGAGTGAGTGAGTGAGTGAGTGAGTGAGTGAGTGAGTGAGTGAGTGAGTGAGTGAGTGAGTGAGTGAGTGAGTGAGTGAGTGAGTGAGTGAGTGAGTGAGTGAGTGAGTGAGTGAGTGAGTGAGTGAGTGAGTGAGTGAGTGAGTGAGTGAGTGAGTGAGTGAGTGAGTGAGTGAGTGAGTGAGTGAGTGAGTGAGTGAGTGAGTGAGTGAGTGAGTGAGTGAGTGAGTGAGTGAGTGAGTGAGTGAGTGAGTGAGTGAGTGAGTGAGTGAGTGAGTGAGTGAGTGAGTGAGTGAGTGAGTGAGTGAGTGAGTGAGTGAGTGAGTGAGTGAGTGAGTGAGTGAGTGAGTGAGTGAGTGAGTGAGTGAGTGAGTGAGTGAGTGAGTGAGTGAGTGAGTGAGTGAGTGAGTGAGTGAGTGAGTGAGTGAGTGAGTGAGTGAGTGAGTGAGTGAGTGAGTGAGTGAGTGAGTGAGTGAGTGAGTGAGTGAGTGAGTGAGTGAGTGAGTGAGTGAGTGAGTGAGTGAGTGAGTGAGTGAGTGAGTGAGTGAGTGAGTGAGTGAGTGAGTGAGTGAGTGAGTGAGTGAGTGAGTGAGTGAGTGAGTGAGTGAGTGAGTGAGTGAGTGAGTGAGTGAGTGAGTGAGTGAGTGAGTGAGTGAGTGAGTGAGTGAGTGAGTGAGTGAGTGAGTGAGTGAGTGAGTGAGTGAGTGAGTGAGTGAGTGAGTGAGTGAGTGAGTGAGTGAGTGAGTGAGTGAGTGAGTGAGTGAGTGAGTGAGTGAGTGAGTGAGTGAGTGAGTGAGTGAGTGAGTGAGTGAGTGAGTGAGTGAGTGAGTGAGTGAGTGAGTGAGTGAGTGAGTGAGTGAGTGAGTGAGTGAGTGAGTGAGTGAGTGAGTGAGTGAGTGAGTGAGTGAGTGAGTGAGTGAGTGAGTGAGTGAGTGAGTGAGTGAGTGAGTGAGTGAGTGAGTGAGTGAGTGAGTGAGTGAGTGAGTGAGTGAGTGAGTGAGTGAGTGAGTGAGTGAGTGAGTGAGTGAGTGAGTGAGTGAGTGAGTGAGTGAGTGAGTGAGTGAGTGAGTGAGTGAGTGAGTGAGTGAGTGAGTGAGTGAGTGAGTGAGTGAGTGAGTGAGTGAGTGAGTGAGTGAGTGAGTGAGTGAGTGAGTGAGTGAGTGAGTGAGTGAGTGAGTGAGTGAGTGAGTGAGTGAGTGAGTGAGTGAGTGAGTGAGTGAGTGAGTGAGTGAGTGAGTGAGTGAGTGAGTGAGTGAGTGAGTGAGTGAGTGAGTGAGTGAGTGAGTGAGTGAGTGAGTGAGTGAGTGAGTGAGTGAGTGAGTGAGTGAGTGAGTGAGTGAGTGAGTGAGTGAGTGAGTGAGTGAGTGAGTGAGTGAGTGAGTGAGTGAGTGAGTGAGTGAGTGAGTGAGTGAGTGAGTGAGTGAGTGAGTGAGTGAGTGAGTGAGTGAGTGAGTGAGTGAGTGAGTGAGTGAGTGAGTGAGTGAGTGAGTGAGTGAGTGAGTGAGTGAGTGAGTGAGTGAGTGAGTGAGTCTCACTGGAGGTCGTCTTGCCCCATTCTGAACCTATCCCGAGGGCCCCTATTCTTACCAGCAGTCCCCTACAATAAGATTGTAGGCAAAGATTTGCGTCGCGCGTGCTATACATATTGCCGAGGAATATATGATGAAATATTCGGTTTTCTTAACAATTATACCGTCACCAGTATTGTACGCGTGACGAAAAACCAGTATTGTATGTGCGACGTAAAACCACTATTGAATGCGCAACGTGATACTTTTACATGGGAGCATAAGTGCTGCCAACTTATAAAAAAACACGTCGCGCGTACTATAACATTACCAAAAAATTCATAGTTCAACAGGTAAATTTATTATTAATTTTAAATAAGGATTCCATGAGGCGGTTGGAGATGTCATCGCCCTGTCTGTGAAAAACCCTCAGCATTACGCGACCATCGGCCTGCTTCCCGAATACACAGACTCGTATGAAAATTCCATCAACACGCTGCTGCGCTTTGCCCTGTCCAAGGTTGCTTTCTTGCCATTTGCGGTGCTCATTGACAGCTGGCGTTGGGAGGTTTTCTCTGGAGCCACACCTGAAGCCAATTGGAACACGCGCTGGTGGCAGCTCAGGTGATTTTGTTTTAATATATTTATTCTAATAAATGTTCATGGTTTTAAATTTTATGATATATAGCTATGAGAAGGTTTTATTCAATATTCTAATTACAGCTTTGTTACATTTAATTATTTAAAAAAAAAATGAAAAAGTTGTTTCTAATATTTAAACTTTGTGATGTAGAGAAGAGCTGCAGCTGGTTTCTGCCCCTGTTCCGCGAACTGAGCAACACTTTGACCCTGGCGCAAAGTTCCACGTTCCTGGAAACTCTCAATACATCTCGTAATAAGGACAAAAATCCACCCGTTTTTCTTATGTTTCATGAAAATTAATTTCCTTAGCTACTTCATTGCGCACATCCTGCAGTTCCAGCTGCACCGCGCTCTGTGTATCGAGGCCGGACAATACGACCCTGCTAACCCGGACGTCAAGCCACTGCACACCTGCGATATCTACAGGTCGACTGCCGCCGGCACCAGGCTCAGGTGAGACGAAAAAGGGGAAGATTGATTTGTGTTTGCAAAAATAATTTAACTCTTAAAGCAACCTATTTGCTTTTAACAAACAATGTGCGTTGGGTATAAGTGGATATGCTTTTGGTATTTGAAAGTGAATTTTTTTTTAAATAATTAAAAATCATTTGATTGATATACATAGATTTTAAAAATTATTGTCAGTTTTTAAATTTCAGAACCAAATTTTAAAATTAAGAATTTTATTTTTTTATTCAATCTGTGTAGAAACGGACTGGCGCTCGGTGGCTCTCTTCTTTGGACCGAGACGCTTCAGCAGCTGACAGGCGAGACTCAGCTGAGCGGCACCGCTCTTCTTGAATACTTCAAGCCCTTGTTTGATTTCTTGGAGCCCGTTCCTGAAGTTTCCCAGCCCCAGCCTCTGGTTGGTGCCCAGGAAGACCCTCCGACGGAACCCGTTGACCAAACAGTTCCTATCGTCGTTGGTGCCGTTCTCGGTGCTGTTGTCGTCATCGCCTTGGTCGCTTACTTTGTCAATCAGTACCGCAACAGAAACAAGGATTAAGGAGCTCTCTATGCTTTTTTTTTAAGATAAAGATTTTTGCATGGTGTTGCAATATGGTTTGATCAAATCAAAGTTCTTCGTTCGGAGTATTTGTAAACCTTTTGCTCAATAAATAAAAAATTTACACAAGCTTAATAAATCTTGATAATTTTCATTTCTATTGGCATTGATTAAGTAAGGACGACCATTGAAAAAAAATCCGGTAAATATCCACAAAGAACCTTGGTTGATATTAATGCTTTGTTTTCGTTCCGGTGGCTTATCATCATCGGCTGGATGTGTTGCTGGGAATAATAGATTAGACCGAGGATTAATTTCTCCTGATCACGAGATCCGCCTTATCACCTTTTGTGTGCCTGCTGCCTTTGATATAGATTTCTATTTTCCAAGCAACAATAAAAAAAACCATTTCCTTTGAAAGGAGTTTTAAAGAAAAGTGTCAACGTGGCGAGCAATTCGATTGCTCCGATCGATCGCTTTTTGTAACCTTTGATTCCCATCCGCTCATCCGAGGCTCTCTCGCTCCCGCGCGCGCCACCCCGATGACGTTTTATTGAATCCAATCGTCCCCCGGGAGGTGGAGAAGCAAGCCCAGTGTGTGTTGAAGAGGTATCGGAAGTAATTGCATTGTTCTTTTTTTAAACTCCCTTCGGTGCATCCGAAAAATAGCAGCGGCAGTAAAACGAATTGCAGAGGAAGAAGAAGCGCGATAAATCAATATTTTTTTTAGTGTGTTTATGCGTATGGAAAAATGTAAGGGATGCGAACAGGAAAAATTATGTTGCTACATAAAGGGGACGTGGAATAAATTCGAAGGGAGGCTGAAATTCAATTTTCATATTTCTCACTTCCAAAATTTCCCTAAGGTGATGAAATCATATATTTTTCTATAGAATAGAATAAAATGTTCTATTCTCTTGGCTGTCTTTGATGACAATTAAATTTTTTTAATTTTTATTTAAAAAAAACGTTTGTTAGAAACAAATTAAGACCTTTAAAATATTCACGCATCAAACAAAAATTGATAAAATATTTTGTTATACAGAAAGTTTTTAAAATCTGTAAAAAAAAGTTGGCATTTAAAGAGGGAATGAAATCGATTAAAAAGCTGGTACTTTTTGATAATTATAGTAAAAAAAATGCTTGAGGAGTCACACAATAGGCTCTGAATAGTGGTGGGAGCAATAAAATTGTGACATTTGTTTTAACATTTTTAAATTTTAATTGAGATAAGCCCTTGTTCTTATTCAATCTTGAAAATACATTCTATTATAATATAAAATTTAAATTTGGTCCAATTTTTCAGCTCATTCTCCATAATGTCATCGCTTCTGCATTATTACAATAGACCTTTTGAATGTTGGGTTAACATTTTCAACTTCAGACAAGCTTCCTTGTTCTAAATACGCACATTTCATATTTAGTGTCGGGGTGGCCTTAAGCACGTGTGCACAAGTGGATCGGGAATAAAGTGCTGTCGAGAATTATGAGGCAGAACGTGAGACTATGGCAGGGAATCGCGTTTCCAGCGTGCCATTTGCTCGGGATTTAGTCCGGCATTAGCAGAAATGCGCGCCCCGCCATAAATTATGCAAACCGAGGAGCAACACACGTGCTTCTGTTTTGTTTGCGATCTCTTTCTCTTTTAAGACGGCCGGGGCGACCGGCAATGGGGGATCACGTGTGCATTTATATTTCATTTGAATTCCTCTCGTGGCCCCGACCGGCCGCTCTTCTATCGAGTCAGGGCACGTTTGTTTGGCTTTCGGGAAAATACAATAAGCTGCTTCTGATTCCGACCAAAATCCAAACAAATCTATTTCACTCCATAGAAACGTTGAGACCGAATCTCAAGGGAGTTGAAAAGGAGCGGAAAAAAGGGAAGGATTTGTGGGTAAAAATTTGCATGAGGTGAACAAATATTAAATTAACAATTTATTTTTACATTGAAATCATGTGCAACTCATAAATTATGCTTAAATGAATTTAAAAATATTTAACAAGTAAAAGTGGAAGAATTTAATAAAAATAAATATATTAATTATTTTAGCAGACCGAAATTTGAATGAAAAATGAATCAATCAACTCTTGATTGTTTCATTTTGCGCTCCTCCCCCAATCAAATTTGCGTTTCAAGTGAGGGGCGATCTCGTTTTATTAAAATCGGCTGCATCTCTGTCGTTTTGTTGCGCGAGAAGGCGACGAGGCAGGATATTAAAAAGACTTTGCGGAAGGGTGTGCTCGTCGTGCATGCAGCACATGAAAGGAAAGCGCGCCGGCGAAATGCGCTCTCATAATGGCATCTATCTCTGTGCTCGTCACATCAGCAGCCCGAGGTGCAACACACGAGATATTTTTTGCTCATCCGATGCAAACACGGCGTGACGCGCCCTCGATCACCTCTGACACTCGGGTTCAACAAACGCTAAATATTGCATTAACAGAGAGTTTCCTGATAATTGCGATTATTATTTTTTGCTAGCCATATGAAATGAACAAGTAAAATATGAACTGTAATTTATAATAGTAAATATCTATAATTTTTTCTTCCTTATAATCAGATTATAAAGCTATATATGCGATCTGGTGTTAACAATGTGGGGAAATTGGCCGATCGGGGTTTTTTAAAATTTTCAAGAGAACCATAAAACAAATTATCTGCTCCAATTTTCATAATCCACTTATTCCAGATTCCAATTTTTGAACATAAGTTTAGCATTTTATTGTGGCTTTTATGTGAGAATAAATTGTGTAAACCTCAATCTTGCGCCATTGCAAACAATTAATAGGATGACTTTGCTATTGCACGCAAAAACGTACAATAAAATGAAACCGCTTGTGTGGTTTTTTAGTTAATTTATAATTCAATTTAAATAAATAAAAGTAAAATTAACGTTTTAAACAGAATATACATTTATTTAATTTTTATTGTAAAATATATTATTATTAATTTTTTATTTTTAAATTATTTAATTTTTTTATTTTCAATTAGAACAAATTTTTACAATACTTACTATTATTATTGTAGTTTTATTTAATTATAAAATAAAATAGTAACAAATTTAAATATTATCCATGCGACCACGATCATGCACATACAATGTAGTCAAAAGAAAAATTTCTTGATTATAAATTTTATATTAACTTTAATTTTCAGACTACTAGCACTAAGATTTTTTCCAGAAATTACAGTGTTTAAAACAAATAAAATATACCTCTGCCCCCAAACCAAAGATTGTTTCAGGCATTCCAGGCCTTTTGTCAGAAAAAAAAATAAATAATGAAGGAAAAGTTGTTAGTATTTTAAACAATAAATAATTAATTGTTTAATAGAGAAAAAAATTAATTTCAATTTCTACGTTTATAATATAAGTATTTTATGAATTGAGAATAATTTTTGAGTATTGAAATTTTTAGTAACGTTGGATTTAAAAAAAAAAAATCATCTATTTTTGATATGGTTTCGGAAATTATACATGTACACATATAAAATGATTTTAGTAGGGAAGGTTGCAAAATTTTGGTGCAAGCTTATTTAAAGATTTATATAAAAATGAAA
Source organism: Neocloeon triangulifer (assembly GCF_031216515.1). Lineage (NCBI taxonomy): Eukaryota > Metazoa > Arthropoda > Insecta > Ephemeroptera > Baetidae > Neocloeon > Neocloeon triangulifer. The sequence goes on from NW_026775545.1 coordinate 389,928, forward strand.
TGTGGATATTTATTTCAGGGGCTGGTGACGTCGACAAATAATTTTAGAAATTTCATCCAATTACCGGCGTGTGTGTGTCAACAGCACACAGCGGGTCAACCCAAGTCCAATTCGCGACCGACGCCGATAAATCACGCGGTTTAATAAAACAAAAATCAGGGTTGACAGTCGGAATGGGCCATTAAGATGACTATCGCCGACCGGAGCGAAAAAACACACACACACATTCTTTTCCATTGCATTTATGTGCGCGCTCGGCTGCTCGTCGAGTTATAAATCAAGAGCGGCGCATTAAGTTATTTCCTGCTCCTTTTATGGAATTATAGAAAAATTCATTCATTTCGCATGGGCAGACAGAAAGGATGGTCATTATTCTAATGCACCTCGGCCACCGGTAGCAGGAAACGCGCCCGAGAGCAGAGACCCACCCTCGGCGCGATCTGCATTTTCACTCTTCGAACGCACGCGAACTTTATTCACTCAGATATCTATCGGAGGAAAAAAAAACCACCCACACTCGGCTGCTAATCCATAATGCATAAACTTAACAGCTGCAAAGAACTGCGAACCCCGGCACGCTCTCCGACGAGTCCGACTGTCTGTTTTGACTCGTGGAATATATAACAAAAAGCGAGAGGGAGGAAAACGCTGACAAGCACCCTCGGGTCTGCACACACGTCTGGAATTTTTAAAAGCCATAATCAAGTTGTAAAACTATTATACCCATTCTGGAAAGTGGATACACAAAATTATTTTTGATTTCACCATGGCAGATGGGGCTGTTTTGATCTTGGACGTTTTAGCTCAATTCTTCCTGTAGTGGTGTTGCCGTTTTTTTTCCTTCCGAAAATTCACCTTTTTTAATAAAAAAATTTTGGTATGCATTTTAAAGTAAATAAAATGATATTAATAATAAAAAAGTGAGTAAAATAAAAAATTGATTTCAAACGAATTGACTTTTTATACAATTTTTTAAGAGCCGTGAGCAGTCCAATTCTATTAGAAATTGTCTGAAATCACCTTTCAGTTGCTTATTTTTCCTTACGCAATCCGAAAGTGTTCAAAATGAATTGCATAATATATTAGATTTTTTTTTTTTATTTATTTATTTAGGGTCAGGCCAAGACAAAGTCTTGTCGGCCTGTGCCCTTTTTTGGTGGTACAGAAGGCACCACCCAATTAATTTTTATTTATTTTTTATTTTTATTTTTGGTTTTGGGTTCAACTTTATTTAAAAAATCATCATTTTTTGCTGGCATATCCTTAATTTTGGTCCACGCGATGATGACAAACAAACTAGACTAGATGACTAAAAAGAGAGAAAAAAGATTAAGAAAGGATGTGAATTTGGTTGGGGTAGGGGAAGGTCAGATTTTGATATCTTTTGGTGTTAAGGATTTACTGCATAATTTTTAGTTTCAATAATTATGTCTATTTTTATTTTTATTTTTATTTGTGCTGCATATTAAAAATATAATAAGATAATAATTAAAAATTTAAGGTTGCAGATTGTACGAAAGATTTAATCATTAATCATTTAAATTTGTTTGAAAAAGTTGACACTCGAGGAGATGATCATGGAAATGAAGCGAGCGGGCTTTTCCTCGTTGCAGAAAATTGAGCCATTTGTTTTTTGATAAAAAAAAATTTTCTGCAACAAGGAAAAGCCCGATCGCTTCATTTCCATCTTTTATATGGTTTAATACATAATGTATTTTTATTTTTTGCATCTTGCCCAATAAGATCTCTGGTAAAAATCTCAGGTTTGAAATAACAAAAAAAAAAAAAAAAATTATCATCGTTGATTTGCTTTTTTTTTTAAATTAATTCAGTATTCATCTAGTTCTAAAAAAAATTTTTTATTTTTTTTTTATGAATTTAGCTGTTATTTTATTATTTCAATTTAACTTTATCTTCGCAGATCGCGTTTCAATTTATTAACGTAAGCAGCTCTCGCATTTCATGGTGTAAGTCTATAGATAAATCTATTTGCGGAGTGAAAAACGCAGCCGCCGGAGTCCGGACGGACGGACAGGCGGACGGACGGACGTGCAGATGAGCGTGATGCGTGCCGCGAGCACATTAGAACGAGGCCCCGTGCGCGCATTTTAATGACCCAACACGCGCTTGTACAAGAGCAGAACAACTTTCATATATAATTTCTAACTGAAATAAAAAAAAATAATAAAATATAAACTGCCTCGTGGACAGACAAAGCGAATGTATGGAGTGCGGCCGCTAATGCGAGTCTATTGTGAAAGTAATCGTCCGTGCTGCGCCTGCAAGTAATGGGCGCGCTTTGTTTTTGATTGACCCCGGCACGGATTGTTGTTTGTTTGCGATTTGAGCAATTGATTTTTCCATTTAGTGAACGCAATCAAGTTGATGACGAGCCGATTTCTATCTTTGATTTATTTGTTTATCAGGGTTGATGGAATTGCAGGACAGTAATTTGTGAAAAATGAAAATGAATTACCATAACGTGGGATTGACCTTTTTTGAATATTTCTTAGCTAAAAAACTCTTCTTTTTGTTTGTTGCCACTAAAAAAAAAATAATAATAATAAAGGGGTGTTTGTTTATGGATGTTTTCAACCTAGCTATAACTTATAATTATGATCTTAGCAATTTTAAGGCAACAAAATCTCATTAAATAACGCTTGAAATTTCCATCTATAATAAATTTGGTTTATATTTTTCTACAGTTTCATCAGAATTATACACAAGTCTATTGGTAGATTGAAATATTGAAAGCCCACCAAAATCTTTGTGAAACTAAAAGGATCTATTGGTATAAATTAAATTATTTTGAAAAAGAAAACCCCATTAATCAGAAGGGATGCAAATTTTTGTGTGTGGATGTTATAACTTATCACCGAAGTACATTTGATTAATTTAGCTCATTCCAAATGGCCAGGGCATTTTAAACGGATTTTTATGAGTAAAAAATTCGATCACTTATAGTTGATTTTTTAGTAAATCAGTCACCTTTTTAGATGGTTTTTGCCAAAATAGCAGGTTTTAATTATTTTTTTAATCGGTATTTATTGTTATAAAATGCACGAAATTAATATGATTTTAATTAATTTTTTTTCTTACACATTTTCATTTATAAATCTGCGCTTTGGAAACTTATACAATTTTGACAGAGTATTATTTTTAATGAGTTTTGTTTGATTTTTGAGAGAAAATTTATAACGTTTAAAATTTTAATACTTGGAAAAAGTGCAGATCATTTTTTTCCATTAATTATAATATATTTTTCATCTATGGATAATAGTATAATATTCTATTCCTTGTTTTCAATAAAAGAAAACATGAAAAATGGCTTTATTTTTCTTATATCTGTAGCTTAAAATAAAAAACAAAAATAAAAACTGTATGAAAATCATTGTTTAAAATACATATTGACATTTTTTTCTACATAGTGTTTTATGAAATTTTGTGGAAATTTTGTTTGAAAGTCAGGAATAACCTACTAATTTTTAAAAAAAAGTCTGTCCTTTTATTCTCAGTCGCATTGAGTTGGAAATTGAAGAAATAGTCGTTTTTAAATAGGTGGCAATCGTCATGAAATCACTTGAGTCCTATTCGTAATGTTCCGAGTGACATAAAAAAAGATGATCGACTAAAATGCACAAGCAGGGATCCACAGATTTTTTTATGCAGAAACAAAATAATGTCAATCAAAATTTTGTATGCAAACAAGACTAAATAACACTCATAAACTTATTAATGTAAATTAGAAACTCAAAATATTCTTCATTTTTTTAGTGTTCATAAAAAAGTTTATGGAATATTTAAAAATTTTGGCTATGAATTTAACAGGAACATAAAAGTCCGTAACAGACGATATTCATGTATGACATAATGAAAATCATAGCATTTGTTCATCCCATTAAAATTGTAGCCTGTTACTGTTGAGACCATTAAACACTGAATGACCAGAGCACTCTTAAGCACTGCAATTTTTCTGCGAATGCATTAGCAGCAGAGATCAATTTATATTTGTCGTGTGTGTATGCAACGCAGATCTCGCGTCACTCACTCTCTTCGCAGCCGCAGAGTCGATGGCAGCTGTTACAAACAAAATTACACACCAGCACTAGCAGCAATAATAATCGTTCGCTCGCCCCAATCATGCATGTGTGTTTGATAAATTGTGTGATTTATGATGGTTATCGGACTGTCCGTCGGCCGCGTGCAGCACCTCGATCGCCGCGGCGCGACCGCACTTTCACGCCTCGACAAATTGCCGGCGCCGAAACAGCCCAGCACTCTCATTAAAGCACGCGTCGTTTGCCGTTTATAAATAATTGCCTTTACACTGTGTGAATTTCGATTTTACTGCCAGATCCTGCGCGAATTTCAATTTCGATTATTTATAGCCCAAATAAAAGACATAAGCAATTTAATCAAAAAAATATTTGAAGAACAAAAAATTATTTATAAAATATTCTCAAAAACTCTTTTGAAATTTCCGTAATTTTTGTGAATCATCCAACCATATAGAATTGATTTTTTACTCTGCTAACTGATGCATGTCGAATGGGACGGCTGAATTGTTTGGACAGAGAGCAGCTGGCCTTGCCGCTGCAGGACGCGCGTTTAATTTAATTATTTGTTTGCCAAGTTAAATCGATGCGTCAGCCGAGTTAAAAGGACGGCGCGAGTAGCCTGCTGGACAAATGTGTCCATTGTGCGACGCATCGATCTTCATTTGGCGCTCAAAGGGCTCATCTGTTCAGTCTTTGCTCTTAATTGCCGTCTTTTCTTGTTCAAAATACAGTTTTTATTTCATAATTTCTTTTTTTTTTCAAAAGAAGGAGTCGAAATGTTGCGGGACTTCATTAAAAAACATTAAAAATTTATTTGATTTTAAAAATTAATTTCAAATAAATGTCCCCTTAAACCAGGATATTTGTTTTTATATTACGCTATAGTTGGAAAGTTCGGAAGATTTGAATTTATCTTTATCAAAAATTATTTAATCTTAAATGAATATTAGATCTTTTTAATTTTTATTTATAGCGACCATAAATTAATTTTGTCATGCATTGTATTATTATTTAAAGTAATTTAACAAATTTCATAATTTTTTAATTCAATATTTACATATTAAGTTTAATTTAAAATTTTTTAATTAAATACGTAGAATTTTGATTTATTCAATAGGTTAATTGATTTGATCATAAGTCGCTAAGAAACGAAAAACTTAATTAACTTAATTTTTCTTTAATTATTTACAATCTCAAGGCGCAAATTTCTTTAATATTTATTTATTATATTTTTTTAACGAAATTGAACGAAATATTGATAAATCAGAATGCTTTACGGCTCTGTTGATTTTCCCATTTCACTTATCCATTTAATTTTTTTTTATCAATGTTTTAAGCGTTTGAGAACTGGGAACTTCCCATAAAAATGACCGCCAATTTAAAATTTTGTCTCTTCTCTCTTTTCCAGCGTCGTCAATTCAAATAAGTGGCTGCGGTCGCCTATTGCTGTGCGAGCAAATAGCCCTCTGATTACTTTTCGTGTTTTGTTTACCATGGTGCGGTGCACTCGCCCCCAGAGCTACTCGTCCCATTTCGCCGCGCCTGGAGTCTAGACCGACCGACGGACGCACACAGCACATATTATATTCGGGCATATAGGGATGAAATGCACCCGACGTGCATTATTGTACGCGCAGGGGTCCGTCTCTCCCCCGCCTGCCGAGGTTCGATTTATCTCTCTGCGCGTCTCAGTGTGTGCGAAACTCCATCAATTACAAACTACTACGTACGGCGACCGGCTATAGAAAGTCGCCCTTGCAGACGCGGCGCGGCCGACTTGAAAAATAACGCAACTTAACACTCACTTTTCCAGATTGATCTTGTGAAAGAAACTAGGAAAGAGGACTAACCGATGGGAAATTTTTCGGTAGAATGTCAAGGTCAAAGACGGTATTTAAAATTGATAATTAAAAAGGAAAAATTATAAAAAAAAAATTGAACTTAAAATTTATTTGCAAATTATAGCATTTAACATATAAATTCACCCATTTATTTTCATTTTCGGAAAATTTTGGAGCAATTTCATCTTAGTAAAGCTTCAGAAAAATGACTGCAAAAAAATTGCAATTGAAAATTTGAAAAATTTTGATACAGTCATTTTTTATTGTTTGTCCACATTGTTTTAAGTTTTATCTTTGCTATTTTTCATAAATAAGATGTTGTGTTATTGTATTTTTTTATCCTTTTTTTACAAAATATAAATCAACGACAAACAAATTACACCTGTTTAATTGATAAACAAAAATCCTCATAAAATAATTAGCAGTTTTTCATGAATATGTAAATTTCAAGATTGACTTGGTTCTTTCTGATATTTTATTTTGCTCGGTTTAGCAATTAAATATTTGAGGCATTAAATTTTTTGATGCTGCCTTTTTGCAGGGAATTTGATATACAAATGAATATTATTGAAAGTAATTGAAATATTTTGAATTTTCTCTCTCCATACAATTAGTCCAAAATAGTTTTATTACTGTCAGTATTTTCCCTACAGTGTGACAATTTTTATGCAAGCCCAATGATTAAGGTCAAACCAACCGTGCTCTAATATAATTAAGGGTGATTATATTATTATTTCCCTTGTGCGCCAACAAAGGACAAAAAGCGCTCGTGATTTTAATGAAACGCTGCAGCGCGAAACGATCACTCAAAGCGCGGACGCTCAGGTGTGAGCGACATCGCAAGTGACACGCAAGACATGACGCGCTGCACAAAATAATTAATCACAAGAGATCGACCCCCGCTTGCACCCCTTCCACAGCACCATCCCTCTCTCGCGCTGATGAGTTCAATTTGAAATTTTTATCAGCGGCGCATTTTTAATTCGATCTCTCGCATTGTTTGCTACTCTGCATACAACATGCCCCCCCACCCACCCCTTGTCATACACATGCACACGGCATAGCTCGAGGGTGGGTGGCTCAAGGGGTGCGTGCGCGCGGCCGAATGCATGAGTCAGCCGCCGCCGCTACTGACCAAAAATATATAAGAGGAGCGAGATGAATTCGCCGCGTGCACTTGCTCTCGTTGTTCCGCGTGGTTATTTATTTATTTTTGTCGGCTAAAAAATGCGCGCGAGAATGGGGGTTGGGCGGGAGAAGGGTTGCGAATTTAAGGGGAGTATTGTATGTATAAAGCTCAATCATGTACGCAAATTTTTCACAAAGCGGATGCTCATCTACAGCCGCCAATACAAACCTAATTTTATGACTATTGAAATGGAAAGAATCTTTTTTTTAAACCAAAAATTTATGTTTATATTTTTGTTTATTTTTCGAAATTTTTATGTTACATTGTTTAGTTGCAAATTAAGTTTATTGGTGTGCCACAAGGCAATCTCTGCCTCTCGAGATACATCATCCAAATATTCAAAAATTATAAATGAAAAAACTACAAGATTTGAGAAGAGAGAAAAACAAAATAATATAACATAACAAGCTTTTCTTTTCAGAAAAAAAAAATTTCTTTCAATCGTTATTGTAATTAATTTATAACTCTTTTTGTTATGCTCCTGCTCAGTTATTAATTACATATTTTGATATTATTATTTATCATATTATTACATACAGTTTTTATTATGTATATCATACCGAGTATCAACAATCAGCAGTATAAATATTGATTCTGATTTATCAATTTCATTGTTAAAAAAGGGGCGTCTGCAACTATAAATGCTATATAAATTTAAATTACATGTTTATGTCCTACATATTTATTGAAGTAGCGTAAAAATAGCTTTAATTACATTAAAAAAATATTAAAATTAATCTTTAAAATATATAATTTATAATAAAAAAATAAATAAGAATTAAAAATGTATTTTATTAAATTATTTTAATATAAATTATTATTTTTATAAATAAAGTTTTATTTTTGATTTAATATTTTAGTTTAAAATTTCAGTAAAAATAAATAATCGCAAACAAAGACATACATTTTTTTTTAACTTTTTTAATTTTAACTCTACCTAAAAATAGGGACTTGTGTAATGCACATATTTAAATGTTAAAGTTTCACAAAATTAATTTGTTATGAACTTTCACAGACAGAAGGGCTACGGGCAACAGTCATCGTTCAAGAAATCGTCAATTAACAGATTTTTAAATTAAAGCACTTACATTAAATGATAAGAGTTATGAAAAGAGTTATAAAGAGTGTCTCTTGAGCATTTGAAAGGCGCTCCTAATTCCAAACAGCCCCTTGGCGCGCGCCTATAGCTCTTGAGCATTACAATATTTTGCTCGTGCACGGGATTTGGGAAATGCATTCGCTTCCCCTCGATGACTATTTTCTTTCCACCCATCTATCTAGATATTAAAGACCCTCTATATCTCCACCCTCCCCCCGTTACGTCCCCCGCTAATGCCTGCCGAGCGAGTCTATACTTTCGTTTTTACCCCCTTGCGACGGCGGTGCACTTGCACAGTACTCTAGTTACACTGCCCCCGCCAGTGCACGCGGACGCACGTTCCCACCGCTCTCCTGAATCCGCAAGACTGATTTTTTCCTACAACTCTCGCGTGTTTTTGTGTGTTTGTGTGTTTTTTCCACCGAAGACTGAATCCGGATTCTAGAGTGTTTTCCGAAGTGCGTCCGAAAGTTTCCACGATGTTGGTGTCCAACATGACGGTGCACCCGCATCACCAGTCCCAAGCTGCGGGTCACGTGTACCCTGAAGAGATGACCTTCAGCCCGTCGCCGCCCATGCACCTGCCGCCACCCTTGAATATGCCACCCCTGCACCAAATCCACCACGCTCAGGTGCAGCAGCAGCAGCAGCAGGTGCAGGTTGTGTACCCGATGGTGCCGAAACAACCGGCGACGCCGCCGTCGGACAAGGACGGCGACGCCATCAAACTGTTCGTGGGGCAGATTCCGAAAAACATGGAAGAGGACGATTTGCGTCCTATGTTCGAGGAGTTCGGCAAGATCTTCGAGCTCACCGTGCTCAGGGACAGAACTACTGGATGGCACAAAGGTAGGAAAACTTCACAAAAGCAAAGTTATATAATTTAGGGAAATTCATTTAAAATCTATTTACTTTGAATGTTTATTGATCCTAATTTTTCTGCCATGAATAAGTAAATTATGAAAGATTTTTTAAGAAACAGGATAGGAATAAATAATATAATTTCATTTTATAAAGTTTGATTGAACCTTTCAAAAGAAAATTAAATTTACATTTCAAAACATTTTTTATTTTAATAGTAAAATGATTAAGACTTATAACAATCTTTAAATTTTCAACTCTTTAAATATAAAAATTGAACGTTTAATTATACTATTTATAATAAAATTGTTAAAAATTATTATTATATTTAATTTTTTTTAATTTTTGAAACGTATTTTGTTATGCAAAAATCAAATGTCAGTAAAGTTGATCCTATTTGTATGAAGATAGTACAACAGAGAGTAAAAATTATATAATTTTGACAACCACAATTCCAAGGTTATTTACCACAACTTTTCCTCTGTGAAATGTAACCGTCAGATACTGTTTAATTCAGAAATTAATTGGATATTAAAGATTGATTAGAATTTAGAAATTAGTTGTCATGCATTATATTTTGTATTATTTATTTAATATTTGAAATTTAGTTCCAATATTTTGATTATTGTAAATTTTTATATAAAAGAAACGTGGAATCGATAGGGACACGCTTTTTCACCAATGAACCGGCTCAGAAATAATTTCCACTTGAGAAGCACTTCTCTCTGCTTCTTCTTCTTCTCTTCCGCTCGCGAATATTTTACATTTCGAGGCCGAAAACGCGCGCGCTCGCTCTTGGCCCTCCGCACGCCGCTTTGTTTACAATCGAAAGCACGCTCGGCTCGGCTCCCCCTCCTGAGAAAATGGTTGTTAGGCAACCTGTGCGACAAAAGAGCCGTGCGCGATGCATACTCTCTCTTTCTACTCGGCCTCCCTTCGGCACTCTTGCCTTCTATCATGGCTGCCGAGGGGAGCGAAACTCGAAAGAAGAGAATGAGGCCCTCTCGCGCACACAGTTGCAATCCAATTTCGTGACGTGGAAAAGAAAAGTTTTCGAGTGGCGGGTTATCACGAGAGAGATTCAACAAATTAAACTGGGAGAGCCAAGTCATTTATTTATTTGTTTATGATAGCAAGTGACGGCAGTTGCGATTAAGAACGCCGGTTTGAAAAACTTTTCTCATATTGTAATACGTCGGGGGAAAACCCGAGTTTTGTTGCTCAGACTTATAATTTACGACCCGTAAGAGGAAGTGAATCTGATTAAAATTTTCAAATAAATTAATGTCGTCATTTATTTTTAACAATTTTTAATATTAAACTTAATAATAAATAATAAATTCATTCATTCATTAATATTTAACTTAATTATCGTTGTTTAATTAATTGTCCAAATTGTTAAATCATATTGTTTACATTGAATAATTGAAAAAAAATTTTAAAATAAAAGTAATTGATACAAAAACAAAAACTGCTAGCAAAAATTTTGCTAGAACTTCCGAGATAATAAAAACTCCCATTCTCCGCAGTGAGTTGACTTGGTTTTTATCCTTGTCAATCACTTATCACAAATTTTGCCAACCTTTCAAGTATTTTATGAACTTTTAAAGATCCACTCCGGTCATTTGTATTGCTCTTTATTCTGAAAGATTGCTGAATTTCGAGTATATATCTGGCGAAAACACTATTTGAAAATTCCAAACCGTTGCGTCTCAAGCAAAAGAAAACCAAAATACGAGTGATTCGCGCGAAAAACGTGTGAGAATTGATTAGCCAATCACATCCATCAGTTAGTTCCAAAAACTACAGAATTTGGTCACATTGGCGCTGCGATCGCCAATTTTCGATTTATTATTATTTATTTATTTTCGATTTATTTGAAAATTAAATTTGCTCGTATTATTAAATATTACAGAAATTTATTTTAATGAACTTGATCATAAATCACTAATAATTTTTGCTGTCCGACTTAATTTAATAGTAAAAGTTTTGATGCAGGCTGCATGCAGCAAATGCAGTGCGGAAGTTGTTAAAAAAACTGCACCAACTCTGATCATAATTTTTCACGCAAATCCTCGAGCGTGTATTTGATTAGCGCGGCGGGCACGAAGAAAAAAGGCCAAGCAAACAAAACGAGATTAAAACTTTGGTCCACTAAGTGTGATGCATTGCAGTTCGCGCCAAGTTTACGTGTTTTTCCTCGAGTCCATTACACGGCTTTAATTCAGAACCAAAAGCTCTGCAAAATGATAAATGAAAATAATTGCTGGAAATTTCCACGCTTCGGTATAGTTAATTTTTAAACTTGGCCACTTCTTCATTTCAACACATTATGTATTATTTCCTTGTGCTAGTGAGAGGCACCCTTGAGGACACGTCATCGTGGGCGCCCCCCTCCCTCCCCGCGCGGTCACCCCCGCTCACGCACACTCTCACTCACTCACCCCAGCAGCGGAGACACGCGCGCCTCCTTTGTCAAGAATGCAACCCTCGGACAAAAATGATTTTTCTCGGCGCTCTCTCGCGTCGCGTCTTCCTCTAATTTTTCTTCCCTTTTTGCCCGCGTGTCCTTTCTTTTTCTTGCCTGCTTTTATCTCGCGGGAGAGCAGAGAGCCGAGTGAGTAAGACACAAAAAAGAGCCGGCACGCGAAAATCCATACTTTACAGCGAGAGAAGGAAGAAAAAAAAAACGAAAGAGAGATGCGTGCGCCAAATTTAAATTAGAGACTGACAAGCACTCACCAGAACTGCTAATGGCGGAGGAAACACGTGATTTCGTGCCAAATTTTGCCTCAATTAGTTCCTATTCAATCGAAACAATTCTTATTTAACTAAGTGGGGAGAATTTCAAATTAATCAAGGGAGAGTGTCTTTTGAGTAAATCAATTAACGAGCTGCAATATTTTTATTTCATCTCGAGTGCTTTGAAAAATCATATTTGGTTTGAAAGGTTGCCAAAAAAGTTCTCTCGAGAAGTTGCAAATGAGGCTGATTAGCCGGAAATTGGCGTTTTCGACACTATTTTAAACGAATCAAACAGCCCTCGCGTGGGCCGATCGTAAAAAGTGGCAGGCAGCATTGTTTGTTTGCCGTAAGGGCAGGAAAAAGAGAAAGTAGTTGGGCTTACGTGCGCACCCGGCTGACATGCAATCGCGTTTTGCAGTCTCGGAGAGAAAGAAAAATCGCGAATTTTCAGCAAGGCAATAATCGCGTCGGCGTTTTTGTCGGGCCACAAAAGTAGTTGTTTGTCTTGGAGCAAAAAGCAGGTCAGCAAAAGAGACGGAACTTGGTGTGCAAAAAAATGTTATAGCCCAAAATGGGATTAATTTTGGACATTGATGCGGCTACAAAAAAATTAAGCATGCATGAAAATTCACCGTGAACGTCGTCAAAACGACGAAATAAAAGCGGCCGTTTGAACCCTGCTGGGGTGGAGTTTCACCAGCGGATTTAGTCCAACTGGCCAATGATGTGCGAAAATCCACGCTGCTTTGCATCGCATGCGAGCCTGATACCGTTGGGACGTGGTTTTCCGCCTTTGACGCGACGGTCTTGTTGCGAAAGTAAACAAATGGGAGACGAGAGGAAATTGAATCGTGGAATAAATGAGAGAAGCAGATAAAAAATATTTATGATTATTTCAATTCGATGTTTATTGTTTAAGAAAAACAATATACTGCTCTACATGTTTCGGCTACAGGCTGCAGCCATAATTCATGAGCTGTGCAATTATTTTTACAAGAATTAGTAAAAAAATCTATCTTGAAAAAATATTTATCTCTTAAATTTACAACTATTGGGGAAAACTATTCAAACTTATATTTTCACACTAAACAATTTTTATACAAAATTTGACAATTGAACCAGAAATTTTTCAAATCAATCAATTTTTTATTATTCTTGTCAAAATTGTGAAACTTGTGTTTTGAGCGTACCTTTCTAATCTTTGAATTGTTTTTAACGAAAAAGTTTTGGTTTAAAAGAACAATATTTATTTTAAGATATTGATTTTTGTATTTATTCTTGTCAAAATGTTTTCACAGCTCAATAATTATGACTGCAGCCCATATACATGTAGAGCAGGATATTGATTTTTCTTGAACAATAAATAACTCACAAAACTGTTGAGGAAAAGCCGATTTTAAATTAAAATCACCATGAATCAAATCTGGATCATAAAATTCTAGCTCATCGAATATTTTTAACACAAAAAGTACTTTTACCTTCATTTTTTTACAGAAAACGTGATATTTTCCAGGATTAGTTTTTAATTATAGCAGCTGGAGATCGAAAAAAGAATTTTTATAAATCGGTTTGCAGTGTCAGAGTAAAAAGTGTTTAAATGATCAATTTTATCATCCAAATTATTGTCGCTCCCAAATTTTAAAATTCTGAACAAGTTAGAAATTCACCTAAAATCGGATATTTCAATCATAATTTTACCGTCAATAAAGTTATATTTATTTATAAAATAATAGCTGAATCGATTCAATAATTAATTTATTAATTAAATTGAATCTTTAAAAAATTGTTCAGAAAGGTCCAGTTCAGTTATATTGTGAGTGTTAATAAATTTTTACAAAAACGTTTATTTGATTGCAAAGTACAATTAAAATAATTAGGAGAAAATTTCAGTTTATTTTTTGCATTTTTTTTTTCATAATTTTTATTATATTTTTATTTTTGGATCAGGCCAAGAGTCTTCTTCTTGGCCTGTGCATTTCTAACCGCAATCTTATAACTATTTTGGTATTTTTAGCATTTATTTTTTTAATTTTTCCATAATAATATAAATAATAATTCATAATTAATTTTAATATCATCAAAAACCGTTTTATGGCTAAGAAATCCGTCGCCATTTCGTTGTAAGCAAAAGATTTGAATCGACAAAAAGTTCACTCATACCACGACTTGAGCCTACAACCTGCGTATCTCTGATATACATCTGTACAAATTCCATCAAATTCCAACAGCTTTTAACAAGTTGGCCTCAGTTAAATGAATTTTCTGCCAAGCGAACACTATAAAAAAATTTTACAGATAAATTTCGAAGAAAAATTTAGCCTTGAAACATTATTTGATGAGAGAAGGAACAGCGAATGAATGTGTCGATAAATCATTTCGAGATGTGTCATCGTCATTTCGACCGGTGACTGGCGAAGGTCACGATTTTCGACCTTGAGTGAAAAGCGCGTGGCGTGCTCGGGTCGAACAGCATCCGGCGTTTGGGCACGTAGGCCCGGTATGGGTTGTGAGGGAGGGCGGCGTGGGTGCCGGCGTCGGTCGGAGGCGGCCGCGGGGGTGCTGGCGTGAGGCGGCGGGGGCGCACAGGCGCACGAGGTGGTGCCGGTGAGCGGCGGGCGCGTTCCGCACTCCCACACTCCGCCCGCCCGCGCGAGAGACGTGATGGCCGCGCCGCGTTCCAGTTAGTTGGTGGCCGGCTCTGGTGGCTTTACTACTCCAGCTCGTTCGCACGCTCGTCTCCCTTCAGCCGCCGCCGACGACGATGCGCGCCGCCGACAGGTGATCTTCAGCCAGCTCTTCTTACTATTCCTTCTGCGCCGACGACTCCGGTCCAGTGACAGACAAACAGTACCACATTCTTTGTGCAGTGCGACCGATTGACACGTACGACTGTCCTCACTCCCGAGAGACACGCACGGGCACGACTCCAGCAGCACCGCCGGACACATTCTTCAAGGTAGGACAGACACACACGTGGTTGTGCTTCGAACGGTTCCGAAATCGAATCGATCGCGGACGGTTTTCACGAGATTCAACCGAAATTTAGATTTGAATAGGAATTTGAGCGAAAAAATTGGGAATAATTAGTTTCAAGAAATTGAGGTGATCGTGGAAGTAAAAGATTGAAATTTAATGGATTTGATGGAATGTTTGGAATGTCGAAAATAACTGGAAGTTTCATAGAAAGGAAATAATGTGATCAAAGTTTTGTTAAAAAATTCCATTTATGCAAAAGAAAATTTCTAGTTGAGAATTATTTAATGGAAGAAATTTTTATTAATCATAATTTACATAATAAGTAAACATTTTTTTTTAAATTCTTTGAAATATTTTTTTTTATAAATAACTATATTTTAATAGTTTCATTTTTTTTTAAACAGTTTTATACTTAAACTATTGTTGTTAAGAAGTTTGAATGATTTAAAATTTTTGATGTTAAATTCTATACTATTAATATTAATTCAGCATTCAAAAACAATTAGTAATCAAATAATATAAATATTCATTTGTCATTTTATTTTGTGATGTTCTAATTAAATGTGCATCTTATTTGATACAATTTGAATAATTTCACTGCAATCCCTTACTGGAATTTTGAAATTAAAAAAAAATATAATCCCCTCATGAAAGACTTCTTCTTCACTAAATTACAGTTTTCTATTCTAACGAAATAGTAAAAATAATTTTTCTTTTCAACTTATAATAGTTTTTTATCAAAGTAATATTAGCAAGAAAATATCTAAATTTATTTCTCAAACGTACATTGAAGATCAGTTTTGGGTTTTAAAGTTTTTGTATTCCGTCTTGCGTACGAAGGTCATTTTGGAAATTTTCGTTGTTCCACTCGGTTTGCTCCTCGCTTGGCTGGCACACGCGAATTGACGAGAGAAAAAAGGCGCTGCTGCGGCCGCGACCTAGAGCAACAATCTCCTGCTCTCATAATCCTGACGTCACGCATATAAAAACACGATTACCGCCGCGCGCACAGATTTTTCTCTCTTTCTCGTCTAGACTCTCGCTCAGGGCAGGTGTGCGTTCAACTCTTAGTTCGTAAAAATAGACCCTAGAAAAATTGGATTGGATGTGTGCGTTGTTGCGCTGGAATCAATAGCCCTGTTCTTGATACAGGCTCGTGTGCATTTAGCTCACTCGGAACGTTACGGAAATGCATTTTTTCTGCACGAATCAAGAATCAAGTGATTATTGTGAAAATTATTTTTAAAATCGACTGAAACCAAATATTTCATTAAAAAAAAAGCGGTTAAGAAAGACCAAAATGACAGACTTTTCAAAGTTTTTTTAAGTAAAAAGAAAAAGAAGGTTTTTCCAGATTGTTCCAGACTTTGAAACAAAATTTCCACGAAAATTCGTAGGAAAAATATTTTGAAAATTGAGAAAAACTTCATAAAATTTAAAAAATTATTTTCATACAAATTTTAACCATTTGTGTTTATCTTTTCTTTTGTAATAATAAAAAAGGAATAGAATATCGATGAATGAAAAATATAATATTGAAATTAGCAGGAAAAAAATATTCTTCAGCTATTGCAAAAATTATCATTATTATAAGGATTACAGTTTTAAAACAAAATAACAATTTTATTTCCAAACATCAAACAAAACACTCAGTTAAAATTTAATTTCTTGTAATGTCTACAAAATATCTGAAATGTGATAAAAAAAATTCAATTGTTCCCGTTATTGTTTTATTGCTTCCTTAAGAGTGGCGGCAAATAAGAGTGGCGACGTCTCATAAGTCAATAAAGAATAATAATAATAATATATATCCTTTCTATAAAGTATCATAGAAGTTCTGCTTAATTGTTAGTTATGTTCAGAATTAGGAATATTTGAGTGGCAAAATATTGTTTATGCTTCTAAAAGCGCAGAATAGATTTACAAATGAAAAAAATTGGCTGAAATCTTAATTTTGATTATGTTGCACAATAAAAAAGCGACTAAAAATAGTAAACCTTTTTGCCCCTAAAAACCGATTAAGATGGGGTAACAAGTATAGAGAAGAGAAATCGAATTGAAAAATGGCCTGTGAAGAAAAATGCAGCAGTTCGTTAGTGGCGAAACATAAACATGCACTTGATGCCGGGTTAGTTGGTGCTGAGATCGATCGGTTCGCGCCCTTCTCTGTCTCCGCAGATGTGTGATTGATGCAAAAAGCAGCACCCTCTCTCCACTTTGGTGCCGATTGCACCCGCCGCTCGCTCTCTCGCTCGCTCGCTCCCCACGGGCACCGAAAATACATTCCGATAATTACGTATCCAGCGAATGCGACTCGAAAATGGAAAAGTGACTCTTGCAGAGACAATCGAAGGCAACGTTTTGCACGTTCATGCCGTGGAAAGAATATTCCGATTATCGAGCTCTATTTTTCGCATGTTAGATTCCAAAATCTTCAAAAGATGTAAATAGAATAATATTAAATTGGAAGCTTCAGATTTTCTCATTATCTGCATTAATTTGGTGTTTTTGAGTGAATTTAAATAAATCGTGCATTTGTTCCATAATTAATGAAGTCAGATTTTTGCACAACAGTGGCTATCGATCGGATGCAAAACACAGATTTCAGGCAGGAAAGTAGATCTGTGTCAAGACCATTAGGATGTTCAACTCGAGAATAATGTGAAGCACATTTTTATTACAATTTCTGATATTTAGTCCGTAATGGATTATTGTATTTTGCAATTGTGTTGCTAATGCCCTTAATTTCCACCTAAAACTGAAATGAAAAAACAATAAATTTAATTTTGTTAAACAATAAAAACTCACAAAAAACCTTTGAGGAAAAGCCGAATTTAAATTCAAATCACCATGAATAAATTTAACTTTAATTTTAATTCTAATCTGAAATTACGATGCCTTTCTTTTTTCTGGGTTGATCAAATTTTTACATAATAATAATTCATAATTGTAAAAAGTTTTGCCATGTAATATTAACATTTCCAAACTTAATAGAACAATTTACTTGCGATTATTTTTATACAGCACCTTATTTTTTCATTCTTACTTAACCATTTCATCAAAAACGTTTCTCCTTTTGCATGATTTTGATTTTTGTGTAATTTCACAACCTGCTGTTCACAATTTTGAAATCAATTAAAATAATAACAATATTATATAAAAATTCTTGATACCAACGCAGATGTCATTTTTAATCTAAAAAAATTGTCTTAATCATGAAGGATATAAAAAAAATTGATTTCTTGATTTAATAGTTTACAATATTTGTATAAATTTCATTGTTAGTTGTAATGCTTGAATATTTTTTATTATTATGATTATTAAAATTAATCTATATCCATTCATTAAAGAATCCAATGCTTATGAAATGGCAAAGGTCAAATGTTCCTCATTTCACATTCATGCAAAAAAAAAAAAAAAAATGAAATCGACCCCTACGCAATCGTCACCGCATAAAAACTCGGCGATTGCGAAAACTGCGGCGCGCACACGACAGGCTGTAAAAAATGGCAAATCCGGCGGCGAATGCATGTGTAACGACTCTGATTTTTTTTTTTTTTTTTTTTGAGCACGTGACGACGAGTGAGTGGTGGAGGGCGGCGGGAGGGCGCGCGGGCGGATCAATTTCGGGGCGTAATGAGCAAAACACGGTGCAGAGCAAAAGCGAGCGGCGGGCAGATTTTTCGAGTCTTGCTTGCACTGCACACGAGAGCGCGTCCCTCCTGGCAGCACACGGACGAAGCTCTGCTTTTCCATCACGACGACTCGCTCGCGAGAGAGCAGAGCAGAGCGAGAGGGAAGCTCACGTTCCAGATTAAAGGAGAACGATCAAACCACTTTCACTGCCGGCTCGGCTCGGCCGCCCCAGCGCCGCGCCGATCGGCAAATCCAACTTTGCACGTAAAAAAAGGAAGCTTCCGGCTGAAATAAGAATTTCTCAGGTAGAAATCCATACTAAGCCTGGAAAGTTTTCTTCGGAAAAGAATCTACTTGAATGATCTTGAAACAAATAGAATTTGTAATCTGAGAAGTGTTTTTAAAAAATGTTAGAAATCATTCTAAACCGGTTACTGAATTCAAAGGATTTTTTTTATGATTTGAAAATATAAATGTAAATCTCTGTCTTATGGGACAAAAAACGTCAATAAACTGGTGAATTTGGATCTTGCTACATCAATCAAATTACCAATTAATCTTTATTCAGATTTATTATTGAGTAAAATCGATCTGATAATGCTCAAATCAGGAATAGCATAATTTCAATTTTTTTTTAAGGTTGTAACAATTAATAATATAAAATCTAACAGAATTATGTGCGCCATATTATATTTCTCTGATAATTCAGAAAAAAATCAAAATCCTTAAAATTTGGCGCTCGAAAAAGTCATCAAATAGTATTACTTTCTTTTTGAACTCTGATGTCAGAAGCTGAGTTTTTCAGCATAAACGTTATGTCGAAAACAGCAATTATTAACTTATTCCATTTTTAACAGACATGATTCATTCAAAACATTTGCCCATACTCTTTAAAATCCTGAAAATTTGGGAAAATTTTATGACTATTAAAAAGTCATAAATAGATAGAAAAACGTCTTTGAATCCCCTTTTAAAATTTGCATAAAAAATTTATGTTTATTGAATGAGTACTGAACACATTTGATCTTTTATATATAATTAAAGAAGCAATTAATTTACAAAATTATTGTTTTTTTTTAGTTTAGTTTCAATTTGTTAGTTTAAAGATTATTTTTATTTTTTTTTTTTTATTAAAATGTGTTTTTTTTTTCAATTTTACTGATTTTTTTTCGGTCATTTTCTTGCTCTTGAAATAGGATCGCTGACCGTGACTGAAACTGGAAGTGCTGTTTTTTTTTTTTTTTTTTTTTTTTTTTTTTTTTTTTTTTTTTAATAATAAAAACAATTTTCGCATCGAGGAAAAGTCTAATCTCTGCATATCTATATGATCATCTCCTCGAGTGTCAATTTCTCCAAACAAAGTTTTTTTAGTCACTTTTGAAGAATACAAAATTCCCATTTTACTGATTAATTGAAGATCCACGTCGGCCTTGAATAAATCATCCCCCATTGCCTTGTTTTCCCGAGTTAGCCTAGGATGAATATTGATTGATTTTTATTTCTGCGCTCGTCAGCACCACTCTTGCATCTCGCGCAACAGCCGAGCGAAATTTCACGTCGGCCGCGCGACGAATGCAAAAGTGATTAGCGCCCTGTTGCAAATCACAGCTGCCGGAACAATTCGATGCTAACTACTCTTCTTCCGCAAATCCCGGCCCGAAGAGACACACCACACACAATTCAGTTCAGGTGCCGCGCGCAATAAAACGGCCATTACGGCGCGCCGAATTAATTTCGCTCTCTCGGAATAAACATTAAATTGCGCTTTATCCGCGTAATGGATGTGGCGCCGTTTGCAATTTATTCCTATAGGTAAAGTGATTATTGTTATATTTCTGGCCGTTAAGCCTGCGCTCGAATTGACCCGCTCGGGCTTAAATCGCACTAATATACACACGGCCGAGGTGGCGCATAATAATTTATCTGACCGCACACCTACACAAATTCGTTTGTTTGCAGCGCAAACGCTCGTAAAACACACACGACTTTGGTCAAGATATCGCCCGGGGCGGCCAGTGTTTCGCAAACGTCTGCACTCGCCAAGGGATTTCAGTCCGTTCCACCCCAAAGGGACCTCGGATTTGGGTTGACAAAATGAGAATAAATTAGATTCAGTCTCATTATAATTGTGTAATCTATATTCATTAACATTAAGTGTAGTCTTTGTAGGAAAGATGACAAATTTCATTTGTCGTGACCTGCCAACTGGTTAATTTTTTTTTTTAATATTTTAATTCCTGACAAAGCCCTGTTAGCAAATGGTATTGGCAGATAAAATGAAAATTGAGCGGTGAATATTGTAAAATATTAATGCTTACAAAAACTTTACAGTAAATAATTATTTAAAAAAGGCTAAATTAAAATAAATTTATTGCTTTTTTATGTGAAATGATATATTTTAGCATTTATTATTAAATTTTTGTATTTAAATTATCAAGATATAATTAGGCTCATAGTATATTTTACAGATTCTTATATTATGTAAAAGTGCTATTTATTTCTTGTAATTATTACCTATTTATTGTCTCAACCGACAAATAGGATCATTAGCAGATGTGGATAAATTTGGTTGCATATGTGTTTCTTGGAAGTCATCTTTATTTTTAATTTCAAATGGCATATTTTTCAGTATTAATAATTATAAATTGAAACAGGAGATGCAAGTCTAGGCTGGGCTGAGCTAATTAAGCCTGCCTTTAAGTAAGCCTGGGCCAGGTTATCCTTTTTGGATCGTCTTCATTGTATTTAAATTTTAATTCATTCTAAAAAAATCCTAATTTTATAAACTTTTGATTGAAGAAATTGGCACTCGAGGAGACGATCATGGAAGTGAAGAAAACATTTTTAATGAAACGCTAATACGCAATTTCAAAATAGAATAAAATCTGGAATTCACGTGCTTAACCGTTTACCATGAAAGTCTAAAAATGACTCAACCATTCAACGAAACTGCAAATTCAAAAGATTCCCGAGAACAAGGGCGCAAATTTGGCCCGACGGGGTGCAAAGTCCTGAGCAAATCTCAGCCCGTGTCGTTTGCTCTGCGATTTCAAAAGTTAATCGGGCTGAAAAATCGGGGTCAGCAGCCAGTTAGTTGCGAGGCTGACGATAAGACGGAGCGCGGCGACTTTATTAAGCGAATAAGGCAAATTTTCCGCCGCTTCGACTTTTACAACCCTTTTTACTCGCGTGCAGGGTTCTCTCTGCTACTCACGCCCACCAGTTCGCATATTATGCAAAGTGCAGAAGCAGCAGTGCATCTCGGTGCACTACAACACACGACACGGTCTTTTTTCAACCCGCGACACAGCCAGAGCAGTGTGTGCGCTGTTATCTTTTAATTATTTCGCGCTCATTAGCATTGAGAGAGATGCAAAACGCGCGCTCTCTCTAGCGTCGGAATAATTAAGCCCGCCTGCGCCACGGTTGCTGCCGAGGGTGATAAAAATAATAAGCACCTCGAACGAAAATTAGATCACTTGATGCAAAATGCTCCTTTGCAAGCTCCAAGACGGTGTGAGAGGAGAAAAATCGCAATGAAAAATACAAAGATTGAGAAACAAAATTAAACTTTACTTGTCAAAGTTGCTTTTTCCATGAAGAGTTTAATAGTTTAATAAAGTCAATTTTAAAACATTTGAAAGCAAAAGTTTTTGCTGAAATTCATATTTTTGTTTCAGTTTTTCTAAAATTTCCACATCAATGATTATAAATTCAATAATGCAAAATTCTCACTTAATTTTTTTTTAACACTTGAATTAAAAAAATTGAATTTTTTAAAGCTGGGAAATTCATTTATGGTTAAAAGTCGAAATTATTCAAAGTGAGCATCAGCGTCGGTTGAACTCTTGACCCGTGACATTTACCGCCCCATCCCGCTCTCATGTCCTCTCTTTCTCGCTCTGTCGTGGAAACAATCGGCTCAAAAAGCGCGCGTCCGCTCTCTCTGACAATTATTTTCGCCTCTTTTCCTCCTTTCACCCAAAATCAAAGCTTGGAAAATGCCAACGCACGGTCTGCATTCTGTGACAAAAAAAAAACCGAAAGTTTTCCATTGTGCGGGCATTTTTAGTTGGGTAAATTTCAACAAAATTACAGTATAAAAGTTCCCAATGCCATATAGTTGATATAGTATCATAATATTCATATTTATCAACCCTTCCGGGTACAAGATCTTTATTTCGGAGGAGTTAATTGCGGTTACAAAATATGGAAAATGTGAAAGCGGTGGGGTTTATACTTTATATTAATTATATATTAATTATTTTGAATGGGGTTGTTTGAGTTGTTATTTTATTCTGGGTTTGATAGAGCGTAAATGTGAATTTAAAAATATGTCAGGATAGGAATTCTCAATTTAAGCAAACCCCGAAAACCAAACCGCTTTGCGCGCGAATCTATAAAGACTTATAGGAGCGATTATTTATTTTCACGGACTTCTATTTTCTGTATATCTCAGCTGAGCAGGTAAAAGGGAAAGTGAATGGACAACCTTTTTCATTCATTCGGTGCCCGTCCGAAAGAGCGAGGGGAGTAAAATGCGCCTGTATATCTTTACGACTCCCGAGAGTACGCACCCTGGCAGGTGCCTCTATTATATGATAGAATATTTATAAATAAATATTTCGGCGCTTTGTATCAATAAAGGTACCCTAGTACAGAATGCGCACCTACTCCAATAAGTACTTCATAGAAACACACTTTCAGGCCTGGCCATAATGAGCGAATTTATTTATTTATTTATATTTACCTTTTTATTTATATTAATCTTAATTCTCTTTTTGGATTGATTTATTAATTAAAATCTATTTTCTTCTATTTGAATAGTCTACTATTATTTATTAAAATTATGTCTAGGTTAGATTTGTTTTCATTTAAACAAAATATTTTAAGTTTTTGAGAACGAAGAAAAGTATAATTATTTTTATTTTATGTAATCAAAAATTAAACGATACACCAAAATTTAAATATTATAATTTTGTTCCACTGAGTTTTATGATCTTCGTAAATTAAAAATAATCAATTCTGTATTTAATGAAACAGAACTAAACCAAGGTTCCTTAAAATCGTAATACAACCGAGAGAGAGATTTTTGTCCTTAAAACGTAACTTAAAATCGTAAAGGCTTGCGGACTGCTTTGGAGCGACAGTCTTTTCAATTAACTTTAACTGAAACTTAAACTCTAAGAGAATGAACTTTTTCTTTTCCAAATCAAATAAAAACAAGCCGTCGGTACAACAGTAAATGGGCACAAATTAGCGTAAAATAACTCTAACCTTAGCTCCTGGCTCAGAGCGCGGCGTGGATGAGTGCCTTTCGGGTTGGAGTATTTTCTCGTCAAAAGATCAGCCACAACTTTTGATTCAGCTAATTTGAGTCAAATGGTCCTGCACTCTCGACCTGCGGAAGGTGAAGTCTGACCTTTCGTTTTACTTTTTGGCTCAGATCGGTTTGACGAGAAAATAAACTCCTCCTTATCTAACTAAATAGACCAATGAGCGCCTTAAAAATATCCTTATATTTTTTAACATAAAGAAATTTGTCCCGCGTCGCCCGCGCGACAACAAAAAACAACATATAACAAAGGACACGGCGCGGCTCGAACGGAGAGCCCGCGCGCAGCTTTTTTCTTTCAGCGCATAACACTCTATGCTACTGCTAAACTCTCTCTCTCTTTATATGCGTGTAATACATTGATAAAAATACATTAAGTAATTTAAACCTACAAAATAAAAATTAAAGAAAATCAAATTAAATATAACCCCATATAATTCACATCCCTCTTCTTAAAATAGAGTTGGTCATTTGTGAACAACGAAATTTTCGAAAAATAAAAATTATTGAAAATATAATTAAATATAACCAATAAAAATTCACTCTTTTTCTGCCAAAAGAAAAAAGTCATAAAAATATAACATTTTTATGTATTAAAACAATGGCGACAGAAAGCGTGTGATATAAATTCTCTTCTTTTTCCGACTCATGAAAAAGTTAATAATTGTAGCACTTCACTGCACTTAAAATATGTGAAAAATTAAATTTAATAATAAGAACCTTGAACATAATATAACTATTTGGAGGAAAATAGGGGAAATAGGAGAAACTCAATATTTTAGTGTTTTATGAGCCTGAGCACTCGCAAAAGGGGGGATGCAGAGCGAAGGGTAGTTTTCGTGGTGGACCATTTCGGCTGCTCAGGTCATTCGTTCGTTGAATTTCTTGCACTTCACAACTCGAAATGTCTCCTAGCAAGATCGCACCTCTCGCCGATGACCGGGTCATTGTTTTTATGGGGATCGAAGCCTCTCGGTACACCACCGACGTCGTCGTGTTCCACTTGAAATGCGCCGGGTATTTGCATGGTGAACACCAAAAGCACGTAACGGACCTGAAGACCAAGTTGGTGTTTCGCCGGCACGAAGGAAAGGTCATGTTGCAGCTGAACGGTGGGTCGAATCACTTTGAAGCCACCCTGGAGTCGTTCTTCGGGGAGCTTAGCGACATCTTTGCTGACCTCTGGATCACTCGCGGCCGACCTCAAATATATTGCGATTCCGGAGTGACTGCAGCACTCGTCCAGTTGTACACTGCGAGCCGACCTGTCGCCTATCGGCGGGTGTTGCCGAGCGACGTCACCAGCGGAAAATGTATTTTTCACGAGATGGAATTTTGTCGTCGGCGCGCCGCGCTGTCCAAGTGGATGCGGGACGGTGGCGCGTTCGTTCGGCCGGCGGCGCTCCAATGGAAAACGCACCAGCGAGGCGGCGTCGTCAACTTAATCATGCCCATGATGGACGTGTTTAAGTCATATCTTCCCAGGAGCACCGCTGACTTGTCCTTCGGAGGTTACGACACCGGCTTCTTTCCTCGGTCACCGATGGAGACTGCTAAGCTGATGGTCGGATGCTGGCGTTATCTTCATGACAGTAAGTTACATACAAAATACAAATTGGAATATCAAATAATACATAAATATTTTTTCTGTTTTCAAATTATAATAAAAATAATAAAAAAATTTTCCCTTCCAAAAAATTAACATATAAACCATTTGTATAAAAAACTCAAACATTTTTTTTTTTTTTTGTAAATATAATAAAATTGAAAATACATGTAAATTTTTTTCTTATTTTAGTTGTGCCCACCATTCCTGCCCCGATGCTGCAGGATCAGATCTTGAAGAACTTGGCGCAGAAAAACGGAGATGACCTACAGTCTGCTTGCTTGGCCCTCGTCTCCAAACTGTGCAGTTTGCTGACGAAGAAGCGGGAGTCCTTCCGGTGCCAGTTCACGATTGGCGAAGGTGAGCTTCCATTTTCCACTTTCACGGAAACTTGAAGTTAACATATCCTATTGGTTTTGTTGCAGAAACGCTGACACTCAAATTTCCCGATGTCCCTGAGGTGGAACAACGAGACGCCGCTCAGTCCGGCTCGGTGGAAAAGGTGGACTGCGCTTCGCAAACGTCCGAAGACAGCGAAGAGGCTGACTGCTCACCACAGGACGTTGGCGGACTTCAGGGCGCCCAGGGTCATCCTGCTGGTTTCGGATTCCCGACACCTCCATGGGGCGCGTATGGGCCAATGTGGGCTCCGTATATGTATACCGCTCCGATGATACCAATGTACATGGGGGGTTTGGGTGTCAATACACAAGGTTGTTCTTGTTCTTGCGGCAAGGCTGCTGGGGTGGGTACACAAAAGGGTTGCACTAAGTGAAGCTGAGGGTGGGAAAACACACTGTACTCATGGCTCCTTAAAGAATAAAAACTAAATGTTGAAATGATAATAAGTGTTTTTTGTTCTTTTACATTTTTGTAGTTTTAACAAAAGCAAAAAGTTACAAACAAATATAAAATAAACTAAGTTTAATGCTCATTGGTCTATGATTAAAAATATTCTTAATTTGCTAATAATGAAAAATTAAAATATTGTGCCCAAGGAAAAAAAAAATTGAAGTTTATACCTGAAAGATAGAAATATTAGTAAAAAGCAGATGGATTAATTTTTTTGTTTTTTAACTTTTATTTCTCAAAAAATAAAAAATAAAATTGGAAAATTTTGTACTCATTAAAGTGAAAATTTTAATTTATACGCAATTAAATAGTGCCATAAGAGAGAAAAAAAATTTGGAAAAATAATTGGACTCTCTTTATATTTAAATTTACTATAAATGAACCTTGTCTTTTTTTTAAAAAATAATGAAATATTTAATTTGCGAGAAAAAAAACTGATTAAAACAAAATAAAATTTAATCCCATAAAAATGATAGAGGAAAAACAAATTGTTTGTGTTAATATAATAATAAAAATAATAATTCTATTGGCGCGTTTAAAAAATTAATTAAATATTTAATTATTTTATGGATATTAATTATCTGATCTAAAAAAAACTGAAAAAAAATTGACAAGGTATTATTATTATTATTTTTTTTTTTTTTAAAGAAGCCGAAGCTCATTACTTCGCTTGCGCTTAGCCGAAGATTTTCGTGAAGGATCAAAAGAGGACAAAGTGTGTACGTTTTGACAAAGAGGAACGTAAGCTTCGTTAGAAGGGTTTAACTCCGCCACCATCTCGACTGTCGAGTGAGAATTATTAAATAGAACGGGTGCTTCCGGAGAAAGTACACATCTTTGTAAAGTTTGTCCTCGTGAATTAAAAAGGAGTTGTCTGAATTTCTTTGATTTGATCAGAATGATTGAAATGACAGTTGTTATTAAAAGAAAAACAATCCAAACTATTGTTTGAGTGGGAGATACATAATCAGCATACCAAGAGTCATTTTCTGAATTTTGAATTTTATTTATTTCATGCAATAAATTTTCTATACGGAAAGAGTAGTAAGAATTTAATCCTGAATCATTAGGAAATAAATCATTCAATTTTTTCATGTTGCTTGTGGAAAAATTTGTCAATTTAGAATTAATTTGACTGACAACTGGAAAATCTATTATTTTTGGGAATTCAATTTTAGATTGGAAAGTAAAATTACCTACATCTATGGAAGCGCTACCGTAAAGAACAAAGTTGTTGCTGTGCACCGTGCAAGACTGAGGAACGTGCAAAATACCAACACCGCTTATTGAATCTGGAATTAAAGTTTTTTCTGACATGTCGTCACACAGTTTATTCAAAAATATTGTTTTTTCGACTGAAAAAATATAAATTGAATCTGGTGTTGGGCGATAGAAAACTGGCTGGAAATGTTTCATTGCAATAATGGGGCAGACAGATTGAATATTTTCTATTTTGCCAGTAAGAAGCTGAAAGAGGCAATTCGGCTCAGTTCCTTTCCGAACTGTTTGGATAGGCAAACAAATTTTTATTGTGTGTTGATCGCACTCATTATACTCAATGTGTGACATGGTAAAATAATGATTAAAGTCTTTAGAAATTGCAATTAATTCTGAAAAGGGTTTGATTTGATAAAAAATGTCAGAATTATTTAATTTTGTCGGCAAAGAATTTGGCTGATAAACAGTAAAAATCTTATTCTTGTCAAAAATGGGAAACTGAACGAATAAAATTAATTTGCCATTAATTTCGAATGCATTAATTTTTGCCAAATTATATAATTTATTCAAGTTGTCATGATGGGCAAATGACAAAATTTTGTTGCTACTTGTCATTTTATTTTGAACTTCGTGAATTATTTGAATGAGCTGTTCCTGTGGTAAAAAGTAAGGGTCTAGAATATTAATTGACGCAAAAAGAAAAGCTTGCTTGAGTTTTAAAATGTTTTCTTTTAAGTTATCATAAAAATTATGAAATTGCTTTAGGTATGCGAAATTTAGAAATTCTTTCGTAAGATCGTAAACCATTATTTCTGTTCTTTCTATTTTGCCCTCTAAGTAAGAAATCATTGTTCCTAAATGATTAATTTCTCTCAGCATTTCCTTGATTTGAATATCTTCTTTTTTCATTTGAGACATGGTGAAATTATAAACAGATAATTGATCTTTAAACAAATGCACTAGTTCTTTTTCGTTATTTTTCAAATCTTGTACTTTTAAATGCAAATTATTTAAATTTTTAGTAGTTGCAGTGCCAAAAAGAAATCGTAAAGCTTCACCGACTCCGTCAAAAAGATAACGTTTCGTTCGACCGGTGGAAAAGTTATTAATAGAAATTGCAATTTCATCAAGCAAATTTGTAAGAGAAGTTATTCCACGTAAAAGATGTTGTTCTTCATTTAAAAGCCAATTTTGTAAGTATTGTGGTGCCGGTTTTTTAATGCTGGAGAAAAATTTTGAGATTGAACTATTAAAAGTTGAAATCGTGTCCGCATAGTGGTTCATGTTAACATCTATATGTACGTACCAGATGTCCGAGGAGAGCATAATTTCTCCTTTTTCAGAGAAATAAATACCTTTCTGTAGCTCATTCTGCTGAACAGCTAATGTGCCTCCAAAGATGAAGAGAAGAAAAATGAAAATCATTTTTCTGCTGAAATTTAAACTTTTTTAATTAGTTTGTAATTAAATTTAAAAATATCCAAAAACGCTAATTTGTTCCATAAAAGGGAGAAATGTTTAAGAAAAATTATTTCAAATTAATTTAAATTTATTTAAAAAGTGAAAAGATATATAATAAAACTGAGATGAATTATTATTATTAAATTTTTTCTTTTTGAAATTAATTATATTCTGCCCTGGAATAAATTAAATTTTTTAATATGATGCCCACGACTTCTAATGGGATATCTTGCATCATTTGGTTGTTGACCTTGTTGATTACTACCTGAGGTAGAGGCTGATGTACCTGCCTTTGATGATTTTTTTGTAGATTTACTTGTACCTGCTTTGCTTTGTGCTGTATGGGTCGGCGGCTGATTTGGTACGCTGCCTCGCGGGGCTGCATTTGCAAGAGGGGGAATATCCTTTTGTGCTACTTCGGCGGGTGCGTTTTGATGTAAAATTGGACTTTTATGCCAATCCATAATTTTATGTTCTGGATTTTTATTAATACTACTCGGGGCATTTGAATTTTGATTTTCTCCCCTTTCTGGTTTAAATACTTGATCTAAATTCCTGACAATTTCATCTATTTGATTATCATTAACTAATTGAGGTTGTTGATCGTTTGGTAATACATCATCCTCATCACTGTCGCTTGAAAAAATTTGTTGAATTTTATGCGGTTTAACATCAGGTGAAACAGTTTGTAATTTTTTGTTTTGTTTTTGAATATTTTCATTTTTTCCGTCATTTTGATTTTGATCAATAATTTGATTATCCACTTTATTCATAATTTGATCATTGAAATCAATTAAATCATCGCCATATACTTGATTTAATCCATTTTCTTGATCATTATTTTGAATAAAATCTTCAATTAAAGAATTGTCTTGATCATTATTTATTACATCATTATGATTTTGCATATTAAGAGGGTAAACTCTTTGATATAAATTATTATCTCTTAAAATTTGATGTAAATTGAGTGGATATTCTGTTTCAAAATCAGTCGAGTCCTCTTTCGACCGATTACTCTCTCTCTGTTCTTTTTGTTTTGATACTAGCTCTTGCCCATTTAGTAAGTACCTATTTTTTAGTTCATTCTCTTCAGATTCAAAAATACTGATTCTTTCTGGAGCTTTTTTCAATCTATCAATATGTACTGTTTGTTTATCCTTTCCATAAATTTCTTTTATTGTAAAATTTGGATAATTATTTTCTATAATTCTATAAGGTCCTTTATATTTTTCGGTAAGGGATTTTGAAGTTCCTTGCTTTTGAACTAAATTACGTAAATAAACTATATCTCCTATTTGTAATTGACGAGGCACTGTTCGTTTATTATATTGGTTTTCCTGTGATTTTTGGCTTTTAATTAAATGATTTTTTATTAAATTAAAGGAATATTGTGCTTGTTTAACCATTAAATTTCTGTAATTTGTGTCATAATTATAAAAAACTCTTGAGTTGGCTGGATCTGTTAAAATATCAAATGGAAAAATTGGGTCTCGGTGAAAAAGAGCGAAAAAAGGAGTTTCGCCGGTACTGCTGTGTTGTGCCGTACAATAACTGAACGCAACAAAGGGGAGGAAAGAGACCCACTCTTTTGGTTTATCCAAACATAGAGTGGCTAGAATTTGTTTAATGGATTGACCTGCTCTTTCAACCAAACCATTCGCGCTTTGATGATATGCGGCGCAAATTCCTCTATTTACTCCTAACATTTTACAGAGCTCCGTAATAACTTCTCCGATAAGATTTGCGCCTTGGTCGCTAATTAAGTTTGAACAAACTCCGTGCCGCATAAATACATTTTTTACTAAAGCATCTGCTATTGTAAATGCTTGTTGATCTTTCATTGGAATTAATTCTAAATATTTTGTAAAATAATCAATTACAATAAGAATGTAAGAAAAATCTTCACTAGGGGGGTTAACTTTTCCGAATATGTCAAAATGGAGAGTATCAAAAACGCCATAATTTCTCTTATAACCAACTAAAGGCGTGTGTTGCAATCTTTTATTTAATTTAACTTTATTACAAATTACACAACTTTTACAATAATTTTCTACGTCTTTTGCCATAGAATTCCAATAAAATTGAGATTTTACTTTGAAAAGGGTTTTTTCAGCGGATAAATGACCTGCAAAAGGGGAATCATGTAATTTATGTAAAATTTCATTTATCATAGATGGAGGTGCTACTATTGTTGCATGGCCGCGTAAATTTTGAGGCGAACGGTATAATATTTTTGCATTGTCTAAAAAGAATTCTGAAAAATATAAATCTTCTGTTTCTTTTTCCAAATCATGAATAATTTTTTTAATTGTTGGATCTCTGCGTTGTTCATGAAAAATTAAGTCTTTACTCCAGATAATAGTTGGTTCATTAACCGAAAGTTGATTAATAGAGACAAGTCGGGAAATGCTGTCAACGTTTGAATGTGCTGATGTATTTCTATAAATTACTTCCATAAATAAATTTCTTAATTCACACGACCATCGAGCCAAACGTGACACTGGATTTTTAATACTAAGGACATATTTTAATGCAATTGCGTCCGTAATACAATAAAATTTAGTTAAATGCAGGTATTGACGAAAATGTCGGGTTGCGAGAATAACAGCGAGAGTTTCTTTTTCCGTGCTACTGTAATTAATTTGGTGTTTGTTTAACATTTTTGAGAAAAAAGCTATAGGGTGTTCCATATTATCTTCACCTACTTGACTTAATATTCCTGCTACTTGATAATTACTTGCATCGCAAAATAATAAATATGGTTTTTTATGGTTCGGAAAAGCTAATGTCGGGGCTGAAATTAAACTTTCTCTTAAAATATCAAAATGCTTTTCATGTTCAGGAGTGAAAACAAATTTAGTATTTTTCTTTGTCAAATCTGTTAGGATTTTAGCAAATAGTGAAAAATTCGGAATAGAAGAGCGGTAATAATTAAATAAGGCTAAGCACTGTCTGATTTGGCTTATGTTTTTTGGATAAGGGAGATTTTTAACTAACTTAATTTTTTCCGGATTAGGTTTAATTCCTGATGGGGTAATTAAAAAACCTAAATATTCAATATTAGTGCAAAAAAATTCACATTTTTCTGGGGAAATTTTTAAATTATTTGCTATTATTCTGTCTAAACACTCTGCTAAATTTTTAAAGTGTTGCTTTTTTGTGGGGTTGAAACAAAGTAAATCATCAAGATATATTAAAAGTTCAAGAAATTTTTTGTCATTAAAAATACTGTCAATTACTCGTTGAAAAATGAAGGCTGAAATTTTTACTCCCATTGGCAATCTGTTAATTAAAAAATGTCCTATTTCAGTTGCGATTGCACAGATTCGGCGGCTTCTTTCTGAAAGTTTAATTGAATGATACGCGTCACTTAAATCGAGTTTGGAATAAAAATTATTGTTTGAAAGTGCATTTAACATTTTTTGAGTTGGATAAATTGGCCAAAAATCATTTTTAACAAATTGGTTTAATTTTCTATAATCAAAAACGCAACGATAATCTTGAGGTTGATTACTAATTTTCTTTTTTGGAACTAAAATAATAGGAGAGCTCCATTCACTTGAGCCTTGAGAAATAACATTTTGTTTTAATAATAAATCAATCTTTTGTTTTAACACCTCGCGTAATTTAATACTAACTGGATAAAAATTAGAACAAACGGGTTGAACGTCTCCGACATCGATATCTGCCCGGAAATGTGGCACGTAAGATATTCTTTTTGTTTCATCAATAAAGGCGTCGCGTTTTATCCATAATAAAGTCATTAATTCTTTTCGTGTATCAGCATCCAGATGATCAAATTTAAATTTACTAAAGAAAACGTCTTTAGAATCAGTATTTTTAATCTTTAAATCATCATCTACATAACTATACGTGACGTCAGATTTTTTTTCAAATTCACTGTTTTCTAGCGTGATATCAGTATCATTTTCATTCGCTAGCGAAGAGGTCTTAATTTCATCCGGTATAAATAGTGCAGCAATTAGGCCCGTACTCTGACAAATCCCGTCCTTTTTATCA
This sequence comes from Neocloeon triangulifer, assembly GCF_031216515.1. Taxonomy (NCBI): domain Eukaryota; kingdom Metazoa; phylum Arthropoda; class Insecta; order Ephemeroptera; family Baetidae; genus Neocloeon; species Neocloeon triangulifer. The sequence continues at coordinate 422,825 of NW_026775545.1, forward strand.
GTATTTAAGCAGCTAGACTGTTGGTCACGCAGAACAGCCTCCTGCTGGACCTCTTCGGTGGTCGACCTTGACTGAGCGTCCGAGACTACCTTGTTAGAAAAGTCCAACGATTCCCTTATTATTTCCTTATTACTAAATTTCTGTGGGACAGCTTGGACATTTTCCCCTTGCAATAGAACTGTATTATCTTTATCCTCATGTAAAGAAGACCGCGCACAGAAATACGGTGGGGCAGAAGAATGTACAAAATTTTGGGCCCTTGAATTTACAATATTTACATGCACCCCGTTTATAATTGAGCTGGATTTTAACGGATAAATTGGGACTTTTTTATTGTTAACTAATAAATAATTTTCAGTAAAAACTGGAATGGCCCCCGTTAATTTGAAAAAATCAACTCCTAAAATTGCGTCTACACCTGTGGCTAATTCATCTGTTACTAAAATAAAATCTTTTTGAAATTCAACTCCTTCACAACTGAACTCTAAATTTGCTACTCCTTCTGATTTTAATTGATTACCCGTCACACCAATTAATTTTAAATCAAACTGTTTTGGTACAATTTTAGACATACATAATGATTTCTTAACAATTAATGAAGCACTTGCTCCACAATCTAATAACATTTTTATAAATTTATTTTTTGCTAATGGCATATGCACCTTTAAAATATACAAATCTGAAATAATTTTGCCATTATCAAAAAGTGAATTTAAATGAGAAATATTTATTTTAAAAGGTCTGTTTAATTTTGCAAACATGTCAATTAAATCTCTTGCTGAAGCTTTAATGAATTTATCAATAATTAAATCTTGTTGCTCTTTATTTAAACAAGGAGTATCATCGGGAATAAAAAAATTGTCATCAAAAATTTCGCCCTGCTCCTCAAAAAATTGAATTTGTTCTGCTTCTGTCGAATCGGGCCAACTGACAGAAGCCATTAATTTTTTGACATCTGTGCTTTATTCAAAGCGTCTTGCTGAAAGATTTTACAATGACGCATAATATGATCCTGACCTCCACAATAAAAGCACGCGTTTTGTGGAGCCGTTTGTTGTTGCGCGTTGCCTGAATTTGATTGTGTAGAAGGTATTTGACCTGGAAAAGGCCCAGTATTGTTTGGTGGGTATAAGGAATGAGGCGTGAATTGTTGCCGTGTATTGTTAACGCGTCCGCGACCTCTGTTATTTTTTCCTCTCCGAGGGAAACCTTGCCCGCGATAATTGTGTGAAAAATTTGTTTGGCCGTACATATTTGGCTGTTGAGGAAAAAAATTGGGTGCATTATGTGCAAGCATTTGACCCTGCGCATTATATGGTCCCGAAGGGAAAGCGGCTTGTTGGAAATTTTGTTGTTGAAAGGCGGGAGGGTTCTGAGCTTGCCGATAAAAAACGGCAGAATTTTGCTGCTCATGAATAGGCACGAAGGAATTTTGTGCGTGCATGTTCGGATAAAAAGTTTGTTGCTGCGAAGGCAAAAAGGAATTGTTTTGTGCGTTTGCCCCAGAAAATCTGTTTTGTTGCGCGTTATAAAAAGATTCCATGTTTGGTTGGCCCTGAGAAAAATTCCCGTTAGGCAACTGCTGAGTTTCTAATTTTTTATCAAAATCCGGCAAATTATTTTCCAGCGATAATTTAGAAAAATCCAATTTCGGCCCTTTAGTAGGAAATTTATTATCAATTGATTTGTGTGCTTCCTTAATATAATGCAAAGCGTTAATTACAACGCTATTTTTAGAACACATTTTATTGTGTCTGTCGTCGCTAGAAATTTCGATTGCTGCGTTATAAACATCTTCAAATGTGTCACAGTGTCTTTCGATTACTCTGCGACGTATATCATCATCCCTCAAACCTTGAATAAATTGAGACAACAAAGCTGAATCTAAAATTTTCATATATAGAGTGAGAGATCCATCAGCATCTGCCACTGGCGGATTAGCATTCATATAAATTGATCGGATACGAGTAGCGAAATCAATAATTGGTTCATCTTCTTTTTGCTGTGCTAAGGAGAATTTTGCCATTTTTTCGGCGGGGCTTTCATAAGGTAAAAAAAGTGCAATTATATTCTTTGCGAATTCACTCCATTTTTTCTTTTCTATTAAACCAGCTCTAGTCGCAACAGTACGTGCGCGTCCTGTTAGTTTTGTCATAGCCACATGAATTTTTAAATCATCGTCCCAACCTAGCGTATCTCCAGTTCTCTCAATTATAGAAACGTATTCTGTTATTAGCGGCGTGGCATTTTTCTCTCCAGAAAAACTAGGAATTAGATGGATTAATTCCGCTCCAACTGATTTAGCTTTCGCCATTTTGGAAAAATACAGTTCTGTGAGGCTTTAATTTAAACTAAAATTATGCCGAAAATCTTAGATCCCTAAAACTTGGTTTATTCTTTTCTTACTTTGTGTGGAACTTTTTGTTTGTTTATAATTTTCTTTTTAATTATGTAAATAAATAAAAGAGGAAAAAAAACTGATTAAAATTTAAATGATGAAAAATACTTTTAATTATTTGAATATTTTTCCTATTATGGAAAATATTAAAGAAAAAGAAAAATTTACTAAAAACAAAAAGAGTGGAAAAATAATCCAATAAAAAGAAAAAAGATAAAATTTTCTGAAATTTTTTAATTTTATGAGATGCAATTATTAATATCAATTAACTTGGCGCGTGAGAAAAACGAATGACACCATGTGAAAGCGGTGGGGTTTATACTTTATATTAATTATATATTAATTATTTTGAATGGGGTTGTTTGAGTTGTTATTTTATTCTGGGTTTGATAGAGCGTAAATGTGAATTTAAAAATATGTCAGGATAGGAATTCTCAATTTAAGCAAACCCCGAAAACCAAACCGCTTTGCGCGCGAATCTATAAAGACTTATAGGAGCGATTATTTATTTTCACGGACTTCTATTTTCTGTATATCTCAGCTGAGCAGGTAAAAGGGAAAGTGAATGGACAACCTTTTTCATTCATTCGGTGCCCGTCCGAAAGAGCGAGGGGAGTAAAATGCGCCTGTATATCTTTACGACTCCCGAGAGTACGCACCCTGGCAGGTGCCTCTATTATATGATAGAATATTTATAAATAAATATTTCGGCGCTTTGTATCAATAAAGGTACCCTAGTACAGAATGCGCACCTACTCCAATAAGTACTTCATAGAAACACACTTTCAGGCCTGGCCATAATGAGCGAATTTATTTATTTATTTATATTTACCTTTTTATTTATATTAATCTTAATTCTCTTTTTGGATTGATTTATTAATTAAAATCTATTTTCTTCTATTTGAATAGTCTACTATTATTTATTAAAATTATGTCTAGGTTAGATTTGTTTTCATTTAAACAAAATATTTTAAGTTTTTGAGAACGAAGAAAAGTATAATTATTTTTATTTTATGTAATCAAAAATTAAACGATACACCAAAATTTAAATATTATAATTTTGTTCCACTGAGTTTTATGATCTTCGTAAATTAAAAATAATCAATTCTGTATTTAATGAAACAGAACTAAACCAAGGTTCCTTAAAATCGTAATACAACCGAGAGAGAGATTTTTGTCCTTAAAACGTAACTTAAAATCGTAAAGGCTTGCGGACTGCTTTGGAGCGACAGTCTTTTCAATTAACTTTAACTGAAACTTAAACTCTAAGAGAATGAACTTTTTCTTTTCCAAATCAAATAAAAACAAGCCGTCGGTACAACAGTAAATGGGCACAAATTAGCGTAAAATAACTCTAACCTTAGCTCCTGGCTCAGAGCGCGGCGTGGATGAGTGCCTTTCGGGTTGGAGTATTTTCTCGTCAAAAGATCAGCCACAACTTTTGATTCAGCTAATTTGAGTCAAATGGTCCTGCACTCTCGACCTGCGGAAGGTGAAGTCTGACCTTTCGTTTTACTTTTTGGCTCAGATCGGTTTGACGAGAAAATAAACTCCTCCTTATCTAACTAAATAGACCAATGAGCGCCTTAAAAATATCCTTATATTTTTTAACATAAAGAAATTTGTCCCGCGTCGCCCGCGCGACAACAAAAAACAACATATAACAAAGGACACGGCGCGGCTCGAACGGAGAGCCCGCGCGCAGCTTTTTTCTTTCAGCGCATAACACTCTATGCTACTGCTAAACTCTCTCTCTCTTTATATGCGTGTAATACATTGATAAAAATACATTAAGTAATTTAAACCTACAAAATAAAAATTAAAGAAAATCAAATTAAATATAACCCCATATAATTCACAAAAATATGATCGTTTTGAAGGTGTAAATATTAAATATACTAAAATTTATCAATTTTTCTAACATTTATTTATTCATGCGTGGTAATTAATAATAAATTTAAGTTATAAAATGTCAAAATTTATTTAATAAAATAAATTTTAATGCAATAAATATTAATAATAAAATTAATAATACTTAAATAAAGTGAATAAGTAAAAATAACTGAGTATATATTGTTTTTAATAACAAGTTAATTCTATATATTAAATAATTATTTATATTTTTTTTTGTTAAAATCAATTTTATGATAAAATTTAAAAAAATTTTTTCACAGTAAAATTAAGGAAGTATCAACAATTATTTTTTTTAACTCTGATTAAATTTATTATTTTAATAATTTTATTTGCAAATGTTAACCTTAAAGTAACCTATACGAGAATTGGAGTTAAAAAAGCCGCAAAATTGCAGGGGCTGATGTTGTGTTTAGTTTATTATTTGCTGTAATTGGTCGTGTGTGCAGCGCTCGGCGGCTCTCAAATTTCAATTGCACGGCAAACAATTTGCGATTCCCTTTGCGGAGTGTTCACTTTTTTGCCCTCCGCACACACGTACATAAACATACACACACACTCATTAACGAAATGTAAACAAAACCCGGGCACTCGTCGTCGTGACATTTTTTTGAAAGAGCCTCTTTCCCTCTCTCACTGCTCCGCGTTTTTTTTTTTTATGCGAAGCCCCGCTAGCTGGAAATCCTTCCCGTGCATGCATGTTTTGTCTCTCTAGAATGCATGCGTGCGGGGATTTGCTCGGCAGAAGCCTCTCTAATAAGTCGCTCTCTTTAAACAAAAGGTCACGCCGGACAACCTGCAACGACAAAACACACCAGTTTCCTTTAAACCCGCCGTGGAAAAAACTCTCTTTTGTGTTAATTCTATGCTTTTCAGCTAGTTGGATCTCTCGTTTTTTTCCTGCGCATTTAATGGAAAATTATAATCTCCATTACTATTGTGTAATTATCATCCGAGCAACCAACATTCATACTCACACATACACACGCTGCCTTTCCCGCCGTATAATGCGAATATTCTGTATCCCATTAGCGCGGAGTATATTTTGCAGCCACGCGCGGAAATATAATTACACCGGCGAGAGAAAAAGAGAGACAGTGTCGGTTAACGGGCTAATTACGCGAAAATGAGCGGACCGGATGCGAATTTTTTATTATATAATGCATAAAATTCGCATGGCCTGAAAAGTGAAACGATGTTGGGCAGTAAAATTCCAACGCTACACAATTTTACAAAGCCTGCAGTTTACAAATTAAAAACAAGTTTTTCAAATTCAAGCTAAAAATTAGCATAAGTAATTTTTTTATTTTAGGGTCAGGCCAAGACAAGGTCTTGCCGGCCCTTTTTAATGGCGCAGAAGGTCAATTTTGTCTTTTTTTAATTTTATTTTGTTTTTAGGTTTGTCTTTATTGAAATCAAGCATCAATTTTCACTGGCATCAACTTACAATTAGTTCAGCGGCGACTTGATGATGCTGAAAAAGACAAACTGAAAAGAAAAAGATTAGGAATTAGAAGAATGGGAAGTGGGATCTGGTAAAGATTTATTGATTTTGATCGGTCTTGCACTAAAACCCGCTAAAATCAGTTAAAATCTTAAGCTTTTATTTGGAGATGTAATTTTACTTTGATTAGGTTTGTTTTTGGACCTAATTCTAGGTTTAGCAAATGCTTTTTTCTTAATCGAGAATTTAGGCAAATATAGAATTGAAATTTCACCAAAATATCTCAAACATAACAACTTTATTAAACTGTAATATCAAAAATTTCAAGTATTTATATATTATGTACTTTTTTTGTTTTTATTAACTAAAAATACATTTATTTTCTAACCCATGGTACTGATTTTACTCAAAGTTAATATTTAATGTGCCAATAAATTAAATAAAATTTTCTTGAACTCGACTTCTTTTATGAGATTTAAAAAAAAAATATCATTTCCATCTGAAACAAAAAGCACCGAGTGGGCAAACAAATTCGAGTCTGTTTTAAAGGGCGGTTGACCCCAGATAAAGCGCCTTGGCCAAAGCGCTGCGTTCTCTCTCGCCCGAAAGCGGCGCTAATCTGCCGCGTGTTATCAGAGATGCGCCTGATAAGCCCTTGAGCCGGCACGGGCACGACAGGTGGAAAAAAGCTGCCGCTTTTCGGAACGTAATATTCTACTGCAGTGCACCAAATTATTAGCATCATCTTTCTCGTCTGCTTCTCTGTGTACTCTGCTGGCTGCTCTCGCTCGCTCGCTTCCTTCCTTACACACCAGCAGCCGGGTGCGTGCAGTGTTTGTAGCGGTGGGTAATTTTACATGGGCCGCACCGAGCACTGAGAGAGAGACCGGGGTGCTGAATAAATACATATCTCCATTAGACGTTGGTTGGTTGGCATACACACGGCAGCTAGTATTAGGCCACGCTCGCTCTTCTTGGGCACTTAAAATTCAACTCGGCGCCGCTTATCATGCTGAGCACCACGATTTTTGCAACAGTTCGCCCACCAAGAAGCCGCCTGACCAGCTGCTTCTCCTTGAAAGGCCAAAAAGAGAAACAGAGATGCTATTGAGTTGGTCTCAAACCGGAATTGAATTAGTTTAAATCAGCAGGACAATATTAAAATGAATTTATTGTAAGGAAAATAAAGGAGCAATTCGATGAAGTTGAATCATTTATATTTATTGTTGTTTATTTGTCCAAATTGTTACATCACATTGAAAATAAAATTGGTTGATGGACAAAATAGCACCACCACTAGCGAGAATTTTGCTAAAAACCGAGATCAAAACCCTATAATATGGGCAGTGGACATTTTTTGAAACTTATAACTATAAGACGGATTATAATTTGTGTAGCCTGCGAATTGCTTCAAATTTTTAAAATAAAATCTCAAATTAGGCTTACGCCAATTAGGCCAATTAGGCTTACGGTAAATAATTAATTATTTTTGCTTGGATGGCGTAATTTAAGGTGATTTTCTCCCAGCTCAAACATGGAATTTTGTGCAAAATTTGAATATTTTTACATCAAAAATATATATTATGTATAAAAAAATTGAAAATCTATTTAGCTTTGTCTCAAAAGTAGGTAAATTTAGCAGAAAATAAGTTTTCAGAGGTGGATTTTCTGAAACTGTGCGAGAAACACTTGGCTTTAAAGAATCGAATTTTTTTGAGCCATTTTGAAATTTAATTTCTCAATAAAAAGTAAACATTTTGGTTTGTTTTCCACTTTTTTAAGTGTTTCTCGCACAGTTTCAGAATATCCTCTTAAAAATTTAATCCTGAAACTGCGTTACACTTTAAAACACGAACAAAATACTACTCTACACTAATTAGAACAGAAAAAAACACACGCACACTAACAATTATTTGAGAATGAAAATAAGTTGTTCAATACCCACATAGGCGTAATAAAAGGTAATTTTTAGTCAAGAATGTGACCTAGCTTATTTTAAATCGACAATTTTTTATATAAAAACGCTATTGTCTACTAGTACATTTTTGTTCATTTCCAACAAAATATGTAAAAATATCATCACTTATATTTCCCCCAATTATAGCCTTTTCACGTTTAAATTTAAAACTTCTATAGTTTTGTCAGTTTCGATATTAAAATTGCATCCCCTCATGGGTGAGAAGAAACAAAACTTAAAATACAGGTTAATAATTTCAATCTTCAAGCTTTAATTTTTTAATGCTGTGTTTGTTAAGGATTGCAACAAATTAACTTAAATAACGATTAAAAATTACATATTTTTGAAAATAGAATAAATTTTATGTTAGAATTCAAAATAAACAATCATGTAAATCTATAGAAGGCTGCTAGAATAGAAAAAACAGGCACAAAAGTTTACAGTTGCAGATTACATTAAATTAAAATAAGAAACATTTGAGGTGATTTGTCTTATTTTGTAAATAAATTAGATTTTATATCAAATATTTGTCATTGAGCAGATTCCAAGAACAAATCTCTCAATTTTTTTTTGCGGACAGACCACATCAATTTATTTGCTTCTTACTTTAATTTACAAAATTGAATTGTGCAGAATGGGCTGGATTATTTCAATTTTACCAACGCCTGCCCACTTATCACTCTCGTACGCGCTTTTCGAATTTCCATTTTCACCCACCTCACTCTCTAACTCGGCGTATAACGGCCCGATAATCTCGCTCTCCATTCTCTGACTGATATTTCACATAAAACTGCTGCTTTTTTTCCCTTTCGCACACACGGCCCGAGAGCAGATTAAACTCGCGCGGTTTCGGCCCTCTTTGGCCGGTGGGAAGAAAGAAAAAGCCTAGGAAGGAAAGAAAGAAAGAAAGCTCGGCGCGTGTATATGTAATGCACCCGCCGCGCACGTTATTTCTTTCTCACTCTTTCCGGCCGCACGCGTTCTCTCGGGTGGAGCCGAAATCGATTCCTTTTACCATCAGAACATACACACAGCACTCGCGGCCATCGATTATAATTTTTTACTTTCACCCACGCCGCTTTGCCTGCCGCATTTTTTTTCTCCTTTTCACTCAACTTTTTCCGATATTCGACTTTCTTTCAAAATCCCTTTTCGGCCGCACGTTTTTCTCCGTCTCTCCGCAAGCAAATCGTTTCGGCGGGCCAGAAAAAAAGAGAGAGAGAAAGAGGACCCAACCGAGAGCGCGACAGAAAACAAATGACGTGTTTTGCATGCAAATCTGCCACATGCGTACGAGCGGAGAACGACGCCGACGACGATGTTAGTATTTGCCAAATTACTTATTCACGCATTAGTCGGAGAAAAAGTTTGCTTGAGTTGGAATTCGTCTTCAAAACCGGTTGGTATCATTTTAATTACCTACATAATATTCTTATTTAAAAGTATATAATATTAAATAATAATATTTTTTTATAGCGCTATTATTACAAATTAAAAATGTTTTAAAACATTTTTATTTGATTTTATTTTAATTTTTCATATTGAAAATTTTGTTTTTTATTGTACATATTGTTGAGCTATTTTAAAAAAAAAAATGTTAAAAATGTATATAAATCACTTATTTCCCAATATTATAATTCATTGATATTGCGCTTCAAGTAACATTAATTTGCTTTTCCATCACTGGTGTCATCGCATCCTAGTACTTTGCAATTTTGAAATTATTAATGACAATGACAATTATTATTGTTTATTTGCCCAAATTGTTACATCACATTGTTCACATTCATTTTGTTGAATTCTTATAAAAATGAACCCAATTTAAATTGATCTAATTTATTAACAAACACCGAAAGTCAGCATCTTTTGAAATTTCACGGAACATTGTTCTTTTTCAACTGATAATAAGAAAAAAATTATTCGTATTTTGTCCAGTGAAATTCGAATAATTGGGATTCAATTTCAAAAAAGAATTCATCGTGCTTTGTAAATTTTTTTTTGAATACATAATTTGGGGCTGAAATGTGAAATCCAAGTTATCTTGACGAAAATTTCATCTGAAAAAGCAATTTCCTCTCTAATCAAGATAATGCGCCGCAACCCTAATTGCTGATGTCGTAAAAAATTCGAGTCTTATTTCGGACCGGAGAGATCTGTGCGTGGCAATTCGGACGAGATAAAAAGCTGAATTTCCGCTCCCCACGCTCATCATTTTTTACGCGGCCGGTCTGCAGGGAAGGAAAATATGACAGCAGCAGCTCTGCCAGGTTATCTGTCTCTCTGTTAAGCCCCGGCCGACATGCAAAGAGGGTGCAGCCGCGCTGCTGGATGTGTTTTCGCTCCTCTCGCCGAACCGGGCCGAGCCATAATGCTCTGTGCTGTACACGGTCGTAAACGAAAATTTTTCTCTCGAGATGCTAATGTATGTGCTTTTGACACCTGCTGGCCCCTCGCCCCTGATAAGATAAAGCGCCGCCGCTCGACGCACAAATCGCGCTTGGTAATTACGCGGTGGAGGGCCATGTGTGTGTGCGTGTCAGTGTGTAACGCGAAAGCAAACAATATCGACGACGGCCACTTTTTGCTGGGAAACGCCCCCTTTTATGCCTGAATAATCATTATTAGGGGTAGAACACGAACGTTTCTTTTCGGGTGGATTATCATGGGAAATAAGTAGAGAAAATTTCTTGTTTCGATAAGTTCGGTTTTTGGGTTTTAGGTATTTTGAAGAAAATTATAAATTGATATCAAAATATCCTTTTTTAAGATAGTTCTGTTGGACATCCTTTTTATTCAATTAATTTTAATTTGAAAGATTTAAAAAAATGCTATTTTTTTTTTAAGATCCTCATTTGTATTTTGTTTTCTCATTTACAGTAAACAAAAGAATCTCTACGTCTGTGTCGAAATTCACATTTTTGTCAAACCTTTTCGGGGAAAAAACATTTTTTTTTAATAATTCGACTTATTTATTCAGACAATTTCTTATTTAATTAAATAATTTTATTAAAAAAATTCATTTATTTAAAAAAAAACGTTCCAATTAAAAGAATTTTCATCTACATGTTAATTTCATCAAATGGATATTATCCTCTTTTATCTGCAATATTTAATTTTTAAAGCGTATAATATTTTTAACTGCGGCGGATGGGATATTTAAGATATTTTTGATCTCGGAAATTTTATCAAAATTCTTGCTAGTGGAGGTGCCGTTTTGTCCAACAATTCTTTTTCTTTACAAATAAATTGTTTTTGTTACAATTGATAAAAATGTCATGTTATAATATTTTATTTGGACAAATCAATAAAGAACTTTGATCTATATAGTTAATTTTGTGAGGAATTCATCAAAAGCAACTAATTTTAACATTTATCTGTGCATCCGTAACTTTTTTCCCAGAGAAAATATAAATATTATCCTGCATTTAAAGTCTTAAGAGTGCTAATTTTTCAAAATTATTTTCATATTTTTCTTTTTTTAATGATAAATTTGGAATTGTAACTAATTAGCGCGGCAAGTATTCAGTGTCCTTTTTTTTTGAACAAAATGTTTCGTCGAGAATTTATCATTTTATTAACATTTAATTTGACGTGTTTATCTTGTTAAGCACGGCATTCTAAAAATAAGTGACCAAATTCGGATGCAATTCCGAAATCAGGAGCAATTTGCAAACCAGCACTTTCATTTAAATTTGGTGCCACTCACGCAGAACAGGGTCCAGATAGCGCCGAATTTGCATAGTTTTGCATCGGCCGCTCATTAAAATGTGTCGACGCGCGCGCTCAAAATTCAATTTGGCAGCTTCATCTGGCTTCACTCGTCGTCGTCGGCCAGAAAATATAATGTCCGTGTGTATGTATGTATTAAATGCGGCGCGCGCGCGTGTAATTAAAAAGTAATTAAATATGCAGCCGGCTCTCTCTCTCTTTCGTATAATTAAAAGCGATGCTCGTTTTTTATTTCGGCAACGCGAGGGAAAGACGCGTAAATAATAATCGCATCAGCAGCGAATTTCGTCTCTTTTTCTTCCTCTTCGGCTCGCGGCTGCATTAAAGATGAGGACCTTAAGGATGGATGTGCGCGTTTACGGTCTCGACCGCAGAGCCGCGTGTCCGTCCAATGCAACTCGCGTGCGCCGCATCAAAAATTCAACGCCTTCCAGAAATAGAACCGACCCGGCCCGCTCTAGGTAAGAGGGCAAGAACGGAGAAAAACATGTACACGATTTATTATAAATTTGACCCCCAACCCTTCACTCATAATCGGGTCGGATTCCAAGTAATTGAAATTTCAGCAACTTCGCTTGAATGGGCATGTTTTATTGATATCATTTTCTTCTGCATGGATATGATTAAATTATTAATGTCTTGAATCACCTTTGCTTCCATAGCAAGTTTCTTTCAATAATATATCAACAGCTACACTGCTTTTGAGTCTAATTAAATTATTTTATTTTGATGGGCATTTAATATGTCGTTCGGTGTGCAATATTTAACTTTTTATTATTGTTATAAAAATAATTTTTATTAAAAAAAACTCAATTTTAAATTTAACCTTATGTAAACAAAACTGTAACAATTTCAGAATTAATATAAACTAATAAAGTTGAAATAAAATACTTAAATCATTAAATCTTCTATTAATTATATCAAATTAAAGGCACTAAATAGTTTTATTGTTTTAAATAATAATTTTATAAAAAATTTTTATAATATTATACTTAATTCATGTTTGATCTTTTTGGTGACCGTCGCTTTCAGTGTCACTGACATTTCGCCAGCTGGAAGCGGCGCTGTAATTGAATATTCGCCTCTCTCTGCTTGTTCGCTTTTGTCCGGCCGCTTAATGAATTAGTTTTGACATGTTCGACTCATAATTCTCTCCCTCGCGCTCTATCCGGCCGACAAGGTAATTAGGCCAGAGCTCTCGTCGCTCTTCTCGCCCAGGACTTTGCAATTACCATTTGTTGACTGATTATCGCCAATCAGCAGAGCGGTGGATTAACATAATTGCAGCAGTCGCTGCGAGGATCATTTTAATTCGTCAATATACGCAGGTTGCAAATTAATTTTTGGAGGCGAAAATTACATGCGGCGGAAATGAGTGGATGCGCGCGCCGCTGTTTTATGTATGATGAGAGAGTTATTTTGATGGAGTTGGAAAGCGGAAAATGAGAAGTTGCCGCGGCTTTTCCACGATGGTGCAGTTCATGTGAAGCAGAATTGCAAATTGGAATTGCAAAAACAATTCTATTTATAAACAATCGCACGGATTTCAAGTACAAACATGGATCAAATTAAAACTGGATAATTGCTTTTTATTTATGTATTAAATTGTGATTGGAAAATTTTCTGTCGGTAATCTGGATAAATTATAGTTAAGATATAAAATTGGAAATCAAAATCGTTAGTAATATCAACTTTGGTAACTTAAAAATATTGAAAATTAAAAAGAACTAATTTTAAATTAAATGATAATTACAATTAAACAGTTAATTCTAGTTTTAAATGCAGTTTATTGTTTTTCTTTGAGGAAATCTCGGCCCATTTTGAGATTAATAAATTAAAATCATACAAGAAATAATCAAAAACTTGTTAAAAACCTACCAAAACGTGAAAAGAGGAAAATAATAATAATGTTTCTGAAATATTTTCGGTAAAAAAGCAAGAAATTTAAAGAGAAAAAATCTTGTACATTTCACCCTTTTCATTTGAGATTCCAATGTTTTTTTGCAAATCACGATCAGCGATTTATTCAAATTTGCGAAATTTGAGCTGTGATGAATGACCACACGAATGTGTTCGGTGAAGCAGACCGACCTTTCAAACGACTCTCGTGTGAATCAAAAAGTTCATCACCATCATGTCGTTGCACAACCAAAACACAAAGCTCGTCGTTCTGCAAACGTCCAATGTGCGTGTCGACAATTAGCGCGCCGTTTTTCTTGCCGGGCGCGCGAAAAATGGTTGCTCGTTGTCACAGGGCAAAAACGCACCCTTTGTCCTTTTGCGCTTTCAAAAGCCGTGTACGGGCATGTGCACTTTCTGCGCCGCGTTGTCTATAAATTAATTCATAAAAGCCGTATGGCTGGCGCGCGTAATTAGTTTATTCTGCGCGCGTGTTTGCATTGCGCGCGCGATAACAATAATACGGCTGGAAACGCAAAACACCGCGACTACGACGAGAGAGGATATATAAATTTTTATTAAAAGAGGAGAATAGTTTGTTTCCATTTGGGGAGGAAAAATCGTGCGGCGATCGCGTGAGTCGGTGGTGACCGCGGCGAGCAGGTTATCGCAGCGCGCGCGGATGGCCAAGTGCAATAAAAAGGCGAGGGGGTGCGCACGGGACGAAAAAGCACCCGACGACACTTAACGTAATTATTGTTTTGGAACCGTTTTGGCCTGATGTTTCGACCTTTTAACAAATTACAAACGGGAATCCGCCACTCCGAGAGGGGGACAGCAATCGGCATTGATTCGGGGACAGACACGAAACGGAAACGTAAAGTGGGTCAGCAATAAAAGAGGAAATTGAAAGAGAATCTCTAAAGTATAAATGACACAGGCGCGGCTACATAACTTTTAAGGTCGTTTTACAATTTCGAGACGGAAATAAAGCCGAGTGTCATTCACTGAAAGCTCAAGGAAAGTGTTCGATTTAAGTTAGGATTGAAGATTTCACTGACGAATTGTCATTTAAATATGGAGATGCGCAGGTTTTTTTATTCAATTATGAACTTTGCTGTTAAGGAAAAAATGAAAATGATTTAATTTTTGAATTTTATCTTCCTTAACATCAATTGCAATGACTGAAAAACATTATATTTATGGTACTACTCAAGAATTTATTACTTATTTTCGGGAGAGAGATTCTTAAAAGTGAAGTGAACTGTTTTGTTTTATTATTATATAATTGTTATTAATTAAAAAGTTTAAACTCAGACTGTATCACATATCAATTATCATTATCTGTTTTGTAACTTGCACAACTTTACATATCAGCTCAAATGCATGATTTTATTTATAAGCAGATAATTTAGATTGTTGTTTATTTGTCTACATTGTTACAAATACATTGTTTTAAAACAATTGCTAAAAACATTTTATCAAATATTAATAATTTAAAATAAATTAAAGTAAATAAATATAATGGTAAAAAATAAAAAATATGCAGAAAATAAACTTTAAAATATATATAAAAATAAATTACAATTGTGTATAAAAGCATTTGAAATATATTTTAATGAAAATACAATTCTGCATGCGAAATTCTTAGTTTTGAATCTAAGTTCTTCTAAAATAGTTTTCTCAGAATACTATTGAAAATTATAATGATAAAAATAATTTACATTAAAAGAATAATTTAAAATATATTTTTTTAAAGTAATTACGATCATGAAATTAAAGAACTTGGGCTTTTTCCTCATTGTAAAAATTATTTTTATTAACAAGTTTCGGTCGCGGTCTGCAACCTTATTTCATTGAGCAAACGCGCTGCTCGCCGACTAATACAAAAATCCAAGCAGACCGTGACTGAAAAAGCCCGAGTTCTTCACTTCCAATGTGAAATTTGAAATCGAGTCAATTATTTCTGAAATGAGCAATTGAATATATTTATCATTAAGTTTTAAATGTACGTTTTCGTCAAGAAAATGTAAATATTGAGGTAGACATTGAATTCAATCCATTTGAGGCGAGTGTAATTGCTGAGCAAATTTGCCAGTTGCGCACAATCGAATTTCTCTCTCTCTCTCTTTCTTTCACTCTTCCTTCTCGCGGACCATTTGGCAGTTGCGTGATTAATCGCCCGATCACAATTATGATGGATCACCGCTCTTCCTCTCTGCTTCTTCTTTTGCCGTGGTGCAATAATTATCGAGAACATTCGCGAAAAAAGAGCGCGGATTTATTTATGGGCGCAACTTTCTTCCTTCCACTTTTTTATTTTATTTTTTTTATTATTCGCTTGATTTATGTCTCGAATCTGAACAGCCTCTCCACCGAGTTCCTCTCCTCGACGGATTCAGCGTGTAAAATTAAAAAAGCGCTTGCATTGCAATTTCTGGATCTGCTCTCCATATAATGTGAAGAGACTGCTGGGGTCGAAAGTGCCGCGGTTGGAGGAGAGCGCAGGTCGTTAAGAATCGTCTCGTTCTTGATTTATTAACGAGGAGCCGCTTATCGGTCGGTGTTTCGGAAACGCGCCTCGATTTCCACTGCATGCTGCAGGAAAATCCTGCCCGCTGATCACACGCGCGCGCCCCCTGGCTTGCAGCGCGGGGGAGAGATCATTTGCCAACTGGGCAAATTGCCCTTGCACCCCACAAATCCGCTTCGCGCCCTGCGAGAGAGCACTTCCCGCACACGCACTCATCGAAATTATTCCAACGTATCGGCAAAAAGTTTTCCAGAAAAACGCCAAGAGGAAGTTGGCCTCGTAATTTTTCCATCGGAAAATCTCCCAACGCCACTTTATGGACTGAAAACGAGATCGAGATTCCTAGCCGAGCAGTGCAATTAGTTTTTTATGGCACACTCAGTCAGCATGAATAAATTTTATTACTACAAAATATTTTGAAATTATAAACGGTTAAGTAGAATAGAATGTAACAGATTGGGCTGTTGGCCACGGCAAAAATATTCAAATATCTTCTTCAAATAGCAACTTTTTTTAAATGGAGCAAAATGATTAAATTTTAATTTCAATGATTTTAATAAGAATTAAGAATTTTTTAGTAGAATTTCACAAATGATTCATGGTGATCTGATTTAAAATCGACTTTCCCTTGATGGATTTTGTGAGTTGTTTATTGTTTTTGTTTTACTTAAAAAATAAACAACTCACAAAACCCATCGAGGGAAAGCCGATTTAAAATTCAAATCACCAAGAAATAAGAACTTCCTTTTCTCCCTAAAAACCTCTGTTCATGTTTTGCCGGTTTAATAGTAATTTTTTTTATCACTATTTCTCAATTGATGCATCTTAATTAAAATGGGAAGAAATCTGCCTCGTAGTTCACTAATTAAATTCATTTGAAACGAAATTAAATTAGGGAAGAAATTTCTGTGGATGAAGTGCAAATTACTAATGAAATCTGATTTTTTTTTCAGTAATACTTCTACCTCTATATTAAGATTTTTTTGGTTAACAAATTATGCGCAAAATTTATTTATTAAATTTATTTTTATTTATTTAATGAATAAAACCGTACAAATTTTTGTAATTATTTATAGAGTAACAAATTAAACTCTTCTTGTTAATCAATTGGAATTGAATAAAATTTGCAACAGCCTGGCGATTATTGTTAGTCATTTTCAATAAAACAGGTACTATACTGAAAGAGCTGAAGTGAATTAGATGCAACGGAGCAGGTGTTTCTGTTTGTTTTGTTTTCGCGGCGCACTAAATTTTCCCCATTAGTCTCTCTTTCCCGTTTTATTTAGCGGCGCATCGAGTCGCGGAAATTTATCGCTCGCCACTGTAGCGCTGTGCACTGAAATCTGGAGCAATTAATTAACGTTTGCATTTTACGAGCACTTTGTTTTGTACGGGGAAAAAAGCAATGCGCGTGATCCTCGGACGTTTGGTCGCGCCGGGGAGCGAGAGGGAGAAAAAGCAGCCGGGAAAAAGAGAGAATCGTCGTCATTAATCCGCAGCCGCAGCACGGAACGGATCGCCGCATTCACTTTTTATCTCTCGGCCAAATAATTTCAACTGCCGCCTGAATTATTCAGTCGCGCGGCTCAAGACTCGAGGGCAGCGGTGAAAATTGATCGGCACTTTCTACCCTCACTGGGACAAGCAGGAAAAAATAACTCCCATATCAAATATTTAAATTTTTAATTAAAAAGGATACTAATAAATGAAATAACTTTGAATTATAAATTAAGTTTTTTTTATAATATTTAAAGAAATATATTTTTAAATTTTGTTACTTTATTAAATTATATTTTAAGATTTATAAATAAGTGTTTGTATCTTTTTCAAGGGAAATGTTTAATATAATTTATCAGTAAAGTATATATTGAGAACTATGTCTTGATACCATATTGGATTTTCTAAAGATTCTTAAGTCAATTGTAAGGGACTCTTTTCATAATTGGTATATTCGAATTGAATCATAATATATTTTAATACTCAATTATATGTTATATAGGCCATAAGCAGCCATAAGAAACCTTGAATTTTTATTTAGTGTCCGTTCGTCCCTTCCAATAGTTTAAAATCAAACGATCGATGGAGAAAATAATTAAATTAGATCTTTTTTCTAATATGTTCTGATTCAAAATTTTCAAATCATTTTAAAAATTTTAGGGAAACCTTAAATTAGGAACAAGTTTTTTTTCAGGAAAATTGGACTAAATGTATGGAATTGCATTTAGAATTAAGTTGTTGTTGAAATTATTGTCGATTTGATCATTTTGCATTTGGGTAACGTGCGGCGTCCCCGAAATCCCGAATGGGCGCGCAGAGTATTAAAGAGCATTTTTCCGGCGCGTTATCAGCGCGCGCGGCCATAGAGCAGAGCCGGGGCTGGCGGCCCGAGAGTGGTCCCAGGTGCAATGCATCGTTTGGAAACCATTTTCCAGCCATCTACATTCATTCCGCCTTGCGAACCGCCGCCCTTTCGCTATTCAATACCGGCGGCACCGCCAGCCAGCAGCGGCCATTATAGTAAATGAAATTTTTCATCTGGGCTTAGGATATTATCCTTCGGGGAGAGCGAATTTTTCCTCGCTTCTTCAGACGCGGCGGCTATTTTGATTATGTAAGCGAGCGAGGAGGGCACCGATGAATATTTCACTCGTAATTCTTGATTAAAAAGAGGCAAACGGCCGATTCGAATGAAAAATTCAACGGGTCGATTATATAATTGATGTGAAATGCTTGTTTTTTTCCCTTTTCCCCGAGTCTAATCTTGTGCAATTTGTTTGTTCTAGGTAAGGACATGCGACGATAATCAAGCGTCACTCAAAGCAGCTCAGAGGTATCTCTTTGTATTCGGTTTGTAGAAATATTTTTTGCTCCGAGTGAAAAGGACGAACAAAAGATGAGAGAGAAGTTTGCATTTATTCAAAGGCGAAGAAAACAAAGTTGGTTTGCGCTGCACACAAGAGGGGGACAAAACAAAGAGCAATAATCTCAACTTATTTAAACAATTTAACCAAACTTCCGTCAGAAATTTTATGAACAAAATCGCTATATATATATTTTCTCAAGTCACTCTTGAAAGCTCATTAGAATTAACGCGACCCCTCCTTTTCCGCCGCGCAAAACAACTCGATCGACTGCTTATTTGGCTGCTTAATTGGACACGACGGAAATTGCTCCGTGAAAAACGACCCTCCTTAAGCGCGGAGGAAAATTCGGCGGCAAAAACACGCCACTCGGTAACGCCGCGTATTTGTCACTGCCGGCTTGCGTCGCGCGCGTGCTTATGCAACCGGCACGACTCGGAATTCAAATTGAAACGAATTTATTGGCAAAAGCGGTTCGTCTCTCTTTTATAGGCGAACGCATTAGATGGCCTGCGGGTGCGTAACGACGACGACGACGAGCACCAGCAACAGACTCGGCTCGGCTCTTGAATAAGTTTCGGGCTAGAAGAGGCCAATAAGTGGCCCCGCTTAATTCAGCAAGCAATCGGCCAAGACACACCAAATTGCCTGCTCGCTCGGCAATCTCTGATGGCGAGGCAAAATGATTCATTTTAATCCAGAAATTACAGTTTATTATTTGTGACGTTATGAATTTTATTATTCCTCTCCACATTTTGACAATTAAATGAAACATAATCCAGGCAGAAGAATAAATTGATGAGATAAAATTTAATTTAATTACCATACAATGATAATTTAAATACAATTTAATAACAAAATTTTTTTCATCTATGCTTTAAAAATTTATGAGTGGATGTATTTTTTAGTATCTTAACAATTAAAATTCAAAATATTACAAAATAACATTAATATTAAATGTTTTATTAATTAATAATTAAAAATTAAGCATATTAAAAATAACAAATAAAATTTTGTTTTTTAAGGCAGTTATTTAATTACTTTTAAAAATATTTTCAGTTTTCATAGCTTCTGAAATATCTTTCCATTCCAATAATACACAGTGTTTTTATAGGTGTCAGCAGCCTTTCTATTTTAAGAATCCCTCCAAGTGTGCCGAAGTGTGTGTTTTTGCGATAACGGTCGAAACTTTCACAAATGTAGCGAAATAATCCGCAAACTCGTGAGAATGCTTTCGGCCCTTCCAAGGTATAACTCATCGCTCGAGCAGGGGCGTTTTTTTTTTTTACTCTCGCTTTCTCTCGCCCTCACTCTCCCATGTCAGACACGCTCATTATTTTGGCTCGGCACATTTTTACATCCCTTCTTCACACCCACGAGTCGGCCGAGACCGAGAGAGAGTGCGAGAAAAATCGGCGGTTTACGAGCGGCCCGATTTTCATACACGAGCCGCTTTTTCTCTTTTCAGAAGGAGAGAGACGGGGCGTCGGCGGAACCGTTCTCGGTTTTTTTTGCGCTCGCACACACACCAGACCAGGAATTTAATTTATAACTTTTTGAAAGTTTCCTCCTTAAATGCATGCCACGACACACTCGCTCTCGCTAGATTAAAAAATTTGCTCTCGCAGTTTTTTTTTCACTCTTCTGGAGAGAGGAAGAAAGAGAGCAGACGGGACTGACGTGCCGCTGAGCGCTGCAAAGAAATTAAAACTAAACCAACACACGGCCGCTTTCTTTTCGGCCGGCCAACTTTCCTTTCGCGAAATATTAAATGTTTTATTAAAACTGCTGCTCAGTCGAGGGAAATTTTTAGATGAGAAATATGGCCCATCAAAACCGAATTACGGCCGCAAACAAAAAGGCGCTGACTCGAATTCACGCAGATGGATTTCGGCTCCGGAGTGGAAAAGTTGGTTTTTTCGAACAAGTTTCGACGAAAAATCAGGAAAGCGCAGACCAATAATAAATTCTCAAGTGGAGAAAACGACAGAAAATTCAAATACAAATCATGTTTACAAAAATTATTTGTTTTTTCTAAAAACAAGTTTTGCGGAATAAAATTGTGCATTTTTATCAGTAAATATTTTTATTGTTAGAATTAAATGGCTTTTTTTATTATTCTGATCTTGCCTTGAATGAAAAGTTTGAATTGTTAGAGTTGAAACTGTTGCAAGAGGAAATAAAATGTAAATTTAATAAGTTCTCTCTAAAGGAAAACACATCATTTGAAGTTATTTTCCTAAAATTTGCACAACCTGGATGAGAGCCAGTTTTTGTCCACTCGGCAAAAGTTTCTGTGGGAAACAGAATTTTAATCATTACATCACTTTTACAACCGTTTGAATTGCTTCACATACACGGCATATTATTATTATTATTATTGCAGTGTATTATCGAGGAGTTTGGTATTTTATTGGTTGTCGAGTACGAGAAGAACTTTCTTATGGTATACATTTTTCCCACTGGCTGTCCTCGGCGGCAGTAAAATGTAAAGCAGAAACAAACACGTGCATAACGTGTGTGTTCATAGCGAAGGTTTCCCTTTAAAGAAAGGCGCTTTTAATCGAAGGCGATCGTGAGCTGGAAATCAAACTAGCTGGAATATTTACGTCTCAAGAGCCATTTTATTCCCGGCCAATAAAAGTAGTGTTTTATGGGCTTTTGGAGAAAGAGCGCTGGAGGCGCAATTAAAAAATTCAGGTGAGCGAAAGAGGAAGCAAAAGTATAAGTGGAGCCGTGCCAGAAAGTGGAGCGACCGCAAGACATCTTGATAATCCACCGAATATTGCGCCAAAATGTGCCAGAGAAAATTGGCAACTTTTGCACAGCACGAAAAATATACGTACTTTCTCCGCAGCTCCTTGTGATTCAAATTCTGGAAACTGCCTTAATTGACAGGGTCGCTTCCCTCTTGCGATCGAGAATGGGTTCGTCCTGTCGTCGAAGAGCGCAATATCCGCCGTTTTCGAACGCAATAACAATAATCATAGATAATAACAGCGGCGCTTCTTCTTTTTTTCCCTTCATTCTTTCCGACGCCATTAACGCACACACAGGCGGCCTGCCGGTATTAAATATCGATTCCGCCCAAAAATATGTATTTATTGGCCAACTTTTTATGGCCACCGACACACAACAATAAAAAAATGTGCCTCGTTGGAGGAAAACGACGCCGACCACCACCAGCAGCAGCTTCGATTTTATATTTCCCTCCGATGTTTGATTGATGAGAAAAAAGTGGCACTGCCGGCATTTGGTGCTGCTGCTGCCGCTGGAGAGGACGAGTTGCCCCTCTTGAGCCTACGTGCACAGCTAACACCTCGTGACACGTCCATTACTTTTTGCCGTCGACTCAAATTTTGCCCTCGGCAGATTCACCTCTCATGAGAGACCCCCCCAGATTTGAATTCTGGTTGGTTTATTTTGGTGCGGTTTAAACCTGGACCAAAAGCAGGGCACAAAAAAGATGAAAAATTTCTTCATTTTATTATTAAATTATACAAATTATCTAATTTCTATATCCATATCCACATAATAATAAAAAATTAAAATTACTCATAAAAAAAATGTTATTTTTCATCAGATTTTTGTTAAAAAAGGAGATTTATATCACGCAAAGATACTCAATCTATCATTTTACTATTATAATTTTATCACAGGATAAAAGAATAACGCTCTGGGTATAGTTCAGATTTCTTATAATTATTTTTTGTTCATATAATATTTACATTTCTGTGAAACAATTCCTATTTTTTATATACCCTTTTGTCCTATCGTTTTAATCTATTTTGTCCTAAAATTTTAATTTTTTTATTTATTTTTGTCAAATTTTAAATACATTTTCCTTATATTTTCGCTTAATTGTTTTGCATCTTTTCTGGAAATAATTCAAAAACATTCATTTAGTTAGTATAAAAAAAGAGAAATGAAATTCCCCGTCCTAAGAAGAGCACATTCTTTAATTTAATTTTAATTATTAATACATTAAAAACTAAGTGATAAGAACAAAAGATAAGTCAACCAAGGCTCACTGCGGCGGATGGTGTCTTTTTGATCTCGGAAGTTTGAGCAAAATTCGTGCCGTTTTGTCCAACAATTCCTTTCTTTTCAAATAAATTGTTTTCAACAATTGATTGTAAACAATTTGGACAAATAAACAACAATGATAAGAATTTTTCTTAAAATTAACACAACTTTAACTGCTGAAGTGCTTAATTAATTTAATTTTCTGCTACGAAGTTACGTCCATCAGTTTTTATGAGAAGAAAATAAATTATTTTAAATACAATTGAAAGTGGTTTTGACCAAAATTACTGAAGCTGGGTGAGCATCCAGCTCGGCCTGCGGCATTTTAAGTGCAAAATCCTCCGTCTCTGGCCTAATTTCCACCTGTGCCCGATTCTCACTTGTACATACAGTGCACATTACACACGATCTCTTCCACTCAGCAGCGCCGTTGTCGGTTTCCTTTGCTTTTGCTGGCGCCGCGGCCGCTTTCAGGCGATGATTCATTCATTAAGCGAAACCGCATTTTACTACACAGATGAAGAGCGAGTTTCGAATTCAGTCCGCGTAAAAAGGCCGACACACGAAACCGCCGCGCTCGCACACGGAATTAGAGAAGCAACACGGACGTGCGAGAGGCCGAAATAAAACACTTTTCCGAATTAAATTTTAATGAGATTAAAAACGCCTCTACCTGCTCCGTCGGTCTGGCCGGCCAGCCGCTTGGTCCGGCTCTTGCACGTTTTATTTCTCTCCTTATACTTCTCTCGCTCCTCTTTTAACTCTTATATACGGGCCAATTTAAAAGCTTTTACTTTTTCCGCAGCTGCCCCCTTGCGCGCGTTCTATACCTTTCGCGTAATAAAAGTTTCAGACGTTTTAATGGCGCTAATGTTTGTGTATTATTTAATATGCTCGATGGGAGTTGCAAAAGGGGAGCAAGAGAATTAAAATTATTTACTACTGCCGTCGCCGCCGAGTCGTTTCCATTTCCGCAAAACGGGCGCGTGCGGATTTTTAATTCTTGAGCGCTGCAACAAGAAAGAGAAAACCCTTTGTTCGTCTTGTGAGCCGCAAACCGTAATAGAATTCACTTTAGTCTTGGCTTTAATTTAAATGAAAAAATTTTTATTCCTTCAAATTCCAACTACAGATCCTTATTTAAGGAATTCAGCAAATTTAAATAATTTATTCTCATATTTCTTGGACAAATTTTTAAATTATATCTTATGTTTAAGTTAAACCCTTGCCATTGTCCAGCAACGATGAAGTCAATTTAGATCAAGACATTTTAAGGATCAACGAAAGTAATTTATCTTTGAATAATTTCCTTTTTTCCTTCAATAATTCAAGTAATTAATAATATTATAGAAGGTTAAATTCTTTGTAAAAAAAAAAACACAAAAATTAATGTAATTAAAAATAAAACTTTTAAATATTTTTAAATTAATATTTAATAATTATAAATATAATTGACGTGTAGAAAATAAAATACATACGATTTAGCAAAAAAGCACATATTATAAATACTTTCATGTGTCTTTTGTCCTTTTAGCGGCGCGATTTGCACACAAAAATATCCATATCTGTCTCTCTCTGCTTTTCCGCTGTCCGTTGAAGCGGACACATAAAAATAATACTACATCTGCTTTCATTTCGAAATAACACGCCGCGGCCTCCATTGTTCTTGCCGCCGAGGCTTTTTTTTTATCAGCACACGAGGTGTTTTTTTTCGAGCGCTCTGCCCGTTCAGGCGTGAAAAGCTGACGAATGCAGCTCCTGCCGAACCAAGATTAAAAACGCGCGCGCGGAATTAACGAGCAGTTGAAAGGGAGAAGAGAGAGACCAGAAATTTTTGAAATCCTTTGATATATGCAACAACCGACAAAAGCAGCCACAGGCAAAATGGAACACAAAAAAGTTTCATACGGATGGAGAATGATTTGGTATTTTTTTCTCGTTTGATGGTAAATTCTATCTTTTAAGTTTTTATTTAAAATAATTTATGAGGTTAGTATTCTCGGCGAGCAAAACGTTGATAAGCAATTATTGCGCGCTCACGGAAAGTTTTAATTACCAGCGCGTTTTACTGCGATGGATTCGTTTTATGCAGCGTTCTCGTCCCGTCTAATTGAACTGTTCTCCGACCCAAGTACTTATACTGCACTGTGATGTACACATACACACAGTTCCGTCTCGTCAATCGTGGTGCAGTCTCGTAAAATTTATGTTCGTTTATACTTGGGCGGTTGTTGTACCTCACCATGCACTTACTCAAGAGTGTAACAAGAGCGGAGGCGGAATGCATTTCAGCTGCCCCCGTCCGTAAAGCAGCAGCAGCCAGTTAATTAAATTATATACGTATCTCTTAGCGACTCGGAGCGCAGCGTCTTTTCCACTTTGCTAAACAATATCCCAAAGTCAAAAGTCAACAAGCAAAACATTGTAAGGAGGGAAACTTTTGAAAATTAACTGAAACTTACAAGTTGAATCAGTTATCAAATTTGTTCAAATACTTTATTTAAAATTTTGACGTATTTCAACAAAGAGTTACTTAAATTTTTCATGAGCATAGAGTACTTATCTGATTTGTTATGATTAAATTGGATTTTTAATTAAGGTTGAATATTTTTCATTTTTTCGTTAATATCGAAAAATTGTATTACTGACAAGCAATTTTAAAATTATTTAGTATAAATGATATATTATGACTTTTGATAATGTAATGTTATTATAAGTGTCATAATATAATTATTGTTGATGAATTTCAAATGCCTTTAAATACATAGATAAATAAAGCATGACCCTCTAAAATCTGTTTCCAATTTTAATTTCTAATTATGCTCATCTGAAAAAATTTATAAAAAAATTAACAACTTCTAATTTGTATGGCAGGTTTATTTCACAATTAAAATGGTTGCAAGAGTTTCTTTAAATAATAACTCTGATAAATACATAAAATTTATGAAATTATAAAAATTGCACTTATAAATAGATTAAAAAAATAAACAAAAAATAATAATAAATTATAATTATAAAATAAGTTGATAACAAAAAGATAAGCTCTACCTGTTAGTATAGAAATTGTAACAAGTTAATTATTAAAAATTAAAAGTAGCTTCTAAGGATTAAAATGAATCTTCCATGTTTGTATGTATTTCGCTCTTGCCTGACGTAACGTGTGTAACGCGGCGAGTTGCAAATCCACAGAGCGGAGTGTGTTAGCGGATGTTGTAAGCGTTCCCTTTGCATGTGTGTGTGTGTGTGTGCAAACTTAGGACAAATCTCATTGTTGCTGCACTCGGCGAGTGTATGTTATTATTTATTGTAAGACGCGCGTGTAATCCTGCAAGTTGTGCGGCTGCATGTATAAATAAGAAGAGCGCGGCCGGGGCTTCACATTGTTCCCCGACTCAACATACGTATATATTATTATTACGACGCGCTGAGACGATTATTATGCTCTCGGCGGCAGAATTCGCATTGTGTGCATTAACGGCCGCGCACTGACTTAAGAGCCCAAATGGCGACGGAATGTGTTCTGTGCCGCCGGGAGATGTACGAGTAGAGAGTATATTTTAAGGTCCCTGCTTTTTGGAAACGAGATAAGAGGGAGAAAGCAACACGCCATGCTCGCAGATTACGCGCGCCGGCCGGGGTAATGAAATTTTACTCGAGAGACTTTTATGGAAAAGTTGTAAAAATTTAAAACTCGTTCAGAGATATACGCGCTCGCTCGCTCGCTCGCGGCGGCGGCCGGCGAAATTCATTCCGCACCCGTTACGATGATGAAGGGGAATAATGACACGATACGAGCCCCAAGATGAGAAATAAAAGTCGCGGCGAATGATATACCATAATAGATAACGAGAAGGCACTTTGGACACAAAGTCCGTAAAGACTGCACTTCCGGATATAATGCAAAGAGAAAATAATGCCCCGAAAATAATATTTCTGATAAAATAATATTGTGTTGCATTAAAAAGATGCACTCTGGCTCTATTCTCTTATTTATGTCGATATTAAAAACGTAATTAAATAGTTTTCCTTATCGAAATTTAGCTTTCGTAATAAAAAATGTCATTCATATGACTTTCCGAAGATGGCTTAACTTAATTCTTCTTTTCAATGTTTTTGATCAAACCACGTTATTAATTAAATTTTTTAATTAGTTTTGAGTTTGTTTGAAGAAATTGACACTCATGGAAATCCCTCATTGCAAAAATTGTTTTTATTAAAAAAAAAAAAAATGGCTCTTTGTTTTTAAATAAAAACAATTTTCGCAACAAGGAAAAGCCCGATCTCATCATTTCCATTAGTTTTGAGCTTAAATTAAATCAATTTGTAATTCATCTCAAAAGTTTTGGCAAAATTCTTGCCATTGGTGGTGCCATTTTGCCCAAAAATCCTTTTTTCAATAAAATTGTTTTCAAAAATGGAGTGAACAAAATATTGGTTTTAACAAGTGGACAATTAAATATATTAAGAATATTTACAGTTTTAATTGGAATATATAATATCATCTAATTATTTTCTTCTAGACTGTCTAAGTTGAATTTGCAACTAAAGCTTGAGATTAAAAAAAAAAAAAATAAAAAAATAAGGAGCCACTTATTTATTTATTTGTTTATTTATTCTCCATTCAATACAGTCATAAGTCATGAATGCGCAACAATTATACATAAAAGTACAGAAAAAGTTGATACTTTGCAATAATTTAAATTTTAGTATTATATGAAATAGTGCTTAAACTTTTATTATGACTTACGCTGGGGTTAAATATTTTATAAAATTATGAAGCGGATCTCCCCTGGCCTCTTTTCCTCAGTTTACGATCGCAAATCGCTTTGCAGATTTATCGAGCTAGGGCGTTCAGCTGGTGTGCATTCGCAAGTAGTGCACTCTGCTTAAATGCAGGTCCCGCGGGGCCCGCCGAACGAAAACTTTCGAGTATAAATTGGAGCTCGCGAGCAAGCGGGATTAAAAACTTAATTACGAGCATAAAGTTATTATTACAGCCAGGGCTACGTGCACATTGTAAATTTCATCCGCTCGCCCGCGCGGTGTGTGTATGTACATAATAAAAATGGCCGCCGAGCCATTAAACGTACGTTTGCATATAATAGCTGAGAGCACCCGTCGCGCGAGCGCGCGTTATTATTGTGTAGTAAATAAGGAGAGAGAGCGCGAGAGAGAGAGAAAGAGCTTTCGGTAATTATCGTCGCAATTACTCTCTCGTCTAGCGGCCGTGCCACCGACAAGTTAAATATGCTGAATGAAATTGTGAAGTGCAATTACTGCATTAAACTATTTGCTCGAAGATTTTATATTTGACGTTGACCTAGACTTTGCTTAAAAAAGTTATACAAATTAAATCAGATATTATTATTAATTAACTATAAAATAAATGCCAATAAGAGCAATTTTATAATTTAAAATAAAAAAATGATAATATATATTCAGTCAAATCTTGTTTCCTAATCAAAATATTATAAATTTGTGGTGATTTGAATTTAAAATTGGCTTTTCCTCGATGTGTTTTGTTTAAGAAAAACAATGTCCTGCTCTACATGTTTCAGCTGCAGCCATAATTCATGAGCTGTGAAATCTTTTTGACAAGAATTAGTACAAAAATCAAATTTATATTCAATTTTTTTATTTCAAAGTAACAATTTTTCGTGAAAAATTATTTTACGATACACATTTACACAAAAAAATTTTAACACAAAATTTGACTATTGAATTCAAAAATGTTTTTAATTAAAAAGAATATATAAGAAATTGATTGTTTTCTCATCTCTTATTTCCTGAAGACATCATTGAAATTTTTAAAAATGCATAAACTAAATTGAATGCCAAAATTACAGAAATTTTGGAATTTAAAGATTTAATGAATGAATAGATACATTTCTCATTGAAATTAAACGAAAAAATAAAAATTGTATTGGATCGTGTCGTCCGCATAACTTTATAAAAGCAATTTTATTTAAATCAGATTATATTCTGCGCATTATTATTTTTTCAAATTTTGGCTCAGCTGCGGTGAGGCGGATTTAGTGCGATCTGAAATAAATTCGCCAAGTGGGTCCGGCCGGCGAAAAGCCGAAAAGCAGCTTGCGCGCCCAAGCAAAGCCGCTTTGGCGCTGGTGGGAGTGCGAGGAGTGCAGAATGTGCGAAGCATTGGGCGAACGATCTTACTAGTACTTGGCGCACGCGTTACTTACTAACAAGATGGCTCGTCGGCTACATTACAAGAAGTAATCAAGAGCTTAAGCCGGCCGAGGACACTGGTACTTTCGCTCTAATAAGAGACCGCAGACATACGCTCTGCCTAGGATTACCAAATCTGCCGTCAGCCTGCGCGCGCGAGGGCCGCACACACGGCCAGGGAAACCTGTTTTTAATGCGTCCTGGGACGCACGCCGGCTGTATGAATAATAATCAGTTGTGGAATCGGCACGAGCACCGAATTCCGGCACCAGAGACGATTTGCATGATGCCCAGATGCGGTTTCTAGTTCTCTATGAAAGGGTTATCTCATGAAAGGCTGCTCAATTCGATGGCCATGTAGAATTTGAAGAGGAGTTAAATTAGAATCCAAAGTTGTAAATTTTAAGACAATTAATTTGAAGCCAATTGAGGCAAAATACAGGTTTTTGTAGTCACTTTGATGCTTTTTATGTTTTTTCGTACTACATTTGATTATTATCTTTCAAAATCTAATGTTAAAAAAAAATATTTCATCAATTAATTGTTTGAAATTAATTTTTCTCGTGAGCCTTGGCTTAAAAATGTTGTCAGGAAAGATCCTCTCCGGTAAAGTGTATTGCTCTCTATTCTCAAAGATTGCTAAATTTTGAGTATATCTGGTGAAAACACTATTTGAAAATTCCAAACCGTTGCGTCTCAAAATCAAAAGAAAACCTAAATACGAGTGATTCGCGCGAAAAACGTGTGGGAATTGAGTAGCCAATCAGATCCATCAGTTTGTGCCAAAAACTACAGAATTTGGTCACATTGGCGCTGCGATCGCTGATTTTGCCAAGTTTTCTGCAGCGCCGTGGGGCATTAGTGGAAAAATCAGCGATCGCAGCGCCAATGTGACCAAATTCTGTAGTTTTTGGAACAAACTGATGGATCTGATTGGCTACTCAATTCTCACACGTTTTTCGCGCGAATCACTCGTATTTAGGTTTTCTTTTGATTGAGACGCAACGGTTTGGAATTTTCAAATAGTGTTTTCACCAGATATACTCGAAATTTAGCAATCTTTCCGAATAAAGAGCAATACAAATGACCGGAGTGGATCTTTAATTTTTCAATATTTGTCTAAAAGACCTAGTAAAATTAAATCTTTTAATTTGTTAAAATTGATTATATATTTTAAAACTTGGCCTAAAAAATATGCATATGATTTATAAATGAATACAAAATATTAATCAATGAACATAAATTATATCCATTGACATTGCAAACTTTGCTTCTCTGAAGCGCAGAAAATCATGACTCGCAAAGATAAATCAGATGCCTCGTCATTTTTTAACTATAAATCTGAATATTTTCTTTTACCTTCTTCAATTTTTCATCAGCGTATGGAAATATGACAATGTTTAAGAGCATCTTTGAATAAAATAGTTAATCATACAAATTTACTTTTAAAGACTTGTTCTTACTGCGCTTTTTATTGCTCTAGAATGAAAGTTTTTACTCTTTAAATTCTTGTCAATTGCCTCGCTTTCTTTCTCTGCATCCATCCAAGTGAGTCAACTTTGAGGATTCTCGAGATTTTCCTTATATGTGTTTGGCAAAACGAGCGCTTTTCCTTTCTTGGCCTCTCTTTCTCTTTCTCTCTCTGGCATTCAGTGGGCAAAAAGACCCCTTCGGGAGCTGACAGAAGCAAAATCAATTGATTACGACACACAAAGCGCCACAAATTAATAGCAGCGCGCGTGCCGGGGCGAGCAAGAAGTGCCGAGGCGGCACTTTTTGCGCGTGCAGCGATGACCCGAAATGCATCCCTTGTTGATCGGGCGCGCACGCGGCGGTGGCCAAGTGCGCGTCCAACGAGTCGAGAGGATGAGGCCTGCAGGCTCTCGACGCGCACCCATCAAGTGCAAGTTAAATAAAGGGCCTTTGCGTGCTATTTCTTGGCACCGCGCCACACAGAAAGGTGGTGCACGGCTCTGCTGCGCGGCACCTGAACAGCCCGGCAACGAAAAACGCCGCGTACAACAATCCCAGCTTCGAGTTCTCGTGCCAAAACCGAGCCGCGTTTTAATCGATCTATCGGCCTTCTTGGAAACTGCAGGCATTTTTGTATCAGCAAGAATCGATGCATTCCAATTTCTGCCTGAAGCTCTGGAAGATTAAAAAACCTGAAATTTATTTTGTTTGAAGAAATTGACACTCGAAATGAAGATATCGGGCTTTTCCTCGTTTCAAAAATTGTTTTTATTCACAAACAAATGCGGCTCTACTAGTTTCGGTCACGGTCTGCGACCCTATTTCATGAGCAAGTAAAATACAAACAATTTTTATTTAATTTATTTTTATTTTTTCTCCCTCTGGAATATTAAAATTTAAAAAAAAAACTTGATTGTTGCTGCTTTATTGCAATTTATTTTTTAATCAGTCATTTGAGTTGTCGCACTACATGTTTCAATCTTAAAAAATAAGAAAATCAATAAAATTATTTGACATAAAAATACCAAAATTCCCCCTGAACGCATTGAATTGGTCAAAATGCAGCCAATATCCTTTAAATTCAGATCGTTCCTCTAGCAATTTTTGACTTTCGCAATTTTAATTTATTAATTGGAACAACTTTGAAATCAACAAATCTTTTAAAAATATTGAAAACTCTTTCCACAATTTACTATTTTTTTTTATCGTATATGTGTAAAAGTACTTTTAAAATGATCAAATTCTATCTGAATAATTTTGCAGTCGGATTTGTTTTGGGCGTGATTGTGCGTCTCTGGAGGTCACAAAGCGCCGCGAGTGAGAAGCTCCCAGGGCGGTCTCACCTGTCCGTCCGTCTGCATGGCTATTGATTGGCCGCTTCTCTCTTTTCCTCTCTCGCGCACTAAGAGCGGCGTGTGTGTGTGTTTTTGTCTGATGCTGCTGTTTGGCCAAATAAAGCTCTCGGCTGGCCTACATTTTTGCGAGCTGCACGCGGATTTGGCGGAAAAGCAGCCGAGCCGCCGGCGGACGAGGAATAAAAAAAAAATAATACAAAACAAATAAATGCAAATAAACACGCTTGCGACGATCGATAAATGAGAGAAGAGAGAGAAGGGAAAACACAGACCTTGCCATTGTTTCGGGGAGAGAGCGGAAAGCGCCGGTCGTAAACACACGGGGGCGAATATACACAGAGCCCCTCTATAACGACCCTATTAAACTCCACTATTGAATCTTCCGTTAATAAACGATTTTACGGGCGGACCTCTAAATTCGGGCAGGTGAATCGGGCTATTATTGCTGTTTTATTATAGCCAAATTTCACTGCGAGACTTTTGGAAATTCCGCTTTTCTCACCTGATTAACCAAATGGACGGTGGCGCAAAGACGGACGTGTACCTGTTGAGGTGTAATCGAGGGCAATCGACGCTTAATTAATAACCGGGAGGCTCCCTCGGGGGGCATCGACGACGACGACGACTGACGGACGGATGGATTTGCGCCCGCTAATTGTTACCGAATGAAATTGCTGGTGTTCCGCCCGAGAGTGCCGCGCAGGCAATTTGCCGGGCACCTCTGCTCTGCCGGTTGCCTAACCGGCCAATCAGCAAGGCGCCATTGTCCAGCCGATTCGGAGTTGGTCCGACATCCAATTTGAAAGTGAATCGTCCTCTAGGCGTAGTTTCGATGATTGGTCTCATCTTGGGATTCATTTGATGAATTAAAAAAACCTGCGAGGAATTCAAAATTTGTGTAAAGAGAAATTAATTCATTAGTTTAAAGAAGGAATTTCGATTGTTCTATTTAAATATTATAAAAAAAAATTGTAATTAATGCTTTTGTAGTATGTAATTATATTTTTATTTGAAATTTACAACCAAATCCATAAACCGAGTCATTCGCCAAGTTTAGAACAGCAATTCGTATGTGAATTGAGCTTGTCTGAATGTTTATCGTTGGAGCAGAAATGCGCTCGTTCTGTTTGTTGCATTCCTCTCGCTGGCTCGCTCGCACACTGATGCAATTTCTAAGCAAACCCTCGTGGAATTCTCTCTTGTGTCGGTTCGGCCGGAGGAGAGAGGAGAATTTCGAGCTCCCTCGCGATTGCCGCCGCGAACTGCATCGCGATTCCCCGACGGCGCATTAAAAATGCAATTTCCTCTTATCAGCAGACAGACCGGCTCTGTTGCATCGCTGAAAAGAGCAAACTCCCCGTTTCCTGCAATGCCAACTTTGCCGCGCGTTCACACTCCAGACCGGTAAATAAGACTATTTTTTGACACACATTTCGCTTTGAAATTTCACCGTTTTGTTTTTCATCGGCTGCCGCTGGTGTGCGGTCGGTGGGCGCAGCACGCCTCAGCGACTCCGTGGGTAGTCAACCTGCAATGCACATGCTCGGAAAGTTTGAAATCATAATTTGCCAGCGATCGTTATATTGTTGTTTTAAAGCCGAACTGAGAGCGAGACGTGCAAAAATAAACGACTTTGGTAAATTATTGCGATTGGAAAGGAGAATGTCTCCCGGGGATAAGGAAAGAAAGTTTCGCGGCCACAAATCTGCCGGCGTTGCTGAAATACGGCTTCCTCTCTTGTTGTGTAGGGCAGTAATTTGAAATCGTAAAACTTTCACTTTACCCCGCGTAAATTTCATTGCACAGATTTGACGGCACAAAAGGAAACAAAACTGCCATCGACGGAAACAGAAATGTCGCTTTTATTAATCGGCGTGACTCGGCACAACCGAGTCTAGAAAAAAACCGAGGGTTAAAAATAGTTATAAGCGGAATTTATTTAAAAATTGTGACTCGGCACCTTTGCTGTCTTTTTCTTTCATTGTCCGCAAAAGGGCGGCTCAATTTTTCCCCAACAAGGGCGTTGTATTCAAATGCACACAAGAAGCAAAGCAGGTATTGCGTAACAAGAATTAATCATTCTCAGCGCGAGATTCTCGCCCACTGACAACCATTGTGTCCTGAGGCTGTTTTGAAATACACTTTAGGCAGCGGCGCAGCCTTTTGCGGTCCGGCAACTCGCCCCCCGTGATGCTCGAGTGCTCTGAACTCGAGACCTTTTCACTTTGAATGCAGCTTCAAGAGAAAGAAGAAATGTTGTGCAAATTTAATGGCCGGGTTCAACATAATGACCTTTTCAAAGTTGAAATTTTAATCCATTAAACGTTTTAAATAAAATATTCTCATAATTCAATTTGGCAAAGTTTAAAATACGAGTGCGAGGGACTTGCAGTAAGCATAAGTACCTTCCAATGAGGTGTGATATTTTTTTACTTTTTCAAAGTGTAACATACGAATTTAATTTTCTTTTTAAATTGCCATTTTTCCACTGATCTTTTCTTCTATTTTCAAATACGAATTCAGGATAATTTTGTTTCTTACATGAATCTGAGGATCATTTTTAATTAAATTATTGTGAACACTAGTAAATAATAGAATTAAATCGCTGCAACTATGTGCTTGACAACCAGTAAAGTATTTCTTTCATCACCATTATACTGCTTAATCGCTGTTGCAAACATTATATTTTGATCTTTTAAACAAAGTACGTGATAGTGAAAAGTATAAAAGATAAATATATTTTAAATGCCTTTTAATTTAAATTTAATTGTGTAACTCAAGAATAAAAATATTAAAATGATTTTTTTTACAACGTTTTAATAAAGTATGTGAAAATTAAAAACATATTTTTACGTTTAAACAATATTTTATTTAAAAAATTTAGCAAAAATTTATTTTACTATTAAACGTGCTTTTATAAACTTGCATTTGAACTTCCTTAATTAAACATACTCCTTGTAATCTTCTTAACACTTGCAGCAGTTTCTTGAAATAATATTTCAGCTTCTAGTATTTTCATAGTTTCTTGAATTACATATTGCTATTTCTCGGTTTGGTTTCTTTTATAAACGACATATGAACTGAAGGATAAAATACTTGTATTGGAATCTTCGTACCTATGAAGTGAGTATTCTTGTATCATATTATCAAGAGTGCTGACTGATGGTTGGTAAATTTGTTCTTAAACAGAAGTTTAAAAATTTGCCTGCCTTGTAACTTGGAAGGAAACCGGATCCTTGATTCTGGTGCCTCAGAATGTGTCGCTCGTCGTCGTTTTTCGCTTGGACAGAATTACAGAGGACCGGCTTTAGCTTGTGTTTGTCCCGAGCGCGCGCCGGTAACAAAATACACCGCCGTAATTCTATCAGCAGCGGCTCGACTTCAAAGCAGGATCTTTTTTGCCCTCTTCCTCGCTCGTGTCGCCGACGACATGCTAATTCGTCTCATTGTAATAAATTTTCCCATTCTCTCTGCAGTCGCATATATATTCTTTCTCGCTCCCTTTTTTTATATTCACTCGCTCGATGGCTCTCGTCTCCATTATCCGCGGCGAGGAGCAAAAGTGCCGGGCAAATTATCCACAAGTAATTACACACACATCAGCCCCGGCGGCGGTAACAAGTCAAAAGCAGCGCCGAGCGCGCGCGGTACTAATTGCCCTCCACCATCATTGTTGTCGCCCACCGACCAGCCGCCGACCGACCGGCACTCAGACAAATTGAAAAGCCAAATCGACCTCTGGCTGCTGCTGCTGCTGTTCGGTGGCGAACCGCCTCGCAGATGGATCATCAGCCAGCGCGTTTGATGATGCGAATTTGCACTTGCTTGATTGGCCCGCGGAGCTGCTTGATGGCGATTCCATGCAAAAGGGTTTGATTGACTCCCGATCTGCGCCAGAAATTTCGGCTCTCAATCGAAATGGAAAGTGAATCGCCACGAGGCCTTGGACTTTTAACCTAAAAGCTCTCAACTGCACCAGATGTTCACGGCGTAATTTAACAACTTTATATGAACCAATTTATAATTTTTTGTTATGAAAAATTGTTCTGCAAAATTTGCACAAGTTGAAATTAATATCGATATGTAATTTTTTTTATCAAGGATATTGAATTTTAGTTTCAAATGAATGTTTATTGGGTTCAAATGAGGGCAACTATGTCCCATAATTACATGAACTCATCCAAATAATGACAAAGAAACGAAAATTTTAAGGTTTAGCATCAAGAAAAAATGAGAATCTACATTTAAAATTGAAATAATTTTTATCATGATTGTTTATTTCTCCTGCTCAAACAAATTTGGCTTGTTTTGCCTTTCTCCTATTTTTTTTAATTTTCTTTTATTCTTTCAAGAAATAACGGCAATCAAATATTAATTAAAAAAAAACTGATTATAATCTATGAAATTTTGAAGTTTCTGGTAGAGCCTTTTTGTTTTTGAATAAAATCAATTTTTAGCAAAGAGGACAAGCCCGACTTTCTTCATGTCCATGATCCTCGAGTGTCAAATTCTTCAAACAAATTTTCAAGTTGCTATCATTAATCTGACAAATCATCAGCATTACATGAAGCAAGTCAGAAAATTACAATTAACTCGTAGGAAACCAAACAATTATTACAGCTTTGAAATCATAAAGATTACCCACACCACATCTTTTTTAATTTTAATTAATTATTATTATTTCCTAAAATTGTATTTATTTGTAAATTTACTCACACAAAACTCCAATTGAGTTGCTTATTAATTCAACGTTCTGAAAATCCAATTCTGATTGTGGAATATTTTTCAACTGCAACACTGGAAAAATACGTATATTTCATTTTATCAGTTTGCTTCTCACATTTTATGGTGCACAGAATTTTTCTTTCAATTTCCACTTATTGCGGATTCAAGAAAGTGCAGGAGATTGGAGGCCATGGAGACGTTGTATTCTATTTATTCACTTCCTCTATCCGCAGCTTCTTCTTCTTGGTTTTTTTTTTCCAGTTCTCGGTGCCGCACTCGATGATCGGAGTCGCATTTTTTCCCTTGCTATTTTCCTAGCCGTCACCACGGCGCTGAATAAAATTCAACTTGCTTTCTTTCCGGCGTTAGTCACCAACAGCAGCCCGAGTGCAATTTTCGCCGTCTCTATATGCGAGCGAGGCAGCTTGTTATTGAATGTCAATACGTCAAATAAGCAGCAGCAGCAGCCGAGACGCCGCCACCGCCGCGTCGTTAAAAATGAAATAAGCAAGGGAGGATTTTTTTTGTGCATGTCGTTTGTTTCGTTTTCTCCGCGTGACGTTTGTCAAGGAATGAAAAAGGGAGAGCCTGAAAATTGCTTTCCAAAAGTTAAACCAAATCCGGTTTGATGATATTTCTAACGAGCAGCTTCGGCTCTCAACATCCACTCAAGGATGATGATGTGCATCTCTAATTACCAATGCAGATTCCTCTGCCGCGGAGTTGAAAAATCAGACGCCTCGTTAGCGCTTCGTCTTCGTCGTTATTCACTTACTCCGCTGGCAGTAAGTTGCATTTTCATGCAAATTAAGGTCAAGTCGATTATATTCAGCTCCGGAGGAACAAGTGGAGAAGAAAATGTCTGCTGGACCGACAGCTGCGAAATGCGAATAATTTATGGCAAAGTGTTCTTCAACCGTTCAAATATGGAAATTACATGGAAAAGAAATGTATTTGCAAGTAAATTTAGGAGAAATTGATTATATTAAAGATCCTCTCCGGTAATTTTTATTGCTCCCTATTCTGAAAGATTGCTAAATTTTGAGTATATCTTGTGAAAACACTATTTGAAAATTCCAAACCGTTGCGTCTCAATCAAAAGAAAACCTAAATACGAGTGATTCGCGCGAAAAACGTGTGGGAATTGAGTAGCCAATCAGATCCATCAGTTAAGTCCAAAAACTACAGAATTTGACCACATTGGCGCTGCGATCGCTTATTTTGCCGAGTTTTTTGCAGCGCCGTGGGGCATTAGTGGCAAAATCAGCGATCGCAGCGCCAATGTGACCAAATTCTGTAGTTTTTGGAACAAATTGATGGATCTGATTGGCTACTCAATTCTCACAAGTTTTACGCGCGAATCACTCGTATTTAGGTTTTCTTTTGATCGAGACGCAACGGTTTGGAATTTTCAAATAGTGTTTTCACAAGATATACTCAAAATTTAGCAATCTTTCAGAATAGAGAGCAATACACTTGACCGGAGAGGATCTTTAAGAATTAAAAATTAATTTTGCTAAGATATTATTTTCATTTTTGAACTTTTTTATAATTTCTTGGTGGCGAACAAACGCCTTCCGACCATACACAATCTTAGCCGCGCAAATATTTTAGCATATCGGTCGGCAAGATGGATCGAAAGTGGGTTAATGCGAGATTAATTTCCCTCCGTTTGTTCCTCCGGTCGTCTCTCTTTCTCCACTACTTTTTAAGCCGGCGAGCTACTCGACTCCACTAGTACACTCATCGCTCGGGTAGAGATGAAGTAGGCGAGTGCTTTAATATAATGGCACACAGAGTCTTCTTCCTCCTCTCCCTCCAGACCGGCTCGCTCTCCATCGTCCTCGCCAATATTGCTCCCCAAGAACACAGCAGTGGCGGCGGCTGAGAGGCCATGTTTGACCCCACAGGGGGCAATTAATTCCCATCAACCTTGGAGCGACCGCCGAGAAACTTGGAATTAGTGGCCGGATATATCGTGGGCGAATAGAAAATTTCGAGAAAGTGTCCAAAACTCTCTCTCGAATGTCTGTTTAAAATGCTTAAATATTAATAATTAACGGCGAAATTAATATCCAAGTATTAAAATGTATTATTAGTAATGTTGGCTGACATTAATAAAAAGACAAAATATACACATAAATTACAGTAGAAGGGCACCAACTGATGATATTAATCTATTAATTTAATTTAAGACCTCTCTTGTCTTTTTAAAATATGTAACATCTGATTCCTGCAATTAAATCCAATACAATAAAATCAATAACCACCTTGTGTAAATTTGTTTCAGTAAAATACTAAAATAATCGTTTAAAATTTAAATTAATTATAAACGTCGAAAAATGTCGAAAAATATTTGAAAATATTCACAAATATATTCATTTTATCGAGTTTAAAAATAATAATTAAATAAATTTTCAACTGTACACCTTTAGAAATTGCGTTCGTTTATGTATCGTAGGCGAATAAAAAATCTAGAGGAAGTGTCTAGCGAATCACAAGTCGGGTGGAAATTTTTTATATTTTTAATTATTTGAGTAATTACAAGCAGAATTTTAATATTAATTATATTTCTTGACTCTTATAAAATTTAATTAGTTTTTATCAAGTACGAACAATATCAGACATCAACAATGATGATGTGCATCGGATTGTGAATTGAAAGTAAATGTAATCTATGCTGTAATTTATAACATTTTATTTGAAAGCTAAACAAACAAATCGATCAAATCACCTTAAAATCAGGAATGTTAAGGGTGGCTTAATACTTTTATTGTTAAATAACTAAATAAAAATTTTTTTTTATAAAGTTAAAATGTTAAAAATTAAATTATTTATGTCATAAAATAATAATCATTTAATAATAAGAGTTTAAATAATACGCTTTTAATTTTACAATATTTTTTAATTGCTTAGACAATTTGTAACGCAGATGAATTGCATGTGCATACTTTTGATATTGCGTTTGTCTGCACGCACATATTATGCACTACGCCGTGGGTTGGCAACCACCACGACCGCACGCTCACCGTCGCTCGCTGTTGGGTGTAATAATATTACAACTCCATAACGAGAAACGGAGCCGTTTTGTACGCACTGCAGCAATGCCAATAAAAGAGAGCGCGAGAATATTTAGCAGCTCTGTGTGTTTTTGTTTGCTCGCTTCGAAGGCGAATGAAAAAAAAAAAGGAAAATATGAAACGAGGAGCTGCATCGTTATTAAAAATTGTGTCACATACAGAGAGGAAAAGAGAGTCTCGTGCGCGCGACAGCATTATTGTTATTATTTCCATCGGCGAACGGGACGACGAACGCCGACCGAGAATGGAATACAAGGCAAAGGCAGTTCCGTGCGTTTCGAATGGGCCAGAAATATGAAAAATTGGAAATGGGGGGAGAATAATGCAACAGTGGCCATAACAGTTCAAATCAAAAGCATAAGAAATCATTGCGCCATAAATTTATAGCTTGAAATATATAATAATGATTGTTTCAGCAGCAACAATTTTGCAAAAAAACCCAATCTATATTTTTTATTTATATAATCGAGGCCAGAAATATTGGAATATGGTCTGAGAATTAAAAAAATTTTGTAACTTTTAATTAATTTCTATTCACCAAGTATTTCCAACTATTGCTTGAATTAAAATATCTTTCTATTTATTATCAAGTTTTAATAAACAGCAGTTTAATTCCACTTGAAAAATGTGCAAAAATTTCAATTTTAGACTTAATTTGAGAAAAAACATCAAAATTTGTCAAATTTATTCGTTTATTTATGTGATTGGGACATGTAAAAACTAGTTTGTGAAAGATTTAAAACATTTACTCGGAGTGAAATATCAATTAAAGCTGTACGATATAAATTTTCAAATCTAACATTCAACTGAATATGAATTGTTGTTTGTCGTCCAAATTGTTACATCACATTGTTTACCTTCAATTGTTGAAAACAATTTATTTGAAAAAATGACATGAGTAATTTTTTTATGAAAATTTCAGTTATTTATTTGCAATTTATGCAACTCAAATTTTTATAATTGCTACATTTGTTTAACTAACTTTGCTTTTGGTTGGAGAGTTTTACATGAAAAACTAAACTAGAAAAAATATTCATATTAAAATTATTAAAATATCACACTCATTATCTTAAAGAATCGTTTCTTTACCGCCTAAATATGAAGAAAACTTTTATGCTGTACATTTATTTCATTAAATCAATGAATCTTTAAATCTTCATTAATTAAATGTGATTTAAAAGTAAAAATTCCTACGCGTATTTTTTTATATAAAATAGGAGAGAATCAATTTAAAATTGTGTTGTTTCCACTGACCATGAATTCAATGGTTCGCACCGTTTGATAGTTTTTACCGATTCGGAACTGGTTGTGCAGAAAAAAAGAAGGACACACGTGGTTGCGATTTTGCATGGGCGTGACACGGTGAGTGGCGCACGCAGTAAATCAAGTCGTCGGCCGGTTGGGCCGTTGGGTCGGGGGGCGCGCGCGGGCGGCATCAGCAAATTGCGAAAGTGGAATTTTACAGCCCTAATGGGGCTTATTGATTGCGAGAGAGAGCGAGAGTGGCTCTCGCTCGCTCGCTGGCTCTCTCGGCGCGTGTTGTGCTGCTCTCGGCGCGGCTCTATATTTATCCGGCTTGCATTTTAACCGAGTGCGCGGCGCGGGCGGATCGATGGCCGCGCGCGCGGGGGATGCTGTGCGCGCCCAGAGAGCGACTCCGCGGGTGCGTTCTCTGGTACACGAGAGAGCGAGAGAGATCCATACTCCGCACGCCACGTGCACAGCACCACCGCCACGCCACACCAACGCCCGTCCATGCCCGGAGAGAGTCACGTGATTAGCAGTGGAATGGAAAATCCAAACTGCTGCCGAGAATTTCAGACATTTTCCGTTCGATCAATGAAGTTCATTAAAAAATGTTCAAAAAAGCGATTTTGAATTTTTA
Organism: Neocloeon triangulifer; assembly: GCF_031216515.1. Classification (NCBI taxonomy): domain Eukaryota; kingdom Metazoa; phylum Arthropoda; class Insecta; order Ephemeroptera; family Baetidae; genus Neocloeon; species Neocloeon triangulifer. Next base: position 464,290 of record NW_026775545.1, read on the forward strand.
AAGTAAATTTTGATTTGATCGTTAATATCAAATTATAATTTTGTTTTCAAATATTGATTTACTTGATCGAAATAACTCGTTGTAAAAATTGTTTTTAGTCAAAAACAAAACAGCTCTACCAGTTTCGGTCACGGTCTGCAACCCTATTTCATAAGCAAGAAAAATAAAAAAAAAATCAGCAAATTTAAAAAATCAAAATGTCTTACAATTAACAAATTCAAGTACCAACCTCTACTTGATCTTGTTAGTTTTAAGATTTTAGTTTCCAGAAAAAAAAGTATCTGAAATTTTTTTCCAGTGTTATAAGGCAATTAATTATTTTAATTCTTCTATAACCAAGAAGCATAATTTTGTTTTATAATATTGGCCATTTCACAATATGCATAATTATAAGGACATTATAAATTACTTGAATTGAGCAGGCATGCAGATAGATTTTGTATTATTTAATGTTAGATGATTTCATTAAACCTGAATGATACATCTTAATGTTAATTTAAAAATAAACTGCGGATATGCAACTAACCAATTTATAATTTTATTTTGTTTGATTTTGAAAGAATATGATTTGCCGTTTATTATTTAATATTTTAGTTTTTTAAACTGAACGCTAGAATATTTTTTAAAATAGTATTACATTCTTTATTAGTCTATAATAAAAACAAAATTTTAATAAATGAAATAAATAAAGTAATAATTATAAAATTTAAAAATTGTTGCATAAAAAATTATAAAAATAAAATTTTAAAATAGTGATTACACAAAATTTAAAAATAATAACTTATAAATTATTAAATATTTGTTAATTAAAACATGAAATTAAAATAATTCAAAATTACTTTACACAGTTACAATTGCATATCCCGTGATATGCCAATTTTGATATAACCAATTCAAGAGATTATAAAAAGATAAATAATGATGTCAATCAAGTGCCTTACATTACTAAAAAAAATCACTCATATGAAATTAGATTTTCCTTATTATCTCTCTCTCAATTTCATTTCTCGGAAGAAAATTAAACTGCGAAGTTGCACGGAGCAACATGGCCATAAACAAAGTCAGACGCGTATATAACGTGGGGAGAGAGAGACAAACTCTCAGCACTTTCTTTCCTTTCTCTCTCTCTTAACTGTTGGTCTGCTGCGTCGTAAAATCCGAGCCGTGCGAATGCTTTTTTTGCGTGTGTGCGACTAAATCAGGGGCGTTCTGCTTGCGAGAGTTGTGATTATCTTGCTGCCGAGAGTGTGTGTCTGTGTCTCGTGTAATCATCGTAATATTCCAGTCCGTAACCGTTACTTTTTATACGCGCTCAGCTCTCCCTTCAGAAACGCGATGATTTTTTTCTCGCCTTGTGTGTATAAAAAATAATTTCCTCCTTCGCCTCGGAAGGGAATGAAAAGGTGTGCGTGAGTGATTCCAGTTTTTAAAAATTAAAACCGAAACGACTGTTGTTGTGTTGTCGGCCGGTCGGCGGTCTTTGCACTTTAGTGCGCGCGGAAAAGAGACAATTTATGATCTTCGCGCCGCTTTTTCTAGTTTCCTTCTCGTGGGGTTGGGCCATTAATAATTCGCCCACCCTCTTCTCGCGTGTGTTGCGCAAACAAACCGAAAAACACATTTCCGACGCTGTGCTATTAGCACCGAGAGCTCCAATTCTGGAAATGAAAAAACTTGATCGTTCAGAATATGATCTCGTTGAAAGCTTTTTGGAATAGCACAGCAGAAGGGGTTGAAAATGTCAAAGTTTTATTAACACTCTGGACTCCTGGATCGATTTTCTGGTTCAAAACTTATTATTCAGATCACGTATTGTGCTAATTTCGGCAAAAATTTCAGCTAATTGTCTTGAAAATCAATAAACAAAATCAAATTTTACTTCCAAACCGACAAAAGTGACTTTTGTAATTTTTAAAAATAAAAATAAAACTGAATAGAATGGAATGAAAAAAATAATGATGACTTAAATTCTCTTACCTCAGCAGAAAAGGAAAAATTTCATGACCCTAGAAATAAATCTGTTTAAAAAGAGGAATTTTGAGACAGGGATTTTTTTAGTTATGCTAATGGACCCAAGCCATTGAATATAAAAATCGTTTTAAAAATGAAAACGTTGTTGGAAAAAGCTCTATAATTGGAATTCTCACAATGGGCCTGAGAAGAAAAATGGCAGAAGATTACCCTGTTTATGTATGACACATTCTCGGCGTATAAATTACGGAATTTACGCAATAAAATCTACATTTCTGCCCGGAATGGGCCGCCACGCCATCACTTTGCATTTAATGCGGCTCTAAGGTCTGAAATATGCTCATCTCCCTTTTATTGTCTGTTCGCAGGTAAGGACTTGGCAGCCGAATGGGCTTCGCTCCGCAGAAATCCGCAGCACTTTGAGCGCTTTATTTCTATTTTGGCACGGTAATGGCGTCTTGAGAGCCGCTGCGAGCGGCCCAAATTTCCAATAAAACCGGATCATTTCGGAACCGGTATGGAAATCGCCCCATTAGAATACGAGACGAGCGCGCGCTCGTTTCCCGAATCTCTCCCATATACATATACAACACATTACGATTCCAGCTAGAGAGATGAATTATTATTATTTAAATCAAGCGCCGCCGACGAGAGAGAGAGAGAGAAGCCGACCGGTGGCATTTAAATTCAACGCGCACGTGTTATTCCAGAAGCAGCAGCAGCAGCAGCAGTAGCAACTCATTATTATTAAACTGGCTGGTGGTTTGTCTGTTAAGAAGAGAGTTGGGGCGATTGCGCGCACGAAACGGTGCCCCGTCTAATTTATACTCGCGGCCAGAGCCTCTCACACATTGCACCAATTGATCTAACCTAAAATAATAATGAAAAACAGCAAAAAATAATATTTAAATGGTGAAAGAAGTAAAGGATCAAAGAAATGAACAAATTGGAGTTAGATAAGACAATACTTTTAAAATTGACATGTAATTTATTAATGTTAAATAACTGATCTTAAATTATTAACTGAATTAATTTTATTTTATATTTAAACCAATTTTATACTTATATTTTTTGATTTAAAATTGCAAAATTTTTCAGTTAAAATGCTTTTTTTAATAAGTTTTTATTATAAAACTTTGTTATTATTTTACATTATTTGCAGTTTATAAATCTCATGTGACTTCATGTAATTATTATATTGTAACCAATGTTAATAGCTCAATGTAGGATTTGTATCATGTTGATTTAGTTTGATTCAAATGGTTAATAGTTTAAAAATCGTGAAGAAGAGTTCGAAATTATTCCTGAGAGAGAATATTTAATACAAATATATAATAATGTTTTTGAGAGATCAAGTATATCACGTGTCGCTTAGAAATTTTTGATTATTATTTTTTTTTTATAAAATGCAATATATTATTTTCAAACAACTTGTACTTAGGAGATCGTCTCACTGTGTATTTATTTTGAACTCATTAAAAAAGCAAAGATTCTCATAGGAGATTCATACGATTTAGTGGGAAAGAAATAATGTCATTGTCATCATTTGAAACAAATAAAAATAAATCAAGTTTCCCTTCCTGAAGGCTCAAATTTAAAGTAACTTGCTACATACACAAAACTTTTAAATAATAGTTTGAAGTAATTATTGCAAGCATCTGCCAAGAGACTTAGATATATTGCACACATAATTTATTTTTACTATTTATAAAATAACTGTTTTTTAAATAATTGACAAAATATTTTTTACTTTATATTTTATTTTTTTAGATAATTTATTTTATTAAACAAATTTATGATTGAAGGTAAAATAAAAAAATATCGGTAATAATTATGTTTTTTTAAACTTTTTATTATTGTATATTCTTTTTTACTTATAAAATCTTAATGACTTCATTTTGTCTATTTATTGAAACCAATCTTACGAATGGCTGGGTTATCGTCTATCGTTGATTTAATTTTTATTCAAATTTCAAATGCTTAATAATTTCTAATATTAGTGAAGAATACTTTGAATTAACTCCTGAGTGGGGATATTTTAAGAAAAATAACAACATTTTTAAGCAATCTATGACAAAATGCTACTGAAATTTTTATATAAAAAGCAATATACTTCTAATTATAACAAACAATTCGTAGTTAGTAGATCTCACTAAACTATTTATTTATTTCAAACTTAAAAAAAAAAAACGCAAAAAGAATCTCGTACGATTTAGTGGAAAAAAATTAAATCCATTTTGTCATCATTTTAAAACTAAAACAAAAATCAAATGTCCCTTGAACGTTCAAATTTTCAACAAAACTTTTTGCGTAATAAAAAGTTTTTAAACAATATTCTGGAGTAATTCTTGGAATCGCCCGTTAAGAGTCTTAAAATGTAATTTACTTTTATAAGTACTTAAAATTTTTCAATTAAACGTGAATTTTGGAGTTCCGGCGTCTGAATATAATCGCGAAATGCTCTTTTATCGTGAGGCTTGTCACAAAACTGCGGCACAAAAGAGTCTCTTACTTAACAGTCGAGGACAATAAGTTTCCATTTATAATGGCTGGGTGTCGTTGTGTCGGGCGAAGTGGGTCAAAATTTCAAATTAAACAAGAGCGCGCGCGACAAAAGTGTCATGTTCATCTTCCGGCTGAGCTCGCGCGCGCCGCTCCTACATACATGTTGTTGCAAAAAGCGGCGGCTCCGGCTCCATTTACATGAAAAGGTAGCCGTGTAATTTTTCTTATTGCACTTACCCGCGTCTCGCGACAAGTTTGTTGAATATATACACTCTCTGTGTTTTATCGCTCAAACATTCACGTGAAGATGTGAGTCGGGGGAGAAAAACAGCGGAGCGAGAAACAGATCCTTATATATATTTCTTATTCTTTCATTTTCTATGTGTATGCACGTCTCCGGTGGCGCGCGAATAAGGGGATGATTTTGTCGTTAATCTCGTCGCGTTTCCTGCTGCAGCTGCGATTCACTCGGCTGCACACATGACACGCCGGAGATGCTCGATCTCGGCGCTTTTTGATAAATTCCAGCAGCATCCAGCATGTCCGAAGGGAAAATTGGAGCGGCAGAATTAAAATGATAGCAGAGTCATTTCGTTCCGCTCTGCCAATTTTAGAAAATTACTCATTAGAGAGTATTCATATTACTTTAAATTAATCTGTAATTAATTAATTTAATTAACTTGCATCGGGTTGCAAGTCGTTTTGATTTAAATTTTATAGTAGAACAGAAAAAATAATCTGCAGAATTTGTTTGTTAAATTATAAATTGTTTTCATTTTGTGAAATTTTGAGGAAGATCAATATTGAATGTTTTATAAAAAAACAAAATTTATTTTAAATTATTTTCTTATATTCAATTGACGCAATTATTAGGGGAAAATTATTTGAAGTGAAAAAATTTATTAGCTCAAATTTTAAATCAGTTGATTTTCGGCTCAAAAATATACCTATTAAAGAATAAATTTAGTTTTTTATCATAGATATTGCAATTTTTGACTAAACGGAACGTTATTTTATATTTTACATCAAACCTTGAGAAATTAATTCACTTAAAGAACCACTCCGGTCATTTGTATTGCTCCCTATTCTGAAAGATTGCTAAATTTTGAGTATATCTTGTGAAAACACTAATTGAAAATTCCAAACCGTTGTGTCTCAATCAAATGAAAACCTAAATACGAGTGATTCGCGCGAAAAACGTGTGAGAATTGAGTAGCCAATCAGATCAATCAGTTCCAAAAACTACAGAATTTGGCCACATTGGCGCTGCGATCGCTTATTTTGCCGAGTTTTCTGCAGCACCGTGGGGCATTAGTGGAAAAATCAGCGATCGCAGCGCCAATGTGGCCAAATTCTGTAGTTTTTGGAACAAACTGATGGATCTGATTGGCTACTCAATTCTCACACGTTTTTCGCGCGAATCACTCGTATGAAGGTTTTCTTTTGATTGAGACGCAACGGTTTGGAATTTTCAATTAGTGTTTTCACAAGATATACTCAAAATTTAGCAATCTTTCAGAATAAAGAGCAATACACTTGACCGGAGAGGATCTTTAATATTTTATTTTTCCATCCTTTCTAATTTCATTTGCTTATCACAACTCACCTTGTAAATAATTTATCAGTGCCAATATAACATCAAATATTGAAAAAATTTGAGATTAAAAAAAAATTAGCTCTCATTTTCACCAATTGAGGGTGTTGAAAAATTCCCAAAACTGTTGAAACTGGTGAGGAATTCAAAGAACGCTGGGGATGTATAATCAATTCATCAGAAAGCGGCCGAGAAGAGGTCGTAAAAAAGCCTCAGGCTGATTTGTTTACCCAAGCGAGCCTTTGGCGTGCGTGGAAATTATTTTTAAAGCGTGTGTGCGCCGTTTTACTGCTGCACTGGCCGAGGCGATGAAAATAATTTCAAATCCACACGCGCTCTCAGTACCTCTTGCGCCGATGATTCCAGCAGCCCAACGGGTCGCTGCCCTTCTAAATTTAGCGTCCGTCTGCGCGCGGCACGAACGAGAGAGACCAACTATTCCAGCGATATTACGTACCATGCAAATAAATGCTCGCAGCGGCTTTATTTTCACTTCTTTTCGCTCCAGATAAGAGGCTTTGCCGCCGACGCTCTAATAATAGCAGTGCACCTGCTTGCCTGCCCAGAAGCGAAAGGTCAGGTCAGCTCTTTGTTCAGCCCGCCACGATATATGCGGAACGACGTGAGAGAAAATAGAGTTCAATATCAAATGTCAGTCTGAAAGCTGGAACAGCTAAAGAGCTGCCAGAGTTTGATGAAAAATAAGAAAAATTGGAGAAAAATAGTTCAAAAAATTTTTTAAATATATTTTTTTGAGATATAATTTTTAAAACGATTAATTTTTTTAATTTTAACTAGTTTTATTCCTTAAAAATTATTTTGTTAGTTAAAATTGTTTAATTATAAAGAATTATGGATTAAAACGTTTGCTTCTCATGTTTGTAATAACTGGCCATAGTTAAAATTTCAGAATTTTGTTTACATTTAAACAAGAAAACCATTAACATCAAACGTAGCTTCAACAATAAATTTTGGTCTCTGGACGGCATTTTTATTTTTACATGATAATATTGGAAAATTAAAAAAAAAAGTGTATTTCTCCCTGAATTTGCAGTGGTGAGAAATTATCGATCACAGCAGCCGAGCTCGGCGCTAATTTGCCGTGCAAACATCAGTTAAACACAGAAATCATTTGCATTTTGATTGCTCAAATTGCAGCCCTGACGAGTGAGTATGCCGACTTTTTTTCCTCTGTAATTTGGTTAGAGAGAAGCGCTGCTTTTCATGCGCTAATGGAGCGCGTGGGAGCTCTGCCTGCTGCTTTACGGACGGGAATAGCAACGAGAGCAAATTGAAAACTCAATTCTTTCCAAATCAGCATATTTTGTATCAAAAATTCAGAAAAGACGATATCTTTCGAATTGCAATTGACTTGATTTTAATCAATATTTTGCCCGCTTCCTTTTATAAATTGATATGAGCATTTTTCAGGGTTTTAAAACCCTGAAAAATCTACTATTATGAAATAATTTATGTTTTTTGTAATCAAAATAGCTAAAATAGAGGATATATCGTGGTTTTGATTGATTTTTCTAGTTTTTAAATTTTTTTATCTAAAAATATGCCTCGGAAAAGCACGTTTGATTATTTAACCTGTAATTTCTCAAAAACGGGATAAATGGCTAATCTGAAAATTACTGGTACGACGTAAAATTTCACGGCCTACATTTTTTTCCTTTACCACCAAAAAAGTCGTCAAAATTTTATAAAAAAAACCCTCCAAAAAGTGACATTTCCCTCAAGCATACGACATGTCAGCAGCAAAGTTGTTCAGCGTAAAAAATTTGACTAGGACCACTTTAGATTATTCTAACCCAAACTGTTCCAAAGTCATGGGAAATCAAAAAAATCTCGCGTTAGTTTTCAAGCCCCAAAATTTTGGGCAACGCCCCTTTTTTGAGGTCTCAAATTTGGCGAGGAGGCCCCTCTAGACACCCAATTTGACATATGTTAAAATAAGATAAGGTAATTTTTTTTCCAATACCCCCTCAATCTCACTCGGAAATGCTCATATTTATTTTTTTATTAAAACCCATCTGGGTACAACTTTTGATAAATATTACAAAAAATTAATATAAATTTGTTCAAAAGAAATTCAATTGAAAACTCAAATTATTATAAAGTTATCCAAAAAAATTTAAAAAATCAATAATTTTATGCTTTTATAGAAGTTTGCAGAGACGCTGTTAAAAATTGAATAAATGTGTCCTTTTTTTAAGTTAATCAGAGTCCCTCTTCCCTCTGCCAGGACCGATGGACGGTCTCTCTCTGTGCGAACGTGATTGCGGTCAGTCACCTTACTTGGTCCCGTCGTGGATGTTCCGGTACGTGGCGGCGCGCCTGCCCTATCGGTCCTTTGGTCGGTCGAGTGGTCGGTTGCAGAGCAAATGCATCCCGAGCAGCACGTCCGGAGTGATTTGTTGCGACGCCGCATCACGTTGCTTTTTCTCGGTCGTATTATAGACCGATGAGTTTTAACGCCGCGCACTGCCAGGTATACGCGTTATTTATCTGTGCTCGTCGGGTATAGAAAGATTCGGCTGCGGAGGAAAAGGGCCCCAAAGAGTCTCGAGGGTCGCTGCATGCCAAGTCGAGCCCGACCGACGGAGGTGAAGCGTGCGATCGACCTACACCACTAGTCCGTAAGCAAATTTTCTGCCTTTTACGATCGACGAAGGAAGACGCACCGCACTTTGCAGCGAGATTCGTGATAAATCGGCCTATCAGAAATTTCGGCTTTGATTTTCTTGGGTTGATCCCTGTTTAATAATAAATAAATGACCACAGAATTCAGCCAAAATATTTCCATTCTGATGATATTTTTTTATAAAGCAGAAATAATACAATTTTTCAGCTAGAATCAGTAGATTTAAAAAAATACTTTATTTTTATGATAAATTACATTTTGTTTCAATAACAGAAATTGGCAATATTGATTATTTTGTTTAATTTTCATTCCTGCTCAATTTCCATAAAGATCAATGAAAGTGAAATGCCCCCTTTTTTAATTGCAAAATTGTTTTCAAATATACCAACTGAAGAATGAATTATGAATAACTACAAGCAGGAAAAACATGTCGCATTTGACTCTGAGCTTACATTTTTATCTCCATTGCAAGCTTTTATAAATAATATTTTTGAATTTGTTGAAAGTTTTCATTATTTATCCCAAAAAGCCAGTTTTTAATTCTCTAAAATAAGTTTGCCTTATTACTTCTCTTCCTATATTTTATTTAAATAAAATGAAATTAAATGATTTGCTTTTATTCAGATAAAAATAAACAAACAAAAATGATATAAACTTTATAATTGTATATCATAAGTAAAAAATTAGCAAGGAATATTTTTTTTCAACAATATCATGCATTTTATTATTAGTGTTGTTTTTGTCTTTCTTCTTGTCTCTTGTTTGGTTTTATGTTGCAAATAGAGCGCGTCGCAATGAGTGGTGACGTCTCACAAGTCAATAAACATCAATAATACTAACAAATATTTATTTTGTTTTCAACAGTAAAAATTATGGCGATAAAGTGATTATTTTATTAAATTCAAATTCCTGCGTCAATTCCCAAAACGACCAATGAATTTGGAAATAATCACTTTTTTAATTGCAAAATTGTTTGCAAATATCAGCCGAAGAACTAATTATGAATTTGTAAAGCAGGAAAAAAGTGGCGCATCTGGACAATTAAATTTTATGGGGCCAATTTTTTATCTTAAATATAAATGTTTATTTGCAGGTTTTTTTATCTTTTTTGTGCACGATGATTAAATTTAGTAATTGTCTCCGTAAATCTAGTTTCCATAACTCTTTAAAATGTGTTCCACAATTCCTCTATTAATTGTTTTAAACTCTATTATTAATTAAAAAAAAAAATCTTCAAAAGATCAATTTTATATTTCTTGAATTTTTTTTTGAAAATATCAGTCTTTGGTTGTTTTATTTTTTATTTTTAGAAATTTGAGTTAGATATAAATTTTTTGTACGCCGATGAACTGGTTTGTGTTAAAAAATGGTGCAAGTTGTGAACAAAAAATTATGTAATCGTTCTCGTTTCATTACTCCCCGCATTTCGCGTGTGCTGTAGCGTGCGGCGCGCATATAATTTGATAAACCGCCCCTGCTTCTCGTCGTCTGGCCGTCGGCTTGATTGCAGTGGACGCGCGTTTGTGTGTGTTTTGCTCTTTTTCCCGGCAGCCGCCGTGTCTGCTGGAGATACATTCGAAATGAGTCAGCCACAAATTCCAGCTTAATAATATAGAGTTTATTAAGCCACACATAATTTCTCAATTTAAGGCACACACGCGAAGGGCCAACAGCTGCCAAGAAATTATCATTCGACACAAAATTTCGGGTCGCACTCATTCAATAATAAATATGAGTCGAGGCATAAAAAATTATCACGTCGCTCTAACTTGTTGCCCGCCGCGTTGCTGCTCTCTCTCTGTTTATGCCAAAAAGCAGCCAGCGAGAGAGCACATTTTTACGACTCCCAACAAAGTCCTTATTGCGTGCGCGCTTCTTTTTACGGCGCAGAGACACACACACAATATTGCTCTTTCGTCTTGTGCGAGATGATTAAACGCACGATGAGCTCCCGCTGCTTATTTCATTCGCGACCGCAGAGAAAATAATGAAAAAAAGACACTCATTTCGTCTTGTACGACGAAAGAACAAAATTAAAAACCTTCATTAAGTAACAAGAAACTTTCTCCAAAATTAACTGTTTTAATTAAGCTTAAAGTGATAAAATGCAAAATAATTTTAAATTAAACAAATTTAAAATTCTTAAATGCCATTTTACATCAAAGTTATTAATTATAATCCAAGAAAGGAACAATTACCTGACGACCTGACATACTTAGTTGAAAAAGAACTACATAATTAACACTTTCAGGAGTGAATTGCAAAACAGCACATCAGACCGTGGCTAATCAGTTGTGAATTATTTTCATAGTTATGAAGTTTGCTTATAAATTGCACAATATTTTGTATAGAACCAGGAATTTGCTTCATTGGCACTGCCTTCATTTAATTGTTGGATTCTGATGTTGTTGGAAAATTTATGTGTATTTTATGCCAATATTGGAATTATTGGTAATTAGGAAATCATCATTGTAATTATTATTGTTTTGTATGGGGTCTAAAGTCTAAATATGTATATTTTCCGATAAAGACTCTAGTCGTATGAAGCGTAAAATATTTTGAATCAGGATAAATTTTGAAGCAAAATTACTTGAAAGGATGAAATTAAATTTTTTTGCACTTGACACATGACTTGTCATAATTTTCAGGCGTTTAGGATATTTTCTGTTAGGATATTTTCAATTCTTAATTTTAGGGCATTTTCTTTAGGATATTTTCTGTAGGACATTTTCTGTTAGGACATTGTGAGGCACCCCAATATTAAACTTCCACAACATCTTGGTTGTATTTTATTTGTTATTTATTTAATTTCGGAAGTAGAATTTCACGATTGAGGATAGTGATTTTAATTTTAATTCGGCTTTTCCTCGATGGGTTTTATGAGTTGTTAATTGTTTAAGAAAAACAATATTCTATTCTACATGACATGTTTCGGCTGCAGCCATAATTCATGAGCTGTAAAATTATTTTGACAAAAATTAGTACATAAATTAATTTTATAGAAGTGTTTTCAAAAAATAATCAATTTTTTCACAAAAATTACAAAGTTACAATTTTTTATGCTAAATAATTTTCTTTTTCAAAGATTTGACAATCATTGCTGGAAAAATCTTGGTTGTATGCAAAAGATTGAGATTGCGAATTTGTTTCAAAGTGTCTTTATTGAAATATCATTAGACAATAACTGCCCAATTCCATCATACATTTTTAATTTAAATCATTAATTTTGAATTAATATTCACTTAAAGAATTTAAAATATTTTTACATTAACTTCGTGTAAACAAAAATTTTTCCCTTTGGAAAGAGCTTTAACTAAATATTAGAAAAAATAAAATTTTGGCTCAACTAACACACGGAGTGGCATTTATATAACTTTAAGAGGGACAATTAAATTTTGGAGGGGTGGAATGACCAACTTTAAGTGGAAATTCACCTGTTCCTCGGCAGCTTGTGCCGTTTTTGGGTCGTTCCCCGAAAGCCCTCGGCTTATTCGGCTCTAATTACGGGCTCGTGTGCACGTATTGCGTGCGCACGCGGTTTTAACAGGTGTGAAAATATTTAAGCGGCGGTCGTACTGAGAGAGAGCGGCGATGTAAATTAATTAGAACGCCGGCCCGGCTGCCGCTTCTTCGTTTTTGCATAAAACCATTAAATTATTATGTTGCCGCTCTTTCTCTCTCTCACACACACACACGTCGCTCGTCGGCGCACAAAGAGTCTTTACGTCCCTTTTTACGGCGGCGGCCCTTTTCATTCATGAATAAAAGCGGCAGTTGAATTGGGGCCGCCGCCGACGCGCGCCTGGATAATAAATTATGAACGGAAAGAGCGGAGAAGAAGCGGCGCGCGAGCGCGAATTCGCACATGTAAATGAATTTATGAGTGGTCCTTTGCACTAGGAACCTTTTCAGAAACAAGAAGTGTGTGAATAGAATGGGACGACCATTAATTTTCCAGAGAATTTCCGCCGGAGAACAAGTCCACATATTATAATACCTACTTAACATTTTTTATATTAAAATGGCGCACTACTTTATTTTTTAGTAAAAGTTTGCGGCCAAAAATTTAATTTAAAGATCCACTCCGGTCGTTTGTATTGTCTTTATTCTGAAAGATTGCTAAATTACCGAGTATATCTGGTGAAAAAACTATTTGAAAATTACAAACCGTTGCGTTTTAATCAAAAGAAAACCTAAATGATTAATGATTCGCGCGAAAAACGTGCGAGAATTGAGTAGCCAATCAGATCCATCAGTTTGTTCCAAAAACTACAGAATTTGGTCACATTGGCGCTGCGATCGCTGATTTTGCCACTAATGCCCCACGGCGCTGCAGAAATCTTGCCAAAATCAGCGATCGCAGCGCCACAAGTGACAAAAACCTGCAGTTTTTGGAACAAACTGATGGATCTGATTGGCTACTCAATTCTCACACGTTTTTCGCGCGAATCTCTCGTATTTAGGTTTTCTTTTGATTGAAACGCAACGGTTTGGAATTTTCAAATAGTGTTTTCACAAGATATACTCGAAATTGAGCAATCTTTCAGATTAGAGAGCAATATACTTTACCGGAGAGGATCTTTAAAGATCTTTATGCGATAAAAAAAATTTATTTGTGTATTTATTGTATTATTTGTATGCATATTGATGACATTCAGAGATGACTTTTCAATATATTGTCATTCCATAATAAGTTATTTTATATAAAATATTATTTTAATGCCTTTGGAATTCTGGAAATGTTAACAGTTTTTATATAATTTCTATATTAAATACCTTTTTCTTAATAAACTTTATCAAATAAACTGTACCGAAGTGCTTTTAAACTACGCAACGCATATGATTGCACCGACCAAAGCAAATAATACATAAGAAAAAAATTCAATTATATTTTTGTTAAAGTTCATCTAATTTAATGTTTTTTCAAAGGAACGATACAAAAATTAAAATATATTGCATTTAATTAAATCAATAAATAAGATAAAGTATTTAAGTATTTCTTAAGAAAAATTTATATAAATAATGATTTAAATTAATTGTTCAACTATTTACTAAGTATATAAATAATATAGGGTTTTTTTTTTATTTCAAAATATTGTTTTAATTTATTTTTTTTTCATTTTGTGTCTAATTTCATTGCATGTATGTTTGCGAGATGGAGTTACACAAAGCATAAACGCTATTATTCGGAGAGGATTCTCTCGCGCCGCCGAGCGCAAGTCGCCGCGATGTAGGTCAATTAATTTAAGCCAAGAAAATCTAATTACAAGATGCAGCAGCACGCCACCGCGACGAGAATGACCTCTCGGCACTGTAAATACATAGCACCCTGGCGCTATATCTATCTGCTGGCGAATGCATTCGGACGAATGTAATGGTGCATATGCATGCAACTGCGAGTGGGTGGTGTTTTCCTTGTATGCAAATAATAATGTCAGTGCTGCGCGCGCGGGGAATTACGCTCTCGTGCATCAAGCGAATGCAACAGAGAGCGAACGAGGCACCGTAAACAACAACAGATATGTACATTCACATACGGAGAACACTTTGTGCAAATATATCCGTGTTTGCAGTGACGCTGACGGCCAAATTGAATATAAAAATGAACAAAAGGCAACTCTTTACTAACAGCAATAATAATTAAAGTCTCAGTCAAAGTATTATCAAACAATGAAAATAAAGAAAAAAAAATTGTAACTGCTATAAGAAATAATTAATGCATGTTTACATTTTGTTGACAAATATTTATTGCTTTCATAGAAACAAATTTGAATTTCCATTAAAAACAAAATTATTTCATTACTGCGCTACTTTTCTCGATTTTTTCAAAACTTTTATATAAATTATTTAAAAAAAATGATCAATTGTTGAGAGAAAAGTACTGAGTTGTTGGACTAAAAGGCGTCTTAAGCAATCATTATATAAAAAAGGATCTAAATTACTTTTATTTATTTCATGAAATTTTCAATCTACAGCTTGCAAAATGTATTATTAAACTTTGATGTTCAATAAATTTGCTATATAGTAAATTTTTATAAGTGCAACAATTCTAAAATTTGTATAAAATAGTAAATATTATAAATTATAGAATATTCATCCAGTTATGATATGCTATATTTTTTTATAAACATTTTTCAGTGTAAGAGTTAAGTGTTAAGTTGCATCTCATAAAATGTGTATCTCCAGCCCCATCCTGTTTGAAATTTGTAATGCAAATCATCTACATCCATTAAAGTCTCGTTAAATTAGGCAGGCGTCCTTAGTTCGTCTCTGCAGACGCGCGTCACGTTCGCCTTACGCAAGTCATCGCAGCTGCCGCTTTTTTACCTGCCGGCGAGCGAAATGAAATAATTAGATTTGGCAACTCGCAGACGCCGGCGTCGTGCGAACCGCGCCGCAGAATGCAAATCAGTCGGCCCGACAGTGTGGATGCAAATCAGTTGCGCAAAACTGCCGACGGTGTCAAAACTTTCGAGTGGAATATCAATTCTAATTAATATTTGAAGCTAGAAGTAAAAATTTATAAATTTTTACCACAGTAAATTTATTTTTAAATTCATCGTCTTGAACATTTTAAAGACTTTATGGTTGCTCTAATTATAACAAAACCGTCTTGTTTCCTTGTAGGAAAAAATTCTCGTGTGCTTTCAAGTGAAATTTGGACACAATGCCGGCGTTATTATGATTATTATTAGGCGGCGGCGGGGAAAAATATGATACGCTCCTCGCAGCTATATACGCACAGAATGAGGGAGAACGCGTGTCTTGTAGCAAAATTTCCAGCACCGCCACAGCCTCGTTCTCTCTCTTACATATATTATTTTTTCCCTTTTTAGCCTCGTGCTCTGGTGGAAGAAGCAGCACTAGTGGTTGGTAATAATAATAAGAGAGAGCGGCTGTTGCTTCCTAAATGAGACGCGCGCCGCCGTCTCGAGCCAGATTTCGCGCAAATTCCTCCCCAACCGAAATTTTAAGCATCCTCATAATAACCGGAATTTTTCAAAACTCAAAATTAACTTATTCCAGTTAAAAAAATTTTTAATAAAAAGAGAAAAAAAATATACCAAAAGTTTTTGAGAAAGAAAATATCAGATTTTTCGTATTTTTTGCCAAATCATATTTCCCCAGAATTCTTTTCAAGCCGAAATTGCATCTTTTGTGCAGCCGAATCATCTTGAAGTCGCTCAATTACATTCAATCAGCGGCGCCCGAGTAAATTGGCACGCATTGTGCGTTTGACCGAGAGCCACTTGCTCCGTCCATTCTTTAGCTCCGATCGGAGGCGGGCTCGTGTGTGTTTTTTTCCTCCTCGTGAGATGCTCTGTTTTGTGTTGCGGTCGCACACTTGACTCGCTTGACCGGCCAGCGCTCAGTTTTCCTCCGCTCGACCGCCGACAATGACAAAGTGAGCTGCCGAATAAGCGGACACAGTCGAGGGAGCCCAGGAAGGACCAAACAAAGGAATCGCACCTTGCAAAAGAAATATAGTACGACCCCTTGGAATAAAATAACAATATCGAACAAATTTCCACCAGAGAAATTAAATTATAGCAGAATTTCCAAATGATTGGACTCTATGGAAATTAAAGATCCTCTCCGGTCATTTGTATTGCTCTTTATTCTGAAAGATTGCTAAAGAAAACACTAATTGAAAATTCCAAACCGTTGCGTCTCAATCAAAAGAAAACCTAAATACGAGTGATTCGCGCGAAAAACGTGTAAGAATTGAGTAGTCAATCAGATCCATCAGTTTGTTCCAAAAACTACAGATTTTGGCCACATTGGCGCTGCGATCGCTGATTTTGCCACTAATGCCCCACGGCGATGCAGAAAACTTGGCAATATCAGCGATCGCAGCGCCAATGTGACCAAATCCTGCAGTTTTTGGAACAAACTGATGGATCTGATTGGCTACTCAATTCTCACACGTTTTTCGCGCGAATCACTCGTATTTAGGTTTTCTTTTGATTGAGACGCAAAGGTTTGGAATTTTCAAATGGTGTTTTCACAAGATATACTCGAAATTTAGCAATCTTTCAGAATAAAGAGCAATACAAATGACCGGAGTGCTTTTTTAAGAGATCAGACTTTTCCTAGTTGCGAAAATTGTTTTTATTCTGTGGTGTTTTTTTAAATTTTGCTGATTTTTATATCTTTCTTGCTCATGAAATAGACCGAAACTGGTAGAGCCATTTGATTTTGAATAAAAACAATTTCCGCAATGAGGAAAAGCCCGATGTCTTCATATCCAAGATCACCTCCTTGATTGTAAATTTCTTCAAACAAAATTGAACTTAAATTTTCTATTGTGAAACAAATAAGACCAACAATTCAATAAAATTGGACAATGCAAAACCCCGAGCAAAGGAAGTGTGGTTCTATTTCGAGGCCGCTCGCTCTTGCTTGCTCAACTCTCGGGTGCTGGGTGCAGATACTCTTGAACTACACTTGAACGCGATTGGAAAATAAATTGCTTTTTTCCTCTTTCTCCGGATAGAAACTAGTTTTCCATCTCCTTTGCCGCTCGCACTCGCTGCACCGCCAAATACGTCTTCATCTCTTTCTCGGCCAAACGCAAGAGGTTCGGTCAGTGTGAAATAAAAATCAATTCTGCAATTACACTCGAATGCATCCGCGTTTGTTGTTGCGGCTGAGAATGCATTTGTTATTTTGTCCCGCTCGATCCGGCCGTATATTTCACTCTGATGGTGCGAATTAATAGTCTCTCTCTCGCTCTCTGAGAGCTATCAACGGCACGCCGGCCATAAATAAAACGGAGAGGCGAACGCAGAAAAAAAATGCAACAATTGTAACCGACTCTATGTGCATTTTATTGCATCCGACGGCATGAAGGGACGAGAAACACAGTCATTGATTTATTTCCCCGGAGAAGAAAATAAGTAAAATAATCTATTTTTACAGAAAAATTTAGCAAAATTTTCCATTACAAGAACCTGCTCTTAATTTACACGCAGATGTTGGCCTAATTTTTTTAATTCCTTGGCTTGAATATTACTTCTTTTTCATTTCATTAATTTTTATTTATCTTTGCGTTTTGTGTTTTTACTTTAAAATTTCGTAATATTGATTAATTTTAATTACTTTAGTACGATGAAGATCTCCAAACATCATTATTTAAAACGGGTGTTCCATAATTACAATTCCATCATCAGCCAGATTTATTTATATTATATATTTTTTTTAAATATTTCAAATCAGTTTTTATTCAAACCATATTTTAAACAATTATTGTATTGTATAAAATTTAAAATAAAAAACCATTAAAAAATATTTGTAAAAATTTAATTTTTTGTGTTTTTAATATTAAATATTTAATTAAAAATAAAACTCATTCAAATAATGTAAATTTGTACTTTAAAAAACACGTTAAAACATTTATTGCCAGCAGAAAACACCTTGGCAACTCGCAACTTGTTTACCGTCGGGTGCTAATGAAAATTAAAGACCGTCCGCGTGCTCCTTCCGCCGGCGAGCATCAAAACTTTGCACTTCTCTTTCTCTCTCTCTTCACTATGTGTCGGCGGGCGGAGAATATCAAACAGCAATTGCTCTATTTTCTCTGCCGTTCGGCCCGAGGTGGAACCTTCGGAATCTAATTCGCACCCGGGTCACGCGCGCACGTTTTAAACTAACAGTTTGCATCGAGACTCTTCTTTCTTTGCTTTCCAGACTCTCTCACAATATGTTGTTCTTCCCGCGAGAGAAAGAGAGAGACGACGATCAAGTTGCTCAAGCACCACCACCCGCTATCATCATCATCTCCCGCGATTTCCGCCTACGACGCCGCCATTACCTTTTATCGCGTCGCGCAGATTGATTTTAAATAATTCATGTTAAACGCCGAGGCTATGACGAGAAAATTGAACTTTCGGTGCTTCACACGAGAGTGGCAATTACGCAAATTGTGAGAGATACAGATTTTACTTTACTTAACCTGAGAGCAAAGTTTGTTTCCCTTAAAACTGACAGAATAATTTGCGTTTTATTTTCACCAATAATTTATTATTTTTATTTATTACAAAATGAAAAATTTTAAGCCGAAATTTTCTTTCACAAAATAATTGAATTTTAAATTTTTACATGAAAAAAAAAAAATGAAAAGTCCTAATGGCTTCGAGTATGAACTTTAATAAAGTATGAAATAAATTTTCTGAGTGGAAGCGCTGATTATTCAGGGTCAATAGTCTCATGACAACTTGTGACATGTCCGCTTTTCGCTCTTTCTCTCTCATTTTCACTTTTCCTCTCCTGGCTGCGCAAATATAATGGAGCTTTTTCTTCTTTTTCTCTCTATCTCTCCACATTTTGCCAAGTCGGCGGACGGAAAAAAGTAATTAAGGCCCGCCTGCTTGAACGTGCTTGCGTCGGCTTTTCCGCAAAATTTATCGCCCGGCCGAATTCGGCCAGAAACTTTCACCCCCTCACGAGCCTCGAGCTCATTAAAAAGCATTTCGTGCAAACACACAGGCCCGCCCGCTTTTCTATCCGCGCTTGTATATAATTTCCAGCCAGTTTTCGACGCGACGCGGATTTAATTAAAAAGCGCACCTTTTTCCACGCAGATCAAAGGAAAACGCAATGGTTGGTTGCTGCTCCCATACAAGTTCACACTCAGTTAGCCACGCGATATGCTGCTTTTCTCTTTTTCCTCGGTGTGTCGCAGTTTGAAACTTGAAACTAGAGTAGAGGGATTGGATGGCTTCTGGTGACTGTTCGTAAAAGATTTTTCCATTGTTTATGACAAGATACATATTATTAACCTAATTATAAGGAATTTTTTATACACCAGCATATTGTGGATAAAAAAAAATACAATTTGAGGGGTTTTCATTTTTTCCAGTTCAACAAAAAAAAATAAAGCTTTTATCAATCAGATCATAAAAATTACAAACGTTCTTTTGAAAAAGAAAATTTATAAAAACTAATTTCCTATTAGAATAACCGTCTAAATAAACCGGTAAAAACCAGCCAACCATAAAAAAAACAGCCTGGTATTACTAGATTTATTTATTTTTAAAAATAGAAATTTCAATTTCAAAAATTCTATAAATTTGAACGATATGTTTTTTATTAATTTCAAAATTATTCGGCAAAGAAGATTAAACGGACACCAACTTTTTTCCTATAAAATTTAGTTCTGGCAAAGAGCAAACAATGAATTTGCACTCTGCGTGCTGCAGCACCAGCAAAAAAGCGCATCAAATAATAATGCGCGGCGGTGGCGACGAGTGGAGGGCCTCGCCGGTCGAGAGAGTGACAAGGGCCAATCAAAGTCATGCATTTTAATGAGCTCGGCGGCCCGAAAATAGTCGGTGGTTGGCTGGAGAGCAGAGTCCGTCGTGTGTGTGTTATTACGCGGCGGCGGTGCGGGAATGAATGCGAGCGAGCGAGGCCGCGCTCAAGGGCTGCTGCTGCATGTCAACACTCGAGGCATATTGCTGGCCTGGGCTGCTTGCTTGCTTTTAAGCTGCTTCAGCACTTTGAAGCTGTTGCTGTGCTCTGGATAATGTACATGATTCAATCAATGCCGCGCCGTCGGCCGGATGGAAATTATCTTTTTAGCGCGCCAAAGGTCTCGACCTTTGTCGTGACATTCACGTTGCCATTTTCCCGAAAGCAACAGCCTAATCGATCGGACCTTTAATTAAGATTAACAAGCTCGGATTATTGAGATCGAATTTTAAGTAAATTCGGCTCGCAAGACAATGAGAGATGCTATCACTCAAAATGAACATTGTGTGCGGCTGACGTTTCGCTAATTACCCGGCCCGTGCGCGGAAGACTTCGGGCCGGCGAGTGTAATTAACCTGCTCGCTCGCAAATGTCACAACAAGACCCCTGTATGTTCGCCCCTTTGTCAGACCCCTTTGTGCATATGCAGCCGGCCCGTCAGCCCGGACAAGTCGGTTGCATACCCAAGTAAACTCCATTGTGCGCGTTGCAAACACCGACTGCGAGAAGAGCAGCTGTTGCGAGGAAATCGCGTCAAAATTGCCCCACTTTCCGCAGTTTACCGACCAACTGCCGGCCCGTCATGCAGCTCCTGGACCGAATTTGCATCAAAAGTTTCTCGCCTGCACAGAGAGAGGTCAAAATTTCAATCAAAAGTTGCCGGGAAGTTGAGGACAATAAGGAAGCAAGAGGCACTCAACGTAATATTTAATCAGTGCACATTCTGGACGTTTGCAAAATAAAAGTTGAAAATTTCTCTCTCCTTGACAGACGCGCTTCAGATGCTTTATAATCCTTTGGCTAAGACTTGTCAGAGAGGGTTTTTGTCATGTCTGTGTCACTAAGTACAGAATTTAATAGTTCTTTTAAACTTAAACTTAAAAGGAAAGCGGGAAATTAAGTTTATTTCAGCAAAGTTTTTTGTTAAAAAGTCTAGCATTTTTTTCTATTTAACTCTACTTAATTTCAATTTTTTTTTTATAAATTTGAGCAGAATTCTTGCTATTGGTGGCGCCGTTTTGTGCAATGAATCCTTTTTTATTTTCAAATAAATTGTTTTCAACAATTGAATGTAAACAATGTGATGTAACAATTTGGACAAATAAATAACAAAAATAATGATATTAACAATTTCAAATAAAACCATATCTATAGAAATCGTATTTCTTTTTAAAGCGTTGACAAATTCTAATTTGCGTTTGATTTTTTTCAGTCAGATTTCAATTCTAAAGGATCTAGATTTCTTCTAATGAAATTTTAAAATGAGAATGCGCATATAATTTTTACAATCGATGTCAGTGGGGGTATATTTATTTCTATTTCATTAAAGTTTCTTTGCTTATTTTCAGAAAATTGGTTAAAAAATTTGCAACGCTTTTGTAAAAATTTTACTCTTTATTTCCAAAACATTTGAAAACTTAATTAATTTGATTTAACTTTTTTTAATTCTCGGGTTTTGGCGTTTTTGTCATTTCAGTTTGTTGTGCTCTCTATAATTATTAAATGCCACATTATTTTAATGGACCGCTCATTTTTCATGACATGCCGTAGTGCACTAGACAGATTGGCTTTTTGTATAGTTTTGCCCAGCAGTCGAGCTGCTCCGATTCCTCTGGCTCTCTGCGTACGAACGAACGAACGAACGAAAAACGAGTGCGAGCGTCAGCGAAATAAACTTTTTCCTGGGCGCTATTTTTCCTCGCCGCTTTCTATTTTCGCTTTTCTCTCTTTAGCCGCCGCTCGCCGAGCACAAAGAAGACTAAGGAGATAATATTTCGCCGCCGCTAATATCTCTTTCCTTGCTCTCGCCGGCAGCGCAAAATGCTGTTTCGCCGCCGCAACCGTAATGTACGTGTGCGTTGTAAATTTTAAAAAGCACACGTACGTATACGCACGCCGGGGCTTTTCTTATTCTATTTTCCGTGCTCTCTTTATTTCTCTCCACAAAGAATAAAATGCGTTGCTTTTTGCCGAGCGGCCAGTCACGAGCGGAAATGATTTAATGCACATCGCGTTGTGCAATTTCTGTTTGCTTGCTTTCGTTTTTTTTCCACGGTCTCTAGGAAGGCGCGGAGCACGTCGGCCGCTTCAATATTTAATAAATTGAGTGAGCAGCTCTCCACTTTGCGTGCGTGTTTACGAACCGGAGCGTGGAAATAGTCGGGAGACGGAATTGATAGAACTTTCCGATCACATACGCATGCTGATTGCCCCGCTAAAAGGCGATCCTGCCCGGAAAGTGGAATTCCTCGACCGCAAAGAAAGAAAAACGGCGACGGTGCAAAAGGTATAAGTAATAAATTTGATTCTGCAAAGAAAATCAACTCAAATGTTTGAAATCATCTTGTTTATTTACATGAAAATTATCTTTAATTTTTATTGTTAATGCTATGTCTGAAAAAGAGTAAGCATAGCACTTTTCTATTGGTATAAATTTGGATCTCCCGCCAAGGCGCAGCGCAGCGCGTTTACCTTTTGTTTGGAGTTAATAAAAAGTTAGTAGAGAACAAGCAAGTAGTCTTGAAACAAGCTAAGTTTTATTCAAGTGAAAAGGTGCCCTTATTTAGGTTACGCAAGCCAAAAGAAACATAAAAAGCAAGCTTAATGAGAAGAATAATTTGTGTAGATAATATTTAGGTAATAAGATATATCACAGCAGCCAGTCTGATTGACCTGTCCTTGCCCGCCTGCCCAAGTGTCCCGCCCGCCAATTTTAAATTCAAAACCAAAAAAAATTAAATTCAAGTTGAGAATACTGCACCGCAGCGCACGAGATATGACTTTTTTCTTCCGCTGCTCCAAGCAAGACTTTTTCTGCCCCTCTGATTGGCCGAAATTTGATCCGCGCTCCTGATTGGTTCCGCTCGCCGAAAACGAACAGGCGATCGAGAACCGACGCTAGACTTTTTAAAAAGTCAGTTGGAAATCGGTGGTCAGCGAGTACGGACGTATTTCGTGAGCCGACAGACTCAAAGGTGCGAGATAATTGCTGGGATGCACACTGAGGGCTGGTGAAGGCCCGGTTAAGTGCCCAGTTAATTATTGGTATGTACCAGGTTGCTCCGCGTCACCGGCTGGCTTGCTGTGTGTGACGGTTGCCCATATTTTTGCCCATGTAGTTAGCATTGCCTAAGTAGTGAAATTCCTTTTGTGTTGAATTAAGGACGTGAATCCGCGACTCCGCCAGAGCGTAGAGGACGCGAAGTTTTCCGTCATTTTTGATTGAAATTAATTGTTTTTTGCCCATTAAATTGTAATTAACCCTCGGCGTCGCCACGAGGCGTCAGCCATATTTGTTCCCCAACATTGCATTTTTCCCTTAAATAATTTTCCCTAGACAACCGACCCCTTGAGAATAGCGATTTGTATCGCGGCGTTAAATAAATGGTAGAATAAATTGCTGTGTATAATTAATTGAGAAATTTGAAATAAAATAATTTGTAATATTGTAAATGTAACTTGAGGTGATTTCATTGCCTCCGGCATTTTACCCATCTTTTGTCGTTGTGAGTTAGAAAAAAATAATTACACGCGACAAAACTTGGGGGCTCGGCCGTTTCTTTTGCGCCCCACTTATCTCTGTGGCAACGCGAAGCCCGGAATTTTCCCCAATTTTCCCAAATTTTCCCCAACTGAAAATTTGAAATTTCTCATTTGAGCGTGGCTTGACCCGCCATCTTGTTTGCACACGCTTCTGGCCGCCATCTTATTTTTCCAACATGGCCGCCCATAATAACCCCACAAATCCTTTCATGACTCCCCAAATGAAAGCATTTGAGAAAATTTCCCAACAAATACCACCAAATCTCTCAGCCGTGGCCCGGTTTGATGCGCTTATGACGCTCAACCAACCGCGAGCTCAAACCAAACATGCTCGGTCGTTGACTGACCAGCTAGTGAACAAACAACCCCTGCCAAGGTACACCGTGCACGAAAATTTTTCGGCACCTGCCTCTTTGGCCAATGACTCTACGTCACTGTCGTTTCACGACCACGGCCCACTGCTTCCCTCTCTCACTGGCAGTGAATGTTCCTCGTGGCCGTACAATACACTGGGCGATGGCGAGGGTGAGGCCTCTGGCCTAAGCGTGACCTCCTGGCCGATTTTGCCGCCGGAGATGCGAGCGCAAATCCAAGACGAAATTGAAACGCAGGCTCGGCAGTACGCGTTGCGCGCAAATCAGGCCGCCCATAAGGAAACACTCCGGTGGCGTGAAGTGGCCGAGCGGCGCACGGTTGAGCTGCGCCGTGAGCGCGAGCAGAACGAGCAGCGAACGCTGCAGTCCTGTGCGGCTCCGGTGCATGGCCCGCCGTCGCACGGCTCTCCGCCGCCAGGTGCAGTCAAAACTTCCCAGAAGCAATACTACCCTGTTGAGTCTGACCATGGAGGATATGCGTACTACCCTCAGCAGCATGCTCTCCCTCCACACAATACAGTCCCACAGCAGGGCTACCACCCATACCAATACATGCCTATGCCACCTCCGGGAGGCGGTTTCCCATTCCCGCCACCAACAGCGGCGTTTGCACCCCCAACTGCCGGTCAGGCACCGCGGCTCGGTCACCCACCATACCACCCGCAAATGACGGCAGCGGTTGCCGGTGGCATGCATCACCAGGCCCCGCCGTTATTGCTTGGGGGGCAACCGATGAACGCTCCTGCGGCTCTGCCCGCACCAATGACCGTTCCAAAGAACATGCCCAAGTGGTTCACTCAAGGCCTCCAACCACCCTCCTTCACCGGCATACAGAGCAAAATTTCCCCAATGGATTTTTTGACCCAGTTTGAAACTTACGCCTCATACATGCATCCAATGCACATTGATGAGACTTGCCGCGTGAGCATGCGCCTGCTCCTCAAGGAGGATGCTGCGTTGTGGTTCCGCACCTTTGAGGCCTATTCTCCACCCACTTACACCTACCAACAATTCACTGACGAGTTCAGGAAACACTTCCTTCCTCCCTCGTACAAAGACAAGTTGCGCCGCTTTATCCACACGCGAGTGCAAAACCCCTATGAGACCCTAGCCCAGTTTGTGAACGTGATGGCTGAGACCTATCGCCGTCTTGGTGAATCAATTCCCGAGACCGAGAAAATCCGCCAAATCATCTCGCACGTACACCCATCCTATGTGCCGGTGGTGGCGTACCGTCAGTTCACAACACTGTTCGAGCTTCTCTCGGAGGCCACAGCCATTGATGATCAGGTTGAACTGCAAAAGCAGTACAAACCTTTCACGGGCGAGGTACCTGACGCGGCGCTGTTTGTGCCCTCGGTTCCCAAAGCCTCGACCCTCTATCAGACCAACCCCGACTCACTGATCCCCGCAGCCCATGCTCCCACGCCGAGAGTGGCTGCCCCGCAGGGAGGAACACCTTACCAGTTCCCCCGGCAGGTGCTGCAGCCCCCGGCCGCGCCCCGGCTGCCCGCTCCAAACCTGCCTGTGTCGGCTCAGCCCACTCCGGCTGCCAAAACACCATTGGGCGCCAACACGTGCTTTCACTGCAGGCAGTCAGGTCATTTCAAGGCTGAGTGTCCTCTCCTTGCGGCTCCAAAAAACGCGTAAGCGGCCCGGTCTCGGCGTTCCCCCGCCGATCTCTGGGCCAGCCTACGGATTTTACCCTCCCGACTGCAGTGAACACATTGGAGTACCCGTTCTTGAGTCCCGCACTGCCGTCAAATGACAAAATATTCCAGACTCAGCTGGAAGCACTCCAACCCGAGTACAAAATTGACCCAGCATATCTGGAGGTCTTGGAGGAAAACAATTTTGACCCGGCGTCTTTTGACCCTGCGGCGTACGAAATTGACCCCGCGGCTCTTGATCCAGCAGAGTACGAAATTGACCCAGCGTTCTTTGAGTCCCATAATCTTGAGCCTGACCCAAAACCCCTGGTACCCGAGGAGTACTCTCTCGCAATCATGGGTAACCGAATAAAGCCTCCTGATAACCCACTGTCACAATATCATGCATTGATGACAAGCTTTGCCGCTCACCCAGGCATGGTTGTTCAGATCAAAGGGAAGAGCTTTTTAGCCCTCCTTGATTCGGGAGCTGACCTGAGCGTTGTCTCAAAAGTCATCGTTGAGTCTCTTGCCCTGCCAGTTCAGAAGTCGAACATTTCCAAAGTCTTCAGTGTCACAGGCGTCTCCATGGCTGTTGGAGATTGTGCAGTGACTATGAACGTACAGGATTCACTGGTGATGGTCAATCTGGTTGTCCTTGACACTCCCAAGCCTTGTCTCATCCTGGGCAGAGACTTTTTGACTCAAACAGACACAATTCTGTACTTTGACCGCCACGGTTGGTCCTCTCCTCTGTCAAAGGACTCAGTTGTACCCTTTGTACCCATTCCAATTCCACCTCCAGTACAGCCGGAGTATACACCCTACATACAAATGGTGCCGGCTGGAATAAGTTCCACCTACCCTACACCCATGGCGGCAGTTGCAGCGTTAACTGCCAGTGTTTCATCACAGCCCGTGCTTATCCCACCACAATCCTTGCCAACGGCAGTTGTGCCTGCAACTGCCGGTGTCACGCTCCAACCCGTGGCACTGCAGCGATGCAAACCAACCCTGCATATGGCAGTTGTTCCTGCAAGTGCCGTCCCTACTCCAAAGTCCGTGCGAGCGGTTGTGGCACAGGGGGTTGCCGGTGAGTTGCAACAGGCCGCTCCCCAAATACTGACTGTGCCTGCAACCATGAGTACCTCCCATGAACAGTGTCGGAGTGCCTCTTTCAGCCAGTCTGATACCGACATTGATGAAATTGCCACCCCTGTCCTGCCCATCTCTCAAGTTGAGGACTATCTTGTTCCTCCTTGCCTTGACTATGAAAAGATCACCCTACCTTTGTGCATTTCCACTGATGTGACGTTGCCTGACACAGTCCCTGAACCCGATGGTGACCTTGACCTCCATATGCTCTTTCAAGAACCATTGGAAAATACCCAGCCCGAAGTCATAGACACTTTGTCTGGTGACTGGAACCACACCTGGCAATGGTCTACTCCATCTCTCTGGAGTTTGAAAGTGCAGACCCCTACTCCAGCTCCCACTGTTTTACTCTGGCCTGAACAGGCAGAGTTGCCATCACACTTACCACAGGCCCTAGATCCTTCGCCATTCGCTTTGTGCACTGGCTTCCCAGTAGCCTATGACCAGCCCCGTGACAGGATGACACCTGAACGTGACAAAAAGCCATTAGGTGATGTTGAGCTACCTGAGCAGAGGCCTCCACTCATCTCTGCCGACATCAGCTCATACTGTGTGCTGCAAGACATGGCCTTTGAAGAACCAAGAACAGCCAAGTTGCGTAAGCCACCTGACAAGCGCTTTAGCTGGTGTGACCCAACCCTGATTCCACCTGAGAAGCCGCCAGATGAGTTCTCAGCGCTCTCTTTGAATCCTTCCCAGTTAAAAGAATATCATTCTGATGTTCATCCCGAACAACACCCAGCTTGCAGGCTCGCTCTTGCAATTCTTCCTTAAGTTTTTGTCAAATATCTTTGTAAGACATGTGACGAAAACTTGGGGGGCATATCACAGCAGCCAGTCTGATTGACCTGTCCTTGCCCGCCTGCCCAAGTGTCCCGCCCGCCAATTTTAAATTCAAAACCAAAAAAAATTAAATTCAAGTTGAGAATACTGCACCGCAGCGCACGAGATATGACTTTTTTCTTCCGCTGCTCCAAGCAAGACTTTTTCTGCCCCTCTGATTGGCCGAAATTTGATCCGCGCTCCTGATTGGTTCCGCTCGCCGAAAACGAACAGGCGATCGAGAACCGACGCTAGACTTTTTAAAAAGTCAGTTGGAAATCGGTGGTCAGCGAGTACGGACGTATTTCGTGAGCCGACAGACTCAAAGGTGCGAGATAATTGCTGGGATGCACACTGAGGGCTGGTGAAGGCCCGGTTAAGTGCCCAGTTAATTATTGGTATGTACCAGGTTGCTCCGCGTCACCGGCTGGCTTGCTGTGTGTGACGGTTGCCCATATTTTTGCCCATGTAGTTAGCATTGCCTAAGTAGTGAAATTCCTTTTGTGTTGAATTAAGGACGTGAATCCGCGACTCCGCCAGAGCGTAGAGGACGCGAAGTTTTCCGTCATTTTTGATTGAAATTAATTGTTTTTTGCCCATTAAATTGTAATTAACCCTCGGCGTCGCCACGAGGCGTCAGCCATATTTGTTCCCCAACATTGCATTTTTCCCTTAAATAATTTTCCCTAGACAACCGACCCCTTGAGAATAGCGATTTGTATCGCGGCGTTAAATAAATGGTAGAATAAATTGCTGTGTATAATTAATTGAGAAATTTGAAATAAAATAATTTGTAATATTGTAAATGTAACTTGAGGTGATTTCATTGCCTCCGGCATTTTACCCATCTTTTGTCGTTGTGAGTTAGAAAAAAATAATTACACGCGACAGATAAGAGATATTTTAGTTAATATAAAAGTTTAAACGTTTTTTATTTAAACTCCTTTTTTATTTTTATTGGTAAAGAACGTTTATGAAAATTTTTCGCTTTATATATTTTTATAAATTTTAATTAAAAATTTTTCAATTTATTGTTCGTTTGCATTATTGTTGTTTATTGAATTGAACGTCGCAGGCGTGCCACAAATTAGCACTAATTAAATATATTTATAATATAACTCAATCAATTGAATCATTCTTACTCATCATATTGGTGCTACACGCACATTACAACGGTCTGACTGAGGTCTGCATCCTTGTTTGATAACTTACAATTACTTACACATTGAATATTTGTTATCTCTGAAACATTTTATTTCACTAAATATTGCAAATAGTTCAGGGCAATCCACAAGCGTAACAAGTTCTCAATAAAATTAAGCCTAGTGATGTAGAGCAATAAATTGAATATTTAAAAAATTAATATTTCTATAATTAAGTAATAATCATGTATCTTAGCAAATAATTAGAAGTTTGAAGAAGTTGACACTCGAGGGGATGATCATGGAAAAGCCCGATCGCTTCATTTCCAATAATTAAAAGGTTCTTATTTCGCATGAATCATCATCATTTTATTCATTAATCAATTTGATCAAATATACTGATATTCTTAAGATTCTTGATTTCAGTTATGATTTGATAATTAAATTGATCAATTTGGTCAGTTTAAGCGTAAAATTATATTTCAATTGTAACAAAATTTGATTACTCGAAAATATATACTTTTTTTCCATTCCACTTATTGAAATTTCACTCGACCCAAATTGATCTCACTTACACTTCTTATTTTCTCTTCGTTTCTCATCTCAATGCACAGCATTCAAGTGCTTTTTCCTACTGCGGGTCGGAGCGAGCAAAAAAGAAATTGAAACGCGGAAGGAGGAGCAACGCGCGCCAACAATAGTTGCGGGGCGTAAATAATAAAGTTTCATAAATTCAAACCGGCTACTCGTGCGCGCGGCTCTCTCTATATATAAAAATTCGCACGTATACAAACAAACACACACACACGGGCGAGGAGAGAGACTCAATTTATTTATCCGACGCGCGCACTCGTCCGGCCGTAAAAAGTAATTCAAAGGTGCGGGGCAAACAAAGATCTCTCCTTATTTTTCTGCTTCCCTGCGGGCCGAGCGAATAAACTAAATCCGTGACTTGAAACTATGAGCGAGAAAAATATCCGCACACGCGGCGGCGGCGGAAAGTAAGCCTCGGGCACACTAGTTTGTTGATATTTGGTGGCCGAAGAAGAAGAAAAAGCGGCTTAAGATGAGGTGCCACTGCCGCGCACTATTTCAGCTTAGGGAGGAGGGAAGTAAGTTGCTCTCTCTCTCGCAGAGAAGCCGCCCGCCCGAGGTGCTCCCAACATTAACGTCGCACGACATGTGTTTGTGTCATTTCCCATAAAGAAATATATACGGCGAGATGTGCCGCCGCAGACCACGGACGCGCAAAGGGGGAAATAAATAAGTCATATGCGAGGGGGTTGATAAATTAAAAAGGCTTCTAAAAAATTAGCATTGAAAGGAATGAAAGAGTAAAAACAAACATATTAATTTAATAACAAGAAACCGCGCTCTTGAATAAATTTAAACAAATCTCAAATTATTTTGAAGTTTTCGCTGTTAAGGTGACATTTCTGGACCTCCAGTTACTTCCTTGCAATTTCAACCCCTTAAAATCCTATGAAAAAATGTACACAATTGACGACATCAGGGGGTGAATTTCGTCACTTTTATTGAGATTTACTCGGTCTAGAATCCAGAAAACCCATCCATCCTTAATTGTAAAAATTGAAAACAAATCTTTTGCTTTTCAGTGGATAAAAATTTATGATTACTGTTGTTTATGTGTTAAAATTGTTCAATTGCTTCTACAATCAATTATTGAAAACAATTTATTAGAAAGAAAGGAATTTTTGTACAAAACGGCACGATTGTTGCTAAAACTTCCGAGATCAAAAAGACCCCAAATGTCGGTTGACTTGTCATTTGATCTTACCTTTTTTATTTAATAGTGAATTAATTTTATTTTATTTTATAAATAAAACCAAACAAGATTTTAAGATCCAGAATCCTGGGCTTGAAAGGCGCTCAATATTTATGTAATTTTTCAGAAATAAGTTTTAAATCCTTATTCATTTTATATAGAAAAAAATTCATAATTTTCTGTTGAATGTAGTTTGCATTAACACAAGAAATGGAAAAAACTTATAAACTGCTGATTTTGATTGTTCTCCGTGTGTGAAAAACGACCGGTGGTATGTTGCTTTCTTTCCCATTCGATACGGACCCCATCGTCCTCGATCCTCTTCCGTTTGCAGCCAATTCCATTCTCCTCGGGTGCACCACCACATCTCCTGGGGGCTGCAACTCATATATCCTAGTGAAAAAGCGGCCTGCTGTCCCTTGCTCGCGTCGGGAGATAAACTAGATTAGCATTTCTCACATGTGGCGCCCACCTCACTTTCTCTCTCTCACGCCGAGACACCCTCGAAAGTCTTCAGCTGATTATACAGGCGGGGGATGAAAAGAAAAGTTGGAAAAAAAGTAAAAAAATTCACCAAAATTTACTTGTAGAGAAATTCAAGCCAATTTATTTCTCTCAGAAATTAATCAAATCAATACGCAAGACCAGAGTTTCATTTTTCACCAGGCAGCAATCCAAACTGCCAAATGAAACTAATTTACGGCCCCCCTCGGCTCTCCTCCGCAGCTCATTCCAACTTCTTACAGTTTTTTAGCGCGCCGAGGGAGCAGCAGCAGCAGCAGTCGCATAATCCGCAGCACAGACTTTTTCGTCTCGGCGCGCAACTTTTTAATTACTCGTTTGATTAATTTTACGGCCGCGTCCAAATTGAATTTTTTGCCACCCGCGAGACGCTCGCGCGGTGGCTAGAATAAGGAGCCGTATGTTTCAATTAATTTCACTTTAGGCCGAGCACGAAATAATTACACAGCGTTTCTCTCCATCATTCTCTAATTTCAAGAAGAAGTTTGCATGGCAAGAAGAAGAAGAAGAAGTGTGGAGTGCTTAAAAAATGCGGCGCACGTACGCAAAGTTGCGGTGATAATTGCCGCGCGGAGAAGACACGCCTCGGGTTTCTCTTCACCGTCGTCGTGAGTAATTTGAATTTACACCGCGCGCGCCTACTCGCTTCGATCATGCGAACTCCAAATTAAAGAAGAAGGAAAATGAGAGGGGTCGGCGATGATGACGTCACTTGCCGGTGGCGTGACTCTCGGGGAGCAAAACACCTTCCTTGACACTTTGCCGCGAATTCGAGAGTTCAACTTAATTTAATTCAATGATTGGAAAACCTCCTGCACGTTTATTTCGGTTTCCAGTTTAAAATTGGATTGTTACGTGTAAATTCAACCCCTAATCTCTTTTTAATCAGTTTTTATTCTCACGCTTCTCGAGTTGGATTTCGATTGAGGTTAACAAGTGAAAAGCAAATTGCGGTCGACCGGTTAGTTTATCAACCCTTCAGCTTGTATGTAACGAGGAAAATTATTAATTTCTGAACTTATCAGCACCGACCGTTGGACATGCGACGGTTAAAAATGAGCACCCGGAATTTATACCGGAAAAAGAGTCTCGGGGACGAGGAGGAGATAAGAAAAGGAAACTGCGCTCCGTCGTGTTATTTCTGGCGCAGGAGAAATATAATATACCAGATTCATAATGAACGACCGGTTTGTTTGGAGAGAGAGAAACAGAACGTTGAGAAATCGATCAGCTTGAATGTGTTTTGATTTCTTTTTAATTGCGATTGGGATCGTATTTCTCAGGAATAATGGCTGCTTTGAAATGAAGATATATATGGACGCTGAAAATGCATTTTAATTGTATTGGCAGATACAAAATCTGGTCCATGCATTAACATGATTAAAAACTGTATAATTTTACTTGAATAGGTAAATTTAAAGAAAAACAAAACAGACTGTATGCCAAATTATTATCATGTATCTATAAAGTAGATAATTTCAATTATTAGTAATTTAATTTATTTGGATAGAATCAAGGATTGTGTATTCTGAAAAAAACAGCTCCTTAATTATTTTTTCATTTGTCATATAACAAAATTCATTAATGTAACATAGTTCTAGGTAGATGAATTAAATATTATTAGACAAAATTAACTTTTTTTATTAAAAAAAAAAAAAAAAAAAAAAAAAACACTTAGCAATCTAAAAGTTTTTCATTAATTATTAAACAGTCTAAATTACTTTTGGGTGGATCCAGGAATGATTTGGGTGTGATTGTTGATGAAAAGTTACCATTTTGAAATTCATGTATGTTGTTGGGGTTGGAAAAAGGTGCTTCCTCCTAAATTTTCAGCTAAAAATATTGGGTGCTTTTCCGGGAAATCAGATTTTTCCAAAAACACTAAAATACCAATATCTCTGCTCCTACTAAGAATAAACGTATGCTCTTTTCACGTTCAGACGTAACTTTTTACGCCCGACAACTTTGCCATTGACAAATTTTGCGTAGGTCAAAGGTCAAGGTCACTAAATTGCAAATTTCACTTTTAAACGCAATTTTCGCAAAAAAGCACCCCTCAGATTTTTTTCGCAGTATACGAAAAAATGTAGCCCCAAGTGTGTAAAACAAAATACTTGATTTTCAGAATGGTAACTTTTACTGTTAAATTTATAACACTAACTAAATATTAAAAAACAGTGAAAAATCACTTTTCCGCAATAGAAATTAATTTTCAACCAGCGATAACTCTGTTTCTGTTACAGAAACGACAAAATGTGTAATGACAAAACGTGTTTGTCTTGACTTTCTGCATCCAACCATGTATCAGTCAAGAAGGTCAGGTCACCTAAGGTCATTGACCTCGGTGACCTGTGACCTTTAAACACGATGTTGCTAATTTTTGAAATTATTTTTCAAAATTTAAATAGGTTTTATTATTTCCTACACAAAAAACTTGCAAAATCGTGTTTAAAGGTCACAGGTCACCGAGGTCAATGACCTTAGGTGACCTGACCTTCTTGACTGATACATGGTTGGATGCAGAAAGTCAAGACAAACACGTTTTGTCATTACACATTTTGTCGTTTCTGTAACAGAAACAGAGTTATCGCTGGTTGAAAATTAATTTCTATTGCGGAAAAGTGATTTTTCACTGTTTTTTAATATTTAGTTAGTGTTATAAATTTAACAGTAAAAGTTACCATTCTGAAAATCAAGTATTTTGTTTTAAACACTTGGGGCTACATTTTTTCGTATACTGCGAAAAAAATCTGAGGGGTGCTTTTTTGCGAAAATTGCGTTTAAAAGTGAAATTTGCAATTTAGTGACCTTGACCTTTGACCTACGCAAAATTTGTCAATGGCAAAGTTGTCGGGCGTAAAAAGTTACGTCTGAACGTGAAAAGAGCATACGTTTATTCTTAGTAGGAGCAGAGATATTGGTATTTTAGTGTTTTTGGAAAAATCTGATTTCCCGGAAAAGCACCCAATATTTTTAGCTGAAAATTTAGGAGGAAGCACCTTTTTCCAACCCCAACAACATACATGAATTTCAAAATGGTAACTTTTCATCAACAATCACACCCAAATCATTCCTGGATCCACCCTTTTATTAAAATTTTTATTGTTAATTTAATTTAGTTTAAATAAACATTATATATAATATTATATTAAACAAATATTTTGAATTATACTTGATTATAATTAAAATAATGTAAGCTACCAGTATTAAAAAATAACAAAATTGTATTAACTCAATCAAAATAATCATTTTTAATTTAAAAAAAACCGGGTGTTCTGAAATTATCCTTATATTTATCACATCATTAACATGCTCTAAAATTACAATGTTTCCCATGTTCATTCTAAATGATCTTTCATTAGACAAAAATTATAGTTTTAAAGTATTATTTAATACTTTTAATTTTAAAATCAGTCAAATAATTTGACACGTTTTACTTGCAAAAATAAGCTAAATCAATTTACTTTCAAAAATAAATCCTGCGGCCAAGTTTTTGCCAACGCATTTTGCTTGTTTATTGACTGCCAATACAAGCTCTGCCCAGTTGGTCCACTTACTTGATTCGGGCCTCAATTAAATCACAGCCAGCCGGCCGATTTGCAGCGCACAAAAATCGGCCGGGCGCGTTTTGATTTATGGCTGCAGGGGTGTATTGTTTGCTGTTGACGGTCCTCGGACGGACGGGCAGATTACGCACGCCCGTTTGAAGTCGCCAACGGAGCGAGCGACCAGCAGGCCTTTGATTTAATGCCGATCGCCATGTGCTGCTCCGAGCAGCCGCTATTTCGTGTAGTTTGCTCCAAATGCGCCGGATAAAGAGAGTGTGTTTTTTTTTTACTAAACAAGAATTTCTTTCCCAGGTTGCGCCTTCCTGACGTACTTCAACCGGGACAGCGCGCTGACCGCCCAACGCGTTCTGCATGAGCACACGACTCTGCCAGGGGTGAGTACAAAAAAAATATTTATTTCAATAATTTCAAAAATTTAGTGAGCTATTTTCTAAGCAACCGTGGAAAAATTTATAACAGAAAAAAATATGAAAGTTTAAAAAAGTTGTTTTCTACTTCAATGCATAATTAATGAGGCATTTCAACATGAAAACCAATGAAAACGATAGGGAATAATATTTTACTTTGGATAAACTGATCTTTTAATAAATCTGAAACTTTTAGATTAAAATAAAGTAAAAATTGGAATTACGAATGATGACAATTCTTACATTTTAATTCATTCTAGTTGATAAATGATAATTTTGATAAAAGATAAATTTTATAAAATTTAGAGCCATAAAAAAAGCTTTTTTCCAAAATGGAGAATGTTGAATATTGTATTTAAAAATAATGATAAAAAATAGAAAAAGGCAATTCCAATTCATTATAGGAGATATTTACATACTGATTTGAACCAAAGCCGTGCTTCGGTTCGACTGCTGCAGAGGATTGATGAAAATGCGGCGTTTCAGCCTCTTTTTCGCGCGCAAACTCTCTTTCTTCCCTTCATCATTCTCTCCAGTGTCGCGGCCGGGCGCACGTTTTTTAATATTGCCTGGTGCGCGCCGCCGAATGTATATGTATTTGTCATAGAAAATGGGCTCGCGCCGGAAAAAAAAAATCGCAAGCGAGCGCGAGATGACGCGTGGTGATTAATAATGCGCCCTGTGCGAATTCCGAGAGAGCGGCGCGCGAGAGCTCTTTAGCACCCGACTCGCAACACACCAATTTGTTTGCAAAAAAATATATATAAAACGGCCACTCGCTTTTGCACATGGACCTGACAGAGCGAAAGAGGTGAAACGCAAGCTGAATAAAAGTTGAACGGAAAAATAATAATAATTTTAATTAACAAGAAAAGATCTAAGAAATCGGCTCCATTCTTTTTAAATTATTTATTTATTAAAAAATTTTGAATTAATTTTATTTACAATGAAACTGCATCAGTAATTATATTAAAATTGGATTTGAAAATTAATTATTTGTTTTTCATAATAATATTTAAAATATATAATTGAGAAATGATTTAAATACAAAAAAAATATAAAAGCAATTTTAATTAAAATAATTAGTTCTATTATTTGCACAATTGTTTTTACATTCTTTTCCTAAAAATATAAACGCTCAAAATCTTCATAAAAAAATATGAAATTAGCATTTGGGTTTTGATAAAATTTTCATGAAATATTTCACTTCTATCAATAATCTTCCCTATCTTGACCATTCTTTGAGCATTTAATTAACAAATCACTCGCGTGGCATAGACTTCAAGTGGTTTATGAAAGTTTTTGACGAGTTTGATTGACGTTCGAGGCGGCGAATCTATTTTGGTGGAATTTCAATTACAAGACGGGCGCGTAACACGTCTATTACCGTGGTTTCTCGATCAGGAAACGAGTCCGGTGCGTGCCGTCTATCGATCTGCCACTTTATCATTTCGAGGGTGGAACGAGCGGGTCTGCTTTCGCTCTCTCTCTCACTTTTTCTACTCTTTTCCAGCAGCGGCCAAAAATATTTGATGAATTTTCCGCTGCGACGAGATGGAATTTGCTCTCTCTCTCTCATCCGCCTAGCAGAGAGAACAAAAATGGAATTGCATCGCTTAGAGAAGAGCTGGGCGCCGAAAACGACGTACGGACGGGGCACGTGAACTACCTGTTTACGCGCCGAAAGTGCTTTTTCGGCGCCGCCACTTTTATGGCACCGTGCGTCGTGCCAACGCCGAGCAAGAGAGAAAGGCCGACACGAAATTGCGCCAAAATCGAAGCCATTCCGGTCGAGGTGGAATTCGCCTCTGTTCTCAGCGCAATTTCGGCCAAATTGGTCTGAGAATTTTTTTCAGTATTTTTTTTTTTTTTAAGAATTTATCAAACATTCAGTTATTGATAATTACATTTTTGGAAGTTAATTAATGTGGACAAAACGGCAGAATTTTATTAAACTTCCAAGATTTGGCAAACTCTTTAGTCTAATAACAAAAATAAGTTTAAAATTTCTCACACATTTTTGCAGGAGGTAGTTAAATAACGAATTTATAAAATTTTTGATTTTTTAATACCAGTTTCGAAATTTTAGTTAATTATGTACACAAGTGAGGGGACATTGTAAGACTAGATTATGATTTATTTGAAATATTTTAACTTAAAATTTTGTGGGCAAATCGTTTTACAGACATCTCTGTTATTTTCTCATATCAAAACTGATGACTTTTTCTTGATGATCAGCCATCAAGGCATTTGAATATGGTGTATTCTTTTAATCATTTAATAAAATTATTCTGACATCCGCGATCCAAGAAAAGCAATTTTTTATAAAAATATTTTCTATCATGAGCTGAGTATGATTTTCTTGAATATATTTCTTTACTAGAAGAAATTTTACCAGTAACATTTTTGTAAAACTAAAAAAATGCAAATATTATCTAATATTATTAACACTAAATAAACATAATAAGTAAAAAAATGAAAAAATACAATAAATGTGTCTCAATATCTTGTTAAAAATTATAAATTTATTAAAAATAAAATATTATCATCTTGTACATTTAATACTTTATAAACGACGACGGTGATTACAAAATTAAAGTTTTACTATCTAAGAAATACAATAAAATTTATCCTTTTGAATACAGTTTTGAGTTTAAGCAACCATTTATGCTTGTCCATTCTCCCTGCAAAGCATCTCGTATCATTAATTACGTCAGTAATAATTTTGGAAGTTTTCGAACGCGCGCGCCGAAAACAAAGCGCAAATGGGTTAACAAAGCGCGCTGTGCAGCTGCTTAATTCGGGAGCGAGATAATCAGCGTGTGGATATATTTTTTGACGGCAACAACAAAGCGAGAGATAATTCGCACGTGCACCCAAACACTGGCGAAGAACGTGTGTGCGTGTCGGGCGCCGATTTGCAATTAGCTCTCTCTGTGATCTGCGCGCCTTGTTATTTTTCAATGTTAATTACACACGCGCGCGCGCTCACTCCGCATGCACAAACATCCGAATCGCTCCCGCATAATACACTCGGCGCTACTTTCACAACCACGAAGCCTTTCCCTCTCATGCGTTTATCTCGAATCGGGATCTATACACGTAATAAATTATAATTTACACACGCGCCCGTCCAGAAAGCAGAGCCGAAAAAAAGGAAAATTTCTGCTCGCATGCTGACCGGAATATTTTTCCTGCACGGCTGAGAATTTTTGGCAAAGGGTTGAACGCCGTCCGAGCTAATTACTTTCGCTAAACAGCATTTTATTACTCACGGTAACGCGAAAATAGCATGAAAGCTTATTGTTTTCTGGAAAACATTACGCTGCTGGAGAACTTAAAAAGAAATAAAGTTTTAAGAGTCGAGAGGTCAATTATTTTGTAATCGAACAGAAATAATTTGTTATTGCAATTTGAAGGATAAGAAGGATTCTGATAATTTTTACAGTTTTGATTGAATTTTGATTGCACAAAATCATTATTATTATTGTTGATTATTTATTCTTCTCAGTCAATACAAAAAACAAAAATTTAAAATGGAAAAAAAAGAGAAGAAAGGGTTAACAACTTGCTTATAACTTATAAATGCAAATCGTCAGTATTTTGGAAAAATTTATTTCATTTTTATTCCAACCTGATGCAAAAGCACGATATTGAGAAGCAGCTGACAATAATTTTTTAAATAACGACTTGAAAACACCACTGTTATATAATCTGTACTTTTTTAACTCTTTAATTGAAGCTTCATGAAGCACATAGCAAAGAATGTAATTTTATTTAACCGCAAATAAATCTATACTTTTGAAAACCTGCCTTAAATTTGAGCACAGTTTGAAAGTGCAAACCTATGGAAAATTTAATGCGGCAAAAGGGGTTTCTGCTTTAATTGATTTTTTCGTGAGTGATGCCCGAGATTTAGCCGTTTCGGTGGTTAAACAAGCCGGGACGAGAGTCAACCTTTTTGGCCGTGACAGCGGCTTGAAGCAGCGCGAACCCCCACATTTATTTGCGTCTCGGTGACGTTGAAAAAGCGGCGGCGGCGGCGGCGTCGGCGTTGTCCTCGCTGAAGAGAAATTAGGTGGATGGAGAGGGTGGCAAAGATAATATTGCGATGGCAGCACTCACGATAAAGATGTGTGACGTCATGCGGGCGCACAATATAAGAGAGACCGACGCCCCGCAGCACACGCGGCAAGAAAAATGAGCGAGTGACAAACCCCTCGGCTGACAAAACGCCCATGCGACGAGAGACAAAAAGGGGAGAAGGTATGGCAAAAAATAAAATGAAATATATAAGAAGGAGGGAAACGTTTCCGGAAAAAGTTTTTCAGAATAAGTTCTTGGACATTAGGTTAAGGGAAAATATTATTGAAATACAATTAAAAAAAAGGACACTTTTAAAGATCCTCTCCGGTCAAGTGTATTGCTCTCTATTCTGAAAGATTGCTAAATTTTGAGTATATCTTGTGAAAACACTATTTGAAAATTCCAAACCGTTGCGTCTCAATCAAAAGAAACCTAAATACGAGAGATTCGCGCGAAAAACGTTTGAGAATTGATTAGCCAATCAGATCCATCAGTTTTTTCCAAAAACTGCAGGTTTTTGTCACTTGTGGCGCTGCGATCGCTGATTTTGCCAAGTTTTCTGCATCGCCGTGGGGCATTGGTGGCAAAATCAGCGATCGCAGCGCCAATGTGACCAAATTCTGTAGTTTTTGGAACAAACTGATGGATCTGATTGGAAGCTCAATTCTCACACGTTTTTCGCGCGAATCACTCGTATTTAGGTTTTCTTTTGATTGAGACGCAACGGTTTGGAATTTTCAAATAGTGTTTTCAGTTTTCACCAGATATATTCGCAATTTAGCAATCTTTCAGAATAAAGAGCAATACAAATGCCCGGAGTGGTTCTTTAATTTTTGTATCTGAAACAAATTTCTATAACTACCTCACAAACTGATTATGGAATAGAGCTTTGGAAGTTTTTATCTTGAGCTGATTTCAAGTTTCAAGCATAATGATATTATAATATTAAGTATAGCCAATAAAACATAAGTGCAAACGCATTCAGTAAGCCAATTGACATGGTTAACATTTTGGAATATTTTTTTCAGTATTTTTGAGTTTTCTTAATAAAATTAATGATATTAATGTTAAGCCACAAAATTATTTAAAATTGAAGAAAAGACGATAATTATAAAGTAATAAAATTAAAAGTTCATAATTAAATAATGAAATTATTCTCATTAAATATAATCATTATATTAGCAAATTAAGAATAAAACGGTAAAAATTTATTGAAAAAAACCTTAAATAGTAATATATTAAAATCTATTTATTATAAAAACATTACTATGTTTTAATTGAGTGATAAACAAGATGGTGCTCTGGGACTGCTTAGCAAATACGAAAAATTTCGGCTCAGCAAAATTGCTGCTTGGTTTTTGTGTGCGTGCGTGTGTATTTATGTATCTCTGGTTTTTGCGCCAGCAACGCAGCTTCAGCTCGATGTGTTTAATTAAAACTTGCTGATGACAGAAACGAGCGAGAGCGAAG
This sequence comes from Neocloeon triangulifer, assembly GCF_031216515.1. Taxonomy (NCBI): domain Eukaryota; kingdom Metazoa; phylum Arthropoda; class Insecta; order Ephemeroptera; family Baetidae; genus Neocloeon; species Neocloeon triangulifer. The sequence goes on from NW_026775545.1 coordinate 505,004, forward strand.
AGTGCGCGCTTTATGCTCTCTCGCCGCGTATGAAAAGAGAGCTAGCGAAAAGAAGCCTCCGATGTTTGCCATTTTAATTTGCGCACCCCTCGCTCGCTCGCTCCGACTCGGGTGCGGGCGAAAGAAAAAGCTGCTGATGCCGCGCGCCGCTCATTACGCCGAAAAGATTTTTCCACCCTAGCTCGGGCCCGCGCCTAATTGACTTATTGGCCAGTAAAGTGATTAAGCCGCGCGCGCGGCTGCTTTTTATCGCGAAACAATAACAATCCGTTTGCAGCCGAAACGCAGCATCAGCACACGATGGATTCTGTGCCCGATTCACACAGCGTAAATTGCCTTCGTTAACAACCCCAGTCGGAAAGTGAAATTTGAAATTTGAAGCCAGTGCACCAGCTTTTGACCCGGCTCATGTTGTAACCATTTTCAACTGACTTAAGGCTTACATAATTTGATAATTTACGAAAATTTTCAATTAACTGATATTTGCACTATAAATATGCTAAGTGAAACAAATAAAATAACAAAATAAGGATGATTATTTGAGGGTGGATCCAGGAATGATTTGGGTGTGATTGTTGATGAAAAGTTACCATTTTGAAATTCATGTATGTTGTTGGGGTTGGAAAAAGGTGCTTCCTCCTAAATTTTCAGCTAAAAATATTGGGTGCTTTTCCGGGAAATCAGATTTTTCCAAAAACACTAAAATACCAATATCTCTGCTCCTACTAAGAATAAACGTATGCTCTTTTCACGTTCAGACGTAACTTTTTACGCCCGACAACTTTGCCATTGACAAATTTTGCGTAGGTCAAAGGTCAAGGTCACTAAATTGCAAATTTCACTTTTAAACGCAATTTTCGCAAAAAAGCACCCCTCAGATTTTTTTCGCAGTATACGAAAAAATGTAGCCCCAAGTGTTTAAAACAAAATACTTGATTTTCAGAATGGTAACTTTTACTGTTAAATTTATAACACTAACTAAATATTAAAAAACAGTGAAAAATCACTTTTCCGCAATAGAAATTAATTTTCAACCAGCGATAACTCTGTTTCTGTTACAGAAACGACAAAATGTGTAATGACAAAACGTGTTTGTCTTGACTTTCTGCATCCAACCATGTATCAGTCAAGAAGGTCAGGTCACCTAAGGTCATTGACCTCGGTGACCTGTGACCTTTAAACACGATTTTGCAAGTTTTTTGTGTAGGAAATAATAAAACCTATTTAAATTTTGAAAAATAATTTCAAAAATTAGCAACATCGTGTTTAAAGGTCACAGGTCACCGAGGTCAATGACCTTAGGTGACCTGACCTTCTTGACTGATACATGGTTGGATGCAGAAAGTCAAGACAAACACGTTTTGTCATTACACATTTTGTCGTTTCTGTAACAGAAACAGAGTTATCGCTGGTTGAAAATTAATTTCTATTGCGGAAAAGTGATTTTTCACTGTTTTTTAATATTTAGTTAGTGTTATAAATTTAACAGTAAAAGTTACCATTCTGAAAATCAAGTATTTTGTTTTACACACTTGGGGCTACATTTTTTCGTATACTGCGAAAAAAATCTGAGGGGTGCTTTTTTGCGAAAATTGCGTTTAAAAGTGAAATTTGCAATTTAGTGACCTTGACCTTTGACCTACGCAAAATTTGTCAATGGCAAAGTTGTCGGGCGTAAAAAGTTACGTCTGAACGTGAAAAGAGCATACGTTTATTCTTAGTAGGAGCAGAGATATTGGTATTTTAGTGTTTTTGGAAAAATCTGATTTCCCGGAAAAGCACCCAATATTTTTAGCTGAAAATTTAGGAGGAAGCACCTTTTTCCAACCCCAACAACATACATGAATTTCAAAATGGTAACTTTTCATCAACAATCACACCCAAATCATTCCTGGATCCACCCTTGATCAAAAACATTATCAGTGGTTGCTGTTCCAGTCATTTTTTGGATTATCAGTAGATAAATTGTTAGAGAGATTAACATAAATCAAAGATTAATTGGTAAATGAAAAATATTCAAATAAATTTTAATATTCTTAGTCAGGTTAATCCGCATATTTGGGTACAATGCTTATTAAAAAATTTTAAATAAATATTATTTAGATACAACTTGCTACTCTAAAATTTTACAAGTAATATAAAATATAAAAATTTAAATTTAAATTTAATTTTAATTTAAATTTTATTTCTTAATTTTTTGTTTTGTTATATTTATTATATTTTACGTGCATTTACAAAGTATAAAAATGTTAGCTATTTAGATGTATATTTACAAAGCTAATAATATTGTTTTAACACCAAATTAATAAAAAATTCAAAACAAATTATATAATTAATCGCTCCTAGCATTAGAATTTACAAGATTTAGTTTTAAATTAACTATCATCGTTCGGTGTATGTCTTAATTAATCAATTCATTATATCCCGAAAGCAATCATAATTCAATAAATGTTTTTAAAAAGAGAGCTTATTTAATATTAATTCATAATTCATAATGTTATTATCATGATCGAGGCAGAATCCGCTCCTTTGCTTGTCGCGCTTGTATAATAATTTGCCTGAATCTATTCGATTGGAGTTGAGATTCACTCAGTTTGTGGGCTCGTTAAAAAAGTTTGTTAGTTCTCATAAGTTCTATACTGAGGAGGAATATGTAAATTTCAAAAATAACTTGTAATTATGTCAATTTCTTTTCTTTTCTCTGCTGTACATTTCCTTGACAAAATTGTAAATAAGTGGGTCGCACGGGAGATATTACAAGTGATTACATTCCATAATACATTGCAATAATAATAATGATAAATATTGCATGATAATTTTCAAAAAATTTCTTCTTTTATCATAAGTTATTTTTTATATTATTTGTGTGCTACCACAAGATTGAATATTTTCCATTAATTCCTTGTGTTTGCTGCACACCGGTGCGGTCGTGTGCTTCTCATCAAAGTTACATCAAAAGGATAATGGCATGCTGGACACACAGTCGCATCACAAAATAACATATCCACTTTTGATCCGGCGGTGGCGACGCCCGAATTATTTATCCGGCGCCCCGCTTGCGAGAGCAGCGAATTTATCGCCTTTATTGACTTGTTGGTCGCCGACGCTGCAGCTTAATTGATTATTCGCTCGCTATTAACACACGCGCCGCTCAAACGTCGTCGTCACCCTGTGTATTTATTTATATTTACGGGATACACAGAGTCTTGTCGCCGGCGCGCAACTTATTGATCATATCGCTTTTTCTCTCATGTGATTGTTGCTCTCTGGACCAGCCGCTTTTTACGTGACTGAAGTTAGCGATAGCGATAGCGATGCTAGCTACAGAAAAAAGCAGGGTGCCAACCTAAGAAATTTGGTAGTTGATATAAACACAATAATAATAGAAATAGAGTGAAACCAACCTCTCAGAAACGCAGCAGGCGGCTTAAAATATTTCTTAATGACCCATATATCAGTTCCCGTTGTAAAAAACATTTGCATTCCCATACCGGAATTAAATTAAAAAATAAATTATTTTCACCATGCACTTTGTGCGTGAAAATCAAAGTTTTCTAAATTTAACGAAAACCCACCCTCTCACGGGGTTCAAATTCACCGTACTGACGTAAAAAATGACGAGCAAGAAGAATCCGGGATAAAAAACTTTTGCATCTCAACCCTTCAACCCCTAATTTAAAATTTTAAATTTTTGAGGGGTGGTTAACGTCAAAACCCACCCTCTCAGTAACAAGTTATGTGGCTTAAAATGTTCCTCTTTGACCCTGTTATCAGTTTCAAATGTAAAAAACATTTGCATCCCCATACCGGAATTAAATTAAAAAATAAAAGATTTTCACCCTGCACTTTGTGCGCGAAAAAATAAAATATTCTAAATTAAACTAAAACCCACCCTCTTACGAGGTTCATATTCACCATTCTGACGTAAAAAATGACAAGAAACAAGATTTCGCGCTGAAAAACTTTTGCATGACACCCCTTCATCCCCTATTTTCGAAATATAAAATTTGAGGGGTGGTTTCGGTCAAAACCCACCCTCTCAGTAACAAGTTATGTGGCTTAAAATGTTCCTATTTGACCCTGTTATCAGTTTTCAATGTAAAAAACATTTGCATCCCCATATCGGAATTAAATTAAAAAATAAAAGATTTTCACCCTCCACTTTATCCGTGAAAAATCAATGTTATCTAAATTTAAGTAAAACCCACCCTCTCACAGGGTTCATATTCACCATTCTGACGTAAAAAATGACAAGAAACAAGATTTCGAGCTGAAAAACTTTTGCATGTCACCCCTTCATCCCCTAATTACAATTTTAAAATTTTAAGGGGTGGTTTCGGTCAAAACCCACCCTCTCAGTAACAAGTTATGTGGCTTAAAATGTTCCTCTTTGACCCTGTTATCAGTTTCAAATGTAAAAAAAATTTGCATCCCCATACCGGAATTAAATTAAAAAATAAAAGATTTTCACCCTGCACTTTGTGCGCGAAAAAATAAAATATTCTAAATTAAACTAAAACCCACCCTCTTACGAGGTTCATATTCACTATTCTGACGTAAAAAATGACAAGAAACAAGATTTCTAGCTTAAAAACTTTTGCATGTAACCCCTTCATCCCCCAATTTCAATTTTAAAATTTTGAGAGGTGGTTTCGGTCAAAACCCACCCTCTCAGTAACAAGTTATGTGGCTTAAAATGTTACTCTTTGACCCTGTTATCAGTTTCAAATGTAAAAAACATTTGCATCCCCATACCGGAATTAAATTATAAAATAAAAGATTTTCACCCTCCACTTTATCCGTGAAAAATCAATGTTATCTAAATTTAAATAAAACCCACCCTCTCACGGGGTTCATATTCATAATACTGACGTAAAAAATGACGAGAAACAAGATTTAGAGCTAAAAAACTTTTGCATGTCACCCTTTCATCCCCTATTTTCAATTTTAAAATTTTGAGGGGTGGTTTCGGTAAAAACCCACCCTCTCAGTAACAAGTTATGTGGCTTAAAGTGTTTCTCTTTGACCCTGTTATCAGTTTTCAATGTAAAAAACATTTGCATGTTCATACCGGAATTAAATTAAAAAATAAAAGATTTTCACCCTGCACTTTGTGCGCGAAAAAATAAAATATTCTAAATTAAACTAAAACCCACCCTCTTACGAGGTTCATATTCACTATTCTGACGTAAAAAATGACAAGAAACAAGATTTCTAGCTTAAAAACTTTTGCATGTAACCCCTTCATCCCCTAATTTCAATTTTAAAATTTTGAGAGGTGGTTTCGGTCAAAACCCACCCTCTCAGTAACAAGTTATGTGGCTTAAAATGTTACTCTTTGACCCTGTTATCAGTTTCAAATGTAAAAAACATTTGCATCCCCATACCGGAATTAAATTATAAAATAAAAGATTTTCACCCTCCACTTTATCCGTGAAAAATCAATGTTATCTAAATTTAAATAAAACCCACCCTCTCACGGGGTTCATATTCATAATACTGACGTAAAAAATGACGAGAAACAAGATTTTGAGCTGAAAAACTTTTGCATGTCACCCCTTCATCCCCTAATTTCAATTTTAAAATTTTGAGGGGTGGTTTCGGACAAAACCCACCCTCTCAGTAACAAGTTATGTGGCTTAAAATGTTCCTCTTTGACATTGTTATTAGTTTCAAATGTAAAAAACATTTGCATCCCCATACCGGAATTAAATTAAAAAATAAAAGATTTTCACCCTGCACTTTGTGCGCGAAAAAATAAAATATTCTAAATTAAACTAAAACCCACCCTCTTACGAGGTTCATATTCACCATTCTGACGTAAAAAATGACAAGAAACAAGATTTCGAGCTAAAAAACTTTTGCATGTAACCCCTTCATCCCCTAATTTCAATTTTAAAATATTGAGTGGTTGTTTTGGTCAAAACCCACCCTCTCAGTAACAAGTTATGTTGCTTAAAGTGTTTCTCGTTGACCCTGTTATCAGTTTTCAATGTAAAAAACATTTGCATCCCCATACCGGATTTAAATTATAAAATAAAAGATTTTCACCCTCCACTTTATCCGTGAAAAATCAATGTTATCTCAATTTAAATAAAACCCACCCTCTCACGAGGTTCATATTCACCATACTGACGTAAAAAATGACGAGAAACAAGATTTTTAGCTAAAAAACTTTTGCATGTCACCCCTTCATCCCCTATTTTCGAAATTTAAAATTTCAAGGGGAGGTTTACGTCAGAACCCACCCTCTCAGTAACAAGTAATGTGGCTTAAAATGTTCTTCTTTGACCCTGTTATCAGTTTCCGCTTTAAAAAACATTTGCATTCCCATACCGGAATTAAATTAAAAAATAAAATATTTTCACCCAGCATTTTGTGCATGAAAAATTAAAATTTAAGTTATGTGGCTCAAAATTTTCCTCTTTTACCCTTCTATCAGTTTGTCCGTCATATCAAACATTTGCATCCCCATACGGGAATTTTGAAATAAATTTTAAATACATTTTAACTAATTATCGTTTTGAGGTAGAACTTCTTTACGGAGGGTGGGTTCGTGGTGATTATAAAGACTTTTTCCATGATAGTATTGGTGATCTTCAAGCTATTAATTGTTTTAGAAAAAAAAATTATCTTTCTGTACGTGTTTCGGCTGCTGGCTGCTGCCATAATTCATGAGCTGTGAAATTTTTTTGAATACAATTACTACACAAAATAATTTTTTCATCAATACAGTAATTTGTTGTAAACGCTTTTTATATCCATTTTTTACAAAAATTTGAATTATAAAATAATTTTGAAGCTCATGAATTATGTTTGCTGGCGCATCATAAACATATTGTTGTATTGTCATATTATTTTTGGCTAACATTAAGCAACTCGAAAAACACAATCCGACTTAAATTCAAATTATTTATCCGCGCCTTCTCAATTTTTTTCGCGAGGAAACAACAATCAAACCCTTTTCTCCTCAAATATTTTGTTTTATATTAGGCCTCATCCCCAAATGATATTATAATAATATTAATCAATTTTTTCCTCGTGATTTTTTTTTTTCAAATTTTTGGGTTAGAATAATGAAAAAAAGAAATTATGATATTCTTATATGTTTCACGGAAAAATCAATCAACCAATTTCAAACCACAACGGTCCATTATTCATATAATTTTCGCACATATCTGTTCAGCCATATTTCTAGATTTTTCTACGAAAAATCTGTTGCGTGGGCCCCATTTATTATTCCTTTTTTTTTATTAATATTAAGCAATCTCTACAAGTCTACAGGTTGAAAAATTTTCACTTTTTTTACTTTTAAATATTTAAATAACTGTAGAATGCACTCTAGGGTGAGATGGTATTCAATGGAATTTATGAATGATATAAATTTCTTTCAGGTTAAGAACGAATAATTTTGTATACGTACATATTTTACTCTTGTTAAGATAAGTTTTTCTTGAACAGTTTCAGTAAAACCTTTTGCAGAAAAAATATTTAATAATTATTTATTTTGGTTGTTTAACAGTCCATTTTTGAAAGTTGATTAGTAAAAAATTAATACACGAACGAGGCCGTTTAAAAAAAAGAATGCTATTTTAAGCAATAACAATAATTTACAGATTGATACAATAATTTCAGGTGTGGGGATGCAATAGATATTCTCTACAGAAACTGAAACAGGGGTCAAACTGTAACATTTTGAGTCAGTTTTTGGTTGCCGCAGAGGGTGGGTTCTTGACGAAACAACTATAAAAAATTTTTGGAATAAGCAGCGAAAGAGGTGAGATGAAATCATTTTTTTATCTCAGATTCTTCTTTCTCGTCATTTTTTATTATGACAAACTTGTGAATATGAATTCTATAAGAGGATGGGCTTCACTAAGATTTAAAAAAAAAAATTCAAAAGTGAAAATCTATAAATTATTCTTATATTCAGTAAGAAGGATGCATTTGATATTCCCCACGAAAACTGATAAAAGAGTCAAAGAGTAACATTGAAGGTCGTAGTTTTGGTGCCTAAAAGGGTGGGTTATTGCCGAAACCACCCCTCAAAATTTTAAAATTGAAATTAGGGGATGAAGGGGTGACATGCAAAAGTTTTTTAGCTCGAAATCTTGTTTCTTGTCATTTTTTACGTCAGAATGGTGAATATGAACCTCGTAAGAGGGTGGGTTTTGGTTTAATTTAGAATATTTTATTTTTTCGCGCACAAAGTGCAGGGTGAAAATCTTTTATTTTTTAATTTAAATCCGGTATGGGGATGCAAATGTTTTTTACGTCGAAAAATGATAACAGGGTCAAAGAAGAACATTTTAAGCCACATAACTTGTTACTGCGAGGGTGGGTTTTGTCCGAAACCACCCCTAAAATTTTAAAATTCGAAAATAGGGGATGAAAGGGTGACATGCAAAAGTTTTTTAGCTCGAAATCTTGTTTTTCGTCATTTTTTACGTTAGGATGGTGAATATGAACCCCGTGAGAGGGTGGGTTTTATTTAAATTTAGATAACATTGAATTTTCACGGATAAAGCGGAGGGTGAAAATCTTTTATTTTTTAATTTAATTCCGGTATGGGGATGCAAATATTTTTTACATTGAAAACTGATAACAGGGTCAAAGAAGAACATTTTAAGCTACATAACTTGTTACTGAAAGGGTGGGTTTTGACCGAAACCACCCCTTAAAATTTTAAAATTGTAATTAGGGGATGAAGGGGTGACATGCAAAAGTTTTTCAGCTCAAAATCTTGTTTCTCGTCATTTTTTACGTCAGTATTATGAATATGAACCCCGTGAGAGGGTGGGTTTTATTTAAATTTAGATAAAATTGATTTTTCACGGATAAAGTGGAGGGTGAAAATCTTTTATTTTATAATTTAAATCCGGTATGGGGATGCAAATGTTTTTTACATTGAAAACTGATAACAGGGTCAACGAGAAACACTTTAAGCCACATAACTTGTTACTGAGAGGGTGGGTTTTGACCGAAACAACCCCTCAAAATTTTAAAATTGAAATTAGGGGATGAAGGGGTTACATGCAAAAGTTTTTTAGCTCGAAATCTTGTTTCTTGTCATTTTTTACGTCAGAATGGTGAATATGAACCTCGTGAGAGGGTGGGTTTTATTTAAATTTAGATAACATTGATTTTTCACGGATAAAGTGGAGGGTGAAAATCTTTTATTTTTTAATTTAATTCCGGTATGGGGATGCAAATGTTTTTTACGTCGAAAAATGATAACAGGGTCAAAGAAGAACATTTTAAGCCACATAACTTGTTACTGAGAGGGTGGGTTTTGACCTAAACTATTAATATTGTGTTTGAATGAACCTCCAAATTTCTTAGGTTGGCACCCTGCTTTTTTCCGTCGCTGCTAACGCTATCGCTATCGCTAACTTCAGTCAGGTGCAACTTTTTCTCTCCCAATCGATTGCGGTTTTCTCTGATATTAAATTCATGCATTGTGACATGGAAATTCTTTTTTTTTTAGCATTTAATTTGCTCTAATTGTGAGTCCAACTTGAGCATGTTTTGGTACTAAAAGGGTTGATGTTTTGTAACATTTTGATTCTTCTTGCAATAAGTTCATATTTTTTTTTCATCAGTAACAGAATTTAATGGACAAATAATTTATAAGACAGAAGAATTTACCTCCCAAACTATTTAATTTTAACCACTAATTAATTGGAAAGATTGATTTTGTTATAAATATTATTAATTTTTTTTTAAATAATGTTAACTTTAAAAGAAATTTAAACTTGAACGTTGATAAGTTGAATTGGAATAAAATTATATAAAAAAAACTATTGATTTTAAATAATTATAATTGTAAATGTTTAGTTAAAAACATGATAAAACAAAAAATAAAGATAAAAATTTACTTATTAATTATAATTAATATTATCATATTAACAAATTTGTTACTTGTAACAAAATTTTTTCACTTCCAAGCACTAAATATTTCTTCTCTTTGACATGAAAAAAGTACCAATCCTCTATTTAGCCCTGCAACACGCATGGGCGTGCCTGCGCAACATCAACAACCCCAATCCGAGGCACGTGGTCGGCAAAAACCACGTTGTCTGGCGGAGGCTCCGGAGCGCCTTGGTGCACCCTCTGTGCGACTTTTCCGCAATTTCCACCCTCTGCCCTTGTTGGTGGCGCTCTCACGCGGAGGGTGGCCGAGTTTGGAGGCGGCAGGGGTTGCCAGGGGTAACGCGGGAAGCCCGCTTTTGAGCCGGCAGGGGATGCGGCGTCGCCATGGCGACGGCAAAGATCCGACACGGACCGACCGCCCGCCCGCTCGCTGGCAATAAATAGAACGCAAAATCCATACCTGGCCAACGTATTAATTTACCTGCGGCGATATCCCGCGCAACTTCAAAGGCCGCGCGCGTGAATCACGGCCGAAATTTGCCCAGCCCGAATATAGTTTGCGGTGGAAAAAAAAATATACACAAAATTTCCCAACTTCTTTCATAATTCATTGCGGCTGAAAGTGTTTTCGCAAATCCTAATGCTCTTCTCTTTTTTTTCTGTTTTCAGGTAAGTGACGGCGGATTTTGCGCTTTTGGACTTTTCCGAGCCGTGAGTTAAAAATTGAACGAAGCCATTTTTCGACGCGCGTGAAAAATTCACAATGCTTTTAGCGCCGAGGATTTTTTTCCAAACAGAGAAATCCTTATCTCCCGTAGGAGCGAGAAATTCATAAAAATGTAGCACGCAGGCAGGTAAAGTTTGGAAATTTTTCCAGCCGTCTCGTAAATGTCAAATATAACGAGGCCACGCTGTTTTCCGACAAACATTTACGAGAGACGAGCGCTCTCTCGCTGGCTGGCTCATTTTGCGCGGCGTAATTGGCCGGTGCCCCGGGGGCCTCGGTCGCCAACTATGGCATCGGATGCAGTCTCGAGACTGGCAGATAGCGAGCGAGAGCAGAGAGCGCCAAAGTGGCAAAACTTTGCTCTGCCACTTAAGAAGTAATCCTCGGACCACCGAGGGTCGGCACGAATATTATAAAATAATCATCGCGCGCGCCGACAGCGACCGACGCGACACCGGCCCCTCTGAACCGCCCTATGAAAATTTCACGCGAGCTGCTCTTACCGTCTGGACTTTGGGAATTGCCCTTAATGCAATTTTGATTTACTAGAGAAACCACTTATAGACGGAAGGGCAAATATTTTTCAAATGATTCAATTTTCTGCAAATTGAGTTTAATTTCTTATCCTTTGTTTATAATTCTGAGCTGTTTAAATAAAAGAAAATACTAAAAAGTAATATATTTTACAGCAATTGTATAAATTATCTTAACTTATGATTAATATTTTGATTAATTTTTGTTACATAAATAAGTTTCTATCTAGAAAAGTTTTATTATATAAATTATGTATGAATTGAACTCGTCTTCCTATTATAATTATAAGAAAAAACACAAATAAATCTATGAAATTAAGATAAATAATTACATAATTAAGTAAAAACAGTATCTAGAACGTTCTTGAAAAATTAATGAGTTGTTTAACTAATTCCATCCATGATTTTAATAGTTAGAATAAATTTAAATTATATTTTTTAGTTCAAATGCGTCACGTATAAAGTTGATGGAATAGATGGTTGCATTTATATTTATTTTCCATCCAATCAAATTGCAATGGCACGAAAAGTGGTGAATTTTTGCAAGGACGTGGCGCCACGACGCGTGCAAAATGGCAAACTGCTGCTCGTCCTGCCTTGTTGGCAGAGAATTAAGAATTTTATTGATTTTGCTCCATTTCCCAACTGCGATTTCCATCAACAATCTAAAATACCAAACAACCTATTCAAAAATTCTACATTTCTGCGTAAGAATAGTTTTTTAAAAATTTGTTAATAAAAATCAGTTTTGGAATTATGCAACCTGCACGACTTCTGTGTCAACCGGGATGACTACCTTATAAAATTTTCTACGATTAAATTATTTAAAATTTTGCCAAACAGAAACAAAACTATATCAGCTAAAAATCTTTGGTGTTTAGAATTTTTTTATTCATAGAAATTGACGAATTCGTTTTTGGATTTTTCGGCGATGTGATTCGTGAGGCAGATTTGCGTTTTGGTTCGCTCGGGCGGGCAACACGTGTGCCTATCACGGCATATTCTGCTGCTCCGTCGGCGGAATTGTTTAAAAACCACTTGTTGTATATGCAGTGCGAGTTGGCTGGGGAGGCAGGCGGGCGGTGAGGGCGGTGGGTGGGCGAGGCAAGGGTTGGAGCCGCTCCAGGACGGTGGGTGGCTGCTGCGTGCGCAACAGCTGGGGAGGGACCTGCCCGCTCTCCATCTCGCAGCAAAAGAAAACTAATAAATACAAAACACATATACACACACGTTTCATTCCGTGTGTCTCTTTCCCTCTTTCCGCCGCACCAATTACGCGCGCGAGATGCAACTTGTTGTGGCTTCTGTCGGTGCACTCGGCTGAAAATTGTCCTCCTTTCCGTGACCACCGCCGCCGCGCACCAAACGCCCGCTCATCGATCTGGCCACGTGCAACCGCACGGTCGGCCTCTGATGATCAAAGTTTTTCCCTCAAAGCTGCAAATAATAATGCATCCAGCAGGGAATCAGTCAAGCGGAAAAAATTATGAAAAGGGTAGTCTCAAGGGACGAGGCTATAACTTGCGGCTGTGGTACAATTTCTGTTGAAAGCCAGAATCACAAACGTCATTGTTAATATTTCTAAAAATGATTAGAATATTATGGTCAAGTTTAAAATCACTGAAATGACAATAGAATGGAAATAAATTTTAATTATTATAAAATGGTAAATTTTGCTACCTGTTTTGCTCACGGTCGCTGGTTCTACTTCTTGGAACTAAAAAATAAATAAAATGAAATGAGTTTTGAGAGATTTAAAAACAGGCAAGTTAAAATTATATCAGTTTTAAAGTTAAAAAAATTACACCAAACCAATGGTCCTTTATCTAACGGTGAAAAATATTTAAAAAAATTTAATATTTAAAATGAACAAGTGCAATTTATTTTCTAATGCAATCCTCTCTTCACTGAAGGATAAAATCAGTTTTTTAATTATTCAATCAATCTCAATTTTTAGGGTGCTTTAAAAAAATTTGCCCATTAAAAAGAAATTTACACGTCAGAGCTAGAGCAAATATTCTAGCGTCTTTTTAATACAGGTCATTAGATTGGAAAATACATATTTTCTATCTAAACACTTTGAATGAGTCATTCTAGAAGGTTTACAGTAGGAATTGAATATTTATTTCCCAAAATTAAATAAATCTACCTCGAAAAATTCATAGTTGAATCTTAAATTGGTGGATTTCATTAAAATTAATAATTTGTCAGAAATTTAATATTTTATTTTTACTACTGGAATTTGATTCCATTTCAAATATTCATGAAAATAAAATAGCAATTATATAATATAAAATGACCATAAATGATTATATTAAAAGTAGCTCAACCAATTTGTAATGCATGATTTCTTTTAGCCTACAACGTTGCAATAATAGAAATAAATAATTAACATTTCACCATCATAACGCAAATAAACATAGCAATATTTGCATTTCTGATGTTTTGATTGGAAACTAATGAATAAACATTGTGAATGTATGTCAACAATAGACTCAGAATTCATAAAACATAATATGTGCTCTTTGTTTTCTATTCATCAAATAATCAGGCGGCGCTCGTTTTGCAAATCAGTCCGGCGGAAATTTTTTCCGCGAGTCGATCAAAGCGCTTTCGCGTCGGACCGAGGTATAATCCGCGGCGTGCGCAATTGAAAGAGCGACTCGCTGCAAATCCACCGTTAATCCTCAATCAACAGCGCCGACGCTGCCACGCCAATTATAAATAATTGCTAATTCCTGCAGCATTAAAATAAATTTTTCGGTGACGCGCGGTCCGCGTGGCTGTGCGTCGTTGGCGGCCGAGTGTAGTGAGTGGCTATCGATTATTCATTCACTCGCCCGCCGCCCCCAGCCGCCGCCGCCGCCGCGCCCACCTGATTTCATCCCCGGCACTCTCGAGCAGCGCGGCCCGATGATGCATGACGCATCATACGTATGAGTCCAAGGAATAATTAGAGAGGTAGCCAGGTTGCTACTGCACTCCCTAATTATAAGCATCAACCCCCGATAATGGCCGGAGCAAGGGGAGGAAACCCTCACCTGGTTCAAATGGCGCAATTAGTGAGGAAAGCGGCTTTATTCCTCTCAACGACCCATTCTAGTAATGTAGAGATTGGTTTTACAATTTAATACCGTTTAATGAGGAACTCTCGACCATATTTATTTGCTTCATTTGTGAAATTAATATTAAATTTAGAATTAAATTTTCATTAAACATGGTGAAGAAAATGCATAGCAAGTCATAATTATGATAACATAGCTAACATAACTAAGGGTTGCCTTGGACTTTCATAAATATACAACACAAATAATTATTGCAATTAAAAAAAAACACACACACAAAACAAAATTAATTAAATTAGACTAAATTTATTAAATATTCTATTTCGAAACATACAATTTTATTAAAGAGAAAAATATTAATATATTAAACATAATTTAAAAATTTATTTACATGTTTAAATTTTTATTTTACTAGTAAAATATCTAAATATATTATTTTTTATATTTTTGATGGATTACCTCCGAGTGGTAGCCAATCATGGTCCCCAGTCCAAATCTCATTCTCTTTTGGTCGTTGCTCTATCAGTTGTTCGCTTGACCACTGGCTTGTGCCGTTCGTCACCGTTGCTGATGCATTCGGCCAGATTCGTATAAAATCAACCCTCGGTGCGGCCACAGGGGCGCACTGCCGCTTCAATTATGCACCGTACGAACACCTCGCTAGATGGCTAAACAATTTAGATTGCACGCATCCTCCCTCTCCGCCGGCTTTCAATCAATGTCACGAATTCGCTGCTCCGATTAATTATTCAGCCCCCTGCAGAAAAGGGTTTCTGACAGAAGCGTTCGGCCCTGCGGCGGCCAGGCAGTCAGAAGCTCAGCTTTTTGGTCCACTTCGCGATTGACGCCTGCTGAATTAATAATTCGGGTAAAACTAATCAAAAATTATTGAGTTGGATATCTAATCAATGCTCGATGAACTGGAAAAGAAAGTCGATAAAAAACATGAAATTTTGTGAATTGTTCCAAATCACGAGCAGTTTATATGATTGAATTATTAATATTTAAACTTCATTTACAGCAAATTTGCCTAAATTTCGTTGATCTTTCATAGTGAGAAATTTTCAAAAATATTGAAACAAAATCATATTGTGCTTTGATTATTTGAAGAAAAAATCATTAGTTTTGTATTGAATGTGTATTCAATTGAAACCAATTATTTATTATTTTTGATTATTTGTCCAAATTGTTACATCTCATAGCTTAAATTCAATTGTTGAAAACAATTTATTTGGAAAGAAAAGGAATTGTTGGAAAAAACGGCACTACCATAAGCAAAATTTTGCTAAAACTTCCAAGATCAAAAAGACCCCATCCGCCTTTATTAATTTTTTTTTTTTTTTATGAAATAAATTATGTATAATTAGAATGGAAAAATAATTATGTACATTAAGCAAAGAACATTACCTGTTTAACTTGAAAATAAAATTAAATCTAATTTATTAATTTCATCTCCGATAAATTCAGAGAGCCTTATTATGTAAAGGTGTATCCATTTTATGGGCTATCCCTCACCTTAATCCTTGTTAATTAATATATTTGCGAAGTTAACTCCCAAAATCGTTCAATTAAAGTTTGTCCAAGGTGTTGAGTCCTTCTGTGTTCATTATTTAGAAGGCTTTTGCTGTCAGACGCGCCGGTTGTTTGCCGTGTCTCTCGGCGTGTCCCCTGCGAAGAGCAAGTGACGATAGTTTTATTTATCTAGCGTAATTAATTTTTAATTAGTTTCCCGAGCAAATGGATTACGGCACACAATGCTGCGCCACTCCCGTCGGGCGGTCGCTCTCTCTCTCTCGCTCGGACGGACAGACGAGTTTAATACACAGCAGCGGAGGATTAAAGCACACGTCAGCGCGGAATTAATTCCATTAACATGAGTTGCATCCCCGATTTTCGGCCTCCACATACTCGTTTGCTATTTCAGCAGAAGCAGTGCGTGTCGCTCTCGGTCGCAAAAGATAAAATCCATCGGCCGTTGACAAAAAGGGCGGAAGAGAGAGAGAGAGAAAATCCAGCAGCCAGGGATAAGCAGTGGCAGTGCTGTGGAAAAATCGTGCACGTGTTGATGGATTTATCTGCTCGATAAAACGCTGCTGCCGACGACAATAAGAGGACGGGCGAGAGAAGCACAAGAAGCAAAAGAGCGCGCGTGTTGCTTCAACGTTACGGAAAGGAGGGACATAACAAGTTGCGTCCTTCAGGAATATGTAAGGGGGGATGAAAAAAATATACGGAAAACTGTTGAAATTTTTCACTTTTTTCTGAAATATTTAGAATCTTAGTTTTAAATATTGTTCAAAATTTGTGGAAAAACCATATGTTTGAACAGTTATTTTTCTTAAACCGGGGAAGGAAATAATTGCGAATTATGTATTTGAAAAATTAATTGTTGGAGTAGGACAAAAAATATCTGAATCAATCCAAATATAAGTCATTCCCACAATTTCATGAAATTTAGCTAAAATTTAATATTAATAAATGCAAAAATTAGTACATTTTGACTAGATTAACAATAGCAGCGGGAAAGATTTGTCGATAATAAACCTAGGAAACCGCAACCTGTTGGAACAAACGACCCCCGAATGAGGGAGATGGAAGGAAAACGTGAGTGTTTTTAAAAGATGGGGGCGCAGGAAGCGGTTGATCGAAAGCAGGCCGATGAAATTTCCTGTCGAAACACAAGAGGCACAACAGGAAAGAGCGGCAGAAAGAAAAAGGAACACAGACAGCGCCCAAGTGCCGCATCCGACTTTGTTGGGCGGGTGGAGGCGGCAGGAGGACGCGCGAGAGACGACCTACTTTTTGTGTTGCAAAAGTGGAAAGTTTTCTTACGGCTCAAAATAGACCGTAATTTAGTTGAACATGCGGAAGGAAGTTAAAATTTTACTGATGGAAAAGTAAATTTAATATTAATCATAATAAACAATGAATACTAAAAAAATCAAATGTTAAACTTTTTAATTAGCATAATTAGATATAATTGAAAGAAGAAAATTACTTTTATGTAAGCAATTTGAATATTTAAGTAGTCTGAAAAATTATTTAAAGATCCTCTCCGGTCATTTGTTTTGCTCTCTATTATGAAAGATTACTAAATTTGGAGTATATCTTGTGAAAACACTATTTGAAAATTCCAAACCGTTGCGTCTCAATCAAAAGAAAACCTAAATACGAGTGATTCGCGCGAAAAACATGTGAGAACTGAGTTTCCAATCAGATCCATCAGTTTGTTCCAAAAACTGCAGGATTTGGTCACATTGGCGCTGCGATCGCTGATTTTGCCAAGTTTTCTGCATCGCCGTGGGGCATTTGTGGCAAAATCAGCGATCGCAGCGCCACGCTGTAATTTTTCCATTAATATTGGCCTAAAAACAACTTTTAAAAACGATTATTAAGGATCAAACTTTTTTTATCAATGATTTTTTTAGAAACTGGCTTTAATTAAAACTTAATTTCCATTTAATTATAAATTTAATTGATAATTTTTACTTCTTGTAGACTCTTTAATTTCATTTTGACCAAATTTATCGGCAAAAGCCACATTATTTTCGGGACACCTCAACTCAAATTACAGGCCGTTACTTTTTATCGCATTCGTCACACGGCCGGCTGGAAATAATGACCGTTGGGAACATGATGTATATTCATCGCGGCACAATGGCCGGCACTGCAAAACTATCTAGAATTACACGCGCGGCGGCGGCGGCGGCGTCGGCGCTCGACCATGCAGGCAAGTAATGTGTCGCCGGCACAAAGGGAGGTGTTACGCGAAACAGGTGGCTCAGATTACAGGGGCGTGATGATATCTCTCTAGCTGCCGTCCATCTATCTCTCACACACACTGCGCGTATTGTGCGACCAGATACACTCTCTGGTGTCCGACTGTGGGCCGCCGCCGCTGCTGCTCCGTGTTGCGTGGCGCAGGCAAAATTAATCTGGGCATCCCCTGCTTTCAGGTTTGTTACACAATGGACACCAGCGCTACATAAGAGTCTCCAAAGACTCGAGTATAGACGACGTTTCGACGCATTCTGTACGAGGATAATAAATTTTAGTCTTTTCAAGTAGCCAAAAAATAGGTAATTAGTTCACAGAATTGAAGCAGAATATTTTTTTATTTAAAAGACTTGGATCAGGCAACCCTAGGATTATAAAAAGATTTATAAATTTGTGGTTATTAATGCAAGCAATTTTGATATTTAACAGAACTGAAATTAATTTTCAGTGAGGTAGGAATAAATTAAGACTGATTTTGGGGAAAAGAATTTGTAACTTGTTAAATTTTCTTAGTAAAAATATTGAAATTTAAGAAATGCAGAAATCAGGCTTTTGCTCGTTGTTGAATAAAAACAACGAAGGAAAGCCCGATTTCTACATTTCCATGATCATCTCCTCGAGTGTCAACTTCTTCAAACAAATTGAAACTTAAAGATCCACTCCAGTCATTTGTATTGCTCTCTATTCTGAAAGATTGCTAAATTTTGAGTATATCTGGTGAAAACACTATTTGAAAATTCCAAACCGTTGCGTCTCAATCAAAAGACCTAAATACGAGAGATTCGCGCGAAAAACGTGTGAGAATTGAGTAGCCAATCAGATCATTCAGTTTTTTCAAAAAACTGCAGGTTTTTGTCACTTGTGGCGCTGCGATCGCTGATTTTGCCAAGTTTTCTGCAGCGCCGTGGGGCATTAGTGGAAAAATCAGCGATCGCAGCGCCAATGTGACCAAATTCGGTAGTTTTTGGAACAAACTGATGGATCTGATTGGCTTCTCAATTCTCACACGTTTTTCGCGCGAATCACTCGTATTTAGGATTTCTTTTGACTGAGACGCAACGGTTTGGAATTTTCAAACAGTTTTTTCACCAGATATATTTGAAATTTAGCAATCTTTCATAATAGAGAGCAATACAAATGACCGGAGTGGATCTTTAAATAAAAAAAAAATCATTAAAACTTGTCAAATTTTTTTTATATAGCTTTGCGAATCAAATTTCAATGTGATTCTGGTAGATATGTGTGGATCATCCCATGCTCTTTTATCAGATCAAAGCGAAACGAAGGTTGGCTCGGAAATCAGCTTTGTGCCTCATTATTCAGTTCAATTTGGCGGTCGAACAGGGATTTGCAAGGCAACCCCATTGTGCTTTGTATTTGAAGTTGCGTGCGACTGCAGCCGAGCAGCTAGATTAAATGGCCAAGTTGCGGTCCTTTATCCTCCAGCTGCATTTAAGTAAAAGGCGCTCACGTGATTCGCTAGCTCGCAAGGCTCAGTTTCGGCGCCACGTAATCCTTTTTAAAGCAGGATTTCGGCCAATATAATCTTTATGACCCATATAAAGAAAGAGGACCTGCAGATCTTTTGTGCAAAGTTTAATAATAATACGCGCGTCTCTCGGCAACGGGGAGTCCCTTTTCGTATATATTGAAAGCCGTGCACCTGTGTGACATATCCAGTCGGGCTTTATTGAAATTTTCATCAATCACCCGGGAGGGCGCACGAGACTCTTCAAAGAGACATCCGCGATATATTAAATTTTTGATTTTGAATAAATTTTTTGTGTGTGAATAGGTGAAATTGCACGCACGATCGGACAAATGAAATGCGCCGGCAATATTAAAACGCGACTGTCCCTCAGTGATTGGCAGCTTTTTCTCCGTTTGAATAGAAACGATTTTTGTCGTGCTGGGAAATGAGAAAAAATCCTCTTTGAACTGATGAGGCAAAATATTTACGAAATTTGAATGGAGTTTTGTGAAATTGGCAATAAAATATATGAACTGTAAAATTCAAAACCCTGAAAAGGCGATATTAATTTTTTATGAAATATGAATTTTCATCAGAGCCGATGGAAGAAAAAAAGCAGATTGTTCGAAGGGTTCGAAGAAAGAGATTTTTTATAAACATCAAAGGCAAATAAGATATAAGAATCCTTGTATAAAATCCTGATTTGGCTCTTAAAATTAATTCCTGCATGTGAAATTTTTTTTTCTGTATAAGCCAAAAATTGTCAAAAAAAGCTCAAAACCACGTAGCTTTGATAATTGTAAGGTAAAAATTACTAATAATTTTATGAAATTATCAGATATTGCGATTTAAAGTTTTATTCATCTTTCGGAAAAAAAGGATAAATTTGCTTGTAAATCCATATAACAAAAAAGTAACATTCGCTGTTTTACTATTTCCTTTCATTTTCGTATTTACAACTAAATAAAAACATTAGCTACTTTAAATAATAGTCTACTTGCTTTGTAATTTCCAGGGGCAAAGAAGCAATAATGAATACCTTGTAACGAGAAATTGTTAAATGCTCAGACTAATAACAGTGGAGAGTGCTTGGAGGAAAAATGAAGAAATGTACCGAGGCACTTTTAACGAGAATAGAAGTACTTCATAAATAATATTTGCATTGGAGCGCATTTGCCTCTTTTTTTTTTTTTTTTTTTTTTTTTTGCTCCAACTCTCAAGGAAAGATGCACATAAGCGAGCGGGCAATAAAACAATATTTTATTCATAAACTGGAACGTTTTTATTGCTGAAGCGGAAAGAGAGGGAAGAAGAGCGAAATAATTATTGTCAAGGAGCGGCAGTTGAGCTTGATAAGAAGTGGAAGTTATAGCGCGCATTATACGGCACTGCTTTCAGTGTGATGAGTTTCTTTCTCATGTTTATCTGCGCCGAGTCATCTTTAATGATAGCCCAGAGGTCCTTTTCCTTTAATCTCCTCCTTGGTTTTTTCATCGTCGCATATACGAAGGCGAGATTTGCGCGCCAAGACTCGGTGCCGTAACTAATCAGGCCGAATGAACTGCCTGGAGCGAGGCGTGTGTTATTGTGTCGCGCAAAATACAAGGTGTGCACCCTCTGAGTGTTATTATCGCCCCCGTCTGTCTCTGTGGTCATTAATTGTATTGGTTCAAGATGAAAAATTTTTTCCGCCTCTCTTGTTTGCAATTACGTGATGGAAGTTAATTTGTTCCGGAAAAAACTGCCACGAAGCCATATATTCAATTTCAAATTCAACGAAAAAAAATCTCCACCCTCCCCACGCACAAAGACGAAAAATGACAATGGAAAGCCGTAGAGTGCAAAATTAATTAGAGATCAGCAGCACAGAGAGGCGCTCGTACACGCGTTGATATATATTTTCGACCGCAAGAAGTTGCAGTGCTCACTTGACAGTCATCGGCTGCTGCCACACACGCGCGTTCCCAATTATAATCCCATATCAAAGAAGCGAAGATTTCAAAGTGCGCGTCGTCGACAAAGGCTGCTAGGAAAAGCGGCAGACAGATGCCGTTTGGTTGAGAAAGCTTTGCCGCCTCCGCATAGGTGAAGAACAGGTCGAGGCTCAAAGCACTCGATGAGATTGATCCGTTTTGCCGAAAACAGCAGTTCATTAAGTTTAAATTGATATAATTATATCTTATTGGAATAATTTGAGACCGCGTGAGGGTTTGATTTCGATAATTTGGACAGAAAATGTCATTAATAAATCAATAGGCACTTCGCAACTAGATAAAATCGAATTCTTGAAGAAATTTGTTACACTTTTTTACTTGTTTTTAACAATGTATAAAATAAAAAAAATCTTCAAAATCTCTTTGTGAAAGAAACGACGGAAATTTTGTCTGGAATTAATTTTTTTTTTCATATTTTAAAAATTACTTGCGTTGGTAAAAATTGTTTCCTGTGACAACGTTTTGCCGCCTGTATTTATTGCAACTTCTTCATTATGATCAATGTATATTTATAGACAAAATTTAAATGAAATGTTGAAGTTTCTGTACATATCGATAATTTAGGATTAATTGAAATATGGTTATGGTTTATATTATTATGATGATTATTATTAATAATAATATAAACCATAACCATAATATGGTTATGGTTTATATTATTATCTATTATTGTTATTATTATTATTATTATTATTATTATTAATAATAATATAAACCATAACCATATTACAGTTGATTAAAATATATTTAGATGTGAAATCGGACAGGCAGCAGCTAAGATAACAATAAAATTACTATTTTCATCATATCAAAGCACATTGGCTTCCAATAGCATTTAAAAGTTATATAAGCATTGAAAAATATGGCAAAATAGTAATGAATTAAGCTATATTATAAAATATAAAAATTAGATTGTCAATTTTAAAATTTTAAATTAAAAATTAATTATAAAAAAAGAAAATATATATAATTAATTAAAAAAAACTACTAAAGAAATAATTGACATTTTAGTGAATTATTGTTATCATTGTGTTTGATTAGCTGGTAATATTAACTTTAGACCGTTTATACTTTTTTTTAAACAAAAACAAGTTTTACTAGAAATATTTTATCCTAGCTATACTAGTTTTGATATTTCAATATACACATGTGGTACATTATTAAGTCGTACTTATTCCGATTAGACCCATTTATATTGGAGAAGTGTCGAGTCCGTTTCTTCCTTTAATTCCCCGGAATCAAAGTGCAAAATGCATGATTAATTAGTAATCGCCTTTCCGAGGTGGGGTCAAGCGGAACGCGCGCGCGTGCACGTCGAGTGAAGCGTGAAACTAAGGCCGACCCGGCGCCATTAGTTTTACTACTAGTTTCCAGCACAGTATAATTCCTCTCGCCGTACGTCCGAGAGATAGGAGCGCAGAATTTTCGCTCTCGAGTAACTTTCGAGAGCCAGCAGCAGATTAACCGCCAACTTGGGATGAAGGAGCAGAAGAGACCTGTTTGTCAAGTGGTTAACAATAAAACTCCCCCATCGCTAATGGGAGCTGCAATATCTCAAAAGCTAAAATTGTTATTGAAAGCAAATTATCACGAAAAGTTGGAAATTTCAACACAAGTTCAGATTTAATTTTTTTCTTTAATTGGATGTTTGCTTGGAAAGCAATTCTTTAATGAAAGGATTATTAGTTTGTTGTGAAAATTTTTATTTAAACTTAAATTATTTTGTTAATACTCAATTTTCATTTAAATATAAGATTCAAAAGTTTTAATTCATTTTTTGCCTCATTTAATACACAAACAGACGTTTTGATTTTCTCTTAAATAAACTGCAAACAAATTCACACTAAAAACACGAGAAACAGGTTGTGGAGGTGGAATTTGAATATTTTTTAAATACCCGCTATTTATAATTGAAGAGTTAGATTTCGATTTTAGCTGCTCTGAAAATTAAACAATAATTATTTTAAATGAAGAAATTGTTGTTGCTGCTCTTTATCGACGACCGTGTCACAAAATAAAGCTCCAATTTTTAATTTAATTCAACACTTTTTGTGACAAAAAGAATAATAGTAAAAATCTTGTAATTTATGGAGATATAAACAATATTTCTAAGTTAGAAAAAAAACAAGATTTGGATAATTTTTAATTTGCTTTATGTTTAAATAAACAGGCTGATGTATTCTCACGAGTATGTGTGTTATCGATATGAAACAAGCCCTCTCGCTATGTCTGATGACCATGCAATTTGTACGACGCTAGTTAGTTTCAAATTACTTCATCAATGTCAAGCCCGGTTTTGATTGATAGCGTTAGCGATGAGTTGCGCAAATATCACCGCGCCAGTGACACACACACGTGACGTGACGCGTGTCCGATGACGAGACCGCAAAATTGAAATATCCGCGAAAAATATATGTATGCGGAAAAAGGGAAAACGCTTGATAAACATCGGGGAAAAAGGAGATAACCTTTCGGTGGCCTGCAGCGCAGCCAACGGAGCGATAATTAAAGCGGCGTTTTAACGGCCGGCGCAGCCAGACAAATTCATTGCCCTTTTATTGCCGCTTCTTTTATTCCTCGGACCGTGACTTTTAATTATTTCCTTATTCCCGCGCCCGGCAGCCACACGGCAGGGAAGGCTCTCGTAAATTCTGCATTTTTACGACGGCTGCAAGCAGATCGCCGTTTAATTACCCTCTCTTTTGTGCCGATACGACACGAAACACTGTAAAACTTGGACACTTGGGACTGAAAAAGAAAAAAGCGCAAGAAGCGCCATCGATTGGTCACATAAATTGACCTTATTAATTTATAAAAAAGGGTTCCCTAGCAGGAGGGAAAATTTCTAATCGAAAATTGATTATAAAAAAATATTAATCATAAAATTTGAATAGATTTAACACCGGTAATTAAATTTAATGAATTTAAATTTTTTTTCCAAATTCAATTGTTGAAAGCAATTTTTTTGAATCGAAAGAAATTTTTAGACAAAACGGCACCACCACTAGCAAGAATTTTGCTAAAACTTCTGAGATCGGATGCAAAAAATTGATTAATAATTAATAATGCAAAAATTGCAAGATATACAAACGAGTGAGACAAATATTTAATGAATTTATTGATTTTTTGTTTGAAGAAGTTGACACTCGAGGAGATGATAATGGAAATGAATGAATTGGGCTTCTTCCTAAGTTTTTAAGATTTTTATTTTTATGTCAAAATGTGGTGTTTTTCAAGTTTGCTAATTTTTTGTAATTTTCTTGCTCATGAAATAGGGTCGCAGACCGTGACCGAAACTGGTAGAGCCAATTTGTTTTTGAATAAAAAACAATTTCTGCAACGAGGAAAAAGCCCGATTCATTCATTTCCATGAATTTATTGATGTTTATGATAAATAAATTGTAAAATTTGATTGAAGGTGAATGCTTGCATTTAAAAGTAACGCAGAATGATCTGATTTGACGAAAATGTTATTCTGGTGTATGAATGAAGTAATAATTAAATTTATTAGATTTTCCAGAGAAAAAGATTGTATTTTCACGTATTGGTTTTGTAAAACTCGTTTTTGGGATAAATTCAGTTTCAACAATTCTTTACATCCATTTTTCAATTTCACATTGAATTTTAAACATAATGTATATTCGATCTCCCAAAATGTGTTCATATTTTGAGAAATTTTAAAGGTGCAACTCAATTTGCAAAAATGTACTATTGTTTTTATAACTCTTACTATTGCACACAATGCATTCTTCGTTTTATTTAGAGTTTGCTGGTGAATAGGGGGGCGCAGAAAAACATCACGTGCAAATACCACACGCTCTTCGCATGCATTCGAGCGTTGCAAAAATACACACTCGTTTACAAAATAAACATTTTTGTTCCGCGCGCGCTATAATTTTTTCGCCAAAGCAAAAATATTTGCGTTTCTTTGTGCGGCGCCCGAAATGCAAAAACATCCATACGCACGCGTGAGATAACAAAGAGCACGCTTGATAATAATTATCTGCCCTCTCATCGTTTTGTTATTTCGCAACAATTTGCCGCTCTCTCGGCGAAAAACGCTACGGTCAAAGGAAAAAAAAAATCCAAATTGCCGCACTAATTTCAGGCCGCTTTTTATTTTCGGCACGTTGACCGTGCAAATTTTTAATCGTAGTGACCGCAAAGCCAAGCGAAATTTTTCACGCTTCGACACACCCATTGGACGAGCGCTCTTTGAACTTCGGGGTAATAAAAACGCAAATGTTGTTTCTTTGCGGGCCGCTGCACCCGCTATTTTTTTATAGGAAAAGTCTTTTTCTAGAAAATGAAGCAAATTTTTGCTCTCCCGAAAATATCATTTAATTACAGATGCGTATAAAATTAAAAATTATAGGGGAAAAAAATCATAATTATTTGCAGAATTGAAAAATTCAATTATTTCTTTGAAAGGGAAGTAAGTCATAAAAACATTGAATTTTTGTACAATCGATTTGTGATGGATAAATTTATATAAATTTTCAAATAAAAATGGTAGTAGTATTTTTACATAAATTTGTTAATGATTAATAACTGTAGTAATAAAAAAACTTTGTTAATTTATTAAAAGGAAAGTGGCGGAGAAAGGTTTTTGCTTGCCGCATTATAAAAATTTGGCAATTAATAATAAAATTATTTCCATTTATTCCATATTAATAATTCCAATGATGAAAGGAAACTGACTTTCAAATTTTAAAGTTTTACACAATTAAAACAATTATTTTCCTGGACTCTATTGTGCTATACGATTTGCCACGTAGCGTCAATTTACACAGACGGTCGCGTATTCAGCGTCAAAGTTAATGGCAAGTGCGGAAATTTGATAAATTTGGCTCTCAGCCGCAGAGCGATGCTGGCGGCGGCGCGTCGATTCTTCTCTTCAAGAGTCGGATGACTAGTTGATAGGAATGCAACACGCACGACGCGCCATATTAAACCCCCGGCTCTAATTTGATTTTGATAAACACTCAATATCAACTCTCCGCGTCTGCACGCGTCGATCCTCCTCTCCCGCTCAAGTATAACCGCCGCACACACAGGGGGTGGGTTATTAATTTACTCTCGCGAACAAGAAGCCGAGAGTGCAAATTTGGCCAGGAATGCGACCGGCGCAAATTAGCCCCGCGGTGGCTGCTAGAAAACTATACCCGAACCGGCGAATAACAACCCTGCCACCCCATCCGCCTGCAAAAGTATGCGGAATATTTCAACTTATTGATGCAGAGTTGGCAACATAATATAATTGAACTGAATTGCGGCAATGAATTCCAAAAGTTTTTTCATTTCATTTGGATTATTAATTTTTTTTTGTTTTCCAATTAATTAATGAGCCATCTAAAAATAATCCTCTCAAATTTTTGTTTCGGAATAATTTTTGTTTTTCCGAGGCTAATTAATTTAAATGAAAGTAAAATTTTATATTAATTTTGTAATTTTAAAAAATAAAGAAACTCACAAAGCGTGAAAAGCAAAGTTATCAAATTTAATGGAAACTTAATTTTCAAGTAAAAATTCACCCAAGACAAAAACCTTAAGTATGGGAATTGAAAAAAAAAGTTTAAGATTACTCGTAAAAATATCTTTGTGTCAACTACACTGAGAATGTATTAAATCAGAAATCTCCAAATAATATTTAAAACTTTAAAATTTTTTCGTTTTCTTCGTACCATTGGATATTTTGGAGTATTGAAAATGCATTCCAATTTTTTATGTTTTTAAAATATTCGTCAATAAAATTTATATTTTTTCAATATTTAATGTATCTGAAAAAAATAAATGATTTTCATGAAAGAAATTTCTTATTTGTAATCTATTTAACTGAGGAATGTTTCCCAATTTTCCACAGCCAATAACAAAATTTTTATCTTCAGTCCAGGAACCACTTCTTCTCCAAGTTGTTCATTTTAGCCTTAATTAAAATTCGCTTCATCATCCTGAAAACGCAATTAAATTTTAATTACATGAGCTCAAAGGAAATTTGAGCAACCTGATTATAAAGAGGGCTGCCTTCTTAATTACCTCCTTGCCCAAAGAGTGGCTCAGATTAAAAATTCCTGGAAAAATCCGCAACAATTACCCCCTTTTATTATTTTCCTGTCCCTATAACTTTTGCTGTTAGAGTGAGAGTTGATAAAATTAATATCAGCTCGAGCTGGCAAATTTCCGCCTCTCGTTTTTTCCCCGGACGAATTGCGTTCGTGTCTCGTACGAAGTAATCGCATTCGGGATAAAAGTTGAAATCCGGGATTAATTCGCCGGACTAGATGGAGCGTGGCAGCGGAAAGGTTCGGCTTCGGCATTTGGATGTCAGATCAATTTTATTAGTGGTCTCAGCGCACGTCGGATTGCGCCCGGGAACTAAGTAGACACATGCTTGTTCGCGTGCTTGGCTAAATAACGTCAGCCTCGTTTGCCAAATCCCCCCTTTCAGCTCTTTTTTTTGGCCGCTTTTAACGTGTGCATAAAATTAAGAGGGAGACCCTTTTTGTCGGCGCACAGAGGAAGTTTAAAGTTCAAACGCGGCAAATGCATTCAAGTGTGGAACTTTTTGCCGCGTGTTTCCACCCCATCGACGCTGAATCGACTCGCGCTCCAGTGATAAGAGAACAAGTTACGACCCCTTGAGATTAGGAGATTTTTTTATAGCTAAGACTTTTCATTAACTGTACATTAGATAAGCTGAAGGGAAAACAGCTTAGTATTTAATATAAGTTTTTGTTAAATCTTTCATTTTCTTGTCGATTTTACTGCTAAAAAAAATTATAGTCAATTATTTAATCTCATTGGCCAGTTTTCCCAAATCGATAATTTTAAATAATATCATTTCCATGTTAAATCCATGAACAATCTGTGAGAGATAAATATTATTAAAATTATTATTGTAGTTGCTGTTGTTCATTCGTTTAAATTGTTAAATTGCAATAATTAAAATTAAGTATTAAAAAATAAACTAGTATTTATAAAATACTTAAAAATAGTCAAATAAATTAAATTATTTTCCGATATTATTTATTTATAATTTATTTTTTATCCTTAGCTCATATTAATTACTTTTATTTTTTCATTTATTAATTAATTAAGTTATTTATTTTTATTGTTCATTCAAATCACTTATTTAAAAATAGTGCTAAAACTTTAAATACGATGGCTGGATTTTGCTTGTATCTAAATATATTTAAACATGAGTTTATATTCTAGACAGGCTCTTTGTTGCTGAAAGTTGTACAAAAATTCAAAAAAATTAAAATTAAATTATTTGTAAAATACAATGAAATATGTAAACAAATTATTGTTTTCTAAAATTACTCATTTTTATTTATTCTATTTAATTTTTCTTTTCTTTTTAACTCGTATAGTTTTACTGATTTTACAGTTGAGCTAAAACTTTCACAGCCATTTTGATTTTGGCCCACCTTTTCTCCAGCCTTCCGGCGCACCTCTGGAGCAAAATTAAAAACAAATCAAGTGCCTGAACTTCTGAACTTGTCCGTGCGAAGAAGGTGGCGACGCGTAAAAGTCGACAATTGAAGCGTTCGCCGCCGAGAAAAGGTCATTCCGCGCGTTAATAAAAAGGCGCTGCGGCGCATAAAGGGAGGCAAAACGGCGGCTGCGAAAGGGAGTAATGAAAATGTAAGAGCGTCGTCGTGAGAGAATAAAAAAGGCAAGTGCCGGCGGATAAAAGAGGAAGCTCCTTTTTTAATACAAAGCCCAGCGCGACATCGAAAGCGCACGGTTTGCTTTGCTTGTAAAAAAAAAAATGCACCGTGTCATCATCATCCCCTTTTAATTCAGACGACGCGAGCGAGCACCTCACCCTCTTTATGTAAAAAATTATTTTCGCCTAATGAATATAACGAAAGCACCTGCGCGAGGCTGATTAAAAGCGAGAAGAGTCAAAAGCCGTGAGCCACTTGTGTCGTCGCTTCAAGTGGGCACCTGAAAATATCCAGAGTTCATTTTTTAAAACAATTTCCAAGGGAAAAAATATGCTTAGAGTTGGTAAACGAGAAACTTGTCTATATAATTTCTGGATTAAATTAATAATTCAGCCGTTTTAAACTCGTCAAAGTGCACTTATACGCCGAGAGCAAACAAACAGTCCCAGAAAACGCAAATCGCTTTGAAGTTGGCGGAAATGAGTCGACAATTTCGCCGAGAGAAGAAGCCCCGCAGGGATGAGTTGTTGCATTAACCAACTTGTGTGTTCGCTTTTCTTGCCGACGTGCAGGCTCGGCAAAAAGATGCACAAAAAGTGGCGCGGCGCATAAGCTTATTTGCGTTTCATCTCCGAGGACGTAAGATTCTTTATACCTGGCGCTGCTTCTGCTGTCGGGACGCGTTTTTTATTCCATACATTTCCAGACATTGTACCCAACAACGAACGAGATATATATTTCCAATAATCATGCCTTGTGCATATTTTATTGGATTTCCTCCCCGGTCTCTTGACTTGACGGCAAATAAACTCTGTTCGTAAATATGATGAAAAAAAAATATGCTGGAGTATTGAGCACACACATGAATGCGCCAGGCAGATTGGAAAATATTGCATTGATGTTAATTTGCCACTTGGAAATTGAATTTGCAAATCATATGAAAAGCCAGTGAACAATGTGAATAAATCAGAAAGATGAGATTTCTTGCGCTGCATATTAAAATTATTTTCTAATCGAAAATTCAAATTTTTTTAAAATTTATAAGTTATTGTTAATTAGCTAAGTAAATGTCAAAAGGTTTCATTAAATAATTAGAACAAGCGTTTTAAGAAATGCTCAAAGTAATAAGTA
Organism: Neocloeon triangulifer; assembly: GCF_031216515.1. Lineage (NCBI taxonomy): Eukaryota > Metazoa > Arthropoda > Insecta > Ephemeroptera > Baetidae > Neocloeon > Neocloeon triangulifer. The sequence goes on from NW_026775545.1 coordinate 535,248, forward strand.
AATTTATTTTCTAATTGTAAACTTGCCATAAATCAATAAACAATTCTAACTTTTTGATTATTCGTTAAAAAATCTTTTGGGGTACAAAATTTTTGACAGTGATAAGTGTTAAGAACAAAAATCAAGCCAACCCAATGCTCACTGCAGTGGATGGGGTCTTTTTGATCGGAAGTTTTAGCGAAATTCTTGCTAGCAGTGTTGCCGTTTTGTCCAACAATTCATTTCTTTTCAAATAAATTGTTTTCAACAATTGAATGTAGACAATGTGGTGTACCAATTTGGACAAATAAACAACAATAATAATAATTCAAAAAGAAAATAATTTTCAAAGAATTTCTTTGCACTTGCAGAGGTTGAATTGCAAGTCAACCCGTGAAAATTATTTAGGAATTATGTTCATTTTTAATTAAGAATGTCAGAGGAGTGTTCCTGTCTTTGATCAAAAATTGATCAAAATAATAAATAATCTTTCCTATATTTGTTTGAAGAAGTTGACACTCGAGGAGATGATCATGGAAATGAAGAGATCGGGCTTTTCCTCGTTGCAAATCGAAAACTATAAACCTTCTCCTTATATTAAATTGGCATAATAAATTTAATTCCAGCCTGACTTGAGCAGTCCCTCCCAGTCAATTCAAGTAAATTAAAATCTATAATTTTCCCAGGTTTATAAGTTTTTGTTCATTTGATTCCAACTCTTTTTTTCAACATCTAAGAAATCAAATACCAAAGAATATTTTCGAGGAAATCATATAAAATTAACGAGACATTTTGGGAAATGTCGGCGCCCACGTCAGGGCGAGACGTTTCATTTTGGCATGTCATATTTCGCAAATCAAAAACATCCATCCACCGAAATGAAATATTTGTCCAAACGGTGGAGAAGAGGAAATGAGGCTGAAATTGATCGGTCAAAGGAAGCGCGCACAGCCGACGGAGCGGAATTCCTGTCTTTGCTGGGTAAATAAACCGACATGTCCGTCAAGCGGTGCATGACAAATAAAGTGACATTTATTAGAACACGATGTACACCACGCTCACGTGAATCGGTGATATGTATTTATTAGGCTGTCGACACAGCAGCGCACAAAATTGGCGACATACAAGAGCACACGTCAAACGCAAATCAAAGCGACGTGCGCTCGCTCGGCGGATTCCTCGGCTCCACTCAAAATGAAGAGGCTGAATTTCGGCTCGGATTTCCAGCGCGGCTGCCACTTGTGCGCCCGCCCGCCCATTCGCTTCTCTCTCTGATATTGATAATGAACCAATTTTATTTGATACCTGCCCTTGCTCGCTCTGGTTTGTGTCATTGTTGTTGTTGTTGCTGCTCGTCGGCGCTCCTATTTCTGCCCTCGAGTGTTGCTAGGAAACGCGCGCGCCGCACCTTGACAACAACCCTTAAAAGGGACCCTTTTGATCAGAGCAAAATATAATACTCGGTGTGCTGCAAAGAGAGAGAAAGAGGCCCCTCGCTGCTGCCGCCGCCGCCGCTTGTTGTCGTGCTGAAAGGCTTGTACCGGCGCACAAGTTATTGTTTGACGCTGAAATAAATTTTTACCGCCGACGACAATCGCGTCTCTGCCTCGTTAGGCTTCTGCGTGAAATTGCCTTCTCTGTCCTCTTCTCCTTTTTTTACGAGTGAAAGAAAGAACACGGAAAAAAGCTGCTTTTCGTTACAAATTGCGAAAAATTTGCTTTGTGCGTGTTGGTGAAAATTTTGCCGGAAAATTGAAAAACATCAGCGTCTCATTAAGTTCCCCTTTCATTAGACTCTTGGAAATTAATGGCGAGAAATATGATTTATTTCTGTATGGAGGCAACAATTTTCAACTACCTTTTCATCAAAAATTGCTCTCATTCATTATTTATAAAATTTGTATGAATATGTTTTTATTGGAAGTAAATGAATCTTATAAAAAATTTCAAGTTACGCTTCAAACCCTTAATTTATTGATTCGTCTTTCTTTTTTTAGCTAATTTGGTATGGAAGGTAAAAAAATCAATAGTTGATAATTTCAAGAGTTTTTATTTAGGCAAATTGTGATTTTAACACAAAATAATTAGATAGGATTTTGAGGTAAAATCTTACTTAACTTCTCTTTTAACAAATCCATCATTGAAATCTTAATATTTTAGAACCATTTTTAAGATTTTTCAGAGATTAAACGTTATAAAAATAATAATAAAATACTATCAATTTCTAAAGATTCAACTTTAGGCCCAAAAAATTGTTTCTTGAGAGATAATAATCATAAATGCTCAGATATTAATCCATGTTGATTTTGAAAAGTTAACGAAAAGCTAGAAAATTGAATACAATTATTATCATAAAAAGTATAACTTAAAATTTATTTTATTTATAAAAAATAATATTTTTTGTCTTGAATGAGCTTTAAATCATCTATTATTATTAACCAATAACATTAAATTTAATATTTTATTATTTCAAGTAAAAACAAAATTTTCTGTTAGCTTTAAAAATCACATTTTTTCATTTTATCTTCTGCAATTAGGTAGTTTCAAACGAATTCCTTAAATTTTAAATCTCATTTTAAGATTGACAAGATCTTGATGAAAAATATTTTTCCACTTATTAAAAAAAGACGGTTATAAACGAAAAAATATAAAAATATTTATCGATTTAGATGTTCATATTTGAATTAACGAAAATTGAGAAAAATTCCGATTTACAGAAAATTGACTCTGTTTTCTAAAAAAATAAATAATTTGTTTTTGTAAGTTACATACAAAGGAAAAAGTTTAATTAACAGAGACAAATTTTCCTCCGAAAACTGACAATTTCCTTTGACTCGACTGAAATTTCGTGTTAACAGAAACCAGAGAAGAAAAGTAAATGTCATTTCACTTTTGTCTCTGTCGCCTTTTCTTTCTTATTTTAAAGGAGGCGAGTCGTCGTCTTTTAATTCCGCTCCGCTTTTTGCCAAATAATTACGACGTTTCCAAATTGTTCCCGGCAGAACAAATCTCGTGTGCGCCGTCGTCTCTTCATTTCGTTCTATTTGAGCTCCACTTTTCGTGCAGTCAAAGCTTTTGCGAGCGAGAGAGATGCATATTTATTTATCGCTCCTCTTCCTCGCTCTGTTTTTGCTCGTTGGCTGTGTGTGTTACACGTATTCGCACACAAAATAAATTAACGCATGATCGAACGTCAAAAGAGAGAGAGTTGAAATAAGACATTTTCGCGAGCGTGTGTGTGTGTAACGAATACACTGCGCTGAAAGTAATAATGAACACAGAGAGTTGCTTGTTTCTCTTTGGCTTTATTTATTTTCCCTTTCTCTCTTCTCGCAACTCCAACCAGCAGTTTCGTTGTTTATCGTTTGTTACAAACACACACACGTGGAAAAAGGGAATATAAGCAGGGAAAATGCATCATCTCGCTGCCACCGCCGCCGCGCATTGTTGAGGGTTTACTTTTGACATGAAGCCCTCTTTGTTCGCTCGCATATAATTTGATATTCGGCGCTGCCAGAATGAAAGAACAGAGGAAACAACACGACCAAGATCAAATTGCCCATCAGTGGTGGGAAGCATGAGCTTTTTTCCACCAGAAATTGCTCTCAAAATGCGCCGGCTTCGTTTTTCCATTCGCGACGAGAGAGAGGCTTATTGCGAGACTCTCTCAAGCAGAGCATAAAAGCAGACATTCAAAGTGACTTTGAATTTGCAATTTTACTGTGAAAATGAAATTTTGTTTTCCATCTGAACATTTCAGATGATTTCGTGTTTATTATATCTCATGTTATTTCATGGTGCCGTTTAATTTAGTTTCAGAAGTTTTGTTTATTGGGTTCAAAACTTATTTTTTTATTAAATTAAAATGAACTTTTAAATTAGCCAAATTCATCAAATTTTGACAGTTACTCGCTATTTACGAATTATATCACATTTATGTAGAAAAAATCAATTAATTTTTGTTTTTTTTCTTCTTATGTTCAATGAATTATACAAATTATTTCTTGGAATTGAAGAGCCTTTCCTCGTTGCAGAAAAATTGTTAAATGGCGCTCATAAAAACAATTTTTCTGCAACGAGGGAAAGCCCGATCTCTTCATTTCCATGATCATTTCCTCGAGTGTCAACTTCTTCAAACAAATTATTTCTTTTTATTATTAAATTGAAAAAAAAAATCAATTAAGAACAAAAACCAAGTCAACCGAGGCTCACTTCGGCGGATGGAGTCTTTTTGATCTTGGAATTTTAGGTAAAATTCTTGCCGTTTTGTTCAACAATTCCTTTCTTTTCAAATGAATTGTATTCAACAATTGAATTGTTGAATGTAACAATTGGGACCAATAATAATAATACAAATAGTTAAATTTATAGAGTTTTTAATCTTCTCTAATTACAATATTTTTTGAGAGTATCTTAAACGAATTTCACGAGAAAATGGATGAATGTAAAGATTTTCTGAAGGGTTAACCTAGATTTATTGCAAGTAGATGATGAAATTAACAAGCGAAAATGAGAAGAAGAAAAATATTAACATGGAGACCCTCATTGTCAGATCATTCATATAAAATTATGTAGTTTATTAAGTTTTGTCTAAAATTAATAAGTATTTAAGTCAACCTTAAATTAGTATTTAATTTTCCTTAAAACGTTGATAATTTTCTTAATTTTATAAAATTTATTACTACAATGGCATGAATGGTTTTGAATATTTAAACAGGATTTTAACATGGATTTTCCTACTTTCCATACCAGCTTTTTGATATACTGGGAGTAAAACAAAAAGCTCGTTTTCAAGTTCCACTCGCGATAGGGTTGGGATTGTCACCCTGCAAATGCAATTTGAGGGTGCGCATTCCGCACTTGTCGGCCTGATTTGTGTCATCGGGGATTAAAAGCGGCGAGTATGTGTCAGCCCGGGCCGGATTTGATTTGCAAGTTGGCTCTCTCGCTCTCTCCCTGAGAGGGATAGACAAAGCCACGCGTATATAAGTGTAATTATGGCGGCAGTTGCGAGTCAAAATCAATTTAGAGTTCCGCCGCCGCCGCCACTGCCACCGACAATTGCAAAAAGCTGCACGTGCGCGCCCCGCGTGTTAATTGTGAGCCGATTGTGTTTAACAAAATCCACCCGTGTTTGCCGGCTCTCGACAGCAGGTAAAGCATATATGAGAGCCAGTCACTCTCTCTCCTTACTGTGCAGCGATTCGATTGTTCGATTCGCAATCCAACCCTCCATCTCGGTGGGTGGCACCGGCTATTTGTCGCGGGGGCTGTTTTTTAGCACCGTCAACACACACCCATGGAACATGATAAATATTTGTAAAATGGCATCACAAATGCTTTAAAATATATATAATTTAAAAAAGTCAATAATATTTTAATTATTTAAAAAAACAATTACTTATTTGTTCAAATTTAATTATCTAACAAAAAGGAATAAAAAAGTTATATAGGAAATTTCTAGACTATCGTAGAAGTTGGCCAAATATTACTTTAAAAGCTTAAATTTGGAACATTTATTTAATTAATTTGATAATTAATTAATTAATAGGACCATTAATGAACAATTTTTATTGTATCTTTTTGTTAAATAATAATTTTTTTATTTGCAACCTCTTTAAAAAAATTAATTAAATAGTTGGTGGTTTAGTGTTAAAATAAGTTAAAATAAATAAAATAATCTATTAATTAACATTAATTTAAATCATTTAAATAGATATTTATTAAATTTTTAATTCAATGCTTTTAATTTTTTTTATTTATATAAAATGTGTACAATTATTACAGGATTGTAAAGCGCCGCTTTCGGAAAAGTAAATTTAAAATTTTGGTACAAATAAATTTCTCAACGCTTATAAACAATTTAATTTTAGTCTTTTCAAAAAGCAACGGCAGATGTACATTCATTATAATGATTCTAGTTTTTGTTTCACATCAATTGCTTTGCCAACAAAATTACTCTTGGCTTCAATTAACATTTTAAACCAATACTTAAAATTCCAAATGCATAACAAAAAATATCAGAAGCGGAATTATTAACATTTCATTTCAAAACAATTGAATGAAATTTTGAATTCCCTTCCACGCGGTTTACGGAATAATCTGAAATTTGCAACGGCGAAATTATTTTGCTTGTATATTTTCCAAACAATTTGCATCCATCGATGTTGTGTGTGTGTTTGGCATAGCAAGCGCGGTGTATTACACGAAGAATTTGATTTGGCGTCCAATCGGGTGGAAATGGAAATTGGCTGCACGAATAAAAAGCAGCCACCGCAGCAGCGATTTATTATTATTTACTTTCAATCAGAGCGCATGAAATTTCATCATTTCGATGATGGGGCGGCCCCGTTGCTTGTTGTATATTAATCAGAGAGAGAGAGAGATGTGCAAATTTTTCGCGTGTTTATTAACAGTTTCCCGTCCGATTCACATTGAAAAGGTTTTCGTGATTATAAATCCGGTATATAAATATGTCCTTGTTAATGTTTTGCTGCAAATCCGAAACACGCGGAGCAAAAATTTATTTATTTCAATATCCGCTCACCACGGTCGCTTGCTGCTGCTGCTGCTGCGGAGGGATAATTAGAAAAAAAAACCGGCAGACAAACATCTGCTGCGGAAAAGAGGGAAATTCACAAAGAACGTTATTCTCGCTGCAAAATATTAAATTCGAGCGGCGGCAGGTTTGCGACTAATGAGATTTCGCCTCGGATTTCGGCGTCAAAACAGCGCAAAAAGTGGAAGAGTTTTCTTTTCTTTCTTGTGCTGACTCGGCGGCAACAGACGAGATAAAAGTCGGGGCGGCCATAAACGTAAAGTAAAGCGCCCTGTTTACGCGCGCCGAGCTCACACAACTATACGAATCCTAGTATATTGGTCTCTCGAAAAATCTACGAGACGCCGCCGCCGCAATATCTCCTACGGAATAAAGTACCCTTTCCTGCAAAATTGTCCCAGTCTGCGGCCTATTTTGACCACAATCAGCCCAAAAAAGCTACGGTTCAGAGCTTAAATCTGGAAATTGTTTTACTTCCAAATTGCAGTCAAATTAAAAAGAAAAAAAAACGTCAAAATAATTGAATTACTAATCCTTGCGTTAAGTTTTGAAAAGATCCACTTTTCATTATTCATGCAAATTTTTCATAAAATTTTATTTTTACATACATTTTTAAGCAATTTTCAAAAATTGTTTTCAACAATTTAATGTTAACAACGTGATGTGGCAATTTGAAGAAATAAACAACAATAAAAACAGGAAATATCATCAAGGAATTTTTATCAAACATGTAACACTCAGGGTTACTTTTTGATTCAGATCCAATGTGTGGGTTCTGCTTATCCAGAAGTTTAAATTAACTGCTCAGAAACTTAATCTCAAATTCAGAAAAGATGCACAAAAAGGTTTATTTCAAATTAAAGAACTAAAATTGCAAAAGAAAAGAATTAATTTTTAATTTTAATTTTAAACGGATTTTAATTGCAAAGCGAGTCAATGCAAAAAATAATAAGAAATTTGTATTTGCAAATTAATTGTGATTTAACTGTCTGTGGTTAGTAGGTGGGGCTAATTTGTGTAGAAAGTGTAATGTGTAACAAAATATCAATTTGGAAAAATATAATAAATAATCAAAATTTCACTCGACGAGCGTTCGGATCGAGTTCACTTAAATGCACAAACGAGAGGTACTCATCGTGAGCTGTGTGTCGAGATGGTCTCGGCGAGGGGAGCGACCCCTGATGGTGTCGGTGCTTCGAAGGTCGACCAGGTGTTCGGTCGGACGACCGCCGGCTGAGGGTGGTTGGTGACCGAGGTGGTGGTGGTCACACGTGAGCACGAAGCGCTGCAATTGTCGACAGCGCTCCATCCGCAAACGACGCTGGCGGACGGCAGCTCTGCCGGGCCGGACAGTTGCGATAATCAACGGCCCCACAGGGCACCTGGGTTGTACAAGAATTTGGTTTAGTCGACGCGCCCAATTTTCAAAATGAAACAAGGGAAGGAATGGTCCAGAAGGTCCATTCGGGATGCCGCCCAATTAAGGGAAAAATTCTGAAAAGCAACTTACCTTGACTCTTCTCGCAGAACGTTCGTATCCTCCAATTGACAAGAGGAAGCGGCCAACCTGCTGCTGGCACAGCAGAGGCCAGGTGGTGTTTTCACAACCACTGATCGTGGGCGACTAAACCAAAACTGCACGAGGTCAAAGACCTTTACCCGGGAGTAACCTGTGTGCTCTTTATCAGTGCAGGTGGTGGGGGCACTGTTTGGCGGCGAGTGCAAATGCACTTCTTTCTCTCTTCTTCTTCTCGGCACCGCGCACTCGACACTTCTCACACGCAGAATAAAATGTTGACGACGAATAAATTAATTTAAATAAAAGTGTTTGTGTTTTTGTGTGTTCAAGGGAAAGGATTAATTGAGAAAGGAATATTCAGTTTTAAACAATAATTCCAAATCAAAATTCCCAATTATTGTTACATCTCCCCTGCCACCAAAAATAATTTTCGCAGAAAATTATTTCTGTGCTGGGACTTTTTTAAGGTCCTGAACATGAAAAACACCGACATCTTTTCTTTCGTCCTTTTCGTCTACTAATCGGAAAACATTTTCTGCAATCTTTTCTCTCAAAATATAGGGTCCAACAAAATAGGGTAATAACTTAGCTGAAATTCCTGAGCCTTTGTTTGAAATTGCGAAATTCCTTTTCATCACTTTATCACCTAACAAAAAATCACCCGGACGTCTTCTCAAATTATAATAATGCCTATTCCGCTCATTAGCATCAACAATTTTTTGTTTAACTAATTCGTGTATTCGCTTTAATTTCTGAAATCGAGCCGCATAATTATCAATTTGATTAGGAGTGTCAAAATCAACACTGTCGCGAACCGCATTTGAACCAGTAAGCGTGGGCTGCCTACCAAAGAAAAGGAAAAATGGAGTAAATCTTGTCGTCTCATGCAAACTACTATTCATCGCAAAAGCAATTTGGGGCAAAAATTTATCCCACTCCTTTTGATTCTCATTGACAAAACAACGCATTACGGTCTCAAAAACACGATTCACTCTCTCCGTCGGGTTTGCTTGCGCATGGTAACGCGGCGAATATTGCAATTTCACGTCATATTTTCTAGCTAAATCTTTAAACTGACCGCTCGTATAAATTTTCGCGTTATCTTGAATCATTAATTGTGGAGCTCCGTAACTCAAAATTGTGGACTCTAACGCATTACAAACTGACTTAGCACTTGAATCTTTCAACGGAAACAAAAGAACAAATTTGGTGAACAAATCAACTACGCTAAGCACATATTTATTGCCTTTAACACTACGCGGGAATTCTCCAACAATATCACTACACAAAACCTGCCAAGGGCGTTCAACGGGGTGTGAATGCATCAATCCAGCGGGGGCTGCTTGAATCGGTTTTTGTGCGAGACATGTGCGACATTTACTCAAAAACTTGGAAATATCTGCGCGCATTTTTGGCCAATAAAATTGTTCAGAAATTCGATTAAACGTTTTCAAAAAACCAAAATGTCCTGCTTCAGGAAGGCAATGGCACTGTTCAAAAACTTTTTGTCTAGAGCATTTAGGAATTACTAATTTAAATTTTTCCTCATCAAAAGGGTTCCAATTTTTGCACATTTTGTACAATTTATTTTCAATTACTTTAAACAATGGATACTTTTCAGGATTGGATTTTACTTTACTCAACAAATCAAGATACCACTTATCTGTAATTGGATTGCTAAACTTAATTGAAAAAACTTTAACTGCATTGGAATCAAAACTTCTTGACAAAATATCAGGAACAACATTTAATTTACCAGGTCGATGAAAAACTTCAAAATCATATTGCTGCAATTTAATACGCCAATTTGCAAGTCGACCCTTTGGATTTTTTTGATCTTGCAAATATTTAAGAGGCTTATTGTCTGTCACAACAAAGAATTTAGAGTATGAAAGGTATCCTGACAATCGCTCAATAGACCAAATTATCGCCAATGCTTCCTTCTGAATTGTAATATATTTTTGCTCAGTCTCAGAAAGTAATCTGCTCACGTAAAAAATAGGATGCTCTCCATCATCAAATATCTGCGTCAAAACACCTGAAATTCCAACATCAGAAGCATCAGTGTGCAAGTAAAAAGGCTTTGAGAAGTCGGGCAAACGCACCACATTCTCAGAGACAGCTGCTTGCTTTAACGCGACAAACGCACACTCTTGTTCCTCATTCCACGCAAAAGACACATTCTTTTTCAGCATACGCAGCAACGGTTCCGCGGTTGTGCTGAAATCCTTTATCAATCGCCTGTAATAAGACAAAGCGCCATAAAATCGCTTCACCTCCTTCTTGTTGGTGGGCCTAGCCAAATTCAAAATAGAAGCTACTTTATCAGGGTCCGTATGCAGGCCAAAATCATCCAAAACATAGCCCAAAATTTTAATTGATTTTCTCAAAAAACGGCATTTATCCCAGTTTGGCGTTAAATTGGCTTCCAATAGCAAACGAAATAATTCTTTCAGCACCGCATAATGCAATTTTAACGTGGGAGTTGCAACAAAAACGTCATCAATGTAAATTCGAATATATTTTCTAATCCACGAGTTCGCGACAACAATATCAATTACACGCATGAAACCCGGACCAGAATTTTTCGCTCCGAATGGGATGACTTTAAATTGAAACTGTCCTTTTTCAGGAATGAAAAATGCTGTTTTTGGTTTACTTTCGGAATCCAATGGAATTTGCCAATACGATTTTTTGAGATCAATTGTGCTCAAAAATTTTACATCTCCTAAACCATCCAAAATATTCATTAATATGGGCACTGCATACGCGTCAGACTCTGTGACTTTATTAATTTCTCGCATATCTACTACAAATCTAGGCTCTTTACCGCGCTGCTCATTTCGCACAAGAAAAACTGGATTATTCCAAGGGCTTATGGCGGGCTCAATCACGTCCAACTCTAACATTTTATCAACTTCTTTTTTCATTAATTCTAACTCGGCGGGTGGAATGTAAAATTGCTTTGTTTTTACTGGCGGTGAATTTCCCGTGTCAATTTTATGCTCCATAACATTTGTGCGTCCAAGACTAGCCGGAAATTTTGACTTAATTTCAGAAATAAAATTATTCAAAATTTCGCGTTGGGCATCGTCCAACTTATCGCCGTCAACTGCTACAGAACTCAAACTGGGCAAAGAAAATTCTTTTTCCGCGCCACCAGAAAAATACCACACTCCGCGCGACAAATCGGGAACAAAACCGGTCTTTAACCAAAAATCAAGCCCAAGAATTAAATCAGATTCAACCGCAGGAACAACCAATGCATTGATCACAAATGACTGTCCTTCCAAACAAATGGGCAAATCAATCTGACCTAAAACTGGCTGACACGATCTATCAGCTAATTGAACGTTTTTAATTTTGGTACTATGAATTTTGAGTCTCAACTTGTCAATTAATTTTTTACCAGGGCCGCCCAAAATACATGTTGACGCGCCTGAATCTAATAAAGCCACAAGTTTAACGTCAAAAATGGTCACCTTCAAAAATACACGATCATCATCCTTAACCCTTTCCTTTAATTCGCCTTCAACTTCGCTTTGAGAATCAAACTCAGTAAACTCTGTTTTATATTTCAAAAACAAAGCACTAATTTTCTCGCGAACTTTCTGCACCTTGATTTTATTAATGTGTCTTTGTCACTCATCATTCATTCTCGCACATTTTCTCCTCGCAAAGCACTTGACTCTTTCAAGACGACAAGATTCGTCTCGTCGTTTCCTTCTGCATGCCTCTCGGTCGCAGAACGCATGTGAAACGCCTTGTGCGCCGCAGCCTTTGCAAAACAAATTACAATTGCGCGACTTACAGGTGCGCCAGCGGTGACCTGCACGCCGACAATTCCAACATGTAATAGGCAAAGTCTCCGCGCCAATGCTCTCTCTTTCATGCTCCGCACTTCCACATTCTGCACTGCATGGCGAACATTTTTGAAGACCATCAATATTTGTCTTACTCTGCTCATGAGTCACGGCTGCATTTTGCGGAACACAAACTTGCCTCGGCGATTCGCCGTACAGCAAACTAGGCTCACGCGAAACACTTCCTAATTCACTCGCATTATCGGACAAAATTAATTCATCTTCTCGTCCCCTGTAAATCAATTCGGGCAAAACAGGATTAGTTGGGGCAGAGGGCTCTTTGTAGCGCTCTATCTGGTCCTGGACACTCTCAATTCGCAAACTTTCTGAAATTAATTCGTCCAAAGAATTAATGAAAGACCAAGGCAATTTTTCTAGCCAAAAAGGATGCAGTCGGTTTTGAATGAAAACAAATTTATCTCGCTCGGGCGGCTCAACGTCAAGCAAGGAAAAAAGTATCCGCATTTCTGCAACATACATATTAACTCGCTCATGTTCACCCTGCGTGCGGAGACGAATTTGCTCCCACAATCTTTCAATGTAATTTGGAGGGCGAAAATTACGCACAAAATCAGGCACAAAATCGGTCCAACATGACCACCTCTCAAAATTGGCCAAAAACCAATTCCGAACGGGGCCAGAAAACAAATTAAATGCGGTTCTCCAAAACTGTTCATCACTCAATTTGCTTTCGCCAAATTTTAGATTCACCTCCCGCAAAAACAAATCTACGGTCAAATGAGAATCATCTTCACCAGAAAACTTTAAGTTCCATTCCGCGGTCGGAATGACTTTGGCCAGAATACGGGTTTGCTCGGCGCCGTGGCCTGGGCAAAATTCTGCCAGTGGTTCAAATTTACCCGAAGCTGAGTCGAGCTTCATCGGCACAAGACAAAAATTCGGAGACGACATTGCTCAAATCCAAGTATCGAATAAAATTTATTTTCTCAAAAATCTCAAAATCGGTATCTCAAAAAATTAATTTGCTCGCACTCTATCAAAGATTACGCCGCAAAAGTTTTTCACGCAAAACTATCAAAACGCGCACGACGGCCGACAACCTTCGCTTACTTTCATCCGTACAATACACAACAAAAATTCCGCAAATTACTCGGCTCAAAAATTATGCTTCCAAATTCCTAAAATTTAACGAATCGCACAACTATCATTCGAGAATAATTCCAGAGATTTTTCGCTTACGTAACGCTTGTGAAAAGAAAGATCTAGAAACTCTATTCAAACTAAATTTACTTTAATTGCTTTAAACTGCTGGGGTTTAAATTAAGTTGGGCGCCATGTAACACTCAGGGTTACTTTTTGATTCAGATCCAATGTGTGGGTTCTGCTTATCCAGAAGTTTAAATTAACTGCTCAGAAACTTAATCTCAAATTCAGAAAAGATGCACAAAAAGGTTTATTTCAAATTAAAGAACTAAAATTGCAAAAGAAAAGAATTAATTTTTAATTTTAATTTTAAACGGATTTTAATTGCAAAGCGAGTCAATGCAAAAAATAATAAGAAATTTGTATTTGCAAATTAATTGTGATTTAACTGTCTGTGGTTAGTAGGTGGGGCTAATTTGTGTAGAAAGTGTAATGTGTAACAAAATATCAATTTGGAAAAATATAATAAATAATCAAAATTTCACTCGACGAGCGTTCGGATCGAGTTCACTTAAATGCACAAACGAGAGGTACTCATCGTGAGCTGTGTGTCGAGATGGTCTCGGCGAGGGGAGCGACCCCTGATGGTGTCGGTGCTTCGAAGGTCGACCAGGTGTTCGGTCGGACGACCGCCGGCTGAGGGTGGTTGGTGACCGAGGTGGTGGTGGTCACACGTGAGCACGAAGCGCTGCAATTGTCGACAGCGCTCCATCCGCAAACGACGCTGGCGGACGGCAGCTCTGCCGGGCCGGACAGTTGCGATAATCAACGGCCCCACAGGGCACCTGGGTTGTACAAGAATTTGGTTTAGTCGACGCGCCCAATTTTCAAAATGAAACAAGGGAAGGAATGGTCCAGAAGGTCCATTCGGGATGCCGCCCAATTAAGGGAAAAATTCTGAAAAGCAACTTACGTTGACTCTTCTCGCAGAACGTTCGTATCCTCCAATTGACAAGAGGAAGCGGCCAACCTGCTGCTGGCACAGCAGAGGCCAGGTGGTGTTTTCACAACCACTGATCGTGGGCGACTAAACCAAAACTGCACGAGGTCAAAGACCTTTACCCGGGAGTAACCTGTGTGCTCTTTATCAGTGCAGGTGGTGGGGGCACTGTTTGGCGGCGAGTGCAAATGCACTTCTTTCTCTCTTCTTCTTCTCGGCACCGCGCACTCGACACTTCTCACACGCAGAATAAAATGTTGACGACGAATAAATTAATTTAAATAAAAGTGTTTGTGTTTTTGTGTGTTCAAGGGAAAGGATTAATTGAGAAAGGAATATTCAGTTTTAAACAATAATTCCAAATCAAAATTCCCAATTATTGTTACAAACATTGCAAATAATTTAGCAAATGATCAATTATTGATATTCATATGAGCTATTTAGGCAAATTTTTTTTATAACACAAAAAATTTAGAAAGGATTTTGTGGTAAAATCTTTTTTGATATCGTTACCTTGATATTTTAGAAATCATATTTTAAGATAAATAAGAAATAACACGTTTCAAAGATAGAGACAGTACGTCGACATTTAACTTTTGGCCAAATTAATCATTTTTTAAATAGTAGCAGTGCTTAAATTAATTAAATTAATGCAAATAAACATAATAATGTTAAAAATTAACTAAAAATAAGATGAAATGATTAAGAAATAAATAATAATAACAATAAATTCTTAAAATTTGAAAAAATGGCTTCCATAATAAAAAATTTATATGTTATATATTATATTAAATAAACATTAAAAAATTACACTTGTAGGCTATTTTTAGGGAAGATGACTATGAGAATTCTTTTTAGTAACCACGATTTGCAATATATTTTAAAAGTTAATCGAAAAAAAAACTTGGCATTTTATAATTAACATCGCGGCTCCATGTCCCTTTTGACATCATTGCAAAATTATGTTCTCTTTCCGTTTGATGTGTACATATGTGCAATTTTCTTATTGTTGCCATTTTTTGTTTCAGGTATGTATCAAGTGTCGCAGTTTCCCATCAGCACGGTCAGAAGTGAGCGCGTCACTCTGATGTGCGTGAGTGTTTCTCTTTTTTGTTTCTTTTCGGAGAAACACAAGACCCGAAAAGAACTGTGATATTATGTCGGTCGGCGCTCCCACTCGCTTGGCACAAAGAGAGGGCAATAATTGCGTGTCACTACGGCTGAAAGTGAATTCTGCTCTCCGCCGTTTCACAATGGAGAGATGCATCACTCTCGTCGACAATGAGCGAGAAAGGAGACGAGAGCGAGCAATCTCCCGCGCGCCGGATGTAGCTTGCAAACTAATTTCCTTTTAAATATCCGCGCCCCGCTGCCACCGCACGAGACGCACTTTTTCCAAATAACAATTTCTCAGCAGCAAAAGAAAAGAAATGATATCAAATATTTTTGTTGGAATAAATAACGAGTTTAAATTTTACTTTGAAAAGTATTTTCCTTTTTGATTCATTCAAGAGGGAGGAAATTAACTTCCTCAATCTGGCGGCGTGTTTGCTCGTTCCTCAATAAAAAGGTCCATTTATTTCCATTTGCCGGGCCGGAAAAGCAAGTCTCGAGTGCTGTTTTTCTTTCTGTAATTTCGAAATGAGCAGCGGCCACGTGACGAAAGAAGAGACACGATCGCGTGTGTTTGCGGAGCTGCAAATAAAAAGACACAGATCTTCATTTCTGCCGGTCGTCGTTCCGGCCCGTAAGCTGTGCACACCAATTTCCTGCCGTGCGTGTGTTTTGCCGTCGCCGCTATTTTATGTTTGCCTACGTGTGCAGCCAGGTGGACGGACCGACCGCGCCTGCAGGATTAAGAAAAGGGCTGCTGCCATCCTTGAGCCGAGCTGAATTAAGAATTAATTAAACTGCTCGGCGGCGGCTTTGGACCGGCTGCACGATCCGCGAATAAATTTTTATCTGGCTGGATTAACTGGTGATTTGCGACACGGTTTAAATTTTAAATTGCGCCATTAATGGCCGAGAGCTGCAGATTGCGTTTTATTGCTCTGTAAAAAGAATCGAATCGGGTTTTTCGTGCTGGCTGCAAATTAATGGAAATTAACGTATGCGAGCGGGAAAGTTGGATTGTGTTTTTAAAATTGTTTTTCCGGTGGATAATTCGAGCGTGATTGTTGATTGTTTGCGCACAGAGCAATTTCTGTTTTGCTTTTAATGAAAATGAGGTAGAATTGTGAATTTTTATTTAAATTACTCGAATGAATTTTCCGTACGGAAAATAAACAAATTAAAATTGTTGTCTATTTTTCCTGTTTCATTTTGATTTTTATAAAATTGGCTCTTTTAAATTTTTCTAGACACAAGCAAAACTGGGAAAAGTAATATAAATTTTCTATATATTACTTCAAGTTTACTTCACTATTTTATTTATTTTATAGAAATGAAAATCCTTGGTATTTTCACTTTTTGTGAAATGCCCAGAATTTCCACTTCAATGCTCAACTCCTCGAGTGTCAATATATTAAAAAAAAAATTAGATGTTCTAATTTTTTTGTACTTTGATTTTAATCACCTCAAAATTATGTTATTCCAAAATGAAATGGATTTGAAATTAAGAAATTAGATTTAATATAAATAATTAAAATATTGTATTTTAATCATTAAAGATAAACATTATTGATGAAAAATAATTTATTATTTATAAGTGAATAAAGCTTAAAATTAATTATTATTATCAATTTTTCTAGTTGCAATTATACTTCAACACGACAATCTCTGCCTAAATTGAGATCTCACTAGAGAGAAACAGCATAAAATGTCCGAAATGAGCTTTTTAAAAATAATAAAGTTGTTCATTTTACTGAATCTCTGTAAAAATCATGATTTTCAAAATCGAAATTTGCTACCTTTTCAGGAAAACTTATTAATTATTAATTGTTACGTACTGTGATTTTTTCTTAACTTTTTAGTATAGCATGGCAATAATCACATTCAATAAATATAGAGGTGCAGGCGCATTTTATGTGCAAGAACGTAATTTTGTTTAATTATTCAGCAACATTAAGATTCAAAAATTTTATTGGAAAAAAATAGCAAAAAAAAAAAGAGAATGAAAAAGGGTCTTGCAATAATTGGGCATTCATTTTTCGTCGCCGAGTTGATAGATTAGAAAACTTTAAAATCACCTTTTAAGGAAATGAAGTTTGTATGCACAAAGAATCTATTATTAGCCGAAAAATGCTTGGAAATTGAGGGGGGCCTCCTTTTTTTCTGAAAAGCACATCACGAGAGCTAGGAAATGGGGAGAAAGGCGAGAATGAGAGCGAGAGATTGCGAAATAGGAGCGGCAAGCACACGGCGACGGCGAATTCTTGTTTGCTTAAGGGGAAAAGGCGGCAAATGAATGGAAAGCGCAAAATTGAATTTGGAGGCGCTCGCTTTTCCAAACTGCTGCTACTTTGAGTGTTGAGCATACAAAAGCCTGCGCCCGCCCCGCGTCCAAAGTTAATCTTTCTCGTTTTTCGCTGAAAGGCAGATTTGGGGCTCGGGCAGATTTTTTTCCGTCAGCGTTAAATTCGAGATGTTTCCAATTAGCAGACACGGCCGGGAGATGTTTTCCGCAGCTAGCTTTGTGTCCGCCCGACGAGGGAGGCTTTCAGCGTGATTAAGAGCAAGAAGACACCCCAGCAGCTCGTTTCCCATCTAGTGCATCTTCGAAAAAGTACAGTGCAGTGTGTCTCGTTGGTTGGCGCACCATTAGCGACAAACGACCGACCGCTGCAACGGTCTGCGCGTGACACTTTTATGTGCTCTCGTGGAATAAAACGTATAAAAAAAAGAAAAATATGCAAATGCGCGGAAAATTGTGCGGAAAGCGCGGCACTTTTCTTTCTCGTGCTTCGTATTCAAGCGTTCGCTGCAGCGCACAAATGAATTCTCGCGGCATTGTGTCCCGGCCGGGATGTGCAAGTTTTATTCCTCGTTCTCGCGATTCTCGGCTGAATGGGCACTCTTGAATGGAGAGCAACGGTTTCCTGCCCGTGAGCTGGAAACTAGGACGCGTGGTTGCATCCACGACGAATATCTCTCTCTCGCGACAAAAAAGAAATGAATTCTTTAATGTTATTGGAGCGACTATACTCGCTGAATCATATCAAAGTGGAGTGGAAAAGTGTCTGTGTTAAAACTTACATTTGCATTGCCTTTCAGTGATTCCTAGAATCAGAAAATGGGTTTATATTTGTATGTACTAAGCATAAATAAAAGAGAATTCCAAGTATTGCAAGCATTTTCTCGTCCATAGAAGATTAATTCAAATATTGCAATTGAAAAATCGGTACAGATCTGAGATTAATTCACAATTTAATTTATCTAGCTGGTGTAACTAACAAAATTCAGGCTTTTTTTAATTTCTCCTTTATCGCTACTGTTTCAAATCAAATATTTAAAATGCACTTACTGATATAAAGAAAATTTAAAAAAAAAAAATGAAAAGAAAAATGCACCTATTTTGCAGAAAACAGAAAAAGTGCAAAAAATGATTAATAAATAAATAAAAGTATGCCTCTGCAAAGGATACTTGTTGAAGAATTTGAGATAATTGATAAGGACAAAAGCCGAGTCGACTGAAGCTCACTGCGGTGGATTGGGTCTTTTTGATCTCGGAAGTTTTAGCAAAATTCTTGCTAGTGGTGGTGCCGATTTGTCCAACAATTTATTTATTTTGAAATATATTGTTTTTCAACAATTGAATTTAAAAAAAATTATGTAAAAATTTTATCTTTTAACAATAATAGATAAATTAATGAAAAGTCTACATGCCTCGCTCATCTCAAACTGTAATTTTTTTCTGAAAACTAATTTAACGTAGGTTGTTTCCAAATTAAAGATTCATGTTGAGTTGAATACAAAGTTGTCTTTTCCTCGATTGGTTTTTCTGAGCCCTTTTTTGTTCCAGAAAATCTCTTTTCTGAAACAACGAACGACTCAAAAAACCCATCTTGGAAAAGCCGACTTAGAATTCAACTCAACATGAAATCACTCAATCCATCTAATTTTAGATAGTTTTAAAAATCATTTAAATGTTTAAAACAAGAACTACATTGATAATGAACCTATTTCTGTCGTGTCTTTGTGCTGTCCTACATTTTTTTGTTCAATCTCATTAATTTCAGCGTTGTTTTATAATGGCGTCGTTGCTTTTCTTTTTGAACTTTGAGTCCGTGCTCGCTGAATGAAGTAAAGCTCATCCAACGTGACCCCTTTTCCACAATTAATTTAACGCGAGCTGCTGCTTTTTGCGCTCATTGTCGAGTGATGTCCCCGAAAGCATCACACAGAGCAAGCGGCTCTCGCCCTGGGCACCGACACTTTTATATTCCTCCGACTTTTTGCCATTCACTACTTTGCTTGCTGGCGCCATTTAAATGCACACAATCCTCCTCGCTTGGCTCTTTTTGACACGGATTACGCGAAATTACTTTTCTCCTGCGCTCCGTTTAAATTTATACATAATATGTGTGGTGTGTGTTTCGGTTGTAGCTCTTTCTTCATCTTCCACCCCGAGTAATTGCAATTTTCAATCTGCCACTCGCGCCGCAAAATTCACATCTCGCGTCGGATTCTAAATTAAAACGAAAATGAATAAGCGGCAGTTTAGCGTCGAGTTATTACATAACACACGCATGAGGCTGAGGCACTTTGGGTGTTTCTCCTGAAGACAAATCACGCTCGCAGCGGGGGTTTTGTTTCGCATACTCGCTTTCTAATATAGAGTTACGGTACAAGTTCTTCTCCAGATTCGCCAAAAATGGGGACACGCACAAACTGGCAGCTGAATTTGCGTGATTATTTAAATTATGATCAGTATATTAAATCCAAAAGGAAAGAACAAATTCAGCAAATCGCACAGCAGATTTTTTTTGTATCTAATGATCCAAATTTAATCAAAAGTTTATAAATGTAATTAAAACTTTTTAAATCAGACAGAATAAAAGCACCAATAATAGAATCTTTGAAGCTGAGTTATATTTATTTATAAATGTTTGCATTCAAGTTTCTCTTTGGAAAAGCGAGTATTTATTAATTATTAAATTAAAAAAGTGAGTTGTTGATATTAGAAAAAGAATTTGTTCCGATTGTTCTTTAACGTTTAAAATTTTGAAAGGAACGTATTTAATTTTTTAATCAATTTTCAATTAAAAAAGCAATATAATAAATAATAAATAAAATTTAAAAAAAAAATCTGCGATATTATTTTATATTTAATATTTTTAATAGAAATAAAACAAATGTTTTTAAACTAAACGTCTGAGCCGCCCCTTTTTGCGCGCGCCCACAATTGTCGGGCCATGTTTCGTCGGCGGTCGCGTGTGCGTTCTCTGCTCCTGCATATGTGAGGTTTGCTGAAATGATTTCATATCAGTGCGCGCACTCGACGCCAAGTAATTACTTTCCGCCATATTTATGTGACACGCTCTACATCAAGCACAACCGCGTGGCGCCGAGCATGTTTAACTTTCAAATTTTCGGAAATGCTCCCCCCTATCCACCTGCCTGGCTAATTGTCGTTAAAAATTATACACGAGGCGCCGGCAAAACTTTATCTTTTTGCAAAGGCCCTTGAGCTGCGAAATAATCAATTTTTCTCCGCGAGCGCGAGACACGCGCAACTTTCTCGGAACTCCGCCGCCGCTCTTTCGAAGTTTGCAAATCAACCGCCTCCAAAGTTACGCGGAAAGATGATAACGAATTTGTCACTTGATGCCTCTCAGGCTCGACGCCGCTAATTAGTCTTCTCTGCTCAGTGCTTTCCCCCTCGTCAGAAATAAATACACACGCATTCATCGATTTCTCTCTCTGTGAGGAAAATAAAACTTTCTTTTTCTCGTCAGCAGTCGAAGGAAATCATTCGCTTTGAACGATTAAAGGGGTCGGTGGGGCGTGTTTCATTTTTAGGACTGATTTCTTCATTGCAAGCGAAGCACATTTCGTTCGCAAATCAGATCAGCGCGTGCACAACACTGAGCATTGAGAGTCGCGAACGAGCGAATCTCGCGTTCGATCAAGCGGAAAATAAGAGAGACGCTCAAAGATCCAATAAGGCATTCACGACGACGACGAGTCGAAAAGTGGCCTTGCAAAGGAGGAATGTCTGAATTGCTTCGCAGAGTCGCTCTGTTTAATTACAACAATAACTAATTCCTCGCTACAAATCAATTCTTTATAAAAAGTAAAAAAAATCCTCGCCACGTCTCTCTCTCGAGAGATGCTTTTTTATTAGTGCGAGAAGGGAAAGGGAGAAGAAGAAGAGAAGCAATCATCCAAAGTTTGTTTGTAAAGATGCAGAGAGTACACAGAAAATGCTGACTTAAGGACTCAAAAAGTGTGTAAAAAGGGTCCGTCCGTCGACGGGCGAGAGAACGAACGAGAGGGTGGTTCTGCTGCTGGGCGGGCTGGCGAGTCGCAGCCGGAGAGGGAGGGAGGGTGGCTCCGTTCAAAGTTTCGCGCAGCAAATAAAAAAGTAGTCGCACACACCCAGGAGCACACAAGTAACCCTCTCCTGCGTCCTCTAAATAGATTCTTTTTACTTGCTGTCGCCGTGAAAGATTCATATTAAGGTTTGACCACCCAAGGATTTTTTTTTATAGGACCTCTACTGATTTTAGGCAGTTAATTTAACGAAACATTGGTCAAAACATTTAAAAAAAATATCAGTAATGTTTATATAATAAGTAATTTGAATATTATTTCATTATTTATTTTACTTTAAAATTGGTTAATTGTTATTAATTTTTACAATATTAAATTAAAAATGCATTTTATTAAATAAGTTTATTTATTTAATATTTATAAAAAAGACTTGATTAAAACTTATTAATTGCAGAGGGTGTTTATTTAAATATTTATACTTTAATTCAAATAAATAACTGCCATTTGTACAATTTTAAATTAAATAGAAATATTAATCTTCATGCTACAGTAGAAGTAGAGTCTACTTTTTAATTATTCCTTATATCATTATAAATTAAAATTCTTTGACTGAAAAGGATCATTTTCATAATTCTCAACATACAAGAGTTAAAATCGTTTAAAATAATTATTACACCAGTTTCTATATGTATGAGCAGAAAAGTACAAAAGGCGACCGGAACGCGTGCTCATAACTTACCTGATGCCACTCCCGGGAGTTAATGCTTTTTCTTTCCGCCACCCCCTGCCCTCTCAAAGTGTAAAGTTTTCCTTCCTTTCTTTCTCCCACTCGTACTTACGTTCCTACTTCTTCTTCTTCTTTGGGGATAAGAAAAATATAAACATCTCGAAAGCGTCGGGCGCCGGTGGCCGCGGTCATCAATCACAATTTGGTATCGAAAGTAACTCAATAAGGGGTTCGGCCTGCGCGCATCGTCCGTATTAATTTGGAAAATGAGCGCCAAAGAGTTAATATGATTGAATGCCCCGCGCGATGGACGGATGGATGGATCGCCACAGTGGACGGACGTAAAACTCTTTTTGCGTGGAAAAGAGAGAAAAAAAATGAGTGGCAGAAACTTTTGCTTGCCACCGCCGCCGCCGCTAAATGATTGATGAAAAATGGAAAAGAAAATAAGTAACGCAGCGAAACTTGCGCCGGAATGCGCATGAAAAGTTGATGCTTGCCAAATGCACTTTTCCGCTCCGAGTGTCAGTAAATTCCGTCACCCTCTCTTAAATTTGATAAAAGAAATTAAGGAAATTATATGATACGAGGACAAGCAGGTTATAATATTGAACGAAAAGCAAAATGAAAATAGTTTAAACTTACATAAAATTAAAACTCGCGAATTTAATATTTAGCAATGAATTATTTCAACTTTTGTTAAAATTTCTATGGCATTTTAAGTTACGCTCAAAAAATTTATATTCAAGATTTTCAACCGACTTATTTAGTTTGTTTATTTTTCCGGTATGGTTTATATCAACTAATTTTCCATTAATTCTTCAACTGCAACTAAAATAATTGATGCCAAAATCATGATTCATTTATTTAAACTTCGTTTTCCATACATCAACGATTTACAGCATATGGATTCAAAAAATAAAAAATTTGGCTGAAATATCACCAAAAAGCTTTGAAAAACGTTAAATCTGCAGCATGCCCTTTGAAAACGGGTGCCGAGCGAAAGAGTTAGGCAATCAGCGCGTCGGATTAGTTCTGCCGGTTGCATACACACCGCGAGCACAGGCGCTAATTCGGATTCAAAAATTGCTGTTTCTCCGAGGTCGTCCCCCTCTCTGCGCGCGTATGTATCTCTCTTTCGAGTCCGCGTTGATTGGATCCGTATTCATAACAGCGTGAATTTGCCGAATCCCCGACGGACGGCAAAAACCATATAATTATATCTGTTGCAACCCCCGGTGCGTTTTGTGACTCGTGACCGCTAATTGCAAACTGCAGCGTTGGCCTCTTGGGATGTCGGGAAATTGGGACGTCATTTTTTCCATCGCAATTTTTTTCCGGCCAGTGAATGAGCGAGGCTGACTTTTCTTTGTTGTGAAGAAAGAAACGCGCACGCAGGCCGAGATGACTTCTGGCTTGAGATGACACCGCTGATCTACTGCCGAGATGAGGACGCGCAGATAGACGGGGGTGAAAAGTTTATTTTTCCCTTTCATTCGTTCTCTTTTCCTCTTTCGGAGAGAGAGATGCGCTCGAGAGATAGCAGGGAAAAGAAGCTTTTCTCTCCTCCGCTGATTGGGAATTTTCTTTCTTTCTTCTTTTCTTCGATCTGCCGTACGGTGATGCAGATGATTTTTGCCGAGGTGGATTAATTCGTCGCCAAAACAAACTCGGCGGGTGTTTACCCTGCGAAAGGAGTCTCTTCTCCCCGGAGGTTGCGCCGAATTCAATTAAACTTTGCAAATATTTGCACGAACTGAATTCTCATATTTATTTCGATTCGCAAGAGATTGTGATTGATCGCGACGTCCGATTGATCGTTGTGCGGTGTCACTGCATTAATTCGCAAGTAGCCTCGAGGAGAGGGAGAAGTGTCTGCTCCGTGAAGGGGAAAATTATCTGCCTGCTTTTCCTGAAAGGGATGCGTCTCTGGCCGACAGAGAGACAGACGAACCCTCTCAAACAGATCGGAACTGATGGCTCGGAAAAACTTTAAAAACATTGGGCCTGACGAGAGGAGAGAGAGAGCAAAAGAAGAAAAAAGAGAAGCAGCGAAAGGCACTAAATTAACGAGAGCACAACAGCTCTGGTCGGCGGCGCAGCTGCGAGCGAGAGTCGGCCGGGGCGGAAGCCGCGCGCTTTCCAGTTGTTGATGGTTTGAAAAGAAAATCCGCTTGTGTTCGACCCAAATAAAGAGATCGGATCAGAGAATTAGAACTTTGATCTGCCTGAGTGCGGAGTGGGAGGCAGGGGAAGCGGCGCGGATGAGACAGAGAGAGAACGCGGAAAACGTGCAAGTGTTGATTGGATCTGGATTTAGGAGATTCGGGTAAAATAAAAAGCAAACTGTTTCTTCTTCTATGTATATCCGGTATTTTAATTAAAAATGCATTGTGGTTTACGCGCAATCAAATTGTACCTTGTTGGCAAAAATGCCCAGGTAATTCAATATTTATTGAATTTAAATTGAAAGTGATGAAATCGGGCTTTTTCTCTTTGTAATTATAATTTTATCGTTATAAAACATTTATTTTATAACATTGAAAAAAAGCCCGATTTCTTTACTTCCATGATCATCTCTCCACAAGTGTCAATTTCTGCATACAAAATTGCAAAACTATTTTGTCTTATGCTTTTTAATTTTTAAAAATCAGACCAACCTACCAATTTCTTTGAAATACAGATCTATTTCAGGTAGGTCTGATTTTAAAAAAAAACAAACCTACATACCAATTTTTTTTTAAATAAAGGTCTATTTCAGGTAGGTCTGATTTTTTAAAAATCAGACCTACATACCAATTTTTTTGAAATACAGATCTATTTCAGGTAGGTCTGATTTTTTAAAAATCAGACCTACATACCAATTTTTGTGAAAGAAAGGTCTATTTCAGGTAGGTCTGATTTTTTAAAAATCAGACCTACATACCAATTTTTTTGAAATACAGATCTATTTCAGGTAGGTCTGATTTTTTAAAAATCAGACCTGCATACCAATTTTTTTGAAATAAAGGTCTATTTCAGGTAGGTCTGATTTTTTAAAAATCAGACCTACATACCAATTTTTTTGAAATAAAGATCTATTTCAGGTAGGTCTGATTTTTTAAAAATCAGACCTGCATACCAATTTTTTTGAAATAAAGATCTATTTCAGGTAGGTCTGATTTTTTAAAAATCAGACCTGCATACCAATTTTTTTGAAATAAAGGTCTATTTCAGGTAGGTCTGATTTTTTAAAAATCAGACCTGCATACCAATTTTTTTGAAATAAAGGTCTATTTCAGGTAGGTCTGATTTTTTAAAAATCAGACCTACATACCAATTTTTGTGAAAGAAAGGTCTATTTCAGGTAGGTCTGATTTTTTAAAAATCAGACCTACATACCAATTTTTTTGAAATACAGATCTATTTCAGGTAGGTCTGATTTTTTAAAAATCAGACCTACATACCAATTTTCTTGAATTACAGATCTATTTCAGGTAGGTCTGATTTTTTAAAAATCAGACCTACATACCAATTTTTTTGAAATAAAGATCTATTTCAGGTAGGTCTGATTTTTTAAAAATCAGACCTGCATACCAATTTTTTTGAAATAAAGGTCTATTTCAGGTAGGTCTGATTTTTTAAAAATCAGACCTACATACCAATTTTTGTGAAAGAAAGGTCTATTTCAGGTAGGTCTGATTTTTTAAAAATCAGACCTGCATACCAATTTTTTTGAAATAAAGGTCTATTTCAGGTAGGTCTGATTTTTTAAAAATCAGACCTGCATACCAATTTTTGTGAAAGAAAGGTCTATTTCAGGTAGGTCTGATTTTTTAAAAATCAGACCTGCATACCAATTTTTTTGAAATAAAGGTCTATTTCAGGTAGGTCTGATTTTTTAAAAATCAGACCTACATACCAATTTTTGTGAAAGAAAGGTCTATTTCAGGTAGGTCTGATTTTTTAAAAATCAGACCTACATACCAATTTTTTTGAAATACAGATCTATTTCAGGTAGGTCTGATTTTTTAAAAATCAGACCTACATACCAATTTTTGTGAAAGAAAGGTCTATTTCAGGTAGGTCTGATTTTTTAAAAATCAGACCTGCATACCAATTTTTTTGAAATAAAGGTCTATTTCAGGTAGGTCTGATTTTTAAAAAATCAGACCTACATACCAATTTTTTTGAAATACAGATCTATTTCAGGTAGGTCTGATTTTTTAAAAATCAGACCTACATACCAATTTTTGTGAAAGAAAGGTCTATTTCAGGTAGGTCTGATTTTTTAAAAATCAGACCTGCATACCAATTTTTTTGAAATAAAGGTCTATTTCAGGTAGGTCTGATTTTTTAAAAATCAGACCTGCATACCAATTTTTTTGAAATAAAGGTCTATTTCAGGTAGGTCTGATTTTTTAAAAATCAGACCTACATACCAATTTTTTTGAAATAAAGGTCTATTTCAGGTAGTTTTGATTTTTACATTAATTGGACCTAATTTTACATTATTGTAATATCAAAAAAGAAAATTAATACTTTCACTAATTTTTATATTTCTTTATCTTTTATCCTTTCTTATCTAAATTATTTACTATTTACCACCTTTTACTATTTAATTAATTTTATTTTATATTTTATTCATTTTTTTAATTATATATGTATTTATTTTGTAGCTTTATGCCCTTTTTTTTCAACATTAGGCAGTTACTGTCCATGAAGGTCTTATATTGCGTCAAACCATTAACATTTCAAATAATACAAGAGAGAAAAATTATGTTTAATTAATTAAATGGAATTTTTAAGTTAACTGGTAACCACATTTTCACTGACACTGATGCCAAAGTATTCAAAATAAATCACAAGAATTACTGAAAAACATAATAAATAAATATTTTTAGCACCTCATTTACTTTAATTATGCATTGATTTTTAAAAACAAAATATTATTGAATCACTCACAGACTGCTTATATGACATTTTGTACAAAAATAGGAATGAAAGCCACCTCGAAAGTTAAAAATCAATTTAAAAACAGGAACATTTAGAGTTAATTCTAATAAATTATCCTTTTTTTAAACGGCAAGCTGAAAGTTTTCATTTGAAAACCTACTGTGCGCAGAAAACATGCATTAAAAAAAAGTTGACCTGGACGTGCGAAAAGGTTTTTTTTTATCGCCCAGACAATTTTTTTTTCTTCCAACTGCTTTTTGTTTTCCGTCCTTTGCATTCAAAAGAAATTCACGGCGCTTTCTCTTTTACTGACTTTGGCGAGGTATATAAAACGCATAATTCCGTTGGCTTTTCTCCGTGGAATTCATCATTTTGATCGTAAACTGGCCAACAGTCTGGTCCGCCGTCGTGATCGGAAAAAGAGAGGAGCGTCGTCTCGCCAGCTCGGCCGAAGCGAAAGTTGGCCATAAATGAAATGATTAGTGTCGCCAGTCGGTGTGCGTAGAGCAGAAAGCGAAAGTCCCAGGGCGCATAAAAGGCCGGCTTTTTATCTGGCTGCACGAATCAAACTTTGAAAAGGAGTTGTAAACCGGCGGCTCCATAAAAGCGAGCGGAATAAAGCGCGGCGCAGATCAAGGGAAATTTATTATTCGGCCAAAAATGCGTCGCGCAAATTCCGCTCGAGTGCGCATCACGCAGTTGTTGTGCCGTAAATAAGCGATTAGCGTGCGCGGCCCACTGATTGAAATAACAATCGACGATTTGAATGTTGACGAGCAAGAGATGACGAGAGCAAGTCTCTCCTCTGATTAATCTTTGCGGAATTAGCGCGTCCACGCGAGCGTGAAGCGGGCCGATCAAGCGTGAATTTAATTATTAATGCATTGCGACTCACGACGGCGGATAAATAGCTTGCTCGAGTGAAAAGATAATTGACGGTGTGCCTACGTGAGAGCGATTCCACCCACCGATATGCTTTTTCATCCCTTTGATTGTATTCAGGGTCGAATTAATGTTTCGCAAACGCACAAACCAACTGAAGACGAATTTAGCTTCACATTTCCGCGCTTCAATTTGTTCCAAGAATGAAAATTTGAGATATTTAGAAATTGTTCGTGTGAACAATTTCCTTTTTCCAGCATTGGAGTGTCTAGAGAAAAAGACGGAGTTAATGTGAATTTCAAAATAAACTTTGTATAATTTTAAATTAATATATTTATGGTTGATTTTAATTTAAAATCGGCTTTTCATAGCTGGGTTTTGTGAGTTGTTTATTGTTTAAGATAAAACAATATCCTGCTCTACATGTTTTGGCTGCGCACAAAATAGAAAAAAAAATATGCAGACAGCAGTGGCGTCGAATAACTTTGATGCATTTTCCACACAAAATATCTTTTACCTGAAAAAACTAACAAAAAATAATCAAGTCTTCTCTCGACCACCGCCAAGAAAACACACTTTTAAATATTCTGTCCAAAATTTTTACAAAAATCAATTTGTTTAAGAAGTTTTGAATTAGTTTAAATAATGATTGTGTGTAAAAAAAAGTACCTTTGAATAATTTTTCATTTGAAAGAACAACATTTTTTTTAAAAAATTGATTTTTGTACTAATTATTATCAAAATGATTTCACAGCTCAGGAATTATGGCTGCAATCGAAACATGTAAACAATAAACAAATCACACAACCCAACGAGGAAATGCTGAATTTAAACTCAAATCACCATGAATTAACCCTCGATCGCGAAATTCTACCTTAATTATATTGAAAAAAAAATATCATATACACGCAATAAAATTTAACAATTTTAACATTCATTGATATTTCTAACAAAGTTTTAAACTAAACACTGATCCCTAACAAATCAAATTTTTCAAAATTTCACACACCCAACCCTGGATTTTACTTGATTTAACAAAATTTAATTAAATTTTGATAATTTATAAAAATAAAATAATATTTTTACGACTTATTTTATTGTTTTTTATTTTAGCAAATTAAAGAAATTAAAACGTATTTAAGGTTAGTTTGTAATAATAATTTTATTATTATAATCTGGTTATAACAAAATGAGATTTTAAAGATATATGCAATCATCCATTTACAAAAATAGATTTCTCTTATATAACTTTATTATTTTATACGACGAACTGATATTAAAGTTGCATATATATGTATCAAATAAGTTTAATTGCTTCGAACGCTAACTTTATCCAATTTCCATTTTGAATTTAATGTTAAATACATTCTATAAAGATGATCCTTCAAAAATTTGATAAGCATTTCCTGGAAAATCTTTCACTTCGCGAAATTCCGATCTGCAGCAGAAATGAATTGCGCCGTTCAGAAAAATGTGAGGCACGTTCGTCTTTTAATATGACGCACTTTCGTATAGGAAGGGGCGGCCTAATTCCAGCCTCCATTTGCCGAGCTCTGTATCAAATTTCACTGCCTCCGATAATAATAACACATCAGAGAGAGAGACGCAAGAGGGCGGCTGCGTTAATAAATAATTTCAGGCAAAGCACAGAGACGTGTTCCTGTATTCAGACTAAAAACAAAACAAACATTCTTTCGTAAATAAACGGGCGAGCAAATACGCGGCGGAACGAGAGAAAGCTGCTCCATCACCCGAATTTGGGTATTCCTCCCTTTTTCGATGATAAACGCGGAACGTGCAGCGCATCAAGTGCGCTAAGCCGACACTCGCACGCCGCGTCATGCGCCCGCCAAGAAAAGTAAGTGATCGGCAAACAATGCGCGCGCGGCGCGTCATTGATGGAATAATCAGCCCCGGCGCGCGTGAATATTCAACGACATGCACCCTCGAAAAACGAGTAAGCCCTCCGAAGAGCGGCAAGAATGGGCCCAAGCAAGGTTTCTAATTCCTTTCATTAGTGTTGCACGCGCCGACGGAATTACTTGCTTCTTATTTGCACAACAATTTCGAGGCTTTCACAGCGAGGCTGCGACAAAGTGAAATAAAATCTCACAACTTTATGCGAACGTAGATCCTTGAAAACAAGAAATTGCGTTTCCAAACAATTGTTTTCTTACTTTCAGATCTTTTCCAAGAGAATGAAAGTGAACGCAATTTAGTTATTTGCACAAAAATTGAATACCTTAAAAATAATTTAAATTTTCAAGGAACTGTACCTGAATCTTTCAATTTTTATTTCAAACTCGGCCTGTGCATGGAAAAATTTATTTAATTTTAAAACATTTTTAATTTCTAATTAAATTTTAATTGCAACAATTATTAATTAGATTATTGGTTACATTTTGATAGACGGTGAAATGCAAATCTTCAGATTTAGTGAAATCTTAGTTTGATACAAAATTTTGAGCAGTAAACAGAAAATTGCAATACTATCCATTTAAATTTTTATCCTAATTCAATTAAAACTTGATTTTTTTCGCAAAATGAACCAAAAATAATGCAGTTTGATGTTTTAATTAATTATTTAAAAACCGTCTAATATACAAGAGGCTAAAAATTGAGTCCCCTGACCGACTCTGGGGGTCAAAATAATATTAAAAACGACTGATTCCTTGAAAATGAAGAAAATCGGGCTTGTCCTCGTTGCAAAAAATTGTTTTTATTGAAAAACAAAAGGCTCTGCGACCCTATTTCATGAGCAAGAAAAAAGAAATTGAAAAAAACACCACATTTTCTGATTCCAGTTTTATTAGTTATGTAGCACAGTTCTGAAACCTGCGGATCCTATTTAAGTCATTTTCAAAACTAAAAATACATTCTAGTGTTAAAATTGTTCATCTAACAATTCCTATTGATCCTGCCTTTCAATGTCAGGATTTTATTGCTAAATATATTTATGTTTTTCATTTTGAATCTAAATCTCAGCTTTCATTTTTTTATTAGTTTGATGGTTCACTTATTTCGTAAATTTGATCCCAGTTTTGTTCCAAAGCTTGAAGATATTGTTTCACAGATTGGTGAAATTAATTCATCATCTGGAAAGTATTTTTTTTTTTCGCCGAAAAGCTCTTGAAAAAGCAAGTCAGTCGTGTTTCCCAAGCGAAACAAGGTAGAAGTAATCTGATAACTCAAGGCTCTCGTTAGCGTGCAAAAAAATATCCCGGCAGCTTCTTTATTGGCTCTTGATGAAAACAAGCAGCCAGCCAGCCGGATTAATTCGATAATTTTCCTCTCAATAACGCAAAATACACACAATCTGGCAGCCGCGTGTGCTCGCGAAGCTCTGGAGAGAAAAGGAAATAATTCGCCCCGAGCGCTGCCGATCAATCATGGAGCGCAACAAATTAGCCAAAATAATAAATCTCCGCTCGGAAAATTTACACAAATCTGCCCGAGAGTTTCTAATCGCCGCGGGTTTGTTTGTGGTTGTGGCGATGCAATAATGAAACGCTTCGGCCGGATTTTCATGTTTGATCCTTGAGCGCAATCAGCAATCTTGAGATTAATTTGACGAGTGCAAAACCTCGCCTGCGTTTAGTTGAAATTGGGGATTAACAACAAATATATAGATGGAGCTAGAGGGGCGCGTGCTGGTGCGAGAGTGCAAATTTCTGATAATGCATGACGACGAGATTAATTTCTCAGCTTATGGTACTGCTGCTTATCAAGCAATAATTAATTAGTTTAATCCTACAGCACAGCAATGAAATTTAAACACCTAGAAAAGAAACAATTTTTGTATAAAACGGGATAATTTATTAAAATTTTTTTTAAATAGAATAAAAATTTAAAATATATTTATTATTTTTATATAATTTTTTTGATTTAAATTGAACAAAATAAATATTTTTTGTAATTTTTTATATTGATTACATTTAATTTAATTCATATTTATAATTAATGGGATTTAACATGAATTTTATGATAAATAATATTATTTATTAATTGATAAAGCATCAATTGCCATGTTTACAATTAAGTTTTTAAGAAAATATCTTCTTGTTCTCTTTTTGTCATCAATATTCAAGCAGCTTAATGTACTGCAAATTTACATTAAAAAATCACCTAATAACAAAATGTACCTAACAAAAAAAAAAATTAATGCAAATCCCTGTGAATAGGTTTGGATTTGAATTGGATTCTTCATTCAATTAAAAATCAAGTTTTCAATATTGTATTAATCAAAAGTCAGAAAAAAAATAAAGTCACATTTGCTCCTCGTTCGTTTCCCAGAGTTTGACTTTAGCACGCGCGTCTCTCCTCTGCACGTTATCTCCGCTTGCCGATGTTGATGCAAATGAGAGCAAATTGCTCGGCAGGTGCATTCGGTCGCACACAAAAGGACGCGAGGCAAGCAAGGTACATTCGTCTCGTGCACTTTGCATTTCAAATATAATCTGCCGGCGACTGACTGGTGAAATCAAGATGGCAGAGCACAAGAGGCTCGTCGTCGTCGTCGTTCGCTAACTGCTGAAGATTCTTCAGCTCGTTATATCATGGCATGGCCGCGTTTGTGTATATATATGCGTGTGTGTGCGATGGAAAGTCGCTCTCGCTGCCTCATTCCTCCCCAAGGCCCCGATGATGCCTGGCGGAGGCACTCGAGAGAGGCAAAAAGGAAGGCTGTGCTGTTGCACGCTCGTCAAAACCCAAATATTGAAACTCGATTCCCATATTACGCGTGTCTCGGAGGAATTTTAATATTTATTGCTTGTTATTTTTATATGATAAAAAGCGGCGGAGGCAGAGTAAGCCGTTCCAAGGCAGCACCGCACATTTTCCGCGAATAATTTGATTCCTCCTTTCAATATATTACATGTGTGTGCTGCGCTCTCTCGCCTCCCCCGGATGGAGATTTGCGCCCATGTATACCAAACGCACCTGCCTCTTTTGAATAGATTTCATTTTCTCTAATGTACACGCGCCCATGTTTGTTCGCGGCTTTTCTCAATTTGCCACCGCCGCCGCCAAAGAGGTTTTTCCGCGGAAAGCTGAGGATTTGAAATTCTGGAAATAGACCAACCAAATTCACCAAATGCACAGTTTCCTTGTCCGCAATTTCGAGAAATTGTTAATATAGTAATGGTTCAAAACTTGTGAAAACCAATTTTACTGGAAATTATTTTTATTATTTTAACGTTCTGAAATAAATTGTCAGATAATTGAAGCTTTGCTTTCATTGAAATTAAAGATCCTCTCCGGTCAAGTGTTTTGCTCTTTATTCTGAAAGATTGCTAAATTTTGAGTAAATCTTGTGAAAACACTATTTGAAAATTCCAAACCGTTGCGACTCAATAAAAAAAAACCTAAATACGAGTGATTCGCGCGAAAAACGTGTGAGAATTGAGTAGCCAATCAGATCCATCAGTTTTTTCCAAAAACTGCAGGTTTTTGTCACTTGTGGCGCTGCGATCGCTGATTTTGCCAAGTTTTCTGCATCGCCGTGGGGCGATCGCAGCGCCAATGTGACCAAATTCTGTAGTTTTTGGGACAAACTGATGGATCTGATTGGCTACTCAATTCTCACACGTTTTTCGCGCGAATCAAAGGTTTTCTTTTGATTGAGACGCAACGGCTTGGAATTTTCAAATAGTGTTTTCACAAGATATACTCGAAATTTAGGAATCTTTCAGAATAAAGAGCAATACAAATGATTGGAGTGGATCTTTAATAATATATTTATTAATTTTAATCAATAATATTATTTTATTTTTCAAATGAAAGTTTAGCAGATAATTGAGATTTTTGTAACCTCATGGTTTATAAATTTGCAATAAACGAAAATAAAATATTTATTAAAAAATAATTTGATTGATTTTTAACTGATTTTTTTATCCTTCTTTTAAAACGGTTGAATTTTCCCCCTTTATTAACGGTTTTTGTAAACTGTGCACAGAAAAACAGCAACAATAAACAACAATAACAATTTCAAATCTATGGTTTCAACTTTCAGACTAAACTTATTCATTTAAGACGCAAAATTAAAAAATTGAAAGTGCATTATTTTAGGAAAAACCTCACCCTTCCCTTTTACAATTTTGAAATCGGTGGGTCAAACACGGAAACAAAATTTCCGGCCACTCGAAACACAAATTCCGTTTCGATCCGCATCGGAGATTAAAAACAACGCAGGCGCCATTTTTCTTTTTCATACTTCCCGCCGCTCGAATGAAGTTGTCGGACGCACACACACGATACATTATTATTTTGCAAAGTACATGCAGAGTGCACGCGGCGGGGTCGCTCTTTGGCCTTTGTGCAAAGTTATTCGCGTTTTGCACCGACAATGGTGCAGCCGCGCGTCGGAGCATGTCACTCACACTCACTCCCTCGCACACAAAACTCTCGGTCGCTGTTGTGGCCCCGGACGCGTACATATGAAAATTATTCCCCATGCACGTTTTTCCTTTCAATGTTGGCATGGCACACACATGCGAGAGTGCAAATAGGGCAACATGACTCTTTGTCGCTTGCCGAGCGCTTTGGACAAAGTTTCAGGTCATTATGCAGCTATTTTCTCAGGAATTTATATTGCACTTTGAAAATTTTTCTGAATAATACTTAATTTTTAACTTGTCTTTTATTTTCTGTTTCAGGTAAGTGTCAATTTCCTGATCTTGATGTTTGGTTTGGATTTCGGTGAGTAAAAATTGGAGTAGAGGGATTGACAATTTCAAATAGGATATAATGAAAAAGCAAAATTAAATATTGATGGTAATAGTTTATTAAAAATATTAAATAATTAAATAAAAATTATGTTCAAAAACTGTTAAAAGTAATGAATAAATTTACCAAAATTTACATTTGAATTTGAGATTTATAAAATTTAAATTATGCATCAAAAACTCAAATTCAAGTTAGAGCAATTTTTAATTAATTATATTAAATATGTATAATGCTATCGTTCGTATTGAAATAATGTAAAAATTAAAATCAAATTGTTACAAATATTAATTCAAGGATTTAAATTTTTAAATTAATTAAAATTTTATTGTAATTAAATTTTAATTTGTTAAATTTTAAAAATTGAAGAATTGTATTCTGATAAGGTATTTTCAAGAAATTCAATAGAAAACATTGAAAAATTCACGAAAAAAATTAGCACAATAAATTGACACGCAACCAACCATTTGGACTTTCACACAGGAAAACACTTCAAAGACTTTTTTGTATAATTTGTTTTCCTTCTCTGAAATTTTGTCCAATTTTCATCTCGCAAAGTTGGCAACAAAATTTTTCTTCGTCCACGCAGGAAATTAGTTTGCATGCGAACGAATCTTACCGAAAACTTTTTAAATATTTTCTTTCGCAATCAAAGATCAAAAGCGCAGGAAGAAAAGTTTGTTTTTCCCCAGAAAGCGTAAGTTGCTGGTTTTCGGGGAGAGTAATAACAACTCGAACGCACACATAATTATCGGCAAGACGACGTTTCCAGTTCTGCGCCGTCGAAAAGGCAAATGTTTGATCGGAATAAAAACACGGGATGGAAAACAGCAGCCGCGCCTTTTTTTCGGCGCAGCGTCAACATTTTAATAAGAGAGCGAGCGAGCGAGCGAACGGCAAAGACAAACTTTTTCATCAAACTTGGGCTGTTGGCGAAAAGAGTGAGTGCTCGTCTCTCTATAATTATGTCTTGATGCCGTCGGAAATTCGGAGCTAATTATAATGTTGTTTTGCTTTGGAAAAATTGGTGTAATAAAAGAGGAGCGACTCGCCAATGGTGAATTACGCTGGAAACTGGTGCAACGACAGAAATGGATGTTTCCAGAGCAGCTCATTAAAAGTATATCTCGGCGAAAAAAGATGGAAAAGAAAAAGACAAGCTAATGTCGGCGGGGCATTAATTACTAAGCTTGTTAAAGAAAACAACAAACGCGAGTAAAACGAGACACGGCTGCTGCGTATATAATGTGTTATTTGATCCGCGCTGCTCTCGTTGACGCGCGTCTCTGTCTTTTTTATTTGGCAGGTAATTTCAGGCAACTTTGCGTGTGTCTTGGAGAGACTCGAGCAACGTACACTCAACGCACTAATTATCTTCCGAGGCAAAAAAGGCGGAGGGCGAAAACTTTGAAAAAAGAGTCTTACAACTTTTTAAAATAATGTCACTGAGGATATTAAAATGCCTTTTACTCAGTTTTTTTTATCTCCATACTCAACAATTTCAAAAACTTATAGCTTGAGGAGGCAAAATTGTTGTATCAAGTCCATTAGCTTAAAATAAATTGTTATAAAATCGGACATTTCAGGTAAAGAAAACTGGTTACACCATAAAACTAGAAGAATTTTAAATTGTAAAGTAACACTCTACGAGAATTTCATGAAAAATTGAATATCGTTGCAAAGAAAAAATGAAAAAAAAGGACAACTGACCCCAAAAGGCGACCTGCGGACTGCTGGTACTTTAAAAACCCTGGGTTTTGTCATGTCCGAATTAAAACTAAGTGGGAGGAGTTATTAAAAAATTAAAAAATAATATTGGGAGAAGTTAATTTTTATAAGAAAAATTTCAGAAATTAATAAAGCATAGGAATCAGTCAACAGCTTCAAACTGTGACTTTGCCAAAAGTTTCCAGGGCAATATTTTGTATTTTTATCGAAATTAAATTTGATTATGTTCTATTTTTGCTATTTATTGTAGAATTACCAACTGAACGAGAATTTTTAAAAAATTATGTTGAATTTGTAATGTTTTTAAACTAATGTTCACTTATTTACCATGCACAAAGCGTCACTTTAACTGCAGAAACCTGTAGTTTTAATCAAGTCTCTTTGAAGCCATTTTATCAAGTTTGACAATCTGCGCTCCCGAATCAAATCCACTCTCGGCACTTTCGCGTTTCAAACAAGCCCCCGTTGCCTGCTCTTTCGAGTCAAAAGCACCCGGCTGCGCGATTCTAATTTTGACCCATCGTGTTTAGTGTTTCCCAAGTGCGAGCGGGGGACGTGAACATAAAATTTGAATGGCCAAAGTTGGGTGGTGAAACTACACTGAATGTACAAGACTGACAATGGAACTCTCGCCGCTCTTCAGGGGCGTCTCTTGACGCGCGCGAATGCATCTCCTCCCCTAACGCACTCGCGTTTAAATAGGAATAAATAGTGACAAAGCGAATGGATGCTGACGAAGTCACATGCAGAGCAATGCAGAGTCTAGTGTTTTGTTCGCGCAAATTACATCCGCACGGGTGCCTTTGCATTATTCTTTGTTCCTCGACAGAAGCCGCGGTAAACACAATAATGACCGAAAGAATGGAACGTAATTATATATGCAGAGTCCTATTCTTTAATTCAATTCATTTATGGGACTGTGCTAAAATATAGTCAGTATAGAAGCTTTTTTCTTTGGAAATTTCACATCCTTTTTTCCAAATCAATAGTAATAATAATGTATGTTGAAAATTTTTAAGGAACATCAAAAAATTATCATGTAAAGTTTTTGCAAACTAGGGAGCAAAATTTCCAAAAGAAATTTGAAAAAAATTAAAGTGTGCAGTTAATTTTTTTTAATTCTCAGTCCATTATTTCATAATTAATAAAGTCAAAAGCGAGAGGAGTCTACAAATTTATCGTTACACATTTGTTTAATTTAATTTGTTATATACTCGAAGAAAATATACTTTATTTTTATGCCAATTACTTTTATGCTATTTGGAGAAAAAAGCTTAAAAGAAGCTGATCAAATTATTTAGTACTAAAAATAAAAAAAATAAATTGTTAAATTATAATAATTTCATTTTAAAGTTATTCAAAATAATTTAATAATAAGAAATTGTTACCCGGATATTCTTTTTAAATATTAATTTTAATCTAAAATTATTATATCTGTATGATATTCTTTGTACATTGAGGGATGTAAATTTATCGAAACCATTGAAGCCGAAATTTATTTATTTTTTTATTTTTATTTTTTTTTTTATGAAACAGAATCTTTTTTTCAACATCATATTATATTCGTGCGTATCAAGAAAGTCCATTATTTGATTAAATCCTAGGTTGCGAGTCGAGCGACCAAAAAAGCTCGTTTGATCATCCACAGGTACCGGGTTAGGCCTTTCCCCCATCAGGACAGACTGAATTTCGGGCAAATCTGGTCGCTTTTCTCTGAACTCGAAGTCAACAAAACACAAAACAGGTCCCTTGTATGCACACATAGGAATGACAGGAACACGGTCTGCGCCAGGCCAAATCTGCGGATACGTCAGTGTCGCGGCAACGACCCTCTTTCTCCGCTCTCTCGAGTGCATTCGTGTTCCATCTGCGAGGATAAATAGAGTTTCTGTGTCGATTCACATCGGGTTGACAGGGCGGCGGCCGAGGCGAACCGCAATCCAGCCCGACACTCACTCGGAGGATGATAATAAATTTCGGGCCGAGCGAGAGAGAAGAGAAGCAAATGCAAAGCCGAAGAGGTCAACCTGCAAATTGATCGGCTTTAAAAGCGCTCGGGAAATTAAAAGCCGGCCGGTCTCTCGGTATTTTTTTATCCGAGTGGCAACAGATGGCGACGAGCAAAAGCCGATGCTTTTACGGCGGTGCGCGCGTAATGGCGAGGCCATTAGTAGCTGCTCTCTCGGTTTATATATTTTGTTGACACGGGGATTAGCGCGGCAAGATTTACCTCGGCCCATTATTGAGTGAGAGTGACATGCAAATGTACACTTATTGCATTTGTCCGGCCAAGATAATAAATATGCACGCGTGGCCAGCAAACCCGGAGGGCTTTTCTCCGAGATAAGGTAATGGGACCGGACGCGACGGCCTAATCTGGTTTGCAGCACCAAAAATGCCTGCCTTCATTTAGAGTGGCTCATGGGAAAGGGTTGCGACCCTGGACCTTGCACTAATGGCAACAACAACACTTCCATTTACATGGTTTTGGAAAAAAATTAATTTTATTTTTAATTACATAAAAGTTGGCACTCAAGATGATTAAAATTGTCACATTTTGTCCTTGCAAAACGAGGAAAAGCCTTTTCCATCTCCATTTTTATTAATTTTTCCATTAAAAATGACATCATTATAATTTTGAACTTAATTTTTCTAACAAAACTCTGGTTTTTGCAACTGAAATTCACCAAAATTTTAAAATAAGAAAATTTTCATGAAAAAAATAATTTAAAAAAGGTTATCAAAACAGCGCTAATACCTAGTTTTTGTCACAGCCCGATATTTTATGTTAATTTGAAGAATATAAGCATTAAAATTAATTAATTAATTAATTTTTCTTATTTAACAGATATTGAATGGGACATAAGTGCCAAAAATGCCATGGAACCAAATTTAAAAAACAAAATACTCATTAATTTTTATTCAGGATTTAATGTTAGTTCTTCTTCTGTCTTGATGGAAAATCAGTTGGCACCAAGAGTCAATATTTATTACCTAATCGATTTGGCACCGTTCCCGGCCACCGCGCGCCCTCCTCTGCATCAAATCGAGACTCTTGGCATTCGCATTTTCGTATATCTCGCGTGCGTCGTCCCCGGCCGTAGCAACATGTGGTAGATTAGCGTATAATGAGTAACTTGTCCCAGCAACAGGTCTTGACAGGACACATTATTTTTTATTCGCGAAACAGCATTACAGCACCCTCCGTTCCGTGGCTGTATCCAAATCCACAGAAAAAAAAGAAGAAAATTGAATTTAGTTTATTGACACGATATAATCAAAATTTGAGCAAATCTATGAACTAACTGATAATAATCGTAGCTTTTGAATTTGAAAAATAAATTTTTTTATCTTTTGCAATTTTTATTTTATAGATGAAATCAGTGTAATCAGAAATCAGAATACGTGACACGATATAACCAGTAAATCTAGAATCAGAAGAGATATTTTTCTATCTACAATTATCTGAACATGTCAATTGTTGACCAAGTGTGACAATAATAAAATTTATATCTTGCAAATATAACTTTTGAGTAATTTATTATAACCAAAACAAAACTTGGAAAAATAAACATCAATATAATTAAAAAATAAATTTCAAATTCATATTTTTAATAAAAAAAAGTTTAGTAATTAATTATTATAGAAAATTAATTCGTATTTTAAGTTTCAAGAATTTAAAAAAATTAAGATAGCGTTTAAAGTTATTTTAACTATATTTACACTAGTTTTAGTTATAATTATTCACATTTTCTTTTCCTAATATTATATTTTTAATTCAATTCAAAATATTTCTGTTTAATTAATGTTGGCGGCGTGCTTATGTCACTCCCCATAGCAATATTGATGTTAGAAATGTTCTCTTCCGCATGAGATTGAAATTATAATAACCACCATTATTTCAAGTAATTAACAAACATTAAGTGCAGAGTAACATAAACATACAGGTTTTGCACGCGCACATACTTGTGTTTGAACTATAATAATAAAGCTATTTGCGCCGAGTTGATTTAGCTGAATATTGCGGTCCATTGTTCCAGCACATTCGATTATTCCGCACGCCTTGAGCTCTACTAGCTCTTTTTGTGCGTTTAATTACGCGCCAAAATTGCGCTCCATTATTTCTCTCTCTTTGACATGCTAATCAAACTCGGTCGCAGCAACATTTTTGCATCACATCCGAATAAAAATAAAAATCGCCTGTCTAGACGATTTCCAAAACCAAAGGGCAAATCAAATCAAGCCGTCAGAAGATTTTTTGCTGATACCTGTGTATAGTTTAATTAAAAAGCGCCCGTTTTAGCTCAAAGGCCCCGTCTGCGGCACATTTGAAATGCTTCAAATGCGCGGTGCCATTTTCCGCTCCGATAATTATCGTGCAAATAAAACGAATTTCCACCTGCCCGGGCGTCTGCAGACAAAAGTTACTATGGTGATTCGGGCGGTGGCTAATTTGTGCGCTGGAAATTATTTCTGGAGTGCAGCCCCCGGCCGAGAGGATTACACCTGTCGCCCGTGGAAACGTCCGTGTGATTGGTGCGCCGCGTGCGTTTTGTTGTGCGGCGGCGAGTGGGTGCCGCGCTTTTTCACCGCCGCCGACACGTTTTATTGGCAGGCTTGTTTGCTCTGCGAAAATTCCCGACTAATTAGCGTGGCAAAGTGAGTGCGCCGATATAATGTGCAAAAGCTGCTGCTCTTCTCTCCTCCAAGGCAGCAGACACGCGAAAGTCAATCATTTTAATGAGCTCATGCGAGCAGCCCGAAGGAGGCTTAGGCCATTTTATTTTCAGGGCTTACGTGCATGTAGAGCGCGGGGGCAATAATGTAAGGATTACGCCTTCTGCCGGCGCCGGAATCAAAGCCGAGCGAGAGAAGAGAGATAATGGCTCTCGCTCCCCTTTCCGAGAGTGCGGCGGCCGAGCTGTCTTTGTGTTGCATATAAAAGCTCCGACTGTTCGCCAGCTGCACACGGGGATCATTTTCCGCGAAAAGCCGCCTTAATTAGGCGCGTGACCTACTCAAAGAAACGAACTTGCATTCGGCTCTTGATCAACGAGCTCAAAAAGCAGCTCTCACGGATTGTTCGTGGAATAATTATTAAGTCTTAAAGATCTGAATTTGCTTGATGGGAAATGTCTTTGAATTTGTGATAGTCACTATGATATTGTTGTGGTTTCAAGAAAGCTTGTAAAATTCAGGAAGAAATTTTCTATCTTCACAAAAGGAAAATACTCAGATTTGCATTAAATAATATCCTTAACTTTTTGTTTATAATTTTTCACTAACTTTCATCAAGCCTTCAATAAACAAGTTGAATTTTTAATTTTAATTTGAGTAATGTTCATGATTATATAAATAATTTAAGTTCTTCATGTACAGCTTGCTTCTTAAACAAACCATTTCTACATTTTTAATTTGATTAAATTTATTCTTTTAGGATTCAGATCACAAGAAAGAAATCATTTTTCCTAATAAAACGTTGTTTGACACTGACAAAGTGCAGCAACTAAAAACAAACTCTCGTTTTTTTTTTTGTATATCTAATTTAAATTATTATATAAGTAATTTCAGAGAAAACAATTTTTGTAATCTAAATATTAACATGCTAAAAAAACTTCAATCATAATCGCTGCCAGATGACCACATCTGCTCAGTTTATTTAAATAACCTCAGTGGAAACAAATTTAACACAAGCATTATTTATTGAAATCATATTTTATGTAATATCAGTGATTTTATTTGATTGGTGGAAAACATTCAAAGCGATATATTTTTCTTGTCATCTAGAAAGTAAATATGTAAAATAATTAAAATAAATGATAAAATAAATAATGATAATTAATAAACTTATGTTTGAAATACATTTAAATGATTGTTAATTAAAGAGATTATTAAAAAATACTTTTTGAATATTAAACTTAATATTTTGTAAGTTCAACAAAGAAAAGTTAAAGCTTAACATTTTAACTATACCTTTTAATTACATTTATTTTCGCCGCGCCTTTTCCTTTTAAGCAAAGCAACAAAATCTTGATAATTATCCAAGTGGGAATTTGAAAATTTTCCAAAATATTTTCCCAGCTTTTTTATGACAGTCTGCTTTTGCATCGTCTCATAATTTCTCTCTTTTTGAGGGATCCAAGTTCAGAAGTGAGTTGGTACGAAATTTGTCTCCGAGCTGCAAGTTGTCACTCGAGCAAATTCGTTTAGGCCCAGATAGCGAATCCTCTCAAGCCCGTGCACCGCACCTTGGGACGTAAAAAATTGAATTTGCAAAATTCATCCGGCAGCGCTGCATTAATTTTCAGCGCTCGAGAAATTACCATCATTAATCACAATTTTTAAGCGAGCCAGATTTTTATCCCGTTCGCGCGCGCATTATTACATTACACGGCAGAAGGAGAAAAGTCATGAATCTCGGCTCGTTACGCATATATAATTTGGCCGAGGCGTGTATAGAGTGCAGCGGCGGCTGACAGGTGATAAGTTGGCCGCCGCTCGTCCGCGTGGCAGCTCTGATTACGCGGGCCGGGCGTTCTGTCTCTCGCTCTCCGATATAAATTACCGGCGGGCGCAGGGATGATGCAAATTCAGCGACGGAGAAACGAAAAATTGAAAGGGAATCTCGAGTTTCCTCGGCTTACTGCCCCGCTGCTGGCTGATGCACGTCACGTAATCAATCACACTCGAGTTGCAGCGAAAATTGGAACCGGCTGCTGAAAAATGGCGGAAAAAACATCAAGAGTCGGAGAA
The DNA here is from genome assembly GCF_031216515.1 of Neocloeon triangulifer. Lineage (NCBI taxonomy): Eukaryota > Metazoa > Arthropoda > Insecta > Ephemeroptera > Baetidae > Neocloeon > Neocloeon triangulifer. Next base: position 578,454 of record NW_026775545.1, read on the forward strand.
ACGCGCGCCACCGGATAACTCTCGCGTGATATTGAGTGATAAAAAAGGCGGAAAACGAATATATATGTGTGTATGTATTTCTGATTAGAAAAAAAAAACGAGATCTGTGCTGATGGAAAAGGTGGATTTGGATTTGATCCTGTTTTAATCAATCTTGTGATGTTGTGGAATATGCTTCTGGGAAAATTAGAGATCAGGTGAACATGTAATTGCAGAGATTTTTATCGAAACAGAAAATTCTAAATTTATTAATTCTGATCTTGATTAAAAACTGTGTTGATTGAGAATGATTTAGTATGTAATTCATGACTAATGCTCTAATCCTAACATTTTTAGTAAAAAGAACTAAATTTTTTAGTTGTGGTAGAATTTCAGTATCGAGATGATTTTAATTTTAAGTCGGCTTTGCCTTGATGGGTTTTGTGAGTTGTTTATTTTCTATGAAAAATTAATTATATCCTGCTCTACATATTTCGGCTGCGGGCTGAAATTATTTTACAAAAATTAGTAAATAATTTAATTTATTGTAAAAGTATTTTAATCAAATAATCAACTTTTTTTAAAATTTCTAATAAGTTCCATTGTAAATGTTTAGTAGAATTTGTTTGTTGCAAAAAAATTGTAGCTACGGAAAAGAAATTTTCTAAAATATCTGATTATTTCGTGAAAACTTTTTTCTAAAATCAATTTATATTCTATTTTTTTTATTGTCAAAATAATTTCACAGCTCATTAATTACGCAGCCCCCAGCTGTAACATGAAGAGCAGGATATTGTTTTTTCTTAAACAACTCACAAAACTCATCGAGAAAAATCCGACTTTAAATTCAATTCACCATGAATTTTGGTGATTGGGAAATTAAAATAAAAAAATTAGGACTCTTTACTAAATATATTAAATAATTCAATTATTGAATGAAATGAGAGGAATTATTAGCTAATTCAGCATACTTGAATGCATCTTGATATATCTTGATGAAAAATTGTGATGATTGAGAATTATTTAGTATGTAATTTATGACTTAACCTCTAATTCTCATATTTAAAAGAAAAAAAAACATCAAAATTATGATGAATGCGAAATAATAATTAATAATTTGGGGCCAAATCTCTATTATTTATATTTTTTTCTTTAAAATCTAATGAAATAGTGAAAATTATTAACTAATTTAAGAAGATATAATTTTGTGTTGGCACAATTGTGGTATATTATTTGATTACTCAAGCGTGCAAATTTCTGAGAACTGAAAATTCTATGTATTGCGATTGAATCAACCATGTTGGTTTTCCTGTTGATATTTTATTCCACCTTTTACTGAGAAGAAACTAATTTGATCCGCAATATCGTGTGCGACATTTCCCTCTCACTTCCGGTGCAAACTGTTTGTGCTGTTGTCGCATTGAAGTATATAAAGTTGCCGGAATTCGTGCAGCAGATGTGGGCAAAGAGCCGCAAATTTGGTCGGCGCAACATCGAAATTTCGTGTCTCGGGCCGCGTGCAAAGTACACAACGGGCGGGCTGGCGCGGGCGAAATGAGTTTGGAACGGCGAGGCACTCTCTGCGCGCTCACTCAATATAGGGCTGCACCAAAAGGAAGGAACTATCAAAGACATCTGACAGGTCATTTTCCGGACTTGCACCCCGAGCGAGCGAGCGGCCCGGCGCCCACCCACCGAGGAAAGAGAAAAAAAAAAGAGACACTTACTTTCTCCTTTTGCAAAAGCCAAAAACCAGCAGCTTTGAATAAATACACAAAAATCCCCGCCTACGAACAATCCAGAGCCGATTTTTTTTCGGCTCACCAAGTGAAAATATAAATTTTTTGCAGGCAAACTGCCGGCGCTTGCGATTACGATTATATGAACGCGCGTTCTAATGTGCTGCAAAAAGTTTGGCGCACTTTTTGCGACGCGCCCCTCTTCTCAACCGACGACGACGACTTTTTAATATACACACGAAACTTTTTCGCTGCAGCATCAAATGGAAATTGTATTCCTAACTGACTCGACTGCCGAGCGACTAACGAGAGAACATTATAATATTTCTCAGGCGCGCGCGTCACACAGCGAGACACGTTTCCCTTCTTAGCTGGAAAAATGAAAATGCCACATGTCACTCTCCTTCCCCTGCCCGAAATTCAGCTCGTTTTTCCGCTCATTTAGATAATAATAACCCTCCTTTATATATATAAATTCATCCAAATTTATACCGTCGGGTTGACAGTAACAAATCGCTTTCTAATGTCCCCTCCGCCGACACCGGAGAGTGTATTTTGTTGCATAAAGTACAGGTGACGTTTGTAGCATCGCATCGATATTGCTCTTTTCAAACAACTTTTCTCTATTCATTCGAGTAGAATTCTCTTTGGTTTCCGCGCGGAAAGCTGTGCAATAATTCAATTTGCCGTCGGCGGCGGCGCAAGGTCGAAATTAAATTTGAACAAGAAGGCTCATTTTCGCAAATTGCGTTCGCGGTGGGTGGCGAACGAGTCATTAATCTTCATTTCGAGAATCATAATTTCCCTCAGCTATACTATATACTATGGCTGCGGAGAGAAAGACGTACAGATGTTGCCCTCGTCGATTATTGCGCGCTGCTAATTTCACAGGCGTGCGGTGTCCGAGGCGGAAAGCCACATTTGCGTGCAACAAGAGATTGTTGCATATTATAAAGGGTGCGAGCGTGAAACCAGAAACTGCGTAGTTGTAATTTTCAATTATAAAAGCTCTTGCAGGAAATTAATAATTAAATTTTAAGCCGCCACAATTTGGCAGGTTTTTTACAGGAGTAAATTGAGTATTTATACAAAATTGAGGTCTATGGAAAGATTGTATTTATTTTCTGGCTTTTTTCGACTTTTACTGAATGCGTTTGTTAAGTCATTTGTTGTTTATTAGATGAAGAAAATAACGATTAAAATAATAATAAAAAAGCTATCAAATGCATTGCCGAATTTGAATTCAAAATTTAAACCAATAAGTCCCTATTTTGTCTAAGAAAAAAAAATTGCAATTGAAAAAAGAGATTAGAACCGAGGCTAAATGCAGCGGATGAGGTTTTTTTGATCTCGAGAGTTTTAGTAAAATTCTTGCTATAGTGGTTTTGCCATTTTGTACAACAATTCCATTTCTTTTCAAATAAATTGTTTTCAACGATTAAACATTAAATGTAAGCAATGTGATGTAACAATTGGGACAAATAATAAAAAATAAACATATATTAAAATTTGACTAACAAAATTTATCTAACAACCAATTTCATGGGCAAACGTGCTGCTTGCTGACTAAAGATCACCTCTCTCTATCAATCTGTCAATATGAGTTTTAAAAGTTATCCAAATTTTTGCTAACAAAGTGGTTTTTTTTTTAATTTCTGATTTGTTTGTATTTTTTCTTGCTCATGAAATAGGGGTGACGTCCATGAACTGGTAGAGCAGATTGTTTTTTTAAAATAAAATCAATTTTACAACAAGGGCAGAGCCCGTTTTCTTCACTTACGTGATCTTCTTAAATAAATAAATCTACTTTTTTTATCCAAAAAACTGAAGCTCAACAGTTTTTGCCATCTGCCGCCCTTTGTCTGTAGCAATCAAAGTTGGCAGTTCGGAATTCGCCAATTATACACATGAACAGCGTCGGGGGCGGAAACTTGACAACAAGCGCGGCCGAAAAGTTTGTTTCGTGTCCGTGTCTGTGTTGGTCTCATTACGCGAGCGCTAATGAAGCAATACAAAGGCCGAGAGGGCTGCTGATTGCACCGGACTAATTAAAATTCACGCTGCGCCCTTCGTCGCCAAGTTGCGCCGGTGGCGGCGAGATGTGCATTCATTGGCCTATTTCCGCCGCGTAGCTCATCAAGTACAATGGAACGTGACACTTATTGCCATTAAAACGGAGTCATATTAAGCAGCAGAGCGAATGTACGACGGGCGCAATTACATACAACACGCTCTCGCGGACGGCGAACGGGGCCGCGCACACGATATAATATCTTGTAGAGGAAGGAAGGACTACTCGAGGCGCATAAATTGCTGCTTAACATGACACCCTAATGATGATGAGGGCGCTTGTTGCGCGCTCTCGTCTCTTCTTTTATTGCTCAAGACGCCCCGGTTTCAATTACTTTAATTGGGGGGTTCGTTTTGTTTGCCTACCTGCGCGCACGTCTCTTTCCCTCTCTCAAATTGATCGGGCCCTTGTTTGTTTTGTTTTTCTGCAGCACTCAGAAAGCGCAAAGGGCTTCTAATTGGCTCCTTGAATTTGGAGGATTTTTTGCATTCTCAGAAATTTTCGACGAAAATTCAAATATTTTTGATTGAAAAGTGATACCACTTCAAGTCTCGATAATGGATGTTTTCGTTTCCTTGAAAAATAAGAAAATCAAATTTAATGCTATTTATAGTGAAGTCTACAAAGAGCTTTTTTCATTTAAAAGAAATTGGAGATGTTGAATATTAAAAAAAGGAAATTCAGAATTTTTGGTAAATGAAAAACATATTAATTAGTTTATTTTTGTGTGTGTATGTATTGATGGAATGCCATACACGTGCAACAAGCTAAAAAATCACTAAATATGAGGCAAAATCAGCTATTAATTTTTTTCTCAGATTCTTCTTGTGAATTTAATTTTTTACAGCGCAGTCCTTGATACAACACAAAATTACATCTTTTCAGCAGAATTTACAAACACAAAAAATGGCGCACTTTTAATTGTATCATATTTATTTATTCATATTTTCTTATTATATAAATTATATGTAACTAATTTATAATTAATTTATTTTTATTGCAAGTTAATAATAATTATCATTTTTTTAAGAATTAAATAAATTAATAACTACAAATATTTTTCATTTGCTTCTGGAAAAGAAGGCTAATTACAATTCTGGCAAGACTGAGTATTAAATTTTAAATTATATATGCAACCAATGCCCCACTTATTTTATGCATTATTATATTTACTGATTAATTCTTGATCATTAAGGGTAGAAGTGCTGGTTATTATGAGATATTTTTCAATATTCAATTAAGAATTCTTTGATATTCAATTATTCATAAAAGAATTCATCAATAATTATTATCCATGTGCAAGAAATAAAAGTATTGTAATTACTTCCATGGAATCCATGGGTGTGTTAAATGAAATAATATAATTATTTTAATTGTTGAATTTTATTTTTCAACAACTTAATGATATTTTATTAGACTTAAATTCTCATGTGTGGAAAATGAATAAACAAAACGCAGAATTTATTGTACAAAAATTAATTTATATTGATGCGTGAATTAATTATTGCGTGTCCATCATCGTATTAAAAACAGATAACTTCCTATCAATAAAGCTTCTTCTTTATGAAAACTTTCATGTTAAGTAGATTACAAGTCAGTTCTCGAGGGGCGAAACTTCATCATTTCCTTTACAAGTCCAAGCAAAACTGCGATTTCCATCAGCATCTCTAGCGTGATCGCGTTAAAACGCACCATCGCATTAAAAAAGCAGAGAGCGGCAGGAAGGAGGAAGTACTCGGCATCATTTTTTTTTGCTTTTTTATGCTTGGAGCAACTTTGTGCCTGGCGTATAATTAAGTTTGGAATCACCTTGCAGGCAGCGCGAGCAAAGTTTGCCCGAAGACGGGTGAGAGGTGCAAAACGCGGGTCGGCCCTCTCTCGGCCGGTTATAAACTATCATTAAGTGTCGATGCGGAGTCGCAGTGTCGCGCGCGCTCGAAAACAACTGCCGCCTCCGAAGACGCCGCCAGGCAAACTTTGCCAGGCAGAAAGCATTCAGCCGTGTAATTGGCAAATTATCGAACTTTTGAAACTTGATATTCGATGTGACAAGTCGGCCCGAGAGAAGCTCTCGCTCGCTCGCTCGCGCCCGATTGCAGCACGCTTGATCTGCGAATTCGGCACATTCGGTTAATTGGCGCGGAGAGCAAATCAAAGTCAAGTGAGAAACCCGTCATGCACGCACGAAACGACGTGATACGCTTCGCTCAAGCAAGGCGATGCGCTAAAATTAGCTAAAATTACACCGTCCGTTGATTTCATTTTTCGAAATCAAGCCAAGTGAAGCCAAAGATTGTTGCAATCAACCGGTAAATATCAAATGACGTTATTATTAGTAACTGTTATGTAAAGTTTGTCTGTTTCAGAATCAAAAATAAATGCTGCGTTACAATAAAAGCAAATGACAATAACCATTAATACTTTTTTTAAATATATATAATTGTGTAATTTATTTCTTTATTTATTATATTTAAGGTTTTTTTATTATTTAAATTAAATTTTTAACTTAATTTGCTCGTCGTTTGTTTTTGGAATATTAAAACTAAATTTAATGCGAAACGCGTGAAATGTTTTCAAGAGTGTTATTTCAATTATTCTAGATAAAGTATAATATTTTTCAAAACGGTAGGACGGAATGAAAAACATAATAAATTATATTCGTAATCTCAGGATCTGTGCTTTTCTACCAATTAATTAAAAGGCTAAATAGGCACTAATATAAAAATATAATTTAATTAAATTTTTATTAAATATATAATTTCTATCGGTTTCACTTATTGTTTTTCCTTGATGGGTTATGCAAGTTTGTTATTGTTAAAGAAAATAATCCTCCTCTGCATGTTTTGCCTGCGGGCTGCAGCCACGATTTATTAGATGTGAAATCGTTTTGACAAAAATTAGTACAAAAATCGATTTCTTAAAATTTCTTTCTTTCGAATTAACATTTTTTTTCTTAAACGATAAAAAAAAAACTCACGAAACCCATCGAGGAAAAGCCGATTTTAAATTCAAATCACCATGAATCAAACCTCGTTCGTGAAATTCTAAAAAATACAAAAAGTTAAGTTATTAAATTAGCTAATTTTAATGTATAAAAGTGATTCTTCATGAAGCAAAATATTCGAAATTGCAACGTGAATTAAACACAGTTTTCTAAAAAAATCTAATTGTAGCTCAAAGGAAAAATAATTTTTTATTTCAATTCTAAATGCTACATCAAGTTATAAAAATTAAGAGGAATTTATACTAAGTAAAACGGTGACTGAAGAGACTAGCAATTTAATTGCACACCTCCGGGCAAAAAGCGATGCAACAGAATCCGAGGCAGTGAATGCATCGGTAATTACTCGGCTCTGATAAATAGCTTTGCAGCATTGCTTCTCAGCGCTAATCTAAAAGTTCAAAGATTAAAGAGAGAGGCTCTGTGTGTCACTCGGCTCCGTACCTTGGAGTAATTATCGGGCCAAGTCGAAGCGACGCGCACAGAGAGCAGAGGGCTTTGTGTTTGTACAAGTAGCAACGACGTAGACATTGAACGTGTGTGCATCAAACTCTGAAAGCCGGCTCTGGAACACACGCCAACTCTGTTACAAAGACACCCTTTGACGGCGCCGAGCATTTTCCAATAATTAGGTGTGCCTCCTTCATTCTCCCACGGAACAGTTGAAAGTTGAAAATCGGAAAACAAGAGCAATTTGCAGAAGTTTTTGAACTTATGCTAAGAGATATTAAAAAATAATAACCGACAATTTATATCAGTCACTAGAGTAATTCTCAACAAGGCTATTTACTATTTAAATAAGTTAAGATGTTTTTTTTAATAAAGAAGATTTAATAATGATTGAGGATTAATATTTTTTAAGGGTCAGGCCAAGACAGAGTCTTGTCGGCCTGTGCCCTTTTATGGTGATTTAGAAGGCACCACTCAATTTTATTTTTGGTTAATCTTTATTCGAAATCAAAAGCATCAGTTAATACGACGGAATGGTAGTATTTGAGTTTAAAATCGACTTTTCCTCAATAGTTTTTAATGTCTCTTGTGATTTTTACTGTGAAACAATAAACAACCCAAAAAACCCATCAAGGAAAAACTGATTTTAAATTCAGACACCATGAATTTTAAAGCCAGATAGGAACACTTTCCTGACATTCTAATTCAAAAAGAAATTTCATTTTGAAACATTTATTTTTTTAATAAACTGCAAAAGTGGTAAAATAGTTAGGGATGGACGCAGTTAGTGCTTCTTGAGGTATGAAATAAGCCAACTTCTTTAACATCTTTTGTCCATTTTCAGACAAAATTATTGACATTTTACTGAAAAAAACTTATCAAACTTCTTTCAAATGAGTTTCAAAAGTGGTTTTACCACATTTTTAATTTGGGTGATCTAGCAGACGTCTTTGCTGTTTCAAATTATTATTATATTTTTATTTTAGTGTTGGCTGACGTAAAAAGAGAATATTTACAATGAATTTACACTTTGTGGGACATTAAAAGTACAATTAACTGGTAATTAGTCAAATAGGTAATTTTCTCTAAGTTTTTTCTTAATTTGAAAGTCAACATATTAGAATAAAAAAGTTGATTTGTCGTATTTAAACTATAATTTGATCTTGTCTTTGCTTGTGGCCAAGTTGGTGCTAATGAATCAATAATGCAAAGCTCCACCTGCCGATAATCAGCGTGCGTGTGAGGTGAGACTATGAAGGCATACCGCGATCTATTACACTTTGCTCGCGCCCTTCCTTATAGACTTTGGCTTCGTGTTCTTCGCCGGCGGCGCAAAACGTAATTACACGTACGCGTATCTTTTGAAATCGAGCCCCGGCGCTCTACCTGCCGCACTGCCTCCGAAAGTCGGCAAAAATGCGCATCAGAGAGTTAATTAAACTTTGCCTCGGCTATATTTGGATTTGGCCGCATCTAGAGCGCGAGAGCTCACTTGGGGCGGTTGTGAGCGAGTGAGGGATGTGAATACATTTGAGCCTCCGAGGGAGATTGGGAAATGCAACGTGAGGATGTAACATAGATGAGAATTTCAGATTTAATTGGATTTGCTTTGGCTCGGGCATATTTCTCTGTTGGTTTGTCTTGTAATTAAAGATGAATACGGAAAATGGAGAGTTTTAAAATATGATAGATGAATAATGACTCATTTTTAATGACAGTACAAAATGCGTTATAACAATTGGTTAAAGAAACTACAACAATAGAAATATATTTTTAAAGCAATTAATGACATTTTATTTTATGCTTTAACGTGATAAATAAAATAGTTAAAAAAAAGTTAAATAAAATTAATATTTAACTTGTAATAAATTTATATATAATATTATTTTTTTTAATATTATTTTCATTTTAATTTAAAAAGTTTTGTTTTTTAATTGATTAACTTTTGTTCCATTCATTTTTACGGTAAGGAAAATAATGCATTTTTTACAATCTTATTAATAATATACTTAGCAATTTAATTCTAGCTCATGGCAAATTATATTTGTTTTCTCCAAGCTGGGAACAGCATTCAGAGCTTGTGTTCGTATCCTTATGTCTATATTGAATTAAATTTATTGTTTTAATGAAAACCTATGAATGCTGAACATGAAATATTATGAACGTCAGAAATTGTGAGAGAAACGGCCAGTTTATTATGCTGACTAATAAGTGGAAAATCTGAACTTTCCGTGCCTCTTGACTGCATAGGACCCCTTTTTTTAAATTGTTGCTGATATTAAACAAGAAGATACGAGTCAAGAGCGAGTCTGGCATTCCACCGACGAAAATTAACCCCTCTCAACCCCTGGCATTCTCTCCGGCTTATGCAAGCGGCGTCCAGGCTCGAGTGCCACACCGGTCCGTTCGCCCACTCGTCGTCGCACAAAAGGTGCGGCGGTCATCGAGGAATTTGTTAATAAAAGGGGCTCTCTCTCTCTCTATTTCTCTTTGGCTGCGGCGACGACGACCAGGACAATATATCTCATTATTAATAAACAAACAAATAAATAAATAAATAAATTCGCTCGGACGGCAGAAGAATGAATCGGGGGGTTGGTGTCCGTGCGCAGAAGCGCCGCAGCGGTGCCACGACTGGCCTGGGTGCACCGTGCAGGCCACGCCCCCCACCTGTGACGTCAGCGGTGCTCTATGGGTGCGGGAACGGCGTGGCCGCGGCACGTGGCGCGGCCGCCAGGTGGCTCGCGTGCGCCCGGCGGAGTTCTCCGAAGCGCGCGCCGCCGTACAAGCGCACCCCATCGAGAGCCGCGGCCGCCGACCGCGTCATTCGTGCCACGACCACCCTCTAGGCAGCCAGCAGCACCCGGCCAGCTCTCCCTCGCCGCCAACTATCTGTTGCACAAACTCTGAAACACGAACGCGCGTTTCCCTCGCTTCTTTCCCGAGATTTGATATATATTTATTGTATCTCGATCGCAGAAAGAACCGGAAAGCACATTTTAAATTCAGATATTCTGGCGCGAGCGCTTCTCTATGAGCCACGAACTCGTCAGGTATAGTTCGATGTTGGTTGTTCGGCTTTTGATGTTCAATGTTATTTCAGAACAAGGCTTTTCCACTTTCCAGAATAAAGAAAACGAAAAGCTGAACGGATCTGGAAGGCGCTTTCAATTCCTTCCACATCCGTCTGACTATGACAAATGACTGTTGTTGGTGTTTTATTATCAAACTCGATGTTTTTTGGTGTGCTTAAAACTTGATATTGTCTCCGGGGTTTGCTTCATTAATCAAGCAAACCTTGAGCAAATCGGTCTGATGGATTTTCGATGAAATCTCGCTGATAAATAACAAGAGTAATAAAAGTGTCTGGCTCACGAAAGAAGAAAGAATGAAAAAGCGTAATGGCTTGAGGAATAGATTCATCACTGCCTGACTCGCTCCTTCGTTCTTTCTCTTTTAAGTAAGTAAGACACGTCGGTGCACGCACGAGTTGCATCAACCTTGGGCCGGCCATTTGTTATTTTGTGCGAGGAGCGCGAAAATCGATAGAGTGGCCCCGAAAATAAAGGAGCAGCCCGCGGCTCATTAACTTAAAATATCGCCGCTTTACAACCGGTACTTTATCTCCGCGTAAAAACCCCTGAGAGACAAGGGCCGAGTTCTTAAAAAGAGCGTAAAACTTTCAATTTTACTGCCGGATATTGTGTTTTACGTCGACCGATTTGCACCTAAATTACAGACATGGAGGAGTTGGCGATTAGACGGAGAAATAATCGATACACCTCGTCAACCCTCGTCAAGCATCAGGAACTTTGTTTGAGCGAGGGATGTTTTAGTATGTAGAATATTGATGTTATTTTGAACCTAGGGAAAGATCTCGCTGTTAGGCCAATTGATGTTGCTTTTTTGTAACAGAAATTCATTTATTGAATCGTGAAATTTTCAAATGCCTCTGAAATTTATATGTAAGTTTTCACTCCACGGATAAGAATAATTATTATTATTGTTATTTAATAATCATTTGGAAAAATTATTCATGATGATTGAAAGTTCAAGCCATATTCCAATTTAAATTTTCCTAATTTTTCAATAAAAATATACCAACCAATTCCTACTGAATCCGTGAAAATCGTGTAGATATTTCTATGAAATTTAATTCAAAACTCATGCAATGAGATTTTAGCTAATATTTTGTTTGCATTTGTATTAAAAATTAAACTTTTATAGAATCTGAAGTTTTAAAGCAACCAAGATAAAATTGTGACGAAAATGGTTAGAATTATCATTTTCTATAGAATGTGTTAAGAAATGTAAAATAAAAACTAAAGTTTCAAAAAGAAATCCAAACTTTTTAGACTTCGGGAATGAACCAAATAAAGGTTGTATTTAAAGTAAGCGACCCACTTTCATCACCACCCAAGAGAGCATTTTGCCCATTTTGAAAGGAGCGAGGCGCCTGGCGAATTCCCCTCGCCGGCCGCCAAGTGCAAATTTCTCGTGCAAACACACATTCGTCTCCCCATTCTCGTTGCCACCTTTCTTTCCTTCTTTTTCTTCTAACGTGTCCTTGGAGAGGGCGCACCCTCTGCCAAGTGACGACATCCCCCGGCAGCTTGCGACCCCCGAATGTTAGTCGCACCTTGTCGAGCTGGCGTGCATCATCTGCTCTTTCGCTCTCTCCAGCTTGTCTCTTCTCTCTCTCCTCGCTCTCTCAGCCGCAGGTTTGTTTCGCGAGCAAAACGTCTGCCTGATTTGATGTGTTGTGTGTCTGTTGGTGTTGATTTGTGTGCTCGTTCGCGGCGTGCGTTGTTTGCAGAAATCAAAATGGCTGCCACCGCGGTGCCGAGCGCACCAAACACTCGCGGTTTACACTCAAATAATTAGTTAAAATTTACCTCATTATTCAAGCTAAGAATATAATATTTTCTAAATTACATCAAGTATTTCAAATTTTGAATAAAAGTAAAAGATTTATGAAGGATTTTTGTAAGTTTTTAAATAAGAAAAAACTTTATTTCTATAGAAGATTTTAACTGAAATTTAATGTTTATGCAACTTGCCGCACTTATGTGATGCACGGGTTGCATATCTTACAATTTATTTTCTTGTTTTCCACCAAGCCTTTGGTAATTTCAATCAAAGCAAGAAGCATTTTTCTCTTCTCCGGTCTCAGTTCTTTATATAATTTTAGAATAATTTACTGGAATCGCCCGATTTAGCGTGAAACTGGCGTGTTTTGGGCCGCCAGAGTAACTCGGTGCAGCATCGCGAGGGCGAAAAGGGCGAAATCATGTGGCCGTGCTGCACGTAGCCGCCCGCAATGTGGGTCAAAAGCACCAATGACGTCACTGGGAGCCGCCCATCTAAAACATGCTCCTCCAATAACAGACTGGCTTTTGCCACTTGTAAAGACCTATAAACGCGGCTCGTACGCTCGCAATCTCCACCCATTACATCAAAGTCGGCCGAAAATATGTTTAATTTCCACTCGCGCCGATCGGCCGCTCGTTAGGCGCGGATTTGACTCGTTACGCCACGAAAAACGGCGCGGCGAATCCAATTAAAACGGTTGCGGATTGATCGACGCCGGTCGAAAACGCGCGCCGAATTTTAATTACCACTTGATGCGTCGTTTATTCCCTGATCGACCATCTTGCAAATTAGCTTTTTCCTCCTGCTAAATGCGCCGGTAATACTAATCGCCGCATTAAAAACACAAGTTTAAAGAAAGGGACGGAAACTCCCCAACGTTTCTCACGCAATTTATCGGCCGTGAAATTCATAAAAGTTTTCCATTTTAAACCGAAACTTTCCGAGATGGAGGAAATTATCCTAGAAATTTCTACTTTCATTTTTTTTATGCTCGGAAGAAAGTTTGGTGTGAAAAATGACTCACACACGCCAAAGGATTCCTTTCCTTACTTTGCCGCAATCATTTAATTTCATTTAACTTTTCGTCCTGGTGCGCTCGCGACTCATGATAAATTCCCGAAGCTTTATCTCGGTTTGTGCCGGTGCCGTTTTCGCCGCCGACGCAGCAGCAACAGAAATCCTCTTAAAAATATTATACCGACTCTGCGGTGCGCTCTCCGCGAAGAAACAATTAGGAAACGTCGCCAGAAAGCCGGGCCCATTTGTCATACTTTGCCGCGCGCCGAATGAATATATCACTGCACTGCTAAGATGGCGTCGCAGCCTCACTTACTACTTTAGTTAATATTTTCGCCTCGATTTTAATTATGCGCGCAGGGGATTTGGTCGAAATGTTATTTTGTAATTTATTCGCCCGCGTTATTTATGATTTATCTCTTTGTTTCAGGTGAGTAACTCTCCTTACGCAAATAATGCCTTCCGCTGACGCAAGCATCCCCTAAAATGCTGCTTTTGTGAGTACAATTTAAATTTGCCAGGCTTTCCAAGGGTGCGATTTTCAAAATCACAATTGCTGATAAATAGATGTGATTTTGTTTATTACTTTCTCATAATAGAGAGCAAGAAACAGTTCAAATACAAAATCTGGAAAAATTTTACAATTACAAACAATACTTTGTTATTTTAGTTTCTATTAGTTGTGTAAAATAATTGTACATTAATAATAGCATATAATTATTTAAATTAGCAAGGGAAATTTAAATTTTCAATATTAAATATTTAATTTTTTAATTATTAAATGAAATTGTTTAATTTAATATATATTTATCAAAATTGGCAGATAATTAGGTACAGTAATAAAAATATTAGGTTAAAATTTTTTTCTAAAAATTATTATAAACATATTATCTCCAAGAATTTGCAACCATGAAATCATTATTAATCATTACTAATTTATATTCTTGCCTTCTTATTGTACTTGTATGTGTTTATTAAACTATTTCATTCATTCACGCGATTTGTTACTTATACTTATAATAATTAAAAACAAAATTGTGATCGATCTAATTTATAAGTTTCGTCAGAAATTGTTTGGGAATGTCATTAAATGAAAGCTCAAACGCGAGATGACGAGAACATTTCAAGTACACTGTAAGCTTATTTGTGACAAAACACTTAAAGGTTTGTAATAAAAAGATGTCAAGAGTTCGAAAAGCCAAATTGAACGACCCGGCAAGCATAATGAAAATACCTTAGGAAAGCCTGGAGCAATTTTCCGATATACACTTTTCCTTTTCCACGAAATCATTTTTCTCGAAATTCGTATTTTCCTCTTCGGCCGGGAAACATAAATTCCTCGGCGTAAGCAGCTCAACTCACTCGCAACTTTGTAAGCACTATACTTCTTCTTGTGCTTCTTCTTCTCCTTCAGATTAAAATGTTTCAACATTAAAACACGGACGGTAAGCAGCTTATTTATGCACGCGGGCGGGCGGCTGGCTTGGCCCGTCGAGTGAGTGAGAGAGAGAAAAGTTTGAGTGAAAAACACGCGCCAGGTGAAAGACGGTGAGAGTGCGGCCGCCGCGTTATGCATACCAAATCTCAGTGCCGCTTTAAAATGTATATATAAAAATTTTCTCCTCCTTCTGCCAAGTCGCAAAATAGACCCGCGCCGGTATGAATGTGAGTGAGCTAGAGCGGTGTGTGTTTTCATATGCAAATTAATTCCGCGCCGCCGCCATTAGGGTTTAATGCTGTGTGCATGCGGAGAGTGTTTTATGTAAAAACCAACAACTTGCTGCTCCACGGATGAGGGTGAATGCAAAATTGATTGAATATATTACCTCTCTCGCTCTGCCAACGGAATAAAGTCGCGCGCGAGGCAGGCAAGGCACTCACTTAGCCAGCCGCGCCTGCGAAACTTGTAGGCCGGATTAGGTACAGCCGTGCGGAAGAGAAGAGCACGGCAAAAAACCAATATATTCATCCTGCAACTCGATCGCGGCAGATCCAAACAGGTCGCAGAAGCCCCTCGGCAATCGAACTCCACTTTCGGGTAATTTTTTGCAAATGTGCGTTTCAATTATGGTGAACGCTCGATATGAACGGAAAAAGTACAAGTGAAAATTAATAACTTCTGTAAAATAGTTAAAAATTGAGAAACAAATTTTGCAATTATATGATAAGAACAAAAGCCAAATCAACCGAGGCTCACTGCGGCAGATGGGGTCTTTTTTATTGTGGAAGTTTTAGCAAAATTCTTGCTAATGGTGGTGCCGTTTTTTCGAACAATTTCTTTCTTTTCAAATAAATTTTTTCATGATGTAACAATTTGGACAAATGAACTAAAATAATAATAAACTATTTATTGATGAAATAATAACAATTTCAAAAAATTACAAGTCTTAAGGTGAAATTAAAAGAGGCAAGTTAATTATTAAAATTCAATTATGCAACAGCACTAATTTCCTGTAAATGCCGCTGCGTCTTTTATTCTCTCGAGCGATCCAATTAAATATTAACAAAGGAGGTGCCAAGTGCAGTTGCATCATTTGCATGCGGACGCATTTCCTGCTCTATCTTTCTTCTTTCTCATTCGCCCCCCTCTCTGGAATTGCATTTCAAGACGACGTTGAGTCTGATTAATTGTTTTCCTTTGCATTCGTTGCAAATTAAAATTCCGTGCTCTCGGTCGTTAATTTTCATCTTTTTTTTCATCCCGTGTATGACGAAAGGCGCAGTTCAGGCCGCGATCGGCCATTCTGGTCACGTCCGAGGCCGAGGTCCGTGCGAGGGTGGATAAAAAGACGAGCGGCCACGACATCGGCACGCACGCAGGGGGCCCAAACTAAACTACTCTCACTCTCCAACCCCAAAAGCAAGCAAGCTTTCATTAATGTAATAAAGTCTATGATTTTGGCCGTAAAATAGTCGCAGTCAACTGACTTTCAGCGCGCCAACTTTTGATGACATATGATGCTTTACGGCCATCGGACACTTGCAGCGTTTTATGCGCCGCTTGTATAAAAGTTTTTAGTGGTCTACGAAATTAGTCAATTTTTCCTTAAACTTTCATCTCCGAGGGACGTGACTGCTGTGCAAAAATAAAAAAATCTTATATATCTTTTCGCGGGCAATTGATTAAGTCGATTGTCCTCTCGAAAGTTAATTATCATTTCCGGTAGACAAAGCGATGCAAATGAATCGCACTCAAAAAGCGCTTCCTCTCCGTTTTTGCTCGGTAAAATTTGCATCATTACCAATTCCCTCGTCATTTCCTTTTTCCACCCGTGTGTATATATCAAAAAAATTTTTTGCCATCTCTCTCGGTGAAATTGGCTCCTCTTTGGCATGTCGTCGATGGTGACGTGTATTGATTCGCGCGCGCTCGCGGGGCCAACGGAAACACAGAGAGCAAGCATCTCTGCAGCACAGGCAGCTAATTACCGCGCGCAGCCAGAGAGAGAGAGAGCGAGCGGGGAAAACTAGAATATTTTCTCTTTGATGTTCCAATTCATCGGGGAATCGAGTGGAATATCGAGCGAACGAGTGAGTTTATTTGTAATAGCGGCGGCGCAAAACAACCGGCAAACCGACAACACACAACATCTAATTTGAATTCGGCCCGAGCGCAAAACACTCGAGAAGCATATTTATACATGCAATAAATAATGTGGAGAGAGATAGGTGTGCTTGCGGCTGAATTTAATGTTGTTTTCCTGCCCTCCGGAAGGGACGCTTTGTTTTGATTAGTTTGCAAATTGATGTATATGCAGAACAACCTTCCGGTGCAAAAAAAAACACATCATTTTACACACGGTGGGCGATTTATCGAAATGTAATTAATTAGCTTGATGGAAATTGTTTCATTTTTAGTTTAATGACAGATTGGGGGTTATTTCGAACAATATTAATTAAGCAAAATTAATCTTCGAATTTTATGAAAATTCAATTTCGTAGAAAAAATAATTATTCACTGTGTAAATTATTCGTTTGATTACAAAATATAACTAAATCAATTTGCATCGACTCAAACTGAAGGTAGCGTTCAAAGTTTATATCAACAAAGCTTGCACTAATAATGACAAAATTAAAATTAATGGCCTTAAACCGGTCTTCTCTTTATTTAAAATCAGGGAATTCTGCTTTTTTTCGTTAGAAAAAATGAAAAAAACCGAAATTAATGAATTTAAAGTCAGCTTTTCCTCGATGGAGTTTTGTGAGTTGTTAATTGTTTTAAGAATAAAAAAAATATCCTGCTGTACATGTTTCGCCATATTTCTTGAGCTGTGAAATTATTTTTTTTTTGTCAAAAATTAATACATACAGATATAAATTATTATCAAGCAATCAATTTATCAGTTACATTTTTCTTATGTACAAAAACAATTGTCAAATTTATTGATTACATAAGTAAAAAATTTGTTAGCTGTTACTCTCGTGAAAATAACTTTTCTAGAAAAATGTTTTATTTGCTGTAAACAATTTTAAAATATTAAATTTGTATTATTTTCGTTTTTTGTCAAAAGCTCATGAATTATTGCTGCAGCCAGCAACTAAAACGTGTAAATCAGGATATTGTTTTTTTTTTAATCTTAAACAATGAGAAACTCACAAAGCCAATGGAAGAAGAGGCAACTTTAAATTCGAATCACCAAGGCATTCTTTGTTAAAATCGTAAATTTGAAATAAAATTTGGAATTGCTCCTAAATTTTTTCATTCAAACATTTCAAATGATGAAAATAACAATGAAATTGAAACTTTCAAAATTCATTTACAGAACACTCGACTTGAGTGAGGTGAATTTCTCAAAGTTTAATATCAATTTTCGGCTTCCACTGCAAAAAGAGCCTCGCGCGCACTCGAGCAGCCGCACACATTATTCATCGCGGTGAAATTCACGCACGAGTTGTCTGTCAGTCTGTGCTGTGTGCACGGAGCCAACTTTCCAAACTATTATTCCGAGACAGATACATAAATATTCATCTCTCGGGCGGGCTGCTCGGCTCTGTTTCGCTAATTAGCCGCGCTTTTTCCTTTGCGCCGCAAAATTACAACCTCGACCATGCACATTTCTCACGAATCTAATTATATCTACCCGGGCGTGTAAGTCTTCTTGGTAGGCAGCCGATTTTGATATGCAAATCGAGTGCATCTCTTGCACCGAGCCACATTATTATCATTGCGATAAATTTGCACTCAAGTAAGCCGCGAGAGTGCTTAGTTTATTTCCCCAGCGTCTCCTTTTCAAGCGGCCCATTAAACACGCGCTGTGCAAATCACACCCGCCGCTCTGCCAGAACAATTTGCAAACTCCCTTAATGCATTAAAAGCGGCGGCGACGATTTCTTGCAGCGCAGGACCACGGCAGTAAAACGAGCCATTTCAGCCGTCCGAGTGCATTTACCTGTTTACAACGACACAATCATTACGCTTGCACTATGCAGAACGCGAGAGAGATTTATTTGGGCGTCGAGAGACGCATTTTTCATAAACAACTACACCACTCGAGAGGGTTGCACGTTAAATTAGGCCGAGTACCCTAGAATGGATAATAAACACTGGTCTGGCTAAATATTATACTGTCAACAAGCTAATTAGATGCAACATTTTGTCCCCCAATGAGATTTAAAGACAAAAGCTTATGTCAAATTACTTAAATCTGAATTTTAATTTTTATTCTTATCGACAATACATAAAAATTTTTAATTTTAATTTGATTTCTGACGTGAGAGATAAAAAAAAATGCAATGCATTAAAGGAGGCGAACATATTCGCGGGAAAAATATATTTTTGAGATATTTTGACATAGATAGAATCAATTTTCCGTCTCCTTCAAGAAAATGCCCATGTTATGACTTTTGGTCACCCGGGGCGCGAGTTATTAGCAACAGAACAATGACCAGGCGGAGGCCATCTTGGATTTAATAAAATCTAGTTAATTATGGCAAAGTCATGGTTCTGGCTGATCTATTGAGATGATATTTTCAAAAAATAAAGGAGACGATTATGGTCACGTGCACAGTGACCTTTACTTGAAATTTTCATTTTTTTTTTATGAGCCGTTCCTCATTGATAAATTTCGGCCCGAAATTTTTCAACCGCGATTTTTTTATGGATGCACAGCCACATTAGAAGATGATTTCGCATGAAAGAAAATTTAGGGTCCATGGGATTATTCCAAGATTTGATTTTTTGAAATTTAACATTACGTCTTATGGGAATTTTTACGTTTTTCCAATTTAAAACAAATCGGCCCGAAATTTTTTGCTCAAAATTTTACAAATTTACATCTTAACTACTGCTGAATAAAACTTCAAGATAAAATTTGGGTATTCATGGACATAAAAATTAATCATATCCTAATATCACTCTTATGGAAAAATTGCTAGAGCCTCCTTGTATATCAATAAGAAGCCTTTAACAAAAATCGCAAACTTTGGGCTATTTCCTAATTTTTTTAAAAAGTTTTAATACATACTCAATTTCAACATCCATCTAAAATACTTAAATTCCTGTATTATTTCTCACAATCTAGGCTGTAACATTTCAATATTCCGTGATGAAAGTTTCAAAAAAAGCAGCTTTAATGCTCTGTTTAGTTTGACGCGAATGGCCGTTGTGACCCTTTGTTTCGTGTTTCGGCGCAGGATTTGAAATGTGTCAGCTGCAGACGTGAGAACCGATTGGCTGCCGTGAAAGGACGCCTTTGTGCCCTCTTAAAGGTGGAGACTGTCTATGCAGGAGTACGTGTGTTCGGTCGGTTTCGGCTCTTTCTCGCGCTGAAAAGCGTAGTCGCTGAATGCACTTGACAAATACCTCATCAGAACACACATTATATTGGCGACGAGAAGAAGGGTTGACGGGGACGAGCTGCAGCGTGCGATGAAATTCCACCAAACTCGATTACGGAGAAATATCAAGCGCGATTCTCCGTCTCTGCTCGCAATGCAATTGCCTGCTGAATTTATTATTATGATTATTATTTCGCTCGCTAACCTAATTGCTCGCGCTCGCTCGCCGTTAATTACATTCAAGGGACGATTCGATTCCGCCGCCCGGCACGGCCGCTGCACCCATTCACTGCAGATTGTAATCGCACGCTTTGTTGGAAACAATTGTTGACGGATTAATCCGCTCTCGCGCAAACGGGAAATTGAAATTGTAATTGCCACGCAAGCGCGCGCGCGCCCAGAAGAACTGTGTAAGACAAAAGAGATGAATGCAAATTGCTGAATATCGACTTTGCAGCGAAGCTCCGAGCAAAAACGCTCCACTGAATGTTCGCAGCTGATGAAGTTTTTATCAGAACAGTTTGACCTTTCGACAGACTGATTTTTAATCAACGGATAAACTTTGAACTTTGATTGTGATCCTGCTTGTTAAATTATTCAGATAAATTAATATTGAGAACTAAATATTATTTTCTGAAATTTTTTTATAATTAATCAAGTTATAAGAATTTCTACATAAAGTTTTAAAAACTTTTTAGCTTTTCAGATTACGGCAGTTTTTTTTTATTGAAAAACAACAGTTTTTTTTTTTTAATTGATCATCAACTTACATCGTTTTTTTTCCATTTTTGAAATTTAAAATAAAAAACTAAATTCAAATGTACTCAACCAAATTGTCCTTTGTGCTTGTATTCAGTGAAATGGAATGGCAAAAAGCGCTTTAAAGCACAAACAATGAAATGATGGCATGCGAGCTGCAGCACAAAGACAAAAAGGCAATTTTATTTTTTTCATTTTTACCTGCGCGAATTGTTGAATTCCAAATCAAGGCTTTTTCGGTCGCGCCCTCTACGTCCGCGTGCAGCGTTTTAATCCGTGCGTGAGTTAATCAGCAGCGGCCAGGTTCAAAAATCAATTTCCAATCTGCCGATGTCGCCCCGTCGCGGATTATTTTTTTTCCGCGCAACAAGCGCGCGGCCCGATAATCCGAGCGCGCGCACCGGCTTGTTTGTGCTCCGATGACTTTTATAGGCGAAACTTTTTGGCATCACACAGCAGGCAATTTCGGCACGATAATTAAAATTTGTCAGCCGGTCGGTTGGGTGGACGGGGGGCCGGTGGAAAGTTGGCGGGTTGACGAGCGAGAGCGCCTTGACGGGCTCTAATTAAAATACACACAGAGAGAGAAAGAGCAGGAAACGAGGGCTGAGAGGAGCGAGCGAGGGACGCGCATGAAAAGCAGCGCCGCACTCAGGTATCTTTCAAAAGAGAGACCGGCGTTTGATTCGGAACACAAAATTTTTCAAACGAAAATGAATGGTCGCGCCGCTCACAAAGTTATCGGCGTGCCTAATCAATTGGAGTAGCGGACGAACGGACGGACAGACCCACTATCATTGACATCAAAGCCTACGTACGTGTGTCCCTTGTGTGCAGAGAAAATGTTTGCGCAAAAGAGACGAGCGTGCTTTTTGACGAGGCAGTCATACTCTGAAGTTATGTGTATAAATGTACATTTTTAATTCGCGAATAAATTGACTTTTTGTGCACTGAAGGTGAAATCAGATTTTAAATGCTGGTAGGTAATTCATTTATTTGATCTGTGGTTTGTTGAATCTGGTATAAATCAATGTTCAACCTCACCTAATTGACTTTCGAATTGGAGTTTTTAAAAAAGAAATTGGAAAAATATTAGAAATTTATCTGTTTTTTTGATAGTGTGATTAGTTTTTAAAAATTAATAATAATATATATAAAAAAACTAAAATTTTAAATCATCCAATTATTGTTAAATATTATTTATCTTCTCTTTTATTGTGTCATAAGTCATATTACATGTAATGTCTCGGTCGTAATCCACTTTTTTAAATCATGTTTATTAATGTATCCGGGTGTTGTTTATTTATCCAAATTGTTACATTCAATTGATGAAAACAATTTATTTGAAAAGAAAGGAATTGTTAGACAAAACGGCACCAACACTAGCAAGAATTTTTAAAACTTCCGAGATCAAAAAGACCCCATCGGCCGCAGTGGTCAATGTAAAAGCAAATTTTGAGAACTATTAAAGCTGAAAATTTTAGTTCAACTTTAACATAATCATATCTATATCCAGAAACAGTTCAAATTAATATGTGCAGGAGGGTTTAAATTATTAAGTAATTATTATTAATTTTCTAAATTCATAGATACTTTTTATATCGCTCACAAATGATTTTAACAAGACGACAAAAGGTTTTTCAAACTTATTTAATTCCTCTTCAAACAGGTCAATAGTTCACACAGTTTGTAAATTCAGAAAAAAATTGTGTAGTAAATAATTTGTTTGAAGAAATTAACAATCGAGGAGATGATCATGGAAATAATAAAAATAATTTGCAAATATTCTGTATTTAAATTTTATATTTTTACTGAGAAGCAATATTTTAAGTTAAATGAAACATGAATTTTCTAGTATAAACATTTTTGACGCTTTTTGTTTATTCATTCCATAAAATATTACGGGAAAGGCATAATAACCTTTTTGGATGAGAATATTTATTATTATAAAAAAAAAATGGAAAAGCAGGTTCATTTGCTAAAAGCCGTTCGACTCAAGTGGCCCTCGAAGCGCAATTTCTCGCTTGGCGGGGTAAGACGGGAGCAATATCAATATTCGAGAGAGCAGCAAATATTTGGCGAAAACGTATCGGCGCGCATGTTGCCTGCTGTTTAATACCCGAGATATATTGTATTTCAATAAAGATTTCGCTCGCTCGCTCTCTCTCCGATAAATATGCATTCGGGGGCGGATGAATTTCATATATAAGAGGGTCTGTGGCACTCGAGTGCGTGCGCCGGCTTGGTATTTTATAAATTATTCAGACTACTATTTTGTGAAATCGCGAGCTCTTTAGTATGTAGTGGTGCTGCGCGCTCTGCTCCGCGCGCCTTTAAGAGGTTTTTCTCTCGCAAATTTATGGCCACCGACGCCGCGAAAGAGGATGATTATGTGGGCGTGAGAGAGCAGAGGGAAAAAACTACCGAGAGAGAGAAAAACCCGAATGACTGTTGGCTCCGTGTAGAATTCATATCGTGCGAGCAGTTTAGACGCGGGTTATATGGAAATGGCGTCCACAAATGTGGGGAACCTTCAGATTGAAGGAGCGTGGAAAATAAATTGAGAATGCATTGAGGAAAAAAATTTCAATTTTTAGTTCTGTTGCAACTTAATTTTAAGCAATTCTTTAATTCATAAATTATATGGATTTCATGAAAAATTGAAACCGGGCAAACCTCGTTGCAAAGAAATATTGAAAAAATAAAGAACAACGAACTCCAAAAGGCGACCTGGTACTTAAAAAACATAAGGTTTTGTCATGTCCAATCAAAAACTAAGTGGGCGGAGAATTAATGAAGAAATAAAAATTAAAAAGGGAGAAATAAATATTGAAAATAAACAGAAATTAATAAAGCATAGGATTTTTTTGCTTTTTGGAATTTTTGTTTCTTAAAGCTAAATTCCCCCCGTTTAATATTTTAATTTTTCATTTATTCCTCCCACTTAGTTTTAGTTTGGACACGACAAAGCCCTAGTTTTTAAAATACCAGCAGACCGCGCAGGTCGCATTTTGGGGTCCTTTATTTTTCTCATTTTTTCTTTAAACGAGGTTTACCTGGTTTCAATTTTTAATCTCTTAAATTAAATTAAATTATGGTGATTTGAATTTAAATTCGGCTCTTCCGCGATGGGTTTTTGAGTTTTTCATAGTTTAAGAAAAACAATATCCTATACTCCACATGTTTCGGCTGCAGTCATAATTCATGAGCTGTGAAAACATTTTGACAAAAAATTAGTACAAAAATAAATCTTTTTTCAAAAATCACTTTTTCTTTCATAGTGACAATTTTGAGTGAAAATTTATTAATTAACATTTACTTTTCACAAAATAATTTTTGACAAATTTGACATTTATTTCAAAATATTTTTTTTAAAAAACATAAATTTTCTTCTAATAATTAAATTAGTTTGCAATCACTAGTAAAAGTTCTAAAGTTTCTCAAAAATAAATTTCAGCCAGGATAACTTTTTTTTAAAAATTCATAATTATTCAATTTTTAACCAAAATTGTCAACATCAAATAAAATTGTCCTAAAATTGAAGAGCTTTAGCCTATATACAGTGGTTAATAATCCGAAATAGATTTGCGTCACCAGCATCAGAGCGGATTAGCTGCAAACTCTATCACTCGCTCTCGCTACTCATCGAGCATTAGCAAATCAACGCCTAATCATCAGAAGCGCGTTCAAAACACGTCCGTCCGTCCGTCCGTCAAACTAGGATGGAACTTGTTGCTGACGATGTTTTTCCCGTTGAATAATATATATGCCGCTTTGCATAATCCTTTAAACACTCTCGCAGGAACTACAGTCAAATAGAGGCACCGCACTAGCGTGCATTGTTGCCGGCGATAATAAAGCAGCAGCTCTCCCCGCGGTATTATTTTATCTTTAAGCTGCATTACGGAGAGCGAGTGTGTGATGGTGGCTGGCTGATGATGGTCTGGCCTGTTTAGCGTTGTTGGCTGTTGCTCTCTCGGTTTGCTACCCTCGCCGTCTGTGCCGCCGCCGCAGCAATTCCACTCGCTGCCTGTTGCATTCCACCACCGCAAATTATTACGATTAGGAAGGACGCCGACTTTTCGCTTTATCTTTTAAATCTTGGCAGCGAAAACGCCCCGGAAAGAACGGAAAGAGAGGGAGGGTGAAAATACCAAATAAGGGAATTTGTGGAGGCCGAGGAAAGAAAGAAAAAATGCTAGCAATTGGGTTGAAATTTAATTTTGTGTATGGAAATGAATGAATCGGGCTTTTCCTCTTTGCAGAAATATTTTTTTATTAAAAAAAGAAAAGCAATTTGTTTTTTGAATAAAAAAACGAAAAAAACTATTTCTGCAACGAGGGAAAAATTTGATTCATTCCTTACCTCGAGTTTCAACTTCTTCAAGCAAATTTTATGCATTTTTTTTAATTTTTTTAAATACGTAATTTTGTTGTGCGTTATATTATTTAAAATTATTTTTGCTGTGTGTATAAAGATGCTTTTTGGTGCAAAAAAGCTCAATATTTAAATGAATTTTCCAAGTATTGATAAAACTAGAAAAAAAACCTCTAAATAAAAAACACAATTTAAATTAAACTTAAATTTAACAAAAATCAATATTTGTGAACTCATTTTCTCCAATTCAAAGTTACAGGAAGACAATTTTATATGAAATTTTTAATATTCGCAAAAATATTATTTCTGAATAAAAAACAAATCAAATTTGTCTTTTTTATAGAAAAATTATTTTCTTTGTTGAAAAACGGACGTCATAATTCATTTTTCATCATTAAAATAATACAAACTCGATATCAGCTTTTGCAAGTTGAATGAAAACTTTTGAATAAAATTTACATGAGAATCGGAAACGCCCGAGAGCCAAGCTCATTATTTGCTTCACCTTGCACGAGAGGTCACGGTTCGTTTTACGTTTTGGGCGCTGCTTTTTAGCGAAATTCCCATGAACACACGGACGATTTTTTTCCCTCTCGGCTGCTGCCCCGGCGGACGCTAATGATAATTAATTTCCAGATAGCCCGATGTTTTTGCTTATGCGCCCGTCCGCTCGCTCGCTCGCTCGCTCGCTCACACACATGGCCGTTTTCCCATCAGCGTGTTTGTTGTTTTTCCACTCTCTTTAACCTGAAATAATAACTCTTTATGGGTGCGCTCGCAGCGGCCGCGCGGAAAATAATTATGCCAACAATAGACCGAAAACAAGTTTTTCATTCTCCATTTTACAATGTTACGTAAAATAAATATATATAAATTTAGGTTCGGATAAAACGCATTGTTGGATTTGCAAAGTGACAGGTTTGTATGGAAATGTAGCCGGCGACATGTGTGCAGCAAGTTGTCAGAGGGATTTTTATTTATTTCTCGCTGCTCGGTCTAATATCGCGGCGGCGGCCGGGGCGGTAAAGAGACATAACGGCCGGGAAAAATGGATGCATAGATAAAATGGAGGCTGCAACACGACGAGCGAGAGCGAGGGCGAAGAGCTTTGAGGGTATAAAATAGGGTACGAGGTAGTTTGCATGCAAATTGAATAAGGTTCGAAAGTGATGGGGAAGAAGCGCAGCCGGCGAGGCCAAAAGGTGTAGCAGCCGAGCCAGCCGAGCGCGGGGCGAAAATAAAAGAGGGCGACAAGATTTGCTCTCGACACCGCTTAATCAATTCGACCGAAGGGACGCTGGCTGGAATATGCAGATTTTCGGAATTTGCACGAGCCGAAGAATAATGCACAAAGCGAAAATGCAAAAAAGTCGGCGCCCGGTGCCGGCCAAAGATTCGAGTTGAAAGGTTAGAAAAACTTGATGGAAAACAAACTCGGATTTTTCTGCCAGTGGCGCCGGTACACAGGAAAGTTTTTCAAATTGCGAGTATAAAAACAGTTCAGATCTTCAAGTTAAAGAAATTATTATCAAGTTTTTGAATTAGTTCAGAAGGAAAATCGAGAAATTTAAAACCGGTAGTTATAAAGCTGAGGATGAGGAGGCAAAAATTGCAGTAAAAAAATTAGGATTTTGAAATTGCTATTTTATTCATATTTGATAGATTGATTTAAAGTTATTTACTAACTCAATAAACATTTTATAATTTTATTTTTAGCATTGAAAATTGTATTAAAAATTGCCTATTAATTATATATTCAAGATTTACTTTTTTTTGCAAAAAAATTGTTTCCTTTTTGGTCCTTATTTTGATTATCGCGCGACTATTCATTATTTTCATATAATTTTGTGTTCACTCTGATAAATTCTCATCACTTTTTGTTGAAAGCTGCTTTGATTCCGAGGATTAGGGTGTTGTAGTCCCTGTTTTACATCAATTTCCGCCTCCCATCGGAATTTTTCCCATCTCACGCGATCGTGCATCGGTTCACGTCGTCAGGCGCCACATGATTGTCACACGCAGCGAATTTTCCACGAATCGATCGCACAATTTTTCATCATCAGCAGCACCGGGGTCCTCTTTTTCTCTCTTGCTCCGTTCGAAAGGAATATTTTAACGCTTCAAATGCTATGCAGATTTCGCTCCCTTTTCTCTCTCTCTTTTTTTTCACTCCGGGCCCCACAGCTGAAGTAGGAATTGGCTCTCCTGCGCCCTTTTTTAAAGTGGAGTAGAGATTACGCTGCGGCAATTTATGCATCTTTTCTAATCCGCCAACGCCATTAGAACGAGTTTATGGGATTTGCCGAAGAGGTAATTTCAATTAAGACTCCCTCTTTTGATCAAAAATTTTTTTTTTACAAAAAAAAGAAGGGAAAATGAACTTTTTACCTCTCGCAGGGGAACTGGTCAGAAATTCTGTTATTTGTTTTCTGCACTCGGACGTGCATTATTTTGTTTAACAATATAAGGCCAGAATTAAGTAGAGAGCACAGGCTTGTTCGGCTTCCATCTTGATGACAATTCCAGTTGTTACACTCGAGGGGATTTGACCCAAAACTTGGCGCGGCCCTTCAAAACCCAGCGGCCGTCAACTCGGCAGCGACCCTTGTTACGTACTTGTTTGTCTTTCTTCGGCACAACTCCCGAGCGATGATACTCGAGCAACTCTTTCCGCCGACGCTTGATTGCATTAAAACCGAGACGCAAAGCGTCTTGCGCGCGTGCAGCATTATTATTATTAGCTTCTTTCGAGTGCTTTGCGCAAACAATCTTGAGCTTTGTAGCAAAATCTGAAACGAATTCTCTCTTTGTTCTAGGTAAGTGTTTCCGCTCGACGGACGCTCTCTTTGTCGTGATGGCTGTGGAGATGTGGTAAAGTACAAAATGCAATTATATTGAATTGTGCATCCAATAAGACATTCGAGTAGAAAATATCTTATTTTACACTGGCAGAGATTTGGCAGCTAACATTGTTAATAATATAATTTTTAATCTATTGTTGGATTGTTCATAAAACTAAAAACATTTAAAAGGTTTTCTTTTCCAAAACGAATTAACCATTAAATTTCAATTTGTGGCTCTAACAATTATATGAAATTATATGCTTAATTGAGCAATTTTGTCATTAATTTGAAAATGAAGTAGAATGTAGCCCATTTTAAACATTCATAATTATAACTACACAAAAATTAGTTCATATGGATAAAAAAGTTCTCATGAAATGAACAATTCTGGTCAAACATTTAGCCATAGTTCGGTGAATAAGCCTTCCCTGCGGGCGACAAATCAAAATTGTTGTCCTTGCAGATCATAATCTTTGCCGGTCCCTCCCGCAATCAATTCGGCACATATAAAATAAACGACCGGACTCTAATTGAAACAAATAATAAAACGGTGCAGATAAGACACAATAACAATCAAGCTTTCCGCTGACTCGGCCGATAATATTGGTCCTAATGACGGCGATAAAAAAGAGGGTTGCTTTTTTGGCTCTGCAATTTAATTCAGCCGCACCGATATATCGGTAAAAAAATAAACGGTGGCGTGATTAGACCGGAGCTTTCCCTACGCGCGTAATCGTTCCACCGTCGAGTGCAAAATACGCACTGGGGGAAACAATAATGATCGCATTTTTACAATACGGTCGTTGCTCCGGCAGAAAGAGCGATTGTATAAATGATTAGATTTTTTACTACCTCTGGCTCGATTGGTAATAAAAATGGGCGCTAATAGTAGTACCGGTGATGCACGGACGTCATTCAATTCGCTCCAATCGGAATTAATTTTAATAATTCGATGAGGCTGAAATTTCCAAAATGGCCGAAAGCTAATGGAAATTGCGCCAAAATCAAACATTCAGTAATTACACACATGATCGGTAAAAATAAAAATTGCTTTATTTGTCCACGGGAGCGTGAAATGAAGTTTTTATGGCAACGCCCGTGCTAATCACTAAGCTTGACATGGCATTTCCGCTCATTAATTTATTTATTTGCGAAAACTTTTAATTGGCCACGCTCGTGTATCCAGCAGGAAGCAGACCGCGCGTATATTTCCATAAAAGTTTCTCCGCCATTAAAAGCTTATAATTAATTCGCGCCCACGCTCGCTCACAGAGTGCATCCCAGTTGAAAAAGTCTCCGGTTGCATCGCTGGATGTTTTTCACCAGCATTCGCGGAATCCAATTAATTTGACGATTTGTTTTGCTGCAAAAAGCGGCCAACTTGTTTTCTGCTTTCCCACTATCCTCGCGGAATATGATTAAATTTAATTGCTTTTCCCTGCTGCTAACTCTGCGACCGACAAAACGCAAACATACGCTTTTGCATTTAGACCCGCTGAATTATTAACCAACCGAGTGAAGTTTTTCCCCAAATCCATCAGAAAAGATAAATAATTCAGACTCTCAGTCGGCGTTTGATCAAAAATGCAGATAAACTTTTGCGACACATCAGAAAAAATGTCAAATGTAAATGTCAGAGTAGATTAAAAGTTTTTTAATTAAAATCTACAAATCATCAAAGAAAAAAATGAATAAATTAACTTGCTTAAATTCAAGGAAATTTTATGAATTGAGTTTGGTTGCTGTAATTTCCACTGAATGGAATTCGGAGTTTCCACCTCAATCGCACCTGTGGGGGCGTGAATGGCAGAATAACTAACTGAGATTTGCTCGAGACGCAAATCAAAACATCTCACGCGATTTGTAAAACCTGCTTTTGCCGGATTTGCTGAACTTAAGGCCCATAGAGAGCACTCGGCACTCGGCGGGCACGTAATTAAATACGCTATTCAAATATTATTTTGCGACGACATGCGCTTAATGGCATCGCGTGTGTTTGCGGCGCCGAAATTGAATTCATGCCGTTCCCTTTGCTCTCCTTGTTTGCCATCAATTCATTGCGTTTGATATGTGAGCACATCTTGGAGCAACAAACCAGCCAACCAACACAAACTTTTGATGCTCTCGCCCGCCGTGCAGAACCACGTATTGAATGTCAAACAGCAGCGCCCGCCCGCCCGCCCGCGAGCGAATAAATTATTAATGCACGCGCCCTCCGCGCGCGCTTTGACGCCGTGGATCGGCTTTGAATTATTGCGGGTGCCAAGTCGAATTCCCAAATTTAATGCGGAACGGTTTGTAGGTAAATTTTCTTTTTCCAAAATTTACAAAGAAATCGAATGTATTTTAGTAAATTGTAATTGAACTGCATGACGAAGAACGAAGAAGCTCAAAAAATATTACTTTATAATAATGTTTGATAATTTACAAATCGTTGCAAACTAACTTATAAGTATAAAGTAAAATATTATTTTAAATACATAAAATATAAATGTTTAAAAATATTTATAAAACGATAAACCTTTCATATAAAATGTGCAAAAATAAAAATAATAAAAAAATGTTATTTTCATTATTTTAAAATTTCATTTAAAAGTACTACTAAATGATAAAAACTTGTATAAAAATTATATAATAAATTAATTATAATTTAATTGTAATAAATGAGGATTTGCCCTCCAAGTAGCATCAAAGAAAGTAAATTAAAAAAAAATTAATAAAACCAAAAATAAAATTAACTCTTCTGAGAGGAAGTCTCAATTTATGCATGAACATATGAAAATTATTTTAGAGAAAAATTTGCTGATGGTATTACAAAAAATATTAAAATCGCACCATGAATGGTATTTTTATGATAAATTATGAAAGCCCTTGATAAAATGAGGGAAAACGTGCAGCGATTTTGCCGTGGGGCAGCAAATTAGAATAACATTAGCTTGTGCTTCTCTCTTTCGTTCACTGCCCACCGGCGGCTGATCGATAAAATCGGCTGCTGCTCGTTTTTTGTGTATTATTTTTTCCTCTGGCTGCAACATTTTTTTCGCAATCCCCCAAAGACTATTTCGAGCAGCGGCGGCGCTCAAACAACAGGCAGCTGCTGTATTTTTCCGAACGGGCCGAAGAATGAGAGCGCGCATATTGGGTTTTGTATGTGCAAGAGTCGGTCGGTCGGTATTAAAAAATATATATACCAGAGAGAGGGAGGGAGAGAAGCGGCTCGAGGGTTGTTGCAGCGGCGGCGGCGGCTAATTTGCAATAAAAGTAGTGGCGCGCAGCTGGATTTTTGCGGTTTAATCAGAGAAACCCCGATCCAATCACGCTGAATTAAGCAGCAGCCAACAGGCGGCTGATGCTCCTACTCAAGCTGGACCGCCGTTTTTCTCTCCTCAACGAGGTTGATTTGATGAAATAATTAGAGAACAACAACAAACTGTTCTATTTATTACAAATTTAAAATTGAAGTTCTAACATTTTTCCTATTAATGAGATTCCAATGATTTTGTTTTAATTAGTGTCGGGGTAAACTCGGCACTTCCTCGAGCGGCCACTGATGGTGCTTGCTGCACCATTCGTGGCCGAAGCTGAGAGACAGACAGGGCATCAGGTGACAGAGGATGACCGAACATTTCCCGACAACTGTATCAAATATGTATTATCAAATATTCTCAAAATATTTGTGATTTGATTTTTATAACATTGAGACAACCCCTGTGAAATCAATAATCCGCACACATTTCGCCCCAAGGGCTTTCCTTTCCATTTCAGTGGAGAATGAAAAAATATATTCATCCCATGGATGATTTATCGCCTCTGTTAACCCAACCAAATCCGGCAATTTCACGTAATTTTTTTGGTATCTCTTCCAGGGTGGCAAAAAAATAATTAACGCGCACGTCCGAATCTCGTTTTAATTTGAAATTGTCTCTGTTGTGCGCGCGCAAAGGCTGTTCATGTGCGTGCATGAAAATTAAGCCCTCTTTTGTTCGGACGCAACTCTCGTCCCGTGAAAAATAAGTTTATCCCTCGCGGCAGGTATGTGTGTAGTCTTACGGTCGTTACGGGAGCGACGGGGAGATTAAACCGTGTTTCATCATTTCGCATGTTACACACACGCGAGGAGATAAAAGAAATATAATGGAGAGCAGCGCATGCAGATGGGGGCGGTTTGTGTGAGCTCGCTTTTCGGTGCGAGTGAGCAGTTTTGAAATAAAGCATCAGCAACAACAACCTGGCCGCCGTAATTGCGATGCCGCAGAGAGAAACCTACTCTCGTTTCTCTCTCTCTCTGGTTTTTTATTATTTGCGGTGGTCGACCGACCAGAGAGAGATAGCAGAGCCCTTTTTGTCCGTGGCATTTATTTGCATGTTGGGTGCATTTACATGCACCGCAGGGATGTACATAGAGAGAGAGAGAGCGAGGCAGGTGGAAATCGATTCGAGTGCAGCCCTGAACGAAATGGGAAACTCACGCCTGAGGCGCGTCTTCGCCCTATTTGCTTTCAATATGCAGATGGAAATCGATCCGAGTTAGGCAACTTGCCGATCGTGGCTGCGTTCGGGTTGCATAACTTGGAATTTGAAAGGGAGCTCTTTTTCGTTTGGTTCCTGTAATGTAAGGAATAGAGAGAAAAAATCCAACCTACTTCTGAGTATTTTTCCGCATTGTTTAGATTCAATTATCAAAAAGCAGCTTGCGTTCTGAAAGTTATGGGGACGAATCCAGTCAGAAAATGCTTTTGAAGACTTCTATTTATTAATAATTTTTACTTATATCATTATTATACATTCTATTTTTAAAAATAATTGGTTCAAAAAAATGAATTTCTAGACAAAACCAAGAATTTTTCCATAAATTCCGAGATTAAAAAAAACCATCCGCCGCAGTGAGCCTCGGTTGACATATTTACAGATTTAATTTGAAAAAATCTACCAATTGAAATATATTTTTAGAATATTTTGAAACGTGTTGATGCTATATTTTTGTCAATTATATAAAAAGTTAACAATAGAATATAACAGAAAATTTCTTATATAAACATTTCTGACACACTTCGGCAAATATTCATTTTTGTTCGAGCCACAAAATCCACGTGTTTGTGTCGGCTGTCGTAGTTATTTTTGGTCGCAAATTTACAAGCGCGTCAATCTCCAATCCATTACGGTTCTTTTACGCCACATGTATGGTGGTAAAAAAAAAATTCACCAGACATGCACACAAAGCAAGCCGACTAGTGCTCGGAATCGATTAGCGTGGCAGACGCTGTGCAAACATTCCGAAGACGATTATTGTGAATGCAAAAGCTGGTGCGAATGACACGTATGTGAACGAATAAACCGCAAGGGAGTGGAGAGAGGGAGAAGCGCAAGTAGGGTGGTAAAAACCGGCCGTGGCGTATCGATTGATAATAGGCACCATATTGCGAAGGATAAACTGGAAAGCTGAAAAAACAGCACTTATAGTGATTTATCTGCCGTGAAAAGGGCCTTTCAATTCTATAGACATGCAAAATAGATTATTAATTGAAAAAAACAAATTGGAAACTTCTTTTGAGTCGAACTATTTTTATTTTTAAATTTCTAAGGTCTCAAAATATGTAAATTTTATAAGCTATTTTTTTATTTTAATATAGTTTAATATAATTCAAATCAAGATCGAAACGGCCTCTTCAAAATTGTTATCAGTTTAGCCAACAGATCCTCCTTTTCTTTTATCCGTGAGACAAAATCACGAGAGCCCGTCAAGCTTGCGGGTTGTAAATATTCGCCGGCTCAGGAGACCCATGAAAAATGCAACATCAGTGAGACGAGTGTTGCTCTCGGTGTCGGTGGTCGTCCATTTTTAACCAGCCGCCAACAGGTGGCATTATTTCACCGGTTGGTTAGGAAACCATCAGTTATTCGCTTTGACGACCTCGAACGCGATGAATTATTAAAATGAGCCTCCGCCGCCGGGCTGCACGGTTAGGCATGCAGTTTCCTCTAAAGCGGCGAGGCCAATTAATTTGCCGCAATTAGAGTTTAATCCCCGCGGGGCCACAAGCGCATGATTCATAATTGCAAATGGATATTGAATTAAACCGCAGCCACATAGTGATTAATCAATACTAATGATAATAATTGCGCTGTTGCCGCCCTCCTCGTCATCAAAGATGAGGATAAAAAAAATTGGATATAAAAAAAGAAGTAAATTACCGGTCCACGGGGAGAGAAACATTTCAAATATTTTTATCGCTACAATTGTAGCCGACGCACCAATATATCACTGGTGTACAAAGAGCGAAAAAATTTACAACCCCTCTCGCCTGAATGGGGTTGCAATCGATAAAAAGCGCTCACACACGAGTTTGCCCGCCCGCTTTACGAGCGAGCAGTCAATTCTATCTCGCGAAAAAAGCATGGGTTGCGAGAGTAGCGGGGCTGGTCGGTTATCCCAAGCCAATTAGACCTACATACACGAGATGTAATTTGCGAGACGCTGGAGCAAAAGTTGCAGCTGCTGCGGGTCGGATGTTGAAAGTTGAGAATGCTGGAAATGCATCTCCCGTCCCGCGGATGCAATCACGACGCCGATTGAAATGCAAAACTTGCTGACTCGGAATTGATTGCGTGGTAATTCCAGTTTGATTGCTGCTGAGCAGGCTGATTTGGAAAATTGCCTTTTTTTATATATAAAAAAAAATATGAGTACGGATATTTTTTACTAAAAAAAATCAAAGTTTACATTGAAATTAATTGGGTTGGGCTAAAATTCTTTTTAATGCAAAAACTACAAATTAAATAATTTCCTGAGCTCACAGAAAATTTAAATTCTTATCTTAACAATTTAACGTTTAAAATTTGAACCGTTGTTCTTTTATGGGGGGATGAAATTCAGAGATTGCAATATGCGAGAGTAATAAAACGAAATAAAAGTCCGCCGAGATAATTTACCGCGGTGGTGCGGCATAAGGAGTGTGCCTTTGATCGTCCCTCCGGCAGCCCATTTGCGTGGCGCATACATATTTATTTATTGCTTCCCTCCTCTTCTCGCTCGACAAAAAGGCGAAGGAGCACAAGCCGGATATTTCACGTATGCAGGAAATCGCTCGGCTGTTGACACAGGACTCGAATTCGGAAAGAAGAACGGGGTTAAGGTGTGTGCATAATAGAGGCGGCGACAGAGATATGATGAGAGCAAAAGGCGTCGTCGCCATGACAACCCTCCCGAATCTTGAGCCCTGCCTCATTTTAGGGGTGATTGATTTTTTTTCTTTCTTTCAAATTTCTTCCACCAGAGGAAATTACCGCTCGAAAATTACAAACAAATCGATCGGGCACAGAGACGCAAATTTTTTGCCCCCTCTCGCTAATCTTAAGTGCATACTTTATTAAGCACTCGACGCGCGCACTTTACGAGCAGCAGGGGTGGTTTTGCGTTGATGAGCAGGCAAGGGTTCTTTGCTGTCTGTGTGTATGTGTGCGAGTGCGATGAGGCGCGGACGATGGATGGCACCGGCGGCTTGTCACCCTGAAAAGGCTCCAACCGGCCGGGCTCTTATTTTTTAATCTGGCGTGCGCACGCGGCCATTTTCTGCCACCAACGTCGAGTTGCAAAATTTAAAAAAGGGGTTCTTTTGAATTGGAAAAAGAACTGAAATGAACAGCGGCACAGCTTTTATTCAAAATAAAAATAAATCCGAGGATTTTTAAACATTGCTTTTTATAATGTTTTTTATAAAAATATGTTTCACTTGATTGTTTTGATTTGTAAACTTAAATTTTAAATGTTGAATAATTGAATTGAAGACAATTAACTTAAAATATTTCAATAAAAAATAATGAATATAATAAATAATAGTTACAAGATTGGAGCTGAAAAAAAGGCACAGGCCCACAAGACAAAAAAAAATTAAAAATAAAAAATAAATAAAATGTGCCAATTGAATTGGAAAAGATGAAATTTCTCCCAAATTTTCAAGGATAAATAAAAAATCTGCTTAAAAATATTAATGCGTAAAAATAAGCGATTTTCTTTTTAACTAAAAAGCGACAAAAGTGTGGTTTTTCATCATCTGGTACTCTTTCCGAAGCGGAATCAGAGCGCATTTTCCGTTTCCGCCTCTCACACACACACATGCACGCATATATATTTTCCATTAAAAGCGAGCCGAGAAATGGAAAGTCGTTACCGGTCCACACATGCATAAATTTATTCTGCCTCGCTCTCATATCTCTCTCTCTCTCACATTTCTATTTTAATTTCGGCCAGGAAGCGGCGTTTTTGAACGAATCTTATCGCGCGAAATTGAATTTTCATGCAGCTGAAGCTCTCTCAGGGCTGACGGCGATAAAGCACCGGATGCAGAGAGGAGCTCATCGTTCTCTCTCTCTCTCAGCGCAGGCAGGCTTGCTGCGTTCTCTGGTGTAATTATTTAACCTGCTGTTGTCGTCGTCGTCGTGTCTCTCGACCACTCTGGGTTGACATAACCTCGTTTTGCAAAATACGCCCGCAGATGGGTGTGTGTGCGCGGATGCATAATGCGAAACGTCTCTCGTCTCTGCTCTCGGGGAGGAAAACAAAACCGGATGGGCAGTGCCGGTTGACCGCAATTTCGGCCGGCCTTTCTTCATTAAAGGACCTGCCAACGCGATAAATCCGACTCTACGACTTCGGGTACAATAATTAATGCAATAAGTGAAATCCCCCTTGATGTATCTAAAGGTAATCCTCGCAAAGCTTTCTGTTCAGCAAAATGTGGTTAATGAAAGTTTATTTTAACTTCCAAGACATTCCAGCTTTAATTTGGAAGGTTTTATTAAAGCTTTGCCTCAGATTGGCTATTTAAGTTATCCAAGAAATGTAACTTTGAATTAACTCGACATTTTCCTGATAGTTCAAGTGTTAACTACGTGAAATGTCTAATTATAAATTTGATACATTTAACTTGATGATCAAAACCTGTTTCAAATTGAGCAAAATTATTGCAAACTTCTTAAATTGATTCATAATAATCAAAAACAAAATCATAAAGAGATAATTTAATTTACTCTCCATGACAATTTAAATTTGGTTGGAATTTAATTGAATCCAAAGTTTAAAGTTTTAACTCTTTGAAGTCCGTGTCTCCATGACTTTGCAGCTTTGACATATTATTCAAATTCTGCGTCTGTGTGTCATTTCCTCGGCCGACTCTCGCTTGTGCCCCTGCGGCGGTCCCCTCGCTGCAACCCGCCCGCTTCCTTTCTATAAACACACCCTGCTAAACACACATACATCAACATACACGGGCCGGCGGCCTCGGCACTCTATTAAACAAGTAAGGGTCACCTCTCGGGTGCCGCGCGCGTTATATTTTGTTCTTTATCGCTGCCGCTCGATAATAGGTTATATGTGCATTCAATTTCGCCGGCTCGTGTGTGTGGAACATGAGACGGATCAACACATAAATTTACTTACTTTAATTATGTTTGCCAGTGTCGCCTTGTTTACCGTAACTTATGCGCTCTTTGCCGCAATTTATTTCCACTTTGATGGCAAAGGCACCCGCGCCGCAAATTGACTTTCGAAATTGCGTTTGACTTTGCGATGAAGACGGGAAAACTTGGAAATGCGGAAACGCCGGAATTCGGAATTGTTGCGGAAAATTTTGAAACTCAGGAAATTGTTTAACTTACAAACTTTTAACAACGGAATAATATTAATGGATTTAATTATTTGATTTTATTATTTTTTATTACATCTCATTTTGAACATTCGATTGTTGACAACAATTTATTAAATAATGGGAATTTTTTGGAAAAAACGGCAAGGATTTTGCTTAAACTTCCGAGATAAAGAAACCTCTCATCCGCTGAAGAGAATTTTTTTTAAATATTTTGGAATTTGAATTAATCTAAAAGATTTGGCTTTTTGTATTTCATTTGAATTTTTAATTGTTTTCATGAGTATAACAAGAAAAACAACGGCACGTCCCTTTAAATTTGTGCTGCATTTCCAAGTTTTTCGAGCAACATAATTTTGTTGGTAGTTAAATTGGAAAAGTTTTCGAATCTAAAACAATCGTGGTGTGAGATGATTAAGTCCTAAATGCGCTGCGAAGAAACAAACGCCGCTTTCTCTATCTACGACGTGCAAAGGGCAAAAAAGCAAGCACGCGCTGCGAGTGGGGTTTGTTTTTGGCCCTCGACGTCGGAGGCAAAAACCGCCGGGAGAGGAACTCGAGTTTGCGAGAGACAAAAGTAGGCTGTTTAAAGTAGCAGCAGCTATTTGCGTGTGTACGTCTGAATTTCCCTGGTGGTGCGAGAGTGAGAGAGCGAGGGGCACACGATAATACTGCGGGGGACAAAAACAAATGACAAAGCGCGTTATAACCTTCGCTTTGTCTTGGCAGAGAGACACGAGCAGAAAAGCGTCGCGTCTTTTGTGGCTGCTCCAAATGAGTTTCTCCGCAAACGTGCTCGAATAAATTTCCACCGCAGGCCATGGTTTCGATTTTGGTCCCCAAAAGTGAATTTGGCCTGCAAAATCTCTCCCTCTCATTCATGCTAATTAATTTAGCGATCGATTCGGCCGGACGAGGGGCGGTCCCCGGTGGCTTTTCGAGGCCACGACACGCGGAGAAATCATTGTTAGAGCCAAGGATCAACCGGGGACTCGTCTCGGAGGAAGAAGAAGACGGCCTGCGTGTGTTGCACCGGCAGGCATCACTCTCCGGGGACGCCCCGAGAGCGACCGGCCTCATCCATTACTTATACGGCACGAAAACACTCCCCGCGTCCCATTACCGCGCCCCATTGTTTCCTCGCTCGGTCCCACGATTTTCAATAATCGCATTGATTTCTGCGGCCCACGGAGAGATATTCGTTCGGAGGCTTTTACGGCGAGACCGAATCCCCTTTTGGCCATATAAAGCAGCAGCAGATTTTCGCTACAACTTTCTTTGCTTCCGCCGGCTTAAAACAAAAGCAGGAATGGAAGTTTCTCTCGATTCCTTTCAATTTCGATTCATGCTTGAGGTGTTTTGCCCTTGAATTAAAATAAGAAAGAAAAAATGTTTTCTGAACTTCATGAATGGAGACAATAGCAAAAAAATTATTATAAATCAATTTTTACTTTCAATTTTCATTTTTCTTTTCATGGTTAAAGGTAAAATAATTTACTGAATATTATCATTAAAAAAAAATAGTAAAAATATTAATTTTGTGTTAATTTATCACATTAATTCATTTTACTTACATATTTTTATTTAAATTCCATAATTTAACTGTTGAAAATAAAGTCAGAAAATAACTTTTTTCTTAACAATTGCAAAAGGTTTTTTTTTAAATTTATGCAAAATGAAAATAGCTATTTAGCTAATTGAAAATCATTTGAATTTCAACTTTTTGTTAATATTTATCAATTCCCCTCAATATTTTCTCCCTGACTTATTCCACATTGAAAGTGCAGCAAATAGGTAATCTATTTTGTCCACAGGCATGATTTTCAAATAAGAATATTTATACACTTCAAGAGATCTAGTCTTGCAACTGAAAACCCTTTAAAAAGGGAAATAATTGATGTGCAATAAAAAATTTTGAATATTAAAATTTATTAACAATTTATTACAAAATCAATGAAGAACTTACTTAGAGTGTAGTAGTTATGGAGAAAATGAATAGATAAATTACTTGTTTTAATAAAAATTTGCTGCTTACTTCTTTGTTGTTCATTCTTCTTTTTACTGAAGTATTTTTTTTTTTTTAGCCAAATTGATTTGTAGTGAATTTACTCTACTACGAGCACCAGAGTGCAAATAAATACACGTGCAAATTGTAGTCGGCAAGCAAGTAAGCACTTTTGCAGAGAGTAAACATTGAAACATCACAAGTCGCTCGAATTGGCGGAACGTCGGTGGGCAAACAACAAACCCACCACACTCGAAAGCGGATGCTGTGTTTCTGTTTCTGTCTGACTGGCGTTGATCCTCTCTCTCGCTCGTCATGTTAATAGACTCGCCGTCATTATAATTAGCGCGTTGCACCCGACTAGTGCTGTCGGCAAACAGCAGTACACGTACGTATATTTGCGTTATGCAACCCGCCGCGCACAGCCAAATGCACATACCGCGGGTGTTTGTATATTCATTCGGATTAGAGGCGGCGGCGGCAGGGAGAGCTGGCAGGTCTGCAGCTTTTTGGGGGTTGGCGGCGGTTTGTCCCCTAATTATGTCGCTTTTTGCCAACAATAACAACCGGCTGGCTGGTCGGGCATCCAAAACACGACCAGCAAACAGACACGCACGCAACAGCAAATTTCGGCTTATTTGCATTCCGCGCCGGAAGCAACACAGAGAAATTTGTCTACAGCGTTTCAAGGGGTTTATTACAGTCTGTATAGTTGGAATGAACTGTGTAATTTACTATAATAAAAAAGAGCTTGGATTTTAGTTCTTCAAATCAAAAGAATGAGATGAACAATCTAAAAAAATATGCATTAGTGAAATTAAATTTTTATTAAAGATCCTCTCCGGTCATTTGTATTGCTCTTTATTCTGAAAGATTGCTCAATTTCGAGTATATCTTGTGAAAACACTATTTGAAAATTCCAAACCGTTGCGTCTCAATAAAAAAAACCTAAATACGAGTGATTCGCGCGAAAAACTTGTGAGAATTGAGTAGCCAATCAGATCCATCAGTTTCTTCCAAAAACTGCAGGTTTTTGTCACTTGTGGCGCTGCGATCGCTGATTTTGCCAAGAGAGGATCTTTAAACTTAAAACATTACAAAAGTTGTTACACCTTGAAAGTAATTTGATAAATTTAAAATTTTTGTATGAATTAAAACAATTTTCACTTCTTACTCCTGGAAATGAAAAGGACTCCGCCATCTTGCCCCATTTTCCGTCTCTGCCACATTTTTATTTATTTATTTATATTTGCCACTTTTTTTTACACAGCCACCCCTAACAACTTGCCACGGTTGCTGGTGTGTGTGACACGCGCGTGAAGGAAGGAAAGTTGTTGCGCCGAAAAAGTGGCGGATTTCGCCCAAGATGACAGATAGCAGGGAGAAATAAATGCCAGAGGGAAACGCCACCGAGTGGAGAAAAATTATTTTATATATACGGCAGGGGCGAACACATCGAAGTCAAACAGCTCTCGAAAGAAAGGACGAATGGAGAAATATAGGAACATAGATTGTAGCGCGCCACTTCACGCTCCCCCTGCGCGAGCTTTTCTCTACATAGTGCGCTCTTCAATCATCAAAACACACACACACTCGTGCAACTTTCGGGTAATTTTTTATTCGACTACGCGTCTTTATTGTCGTCGTTCCGCGCACCCGCGACTCGCATTCATGTCGGGGAACTTTGGCGTTAGTTCACTGAAGGCGAAAATTGAATGCTTTTTTATTGAGCATTGACGCCGTTTTTCATTACGTTAAATGTATTTTATTGTTTAATACACATAAAAGCAATCTGGAAAGTTGTTGATTGTTGGCAATAAAAATAAATTCGCAAAATAATATGGTTTCAAGAAATCATTTTGTAAATAGAGTAATTGAAAATTTATATATACATTTTAAAATAACTTTTTTTCAGAAAGAAAATATTTAGTTTCATTTTATTTTCAAAATCTTTTACAATTAGCTTTAAATGCTGAATTTTTTTTACAATATTGAATAAATAATCATGATATATTATTACCTCCTTTGTCAACTACCCATTTGAGTAACTGGAGTGTAGACTGAGGAGATGAACATTTATTCCTTTTTTTATTAAGTTTTCCATTTCGCTCCTGCACTCAAAGTGGCAGCCGTGAGAGCACCTTAAGGAGGTTGAGTGCGCGCGGATTGGTGCCGTGCTGTGCGATAACTCAGCTCGCAAATCTCCTTATCTCGGGCGCAGATATATAAATTCCGTGCAGTTATTTTTGCACCATAAATTGCAGTGTGCGCGCGAGTGAGCTCGGCGCTTCTTCTTATCATCAGCAGCGACGGAGCAAAAAGAAAAAAAAAGCTCCACGCGCGCATACAGGAGAGGTAAACACTCTCTGCCAGCGAAAAGATTCGCTCTGCAGGCTGCATTTTAATTTGAAAGATGCAAAGTAGGGTGAATAATTTGCATCGAGCGAGAAAGAGACGAGCCATATATGAAGCTGCAGAAATAAAAGATGAAGACTATATACATTCTCATTAAATTCCCGAGAGCTCTCCTTTTTCTAATCCACTTTTTCCCTTTTCTCTCTGTCAGAATATGAATACACAATGATCAGAAAAAAGGAGAGCAGCTTGATGATTACCGCCTTGGTTTCCCTCAAGTCTCTGTTTTTTATTGCGTCGGCTTGAGAAAGAGGAGAAAATTGTTTGGACTTTTTTCTCAAGTCCGCAGCTGTTGCTGTTTGCGTTTCATATTCATGCAAATTGCTGCTAAATTCTTTGCTCTTTCCTGAAAAAAAACTCATTTTTTCCTCTCTTCACTACTATTTAATCTGCGGAGAATATTATAATTTAAATAAAAACGACGAGGGGACGTTTCTGCAAAAATCTCTTCTTAATTTGGAACTCTCGGGCTTGTACGTATTCAATTCAGTATAGAGAGAAGCACCCCTTTTACCTTCCTCTTGTGAATGCAGCGCTAAATTCCCTTTTAAGATTTATTCACAAAAGTTTTGAAAGCAGCAGGGTAAAAATATTTCGCGTGTAGGGAGAAATCTTATATTGGCAGACTCGTCGCTTCCTCTCTCTTTCTGTCTACTTAGGCGGGCGGCGGGCTGATTAAGTTAGCGCTCGCAACGGTAATAAAATTCACAATCAAATTAGATTCCGCCGCCGCCGGTGCGCACGAATATCGAACGAGAGAACGTTCCTCTCCACTACTTCTTCTTCTCTACCTCGCCGAATATTATTATTTCCTCGGTGTAATTAAAGCGCTTTTATTTATTTACCTCGGAGAGAAATTCGATTAGCCTCGGGTGCGGCCTATCTAGCTTCGTTTTGTCCCGACCGGGGGATTAGCATTCGAATCCTCTTTGATGGATTGCACACGCAACAAAATTTAAAAGGCGAGTTGATCCTTCGTGCGGGACAAGAAGGTAATTGAATGGGTTCGAATGTGTGCGGCATCGATCTTGCGTCGGACGTGCCGCCGGATCAAAACGCAATGCAAATGCCCGACGAATAAAAAAAATACGCTCGTCGACCTCTGACATTATAAAGGCCTGCCCGCCAAACAGCAGGTGAACTTCGGGCAACACCACCTGCCGTTTGTTTTTCGCCAAAAGGTTGCCGCTTTTGGTGAACCAATGACGTCACGCTGACCACACGCCGCTTGTCTACACAGGACGGGTATTTATGAACCTTTGAAAGTAAACAATGCCCAATTTGAATCGCAAATTTCTACTTTACGGTGATTTTCCTGCGTGTGGTTTTATTCAAATTGTGCACAAAAATCCACATAGTAAAGATGATACTATAAATAAATATTAAAATTAGACATTAAATAGAATAATAATATTGTTAAAATTGTTAAAGGTAATTTACAAAGTAAAAAGACTTATTTTAAAATATAATAATGTAAATTTAACAATTGTTTCATAAAATTTCTTATTTATAATAATTTTACATATTTTATTTTTTTAGCATTTTGATATGAAAATATAAAACGTAAACAGTATATTATCTAGTTAAAAATTACGCTTAGAGGGTTAAATAATATTATATTAAGATTTGAGACTCCCTACTTACCAATTTTAATAATCCCATTGGAAAATTTAGAGTTCTTGCAATAGTTTAAATCCACTTGCATAATTAATAGCTATTCAAAATCTGTTTAATAGTGAATCATGACTATCTTAT
Organism: Neocloeon triangulifer; assembly: GCF_031216515.1. Taxonomy (NCBI): domain Eukaryota; kingdom Metazoa; phylum Arthropoda; class Insecta; order Ephemeroptera; family Baetidae; genus Neocloeon; species Neocloeon triangulifer. The sequence continues at coordinate 622,156 of NW_026775545.1, forward strand.
TATGATAACTAATTTTTCACAAATTTAATCTTCACTTTGACGTACAAGCTAATGGGAATTTTATTTCCACCTCCCAACACCAGTCAGCGCTACGAACTAAATTTAAAGCTTTAATACTGCCTCCCTCGCTCTCTTGCTGAACTCGAAAAATAATGACTCTTCACCGCCACGAACACGAATAAAAATTCCACGGAGAGCAAACGCCAGCGCGGCACATTTTTCAGCGGCTGAATTTTTAATAAAAGTCAATTTCGCATCATTGCCGGAAATTTATTGCAATATTCCCGGGCGGCTCTCCTTTCTTCTTGCTCGCTCGTTCACTTTTCTCCTCTCTCTCCGGAGAGAGCGAGAAAGACTCTCGCCGGTATAGTATGAAACGCGTGCGTGTGCCACCTCAGCGAAAAACCGCCAATATGTGCTCACTCGATCTCGCTGTGCGGGTTGCCTCGGCGCCAACAACAAGCCCTAAAAGTCACGTACCCTTCCTTCTTCCTTTTGAGAAGGCAACTGATTTTTTTTCGCCGCCACATCAGGGGCTTTCGATGGCGCACCAGTTGAGCCGAGGGGCAAAACATTAGCACCAGCAATTATTTTAATTTCCTATGAGACGCACGTACCGACCGCCCGAATGAAGGCTTAATTCTGATGAATCGTGCCCATTCCAAGCAAGGAATTCCGCGCAGTAATCACCGTTCTTTAATTTGCAACGATTTGCAGCTTTTATATCCGTTGGGGCGGTCGTAAATTTTAATTCGCCAAATCCGAATTGGCCTATCGGTGGTGCAAAAGCGATTTTTTCCCCCTTTTTATTCTACTAACTGCAGCGGCCACATAAATTTGAGTTATATACGCGAAAATCCTCGGCCGTACGTCAGAGAGAGGAAAAAAACCGCGCACAGCAGGTATAATCCAATTTCAGATTCATCAGCGGCATAACATCAAATTGGATTTTTCCGCGAAAATTATAGCTGATAATTTCATTTTAATTGGGTTAGCTGCGCTCGCTCGCTCCGAGGCGCAATTTCGCCGTGCAAGTGAGGCAATCAGTACGCGAAATTGCAAAAAAAAAGAGGCGGAAAAAACATATAGGTGAATCGATCGGGCGTGCCAAATGCAGTCAAATGTCCTGCGAATTTTCCGGCTCGCCTGTGCCGCCGCCACCGTTTTGTATAAAACATTTAATTTGCCGGAGCGAACGAGCGGAGCGCAATAAAAAGGGCCGTTTAGCATGCATAATGAATCAGCCGGCTGCAGTCTCATCAAAGATATCGAATTTAAGGCGCGCACGGCTCTCGAGAGCTCGGCAAACACGCCGACTGCATCCGTGTGAGAAGTGAAAAGGGCCGAGATCGATTTTAGGTAATGGTCTTTTCGAAAAAAGCAGCACAGACGCTGCAGGAGGAGAAAGAAAAAGAAAAGAAATAGAGGAGGAATTAGAGAAAAAAAGAGCACTTGGAATCGAAAAGCGAATGATATATTAGGCAGGGGTCGGAAAAGCGATTGATGAGCTTCCAAACGATTTTTCCGGGGAAATAAGCCTCACCTGAATAATGGAGGGGGTGTTGCAGAAGGCAACAGATAAAAAAAGTATTTTTTTTTTTTAATTTAAATTCATTTTTTTTTTTTTTAAATGAAGTATATTTATTTGAGTGAAGTTACAAGTCCAGCCAACTCCAAACGGAGTTATCGGCCGGTGCTTATTTGACTGGAAAGCAAGACTTAAAAGCCAGGCAATCCAGTTCTATACACATTGTTTTACATGCGAATTTTTACAAGATAAAAATGTCAACTAAATATTATAGAAGTGACAAAAACCATTTTTTAATATGAAATTTAACAGAATTTTTTGAATCAAGATTTTTTAGATTTGGTGGTAAAGCATTCCACAGTCTGGGAAAAGAAAATTCAAACGTGCGATCAAAATATTTGTTTACACTGGGCGGCATAACAAGAGGATCCAATTGGGACATTCTTGTTTCATATTGATGCATTCGTGGCACGCCACGATTTTCGTCAAAGTATTTCAAGCAATGTACATTCAGATCATAAATTTTATTGACAGGCATTATGTTCCAAAACTTGAACAAATTATCGACTGAATTTTTTTGTTTACGAGTACACATTTTATATAACACTTTTTCTTGCAAGTTACGCACAGCAGTTAAATTTGCGGATCCCCAAGCAGGGATTCCGTAGTTCAAATAAGAGTGGGCAAGAGAGAAATACATTATTCTGCGTGTGTTGTGATTGAGGTGCGCTTTTATAAAATTGAATTCTCTTATAACATTTCTCAATTTGCCGGAAATGTGCTGTAAATGATATTTCCACGAAAAATCTTGGTCCAAGTGTAGACCAAGATATTTTGTTTTTTCAACTTGCGACAGTGTTCCGCATTTACAGCCAATTGAGAAATTGTGTAAACATGTATATTCATGGCAAATAATTTTTAACTTATTGTTCAGTCTAATGTTTGGATGGCAAAAGTGCAAACTAACAGTCTTTTTTTCATTGATCATTAGACCATTATCATGACACCATTCAGTAATTATATTAAACTCGGACTGAATCACATCATGACAAATAGCAAAATTTTCATGTGCAAATAAAATTACTATATCATCAGCAAATACAAATATTATGCATTTTTTTAACATTGGCACGAGATCATTTATAAACAGAAGGAACAGAATTGGACCCAAAATTGAGCCTTGAGGAACTCCCGAATTTACTTCAAATTCCTCACTGTTTTCGTTATTTACACGGACATAAAATATGCGCTCAGAAAGGAAATTTATTAAGAGCTGCAGAAAAGGGCCATTTATACCAAAATACTTTAATTTTTCTGCTAATTTTTTATACAAAAGTACGTCAAAGGCCTTTTTAAGGTCAATGAAGATTGCCGTCACGTGTTTATTTTCGCCCAAGTTTTTATTTATAAAATTAGCAAAATTACCAAACAGCTCGTTAACACATTTCCCTTTTTGAAAAGCAAATTGTCGCTCATCAATCATTTTAAATTCTTTCAAATATTTAGTCAAATTAATTTCAATGAAGCGCTCAAAGATTTTATCAAAAACCGGCAAAATTGAGATGGGGCGATAATTTTCAAATTTTTTGTGATCAGAGTTTTTATAAATCGGTCGAATAATTGCACTTTTTAAACATTTGGGATATTGTGAGGTTTCAATGCATTTGTTTATAACGGAGGAAATAATGTTGGCGAGAGAGCAGCCAGCACTCTGCACATCACGCACAGAAACGCCGTCCACTCCCGGGCCTTTGTTTTTATTGAGACTCTGAATAATTGCCGCGACTTGTGTGTGTGTGGCGCGCGGCAGGCGCATGCTTTGCATCGCCATCGGGCGCTGCTCCGCAGACCTGACCGCTTCAAAATCACAAATATGTGTACTCATTAGCGGCGCATCCGCAAATTGTTTACCAAAGCCTTCTAATATTTCCGGCAGAGAGAATTTTTTCGACATGAAGCGTGTTATTGTAGTGTCAATGGAAGAGGTTGCTCGGCCAAGCAATCTATTCAAGTTTTGCCACGTAAGTCTAATGTTGCCTTGACAAGTATTAAAAACTTTAAGATTGAAATTAATTTCTGCATTTCGCAATTTGTTATTTACTTTATTCCTAAATTTTTTATACTCGTCAGCATGTTTTTTGTTTGTCGGATTGCTTTTCATTTTTTTATATAATCGCGTTCTCTCTTTAATTATTTCTTTATGGTGTGGTGTTATCCATAGTTTATCAATTCTTTTTTTAGTATTGTGTATTATCGTTTTTTAAACAGTATTTACATCTTTTAAATTTTGTATAATAGTGGAGCAATTTTTCAGAGTCTCATTCGGATTATTTTCAACCACGCAGCGATTCCAATCAAAAGTTGATAAATCTTGATTGACAACTTTGAAATCAGTATAATTATACTTTTCAACTTTAGGGCCTCCGGAATGGTCATAAACTAAGGTTGAAATCGCATTGTGATCGGAGGCGTCGCATTCAATTACCGCGGAAATATTTTCAAAATTGTTAAGGCGCGCAAAAATATGGTCAATTAAAGTAGACGAAAAGTTTGATCCAGAGACGGCTTCTCTAGTGGGAAACGAAATGCACTGAGTAAAACCAAATTCTGCGGCAATATTGTGAAGGCGGTCAACTATTGTGTCTGTAGTGTCGAGCAAATTTATGTTTATATCTCCGCAGACGACGAAATTTTTAAAAGTGTTTGTTTTCTCTAGAAAAATGTTAAATTCGTTCAGGAATTGGACTTTATTTTGTGACGGTGGTCGATAAAGAGCTGCCACAACAATTTCTTTGTTTATTTTTATTGTCAAACTTTCTGAGCAGCTAAAATCGAAATCCAGCTCTTCAATTATGAACGAGTCTTTTACAAAAATTAAAATTCCACCTCCACGACCTATTTCTCTTGTTTTTGCAATTGATTTGAAACCTTTTAAAGTGAATTTGTTTATGTCATTTTCTTTGCAGTTTATTTCGGAGAAAATTAAAATGTCAATTTTGTATATTTCACTTTGAAATGAGGCACAGAATGAATTAAAGTTTTTGAATATTGATCTTATATTTAAATGGAAAATTGAGTATTTAACAAAAGAATTTGAGTTTAAATGAAAATTTTTTGCGTCAAACCAAAAATCATTTATGGAATTGCTCTTTAAGCAAACAGCCATTTAACAAAAAAATAAAATCTGTACTTGTGTGTTGTGTTTAACTTAAAGCTAAATGTGCGCGGTCGCAACATTGAAGTCCATCTTGGTGCGAATGTCGTCCTCGCATCGGATTCGGACAAGGGCACCAAGACGTTCACTATGACGGGCAAAGATTTTCCCGTCCTTAACCCAAACAAACTTAAACCCTTTTTCAGCGGCAGCGTTACGCGTGAGGAAGAGGAGTCGGCGGTGGTAGGGGGTCAGCTGTTCATACACACGAATGTTCGGAGGGTCACCACGTCGGCGGCGCTGAGCGGGCGGGTTGGAGGCGGCAGCTTCAGCAGCAGTGCTCGGCGGAGGGGCGCGAGGGGGACCAGCGGTCGGCTGGCTGCTGCCCTCGGGCCAAGTCATCCTCAGCAGATTCTTCTTCCCACCCAGCCAGGCCTTCCTGGCGCTTTCGGCCTTGAACTTGACGACACAATAGCCCGCGCGACCTCGACCACCAGACGCCCGAGGGGGGATCTCGGGAATCCAGTAAGCGTCCGACACGGTGTCGCACACCGGCGGTGCTCCGATTAGGTCGGCCAGAATTTGCAGTTTGGCGCGCGGGTCATCCTCTTTCTTGAAAGGCATTCCATGCACTTCCACCGCGTCTTGCAGTGATGACTGCTCAAGTTGGTGCACGCGGCCTTGCAGTTGGTTCAGGGCCGCTTCTTTTTCGTGCAGTTTCTCGTACACGCTATCGAGGCCCTTTCTCAGTTCGACGTTCAGGGCCTTTTGTTCTTTTACGTCTTTAAGCAGTGTGTCGTACTGCGAACTGAGAAATTGGACGGAGGCCTCGACAGCGGTCAGCCGCTCCAGCAGCGCCTTCTCGGAGGCGGCCACGCGCTCCTCGATGGCGTTCGAGCGCGTGTTGAAGGCGGCCAGCAAGGTGGCCTCCATGGCCGCAAGCTGGTCGGCAAGGGGCATCTCGTCGTCGCCGACGTCGGAGCCCTCCTGCGAGCTGGCGTCCGATTTGCAGACGCTGCAGGTCCACTGGAGATTCGGTCCGCGGCGTTTTTTGGCACAACTCGGGTGAGCGACGGCCACGAGGCAAACTTTGCACTTAATTGAGTCTTTGACGATAACCACTTTGCACACGTTACACTGAGAGGACATCAGAAAAAAACTCACGTGTACAAATTGGCGACTCTGTAACACAGTCTTCTCCTAGGAACAGGGCTAGTCGAGCGGACGGACGGAGCAATACGAAAACACGTCCGCTCGCCCCTGGATCGCTAGGCAGACTGATTTCAATACGGATTTTAAAGAAATTCATATATAATTTATTAATGTTGCTGCTGATTAAAAATTATCAATTCATTGATCATGATTTCAAAGTGGATGCGTTTTTAATTTTATTTAAAGAAGAAAAATTTTGTATCTGATCTTTAAAATTTTATTAAAAAGAAGAGTTTTTTCAACTTATTGATGAATTGTAATATTTCTGTTGTTTTTTACTCTTTTTTTCTACTTGTTTTGTACTTTGTTGCAAATGGGGCGCCTTGCAATGAGTCACTACATCGTGGCGACGCTTCATAAGTCAACAAAGATCAATAATAATAATATATTGAGTGATGAAATTGTTTTGTTTTTTCTGTTTTCCAGTGGAGCTTCTTTTAGGCTCCACGCTTTTACTTGTGCTTTTTTACATTATTTATTTAATTTTTGGTAAAATTTTTTACTTGCTCCATATTATCTTGCTTTGAGAAGAATAAACAACAATAGTAAGTTTCTAATTAAAAAAGAGGCGCAAAAATTCCTTGAAATAATGTGATAATTATTACTGAATTCTGACTCTCTTGCGTGGGTCGAATCTTGTATATGCTCAATTACGGCAAAGGAGTCGTTCTCGGAACAAAAAAGACCCAAAGTCGGTGGCTAAACGCATCGATGTCCTCAAATGTCAGTCGAACGCGTCCGTTAATTAAATCGGGCTGGAAATTCAATCGGTCCGTAGCCGGAGGCAGGGCACGCGATGAAATGCCATCCCCTCTTATTTTTCCAGCCGGCTATATTATATCAGGTTCGAAAGCCGCTTGATTGTGTCCTAGGGCAGGCGGAGAAGAAAGTCGTCGGTATTTTTCTTGGTCGCTCGTCTCTCTTTTCCCTGTTCAATACATGTTGCTTTTTCGCCAGCGTCCGTCCATTGCAGGCTTCACCCCGTGGACCTCGCCTGCTTTTCTTTCCTCTCTTTTTCTCTCTTTCTCCGTGGGTAGGGCGACTGTTACAATAAAGTATGTACTCGGGCCGCTTTCGAACGCTGGGAAAAGAGAGAGAAAAACACGCCAGCAATGCGAGTGAGTGCGACCGACGCGAGCTTGCTGCACTCGCCGCTAATACACTTCGTGAGGTTTCCATGGAGACGGCGCGGCGCGAACCAAGAAAAGCAGCAGGCGAAAGAAACACACGTACTTTTCCACAATACGTTCGGCCGCTTTTAAATCTCGCGAAATCGACTGTTGATTGTGCCCGGCAGCTTTTAATGCTGCCAAGAGAGAGAGAAAAATATATATAAAGCTCTCGAAAGAGAAAGCGGAGTGGGTCCGGAAAATTATGAAGCGTCCGAACACGTTTTTGGGCCTAGTTGTGTTTGTACTGGGATTTAGAGTGGAGCAGAGTGGCCGTGCTAATGCGATTTAAGGGACAATATCTTGGCAATCCAAACTCCTTTAAGCAAGTTTGAATCAACAAAAAGACAGCAAATGGAGCTAATTTTTTGAAAATTTTGTTGATTTGTTTATTGGAAATGAAGAGCTTCGTTGCGAAAATTGTTTTTATTCAAAATACAAACAAATAAATAAAAATTAAATTCTTAAAGCTCTATTAAATTCAAGTACCTGTCCTACTTTTGGATTTGCTAGTTTTAAGATATTAATTTTTATGTTAAAATGTGGTGTTTTCTAAATTTTGCCTTATTTTTTTTTTACATTTTCCAGCCCATGAAATAGGGTCGCAGACCGTGACCGAAACTGGAAGAGCCGTTTTGTTTTTAAATAAAAACCATTTTTCAACAAGGAAAAGCTCGATCTCTTCATTACCATGATAATCTCCTCGATTGTCAACTTCTTGAAAACTATTTTTAATTGTTAATAATTCATTGACTGGTTTGTATGTTACTTAAAAAATAATCACATTATTTTGTACAGTAAATATTCATTTTCAATTGAAAATTTTTATTAAAAATAATTGGAACTAGATTCCTATTGTGGAAATTTGGTTGAGAAATCTGCAGAAAATCATTGATTTGACAAAGTTTCAGTTTCAAATCAATTTTGAAGGAACTTTTGAGCGAAACAGCAACTTGTTCTCTCTCTCCTCTTCTTGGAAGATAAGTGGTTTTCTCTCGTCATTTGCAATTCAGCCCGGCAGGAGTGAATTTAAGTTGCGACACAAGAGCACGAACGCGATAAACCTCAGAACTCGCGAACTTTGTCTCTTCTGCACTCACTCGCGCGCTGTGGCAGTTAAATAATAATAATAATAACTGGAGCTACAGCTGTTGGCTGCCATAACTTGTGGACTGCGCGCAGGAGAGTTTTAAGGAGTGTCATTAGAGCTTGGAAAGTGAGTAAAGTAAATAGACACGAGGGCAGATGCATAATGACAAGGCGCGCAGATAATTTATAAGGAATCGTCGACGGCGCGGTGGTAACGCGAGTGATTAAAGTTTCAGCAGCAGTCTCGCGTGGGTAATTACGTTTCGATAAATGTGAGAACACGCACGAGAGGAGGCGGCTCGTGTGCAAGTTTAATGGGGCGAAATCACCCCATAATTTGTGTGCCTCCTAACGTGAGAAATTCATACATATTTTTATTCTACCTCTGAATTTTCTTATTTTTTTCTCTCTCCCGGACCGGATTTTGTTGAGTAATGAGCGCCGCATACATTTCCATGCTAAAGAGTCTCGGAATTAAGAGATTTCAAGCAAGTTGAAATATCAGCGGCGACGAACGAGTTTTCGAGTTGAGCCGCCGCCGCCGAGTTAAGAGAGTGAAGAGCGAGTTTCGTGGAGCGAGCAGGGAGAGAGGTCGGATAACAAGATTTTGTCACAAGTTTGCGTCCCTAAAGTGTAAATCCTTGTAAGTGCGAACCCTAAAGCTGACGTAATATTTCACACATTTCACTCGGAATGACACGCAACAACAGTTCACAATATTCGCGACTTAATTGCTGCTAATTCCGCCCACTCCCTTCAGAGAAAAGCCCACGCTGACAATTTAAAAGTTGGCCGCGCTTGAGTTATTTTTCACAATTAGAAAGAAAAGCGAGAGAGGAACCGCTGAAGTTCTAAAACACTCTCTAGAAATTCCGTTAGCATTTTAAAAAGAGTTATTTATTCAGAAGTAATATACAGAATATTTGATTAAAAATTTAATATATTTGATACTTACTTTACAATACAATAGACTTACTTACTTACAATCAGTAAAAACTTCTAACAATCTTCCTGGCAAATCAGATTCAGCATTTTCTTTGACTTGCTGCTTTGAACACTCTGCGTCGGCTTGTTCGACGTGGAATTACATCGCGAAAGCACCTTAAGAGCTTCAAATCACCTCATTAGAAAATCCCCTTTTATATTTCGCGGCCGTTAATTCCATGCTAAAATGCACAGAACTTTAGCTCGAGAGAGAGACACTTCTTATTAAATCCGCAATTTGACGACGCCGCTCGCTCCGGGAGACAAAAATATGCGCGTTTAAATATTAAAGGGGTGGTGGGCATGCAACTGGAAATGCCTCCTTGCACCCTTTGTGTCGAGCCGCCTCGCTTTAGAAGACGCCAACCCGAATTTTCATTACACGCGCACGGGAGCGGCACCCTTTCGCACCAGTTACTCTCGCTCGCACCCTTTATGCGCGCACCTCGGCGGCGAGCAGGTAACACCTGAAACTTTGCTTTGATACCATTATGTAAAACACACGCGCCGCTGCAACGCACCCTGTTTTCAACTCGGCTCGTAATTTGACACAACGCCCGGGCTCATTTTAACGCCGCGCTGCCTCATTACGATCTCTCTAGTTTAATTTCGCTCCGACTCGCGCCCGAGCTTGACCCGACTCTGGGGCGTGTTTTATTAAATTTGGGCCAGGAGTGATGAGATTTCCCACTTTGAAATGTTTAGGGGAAAGAAAAGTGGAGATTCTAGTGTAAATTAAGTTTATTCAAAAGAGATGTGTAAAGAATCTAATTTTTTTAAAGAACCACTCCGGTCATTTGTATTGCTCTTTATTCTGAAAGATTGCCAAATTTCAAGTATATCTTGTGAAAGCACTATTTGAAAATTCCAAACCGTTGCGTCTCAGCCAAAAGAAAACCTAAATACGAGTGATTCGCGCGAAAAACGTGTGAGAATTGAGTAGCCAATCAGATTCATCAGTTTGTTCCAAAAACTACAGAATTTGGTCGCTGATTTTGCCACTAATGCCCCACGGCGATGCAGAAAACTTGGCAAAATCAGCGATCGCAGCGCCAATGTGACCAAATTCTGTAGTTTTTGGAACAAACTGATGGATCTGATTAGCTACTCAATTCTCACACGTTTTTCGCGCGAATCACTCGTATTTAGGTTATCTTTTGATTTTTGATTGAGACGCAACGGTTTGGAATTTTCAATGCTTTCACAAGATATACTCAAAATTTAGCAATCTTTCAGAATAGACAGAGAAGGAATAAATACTAAATAATACACTTCACCGGAGAGGATCTTTAAGAATATAATTTTTTTCACTTTAAAATAAACCAGGAATGGTTTTTATAAGTTAAAATACGACTAATTCATGAATAAGTAATTTCTGAAACAGTAATTTTAGTTTAAATAATAAATATTCTAGAAATTGCACAACAATACCAATTTCAATTTGTCTATTTTCCTAACAATTTGTTTCATATTATTAAATTATAAAACATGATTTATAAAACTAATTTAGTTTTCTCTTTGAATTTGGATTTAAATAGATTATCGGAACATTTTTGAGTGTCAATTTATGAATAGATAAATGTTTTTAAAATAGACCTAGAATAACCCAATTTAATTTAATTCTCGCTGACGTCATTTTATGTAATAATGAAAGCACTCGCGGATTTTGGCGCGGCAGAGCGGAATTTAATCACTTTTGAATTAACGCGCGCGCCGACGGGAGAGTATTTGCTCTTTTCAAACAACCCCTGCGCTGTGCTCGGCTGGCTGCCAGGTTGGTACGTTTTCTCTGGCGAAACGCACTTCACACCTTTATTACTGTATGCTTTGCTCTTAAACAGTGGTGCTCGCCCATTATTATCATTAGCCGAACTGCTTTTAAAGTAAAATTATTCTCGGCAGTGGTGGCGCAGCAATTACGAGACGCGCTCCGTATAAAAATGAATTGGCGCAAATTGAGCCGTTTGGCCGAGCAATAAAGACGCTTGTTGTAAAATGCAAAGTGCGAAAAATTCTCTTTCTTATTCGGCCGCTTCGGAGCAATATTCGCGTCGGAAGAGCAAATCCCCTGCTTTGTATGCAGCCGGCCGGACAAACGATATGCGCCGCGCGCGCTCCACTCAGTACTTACAACTTTACTGCCCTAAATAAGAAGGAGGGACGCAACGACTCGAGTCTCTCGTGTGCATGTTCGCATCCTTTATTCACTACTGGACTCGTAAAGTAGCTCGAAATAGTAAAACGGAAGCAAATTCGCCATCAAAGATCATTTCGCCGACTTATTGCCATCTGCATTCAAAGAGTTGCATGATTGCTGCGGCAATAAAAGTCGAAAGTTTGTTGCTGCCCCAACTACAAATGGAATAAAAAAGTATCGTGGATGCAAGATACGAACTTTGAATCTCAAATCATAAAAAAAATGAAATCCATCTCTTTCACAATTGAGAAAATATATTTTGGGAATTTCTTCTATATTTTTTAGAAGTGGTTAAATTAATTAAAAATTATAGCAAACACCGGTTGTTCTATTTCCATTAATGGATTTTAGGTTAACTGCTATGATATTTTGACATATTAAAAAATTAACAATTGTTTGGCAATAGATAAATTTGTAGTTTAAAAATGACCAGGTTAGCTACGATCAAACCCACAACTATTTCAAATTTAATTTGATATAATTTAACTAACTTAAGTTTATTTATTAAAATAAATGAAAAAAATATATAAGTAATTGTTAAAAATAAACATTATAATAAAAATTTTATTTATTTATAAACTCCACAGCCATCATTTCTAATAAAATATTTTAAAAAATTCATCGTATTGGTTTACATTATTATAATTATTTCTAATCCATCCAATTCTGTTTTAGGTGAGTGATCACGAGGCGTATTGATCTGTCCCTATCCATAACCGGTCATGGGTCGGTAACGTACACACGTGTAAATATATTATCAATGCACAAATTCACCGTGAGCAACAGCCTCCTTTTTAACTGTGAAGGGTCTCTCGGGCGTCGGTTCGGGAACTGCGCCGCTTTAAACGGCCTTTCTTTCTCTCTTATTTTCGATCCGTCGCTTGTTGTTTGCGAATTCAAATCACGTGCGCGCGAACATGTTACGCTCCCGTGCGTTGACGAAGAGTGAGAGATTTGAAGAGAATGGAGAAGAAAGCAGTCGGGAAAATGGCACGAGGAAAAAAAACAAATTTGCAGCTCAGCAGACGGAGAAGCGGAGCAAGCACGGCCGATATGGCACCCGAGTAAAACGAAAGAAAGGGCCTGAAAAAATACATCCAATTTCCTGTGTGACTGTGTGCTTAATGTAGCGGTGGGAAATGTAACAAAATATAAAACACACGCGCAAAATCAAATGTGCTTTGAATGAGAGAACAAAAGGGGAGAATTTTCTTATTCGGATCTTTTTTATTCGTAATCCTTTTGGAATTAATATTTAGGTCTAAATTATGATTTATGATTCTGAAATGTACTCTTTGGCGTCAAATATTGTGTCATTGACACTTTTGGGAATATAAGGGACTCCCTTTTTTACGATACCCTCACTTTTATTCAGTCTCCCCCGCACCTCGCCCCATGGCAAGAGACAAAAGTGTCCTTAATGGAGCCGTCACATAATTCGGTCGGCGCACGTCATAAAACTGTGAATAAATATCGATGTATAATAGATTAAGAGCCGCCTTGGCTTTCTCCGTGTCTCACTCTCCCCGAAGACGTCGTAAATACGATAATAATACAGCCATCACAATGATGAATGCTCAAGCAAAAGCTGCCGGCTTCTTTTCGCGTGACAGCCTTTAATAATTCATACAGACGTCAAGGGACGCTTTCCCATCCAAAGGCAGCCGAAAAAAGCCAAAATTGCTGGAAATTTGGCGTTTGATGTGGTTAACGATGCTCTAGTTGATTATCGTTTTGAAATTATTCGAGGCTTAAAATGTCCAGACTACTACTGAGTTGGGGAGCGAAAAGTGTGTGTGTCGCTTTTGTAATTTTTTATGTGCCCGTGGCAGGCAGGCAGGCAGGGCTTTTATGAAAATGAAAGTTTTGTTTTTCTCTCCGGCGCGGCCGCTTTTCTCTCTCTCTTGTTATTAAAGTGCGCGTGTAAAATATCACGGGAGCGCAGCTCGTTTGGAGGCCATTGTGCGCGAAAAGCGGCAAAGGTAAACTCGCCGGAGAGCGTTTTAAACGCGCGCGCTTCCTGCTGATGAGGCCAAACGGCGCCAGATTTTTGGGGGACTGCTCAATTTAGAAAGTGGGGAAGCGGCGGAATTTATACTTTTGATTACTTTATTCATCGCCGGTCCAAAATAAAACGTGAACACGTAGGATGCAAAATTTCATGCAATTAAGTTATTACATTTTTAGTAGAATTTCACGATCGACAGTTGAATCGCGGTGATTTGAATTTAAATTTGGCTTTTCCTCGATGGGTTTTGTAATTTTTTTATTTTTTTTAAGAAACCGAGAAACGTACGCTTTAAAACACACGTGTCTCTGAACAATGAAATTTGCAAAAGTATTTTCAAAAATAATTGGAAAATTTTAGAAAAAATTACTACGTGAAAAATTTGCATTTAAAAATTTGATGCTAACACTTTTATTAAATTAATTTATGTGCTAAATTTTGCCAAAATAATTTCACAGCTCATGAATTATGGCTGCAGCCGAAACATAGAGCAGGATGTTTTTTTTCCATTAAAAATAAACAACTCACAAAACCCATTGAAGAAAAGTCGACTTTAAAAATTCAAATTATTATGTTTTAACAACTTTTTCCACTGTCATTATCAACAAATTTTGATTACATTTTGTTCAAATTTTTGTAAAATAAAAATAAAATCATAAATCAAGCGTTTAACGCTATGAATAGTAATATTTCTGGAAAAGGAAATTGGTGCTATTATTTCTGAATTTTGCATACCAAAACAGATTAGAAGAAAAACTTCAACATTTTGAATAGATGGGAAACCGGTTCAGGTTAATTGACACTATAAATTTAAGTAATCGCGGTCAAGCAGTTGGGCCAACTTAAGTGATTTGTAGATCTTGGCGCTAACGCCCGCTTAATTGCCTTATCAAGTTGAACGTCCGTCGGTTTATTTCTGGAGCAGAGAAACTTTGCGGCCATAAGCGGCGGAATCTCCATCCATTGCGCGCCTTCGTATACGTTAAACGAGCGCGATTAAGTGAGGTGAGGTGGCCTAGAAACGGGCCTGCAGACAAAGAAGCCGTTACGCCGTCCAATATCCACTTATTTATGGTTTCATTGTTGCAGGCAAATTGATTGTTTCTTGCTCGGGCAGGAAACGAGCCCGCCGGTGCGCCTCTTTTCATCCCCTTTATGCATAAGATTTGCAGCTTCTCTTTCTCGGCTACAAATTGAAATCTGCCTGCGCATTGACTATGTATGAGCTGCTTTTGGCATGTTTCAATTTTCGTCTCCGCAGCTGCACATCGGTTTTATTCTCAGCGCCCGTACGTAATCACTATTATCTGCGCGCCGCTCTAAAGGTAAACGGCAACGCGCGCGGGCCGTCGTAAAAGATAACAACTCACTTACCCTTTTGGCTGCCTCGGCGCGCCAGGTGAACCTTCGGCGCGATTTGCATGACGAGCTCTGCAACAAAGAAAAGGACTATGGCAGTAAAAAATGGTGTTTCCACTTTTCCGAGCTGAGGAAATTGATTTTGAAATCCATGGAAATTTTTAAAATAAATTCCAAATTGCGATGCTTTTCATATTTTAAACAATGTTTTGAAATTTATTTCCTCGATGATAATAACAATAAAAGTTAATTGACGCGATTATTAAAAAAAAAAAATGTAATATCTTAGAGAATAAAGAGCGTCGCTCTCATCAGTTTCAAAGTGGCCTAATATTGTCTAGAACGTTTTTAATTTCCGCATTTTTCCACGTAAAAATCATCGTCAATGAAAATGCCTTTCATAAAGCCGTCAGCGCTCGTTCTTCATAAGACGGTTTTAGCTGCTGGAAAATGCATTTCGCTCATGCACGTATATTATATATAAAGCGGCTTGTTCTCGCCGGCGGCCCCACATAAATTTCTCTCTCTCGCCTCGCTCGTCCTCTATTATTATTATTATTTTGCGCCGAATTCCAGCGTCTCGCGCCAAGGTAATGAATAAAAATATTCATTTAGCGTAAGAACGTGTTGAATGTTTCACATTTCGCGCCGAAGAGAAATATGGTGAGGAGGAGGAGGCTGGGTGCTTGTTAAAAAGAGAGCAGTCTATATAAAACGTGTCTGGAGTATCAAATTCATTCTTATACCCGTACTCGGCGCGTTCATATTTTCCCCCCGTATGACACCCTTTCTCTCGGCTCGACC
Source organism: Neocloeon triangulifer (assembly GCF_031216515.1). Taxonomy (NCBI): domain Eukaryota; kingdom Metazoa; phylum Arthropoda; class Insecta; order Ephemeroptera; family Baetidae; genus Neocloeon; species Neocloeon triangulifer. Next base: position 637,660 of record NW_026775545.1, read on the forward strand.
ATTTTTTCCCTCCGCCTGCGCCCCCGAAAGTATAAGAAGAGCTGGCGGAGCAGAGAATATTATTCCGGCACCACTTGTTCTCTTTCTCTCTTTTTATATGCACGCGCGCATTTGCAGCCAAGATTAAAACACATAATGTATTTAAAGTGCGTGTTAAATTTCTATGTAAAGCGCTCTTGTAATGAGATATTTTACCGCCTGCATAAAAGCACCCCTTTAAGGATGATTTACTCGCGCATAATTTCGCGCGCTGCACACTCACATTCTGACCGTTTTAAAAGCAGCAGCCGCGCCCGTTTCCACTCGAAATGCGCGCCAAATCGAAAAAGGAAATGGCACGGAGCAGTAAAAAGATTACTTGCCGGACTTTATGAACTGTTTCTCGCGCACTTTATTTGAATGCGAATGGACTTCTTTTATACATTATTTTTATGAAAATTTGCAAATACTTAAAAAAGATCAACAAATTTTCATCATAGAGTTGAATTCAAACATGTATAAATAAGAGGAGGTAAAAATAAATTTAATTGAATTCCTTCCACTTAAAATTAGTTTTAGTTTGGACTTTTTGGACTCAACAAAACCCTGGCTTTTGAAAGTACCAGCAGATTCACCTTTTGGGGTCAGTTGTCCTTTAATTATTTCTTTAAATTGATATTTACCCGGTTTCAATTTCCTATGAAATCAATTAATATATTTTAACTTTCAGTTACATGACAAAAATATATTATAAAAGTTTATTTATTTATTTGCTAAATTTTAAATTTTAATTTTTTTCCCATTTGGTTTGTAAATATCAATTTAGAAATTTTAAATTGATGGGGATTCAATTTAATTAAATTTCATGAATTTGGTCCATTAGGTAAACATTCGATCCAATTAATGTATAAGCAAAGTTGACACTGTCAAAATTGAAAAAGAGACGAACCGAAATCAAACACGACTCTCTATGTCTAGATTTTGGAGAATTTCCATCGGGTCGATGCATGCGTGCAATTTGCGCTGGAAATCACCGCCGGTGCCGGTCGCAAATTACAACGACGAGACCGCTTCCAATTATCTCTCTGGGATCGCAAACACCGCCGTGCGATCTCTGTATTTATGCACACGGACCTCGCCCGCTTCCTCTCTCTCTCTCTAGCAGGACACACACGTACAATTTTTGCAACCCAACAATAACAGCATGTGCGCTTGCATGATAAACCGATGAACAAACAGCCCGGTTAGGTACACACGCGCTTAAATTTCGGTTAAATAATAAACTCGGGTTCGCTCGGCCTGGCCCGAGAGAGACATACAAATAAATTCGAGATCGTATCTGGCAGAGTTGCGTGTGCACCGGGGTTAATTGGGGCGTCATTGATAAACGCGGACGAATCAATTAAGTCGACGCTAAATTAAATCTGCAGCATATTGTTTGGTCGGGGAGCGCAAATCAAACGTGTGCGTGCTGCTTTTGATTTGATTTCGTACGCCAGGCCTTCATACTTTGTTTGCCAATCCGCCCGGATTGATTATTGAATTGAGCACAAAACTTTACCGCCAGCAAGCAAACCCGACAACAAATTGAGCTGAATTTTGATTCGAGCGCCGGATTAGTGCGCGGTTTGTAAATAAATAAACCCGCTCTGCCTTTGTAGGCAAACATTTGGCAAGAGAGAGATGTGGATTGGTTTTTTGCTAATCTGGTTTGTAAACTTCGGGCAAATCTGTATTTGGAGTCAAAAATATTTGCATGTAGGATGTATTTGAATAAATTAGAGAGTTGCGTTGACTCAATTTACACAAAACAGAATTGCTTTTCAAACACGGAATAAATGTAGACGGAAATCGTTTGTGAAATTGACACAAGTTGCTCATCCGAATCGATAATGTGCCCGTTTTTGCAGCACTAAAAGGAGTTATTAGCCGTCAGCTCGGTACCATTAAACAATAATTTTACACGGCGCGTACAATTTATTTTACTGCCGTCTCGTCGTATAATTTTTAAATGCAAATGCGATTCGTTTTACGGCCTGCGTAAAAGCAGCAGGTACATTACAGAATTTATTTCCACTCTCGCTCCTCCGCAGCTCGATCGCGCAACAAACTTGCTTTTAAAAATCCCACCGTGCGTGTTTTCCGCCGCGCCGCGCTGCTGGGGATGCGCCTCTTTCCTCCTCCTCCTCTCCAGAGTAGCAGTGTAATTTTATTTCGCAGCGAGCGAACAACCCTTGCCGCTTGTTTGTGTTGCTGCTCGCTGATGATGTGATGTTGACCCCCAAGGCGAGGTGCATGCAGAGAGAACGAGAGAGACGAGCTCCCGCTGAAAAACACACACACACTGCCGAGCAATCAGCCGACAAGAGTGGCGCGCGCGCAAAAATCATTTGGACGCGACACACGCAAATTGGCCCTTCATTGAAAATTAGCCGCGTTTCTTCTTACGGCAATAATAATTGGGCTGCTCGGCTTGATGACAACATTTGTTGACAAATTGCGCAGTTATTCAAACTGAAATTTCACAACCAAGCCCATAGCCTTCTATGCAAGTTTAAAAAAACACATAACGTTTTAAAATCAGCTAATTTCTTTTTATTAACAATTGTTCAGTTAAATTGTTGAAATTTATTAAATATCATGATATTTAATTAAATATATCAATGATAGAAATTGAATGAAGGAAATACGCGGTACTTTGATCAAAATGGAAAAAAAATCATATTTTTTCAATATTTATTATTTGCAAATTCTTTTCCAAGAACTGGAAACGGAGCGTTCCTTTAGTTTGAGTTAAAAATAAAAGTGATTAATTAAGAAATAAAGAAAATTGTTATTAGCTTTTTTTAATATTATCATCATTTAAAATTAATTTTTATTAATTTTAACTGTTTATTTATTTATTTAACTCTCATTTTATTTCCCTTGTTTGTAAATTGGCAAACTGTTACTGAATGCATCAATGCAATATTAAATTTTCTACATAACTAATGCCACGTAACTACAGCACAGAGAAAATTAATACAATAATTCATTCGAGAAATTTCTTCGCGGTTCAGGTTTAACATATTAAAATCACCTCATAATCTTACAAAAGGTAATTTTTAATAAATATTAATAATTTTTAATAAATAATTTTAAATATTCAAACCAATTTAGGTGCTTTTATGGCTGTAAATTGTTGATAATAAAGAAAGTGGATAAAGTCCTTGCAATTTTACCCAAAATGTAAAAATAAAATGGGTAGAACAATATTTTCCCTTCTGAACCATCGTTATTATTATTTTCCTTTCTCATTTCTTAATAGAGCACCTTTCTTTGCAGGTGCATTCACGGCGATTGCTTTTGTCTGCCTATGTGTGTGTTTGTCTCGCTCATGCATTTTTCACGGTGCTTTAGCAGAAGGAGCAGCGCATCCGCCCGCGTCCGTGTGCCACTCTAAACACACACATTCGGCGGCGTTGCCGCTCGCTCGCCCCACGGCAGCGTAAATAATGGTTCATGTCATTTTCCATTACCGGCGCTTCTGCCATTTACATACTTTGCATATACATAAAGCGGTGGTGGCATCTCCCCCGCTCGAGCTAACTAAAAATAAAGCGGATGCGCCGGCTAAAAGCTCTGGAGGTGCCTAAATTGGCTCGTCATCAGCGCGCGCGGCACCGGCAGAAAAGCACTTTGCGTGCGCACGCGTTAATAATGAATTAATTCGCCAAATCTTGGGCAAAATCTGCGATGCGGAAAGGATGAGTGAGAATCTTCCGGGTGGAGAAAAGTTTTCAAATTTCACTTTGAAATTCCTGAATAATTTAAAATATTTTACCATTTCCTTGGTAAACTTGATATTGAATTTAATTTAATTTTTGTTTTTTCAAATTCTAACTTTGGATTCTAATTGATTGTTTACATGTTAAATGAATGCACGGAAATTTAAAACTGGAATTTCCATAAAATTGATTGTTTCAAAGCCGAAATCCTCCTTGTCTTTTCATCCATAACAGTTACTGCCGAGTGTTGTAAAAAAAGTAGTAAAAAAGTAATAAAACAACCAAATTAATGTCCAAAACAAGGAAAAGTGGTGCCATCTGCTTCGGCATTAGGCAAATTCTTTCCGCAAATAATAACTCTTTCAGCTTATTAATTTGTACGGAAAGCGGCCCTCGTAAAACACGGCAATAAAAGGAGGCACAGGGGCGATTTCCCCTCGCTCTGCCGTAATAATTTTCGCGCGACAATAGCAATAATTCTTATCAATGGTGCAGCCGGAGGAGGAAAAATAAGGAATTGGGCCGTTGCCGGTACATTTAGTTACACACTCTTTTATTGCGGCGGCGGGGCGGCTTCGACAAAATGGCGGGCGGCGTATGGAGGGTACGGGGCTAAAAACTGACGCGAGAGAGCGGGCGGGTGACTACAGCAGCCGGCTCTTCTCTCTCTCTCTCCTGTTGCCTCACAATACACATACACACGACGACGTTTTATTAAAGGCGATCTAACCGAATCGATATCTCTCGTCGTCGTCGCCGCCGTACGACTACCACCTTTATGTATTTTACGAGGGGGATGAGAAAATTTTCCTCTCTTCTTCCTGCTCGCAACATTTTGCAGCTTCCTCCCGAGGCGAGTGTACATATGTACGTAACGAGAGCGGTGGAGGCGGCGGGTGAGGAGCACGGCCGAAGGGTGTAGCTATTAGAAAGACGAGCGAGACCCCTTTTCTCTCACTCGCCGGCAATCGACGCCCGTCGGCTCTCTTGTGCGTCAAAATCGATACGCGCCGACCCTCGTCTTCTTAAGTAAGATGCACTCTAAAATTAATTAGTTGACCCTCGACCGAGATCAAAGTCTCAAAAACCGACTCCGCTTTCCCCTCCCGCGGACGGATTTTTAATTAACAACAGGAAATCCGGGGCGTTTTTCTTTTTTATTAAAAAAAGGGCCTTGTCATTTCGAATTTAATCCTTTTGCTCAATCAAAAACTTCTTTCCGAAGGGGGAAATTAAAAGCGAGAGCCGCCTTTGGATGTCATCAACACGTGATATTAAAAATATAAAAAGAGAGCAGCGCCGAGCCATTTCCTTATCTCGTGTCGGCCGCTTTGTTCTCTCTCGCTCGGCTATTAAAATTCGCCCCCCTTTCGCTGGCGGCGAGAGCCAGAAAGCACGTCGCGCATATTTCACTGCGAAATTATCACTTTCTCCGCAGAACACTTCGCCGTCGCCAAGGTCAACTTGCGCACGACGGAGTTGCAGGCAAAGAGGTGCGTAGGCTTTTTGCCGGGCGGCCATGTCGCGCGGGCTGCCTAAGCGCTTTTTGTGTGCTCGCTCGACCGACCGACGAGAACCACCCCTTTGTGTAAAACAAGGTGACATTTCATGTTAATGGAGTCGTGCAAGAATTCGAGCTAGAAACCATAGTTTTCACATTAAATTTTGAAGGGTTAAATTTAATTCATAGAACTTATTCTATGAAAATAAAAATAAATTATTAATTATATTTAATATTAATTTTTCCGTTTTATAAATAGAAAAATTAGATGTTATTTATTTATTCCTTTTAATTTTTTTTTATAATGCCACAAAACATTCGATAACTTCTGATCTGGAATTGAATTACTGGTTAAACAGATCTTGTTTACAAAGCAGTCCAACAAGTTTGATTATTTCTTTATTTCTTACTTTATTTCCAGCCGTTCAGGTCAAGAAATTGAAATGTTTCACAATACTCGTGGGCAAACAACGAAACTCTCAACTTTTGCTGATCGATGGAAATACAATTAAAGTGCAAAACTTTTGCACAATGCCGCCGACCTTTTCCCTGCTGCTCTCTGCGTTTAAGCAAATGTCGCTCTGTGACTCCGGCACGTTTTCTTTCTTTTCAACAAAGTTTCCTCCTCTCTTCCATCCATCGGTTTTAGTTCTCGTGTGTGTATTTGATCGAGAGAGCGAACGAAAGAAAGAAAGAAACTTTTCTCGGCGGCGGCGGCGGCAATCGGGCGCTCTTTTCTGCCGCCATCAGTCATAAAAAACTGGATGCAAATTAAATTTGTTCGCCGACGGAGAAAGATACGTAACAATGCAATGCCGAAGGAAGGAAAAAGAAGGAAAGAATATATAAAAGTTCGACAGAGAGCGAAGGCAGAAATCAGAGCTGCAATCCGGCGGCGGCATTTTAAATTGAAATAGACATTAAGAGAATCAAAAAGCAGCAGGAATAAAAATCAGCATTCATACAAGAGGGTTGAATGAAATAAAAAGCAGAAAGACTTCTCTCTCTCTCTATCTTTCCTCGAACTTCAGGGGGAGCGACGACGTTTCATCGCATGTCGCGAATGTATTGTGGGTGGATCGGGAGGGGCGGGCATGAATAATTTATTGTGCATCCCTGCACAGATCGAGTTTTAACGAGCGCCGCGCGCGCTCCACCGAGGTACAACGAACGGAAAGTGTTTAAGAATTTGCTGCCGATGCTGCGCCGCCGGACGGACGGGCGGATTTATGCGGTTTTAAAGGTGACAGACAACATTTGGCACCTTCCGCTCTCGACGCCATGATTAATGGTGGCGCCCGCGCTGTCACGCAGAAAAAGGAAGAAAAGTGCTGAGCCGACCGAGTTTGTGCTCCAGCGACCTCTTATAATTCGGTTAATCTCTCTCACTTTTTTATCTGTGACCGGCCAAGCGAGAATCGCCGCTTATGCAACTCGAAAGGCAGAATTTTTTAGTAAATTAAAAAAGAGGTTTTTTACTTTTTTTTGTAACAAATTTAGAGGAAGCAAATGAAATTCCCCAGGAAATAAATGTAATTACAAATTTAAATCAGAAGTGGTGCCCCTTGAGCAAATTTTATATAAAACTCTAGCGGAAAATATTCAAGAGTGAGAGAGAGGGTGGCGCGAGAATGTATTTTTGATATTGGAAATATGCTAATTAGAGCAGGCAGGGTGAAAAGTCGTCGCTTTCTCTCTTCTCTTCTCTCTCTCGCGTGCTCTGCGCTCGCATCAAAAGTAATTTGGCCGCTCTTCAGACTGTCAATAATAAAGGAAGACGGCGACGACGGCGGCGGAGAGAGCCAATTATTTTCACCATGAAATTTTAATGAAGAAGAATAAAGAAAGGCGCACGCACGCCGACACGCATATATTCTCTCGGAGGCCCTTTCCTTTTTCGGGAAGTTATTACCAATTTATGTAAACACGTACGTGAAATTCGGGCGGCGATTTTACCAGTTGAATAACCTGTGGCTGCCCCTCGTCGTCTCGTAACGAAATTGTTCAAGAGGATGAAATTTGGCCGCGTGCCAACCGCGCACGGACGGTCGGAATTCGCTCTCCGCCGCAAGAGCAACACACGAAATATAGCAACAGCCCCTTTCTCTCTCACGCAGCAAAAAAGACGAACCCATCAGATTATCTTTGCGCTCTTTTTTACCCATAATTTCCACCTCGAATCAAGCGAAAGCAGCCAGCCGAGCGTGAATCGCGACCGCTGCTTTTTGCCGAGTGTAGTGAAGAGAGCAAGCGCACTTTGCATAAATTTGGCCGAAACTAATTTGCATCACGCGTCGGGGTGAATTTACAGCAAAACACACACCTGCCTCGAGCAGACGGCTGCGTAAATTGCAGCTCATCCTGCCGCGCTTCACTCAAGTTTAAAAGTTGCAAAGTTAAAGCTGCTGGAAAAAGCTCTCAAATCTTCCTACAAAGTGTGAGTAGAAAAGACAAGATTTTTAAGATTGAAAATAAAATCACTGGCAAAATTATACATTCAATAAAGGTTATCAGGAATTAATTGAATGTGTGAAGCAAACCATTAAATTCCTTATTTGAAAGTATTTCAAAGGATTTTATAAACCTTCAAAATATCTATAAAGCGCAATTTAAAAATTCACTCCATCAAGTTTGATTATTTGTTTATTTTTTCCTATTTTCCAGTCGATCAAGTCAAGAATTTTTATTGTTTCACTTGGGTTGTTTCTCTTGGGCAGTTCTTGGGGAAAGTTGGAATTCAATTCATAATTTTTATCATTTAAAGTTTCTCATGGTGATTTTAATTTCAAATCGGCTTTTCCTCAATGGATTTTGCAAGTTTTGTATTGTTTAAGTAAAAAGAATATCTGTACTTCAACAATAAACAAGTCTCAAAACCCATCAAAGAAAAGCGGATTTCAAATTCAAATCACCATGAATCAACCCTCAATGGTAAAATTCTCCTACAAATTTATTATTTATTATTTTAATCAGAAGATTTCAGATCAACTTCTACTCACTCATTATACAGTTAATACTTTTATTGAAGATTATCGATCTTAACCATATGTATTATTTTAAAAATGAAAAAAAAAACATAAAATATCCCATATACTTTGAGTTACATTATTTTTAACAATAGAATGGTAAATATCAGATAATGTAGTGAAAAAAATTAATTATTTATATTAACTCGTAAATAAAATTAAAGATGTTGACAAAAAAAAAAGTATAAATCTATAATTATATATTTAAATTTAAATTTAGTGTTTAACTATAATTTATTAAGATACTAAATAATTTTATTTCATTTCACTCTTAAGGAGATGTTTATCGAAAAATTGAGGGTTTTTATAATGAGGGAAAAGTCAGATCTCTTCTTTTCCATGATTTAAAATATATTGTACATTGCAAATTCCACATTCTGAAAAGATTTCTCAAATATGGAAACAAAAAATCATTTTATCAGAATATAAATTTATGAAGCTTCTCTTCAATTTAGCGTCGATGGATACCATCTTCTATTTTCCTAGTTTATTTACTCCATCGTAAATTTTTTTTACGCAGTGATTTCGGCGCACGATTTTCATTATCCTGTTCTGAGGCGTCTCTTCTCTCTGCACGCGGGCGGGTGAAATATCAAATTGAATTTCTATGCGCACCGAGCGGCACGTTCTCCCTAAGGCTTTAAATTTATTTAACGGCACGATCATGCTCCGGTCGGGTGCGTGGGTGGTTGGGCTGGCGTCTCTGAACCTCGCTGTACGCGTTCGAGATGACGGCGAACGTCTCTTCACTCACTCGATATCGCCAGTCGACGCCGCACCACTGCAAGAATATCACATCCAATTTGTTTGTTGTATTTACACAAAAACTTATTCTCCAGGGCTTACGAATGATATGTAGGTATGGCGGCGGCACCGGCACCGCCACCGGCGGCCAAAAACAAATAAAAAGCTCTCGCTGATCCACCGGCATTGCTAGGCGGGCGCGCGCCGAGAGCAGAACAATTTTTGTCCGTATTGATTTTCCGCGCGCCGCCTCCAATTTCTTTCGCAAATTCGAATAAAGCTCATCTGACTGAGTGTCGAAGTCAATATAATGTGACTGCTGCCGGCTGGCTGCTGGATGCGCTGATACGCGCGCGCTTTTATTGTGCACCCACCCGTGCGCGGACCGTCGAACCATCGGCCACCCCCGCTCGATATCCGCACGATTTTTTTTTTTTTTTTTTTATTCGCATTCACTGCACCGACAATTTCGGACGGCGCCCTGTTGAACCGCCCCAGAGTGTTCCATTCAGTCCAAATTCACCTCACAATATTTTTTGATTTGTACATATTTTTTTTTTATCAAATTCCAAACAGGGATCACAATTTTTAAGCCAATAGAAGGAAAAAGTTATTTGTTTGTTTATTAAAATAAAATTTACTCATTTAACTCAATTATTTATTATTTAAATTTGCTTATTGTTGATGGAATCAAAACGTCACTCACTAAATGAAAAATCTTCATCCCTTTAATATGGGGCGATAAGATAAATATGGGAGAAATGAAGCCGGATAAAAAGCGTTGAAAGTAATCAACTTTTAAATTATTTCTCATATTCAGCAAAAATGTTTTGAAGTAGAAAATGAAAGTTTTTGAATGTTGAAAAAACTAAAAATAAAAAATTAAGATCACATTTTATTTCTATATTTCAATCGTACATAGAAGTTGTTTGAAAATAATTACAATTTTTGTTAAATTGATAAAATGAGCTATTCAACAATATATTTTCATTGGTTTAGCCAACAATTGATTATTCAGAAAGATAAAATAAAAATTATGAATAGAAACAATAATTTTAAATCCCAAGGATTTTAATTTTATTCAAGTTTATTGATTCCAATTTTTTTTTTCATTTTTATGAATCAGAAATTTATTTGCATTTTCTCCCTGTTAACGATCAATCCAATTTATCTCTCCTTTTTGCCTTTCAGAGCATAGATTGAATTTTTCCAGCAATAAACCCTTCGGATTTTCAAATTTTTAGGACACTTGAAATTTAGGACAAATGAAATGAAAAATTTAGGACAATTTATTTTAGGACCTTTGATTTTAGGACAAATGACGAATTCAGTTTTAGGACAAATGATTTTAGGACAAATAACGGCAACTCCTTATATGAGGCTAACTGCGGCGGATGGGGTCTTTTTTTCTCGGAAGTTTTTTAGCAAAATTCTTGCTAGTGGTGGTGCCGTTTTGTCCAACAATTCCTTTTTCCTCAAATAAATTGTTTTTAACAATGAAGTGTAAACAATTTGGACAAATAAACAATAAGAACTTCCAAAATGTAAGTTTTTTTTTTTTAAATAAAAAATGTTGGATGATGTTTTCATCATTTATTTCCACATATTTGAGTTTTGACATCGCTTGTTCGGGGACATTGGTCAACAGTCGTCATTTTTCCCTCACATGTATGCGAAGCATTTTCCCTCCCTCCGATCGATTTTGAGCCGCTGCTGAAAAATTGAGCAGCAAAACGAGTTAATTTGGCGACCGACACTTTCCACCGGTGCTGCTGCTGAATGCATTTTCATAACAACGGCGCACTTGAATAAATAACGGAGGCCCGCGGCGCTTGCATGACGTTTCATCACACAAAGCGAGCGCGAATTTAATTAATAATTCACGCGCCGGCGTTCCACGCACGCACGCCGTAAAGTGTGAAAAGCAGGTGCTTTGAGCCGCCGATATGGAATGTGCTCGTCTCTCTCTTACTTAAAAGCGCACCCGATATTCTGCATTTCACGCGTGGCTAACGCATTTCGTATGCACTGACAGAATCCGTAACCAGCCGACCAGAAAGCGGCAGCCGCTTTTTCCGGGCCTCTCGCGCGTTGAAAGGGTTCGTCGCGGATTATATTTTCGCAGCCGAATCCGGTTTGCATGCGCTTTTAGCGAAAGAGCGGCTTTGCCACGCGCTTTTTGTAAAGGCTAGAGCTGGATTTTTACCACAAAAAACACCTGTAAATTCTCTACACTATTTGAAAAAAAAATAAAATTGCCCCAAGCTTTAAACTTATCGTGGTTATGCAACTTTTCAATCATAATTATTATTTATTAAAGATCAATTAAAATTTTTTAATATTAATAGGCATGAATTATTATTTACTTATATCTTATAACCACGAAATTGAAATTTAAAATAAGACAGATGCATATTATTGCCTCTAAGTACCATTTATGCGAATATTAATTTTCTTCCTGTTATAAACTAATCTATGTGTCGATTTAATTTATAAGAAACTAGATAAAAATAATTATATGTTTTAAAGATGCTATCAATATTAAAAGACTTTTGTTGAAAAAATAAAATTATAAGAGTTATTGTTTAAAATGGAAAAAAAATTAGTAAAAATATTATTGACAAAAGGATTAAAAGTATTGAATTGAAAATTAAAATATTTAAAAATAATATTTATGTACACATAATTGAGATTAAATTTTGTGTTTAGAAAAATCAAATTACACTATATAATTATATATAATTGGTTTTATTGCTAAACAAAATTTATTTCTTACGGTCTCACCGCAATTTTAAATCCAAGATAAAATTTAAATTTTGTGGAATTACTAGCATTGAATTTTAAAAATTTCAATAATTTAAAATTGCCAAAGCAAAAACCAGAAGAGATCAAAGTATATTTAAAAATCATTCTATTATTATTGAAAAAACTGTATATTTATTTTGTAAATAATTATAATTATCTTCCTCCGAAGTTTTCCCGAACATAAAAAGGTCATGCAGAAATCTTAAAATCGTAAAACTTTTGGAAGCTAATAACTTGTTTAATTCATTAAGTCCAAAACAATATTGAGAATCATCCCATTAGAACCATTTCCAAAAGTTTGAACCAGGATATATTTAGCAAATTTTCTTGAAGCCATTAAGCTTTGTGAATTATTAATGAACAAAGATTCTAAAATGCTTTTAACTTCAGTTCAAGCCTTGAGGTATTTTCGTGCATTACAAAAGCTAAAGACCACCCCAATTACACCATTCTCTAGCCCCTTCATGCGATTCAGTCAGCGTTTCTCTTTCTATTTCTCCCGCTCTCTATGTGTGTGGCCAGCTTTCCTTTCATGCTCGTGTTGAAATCGCTTTGAAAAACGTGGTCAAGCTCGGCGGCGGCCCCTTAATAAAGGCGCGTCATTAATGTGGGGGCGAAGGCGGAAGAGGAAAATGATAAAGTAGAAGAGGAGAGAGCGAGCGAGCGAGGGAATAGAGAAATTGGTACGCGGGCATAAAGGGCATGAATCATCCACGAGCCGCCTTAACCACTCTTGGCTTGCTAGCCTATAATTTTTCCTTTCGCCACCGGCTCGTGAATTATGCATCTGCTATGTTGCGTGCGTGCCCCGTTCGCTCTCTCTCTCTCTCTCTCTCTCGCAATTAAACTAATCCGCCTCTCTCCGCCGGAATATTCGACGACTTTTCCGCGACTTGTTGCCAAAAAGAAAAGGAGGAAAAGTGTGAATTGGGCGATAAAGAGGCTTTGAAGACACTTAATAAAGGCTCAGCCGGCGCAGAGTGAAAATAATAAAAGTCGTTCTCGCAAAGAGGAAACGGCCTCGTTTATTTTCCCCGGAAGAATAGAAAGTAGTGTAGTTGGCAGACGGCATTCATCTTTTAATTAAAAAAAAACTTGGAAAAATCCTTTTTAATCTCGTCACTGCAAATTTATTATTATTTCCGTACAATTTCATACATTTTATCTCGGCCAGGGTTAAAAAGAGTGGTTTGTGTTTAGAATGTTCACCTGTTGAAAGTCGCACGATTGTTAGCCGCTGTTGATATACACTGTGTGTGTGTGTTATGATGATGAGATACAAAAGCAAAATGTTTCCGAATGTGCTCGCTTTGAGCCGACACCTGCCGCCGTTCTCGCGAGATTTCGAATCTACATACATCTCGCTCTAACCATTGCTCAGCTCTTTTCGAGAGAGATAAAATAAAATAAAAAAAAATTCCCTCTCATCTGGCGGGCGGAGAGTATAAAAAGGGGATTAAAAGAAGAAGCCGAGGAGAAAAGAAAGAGCCATCTCGGCGGAAAATCTGAAAAGTGACAAGTCGGACGCAACCCTTGAGAGAAAGAAAAGGAGGAAGAGAAAGCAGGGGGATGAAATGAAAGAAATTGTTTTATGCGCCGCGGAGCTGCAGGAAAAATCCCTGGCAGCGGAGGCGAAATCCCGGGGGTCTTCACCAGAAATTGAGTTTGCCCAACATTTCTTAAATAAAATATCTCCCTTCCCGATATGTAATTACAATTGATCCTCCCCTGGCGCAGTTCAACTCGAGTTTTGCTCCTTTGACGCCGAGTCAAAAAAATCTTCCGAATGCCGAGAATAAAACCTGATGAATTTTTCACGACGCGAGATCGATGCACGCGATTGAATAATGATGTTCGATACCGAGCTCTAATGGCCGCCGCCTTGATGGATCGGCCCGCGGACGGAAATTCCAAGCTTTTCCCTTTCTTTCAGAACGTGAGCGGCAAGCGTTATTCTCTCGTTTTCCGTCCACCGAAACGACCTGCACCGCCGCCCGCAGATTATTAAACAATAATATTTAGGCGTATTGAAGATTGTGTCATCGCGAGCGTGATTTATGGCGCGGACCTGACGCGAATGGCCAACGCGCACCACCCGTGATTTATACGGGATCCGACCGCAAAATGCAATTTCGGCGCATCGGAATGGAAATTCGGACCTCTGATGGATGCGTGTGCCGTTCTGAATAGACTCGCAGGCACGACTAAATGCTAATAGGGACAAAACTACCACGTAGATACGCAATCTACTACAAGTGGAATTTTAAATAGGAAAATTACGCTATTAAAAAAAAAACTATATTATATTTATATGAACATTATTTAGATTTTTTTATTTCATTCAATCCTATTTAGACCTGTTTATTAATTAGTTGTTGTTAAATTTACGATGTTTAAATTAATATAAGAAATGAAATAACGCTCCTAGAGAGATTTCTATGTGTATGCATTTAGAAAACGTTGATTTTTAATTAAAATGACATGGAAAAAATCATTTACTCAATTTCACTCTAAAATTCACCGTACCGAAAATCTATAATTTGGTCCTCTTTAGACCGTTTTTTAATTAGTCGTTGTTAAATTTCATGAAGTTCAAATTTGAATAAGAAACGAAATAACGCTTGTAGAGAAATTTCTTTGTGTGGGCCCCTAGAAAACGTTAATTTTTAACTAAAATGACCTGGAAAAAAGCATTTACTCAATTTCACTTTAAAATTCACCGTACCGAAAATTTATAATTTGGTCCTCTTTAGACCGTTTTTTAATTAGTCGTTGCTAAATTTCATAAAGTTCAAATTTGAATAAGAAACGAAATAAAGCTTCTAGAGAAATTTCTATGTGTGGGCCCCTAGAAAACGTAGATTTTTAATTAAAATGACCTAGAAAAAAGCACGATTCCAAATTCAAACAAAAATTTAGCGTACCGAAAATTGATTTTTAATCCTATTTAGACCAAGTGTATTAATTCATCGTTGTTAAATTTTATAATGTTTATGTTTGAATTAGAAACATAAGAAAAGTTGATCACTTTTTCTGTACAATTTCTTTAAATATAAATTTAAAACTTATTCAAACACAAAAATATTCATGCAAAATTTGCAACTTTCTTCAACCGACGCCATGACCACGCTCACTTTATCAAAGCCAAAATATATTAAAGCAATTTTAAATAATTTCTAGTCACCCATGAACCCATATTAATTCGATCTTAAACAATTTGATTTCAATTTCAAATTTCCTGTGGGTCTCTGGTGAATTTCCAAACCAAATTCCTACAAACTTCTATGTATTCTAATTGCAAGGCGATTTGCATGCAGCTGGCCCTGCCAACAAACAAAACAAAGCATGTATGCAAATCGCCGGAGATTTTGATTCACGCCTCAGTGCACACCTAACTAATTCTCTGCTCTTGTGTTTCAGGTAAGTTGTTGTTGATGGAGTGCGCCGCATGTCCGTCTCGCGTTGCCGACGGGCAGATGCACATTTGAGTTGCTAATTCCCAGCGTCGGTGAGTTTTTCAGCCAAATCCGCCTCGCGTTAATTACATGCATACGTGCAATTTATGCGCCAAGCCTCGCTCGCTCTTGTAATTTATAATTACCTTTTGCTCCGCGCGTCGTGCTGATTTGCATACCTTCTCGTTGTTATTATGTTTATTACCCCGGCGCACATACGTGCGACTCGCGACGAATACGTGTGGGACAATCTAATTGGAAAGCCGAGGAGTGCGCGGAACAAAAAATAAAATAAGTAATGTGCCTGGCAAGAATGTATAGTTTCCTGCTTTCGTCGCTGCCGAGCTATAAATTTCGCGCTCCTTTTTCTCGGCGCGTGCGGAAAGAACAAGTTAAAAAGTAAGAAGAAGTGTGTTCTTTTTTTGTTCACTCCATTCAAGGCGAACTACTACCTTTTGCCGACACGGTGAATATAAATTTTTAACCCCTGTTATTTCGCAATTTAAATCTTCTCTCTCTTTTTGTTCCGCGAGAGCGTTTTCCCCTTTGTTTGGTTTCAATAATAAATTACAAAGTGAATGCGTTGCGGAATCATTGCCGGAATTAAAGGGACCAAAGGTAGAACAAGGGTAGAGAAGAGAAATGTGTGAGGTTTTGCGGCGCGCGCGCTCCAAAGACTTTTTAAAATGTATGTATTCGGCTGCGTGTGTGTGTGTTCGTATAAGCGAGGCGAAACCGCCACCATCGCAAACACACACGCAGAAGCAGCCAAGGTAATTCTACAAAATTGATTTTCAAATACACACACCGAGTGATTTATCTGCAGAGCGCGACGGCGGCGGCGGCGGTGCGAGCGGTTTTTCATGGGAATACAAAACGCCATCAAATTTATTGCCCGGCGCTGAATTATTTTCCAACGCAGCGTCACACCCGATGGTCCCCTAGGACCGGAAAGCTGATTGGAAAGTGGCTCTCGATTGAAATCAAAGTGCTTTAAAGGGTTGATAAGGTTTTTGTACGCACTGGAATTATTGATCAAAAAGATTTTCCGTCACTAATTAATTTGCCAGAAAATCAGCTTTTTGATTAAAATTGTTCTCAAAATCGAATTCTCGAGTCGTAATAGTGATTCGATAAAATTTTTTGGTTTAACTCGAATGTTTCAAGTTTAATGTAGGTCACAAATTATAATAATTAAATGAATAGTTAAACAGCTTTTAACTGAATCTTAAGATTATTGAAAACTTTTGCTTCCTACACAGAAGAGTTTGTTACATAATTTTTGAATATTCTAAAAGCTTTTGCTGTTCATTTAATGAAGGGGTGGGTCCAAATATCAGAGAATCGATTCTAGAAACGATTCTCGAGAAAAGATTTCGCGCAAGGATTCTCGCGCAAGGATTCTCCAGGATAGTTTCTGCCTTTAAAATTCAACTAAAGAATCGTTCCTTGAGAATCCTTGCACGAGAATCTTTTCTCGAGAATCGTTTCGTTTCTCTAGAATCTTTTCTCAAGAAACATTTCTCGAGAATCGTTTCTAGAATCATTTCTCTAATATTTGGACCCACCCAGTCTCATGGAACGATTCTTTAGTTGAATTTTAAAGGCAGAAACGATCCTGGAGAATCTTTGCGCGAGAATCATTTCTCGAGAAACGTTTCTCAAGAATCGTTTCTAGAATCGTTTCTCTGATATTCGGACCCACCCTCTCGCGCAAGGATTCTCCAGGATCGTTTCTGCATTTAAAATTCAACTAAAGAATCGTTCCTTGAGAATCGTTCCTTGAGAATCCTTGCACGAGAATCTTTTCTCGAGAATCGTTTCTAGAATCATTTCTCTAATATTTGGACCCACCCAAGTCTCAAGGAACGATTCTTTAGTTGAATTTTAAAGGCAGAAATGATTCTGGAGAATATTTTCTCGAGAAATGTTTCTCTGATATTCGGACCCACCCAAGGATCATTAATTCACAATTTTAGACGCTCTTTAATTGAAATTTATGATTATGATTGAGTACTTCTGAGAGCATAAAGGTAGACATTGTTTGTTGAAAACTCCTCAAAACGACCCTTTGATTATCAGAATTAGAAAATATCTCTGTAAGTTTTGTATTGCTCCTGGTTGCAAGTATTGAATATAAAATGAAAAATGATCCGAAAAGGTCAAACAAGAAAGTGAATAACAGCTTCATTAAAGATGGCCTCCGGCGCCACGCTTTTATTTATATTTCCCAGAAACAACAAAACCCGGTCGCGATATATTTGCAATACAAGTCGTTAAATATTTGCTTAGCCGAGCGAATAGACGTTTTGCTACTAGTATTGTTGTGTTTATTTATTCCCAGCTCAGGATTTATTAAACAATGTTTGCGAAACGCACGGAAAGCTCAGCCGGGGTGGCGGCGCTGCCGGCGAGAAATAAAAACATATATACGGGGCCGAAACGTATAATAGGGGTGTGCTTGTGTGAATTGAGACAGGTGTTTTCGGTTTGATCGACGCGTGCACAAACATCTTTTATCCTATTAGTCGCTGCTCAAACACGCTCGAAATATGTATGTAGCGTGCGCTAGATCAATAGGCGGCCATTAGCGGCGGCAACTCGACGCGCGGCAGAGCGAACGTCGTCATTAGCGCTCGACGCAAATTATCATCCGACCGAGCACCGCTCGCTCACCCGCAAAAAATAATGTCCCGCTCTTCGTTATGTCGCAACGTAAGTGCGCTAAAAATGCACAATCAAAATAATCATCTCCAACGTGGAAAAAGATAAAATAGTAAAAAAAAAGAAAAATAAGCAAGATAAAGAAAATATAAAAACATCACTAATTTAATAAGTTGATAATATTTATTTATTTTAATATTTTATCAAATTACCAAATTATTGATATTTATAATATTATCTTTATATATATATATTTTTAATTATATGCATTTCCCTCACAACCACCTGCATTTTTGTTATTATTATTTATTCTTCTCAGGGGACACTTACAAAAATTTTTAATTAAATTACTTTTTGAAACAAAAATTATTTCATTTTTTATTTTTTTATTAAATTTAATTAATAGGAATTTGAAAGAAATCAACGTTTGGTCTTTTTTTTGCAAAATTTTGTAACACTATAATTGAAATTTAAGCTCTTTTAATTCTGATAATGCCACACCTCAGTCTTTGTGCTCCATCTTAAATTTTTAATTAAAAATCCGACGCCAGAGATTAATAATGAATTTGCTGGTTTCAGAGAGAGACACGAATGCATAAAACCCCTCGCTGGGGGCCCCCGGCTCTCTCTCTCTCTCGCTGCCGCGGTAATCCGAGACCGACGGACGCGGATTAAGGTCAAGCCCGGCGCCATTTGCGGACAAAAGCATTTTGCATTAATAACGTGCATGTTTTCAATATCGGTGGGATTATCATGTGCATAATATCGCACTTATGCATTATTGCGCTCTCTGGAAATCCAACCGGAGCTTTTAGTGCGCATTTAGCATTCTTTGTCGGAGGAAAATGAGTGAATTGATTCCCAGGGCGCTTTACTGCAAAATGAAGAGGAAATTTTTTAAATGAAAATGCATCGCAAGAAATCAGAGTGCAATTTCTCATGGAAAATATTGAAGAATCATTCAATATTCTTTGTATTTTACCACAAATTTATACACTTTTTGAGTTTTGTCTCATTGTCAATAAAATATTAATATATTATTATTATTGATCTTTATTGACTTATGAAGCGTCGCCACGATGTAGTGACTCACTGCAACGCGCCCCATTTGCAACATAGTACAAAACAAGTAGAAAATGGAGAGTAAAAAAACAACAAAAAATATTACAATGTATTAATTAGTTGAAAAAACTCTTCTTTGCTATTAAATTTATGTGAATGAACAAATCGCCTCAAACTACTTTCAAAAAACTTGTATCGAGGCTCCAAGCGAATCGAAACAGGCAATTTGTTATACAAGGAAGCCAGACAAGTCAAAGGGTTCTGCTTCGAAATTAACAGTGTCTGAGCAGGAACATATAAATCACTCTTTGCCCTTGTCTGATGATTCAAAATAGAAAATCTCGTGACATCTGCAATTTTGCCAGATGGATTTTGAACTTGCAAACTATAATTATGCTTATACATAATCATTTAATTAAATCACAAATTGTTTTGCCAGAACACTTGCAAAAAAAACTAATTTTAAGTGGAGAAAAACACCATGGTTGAAATTAATTTTATTATAATCTCTCAAATTCTGACATTTCTTACAACATATTTAAAATAATTTAACTTTTGGAAAGCAGCTTTAAGCGTAAAAAATAAACAGGAAAATTCTGTTTTGTAGAAAGGATTAACTGAAAATCAAGTAACAAGAGTAGCGAGATTTGATTTTAGCGAGTGTTTTGGACAGGATTAGTTTGTTCGCGGAGGCAAAACATTTCAGTTTGGCGTGTGCGATCAAAAGCTAGTTGTTGCCGAGTGGATTTTAATAACGTGCGCGCACGGATTAACAAGAGAGTTGGTCGGTCCGTCGACTGGCTTTGCATATACAGCGCGCGCGGGCTGAAAGTGAAATCTCTGCAAATACCAGGTGCTCGTGACGGCCGCTGAATTTCGGGGAAGCTGCCATGTCCAGCAGGCCGAGCCTATTGTCCGTCAACAATAAACAAACGCGCGTTATTAACAACAAAGCCCTGCCGCGATTATAACAAAATCCGCAGCAATTTAATCAGATCATTTGCAGAAAATAATCAAATCTAGAGCGTCATTGTGATGAAAATGAACACTGCGGTTTTGTAATTAAGATTCCGCCCCTCACTCGCTTGATTTCTTATTGAAATTTAGGTCATATGTATGTGATTTTCAATACAAGTGACAATTTCTCTCCAGGATGCAGTCGAGAGACGCAAGAAATAAGTAAGAGCTGTCATTTCTCATTCGCAGCACTCGACGCTCGCTCGATCATATATTGCTCGGTGGTGAATGACAGCTGTAATTACCGGCTTTTGTGCCGCGAAATTGTGCATAAAATTGACGTGCATTCAAATACACCCCGGCCGTGTTTTGCGCGCAGAATTAATAATCGAAATTGATTCAGCCGTGCAAATTGCAAATTTGACCGAAAATTGAAATCAACCTTCCAGTTGAGTGCACGACGTATATTTCAATTAGTCGACAGAAAATTTCAATTGATATTTTTACCTGCTAATATTGTATATTAAATGAAAAAAATTAAAAAATAATAAAAGCAGATATGCTGACCGTAATTCAAATAAATTGGAAATTGGACTGGTTGAAATAAAAATGTATTTTTGATCAAATAATTATAGAAAATTTTTATATTTTTGTATATTTTTCTAAATGTTACATCAAATTGTTTACATTCAATTGTTGAAAACAATTTATTTGAAAAGTAAAGGATTTTTTGGACCGTCAAGAATTTTGCTAAAACTTTCGAGATCAAAGACCCCGACCACCGCAGTGAGCCTCGATTGACTTGGTTTTTTTCATCTTTTAACTAAAATTAAGATATTAGCAAAACGAGGAATAAACTCTGGAATCAAACTGCAAAGTGCAGACTGTAATTAATCGAGAACTCATTCAAATATTTGCTGATGAAAAGAAGAAAGTTTGCTGCTTTTGTTCTTGGACGGAAGTGGAGCGAGCATTAAACGCTGAGAGGGTCTTTTGAATTAATTTGCATTCACGAGCAAACACTCGTAATTGAATTAACTGCTGCATTCGCAGGATGCAATATCGAGAAGTCAGCCGATAAGTTTCAACAGTCAGAGACGAGGGAAAAATTTCAACTTGGAGAGAATTATTTTTTTCGAGCCATAAATTGGATCCTTTTCTTATTAAATATATAGTGAGGAAATATTCGGGATCGAAGACGGTTCCAATCTGGTCGGTCAAGTGGACGGTCGTTTATTATTTACGCCTGCTGGGCATCTCATATCTTTTATCCCGGAATGGACTTGCTCTCCGGGGAGCGACGCTGGCACGCGCGATGAAATTCGCGGAATTTTTATATTTACCGTTTGTCGCCAGTGGCGCGAAAATGACTGATCGTATAGAAGGCGCTGGGCGGCGCAGAAAGAAAATGAATGATTAAATTCGTCATCAATCAAGCGGCTGGAAAACAAAAATTGTGTCCGTAGCAAGTGCGACTGACTGGCAAAAGCAGTGCTCGATCACGCCAGGTAGAAAAAGTTTTCGTTTCCACCGAGATTGATGTTTGCCAAATGAAAGTTTTGGAACAAAAGGCAATTTTTTGCAATCCAACCGCGAAAATGGCTAGGGCAGTCTGTATTTTTTTAGAAAAAAAAGTGGTCTGACCTCAAATAAGCCTTTTCCATTATGCTAATTGCGGCCGCAGAGTTCAAACGCAGCGTGCTGTGTGTGCCGCAATTATCATCATAACATATTCATAACGCTGATTTCACCTCGCGAAATTTAATCTGCAGTGCTCTGTGTTGGTACCTGCGCGGCTACTTCCTGTCGAATTGGCGCACTTCCGGCGACCGTTAATTAAAGCGGCCCTTTTCCGTGCAAGCCCTCGGGAGAAAAGAAGAGTTGCCATCGATCGGACACGCGCGCGCACTTTTTATATACGCACTCGGCCTTAATTAAATTTTCTTTTCACGGCGCAAAATGAGGGAAAAATAATAAGCGGAGCAAAGGGTGACGCCGTTTTCTCTCTCTTTTTACGACGGAGAACAAAAAGAGGACAAATCCGCTCGCACAGAGAGAGACAGGGGTGTTTTTATTAAAAAAAGTTTGGACAAGCAGCAGCTAACGCGTTTCTTTTAAATTTATATTTTCTTAATATGACTGTTTTAATGGAACAGCCGCGTCACCTTAAAATTTGTGATTAATTGCATGAAAATTAAATTATTAAAAAAAAACAGCAATCAAAAAGGAAAACAAAAAAGTTATTTAAAAATTATTGTTATTGTTGATTATTTGACGGCAACAACATGAGCAAGAATTTTGCTAAAACTTCCGAGATAAAAATTACCCCATACGCCTCAGTGAGCCTCGGTTGACTTGGTTTTTGTTCTTTATATTTTAAATTTAACTTAATTTTAAGCAATAAAATATATATATTTTTCTAATTACGTTAAAGTCAGTATTTTTGTTTTAATTATTGTTGTTTAATCTTCACAAATCAAGTCGAAATAAACAAGATATTTAATTAAATTGTAAAAAACTTGTATAAAAAATCTTCGACTAGAGTTTTTTCACATCTACGGATTACCATTTTGTTTGCAACTTTGCAAAGATTTAAATTTTTTTAATAAATTAACCGAATCATATGAAAATTAACTTAAAAATTTTCTAGCATCTCAATCAAGACCACACCCTAACCGCTTTTGTTCTTGTTCTCATTGCTCTTTCTCTCTCTTTCTGCAAAAAGAAATCTGCTCTGGTGCGCGCCCTTTGTGCGGGGTGATCCATTTTTTTTCTCATCTGGCCTCGTTGCTCCCATGGCAGAGCCAGTGATTCGCTTTTGATTTTTCTTCTTGGCTTCGCAGCTGCTTCATTTGGAGCTGCCGCGGGCTGATTCGGATGCAACTGCCTGCGCGGATAATAAGCCTTGTTAGCCACTCGTGTCGACTTTTTTTTCTGTATTTCATCAGCCTTTGTTCACCACTGCTTTTGATCTCTCTCTCATCTTTATATGCATGAAAAAATTCTCGTCCAATTGCGGGCGCGAGAAGAATCGCGCGCGCGGATCGATTGCGTGTCCAGAAGGGAGGCGCTCTTGCTAACAGGTGGCCCATAATCTTAAGGCGACGCCACTCCCCAGCTGATAAAAATCCGTTTAAAACGCAGCAAACGAGACGCTTTTTGTTTCGCAGGTCCGATCGATCGCGAATTCCGCCGCCATTTTCGCCGCACGGCAAATTTGATCCGTATAAAATTGGTCCATTTCAGCGGAAAATTGATTGATTTTTGCCAATTTCCTGTGTCACGACGACGACCGTCGAGCCAAAGTTGATTACCCGTCGACGCACACCCGGAAAAATTGCAGGCGGAAAAAAAATACCCGAGTAAAAGAAGCAGCGAGAGGCTTCCTAATTAAAAACGTGTCCGCTGAATCGCAGCAAGTGCAGGCAGAATAAAATCTCTGAGAGCCGAAAATGATGTTTTTCATCTGCACGCCAGAGAGAAAAAATATATGTTTGTGATGAAAGGCTGGGGTTTCCGCGGGGAAATGAGAAAAAGCAGAATGCTTTGCTGGACACCAGAGGGCACAAACGCACTCGAGGTAATTTACAACCATCCGGCTCGGGGGTGGAATAATTTTCACCCCCCGCGCAGGCAGGCAGGGATATGAAATGATTTTACCCGAGTGGCCAAACGAATGTGAATCCGAATTAAATCTGGAGAGAGGGGAAGTTGCGAAATGCTTTTTTTTTTTGTTCACCTGCTCTCTCGTTTTTCGCACTCGAGTGAGCTTTTGTGTCGAATTTATAGTTCGCCACCCCACCTTGGTCGTAGATATCTAGGTGGAAAAAAGAGAGACGAAAGAAGAAGAAGTCATCGTTGCCGCCGAAAAGAGAGAAAAGTAAGTTTCGACGGCGGGACGAGAGCGCGAGAGAGAAAAAGTTGAAGCAGGATATGAATACAAACTACCCATAGTGGCGGAAAGAAATGCGCGCGCGAGCAAGTTTTTTCATAAATTTCTGACGCTGGAATTCCTCCTTCACGTGGCGGCGGAGAAAGAGAGAAAGAAAGTATTTCATCACATTTAAATACGTTCCGTCATATTCAGTGACTCCCTCTCGCTCGCGCCGCCGGCAAACTTTGCTCCGGGGATACGTACGCGACTCTTGTGAGCTGCAAAACTTTTTGTTGCAAAGCCAGAAGTCATGATGCCGATGAATTTTACTCTGATCTGAAAATTCCATAAAGAGTAAGAAAAGAAAAAACATACCGACGAGGAGAATGGAAAGTCAGTCTTGACGGGGTAAATCCCTTAGTGAAGAATGGTGAAATTCATGAAACCTGACAACAAAAGGATTAAGTTGTTTAAAACAGGAAAATTCACAAATTTTCTGTGATTATGATTCAAGACATAATACAAAAAAGTTATTTTAAAAAAATGATCATTTTATTGTAATTTGTAAAAAATAAAAAATAAAAACAATATTTAAAAAATTTTAGTGTTAAAAATTACAAATCTAGCTTGTTAAATGTTCAAATTATTCTTAAATTTTTCGAACGCTTATTGTTTTATAAAATTTTTTTTTAATATTCCAGGAAATTTGAGGAATGAATCATTCAAAGTCCTTTGTCGACACATTTAAAAAAGACGCCGGACACTTTTTTGCTTTTTTATTTATTCATTGGCAAGCAGGGCTTATTTTTCACAGTGACAGCGGGCGAAACAATCGTCATGCAAACTCAACAAGTCTGCATGACTGGATTTTTGCCCGCGGCTGAATTGTTGATCATGATCAATATTGATTAATTGGAATGGCACATCGGCGGCGGCTCGCACACAATCAAAAGCGCAAAATTGAAATTGAATCAGATTGCCGTCGTTGCTCTTTAATTAGACGTGCGTTGTGTGCGCATCCGACGCCACGGGCCATCACGTACACAAGTGCAATCGATATTTTCACACAGAGAAGAAAAAAGGGGATGAAACAAGGAGAAAAGATAATTATTATTTTCATTTTCAATTTAGAATCGCAGATTAAAACATTTAATTTTTAAATTTTCAGATTCTTTTATTTAAATTTTGGACCCTAACTTGGAAAATAAATTTAGAAAAACGAGTCTTTTTTGTGTAAAATTCAGTCATGTTGTCGCAAAAGGGTGTCTCTGTGCACTGCGCGCGTCGGTTGCATTTCACCCCCTTTTGACGAGCCGTCTGCTTTAAGCTGCAATTCAATTACAGAGGTTTACTGCGAGCGTAATTTTTGTAAAAACACAACAGCACCATCCGCAGCCGCCCGCTCTCTTTCGCTCTTTCGCTCGCTCGCTCGGCTGGCTCGGCTGGCAGTCATTATAAAAGGAAGAGGCTTTAAAAACACACACAACCCCCCAGCATCCCCCGGTGTGTTACTTTTCGCCCACCTCCGCTCGCTCTCTCGCTCACATGAGCATCACGGCCGTTCCCATCGGATCAATAATGTACAAGAGGCGCCGCCAAAGACACACTCGCATGTATGTACGAGGGTGACACTCATTTTGCACACAGGACTTTGCATTTGGAGCGCGAGGTGCAGCACGTGTGTCACTTGAAAAGAGTAAGAAGGAGTAGCAAAGAAATCGACGGCAACCTGTGGCGTTTTTTAAATGCACACATGAAAGGAATACGCTTTAAGTTAAGGGGTGAAATTCTTTTAGATTCGATTTTATTTGTTTATTATTTCCCAAACTGAAATTTAAAAAGAAGGGGAAAACTTTAATAAATATTAAATAGTTAAATGAATGCTTTTTGTACACCATGGCGTGCATACTTTATAATATAATGCATTAAGTCATTTTAATAATGAATTAATTACAAATCTGCGCTTGATCATAGAAAATCGAAATCGTACTATTATTATTATTTTTTTACATTCTTAAATGGTTAAGACCGATTTTTTCGTCAAACTTTTGCACATACTTGGTAATCTTTATTTCTGCAAAACCAAAATGAAAACCGTATCATTGTAAAAACGTGTCTCTTTTCGAAATAAGTATTTTTCCAGTTTTCTGAGGTCATAGCGGGAGTGTTGATCGACTCTTGGTAATTCGAACAAAAAAATTGTCGATAAATTTTTACAATTAAAGTCTAATAATAATAGAATTAATTTCATTTAACTCGTATAATAATCATTGAAAAAAAAATATTTATACATAAATTTCTGTTTCAAGAAATTGACGCTCGAGGAAATGATCATGGAAGTGAAGAAATTGGGCTTTTCCTTGTTGTAAACGTTTTGTTTTTTTATATTCAAAAAGCCGTTGTTGTTTTCGAATAAAAACAATTTCTACAACGAGGAAAATCAAGATTTCTCCACTTCCATAAATATTATGACTGAATATTTTAGCAGTTTTTTGTTTTTGGAAAGCAAAATTTTATTGCTGCTTTCAAAATGGGGATATATCTTTTTCATGTAACAATTCCCTTTGTGAGAAATAATTTTTAATTTCTAAAAATGACATTTTTTTACAACTGAAACCAAATAGAAAGTACCTTTGCATAGGAATCAATGAATTGTGTGTTAAAAATAAAAAATTTCAAAGTTCTTTCTTATGTGTGGATATTTTCCAGCTCATAATTAACAAATATCTTAAATTCCAGCAAAGCAAAATTCACCTCCCAAATCTCCGAAACCATATTCCAAGCAAGGATATATAAAATTCCGCCTTCCACTTAATTACGTTGCCGACGAAAAATCCGCAACGCGCGAATAAAATGCAGCGCTTTGTAGAAGCGGCAGCAGCAGCAATTTAATATCAACAAATTAAATATTCCGCCGACCGCCGCTCAAGCTCCCCCGACCGAAAGAGCGAGTGAGCAACACGCCACTTGAACAAGCGCCGCTCCTCGCCATTCGCAACAAACCGAGCTTGGCGAAAAAAGGCTCGAGAACGCGGAAAAGGGAAGGAAAAAAAAGCAGCTCGGCGTTCTCCGAGATATTCGCTCGCATTTGAGCCGCAGGAAAAAGCGAGTGCAATAATTCTTGATAACGTTGCCGGCAAATGGCGTAAAAATTGCGGCAATAATATATATAAAACTCGCGAAACTCTCTCTCGCTTGTTATTTTTTACGGCTTTTGTTTCGCGTTACACTCGTATTTATAACCGGCGACGGGTTATTATGTACGATATTCGCGTAACAAGCTCCCCCGAGAGGCGAAGATGGCGCCTCGTGTGCGGCGGGTCAACCGCTTGCAGGTCACTTTTGCCTGCACAGCCGCCGGACGCTCGTTTATCATCCGAGATGAGCAACATGCCACTTTTGTGTGCGAAACGAGAGACGCCGGCCGGTCAGCAGTACATAGACCACCAGGGACGCACCGACGATGATTCATAATTTTACCGGCTTTGATATGTGCCACTTGTGCCGGAGAGAGTGTGAGAAAATTAGTGATAAAAGGGGTATTGCATTTCACACAGGCGGAAACCTAAAATTGTAATCTCCTTGAAAGTAAAAGTAAAAGTTTATTAATTTTTTCCTCATTTTATCAATTTTCGTCCTGATATATCAAAACTGAAATTATTCTATTCAATAAAAAAAATTTCTATTTTTCCATTAAAAAAAACGCAGTAGGTTTAGATTATAAAAGATATCAGAACTCAGAACTGATCAGGGACCTCAAAAACACCATTTGACGTTGACCTTGATAATAAGAATAGCATTACAAGGTCATGCAATGCTGATCGCTTTAATGAGGTCCCAGAACAATAACTTTTTGTTAAAATTTATAAATTTCGTAATAGAAAGTAACGATCAAGAGGTTATTCTCGGTGATTTTTTCTGGAAAAAAATTTCAATTGATGAAAACAATTTTATAAAATTAATTTATGTGCTAGTCGAAATAATTTCACAGCTCATGAATTTTGGCTGCAGCCCGCGTCCGAAACATGTAGAGCCGGATATTGTTTATTCTTAAACAATAAAAGACTTATGCACAAAATCCATTGACGGAAAGCTGAATTTAAATCCGAATCACCATTTATAAATTTCGGAGGGAAATTTGCTAAAATCTCTCCTTATAGAAAATTAATTAATTATCAAATGAGCTCAATAATTTTTTAAATTTTATTGAGGAATTAAAAAGAAATTGGTACAATTTATTTAATTCACAAAATTGCTCAGATTTCACTCAAAATGAAAAACACGTAAGTCCGAAAGCTATAAATATTAAACGGAAAATCAATTAAATTGATCGACAATTCAGATTATGAGCATCTTTAACTTTGGTTCGAAAATAATATTTACGTCCAATTTTCATGATTTTCCGCGCAGGTGGTTCTGTTTTTCAGCAAATGAAAAACGCAGGCTGCGGACATTTTTCCTCTTTCACCGCCGACTCATCCCCTAATTGCTCTCGCACGTCTCTTTCCCTTTCTTTTGGCGGGCGGAGAAAAAGTAAATGACAAGTGCGAGAACCGCGTCGGGTGTTTTGCACAACTACAAAACGGCATCGCATCAATAAAGCACACGTTCTCTCATTTGGCCGCCCTCTCGCTTTCCCACCTTTTTCTCTCTTCCTCGGCAAAAGACACACTTGGGAACTCGTAAAACCGCCGCCGCATGTATAAAACAACTCTCGCTGCTCATGATCCCCTCGGCGGCTCAAAGATTCCTCTCGCTCGTTTTCGTATAAAAGTGACGAGAGAGAGAAAGAGCGAGCGAGCGGCAGATTTCATCAAAAATGCATTCTGGGTCTGTCGGTCGGTCTCGTCGGCGCTGCATAAAGCAATTTGCACCCTGGGCCGAGCGAGAATTTAAAGGGTGCTTCTTGGGCAGGCGCGTGCCCATGACAGCTGTCACCGCCTGTTTTCATCCCGAATCGATTCACTCTGCCGTGCCGCGCGCGCTTTTTATCTGCTCTGCAAATTTATACAAAAGCCGACCGAAATCACTCCGCGACTGCCGCTGACACGCGCGTTAATTTCTCGGCTGGAAAATATGTATGTGGAGTGAAAAAAAAAACCGCGAGAGCTGAGAGATGAGCAACGAAATGAAAATGAGCTGGGCGAAAAGTTTTGACCAAATCGAAATTGGAGCCGATATTGATTAATCAAATCTTTCATTTTTACTATTTATATTTAAAAAACCATTTTTTTTTTATTTATTTGTGATTCTGAGTGTGGTTTTTTTTATTTTTATAGTGAAGAGTTGCGATTTTAAGTTTATTTCAGTTTTCCGTTTTAATTTTTCAAAAATATTTTAAACTTGGTTTCAGAAACTGAGCGAGAAAATCAGTGCTCGGAAAACGAATTAAAGTGTCCAAATTTGAACTTTTAATTGGAAATTTTAATTCTTTTCAAAACACATATTCGGATTTCTGTTTCCAAAAAAGATAATTGTTCCAAATAAAACTCTAAATTTAAGACAGACAAATGTAGGATTTTGATTTATTTATCCATTTGAAACGGAAATTAAACAGAAATTAAAATCTTTTGAAAAGATTTAAAATTTCCAATGAAAAGTTGAAATTTTAATTTGTTTTTCAAGCAAAAGTTATGTCGTACAATTTCGGAATCCACGATATAATTTCTTTCAGTAATTTTTTAATTATAAGCAATTTTTTCAATAAATAAGATGATAGAAGTTCAATCAATCGACATATTAGTTAATACTATGAATATTATTATTGGAGGTTCAACAAATATATACTAATAATTTAACAGAGTTTCAGACTGTTACGATTCAATAAAAAGAAAATTATTATTTAAAATAAAAATCATTATAAAAGAATTAAATTGTATAAAAATAAATTTAATTTAAGCAAAGAAGTAAGTAATAGAATAAAACTGAAAATATTAATTAAAACATTTATTTTTTAAATTTAAATAATAATATTATCAACATTATGATATTCGCACACCGTCCTGAATTATTCCATTCATCGTATCAACCAATAATCTGCACTTTTAAAGCATAAATAGTTTTAAATGTGATCTGAAACTATATTTGGCTGTTCCGGGGATTCAGCGGCACTAAAAGGAATTCACTTTTGAAAAGGGGAGCGGACTCTCGTAAATTGATAAATAACCGTTTGGCCGCGCGTGCGACCAGATTCGCTCCGGCGGCGCAAAGTTGCGGCGGGGATTTCAGCGGCTCACATAAAATTCGGCTCATTGGTTCCGAAAACTTTCTTCTCCTGCAAACGATATGTCCTCTGCCCATAAAAAGCTACTCCTTGGCGGCGGCACGAGGAATTTCTCGGGTGCATTTTTAAATCTCCCCGGCTTTGCTTTACGAGAGGCGGCCGCGCTAAAAGTAAGTCTCGGCGCTCGCACGCATTAAACCAAATTACCGTAAATAAAAGCCGCCGTATAAAATAAGCGGCCGAGCTTTTATATTATTGCTCGACTTTTCAACTCGTCACCGACGGAAATCGCCAGGAAAATATTACCAAAGAAAAGCGAGCTCGGCTCTTTTTCGCGCCCTCACGTGCTTGTTTATTTTTTTTTCTTCTTCTCGTCAACCGCGATAATAACACACGCGGGGCTGCAAGCGACAGTCGCGCAGTCCTTTGAAGTCCAACTTGCACGCGCGCGTGGTTTGATGAGGCTGCGGTTTGCAGACTGACTTTGTTTTACGGCTGCACTCTCTTGTTGCCTTTCCAGCGCTGCCTGCGTTTCCCGGATGCGGGAAAATAAATTAGTGGCTGCAAAAGCAACACCCTGTGTCACGACCAGACTGATGTCAAAATAAAAGCTAAAAAAATAAAACAGAGCGTGTTTTGGAACTAATTTTGAAAACCCTCCGAGGGCTTCCGATCAACTTTTCAATCAAGTTAAAACCGTCAAAGGCCTCAAAAATAATTTCTGGATAACAAACTTGATTAATTATTAAATATAAAACTATTTTAAATACAAAATTTAAATAATAAAAAAAAATCATAACAATAAATTAACTTTTTCATTCTTTAATTTAAATCTAAATGCAAACTTAATTTGGACAGGATTCCATTATTTATTTAGAAACTTTAATTTAAAATAGTTAGCAAAATTAAAAACAAATGCATTTCCTTGCACTTTAAAAATTTTCCAACCTAAAGTTATAAAATTATCATAGACTCTAATGAAAAAATAAATAAAAGTATCCGAATTGGAATTTCTAGATGTTTTTTCTCTGAATCTTTCTTTGAAAAACTCAACAGGCTCTGTTTCTTCCCGTCTCAATGCTTGAACATATCCTCAATTTCTTTGTCAATTTGCTCGAATTCGCTGGTCCGAAAAATGGCATCAAGGCGGCAGAAATCAATAGAGGGGAGGACGGCAAGGAAAGATGCCACCGCCACCATCCCTGCCGCTCGTCGTCGTCGAACGACAAGTTTGATTAAATATAATTTAATCAGACCTGCAGAGAGAAAGAAAGATGAAGTGGATGCGCCGGGCGCGCGCGGTAAATTGAAAAGTTATTAAAAAGTTGGCTCTGCTCGGTTTGCACAAAAGCAGCGCCGAGTTCTCCACCGCCGACAAGAGAAGAGCGGATGAGTAATTCGATTTAATTTGCCGCCGCCGCAGTCGAGCTGCAGCAATATCGAAAATAAAGCCAGCGCGGATTTTTATTGTCAGCGGATTTTTTTGCCAATAACGCTAATGCACCCGACACACGGACAGACCGACCGGCCACCGACGGCTCGGCTAATGAATCGCCACTTTGCTTCGTGGAAAAATTCTCAATTGCCACCGGCACTAGCGCCATCAAAATACATTTTTTTTGTCATAAATAAAATACCTCGTTTTGAAGGTTTGTAGAAATCAGGGACAAGCATTTTTTTCAACTAAAAATAATACAATTTTAAAAAAAGAACACAAATATTTAAAATTTAGAATGTAAGATTTAATGTTAAATGGGATTTTTAAAATCCGTGTGGTAGAATTTCGCAACCAAGGGTTGATTCATGGTAATTTGAATTTAAAATCGGCTTTTTCTCGATGGAGTTTGTGAGTTGTTTAAGAAAAACAATATCCTGCTCTACATGTTTCAGGCTGGAGAAATAATTCATGAGCTGTGAAACTATTTTGACAAGAATTAGTACAAAAATCAATCTTTTAACAGTATTTTTATTCAAAATTTATAAGTTTTCGTTAAAATTATTTTGTGTACAACTGTAAAATAAGTTTTCAATAAAAATGGTTAATTTGGGGGGAAAAACAATGTTGTTTTTTGTAATAATTCTTTGTCTAAATGATTTCACAGCTCATGAAATCATTGAAACATGTAGAGCATGATGCTATTTTTTCTAAGCAGCTCACAAAATCCATAAAGGAAAAGATGAATTTAAATTCAAATCACCGTTAAAAAATCTTGAATTGGTTTTTTTTGCAATTTAGCATATTTCAAAATAAATGAAATATCAATTTGGGATCATCTTTTTTTCAAATACCAAAATCTGCATCAAAATCCTTTCCTGGAAACGCAATGTGTCCCATTTCTTTTTTTTACTCACCACCTCTGATACACACCAAAATATTTTTTTTTCTTTCCCTTTGATTCGTGGCGACGGCGGTAAACAGGCAATTTACGCCCGAGAATTCAATTTTCCGGCTGCGAGATTTATCTGCGCGAATTGAAAGTGTACTTGTCACGGGGTGCGTGCTTGTGTGTGGGCGGACGGCGGGTGAAGGATCGCGCCTTATTCTTTCCACCTCGGGCTCTGCTGCTCTGCCGATCGATTTTGTGTTGTGTTTTTTCATCTCTTCTCTGTGCCCGTCTCAAAGCTCAGGTGGATTTGTCTCGGCGTGCGCCTTTTGATCTCGACGCTCGAAAGCAGTCAGAAATCAAAAGACGACGACGCGCGGCGAAAGAAGCAGAAGAGAGAAAAAAAAAATACAAATTCCGCCGCGCGGCAAATGACGTTCTGTTGGAATTCAAAACAAAGCATAGAGATAACAAAAAGAAAGGAAAACGCACCAAATGATGCTGATTTTGAATATTTCGCTTCCCCTCCGTCACCGTGTCAAAATGTAAATTCTAACCAAAGTTGAAAAGAAAAAAAGTTTCAAGGGGCTTTGTTTTAATAAATATTCAATTTGTCGGAAATAACACAAAAACTCTCAAAGAAAATTAAATATTTCATGTTTCAAAATGCAAATTCAAGTTTCTTATTTTGGAGTTTAACTATGTTAAATTTATGTTCATTATTGTGGGCATATCCAAATTTTAAAACTTTCATCTTTCGTTGCCAACACAAAGCGCCTGTTTTCCATCGTGTAAGCAACACGCAACACATCCGAGCCGAGCAAAAAGCCCAACCTTGATTTAATTTCTGCCTTGCTCTCTTGTATTGTATTTAATCCGAAACTTAATTGAATCCACGGCGTGCGGCAAATGCAATTTCGGTGCGCATTGTGTGTGTTGCCTGCGTCGCCCGCCGCCGCATTTGCGTGGCGCTTTCTCTCTAGCTTTTGATGTGCCGCCGCCGCCGCCGCACCTTTTCCGAAATGTCGCTTTATTGAATGCACACCCGACATTGCTGGGTTTTCCTCTTGGTTGAGTTTCCACTTCATCAAGATGAAATCTCTCTCCGAGCTGCCTGCCTGCCGTGCCTGACTGACAAACAAGCGCACGCACGAGGGGCCTCTCAGCGCCGGCAAATTGAAATTCGAGCCCTTTCACGTGCGCTCACCTGCTTTCGGCTGCAATTTCGGTCCTCGATCGGCTCCGATTTCAGCCATACCAGTGCAAAATGGCGTCTCTGAATCACCTGAAAACAGCAAAACGATATCTGAATTTTGATATTAATCGGAAACTCTCCGAAACAATACAACAATCTGAGTTTGCTTGGATAATTTATTGATTTTAAAAGACCAGAAACAATTTTAAGCATGAGAAAGTTTGTCAAATAAATTACTTTTGCAATAATTGCACAAATTTAACTATTTTATTTGATTACGAAATTCATAGTAAAATCTCCGTGGTCATGATTTAATTATTTAAATATCTCCTACGTTTGCTTTTTGCCTTTTATTTTGATGAGTAGACTTTTATCGAGTGTAGAAATTATCGTAATTTGAGCAAACACAATCACGCTAATCGGTTGTTCGGCTGCGATTTTACATTAGAAACGCCGACGCCAGCAGAACTGTCCGTACTCGTCTGATCGATCAATCAGCTCCGCCGATTAAAAAGCAGCAGCAATTTTGCATTAGGCCAAATTGTGTTGATCCATCGGCTGGTCAGTCGAGTGTTTCGTTTCGAGTAACGCTCGGCCAGCATTCTCTGGCTCTGATGATGGTGAGTGCAGAGCAAACAACCCGTGCAGCGGCAGCAACAGCCCCCTGGCCGACATTCATTTGTTGACACACACTTCAGCTCACTTGCTCAAATGACGCAGCAACAACAACAATAATTTACCAGTGCTTTTTCTATCCACTTGTTTCTATTTGCCATGTGATTGACGTCACCGCCGGCGACACATGCGACTGCGTTAAAAACGATTGGATGCTCGCGCTCTTGAATCAATGAACAGACATCAAATGCTTCAAATCTGAGCCGCGATGAATGGAAAAAGCTCAGGGTCGGATGTCCGCATTCACCCGAGAGAGGACGTTTCTTTTTATAGAGGTGCAAAGTGTATCAATGGAATTATTCAGTTTGCTTTCTGACTTGGAGAGAACTGTTGAATTAATTTTATTGAAAATTTAGAAAATTATTGATTTTTTTCCAGATATATAATTTTTTGTGGTAGAATTTCACGTTTGAGGGTTGACTCATGGTGATTTGAATTTAAAATCGGCTTATAATCGATGGGTTGTTTAGAGTTTTTAATTGTTTGTGCAAAAATGTAACTTTCAATAAATTTAATTTCCACAAAAAACTCTTAATTTGAAACAATTTTAAAAAAAATGATTTTTTTACTAATTCTAGTCAAAATTATTTCACAACTCATGAATTATGGCAGTCGAAACATATAGATCAGGATATTGTTTTTCTTGAACAATAAACAACTCACAAAACCCATCAAGGAAATTTTGATTTGAAACTCAAATCACCGCATAAATTTTTAATTAAAACTAGAAAAAAACCGGCCAATCCTACTCAGCAAAAAAGTGTTCAAAACTTATATCATTTGTTTGATTTAGTTTTCAAAAGGTTCTGATTAGCTGTAGAAAATTTAATTCAAACTTTAAATAAGCTCAATTTTTTCTTTCCTAACTCAATTTTCAAACACGGAAGAAGTTTTGCACTCTTTCTCGACCCCGTCCGTATTTCATTCTGCACCTCGTTCCTTCTGTCCCCGGTTTAAACTGGTAAAGTGGAGATCCGCGCGTAATTTAAATTAGACGACGATGATAAATCGTGGTGACTTGTAACATTAGTCGGCTGCTGCCATATATACACGCGCGCCGCATTAAATAATGCAGCAGCGAATCTCTCTGGTGCACAATAACGTAGTACGTCGCGTATATCTCGGCTTTACATTTATTCTTATCATATTACCCGTAGGGATAAATAATGCGACGACGACGACCGGCGTTGCTACCGGGGAGGAGGAAGAAAGATGTGCAATACTGGAGAGTGTCCTCTCCACTCGGGCGACGGCACAATATGCATATTATAACCGGATAAACTTTGCCGGCGCGCTCGGGAGGAGAAAAAGCAGCGACGGACCCTTTCTTGCACGCTGCCCGCGCGCCGAAAACTACTTTATCTTAATAAAACTTGTGCAGCCGGAAAGAGAGGCCAAACTACCACCACTACCTACTCATATTCGTCCGACGACAAAGATTTGTAATCCCCCTTAGAAATCTCCTCTCAAAAGAAGAAATGCACGCGCCTGAATGAAATAATAATAAGACGTGCGTTCACCGTCAACTTTCTGCATAAGAAAAGGAAAAAATTGAGTCACTCACCATGATTTTCCACTCGGCCGGAGAGAGGGATCTGCAGTCATTGTGGACGCAGGGGTTTTTGGAAATTCAAATCCGTCGGCAAGGACAGAGAAACTCGGGGAGAATTTCTGATGACAACCACAAAATATGACAGAAAATAATGGGTGGGTCCGAATATCAGAGAAACTTTTCTCAAGAAACGATCCTTGAGAAAAGATTCTGGAGAACCGATTCTCGAGAAAAGATTCTCGCGCAAGGATTCTCCAGGATCGTTTCTGCCTTTAAAATTCAACTAAAGAATCAGTCCTGGAGAATCCTTGCGTGAGTGAGAATCTTTTCTCGAGAATCGTTTCTCCAGAATCTTTTCTCAAG
The DNA here is from genome assembly GCF_031216515.1 of Neocloeon triangulifer. Taxonomy (NCBI): domain Eukaryota; kingdom Metazoa; phylum Arthropoda; class Insecta; order Ephemeroptera; family Baetidae; genus Neocloeon; species Neocloeon triangulifer. The sequence continues at coordinate 673,826 of NW_026775545.1, forward strand.
AATCGTTTCTCGAGAAGCGTTTCTCTGATATTGGGACCCACCCAATGTGTATTCTTTGAGAAATTCATAATGGGTGGGTCCGAATATCAGAAAACCGATTCTTGAAACGACTCTTACGCAAGGATTCTCCGGGAACGTTTCTGCCTTTAAAATTCAACTAAAGAATCGTTCCTTGAGAATTCTTGTGCGAGAATCGTTTTCTGATATTCGGACCCACCCAATATTACAATTTGCAGGAAAAATAAAAAATAATTATACATATGTATATGTATTCAATTTGTAAAAGGCTAAAAATTTGTGTCTCGATTTTTGCCCTTCAAAAGTTACAAACTTGACTCTGGGTAGACACGCTTGTTTTACGATCGGTCGCGACAATGGAGGCCAGACCGATCTTCACTGGATGGAATCGCCAAAGTCACAGCACATAATACGCAGCCGAGCAAAGCTGCTACTGAATATACCTGATTTTGATTTATTGCTGCGTTTCCGCGTCACCCTGCGAGGGCAGATTTGCGTCGCCCAGAAGAAGAAAAAATCCGCCACACTTCTCCGTTTCTCACGTGCGACATTTTATCGCTTTCCTCTCGCGCAGACTTTTATTGTGGCTAAAAAGTTCGCCGGCGGGGGAAACAATAAAAGGCAGCGTAAACCGAAATGAAATGAAATTCGAGTCCAATAAAAGAAAACAACTCTCGATTGTTTATCGATTCTCGGCGCGAAGGCGCGGAATCAAAAACGACAGATAGGAAGTGAGACGGTTTTTCCTCGTTTGGATCGATTTCTGCTTGGAATGATTATTTTTAGTTGAGGAAATTCAGAGATAAACAAAAAATATGATGAACCATTTTGAGGATCCATTTTTGCATCTCTCAGCGTTCACTGGCGCCGGTGACGACGACCGTGACGTATTCGCTTTGAATATTAATGAAAAACAAGCGACATGTGAAATTAAACAAGGAGCCGAGAAAAAACGTCACGTGGAAAAAATAAATTGTACGGGGTGATGAAATTTTCATCAAGGAACAGACGGAGATTAAAACGCCAAAATTAATTTTGACCCTGAACGTGCATTATAATAATACAAAATCCATATGGGTTAACTGGAAAATGTATCAACCTTATGGGAATTTATGAAACCAGCAATTATCGTAAGCTAATTTTGCATGTGAATATCGCCAATCAATTAACCAGAACTTTTACAGACTATTTTCTACTATGGATTTTTTCAATTACCGTTATTTTTCAATCGAATGGACCAAATTATTAATAAATAAACTAAAATGATTCATTTAAAAAAAATATTTAAAAATAACATAAATTTAAAAATGAAATGAATAAAATTAAATAAAATAATATTAAATAAAAAATAATAAAGATAATTAAACGAATATTAGAAATGAAGAGAAATTATTTTGACTTTCTTTAAAATACAATAAACAAGTCATTCTTTTCCTCCGCTCTTCTTTTCCTATTCAGTCTGCTTTGAGATTAATTGCGGCTCGGCACGAAAACCTGTGGCTGGAACGACTTATGCGTGTCGTCCGCGGCTGCAACAGAATTCCTCGTGGAGTGAGTGAGCGCGTAAGTGGCGCGCCAAATGGAACGGCACGTTCGAGGCCTCGCGGCAATGTGCGCGCGTTATTCATTAAATAGTCGCTCGCGCTGTCGCCATCAAAGTTAATGAGGTAGAAAGCAGCAGCCCGAGCGCCACGGCGCTGTTGCACTCATTATCGGCCGCTCGACCGTGACTTCGCCACTTTCGGTGTTTTGCGAGCTCCACTGCCGACGGTTAATTCGCCCACTCTCGTAAAATTGAACTGATATATTTATATAAACGCACGAGAAAGGTGTTCACCCGATAAGGAGATTAAACCCAATCAGACCGCCACTTCTCCACTAATTGAGAGAATCGATAATCGTTAATATTTATAACCGGTTTAATTGCCCGATCTAATGGCAAAGTTCTTCGAATTACTTTGAATTGAAGAAGATACGGCGATATTACTGATCTGGTAAATCAAATTTATTGAGGTGTATGTGAGGGAGATAAACAGATCACGCTAACAAAAGTGATTACTTTTTCAACCAATCAGATTTACGCAATTATTACTTAATTTAAACATTTTTTAAAACAATTTTTAATATCTCCATAATTTGAAGTTAAATTATGTATTTTTTTAAATTATTTTATTTAAATACCTTTCCATATATAGCTTTTTTTTCCCAAAAACAATTCTTTTTTAAACATTTTTGCGACCTTTTCCTTATTACCCAATCTCGCCTAACAATAATTTCTGGTCGTAAATTAGGCTCGGAAAGTGTGCAGGCTGCATCATATAAGCGGCACCAAAAGCTGCTGGAGCGGAGCCAACGAAATAAATTCTTGGGGCAGAGTTGTTAGAGGATAATTTGTCTCCGATCGGGGCCGCCCCCGATTTGCTACTCTTTATATATGTGATGCTATCGATTCGCGGCCGTAAATCAAAAGTCGCTAGGCCGCCCGTTCTCTTTCTCCCTCTCGCACCCCCCGAGTTATTAAATAATTCATCCGATAGCTCCTCTTTCTCTCTCTCAATGAAAACAACATTTCGCTGGAAAAATAAATGTGACCCGGGCGAGTGCGTGTGTCGAAAGAGAAGGAAAAGAAACTTTACACCCCCGAATTCGTTAAAACTTTCGGACCATAACAAAGGGGGAGGGATTTTTTGATAAACCGCACGTCTGATACCCAATACGTCGTTAAAACTTTATTGTCGCGCGGTAATGATGCTTGCGGTTGATACTTTCGCTAGCTGGACACTCACCGACGGGTTTCCATTTCAGATTGGATTTCCATGGCGTCGCATTTCAAAGCCAAATGGAACAGCGGACCAGAAAACTGATCGCTTTGATCCTCTGAATTTCCGACTGTCCTTTGATCTAAAAAAATTTACAAAAAAAAAGGAAACGATCCGCTCCCTTAACTATTTGATATTAAAACGGATTTTGATATTATTTTCTACCCCGAGGAGTTGTTTCCGTAACTTTTGAAAAATGTAAAGCTGGCGTGTTTTTGACACAGATTTAAAAATGCATCTCTCTGATGATGAAGTTTTGCAGAGAGAGCGTGAAAAATCCCCTTTTTCTCTCATTTCAGCGCAACATGTTCAAGGTGATCAATCTCTCTCTCTCTCGCGCGAGTGGAAAAAAGCGCATCCAATGTTTCTGACGTTCTGCATACGAAACTAGTCACTATTTCACGCCGTCTGACTCGGCTGCAACAAATGCTGCCCTACATGCGAGTGGTGGCATCGCACGCAGGGGGAAACGTCAATAAGAAGAAGTAGCGCTCGCGAGAGAGAGAGAGAGAGAGAGAGAGAGAGAGAGAGAGAGAGAGAAGTAACAATAGCAAAACTTTTTCGGGCTCTCCCTGCTGCCTCGCGCCACCGAGCTTTGTTTCCTCCCCGAACTATTGTTAAGTAAAAAGCACGAGCTTCATCCCCTCAACAGCTTCGAGAGAGCGAGAGCTCCAGTATCAAACACGCGCGGCGCACACACACAAGGGCTGAAATCCGCTTTTAATCAAAGATAGAAAGAGAACTATTGGTGAGCTAGAAAAAGCTCCTAATGGAATTGAAATCGATTTTTTTTCCTCCATTGATGTCAAATTTCAACTAAATGATCGAATTTTCCAAAAGTAAAAACTCAGATCGTCAGTTTAATTATTATTTTTTTACTTTCAAAGTCTTTTTGTTGTTTAATTAAGGTTTAAAAAAATTTAGTTCTTGTTTCTGCTTGACAGAAATTTGTTAAGCTTTGAATTGATCATTGATGACTCTTGTTTAATTAATTTAAATATAAAAGATAACATTTAGAACTAAAATGAAAATTAAATATTTATCTCCTCTTTTTAAACACGTTTTGGTAGATTTTGTTTTTTGTTTACACTTCAGAGAAATTTTTTAATAATAATTAATTAATCGAGGAGAAGAGAATCTGTGACGTGTAATTAATTGTGATTAGCGTATCAAGTACTGAACGCGTTGGAACTTTATAAAATAAAATACTAATCATTTATTAGTTTCAAAATGTTATGCTTGAAATTAAATAAGCATAATCTATATTTTCTATATATTTTATTAAAATACATAGAATACAATTTATTTTTTAACATTAAAATGTATGAAAATAAATTAAATTTATAAAATTAAGAAATTAAGAAGTAATATGATATTTTAATATTGTATTAGTAAAATAATATATAAGTGTTACGTTCTTTACAAATTTAGATAGTAATTTAATTTTTTGCTTCCATTATACGGTTTGAAAAATAAATTGAAATTTTTTATATCAATGATTTTGCTTGACAGAAATTTTGTTGAGCTTTGAATCCAATTAATGACTTTACTCCGTACTTTTTATAATAAAATATTAAATATGAAAAAGTTATTTAGAACAAAAGTTAGAATTATATTGATCTCCTCTTTTAGCAAGTTTTCGTTTCAAATATGACATTTTTCACATTTATTGGTGGCCTTGCAACTTTTTGTGAAACAAATCCTCCGCTCCTGCAGGATTAGCAGACTCAAAATTAAATTACGCGCCAGAAACACGGAAGGAAAATGAGTGGCGTGGCGTTGTAGCTGTCACAGTGCACACGTGTCCGCTCGCTCGCTGGCAAGACAGATGGAAATAAAAAGGATTTGGATTTAATTGCGCGCGCTGTGAAATTAGTTGTCCGCCGGGTCGTGTTCCTGCTGCCCCGCTTATGTAGTATTTTTTCCCCGAGCCGTGTGTCTCTCTTTTTATAATGATGTCAAGCCGACGCGAGGCGGCAGCTGGCCGAGGTGAAATGAGAGAATTTCGCTCGGTGACACTGACGGAGCGGCGGAGAAGACGCTGCCAGGGCGTTGCCCGCTAATTCCACAAGATAAATTCATTTATATATTTATTTCGAGAAAAGGAACCAGTTTCTGTTTATTTTTCGGTAAAAGCCTTTTGCTGGAATTTCGCGAATTGCGTTCTTTGATCGGTGATGCGGTTAATTGAAAGTAGTGCTGTGATTTAAAATGCCGTTTGTTTATTGGCTGAAAGCTCATTTGAAATGTGAGCGGCTAAAAGCTTTTCGCCGAAATAAATTTTAATTGGAACGTTCTTGTGTTGCAGATGAACCGTCCTATTCAAGTCAAACCTGCAGAGAGTGAAAACCGCGGAGGTGAGTTCGTTAATTCCCAGCGCGAGACATAAATTTTACTTTTTGACAGCCGAGTTCCAAATGAACACGATATATATATTTAAATGAAATTGCATTTTGATTTACATTTATTTCGTTTTCATTCGACACGTGGTGACAAATAAGTGAGGTGAGTGTGAATGATGATGGATGAGAGCTGAATAAAAAAAGCAATATAATATATAAAAATAACAAACAAACTCGGGGCTGCGGCGCTGCCGATAAGCGCGACAGACACATTTCAATAAAAATCGACTTGGGATTCAATTCGGAGGGCGGAATTCGCAGATAATTTACTTTTATTAAGAACGAGGCCGTAATTTACGGCGAAACTTTTCTATTCTTGTGATTGGGGCGCGGGATAAATCTCGCATTCTCCATAAATAACCAACTTTACCTTTCAATATATTCGAGCGGCTCATCTGCGGGGAGGGGAGATGAGAAAAACAAAGTTGCTCGATTGTTGCCGGCGAGCACTTTTCCGCTGTTTTTAATGTGGTTTATGGCAGTGGGCGCGCGCGCGAACCACTTTAGCCGCCGTAATGTACACACCCCCGGCGGGGATAACGAGGAAAAATGTTTACCGTGTTCGAATTTACCGCCGCGTGCACCTTGCTCGCGGCTGAATTTACTGCGGGCGATATTTAGTCATTAACGCGCAAAACTAGCAGGGCGGAGAAGCAAAAAGAGAGCTAACGGACGCCACAAACACGCGGCCGCACGATCCTCCGCAAAAGCCGAAAGCGTTCCGCTGCATAATTACCAGGGGCAGAAACACAAATTCGGGGCTGATGTTGACCAAAATTGCCTTTGGTTTATGAGTTTCACCTCAATCGCGTTTAATTAAATTTAATTATGTTGCCAAAAATAATTTTTCGTTACGCGGGTATGCAACCTGCTCTACATCAGGGACGAGCAGGTTGCATATCCATATTTTTGCGGGTTGATTATTTTTATTTAAATTTTATATTTAATAATTTATCACTATTGCTATTGTCCAATGGTAACATCACATTGTTAACATTCAATTTTTGATAACAATTTATTTTAAAAAGAGGGAATATTTGGACAAACCACCAATAGAAGAAATTTTGCTAAGACTTCCAAATCAAAAAGACCCCATTCTCAGCAGTGAGCCTTCTTTAATTGATTTACGAAATGTATCAAATAAAAAATACGAATTCAATATGTATATTTGGCATTTTACTACTTTCACGGTCGTAATTTTCTTTTTACAATTTAATCGTTTAGATTTTCAATCAATTAAAATTGAATTTAGTTTTATTTATGTACTTTTTCCGTTTTTTTTTTTAACTGTTTTTACGTCGCAAGCTTTTAGGTGAATATTGAATGTCACGAGGAAAATATAACTTTCCAAATTTAGCACTCGGATATATTATTTCTGAATCTGCTCGGATTTCCTTCCGCTCGTCATCAAAAATTTATTATTCGCCAACCACATCTTGCTGGTGTCACATGACGCCAAGAGTCACGTTTGCGCGGCGTCCGGCGGCGTTTGTTATTAGCCAGCATTAATGACATCACGTAGCCGAAATAACCCCTGACCTCTCGTTTTCCCTCCCGACCACCCCCGAAACGTGCCGCGTTGAAGAGCGAAACTCCTCTTTCTTGCAACGAGATAAACTCCGAATGCAAATGGATCGGGTCGATTTTCGGAGAGCCAGACTGTCCGATTGAGGCTTTAAAGTGTAATTGGACTTAAAAGGGCTGCTCGTGTCTAGCTCGTAGACTCGTTTCATTTGGACAATGACCGACGCCGCACACACACATGTTCGTTGCTTTATTGTCGGTCGGCGGTGGCGTACGTGGTATTTAAGCAGCGAGAGCCATTTCGGGGCCAGATTACCAGGCTCCATTATTAGCAACAGTTAAGAGCCGGGCCGCCTTACGTGACCCGACACAATGGCCGGATAAGCAAAGCACTCTGATTAAAAGGAGGCCCTCCTCCGGTTTGATCTACGCGAGACAAGACACGTTCTTGAGATTTTATAAAGTAATGCTGGAATCGAATGATTACTTTCTCAAATGAAACGTTAAAGGAAAGTTAAAGAATGTCATTTGCAATTCTATTCTTTTTTCAAATTACTTTTAAATGATTTAAATACATCGGGTGGGTCCGAAAATCAGAGAACCGATTCTCGAAATGATTCTCAAGAAAAGATTATTGAGAAACGATTCTGGAGAAGATTCTCGCGCAAGGATGCTCCAGGAACTATTCTTTAATTAAATTTTAAAGTCAGAATCCTTGGTGAATCCTTGCGCGAGAATCTTTTATTAAGATTCGTTTTTCGGGAATCATTTCGAGAATCGCTTTCTTTGGTATTCGGACTCACCCATCGTTTCTTTATAATAAAAAATAAAAAAGAGAAATTATTATAGAAAAAATTACATAATATTCATTTTAAATAATGCGTGAAGCATTTTTTGAGACAATACAAATCAAACACCAAGTTGAAAGCTCAGCACTTCAGCCACGAATCAAATCAACTCTTTCTCCTCCTCCTCTCTTTCCAAACTTGGTGCTGCAGCGATTCATTTTTCACATCAGATTTTCCCGGCCCGAGGCGAATTCCGTCGTAAGCAAAACACCGCTCGCTCTCTTTCTCGGCGAGCAGCATATTTCAGGGGGCGATCACGTCGCGCTTAATCCCTGGCTCGACTTTGATAGAAATAGATTGGAAATTGTATGAAACTTATATTCCCTCTCTTGCTGCTTCGCGCTCGCTCAAGTCCCCGCGGAGAAAATCCTTTTTCATCTTTCTCTTCTCGCCCAACTTTCTTGGCTGATAATCTTCAAGCCAATTACACGGCGGGTCAAAGTTCCGCCTTTCTCTCTCTCTCTCTTTCCCGCCGGCGCGGCTGCAATAATAATAACGATAATTTGCCTCTGCCCCGGCGCTGAGGAATTGGAATTCTAACGCGACGGGAATCTGCGGAATTCTCGCTGCAGCGGAAACAATTAAACGCTCAGGCAAGGAAAATAACAAATTCTTCGTCAGCTGCAATTTTATTTTTCTCTCTTGTCTCCCCCTCGCGCGTGTTTTAATAAAAATTACGGCCGGCGATATAGATAAAAAGGCGCTGACTGAAAAGTTTTCTTTCCAATTTAAGTTGACCGGAGAGCTGCAATAAAGATCCGTCGAGACTTCTTCTTCTTCTTTTCTTATACTTTTTTTCCAAAATAGGGCGCAGGCAGGAGTAGAAGAAAAGCTGACGCGGCGGGAGGAAAAAGTAAATTATTATTTACCCGTCCGTCCGTCGCCTTATCGATTCCCGGCTCTTTTGTTTGCGCGAGAGGCGCCTTCGAACCTGCCAGTGTGTTTGTGAACGTGTGTTTCGATTCTCTTTACAAAGAGTTAATTAATTTTGGCGTGTTAAGAGAAAGAGATGTGTATGCAAAAGCGCCGCGGAGGATTTGCACGCCGGATATTATGGGGCGCGGTGTTGACAAAAAGCTGAGCCGCCTTTGATCGAAGTGCAAAGGGAAAAGTGCAAAGTTCGGAGTGAAGTTGCCGGCAACCAGCAGGCGGCAAACTTGCCGCGAGTGGGTTAATTAATAATCAAGTGGCGGCAAGATTGAAATCTAATAAGCGAAGAAGCGGTCGGAGAAATATCGTGGCGGGGAGAGAGCAGGGAATTAGATTCGAGTGCAAAGCTAGACTGAAAAGTTGTGATTCCACTCGAGAGATTAATTTTGTATTCCACTTGAAAGTTCCAAGAAGGATAAAATTAAATTGAAACGTCGGTGCTTTGGGTTTTAACTGGGTTAAATTAATATTTGATTAGTAAAGTTTCACTATTGATTTTAAATTAAGATTCCTCCTGCATCGGAAAAGAGTAAACTCTGAATTTTAAAAAGACCGGTTTTTTTTTCTTAAAAATAAATACGATTTGCATTTGCAATCAAGTAGGTCTAAAAAAGATAAAAACCAATTACTTTAAGTCTTAAAATTAAAATAATAGAGTAATAAAAGTGCTTTGAGGAATATTTATGAAATTGATCACAAATTATTTGACCATATTCATAATATTGTACCCAAAATTTCGCAAATTCTCTAGATTTTTAAATTTGTGAATTAATTATTATTCACACTGGGCATTGCCGCTAATTATTTTGTTTAATCGTAATCCTTCTTTTTATTTGTGGCACAATCCTTCCTAGCTTTGCCTTCGATAAATCTCAATCCTGCCAATCGGAGGCACTGCCGCGCTTAATTTGATTTCGTCCGGAATGAACGTGACGCCGCCAAGATTGGTTTTAAATCCGCGCTTAATTATTCATTCACAGCAGCGACGCGCAATAAGCAGAGACGGTTCACGCTTGAAAGGGCGCTAATTTGTTTATTTATTAACCGGCGCCCTTTGTGCGAATTCGCGCAGCATTGTCTTGTGTGCGAGGAGTGCCGGCGAAATTCGGGCGTCAGCAGGTGCGGATGACACACCGCAGCTCATGAACATAATCCGCCCCCGCAACCGACGAGAGTGTGCAAAACGATGAAAAGGAAATAGAGAAAAGCTGAGAGAGAGAGAGAAAGAGAAAGATCGCCGTCCCGTAAAAGTGAATTATGAATTCTTTCAACGCGGAATGCTAATTATTTCCCGGCACTGTGACGCCTTTTCGAGGTAAACTTTTAACTCTGTAGATGCGAGGAAAACCTGATTTATTATTTATTTTTATAAAACTGATATAAATAATTATAAAAAATATCTTGAAATTATTATTTTCCTTTTTAAAATTATTCTTAAGTTTAGTTAAATAGTAGGAAATTAAACAGAGGAGAATAAAATAATTACATAATTTACAAATAAATACTGTATTATAAATTTTTTTGCAATCTTGATATGCAATTAATCCAATATTCCATGTTGAATAATTCAAGCATTCCCCGTAGAATGTATAAAACCAACGGTCAAATAAGATTTGGCGGAAATTCCCACATGCGTGGATTTGCGTGTCCCATGTTAGGATTAAAAGTTTGAGCGTCCGGGTCAGCGTTGGCCACTGCGCAAATAATCATTTAATTCCCACACTCATCTGTGCAAATTCACATTCTACCGACGATGATAATAATAATTACTATCTGCGCGGCAGCAGGAATCGGCGGCGGCAACAACGGTGCGGCGGCATCTCAATTTACAAACTCGTTAGCCGCGCGTACCCTTCGGGGGATTAAACCTCGTTACGTGTGCGTCCACATCACATCCCTCCGCCGCTGCTTTTTATCCCTCGGATGATGTATGGATGGACCGACGACGACGGTCGGCTGCTGGCTCTCTTTGATACAAATATTTGCAGTTACAATATATTCCGACCGATATGGAGCCATGAATCACGCACCGACGAGCCACTCGTTTGCATTCGATGGCGGAACAGGGGCAGCGAGCACATTTTCCCATCGGAGGCGAGGGTCGAAAGTTGGTGTTGCTCTTGAAGAGAACGGTCTTTAGAACAAGATTTCTCAAGCAGCGAAATTGAAATCCGTGTTGACCTCCTAGAATTACAAGCGAAGGCACTTCTCGTTTTTTTCCATAGAGTTGCTTCAAATTTCATGATTTGAAATAAACTTGTTTTTTATAAGGACCTAAAAAAACAAGCAAAGAATCAAAATAAACTAAACACCATTTTTTTAAACTATAATTCAGAAGGATTAATTTTGCCACTCTTTACCAAAATAAATATATTTTAGAAATAATTAAAGTTAATGGATTAATGAACCAAACAAATGTTCTCAATCCCCACCACAATGCAGAGCTACCAACTAAAACTTTTTGACCTATTTTTTTTACTGAATTAATCGATTTAATTCTTCTTTATGATTAACTAATCAAACTAATCGGAAACGACGTCTCTGTCTCTCTCATTCAAAACGGATCGAGTTGCGAAACTTGCGTAAATTTTTATTAGATCGTGAGCTCGGCAATTTTGCGCCGCTCCGGTGGTGCACCTGGATAATAATTGGAGGCTCGTATGTCGGCAGATAAAATTTTACGCAGAGCCGCCGCCGGCGGGCCAACTTTGATGGCAAGGTTATGGGGCGGTCGGGCATCTCGTTTTATATACGGGAGACGAAACCACGCGAGTAAAACGTTTCACTTAATTATCCCGAAGGCTAATTAAGTATACGGGGCATAAAGTTTAAAGAGGAAACTTTGCATCTCTCGATCGATGAAAATTAATTTCTGAAATTAAATTAAGAATCTGTGAGTGTGATTGATATACGAGAAGGTTTTGTTTGTCTGTGTGTGCGGTTGTGTGTCCTTTTGGTACGACTTTGTGCGGCTTCAGACGATGACAGCACGAATATATATTTTCAATTTTTATTTCCATCAAAAATTGCGTGTTTCTCTTCGCAAATCCAAAATACTTAGAATAGATGAAAAAAAAAATACAATCCCCCATGTTTCTCCTCGTCGTTGTGACTTGGTCTTGAAAGAGTTAGAGAAATTTTGGTTTTGTTTGGGTATTTCTTGCAGACGATCAGCCGTTGTAAGAGGCACTCGCTCTCACTCACTCAGGCACCGCCCGAACTACTTCTTGACTTCTGCGAGTTTGGAAGTAGCGCGCCCACCCACCCGCCATGTGTGGTGAACAGGTAAAGCGCCCCCCTTTTCGATCGCAGCAACCACCTTTTTGACTTTGTTCTTTTTTCCTTAATTAAATATATTATCAATTTTTCTCATTGTCACACGTTTAACGCTTCCTCAAATTACACATATTTTATTTTGAGCTCGCCAGATTTTTTATGATTTCCTCGTAACTCTGTTGTGTCAATATCTTTCTCGTTTCGTTATGTACGTTGTATTTCCATCTATAGATCTTTCTCTCTCTCTTTATCTCTCACACACGCACCTTCTTCCCGTCCCTTTTCCGAGCGGCGCGACGCAGAGGAAAAAGCAGCCGTGGTGTCACATGCAGAAAATTGCGCCGATATTATTTACGCGTCGACTTTTATGGTCGCTCGCGCGCGTATATAAAAAAAAAAGGCGGAACGTAAAATGTGTCATGTTAAGTAAAAATGATCTCCCTCCGATGCCTTTTCGAAGCCTTTCGACGTAGAAAAAATGAAAATTTACGCGCTGCGATTTTTCCTCTCGTCGTGCCGCCGACAGTCTAAACCCCAAAAAGGTGAGTCTCTCGATCGTTTTCACGTTGACGTTGTTTTCAATGGGCGTATATATTTTTTACTTTTATTATTTTTCCACGTGACTCCTTATAGAGTAGAGGTCATTATTATTATTATTCCAAACGTTAGATTTATGCTTTATTTCTTTGTTTTTTTAACGAATTCACTACCAAACACCACAACCACCACCACCACCACATTGCTAGTTATAAATAAAAGTAATAAAAACGAAACACCTTTCGCAATGGTGTTCATATATCCATCCACCACCAATCGACGCCTCTAGCTCGACGCAGTATATAAAACTCAATTATTTTTTCATACCCTCCATTGCGACTCTCACGTTTTTATATACACGCATTTTTGTCTTAATTTATAAGGACATTATTTTTTTAACCATCTTTTACAGCATACAATGTTTTATTATATACAATGGAATTATTATCTCATATTATATTGCTGTTGTCGTACGTAATTTTATACATCCTCACTATAAGTGTGTGTCTCGTACCACCCTACTATGATATATAAATTAAATTACATAATACATGCTATTTTTTCCATATAATTAAATGTGTATGTCATGTTTGTCGTTGTGCGATGTTTGTATGCGTGCTGCTGAGATGATGTAATAAAATGAAAAAAAAATTATACATATTAACAGTAACTTTGGCATAAAAGAGAGGAAAATTTCATTGTAAGTGTCTTTATGAAGGATAGTTTTGTGTATGTCGTGCTGCATCAAATTTTTAGTTCAGATGTCACCCGCGTCGAGCCACACTAAACTTGATATTATTTTTTATTTCACAATCAGATTTCAGTGAAAATTGATAAATAAATACTAATTTCAATTTCAAGGTAGCCATATGTTTAATTTAGGCTAATTTTCAAAGAAATAGATTTTGTTTCTGGAAAATTTTGATGATTTCCACAGAATTCAATCATTTCACATTTTAACGGACCAATATTTTCCAGTACATTTCAATTCAAATTCAATCAATTTATACTTGTCTTACAAAATAAGAACTTCAGCTTCCGATTAGTTCCAAGGGAGTTGTAAAAGCAATCAAGGATGAGTGTGGCTCGATATTACTAGAATTTTCTATATCTCTGTCGTGACCACTAGATAGCAGGAAAAAAAACTTTACCGTGCAATTTCATCCTTCAACTGCGCGCGCGACTCGATGGATTTGCTCGTTCTCGCGACTCGTGATTTAATTTCCAATTAATTCCCGCGGGCGTCGTCATCAATTCCACCGCCATAAATGAATAAATCACGAGCGCATTAATTACGCGACAGTCGCAGAACGAACGAATCCAGCGGCGTACGTATCACTATCGGCATTAGTGTTGATGATATTTGGCGAGCGACCGGGGCATATGCATACGCGAGTGCGTTGCACACATGAAATATTGATCATCCCCGCCGTGTGTGAGTTTAATTAGCCCCGTGAGAATGATTAGCGGCTAAAAATTTAATGCGACACCTGTTGGGTCATGAAATTTTCAATTACAGCGTCGCCGTAAATAAGTAATCGCTATGCTGCTGCGCCGGGGGGTTGCAACGCACTCGTCTCGTGTAAATGCACAGTCGCCGTCCGACCGTTCATTCATCACCTCCTCTCGTACTCTTGCTCTCTCGTCCACCCGCACACACGAAGTCCGCCTCTAATGGTTGTCTTTTTGCTTTGACAGAAGAACGCAAGCTTTTCGTGGGTATGCTAAGTAAGCAACAGACTGAAGAGGATGTTCGACAGCTTTTCACGCCATTCGGAACAATAGAAGAGTGCACGATTCTCAGGGGACCCGACGGAGCTAGCAAAGGTGAGAGAGAGAGTGACTGTGCCATGTGTGTTTCCTCCTTTTGTTTTATCATCTCCTTCTAGAAAGCGAGCAGAGGTCAAAGAACCAGGCTTATTTGCCTACATCGAATGGGAAATGTTTCTGAAAAATAACTCAAATTTCCCTGATTCGAGAACTGATGTTCAATCTAAAACACAAATTTGGAAACTGCAAAGAAATTTATCATTGATGAATACCTTTTTTTGTTAAATTTGAGACGATTTTCTGTTCAGTAAAACGAAAGGTCGCAGGTTCAAGATTTGAGTGGTGGCAAATTCAAATCTGCAACTGATCTCGTGTCGCACATCTCCGCAGACTTGATGATTTTTGATTATTATATTTCTTTGTCCAAATTATTACATCACATTGTTTAAATTAACTTGTTGACGACAATTTATTTTAAAAGTAAGGAATTTTTTGACAAAACGGCACCACTAGCAAGAATTTTGCTAAAATTTTCCAGATCAAGAAGACCCCATCAGGGCCAGATCAGGGCTCTGAGCCTCGTTGTTGTGATTTTATTTTTTAAATTAAATAAAACAATTTATTTTAACTTCAATAGTTACCTTGTATGCAAAACTTCTAGATTTATAATTATATTCTACGTAAAAATAAAATAGACCAAAATTTTATTTTGCAATGCATTTTTTATATCGTAAAATTTATAAATTTGGTCATTTTTCCGGTACAATATTTTAATGCGCAAGAGTTACGTGACCCAGTTTTTCATTTATTATTCAAACACTCGAAATTATACTTGAAATGTTATCCATGTGCAAATTACAAAAGATTCAGTCAGTTGAGTTTCCCTCACATTTTTTTCTTCGTTAACGCATCGGGTGGAAAATACTGCTCCACTTATTTTAATACCAAACTCGGCGTGTTTTTTTTTCCTCTGCACCCTTTTCCGCACAAAATTCTAGTTTGCGGCCGCGCAAATGGAAATAATCACCACTTTGAGACGGCAAAGACTCGAGCACTCGCCTGCGTTCATTAAAATTTTAATTTCTCGGCCGATTTTCTCTTAACTTGGCAAGTAGGTCGACGCCGTTTCGCCATTAAAAATATCCACCGACCGCGTTGCGAGGTGAATAATAAATAAATCAAGCACCTCCTCTCCTGCACCGCCGCTTGCCAATCAGTGCACCCTCGTGATTTATGGCGCAAGTTGCGATGGTCGGTCTTAATCTTAATACGAATTTGATGATAAATAGCCGCCGGCTGCCGAGCGAGAGAGAGAAACAATGCCTAATGAAAAGAAGAAGCTCTCGCCCGTCCCGTGTGCATGAGTTATATAATATTATACGGAGCGAGAGATACATTAATCAAAGACTCATCACTGTTTAAATGAATTACGACCCTTCTCTGCGCTCGTCCGAATTAGAGAACCGAGAGTCTAATAATTTATTACTCTCTGCTCGGCTCATCTGCGCGCCCTGCATGCACACGGCCGGCTAATTACGGCCGCTGCCAACTCGCGAAAACGCAAAAACAGCTGCTGCAACCCGCTCCATCAGAGCAGAACAAACAGCCAATTGCTGCCGGCGCGATGCTTTTCCCATTTGCGAAAGTGCCAAGTTGGCCTCGCGAATCTGTTGATCATTTTTTTGCCATTTTCAGCTAAAGCGGATTTTATTACTTCTTAATTCATTTAAACAGACTTTCACCATCATGCAGCAGTTATTTTTTTTTTAATTAAAATTAAGATAAAACAGATATTTAGAATTTATTTATAATCTTTCAACCATGCGAGCTTTCAGAATTAAAAAGCAGTTAAAAACATTATCAAAAAAAACATTTGAATAGTTTTTAATGATCAATGAAAACAATTTGATGGCTCATTTGAATTGAAATCATAGATTAAGATTAATTATTTCACTCACAATGCAAAATTTGTCTGCTGAAATGAAACGTTCATTTTCATTAGTTGCAAAGTTTCATTTTTATTAGGTAATTACTGCTTAAATAAATCATAAATACTCTAAAAAATTATCAATTTGAATCTTAAAAATGAGATATAACAGGACAAAAATATTAGTGATAATAACAATTGGAGCAAAAACCAAGTCACTGCGGCACATGCGGTCTTTTTGATCTCGGAAGTTTTAGCCATTTTCTTTTACTGTTGGTTGTGCCGTTTTGTCTGAAAATTTCTTTCTTTTCAAATAAATTGTTTTCAACAATTGAATGTAACAATTTTGACAAATAAACTACAATAATAATAAAAGAAGAGAAAGATAATTTTAAAAATTGTAAAAATCAATAAATATTTTTGTTTAAAAATGATTTAAAATTGACAATGAGAATAATTGTTGTTTTAACGGAAAGGGTTAAGGATAAGGTTCTATTATTTTTATTAAAAAAGAATTAATAATCGTAGATATTTATTCAAATCATTCATGAGTTTCGCCAATAATCCGCTTTTGATCAAAAGCAACAAGTAGACATGCAGCAATAAAATTATTGATGATGAAAAACGCTTTCAACTCGCGGTCTTTTGAAAAATAACCAGCCTCGTCGTTTTCAAATTTTGCCAACCCACCATAAAAACCCCACAGCCAGCTTAATGAAAAAGTTTTCGCCAGCGTGCGTATTTAATTTTGCCAGGCGACTGCACTCGACTGAGCGGCGGAATTGAATCAGGCACGAATGAACTCTCCGGCATTATGTTGCTCGGCAGAAAACATACACATTATTCTCGCGTGACCTGCTCTTTGATGTGCCGCGCACCTGTTGTGGCCTCCCACCTGAAATCTTCTTAGCGCACAAAGAAGAAATAAAAAAATAAAATAAATCCCCTCGGGCCCAATTCGAAATAAGCCGATTATTTGGAAAAAGGAAAAAAATACGTGTGTATAAAAAAAAAATACGGTCTTTGTCCCGGGTCGCAATTATTCCCGCGAATTCAGGTGGAAACGAACGCGATGAGAAACTCTCCATTCACGCCGATCATTTTGATTCGGTGATTATTATGTAAATTTCGCATCCGTGCCACGCCGGCGTTATTAAACCGCACGTATGCAATCCCGCAGCGCTGCACTTTGTAATAATAATAACAAGGCCGCCGCGGGCAAAATGAATATACACATACATAGAACGCACATACACCGACGGAGCTGAACGTACATCCGCACGGTGAAGAGAGAATGCCGTCGTGATTGGCAATTGAATTTGGCCGCCGCATGCATAACTAATTTCCCCTCGAATATTAAACCGGCGGCGGTGGAGAGTGCGCATGCAAGCCGAACCACAACTCGCTTGCTGCGGTCTCGACCGAAATGCCGCTTAATTGAGTTTTGATTGCAAAATTCATCATGGATCACATTTTTTTTTTCTAAATTCCACAAAGGTGAAAATTCAGAAATTTGAATTATTTTTGCTGAACAAATAAAATCAAAGCAATCGGAAATATTGAAAAATAAATCCTCAACACTTATCTAAATTTAAATTTGAGAATCGTCTATAATTTTACAAATAAAATATTTTCTGTCATTTTATTGATAGATATTTATGCAAAATGTTTGTATATTGAAAAATAAGCTCTACTGGCCGAGTGCTCTGACAAAAGATCAACCTTAAATTGTTGCTAAAACTAAATAATTTCAACTTAAAAAAGTTTCAATTAGCAATTTAGATGCAATTTTCCGCACCGCAATTGCGCGACTTGATGAATGGACGAGGAAGTAACTTAAAAAACGACACTAGCGCCACTAGTGAGATAAATTAATATTATTTCTAAGATGGAATATTAAAATATTTAACATGAATTTTAAAATAACAATTTATTAATTTATATTTTATTTTATTTGTGCATCTTTTTTCATATTTTATTTTCATTTTTTCATTTTTTTGTCTTTAAATAAATTCCGACTTAGAAATAATATTAATTTTTCTCGCTATAGTGGCGCTAGTGTGGTTTTTAAGACTTCCTCGTCCATTCATTAAGTTGCGGAATTGCGGTGCGGAAAATTGCATCTAAATTGCTAATCGCGTGCTTACACATTTCCCCGCCCATTCAAATGCAAATGATGCAGTGCCAACTCCCAGCTGATCCCTTTTATTTCCCTCTTCTTTGTCTTGCGGGGAAGAAAAAGTTTCGGGCCTCGCGGACGGAAAGTCGTGCAAAAGACGCGAGCGTATTAACGAGTGTTTAACGAGAGAAAATAATTAACGCTCGCTAATTGAATGCGCGCAGAGAAAGAGAACAGTCGACTGCTGCTTTTTTTTAATCTTGGCTGTTGTGTTAATTCTAATTTGATTTTAAACGCCCAGTGCAAACTTTTTCCCGGCGTCTAAATGGACTCGGATGAACAGAGGGAGCAAATTAATTTGATTACGAATGAGCAGAAGAAATTTGCTGATTGCTCGACACGAAGAAAAGATAATCAATTTGAAAAAAAAATTTCCTCCGGATATTTAATTACAAAGGAGAAGGTAAATTTAATTAAATCCGGCTAAATTTTCTGGGATGATTTGGATTTGATTTCCGCGGAAGTTTTTGGGGTGGACCATTATCTTGACGAAGCCACTTAAAATGATTAGGGCGAAATGAAATTTCCCGGAGTGACGCTGATGCAGGCCGGCGCGCTCCTGCTCGTCGATTCGAATCACGGCTCGCAAGCCGGCGGCGGCGGCGCATATTGTTTAACGTGTGGATCGTAATATAGGGAGGATTAGGGGAGATTCGTTCGTCGTTCGTGTAGGGAGAGAGAGAGGCCAGCAGTAATTAAGGCAGAGAGAGCAAAGATAAACACGCCCGGCCGGGATAGCAGCGGTTTAATAAAGAAAGGGGGATTACGCGATGTAGCCAAATGAACGCTCGCATTTACATCGGCGAACGCTGGCCTGCGCGGCCTTTCGAGTACGCAACACAAATCGAAAGAGAGAGCAAGCAACACACTTTCCGCATCGCGGGGCAATTTGAATGTAAATTTAATTGATGGGGGAAAAACAAGAAATAAAATATTTTTGTCAAAAAATTACATGTAGTATGAAAATCAATATCAGAATAAATTCTTTTCTTAATTTTTGTTGCATAAAATATAAAATTCATATTACTATAGCTGTTTATTTGTCCAAATTGTTACAATCAATTTTTTTTTAAATAATTTATTTGAGAAAAAAAAATGAATTTTTGGACAAAACGGCAAGAACTTTGCCGAAACTTCCGAGATCAAAAAGACCCCATCCACTGCAGTGAGCCTCGGTTGATATTTTTATCGAAGTGAAGAACTCGGGCTTTTTCCTGTTTTTGTTCCAAAACAAATGGCTTTTGAAAATAGACAAATTTTTAAAAATAAGAAAAAGCCCGAGTTCTTCACTTCCATGATCATCAAATAATTTTATTTATTATAAAAATTAAATTTAAATTTATTGTATTATGAACACAAATTGGAATTAAATCAAAAATGAAGAATTTTGTGAAATAAAATGCCTAAATTTCATACTTTTTACACATTTTTCAACTATAGGAACTTGTTCAACATTGACGTCAGTTGAATTTTGGTAAATAAGAAATCTCCCGATTCTTCACGAATGCAGTCTGACCCAATTTTTCTTTTTCCTCGACTCAATTTCTTCGGTGGAAAAACTCAATTTCGAAGCAGCTCACTCTTCGTTACCAAGCTCATTTCTCGTCGGCGGCACTCTAAACGAAATTTCCGCGCGTCCGTCGATTATTTGGCCTCTTTTTCTCCGTCAACGGGCCATAAATTTCCCGCACTTTCAATATGTGCTTTCCTTGGCAAAGTTTTGGATTACAAATAGCGCTGCAGCGACTCGCTCGAGTCGGGTTTCTCCTCCCCCAGCTACAAACAAACTTCTTCTTCTTCTCTGGTCGGGTCCGTTCTCGCGAAACTACTCCGCTGCAATCCTTTTAATCCCGCCGCTTTTTATTAACACACACAAGAGAAGAAAATTCTCTCGTGTTTGAAAAATGGCCCCCGAGTCAATTTGAGCCTCGGTGTACACGGCATTCCTTGCTCGCGAGAGAGCCGCTGAAATGAATTAATTCGCCGCAATAACTCAGCCGCCGCTTCTTCTTCTTCTTCTGGCTGCTCGTTTGGCTTACGTGCGCCCCGTAATTGATGTGGGGCTGCCGAGCGGCGGCCGACGGGCTTACGGGCCAGTAATTGTTCTGCTAAGACGCTCTGTGGTTTGAGCCGAAAAAGCTCCGGCGCTCCCTTATCTCCCCCTTGCGTTTATATGTATAGAAATATATATTTCTCCGGCACAACCGAGAGGACACAACACGGACCCCAGGTGCGCTCGCGAAAAGCGCGCGGCCCAATTTTATAGGCAAACTTCTATTAACAACAACAACAGCACACGGGGCGCAGATTCTCGTAAAAAACGTCCCAAGGCTTTCTGCGCGCGTGTAAATAATTATTATTACACCCCGGCACCGGTTTGTACTCGAAAGTTGCGCGGTTTGTCATGGTGATGGGCTTTAATGGCGGTTTATGTAGAAGCAAAACGGTCCTTTCAGGCAAAGGCTTTTGCCGGAGTTTCCATTGTTGGCAATTAACAAAGTGGAGCATATCCCAAAATTATTTATTATATCCGACAGAAACATTCCTTACGAGATGAATTTTATTACCTTAAAGTTGCTTGAGCTATATTCGGCGGTCATTAGTAATTAAAATTATGGGTGTTTCCAAAAAAATTACTTTAGTATAATCTCCTAAAATAATTCTTTCATCAGGGCTCTTAATTGATTGAAATCAGCAAGAAATAGTCCCAATTAATAATTTAATAAAATTTAAATTGGATTATATTTTTCCTGCAATTTTTGTTTGTTAAATTAAAATTATCCCCATTTTAATTTGAATGGTTACACTCATGAAAAATTGAAACCTCGTTGCAAAGAAAAATAAAAATATTTATGAAAAGGTGACCTGCGGTCTGCTGGAACTTTAAAAACATAGGGTTTTGTTGTGTCCAAACTAAAACTAAATAAGTGGGAGGAATTCATGAAAAATTAAAATTTAAATGGGGAGACTTCAATTTTAAGAAACAAAATTTGCAGAATTTAATTTAACAAAGGAGTCAGTCAATAGCTTTGCCAGAAAAATCTTTGGGTTCATTGCCCTGGAAATTTCTACCAAAATCACAGTATGAATCTGTTGACTGACCCCTTTATTTCATTAATTTCTGCAATTATTGTTTATTTAAATTAAATTCTCCTCATTCATTTTTTGGTTTAGTTTGGAAACCCTAGGTTTTGAAAGTCCGCAGGCCACCTTTTGCTTTTCCTTTATCTTTTCAATTATTCTTCGCCTGATTTCAATCTTATTAAAATTTAATTTTGATATTAAATTAATCATCATTCTTTTGGAATTTGCAGCAAAGCCTAACTTCCCAAGCACTCTCTCTCATTTGTCGGTGAGCAAACTGGATTTTCCTCTCGCCGACGAGAGCTCTGGCGTTTGTAATTGATCGTGCAAAAGTTTGGCAAACTCGGCGTGTCTCTCGGCAACGCTTGCCGGAAATGAGCATTCCAGCATCTTTCTCTCGCGGGCGTGCGTTATTAAATTTTAAAGCCGGCACCTCTCTGGGCTGAGCCAATATTGAAAGTAAACACGCGCGCACAGATAATCCCGGCGAATCTGCGCCCGGCGCCGCGGGAGCCTCCGAGAAAGAGATGAGAGAGGAAAATAATAATAATAATAATTCTCTCTGCCGGGAATCTGTTTTGTGATGCTCCTTATCGCTCGGGCCACCTGCTGGACCCACGAGATGGTCGAAAGGACAGAAATATTATCTGCGTCTCTCGAGAGAGCAAATATATATTTTCACTGCCGAGCAAGCTTTAATGGTAATGTTATAGTACGCGCGACGTGTTTTTTCATAGGTTGGCAACACTTATGCTCCCATGTAAAAGTATCACGTCGCGCGCTCTATACTGGTTTTACGTCGCGCATACAATAATGGTTTTACGTCGCGCGTTCAATACTGGTGGCGGTGAAATTGTTAAGGAAACCGATTATTCCATCGATACCTCGGCAACATGTATAGCACGCGCGACGCAATTCTTTTCCTACAATCTTAACTAAGGGGACTGCTAGGAAGAATAGGGGCCCTTGGGATGGGTTCAGAATGGGGCAAGACGACCTCTGGAGGGCCGTGCACACTCTTATAGCAGGCGCGACGTATCACTATGGGACGTGCGACGGTCGAAAAAGCGAACTCCGGAGGGCGCTTTTCACCATCGTAAGAGGCGCGACGCATGGTTATAGTACGCGCGACGCATGCTTATAGTACGCGCGACGCACGACTAATTAATTATTATAAAAGGTGTTGCACGCGGCCGGAGTTGTGGGCACCCCACGAACCGGCAACTCGGAGGTGGGCAACCCCCAAGATTAATTTTTGCAGAAGCCGCGAGCGAGGGGTGGAGGCGCAGCGAGGTCGAGGACGTGGGGAAGGCCGTGCGGAGGGCGAGGACAAAAGGGCGGCTGTGTTCATGAGGGGGCTCCGCAGGAGCCCCCTCACGAACCCCGCCCTTTTGTCCCGCCCGGAGCCGGCCTTCACCACGTTCTCGGGCGAGCGCGCCTCCAGCCCGAAGCTCGCAAACCCACAACGGAGTTGCCCACAAAAGGTGTTGTTTGCAAAGGGAGTTGTGGGCACCACACTTTTTGCTTTCTAAGCCCTTTTTGCAGACGATTCCTTTTGTAAGCAACTCCGTTGTGGGTTTGCGAGCTTCGGGCTGGAGGCGCGCTCGCCCGAGAACGTGGTGAAGGCCGGCTCCGGGCGGGACAAAAGGGCGGGGATCGTGAGGGGGCTCCTGCGGAGCCCCCTCATGAACACAGCCGCCCTTTTGTCCTCGCCCTCCGCACGGCCTTCCCCACGTCCTCGACCTCGCTGCGCCTCCACCCCTCGCTCGCGGCTTCTGCAAAAATTAATCTTGGGGGTTGCCCACCTCCGAGTTGCCGGTTCGTGGGGTGCCCACAACTCCGGCCGCGTGCAACACCTTTTATAATAATTAATTAGTCGTGCGTCGCGCGTACTATAAGCATGCGTCGCGCGTACTATAACCATGCGTCGCGCCTCTTACGATGGTGAAAAGCGCCCTCCGGAGTTCGCTTTGCCCCTCACTGGATTTACGGCCCGTCGCGCGTGCTATAAACATACGTCGCGCCTGCTATAAGGGTGCGCACGGCCCTCCGGAGGTCGTCTTGCCCCATTCTGAACCCATCCCAAGGGCCCCTATTCTTCCTAGCAGTCCCCTTAATTAAGATTGTAGGAAAAGAATTGCGTCGCGCGTGCTATACATGTTGCCGAGGTATCGATGGAATAATCGGTTTTCTTAAAAATTTTACCGCCACCAGTATTGAGCGCGCGACGTAAAACCATTATTGTATGCGCGACGTAAAACCACTATTAAACGCGCGACGTAATGCAAGTGATGCCAACTGAAATCAGGGATTTTGGGAAACACGTCGCGCGTACTATAACATTACCGCTTTAATTTTATTAAGCAACCACTTGTGTGTATTGTCGTGTCGTGTCGAGCCAGCAGAGTTCATTCACAAGGAAAATTTGAAGCATCCTCGTGTAATGTGCCTCTTACATGCGGCGGCGGACGGATCCGCTGGCGAGGAAGGAACCAACCTTATTGCGTTGCCATGACGACCAGCGTCTTCGTCCTTCGCTCGCTCTCTCGCTCGTTTGTCAATAACGCACGAGGCCGCTCTTCTCTCCTCGTCTATTATATGTCATATTTCAATAAACCGACCCGCTCGCTCGCCCGCTTTCTCGACCAGCCCTCGCCGTCCCCCTTTCACCCTCCTCGTCTAATTGGCCACTTTTGTGTTGCAGGTTGTGCTTTTGTCAAGTTCGGCTCGCACCAGGAAGCGCAAGCAGCTATTTCTAACCTGCACGGTAGTCAAACTATGCCGGTGAGTTTCAACCCCGACTGACAATAATTAGCAGATTGTGCTTTCTTGCTTGTGAATTGTTTCAAAATCAGAGAGGCAAATGAATTCCAAACTTTTTTGCACAACTTTGTTTGCCAAATAATTATTATGAAAAATAAATCTGCGAAATTTTTAAATGAAACCATTTATTTATTTACTCTCTAATTAAATAAGCAAGTTGAATTATTTTAAAAATTATTTTTAATATACGTAAATTTATTGTTAAAAAAATCAATTTCCATAATTTGGAAAATGCTTTTCAAGAACACCGCTTTTGCCTTTTGAAACAATTTTAAATTCATATAAAATAACCTGTAAGTCAGCAGCAAATTTTCCGAAAATTATTTTTACTTCGTACTTCACCACTTGGGATTATATTTAAATATCACATGTACAATATTCCAAAAGTAATTTTTAATTTAGATTAAGCAGATTTAGGACATTCAATTTGCCTCTCCTCATGCTGTGGTGTATTTCAAAACAACCAGAAATAATTAAACCAAAGTTTCTGTTAACTCTGTGATTTTAATTGTTATTGTTAAAACTCGCGTTTGTTTACATATTTTACTCTTCTCGAATGTTACAAGTCCCAAACTCAAGTTAAGAAATCCCCATCAGGAGACTCTAATTGGACAATTAAGTTAGCAACATCTTG
The DNA here is from genome assembly GCF_031216515.1 of Neocloeon triangulifer. NCBI lineage: Eukaryota > Metazoa > Arthropoda > Insecta > Ephemeroptera > Baetidae > Neocloeon > Neocloeon triangulifer. The sequence continues at coordinate 698,597 of NW_026775545.1, forward strand.
CGCCGCAATCAACTCGACAAATCATGCACACTCCAAACTTCTCTGTTGCGCTCGCTCTCTCTTCTAATACAAATCCTCGCGCTAATTTTCCCGCTCGTTTTGCAAGAGGCGCCGCGTGTAGTTTGTATATTAAAACTTTTAATATAGCAATCTGTTGAAAAGAAAGTTTGCTCTCCGAGGAGTGGAGCACCTTTCTCTTCTCTCCGGCGATATTACTCATCTCTCGCGAGGAGAGAGGGCGGTAATTTCATTTTTAAAATTTCTCATCGAGCTGCAGCAGCTCGGCGGCGCTAATTAAAGGCGGAAAAAGTAATAAGAAGTCTAAATTAAACTTTTTCCTCGCCGATATGGACGAGACGCGAACCAACTTCTCCGGCTATACACGCTCGTAAAGATGGTCGCACCTGGAAAAAACGAAAGTCGGCGCTTGAATTTTATATGGCGCGACCAGAATTCGGCAATAAAAAGAAAGAGAGCAAGTCGAGAATCGAGCGAAAAAGCTCAGGCGACTCCGCAGATGGCGGCGACTTTATGTGCTGGCTGCACTTTTTACGGCCCTAGCAATATGGGGCCTATCAGAAAAGCGACGCTCAAAATTATCACCACGACGCAATTGCAACGGATTCGGAAAAGGAAATTGCCCATTCAATTAATTTGAAAACATAACAATAATGAAGGTTTGCAAATTAAAAAAAGCAATGAAAAATGCGTCAATTAAAACACAGTTTATCTTTTTTATTCAGAAAAGGATTAATTTAAAGTAATTAATTATATAAAATTGATTAAAGAATAGCTAATTTTTTTTTAAATTTACTCTTAAATTTCAAATTTAAATCACATGCATTTCTTGAAAATAAATATAAGACAACAATTAAAGAAATTCTTATAAACAAAGGAAGTTTTTCAGATTAAAATAAATAAAAATAAGTTTAGATTGAAATTGGGTTTTGCTGATAATATCAATTATTTCTTTTATTGAAAGAAGAGCAAACCAGAAAACATTCAATTGGTAGGCAATTGAAAACTTATTTCACTTTGGAAAAAGTTTCATTATTTTTCTTTTTGCTCTTTCCGCCCTAATTCTTATCAGTCCTCAATCGTGTTTCGTCAAAGGTTTCCTGCAATTCATCATTTCGCTCCGGCGCTGGATTTAATATGTTTTCCTTTTCCGAGGCGGCCGATTCGCCTTTGAGAGAGACACGAGCGAATATTCGGCCAAAACACACACAACTTTTATGATAATCAAAAGCGTCGTCGTCGTATCTGTGCGCCTCGCCGAGAGGCAACTGCTCGAAATATCATAAAAGAAGCGGGCGTCCGCCTTCGGCCGGCCGGCGTAATAACAACTTTGGCCGTAATTGAATATCTGATGTGGTTTGTGATGCGCGCGGCGCGGTCAATAGATCAAAGGAGCATCGCTCGCTGCGAAAGACCGACAGACGCGGTTCTCGTTCGTACTCGGGCGTAATTTTGCGAAATAATGACACGCTGAGAGAGAAACTGTTAGCGTAAGGAGTGTTTCTTCTGGGAGCAATTACTCCCGTTCTTAACCTTCTTCTTCGCCCTTTCTCTTACAAGTCAGCGCCCCTTTAATGTCGCACGGGCGGCAGAGCGAATTCTTCTCGCAAAAGGCTGCTGGAGCCGCTCTCTCTGCAATTAATTTCAGCCAGAGCACACTCGGCATACATGCACGCTCGTTAATTTCGTCTAATTTGAGTAATCGGATGATCAATTGGCGCGCGCACACCCGACGACAATTGCATTCTAGTTAGACGCATTGTAAGGAAATTAGTCTGTCTTGGGAATAATTACATATGTCTGTCTTTAGTAAGAATTGAAAACAAAATTTACTCTCAAAATTAATGAAATTATTTTCATGTATGCAAAAATATTACAAAATACTTGTTGCAATAGTGTATAAAATTATATCTATATAATAAATTTATTTAATTTTTGATGTAAAATAATGTTTTAATAAATTAATAAAATAATTACTAATTTTTAAGCTTTAATTAACATTAATTTTAATGATAATCTATATTTATTTTTATTTGAGAATACAAATTATCATTTAAAATAATGTTAATGAAACCGTAAAATTTAGTAATTATTTTATTCATTTATTAAATCATTATTTTACATTAAAAATTAAAATACATTTACTAAATAGATATAATTTTTTACACTAATGCGTCTGTTTAATGTTATTTAATATTAATAATAGAATATATTTCATGTTTTATTACTTTATTATTATTATTATTATTACTTATTTACTTTAATTTTTACTGCATGATTAATTATCGTTATTTATTTTTCAAATTTCTTGCATCAAACTTTTAACATTCAACTGTTGAAAACAATTTCTATGAATTGTTGAACAAACCGGCACCACCATTAGCAAGAATTTTGCTGCCTTGGATAGCTATTTTCTTTTTAATAATATTTTATTTTAAAAAACTTATTAAAAATTATTTAAATATTAAATTATTTATTTTCATTAAGATAATTTATGAAAATTAGGGAAATCGATATTTCAAAATTTAAAAAGAGATTATTATTTTGCTCATAAAAGAATATAAATCTTGAATAATGAGACTTCAACTTTGTATTTTGATCACGAGCCGTGTACATTCATAAAGAGCGATGCCATTAATGAATATTTAAGCTGCAGCGTCTCCTCTAGCGCCGCACCGTAATTTCCTCTTGATTTAATTTCTTAACAAAATTGCGGCTTGAATGAAGAGATCAAATTCGCTCGCAAATCCTTTTCTCCTCGTCTTACACTCTTCCTGCGGTTTCTTAATCCGACGCCCAGAGAATCTCTGGCGCGATATTAACTTTCCTCTCCTCTGTCTGGCGGCTGCACAGGCGGAAAAGTTAATAAATGCGAGATTGCCCAAAACTAGCTCGCGCAAAGATGAGAGCAGGCGGAGTTTAACATAATTAAAAACATGTTTATAAATTAAAATGCTCGAGCGAGCGAGCTAGCAAACGCCGCCGGTGTAAAATGCACGTCATATAAAAGAGCAGCCACTCTCATGACTCACGGGCTGAATAAATTAAATTGTAATGCTGGAGAAATTAAAGCCTTAAAAGTTGCCGGCAATATTTCCGCCGGCGTGCAGACTCGTAAAATGTTTATCTCTTCTTATCTTGCTTGGTCCGGGCAGTAAATTATTTAACGACAACTTCACTAAATATGCGCAGCAACGACGGAAAAATTTTAATTAATGCAAAAGGTTGGGCCTTCTTTCATGACGAGCGGTGATAAAAATGAAAAAAATAAAACATACAATTTAATTTAAGCGGTGACGTGCCAAAGACGGAGAAATCTAATTACACCTGTCAGGATTCCATACATGTCAGGAGAATAATTATCAGAAATAAAAAATAGGTATGCAACCGGCACGACCCCGCCGTCCTGCCGGCTGCCTAACTCGTAATGGCTTAGAAACAATGTTGAAACGACCGTAAATTACACCCTTGATGGCCATGATGTGACCAAGGTTTCTGGTGTATTTCGCTAATCGAGGGCAATTATTTTGTTTCAGGGAGCCTCTTCGAGCCTAGTGGTGAAGTTTGCAGACACTGAGAAAGAACGCCAGTTGAGACGTATGCAGCAAATGGCCGGCAACATGAGTCTCCTCAACCCTTTCGTTTTCAACCAGTTCGGCGCTTACGGAGCTTATGCACAGGTTAGTTTCTTAAAATTAAAATCTAAATGATCTGAATCTAACCCTTTCTTCTCTATTTTCCAATTTAAAAAATTGTGTATATTGACCGAGAAGAATAAACAATAATAATAAAATATAATTCTGTATTTTTTGTCATTTTATCTGGTGAATTATTATTTTTATGGAAAATTTCAGTGCGACGGATTGCAGCAGCAGGCAGCCCTGATGGCCGCGGCTACTGCGCAAGGTACCTTCATAAACCCCATGGCGGCGCTCGCATCCCAGATGCCTCATGGCGCCCTCAATGGTATGGCGAACCCTGTCGTGCCTCCTACCTCAGGTTCGAGTGCTAACAACTTGATGTGTTAGAGCTGCTTATAAATGTTTAGTGTCAATGTTCACCTAAAAATATGTGTTGCTCCTCAAAATTTCATTATATTCAAATCTGTAAATAGAAATTTAATTTTCCTTTTTTGCATTAGTTGAAAAAAATCTACCATTTATAGATCTGATAATTTGTATCTTAACCAAGTTTGTCGAGCTGCTTTGCTTTTCACAAAATCTCAGTTGGCTTTTGCACGTCGGTGTCTCTTTCCCGAAGACGAAATCACAAAACTCGCTTTGCATCTCTCCCTTTCATATATCTGTCTCTCGAACTTTCTCCGTGTGTTTGTACCTTTAATGCTCAGCTTGTGAGAGTTTTAGCCGAATCGTACGATCAGATCGGTTATTCGAGCGTACATTTCCATACGCATACTCAATATTAATTTGCATCCAGAGCTGTTTACATTCGTGATCTGCTCACATCACACTCCTCCGAGTTTAGCGTACGTGTTTGGCGTTCTAGACGCGACGCAGTTATATATTTTAGCATCAGTCTGAGATTTTGTGTTTGTTACTTTGATATTTATGATCAGAAAGGTGACGAAAATGAAAAAAAAAAAATAGTTGGATGAGTGGAATAGGCTCTTTAAACATATTTTTGACGAAATACTTTTAAAGGGTCTATGGCGATGATTTAATGTTTGTCTTTCTTCTTCTTCGATGCAGGAGCGGGTACAGGTCAGCCTGTGAACGGGGCTATCCCCAGCCTTCCCTCCCCCACCATGCCCAACTTCAATATGGCGGCACAAACCCCTAACGGTCAACCCACCCCAACCGACCCTGGGGTCTATACTAATGGCATGCCACAAACGTACCCTGCACGTAAGTATCTTTTTTCAGCTTCTCTTTCTTTATCTCTCTCTTTCTATCTATTTCTCTCGTTCGGTGTCACGTCCATCGAGGTATATTTTAATTTCAACACAAACTGAGCATTACTTCAGGACGAAAGTTTTAACTCAATATTATTATTTCACGCTAATTTCACAAGCAAAACGTATATATATTCTCTTCTGCTGTCAGACTACTTCTTTCATTCGCTTCTCGGTGTTGTAATCTTGAGTCGGTGTCCGCCCGGTGTGTTTACTTAATTTTCTTTCCACGAAAAAAAATCCACTTATATTTTTTCCTGATCAAAAAGGCGCGGGAACAATCTAGACTAGTGAATTTCCGCGCCTACTATATATTTTGTGCAAATAAATTTTATCCTAGTGTTTGTTGATTTTATTAATATATAATAATTAATTAATTCGGTGTGATATAATTTCTTAACATGGGTAAAGACAGTGTATTTATGAGTGTACACTTTGTTCTATGTGTAGATGGCCTTCACCTGTCCATTTCAGCCCAAGGTATGCCGAACGGAGAGGCGGCTCTGCAACACGCAGCCTACCCTGGAATGCAGCCGTACCCCGGAGTCGGTATGTTGGCCCCTTCAAATGACCAAAAGTGTTTTATTTTTATATATATTCATATGATCGTTAATCGTTGCGACAACCACAATATCAAATCTTGTTTTGCAATTTCATTCATTGTTCTGACACGGTGTTCCTCATTCTGATTCCGTGCGTGTGCGTGTTTTGGTTCGCGTCTGCCCACTAGTTTACCTGTTCGTGTTTGTCTGCATGCTTTGGTTATTTCATTTAATTTTTAAATTTACAAAGGTTCACTTAAACCTGGCTGATCAAATCAATCAGAATTACAACCAAAATTTAATACAAACCAGGATCTTCAGTGTCCTTTTTAAAATCATTTTGAAGTTCTCACGAGAGACGTAAGTACTGTTGGCTTGCACGTTGCATTGTGCTTATAAAATAAAATAAATCAATTTTTTTTAATCATTTCATTTATAAATTTTTTTAATGTGTGTTTGTGTTTTGAGCGCTCTGAATGTTGATGTGCTCTTTTCTTTCCGTAGCTTCTCTCCGTGCCTCCGTGTGTGCATTTTTTAGTTTTCGAAAGAAAATAATTTCGAATTCGACTTCATATACGAAACTCCTGTAGTCTTTCTAATTTCTCAACACTTTCTCCTTCTATCTCTGAACCGACTTTCACTAAATCTTGTCAGATAAATGTGATAAATACAAGCAAAAATACAAATCACTTGAACAATCTGTGGTGTCCATCGACTCGGATCCGATCAGTGCTTCTATCAGTGTCACAAACACACATCTCGATCCATATTAATTTATCAATAGTAGTGAAAATGAAAAAAAAAATTACATAACTGAAGCAAAAATCATTGTAAAAGAGTAACAAGTACTTTAATATGAGAAAATAACTTAAGATTTAGAGTACTCGTGTAATAAATGTGTGTCATAAAAAAAAATATCTTGTCGGCAGCTTATCCCGCAGTATACGGCCAGTTCACGCAAGCTATTGCCCAACCCATTACGGCAGTTCCCCCTACTCAGAGGGAAGGTAAGGATGCCATGCATAATTAGAGGTCACATGATCAACAATCTCTCTCTCACTCTCTCTATCTTCACCAACTCCACGTGTACGCGAGAGAGAGACCCCTTTTGTGTTTACTCGACAGAGTCATATAATATTATATACATAGTTGATAGCCGCAATTTCCCGAAACCCTCAGTTGAATAGGCCATAGTATTTTAGCAAATTTTACTACCCATATTATATAGTTCTGCTCTCACATTATTTAAATATACATTTATATTTTTTGCATTTCTGCATCTCTTACATATTTTCTGTGTGGTTCATATATGAGTGTCTTTTGTTTTGATTATTTTAATCTCACCCTTGGTTCATTCCACAAATCTCGGTATATATATTTTAATGTGCCTTGATGTGCGATATGGATGTGTACTTTCCTTGATCTTTAGAAAACACATATATAATTATTTTTTATTTTCCTCTTGACCACCACTGCTAGGGAAAAGCAAAGTTACCCAAGTTGATGTTTCTCTGCACAGTTTTTTATTTTGCTAAGATGTTTGCTCTCACAAATTACATTTTTCAAATTCGTAGCTTCTGCGCCCATCGGGACGAACCGTCCGTAATTGGCTCCTCTTTTAATTAAATCCCTCTATCTCTCTATCTCTCTCTCTCCCGCCTGTCTGAGATTTGCCATCCATTTCGATTGAGAAAACAATAGAGCCCTCTTCGATCAGTTATCCAATATGAAGGGCCAGATGAAGTTCTCTCGTTGTTGCCCCACCGACCCTGTGCTAATAACCCTTTCTCTATTTGATCCAGGGTGTTCGATCTCGGGACCAGAGGGGTGCAATCTCTTCATCTACCACTTACCTCAAGAGTTCGGAGACGCCGAGCTTATGCAAATGTTCCTTCCGTTCGGAAACGTCATCAGTTCAAAAGTCTTTATCGACCGGGCAACGAACCAGAGCAAATGCTTCGGTGAGTTTCCATTACGCGTTTTCTGATTGCAAACGTTCTAATGCACGCACTTTGCGCCGAAACAGGTTTCGTCAGCTTCGACAACCCTGCGAGCGCCCAGGCAGCCATCCAGGCTATGAATGGCTTCCAGATCGGCATGAAGAGACTCAAAGTGCAGCTCAAGAGGCCCAAGGACGCCAACCGTCCTTACTAACCTCACTTTCAACCTAGGGACCGATCACTTTGTGTGAATGGTATATTTGACTTTCTTTTATTATAATATTCATTTTCAACGAAAATAAAAAATAGATGCTGATGGAATAAAAAGGGAATAAATCAAGAAATAATAGAATGAGATGAAAATTTATTCCATATTTAAAGATTAATTTTCAATAAAGTTGTTATGGAATTCAAGATATAATATAAATCTTGGTGATTTCAGACCGAACATTGCAATGAAAAGTTCGTGTCGGTCACCAACATAGATTTTCCATCAGTCAAATTTTTTAATAAATATGCAACCTGCACGACACGCCTGTCAAGAGATTGCATAGATATCTAAAGGAAACATTTTTTCCAAATCAATTTTTTTCATGTATGACTAGAGTAGAATAAACAACAACAATAATAATAATAATAATAATAATAATAATAATAATAATAATAATAATAATAATGATAATAATAATAATAATAATAACAATAATAATAATATGAAATTAGGCAACTCATTGTCATTTGTGTTTTACTTTACGGAATTAAATTTCAAAATAAATATATTTTAAATTCATTAATTAAAATAATATTATCATATTTAATATAAATAAAATATTTATATCAATTATAAATCACTGTTTGTTTTTTTTTTTAATTGATCAAACTCTATAATTTATTTTAAGAATAAATTCTTTTTTACCAATTTTATTTTAAATTTATTTATAAATAATCAGTGTTTCAACGATTAAAAAGCATCTCTCTTGAAATTGACAAATTTATTTTATACGCTGTGTCATTTGGTCGAACCTGTTGAAAGGGCGACTAAAAATTGAGCGCGCGTGGCACACGGCCAAGCCAATTAAACATTTGCCAAGCTTTGGCGAGAGGAACACGCGCAGCAACAGGTTTTGGAGCTCACAATATTATACGGTTCGTTCTCTCCACCCCGACGAGAGCTTTAAAGAGACCTGTTGCTGGCGTGAGTGCTGGCGTGCGTCACGCCACCCTGCGAGTCGAAAACGTTGGAAAAAAAATAATACAACTTATAAATTTCTTGTGCTCGCAGGTGTGCCATGCAAGATTCGCTGAAATGCTTCTACTTCTCGCTCGGTGACACTTCTTCGCCAGGAGCGTACTTTGCGGCGACGACGCCCCCTTCTTCGTAAAATTAGCAAGATTGATTGGATGCGATTGCGGTTTATCATGAGAGAGAAGAAATTTGCCACGTTGACGACGAGCGTTTGCACGGACAATTGGCCGACGAATCGTCGCAACTGCTTTTGTACAGCTTGCCAAAGAGTTTTAAGACGTTGTTCTCGCTGCCCGCGGAAATCGGCGCCGATCGCCCGCCACCGACGACGGCGGAAACGCAGATGACCAAAGGATTGATTTGCGCCGCGAACGGACCTCACTGTGTGCATTTTTATGTCGTCGGATATACGAGTGGGCGATTAGTCGACTGCGCGCGGAACAAATCGCAAACAGAAAAAAAATATTCTGATCATGATGATGAACAGTGTTGACGTATATGCGCATTATTATATATTATTACTACTGACAATTGAGAAAGAGATGATCATATAGTCATTCTAGAGTTCTTTAGCGCGGGAGAAAACACACTCACACAACATTACCCTTAGGCAAACTAACTACTAGTAGCGAGTAGGCGAGGAATCGAGATGATAAAAAAGTATTATTCTTAATTAAGGTTAAATACATATACATTAAAAAACGACAAGGTTTAAAGAGAGGAACCCATCAGCCCCGAAGTTTCCTGCCCTGTAATTGTAAAAAGTCGCTCTTTTACTCTATATTCCTGTCTCACTCTCTCTCACACACACACGCGATTATTATGATAATATGCATAAAACAATTCAATGATGATGATAAATAATTAAAATATTTACATGACGAGGTTTAAATGCTGTAAGATAAAACAAGAGTGATCCATTGAGATGCATCTAGATAAGCACTTTGACTTATGATTAAACAAAATATTGTTGTGTAAAATTAATTAATTAATTAATTGACTAACATTAACTCCATCTCTGTGAATTATCACGATTTTGTATGATTTCCCACCAACGTGCTGCCGCCACTTTTGTTGCTTGTTCAGCTGTGATAATTGCGCGCATTTTGAGTGTTACACAATCTCGCTGTGTTAATTTTTATTCGGCTCCTGCGTTGATTGTTCTCCGACTGCAAGGTGTACATTAGCCAATTCTGTTGATTTGTTAAAAACGGCGCACCGCCAATCACTTTTCTCAGTTTTCTCGAATGTTGTGTTAATTTCCTGCATTACGAACACACACACGTGTAAAAACTGAGGCTTATAATAGAGTTGTGCAAGCGGCAGAAGGATTTATTCAGTAATTCAGCTGCCCAGAATTTTTATTGTAAAATTAAGTCGATTGATTCTTGTTTGCTAATAGTTAAGTCAGGGTTATGAGCCGGCAGAAGAGCCATTATTTGCGTGTGGAAATTAAACGGTGTGCATTATTTTCTAGTTCATTTGTCCAGAGTACAATATTATATAAACATGCGACTAATTTTCCTCCATTCCATTATTGGAATTAATTAGTAATTTGACTTTTGAGTACTTAGAAGAAGCGTAATTATGTACATAAAAATAACCTCAAGCTACTCTCAGCATTATATTATATGAAAAGCGTATGAAGTTGATCATTAGCCATACATCTTGAATTGCTATTTAAGGTTAAAAAAGCAAAACATAGCCTTACAAGGCTGACACACTGCTGTAAAATGAGTTATTTCGTGCGCGCATCAGTTGACAGAAAATATCACAAGGTACAAAAAAAAAGTAAAGAAATTTTGGTGGTCAATGATATATTTTTATTATCAGCGCAGGGCTATAAACATTTAGCATACCTCTTTAGTCGAGTTGCTTTGATCTCGCTACTTTCGGATATAATTCTAGTCAGTCTCATGATGAGTGAAAATTTTGAAATCAAAAAGCCCGGATTAGCAAAACGTTGTTGAGAGAAACTGCTGGCAGAAACATTTCGATGTCGTGTGGAAAGATTCTTTGCTTTTCAGTAGTTTTGCGCAGTCACTTTTTATTTAATCGCGTTTCAAGAAGAAGGCGTTTGACAACCAGTGTAAGAGAGATATCAGTTTGCTGCTTAAAATATAATCGAGAGAAACGATGGGATAATATCCTTAATAGTCGCGAGAATTTGTCTTTAAGGACTAGGTTTAGGTCTATAATGATACGAGTATAAAAAGAGGTTTCTTTTAGCGTCTCAGCGCGAGTTACTCTCTCTCACTATCCCTTAATTATTGCTCTTGATTAAGAAAATCGTAAACTTATTCTTGCAGTAGCTGAAGAAAGCAGTTCAGTCTGTTTATCGATAAGATTCAACTTTGATAAGAAAGTATAATTACGACACTGTGAAGATGCATTTTTCAAGCCCCCCGTTTAAACAGCCGTACTATTACGCATAATATAAATTGTGTAAAGAAAAAAACAGCAATGCAAGTGATCTTGGATACAGGGTATGCTTTTACTTCATAGTTAATCATGTCTGTGTTTTTCTGTCAACAAAATCTTAAATAGCGAAAGAGGTATTTCCAAGCGTAATTTGATAGGAAAAAGTGTTGAATTTCTTATGACAAGGTAATTTTTTTAAAACACGAGTCGTAAATAAAAGGATTGACAGTAGTGTGCACGCGTATATAATTAAACCTGCAAAAATCATATTATATAAATAGCTCAAAAAACAAACAACTTATTTGTACACACATAACACACGAGTCAATGTAGCGCGCGCTTGCTGAGGAAACGCACGTTTGTTTTCCACCTATCCCGTCTGTCTTCTCTTTGCTACTTTCGCTTCAAATAATAAAAAATTATACATAAAATTTAACTCAATCGAACACACGGTAGGATAGGTGAGATGGAAAATGGTGCGTGGACACGACGCATATGAGACAGCACATTTTTAGAGAGAGAAATAACACGAAATCAAACTGCAAAAAATGTAAAAATCAAGAAAGAAAAAAAGAAATTAGCCCCTTAAATGCTACACTTCATAAATACACACACACTGGATACAAACAACACATTTTAAAATATGGGGGTATGGATATGAGAAAAAAAAATCAGACAAAATTATTAAGTATGTAAGTAGAAAGACTGACTTTTTTACATACTAACGTTAAAAAGGAGAAAACGCGAGGTTGATTGACTACTTTTGCTAACCGTCTCTGTACGACAAAGATTCGATGTTGCATAGTTGGCAAATTAGCAACTGAAAACAAACTCTCTCCTGAAATCAGCAGCTTGGTAGAAACAGTTTGATTAATTAACGAATAGTGTTCAAGAGAAAGTCTCAAAAAGCCACTTCAATCATCACTCGGTGTGTCTCTCAGCTAGAATCGGACCTTTTCCGTTAGGGAAGCATTCTTCATAAAAAATAAATCTCTCACTTCTCGCTTTTGGTTTCTTGGATGCCTTGTAAATAGAGACAGGAATGCAAATCGTGTAAATAAACGCGCATTGTAATCGAATAACAATTGTAATTAAAAATACCCCACGGAATTACAAAGATGACGCAACCATCTCTCTTGTGACTTTGGAAGTGTGTGCGAAAAAGTGCATCATCTCTCGTTGAGAAAAATCATATGGATAATTTGCGTTTGAAAATATTACATGAAATTCTTTCCGAATCAAAGTGATCAATCGCGATTTATAATGACGTGGGATTATAAAAAAAAAACACACACAAATCAAGACAAAAAAGTTAAGAAAAAAGGACAGCTTTAATACATGTACGTGTGGCGAACGCACTTTTAAAAGGAAAACCAATCACAGAAATACTCTCTTGTTTAAAATACAAAAAAAAGATATGGAATAAAATAAAAAACGCCTGATCCTCGATGGTATTGAAAATAATTGTTTATCCCATGGTTGTTGTTGTCTTTTCAATGTTCCGCTCGCTTCTCAAAGCAGTGCGACGCCTCCGTGCGTTGCATTCTCACAAGAGACAATAATAATGATTATTAATTTAAAAAGGAAAATACACTCATACGCTCTCTTGCTTCAAATGACAAAAGAAAAATGACCGAAAGAATCTCCAAAGTGGTGCTGCAGTCCTTGTTTCCCTCGGTTAAACCAAAACTAAAAAATGGAGCATTTGAAAAATGCCATATATACCGATTTGGACAAGCTGGACTAACTAAATAGAATATAATATATGCAATCATGGCATAAACGGTTGTTGGATCTCTCAAAAAACGGTTCAGTTTTCAACACAAATCTCCATACTCGGTTCTTGCGTTGCGCGATTTAGGTGTTTGCAAAGGATGAAACTTCTGTGATTCCACGTGTAAAAAGAACAAACGATGTTTTATCAGACCAAAAGTAATTAAAAACCCGCGAAAACCACTCAGTTCTTGGCGAATGACCTGCCGGCACGCGGCGACATCCCGTGTGTACCAATCATCGTGTGTATAATTAAATATCAGCAAGTGAAACTGTCTATTTTGGCAACTTGTGTCTGTAAATAATGCAACAAGCCCGCGATTGTGAAACTCCCGACACAGAAATGTGTGTGCAGATTTACGTAGATGAAAAAAAATTCACTCAATTACAAATCAAGTAGGCTTTTTTGAACTGCTGTGAGAAAAAAATTCAAGAAATATAAACAAAATCACACGTGCGTGGAGGGAAAAAATGATTAAAATACACACAAAAACGTCTCAGCATCTTTCTAAATACAGGTAGAGTGCATTCAAGAAGACCAGCGTCAGTATTTTTGAGAAGATGATTTCACTCAAATAGTGCCACAATTGTAAAATGTAAAACTAACTATATCGTGCTATGTAATTGAAGAACTGCTAAACACAGAAAATTATGGTGCGCGCTACAACTTTCAACGCAACACACTCTATATAACAAAACGGCTCACAGATTTTGACTCTCTTTTTTGTTATTTCGGTGTGTGTAACAATTTTATCTCTCTTTCTCTGTCAAAGCTTGCGAATGGGACTTGTTAGATCAGCCGAGATGATGATTTAGGAGAGAATTAAAAAATACAGATAGCTCAACCAATAATGGTTGAGGAAAAAAGTTTTAATTTCTTTTCAAGATTCGATTTAGCGTCCATCCAAACACTCAGACACACACTTCTCACTCTCTCATCCAACTGCATGGGGAAATCATCTCTGTTTATTAGCATATCAGAAACGAAACAACAACACAAAAGATGTTGGAGCTTGGAAACTCTTTTAATTAAAAAAAAACGATATAAAAAGAAAAAATATTATTATTATAAACTAATGATAAAAGCAACCAACAAACAAACTACACAACCTATACTTACTTAAAAAAATAAGAGAACATTGTGTTGTTAAAAAATGAAAAATAGGGAAAGGATACAATTGAGAGACGGGATTTTTTACATTGAGAAATTCAAAGGTATATAAAAATAAGAAAAGCATCTTCTTCTCTTTAAGACTATGATTATTATGCATACACACACACGCGCGCGCGCGTAAACTCTAAATATTTACAAAGGCATATAATGTAGATTGAATTTCGCCGTTTGATTAATCTTCAAATCGTATATATTTATTACTAATTATTTATTATTGTACTTATAATTATACCACACGCCACATACTACTTTCCTGACTCGATTTAAGCGTGAGATAATTAAAAATGAAACAAGGAGTACTTATAAGAAGAAAAATATTTAATAATATTGTAAGGACAATGTACACTCACACACACACACGCAACACACAACACTAGGACTTAAAGGGTTGACAAGAGCAAATCTAACTAAGGTTAATAGCGAGCGACTTGGATGCCTAGTTAGTAATCAATCTATCTCTTTCTCTCTCGCACTCTGCCGTGAAAGCGAACGAGGAAATGCGTGTTTGGCAGAAACAAAAAGAAAAAACGCGCGACGACAATGTTCCATTTCGTCCTTCAGACCAAAATTGCTGTAGCGAAAAGAGTGGGAGCTGAGAGGACAATTTTCATATGGGAGAAAACTATATAGTGATAGCAGCATTTTTTCCGAACATTGCTTTCGAAACATTTGATTGTGAAATGCTAAAAATGCCAAAACGGAAAACGCATTCTCATCATCATGTTAGAAGAAAAAAAAACGCAGAGAGCTATACAAAAGTTAACAAAAATAAAATCTACCGACAAAAACACGCGCGCGTGCAAAAATATCATTAAAATTATATATTTAAATAAGCAAAGAGGAAAGGAAAGTCACGAGTGGAACGGGAGAAAGAGGGATTGGCCGAAATTCGCCCAGAGAGAGTGCTAATGTAAAAAAAAAATGTTTGGAAATTGGGAAAAGTACTACTTTCTATACCTTACGGATACAAATGTGAAAATAAAAGCTAGCAACCGCCCAAATGTACAGTTACATTAATTATTAATTAACTAACGATGCAAAAACATGATGAGATACGGTTACATGAAGAACAAAAAAAAAAAGAATAAGAAGTAACTTATACTTGCATTGGTTTTTACTAAGGACATACACTCGACACACTCTCACACACAAACAAACACACACTACTCTCTATGAATTTCTTTAGCGAGCTATATTGCATTCGAGTACGAGAAGAATTATGATTATAAATTACGATTATATAGTTGAACGCGAGCGAGGTATATTAATTATTATATTATATTATTATATATGCGACGATTTAATAGTACACTTATTATATTAAAAATATGCGAGCAAACAACTTATCTGAACCCCAAAGTGCACCCGCCGCTACTTTCAGCAGTGATGCGACCGACGGTTTGATAAGTTTTTATTAAGGATAAAAATTAATGAAAGATTTCCCTGCGTAATTTTTTCCCGAATTTATGCAAATGAGAAAAAAGAAAGAAATGTCTTCACACATCCCCATTCTTTATAAAATATTTAAAAGATAACGATTGATTTTCTTATATAAGACTTTTTGTCTTTTCTAAGCAGAACAC
The DNA here is from genome assembly GCF_031216515.1 of Neocloeon triangulifer. Taxonomy (NCBI): domain Eukaryota; kingdom Metazoa; phylum Arthropoda; class Insecta; order Ephemeroptera; family Baetidae; genus Neocloeon; species Neocloeon triangulifer. Next base: position 714,206 of record NW_026775545.1, read on the forward strand.
ATGCGTTGCATCGAGCGGCGGCCGCGTGTTCGCCGGCCCGAGTGCCGTCGCCAGAACAAACGAGGGTCAAATAAAAAGAGTTGTAAAAAAAAGAGAAAATATTACTGATGAAACTGCGTGAAGCAAAGACGCAGCTTAGTTTGTTCGGCACATCGGAGGCCATTGCGTGGCGCCGCAGAGATAAAACCATTCTGTTTAGAGGGAGAAAGGAAACAAACTTTATAACGGAATCATATAAAATAAAGTTATAAAAATACAAAAAAAGAATATGTCAAATGTCTTTTATTTACTCTGCCATTCCTGATCAAAATAATAAGTCATCAATAAAACATAATTTTGTAGTTAGAATTTCACGATCGACATTGGAGATTTGAATTTAAAGTCGGCTTTTTCTCAATAAGTTTTATGAGTGGTTTAAGAAAAAAATAATAAATGATTTGGCTGGGGCTGCAGTCATAATTCATGAGCTGTGAAATTATTTTGACAAAAATTAGTACATAAATTAATTAAAAATTAATTGGTGAAAAAATTGTAAGCGAAAGAATTTTTGAGAAAAAAATTGAATACTTTTATAAAATTAATATTGTGCTAATTTTTTACCAAATAATTTTGCAGCTCATGAATTATGGCTTCGGTTGAAACATGCAGAGCAGGATATGGTTTTTTTTTTTAATAAACAACTCACAAAACCCATCAAGGAAAAGCCGGCTTCGAATTCAAATCACCAAAATTTATCATTTTTTTTATCCATGAAACAGTTCGATTATGAATATGCGGTTTTGCACGGACAAGGAACATTATGAAATAAGTGAAAGGCCGTAAATGGAAACAAGAAAATGTAAAACCGCAATAATCATCACATCAGCCTGATTGCGCAAGGCCACTGCTGACGTATCTCTTCCTATCCCACAGACGACTCAGTTACCATGCAGCATTCGCGCCAAACTTCAAGCCTGCAGGGAACGCTGACACCGCCCTTTCAAACTACCAACCAAAGCATATGAATGATCTAAGATAATCACTTCTATTTTTGACATAAATGCTTCAAATATAATTTTTTTAATTCGCAATTTATTGTAAAATGTAAATTCAAATAATTTTAATCCTTTATTCACGGTTTGTCTTATAGGAAATTGAAATACGTGATTGAGTTGATTTCTGTTATGTTGGCATCACTGCAGAGTTCGGACGGTCAACAACGGGAGTGATTCATTCGCAAGAAGTGAAGAAAGTCGAGTTTCCCGTGATGGAATACAACGTTTCATGGACGCCGAACGCGTTTTAGCGGCCGAATCAGCTTGCGGAGGTTGAGACAAGATTGAGAGGAAGTGATTTAAAGGCCGGACACGATGGCCAAAGACTACGACCACTTGTTCAAGCTGCTCATCATCGGCGACAGTGGTACGTCCACGCCTCTCCGACAGCTTTCCAAACACTGAATTCGCCAATTTTGGGCATCAATTCTCAGAAATCAAACGTCTCCGTCGATTTAGTTAAATTTACGCCTTCCTTTCTGATGGGAAATTTTGCTCTTAAGATAACGAAGTGGTCAAAGAAGGCCTCTAATTTTTGGTCCCGAGGGTGTGACGTCACGCAGATAATTCGCGACTTCCCACTTCATTAGACGATAAGATCGTGGAGCGGACGCGCTAATTTGTAAAAATTTGAATGTCCATTTGGCGGGTCCAGCTGCTGTTCATTCCTTTAAAAGCACAAAGCAGAATTTTGTAATAAATTTTCCATTTTTTTCTAGGTGTGGGCAAAAGCTCTCTTCTGCTGAGGTTCGCGGACAACACATTTTCAGGAAGTTACATCACAACGATCGGCGTCGACTTCAAGATCCGCACAGTCGATGTGGACGGCGAACGCGTCAAGCTGCAAATTTGGGACACGGCCGGACAGGAGCGCTTCAGGACCATCACCTCGACGTAAAATCCAAGTTTTTTTTAAATAAATCAATTTGTTTTCAATAAAAATTTTAATTCCAGCTACTATCGTGGCACACACGGTGTGATCGTAGTCTACGATGTTACCAACGGCGAGTCCTTTGCAAATGTCAAGCGGTGGCTCCACGAAATTGAGCAGAATTGCGAAGTAGTCAACAGGATATTAGGTCAGCACTCGAGATTACTTATGAAACCTTACAAATTTACTAATAACTCGAGCATATATTCTAATAATAATTATTCCAATGCTTTTTTGCATAAATATAACTACATCTTTTATCAAAAGTATTCAGTCAAGTGATTTACTGCATAAAAAAACTAATTAATTGCTATTTGTTGCTAAATAACAATGACATATTTGAAATTTATTTTTAAATAATTAATTAATCAATTAATGCTTTCAGTTGGAAATAAGAATGACTCTCCCGACAAGAAGGTTGTCCTCACGGAGGATGCGCAGAGATTTGCAGATCAAATGAACATTCAGCTCTTCGAAACGAGCGCGAAGGATAATATTAACGTTGAAGACGTAAGTATAAAAAACTGAACTTTAAAAGTAGACAAGTAGGGTTTTTTCTGTATAGGACGGGTTTAAAATAAGTTTCCTATCCCATGTAAATGCCAAATTTTAAGATGAAAATTCAATTAAATTTTCCGGAAAAAAATCGCACATATAAATAACGTACTGAAATTATACAGATTATTTTTTCTATGAAATTTTATTTCAAAATATTATATTAATTATTTTTTATTTCAACAATTTTAATAACAAAGTTTATTTAAAATTTATGGAATTAAATAAATTGTTTACATAAAAGAACAAAAGACTTAGTTAACCAAGGCTCAGTGCAACTGATGTGGTCTTTTTGATCTCGAAAGTTTGAGCAAAATTCCTGCTAGTGGCGGTGCCGTTTTGTACAACAATTCCTGTTTTTTCAAATAAATTTTTTTCAACAATTGAATTATGTGATGTAACAATTTTGACAATTAAACAAAAATAATAATAGAAAATATAAATAATGAAACATTAAAGTTAAAAAAAAATTAAAAAGAAATTAAATTTAACAGCAATTCATGTTCGTGCTTCAAATTCAACATAAAATTTGTGGATATTTGTCTAATTTTGATTTACTTTTCCAGATGTTCATGAGCATTACAAGACAAGTCCTGTATACTAAGAAAGAACGAAAGGAGCGGCAGAACCAGAGTGGTGAGACCGTCAAGATCGGCATGGGCGGCAAGTCTAGGAAAAGCAAGAGCAAGTGTTGTTAGCGAGACTGGCTGCCCATCTGCACGTCTTGCCAGCCAGCGAATTCCACCACATTTCCTCTTCTCTACTTCTTCAATCAATTGGTTGTGCGCGCGCAAATTTATAAAAAAAAAATATTAATATTATTTTCTACTCTGTTTAATCTGTGCCAAAATTGGTTCCTTATTTCTTTCGGCAAAAGAAGCTTCGTGTGGAATTCTTCGGCGATCACAACAGACAGTTTGTTAGTGCTCAAAAGTTGCCAGTTTTGAGATTTTAGTGACTTTTAAAATGAGTAGATGATACGACAGACTTTGAATTTATAATCAATGCGATTCAAAACAACTTATAATCCACATACCATGAACTTGCATAAGAAAAGTGCTCGTCCCTGGGCTCACTACATCATTCAATATTTTGCCCCAAGTCCAAATTTGTACCTATTTGTTGAATCCATACGTGCTGGACTTGATAAGAAGGGATGACAATTTATCACAAAGCAACCTTATGTATATCAAGAGTCATTCATTTTGCAAAGTATATAAAATTGTGTAAAAAGCTCGAACACCAAAAAATGAAGCTAATTAATAAACTTTTCATCACTCACCATGGCATGCATGTGAAACGCATTCTCTTAGCTGCGTCGCTAACAAGAATTATTCATTCCTCTCTCTCCTGAAACGTTATTCCCTCTTATATTCTTTAATTGTAATTTTAATCATGTCCTGTATGTGATTATATAATTATTTTGTCAACTGAATTGTGTTGAAACACTCGAGTATTTTAAAGCAATTTTAGCAATATTTTTTATTATTCCTCTCTGAAAGCAACATCTGTAATGAGCAGCTTGCAATTTTATGCAAACATATAACCGAGGCCTATTCGGATTTTGAAAGAAGAAGAAAAAAACTTGCATCTTTGGTGTCATATGTCTGTTGGTAGTGATTAAGGCGGGAAATGTGATGATTTTGTAAGAATTGGACCGATTTTGTACAATTTGTAGTCGCCACTCACTTTTGCAAAAATTTTGTCTTGGGAAAATTTGATCTTGTAAGGAGGTGTTGCCGAGAATCTAAAAATACACACACACATAATATATACTCTGAAGGTGTTTTTTATTATTCTCACTCGCGTCAGGGCAGTTGAGTTTGTTTATTTGTTTTGACAATGATGAGTGCTGCACTTCTATTTCTGTGCATATTAATTTTCAAGTAGTGGCAAATCTGGCGAGTCACTTGTCTGCATAAACCATTTCAGCTCATCTTGTCAAAATAAAATAAAGATTTTTGCTGCTTTCTGACATGCCATCACACAAATTTAATTTTTTTCTAAAGAGCAATTTTAACATATATTTTTGCACATTTTGCCTTATCATTTATCAGTTGATCATAAATAAAAATTTTAGTTACCAAATTTGGAAATAAGTAAAATCCGTCATTAATTTTTTGAAGAAATTAACACTAACAATAAGAGATGATCATGGAAATGAAGAGAGAACGGGCTTTTTCCTTGTTGTAAAAAACCCAATGTCTTCATAAATATCCATTAATTTTTACTCCCACGGATTCCAATCAAAAGTATTATTCGGCAATTTGCTCGAGATAAAGTTTAATAAATAAAATATTTGGTGGATTGAATTTAAATTCGGCTTTTCCTCGATGGGTTTTTTTGAGTTTTTATTGTTTAAGAAAAACAATATCCTGCTCTACATGTTTCGGCTGCGGGCTGCAGCCATAATTCATGAGCTGTGAAAAACATTTTGACAAAAATTAGTACAAAATTAAATATTTTTTTAAACTTATTTTTCTTTCAAATTGACAATTTTTCGTGATTGAATTTAAATTCAATCCACCATGAATCAACCCTCAATCGTGAACTTCTACTACAAAAATAAAATATTATTTAATATTTTTCCCATGTTATTCTTGAGCCCTAACCTAATTAATGCAACACATGAATTACGTTTGTATTATATTTAAATATTTTTATTTCTATTATTTTAATATTATAAATTTTTTAAACTAATATAAGTTATTATTCAATTACTTAAAACCTCAATTTAAATTAATTTAAAAATTAATGAAAAAAAAATTAGCTTACATGTAATTTTAATTTTACAAATCAATTACACATTATCTAATAATTAAAAATTATTTTTTATTAGTTATAAGGCTCAAAAATTAAATAATATTTTAATTTCATGTTACATTCGGAACAAAAATATTGCAAAATATATTTATTTCAACTTGAGTAATGCTTAAAATTTAACGCTATATTAAATTGAAACTAAAATTCCAAAATTATATTAATTAAATATTACCTAATTAATGTTTATTTCATCAAAAAATATTCTTGAAATTTAATAATTTAATTATTCGCTACTTTTACAGAAGAAGGATATTTTTAATGAAAATCAACATAAATGTGTAGAGAACAAACATATATATACGTCAATCATCTCCTTTCAATTAAGTCCACAATTCTAGTCACAAAAGGTCAGCCGGAAGAAGAAGAAACCCGATTCTTTTAACGGAAATCAAAGATATATCCAGTTCGTCCAGTTGCATCTGCGATTCCGCTCTCAAGCACCAAGGTGACTGCAATTGCAAATCGAGTAATGACCGGCAGCCCTGACAATTCGCATTCAAATCAAAAGCTGTATCAAATTATATTGCGCCGATTTCCGATATACCGAGTCTCGTGCTACATGGATAGGCTGCAATTAACAATCAAGTGGCACTTCTTGTCTCTGACGCAACGCGCGCACTTGTTGTTTTACTTTTAATTTTGCGTTTGTCTAGAGAGAGAGATCAGATGATCTAAACTCCTTTTCTCGCGTGGTAATGGCCTCGACTATTACGTAGGAAAACCTACTCAACTCAAGCACCTGATCGGAAGAAGGCGAACGAGCCGCTTCTCGGGGCGCCGTAAACAGAGAGAAGAACGCGTTTGTTTCGCTAGTCAGTAGTGACCGAACCTTTGGAGGTATCACTGCTCTTCCAGGCAACCTACTTATTTTCTTCAAACTCCACACTGGCTCCTTAAGGTAAGATATTTTTTTTTTCAATTTTAGATTTTATATTTGAATTTACTAAAAATTTATGTTTTAAATTTATTAAATATTCATATAAGTAAATTTACCACATTTTAAAGTATGCATAAATTGATATTACAAATTTAAATTAATTACTAGATTTATAAATTATATTGAAATACTTGTAAAAAATTTAAAATTACTTTATTTAAACACCTCATTATTTGAAGTTTTTAAATTTTGCTACAAAATTTTTGTTTATTTTAAATTTGCAAGAATTTAACAACATATTATAATAATTATTAATATATTATCAGAAAAAATTTAAATAAATAATGTAATAAGAAAATATAGTAAAAAAATACATTCTTTAGCTCAAACTTGATAGAATAAAGGAAATCAATAATTACTTATTAATTATTAGTATGTACAATCTTTTAAATAATATTCTACAAACAAAATTCCGTTTACAGTGCAAAATAAATTGAATGCAAATTTATTTAATTATTGAAATTTAAACTCTCAATGTAAATTTTTGCTCTGCGCGTGCTGGGGCAAAATGAAAACGTGCTTGAAGGTTACTTTGAAGTCTTTGCGCGCGCGGTCTTGTGTTTTGCAAAGGTGTTTTCTTTCTTAGTGTGTGCGCGTAAATTTTCGGCGCCTTGAAACTCGCGCTTGGGCTAATACACATTATTTTAACAGCGGCTTTTCGCATCTTCTCTTTTTGACAGGCCAAGGTAAAAAACCCGCCCGGCAACTTTTCGTCCCGCAAAGGCTCGAGTATGGCTCTCCAACACGCGTCGCCCGAACAACTCGTTAGCATCTTGCAAGAGCTGAACGAGTCGTCCACAGAGAAGAGGGACGCAGCCCTGCAACACCTCAAGATATGGCTCGTCTCGCAACCCCATCTGCCCAACAAAATGGGTCAGTATAATTAAACAAGAAAAAAAAATTTAAAAAAACCCTTTCCCATTGTATTAAAAACAGCTATTGAATAATAATTTTTCTAAAGACAACAAATATTTAGTCTGATCGATTTTTCATTGCTTGCTTTTTTTTTAATTTACCAATAAATTAAAGTTATTAATTCAGCATCGCATAATTTGCAGATATTAACAAATAAACGCATTTTAAAGTATGATTCACATAACAATGAAAAAAAAACTTTATATACTAAACAGTTAAAACACAATCATTATTTCAAGTTTCAATAAAAATTCAAATAGCTGAAATATCAATATTAAATCCCTTCAAATACAAATCTTAGCAAAACCATCAGTTTCTCAGTTATCTTTTTTAATTAATTCATTAGTTGTTTATTCCTTTTGGAAAATGGAACCAGCGGTAGCTTTGCAATCTGCTTAATCTCGGGGGCCATTTCATCTCAATTTTTGTCAATTTTTGCATTGATTTTCATCAGATATTTGAACTTGAGGGATTTTTTTAAATTTAATTTATATTTAATTTTTTTTCATATTTGAACACTGCTCACGTGGCTGATATGTTAATTCATTGCAATAAATCATTGGCAGCTGGGCCAGGAACGATTCATGACGATGAGTTTTGACCTTTCAAAGAAATATTTTAATCCCAGGACCAAACATTATTAATCATTTCCAGGCGTGGTTTTATAACAATTGCCATAGGTCATGTTTCGTAAGCTGACGTTTGTTGTTGTGATATTGTTTGGCAGACGAGAGGATGCTGATGACTTTTATTCGCGGCTGCAAGCACGACCTGAACAGGACCAAGTCCAAGCTGGACACTTATTTCACGATGCGCGCCGACGCGCCCGAGCTCTTCAGCGAGCGCGACCCGCTCAACGAGGACGTCCAGAGCATGTTCAAAACCATGTGAGTATATTTTTTTTTCTCATCTTTAAAGTCGCACCTGAGAGAGGTGAAATCTCAATCAATCAAAGTGAACATTAACGGTAATGAGCTTTTTTTGAGTTACACAATTTTGAAAGAGGCTCGACTACAGTGAAAGTCTCGTCGGACTCTTAATTGCGCGAGCGTCGGTCTATTGTGTAGTGGTCCGTGCAGTGTTGGGGAAAGCACGGAGATTTGTAAATGCAGATAGAACATTATTGCACCTGATTTGACGACCTCCATTCCAGCGCACAGAGATTAATTGCGCCGAGAGCTTTATAACTTTTTGCTGTGCATTTTTGTCAGATGGAAAGAAACTCGTTTGACCAACGCAATAAACTTTGTGACTGGTTTCGTAAGCGAGAGGAAAATATAAAATGTCGAGTTAAAGTAGTACACTTGCATAGGCCGGGTCAACTTGATATTTAATGTTTATTATTGCGATTTATGGTTTACGGCTTTTTGAATGTGCTAAAATTGCGCTCTTTTTTCGTGGGCACTTTACTTTCTATTTAATTGTACGACGTAAAAATGTAAGTAAATTTTGAATTTTATGACACACTGGTAACAATAAATTTGAATTTACATTTATACAAATGGTAGAAAGCAAAATAAAACATAAAAATTTAGGCGCATAATGAAAATTTATATTATATAGTTAGTTATTCACATATAAATCAAATAAGAGCCCACCATTTTCACTTTTCCAGGCCTCTGAACCGTATAATATATAGAGAAAAATATGCACAATAGTTTGGCATATTTTGTTAACCTCCTTGATTGAAATTAAATCTCTATTTTTATGCAGAGATAATTATGGTTCTGTAAGGAAATTTGGTAATGATTAAAAAATTTATGCCAAAATAAATATGATTTAAATTCAAATTAAATGTGAATATAAATATTCGCGAGGAATCAAAAGATCGGGCTTTTCCTCGTTGCGAAAATTGTTTAAAAAAATGGCTCTACTAGTTTTGGTCACGGTCTGTGACTCTATTTCATGAGCAAGAAAAATACCAAAAATTGGAAAAATTGCAAACCACATATTAACACAAAAAAATTAAAATCTTCAAACTAAAAATTTCAAAAAAAAAAAAAAAAAAAAAAAAAAACACACACAATTTTTGCAATAAGGAAAAGCCATGATCATATCCCATTGATTGTAATTTCCGTTATATCCTCAAACAAAAATTTAAATGGACTTTTAAAATCTCTTTGACCTGACGGCCTTAAGTGATTGAGAATTGCAATATCATATTTTTGCTTCAACGACCTTTTTTGCAATAAAAGAAGAATTTCACATTCCACTGCAGTCCGAGAGGTGCATGAGATAATATGGAAATGATTTGCGTGCATATTCCGCGCAGAGCACTATTATTATTACTGCTCCACTTGCTGGTTTTCCTTTTTTTTACCTCAGCTGCGATGGGAAATAACCATTTCTATAAAAGTAGGTGTTGCGCTCGGTGTTTAAATGGAAAGGCATAGAGGGAAGAACTATAGGGAGAACAATGGTGGTGAAAAGAAGGGCTATAGTTTTTCTATATTATGCTTGAGGATTTAATGATAAACTAATCATTGTGCATAATTTTGCATGATTAAAAAATGTTGATTTAAAATGATTGGAAATTATGCTTTATATGTAATTTTTTTAACAAATTAGAAAGGGAAAATGGGTTAATATCCATTTAAATAAAAAAAATATCGATAGTGATAAATAAGGGTAGATTTTTTTAATTAATTAATTAATTTAAGCTCGATAATTCACTTCAAAATAGTAGTAAATGTTATATATAATAAAAATTATTTAAGTTGGATAAATTAATTTTAACTTTGCACATGCCTAATTTTCCATTTGAAACCAGGCGTGTCATAAAGACTAATATCATCCTTTGTGGTTTTCAAGGGATGTGTTCCCGGTGGAACGTCTGACGCCGTCCGGATGTCGAGTGACTTTCCACAAGTTCCGCGACCTGGATCCGGCTTCTTTCACGGCGCGGGCCTGCTTCAAATTTGTCTTCATGCTCGGCGACATTCGATTGATGGAGGAAAAAGCCCTTTCTGGTGACGTGTACCTCTTTGACATGAAGGGCATGACCTTCGGACACCTCACCAGACTCGCCATGCCCGTCCTCCGCAGGATGCTCACCTGCGCTCAGGTAAGAACAAAAATATGCATTGTGCGCATCGACCAACCCTGACATTTTGCATCCGAAAAGAGAGACACCTTTGTTTAAAAATTATAAGCAGCTTAAACATTTGAAAGTGTTAATTGAATTCTCAAACAAAATTAATGATAGCAGACATTCAGAATAGACAAAAATATCAACATTTTATTTTTATTTATTTGAATAATTTTATTTCGTATAAAAAATTGTTTCTAATAGAAATTGTGAAAAATTCTAATCATTTTTATTTTATTTTTTTATATTATTGTTATATGAATTTTAAAACATGTCGATCCATCCAATTTTGTGCCTTCTGCCCAAACAATACAGCAAAAATCCATAACTTCTTTTATGAGCCCAGTTTCCTGCTCGACCCGCGTTCCAAGTTCTTCCCGGCGCCTGTCCGCGATTGGCGTCCTAATAATCCTTTAAATCCCGCTGAACAAGATGAAACAGACGCCCCTATATTTGTGCTTGCTCTGTGTGTTGGCAGGACGCTTATCCGCAGCGCTTGAAGCAGATCCATCTTTTCAACGTGCCCAACTACATCGACAAGCTGCTGACGCTCTTTCGCTCGCTCATGAAGGAGAAAATGAGGAGCAGGGTGAGATTTATCTATATCCATTGTGTTTCTCCCTGGCTCGCGCGCGCACACAATGCTCGCGCACACCCCAATAATTCACTCACCCCGCGCCCTGTCCGGTGTATCAGCTGGTGAATAAAAAACACACCCATCCGCCCACGCATGACCCAGAAAAAGCATCTGTAATTAATGACTTTTGTGCCAAATTCTTTCGTCAGCGTTTAAAAAAACAGAATGTGATAGAGTGAATTTTTTAAACGAAATTGCAATTTTAACGAAACTAAATTTGCGTGAAAATTATTTAGGAAGTAAATTTTTTTTTATATAAAAAAAATTAATTAACTGCGCTTAATTTTTGCACTTTTCTTTCTGTTTTAATTAAATTTAATTCTGTTTAGTAACATTGTTTTTCCTTTTTAGTTCCAGGTGCATTCAGGTCACGAAACCCTGCACAAACAGCTCCCGCCCGAGTGCATTCCCAACGAGTACGGCGGCACCGCCGGGGAGGTCGACGTCCTTAAAGGTAATAAACTTTCCACTTTACTTTTTTAGTTCTCCTTTAATATATAATTATGACGCCCTAAAAAAAAGTTTTTCGCACTCATTTTTCATATTTGCAAAAGAATAAGGAGATCAAAAGACATCCCTCTCTTATTTGGGAGAATTTACCCTTTTCGCAGCTGCCGACGAAAAACTGGTCAGATTTCGATGAAACGCATTAGCATGTTTGGAGCTGCGGGCGCGCTTTTCAAGCTTTTCACCACGCGCAATAAAGGCGAGAATAAGAGTGGAAGCTTCCCATCCAGCTGCAGACAGCCACGGATGTTTATGGTGCAAAAGATAGTCGGAGGGTCCTTCCGAAATATATATTATTTTTAGTGCATTTTGATGGATCGAGATGAAAGGGACGCGCGACATCAAGTGTACCATACTTGAATACGAGAACGGCAAACAGAGTTTCTTTATATTCGTGAGGAGAAAATGATCAAATATTTAATCTACTTGAAAAAAATTATAGATCAACATTTATATTCCAGATTTTTTTCTTGTAAAAATTGATCGATCACAAAAAAAATCAATTAAGTGTTATTAACTTCATAATAATATTTCAAAATATAATACTCACAATCTTCAAAAAAATTGAGGGCAAAATTAGGTTCAGGTCTCAAGAATTTGAAATCTCTTATGTACAATCCAGTAAATGATAATAATTCATTTTTAAAATAAAAAAACTACACTAAGGTTGAAGTTACTTTGCAATACATGAAATATACAATTCTGTAATCGAAATGAAAGAATTTATTACATTTAAATTACAAATTATTTGCATTATATTATTATTTAAATTATGTTTAAAATAAAATAAAATAACATAATTATGAATATTGATAATTAATTTATCATAAAAAAATTAAAATACAAAATGGCAAGATAAATAATTATAAAGATTTATTATTAAAAATAGTCTTATTTTATTTAAAAATTTAATTTATATAAGATTTTTGTTAAATACTTGCATCTCCTTATCCGTGTAGCCATTATAATTCATCACAAAAACTCCGCTAATTCGGCTCATAAACCATGCACTTAATTGAAAATCAAAATTGATTTTCAAGATAATATAAAAATATCGGGAAAATGACGAGCCCTCTCGACTGAACACAATTAACGTCAAAGTCACGTGCTTCACTCGCTGCTCGTCATGAATAAATTTGATACAAATCGAGCAAATGAGCGCAAACACACATAAAATTTAAAAAAAGCTGCTGTAATTCAGCGTCATATTTCAGAGAGCGCGAGATTGCCATGTAAATAAAGCGCCCACACAAGTTTAGATAATGATGCTGTGGCCATAATAAAGCGCGGCAGCCGCCTTTTGACGTTGTTTGCCCATCAGAGCGGAGCGACGACAGCGCGTTTGACAAACGCGAATAAATTTTTTACTTTTTGTCGGCGCGCATGATGTTGATTTAAGCGGGGGTGCGAGTGAATTTTTACGACGCGTCGAGAGCCGAAATAATCATTTTTGCTACTGGCTTCTTCTTCTTCCTATGGTACAATTGCATGTCGAGACGGTTTTACTGCCGGGCTGCCTGCGAGAGAGATTCTCTTCTTTTAGCACGGGGGCAACGCATAAAAATTCCAGCAGAGTGTTGTTTGGAAATGTATAACACGCGCCTAGCTCACTTCATTGCTTATGGACGCGGCTGCTATTTTCACCAACAGGACCTTCTTCAAAACAAAAGGCCTTTGCCATTTCCAATTTTTATTTAAATATTTTAATATCAAAAAAATATTACATCATATATTATTAAGAAATAAAAATCTGTCTTATAGAAGTTTTATTGTTTAAGATCATTTAAACTATTATTCGTATTGTTATGTAGCAAACCAAAGCACGAAAAAAGGATCGATTATAAGAGAAAAAGCGATTTACATGAAATTGGTACAAGTTTTAGGCAGACTCATTCAATTATTCGCGTTAAGTTTCGATGTTGGATGCTTGAATTGAATTTCTAATGTTAATGTACAAATTGGATCAGCGGTTAGCCATTTTACTGGCCAAAATTAGCAACCTAGTTCCTTTTTATATTTGGTTAAAACATTAGTCTGTTTTTTACTTTTATAATAACAACAATATAAAAAATTTTAAATAAATATTTTTTTAATTTAATAATTCAGTATATTTATTATTATTTATTTTATTTCATATTTTTGAATATATTTCAATTTGATTTTGTATATTTTTAATGAAATATCATAGTTGATTAACAAATATTTATGTTTCAAATTTAAAAATTAAATTAATAAGAAAATCTGGTTCTATTTGTCAGTTCAATATACAATTACTTTAATAATAAATCTTTATCTTGGGAATCGTAACTGTTTTAAATGAGAATATCCAATACTTCCATAATTAACAAAATCAAGACGGTCTTATTTTTATATTTTTATCATGGAGAAGTCACTTAATAAGTTACACTTAATTATCTATCATTAATTATTTTGCCGCAAACCTTGTTTGCAAACGCCCGTGGCACAGTTCGTGCGAAAAGCCGTACGCTTTTTTATGTGACACGTGGTTACAAGGGGATCCCCTTATTTATCAGAAAAAAACATTGTTTTTATTTTTCCCAAAAATATTCATCAGAAATTATATATATTATCAGAAAACACAGCAAGTGAATTTTAAAAATGTGAAGGATTAAGTGAAACAATTTGCAAAAAAAAACCTTTAATTTGTACTTAAAAATTTATAGTTAAATATCGATGAAATTAATCAATATTATTAATTACTGAAAGGAGAAAACATTCCATACTGTAAACGGCAAGGAAGGGAAATTTAAAGGGCGGCTATAAAAATCATAAGCTCCACATATGAAACACTGCCTAGTTTCATCTATGTACCTGAAGCAAAAATTGACCAAATTGTTTGTGATTTTTGCCACAAAAGATCAAATTATCAAAATTTGCTTCAATAAAATTTCAAATTTTACGTACGTGTCCTCCACTTTTACAATAATATGAATGAAAAAATTAATTTTAAATTTCCGACCTTTGATTTTCTTATATTTTAATTTCTGACAAATGAAAAACACGGCTTCTGAGCAATGAATTTCTGTTAAAAATTTTCCAACAAATAAATTTCTGATAATTAACGGCGACTCGATTCAATCGTTGGCCGACAATCCGCACCCAATCAATTAGCACTGCCGGCGGCGCAGCGGCTCGAATGTGTGTCGTTGTCATTATTAACTTTTTTTTGTCTTTGGGCTCGGCGAAAAGTAGTAGTGTGATTAATTACTCTCTACACTCGTGGCAGTTGACGGGCGGGCGTGGAATTCGGTATGAACGAGAAATATTAAAATGCTGGTTGCGCGCCGAGACGGCCGCGTGCATGCATGAGATATGGGCGCGCACTTACTGGGGCGGTTTATCAGGGTTAACACAGGAGCCGGCGAAGGAATATATAAGAGCAAAGGCACGTCAGCTGGCGGGGGATGTGCATGTGCGTTAAATGGAAATAGCTCGCGAGAGCTATGCAGGCGCAAGGACGAATATTATGCATGACTTTATACCGCACCGAGATAGGTGTTGTTGCATAGCCTATAAAATATATGCAAACGTCAAATGCTTTCAACGGGAAGTACATAATATACAGAATATTGTGTAGTATTTAGAGATAAAGAAGTTTAATGGGTGGAAAAATCAATGCACCGCAGCAATTCGACCTAAATCTGCAACCAAAATCCCTTTTAATCCCTATTGAAAGTAAACATCGCTTGATCACATTAATATCAGCATGAAATAACAACAATGAAATTTAAAAAAAAAAACATTTGCATTTTTTTAATGAAATGTCTGCGCATTGTATTGAAAGAACCTTAGACCTAAAAATGTTATTATTTTCACTAAAAAGTCTAATAATAAAATTTAATAAGAGCTACAAACAGACTTGCTAAGTTGTTAACTTATCAAATTTTTCTTGTAACTAACAATAAGCAAGACTGATTAGACAAGTATTTAGTAAATAAATACAGCGCCTATGATTGCAACTCGCTTAATTTAAATCGAGAAAATGATTTGGAGATCAAAATAATTAAATGTGGTTATAACGTTTAATTTTTTTATGTAGAGAAGGTCAGAAGGGCAAATTAAAATACGGGAGAGCTTAGAAATGAAGAAATGAATTGTTTTTATTCAATTTGAATAAAAACAATTTTCTGCAACGAGGAAAAGCCCGATCGCTTCATTTCTATGATCATCTCCTCGAGTGTCAACTTCTTCAAACAAACGGGAGAGCTTATTTTGTATAATTTTTCCCCATCATTGTGAATTTTTGCTGTCTCGCTATTAGCCAAAGAGGGAAAAAAATTGTTGAGCACAAACAAGTTAGATATGTTTTCCTCGTTTTCCGAGTCAACGGATAACGAGGAAATTCAAACAAGGAAATCATTAAACGTTGAATACCCAATTTTGTTTATTGTAACAAATGGCAAGTAAGATAAATGTGACCTCAGACTTTATAAATGTAAAACATTATTTCATTTTATCATCAATTATTTTGAAAGCTTAAAATTTAAAACCAGATTTGCTCCAGATTTTTATTTTACTTGCAATTTAATGTTATAAATAAATTTTTATCTAAGATATTATGGAAATAAAGTTCCTGGTAAAAACAGTCCCGAACTGAACTTTTCTCCCCCTTTTGAAGCATCAGGCTAATTTGCATTAAGACCCAGCGACGTTTGAAAGCTTTCTTTCTCCCGCCCAGCAGTTCCTGTTAGTCTCTTTTTTACAATCGAAATAAAGCTCCTCTCTCTGCCTTTTCCTCCCCCGCTCAATCTCTTCTCTCATCCATCCTCGTGATATTATATTCATTATGAACCGCGATTGCGAATCTAATGGAAAATTTTCAATTTCAGACGCGTGGAAGACGAAGATTGAGAGCTACCGCTCCTGGTTCCTGGAACAGGAGAACGTGAAAGCGGTCGAGGCGAAGCGACCCGGCAAGCCGAAGCACCTCCTGCAGAACGAAATCTACGGCTGGGAAGGCTCGTTTCGGAAGTTGGCCATTGATTAGGCCCGCGGATGAACTTTAGCCGAGTGCGTGTGTGTTTCGTATATATGAGTGCGCGTTTTTCTCTCTACGTTGAGACTGCATGCGTGCGACCAAAGCAACCAAACAAATATATATATTTTCTCCGTAATGAAAAAGAGACGCGTGATGCAATTCCGAGTGGAGAGAGAAGACGAATAAATTGATCCCAGGGCAGTGGGACTCGCTCTGCTGCTGTGGATAAGCGGCGGCTTGCTTCACGAGAAAAGCGCCGCGTTTATTGGACTTAAAGGAGAAGTGCGCGAATGAGAGCTCAACAGAGTTTGCGTTGAAATCACTGGCGTGACGTGGTTGCATTGGTGTATGTACTTGTGTCAATTTTATCACAATTGCTGCAGTCTGGATTACGATTATTGTCCTATTTTGTACGAAAAGCGAATTTCCATATCAAATAAAAGTTTGCAGATAATTATTATAAAATTTAAATAACTTTTGTTTAATTATGATTCCTACATTTTATGTTAACGGGCAAGAAGCCATGGCCGTAGAATTATACATACGAGATTATAGAAAATAGAAAAATTGCAATCTTTGAATGTACTTAAAACTTTTGTAATAGTTGTAAGATGTTGTAAGTGAATTATTAAAAATTCAGTAAATGTCATATTTTTTTAATTTTTGAAAGAATACAAACGTGAAATTATTTTAAGGGATGTGGAAATGTCAAATGTTCAAATGGTGAGAAGTCGTCAAATGAGAGATAAATGAGAGTATAATGTGACAAAATGCATGCTTCAAATATTCTCTTTTACTATTAATTGCTCTAATAGTGCTCTAGAATTTGAATCATTGCAGTTTTTTCGTATAAAAAAAAACAATATGATATAACTAAATTAAAATTTAAAACAAAGACAGTTGTTTTAAATAGCCGTTGCACTTATTGTTAGACAAAGAATTTAATAATTCAACTTAGGAAATTGCTGCGAGTGAAGCTTTCTAGGCTAAAAAACGTTTAAATAAATTCATTTCCATTTCCAAGCGTTTTTGCATTCCTTTTTTTTAAATTTAAAAAATTAATCAAACAGCAGTTTAAGCCTCTGTGTATTGAAAAGAAAAAATCATTGAATTTAATTATGATAATCATTACGATGACGATGATTTGATATTCTTTTTTTTTAGGGTCAGGCCAAGACAAGGTCTTGTCGGCCTGTGCCCTTTTTAGTGGCGCAGAAGGCGCCACTCGATTTTGTCTTCTTTTTTATTTTGGGTTTATCTTTATTGAAATCAAACATCATTTCATTTATAGAATCTTAAAAAGGCAATTGAGGAACTACAATAAATTTTTTAAATACAACCTAATTGTAAGTTAAATTGGAAATTTATTATAGTTGAAAATGAATTTGCCAAAAAGATTAATTGGATGGGGAATAATTGACTCATGTAAAATGAGAGGACAATAATTTTTCTTGAAATTTGCGGAGGGGGGGGGGGGGTATCACAGAATAAGTTATTCTTATAAAAAAAACTGGAAAATTTTGAAACTACATTTTTAAAACAGCCTCTGTGGTAAAATAAAAGAAAGAGATTTGAGCTCGTGACCGATGATAAATATGGCCAAGTGCAATAAAAAGTGGCAGCTATTGTGGTCCTATTTCAGTCTGTGCATTATTTACGATTCGTCCCGAAATCTGCACAGCAGGCTGGCTGTGGCTGGTTCCGAGTTCGGACGCGCCGACGGATGAGGAGGAAACGCATGCGCCCCCGCGGGTGCCGCCGGTGCTCGGGCGGCCCTCGACGGTCGCTCGCGCTCGGCGGGGTCGTTAGTGCGAACACGAAGCGCATCTCACGTGTGCGAATCACCGCCGAACGTCTCTCGGCTGCTGCCTGCGAGTGAGTGTGTTCGAGCAATGAGGCTCTGCTTTTCCATGTCGGAGGTCGAGTGAATGGCCAAACTGCACCCGCACCATGTGACCTGCCGCCCTGGTGCAACGCAATTCGCAGCTGAACGTGAGTTTCGTCCTCTGTCAAAGTGGAGTGAATGGAATCTTGGCGGGAGAAAAAGTTCAGTCCTTTTTTTAGAATTAGTTCATATTGAAGGATTACTATAAGAAAATAATATTTATTTAAATCATTTTCTTGAATACAAAATTTAATAAAAATAACGTTGATGAGAGCAATTCAATTTCTCCAAGTTTAATGAATTATAAATTTGATTTTTTTTCAATCGTCTTTGCATAAATTTGGAGTTTCAATTCCAACATCATTTTATGAGAGCTAAAGTAAAAAAAATAATTAAAAATATGTGAATTATTATTGTTGTTTATTTGTCCACATTGTTACATCACATTGTTTTCATATTTAACAATTGTTGAAAACATTTATTTGTGAAAAGAAAGGAATTGTTGGACAAAAAGGCAGAATCGTGCATCAGAATTTTATTGTAATTGCAAATAAGTTTAATTGCGAGACCAAAATTATCCAGCAAAATAACTGAACTTAATGAAAAAGAATTAATTCTCTAGCAATTTTTTAATTGGAGAATCGTGTCCAACAAACCTTTTCATGACTAATTTGAATTTAAATAAACTTTGCTTTTCCATTCATAACTTTCATTAAAAATTAACAGCAAAATTTAGAATAAGAATTAGAATTTAATATTCATTTTCACAATCGGTGCCTGGAAACAATTTTCATTTTTGTGCAAAAGAAAAACAGAATTGATGGTACATTTTTAGAAAATAATCGCTTGAAACGGTTTTCCATTAAATATAAAAATTACATCAAATGGACGGAACTTAATATACATTTTTGAAATCTTTGTGAACAATGAGCAGATAATAACCATTGTTTTTCATTTTGCAATTCACTGTTTCAACCGAATTAATTAATCATGGAAAAAAAGAGGCATTATCATTAACGAGGATTTTGTACTCTGGAAAAACTGAACGTTGATATTTTCATTAAATTAGAACTTTCCAGAACTTTCCTTAATTGGTTTATGATTACAAAAAATTTCAAGCAAAAATATGAAACTCTAAACCCAACTTTGAAAAATGAGTTATAATTATCCAGTTTCAACATAAACTAATCGCACAGTCAAAAAGTAATTTGAATTCCAAATCGATTTGAAGCTTTCATACGCAGATATGAATGGGCAATAAATAATTTATTGCTATGGAGCGGAATGTGCTGGAGCAATTAAGTCCCGAGCGATTCATTTCAAATGCGGCTCGCGTTTCGCAAAATGAGCACCGCTAACTGCACGCGCGCGTCTTGTGCAATTGGGCCGTCGAGTCGCGATTTCGATTCTTTGCGACTGGCCGCGCGAGAAGACCGAAAAGTTGCATATAAATGTCACACTCCATCTGACGTAACTGGATTTATGTGCATTTTTGTTTTTGTCCCACCAGAGGCTCTAAATTCGTCCGGTTTGTTGTGGGTGTTGGACAAAAAAATGTGATGTGCTTTACACGCGTTTTACGGCCGGTTATGTTTTATTGGCGTTAAATTATTGTCGCCATAAAAATAGCAGAGCGCATTCGGGGCCGAATGAAACGTAAAATGCGCGCACGACTCAGTTTCGGTTAAACACAAATAATGGTGAAGTAACTTTCAGGGGATTTTTTATTTGTCATTGGCTATTTCAAATTGGTAATAAAAAGAAAATACTAAAAGATCGACATAAATCAGCTCCCTTGAAAAAATCCTTTATGGTTTTACAAAAAAAAAAAAAGAAAAAAAGTGTAGGGTGAAGAAATAAATTAGTAATTCACAAAATTTCATTTTATATTGCAGCTGCAGCTGAGAAAATTATGTACAAATTGTCAATTTAATTAAACCATAAATGCTACAAAATTTGCATATTTTTTTATATTTAGTTGCAAATTAGGTTTATATTTATATACAATTTAATAAGCAATATTATTATAGTTTATTGAATTATAAACTTTTAATTACCTCCGTCTAGTCTGTGAATCATGCCCTGCTATACCGGTTTAGGCAATGTGATTTTTTTTCAGCTACGCATTCGAGGCATCCGGGCATATTTTTCAGATTTTTACCTTGACGTTTAGTCGGCTTTGCCGGCTTCCTCCATTTAGGTACCTTTAAAAGCTTCTATATAATTCATACAAAGCAACATGGGTCGTAAGCGTAGGCATTGTCAAGTAAAAATATATAATAATTTTTTTTGCATTATCTCCTTTTTCTTTTTACAATTAATTTTAATTAGAAAAAGCTGCTTAAAACTTCTTGTATTGACGATTTATCTCCTCCACAATTTTAACTTTAAAAAATTTAAAACATTTCACAAGAAATTTGTTGTAAAACGGCATCAGTCTTTGGGCGCTTGAGTTTTAATTACAATTAAAAGGGTATGGGATTGGAGTTCTCATTCTCAAAAAGTGTGTGCGATCGGAACATTATTTGAGTTATTGGAAAGTTAGAGGGAGTCTTGAATTTTTAATAATATCAACATGAGAGCTGGTTCAGGGGTGAGGTTTTTGTGATTAATTACGTTAAACAAGCAATCGAGAGTTTTATGATGCGCGGAAATTTACATTTCATGAATAATTTTACTAATTATTGTAAAACACTAGTACAGATTTTCGTTCAGAAAAAAAGCAAGATCTTGGAAGGTCAGGGTACAAAATCCTTTAAAAAAATTATTTTACAAGTAACAAATTTCCAAAATTAATTTATCTTTCCTTAAAGAGTTTTAAAAAATATTTTATAAAATTAAATAAATATTTTTGCTTAATTTTTTTTTAAATATAATTTATTGTACTGTGGTTCAATAATGCTATCAGTCTCCTTCAAATGATTTAATTTATCATTTATCATTCAGATATCTAAATTGCGGAAGCCGTACCCAAAATTGTGGCGTATAAGTGCCATTAACAACATGCGGTGCATTCAATCGCTTAATTCGCGCCGGATATTATGAAATAATCGCCTTCGGGGCCGGCGTGATTGTATGATATGTCGATGAAGAAGCGATTACCTTCACCTGTTCTGCGCCCATTTGCATTCGCGCAGTGCGACCCATTTGTTTGTTTTCGTTGTACGCAGAG
Source organism: Neocloeon triangulifer (assembly GCF_031216515.1). Taxonomy (NCBI): domain Eukaryota; kingdom Metazoa; phylum Arthropoda; class Insecta; order Ephemeroptera; family Baetidae; genus Neocloeon; species Neocloeon triangulifer. The sequence continues at coordinate 735,689 of NW_026775545.1, forward strand.
AGGCTCGCGTGGGCGGACGAAATTAATTAAAATGCGCCGTGCGAACGCTTAATGTGCCACATTAGTCGCAGACGGCGGAAGAAATTGCTTTTTGATTGGCGTTCCGTGACCATTTATCAGTTAGCGAATTTCTCCAATTGTAGAAGTAATTTTTCAAGTGATAAGATTTTAAGCTTAAACACATCATTTTTCTTCCTGTTTAAATTAAACTTTAATTCATCATGTACTTGGAAAACAATTAAATTTTTTTAAGTTAAATAAATTAATTGTATTAAATAAAAATAAAATAATAAATTAAAAAAAATAATTAATAAAATATAGTTATTAATAAAATAATTTAAAAAAAATTTATTTTAATGTGTAAATTTTTTATTACCATATAAATTAAATTTCAATCAGTAAATAATTAATTTAAATTTTCGTTGTTGCAGAAAAATATTAAATTGTAATCTGAATCAATTAAATCAACTCTGATAGCATAAATCACACCTGGAATATGTTAAAAACGACCTTGCTACTTTTTTTGCAAGGCAGGGGGAAAGTTTTTTATATAAATTGGTAACTTAGATAAGACCCTTACTTTCTTTCGGCACTGGAAAAAGTTTTGCGAAATATATGAGATGTTGCGCCGACTTCTTTGCCCATTAGGCGCCAACGCGTCTTCATATCGACAAGATTTTCGATCAGGAAAGCAAAATTTTGGTGCAAAAAGTTGGAGTTATTATTGGTGCTTTGCTCGCCCAGCAAGGAATGTCGTGAGACGACTACGCGCGTTGAGATTTGTTTTTCATTTCACGCGCCGGTGCATACGCAAAATCCAATTACTCGTCGTCCGCAGACTGCGACGGAATCAGTGCCAAAGAAACATAAAGAACGCACTGACTTTGCTATTACACATCATACTGTGTTCGCTATTTATTTAATAAATTGAAATTAAATACATTAAATTATTACATAAAACATTACTAAACTTTATTATTAATTCCTCAATACTTACAGGAAATACATGAGACAAGTTTTACAAGAAGCCGCAAAAGGCAATAAAATGTCAGTTTGACGAAACAAAAAATAGTTAAATTGCCAACTAAAAAGTTTGTTAAATTCATAAAAATCTTCTATTTTTAAAATATTTGTGATAATTTATTTCAATTTAAATTATTTACCGACTTACTTTTGCACTTGTTAATTTGAAGCGTGTAGATTGAATATTACTACAAATTAAAAATAAATTATTAAAATTAAAAGTCAACGCATTCATTCCTAAAGAGCGTTATACTTAAACTTTTGACCTTTTATTTATAGGAAACTAAATGTTCATTAATAGATCAAGCTGATAGCCTGGATTCCTTGACATTTTGAGGAATACTGTTTAATTTTCATGACATATCCTAGATAATATGTTAAGTCAAAGGGATGTGTAGGCGAATCGATTAATATGACGTTTCCCATAAATATTAATTTCACCAGAGGCAATTTGCTGGAAATTCACGGTGAAATTAGAAACCAATTAACTGTAAATACAGCGTGTTTGCGAAGCTCTTGATGTGTTATACCAACTGATGTGGAGTTTAACCTGCCGGTGAAATCACAGTCTCTCGAGTAGACCCGAAAATACGATCGATTTGCACTCACCGCGTGTGGGGATGGAAACGAGGTGCATCGCCTCGTAAAATCATCTGCCTTTTACGACGGAGCTCTTTCGCCCCTGCTTAAGAACGGGGGGCGAAAAATAGATTTACGGGTCTTTCTGCTCGCGCTTTGTTGGTGAAATTTGGTCGTTGATAAAGTTGCTGATGATTTCGCCAAAGTTGGCGCGCTTTTTCCGCTCGCCGTCGAATTGACAGCAGTCGCGCGAGAGCATTCATTGTTCACCCTTTGCTTTGAAAAGAAAACACGCAGAACTATATATATGAGTTTTGCTTTTTCTCGCCTCTTGAGACAATAAGCACGCGCCCAAGTTGCCCGACGCTTTATTTGCCAGCCGTGTTTTTCGAGGGCAGAGATTTGGCGCCGGGAATGAAAGAAAGGTCAAAGCGGAAAGCAGAAATCGCACTCGATGAGCTCGACTCTTGAAAATACGTACAATAGCAACAATAGCTCTGTTTGTATTGAATTGGAGAAAATACGACAATATTTTTGAAATCTCTTTTTATAGAAGTTTTATCAGAAAACTTGCAATCATTTTATTTATCTTGAATCAAACCTTTTAATGCCAATCTAGAAAATGTTTTATAGCTTTAAAACATTCAAAATTCAAGTGATGATCAAAATTTTACCAAAAATAATCTAATAAACAAAAGTAATAATTTTGTGTCTGCTCAATTTAAAAGGAACAAATTTCAATTTGCTTTAAATTGGTCCATCAAAGGCCGACAATTCCCAACCTGCTATTAATGAGCAGTTTTGAGCGCGTGTGGCCAACTCTCTCTCTCTCTCTGATAAAAACATTTTTCGTCAATAGCGGCCAGATTCAAACTTGATGGTGTGTTCGGCGCAAAACAAATTCATTTGGTCGGCATGTTTACTTTGCGGGCTAAATTATTCAGCGTGAGCGTGATACACAGGCCGAGAGCGAAAGCACGCCGACCGATATTGAATTACGACGGCGGAAACCAGAAACCGGGCAAATGGATTTCCTGAAAGCCTCTCCTCATTAGAGATTGGTCCCTAGAAAATTTAGCTGGCGACAAATGAAAGCAATGAACGACGAAAAGATCTAGGCTTTTTTGCTGCCGCCGACGCACTTAGGACGGGAGGGACGAGGAGGGAAAAAAAAGAGGGATTTCGGCTGCACGTCACGAGTGCGCTCTTCCAACGACAATCAAATCTCAGACGAAAAATGACCGCACCTGAGGGCACAAATCTCTCCCGAGGACAAAAACTTCCGCATTTGTGACCTGTTTGCGGAATGACCCTTAAACTTCTTATAAAAAGTTCTTAAGTGCAAACACAAGAATTTTAAATGTATCCATAATTAATTTCAATTTCAATTTATTTATTTATTTAGTTAGTTATTTCTTGTATTTGACGTTTTGGATTTGTAATTTCAAAATTTAGCAATGAAATCTGCAAATAGAAATTTAAAACAGTTTTAAATAAAGGTTTTTGTATCTTCAGTTTTCTTTCTTACAAATATTTGAAACAATAAAATGTTTTATATTAAATGGGATTTCGGAAAAACAGTTAAATTTTTAGTAAAATTCATAATTTTGAAAACAAAGGCAACAGGCAAGTGATCAATCAATCTTTCATCAATAACAAGAAACTTTTTAATCTTTATCATATTCCTAACTTTTTAATCTCAATAAAAGCTATTTATTGACCAACTATAAATCCGATCAAGCTACTTTGAAAGTTGTCGCAACTTTGCAACACACACATAATCGGATGGGCTTTGTTTGCCTGTCGGAGAGAAGCAGCTTCCCGTGCACAATAACGAGCCTAATGACAGCGCGTGCCGCATCAAATTCACTACACACATAATAAGCTGAACAAAGCTCGCAAATTAATGCGCTGCGGCGTGAGGGCGACGATGAGGAAGACTGCAATTAAAATTGCTTTCTGCCAATTACCAGCAAACTTCTATTTTCGGCCGTGCTCTTATAAACTTGTTGATGACTTTGCCGCACGACGCTTCGCACCGTCGCGCCGTTTATTAACTCTTTATATAGCAACAACAAGTTTGAAGGAAGCGCTTCTCCACCGGAAAATAAATGTGTGTATTTTCCGTTTGTATGCCATATGACGCTCTTGGCAAGCAATCAGAGTATATGCAACCTGCTCAGCTTCGCTGCTCTACAGGAAGTATTCTGGTAAAACCTGTTATATTCTGTGTTGTTTTCTTTCATTGCACAACTGCTCGTTTTTTAGTTTAAAAAAAAATAACAAAAATTTTCTTATGCTACCTAAAAAATATTAAATTATAAAATAACATTTTCGTTCTAATTTCACTTTATTAGTTATATTAAAATAATAGAAACGAACATCATTTTTTGTAGATTTAATTTTAAACGGCATCTGAGATGGCTTTGATGCATTCCGTATTTTTTTAGAGTCAGCCTAGTCCTTGTGAATTCGATTCAGTGAGCAAAATATATCTTCTAAAAAAACAAGCCGCTTTAGTTTCCCGCTGCAGGACTACACAGAGCTCTGCTGAACCGTGTCCTTAATGTGCGCTTTACTCTCTCTCTCTCTCTCTCTCTCTCTCTCTCTCTCTCTCTCTCTCTCTCTCTCTCTCTCTCTCTCTCTCTCTCTCTCTCTCTCTCTCTCCATCCTTGATTCACGGTGTCCGCTCCTTTTGTATGCAAAACCGCAGGACCTTTTCTTGCCTTTCACTCAACTGCTGTTGTCAGCAAGAATCGGCGGCGCGCAACTTTCGAAAAAGTCCGTGCCGGTGATTCTGATTTTGTCATGCAGAAATTCGCCACGGTATCAATTGGGGCATCGCTAATTACCGCAGTGTGGATTTTTTTGCCGAGGAGAACACGAAAGAGTTTGACAGACGCCGAGCCGAGCCTTTGTTAGGCACCGCAGAGAGAAAGAGGCTCTCGTGCTTGTTAGTAATGTATAAGTCCGTGAGAAGGGCTTGTTACATCTCGAGCACGTGTGTCACCCCGCCCTATAGACCGACCGAGAGAGCGGCACAATCCTTCCCCGGCAGACGGCATGCAATTAGCAGCGAAATTCCTCCGTGCGCTCCGGGACACGTTTATTAAGCGGCGTATTTTACAAGGCGAAGCTCCGACGCGCACCAAATTGCCACACAAGAAAGATGCATTTTTAATCTTGAAGATGTTACAAAAAATAAGAATTTTCAATCAAAATTTTTGTCTCGCCGTTGGGAAAAAACATATTTAAAAAAAAAAAAAAATTTTCAAGGAATATTAAAATTGTTTAAGGTTCGTGAAACAATTTGATCCCTTGAACATAATTCTGCACTTCAAAACCTAAAAATCTCCCTCAAAATTAGTTAGGACGCTCAATCCACTGCAAATCCACTGCTTGATTAATTAATTATACTGTTGTTTTTATTTTTAAAACAGCCTGAAAATCTTTTGGCGTTTAGTGATATCACTTGAAACGTTTGAGAACCTTTTTTGTTCCTTCAATAGTACAAAATTGATAGTTATTGCCTAAAACTTTAAACATGGTGATTTTAAGACATTTTTTAAAGAATTATTTCTAGATTAAAATTATCTTAAGGATAAAGGTACTTGGGTGCATGGCAACAACATCAATTTCCAGCCTCACTCACGGCAGATTACGCTTTGGGAAAAGTTGCCTCATTTTTCACATTAGTTACCTCCGGAGTAGCAAAGAAGCGCGGATTACGAGCTGCAGCAATCGCCGTTTTCCCTCCAAAGAATGCAAGAAAGAAAAGCTCCCCGAGAAGAAATTTTCTTCTTTGAATAATGTTGGCAGCGAGGAGCGCCCAGGGATGCAAAGTGAAAAGGAATAAGGAGATTTTCCCTGAGGGAGAAGCGAGGCGCTGCCTTGGTGCTTCAGAGCGAGAGCCAGGCTTAATTAAATACGGCCAAAGTACACAAACAAACACAGGCAAAGCGACGATGAGGCAGAGGACAGAGAAAGCCTTTCCGTCAACCAATCTCGCACACTTGCTAAAATGTCACGCGCGTACATATAATAGCGACGTGGGCGATACCCAATTGATTTCCTAACAATATATATTGTGAATTAATATATTTTATGCAACATGCAATTCAAGCAAACGTTTAAAAATTAATATATTATTTCTCATGTTTAGGGTTTCGTTTTGTAATTTAATAATCTTCAGCAGAAGAAGAAAATAGAAAGGTTTTGAAAGAATTAAAAAAAGATAGCTTTAGTGTGAGGAATTTGTCATGTTGTAAACACGGAATTTGAGCCTTAGAGTCAAAATTACACTTCGTGGCACTAGCAATTATCAAATTTTATTTTATTTTAAATCTCTCCTTGATTTTTATAGTAAGCCTTTCTGTTCTCAATAAAAATTTAAAAAAAATTATTTGGTACATATGAGTAATTAAAAAAATTAATTATTCCAAATTTATACTTGGAAAAATTGAAAGAATCTCATATAAAATACTAAGCAGTGCATGAAATACTCCAACCTCTTCTTCTTTCTGCATGAACTGATGTTGGTCTTTGGTCTTTGCACACAAAATCTCCAACACAGAGCAGGAAAATTCTAGTGAAAATTCCTCTGCACCGACATTTCTGCTCTCGGCTCGTGTATATTACGCGTCCTGCTGCATATCCTGTGTGTTATTGCGAGCGAGAAACAAGTTCACTAACCCTCTTTGCTCTTCACCCACCAAGCAGCCACCCACACCTACACATCCACTACCCGGGAGGGCAAAGCCGAGAGAGAGAGACCCTCGTCACCGACACACATACACGCCGAGTTAGTTGTTGTGATGAGAGCACAGCAGCACATATGTATATAAATAAAACTGCGCGCCTATGCTAATCAGCGCCAACCGCAGGTCGAGTCTCATTCACAATCTGTTCCAATTAAACTTGCACCAGCACCGAGTGCAAATTTTAATTCCAAGTGCTGCAGTTTCCAACTCGTTATATAAGCTCAGATCACTACGTGAAATTACACGGGAAGGCAGCTCTTTTAATTTTGCTCGTGAACTTTTTCATTCAAGAGAGAACGTGATGATTAATGGATGGCGGCAGATCGATCTGTCATTAAAAAACGGAACTGGGAGAAGACAATCTAGGACATGTCTTGCATGAAATTAAAGTGGATGGTAGCGACTGAAATATTCTTTATTTTCAACTTAAATTACATCATCTTAATCTATTTTACAGAAAATATTAGACAAAATAAGGCTTGACTATGTCAAATTTGTTAAGTAGGGTTTTAATTTAAAATATTAGATCAAATTACTTAAATTTTTTACTGATTTTAAATAAATTTTATTATTGCTTAAATCTCCAAGAAACAAAAAGTCTAACTTTTCTAATTAATTAAAAATTCAATCAAAAAAACTTGCTCAATACTTTTGTAATATCCCCGTGGCCATCTGCTTTAAGCTCTCGCGCACATACTGAAAATTTCATTCGCATCTCGGGGCGAAAAGTCAAGACGGATCGTCGCCAATAATGAAAGAGCTGGCGGTGGCGGCGCCTCATTTTTCCCACGCGTACGAGCGTCGACGTGCCTCGACTCGCAATTCGCGGCCAAATTGATTCAAAGCCACTTCATATCTCTCCCGAAATAACTCCATTTTCGACTCGGCGCGTGGAAACGAAGATGAAATCTGTGGGAAGGCGTGTTTTATCGAAGGTGTCGGCAGTCGTGAGACACACTCATTTTTCGGCAGGGGTAATTGGGTTTCGCCTTCTCGCCGCTGTTTCGCTAAATTTCCAGCAGCCACTGCGGGGCGAGATTGGAAGAGATAAATCTCGGCGCATCCACAACCTAAAAGCGACAGCCGCGCTGATTCCAAATGTCGTGTGTGTCCTTTCGACTGGGAAGCTGGCGAAAGAGCACTTCTTTTAGCGGACTAATGATACCTTTTTTCGTTCGAGCAAATGGGAAATGGGAATGGACTCTCTTTGGAAATTGCGGACCACACTATGAGAAAGTACATAATCCTTTTTCCTATGAGCAAATAAATAGGAGATTAATCATAAATGTTAAAATGTGACACACTAAATAAGATGAAAATTTTGGTTCGGACCAAAATTTGTGAAAAAAGGTAGAAATTTTTATTTTTTGCCTTATTATAATTTGTCATTATGGGCTCAGGCTGATTAAAATTGATTTCTTTTACAAAGATTTTATTATATAAATGAATACCTTAAGAAATGTGATTTATTTTTAATAAAACTTTCGAACGACAGTGTTTTGAAGATGTTCGAGTGATCTTTTAATAGTACATTTAAAAGTATTAACTATTTATTTATTTATTAAAATAATTTGAAAAAAGGAAATATTAAAATTTAATGAAAACATTTATAACTGTAGAATAATTTTCTAAATAAAACACTCTAGCTGAAGTTATACAAATTTGAAAGTTTTCTCAAAGACAATTTATTTTCAAGAATTTTTATCTGAATTAAATTCATTTCCCTGAGATGCAAGTTAAACTGAGCCTTTTAACAGAGCCTTGTCCTCAATTTGCTCTCGACTGCTGATATTTTTTTTTGTCCGCGCAAGAAAGACTTTGAGCATCACTAAAAAGAGATGTTGTAAAGGATCTGAACGCTAAAAGAAGCCCCTTGAGAATTTATTTTCACAACTTCTAGTGCAGAAATGATGAATGGGGAAGTGTTGGCAAGTTTCCTTGCAAGTTTGTGTATAGCGCTCCTCCCCCGCGAGTAAAATGGCATATTGCACCCTCGATTTCACGCATGAATCAATCGTCATTTAATTCAACTTACTTAGTGATTACGAAAGTAGGTCTTGCACGACCAGTCGAGAAAGTTTGCGCGGCCATTAAATTGTAAAAGGGTCGCTCGCGCCCAACCCTTTTCGGGCAAGAATTAAAGCGAGGGTTGCTCTTTCCGCCGAACAAGCCAAGTGAATAAAAAGCCTCGCGCGAGTGTATCGTCGTGCAAAAATTGTGCGTCTCTCTCGCGCTGGCTGTGCGGATATTTTCACGCTCGACGGCGTCGCGCGTCGGCCTCATTGACTAACCCGCGTGTGATTTGGAAATCCGCAGCTGCCACCAACAGCAACCCGGGCCTGCCAGTGAACCACCCGAGGGGCCGTAATACGAGAAGCATTCCGAATTAGATGATAATGTGCACGGCGGGCGAAACCTCGCGACCAGAAAATAAGCGTCATTCCCTTTCCAGCAAAACGGAAATCGTGAAAAGGCGAGCAAAATTAGTTTTGAGAAAATATAATGATATTAGATAAAGTTTTATGATAATTAATTATTTGTTTGAAGAAGTTGACACTCGAGGAGATGATCATGGAAATGAAGAGATCGGGCTTTTTCTCGTTGCAGAAAAATTGATTTTATTCAAAAATTCTTAGCCACATGTTTTTGAATAAAAAACAATTTCTCTTCAGTCTTCATTTTTATTATTAATTATGATTTTATAAACTATTTAATGCTTTTAAAAGACTTTGTAAATATAAATAAATTTAAGTTTTTGATTCTTTTATTAATTTTTTAATAATTGAAAGTATTTTTAAGCATCAAATGCCAATTTTTATTTAGTTTTTCTATTTAAACAACTTTTTCTTAAATTTGCGTCTATATTTTAAGGAATAAAGAAACTTTACTTCACTTTATTTTATGGTAAAGCATACAAAGCGTGGCTTGATTACATGGTATGGCTGCAATTAAGACCTACCGAGATTCCTCACTTGGCGGTTTTCCGGCCACTTTGTTTAAGCAAGACAGTTTCCGCCCCCGTGCAGAAGCCCACAGAAAAGCTTTTTAATTAAATCGCGCCGGTCGGAAAATTCTCAAGTCCGCGCGCGATTCACTCACTCTCTCGTCTTTTTAAGCCGGTGTCAAAGCTGTGCTCATTTCACCTGCTGCGATGCAATTCAGACCACCTAACGCCATAATCCCCCTTTTAATTAAAAATCGCGGACCCGAAAAAGCGGTGCTCCCCTGCGATTCGTTCCAATTATTTTGTTTTTCCGGAGTCCGCGCTTTGCTTTTGAGTTTGGCCGGAACAAAGGGGCGCGGGAAGCACAAAGAAAAAAGACGATCGGTGCTCGGAATAATATGGCGCTGCTTTCGACAGCGCCGAGAGACCACTTAAAAGGAGGACAAGCGAAAGGCTGTTTGTCAAATTGAGCTTTGAAAACGCTCAAAGAACAAGTGAGGAGACGAATTGGAGAAGCAAATTTAGGCTTTCGTCTATCAGCTCAAGACAAAAAGGACGATTTTCTTTAGAAGTTGATTTTTGCTATATTAAAGTTTGTGTCGACTGCTTTTTATGATTTTTATTGACATAAAAAACTTTCCTTTGCAAGGATGATTATTATTATAATTTGTGATATTTACCTTAGTGACTAAAGCCAATAACATTCTGACTTTACAAAGGACGATCTGTTCATTTGAATTATTCCAAAATATTCAAATTAGAATAATTAAAAATAATTTCGGGAATAATATTTATTATTTTTAGGGTATGTAGAGATTATTAAGTGATTTCAATGTCTATAGTTCATTAATTTTTACTGAAAAATGGATATGATTAAGTTTCATCATTTGAACGCCAAAAATTTTTGATAATTAGGCTTATTTTTTAATTTCTTTTGATCAAGGGAAATTTATGGTTTTACTTAAATTATATAAAAAAGTATAAAGTTATTTAATATTTTCTATTAATATTTCTCTTCTTGTTTATCTTAAAACGTTTATCGTTTTTCATTTTGGACGGAAACGGTGCGGAAGGTAACGTGCAAAATGACTTTTGGCTCTACCTTGTCAGTGTGGCAGAGATTTCCACCTGGTCGGCCACTTAAAGCTCACGGGGGATGATCGACTCTGCCTCGAGTGACGAGGCGGATCGATTTATTTCTCCCTTGTCTGTCAAGCGCGGCGAAAACCGTCAAGTTGCCTTGTGTGACCTCTTTCTGAATTTCCTCCCCAAATCACAGCATGCTAAGTCACGTGTGAGCATTATTTTTTTTCTCCGATATTATTATTTCCGCACTTTATCTCGCGGCTCCAGAGGTCTTTGGTCGGCTTTAAGGTGACGTCACGACCGAGACCCTTCGGCTCATTTTTCTCCGCAATTTATTCCACCGCTCCCGCGCTATTCACTCTCTGCCAACGCTCCGCAGCGCATGAATTATGCACTGACGCTCACCAAGGGTAATCAGCAAGAGCACCGCACACCGAGGAGCAGTGAACATGACACACCGTGCACCGATTTGTGGACAGCTCACTCACATTCACTCTGTCATTTTAAAGTTGTTGTTAATGAACTGGAATTGTGATCGTTTTAATTTTAAATTAAAAAAAAAACTAGAGGAGTTAAAGTGATTTACTTAACGCCGGAGAATATGAATAACATTTTTAGAAAGAAAATGAAGGAGCCATTTTTTTTTTAAATTTATATTTGTTACTCTAAGTCTAAAAGCAAATTCATTGACTCCATTTTGATCTAAAAACAATTTTCTTAGAATTATTTTACTGTTTATTTGTCCATGAAGATGCAGAGAATTGAAATCTTGTTCATTTTTATTTAAAATTAAAAAAACTTATCAGTTAATAACTCAATTACTCTAGTTTTATTTTCGGGGAAGTTGAAATAAATTTTTTAGAAAAAAAAAATATAAAGGAGCAGACATATTTTTTAAATGAAATATTTAATAAAAAGCCTTGAACCCATTTTGATCTAAAAATAACTATATTCTCGGAGTTATGCAGAGAATTAATTAATTTCAATTTTGGAAAATTTGCTTCACCCTTTAAAAACTGACAAAATTCAACAGTTTTCTGTTAATTAAAAAAAAAATCATCAATCAACGCGTAACTACCAAACAAGCTCTGCAAATTTATTGGCCAATTATCGAGGAGTGTAGGTGTGAAAACCACCTAGCCGATCAAGAAGAAAGTCATTTTCCACCGCTCAATCTCCCGCCCACTCTTGAGCCAAACCGCCGAACAGTAATTACAAAACTGTCAACTGCCTGCGGCGGTGGTCGGCCTGCGAGCGATAAAAGTTGACACGGAGCGAGAGAACTGAGAAAGAACAGCGCACTTAACTAAACCCATCAAAGTGCTGCATTTGCCGCGGAAAACCGCCCTGAATGTAAACAGCCGGTTAAACGGCTGCAAAAGGCAAATTACAAAGGCCGTTGTGGATTAATTAGAAGCTCCATACAGGAATTCGTGCCCATATTAAAGTGGAACGCGAGCTCTGGATAAAGAGCAGTAAAATTAAGTTTTAAGCTCTCATCTCTGACTCCTTGTTAATGGTCAAAAGAGTTTTAAACTGCATATAAAGTAAACTTGAAATTAAAATATAATAAATGTTTCTGAAATTAGATTTTTTTGCATGAAAAATTTTAACCGGGTGAGCCTTGTTGGAGGGAAAAAATAAAAATTATAATAATGGACAACTAACCTCAAAGGCAACCTTCTGGCACTTTAAAAACCAATTTGTATCTTTTTCACCTTTTTAAACAGTTTTAATTAGTCATTGTTTATATTGAATATCTTTTATAAGTTTAGGCGTGGAGTGCGTTTTTCTTCCCTTCGATGAAATGTGATCCCAATAACCACCCTAAACTTCCACAAGGAGATACAAAATATTTTTTTATTATAAAAGTTTGACCTTACAAAATAGGGTATGGTGCCTTCTGCAACACCAATAAAAGGCGTCAGGCGGACAGAAAACAAATGAAGATTTCGTTTACAGTGAAAAACAACAAACAAAGGTTCTTTTTGAGTGAAGAATAATTGTATTAATTTACTTGCAGAGACAGAACGATTAAAAGATATAATTGAAGAACTCGGGTTTTTCCTTGTTGTAAAAAATGTTAAAAAAATTTCAATTTGCTGATTTTTGTATCATTTTGCTCGTGAAATAGGGTCACAGACCATGGCCGAAACCAGTGGAACAGTTTTGATTTTGAATTAAAAAAATTATTTTAAATGAGGAAAAAGCCCCGAGTATTCACTTCAATGATCAACTCCTCGAGTGAAAATTTCTTCAAGCGTTATTAAGATCCCCATTTTTATAATAATAAACTGATTGTGTGTGATCTTTCAGTTTTTTCCTCTTTTAATTACGAGTTAAATTTTTGAAAATATGAAACTTTAGGTATTTCGCCAAAACATCAAGGAAACATGAAATTATCCCATCTGAAGCCTTTGAGCAGAGCTTGCAAAATTTGATTAAGTAGTTGGTATTCTGCATGAAATTCAGTGCGGGCTCTCGAGCGATGAAATTTTCAGTGGTGGCGCGTGGGCTCTTTACTTGGGCCGGTCGGCAGCCGCACCACTGAGGTTTCCTTTGGCCCCCACGGTCTCCATTCAGCGCCGCGCTGTTTTATTAATTACGATGACAAAGTGCCGGCGCAAATTTATCGGCCAACTTTGTACTTCTCTTCGCCACTTCTTGCGCAATTTATCGTGGCGAACGGAATATAATATTGTCGTTTGACAAAAATCGTTCTTCCGATTCAGATTCAAGTGCTCTTTTGATGAAATATGAATAAGTCAACGTGTTTGTGGAGTTTTCGTTTCAGAAAGCACCGTATACGCCGGTGCGTGTGTTTGTTGAGGAAGTTTCCTCAGAGAAGAGCTGACAGACGAATTGAATTTCATTAAGCTCTCTTTGAGCGGCTGTAAAAACTTCTTTTCGATGGAGTTCATTTTGCGCAGTACGCCGGAAAGTCGGTTTTGACTCTAATTGGGGGAAAACTGTTCCTTTTAGATATTCAGAGCTTTCCTTTGAAGTCACAAACTAACAAAGTTGAGTTTATAGTAGGTTTAAAATCAATATTTTAGTTCATCAAAGTAGACAAGAGCGGTTAATATTTTAATATCATTATGTTAATTTTCATGCTGAAGATAATTTCATTATAAAAAAGCTGGAATTTTGTTTCTTGATATTTTATTGAACAGCCTATATCATGATAAACTTAGCCTAGGGTGTTTTTATTGATGCCCTAATTGGAAGAAAATAATTAAATTTCGCGTTTTAAATTATAAATTGACTGGGCCCGTGAAATCAAAATTGTTTTTATGGTTTTCAAGCATTTGATTAAGCAGTCCGATCAACGCACATTCGGCGCTCCTATCTGCTCATTCGGCAATTTAAAAGTTCGGCGTTGGAATTTCTCTGCACTTTTGCCCGCTCAATTTTGAAGCAGAGAAACGCATTCCTGGGCAGCCTCGGCAGGCAGAAGCGCGAGAGGGGCCGATATGGGACACGGCGAGAGTTTAATAAAATCAGATTCGCGGTTTTCCCTACCTTGAGGTCACGGCGATAGTCCCTGGTCCGTTTGGGGTCCTCGGCAGGTCGGCGAAATCCTCCGTCGGCTCAAATTCGGCGAGATACGGGCCGTCGATGCACTTTCGTTTTCACTGCCGCTGCACAAATACACATTTTCCCCTCCTCCCTGCTGCGGCTGCTGCTGTTTGGTGCTCCAAGACGAGATCCAACAAGTCAGGACGAGGATCAGAGACGTAAGCGTCGCGTGAGGCAGGCGGAAAAATAATAGAAGGAGGGGAAAGAAAGTGTGCAGTGTTTGGATGACAAAGGTCGCTTCTCGGTGCCTCGGCGGCCCGTTTCTCGCCGAATTTGAGCTGGCGGAGGATTTCGCCGACCTGCCGAAGACCCCAAACGGACCAGGGACTTATCGCCCCCAAGGTAAGCACATGTGACCCCTCTCGCGCTTCTGCCTGCCAAGGCTGCCTAGGACTGCGCGTTTCTATGCATCAAAATTGAGCGGGCCAACATGGCAAAAGTGCAGAGAATGCCCAACGCCGAATTTATTCAATCGCCGATTAAGCAGATATGATACGAGTGCGGAATGTGTAGTTTGGACTGCTTAACGACTCCTTATTGATAAAATTGGGCCCGAAATTTTTCAACCGCGATTTTTTTATGGATGCACGGCCACACTAGAAGATGATTCCATGAAATAAAATACAGGGTCCATGGGATTAATCTCAAGATTTGATTTTTTGAAATTTAACATTGCGTCTTATGGGAATTTTTTTAAAGTTTTCCCAATTTAAAAAAAAATCAACTTGAAATTTTTTGCTCAAAATTTTACAATTTACATTTGAAATACTCCTGATCAAAACAACAAGATAAAATTTGGGTGTTCATGGGCATAAAAATTAATCATATCCTAATAACATTACTCTTATGTAAAAATTTTGGTCTCTAGAGCCTCCTTAATTTAATTAAGGATGACTATGATTTTTTTCTCACATTGAATTAAAATTGAATTAGGTTCGGACTTGTGTTGTAGGGCAAGAGAAGTATATAGAGAACTGCATTTTTAATTAAATCTGTTAATTTAGTAAATTGGGTTGGCTTATACAAATTCTCTTCAAAATTTCGACTCTTTTTGTAATGAATTCCTGTCAATTCCAGAAATTCGCTTATGTATTAATATATACATTCAAAATCAAATACACCTCATTTACATAATAAACTGATTTGCATAGCTTTCTATAATATTGACTGAGGTAATCTTATAAATTTTCGGTATAATTTGAAAAAATTGCACCGACAAAAACTATATTATGTGGAATTAAACAGCTCTTCTTTTTAAATGGAATTTGTCAAAAATTTTATAGCAGAGAAATATTAAAAAAAAAGATTCCATAAATCTGTTTTAAAAAAATTTGAAAAATGATCCAAATTTTTGAAAAAAAAACAAAACAATTTAAATAGATAACTTTTAACTATTCCAATTCATAATAATGTATTCCAGTCATGAAAAGCTCTACTATTATGTTTCGTTATATTCTTTTTCTTCTTCCAATAAGGGTTTGTCATTCGGGTGACTGGAGATGAAAAATGTGCTGAAATTGCGTGTGCTTTTGGCGTGTCCTCAGGCTAGATGATCGTACCGAGGGTGGCATGAAGCTCAGCGTGTCGGCATTCCAGGCGTCATGCTCGGCTAGCGCTCAGAAGATCCTGCACCACCACGCGCCCTCATATGGGTCCACCTCGAGCACCGCGGCCGCCGTCCTCCAACCAGCCCCCATCCAGCACTCGACCCCGCCGCACCTCGCCAAGCGCCCCAACCCCACCGTCAAGGTCAGTGCGATTTTTTTTTACTTTTTTTTACACCTTCCGCAACAAGTTGGAAAGAGAGAGTCGTGCCGATCTCTCCGTCCTTGAGACGGAAGCTTTTATAATATTCGATTCACGACCGCCGAAATGTCACGATCCGTCTTATTTCTGACTCGAGAGTAAGCGAGTCACCTTGAGAGGAAGCACGAAAGGCTGAGAGCCGAGCTTAAACATTTGGCTTTCGGAGGCAAGAATAGGGCAAACGTTCACAAAATCGACCTCCTGGGGCAAAAGCAAATAATAAACAACTTTGGCTATTTGGAGCGTCGTAGGAAATGGTGTTTGTACAAAAAGGGCGAATGTTTGGATTTATTTTTTGCAAGGATCTAAAACAATGACGTCCAATATTGATTTCTCGGAAAAATGTTTGATTGGATTTCACTGTCTTAAAATTTAAAATTAAAACGTGTTTGAGAAGGAAACTGATTCTTATTATAATCGCAATTTACAATTTACAGTAAAATAAGGGTTTTATCACCTTTTTATCATCTTTTACCTTAATTGTAGATTTATTTATAATTATAAAACCATCAAAATCCTTTAGAAATGGATGCAATTCCAATTTCAATTAATTATTTTCTGATCCACATCATATTTAACAAATTTTTACATAAATGTAAAATTAAAAATTATTATAATTTTCTTATTTTTTAATATATTTTTTTCACTATACATTAATATAAAAATAAATTATTAAAAGTAACAAAAAAACCATCAAATATTAAAATTGTATCATTATATTTTATCAATTAACACTACAAATTAAATTATTTTAAATTTGATTTTGGTTTTTTAATATTTAAAAATTGTAATGCATACTTATTTCTCAAAAATATTGTTCTACACCAGTCATTAAAGAGAGTTTTTTTTTTGCATATTTGACCAGTACAACTGGTCAATAATTCTACTTTCAATGCTTTAGTGTCAAGAAGGAGCTTTGCAATGCAAGAATTTTTTATTGAAATGTAAACTTTTCAAGCCAGTTACATTATTTTTAGTTAATTTAGTTAAAATAATTTTTAATTGAAATACAATCCATAGATCAAGCTTAAACCACTAAGTTGAAGCTTTTTTTTAGTTTATAAAAATACGTTGAGAATCCTAAAAATATATGTTATATTCTCGACATACAACTTGAACTTTCACAACAACAAAGCGCAATGATAGGAAATTTTCATGTTGGAAAAAACTTAAAAAGAAGGGTTCTGTTTTAAAACGAGTGACTTTGCATAGATTGTTTTTGCCACTCATAAAAATGATACAGAATTAAAAATAATTATCAGCTGTTTTTATATATATAAAATCGCAATGAAATCACAAGAAATATAAATTTTGCTTTTTCCTCATCCTAAAATAAAAAATGCAATTTCCAGAGATTTTCCACCCCAGTGATTCGGGAGATGCAAATTTCCGCGCTCGCACTCCATTCGTCTTCAGTCAATAAAACACGCCGAGGCATTATTGCGAAATTTCGTTGTTATTTCCGTGCGAGCGATCGCGAGAGAGTCGTCGGGCGGATTCCGATTTTTTGTTCTTCCTGCATAAAACTCCTTCAAGGCAGAATCTCCACTTTTTCTTTGGCCCCAAGTTTGCGGCAACTAGCAGGTTTTCGCCTGACGGAGCATTTTTAAGACAAGGGCCCGTCTCGTGTTTTATATACCGCGCCGCCCACTTTCCTGCTTCCTCTTCGTCAAGGTGAACACACACATGTATATAAACCAAAGGAAAAAAGTTTGTCGCTGTTTGTGTGTTTGCCCGCGATTAGCCGGCGATATTATTCGATCCCTCGCCTGCGGAAGGAGAAAAACTCATTTGAAAGTATATAGACGGGGCCAAAGTTAACTGCATTATTTCCACCGGGAGCGGCCGGACGCGAATGGCAAAGTAGGAAAAAGAGTTGCTAACCGACCGCTCGACCGGACAAAACTTGCTGAATGGCGCTGATTGATTGCTTCGGGTAATTGGATTGCGCCACCAGCTGACCTCTGGGGTTGTTTTAAAAACTGCCAGAGATTGTGTTCAATATGCGTGCTCTTTTGTCCGCTAATTAAACTCATTCATCCCTCAGTTGTTATAAGCTGCAAAAATTGCATATATTTTCGATCGTAAAAGTCTGATTGAGTGAATAATGAACGTTGTCGATTGAATTTTGCAAAACCTAGATAGGATTGACTTGAACAAAACGTGGCCATGTTAGAAAGTACTGATGTATTACTTAGAATTATAATTCTTTGGTCCTAAAGAAGAAAATTAAAATGTGTAGTTTGTAAATTTTTATTCTATTTCTTTTAAACATTGTTTTTAATATTATATTATTAAATTATATAAGTTTATAAATCGTTTATTATTTTTTATTTTTTTGCAATAAGTGTTATTTGTTTTCATACACATATTTTAATGTTTACAAACGTTAAATTTTTGTATACAAATTACATAATATGAACCTTTTTATGACATAATTATAAAATCGATTGTAAATATTTTGAATAAATTGTACACTTGCCAAATGCATTATAAATAATTAAAATCTTGAAATATGTGATGATTCAGAATTGGTTTTTATGCTTCATTTATAGATTTCAGAAGAGGAAATTAAGTTTAATGTTGATTTAATTGAACTAGTCAATTCTTGAACCGCGAAAATTATGATAATTTTTTAGATTTAAGAATTGAAGGACTGAAAATTAGAAATTGGTATTCATGGTTCAGTTAATATTATTATAGAATTATAGGTTACAACTATTAATAAAAGTTTTTGCGAATCAGAAAATAGATGTAATTTAATATGCTTAATTAAAATATTCAATTTAATCCCGTTAGAGAATTAAATAAAGTTTATTTTTCTTTTTTTTTTAAGATTAAAACGCATTATCCTGGAGATATTGAAATTTTTCAGATAATGAAGTCATTGAAATTTTAAACATTACATATTTCAAATCGTAAACGTTAAAAATAAATGAATAAAAAAAAAATTCTTTATTCTCGAAGCGGACTTTTCGAACTCGGGTGTTATTCAAAAGGGCTCTTTGTAAGTAGCATTATATTTTGACCGTCTTGTAGTGCCGTGATGAGATCAGTGTCTCGTCGCGGACCGAATCTGCTTAGCGGTGTTTCCTCGAGGGCTCTTGCTTTGATACTCTGCATCACGGCCTGGGAATTCTGCAAACTCTCCCTTGCAAAATTCGTCCGTCCCGTCGACGAGACGGAAAGACAAAGTCTTTTGCTTGCTTCCGTGCTAGCTGCTGACGCGGATGACATTGAGAGTCGAACGGCAAACACGGGCAAAAAGCAATCATTCTCTTGTCGCTTCGATCGCGGCTTGTTCAAATGATGTGTACGCGCGGAATCGCTGCTTTTAGCAAATTTCGCAGCCAAGACAAACAGTGAGAGACGACGTCGATCGAGCGTAAATTATCTCTGCTCGGAAAATTGTGTGTGATTCGCCCCCGCTGTAAATTAAATTTCGATCAATCTTGCGCTCGTCAACCCTGTGCGCTGCTAATAGTCTAATGCGTGCAAATATTGCCCCGTCATGCAAAACAAACTCGACGCTGATTGACGGCGCCGTTGCATGTTGAAAGAAACGACAGACAGTTTCTTTTTTCGTCATGAAGTGAGGAAAGGAAATTTCCAGTGGTGTGGATTAAATTTCAAACAATAATGTTAAAAGTGATGAAAGTAAATTACGTTTCTTGTCAGTGGAATAAAGACATATTATTTTTATTAATTCTAGTCCAGCGAGTAAAGATTGCAGACAAATGAGGTTTGTAAGGTTTTATATGTTATTTACCAGGATTGATGCCCACGTTTCTAACTTTTTTCATGTGAGAGAAAGATACTGAGAAGCCTTTAGAAAATATTTATATTTTCTAAAGGCTGTTAAATTTAATATTAAATTTAAAAGATATTTCAGAAATGCTTTTATTTCATTAAATAAATATAAAAAATCCTTTTATTATAATCATTTGTTTCAATTTTGAATTATCTATAACTGATCAAAATTAAAATTTAGCATCAATTCTTGATTAAAATAAGATTTTTTCACAAGGAAATCTTTTCTATAATTCGTTAATCTCAATCCGCATTATATTTTTATGTCGTTGCAAAAAATATCTAGGAAACGGAAAATATATTTAGAATAAACTCTTTTTTTATCGTACGTAAAGAGTTTTTAAAGTGAACTAAAGATTATATTATAATTAATAATTATTATGGTTTTATCGTGAACTCATTGAAGCACAATTTCGAAACTTTTTTTTAGCTTGAAAATTTCATATCTACTCAAAACAAGATTATTAATAGCCTTTTATTAATACTTAATTTTGAAATGTTGGCACAGAGTTCCAAGTTTTTAGTTTTAATTTTTTTAAACCGTGCAAGAAATATAGGAAAATCATGGGGCTGTTAAAAATAAAATTTATTTTTTCCAGTGATGATGCTTTTCAGCATTTGTTAAAATTTAATTGATCTAATTTTTCAGCACAATAAAGCTTTTCTTCACTTTCACATTAATTTAGCTATAATAAGTTTTTAATTATTATAAAAGCTCCAGGTTAAGCTCCGTTAATGAATTCAAAATCCTACAAACTATTGATTCTAAATTTCAATTATTATTAAAAATTCATCCGTAAATTGAGCGCTGTTTTTATGGAAACAAATTTTCCAGCCGAGTAAATGCCATTGATGAACTGTTTTTTTTTTTTTAATCACGTCAAACAAAGTCATCAAAAGCTGTGAGAGGAAATCGAAAGGATTAGTTGCTCGGAAAACTCGCAACCCAACTAATTTGTTTGACTCCTGTAATCAATACGCTAAAAGCACACATTTTATTTGCAAAGGGTCGCTTTTCAATTAGTTGGAAATACTGCGTATTACACGAAAGCCGACCCAACGTGTTTATTCGATAATCAAAGGGCGAGGAAACGCTTTTTGTTATTTGAAATCGATTTTCACTTGGATTTTATCGCCTCGACTGCCTCTTTTCTGCTGCAAAATTTATTTCCTACGAGTACTTTTTATTCTCTGCCCAGGGTGGAGCAGCTGCTCGCCAGATACAATCGCGAATAAAATTACAATGCCAAGAAATTGCATTTTCCTTCCTTAATCAAGTGCTGAGCTGTGATTGCGACGGCGCCACCCGTTGTGGCATTTTTCCACTCCGCCGACTTGAAATGAAGGAACGATTTTATGATCGAACGACCCCGGGATCGGAAATCGTTTTAGCTGCGGCGATTAATTAATCCACTCGGAGGCGGATTGATTGAATGATTAATGGACCCGAAATTATCCTCTATCAATCACGCTCTGGTCAGAATTTCGAGCGACATGTATCAAATTTCACAATGGCAGACAAATTTGGCACTCGGCCCGAATCGATTCGACGCAGCCACAAGTTGATTTTGGAGGAAAATCAAAAGGAAATGGAATGATAAAAGACAATTTCCTGCCGTCCCGCCGCCAAGGTGTGTCATCTCGCGTCGTTTTTCCACCGCTTTTCCGCACCTAGTCCGCACCGGCGACTGCAGATGGCGGACGAGCGCGGATTTGCTTGTCGAGGGATGATCGATTGAATTGTCAACCGTCACGTGCGTGTTTCACCTTGCGAAAGTGATTGCTTAATTTGCATTTTTGCACAGTCACCGCTCTTGATGCCGAGAGAGTAAAAGGGTCGACGAGTGGGCCGATGAGAGCATCCTTCCGGGCGGCCATTCTTGGCACCACGCTCGATTTTTGTGCGATCGCGCGCCCAAAATTTAGCAAACCTTTGATCTGCCCAAATGAGTCAAAGAGAATGACATTTTTTTTTTACTTATCAAAAATAAATTTATTAATTCATGAAAAAAGCGGCACTCAAAGGACTAAAATTTTCCTCGTTGAGAAAGTTACTTTTAGAAGTTGAAAAAAATATTAATAAATACAACTTTCTCAACGAGGAAAATCCCGTTACATAATTTTTTTATATTTGTTCGCGTCAGCAAATTTACAGGGTGACATTATAAATGTTGCAGTTTGAAAAAATTAAGCGCTTTTATGCCTTACATTCAATTGCAACTAATTACCTCTCATATTTTTCTTTCACACTCCGCTCATACAGAGGTTAAAAGGGTTAGAAACTTTGCGATATTCATGAGTTTGTAAATCTGAAATAAAAATTTATGTATGGAAAAAAAATCATTAATTGACTGAAAGCTCATTTTTCATTGGATGTAACTTTGAACCAATTTTACTTCCATTTTTAAAAAAATGAGGGACGAAGTTAATCATGTTTATAACAAAATGTTTTGATTATTATGAATTATGATTGAGTTCTGATTATTTCCTTTTGATACTATTTCTTTGCATCGGAGAGAAATGTAATTTCCTGTTCGCTTTTATGCAATTCTGCCCCATCAGCCCCGTCTCTGTATTTTTTCTGCAATAATAATGCCGCTTTGTATGCACAAGAAGCCTCATAATAACACATCTCTTCCTCCTCCAACTTTCTAACGTCGAACGAAAGCACGGAGCGCATGCTGTGCTCTCTCCGCCAATATTTATAATGTCGCTCGTCGTCTCTACTGGAGACTTCCACTCGAGTGCAGTTTATGAGTTTTGCATATCACGTGGTCTTGTTCGCCGGCAATATTACTTGGGTATGCCACCCGTCGGCAGGATCATGCAAATTCCGTGCCGTTGCGACTTCCGCTGCAAATTGAGACCTCTAGTTCCACTCTTTAGTTTCACGACTGTGAAACAAGCTCTGCTGCAAATACCCTTTGAAGAGCCTTTGGGATTGTTGAGTTTATTTAACACCTTGCATGCACATAGAGGTTCACAAAATAGGCCCCGGTGGAAAAGTATAAACTCTATTCCTTCGGATCGGATCTTTTGCAATGAAAGAACTGAGCTTATTTTAGTGTAAAAAAATTTTCAAAAGTTTTTAACATTTTTTAAAATAAAACAGGTTTTATTTAAATATATTATGTAAATTTTAAATTTATTATTTCTTAATTTATTTCAATTTTTTTCGTTTTATTTTATATTATTTTAATTTATTTGTTAAAAAAATTTAAAATTATTAATAATTATTTTTAAACACTTAAACAACGGTCAATGTCCAATGACAAATAAATTTATAAAATTTATATATCTCAGGTTTAAACGTTATTTTTTTCAAATGAAATTCATATTGACTTCATCAACAGTTCTCATCAATGTAAACACACCAATTTTATCATTAACTACTATTTTCTTTCTTTTTAATATTCCTTTATGATTCAACAATTTCATAATGACAAAATTTTGGCTCAAAATTGCAAGGGAAAAATAATGATGAAGCAGAATGAACAGCATCTCTGAATTAATCAACTTGTTAATTGATGCGCATCCTTTCGTGAAACTCGTGTATTTAACCAAAGCATGCAGTTGCCCTCGCGTCGCTCGACCTTGCCCTCTTGAGCACGAATAACTTTTACAACCTGCGAGCCTCTCGCGATGTAATAAAATAAAGTGGCGAGCAAAAAGCGCGCGCGGCCTGAATTCTTTACGCCCTTATGGTAATGGATGCTGAGCACGTTGGCCTACCCGCGCCCTCTCTTTCAAAATCGCTTTACCGAGTTGATCAACTTTTTTTTTCATTCGGTGCAAAACTTCCCTCGGCCCGCTGAGCAACAGCTGCATAGAGGTGAAATTCTGAATTATATGAATATATTGATTGGTTTCCGCGAACTTGTGTCGCCTGATCGCGAGCTAAGCAAAAAAATGAGTGGTGCTCGGAAGAAGTCAAGGGGAACCCACGCGAATCTCCCGAATTTATTTTACAACTCCCTCGCTCTCGCGTCGGCGAACTTGGTGAATAGTTTTTCGGGGAAGCGAGTGAGAGGCTCTCTGCGTTTGTTAAGAAGTTGGGCGGAATCTCAAGAGCGACCGAGAGAGGAGGCGTTGTTTGTCTGCGTCTCAAATACAACGGGTCGTAGAAGTTGCTATTTGTTGCTGGATAGCGAATAAAATTGCTTTCTGAGGAAAACAATTTCGTCGCGTAGTCAAATCGATGACGTTTGTTTCATTGATTTTTAGGTACTTGTGGTGTGAAAGGCAACTTTTTAGAAAAAAAAGCTCTTTCAATTAACGTTTTGATTGATTTGTTAATTATTTATCTGCTGTATTTAATTTTAATTTTAAATTTTCCATCAAAAGTAATTCTTGTAATTTATAGAAAAAAAATATTGTAAGAAAAGGAACTAATTTATTTGAAATGAAAAGACAGAGCACACACAGTCACTTCATTAGAAGTGAAGTGTCTAATGAAAACTAGTCGCCATGCAAATGCAGCTCTGTATTTTTTTCCCCATTCACAAGCGCCACTCAGCTTCGCGCCATTCCAGAGAAATTAAACCTTCGTCGCTTAATTCAAACGAATGAGCTTCATTGTGATGCAACGCGTTTCTCAGCGGCGTCGTCCCGGTTGCATACCCACAGCTTGTACGAGGCGACGAAACTCTCTGTTGCGTCTAGAACAATTAAAAGTCAATTCCAATTACGAGTCCGGCGACTACTGCAAGGAAACCGCACTCTTGTCCCTGCTGTGCAGTAAGTTGTTGCTGTTTCTCTTGATACCGAGGTCTGTTTTCACACTCGAGGGCGCAGACATAATGAGACACAGGGCTTTTGATCCGTCCGGTAACTGATTCGAGTATGTGGAGCGAAAGGAAAATGGACGAACGAGCACAGGCCGCTGCCCCGAGGGCAGTTCAATACGACCGACGCAGACAAGTTCCGAACACAATTCCTGTGCAGATGTACAATTTACTTCAATTGCTAGTTTGCCTGTCTGAATATTGAACAAAAATATATTTAAAATGATATTTAATATGTTTTCTTTTCATAAAGATTTGACTCACAATCAGTACCAAATTCAAAAATTAAATTAAGTAATTAATAATTTAATAAAATATGAAACGCGTAACATAATATGGATTTTTAGGGCTGAAATTTCTTGCACTTAAAATTAAAAAAAAGTAATAGTAATAATAATGCTGTTTTGAAAGAAAAAAATTGTTATAAAAAATTCTCAACAAACTTAAATTTTTACAAGTACATTATGCAACGAATAGACAAAGATAAAATTAATTACAAGAATATATTTTATGACAAATACTCATTTAGCATAAATAATTTTACAATCAATCTAAATTAATAGCGATTTTAAAATTTCTGAATACAGACCATAATGAACCATTGTCTGATGAAATTCCTGCAATTTTTCATATTTTATTTTCTAAGTGGAAAACTTTTGCAATTTTCAATGTTATTTAATGATAATGAAAAATTATAAGAAGTCTTTCAACACTGAAAAGCACTCTTTTATAATCTTTTAAGTCTTTTACAATACAAACTTCACGTTGCTGGTTGGCAGTAAGAAAGGGACGATTTGTTCAAAATCAGTTGCACACCTTCTTGCGAAACGGAAAAGTTTTGCTTTGTTATCATGTTGGCAACTCTTTCTTTCGCAATTTGAATATCGCATTAGCCAAACAAAAAGCAGCTGTTTGCCTTCCCATTGTGCGCGCCGACAAGCAGAGTCAATAAACCTGCTCTGAGCGAATTAAATTTTAATACGAAACGTCGCTTTTTGCGAGAACCTGAGAGTTCAAAGTAGCAGGGTTGACGAATGAAATTATTATTATTGCGAGACGTGCGGGAAAAACTGACAAAGGACGCGGCCGGGATGGAGATTTTTTAATCTCTTAGCCGTCGCGAGTCGAACGAACATCTGCTCGCATACTTGACTGAAGTTAGCGATAGCGATAGCGTTAGCAGCGACGGAAAAAAGCAGGGTGCCAACCTAAGAAATTTGGAGGTTGATTCAAACACAATATTAATATTTTAGGTCAAAACCCACCCTCTCAGTAACAAGTTATGTGGCTTAAAATGTTCCTCTTTGACCCTGTTATCAGTTTCCAATGTAAAAAACCTTTGCATCCCCATACCGGAATTAAATTAAAAAATAAAAGATTTTCACCCTGCACTTTATCCGTGAAAAATAAAAGTTTTCTAAATTCAACTAAAACCCACCCTCTCACGGGGTTCATATTCACCATACTGACGCAAAAAATTACGAGAAACAAGATTTCGAGCTAAAAAACTTTTGCATGTCACCCCTTCATCCCCTATTTTCGAATTTTAAAATTTGAGGGGTGGTTTCGGTCAAAACCCACCCTCTCAGTAACAAGGTATAGTGCTAAAAATGTTGCTCTTTGACCCTGTTATCAGTTTCCAATGTAAAAAACCTTTGCATCCCCATACCGGAATTAAATTAAAAAATAAAAGATTTTCACCCTGCACTTTATCCGTGAAAAATAAAAGTTTTCTAAATTCAACTAAAACCCAACCTCTCACGGGGTTCATATTCACCGTACTGACGTAAAAAATTACGAGAAGCCTGATTTCGAGCTAAAAAACTTTTGCATGTCACCCCTTCATCCCCTATTTTCGAATTTTAAAATTTGAGGGGTGGTTTCGGTCAAAACCCACCCTCTCAGTAACAAGTTATAGTGCTTAAAATGTTCCTCATTGACCCTGTTATCAGTTTCCAATGTAAAAAACCTTTGCATCCCCATACCGGAATTAAATTAAAAAATAAAAGATTTTCACCCTGCACTTTATCCGTGAAAAATAAAAGTTTTCTAAATTCAACTAAAACCCACCCTCTCACGGGGTTCATATTCACCATACTGACGTAAAAAATTACGAGAAGCCTGATTTCGAGCTAAAAAACTTTTGCATGTCACCCCTTCATCCCCTATTTTCGAATTTTAAAATTTGAGGGGTGGTTTCGGTCAAAACCCACCCTCTCAGTAACAAGGTATAGTGCTAAAAATGTTGCTCTTTGACCCTGTTATCAGTTTCCAATGTAAAAAACCTTTGCATCCCCATACCGGAATTAAATTAAAAAATAAAAGATTTTCACCCTGCACTTTATCCGTGAAAAATAAAAGTTTTCTAAATTCAACTAAAACCCACCCTCTCACGGGGTTCATATTCACCATACTGACGCAAAAAATTACGAGAAACAAGATTTCGAGCTAAAAAACTTTTGCATGTCACCCCTTCATCCCCTATTTTCGAATTTTAAAATTTGAGGGGTGGTTTCGGTCAAAACCCACCCTCTCAGTAACAAGGTATAGTGCTAAAAATGTTGCTCTTTGACCCTGTTATCAGTTTCCAATGTAAAAAACCTTTGCATCCCCATACCGGAATTAAATTAAAAAATAAAAGATTTTCACCCTGCACTTTATCCGTGAAAAATAAAAGTTTTCTAAATTCAACTAAAACCCAACCTCTCACGGGGTTCATATTCACCATACTGACGTAAAAAATTACGAGAAGCCTGATTTCGAGCTAAAAAACTTTTGCATGTCACCCCTTCATCCCCTATTTTCGAATTTTAAAATTTGAGGGGTGGTTTCGGTCAAAACCCACCCTCTCAGTAACAAGTTATAGTGCTTAAAATGTTCCTCTTTGACCCTGTTATCAGTTTCCAATGTAAAAAACCTTTGCATCCCCATACCGGAATTAAATTAAAAAATAAAAGATTTTCACCCTGCACTGTATCCGTGAAAAATAAAAGTTTTCTAAATTCAACTAAAACCCACCCTCTCACGGGGTTCATATTCACCATACTGACGTAAAAAATTACGAGAAACAAGATTTCGAGCTAAAAAACTTTTGCATGTCACCCCTTCATCCCCTATTTTCGATTTTTAAAATTTGAGGGGTGGTTTCGGTCAAAACCCACCCTCTCAGTAACAAGTTATGTGGCTTAAAATGTTCCTCTTTGACCCTGTTATCAGTTTCCAATGTAAAAAACCTTTGCATCCCCATACCGGAATTAAATTAAAAAATAAAAGATTTTCACCCTGCACTTTATCCGTGAAAAATAAAAGTTTTCTAAATTCAACTAAAACCCACCCTCTCACGGGGTTCATATTCACCATACTGACGTAAAAAATTACGAGAAGCCTGATTTCGAGCTAAAAAACTTTTGCATGTCACCCCTTCATCCCCTATTTTCGAATTTTAAAATTTGAGGGGTGGTTTCGGTCAAAACCCACCCTCTCAGTAACAAGTTATGTGGCTTAAAATGTTCCTCTTTGACCCTGTTATCAGTTTCCAATGTAAAAAACCTTTGCATCCCCATACCGGAATTAAATTAAAAAATAAAAGATTTTCACCCTGCACTTTATCCGTGAAAAATAAAAGTTTTCTAAATTCAACTAAAACCCACCCTCTCACGGGGTTCATATTCACCATACTGACGTAAAAAATTACGAGAAACAAGATTTCGAGCTAAAAAACTTTTGCATGTCACCCCTTCATCCCCTATTTTCGAATTTTAAAATTTGAGGGGTGGTTTCGGTCAAAACCCACCCTCTCAGTAACAAGGTATAGTGCTAAAAATGTTGCTCTTTGACCCTGTTATCAGTTTCCAATGTAAAAAACCTTTGCATCCCCATACCGGAATTAAATTAAAAAATAAAAGATTTTCACCCTGCACTTTATCCGTGAAAAATAAAAGTTTTCTAAATTCAACTAAAACCCAACCTCTCACGGGGTTCATATTCACCATACTGACGTAAAAAATTACGAGAAGCCTGATTTCGAGCTAAAAAACTTTTGCATGTCACCCCTTCATCCCCTATTTTCGAATTTTAAAATTTGAGGGGTGGTTTCGGTCAAAACCCACCCTCTCAGTAACAAGTTATAGTGCTTAAAATGTTCCTCTTTGACCCTGTTATCAGTTTCCAATGTAAAAAACCTTTGCATCCCCATACCGGAATTAAATTAAAAAATAAAAGATTTTCACCCTGCACTGTATCCGTGAAAAATAAAAGTTTTCTAAATTCAACTAAAACCCACCCTCTCACGGGGTTCATATTCACCATACTGACGTAAAAAATTACGAGAAACAAGATTTCGAGCTAAAAAACTTTTGCATGTCACCCCTTCATCCCCTATTTTCGATTTTTAAAATTTGAGGGGTGGTTTCGGTCAAAACCCACCCTCTCAGTAACAAGTTATGTGGCTTAAAATGTTCCTCTTTGACCCTGTTATCAGTTTCCAATGTAAAAAACCTTTGCATCCCCATACCGGAATTAAATTAAAAAATAAAAGATTTTCACCCTGCACTTTATCCGTGAAAAATAAAAGTTTTCTAAATTCAACTAAAACCCACCCTCTCACGGGGTTCATATTCACCATACTGACGTAAAAAATTACGAGAAGCCTGATTTCGAGCTAAAAAACTTTTGCATGTCACCCCTTCATCCCCTATTTTCGAATTTTAAAATTTGAGGGGTGGTTTCGGTCAAAACCCACCCTCTCAGTAACAAGTTATAGTGCTTAAAATGTTCCTCTTTGACCCTGTTATCAGTTTCCAATGTAAAAAACCTTTGCATCCCCATACCGGAATTAAATTAAAAAATAAAAGATTTTCACCCTGCACTGTATCCGTGAAAAATAAAAGTTTTCTAAATTCAACTAAAACCCACCCTCTCACGGGGTTCATATTCACCATACTGACGTAAAAAATTACGAGAAACAAGATTTCGAGCTAAAAAACTTTTGCATGTCACCCCTTCATCCCCTATTTTCGATTTTTAAAATTTGAGGGGTGGTTTCGGTCAAAACCCACCCTCTCAGTAACAAGTTATGTGGCTTAAAATGTTCCTCTTTGACCCTGTTATCAGTTTCCAATGTAAAAAACCTTTGCATCCCCATACCGGAATTAAATTAAAAAATAAAAGATTTTCACCCTGCACTTTATCCGTGAAAAATAAAAGTTTTCTAAATTCAACTAAAACCCACCCTCTCACGGGGTTCATATTCACCATACTGACGTAAAAAATTACGAGAAACAAGATTTCGAGCTAAAAAACTTTTGCATGTCACCCCTTCATCCCCTATTTTCGAATTTTAAAATTTGAGGGGTGGTTTCGGTCAAAACCCACCCTCTCAGTAACAAGTTATAATGCTTAAAATGTTCCTCTTTGACCCTGTTATCAGTTTCCAATGTAAAAAACCTTTGCATCCCCATACCGGAATTAAATTAAAAAATAAAAGATTTTCACCCTGCACTTTATCCGTGAAAAATAAAAGTTTTCTAAATTCAACTAAAACCCACCCTCTCACGGGGTTCATATTCACCATACTGACGTAAAAAATTACGAGAAACAAGATTTCGAGCTAAAAAACTTTTGCATGTCACCCCTTCATCCCCTATTTTCGATTTTTAAAATTTGAGGGGTGGTTTCGGTCAAAACCCACCCTCTCAGTAACAAGTTATAGTGCTAAAAATGTTTCTCTTTGACCCTGTTATCAGTTACCAATGTAAAAAACCTTTGCATCCCCATACCGGAATTAAATTAAAAAATAAAAGATTTTCACCCTGCACTTTATCCGTGAAAAATAAAAGTTTTCTAAATTCAACTAAAACCCACCCTCTCACGGGGTTCATATTCACCATACTGACGTAAAAAATTACGAGAAACAAGATTTCGAGCTAAAAAACTTTTGCATGCCAACCCTTCATTCCCTTATTTCAACGTTTAAATTGTGAGGGCTGTTTTAATGCAAGTAAATCCCACCCTTTCATTGGGTTCAAATTTTCCAGTCTGACGTCAAAAAAGACAAGAAAGAATAATGTTAACTTAAACATGAGTCAATCCAAACCTTTTATTTGGTAAATAAGAGTCCCCATTTTTTATGGGTAATTCATCTAATACAAGAGACTTTATAGCATCCATGGAATTACTTGATAACTTTAACACATAGCAGTTTTAATATTAAATACAATCTACGTTTATAAGTATCATCCATGCACAATTAGCCAAATTAAAATTTTTTCATTTCGTGGTCATATTTCTTCAGCATTTATGTTGTTAGTCGCAACCCTGCCAAATATAATTTAGAGATTGGTCATATTAATCTAAAACCTTATCTCTATATTAAACTTGGGGGGTGGGGGTTGTTGGAGTTCCTGTGCCATGACTCTGCTGGGGGTTCTGAAAATGTAAGAATGTTAGAAATAATTTTATTATAGTAGTTGTTATGTATTTTTATAATACTTACAATTATATGTTATTGTGAAACTAAAATTGCCTGGTAGCGTTGCATTCCAAATTATAATTTTGAGCAACAATATTCTAAAGTAAAATTAATTTGTGAACTTCAATCGAAATAATCAAATTTTTATTTAATGATGAAGATTCTAATCATGGATATATTAATCTGATAAAAATTGAAATTGCAATAAAATATATTCATAAATATTTATTCATCGGGAATTACAAGGTACTATGAAGGCTGAACAGCTAGGTTTCGGACGTAATCAAAGGTGGAGGCGAATCCTGGTGGATGTCCCTTGACTATCTTCTTAAACGTTTTGCCCTTTCTTGTACGTTGCAGAGGTTGCTTTCCACTTAATGCCTCATCAGTTGGTCCACAAAATGTGTAGCCAACGTTAGGATGCAGATGCTTCTCGTTTGTTTCCTCGATAGTTGACCGTACATGTGGTCTTCCACTTGCCGTAATATCCAATTGGGTGGGATGCTTTCTGCGTTTATCACAGATGACTTCAACCCAACAGCAGACAAATACTCCGCAATCATTCGAGGTTTGCTTTTCTACATCATTTGCAAGGATAAAGGACCAGTCGTCTGTGGAAAGTGACTTCTTGTTTTTCTTTTTATAAGCATCATTCATCAATTTTCTCAGTTCCTGGTTGTAAGCAAGTCCCCCCTTGCTAGGGTGATCATGGTTTTGAAGAGAATCAATACAAACGATCATCTTCCTTTCCCAATCAACAATATAAAGGATCCAATGTTCAAAGTTCTCTTGTTCGTATCTGATGAATGCTGGAACAATCCAGAGAGGAAAGTCGGTGGCAGAAGTAGCGGTCAAAAGTTGTGAATATGACACATTTTCTGTTTTCGTGTTCCTGAGAATAGTGCTGTCCACATGGTAAAATTTATTTCGAGGTGCAGAATTCAATGTGCAATTGACAAAGGAACTAATCACGTCGTTTGAGAGGTAGTTACCATCTTTCAGGCAATCATAGGCTTGGTCATAAATGTAAGCGTCTGCCACTGCCTTTCCATCTTCAGTTTCTGGCCATTTCTCAATGTCAATCTTTGAGTTTGGCTTTGTAGTGAATGACATTGTAGCACTTGCCTGATTGATCACTGAAGGAACTGGAGCAACCGTAAGCAGATTTTTCAAATCAGCAGTAATCAAGTTAAATTCATGTCGAGCAATGCCTTGAGCAATGAAGTTCCGTGAGTTTTGGAATGTTTTTCGCGAGTGCATTTCTTCCATCAGCTCCTCATCTCCTGACACATTCTCTGACACTTGCAAGAGGTCAGCATCTGCAAATGATTTGTATTTGCCATTACCGACATGCAACAATGGCCCAACCACGGGGTTGGATAGCAGATCATTCTTGAAGAGTTCAACTACCGAACCCAGCGATTGGGATAATTTGGAACCTCCTTTGCGTGTCTGGACAATATTTGTGCTAAGATTTTTCAATTCTGCAGTAATCAAGTCAAATTCAAGTCGAGCAATGCTCTGAGCAAGAATGCTCCGTGAGTTTCGAAACTTGCTACGCGAGCGCATTTCTTCCATCAGTTCCTCATCACCTGACACATTCTCTGACATTCGCAGAAGATCATCATCTGATATTAATTTGTATTTACCACTACCGTAATGCTTAGTAGGTGGCACAACAATGGGGTTGGATAGTAGATCATTCTTGAACACTTCAACTACCGAAGCCAATGATTGGGAGACTTTGGAACCGCCTTTGCGTTTCTGGACAGTACTTGTGCCAAGGTTGTTCCTCGCTGACACTGGCAGTTGCCCTCCTTTTCTGACCCACGATTCTTCCGCCAATGTGACGTTAGTTCCACCTGAGGAATTTGAATTCTTTCTCTTCTTTGCTGGAGGGCCGTTGTTACTTAAGTCTTCGAAGTCGTCTGAATTGTCACTTTGATTGGATGCTGTAGCCTTGATTTTGTTAGGTACATAGAAAGACTTTTTTGCCGTCCTCTTCCTTCGCTTGTCGGCCCGAACAGTAATGAGATTTCCATCACCCTTTGTTTTTGTGGTCAGTTTGGTGTACGCCCTTCCAACTTTCATGTTTGTCTGCAGCAGAACAACATTTTTCGTTGTCCCCATGTGCCTTTCGACCAGTCCATTGCTATGCTTCATTGCTGCTTCATCTACAAATTTGTGCATAACAGCCGTGGTCATATATGTTAAGTGAGAGTTGTTTTCATGAAATTTTCTGAAAAGCTCAGGACAGAAGTAGGAATTTGGTTCATCTTCATCATCATCATTTTCTTCAATCTGATCCAACACAACACGAAGCATCTCTGTGCACTGCAGGTAGACTTTACTACTCTTCCGAAGTGATGAAGCGTCCATCAACTTGCCCTCATTCCACACATCTCTTTCAATCTCTTGCTTACTTTTCTTGATTGCTTCAAACAACTCGTCATCATCGTCATCAACAAAATCAACGCCTAGTCTTAGCTGCCTGACTCGAGCATATGAAGCTTGAAATAAAGCCGATTGTTTCTTGCTGTTGAACAAAATTGCCAGGTCTGTGAATGTGTTGAAAAAAACATCCAAATCATCAATTGTTATCAAAGTACACAGAGATTTCAAGCTGTTTCGCTTCAACTTTCCCAGCTGTTTTTTGTTCAAGGTATGTGCGTTAGCAAAATTAGCATTTGGAAAATACATTTTCCATCTCTTCACTGTGTGGCTAACACAAATCTTTAGGACTACAAAGTTGTGGAATTCCCAACAATCGGCTCCTACCAAAACTTTGTCACATGTTCGAAGGTACTCATAAAGTGATGTTCCACAAAATGCAGTCGTAACTGCGTGCATCATTGGAAGACTGCAATCAACAACCACAATTTCAGCAGTTGGCCATGCTTTTTGATGACTTTTGACACTAGCTTTCCAAGTGTTTAAGCAAGCTGCAATTTCGTCCCCTGTGTTTTTCTGTAGAATGAATTCCACCAAAGGGTAGACCTTCCCATCGTATTCAGTGACCAGAGCATAGTAGAATGGTTTCATTGGAGTCCGCGTGTTACCGGAGCGAACAAATTTGCATATATCTGGTAGTCGGACGACCCTTCCTGTACAATCAAGGTGAAGAACACGACACTCCTGCATGTAACTAGCTCGGTTAATGTGGATAGAAATTTGTTCCTCCGAATACCAAAGAACTTTAAAAGGTACTGCCCCAATCGCTCTAATGCACGGAGCCTTGTTTCTTTGCTCGAAGACATACCTTAAGATTATGTCTGTCAAGTCTTCCTTGTGCATATCACCTCTTGCCTCGTTTTCTGAGCTTATTTTATGCAAGACATTTAATGAAGGAATCATTTGAAGATTTCCCAGCTCAGCAGCTAGTTTGTTCATTGTAATTGATTTCTTTGCTCTCAGCATAGATGCTCTTAGTTCCCTCAATTCTCTGGCTGTCTCAGACCTTACTTTACCTCTAACTTGATTGGCTACCACCTTTCCGTGACTAAAGTCACCCTTTCTGTAAACATGCACCTCAGATTCCTCCTGAGGTGTGGTTGGTACAAAGACGTCAAATCTGAAGTTGTAGCAGGTCTGTTGCGAGCAGTAAGTGTATACCACTATTGCCTTCTTTCCCAGTTCCCTTTTTTGCTTAGAATCAATATACAAAGTACATTGAGTTTGTTTCATAAAAGGTTCCAGAAGTTTTTCTCGAATCCTGTTTGTGATCAATTTTCCACTTCTTGCTTTCCCCTCAAAAAGTGTAAGGAAATCATCGTTCGAAATTTTGAAAGTATTTGTAGGCAACTGTGGGTAACTGAAAGTACACTTGGCAGGAGCCTGCACAGTAATAATTTTGGAATCATCAGATCTGTCACTATTTACTTCTGAACAATCAGTAGTCAGAGTAGACAAACTTCCCTGAATTGATAAACTTCCAGCACGTGTTGATGGCTTGCTTGATGGAGTAAGACAGGATCTTGTTGGAGAAGGAGCTGTTAGAGTGTTGCTGTCTGGAGTTTCAGGCATATATGCAGGTGACACTGGTACACTTGTTACTGCTACTGGCGAAGCTCCCAATGATGCAGCAGGTGTAGGAGTACGAGCAACACTAGTGGTCTGAATGGTAGAACTTGATTTTGTTTGTGTAGTCCCGGACACAACAGGTACATCATCAGCATTCTTCGGAGAGACAGGAGCTTGTGGTGTTGAAGTTACTATTGGTGTAGGTTTTGCAGCAATTAGAGTGAAAGCAGCTTGTGGTGGTGCAGTAGTCGGTGGTGATTGTTGTGGTTTGGTAGTAACTTGAGATCCGGTGGCTGCCTTTGTAGGGTCTGGACCGGTTGGAGGCACAGCAGCTTGAGATGGCTCAGTAGTTGGTGGTGGTTGTGGTGGTTCAGTAGTAAATGTAGGCGCGGCGGCTGCCTTTGTAGGGTTTGGAGCACTTGTAGGCACAACAGCTTGTTGTGGTGAAATAGTCAGTGGTTGTTGTGGTGGAGTATTAACTTTAGGCGCAGCGGCTGCTTTTTTAGGGTCTGGAGCAATTGGAGGCACATTAGCTTGAGGTGGTGCAGTATTCGATGTTGGTTGTGGTGGTTTGGTAGTAAATTTAGACCCGGTGGCTGGCTTTGTAGGGTTTGGAGCACTTGTAGACACAACAGCTTGTTGTGGTGAAGTAGTCAGTGGTTGTTGTGGTGGAGTAGTAACTTTCGGCGCAGCGGCTGCTTTTTTAGGGTCTGGAGCAATTGGAGGCACATTAGCTTGAGGTGGTGCAGTATTCGATGTTGGTTGTGGTGGTTTGGTAGTAAATTTAGACCCGGTGGCTGGCTTTGTAGGGTTTGGAGCACTTGTAGACACAACAGCTTGTTGTGGTGAAGTAGTCAGTGGTTGTTGTGGTGGAGTAGTAACTTTCAGCGTGGCGGCTGCCTTTGTAGGGTTGATTGTAGGCACCACAGCTTTTGGTGGTGCAGTAACAATAGGCGGGGTGACTACCTTTTGAAGTTTCTGAGTATTTGGTGGTGAATCAACAAATTGAGCATCTGGTGACCCAACCCTAGGAGCTCTCGTAGCTTTCTGAGGGGAAGCAGCCTTTGGAGCAACAGCAGAGGTGGGCGATGCACCTGATTGAACAGGAGCTTGCTTTTTACCTGACAAGGCCTTTCCTGTTGGCAGTTGTTTTCCTGTTCTCCCACTGGAACGGGTCTCAATTTTCAAATTTGCACCCTTTTTGCTATCTTCACTAATGAATGATCTTTTCCGTTTTTTTGGTGGTTCAGGTATCCAACCCTCTGTAACCAGATCATCATATTCTTGTCTTAAAGTTCCCCGATGCCAAGCGTCAAAAAGCTTTCTCTTTTCTGCATTGTAGGAGCCACCCTTTTTGTTTGTTTCTTTTGCTAGCTGATTAAATGAGTCCAATGATCCTAGTTTTTCAATATCAATATTCTTGGCAATGATCAACTTTGCTACTCTTCTCCCTTTCTCAAAATTCTTCATTTTCCTTCCTGTATCAGGAGATCTGAAATTTTACACGACAGTTAAAAGATTCTGAGGAATAAACTTAATAACAAACTACTATTATTTTCATGAACCTGTCAGATTTTTAATACCAATGAACACGAAGAAACATAAAAAAAAAATATGTAAATATTCTTACCAAATTTGTCTCCCAAGTCAATATCCAGATGGAAGCTTCTCTATCTTGGGTGAAATATTTGCTGGAAGGTTGAAAAAGAAATATAAACAATTTTTCGGGGATATACAAGCATGATGTGGACGATCCAAAGCCAAACCTTGGCCAGGTAACTTTACGCAGCGTGAAATGATCAGCTAAATAAAATTGTCGTTTAAATTGCGTAACCAAAACCAATCCTAATTTAGCACGCTTTTGGATTGACCCCAATAATTGAAAGCGAAAATACCCAAAATAAAGAACCTAAATATGTTTTTGGAGTGCCATGAAAGATTGAAGCACTGTGTTATTGTGCAAGTATGCAGATGTTTCATATTTTGTTATCCAGGTGAACTTTTGGCAAGGTCAAGTACTTGAGTTTTCACTTTTTTAGAGGATCTCAAAATTATATTGTAAAGCAAGTCTAATACATTCTTAGAAATTTCACTTACTCTCAGAATTTAGGTAAAACTTCACGAGGTTTTTAACATTGACCTGGACCTCTGACATACGATTTTACGTTTCACAGCTTGGTTGTAGTGGGCAAGGAGACAATTTCAAACCACCCACCACCCATAGGAAATTAAGGACCATGGGGAGCACCAACATTAAATATTTGCTAAATCAAATTCATAATGGACCCATAAATACCGGACATAACATGGGATATTGAGGTGAATCGTTTTAAGTTTAGGAGCCGCTCAACATGGTCTGTCACCCTACAAATTTTGGTAAATGATTTGATGACCCTACCAAAGTCCACCTAGATTCACAGAAATCTACGCAGTTAAAACAATAGAATTTATATAATTATATTATACAGTATTATATATTATATCACAGGTTGGTACGTACCAATATTGTGTACGATGCCTTTATTTTGATGTGAAAATGGTTATGTTCCTGAAGGTATCCTAAATGAAGAAAAAACATTTATATAAATACGAGAGCCTAATAAACACTGAAATTGTAAAATAGTAACGTAAAATATTACATTTTTTTAGGAAAATAAAGCAAAATTAAAAAACAAATGAGTTATAGAGGTTGCAAAGGATAGGTTCCCCGAACCCTATTTGGATCAACCAATTTGAATGATAATAGGAAATTGGTATTCACTTATTCCGTGATTTTGAGATCCCATATATGAAGCAGATTTTACAGTTTATCAACTCAAAACTATAATTTCTCTTATTAATAATTTTCAAAGTTTTAAAATATATTCAAAAAAAGATCAAAAATATCTAAGTAAGAAGGAAAGAGCGTCGTTACCTTAGCATACTCACTGATGTCGTCTAATATTTTGATTCTGGCGTCAGTGGTGTAGGTCTAACAATCAGTTTAAACATACGAAATTTCCTCAATATCATCACAGTTGGTTAATACAGAAATTGGAACGTATGGCTGCAATTAAATTTCAAATACTTTTAAGTCAGTGGAATACTGATAAATTATACCTTTATAAGAAATTTACCTCTCTGATAAGAATGTGAAATGATTAATATTTCTCGTCTTTAAATGTTTGGCAGCGTCTCATTCGTCAGCCTCAGATATGCTATAATAAAAATTATAATATTAATAATAATATAATATAAATGCTTGTTATCATTAAACGCTCAATACAATTATAATTATGTCTAAACCCTCGACATCAGTTCGGTCCTCTAAAATTGAGGAATAAATTATAATAGATAATTACCTCAAACTCTCCATTTTTATCACAAATTTTCCAAAACTTTCTGTTGCAACATTATGAACACTTATTTTCCAACTTTATATTATTCGTATTATTCAATTAATTTTCCAACACTTTAAGGAGATGACCTTGGATCATTTCTTATTCATACTGTCGAAAATAACAATGTTGATCAGAAATTATTTTTAATTCTAAGCATTTTATGTTTTTTTCTTCAATTTACTTTTGAAAAACGTGCTGAGCCGATCTGTCAGCCAGCCGCGAGCCGCCGCCGGACAAAATTCTCGAGCCGCCGCCGCCGAGCCATTTTGGCGGCGCAGCCGCTAAAGTGAGCCGCCGGTCAAAATTGAACGGCTCAGGGGTCTAGTTATGATATATTTTTACGTATCTCCCACAGAATCCGAGTTAACGCTGTTTGAAAAATAATTCCTATTGTGGAAGAGCGATTTTTCACTGATATTTAAAACCCAATTGAATTTATCTTGAAATAAATTTTCCACTCCATAAATCAAATATTTTGTTCTACACACTCAGGGAGGGGGGCATCTCAACAGCAATTCCGTTACAAAATGAAATTTGAATATTAGAGCAGCTCTTTGTGAACGG
This sequence comes from Neocloeon triangulifer, assembly GCF_031216515.1. Lineage (NCBI taxonomy): Eukaryota > Metazoa > Arthropoda > Insecta > Ephemeroptera > Baetidae > Neocloeon > Neocloeon triangulifer. Next base: position 774,493 of record NW_026775545.1, read on the forward strand.
GGCATAGTTTGTCCACGTTAACTGATCAAATTGAAATTCTAGTATGTTATAAACCATATCAAGAGGTTTCCAAAAATATATAGTTTTGCTCACATATCTCGAAATTTACGGGTTTTACGGGACGTTCAAATTTGGATTTTGAACAACTTTAAACGGCTGTATCTCGGCTTTCCGTGGTCGCACAAAGAAAATCAGGATGGTTTTGGAATTTCATTGTTGCACTCCACAACTTTTTTTTGAGACGCAAAATCGTAGGTTACAGGTCAAGGTCACTTCTGGTGACCTCGTGACCTAATTTTGAGAATTAGCCGGCCATTTTTTTGAAATTCTGAGATAGCCATTTTGGAGAACGGAAAATTCTACGTAACATGAGTTAATAAAAAAAATGGGTATATTCTTTGATTTTTTAATATTAAAATAGTTAAGTCCAAAAACGTGGTTTTCCGAGCTTATCTGATTATATAACAGTATTTTGAACCGCCATAACTTTCTTTCTGAGCGAGATAGCTCATAAGACCTAATGACAAAAAGTGTTTGTCTTGACACGACCTATCCAAGTAAGTATCAAACTTAGTGACCAGGTCACAAAAGCTCATTGACCCCGGTGACCTTTGACCTTGTAAAATTATTTCCATTAAGTATGGCACATGGTTCGAAAGACTACATCAAGGCAATTATTTTGGTACCCGGAATTTTTCTGTAGCTCAAACAGAAGCTGAATTATCAGTTTTTATTTATCTTCCCTAATAATTTATGCATTTTAATTAGCAAAAAATGTGATAATTCAGCTTCTGTTTGAGCTACAGAAAAATTCCGGGTACCAAAATAATTGCCTTGATGTATTCTTTCGAACCATGTGCCATACTTAATGGAAATAATTTTACAAGGTCAAAGGTCACCGGGGTCAATGAGCTTTTGTGACCTGGTCACTAAGTTTGATACTTACTTGGATAGGTCGTGTCAAGACAAACACTTTTTGTCATTAGGTCTTATGAGCTATCTCGCTCAGAAAGAAAGTTATGGCGGTTCAAAATACTGTTATAATCAGATAAGCTCGGAAAACCACGTTTTTGGACTTAACTATTTTAATATTAAAAAATCAAAGAATATACCCATTTTTTTTATTAACTCATGTTACGTAGAATTTTCCGTTCTCCAAAATGGCTATCTCAGAATTTGAAAAAAAGGGCCGGCTAATTCTCACGAATTCTCAACCACAAACCGATTAATTGTGTTTTTCATTTATTCAATGCACAATTTTCAACACAATTAATTTTAAAATTATAATTAATCGGCTTGTGGTTGAGGTACAGACCAAACATTGGTGACCAAAATTATCCTCTCAACGAGGATTTTCTAAGTACATATCACACATCCAGATCAGGTGACCTCAGGTCACCGACTTGGGTGACCTTTGACCTGAAGGTCACCAAATGCCATCAATATATACACCATTCGATTTGGCTTGACGTGGGCATTAACTTTTGTCATTATCACTTTTTACCTAAAATTATCAGGGACGACGTTAAAAGCGATCATAATGTTGACCCTGCCTGCGGAGGCACCAAAAACCACTTTTTTAATATTCTTTTTTATTTTTAAATTTAACAAAGAAAAAGTCACTCCAGTTTTGACATATTTTATGTAAAATTTCATGAGGAATCGAATGGCAATCTCAAAATTTTTTTAAAACGTGCGGCCAATTTTCAAATTTGAATTTGAAAATTTGAGGTCATGAAAAATGACCTTGAACTTTGACCTACAACTTTTTACTCAACAGCAAACTTTTAAAAATCGTCAAGACAAATTCAACCATACCCGGATTTTTGTTCTACGATCAATAGAACGCGAGAAAATTAGGTTTTTTAATTTTTTCAAAATGTCCCATAAAACCCGCAATTTTGGAAACTTTTTCAAAAAAATTTAGGGGTGTTTCTTTTAAGTCATGGTTGTTATGCTGTGAAAATCTCAATCGGCTAACTTCAAATTTGGGCATGGGGTGTGAGAACAGAAAGAATCGCACTTGTAAGAGATTTTATGGTTTTTTTTTTTATAAAAAATGTCATAATTTGGGGGATGATGGTCCATTTTGATATTTTTGCAGGCATGGGAAAAAATTTAGCTCGTGTAATTTTACACATAACATGTAAATTTCGGAGCATTTGAATTACATGTTTTCTCACAAATTGTGTCCGAAGTTAAAAAAAGCGTTCGAAAAAGCCGTAAATTTCTCATGAGCTGAAATGAAACATAGGTCAAATTTGTTGATTTTAATATATTTGAGAACCCTGATCCTAATTTGAACGTAAATGGTTGTTACTTCAGAATTTTGTAAATAATTGAAAAAATTATTTTTTCGGTTTTTAAGCCACTTTTTTTTAATTTCGGACGCAACTTCTTAGAAAACTTGAAATTAAGCTGCACTGAAATTTACATATCAGATGTAAAATTTCACGAGCTATATGTTGCCCCAAACCTGCAAAAAAAATCTAAACGTACCATCATCCTAAATTTCGGAATTTTTTACTAAAAAAAATAACATAAAATCGCTTAAAAGTGACGTTGACCCTTGCCCATACCAAAATATTACTTTGAGTAATAAATAAATTTATTTTAAACATTCTTGCAAAATAATAATAACGTAATATTTCTATTTTTTCTTGGCAGGGAGAGATTTCTGAATAAGTAGATATTAAAGTGTTACAAAATATTTACTGGATTTTTGAAGAAGATAAAAAAAAGTATATAAAATGTTATTTTTTATTACTTAGCTAAAATTTTCTTGTTATAATTGATTGTCAACTGCCGAACGGCACCAGAAATGGGAACATGATTAAATTTGGTCAGAAAGAAATTTAATTACATATATATTTATTTAAAATGACAGGTTCAAAGAGCACTAAATTCATTTATGGATATTATTTAAATTAATTAAATTGACCTTCAATCCTGATTATAAATTTGATGTAAAGTGTCGCAATTTAAATTTAATGGTATAGCATTAATTCTTACTGATTCTTACGTTTAAAAACTATATTATATATCTGATTTTCAAGTAAAATCATAGAAAAAAATATAAATTTTCAATATTTCTCCAAGTTTTTTTTTTTAATGTAATGACTTTGGTTTTGTTCATTCAATAATTAAAAAAAGTGGCCTTTGAATATTTAGCACTGGATTGCAATTATCATAATGTATGTGGCATTTTAGCGTCGAATAGAAGTCGGCAAAACCTACATGCATTGTTGGAGAATGTAAAAAATTTATTTATTGTACAAACAGTACAGAAGACTTTTTAATTTAACATTAGTTTCACATTTAAAATTTACTAAAAAAGCTTCCTGATTAATTCATGAGCGTCAAATATCAAATTTATGGAAATTTTAATTTATAAAGAAAATATTTATTACTAAAATATATTTATTTGTGTGAAAATACCATCACAGAATGAAAGACCTAGTTATAGCGGTTTTTCTTGCCAGTTCTAGATTTCATTATTGTTGGCTCAATAATGTTAAACAAAACTATTTAAACAAAGTAATCAATTTAACAGCAGTAATTTAACAGGAAAAATGTAGATGTGCGTAAAATTGGGAAAAGTATATTTGACAGTTAGCTCACGCTAGGCATTGTCTAGGGAAAATTGGCCGGAGGCGGCTCGCGGCCGCCTTTATACAACCGATCGGCTAGGATGGTCTTCAATAGTAATTTACGGAAGCTCAGATGCATAGAAACCTGACGTCATCCCCAGCCCACACTGTAATCACAGGCGAAATTTTTTATAACACGTATGACCACTACGCTGTCTTTTAGCGTTCTATGGAGGCCGCCACTTTGTCCCCGTTCAGAGCGCCCGACTATATAATACCCCAGACGTATTTCATCATCATATTTAATACAATCGTTATTTTCATGGATTTTTCGATGGAGATTTAGTCCAGGACGCCAATTAAATTGTTTTTAAACCTCATTAGGAAAGACAAAAGTATATAATTAAATACTCTTACCTTCTCCTGCTGTATCTGCAGAAATAATTCGCAGTGCTCCGTTTCCAGATTACACCAAACTGCTAGTCGATCACTAATCTGTACAAGAATGCGCTGCCCCGCTGCTAAAGACGGTGCACGCACCACTCTGTTGCGTAGGGGTGGGGGTTCTTTTGTATTTGATACTTGTGGGCAGTGTTGCAACACTTGCAACTTGTCAAGAAAAAAAAATAACTTTTGCTGCTTTTCACTTGAGATAAGAAACTGGATTTGGAAGAGAGTCGGAATATAAATCATCCAACAAACATTCCTTTTAGCGCACGATCAACACACAAGATACAGCTCAAATATTTCTCATGCATTTAATAAGTCAATTTTTCTGCATCAATTTTGTTTCTACACTAAGTGTATAGAAACATGTTATTATCTAATGGAAATTACCCTAACGCCTGTAAATTATAGAACATCATGTGTCATGTGCAAAAAAATGAAATAATATTTTCGCATCAAATTTATTCAGAATAAAATTATTTGAGACTTCATACGACTCGAGTCTATTTATGGCAAATATACTTGTTAAGATTTGTAAAGTATTTTCACGCTTTTATAATCACTCAGATATATCTATAAGCCTTCTTTGCATTTTTTACATGTGGTTGAGAAATATAATGGACTATTAATATTTTCTTATATATAACAGCTTCAACAAATTTCTTAAAAAATCAGGCAATTTTTTTTCTAAGCAAATTTTTGATCCAAACAACATTATTCAACTTTTTTTTCTTAGTAAAGACCAAAAATTTGAAAGTTTGAAATTACAAATATTCTTTAAATAAATGCTGATGTTATTATAATAATATTATTAACAACAATAATTTGTATCTGTTTAAAATAATAATACAATCTTTTCTTGGTAGTGACAGAGATAAAAATAGCCACATCTGCATTATTGAATATCTTGAGTGCTCGAATACCCAAATTTTTATTAACATATCAACCACTTTGTTCCAATTTTAGGATTTTTTTTTCTATTTCCGATATTAATATTGTAATTGGATGTTTTCCATATTTAGTTGCAAATTGTGTTTAATAATGTACCTATTTTAATGCATTACTTTATGCACATGATGTGGTTTCATATATTCAGAGAGTTTGCTAGATATGAAGAGAGTCTTGGAGTATATTATTTTGCATTCATTTGAAAACTTAATATTACCAAAAGAAAATTAAAAATAATTTCCAGCTCATGGTGCTTCAAATTGCTACCATAAATCTTAAAACACCGTGTAGTTATAGTTAGTCACTGATTTGACTTTGAAATAAATTTATTTAATTTAGATACTTTGGCAAACATTTTTATGGCTTGTGAATTAAATTCGAGTTCAAATAGTTTGAAAAATATGCAGCGAGAAGTGAATATGGTATGCAAATTTTATTAAAAATATTTATTTCTATTTTCATTTTTATTTCAGTGTAACTTGTAATTTACACATACTTTTGTGATTTGAGGTGATATTTCATATTTATTTTACATATAAAAAATTTGGTTTTGCTACTTTTCCCATGGAAAATCACAATAAAATTGAAAAGTTAACTTTTTTCATTCTTAGGCAAAAAAGCATCATAAAACTGCCTTAAGCCGCAACTGTGCAATGCAGCTCATTTTTTACAAATAGTCAGTTTTTTTGCTGAACGCTGTTTACACTAATATGACTCTAAATATTGAAACTAAAACACTTGGTATAAGTTATAAAAAAAGGTATTTGTATTTTCATGCTTCTTTCACTTTATTGTATGAAGTAAGAAATACGATAAAGAAAAAATACAAGACAATTAATTATGAACATACATTACAAAGTATCCTGAAAACATTCTAAGAGTATATGCAAAGAAAAGGTATTTACATAAAAATTTGGTTACAATATCAATTGTAGATTGTAAATTGACAATTAATTTTCTTCACTTGATCTTGATCTTGATGTAAAAGATTATTGGAGGAAAAAACATTACATTACATAGTTGTGCAAGTTCAAGAAGTAATATAAAAACAAACACAAAACGCTATATTTTCAAAATTTATAAATAAAATATGTTAATTTGAAGTGGAAAAAAATTATCATGCCCCTTTAACTAAAAACTAATATTTCAGCAGGGTAGTCTTCAAATTCACGCAATAAAAAATGCAAAACTTTTCCCCAATTTAGACGGTCCCTGCCACATCCCAACTTAGGGATGGCCAAGTGATAGGCTCGTGCCAAACTCATTTTCATTTTCAGGTCGTGCAAAGCAGCACAAAAATCTTCTTCATTTGGTTTGTGCCAGTACTTGTCTTTTGTAACCACGTTGAAAATGAAGCGGCCAGAAGAAGTAACTTTTAGAATTGTCTTTCCTATTTGAGTGGGTTGAATAGAACGATTTTCAGGGTATTTGGAGCAAATACTCAAAGCTACACCTGCACCCATTTTGGCGTCCTTTGAGATGCAATGGGCGATTGCGTAGCCCTCAGGAGCGTTGGTAACATCACCCTTGCAAAGAGTAATGCGAGCCATTTTGGTCAGATAGACGGATTTCCAACTCTCACCGCGATAGTTTACTTCCTGTGGAATGAAATTAACTTTTATTTCATGGACACATAATAAGAATAAATCTTCCTCGAACCCAAATGCCGATGGTGTACTTAATTTTTTTTCATCTAGTATACCAGATACTTATTTTGTAATAATTATTTTCTTGTTATTGTTGTTTATTGTACTCAAGTCATATACATGAAAAAAAAATTTATTTGAAAAAATGAGCAGCATTATTGCTGTTTATTCTCGAAATTATTGTCTCCAACATTCTTTCATAAGGTTTTCTGGATGAGGAAATAAACTACATGCCCAAAAATTACAATTATGACGTCACATTGTTACCACATTTTCCAGAATTTTGATTCATTTAATTGTCACTTATAAATTAATTTCCATGGTTTACGGAGAATTTTTCCACGGAGAGTTGTTCCAGAGCCGTTTGGAGAATTGTTCTATGCGTCACGTGAAATACTGCGTGATATGCGGCAACTTTTCCCACGCGAGGAAAATGTTAGGTTCAGGCTTAGCATTCATCACAAGTTTAATTTGCTGCTGACCCTTGCCAAAAGTGTGGCCTTTAAATAAGAAGTGCTTTATCGAAAAAAAAAAAAAATATAAAAAATTCCTGGCAGCAAACAAATATGATTTTGAAAAATGAAACATAAATCCTCCTTCAGTAACATATGAGTATCCAAATATTTGAGATGAAATCAATAATAAAATTTAAATCTTCTTCAGAAATAAAATTATAGTTTATTTTAATAGCAAGAATTAAAAATTCAAATCGGACCGACGTAAATTTTTTTTACTTTGAAGGTTAAGTTGAAACCAAATTGCAAACGAGTATGGGTTGCACTGGGTGATGCTATTCTGTATAAATATGTTTTAGAATAAAAATTATAAATTATGTTGAGAAAAAAATTATTGCATGTTTTGATTATAACAAATTTTTTTGATATCAAATTTTCAATTGATAATTTTTTATTACAAGATATTATATTTATTATAAGATAGTCTTGGCCTGAACATTGTCTGAAAAATAACTTCTACGAACTTTAATTTTTTTAATTATTCTTTTAATTTATTTTTAAATAATTTGTGGGGGCTAGTCAATCAAATTATAAAGCTGCATTAGCAATTAACAGCAGGCAGGGATTCATTTTAATTTTTTCATAAATTTCAATTTCAATTAATTATTTAGCTAACTTTATTTGTAAAATTAATTTTATGAAGATTAAGAACTTTTCATAAGATGATTGAAGTAAAATATGCAATGCAAATCAATTGAAAAGGGGAAATTAAAAAATTAAAATTTTGGAAAATGTGGTCACAATATGACATCATAAATTGTAGTTCTTAAAAATTTCACCATGTAAATTATTATTGTTGCTATTTCTACTCAAGTCATACATGAAAAAAATTGAAATGGAAAATTGGAAATTTCCTCATACAGAAAAAAATTGAAATGGAAAATTGGAAATTTCCTCATACAGAAAATCAAAACATGGTAGTTCACGACAAGAAAATGATTTATATTTAAAATAGCTGATATGCTGCACGAGAAAAACGCCACGTTTAAGAAACTTTGTCCAGCCGGCTGGGATAAACTAAAAATTAAAATTTCCTCCCGCTTAAAAGCGTTAAATTTTCGGGTAGAGCTAAAAATTTTCCTGCCACTAACCTCCCGGGACAAAATTCCCCCCCCCTTCCCCCGGGATCTCAAGTAAATGTACCCCATTATAATAATATTTGCGAATATTTGTAATTAAAATATGAAGTGATACCACACGATCAGATCATGTGTTAATGATGAGACAAATATGTACATATTTCGGTTATTCGGTATAAATTGAAATTGTTTTGATAAATTTCGTTTCTGACCTTGGTTTAATACGTAACGAGCCCAAAAATATTGATTTACAATTATTAAGTATAATTAAAAATTTGTACCTCAGCAGCCATACGTGGAGGATGTTCCGTCGCGCTTGTGCTTTGTGCTTGTTCTTATGTAAGAATAACAAGTTGTACGACATGCATGCATGCGTTCTTCCCTCTCCCTCTCCAAATCACACAACATACTCCCTTCTCCCTCTAGTTGACTAGTTCCCCTATTATCAGATGCAGTATACATGGCTCACAGCTGCCCCAGAGTAGAGCTGCTGGTACAATATTTTCCGTAAATCTCCAGCAATTACATCATGGCTGGACTTCCATCAAGTCACAATAATGACTGGAAGGTATTTGATTTTGATTTCGTTTTATTCAGCAAAAGTTCAACATCCGGGTTGATTAAAACGGGATCTACTTGCTTTAGAAACTTCAGCCTCGAGATTTTTAGGCTTCGGCCTGCTTTGACTGACGACCCGTCTTCAAGTTAGCGGCGGCTGGTTGTAATTTATTTATGCTAATTTATATTCATTGAATTGATAGCTGAAAACGTGGGATTTCTTTCTGGTTTCCATTTCTGGGTCTGGGGGCCAAGGCGGGGAACCGAAGCCAGATTTTCTGACTCCAGAGCCATGAGTTTCATTAACAGTGACTCTAGAGTCGAATGCGGGAACAAGTTACAGCAGTCACAACATACCAGACAAAGTGACACAAGCTACAAACCTGTACCTGTAATATACAAAACACGTGATGCACGTCACGAGACACATTTTTTTCAACACATATTGGGGATAAAGTTACACGCGGATATTTTTTAATTTACAATTAAAGTCATGGAAGTTGGAATATTTTTAAGGAATTTTTGTAAATTAAAAATTCATTTGAAACTTTCACTTTGCCGACTTTGCTAACATCAAGCTCAATGCAATAAATTAAAAAGAATTTTCTAGATTACCATTTTTGTGCCACAAATTTATCACATGCAAAGGAATGTACACTTTCCACTTTCCAATAGAGTAGGCAATACTTTATTAATTGCTTTTACATTGACTTATATTTTAAATTAATATCTAAAAACTAGTCAATTCTGGTTATTCTAAGTTCCGCACGTGTAGCTTTTGTATTTTGTATAAATGAATTTTACAAAAAAAAAATTAGGGACTTGTAGCATCTGTCCTGTTTGTTTGTAAGGTACGTCTGCGGTAACTTGTCTCATAAAAACCTACAGAGCTAAAATTAAAAAAAGACCAGCTGCAGCTCCAGAGTCATCCATCTCATCATAGAAGATAATAATTAGATTTACGAAATTTATTGAATTTTTTTCTCAAAATAATAATCATTTACAATATGCGTTTTTTCCATGCTAAACTATTTGGGTTCATAGTTAAATTTTTTTTTTAAATCCGTTGCTTACAGATGATTCCGTAATTCAACCAGCAATGAAATGTCACAATGCAAATCAGCCGAGCAATTTTCGCGAGTCAAGAAAACATGCGTTCTTTACGCAATGAAAAAATTGCAGATCTTTATAACGTTTATGTCATATAACAATATTAAACACACTTTTTTTTTATTTTTGTTGATCATGTAAGAGAAATTATTGGTAATAATGTTTAACATTATCATTAACAAGGCACATTTTTGTATTATTTTGTTTATCATATGAGAAAAAATTTCTTAATAATAATGTTTGACATTGTCCTTGAGAAGATTCTGAGGCTATATTTTACCGTTTTGAATGATTTTTTTTTTATTGCGAATCTCGGAATGTACGTAAACAAAATTAAGTGGTTTGTAGTTGTATTTAAAATATAAAAATACATTTTTTAGGCGCGTGTTTCAGCAACTTTAAATTAGATTTTTATGTCTTTTTATACATTTGAATACCGTGAAATGGCATTGTCAGCACTTTCGAGTCTGATTGTTAATTTTTAAAGTTGTATTTACGAAAACTTTAGCCATCATAAGCCGGTTTATTGTTATATTTTCAGACGTTGCTTCTCTGTGAATCAAACTTCAATGGAATAAAGAAAGCAGAATACAGTTACGCAATGTAAGTGGACGCACGTTAAAAAACCAGTGTACTAATATCATTAAAATTATAGGATCATACCAGGAAACTCCGGAACAGACAAAGTATGTGTAGCTGTGCCTCCCGACACTGTTTATGACTATCATGGACGTGATTACTTGCTGATGCCGTACTCTACCCAAAACGTTTACCCTGACCCATTGGTAATATTTTATTTTCAAGTGTAGGGTTGTCCAAATAAAATTCGGAGGGTTAGAGAATCCGTTATTAAGTAAATGTGAAAATAAATCGCAAATTTTCCCAATGCAAAAAATTTTTTGAAAATTACTTTTCAAATGGCACCTAGGCGCTACTCCTAGCTAACTCTTTTTTTATCTCAGGTGTGCGTGAAAATTAAATATTTTATTATTGACCCCGGATTAAAACTGAGGAGGTCACATTCACCTAGAAAGCGGTATCTCCAGCCCTCCGAATTGAATTTGGAACACTCTATAGGACTGTTGTAGCATTAATTTCGATTATTGCCCTCAGAATCCGAAGGCTACTGTCAGTCGTTGGCAGCAATTCTTGAAGGCAATGAATATGACTCCGTACAATGCTGATGAAGAATTCGATCGAACCCTGCTGGTTCGCATGATTGACTTGTACAATTTTACCCACAATTTCGATTACAAGATGTTCGAATACGCTATTAAAATTCTTGGAACTCCGGCTGGAAGTAAAGTGATGAAGGTAAAAATTGAATAATTTTTAATTTAAAATAAACATGTAATATAAATTGGCACTTTTTATTTAACTAAAATTTTATTCAATCGGTTGACCACTTCCCAAATTGTGTCCCTTTAAAAAAAAATGAAAATATGTTTCACATATTAAGATGAATTAAAAATATTGTGAAATGAATTTATAACGTAACGAAAAAAAGTGGTTTTAATGACAAAATTGAAACCGAGCAAACTCTGTTGTTGCCAAGTTAATAAAAATGAATAAGTCGTCTGAGCAGAAAAATTAATAATTGAAGGACAGCTCACCCACACAAGATGAACTGATTACCTTTTGGGTTGCTTCCTTCATTTGTGCATTTTGTCTTTTGCAATTATAATGTTCACCGACTTAAAATTTTCACATAAATTATAATTTCTTTTTAATATATTGTTTTTATGTTTTTGCTTGACTAGTAACTGTGTATTAATAAGTGCATTTTTTTCTTAGGATTCTATTTTTTTGTTCTTCTCCCAGTCCTTTGTGTATCTGCTGAGAGATTTCACTAAGGACATGCCAGACCAAATCACAGCACCTTTGAGATTGCTTCGCAACACTCAAAATAATGATCTGGAAGATTATGAGATTGAAACTGTGGTCATTTGTCGGTTGCAAGCAATTTACATCATGGGGGCTGCACTATTGTCTTTGTTTCCCAAGAGGAGCTCGTCAACTTTGCATTCTCTTCTGCCCTATGGAGATTACCCTCCCATCAACCTTGGAGAGTAAATTTATTCCTGGATTATATTTTTTAGCCTTTTCTTGATAATTCTATATGTTTTAGTTTTCTGAGGGTGAAATCCACTGATTCTGCAACTTCAATTAGCATGAAGCTACAAAAGTTGCTGTGTTTTTTCAACTATTTCAATGCATCTTTCAACAAGGATTATGGTAATACATTAAACATTAACCAAAGTTCGATAATCAATACTTCATTGAATGTCCAATTATTTTTAATAAACAAGTACATGCATATAATATTTAACTAATTAACCTAACAATAATAACTAACTATGCAAAATGTTTATCAGCACCCAAAGAAGAATACAAACTGTCTTTTTCAAGGCAAAGAATAAAGGAGTTCCCTAAGTGGATGGATTCTCTGAAGCCTATGTGCAAAGTCTCTTTCACAGACGAGAAAATTGAGGATGCGAAAGGGGATTTTCTCCGAGTTGACTTTGCTAACAGGTGTTCTATTAATTACTCATTATATTCGCTCATCACAATTTTATGTTAACCAGACAAGTGGGCGGTGGAATTCTAACGCATGGGTTGGTGCAGGAGGAAATTCTATTCTGCTGCTATCCTGAAATGCTCATAGGATCGTTGTTAAATGAGGCAATGTGCTACAATGAAGCAGCATTTTTCAGAGGTATAAATGGAAAACATACTTTTTATCTACCTGTGGCAAAAAATTTTCACTTTGTAACCTTTTATCAAAAAAAAAATAAAAAATTCATGATGTTCTAATAGGAGTAAGAAGGTTCAACAACTACAAAGGCTACTCTGAGACCTTCGAATACACTGGAAACTGTTGCACAGGGGAAGAAGCGATGGACGAGGAAAACTATATCAAATCCAGATTTGTTGCTATGGATGCATACCCATTCACAAATAGAGATGACCAATACAAAATTCAGTGTATCGAACGCGAATTGAGAAAAGCTTTTGCTGGTTTCCGACCAATCGATGATTTCATTGGGGATGTTTGCACTGGCTTTTGGGGTTGCGGAGTTTTTGGAGTAAGAACTAAACCTGCATAAATTTAAACTATACTTATATATTATCTGCTATACTAACAATCATAGGGTGACCCACAATTAAAATACCTAATTCAATGGCTAGTATGTTCTGAAGTGCAAAGAAACATGACATTTTCTACATACAAAGCTGGAAAGGAGGCCGAGAATTTGAAAAAAATTCACAAAAAAATTGAGAAAAAAAAAGTGACTGTTGGTAAGCTTATATATTACTTGAAGGATGTTTTAATTCACGATTATAAAATTATAGGTCAGCTCTACAGATTTTTGATGATGGGACAAGTTGATTTGAAACAAGGAGTTCTCAAGCAAGTGGTAAAATACTTCAAATAGGAGTGATTACCAAGAGAGGAAAAGCTATCTCTTAGTTCATAATTTTTACCAACAAATGTTTGAATGATAATCATTAAATTATTTTTTATTTGTATGTAACAAGTATTATAAATAAACGAATTAGAAAAACGTCATCTTGTATACTAATAAAAAGGACCAATGAACGAAAATTGAGGAAGCTGGCCAAAGCCACGCTAATATATGAGATAATAAATATTAAGAGTGGAAAGGGCGGGGAGCTTTTATTTATTATATTTAATTCTGGTATGGGGATGCAAATTTTTTTTACATTTGAATCTGATAACAGGGTCAAAGAGGAACATTTTAAGCCTCATAAATTGTTACTGAGAGGGTGGGTTTTAGTTATATTTAGATAACTTTGCTTTTTCACGGACAATGTGCGGGGTATATAATCTTTTATTTTTTTTTAATTCTGCTATGGGGATGCAAATGTATTTTACATTTGAAACTGATAACAGGGTCAAAGAGGAACATTTTAAGCCACATAACTTGTAGCTGAAAGGGTGGGTTGTGACCGAAACCCCCCCTCAAAATTTCAAATTTGAAATTAGGGGATGAAGGGGTGACATGCAAAAGTTTTAAACATTGGATTCTTCTTTCTCGTCATTTTTTACGTCAGTATGGTGAATTCGAACCCCGTGAGAGGGTGGGTTTTATTTTAATTTAGAAAACTTTTATTTTTCACGGACAAAGTGCAGGGTGAAAATCTTTTATTTTTTAATTTAATTCTGGTATGGGGATGCAAATGCTTTTTACATTTGAATCTGATAACAGGGTCAAAGAGGAACATTTTAAGCCTCATAACTTGTTACTGAGAGGGTGGGTTTTAGTTATATTTAGATAACTTGGCTTTTTCACGGACAATGTGCGGGGTATATAATCTTTTTATTTTTTTTTAATTCTGCTATGGGGATGCAAATGTTTTTTACATTTGAATCTGATAACAGGGTCAAAGAGGAACGTTTTATGCCACATAACTTGTAGCTGAGAGGGTGGGTTGTGACCGAAACCACCCCTCAAAATTTCAAATTTGAAATTAGGGGATGAAGGGGTGACATGCAAAAGTTTTAAACATCGGATTCTTCTTTCTCGTCATTTTTTACGTCAGTATGGTGAATTCGAACCCCGTGAGAGGGTGGGTTTTATTTTAATTTAGAAAACTTTTATTTTTCACGGACAAAGTGCAGGGTGAAAATCTTTTATTTTTTAATTTAATTCTGGTATGGGGATGCAAATGTTTTTTACATTTGAATCTGATAACAGGGTCAAAGAGGAACATTTTATGCCACATAACTTGCAGCTGAGAGGGTGGGTTGTGACCGAAACCACCCCTCAAAATTTCAAATTTGAAATTAGGGGATGAAGGGGTGACATGCAAAAGTTTTAAACATCGGATTCTTCTTTCTCGTCATTTTTTACGTCAGTATGGTGAATTCGAACCCCGTGAGAGGGTGGGTTTTATTTTAATTTAGAAAACTTTTATTTTTCACGGACAAAGTGCAGGGTGAAAATCTTTTATTTTTTAATTTAATTCTGGTATGGGGATGCAAATGCTTTTTACATTTGAATCTGATAACAGGGTCAAAGAGGAACATTTTAAGCCTCATAACTTGTTACTGAGAGGGTGGGTTTTAGTTATATTTAGATAACTTGGCTTTTTCACGGACAATGTGCGGGGTATATAATCTTTTATTTTTTTTTAATTCTGCTATGGGGATGCAAATGTATTTTACATATGAAACTGTTAACAGGGTCAAAGAAGAACATTTTAAGCCACATAACTTGTAGCTGAGAGGGTGGGTTGTGACCGAAACCACCCCTCAAAATTTCAAATTTGAAATTAGGGGATGAAGGGGTGACATGCAAAAGTTTTAAACATCGGATTCATCTTTCTCGTCATTTTTTACGTCAGTATGGTGAATTCGAACCCCGTGAGAGGGTGGGTTTTATTTTAATTTAGAAAACTTTTATTTTTCACGGACAAAGTGCAGGGTGAAAATCTTTTATTTTTTAATTTAATTCTGGTATGGGGATGCAAATGCTTTTTACATTTGAATCTGATAACAGGGTCAAAGAGGAACATTTTAAGCCTCATAACTTGTTACTGAGAGGGTGGGTTTTAGTTATATTTAGATAACTTGGCTTTTTCACGGACAATGTGCGGGGTATAAAATCTTTTTATTTTTTTTTTTAATTCTGCTATGGGGATGCAAATGTTTTTTACATTTGAATCTGATAACAGGGTCAAAGAGGAACGTTTTATGCCACATAACTTGTAGCTGAGAGGGTGGGTTGTGACCGAAACCACCCCTCAAAATTTCAAATTTGAAATTAGGGGATGAAGGGGTGACATGCAAAAGTTTTAAACATCGGATTCTTCTTTCTCGTCATTTTTTACGTCAGTATGGTGAATTCGAACCCCGTGAGAGGGTGGGTTTTATTTTAATTTAGAAAACTTTTATTTTTCACGGACAAAGTGCAGGGTGAAAATCTTTTATTTTTTAATTTAATTCTGGTATGGGGATGCAAATGTATTTTACATTTGAAACTGATAACAGGGTCAAAGAGGAACATTTTAAGCCACATAACTTGTAGCTGAAAGGGTGGGTTGTGACCGAAACCCCCCCTCAAAATTTCAAATTTGAAATTAGGGGATGAAGGGGTGACATGCAAAAGTTTTAAACATTGGATTCTTCTTTCTCGTCATTTTTTACGTCAGTATGGTGAATTCGAACCCCGTGAGAGGGTGGGTTTTATTTTAATTTAGAAAACTTTTATTTTTCACGGACAAAGTGCAGGGTGAAAATCTTTTATTTTTTAATTTAATTCTGGTATGGGGATGCAAATGCTTTTTACATTTGAATCTGATAACAGGGTCAAAGAGGAACATTTTAAGCCTCATAACTTGTTACTGAGAGGGTGGGTTTTAGTTATATTTAGATAACTTGGCTTTTTCACGGACAATGTGCGGGGTATAAAATCTTTTTATTTTTTTTTTTAATTCTGCTATGGGGATGCAAATGTTTTTTACATTTGAATCTGATAACAGGGTCAAAGAGGAACGTTTTATGCCACATAACTTGTAGCTGAGAGGGTGGGTTGTGACCGAAACCACCCCTCAAAATTTCAAATTTGAAATTAGGGGATGAAGGGGTGACATGCAAAAGTTTTAAACATCGGATTCTTCTTTCTCGTCATTTTTTACGTCAGTATGGTGAATTCGAACCCCGTGAGAGGGTGGGTTTTATTTTAATTTAGAAAACTTTTATTTTTCACGGACAAAGTGCAGGGTGAAAATCTTTTATTTTTTAATTTAATTCTGGTATGGGGATGCAAATGTATTTTACATTTGAAACTGATAACAGGGTCAAAGAGGAACATTTTAAGCCACATAACTTGTAGCTGAAAGGGTGGGTTGTGACCGAAACCCCCCCTCAAAATTTCAAATTTGAAATTAGGGGATGAAGGGGTGACATGCAAAAGTTTTAAACATTGGATTCTTCTTTCTCGTCATTTTTTACGTCAGTATGGTGAATTCGAACCCCGTGAGAGGGTGGGTTTTATTTTAATTTAGAAAACTTTTATTTTTCACGGACAAAGTGCAGGGTGAAAATCTTTTATTTTTTAATTTAATTCTGGTATGGGGATGCAAATGCTTTTTACATTTGAATCTGATAACAGGGTCAAAGAGGAACATTTTAAGCCTCATAACTTGTTACTGAGAGGGTGGGTTTTAGTTATATTTAGATAACTTGGCTTTTTCACGGACAATGTGCGGGGTATATAATCTTTTTATTTTTTTTTAATTCTGCTATGGGGATGCAAATGTTTTTTACATTTGAATCTGATAACAGGGTCAAAGAGGAACGTTTTATGCCACATAACTTGTAGCTGAGAGGGTGGGTTGTGACCGAAACCACCCCTCAAAATTTCAAATTTGAAATTAGGGGATGAAGGGGTGACATGCAAAAGTTTTAAACATCGGATTCTTCTTTCTCGTCATTTTTTACGTCAGTATGGTGAATTCGAACCCCGTGAGAGGGTGGGTTTTATTTTAATTTAGAAAACTTTTATTTTTCACGGACAAAGTGCAGGGTGAAAATCTTTTATTTTTTAATTTAATTCTGGTATGGGGATGCAAATGTTTTTTACATTTGAATCTGATAACAGGGTCAAAGAGGAACATTTTATGCCACATAACTTGCAGCTGAGAGGGTGGGTTGTGACCGAAACCACCCCTCAAAATTTCAAATTTGAAATTAGGGGATGAAGGGGTGACATGCAAAAGTTTTAAACATCGGATTCTTCTTTCTCGTCATTTTTTACGTCAGTATGGTGAATTCGAACCCCGTGAGAGGGTGGGTTTTATTTTAATTTAGAAAACTTTTATTTTTCACGGACAAAGTGCAGGGTGAAAATCTTTTATTTTTTAATTTAATTCTGGTATGGGGATGCAAATGCTTTTTACATTTGAATCTGATAACAGGGTCAAAGAGGAACATTTTAAGCCTCATAACTTGTTACTGAGAGGGTGGGTTTTAGTTATATTTAGATAACTTGGCTTTTTCACGGACAATGTGCGGGGTATATAATCTTTTATTTTTTTTTAATTCTGCTATGGGGATGCAAATGTATTTTACATATGAAACTGTTAACAGGGTCAAAGAAGAACATTTTAAGCCACATAACTTGTAGCTGAGAGGGTGGGTTGTGACCGAAACCACCCCTCAAAATTTCAAATTTGAAATTAGGGGATGAAGGGGTGACATGCAAAAGTTTTAAACATCGGATTCATCTTTCTCGTCATTTTTTACGTCAGTATGGTGAATTCCAACCCCGTGAGAGGGTGGGTTTTATTTTAATTTAGAAAACTTTTATTTTTCACGGACAAAGTGCAGGGTGAAAATCTTTTATTTTTTAATTTAATTCTGGTATGGGGATGCAAATGCTTTTTACATTTGAATCTGATAACAGGGTCAAAGAGGAACATTTTAAGCCTCATAACTTGTTACTGAGAGGGTGGGTTTTAGTTATATTTAGATAACTTGGCTTTTTCACGGACAATGTGCGGGGTATATAATCTTTTTATTTTTTTTTTTAATTCTGCTATGGGGATGCAAATGTTTTTTACATTTGAATCTGATAACAGGGTCAAAGAGGAACGTTTTATGCCACATAACTTGTAGCTGAGAGGGTGGGTTGTGACCGAAACCACCCCTCAAAATTTCAAATTTGAAATTAGGGGATGAAGGGGTGACATGCAAAAGTTTTAAACATCGGATTCTTCTTTCTCGTCATTTTTTACGTCAGTATGGTGAATTCGAACCCCGTGAGAGGGTGGGTTTTATTTTAATTTAGAAAACTTTTATTTTTCACGGACAAAGTGCAGGGTGAAAATCTTTTATTTTTTAATTTAATTCTGGTATGGGGATGCAAATGCTTTTTACATTTGAATCTGATAACAGGGTCAAAGAGGAACATTTTAAGCCTCATAACTTGTTACTGAGAGGGTGGGTTTTAGTTATATTTAGATAACTTGGCTTTTTCACGGACAATGTGCGGGGTATATAATCTTTTTATTTTTTTTTTAATTCTGCTATGGGGATGCAAATGTTTTTTACATTTGAATCTGATAACAGGGTCAAAGAGGAACGTTTTATGCCACATAACTTGTAGCTGAGAGGGTGGGTTGTGACCGAAACCACCCCTCAAAATTTCAAATTTGAAATAAGGGGATGAAGGGGTGACATGCAAAAGTTTTTAACATCGGATTCTTCTTTCTCGTCATTTTTTACGTCAGTATGGTGAATTCGAACCCCGTGAGAGGGTGGGTTTTATTTTAATTTAGAAAACTTTTATTTTTCACGGACAAAGTGCAGGGTGAAAATCTTTTATTTTTTAATTTAATTCTGGTATGGGGATGCAAATGCTTTTTACATTTGAATCTGATAACAGGGTCAAAGAGGAACATTTTAAGCCTCATAACTTGTTACTGAGAGGGTGGGTTTTAGTTATATTTAGATAACTTGGCTTTTTCACGGACAATGTGCGGGGTATATAATCTTTTATTTTTTTTTAATTCTGCTATGGGGATGCAAATGTATTTTACATATGAAACTGTTAACAGGGTCAAAGAAGAACATTTTAAGCCACATAACTTGTAGCTGAGAGGGTGGGTTGTGACCGAAACCACCCCTCAAAATTTCAAATTTGAAATTAGGGGATGAAGGGGTGACATGCAAAAGTTTTAAACATTGGATTCTTCTTTCTCGTCATTTTTTACGTCAGTATGGTGAATTCGAACCCCGTGAGAGGGTGGGTTTTATTTTAATTTAGAAAACTTTTATTTTTCACGGACAAAGTGCAGGGTGAAAATCTTTTATTTTTTAATTTAATTCTGGTATGGGGATGCAAATGTTTTTTACATTTGAATCTGATAACAGGGTCAAAGAGGAACATTTTATGCCACATAACTTGCAGCTGAGAGGGTGGGTTGTGACCGAAACCACCCCTCAAAATTTCAAATTTGAAATTAGGGGATGAAGGGGTGACATGCAAAAGTTTTTAACATCGGATTCTTCTTTCTCGTCATTTTTTACGTCAGTATTGTGAATTCGAACCCCGTGAGAGGGTGGGTTTTATTTTAATTTAGAAAACTTTTATTTTTCACGGACTAAGTGCAGGGTGAAAATCTTTTATTTTTTAATTTAATTCTGGTATGGGGATGCAAATGTTTTTTACATTTGAATCTGATAACAGGGTCAAAGAGGAACATTTTATGCCACATAACTTGCAGCTGAGAGGGTGGGTTGTGACCGAAACCACCCCTCAAAATTTCAAATTTGAAATTAGGGGATGAAGGGGTGACATGCAAAAGTTTTTAACATCGGATTCTTCTTTCTCGTCATTTTTTACGTCAGTATTGTGAATTCGAACCCCGTGAGAGGGTGGGTTTTATTTTAATTTAGAAAACTTTTATTTTTCACGGACTAAGTGCAGGGTGAAAATCTTTTATTTTTTAATTTAATTCTGGTATGGGGATGCAAATGTTTTTTACATTTGAATCTGATAACAGGGTCAAAGAGGAACGTTTTATGCCACATAACTTGCAGTTGAGAGGGTGGGTTGTGACCGAAACCACCCCTCAAAATTTCTAATTTGAAATTAGGGGATGAAGGGGTGACATGCAAAATTTTTAAACATTGGATTCTTCTTTTTCGTCATTTTTTACGTCCGTATGGTGAATTGGAACCCCGTGAGAGGGTGGGTTTTATTTTAATTTAGAAAACTTTTATTTTTCACGGACAAAGTGCAGGGTGAAAATCTTTTATTTTTTAATTTAATTCTATTATTGGGATGCAAATGTATTTTACATTTGAAACTGATAACAGGGTCAAAGAGGAACATTTTAAGCCACATAACTTGTTACTGAGAGGGTGGCTTTTAGTTATATTTAGAAAATTTTGATTTTTCACGCTCAAAGTGCATGGTGAAAATATATATATTTTTTTATTTATATCCGGTATGGGAATGCAAACTTTTTTTACAACGGGTACGGATATATGGGTCATTAAGAAACATTTTAAGCCGCCTGCTGCGTTTCAGAGAGGGTGTTTTCACTCTATTTTTATTATTATTGTGTTCATATCAACCACCAATTTTCTTAGGTTGGCACCCTGCTTTTTTCTGTAGCTAGCATCGCTATCGCTATCGCTAACTTCAGTCACGTCAGAAATTTAATTATTTCTACCCTCGCAATTATTTGCAAAAAAAAATAATAATAATAATGAGACTTAATATTAAAACAAACTATTAAAAATTAAATAATTTAACTTCCAATGTCCGTAAGTTTGACGTTTTTATTTTACACGATTGTTCAATTAAATGGAACAAGTAGTGCTGTGAGGTGTAATAATTTATTTTATTGAAATAATTTAATTTCTTTTGTTGCAATAGATCTTAACTATATAATACATATAATTTAATTTGGATAATTTGTTTTGTGGAGGTGACATACAATACATCTCCAAAAAAAATTTATTTTTACTTTCAATTTACCAATTTGTGTAATTTTTACCCAAACTTAATTCAAATCAAACAAAAAAATTCCATTCAAAATATATTATGTTTTATGTTTCATAATAAAAATGAGGAAATTATCTAAAAAATTGTTTTGATATAAGATAAATTTTGCCGCCTTAAATCTCTGATTTATAATCAAATTTTATAAGTCTATTTAAAAATTAAAAGTCATGTTCCATCAACAACATTTCCTTATTAATCATAAAAAATTCAGCGTATTTTTAAACTCAAAAATAATTACGGTAATTTAAATTTGAAATGGGCATTTTTCCTCAATGGGTTTCATGAGTTGTTTAGAAAAGTACGCTCGAAACAAACGTTTCAATATTCTGACCAAAATTATTCAAAAATTTTTATTATTATTTTTTTTTTAAATCAATTGTCAATTTTGTGTTAAAAATTAATTTGTGTAAAAATGTAACCTTCAAATAATTTTTCACGAAAAAGTTAATTTAAAATAAAACATTTTTTTTAAAAGATTGATTTCTGTACTAATTCTTGTCAAAATTATTTCACAGCTCATGAATTATGGTTGCAGCCAAAGCATGTAGAGAAGGATATTGTTTTTTCTTAAACAATAAAAAGTCACAAAAACCATCAAGGAAAAGCCGACTTTAAATTCAAATCACCATGAATCAACCCTTGATCCTGAAATTATATCACAAAATCAAAATAATTAGCAAAAAAAATAGTTTTAGAATATTACTGATTTTATAATTGACCTGTGTAAGTTATATCTTAATTATCTAATTTTTTTCGCAGCCTGATGGACTCCTCGAGCGACGACGACGACGTGTCCGGCGGGGACGGAGGCGAGCGTCCGGCCAAGAAGGCACGCGTGGGCGACGGACGGGCCGCCGAGGTCGGTTCGAGCGAGGAGCTCAAGTGCTGGCAGACCGAGCAGCTGGCGCGCGGCATCCTGGACAACACCCTGAACCGGATGCTGGAGCACTCAGGCCAGGCGCCGGACAACCCGGTCAACGAAGTGGCCGTCGAGCACGAGGCGGTGCTGATGGCCATCCAGAGCCACGGTTTGCAGCGCTTCCAGCAGCCAGTCGAGCGCGAGCCCAGCCCGCCGCCGCTGGCCTACCCCTCAAGTTCCTCCTCCAGTGGTGATAATACAGTTTTCGGTCGGCTCGAGCACGACTCGTTTTTGGACGCGGCCGTCGCGGTGGCCATTCAAAAAAAGGGCCTCAGTGTCTTCACCTCGGCCAACAGTGTTTGACCGACAGGCTGCACTTTTTCTTCTGGCTGCATTAAAGGGGCAGCAAAAATTTTAAAATATCAATCTTATTGTGAAGATTCGAATTGATCTTTTTGCAAAAAATCCAATTTTATTCAAGAAAATATTGTAAAATTTCTAAAAATGTCAAATTGCTAGGATATTTATTTGCAAATTGCAGAAAGGTCTATCGGGATCTGAATAGTAAAATTTTTATTTTCAAACCCTTGCTGTGCCCTTTAAGAAAATTGAATAAAATTTATACACAAAGTCCAGCAGAATTTGCCACTTTGAGATTGGTGCGCGTTGTTGTAAGAAAGAAAGATACTGATTTGAGGGCGATTAAAAATCGAAACCTTTACATACCATAAGTCTTGAGAAATATTTTAAATAGTTTGAATTTTTTCAAATTTTAAATATCTTTTTGGTTCTAGAATCGCCCCTGATTGATGTTTGTATTTAAAAGAAAAAAAAACTACTATTACTATTTCTAGAGTGCCATGCAGCTCTTCTTGTATAAAAAAACTCCATGTCTGTAAACTGATCATTCATGATTTTTACTTCAAACTTATATACACGGTCACAGCCGACGGATTTGTATGGGCATTTTAAATGCGCCTCCATATCGAATCCGAGTTGGCGTGCAATTTTGCATTTATCCAATTTACTACCTATATCAATATAATCGCAGAATAGAGAGAAAATTGCAGCTCCTTTTTAAATAGCTCTGGTGTGTGTGGTACAGGCCTTTTAGCTGACTTTTCCAGGCGCAACATTTCAAAAGTCTTATTATAATGAATGATTGTGATCTGTATTTAGTTTTAGGAAAAATATGTTGGTGTATTTAAATTGGAGTCGAAATTATTTATTATTTATTTTCGTGAGTGCTTTGTGCCTGGTCTTATTTAGTTTAAGACTCGATGAAAAAAGACAAAAAGCCTGAAATTGGCGTCAGAGGGTTACCTGATTTTTTGCCTACCACTGCCAAGGAGCCTAAACTGCTAACCTCATCGTCAGCTCCTTTCCTTGCACCTGCAGGGGCGACACCAAGGTTAATTAGTAATTCCCTACAAATTTGTATTACCTTTTTGTGTGACTTATTACAATTATTACCGCTACAATTAGCAAATATATATAAATGTGTTATCAAGTTGCAATTTATTATTTTTTAACATGTGAAAAATTGATGTAAAGAAAGACCACGTGTTCTTTTGTAAATAAAATATCCATTGAGTGTCCTACAGCTAAATGGTAACGTTAGCAACAAAAATAAACCACGCTTGTTTTCGTTTTTCCAACCCAATTTTTTTTATCGCCCATCGCTGATGCCTAACACGTCATTAGCTAATAGAGTCAAAAATTGAACGCAGTTTGTCCTCAGAATGGCTAGACAAAGGTCCCATTGTCAAAATAGTCGAGGTGAATTTCTTGGATCGCAGGAGGGTCTCGCCTGGCGCAATTTCCACGTCGGACGTGCAAAATTGGATAGCTCCACGTACAGCTCAATTATTCTTGCTGCCTTCGGAATGGTGAACAAATTCTGTTTGATAGATTTTTCTTAATTTTTATACATTCCAACATTTTTTGTCAGCTCAAAATAAGTGAATCATCTCTTTTTGTCTTAATTCAAATAGTGTCAATATAAGTTAAGATTGATGCTCAGCTTTGATGAAAAAAGAATTATAGTCAATTTTTTATTCTAATTCTGCCTTGTAAGATTGAATTTTGAAGTTATATTAAAAATATAATATTAAATTGTATTAATAAAATAATCTATTGCAAATTTATTTATGACATTTTTTTCATCTTAAAAATAAACTTCCTTGTGGATGATACCGATGGAATTAATATTTAACCTTTCATATTTAACTAATATTATAAAATAATTTTTTTAGTTCTTTTTGAATGGCAAAAGTATTAAATTGAAAAAAAGCAACGTGATCTCTGATTTGTTTGCCCATAGCATGCTAAAATGGTAAAAAAAAAATAGTCGCAATGTGAGTCATATTTACACTTTCTTTACTCTACTAACAAAAAGTATACTCATTTGATGGTTTTAAATCCATTTTAAGCAGCAGAAAATGTCAAATTAAATTTAGCGCTGTTCTATTTGCCTCTTGGGTAACTTTAAAACCCTCTTTTAGTTTGTAATTTTTGACAGTGGAAAATTTTTCTGAAAGAAAATTACTTGCCAAAAGCGATCTATGGGAAACTATTTTATTAAAATTATGAAATTTGATTTTCTGGAATTTTTAGATCCGTTTGATTTATGAATTGTTTTCATTAATATTTTGATTTGTCTGCAGGACGTAATGTCCGCCTACGCCTTCACTTATCCGTCAAACGTCCCTTCCTGGCTGATGACCCTTCTCTCGGTCAACACCGTCGCGGTCATAGCGATGCACTGCCTGGCCTTTATCATCGGCACGTGGCTCTCCCCATACATGCACGCCACCACCAAAGAGTACCACCCGCCCTCGGAAGGTCCCCTCGAGAAAGTGCCGAATTTTTTGCCGCACGCCAGGTTCAAGGGTTACATTCGCTTGAGCCACCGAATTTCGCACGTCGGCGGCCTCTTCGTTTTTCTCGTCGAGATCGTTTTGATCGCGTGGGTCAAGTTTTGGGACGTGTCGCTCAAGGCCTGCGTCGCCAGCACTGTCATCATGCTGCCGTTCATGATGGCCTTTGTGTTTTTCTGGTGGTACTTCCACTTCAGCTACAACACGCAAATCTACCTCAATAGAATTGAAGTCATCGATAATGTGGAATTGCTTTACAATCAAATGAAACGCGACGCTTGCACTTATGCGTGTTCCAATGAGAATTTGGACCAAATTTCTAATAGGAGGATTAGTTCTGCGGGTGATTCCTACAACTGCACAAGGACGAGATCATTGCCAACTAAATATCCTAGCATGTAAAAATTTAATCACTTGCGGTGGCTGTTATTAATAACTAAATTTTTAATAAAACTGACATTTTGTTATTTAATTTCTGTTAAAAATTGCACATTAAAGAGAGATATAGAAATGAAATATTGATTCAAAATGTTTTTTTTTTATATAGAACAGATTAAGATTTGGCTTTTTTAGTTGATTTGTGTTTATGGAAACACAATGTTCTTAGTTTTCCATCCGCAGTGAATAAATCTGCAAGCTTATTAGCTTTAAAAAAAAAAATTAGTACTTATTCATAATTTTACCTGATTTAACCAAAAGATTTTGCCTTGAAACTTGAACAAAAATTGGTGGGACAAAATTCATTAAAATAAATAAATTAATAGCAAATAATTGATGTAATTATTTAATTTTTTTCTCCGATTGTACCCAAAATTTGTTTGGAAAATCAAGAGCAAAAACGGATCTTATAATTATTATAAAATCAGATTTGGTTATAAACCCTCAATTTTCACAATGGATCGTGCAGACATTTGATGTTTATAGTTTTTTAATATATTATATTGGTCAGGCAGAAGTTACGTATTTTTTTTGTATGGTGTTTACTTCAGAAAAACCCAGTAACTTATCACATTCAAGAACTGCGGGGTTTCGGCGCGCTATATATTTCTTAATTTGAGTCCCTGCTCAGTTTAAATAGTCACTAAGTTAATGGCAAACGTAAGTTCTTGTTCACACTCTTCAAAAATTTTGGAAACCAAAGAGGGCATACAATGGCGTAATTTCCACTACGGACATGCAAAACTTGAAAGCACGACCAGATCTTCAATATTTTTGGCTGCTTTCGGAATGGTATATATTTGAAATTTTAGATTTGATTTTTTACATTGATTTAATTTAGGAAATCATGACGTCCTTCCAATTCACTCAGCCCTCTCACGCGCCATCCTGGATAACATCGCTCCTCTCGGTGAACACCGTCGTTTTGATCGCAATGAACTCATTCGCCTTTGTCATCGGCACCTGTTTGCTGCCCCACTTGAAGGCCGTCAATGAAGAGTACGTCGCGCCTCAAGAGGGCCAAACAAAAATAAACGCCGTGCCCTCGTTTTCGCCACACGAGCAGTTCTCCGGGTTCATCAGGACAAGCCAAAGAATTTCCCACGTCTTCGGCCTGTTCGTTTTCCTCCTCGAAGTGCCACTGGTAATTTGGGTCAAATTATGGGACCTTTCGCAAAACGCGTGCATCGCCAGCACGGCGGTCATGGTGCCCTTTATGGTCATTTTTGCCACTTTTGTATGGTTTTTCAACTTCGGGTATAAAACGCATATGTACAAAAACCGGCAAACTGTGATCGAAGAAGTTGAAAACCAGTACAAAAGCAGGTCGGGGGAATCTTTGGAAATGACTGATATTTTTGGTGAAGAGCATCATTTCTCTGAAATAAACGTGTCTCAAAGGCACAGCCTGGATGCCAATTTCAGGCCTGGCAGCAACCCACACCATTTGAGAGAACATAGTTTTCACAGAAACAGCATGTCTCATTTATGTGAAACTACAGAGGTTATTGAATAATAAAGTTTAATGACGATTTTATGTTTAAAATAAACTTGTTTTATTTTGCCTTTGATCCATATAATTTTTTAGGTGTAAAAAAGTCGTGCGTATATTTAAAAAAAAAAACTAATTTCCACACTTCCTTAGGGACGATATATTAAAAAATCCGAAAAAAATAATTACATGTATTGATATATATGGGGTGAAATTAAGAATAATGCTAATATTTTATTTAAAAAAAGGGTTTAAATTTTTATGCAATTTCATGTTTGTCAATGAGCGGATAAAAACTTATCACATTTTCAAACCTACACAGGGTTTGAAACGCTTGCTCAATCACCCTGCCGATAAGTTAAAGCATTTCAGTTCCTCTTTGTGCAGAAACCAGTCAACAAAAAAGTAATGCCGAATTCTTTGAAAATTCTCGAAACCAAAGAGGGAATACAATGGCGGAATTTCCACTACGCACACGCAAAGCTGCAAATGACGACTAGAACTTCAACATTTTTGGTTGCTTTTGGAACGGTATATTTTTTATAAATCATAAAATTTAATGTTTACATGCAAATTCATTTCAGGGAATCCTGACATCATATCAATTCAACAGCCCCACTGCAGTACCTTCCTTCGTCGTTTCGCTTCTTTCGGTGAACTCAGTCATTTTGATCGCCTTGCATGCGTTCTCTGTTATCATCGGCACGTGTTTGCTGCCCAACTTTCAAGTTGCCAAGGAAGAGTACGTGGCGCCTCAAGAGGGCCAAACCAAAATGAACGCCGTGCCCTCGTTTTCACCACACGAACAGTACTCGAGGTTCATCAAGGCAAGCCAAAGAATTTCCAACGTCTTTGGCCTGCTAATTTTCCTCCTCGAAGTGCCACTGGTGGCGTGGGTCAAATTCTGGGACGTTTCGCAAACCGCGTGCATCGCCTGCACGGCGATTACGATTCCCATCATGGCCCTTTTTGTAATTTTTATCTGGTATTTTAATTTGAAGTACAAAACGCACATCTACCATACCAGGCAAATTTTGATTGACGAGGTTGAAGAAGAGTACAAGAGCAGGTCACAAGAGTCGCTACATGTGATCCATAATTTCAACCAAGTGCACCAAATGCCCAAAATTGTGTCACGAAGGCACAGCCTGGATGCCAATTTCAGGCCGGGCAGCCCTCCGTGCCATTTGGAAATGAAGTTTCACTCACAGCCAAGTCTCACCCTTGAAACCGTGTTTGAGGAATAACAAAAAGAATAAATTCAAGCTACATGTTCATATATATGGTTATATTTTCAATGCCTCGGAGATAAAACTAATCAATTCAGTTAGTAAAATTAATTTAGAATGCACGCTTTTCAAGCAATTGGAAAATGAAATGCCTGCTTAAAAATATAAACTCTAAATGCCAGAATGCAATATGCCGACAACCACCTCGAGTGCTGAATAATTTCAGAGAAATGTACAAAATAAACCATCTGGGAAAATAATGCAATTATAAATAGGTTTCACAGCAATACTTTTCTTAACTAAACCCCAACAAGTTGGAAATTGCATCGATTACAACCTGTTCAGAAGCAGAAAATGATCTCTGGGATTTGGCCGTCCTCGACGGAGGTGCCATTGTTGTTACCTGCGGCGTAGGAAAAGTTGAAAGTGACCTTGCTTCCCGACGGACAGTCCAAAGTGACCTTCCGCATTCCTTTGCTGCCGTAATGAGAATCAGGCCCCTGAGAAATTATATTTTTTCATAAAATTTCAAATCATTATTCAAACCGCACCCATACCTTGATGGTGACTGAGGCAATGTAGCTATTGTTGGCCATGATCTCAACAGGCTGTTTGAAGGTCACACGGAATGTGTTGTTGAAGCCGTCGGTGCTGTAGCTGATGTGGTTCGAGGCGATCACCCGGCCAGAAACTGTGTGGATGATCTCGATGGTGGCCGAGTAGTCGGCAGGGCCGTGGATGGACCCGTAAAGACCGAAACCTATGACGTAGATCTTCTTGTCGACGGTGAATCGAACTCGATCACTGGTGCCCGAGTAGCCCCAGCGCGTTTCAACCTCCTTGAAGCGGTTGATGGTCAACTCCTTGCCCAGGTTGCAGCAGCGGGGAGCGTCGAGGAAGTTGATGGCTGGTTTCGGGTTGACGGTGAAGTAGAGAAAAAGGGAGACGAGTTCTCGGTCGGATAAAAGACCTGATTGGGCTGGCCCTTGAGCGAATTCCTCTACGCTCATCAGGGGAAAGCGGACAAGCAGGACGGCGCGTCCCAGAACTGAACGCTGATGCTCAGGGGTGGCTGGAAGATTTTGACGGGCGCACTCTGCTTCGGACCATCTGGAAAAAAGGGATTTTAACCAATTTTATTGCTTCCTATTTTTATATAAATAAAATCTGACTAATAAAAATAGTTTAATATCAGCTTAGTCTTGTTGTAGTTTAATAATGAAAAAGTAATTGATATATTTAATATTTAATTCAAATTTTGGAAAATCCAAAATATCCGTTTGCATTTTTTTTTTTTAAATTTTCACTTTAGAAAAATTTCATAATTATTTTCATTATATCTTTAAATCCACAAAATCAAGTTTTTACCTTTCTAAAATTTACTTTTTATAATGATAAATAAAATTGACAACGTATGTAAACAGAGATTTTCTCTGCTAAAATTTTATATTAAATCAAACAATTAATTAATGTACCTGACAACAGCCTGAAAGAGGTTGATCTCCCTGATGCGCAGGGTGTCCCTCTCCAGGACAGCTGTGAGAGAATCAATGTCGATGTCAGTGAAGCCGTCAGCGCTGAGGGCCTCGGCAGTGTTGGTGTCGATGGTCTCGAGACAGAGAGCGGCCAGCTGTGGCTCATCGAACAACCTGGCTTGGGTGAGCAGCATGAACGCGTTGTCCGACTGCAGATTGCGCTTGAGGAACTCGACGCAGTGCTGCTCGAGGGCGGGCACCGCGTACTTCTTGGCCGTGTACAAAGTGGTCATGACCGTCTCGGGCCCGATGTTGACCTCGTCCGAGTAGAGGAACTGCAGCAGCGCCAGAAAGGAGGAGGGCTCGACGTCGGGCAGTTCAACTTCGTCCGCCTGCAGGGCCAGGGTGCCGTTGAACATGGCGTCGAACACGGAACTTCCCACGGACAGGACAAACTTGTGCGCCGGAATCCTCTGCCGCTGGTCACCGCGGCCCACCATGAAGTGCACGTCCGAGAGGATTTCATTGTTGAAGAGGAAGGCAAAGCGCTCTTTGACTGTTGTTTTTGTTGCCTGAAAACAAAAATTCAAAATTAATGACAATTAAAATCAATTAAAAAATAAATATGAAATTTTGACTATATTTTAGAAAATTATTAAATCAATCATTTGAATCTTAATTCAAATTATTTACCTGCCAGTTGTTATAAACGTCATCCTGCGATCCTTGCGATCCCTGCGGCGAAGGGCCGGGGGAGATGTTGCGTCGGACGTGTTGTTCGTAGGGTTCGTCTTCCTCGAAGGGCGCGATGGCGTACGGGGCGTTGTGCGGAAGGTTGAGGTGCGGCGGCAGCATGTTCTGCGGCATCTCCTCCTCGATGCTGAGCACGGCCCTTATCTCTGCGGCCCCCAGCCGCCGGTTCAGCGAGTTGCTGCACGGCTCTTCCGAGTCCTGCAGAAATTGGAAAAAATAATTAATGAAAATCTCGCCCCATGTTTCCGGCCCACGTCGGAACTCACCTTTTCCATTTCACTCGTTCGGGCTCAACATCAATCGGCGGGACGTGCTCGCACACGTCTGAGAAAATTTTTTCTCAAACCGATTTGAGATTTTGAGAGAAAAAAGTCAAAATTCGGCGCAGATTTTTCTTCTGCTGACCCAGAATGTTTGTTTACGTGAGCGAGTTTCAGTTTTCGCCCGCAGAGGCGCTGATGGCGCAGGTGGAAATCCCGCAACCCGCAACACACGCTGAGAGCGAAAAAATTTCATCGCTAATATAATTAATCATTTTAGCCGCCACGTGCTTGTCAGAGAGTGACAAATTAGTTTTTTGTTTAGGGATATTAAAATTCTAATCCAAATTGTTTTATTGGAGCTATTTAATAAATTATTCAAATTTAATCATTAATTACTGGTCAAGAATTGAAATCATGTTTTTAAATGCAAAGGGGCCAGAATTGAAAGTGATAAATTTCGTTATTATAAGTTATTATGATTTTGCTCAGATATACACGTGAAAATAGCTATAATTTTAATTTCATTTTCTATTTCATTGAAAATACCGGGAAATACTTTGTTTTATCTTGTAGCTCAAATATACTTTTATGAATCAGTTCAAATGGAAATATATTTATATTTTTATGTATTATTATGTTCGTCAAAATATATTTTATAATTTTTTTTTCAAATTGAATTTCAGTATTTCAGCTGTAATAACAAAATTACGGTCTCTAAGTGTTTTATTTTTAATATGCTAAATTTCCCACTTTAAATGTGATTCACCGCAGAGCTTTTTTCATGAACTTGATGTCGACCCCAATGTTGCTTACGCAAATCAACAGACTGACTGCATTGCAGAAACGTGACATATTAAGGGACACATAACCATAAAAATATAGACGCTTCTCGGCTCGAGTAATTAATCCCGATGAGGCGCTGTAATCAAACAACGCGTTCGTGATCAAATCACTTCATTTTTGTTTTGTTTGCGCGGCCCATTATCGCAATGCAAATGCAGAAATCAACGGGGCATATTTTATTATTATTGTTGCATATCAAACGATGACTAAAGCAGATGGAGCAGACACAAGTATCTCCATTGATATTTATCCGCGCGGAAAATTCGTCACAATTCACGAGGACACACTTGCAATAATGAACTGACCATTGAAGGGCGAAATCCCCTTCCGTCATTCGCCTGCCTGCCGGACGTTTACTCATGGCGAAATTAAAGTGAAGGGAGAGTTTGATGAAAAACCCACTCATGCACTTCGCGGAAAATCCAAAATGCTTGTTTGATTTCACCGAGATTGTGAGATTCACTCTTCAACTAATGCTTCAAAGTCTGCGATATAAATCAAACTTGTGAAATAATTCATGAGTTTCATGACTGTGATTTTTTTAATAAATTTTAGTATTCTCAACTAATTTTTGCAGCGAATAAGTCACAATTAATATTTTTTTTTAACAGATGATTTAATAACGATTCTTTTATTTTCTCTAAAGTAAGAACAAAGCACAAAACTTAGCTTGCGTTTTGTGAATTAAATTGTTAAGGCAGCTCTTTCATTTAATTTTAAAGCTTTTTTTCTAGATACTAAAGTGCTTCGAGCATTGATCTGATTATTTTCTAAATTTATCATTAATTTATACAAGAATTGACTTAAAATAAGAGCAAAGCAAGAAACTCATCTTGCGTTTTGAGAAATTAAGTGTTAAGGCAGCTCTTTCATCTTACTTTTAAGCTTTTTCTAGATATTAAAGCAGTTCAAGCCATGCTTGGATTATCTTCACAATTTTTAGCGCTTAAGATAGATAATTCAAAGAAAAATTATTTAACTACAAATTTAATCAAACAATTATAAAATAAAACATATAAGTAACAATCAATACTAATTAATTATTCTTCAATGTCATTGAAAAAATTGTAAGTACAAATTCGATTTCAATTTTTTTTTAGATATAGTTTTTATAGGAAGAACAATATTCTGCTGAACATGTACCGCTTTTCTTAAACAATATTGAATTTATGTGAATCAATAAATGACTTCAAAGTCTATTAAAAATAACAATATTTTAATAATTTATACTATACCATCAATTGAGTATGTTTCATTTTATAGTAATTAGTTCATATTTCCTAAAAATGTAATAATACGTATCATTTTTTTAAAATATATTTTTTGTTTTAATCCAATCTTGTATAATAAAAAATTTAAAAAATGCATATATTTAATGTATAATGTAATTTCAGTTTATTAAATGAAAAAAGTTCTGAAGTACAAAACTTTTGCGATGTGGAAGATTTATTAAAAAAAGACCCGAGGTCAAAAGAATCTGCCAGAGTGCATTTGCTAATAAATGAAAAAAAGTGTTAATCTTGGAGATCCTCTGCTGATAACTTGGTAATGCTTTTGTGTATCACAAAGAGAGCAGAATTTGTTCTCGGGGAACTTTGGCGAGTGGGCCGAGCAAGGCGAAGTTGCGCGTTGTGGCGAGAGTGTGTTTTGTGTGTGAGAGAGAAAAGTGCGTAAATATTCATGGAGCGTGACGGCGGTCCTTGTGGTGTGGCCGCGCCGTAATTAAAGAGTGTTGTTCTTATCTCTGGTGTATCCATTCACCTTTTGGTCACACGAGAGCCTGCCTAATTCCGTCACACATACGCACACCGACAAAAGCGACAGGCAGGTCCTGGAGCGCGAGAGAGATTAGACCCGCACGACGGCGCGCGTCATCAGAACCATTTTTCCGCCGAAAAGCTCCTTTGTGGTGCCGCATCAGGACGTACTTCCACCGCCTCTCTACCAGCATCGAAATGTGCTTAAAATGCTTTTGTTTGCTTCCAGAAATTAATTTCATCATCATTAATCTAGAAATCTATAAATTTATTAAAGCATTTCATTTTTTTTTAGCCATATATGATTATAAGTTGTCTGCAACCCGCACAACAAACACTCCAAAATTTAGATGAGAATTATTCCAACTTATTATTTGTCAATCAAAAGTTTCTAGATCAAAAATTGTTAACTAAAATCTTAAATTATTAAAATTTTTGGAAGGGAATTTATTTATATTCTTTTTTTCTATTATTACCCATAATTATTATTGCTCAACAAAACAGTTAGTTTTATTGTTAACCAAAAAAATTGGACGCCAAGTTAAAACTTTAAAAGCAATTCGCTATATAGTGAGATTTGTAATGATTCACGAATAAAGATTATAATGGAAATTTCCCGGTGCTCATTTTTACAAGGTAAAGCGAAACGTGGTTGGTTACAAAAATGAAGTCAAAGTGACGCGCATTAACAAATGTATTGGGAAAACAGTGCTTTCCCTCTCTTTTGTCGGTTGGATTTTGCATAAGCTTCCTGTTTGCACAGCGCCCACATTAGGTAGGCCATCCGTGAGTTCGTTCCGCACAGGTGCTAAATTATTCAAAATGTTGTGATGTGTGGTCAATATCCGTCGTTGTCCGTGTTTCACTTCACAAGACACGCAAACTGCACATAAAAAAACTATAAAAAACGAAAGTGAATTTAAAAATAAATATTCTTGCTTTCGTACCAAGGTCTAGAAAAACTTAAAGAGTTGGTGTAGCTTAAGTACATTTTAAGCATGGATTGAGCAAATTAAAGCTGATTTTTTTCTATACAGAATTCCTTTTTGAACTTATTTTAGGAATTTTCCAACTGAAAATTAAATTTTTTTTAATATTTTACATTTCAAATTTTCAAAAAAAAAAAAATAATAATAATAATAATAATAACAATCACCCATGAATGGGCGCTTTTACATGAATATACTATATATTCATGAAAAAGTGCAACAAATAACCGTTTTTCTGCCATAGAGAAACACAAAAACACTTTTTAAATGGAAAAAAATTTGTTGGCTTCTTTGCTTGAAATGGAAAACGAATAAAAGCGGGCGCAAAATATGTGCCTATTCTAGAATGCAGATCGTTTTGACATGGCTTCTATCCTATTATATTTGAGTTTGACGAAAAATGTGCACCAAAAACACATAGAGTCTCAACCTTTTTGGTCAAATCGTTACTTAATTTCTATTGTATTTATAAGCCACATCGTCAAGACTTTGGAAGATTTTTATACTTGAAAACTGTTAGAAACTTTTTTTTATTATTTTCTTCACCAAAAGTTTAAATCCGTCTTCATAAGTCAGCTTACTCGCAGCAACAGGAAGAGCGTAGTTTGCAAAAACATTTAAACTAATCGATGCGTGCGCGAGATAATTTGCAAGGAGGGCTGCTTGTGGCGGCGCTAAAGTGTGTGTGCGGTCGACGCCGGGGCGGCTAATCAGATTTAGGACGCGCGCGGCACTGAGCAAATAATTATACCAAGATGGTGACGCGGCCGAGGCTGCTTTAATTTTGCACACTCCACTCGACAGCCACCACGACGGTGCGGCTTGTCGTTTTTTCATTTTGGCCTGCGCTGGGAAAACAAACGCTTGCGGGGGCCGCTTTTTCGGGAGAGCAAACACGCAAAAAGCTCAAAGAGCTGACGACAGGAAAGGGATGTTGAAACACGCGAAATAGCCTACGAGTTTTGAGTGACAGGGGAATTTTAAATGGAGAAAAATTGGTGGTATAATAATGAAAACTAATGGGACTGTCGGGCCAGGGTTGAATGCAATATAATCTCATCTGATATTTCTTCAAAATCATTATTAAATGCGCCAAAAATAAATTAACTTTAAATTCTCAACCATTTCACACAAATAATAAAGAAGAATAAAGAAAAATAAAGAAATGAAAAAAAGATAAGAAAAATAAAAATAGCCTAATCATAATTATTCTTGTTAATTTTGTTTCTTTATTCACATTGATGCAATAAATTGTTTAAATACAATTGTTGTAAACAATTTATTTACCAAAATGAATTGCTAGACAAATCAATACCAACCTATAGCAAGTTATTTTCTAAAACTTTCTATGTCAAAAGACCCCATCCTCCATAATGAGCCTAATTCTGAATGAGTCATTCATTACCGTCAGTTTTTCAGTTTTATTTCATCTTCCTGCAAAATTAGGAAATACCAGCAAATAGCTATGCTTAATTAATAAATTTCAATTAACTCTCATAAAAATAATAATAAATCTAGGCACTATCAATACATGGCGTAAAGTCAACATGATTTTTTATTTTTGTCTTACTCTGACATTAACAAATATTTTCGTCTTTTTTATTCTTAGAATTTCATATAGTAACACAAAATATGAGAAAATAACCAACTATTGATTATCTATATCCGTTCATTACACCACTTTTTTTTTTAAGAATTAAGAATAAAATGTTTATATTATATCAGGGTACTTTCTTGGAAAAAACATCTTTCTCGCCGGTGAAAATCCAGTTCATTTACTGTTATTTTTTTATTGTTTAATTAACCAATCGAGAAATAAAAAAACACGGATTCAATATCTTAATTTGAACAAAATAAAATCAATATTTGAATTCAGTGAGAGTAATCAAATTGTAATCTGCAACAGTAGCAAGTTAATTAAGCATCTCAAACTCCCTTTAAATCTGTTTGAAAGCTCCCTGCTTTTGCAGGCGAAATACCCCCACAAATTTGTCGCATGAATGAGCAAAGTTTGTCGCAATTGAGCGAAGTAGAGGCCAAACTAGAAGTTGCATTTGAAACAAATTGGTCCTTTTCACTCGCACACCTCATTAGAATGTGAAATGTGCGTCAGTAGCTCTCTAGGCTCTTGATTTCCGCAGAATCCCGACTTGCCTGGATTCTCGGGCTGGTGCGCATTTTGCAAATAATTTAGGGCCTCCTTTTCAACCCTGGAGGAAGAATGTTTGATGCAATTACCGTTCTCCTTCCGAGCGCCCATTAATGTGGGCCGCAATCAGATTGTGTGTATGAATGACGTCCGTCTGACAACGCCAGTTTGAGCTCTCTGAATTATTTATCACAATTTGACAGACTGCAGGAAAATTCCTGCGTATAAAGCGTTATTGCCTAATTTGAATTTCGCATTGATCGAAAGACTCGTTTTTTTTTTTTGCCATTTTTTATATTCCCACGCGAGGCAAAGGGCTAAAATGAGGCGCTGTAATAAAAAAAACACCTTTGCTTTCCACTAAAAAAACATGCAAGGAAAAATGGGTAAAATTATAATCTACATTGAAATCTTGTTGGAAAACCAAACGAAATTTAGAATTTAATGAAATCAAAAACTGAAATATGTAAGACAAGAATTGAAAAGACTGAATTTTTTGCTACAAACGTTTTAAATCTTGCTTTAATTATGATAATCTTTTCATTATCAAATATTTATTAAACACACGTGTGCTCAACATACAAGAAAGATATATATTTCAAATACCAATAAATAAATATATTTTAGTTAATTTAAGTTATATTTTCTGTCCGATACATTAAATACTTCATTCTTAGAAGGTGCTTTTTTTAATAAACTGTACTAAACTTTTGAAAAGTTTATTTTGTTTTTATTTAAATATATAAATTAGTGATTATAATTGATGTAAATAGCTTTTTCATTAATTAAAATAATCTAGGCATTATCCACAAACTACAATTGATTTATTGTTGATGACGCCACAATTAGAAATTTAATAATAAGCGGCCTTCAACAAGTGTTTATAGCACCAATTGAGCCGGCATTAAGTTCAAAGAGAGTGGAATTGGTCGGCTCATTTCATATCAAAACAGAACAGACCGTAATTTGCCTATTTCCATCCTATTTTGAGTTACAGGCGAGTGCGTATCGGATACAGCAGTGCAGAGACTAAAGGACGATTTTGACAAAGGCCGGAGTGCGTGAGAAGAATGTGAGAGCGTCTAGCCGTCATCCAGGAAATCACAAGTCAAAGGAATTGGAAAGTGAAAGGGAATATACGACATTCAAATCTCGTTGGCATGGAATTCTCGATAGGTCTTGACATGAAAAAAAAAACTTAAAAATCCAATGTCAAAAAAGCTTTTATTCTTCTTTCTCAGATTTATATTGATTTGCTTTATAAAAAAAAAAAATGCAAGACTTGGCCGTAGATTTTTAAACTGTAAAATTACATCAAATTATTTCAAATTAGTCCGTTTCCAGTTACTTCAGTTGTGTAATTATAATTTAAAATTTTAGTATCAAAACGAGTTAAATTTTTCATCTAAATTCACGGGTGAATGTGTATAGGATACAGCAATGCTAAGACAATTATTTTTTATAAGTTCCACCATTTTTCTTCTAAAACTTTTCCCATCTCGTTGTCATTTTGCTTTGTAGCTTTTTTTCCAGATTCAATTTGCTATAGTGGAGAGAAAAAAAATTTGCATAGAAAACAGTTACGCGAAACAATAACACTTTCGGAAATAGACCGCGACAAAAAAGTTTTGATAACCGTTCAAATAATGCGTCGATGTAATTCTTGGAATTGGAAGCGGGTCAAACTCCGGAAGGAAAACGGTTAGATTAATTTCTTTTTATTATTTTTGCACTCGACGCGCGGGCGAGAGGGAGGGTGGCAATTAAGTCGCGTTTTGACGGATGATGACGTGTGAGAGGGTGTCTGATGTGCACCCTTCACTCTGCAACACACGCCCTCGCAAGCCGCGCTCGCGCCGTGCTCTCGGCTCGACGCAACCTGCCCGTGTATTTAAGCACTCGCCGCCCGCCAAACATCTCTCTCGGCCACTCAACAAGTTCGCGCCGCACGGTCCCGGCAAATTTCGGCTCAAACTACGTGAGTATTCACTGACACTTGCTAATTCATCTCATATTATTTGCAATTGCTGTCAGCATCGTTCCTACTTTTCACATCTTACTGATTTTGTTCAAATTATTTTCCTGCAAATTTATATTTGGCTTAGAAATATTTCACCATTCAAACCATTTTATTTGAAAGTATGAATTATAGAGAGATGATAAAATACTTAGTATGGCAGAGAAAATTTAAGATTTGGGTGTTTTTGCAAACGTCTGTGAATTAAAAACCGATTTTACTTGATAATTTTTGTTGTTCAAATGAAAAATATTGAATAGGAAAAAATAAGAAAAATCTCTCTAATTTTCAATTCATCGACAACATCTTACTACAAAGAATTATTTCAAATAGAAAAAAATTAATGACATTATATAATAATTGTGTTATGTCATTCCTCATTATTTTGAGTAATTTTTCTCTTTTGTGAACAATCATTTCATCTGCCGTCACCTCCGGTTGAAACAAATTCAAAGGACTAATTAGCTTGTGAAGCAGAAACCTGTTGATAAATGGACACTAATGAGAACGCCTTGCGTGGATTTTTCTCATCCGAAAGAAAAATAACTCTTTTTCTCCCATGAAAAAAATTATTCATTTCTCCCTTTTTGAGGTTGAATGCGTTTGTAATCGCGGCGAATTAATACTTTTCCTTGTGCTCCGCAAAGGTCAAAAGTGCAGAAGCTTGATAGGCTGCACAACAACAATGACCGTCTGTGTACAACTTAGATTACAAGGGGGAGAGAAGTTTCTTGCTGATATGCTCTTCCAGCACAGGCAAAGAAGTTTTCCATCGAGCGCGGCAGCCGCGGGCGAACGGCCTGAAAAATGCACGCGCGCCCACCATTTGCGGCCAAATTGAATTTTTGCCATATTGCGATCGGAGTGGCTGTGAAAGAGCTCTCGGCACAACAGACTTGATTAGCTTACACGAAAGATCAGCTTTTTGAATCAAATTTATATCTTTTATAACAAAATATCTAAAACATATTTTATGAACCGTTCCCATTTCCAAAGCTTCTCTCAAATGAGCAAAATTTTGTGTTTTTTTTTTATAAGTTCGCAGCATACGGATTAATTAGGGCATATTTGATGAAGTCAACTTTGACAAAAATTGTTATTAAAACTAAATTTTATAACTAACGTTTCTATCCAAATTTATTCAGTTCTCGATGCCACAATTTCTTTTTAGAATATTAAAAATATTATTTTCATAATTTGTAGAGACTCTTTCATATACTGTCATGCTTATAATAATACTTTTAGTTGCAAATTCACTTTCATACTTATAAAAATAATAATTTTTAAGAACAATTTTCATTTTTTTTTTTTAAGTTTAAGATTGACAATCTTAAGTTAATAAGCACGTAACAAGCAGAAAAACAATTAACTGATTGATCTCAAATCAAATTTTTGTGTTATTTTTCCCATGCAAAATTGAATTTAATGCATTAAAAGTTGGTGCAGAAAAATGTTTTGTTCTTCACACAAACTTGATCGTAGAACCGTACAGGGGATTTGCGGAAGGAATTAGTTGGAAGTTCATGTGTGCAAATTTAATTGCGAATTCATTACACAAAAGTTTTACACACACTCCATATTCAATTACGTCGCGCTGAAAGTAATGAAAATTCACGGCAAGATAAACATAGCAGTTTGTATTGCGAGACCTTTGTGTGCGCGGAGGAATTAAAGTTTTGCGATGACGTTTTGTCTCTGGAGGGCGAGAATGGCGCATCCGTTCGTTGTTTCCAGAGCTACGTGCAAAATTCAACCAGCAGCTCTGACCTTTCTGCTTTGTGGAAGAATCGTGCGCGGAAAAGATAAAAAAAC
The DNA here is from genome assembly GCF_031216515.1 of Neocloeon triangulifer. Lineage (NCBI taxonomy): Eukaryota > Metazoa > Arthropoda > Insecta > Ephemeroptera > Baetidae > Neocloeon > Neocloeon triangulifer. Next base: position 814,884 of record NW_026775545.1, read on the forward strand.
GTTTTGATAGGCTTTGGTCAAATTTCACGACAGGGTAGTAGTTTTGTATTTTTTAAAGATTATGTTGGATTTTTCTTGCAAAAGCAAAAGACAACTTATACCAGTTTACTTATTGATTAATAGGCACAATTTTAATTTTGGTCAAAAATTAAATTGGTTTCCAAGAGGTAACCTTTATTGTATAGAAGAAAGAGGCTTTTGTTAATTTTAGAGGAAAAATTTTCATTTTTCTCAATGTTAAATTATATAATTTCCTTAAGAAGTATTATTACCCATTATAACTTTTATTTTATTTTTTGAGCCTCGAGTTGTTAGAGAAAGATGAAAAAGCAGAACATAATAAATTTACATCTAATAAAGGTTTTTGGAAAAGCCTTCCGGATATTTAACTTTGGCCTTCGTAATTAATCACTATTACCCATTGTATTATCGAATATTTTTTGGGCAAAACATTAATATATTTATCTGAATTTTAGTAAAAACTTTCTCTTAAAATTTAATTCAATGAAGTTGGCAGTAATATTTATTATATACATAACCGAGTATCAAAACTGCAACTAATCCAAATCTTTTAGAAATGTTATTAATTTATAATTATTATATAGATATTCGAGATATTCAAAATAAACTATTTATATTCTTTTATCAAGCAAAAAAACGTTGACGGTTGTTAATAAAACGCCTGCAAATTCAAAACTAGGCAGACCCGCTGACCACGCAGCTCGTGCGGGGTGCATAAGTCCAATTTCAGCGGTCGAGCGAGTCGCAAAAAGTGCGAGCCGCAAGAAGCAAATTGCAGTTTATGTTTTTCACGATACTCTGACAAAAGGAATAAATGATCAAAGGGTGCACAATCAGTAAAAGGAAAAGGAGAGGAGTCGGCGCCACGTGTGCATCCAATAAACCGACCTGTTGCTGACAACTCGCTGAGCCAATAATAAAAATATCGCGTTGCGTCCAAAGGAAAAGAAAGAAATAAAGGTCTGCTCGTCATTAAATGTAACGTTCCGGTCTCGCCATTTGCAATATCGTTCAATTTGTTGTAATGCGTGGTGCGGCTCAAGCGGGCGAACGGGAAATATTTGTTTTTACGTCCGTCGCTTGTTTACGAGCGAAAGCATATAAATTTTATGTGTACATATTTCGCGGTATACGTTTTATGCGCCTCAAACCAGAAACAACGGGAAATTATTCATCACATTTGTTAACAAAACTGTAATTTACTTCGGAGGAAAAATAACATTATTTATGTACTAAATTGAGCATGAAGATTTAGTTCAAAATTAACACAACATTTATACGAAAAGCGTAAATCACGGAACGGAGTTTGCTCGTGTGAATGACATGATTTGCTGAAGTGAATTGCTGTTTTGAATAAAAAAAATTATTGCAAAGCATTGGTGTACAAGTTAAATTGCTTTCAGAGAGAAACAATTGCATGAAAAAACTCGGGAAAAAGCTTCAATGAAAGACGGAAAAAACGATTGGATGAGTAGAATTAAAAAGCAGGCAATACATTTTTTAAAGGGAATGGAATGAAAAGGAGGAAAAATGATTTCTTCACTTTCTAAAGAATCTCTTCTGAAGATCCACGATAAACATTTTCAATTTTCGTGTACAAGAAGAGCCAAATAGTAAAAAATGCTATTAGTTGACTTTCTCTTAATACGCCATGGCCGACGGCTGCATGTGATTGGTCCAAAATTTCCAAAGAATAACAAATAACTTGTCATTTCTTTCGTTCTTTCTCTTCTGCAAGACAGAAATTTTCCAACTCACCAACTTCTTGTCTGTAATAGTATTTTTTCCCATTACGTCAGAAACAGATTATTTGGCAAAAATTGGCAAGGAGTCCAAATTCAAAAGGCACAATAAGACATTTTATTCTTACAATAATTACTTTGTCAGAAAGATTGCGTAAGTTTTAAAAAATATTGATACTACAGAAGAACATTTTTAATTTAAAAAGATCATAAAACGAGTAAAGAAAAATTGAATTTGTTTATTAACTTCTTTACACACTCTATCAAGAGCAAATTGAAGCAAGTAATTATCTTAAAATTTGACATAAATTCCATATAAAAAAACCTGTTTCATGAGCGAACATTTCTTTTCTTTCTAATTTCCTCAACGCAGAAAAGACTTCATGTTGATGAATATTGTTTGAATTTTTTTTTCAAAATTTTGGAACATACCATTTAAAGCAGTCCTGGTTGATCTATCTCTCCGTTTGCTCTCTCTGTAAATAAAAAATTTAAGATGAATAATAAATAAATTGAAAATAAAACTAAAAAATTTAGCTTCTCAAAAGTTTTCAACTTAAAATAATTTACTTTTGTTGTTCGAATTTTAAATCTCTTAACTTCTACTTCACTGCACGTGTATCCAACTTGCAATTTCAAGGCATATATTATATGAAATCACTTTTCCCTGCAGGCAAGGTCGTACTTTTTTTCCTCCCATCCAATCCAATTACGATCGGCGTCGCGTGAAATTTCACGCTAAAGCGATTCAGCTGGGAGCTGCAGCCGCGAGATAGAGAGCAAACAAACAAGCAGAATTGAAATTGGCGATCGCCGAACCGATTCGGCTCTTTCATTTGACACCGGATAGCTTAACTGGGGCAAAAAATTAATCATCACCTGCCGGCCGAAAACAAAAGCGCCGCCCTTTTTGATCGTAAAGCTGTTTCTTTGAGTATAAAGGAGGCGCGCGTCTTATGTTTTATTACATTCCTGGAGGGTGAGATGCGCCGCACGCGTCACAGCCGAGGAATTCTTCAAAGCCGAGATTAAACGGAGCCGCCGGAAGACAGACTACCTGGCAAGAGCGGAGCTTTACGAGTTTCACTTGCACAATGGAAATGCTAATTTCGCAATTGCAATTAAAGCAATTCATTACTCGATCTATTCCTGGGGCCAAAGAAAGTGCTACTCCTTTTGAAAAGGGATATAAATTTCAGGTGGGCCGTTAATGCCAAAATGATTTTACTCCGGCGAGTGAGTTGGAAAATTGACTTTTAAAGCCGCGAGCCTGAACGATGTGAGGCCATAAATCATCTGCGGTGTCAAAGACTTGTTGGTTCTGCAAAAACATTTTGTAAGCGAACCGTGTTGCCAATCGAGATATTGAATGATGGAATAGAAATTTCTTTGCTTTCCCTATACAAACGAATTATTCTTGCTTGACACTCAAAAATTATTCTCCTTAATTACAATAGCTCTTCAATTTTATACATAACTTTTAAATAATCATTTCAAATAATTGTGTTGTTACAAACAAAACGTTAAAATATTATTTACATTTCATAATTTCTCCAAATTTCTTTTTTTATTTCTCTAATTACACTCCTTGAAATAAATTAAATATTTATTCAAAATGTGAATAAATGTGACACTAAAAGAACATATCAAGTATTGCGTTTAAATTTTGAAAATTGAAATATTTCCTTCTTACATGATTAGAAATTAAAGGGACCGAAAGTTTCAGACAATCAAGAGAAAATCTCAGAAGCTGCTGTAGGCTAATTATGGCAATAGGCGTAATTATTCATTAAGTAAATTGCGTGTTTCAAGACTTCTCATCTGCTGACGCTTTTATTTGTAATTGCCATTGTCGATTCCGGCAAAGGCTCTCTCGCTCTGTCTCTACCCACGCAATCTACAGATTTCCGTATCGGCCTCGAGAGACGTACGCTAATTTTGAGCGATCTGGAATCAATCACGGTCTCTTAAGTGGAGTGGCAGCATTTCAAATGAGCTGCTCCCCCTGTATTATTCAACAGATACACCCCCGCCTGGTAATTATGCGACCGCGCTTCCGCCGGTGGATTTTGCAAACAGTAATTACAGCTCTCGCGATTTCAAGCTTCAACGATTTGAATTTACTCTCCACAGTGTGCTTTTCGGTCGGTGCTGACGCAGAATGACCTTTTTCTCGCCAGCGGCAAATGTATAACAAAATGAAATTAAACCTCGCGGCTTTTCGGGCGTGTTTAAAATGCAAAGAGGGAAACGCGGGGATTCTTGAGAAGATTGCAATTTTTCATTGCATAATTCATGGAGGACGTGAGTCCGTCTGTGGAACGCGTGCCGAGCATTTGTATCCCGCGTAAAGTCAAAACGTGAAAAGAACAAGTAAATTACGAAAGCTTATTATGCTAATTAATTACGTGGGCAAGCTTTTTGTTCAAACATTTTTCCCTAGATCCCAAGTAAAAAATTGTTGTATCTTGCACAAATTTATTTTTGTGTTGTCTTTAGAAATATAAACTTTTGTTTTATTATTAAACAACTTAACATCATTTTAATATATTTATTAATAATTTAAATTTATAATTTTTTATTTATTTTTTACTAAAAAAATATGAATTAATTTTATGCTTTAATATGTTTCTTAGTAACTCAATATTTTGTAAAAAAATTTTATTGATTATTTGAAATGATAAAATTAATAAACATTTAATCGAAAATTTAGTATAATATCATGAATATATACTATTATGATAAGATAAAAATATCTATGATCTTTGAAAGTTTGAACATTTTGATAAGCCATCATAATATGAAATGAAAATTCTCGAGTATATCCGATTTCTATGTTTTTTTTTTAGTCTTCAGAAAATATGCTTCCATTCCGCGGCATTTCAACGGAGGAATCGTCAATGATACTTCCGTGTGTGTTGCGAATCCACGGCACGCTCAGGCCTTTTTCTCTCTTCTCTAAATGAGGAAATTGATATCCCGGCCCTTCCTGGCGAGTGGAGGCCGCTTTAATGAGAGAGTGCAAACAAAAAAAGGGCGAAACGGACGAAAGGCAGCGTAAAAAGGTTTTTCTTTTCTGTGCATTTCACACGCGCCAGCGAGAGAAAGAGATGCGCAGCAGGACTGCCAGGCTGAGCATGCAAATTTACTTATTGTGACGAAAGAAAAGTTGAGGGCCCGAGCAGAGGGGCGCGGCAGGGGTCGGCCGGGCCCCGCGGGGGGCAGCGAAATCGGAAAGCTGGCAGGCCGGCTGACCACGCACAGCCATTAAGATTTTTACTGCCACGCCGTATATTTTTTTTGCGAGATGAGAAATAATGAATTGGTACGGCCGATTATGGCGCAAGCAACATAAACAGTCCAAATTGGACGCGACGAGATGTGGGCAGTAATTTTTGCCATTATTACCATCATCATTGTTATATTATGAGCTAGGGGTGCCATCGAGTTAATTTGCGGGGGTGCGAGTTTTGCTCAATGAATTTATCGTGTGTTGCAGCGTTAGAAAAATATAATTAGAGAGACAGAAACAGAGAGGATGAGGCCAGGAATTGCAGCCACCCTGTTCGCGCTTATCACGTTATGCCTGATGGCCTGCGCAAATGGATCTCCACTAATCAATCCAAGGTGAGTTTGACCTCAAAACACTCCCAACAACTGCTCCTGCGCCGACCGACGCAAGCATAAGAGCAAGAATTCAATTGAATCATTTCTTTAAAAAGCAATTCCTGGAGCATTGTTAATTTTTGATACAAAATTAGGGAGAGTTAAAAATATATTTTTAAGGTGCAACCATTGGCAACTAGAATGATTATCAATAATTGTTCAAAATTTTCTTTTATTTAATATATTTATTAGTAACTATTAAATTTGTAGAATTAATTTTTTTACTTTTTTAATCAAATTTTGTTCTTTCATTTATCAGATATCAATGGAACATTTCTAGGTCTCATATAAACTCATTTAATCTTTCCTGAAAATGTGACACACATGATTTTGATTATATCTGATTGAGAAAATTACATTTTTTTTCTTCCTGTAACTCTTCAGGTACTTACATTTGTTGAATTTAAAATCCAACAAATTAATTTATTAAAATTAACAATAAATAGAAAATAAAATATAAATTTTAAATTATTAATTTCTAAAATGGATTAAAAATCAAATTTTATTTTATTCTTTTAATTATAAGATATATTATTAAACTTAATTACGTGCACTTGGAAAATCCTTGTTAACTCTGTTTCAGCAACGAAGTAATAGAGACCGACATGGATCCTGAACTGATGCTCCAAATTTTGGCTCGCCTGGGACAATCGATGTTGAGGAATCAGGAGCTCGAGAGGTATTTTGCGCGTCACAAATGTGCTGCTTGTCGTCAACAGCACCACAATTTGAAAGCTGCACAAACTGCTACGAAAGCACAAACTTTGATTTTATAGCAGAAAAATAATAATTATATATTTGTGTGGTCTTAATTTATGAGCTTTGCCGAGTTGATTTCTAATTAAAAAAAGCAGAAAATTTAAAAATTTTCGAGAAAAGAAAATTAACTAATGCTGGTAAATTTCTTGTTTCATCGGAACAAAAGAATTTACACCCCAAAGAGGTAAATATGTGTATAAAAATTCGTATACTCTGAGTTCTGGTTTTTCTCATTTGATTTGATCCACTTTAGCATGCTCTTTTAAAAATGTAAATATCAGACATATATCTTTTCATACATAATAAAAACCATTCACGCGAGTAGATGCTAAAATTCGAACCTCTTCCGAACACTCTCCTCTTTCTCATTCAGACAGTAGATTTACGATCAAATTCCACTCGATATCATGCCAAGCAGATTCTTAAAACAAACTTTTTTCCGACATTTCGCGCATGCCTGCCTTTTCAAAACGTCAAAACTGCACCTCACTTGCCATGAAGCTCGTTTTGCACAACCCAACACACACAAATCACCCAAAGGCACAAACTGGTGGTAAAAAAAAAACTGGAAATTTTAAGAATATTTAGCTTTTTTCTCTCAGGAAATAAAAGTTTTTGATGTAAAAAAGATCTTGATATATATTAAAATAATTTTGAAATAATAATTCTTAAATATTGAACCTTTTTAACAATTTAATATATTTATTAATTAATTTTAGCCGGTTCAAGAATATTTCACTGCACATCCCAAATTTTTTCTGAATTATTTAAATCTTTTATCATATTTCAAAATAATAATATCTTATAGCTTGAATAAAAAGCCGAGTCATTTCATAATAATGTGGATGTAATTTAAGACTGAATGATTCGTTAAAAAGTTTCAAGGTGTGTAAGAATTATTTATTGAAGCGCCACTAATTTCACTTTTAATTCAATACCTTGAACTATCTACAAAATTTAAAATTAAGGCGTTAAATAGAATTTAATTTCCAGTAGTTTTCTAATATGAAAAAAAAAGAGTGGCCGCAGCATCAGCGAAAGCTCCTCGGTGTGAGGAGCTGCACAGTGTCGTTTTGCACGATGTGGAAAGCATTTATGAATAATGAATTCTCATGCATATTTCAGCCGCGACGGATTACAACAAAAGCCTGTGTAGTTCCGCTTGCTCTCTTTCTCTTTCACTCTGTGTTCGTTTTTGCTGCACGTTTTGCCTGCCGAGTGCAATAACAACGCGAGTCCTCTCGCTGATTTTCGCAGCTCAAAACGAGGCCTGGATTTCGGCATGAGTCGCGGCTTTTCGGGATCGCAGACGGCCAAACACCTGCTCGGACTGGCGGCCGCCTCGTACGCAGGAGGGCCTGGCCGCAGGAAGCGCGACGCAGTTCTCTTCACCGGCAACTAATCCCTCCTAATTATTCCACACGTTTTTAATTCCGAAATTCCTCGGGCTCTATTCCTTTTCTCGACACTCATTATCACAACTCCGGCATGCAAATCAAGAAGTTTTCCCACCCAGAGGCTCCTTTCGTCCTTTCTCCTCATTTTCTCGCCCGATAATAATAATAATAATAAAAAGTATAACCCAGCAGATTTGTACCTACATACATATGTGTTTTAGCACAGCAGATCGATGTATATTTTTATCTCTACCTTCGATTTCGATGCTGCTTTCCTCGGCAGGATTGATTAATTGTCCACGTGTATATTCGATCTTTCCGTACGTAGCGTGATTAGCAACCGCATCACTAGCAGCGTGATTGCCTTCCTGGCCTGCAACGGTCGTTTCATCTCTCTCTCTCCCTACTATGATCTGTCGCAAATATTATCAGTGCAATTCTCCATGCTGTATTGGAATCGACGTAGATTAATTAAATAAATAAAATGTAATGTTTGAAAAAAAAGAGAGAAACTCCGCCAACACATACACACACACATATTATGTAGCGCACAGTAGGTCTGTATCAAGGTTTATCAATAAAAGTCTAACATATGCAGTCACAGTACTTTTTCATCTTTGACATATTCCCCTTCTTTCCCACAAAAGCACGTCACACTTTTGACGAATTGGGTTTTGTGCCAGAGCCAACATATCATGTTGAATGTATTTTGGGACCTTTAGGAAGCAAAATAAGGTAAATAAATATTGACTTTTAAATCAAATGGCTATAGAAAAATTTATACTATCAAATTATTAATAACTAAGAACGAATAAATTTTTTTTTAATGTATTCGATTTGACGATTAAAGGAAATCAATCATAAAATTTTTCATGATTTACTTCGTTCGTAATTCATTCTAAATTAATTAAAAAAAATTTCAAGTTGCTTGTCCTCAACTCTGGTTATTTCCATTGAAAGTAACATTTGCAATAATATACCATGGCTATATTTTTTCTACCAACAATAATTAAAATGCAATAATCTCTTCAACAAATTCAAATTATATACGAAACGCATTTTTTTCAAGCGCCCTGCTTTTCCGCGTCCTGAATGATGTCGTCGATTTCGTGGTGTTTTAACATGGACTCCTTTTTCCACTGCAAAAGAATGTAGAGTAGGAAGTTTTGGAGGAAATTGAATTTGCCTATACTTTTTCGTCTCTCGAGGGCAAAGTGGACAGGAAAGAGATCATTTCTGGTTTGCTCGGATCGGCGAGGGCGAGCACCGAGATGCATCCATCAACCGCGCCCAACACCAACGCCTTTCCATCTTTGGTGCTCGCGATCGCGCTCAACTCGGCCTGCACCTTGTAATTTGCAATCATACTCGCGTCTGCGGTTCTACAAAGAAGATGAAAAATACAAACTGAGAAAGTTGAGATATAATTTTTTGTGGGATAAAAATGACAAATATAAAATACTTATTTTTTTTTAAATAAGCTTATATTTTAAAGCAATATAAATATATATTTGTTTTGATACAATTGATCAAAATATCATTCAAAAAGTGATGGAATCGTAATAGGAAATAAAAATTCCATACTTGAAAATTCGCAAAGTTCTTCTGCCACTGTGGTAGTAGAGCACATACTCGTCCGTTTGATTGAACAGCGACATGACAGTAAAAACACCCTCAGCAACTTTTGGGATGAATGTTTTGACAGTCGCTCCGTGTTTCAGTTCCAGCAGCTGCAAACCGCCGCTGTGTGAAGCAAAAATAAGAAGGAAAAAATGATGAAACCGCCCGAGGTGCAATTAGAGAAAGCTCTTTGAAATGCAGATGTACACAATTGTTTTTTATTTTTAATTGAGGAAAATGTTTGTTTTTCCGTACCGCGTCGGGGCGTAGAGGCCGTACTTGCCGTCCTGCGTGCAGCAGCCACCCCATTTCTGGATCGTCCTCGAAACTTTGGCGTTTGTGCCATTGCCGCCGCCGCGAATATCGACCACGGTCGCTTTATCCGAATCAATCACGGCCACCAGGTTCGCCTTGTTGGGCATCGCCAGAATTTGCAACACTTCCTTCCCTAAGCAAATTTATCGTCAAACCTCGATTTATGCAAAAAGCAGCGTTTTTCTTTTGTCAAACCGGATTTTAGTTGGAATTTTGCATTCAGGTTGCCGGTTTCTGCGTCAAACACCAGCAGAGTTTCTTTGGTGGTGGGGCCTGTGCCGCCGGAGGATGTCGAACCTACGGAATTCGAGCGGCTCCGAGCTGAACCCGAGCGACTGGATTTGCTACTCCTGGACGAGTGGAGACTGCCCGAGGTGCTCGAAACGCTACCTCGCCGCGAATTCGCTTTTTTGCTATTAGGCAATATTAAAAAAGTGGAAACAATTTACTAATTGAAACACATTTTAACAAATATTCCATTAAATTAATAAAAAATGTTTTGATCTTTGCATTATTTGATTTCCTTTAGTTATTTTTCTTTGAATTTTAACAAAATTTATTAAAGAGAAAGGTTAATAAATATTTTACATTTATATGAACAAAAAAAATTTAATAAAAAACCTTTTATTTTTCATAATATTAGGATTTTTCAGAAGTTTTTTCCGTTTCATTGGCTCAAACGAAACTTAGTTTTTTTTTTTTTTACAAAATTGGCAAAACTTTTTCTCCTAATGAGGAGAAGATTATCTAGCCAGTTTAAAGAGTGAAATTAAATTTTTTAATTACTATCGATTACTTTATATTAAAGGAAAATATATTAATTAAGAAAAAAATCTATTATACAAAAATTCATTTGAGGGAATTTAATCATATCGTAAGGAAATCATGCTTAATAGAAAAGTAATTTTAAAGAATTTAAACTAAAAAAAAATCAAGTCACCTTGTTTTTGGAGCAGCCGAGGCGTCCTCCTGGTTGCAAATCACAATGTGCTCATTATCGCAAGTGACGACGGCCGGCTTGAAACTCGAGTGTAGCGTGAAGTTCGCAGCCCAAACGCGTTCGCCGTCAGGCAAAGTTCTTACCACTAATAATCCCTCTGTAGCGCCCTCGGACGGACCGGAGGCCGTCAAGAACCTTTGCGGACAAATTAAGAGAACTTTCTCGAAAAGGAAAACGAGATCAACCTTTCTCCGTTGTTGAGCAGCAGAATCTGTTTGATGTTGGGCTGCTCCTCTTTAAAAATGACGCTCTCCAGAGCGCGATTCCAAATGATCAAGTTGCCCGACTCGGCAGACACGATGTACCTAAATGAACCGTAAATATTAACCCGAAACAGTATGGAAATCTCTTTTTTAGCACCTGCCGTCCGAGGTGACCTCGGCGTGAGTGACGATTGCACCCAAAGGACTGTCGGCCAGCCGGGCCTGTTGGGTGCCTGTCAACAAGTCCCACACTCCGACGCAACCCCTCGTCACGGTAATAGCCAGACAGGCGTCTTGCGCGATTCTGAACATGGAAAAAATTGTCAAAATTGTCCTAAAATTATGAAATAATTCTCCACAAAAATTTAACTTATTTAAAAGCAGAATGATTTTTTGGATTACATTTTACTATTTAAAGCGTTCAGCTGAGCAAATCACACTTTTAAATTTCTTACCGCTGTAAAACAAATTTTAAATTTTGCTAAATTTTCTCCAAAATACTTGCAAAGTCAAATTTTCAAACATTTTTCAAGTGATAAAAAAATAATTTAATTTTTTTAGCACCGATCAATTAAGATCTTTTAAAAATACTAAAATTTAATTTACGAAATTCATCGAAGAACGTAATTTTTGTAAAGTTATTGAGATGAATATTTATTTTTTGACTCCATGAATGCATATTATTTTCAAAATTATTACTCACTGGTCGCAAATAAGGAATCTTTGTACGCCCGTAGATGATAAAAATTAATTACATAATTTCCATCCATATTTAATCAAGATTTGAAATTAATTTTAAATGAACTTGTTATTTAATAAATATAGAAATAAGTAATTAATTATATGAGCATTAGATAAACGTGAAAATTTGGAAATTAATACGGATTTACTCTAAATGATGGATGATGGCCTAAATGAATAATCAGATTATTCTTGGAAAAACTTGCATATCCCAGCAAAAAGTCATTTGGTTGTAAAACTTTGAGCTCACGTGATTGCGTCGATTTGCAGTTCATGCCTGTCGATCGCGTGAACTTGCTCAAAAATGTTATTTATGTTCCAGACCTTGACTGATCTGTCGATCGATGAAGTTATTATCTGAATAAAAAAATATATCATTTTTATGGCCTGAAGTTTTCCTCGAGATTTTTTTGTGTACCAAATTCCAGTTGCCAATAGTCAGAGGCTCGAGAGAAATAATTCTGCCGAAATGAGCGTCGAGAACTTTCAGCAGTTGCTCCGACTCGACGTTCCACACGTACAAACTTTTCCTAAAATTAGAGATTCATATATTTTCTGGTGAGAACTAACTTGTTGAATCGCCGCTGTTATGAATAGTAATAAAGGTTTATGTGCAACAAGCAGGTTACGCGGGTTGCATAATTTTTTACGGCTCGTCGTTATTGTCGAGATTTATATGTCCGGGTGATTGCGCATTAAAAGCATTCACCGTGCAAATAACGACTGACGAGCGAGCATTCATAAATAAAAAAATGAACGTCAAACCTGACTGCCGCGACGAGAATATCTTTGGATAATGAAAGTACGCATGAGTTGGACTGCAGCATTTTCGTCGAAATGTTTCGAACGCTGTGCGCAAGAGTGAATGATTTCATCGTGCAGCTTTCAATGTTCCAGATTCTGTAATTACATAAATAATTCATATGCTAAATATTTGTCTTCGTTTTAATCAGTTTTAATTAAAACCCAACCAAAAGAGAAAGGCAATTTTCAGAAAACTTGATTAAAATGTAATACTTTTGTTGATGCTTGAATTTGAAATTATTTAATAAAATTAAAAAATAACTTTGCTTAATTTGATTTTTTTTTCAAAACTTGAAAGAGTTATCTTGAAATTTTTTATTTTCATAAAACTAAATCTAAAAATCACAGATGCATATAAAAATATTCTGATATTTTTTTTTTTTTTTACTGTTTGGTATATGATGATTTTTTTTTTTTTTTTTTAATTTTTCCTTTCTGATATTCGGTCATAAAGTTGGAGCTAGAAATATTTCTAACCTAAAGCCATTGCAAGTTGTTCCGAACAAATTCTCCTCCTCTTTGTCGAGTTTAAGCTGCAAAAGTTGTTCGCCCGGGTCTTCAAACTCCTTGTTGACCCTCCAAGTTGCGCCTTCCACGCAAGCCTCAACCACGCCTTTGTCCTTAGTCATGCAGTAAACTTTGGTCCACTCGCCGTTTTGCGCCATTGCACTTTTTGGTTAAATTTTTCACATTTTAAAATATCTTCCCTTTGTTAAAGCAGAGGTACCTGTGAAAAGCGAGCGGCTCCATTTTAAGTCCTTCGCTGTTGCTCGCGATTAGCATCATGTCTGGCTTATCCAATTGGCCGCTCCACAGGATAAATCTCATTGTCTGCAAGCTGCGGCATTCCATGGTCAAAATCGGCTTACGCACCCAGCCGCCGTCATCCTCTTTTCCCGCCTTCCGTTTGCACAAAGGATAAAAGGCATTTAAAATGAATTAAATTGCCGTCAGTTATAAATCATTTCAATTTTGGTAGAAGTAAAAAATGATTTAATTTTTGGAGTGAAAATGAAATGATTTAAAAACCAATTCTATAATAAATAATTTTATTACTTCACGAAAATTTAAAATATTATTTTTATTTATTAAAAAAAAAACTCCAGGTTTTGTACTTGTGCGAAATTTCTAAAATTTTGATTCCCTCAAAAATAAATGAAATTTCCTTCATCGAAACTGTTTCTAATGAAAAATAATGCAAAAATAAAAAAAAACTTTTCATCCAATTTTTTTTTTTTAAATTTTCTTGCCTGGGCAAAAGCGGCGCTGACAAAACTGGCTCCATCGTGGTTTGCCTGCAAATCGCCTTGCAGACTAAACTGGGCCCACGTTCGGTTTCCATGCACGAGCAGGTGTGCATTCAGAAGGAAAACGCCGTGAATCTCCTCGTCGTTTTCCAACGGCGACGCCAAAATCACGAACTCGCTGCTCAGCATGTTGAGCAAAACGACCTGAGAGAATAACCAAAATCCAAAGTAAATTCGCGCACAATTTCAACTCGCAACACACTTTGTTGTTGTTTGTGTAGGCAGCGGCGTATCTGTTGTCCGGACTGAGCACCAAATTTTGCATGATGCCCTCGATGTCCGGGTTGACCTCGCGGGTCAAATCGCTGGTGGCCAAGTCCCACGTGAGGAACTTGTTTGAGACGGAAACAATGTAGCGGTAGTCGGCGGTGAGTTTGAAACCAAACACGGCGAACTGGTGGCCCTCCAGCGAATACTGCGCCGCAAAATTCGGGGCGTTATTTTCATAAATTATTCTCGCTTTTAATTTGGGACAATTGGGACTAATGTTAGCTTAAGCTGATGTTTGAACAAGTTTGGTTCAGAATTTGCACCGCCAGACAAATTCACAAAGGAGAAACGTTTTGAGAGTTGATTTTTCCTTGTAAATAATTTAAAATTGAGTATCAAATGTAAATCACAAATTTCGTTTTCAAATTAAAGAATTTTAATAATAACTGTCTTTTTTCCAGGAAATTGTTTGTCTCACATTTTTCTCGTTTTTTTCTCTTTATGGAAACAGATTGATTAGTGGACCAACAATGCTTTGTTAATTTTTAACTTTTTTATATTTATTAGAGGGAAATTTGATAAATTTAATTCAGAATTTCTCACCTTGAGAGGACCTCCGGGTGTGTGCAAGCAATGATGCATCGGAATGAGGGCTGAGTGGTGCGGCCCTTCCTTATCACATTGCTGCAGAAGCCTTTTAACGTTGGGATTTGTGCCGATTTCAGGCAAAAGTCGGCCGACCAACTGAGAGGCCAACATGTCGGGATAAACGCCCAAAATCGCACCACCCAGTCTCAACGCGTCCGCCACCAATGTCAATTCTCTGTTTCAAATTTTTAATTTTTTTTTGCAAATTTTTTATTAAAAATAATCACCTTATAGTTTCTTTGTTTGTTAAATGCAAACACGTGTCTTCAAAGTCAGAGAGGACGGCCTGCAAAGGACATGAGGACAATTTCGCGTGCAGCCACTGATAGTTGAAAAGGGCGTGTTCGTAAAGGTCGTCGAACCGCTGACACCGCACTAAATGGAACGGCATCTCACCGAACTTTTCATGCAAAATTAGCTTAGAATTAAAAAATAAATTAAATTTATACTTTTCTTAAATTGTATCTTGAGACTTTTCCCTCTTTGTTGTAGTAAACTAACGGCTGTGTCGGAACTTTTCGATCAGCCGCACTGTCCTTTGAAGCCAAATTGAATCTATGTCTCTGAATTTCTGTAAATTTGAATGGCTTTGGAACGCCTCCTCCCCAAATTCCGAGAAAATAGTCGGCGATGGACGAGTGGAAATAATTTGACAAATTCTTATTTTTGAAATATCGCTCTCGTGCTGCATCTCGGAACTGTCTGTAATTTTATATTATTTGAGTCATTTTCTCAATGAAATCAAAAAAATTAAGTCAATATACTTTAATTAAAAGAGATAACTAAAATAATTTTTAAAATAACTGTAACGAGTCAAAAACCCAATTAAGAACAAACAATTAGCAAACACGTGCAAACTTGCAGAAGCTTTCACTTTGCTCTCGAAATAAGCGCACCTGTGATACCAATTCATCACACTGACGCCGTCAGCCTCACGTTCCGACAAATAATTGGGCAAATCGTTTCTGATCCTCGTCCACAAGAGAGGCGGGATCCTCCTGGTAGGCGGTAAGTGGTATTGATAGACGTCGTCCAGGACTTTGTCGTCCAGGGAAATCAAGTCCTCCAACTCGGACTCGGACAGACCGCTCTTGGCCGCAGTGATGTACGCCAAGGCGTGGAAAACCAACAACCTCCCATGCTAAACAAAATTATTAAAATCAAAATTTTTTATCTTTATCAGTCTTTTTTAAGTCTAAATTTTTTTTAAATGATTTTCGGAAAAAGGTAAAGAATTAAATAAAAATTACTTCAATGAGAAACTTTGGAAAAAAAAACCATCAGATATGTAATTTTTAAATAGTGCCCGGAACCCGGAACCTTTAAAAAGTGCAATTTCGCTATAAAAAATTTCATAAAAATTAAATTTGAATTTTTTCCTCTCAAATAAAGACCTGTTTTTCAATTCTCTCAAAAAGCATCATAATCGAATCCATGATTGTCGACGCCAAATAAGTTTCCTGCGGTCGAGTGTAGCTCCTCCATCGGCAAATCTCGGCGAAAACCAATTTGACGAAAATGGGGAGGGAGCATTTGGAAATGGCATTAGCCACCAAACGCCACTGGTAATTTGTCAAGTCCCTGCACGCTTTTTGCATCCACATTCTTGAATATATATTATTTAATAAATTTTTCCCGTTGGAATTATTGCGCCCCACCTTATAACTTGCATGGCCAAATCTTCGCCTAAATCGGTTATCTCAATAAAATTCTCATCGGCATCAATCATCCGCCTCAACAGGTGGTAGTCCCTGGAAATTTCTGGGTTGTCTGCCTCTGCGGCGCACGTCAAGATAATCTGCCGAAGAGAGAGAGCGAGAAATGCGCGGGCGTTTGATTAACTCGTTTATGTGTACTTTGCAGTAGGGCGGGATTTTCGTCGGCAGCCAGGAAACTTTATTTGCACCCTGCGCGCCCGTCATCTGGTCGATCGAGTCGAGGAAAAGAAGCAGCGGCATTTCCTTCGTGGCAATTGTCAAAAGATACTTGAAGTAGGCGGTCAGGGGCACTAAGTCGTCGGGAATGTCTTCAAAGGGCAACATGTAGTTGTAAGAAACCTGAATTGAAGTGAAAAATATCTTAATTTAAATAAAATATATAAAGATTTACAAGACGTAATCATTATAATCGTATCTAAAAGACAACTTTGTGCAAACTTAATTGATAGAATATACATCTAAAAATAAAATATTTATTCAAATAAATTAATATTTTGGCTTGTTAACCTTTAAAATTAAAAAGTTTTAGTATTGTTAAAAAATTTAATTTTTTATTTCTTTTCATTAAAATTCAAATTTTACTGGCTTTTTTACAAATTAAATTTAAATTAAATTTCATATATTTTTTATTTTAATAAAAATAAAGATGGAAAATTGCTTTTAAAATATAACTCTACAAAATGTTGTGCCGTAAATTAGCAAAATTCCCATTAAATTTGGGAAAAATAAATTAATAATTCCTTGATCTGATGAGTATTTAACAATGTTGTCATTTAAACATGATTAAATCATTTTCAATTTAGGTTTTAATTTTTGTCAGTATTTAGTTAAGTCACGAATATTTGGCCCTTTAATATCTGCATGAGCAACAACAAGCTTTATCAGAAATTGCACATTTTTAGATCTCCAAATCAAAAATAGACTTTTAAAAGTTATATAAATGAATGTAATCTTCTTAATGCATCATAATGTTGTTAGTAGACACAGCCTTTAATGCTCAAAATCACTTTTAAGATTTGAACAGCACTTTTTCTTATTAATATGGAAGGGATTTTTTAAAAATCAAATAGATAAATTTACAAAATCATGTGTGTAGCTATTTCTAAATAATTAAAATTTAAATTGGTGAAAGAGTCGGAAAAAGCTTCTCTATTGTAATTTTAAATATTAACGAAAATGTGATCTGTTTACAAAAAACACCTTTTGGTCACTTTACCTGTTGACAAATTGACACGAGGGTCGGCTGGAGACTGCTTGAGTCAGGCGTGGTGCCAAGAAACCTAATTATGCAAATCGGCTTAGAGCCGGGAAACCACTTTGGCGACATGGAGGCCGCCTTTGAGAGCATTGAGGTTTTGCCGCAGCCGCCCTCGCCGTACAGGACCAGTGGTTTTTTGGCCTCGGGGTCCTGCTGGTGCGCCCTGATCCGCTCAAGGGTGTCCTCCCGACCGTAAAACACCTTTAGCACAGAGACGGGAGATGCTTTTTAATTGCGAATCCTTGCCAATTATAATAATGGAAAAAAGAGTGTAAAACCTCGACGCAGTTGTTGCACGCGTTCATGTGCTGCAAGATTTCCGTCACGATCTGCCCCTGGGCGCTCGAGTCCTCTTTCCGCATGGCGCGGTCTATTAGCTTCACCATGTTTTTGTAGAAGTGCGTGATGAAGTGCTGCAGGTACTCGGAGTGCGTGTCGGGATCCAGACCCTCTCGCCCGATCCATTCAATTGTGTACCTTTAATTTATTTTTTTGGATTCTTTTTCAATTTTCTTTTTACTAAATTTAAAAAAAAAAATATTTTCACCCGATCAACAAAAATTTGAAATAATTAATTAAAGGGCCGAAGATTTTAATTAAATATTCTAAATGAATTTTGATAATTTAAATTGAGTATTCTTTTTCAATATCAACGAAAAAATTGAATCAACAACAAATTTTCAATTAATTGTTTAGCTAATGATTTATATTGCCAAATTCAAATTCAACCTTTGCAAATTAGTGGCCTCAAT
Organism: Neocloeon triangulifer; assembly: GCF_031216515.1. Lineage (NCBI taxonomy): Eukaryota > Metazoa > Arthropoda > Insecta > Ephemeroptera > Baetidae > Neocloeon > Neocloeon triangulifer. The sequence goes on from NW_026775545.1 coordinate 833,045, forward strand.
TTTGTTTGGCAGGCGAACGTCCCTGAGGTCCGCCATCAGTTTGCAAGCTTCCGTGTCGAGACTCCGGTTCAGAATGTCGATAAAAAGTGAGGCTTTTTTCAGGTTTTGCAGATTGATGTTGTTGATGTACCTGACGTAACCGAGACAGTGATTCTTGGTGTTTTTCACATTTAGAATGCCGTTAATAATTTCTCGCTCTGTCACTGCAAAAGACAAATTCGGCCGATTTAGATTCAAGCATTAAACAAAGCCCGCCGGGTATAAATTGCGCTGCTTTAGTCTGCTGACGTCACGAGTTAAATTTTGATGCCGTCGTTATTATACCTGACATGAAATAGTTGTGCATGGTGTCTTTGTCGATTTTGCCGCCGTTGAACAGCGACTGCGACGCTTTGCGCAGCAGCTTTTGCATTCGGACCATCGTGTCCCACCAAATGGCCTGGTCTTGCTGCTGCAGCTTCGGAACTCGCTACGATAGTAATTTGCGAATGAGGAGAAATAAATACATTGATCGATCGAGTCTGACCTTATTGTTGAAATTGACGAGGATTGAGGAAATCGGCTGCAGCACCGAAACGGGCGGCACGGCGTTGCTGTCCTTTTTGTACCAGAGGTCAAGAGTGCTGCCGTCAACATTCAAGGCAGTCAATTCGTCCCGCAGCAGTTGCAATTCCGCCGAAACGATGTACGTTGGAATTGGCCTGTATCCGTACTTTTGGCCCAGAAAGCACTTGATTTTTGGATATAATAATTAGTTCTATTTTTTAGTATCATAAATCATAAGTCAAGTAGAATTTTAATAAAACAAAATTTACTTTTTAATAACTATTTATTTTGATTTAATTTTTAATTTCCATTCATGAATCACTAAAATTTTTAAATTGTTTTTTGTAATAAATAAATTTTTGTTTTAAATTCTTTTAGTGTTAAACTCTAGTTGCAAACAATATAAATCACTTTACGTTTTAAGTGCATCATCAAAGCTAGTTCTAAATTTTGCCCAAATTTGATAATTTTTATGCTGTTATCTTCGAACATAATAGGCTGCTTAACTCGTTTTTAACAATGGCGTTGCTAAATTTTTTTTGCTCATTTAAGAAACTTGATTAATATAAATTTCCAAATCTGTTAAACGTAAAAATCTTTAAAAATAATATTAATTATAAAAATTAATTAATCTTTTCAGAAATGTTATAGCTATACTAAAATTTATGCCTTTAAAACCAACATTTATATTATAAAGCGTGTTTAAGTTAATTAAAATGCGTGTGTATTAAGCAACCCCCTGATTATTAGTATTTATTTGTTGTTAATTTTTTTTTTTTAATTTAATCAAATTTCAGAGCTCCATGAGAAATAATTTTAAAAGTTTAAACTTAACAGATTAAGAGCACAGTTAATTATACCAAAGTTTACAAATATAATAATTGTAATTTGGCTCGTAAGTAGAGCACAACCCTAATTAACTGCACGCCATTTGCATAAGCACACCAACTGTGCTAATTCTCCAGTGAACGCAGTGTAATAACACAACTAGTTTGAAAAGATAAATCGCAAATAAATCGCTTTGCATGTTAATCATTCTTTTGCAAAGAGCAGTGCTCAGCTGTCGATTACAGAGAGTATTTTATCTAAATGCAAATGAAAGCTCCAGAAATAGCAACCGGTGTTAAAATCACGTGTTTCTATTACTACATGCGTCACTTTACTCTAATAAAGAGAGGTTTCAAAGTAAGGGAGGAAAAAAGAGGCTGCGACTTTTAGAGTGGCGGCGGCGGCGGCATTGAAAACTTTGGTGCCAGGCACTGCAGGCGAAACTAAATCCTATAAATATTGCGCAGCGGTGTCGTGGCCCTTTTTTATTAAGTATTCTATCGTGTGTGTATGCGAACCCCTTCCTGGCGTATTTGCATTCCAAATCCATACAAAAATAAATATACGTACACGGCAGCAATAGCTCACATGTGAAATTCGGATGCACGCGAAAGATGTCACTTGGTTAATGGCGTGTTTATTTATTAAAAAGAGGTAATTGCACGCAACGAGCAGTTGAAACTCTGACCAGAATTTGACAGATAATAAAATCATCTGATTCATGAGTATCTTCAGCGAGTTAAGAAAATTTCACTTTTCATAATGCTGTTTTTTAGCATTTAAGTTATATTTTTAGTATTTTGTACTTTAATTTACATATAAATAATATTAAATTAAAAATGCTTTACGACTCAATATTATAGAATTAAGAGGGAATATGTAGTTTAAGCTCAAATAATTTTATTTGAATACCACAATTAATGTGTAGATTAATTATTTTGATTTATTTAATTTACATTTATTTTACAAAATTATATTTTTTTAAAACTTTAATTTCCCATTTTTTCATATTTGCCTATACTGTTTATTTTATTTTATTTTTTATTTTTTGGGTCAGGCCAAGACAAAGTGTCTTGTCGGCCTGTGCCCTTTATACTTTCACACTAAATAAAAAACCCGGAAAAAAATTGTATTTTTAATATTAAATTGAACAATTAATTTTATCATTTCAAATAGTTCAAATTGTTTAATTAAATTTTTATTACATATGACAATATATTTCAGATTGAGTCTTATTATTTGTTAAATATGGAAAATATTATTGTGCAATATAACTTTTCTTATCATGCCGTTTTTCACTTGTTGTGGAGATTAATGACATACCACAAAGTTGGGCCCCATTGAGAGACGCTGGCAATTGCTGATCTCCCTCATGCACAGCTCGGTTGTCATGTGGTCGTCAGTGGCTTCGTCTCGCACGCCCCATCGCATGTCCACCACCTTTTTGTTAATTACATTTGCCAACACACCGTCAACGTAATTATTTTGGTCCAATTATGCGAAGATTAGAACAACCTGAAATTCTAGCCCGTGCTTTTCTCTGCAGTAATCTTTTAGCTTTGGATACACTTGCGCCATCAGAGTGTTCCTCTCCATTCCAGTGTCTGTCAGTAATTTAGGGTTTACAGGAAATTAATTGAAAATATCAAAAGCTTTATATTTGTGTTTAAACTAGTATAGTTTGTTACAGTTCTGCATTTCCAAAGTAACGGAGCTACACAATTAAAATTAAATATAAATCTTTTGAATAAAAATTCTTATAAGAAAATCTATGGTTTAAAGAGTTGGTTTAGATTAAAACAAAATTAAAAAAAAAACTAGTAGAAGTAAAAAATAAATTTGTATTTAAAAGGTTTTAAAGTGATTTTAAATCATAATTTATTATTTATATATTCCAAAAATTTATCTTTCTTAAAGCAAATCTGCTAATTTAAGAAGGAGATTCAAAGAACATAAATTAACATTTCCACTTTCATGACTTCAACACACATGGCAGTTTAGTTTCCCCTTGAAAAGTTTGATCTAAATTACGTTTGAACCCTTCCAATGTGCAAACAAGGTAATAAAATTCGAGGAAATGCACCTGTGAAAGTGGAACTGGTGAAGATGCGCACAATCTTGGAGCTGACGGGTGGCAGGCGGTGCTCGAGCGAGCCCGCAAAAATCCTGTCCACCGTGCGGTCGTCCATGGCTCCTTGCCTCGGTCGAGGACCAACTGATCAAAGAATTCAATTTGAATGTGCGGGGGCCGCAATGACGGGCGCACCACAGAGGCGCACACTTTGTTGACTGATCGCCATGGCTACGATTAAAACTTTTGATGTATAAAGAAAAAGGGAAAGAAATACACACGCGGCGCGGAGACTTCTGGAAACCCAATTCAATTTTGGCGAATGCAGGCAGGTGTTTTATTTGGCGATCGAGTTTTCATTCCAAGAAGGCGAAATCAATTTATCGTGCAGGCCAGTGTAGGCGTGGATAAAGTGGGGTGCAAAACTTAATTAAGATGATCACCTCAAAATTGTCCTTTTTCTGTCTATGTTTCACCGAATGGTTTCAAAAAAGTTATAATTAAACAAATTTAGTTCAATTACTTGTTTTCCGCCGGAAAAAGCGTGCAGAAAAAACTCATAAAAACTTTTAATTGACATATTATAAACTCCAGTAAATTTTTAATTTTATCTTTAAAATCTATGAAAGGTGGGAGCCATCTAATATGAAACAAATTTTTACTTGTGCATTTTTTTTACTTCAATCTTGGATACACTGACAATGAGTTTTTAAAGCATTATAAGATATAAGTGACTAAAAAGCCAAAATTCATTACTATTTTAGATTTTTTTTAATAAATTAAAAAAAGGTTTTGAGCTCCTCAAATTTTTTCTTTTTAAAACGTTCTTTTTTATTTCTTCATAGTTTAAGAGATTGTGACACATTTTCTACTCTTTTTTTTCATTTTTGTAAGTAACAGATTAATTATTTAATAATATTTTTAAACAGCAACTGCAATAGTATAAAAAGGAAAAGTAGAAAAGTTTATTCCTTGAATAGTCTAATAATCTAGAATAGTCAATAGTCTTATCAAGTAGAAACAATAGAAAATTATAATATTTTACACATTTACTCACAACTCTCAGATTTTGCATAAATACTTGATCTAAAGGTGCCAAAACATGGGAAGATCCATTAAATTAATTTTGTATAATTCGAGAAAATTATTGAAATCTTTAAGATCTAAAAATAACAAACTATAATCACACAAAAATATGATCAATCCAGAAGGTTTTAAATAATATAGTTATATAATATTTAAAAAGTAATATATATGAAATAATTAAATTTATTAAATAAAAAGTGAATTAGTTTAAATAACGTTAACTATTTTTATTTATTTAATAAAATATATAAAATATGTTAAAACAATTTAAAGTTAATTTTTAATTTTTACTGCCATTATGAATAGAAGATTTTCTAGTTTTCCTTATTTTATCATTTTTATCATAGTGGTGGGCTTTTATAGTGAGCGCCTGTGCGCTGGTCGACGCAACCCGCATCGCAGCACTGCCGTTGTGCGCCACCTGTTCCGAAGCTCCGAAAGCAGCGAGCCAAACAAATTCCAGCGGAAAGCAGTGGTCCTCCTACATCCGAAGCCCAAAACGGCCCCCGAAAATGGGCTACCGCGAGAAAAACATGCTGATCGCGAGCTGCCTGCTGCTGGTGTGCTTCCTGCTCGTCATCATCGCCTTCTCGACGCCGTGCTGGCTGGAAAACGACGGCCAACTTCCGGACGCCACCTTCCAACGTATCGGTATGTTTGAGCGCCTAGGCGTGGCCCCCAACAGCCCCCAAACAGGTGGTTTTTTCGGCCAAATTTGATTTTATTTTGGGCTGTGCAGGGCTCTGGCAGGTGTGCTTCAAGAACTTCGAGGAGCCGCACCACTGGTACGACACCAAGTTCACCGGCTGCTGGTGGGTCTTCGAGGAGGAATACTACATCATCCATGACTTTTTGCTACCTGGTATGTCAAGAGATCAACTTTTTCTCCAAAGTTAATTTTAAGTTGACTAACTTGCAAAATCTTAAAATTATTTACGAAAAAAGTAGAGAATAAGTTGATAGAATAAGATTTTAATTATTATTTAAATAAATAATCTCAATTACACAGTTTTAAACCGAAGCTAATAATTTGAATGTATTTTTTTTTAATTTTTAATATTTTAATACTCTTGCCACTTAATAGTTTCTTACTTCTTTCTATAGTAACTTAGCAGTTCAAAATATTTGAGTTATAAATGAATATCTCCAGCACTGAGACTTTACAATTCATGTTATCATCACATTACTATAGTGATATTTGTGAACTGGGGAAATATATAATTTTATTCACTCTTCTTTTAAAATTAAATGAATTGCACATTTTATATTTTCTTTATAGTGAAATAAAAATAATACTACAATATTAATAAAAAATAAAATGTTAGAAATTATAAATTAAGTCATAAATTATAAAAACTAATTTATTTTATCAGGTTTAAGTATTATTATAAAATAATATGGCTATTTAAAATCTTGAATGCATTTATTATTATCATCTGCATTAACAATGTTTCTTATTTCCTTTAATTAAAAAAATTAAAATTTTTTTAATTTAAAGTTCACTTTTGCCTTTTATATATATGTAAAAAATATTTCCCCCCCACTTTGCTATAAACATGAATTCAATGTTGCAATGTAGAAATTTCAACTATTTTCTTCTTGTTATTTTACAGGTTTCTTCGTGGCTACCCAAACTTTCTTCACCTTCTGCCTCACATTCCTACTGATCTGTCTGTTGTTCCTGGCAAGATACATCTTCACCGACGAAGATGACCCTCACATGGCCACCCTACTCTACGTCGTTTCCGGATGCTCTGGTTTTTCAGGTTTAAGAACTTTGGATTTGGTTTTAACTTTTCTTAAATTTGGTTAACATTTTCAGCTTTTTGCGGCACAATCGCAGTGGTGATTTTCGGAGCTTACGGCGACAGCAGATACTGGATGCCCCACTGGGAGCACAATTACATCGGCTGGTCCTACGCACTGGCCGTAGTCAGTGTCCTGCTCATGTGGATCGCCACTGCCCAGATTTACGCAGAGGCTCGAGTTTACAGGGCTAAGAACAGGCGCGAAAGGCAAAGGAGGGCTGCTTATGGCCTGGGATAAGATTTTCATCTCGAAAAAAATAATCGCATTCCAATCTTTTGTATATAAAAATATGTACTCCGACCAGTTAGGATTTGACGATTTGTAATCTCTATAATAATTTTTTGGATATTTCGACTAGTTGAATCTCAATTTATATTTAACTTATGAAACGTCTGAATTGACCTTCCATTTCGACGGTTATATCACAAGCAGCTTAATTTTGTACATTATTTTTGCAGAAAGCAGCATAATTGTATGTTTACCCACTTTTTTTCTCACCTAAGGTTAAGGCTGGGAGATGCAACACTTGCATGATAATTGTATCAAGTGTGCGCATTGTTATTTAAGCGGCTACTCTGTGACCTAAAATCCGTCCATTGTTGGTTTTACTTTTTCAGAGACTGGCTGGCAAAACGTCCCACGCCATTGTAATGGAGAGCATTTTTTTTTAATGTGAAGTGCACAATTTGAAAACTTTCTTGATATTTTGTTCTGACATTGGTTAGTTTAACATTAGCATATTTTAGCTTCGGAGTGAAGATCTGATTTAGAGTAAAAAAATGTAGCTCAGTGAAAGTGCCTAATGATATTTCAAGGAAAAAATTTTTGCCTTGTCTCACACAATGCTGCCATTTGTCTGGGCTTAAAAAGTAGAAAATAGAAAAAAATGAACAGTTGAAGAGATACACAGAAAAATGCAATTAAAAATTATATGCTATAAGAACTGAAATCGATTAATCCGTCCTCTCATCTTTAAATGAAATATCAACTTAATTGTAAAGAAATTATTCTCTATAGAATAGGATTTACTCAAATACTATTATCAAGTTTTTGATCTGCACCCAATATTTGTATTTGTTGCGAGAAAGTTGATTTTGGTAAATAAAATAATTGAAAACTTTAACTAAATCTGTTATTTTATTCTTTAAAATTTTAATTTTTTGTGTGTGCTTAATCTGGTTTTTGTGTTACTTCTCAAAGAATATTGTCTCTGTTGATAATAATTTAATTAATTCTGACGGAGCCTTATACTTAGTGACCCATATTAAATGTCAGGATTGCCTCAGTTAAAGACAATTGCGCGGGGACTTCACATCATTTTACCAATCTTTGTGGGAAAAACGAATTCCCACCAGCGGTTTCTGCAAAATTAGCAAGCGCGGCACATGCGAGTCTCGGTAGGTAAAAAAGAGAGGTAACCTTTTCGCACCTGAGCTTCGCTTAACCGACCGCGTAGGCCTACCCACCGCCTCTACTTAATTAACATTAACTGCGGAATGTTCCACTGAGGCGCTGCACGTCGTGACTCAGGCAAAGCCAAACACAGCGACAGGGCGTGCACCTGCCAGCCACTCTCGAATTTGAGAAAGAAAAAACAGTGCTTATCAAAATTGCCCCACATCGGAAGGAAAAGTAGCGGTGCAGCTTTTCCGCTTGGATAAGGGGAAGCACAATCAGCAAAAGTGGAGAGACAGGTGAAGACCTACCGAGCACCACCCGCGAAGGTGAGTTTTCAATTGGCACCTCGCAGTGTGCGTTTGTTTGTCGAGCGGAACAATCCGAGCCCTTTGACACCCTGGCAATTAATACCATGGCCCGAAATTTGACGCTCCCGACCAAGAGAAAAATCGTATGTAAAAGCAGCAGTCTGTGTCGCGCTTTGTTTCAGTGAGCTCGTCGTGTTGCGTATTTTAGAAAAAAGCAGGGCTGTAGCGAGGCGCGGCTCTCAGGGCCCTCCAACAGGTTTGAGAGCCAATTTGGCCTTTTCGTCTGGGACAATTTGGGATTTTTGGTGCCGAGAGAACGCTTCATTTTTTTAAAGAGCTTAAATGGTTGCTCGGTTTGTAATATTAATAATACCAAGGCTTTGCTTTTCTGATTTAGTGATAAGCATACTCCATATTGAGAAACATTGGCCAAAGGAAATTTTATAAATTTAATTGCATTTCAAATAACTATTTATGAATCACATAAGATTATTGCAATTCATCGCCAACTGTCAACTGACGAGGACTAATTATTATTTCTATTGAATATTAATTAAGTAATAATTGGAGGAGGCAGCATTTAAAAATTTTATAGTAAAATTTTAACCAAAATAGATTAAAATTTCAATTCCGACTTTATAAGCAAATCACCATAAAATTTAAAGATAAAAAAATATTATTATTATATAATTAACATTAAAATTAGTCTTGGTAAATAAAAGTAAAAAAATAATGAAATTATAAATTAAAAAAATAATGATATAGTTTGTAAATTTATTTTTAAAATTCAGTTTTATTGATTAAAAATGAAATGTTTTCTGAATACATAATTTAAACAACCTTTGTTTTACTTTGTCTGTAAAATTATAAGGTAAATTCTGTAAAAAATTTGAAGCTTCAACTATTTAAAGTCTTTTTTTTTTGTAGTAGAAGTTCACGATCAAGGGTTGATTCATGGTGATTTGAATTTAAAATTTGGCTTTTCCTCGATGGGTTTTAAATTCAAATCACCATATATTTAAAGTCATTTCATTAAAGCTTTTACGGTTTTAAATTCATTATTTTGTAAAGATTTTGAAAGATCTACAAAAAATTGATTGATTTCGAGTTTAATTTGATCACAACAGATCATATAGGATAAGTTTTTTATTTATTTAATTTTACTTGCTTTTAGTACTAATATTTATTTTCCTTAGAAGTAGTTTATAAATATTTAAAGTGGGGGAAACATCTAGCAGATTTGGTTAAACGCTCTAAAGCTTGCTCTATTTTAATTATTCATTTTTATTTTTTTTTCTCAATAAAACTCCATAATTTTTCTTCGTCTTCCTGCTGCTGTTTTGGTGTGCTCAACTTGCCTAATTTTACTTTTAGCTCGCTTTTTAATTACCATTACTTAAATTATCTCTCTGTATTGAAAATTTAAATGAATTGATTGCAGGCAGCGATGGCTAAAAAGAGAAGCCTCGCGGGAAACTGCGCCTTGGCGGTTTTTGCCCTGACGTTCGTGTGCGTGTTCGTGGCCTTTTGCTCACCCAGTTGGATCGTCAGCGACTACCGAATTACAGGGGCGCGACTTGAGAGGTTCGGTCTGTGGGCCCACTGCTTCAGGTCGCTGCCTGACCCCACCGACGAGTACCAAAGACGCTTCTTCGTCGGCTGCAGGTGGATTTACGACCCCTTCACCACCGGCTACGACAAGATCAGGGGATTCCTTCTTCCTCGTAAGTTTGAAACAAAATTAGAAAATAAAAAAAATTAAAAAATAAAAAAATTTCAGCTTTCATAATCGCGACGCAGTTTTTCTACACGGTGGCATTTATTTTAACACTCGTCGCATTTGGCCTCTGCCTCTTGTATGGGCTGTGTTGTGGACCTGACCAATCAAGATATGTGAAACTGATTGCAATTATTGGACTGGACCTTTTAGCAGCTGGTGAGCTTTTTTTTAATATTATTCATAAATTATAAGGTAATTTATTGGATATTTTATTTTATCAAACAAAATGGAATTAAATTACAATTCAAAATAATCAAAATTAATTTTCCAGACCGGTTTAATTTTATGGCATACAAAAAGTAAAGTTAAAAAATATGGACGTAAAAGGAATTTCTTTTATTGTCAAAGACTGAATTTATTTTTCTTCTGGACTTTTTAAGAAACTTGCTGAAAATCACGAATAATTATACTGCCTGTGAGCAAAAATTGTGTCCAAAAATATTTTTGTCATTTAAATAATACAAGCTAGCGGTGAAAATATCTGAATTGTGTAATTTTTAGGCAGTGTGACAACAGCCAGTGAATTTACTGTTCAGCCTGTTTAGAGCACCAAATTTTTATTTCTGTTTTTTAAGGAACTTATTATTTTTTTTTAACTTTGAAATTTTGGAACTTGCTTTTAATTTCATAGCATATTGCAAGAGTTTTAAGTTTTAACAAATAAATTCAATACACAAGACCTTAAGATCTTTTTTAATTTTTATTTATGTTGAATTAAAATATGAGATTAAATTTTTATTAAATGAATTAATTTTGTTTTAAAATTAAGAATTTTTTTCTCTTTTCTCCAGGCTTTAGTGCAGCGATAGCAGTGGTGGTCTTTGCAAGTTTGGCAAACAGACAGGGCTGGATGCCAGGTCAGCGCAACAACTTCTTCGGCTGGTCATTCGCACTGGCCGTGGCCGGAGTTTTCGCTTCGATCGTGGCCGGAACTTTGTTCCTGATCGAGACGAGCATCCAGAAGAGGAAGGCGCGCGACCTGAGGGACTCGCAGGCCAGGTTCAGCATAGAGGAGACCAAGGCGTAGGAGAAGTGGCCATGATCCTGAATTAGCGACTGATTTCGGCAAACCTGCAGTGAATACGCACAATGTTAACGCACCCGTCCGACAAATCTCCACTTTGGCTGGTTTCCAATTCGCCATTACGTTATTCGTTTACGCATTACGTTGTTCGTTTTGCCAAGGAAATCGTATAAGCCGTTTCCAATTCACCAAAACGATACACGTAAACGGAATCCGAGTACAGCAAAACGTATAAGCGGTTTCCGATTCGCCAAAACGTACTCCGTAAACGTATTATGAGTGCCGACAGTGGTTTCCAATTCGCCAAAACGGACTCCGTAAACGTATTACGAGTGCCGACAGTGGTTTCCAATTCTCCAAAACGTAGTACGTTTACGTGCAACTCATTCCGAGCACCAAACGTGCTTCATACGTGATACGTACGTCGTTTTAATAAAAGTGCAACTTTTTGTTTCCGCTTCTGAATCATTATAATTGGTGCTTGTAATGAATTCTTAATTATCTCATCCATTTGAGTATAAAGTCCCTCAATTAGAGTTAATTTTCCACCAATTAAGTTAATTCGGTTATGGGGGTGAGCGGGGATGAGTTGAAGGAAATTAGTTTTATGTCAAGTGCGTAACATGATTATAGGCTAAAATTTTGTGAGGAAATCAATGGTGTATTTGATTTTAATGAAAAATGTTAATTTCAACCCTTAATTAGCAATTAACTCAAATAAAAACAAATTGAAGTGCAATACATGACATTAGGGTAAAATTTGAAGCCCAAGCGATTGCCAGCATCAATTTTGCGCTATCAATTTAATTTCATCCCCTAAATTGAAAAATAATGATGTTCACACAAATTTTAGAGCGAGACATGTTTAAATGGTAAAATTTGACGCCAAATCGTTTGCCAGAAGTTATTTTGCTCTAGAAAAATAATTTCAACCCCTAATTTGAAATTTCACGAAATTAACAACAATTTCAGAGCGAGATATGTTTAAGTGGTAAAATTTGACGCCAGATCGTTTACCAGAAGTTATTTTGCTCTAGAAAAATAATTTCAACCCCTAATTTGAAATTTCACGAAATTAACAACAATTTAAGAGCGAGATATGTTTAACTGGTAAAATTTGACGCCAGATCGTTTGCCAGAAGTTATTTTGCTCTAAAAATTTAATTTCAACCCCTAATTTGAAATTAATCAAAATTAACAACAATTTCTGAGCGAGATATGTTTAAGTGGTAAAATTTGACGCCATATCGTTCGCGAGAAGGTATTTTGCTCTAAAAAATAATTTCAACCCCTAATTCGTAATTTTATGGAATTAACAACAATTTAAGAGCGACAGTTGCTTTATGTATGTAATTTTAATGCTAGATCGATTTTCAAATGTTATTTTGCACTTAATTTGCTTAATTTTAGTTTCAACCCCTGATTTCCTTATTTATTAACTATTGTTTAATTTTTTTTTTTAGTTAAGTATGGCAATCAATGTGGCCATAAATTCGCTAAATTCAACTCATATCAACAAGTCTCGCTCTTAAGTTGTTGTTAATTTCATATAATTTCAAATTAGGGGTTGAAATTATTTTTCTAGAGCAAAATAACTTCTGGTAAACGATTTGGCGTCAAATTTTACCACTTAAACATATCTCGCTCTGAAATTGTTGTTAATTTCGTGAAATTTTAAAATTAGGGGTTGAAATTATTTTTCTAGAGCAAAATAACTTCTGGCAAACGATTTGGCGTCAAATTTTACCATTTAAACATGTCTCGCTCTAAAATTTGTGTGAACATCATTATTTTTCAATTTAGGGGATGAAATTAAATTGATAGCGCAAAATTGATGCTGGCAATCGCTTGGGCTTCAAATTTTACCCTAAAGTCATGTATTGCACTTCAATTTGTTTTTATTTGAGTTAATTGCTAATTAAGGGTTGAAATTAACATTTTTCATTAAAATCAAATACACCATTGATTTCCTCACAAAATTTTAGCCTATAATCATGTTACGCACTTGACATAAAACTAATTTCCTTCAACTCATCCCCGCTCACCCCCATAACCGAATTAACTTAATTGGTGGAAAATTAACTCTAATTGAGGGACTTTATACTCAAATGGATGAGATAATTAAGAATTCATTACAAGCACCAATTATAATGATTCAGAAGCGGAAACAAAAAGTTGCACTTTTATTAAAACGACGTACGTATCACGTATGAAGCACGTTTGGTGCTCGGAATGAGTTGCACGTAAACGTACTACGTTTTGGAGAATTGGAAACCACTGTCGGCACTCGTAATACGTTTACGGAGTCCGTTTTGGCGAATTGGAAACCACTGTCGGCACTCATAATACGTTTACGGAGTACGTTTTGGCGAATCGGAAACCGCTTATACGTTTTGCTGTACTCGGATTCCGTTTACGTGTATCGTTTTGGTGAATTGGAAACGGCTTATACGATTTCCTTGGCAAAACGAACAACGTAATGCGTAAACGAATAACGTAATGGCGAATTGGAAACCAGCCTTTGTCCTCAACCGATCTTCAAAAGTAGAAATAAGCTCTGTATTAAAGAGAATGGAAACTTTCAGAAGAGCAAATTTTCATTGTGGTTGATATTTTAATTTTCTTTGTGGGTCAAGTCTAACGTTTTTTTTTTTTACATCAATAATTTTAATTTTTGGTCAAAAATTTACTTAAAACGTTAGCTTTGTCCATCAAGATCTTAAAATTAACTATACCAGTTAAATTTGTGAAGGTTTCTAGACCCTTTAAGTTTATTCCATCTCAGTTTCGGTAATCAAAAGTTATTGAGTTTTCTTCAAAAATTTTGAACCTCAGCATTATTTTGCAAAACGATTCAGTTCAAATTCCATAAGCTTAGGTTGATTTTCTTTGTTAACTCAGTGTTCATTTTCTCATGATATTTTAAGTAAGTAAATTAAGCTAGTTAAACCATTCCATTTTGTAAAATTAAATTATATTCCGTCCAGGAAACATTTTCGAAGGTGAACCACATTCCAGGCATGCAAATGACCTGCTTTCGTGTGCTGCTGATACCTTTGAAAAGGCAGACAAAAGTTATTTTTTGTGTGCTGGCTAAAGCTAGATAAAAGGCATGAAAATGCGCCACCAGTAAAAATTACTCATCCGTCCATCAGTGACTCACTGAACAGTGAAAGTGTGAATACATTTTTTATTATATATCATTCCTTGAGCAACCAGGGAGAAACTTGAAGATTGAAAACAAAAACCGTCCATTTTTCAGAAGAAATGTTTGTAGAAACTAAGTAAAAGGGAGACGTTTTGAATCACAACTTATTTGTTGACGAAAATTTTAGTTTATAATTCTATTGTTCAACGTGTATGTAAAGCAATAATTATGTTTTTTACTAATAAACATTGAGAAATTTGTATTAAATTGCGAATAATCAGCTTATTTAATTTACTATACAACCTTGAGACCCAAATTTTCTCTTTAAAATTAAAAAAAAATATCAATACGAATGCGCCAAATAAAAAACTAAAAAATAATTGTAACAAATATTTAATAGGATATTTTTTTGAAAACTTGATTAGTTCCATGTCAGAATTAAAAAAAAGAATACCTCATTTTCATTTTATCAATAATTATTCAATTTATATAGAATATTATGAAATTTGATAATTAATGAATAAAAATGCTTTAAATTTATAAAATCCATATTTCCTTGCTCAAAGTAGCAAATTTACAAAACTCATATACTATTAACTAAAACTTTTCTTTGCGTCACTTTGCGAAATAATTAAAATTATATCATATTTATCCCAACATAATACTACAAATTTTCCCCAACATTATTTTTAATTAAAAAACTTTTTATGATTATATAATTTATTTTTAGGGTTTTATGTTTTGAGTGTAGTAACTTGAGGTCGTTACGGACGTTTCGTAACTCATCTCTGGACGATAGGGTTGACAGTTTATAGACGACCGTACTTAGCCAAATAATAATAATGCACTCGAGCCTAAAGTGCGTTCCACTACAAAATTAATGAACTACAGTTATCGTCGTGGGGCAGAACGGCGGCTCGTCTTTCTTTTCCCTCCGTCGACGGTGGCGCCACGAACGGCGCATTCGCCAAACCAGCCCTACCCAGCTCGGCGTTTGATGACAACAAGCGCTCCTCTGGAAAAATACGTTTTTCCACCTTTCTTTCGGCTTGAATTATTTTGATTTCGCTCGAAAACTGATCAAATTCCTCACTCATAATGAGCGACAACGCGAGCAGCAACAAGCAAGAGTACCCGAAGGCCTCAGGTATGAAATCTTTCCGAATCGCAGGGCGTCGACCCAACGCCCGAATACACACTTGTCGATTTGTTTACACACACTGTCCATATTCGTACACACGCTCGATTTCACTTTGTACGAAATTATTGCAGATTCCATGGTGTACGGCGGACTGTTGGCCTACTTTGCCGGACTTTTGCTGCTCATCGCTTTCGCCAGGTGAAATATTATCTATTTTCTGACTTAAATTATGAGTCGTCTTCGTTTCTACTCCAGCGGAGCATGAATTTTTACCCTTTTGTCTTTTCGTTCGCAGTCCGTACTGGCTCGAGAGTTTCGATGAAACGTTCAGCTCGTTCAAAAACATGGGCCTCTGGGAATATTGTTTCGACCAATTCCGATTCCCCAACTACCAGTTCGACCACCTCTTTGACGGATGCAACTGGATTTTCAGTCAGGAGCTTTACCTCATCAGAGAGTGGCTTGTGCCTGGTAAATAATTATGAATCGAATAGGAACAAATATTTGAAAATTAAATGGAAGAATAAAAAAATAATTAAAATCTGTAGAAAGAAGATAATTCTGGAAAAAGTTATAAATTTTAAAGAACTAAATTGAAGTACATACATAATTTTTCATACTTCGAATCATTTATCTATTTGAGTTCTTTCTTCACTGTGACTTGATTTATGCAGGATTAAAAACAATAATGTCAAATTCTCAATTACATAAATAAACCCGTCAATATCATACGACAAGGTTTATAAAATGGGTATATTTATTAAATTTAAATTTTATCTCTTTGTTTTTACCATTAATTTTTTTTTCATCAAGACGGTTGTTTTGAATTCTTATTTGGAAACCAGTTCTGAAAAGACTGGAAAAATAGCTAGTTTATTCCTGCGTTTTAAAATCTTGCTTGTCAAAGGGTGCAAACTTAAAAATATCAGCAAAGTTAAAATTTAAAAGCCTTGAATTTTCTTTATAAGACAAGTTATAAAATTGGGAATATAATTTTCCCAAGCAGAGTGATTTTGAATTTATGAATTTTTTCTCAGGATGGTTGATGGTCGTCCAGACCTGTGTGACCCTGGCGTTGATCATCTCCCTGTTCGCCCAAATCATGATTGCCGCAATTGTCTGTCGCTACCCTCTGCGTCTTGTTCTTGAATACGAATGGCTGCTTTCGGGAATCTGCTTCATTTGCCAAGTGGCCAGTGGTAAATTAAAATAAAATTTTGCATTGTTGAAGCAGAAGATAAATTAAAAAAAAAAAAATTATTCCGCAGGGTTTTTCCTGTTCTTGGCCGTTTGCATTTTCGGAGGAGAGGCGTATCGCAGGGACTGGATGATGTACCCGCAGTACAACTTCATTTCCTGGTCCTACGGCCTCTGCGTCTGCTCCATGTTCTTCCACCTCTTTTCGGCAGCAGCTATTTACTTTGTAAGTGCAGGTTCATTCATTCCGACCGGAATTGATTTTAATTGTAAGATCTTTTGCAACTGATATTTTAAATAATTTTCTATCTGTTTTTCGTTGTAAAACAAAATTTGTGTTAAATTATTTTATAGTTTATTAATTTTTATAGACTTAAAAAATCAAAGGCTTAATTTTAAATTCAACATAAGAATTCTGAAATTTAATAAAAAAAAGGCAACTTGCTTTTTCACTGAGTTAGATAATTTGTATCTTTTGTGATTCATTCTTCTATTTGAAATCCTGGTTATTTTCATTTCATTTTTCTTTACATAATATATACATTTTTCTTTTATTTCTTTAAAATTACATTTTTTACTGTCACAACAAATGATTTTTATATTAAAAACTTATGCTATTTTTAATTTCAGGACACCCGAAACCTGTACGAGAACCGAGAGCAGTCGAACAGCCTAGTGATGCAAATGTACCCAACCCAGAGGGCCCACATTGGCCACATGGGCGTGCCTTTGTACCCCTCTCAGAGTAGCCACGGTGGCTACTTGTAATTCACTCTAGTTACTATGGTAGAAAAACAAGAATCTCTAGGACCATACTAAAGGCTTTTAAAAAATTGAACTTCTCGGAATTTGGTCCGATATCGTGTAATTAGGTGAAGCATTCCAACATTTTTTAAACCAATGATCCTCAAAGTTACTACGACGAAAAGGATCCGTCCATTTACTGTTGAACTTTTAACATTAATTAATTCCATTTTAATTTTAGTTCGCTCTTTCGCACACATTTTAAGTATTATGATTTCCAATTGAATTGGCAGCTCAAATTACTCTGAATTTATATAATTTTGGAAGATTTTCAAGAAAATCAAAATACGAGCAGCACTTTTGTGCTGTTTTTTTGTTAAATTGGTATAAAAAAATATAGATTTGTTAAGAAATGTTTTAAATAAGACCGGATTTCTATAAAAAGTAGGACAAACACTGTATAATAGACTGCATTTTGCCTTTGAAGTAGATTGAAATTAGTTTTCCTTCCGAATTTCCATATCAGCTGATACGTTTGCAGAGATTTAGGTAGGGCACGCATGTGCCTGCCAAGAGTGCGTAATCGTGCACAAAATTGAATGTAAATATACTAGTGCCTCATGAATTTTTCATGTGTTTGGAGAAGCCTAGGCTTTCTTTGTGAAACAGGGTTTGCAAGACTTGAAATGTATAGACCACGAAAAGCAAGGGGTGAAATAATTTCTCGCACTGATAACATCCCCGCACCGCGGCCTTGACTTTTATTATATTCCAGCAATAATGAATTAGGCTTGCAAATGCGACCAAAATTATAATGTACAAGAAACGCGCAGGCTAATAGCGTGCGTATTATGGAATACACGAAGGAAAAAAGCTCGACCTTGTGATTTGGCCAGCAGAGTGTGTATTATATATTTTACTCGGGAAAATTACCAACAATAAAAAATGACGTAAAATTCTTATCAGGAGAAAATAGTGTTTTTTTGTTGTTCAAACTCTTATACCACTTTTAAGTTAGAAATTTTAAAATTTTAAAGTGTGTGTTTGATGTGCTTTGGACAGCATGTTTTCCGATGAAACACAGAAATTCATATTCTTGCATTTTCTTAAAACATTCATTAAATGATAAATTAATTTTCAATTGCGGTTTTGGAGCCAACTTCAAAGAAACTCACAAACTTATAAAACTTCAATTTGTTGTATTCCCTAAATTTTCAGATAATTTTATAATTCATGCATTTTAATTTCCATTTTCTTTTTGAGAAGAATCAACAGTAAATTTATACCCTCATAAAATTAGCATTAAAATTGTCAAGCCCAGAGACTAAATCGGAATTTCAATATCTTAAACCAACAATAATATTTAATTGACTTGGATATTGAAAGATTTGCTATTTTAATTACAATTACTTTTTAAATTTAATTTGCACATTTCAACGCTCTAAATTTTTATATGGAGATTTAAAAGGTTTGAAAAAAACTATGTTTTTTTTTTACAACACATTAACGTGTATATTCGGCAGATGATTAAAATAATCAATTGCGTAATATTTCTTGTGCATAATATTTTTCTCTTCATCTGCAAACAAAAGTATCGATTTAAAAAGAAGGAAAATGAATTTTTTTTTCAATTATTGCTGACAGTGAAGAAACTGGCTTTTTTCACTTCTTTTTTTTTCAGCTGCAAGAGATCTTAATAAGATATCAAATCTGATATGACATAATATAAAATGCTTGAGCCTCTCTCTTTGTGAATAGATTTCAAATCTATCGGAAAGAATTGCCCTATATATAAAGTATAAAAAATCAATCAAGGGTCGAGTGGCTCGGATTTTATGACAACGGTGGGCAAGCAAAGCAACCCCTTTGCAGCTCGGTGTCGTCGCGGGGCTGCTCTACTTTATATCCTTGACCCCGAGACCGACCCACCCGATATTCTATTAAACAAATAAGCCCCTGCCAGCGCGAGGAACAAAATCTGATAAGGGGTCTCTCGTGTGATAATCGCACAAGGGAGGCTCTTAATAAAGATCACGTAAAAATGCGCCGCGCCGGCAAAACAGGGCGAAAGAAATTATATGGAATGGCCTCGCGTTTTATTCAGGTGGCGAATAAACGGGATTGCGTGACCGGCAATCTGGGCCTGCCATCGCGAATGTGATCTATCGCGACCGGGCTTACGTGTTAAAGTCCATCTCCGGCGCGCCTATTAACCGCGGAATCGATCACTCAAAAAAAGGTTAAAGGTCCTACCTTCCAAAAGATCAGCGACGAATTCCTCTGCAATTTTCCGTCCTCTCTCGTCGTGTTGCAAATGAGCCGCGAAATCGACGTAATCCATCACTCGCCGTCCACGCACACACCACTTCGCGAATTTCTTCACCCGATTCCGCGAACACACTGATCACTCTCGCACCAAACACGTGTGCATCGAGCAAGAAAACTCGCAGACTGAAAGAAAATAAATGCATAATAACATGTTAATTGGTGAGGATGAAGGAGGGGTGGAGGGAGATGAGTTGTGGAATTTTACAACTAAACTTTTTCTCCTGTTGCTGCCAAGCGGGTTGCATAGCTTCGATAAATATCGTTCTACATTAGTTTACATTAGAAAGAAAGGAAATTATTTTAAATTTTATAATTCTTCAAGCTGGGACGAAACAAAAGAAATTAGAATTTTACTGAACTTTTATATTCGTTTTATCTAGATCTAAATTGCAGATTATTTTCTATAATTATTTTGGGTTATTATTTTTATCACACCTTTTTGAGGACTTGGTGGGTTTTAGGTTTTTACCATTAAAAAAATAATTATTTGTTTCTAATTTGCTAAACATTCAAGTATTGTAGACATTTTCATTTATTAATTTTTTTGTGCATATAAAATCTGAAAGTAGAAACGAATAATTTGCATTATTTGCAATTACTAAATTGAGACTTTAATCTTTTATTCTTATTTTCTGTTTATTTTCCGCTCATCGCGCTCATGAAATATGTATTGTAACAGCCTATAGTCACGTTTTTTTTTTTTTTTTTTTTTTTAATAAAATACATATTTATCAACAAGGATAAGGTCGTTTTTCACGGATTTTTTCTTTTTTCGAATTTATTTTATAGTGTAATATTAGTAGAACTTTATTATATGCCATTTTTAGGCATATAAAAAAACAATAAAAGATCATCATGATATTAAATTTCGAAACAATTCCATTTAATGCCAAATATACTGAGTAATAAAATTTCAACTCTGTTAAATAATTTGTCTCATCAATCCTTCTCCTTCATTTAGTCTAATTTAGACACAATCAACTTCTTTCAGTAGATTAATCGTGTGTAATTTTTTTTGCGTCGCCAAAACAGCTACACGTGTGCTTGGTTGGCCCATTTCTACATACATATTTGATGATTAATCTAGTGTTACTGCCCATGCATATAAACAACTGTATAATTTACGCATCATTTGCTTTTGAATATTTGATTCGAAATTAATGGCCGAGCAGTCGTTTTAATGATTTCCCGGCTATGAAATTAATTTGCGGCGTTTTGAAATAATCAATTGTGCTCGCGTAAATTAGAGACCGGCTGATGGATGAGGTAAAATGGATTTGCGAACTCCGTCCTTTCTACGAAATCAATATACCCAAAATTGAGCTTCCAATAACACTTTGTAACCTTTTCGCTTTTATGCACAATTTTTGTTTCTTGTGAATTTATGGATATTAGACTTATCGATTTACCGTCTAGCGGAAAGTCCAAATTGGCGGAGTACTTACAACAAAGAAGTGTTTTTCGCACAAAACCATGGAGCGACCTCAGGAGTCAATAGCTAACGTCTTGGCTCCACTAAGATTTCTGACTAAAATTTTCGGAATCGAGGATAATAATTCTTCTCTGGTCCATCGGATTTATTGCTTTGTCAATTTAGGTGGATTGATTGTTTTTACCTCACAAGTGTTTCTTTCGGTTTTCAACAATTTGGAGCTGAATCAAAACCAGGCTATCTTTTTGGCTTCTTTTTTTTACCAGGTGATGTATATAAAAAAATTATTAGAAGAGTTTTACTGATGACAATTTTCAGGCTTGCGGTGTCTCTATTGCAATTTCTGTATTGCTCATGAACAGAAAAAGGAAATTTTTTCACCAAATTTTGCAAAGAATTGATAATATTGTCAAATTAGATCGCAAAACTTACTATCAAGAACTTGTAGCCATTATGGCTTGTTTTACAGGAAAAGTGTAAATAAATCTGATTTGATCAAAAGATATCGAGGCAAAATAACCGGTTGAAAATAGCATACCGGTTTGAAAATTAACACCGGTTTTTGAAGTTCAGCAAAACCGCCACCAGGCGGCAGTTTTATCACACACCGCAGGGAGAGAGTGAGTGAGGGAGAACAAAGTGGCGCGCGCATCACTCTCCCTCTAGAAGATTCTGACCAGCCGATCTGCTGGTATAAAAAGGCCAGCTCAGCCGGCAAGATTCATTCGGTGTTCGGTGCTTGGAGCTCAGGCAGAGCAGAGAGTGGGACCTCTCTGGCCAAGGAGCTAAGCATTCCGGATCATTGCTTGTTGGTTCAAGTTCATTGAACGTAAACAGCATTTTGGTAGCTTAGATCAATTGCTTGATTGGCTCAAGTTTATTGAGCGTAAATTAGCAATTGTTGATAGGAGCCTAAAGAGATTCAAGTCGTATTGAATGTTATTCTGGCTGTAGATTAAATTCACAGATTAGATTAAATTGGTGGATAAGAGACTTCATTCGTGAAGGACTTTTTACCAGCCTTGCTGTTAGGTGCCGATTAAGAGAAATTTATCTGCTTAAGTCTATTAAGGAGGTTATTGATCTTTTTCTGCAATCAGGTAGATTTATTCAATAGTTAAGGTGTAATTGGCTCAAGTTTATTGAGCGTAAATTGCATTCTTTTGATAGGCGCTTGAAGTCGGTGAATCGGTGGCTCAAGTCTCGATTGAGCACCTTCATGATTAATAGCGGCAGGTGTTTCATTTGACAGATATTGTTTAAGATAAAATCCCGTCAGCCTGGGTAGGCAATAATTGGAATAATTGATCAGAATATTATATACACAGTATAGAGGTGTAAATAGCAAAGTTTGTGTGAATAAGAGAATTAGAATTAATATTGTCTCTTGAACTGGAAAAGAGTCGTACTTTGGTATATTCTTTTTTAGGGAACCGTGGCACTGTCAATATTGTCATCGGCGCCTTTGACTGATAAAGAAGGACCGAATAAATCAAGGATTGATTTTGTTAGATTTGATTAAGGGCTGCTTTGTTGCTTGGAATTCTTAATAGAAAGAAGTGGTTAGAGAATCATAAAAATCCCCTAGACACACCGATCTTCAATTAGCTTCTTTCTAGGTAATTGTCGCACCCAATTACCATCCGTTAGGAAAAGCAAAGCCCGAGGACTCTGTTAATTTGAAATTAGCATTTTATTAAGATAATCAAAAACCACCTGTGCGAGCGGTCGTCTGTCTCTTTGTTAGTCTAAATAGCAGCCTTAGCGATACCCTAGGCACTTGTGTTTAGGTGAGACACGGTCGCGCGTTACAAACTAAAGGAAAAGATGCAGAGGACTATAATTTTAACGTTTCTTTTATTTCTTATAATACTTTGTGTGTTTGCAATATGGGAATTACAGTGGGTTTTTCTGCTTAATTTTTATGTGAATCTTTTAAGAGGGCTAATGGATTTAAGAGTGCATTTATTCGTGTTTTCCATTCACCGCATTCTTGTCAAAGTTAACGGAGAAATCCAATACATTGTAATTAATGATGGTGAAAAGCCCAAAGCAAAAGTAGATCTGGAAACAAACTTGCTATCGTTGGTTGAAATACATCGTGGCGCTTGTGAACTAATCCTCGCAGTTAGCAAGCACTTCCAAGGCACGCTCATTTCAACCCTCTTTTCCAACTTCATTAACACCACCACTACGTGCTACTATGTGCTCCTTCTGCTGGGTGGATTAGAAGATGATCCGCGTCGATTTCTTCATGCCCTTGTCACTTTGATTTGGTTGATTATAAGTTGCTTAAATAACATATTGCTGTGCTTTGAGTGCGACGAGACAATAGTTGAGGTGACAATGTTCATTTGTGTTTAAATAATTTAAATTATATATGATTTTAATCTTATTTTTAATTAGGCTAGGAAAGCAAGTAAATTACTATGGAAGTTGGAATACAAAGAGCAACAAATTGACTATCAAGTAATTTAGTATTCATTTAATTTTATTTTGTGAAAAATTAAATTATTGGAATTAATCCAGGTGAGAGAACTGAGAACAAAAGTGATGATAAACGAGAAATGCGAATTTTCCATTTACGGTATGTTCGCCTTCAACAAAACGTTTCTAGCTCAGGTATGTTTACTTGAAATTCAATTAATTCATCACATTTAAATTAACAATATTTTTTTCAGAACTTCACAGCAATCGTGGGCTATATTTTCACTGCCTTGCAATTCCACATAATATCAATGCAATTGTCAGGCAATTAAAACCAATGTGCATTAGATGGGTGATTTATAAAATGCAATCTGGCGTAAAATTTTACTCCGAAATTTGAAGTCTTTGAAATTTCAATTCTTGATTCGAGAGTCCAGACGTATTTATAAAATGTATCACAATTAATCCTTAATATATGAAGAACTGATGAAAACGGGCTTTTTCATTGTTGAAAAAATTTTAATAAAAAAAAAAACTAAATGTACGAGTTTTGGTCCCGGTCTGCGACCCTATTGAATAGCTCAGTGGACGCTAAAAATAAAAGTGCTTGACAACATTGCGATAAAAATATATTCACTCAATCTACTCACGTTTGTCTGCATAATATCAGTTTTAATATAATGAATTCTTCACGGCGAGCAGCAAAATAATATTTATTGATTAAATGCCAAACGAAAGTCAACCTGGAATTTTCTTTCAAAACTATGGAGCGGCCGAAGGAGTCAATATCTTGGGCTTTGGCTCCTGTTCGATTTCTGACCAAAATTTGCGGAATTGCAGAACATAATTCTTCCTGGATGCATCTCCTTTATTGTTTTGCCAGTTCTGGGGGTTTGATTGTTTTTTCAACACACACTTGGATCTATCCAGCTTTCTTGAACTTAGAAGTGAATACAAATCAAGCCCTTTCAATGGCCACATTTATGTTCCAGGTATTCATTTAGTAATTTTAAGGTAGACAACTAACCAAAATTATTGCCATTTTAGGGATGTAACACATTTCTTTCAATTTCATTGTTAGCTACAAACAGAAGAAGGAACTTTTATGGCCAAATTTTGCAAAGCCTGGACGAATTAGCTAACCGTGCAGTTATAAATAGAGATTTTTTTCGACACGTAAACAAGAAGGCGCAGAGGATAATGATTTTTACATCGATTTTATTTCTTGTGCTTCTTTTCGACCAATTTTCATCATGGAGTTTTAATGCGACACTTGTGTTGAATACTTTCGTCAGTCTCTTGGGAAGATTGATGGATTTAAGAATGCATTTGATCATATATTCAATTCGCTTACTACTCGAAAAAATTAACAAAGAAATAAAAATAATAAAAGGTGATAAAAATTTGTCAGTGAAAGATTTGGAAACGAACTTGCTTTCTTTGGTTGAAATGCATCGCAGCGTTTGTGAGCTAATCCTGGCAGTTAGCGAGAATTTCCAAAGCATGCTGATTTCCACCCTTTTTACAAACTTCATTAATGTCGTCACGGCAACATATTACTCCCTGATTTTGCTGGGTGAATTAGAAAATAGACCTCGCCGATTTTTTCTTGCATTGACAAGTTTGGTTTGGATGGTTGGAAGTTGCTTAAACAACATCTTGCTTTGCTTTGAATGCGACAAGACAATTAATGAGGTAACAAATAATAAAAATTTATTTTACCTTAAATAATCATTTTAAGAAATTTGGAATAGGTACGAAAAACAAGTAAATTGCTATGGAAATTGGAATACAAAGAGATAAAAATAGATTATCAAGTAAAAGCTTTTAAATTTCTTTTTTTTTATCGAAAAAGTAATAAATCGAATCGATATAGGTCAGAGCTCTAAGAACGCAAGTGATGATAAATGAGAAATGTGAAATTTCCGTTTATGGCCTTTTCTCCGTCAATAAAACTTTTCTATCTCAGGTAATCTTGCTTTGATAATGAAATCTCGGAAATCTCTTTTAATTACTTGTTCTTTTTTCAGAGCGTTGTTGCAATTGTTGGGTATATTTTCACTGCCTTACAATTCCACATAATATCAATTCAAATGGCAGGCAATCAGTAAAAAAATTATATATTTCATAGAATAAAAAGTGCATTTATATTGAACGCTTCTTTATTCTTTCCCTTGAAGAGAGAACAAAACACGTGCAGTGGGAAATAAATATATATTTCATAAATATTGATAAAAATGGTTATACATTCCCGTCTTCATTGTATTTAAATAACCTCACCAGCGGAAAAAAATTAAATGCTCTCCTAAAAATTATTTCACAATTACACGGTTGATTATTTAACTGTGTTTTTTTACTCGGTAAAAAAACAAAAATAATTTTATCTTTTCTAACAGTCAATTCATAGCGCCACAAAAACACACAATATATTAGTAAAATAACCTTTTGACGCAATCAATAGATTAAAATTGCAATAAATTTCACGACAAAAGTGCGAGCCGCAGTAATATTGATAAAATGCCAATCAAAATAATTCATGCTGGTGAATAGAAGGTGTATTTTGTGATCCTACAAAATGACAAGCAGTGGTCACACAATAAGCTATGGAGCGGCCCATAGGGTCGCTATCGTGCGCCTTAGCCTCTCTAAGATTTTTGACAAAAATTTTCGGATTTGCTGATCAAAGTTCTTCCTGGGCCCATCTGTTTTACTCTTTTGCAAATTCAGGAGCAATGATTGTTTTTGCAGCACTGACTATGCTCAAAATTTTCATCACAAGACCTTCTGGTAGTGCAATTCTTTTATTGTCGTCAATTCCATATCAGGTATTCAAACACATAAAACCTTAAGTAGTAATGATTGAAATAGTTTTTTCAGGCCTGTGGAATCTTCATTGCAATATCGTACTTTTCCGCAAACAAAAAGTGGAAAGACTTTGACCATATTTTGAAAAGCATTGACAGAATTTCAAACAATCCTTATTTCAACCAGACTGCATTTTTTCATCTTTTAACCAGAAGAACGCAAAGGACTGTGTTTTGTTCCGCAATTTTGTTTAGCATGCTGCTTTTTGAGGAGTTTTTCAGTTGGAATTTTAATTCGACGCTATTGTTAAATTTTTGCGTCAACCTCTTGTCTTGGTTGATGGATTTAAGAATGCATCTGGTTGTATTTTCTATTCGCCAAATTATTCTCGCAATAAATGAACAAATTCAGAATATCTTGGCGAATAAAATGTCAATGACGAACCTAGACTTCTTGGTTAAAATGCATCGTGACGCGTGTGATCTAATTCTTACGGTTAGCAAGCATTTTCAAGGCATGCTGATTTCCACCCTCTGCATGAACTTCATTAACACCACCACCTCGAGCTATTATGCGCTCATACTAATAGGCGGATTGGAATACGATTCTCAACCTTTTTTCCATGTGATTTCCAGCACTTTTTGGTTGATTGGAAGTTGCTTAAGCAATGTCTTACTGTGCCTTGAATGCGATAGGACAATTACTGAAGTATAAAATAAATATATTTGAATAATTAAAAAATTTTAATTTTGAATTTAGGCAAGGAAGACAAGCAAATACCTATGGAAGCTAGAATATAAAGAGCGAAAAATCGCATTTCAGGTATTTTTATTCGACGTTTAATTGATGACTGACATTAAATTAAACACAAAAATTAATCAGCAGGTCAGAGAATGGAGAACGCAAGTGATGTTAAATGAAAAATGCGAATTTTCCATTTACGGCATGTTTTCCATCAATAAAACTTTTCTGGCTCAGGTACTGATTATTTAAAATTATGTTATAAACTACTTTAAAAAAAAATGTTTTCTTTTTGCAGAACATCTCTACAATTATTGCTTATGTTGTTACTGCCTTGCAATTCCACATTATATCAATTCAACTGGGAGAAAATTAAATTAACGGTTAAATTGATAGGGGCAGAAATTAGCAGTTGCTAATATACTTATTTTGCTGTCTTAATTTACAGAAGCCCATATAGTTTAAATAAAGAACGAGTTTAATTTCTGAGAGTATTGAACACTATTAAACGTGAATTTTAATTAAAAAATAATACTGAACGAATTAAATTTATTCATTTTCAGTCGCACTTAATTTTTTTCGCAGATTGCATACATATTAGTTTTGAATGACTCGTAAGACTAGATTTGAATTTAAAGGCAGGTTTACGAAATTGAGAAAAAGCAGCAGTTATTGTCATTCTATATAAGTTCTACAATCACCTCATAACGTTAGGTAAAAGTTTTATTAAATAGAGTTTAATTGAAGTTTATACTATGAACTTTAATTTATTAGCTCTATTTAATAAAACTTTTGCCTGCGTTACGAGGCGATTGTAGAAATTATTGTTTTATTATTTTTTTGAAAGGTTTTGAACAACAAAATGATAAAACAGATTGATTAAATAATAAAAAGTAAACAATAGCGTTTAACACTTTTTACATTGCCCTTGCGCAATATCCTTTGATTCCGTGCCAATTATCTTTGTTTGCAATCGCAATTAACACGTGCAGTAATCAGTTGGTGCCCATAGTTAGTTCCAACATCCCCACGATATCATTAGCGTGCGCGCTTGCACCTCAGCGATAATAGTAAATTCGGTTTCGTTTCGATCGGGAAGCGATAAATTGCGGATCGTGCCGTGATAAATTGCCGCTCTTCCGACGTGCAGTGTGTAAATTTTAAATTTGCTGCGGGTAAAGTGGGTCACGTGAGCGGTGCTTTCGAAATAAATATACACACAGAGAGCAGGAAAATCAAAATTCGTTCGCCATCAATCAGCCCGACGTACCCCATCATGCAATTTCGCAGCCGCACCGCATTAATCGCTTGTGCGGATCACAGAGACAGCCCCAGAGGAGCACGCGGAATTTACATGACATCTCGCTCTGGTGAATAACGTTACGTGAGCCACCTGGTGTTTTGTAAGTCATCGCCCAAAAGCACAATAGAGGGTTGTTCTTTATACGTCGCGCACGATATATGCAGTTTAGTTCTCAGTACCAAGGTTATAATGAGCGGAAGCGACTTTCAGAAACATGTCAGGCGATTAGATCGACCCCAATAAGTTTAAAAACAAATTATATTCCACGGGGCAGTTTGTCTAAAATTGCTTAATTGACCACCTCAGTTCTCAGTTGATTGTTATGTTAACGGGAATATTTGATAATCAAATTATTATTTGTAATTGACTTAATGAATTATAAAAAGATAGGTTTCATCAAACGAACAATTATTTTAAAAATTGGAATATTTTTACATAAAATAAAAATAAAATTTAAATAAGATTTTTGTAAATATAAAAAATATGCAATTGTAAATAAATAAACATATTTTAAATTAAAAGTTTAAAATTAAAAAAGAAAACATTTTTTTTAACTGTTATGCTTCCAAAATTAGTATAATGCTATTTTTAATTATTTTAATTCTTCTATTTTAACCTTAAGATCCAGGGCAAAGACTATTACATTTGAAACTCAATTCCGATCGCTTAAAGGCTAAAGGGTCGTCTAAGCAAACAAAGTTTTCTTTCTCCCTTCTGCAATATTTTTTCCTGTGCTTTCATTTATATTGTGAAAGTCGTTCCACACGAGAACTCGTAAACCTCTATAAAGAGTGATAAAGATTGCGTGAATCAACGCTTACAATGGCAGCTTTTTCCATTCCAAATGTCAAATCCTTCACACGTACAGTTTCATTCACGCTGCACCGGACACTTTGTGTAAACACACGAAGGGGTTAAAGAAAGATGGGACATTATTATTATTATTATTACTATGAACTGTGATCTTCGTCTCGTTATGAATTATTCATGCATTTACACACTCCACGTGTCCCACTTTTGCTGCATGTTTGCGTGCACAGTAAAACATACAACACCAGCCCCTCTCAGTCGACTGGCAGGGTTAAATATAGTCATGTGCAAAAACAAACTCAAACACCTCTCGTTAGCGTAGGAGTTGCGAGAGGTAATGAAATGCGGTGAACGATTTCTGACTAAGCAACGGACGCGGTTGCCAAGCGAAATGTGTTAAAGCGCAGTTTTAAATTTTCAGCAGCGAACATTTTTTGCGTCGTTGTTTCAAAAGAGGGGCTTCTTAAATTTTCAGCTATATTACGGAAGAATATAATGTGAATTTTGCTGTTCTTTGAGCAGTAAAAATGGGACGTTTTTCTTTTGATCACATATGCCTGTGAACTGTTGGATCTCATCTTGGCACAATAACGAGTCTTTGTTGCCGATAACTTAAAAAAGGGCAAAGGGAACCTCTAAAGTGCGCTAAAGTATTAAAAATTCCGTTGAACTCAAACCAGCAATAAAATTTTGCGAAATTCTAAAATTCATCCAGTTTATGAATATTTTAAATAATGATAATTCATTTAAAATAAAAGTCCATTATTTCCTATTTAATATTGTTTAATTTTGTTATTCTACTGGAACATTTAAAATTATAAAACGAAAGCTATAATTTTGTGATTTTTCTTACTCTTAATTCGAGTCATATTTTTGTGAAAATATGTCAAATTTCATGCAGAATTTAGAAATTTGCATCCGAATGTAATAGCTAGCATGAAATTATTATGTTAAAAAAATTATTGGTCTCGACCAAAATAGCCGACTATTGAAGACTCTTTTTGTAAGTCAAATATTAATTTCAATTATTTTGTTTCAGAATAATCTGACTCTTTGTAAACATCCCTAAAAAATTATTATCTATTGAGAAAAATCAAAGCTTAAAAAGACCTGAATGAAGTTTATATCAAATTAATAAATAAAAATAATTGAGATCTATTATCAGAATGGCTTCCACTTGTAATTAGTTCTTCTCAATGTTTCGCAGGTTGCATAAGTTTTAATAAATTAAAATACCATTGCAAGTACCGAACACGGAGTTTTGCTGCAAATTATAACACTCATTTAAATCAAAATTTGTTGTCAAAAATTTGGGTCGTTCCCCTCTGTGAGATATTATTTCCTAAATATCAAACGACGAGAACGAAATTTGAATATCCGGCGGATAAATTATGCATAGGACGTCATGCGGAGATTGTGCTCGTCGTCGAGCAGCACTTTGGTATAAATATTAGACGTCTTTCTCGCGAATGGAAATGCGCTGCAAATGCCGCGCAAACAACTCGAAATACTCACATACAAAATAATGATGGTGGAAAAACGCGTTTTGCATATTTTTTCCGGCTGCATTGCCATTGAGAGTGCACGAGAGCGAATCCATTATTACTTGGCCTGCCACGCCGACTACGCACAACCATCACTCTCGACCGGCTAAAAATATTTTTTGAAGCCGCCATCAATCACACCCCGTGATAAATGACACCCCGGATTTGGGGCGAAACTCAAGAAGTCTGCACGGAGCTTCGACACCAATCACAAATTAACTGCACGCCGCGCCGGAGAACGAGTGAAAAAGGGAGGAAAATTGATGCGAGCGCGACACAAACAACACTGCCGACGAAGCTTTGAAAAATGAGATTCGCTCAACTGCAAAACAATTTGTCTCCTTTTTCCCTTTTGTCAAAAAACAATCTGCAAAGCTTCGCCTGTTGCTAAAAAGATCATCGATTATCCGTTTATCAGAATCCACCCAAAAAGTGATTAAATTACACACAAAAGCAGAATTTTTTTTCCATTGAAATCGCTGGAGGAATATAAAAGTTAAATACTTGAAACAATTATTACATCGCGAAGCTTCATCTTTTTTCATAATTTTTTTTTAGAAAATTGCTCAAAAATAAAAATTAATTAAATGAATAATCGCCACTGAAATCAAGTAATTTTAACTTTAAGTTTGAGACAAATCAGCCCAGTCTACAAGTATCAATTTTTGCAAATGGAATGGTCAGGGAAGTTGTTATAATTTCAACTTTAGAACACGATATTGAAAAATACCAGTACGGACAAGTTCAGAATTTAAAAGACAAATTAGAAGTTTTAATTCATTGATAATTACTTAATTACTAGAAAAGTACTTATTACTTTAACAGATATTTTTAGATCATATTTATACAATAATTCAATTTTCGAAATAAGATATTTAACAAAATAAAAATATTTAAATAAATTTTTCAAATCAACCCAGCAATGTTTGCCACAATCAGCAGGGTCGTTATTTGAACACGGAAAACATGCATTCACGTTGTTCGACAGACAATTTCAGACGCAATTTGCTCCGACTGATTAAACACTGCGTAGAACAAGTAGCACTACTAAAATACGGTTCTTGTTCAAACAGAATTGATTTGCGCGCGGCAACAATGGCAAAACACTGGTTGTGTACCGCGCGCGGCTAGAAGCACTTCAATTTCTGGAGGCGAGCCAAAAGCGCGCTGGGCTGATGGTAGCAATTAATAAGACAAAACATACACCAGAACTCTCGCCTCGACGTGCAATATTTAGTGGCCAACATGATGTATGTCTCTGAAAGAAGGAAGAGTTCCGCTACGATAATCTCAAGGGCGAATTCTTCTTCCACTGAAAGAAAGAAAATGAAAGGGTTCGGATATTCAACAGAGATAATATGGAAGACGGCCAAATTGGTTCAACATTCGTGTTTACCTATTGAAATGTAATTTTTATACTGTTGCTAAAAGAGATTGAAACGGAAATAGAGCTTTACAAATGAAGATGAAAATTTGAGTGCAAGAAAAGGAAATGTCTGATCGACTTTTTACCTCTAAAATCTTTCAAAATTTCATTCAGACGCAATTTAATTTAATTAATGGGGTACTGCGATCTACGTCCTGTTTTTAACAAATTAATTAACAATTAAAATTATCCCCATTTATTTATTTATTTATTTTATCAAAAAAAATTTATTTAATGGTTTAACAATTTCTATTTAAATTTTTTTTTTGAGGACTTTTCAATACTTGTTTGTTTTTTTCTGACATAATCAAAAATACATTCAATAAAACCTGTGTCACAAATTCAAATTAGAATGATATAAAAAACAATAAATTTTATTTCACTGGAGAAGAATTTAAATAAAAAACTTAATATTCACTGCTATGCCCTTATGTCACAATTAGATTTTTTTTTGCTAATTAGATTTTGCATCCTTTAAATTAAAAACTAACTCGTGTTAATTGCTTGGCAACATTTTATAATTAATTAGGTTTGGAATTTAGCGGAAAAAGGCCCCTTATTTTCTATGGAAAAGGTTTAATCCCAAAGGCATCATGCTGGGAGCAATTTTCTTTTAAAATACGCCCCTGGCTGCTGTCGGCTCTGCCATTAATAAAGAAATTTAATGAGGAGCGAGGCGCGTGGTTTGTGTATGTGTGCACGTTAAACGGCTGACGGGACTGTTTTCTTTTGAAATTTGCAGCGACCGGCAAATATCACATCAACAGTCGGCTGAGGGTGCTTGAAAAAACCCTCCTTTGACTCTTCAGGCGAAATCTGATTGCAAGTTGAAATGAATTTGCACAGCGGAGAATGCATTAGTGGAATTAAAACATTTTATGCATGTTACATTTTTTTTTTTTGTAAAAGTGCTTTAGAAATATAACAGACGCAAATTATTCAATTTCAATGCGGGTCAAAAGAATTTATATTGACTCTGTTGCTGCACCAGTGCTCTTAGCTCAAAATCCTTTACAGAGAAGAGAGAGTATGAATGAACTGAATTCACACAAAGGTGCTGAATGAGAAAATATCGTTTCAATAACTTCTATAATTGCACGCTTCGTACTTTAATTTTATATTTAAACAACATAGGCAGCATATTTTTTTATTTTTTGAAATACGCTGCAGGAATTATAAATATTTAATATGGATTTGTAACCTTCAAACTAAAAAGATAAAATTAAAAAAAGCACATTTCTATTATGTTACTAAAAAGGGTTGCGTCAAGTTAAATCAAATAGTTTCATAATATAGTCTTCCTTAACACAGCCAGAATCACTATCGTATTTGCATTTCTTGATGTAATTTAATTGTTTTGGAAGAGGGCAACTGATTATAATATGAATAATAATATATTATTGTCAATTAATTTTAAACAATGTTTTGAATTAAAAATTTAATATACCATAAAAATTAAAAAAAATATTTTTTAATATAATATAATATAAGAAAATGTATTAAATAATAATAAAACCTACAGCATTACTTTTTAATTGATCAATTTTAATTAAAATGTACTTTATTTTGCTTTATTTATAAAATCTAATATCTTTACAAATTATAAAAGTCAAAATGAAAAGAAAAAGCTAAATTCTAGAGAATAAAATATGCTCTCTAGATAATTTTTAAATTTTGAAAAAAAAAATGATTATTAGAATTAATTATACAGTAGTAATTAAGCTTTAACAAAAAATGACCATATCAGAAGAACAATATTATCAAAACCTGGAACCATATTCGAATTTTAATTTTTTTTTCTTTAGAATGGAATAAACATCTAAAATAAGGGCACGATCACCCTAAATTTTAAAGGGAGAAACGGTAAACGGCATATAATCAAATTTCATGTGAAACAAGTAATAAAATTACAATACAAAAACTAGCACCAGAGAGAAAAAACTCAAAACACCTATTCTATTCTTATCAAACGAGAAAAGAAGTTTGAATTTATATATTCTTTATTTGATTTGAATGCCATTACTATGTCAGGGAGTTTCATTTCAACTGAACTAGAATGCAGTGGACTTTGTTTAACAAACACCCCGGCGGTGTGGTATTGTTGTGTTTCGAGACGAGTCCCACTTTCCGGTGCTACGGACCAGCTGGCTGACCTACAATAAAGCTCTCAGCGCGGCCCTATATTGTATCCACACTCGGGAGGGAGGACACCGGCGAAATTAGGTGACTTTCGGCCATAAAACAGGTGGATGAGATAAGCCTCTAATTGAGAGTGGCGACAAAAGAAAGAAAGAAAGAAAGAGGGGTGGGGGGTGCAATATTAGGAAGAGACGGAGAACGGAGAAGAAGGGCCTTGGACTAGGCATAAGCAGGCTAGGCCCGAGATTACTAATTGGAGACGTCGGGGGTGACAGGAAGCGCCCTTGGAGGCATTGATAGCAGATGGATGGGGTGGCGGGCGTGTGTTTATCAATTTATCGAGCGCTGCGGCTCGGCGGCGCAGCGAGCGAGGAGCTAGAGGGGCAGCCAGAGACCGACGTCAAGGCGCATGTATTATAGGTTACGGCACACGAGCTTCCGTGTGGTTATGGCCAGCCTTGCTTCATTTGTGTCGGAGCCGCCGCTGGCCGAGCACTGCTGCGATTCTTCGGCGCCGAGAGTGACCATGACGTAGACCACCCCCGCCCTCTTGCGTGGCCCGTGCGCGCGACATGACTTCTCTTCTGGTCGGCCAGGTAGTGGTGCGACGACGTGTCAGTCGCTGCTGTGCCGCCAAACAAAAATTACTCTCGTTGTGAATTCTCGGTCCAGTCAGACAGACAGAGAGATCAGCCGGCGTTGCGTGCTTTTTCGCCAGTGTGATTTGATTTGTGCTCTCGCGCACCGGTGTCCTCCCCAACGCTCTCTCACCACGTAGGCGAACAGGTGAGTCGATCTTGGCTCGGGGATATGGGAATATACTGCGTAGCCCTGGAAACGTCACAAAATACACCAATGCTCAAATTTTTTATATCATCTCGAATTTGAAAGTGATTTAAAACACACAAATGTTTTAATTAAAAGAAACTTTTAATTATAAAATTATTAGCTTTATATTTATTATAGCTTTATAAAATTACAATAGTTTATAATTAACTTCAAAAAATTATTAATTTTGAAATATTTTAATTTAAAAAATTACTTATTTTTTATTTATTTTAATAAATAAATATAAATATTTATAGCTTTCTTGCAATAATTAAGTAATACTTTTGTATTGTTACATTATATATTAATTTTTCGTGCTTCTACATTTCAAAAATAACAACCGGAATTTTGTTGAAATGTAATTTAAAAACGCTTCACTCATCACTAAATCACTTTATTATAAGTAATTAATTCCACTGAAAAAGGGCATAGAATACTGATTACATTTGTACATTTGATTCATTAAATGCATAAAAACCTGAACAAAATTTAAGACATATCAAATTTAACAAAATTGAGGTGTACAATTTTTTGTCATACTTTAAATGTTAGGAATGATTTAAAAAATGTGTAAAAAACATTGTGCAAATTATTCTAGCAGAACAAAGAAAGCTATGAAAATTTCAGTCATGTTTTCTTTTAAGCGTAATAATCAGCTAGGCTGGATGGAATTGCCAAAATCAATTTACTGTTATGGTCTTTTAGTCCCATTCCAAAATTTGGATTTTGGTCTTATAAAATTTGATGGAACTAGTTTTCAAAAATTGAAATGTCAGTGGAAAAATTTCTTGGAAATTCCCAGTTCATTTGCTACAAATTTATGAATTTTTTATGTTGTTATTTGCCTCTCTTCTCTGGACTGATTTAAGTCATGAAGAACAATAATTTTTAATGCAATATTCTTCAAATTAATGTACCAAAAAAATATTAAATGCACTCAAATGAAAAATCCCATTTATGATATGGGAATTTATTAAAAATAGAAGAAAAGGCAAGACACTGTTTTCAAAATTTGAACCCAAATTGCAATTTTAACCAAATTTTCCCTATGTAAATTTTACTCAAAGACGCCCACTCTTCACTTTGAGAGGACAGACCCTTTTTGACAGTGTCCCGAAAACAATGCAATCGTGCAAAATGTGTGTTCAGCAGTTTATCTCGAGTTGAGTACCAGATCGCCCTTTATAAAAGATCTTTGTGTTTGCAACGAAAAGGAGAAAGACACACGAGACTCTTTCTTTTGATGTGAAACGGAGGCAGTAGCGAGGCTGAAAAAAGAGCAAATATAGATTCGCGCCGTGAACTCTGGTCTTTGGATTTTATGGATTTGCATTAATTATTCATGCGCAGATAGCCGGGGAATGTGCGGCTCGGACGAGTGCATTGCCCACACAATAATACACAGAGTTTCCTTGCCCGGTGAGATTACAAAGTCAATTTTTGCATCTAGTTCAGCAACCTTGATGGATGTAACGATCGTCCTTTCCCCGCCGGAAAACGCAATTTTCCTGCTTGACGGGATTTGCAGACAGCTGTGGAAATCCGAGCCACGCTGCCTTTGCGAACAGCTGATTATAATGAGAAAGGCCGGGCATTTTTCAACCCTATTAATAGCGCGCACGGCTACAAAGGGTGTCAGTTGTTGTTTTTCCTGACCCCAGGACCTCGCTATCCGGCTTTGAAAGTGCAAAAAGGGACTAGAAAGAGCGGAGGCATCAAAGTGAAAGAAAAGCAAAGCACACACAAAGCGCAAATTGGATTAAGCACACGTAATTGGCTGATCAGAGTAGAGCGCGGGGCTCACTTTTTACACAAAAAGGGCTTTATGCAAGTCCGAGAAAATTTTTGCTTTATTGCGATCATAGATATTAAAACTTACAACCTTGCCAACACAGAGAAATTTATCAAAGAGCTTCATTCCCACTAAATTACGGTTTTAAAGTTTAAAAATGTTTTAAATTCCTTGTAACATAATAATTTCTTACAAAGTATATAACAAATTTAACAAATATTTTTTTGTAGCATCAAAAATTTGAACAAAAAGATAAATAACTAAATATTTTTTAAGTATATATAATATATTGACATAAACTTTTATTAAATTTTAGTATTTATATATTAAAAAAATTTGTTTAAGCTGTATTTTTTAGGTTTTGTTTATATATCTAAAGTTGTTGCAAATATTGCAAATTAGATATAAATAAATTTTGGGGAGGTAAAGATCTTGCAAAAATTCCTAAAGAGTTATCATAACATACCACAGAGGGTTCTAAATTTTATCAATTGAACATTCTTTTATTGATATTATAATCAATTATCAAGTCTATTTCACTGTTGAATCTTATTATTAATTTAAACAAATTAATTATTTCATTTTCTAAAGGCTTGTTGTGTTTTTTAAATTAAACTAATCCTTTTTGTTTTAATCCAATTGGAATCCCGAAGATTGAATGCTAATAAATTCAATTAAGGATTATATCCTCGCATGGCCCCCAACTTTTTTTATTCGGTCCATACATTTCGTCTGCTCCCCCTAGGAGAGAAGAGACGCTTGCGTAATGTGTGTGTGTAGAGTCGGGCGCTGCTGCAATATTTTAGGCTTTTTGTTGCTGCAGTCTTTGAAAACACAATGACGCGCTGAATAAACAAAACAGGCTGCTTTCTGATTTCGCTCTCTCTCGCCAAAGGGGTTTCACAGCGCAGAAAGCATTGTGTGTTTGTGCCGACGCAAAAATGTGTGTCGCTAGCTCTCACTAGAGGGTTTTAATATTCATGCCAATGGAGGCAGATTAAAGAAGAGAGAGAGAGAGTATTGCGAGCCGGCGGTGCATGCAGAGAGCAGTTTAAAAATTTTACAATGGCTGTGAGAGGAGAAAAAGGGAGGAAAAAAAGTTGGCCATCTTTTGCATTTTTATTAAAACTTGCCTCGTTTGCTATTAATATTAAAAAAGAGAGGCTCAAGTAAGGTCGAAAAAACGTTCCGTCTGCTTCGGTCAGCTGAAAAAAATTCAATGTACAATTCTGCTCTTTTCATACCAGAGCTGGCAGAGCTAGATTTTTTTTTATATATGCAGATCAATAAAAATGACCCTTCAACCCGCCAATGCCGCAATAAATCCGCAGAAAATGAAACACGGTCGAGGGTGCTAGAGAGCTCGTATAAAAAATGGAAATAATTAGAAAGTTGTTTCTGAATTGCGAAAAAAAAGTTCTCAAGGGTTGCGGTATAATGAAAGAGGCCGCGCGTTTTGCGGGACGGGCTCTCTCTCTGCTGTGTGAGCATTTCAAAGATTTTACATAAAGGAAGGGTCTTCATTAACAAAGAGCGCAATTAGTCTCGCAGAACGAGTCTGTGTGCAAAGTTGAGACTTTTATGCGGAAAAATAACAAGTTCCCATCCCGGGCAGAGAGAGAGAGAGAGAGAGAGAAAGACACGGCACTTTTTTATTAATTCAACCCGGCAGCAACTTTAATAGCGATTTAATTAAGATAAGAGTTTTAATGTGGTATACACACAGCATGTATGTGTTCTAAAGCGAGCTAGTAATTTACAAATTACCGTGAGTACATGAAAGAGTTTCCGTGCAAAACCTTTCCATGGATTAATAGAGCGTGCCGACAATAAGTTTTAATAATCGCGTTAACAAGTTTCTTGCCAATTTGAACGTTTATTTTCTGTGCATAGAAGTTGGTGGTAATTATCAAAAATTTAAAATTTAAGAACAACAATTGAAAACAAAAACAATGAACCCGATTTTCTGATTTCAAATTTTTATATTGAACATAAGATATTTTAAGAATTGGTAAAAAAAAAATGAAGTATAGGATAATTTGTTTCTCTTTTTTTATTGAAAAACTTAATTTTGTGTAACATCGTTTCTAAATCATCAATAGCTAGATCCAGAAACTTTAAGATATTTGTTTCAAATTGAAGTTTATAATATAAGTTTATATATAAATATAAGTTTATACACTCAATGAGTATTCAACATACATACTTATTAAAGCACAACTACAAAATGTAAATATATAAATTTCTTATTTATAAGAAGTAAATCACAACTTCTTGATTGTTGAATAGATATCGAGGGATTTGACTCGTGTAGAGCGGTGTAGAGTAACCCATTTCATATGATTTTTTTTTTTTTTGCTATTCTTCTTTTCTGTTAAGGATAATTTAATTTGATAAAACAATATTTACCACTACCAAAAGACCAAAATTAATTGAAGTTGTTATCCTTTTCAAATGTATTGTTGGTCAAGTTTTTTATATGTAAAAATTATGATATTTGGCAAATCAATATTAATTGCTACCTTCTTAAACAATTAAATTTTTAGTTATTTACATTAAAAATAAAATAATAAAAAAATTAAAAATACTTTTTAATGTTGTTTAATAAAATTTTAAATGATATTATAAAAAAAGTTGCATTTTTAGTAATATTTTTTTGCTAAATAATGTTTTTTATTTAAACATATAATTTTAAATTACATATAAGTTTTTGCTTCATTTAGATTGTAGGTAATATAGATCTATACTAAATTATAAATAAAATTTTAGCTGTAGAAAAGGCCGGTTGAATTTTTCCAAAACAGGCTCACAAAGGAGCAGCGGGCTGCGCATGAAAAATTAACTTTCAAATCTGCGTTCCCTTCGTGCAAGTTTAATTTAATTAGAGGCACACGGGGCGCGAAACACACGCAGCTGCAATTGCGAACCGCACCATCTGAGACTTGCAAGCCGGGGGTGAGTGGCACCAACTCGGAGGACGGGTGTTGAAAATTTAAAGCGCGCCCGAGAATAAACCTTGAACCGTGTGCTCGGCAAAGAAACTTCTTGTGTTTTTGTGCTGCATGTATATATTTGCCGCCGCTGTTGATACTCTATTATTGATGAATGCACGCTCGTGCGCTCTTGGACTGACATTAAGGCAACCAGCCACGACAATAATAATAAATAAAAATGGGCGGGACAGACTAATGTGCAGCAAGTACGTATGTACACGGTATGCAGGGGAAGTGAAAAACGAAAAAAGCCCCGGGCTTCTTGGGCGTAAAAAATTTACTTCTCATTTCCTGGCACAATCGCGGCTCGGACCCCGACGCTGATGAGAGAGTCCACTGGGCAAAAGAAAGGGCCAGATTGAAATTTCCGGCCATATCTATAAAACAAAAGGCGGCTGCTGGTCGGGATAATACACTT
The DNA here is from genome assembly GCF_031216515.1 of Neocloeon triangulifer. Classification (NCBI taxonomy): domain Eukaryota; kingdom Metazoa; phylum Arthropoda; class Insecta; order Ephemeroptera; family Baetidae; genus Neocloeon; species Neocloeon triangulifer. The sequence goes on from NW_026775545.1 coordinate 873,111, forward strand.
TTTTACTCCAGTCTTTCAGAGCAGACATATTGCCAAGAATTTATCTCGGGGGAAAGTTTTATACTTCAAGGCTGCAAATAATGAGGACGGAACTTGGAGGATGTGCAAGATTTGTCATATTATATAAGAGCCGATTGGTAATACTAATTCTTTTTTTGCAAAATTCTTCACAGCTCTACTATTTGCCAAAGATGGGATTTATATAAGTTTTATTAGAAATGAAAGATGAAAGAAAAATGCTACTGAAAAAAAATTCATTTAAAATATTCTTTGGAGTTTGAACGTTTAGAGAACTTTGATTGTAAACGGAAATTCCTTTCAACCAAATTAAATGTTTCATTGGATTGAAATTAAATCAATTCGGAAAGAACTAATTTGAATTATAAATAGAAAAAGGTGGTGGGTTATGCAATACTAAATGTGCATTAATTATTTGTATCCTTTAAGACCAAGTTTCTTTCAACACTAGAGTTCACACTAAACATAAATTTCACTACTTTCATAGAACATTGATTAAAAAATTGAAGGCAAAAAATTATTTTAGCACAAAAGTTAATGAGCTCCAAGTTCTTCAAACTTGGAAAGGGATTTTTTAACAAATGCAATTATCAAAAAAATCTTTATGAAAGGAACGATCAGAATTCAACTCAAGAAATTGCTCTGAAAATCCTTAGGTCCTTTAATTTTATGAAATAAAGTTATGAAAATAATGCAGTACTTATAATTTTAAATCCTCTTTTAATATTTTGTTCTATTTTTATTGTTATTTTGCTCACACCATAGCATATAAGGCATTTATAATAATCTCAGCACTTAAATTCTCATAAATTTTTATTATCAGCGTGCATTTGACACAAATTTACGTTTCAAATCTAACACACAAAAATATAAACAAAATAATATACGGACAACAGCAGTTAATACCTGACTTATCATGACCCTGTGCACGTTTCGCGTGCAGTTAATCAACATTAAACATTATAACACTGCCCCAACAATGTACGTGGAGGATTAGAATTTTTGCTATTGTAGATGAATGGGGTATGTGAGTTTTTTCGCAACGTCCTTGGAGGCCCGATCCACTTGGCGTGTTGGCGTTCAGGTCGGTTGGGGCTGAATTGGTGCTACGTGCTGTATGTACTTTTATATACATAGAGAAACGCGACAGTGATTTACTCCCCGAGGCGCTGACTGCGGCGCGCTGTTGTTTTATAAATCACGTTTAATACCCTAATACTGCTAACTCCTCGCGGCGGCGGCGGCGGCGTCGAAAAATATCTCTTTATTACTCTCGCACCCTTTTACGGCTTCTTATGTACACCGTATGTACGTACACGGTCTACTCAGGTATTTGCTCTGGCCGGGCAGTAAAGCAAGCGCGAAATGAGACGGCCAAAGAAGAGTCCCTTTTTATCGCCTTATTTTCGGCCACAGTCGCTCTTGTTTAATGGCGCACGAAAATAGTGAGGGCACAAGAGGATTTTTACCCATTTTACGCCATTAAACGGTTTACGGCGCGTGCGGTTTTTGGTGACAAGAGCCGAAAGGGCCATAATTTAATCGCCGGAAAAAAAAACACTCTGAAGTTTTAGTCTCCTTCAAGCATGGTTATTAGTTATAATTGATAGCAAGTGTGACATTTTAAAGTTAAGTTGAATATATTAAAAGTTTACTCTCCATAAAAATTTCAAGTTGCTACATAATTAAATCTTTATTTAAAAATTGACTTGAATATGATAGGGAAAAACTTTGATTTGTAGGTAAAATAATTAAAAAAAAATATTCGATTTTAATATGAAAAATATAATAAGCCAAGTTAAATAATTTGCTTTTTAGGTAGTTGATTTAATGCAAATTTTTTAAATTTAAATTCAATGATGCTAGATGAAAATATTGGTCTCAAGAGGCTCGAGAAAATAAATATGAATTTTATCAATAGTTGATTGTGATTGCATCATATCCACTGCTTAATTTGTAAATTTTTGTTAGAGCTCCAGTTTGAAATCTATGGCTTTTTAAAATCATTTCTGTTATTCTTGGATAATCCGAGTTCTCCATTTTTGAATTTTGCTCAAATTTAGCTAAAAACAGTAAAACAGAGTATTAATTTCTTGGAAGTGAATGTTGAATGCTTTTCTGAACTCACGTTAAAAGGTAAAATGTCAGCGACGGATGGCAAACTTTAAATAAATTATTTTCAATACGGCGAAGCTATTTGCGTAAAACTCAAGGAGATGTTGATGGAATAAAATACGGGCATTTTCCTCATTGCTAAAAGCTTTTTCGCCAAACGGTCTGAGGAGGAAAAATCCCTTTATGATTCCATTAAGCAGTAGCGTCGATATTTTTGCTAGGGTTGCGTGCTGCAATAATTTTGGTTTGGATATCGATTCGATGGGTCGTCACGTTACCCTTTCAAAAGCATCCTTCAGCCATGATTAAAAATTTTGAACATTCAATCTATTTTATATAATTATAGTTTTTACCGTAATAATTATGTAGTACCTTTTAATATCAATGAAAATTGTACATAAATCGTTTATTTATAATCAAATGCTATAATCATAAAATCTTTTTCTAGCTAAACCCCCGAGCGTTTTTTACAATGGTTGATATTTTCCTACTTTCATTCTTTCAGAGAGACTCGTTCATTATTTTTCCTCAATAACGTTCGATTCATGTCTTTGCCAGCTCTGGAGAAAAACGACCACTCTTTTTGCCAAGCACTCGATCATACACGTTACTTCTGAGCGATCTTTATACTTCAGCTCCCTAGCAAACAACCAGAGAGTGCTTCCTTTCATCGAACATTAATGAAAAGCTCACAATAAAGACGAGGGGCACTTATTGCTCTGGCGGCTTTATTTCCGCAAATGTATAAACTACTTGCGCCGTTTGACCCTTTGCGGGTCACAAAACTTGTCGGCCTCGACCACCGGCGTATAATCAAGAGTGGCGCAAAGTTGTCTCATGCACCTTTGATATACGCACACAGGGCAAAGCTGAAAGCTGAGGTGCAGTTTGAAAGCTGATAAGTTATGCAACCGGCTTGGTTCGCTGAATTTGCATAACAACGTCCGGCGGTCTTTGACCAAATAAACCGCAACACAATCATTTATTTATGCAATCTAATTTTTGTCTCAACGCGGGTGGCGAGGTTGTTTCAGCACGAAACCCTACAGCTGGAGACTATACTTTTATGTCATCATCAGGATAGCACTCGGACAAAGTAAAAAAAGAATCGGCACCGATATGGATCTGTTGTGCCTTGATTTACTATAAATGTCTTTTTGGTCGACAATCAGGTTAATGGCCTTTTTGTGTAATGATCAATCGCTCGAAAGTGGGCCAGCAGACGAAAGAATATGTTTAAATTTAAAGACGCATTGGAAAATATCAATATCCGGCGTATAAATTTTTATACACTAGAATAAATTAGGACGTTGAATATTTATTTGCATAAAATATTCTCCGAAAACTGGAAAGAAAATTATTATTCTTTCAAATTAGTTTCCTGGAGTTAGTACTGAAAATACACAAATTTCCAACAAACTTGTTTTAAATTTGCAAACACAATTTGCAACTAAATTTTATTTCTGCCCGAGCGTAATTTCAATCTCTCCGTTCCTTATACATTTAAATTTGAAAACTAATAGTTTAATTTTATTTTAATCAAATAAGAAATGAGGTAAAAAATGGATCAATAATTTAAATTTTGTATAGGTGAAAATTGAATGAAATGCTATTGAGTTTGATTCGATTGCACATGCCACCGGCAAAGGCGGGAGGCATCAATGGTAATTTGTTTGGCATGCTAATTAATGGTTGCGAGCTGATTATGCAAATGCCCGAGGCTGTTAAATTTATCAGTCATGCGCGGCTGTCACTTTGTTACACTCGGCGTATCTCGTAATAAAACTGCACAAAATTTGCACACTTTGAAGCAATAAAAGTGAAGGGGCCCATTGTCCTAAATGTTCTTCCGCATCGTGTCATCGGGGATGACGGAGGATCTGCAGAATAAAAGCAGGATCATCCCGTATAATAAAGCGCCGAAAGGGTGTGTGCGATAGTGGAGAACAACAATAATAACAACACACGAGCGAGCTGCAAAGATAGAGAAAGAGAGAGGCGAACCGCCGGCGGCTCCTGTCAGAGAGAAAAAAAAGAAAGAAAGGAAAGTGGAAATGGCGGCTGCAAATTGGCATTATTTGCGATGATGCTCCAATTAGAAACGTGTGCGCGCCATGGAAATTCGATACCCGATGCAAAAACACACCACGTAGATATAGGGGTGTATATACATGATGCTGCGGTGGCGCTGCTGAATTATTCATTGTTTCCCGGCAGCCCTTTTATTCGCCAGAAGAGAGCAGAGACGTGCGGCTTAATGATTTTTCGCCAAGGCAAATAATTAATGCGCGACACTTCAACTCTAAGCTGCCAGAGATTAGGATTTCGTAGCCCGACCTTTCCTAATTAATGAGGAATTTGATCCATGCCGCGATGAAAAATTACTCCACTTGAGAATTATCGCATGCAAAGCAGGCTCGAGTTTCCTCCGAGAAAAGGGAACTGCTGATAAATTAATCAAGTTGTTGACCCAGTGTCACACGCGGCGGTGGAACAAAAAGGTCAAAGATCAACATTTATCGGCTGCGAAATAGCACAGGAGCTGCCGGGGAATTGGGTCATTCCGGCAAACACACATTTCTTCGCTCGCGCGCGCTCTCTCAAGGGGAAAATCGCGGATTGCGAATGCGGCCGAGAGCCATTAATCATCTCCGAATCTCTCAAGGTGCTGAGACGATCGGAATGGGAGTGGTAAAGGTTAAGAATATGTAATTGTCGGCGGTTTCCGCAATAATTACTTTCTGAAGAGGTTTTAATTGTTTTAGATTTTTGATCATTAACCCACAAGCCTTTTTTCTCGGAACTGTATAATTATTGTTTCTATTTTGGTTCTACGTGAAAACAAGTTTATATTGCATTTGAATAAAGATATTCCCGAATAGAAAAAGGAGATAAATATTATCTTTTTTATGGAAAGATTTGCATTTTTAGTTACAGATTATATTCAGAAATTAAGGTAAAGTAAAACAAATTATTTAAATTGAGGAGAAAGAAAATTCTACACGTATATTATGCAACTTGGCGCTTCTATTTTACGTCGCTTTTTGAAGTTTAAAATTGCGTGCGAAAGATTTGGATTGTCACCTCTCTGAAAGTTAATTTTTTTCACAATTCTCCAGAGGAACAAGTTTCTAACAGAACAGGACACCACTCTTGAAAGTTTGGAAAAAGTTAAGCGCGTCAAATCACAAAAAGCAAACAAATCCGGTCCTCTTTCTCAAACGATTTCCGCCGATGAAGAAAAAAAACAAACGGCCATGTTTTGGAATAAATAGAAAATTTCCTCAATATCCTGTACATAGAAGTTCACACGAGCGAGTGCCAATGCAATTTTTTGCTGGCTTTCCTTTCTCCGCCGAAATCGAATGGAAGCGAATCTCACAAGTCTGTCGGTCTCAACAATTGTGTGGTTCGACCGCCAAAAGTAAATAAACTTGTATGTGCACCGACCGCTCTCTCTGCAGTACGTCTTCCTCCAGTCAGACAGACCGAATTGGAAGTGGCAGCCTGGCTCCGTCTCAACAATGCATTGTTTTCATTTAACACATTCGGCGCCAATTACATTTTGCGGGCCAGCGCCTCAAAGTCTGTCCTGGAAATTGTGCGTAGTAAGCAAATAATACATTTGTATGTATGTTTTGATAAAATCATCCGCAGTGGAGAGAATAATTGTGCGCCCAGGATATATAATTGTCTCTCTAGTCCCCGAGGCTTCAACGTTGTTAGCAAAAACTCGATTGAGACCGGGAGTTGGATTGTATTAACTGGTAGTGGCGGGCGCGTTGCAAATGCGTGGAATAAATGGAGGATGGGAGCTGCGCGTCGAAATTGATTCGCCTGGAGCAGGAAACTTGAAATTGACGTTGCTCGGGGCCCTTCAAAATTAGTCTCGCCGACGCGCACCCGGCCAATCGAGTAATCACAAACGCGCATGCAATTAATTTTTTCTCGATTCAGCATTTTGTATTTTTAATTTGAAATGTAAAACTTTTTTAGTTATTGTTTTTGTCATTTATGATAATTTTATTAAAGAAGATAATTTGAATGAAATCAGATTGAGATTTAAAAAAGGTGATTTGATTGATTTTGAGGTGAATGATTCTTTTTCAATAATAAATTTTAATAATTTAATATAATTTTAACATAAAACCAGTTGAAATTGTGCTCATTTTACTCTGGAATTGAGATCATTAATAAAAAGTTATTTCGTGACTGTTTTTGAACTAATTAAAAAAAAATTGAAAACAAGCTTTAAGTAAAATTATTTTGAAGTATATTTGAAACTCATTATAATGAATATATTTATAAATTATTTTTTAATCCGTAAAAATTATTTTAATTTTTTTAAATCAATGTTTGTTTAAAAGATTATTAATAATTTATTTATTCAATGTAAAGAAATAAAAGTAATATTGATGATAAATTAGAGTAAATTTAATAAAAAAATTAATACTAAAATAGCAATGAAGTTGCTTGGCAGCTCTACTAATAAAAAACAATTGATGAAAAAGCAGTTGAAGTAATTAAACTATAATCAGCAATCCCTAGTTTGTTTCCAGATTAATCCCGCAGAGATACATAATCATACCTCGCTCAGTGCACACTCTCTATTCAGCCGGAAAAGCAATAATTTGTCCTTACAGCACAACGTTGTTAGACCGAAACGACAATGAATCTCGGCAGCAGATTTGCTCTCTGAACACAACACTAATGCTCGGTATTAAATTTATATAGCTTATACCCTCAATGCTTGGTGGTACGTTGCGTTAGATTCAAGGACGTTTGGTATAACTTGATCGCCTTGTTTGGATCAAATACCATTTCAGTTTCTCATTTCATGATGGCTGCACATTAATTTATTTTGATGGAAGAAAATCGAAAATGAAAAAATAAAATAACTGTTTAATATTGTTCTTAAAATCTCCTACTGTTTTATTGATTTAATATAAAGATTTTAATTTTTATTACAGTCTACATTAACTCTAAATTCGTAATTAGTAAGATGGAAATGCCTAATACGGTTCAAGCACCTTTTATTAACAATTTTACCTAGTTAAATTTTACCTTATATGAGGCATAATATTATCATCAATATTCGCTTCCAATTCCTAATTAAATAAGTTGTATTTTGGAGATAAACTTTTCATTATGTTATTTTAATCAGGCAGATTTTAGGAGAAAAACTCCCCATAAGACGCAATATCGATTTGTAAATTTACTTTTAGCTACCTCAAAAGTCTGAACAGAAGTGATCAAGTGAATCTCTACAATCGGATGTTAATATTTAAGCAAATAAATCGCCGTTTATTTGAGCAGAGTTAGTTAATTTCTAAAAATAACCGCCATAAAATTTTTATCGTTCTTTATTTTTCTACCGACTGTAACAAAAACACAGGCTGGGTTAGGCTTTTGGATCGCCCTAATTTCACAATTTGATGCGGTAAACACAAATGCTGGGGCATATTCCAAGAAGTACGCGGTGTGCAAATCTCCACCCCTTTTGGGCACGTAATCCTCGGCCCAGTGAGCCGCAGCAACCAACAAACGCAAAATCAGCCGCAACAGCAGTTTCAATCAAGCTCTAATTACAAAATGCATCGATAATAATCCCCCCAGTCGAGGCCAGAGTTCGGCAGGTCTACAAAAGCCGCCGGCTTAGCAATACCCATTAAAGCTCTGTTTTCGAATTGGAGCTGCGGCGCGTCACAGCAGCAGATGCGAGCGAGGGCGAAAAAAAACACGCAGGCCAAATATCGGTTTTATGCAAATGGAGCGTCTGTTTCTCTTTCCAGGTCGATCGCACTCATCTCTCTGCGTTTGACAGCTGAAATAAAATCATCTCTCCATAATTATTCGATGCACATATTGAAATGGTTGGCCAGGAGAAATAAACACGCACGATTTTCTACTGACCACACGCGCGCGCGCCGCTAGCTTTTTCTACAAAAGCGTTGACGCAGTTGCGCCGCGCTGGAAATAGCTCTATTTATACCGAATTTCTACTGGTGTTGCTCGCTCGCGCTTGTTACCTGCCGAGGGACGCGAACGCTTTTCGCATTTCTATTGCCTTTTAAAACCCGACTCGCACTTGAGCCGTTTCGCCAATTGTGTTTTCCTTTCCGCCGCTTTTGCGTCATTAACTTTTATAACCGGGCGTTATTCTGCCTAATTTATGAGCGGTTATTTCTCTTGCGCGCGCGCGCGTGTTGTATCAGTTTTGCGATGGATACAATTTGCGCCTTAATTGGAAACTGGAAGATCGTGTTGTGTAGGTGGCTTTTCGTAATTGGGTTTCAAGTGAAAAAGGTGCAAAGCTGGTTAACAATTACAAAACAGTTAAAGCATGAACATTTAGGATAGGTTCCTTTAACAAAATGTTTTAAACAGTTTGTTATGTAAAAATAATTCATTAGTATACAAGCAGTCTTATAAATAAGATATTAATAATATCAGAATATTGTCTTTTAAAATATAATAGAACAGGAGACATTTTCTAAATCATGATCAATGAAAAAAATAAAACTATGCAGTATGCAACATTAATGTCCTTAAATTTTCTCACAAAGCATTGCGTTTGCTCCAAACAAAAAAAAGTTTCATTATTCTAACAAAAGTAAAGGACTTTTAAAAGTATTTAACCAGTCATTAAATTTTAATTTTATGTTTTATCACATTTCAACATGCGAAAGATAATAGGTTAGAAAACAACTTTATCTGTACATTTAAATAATTAAATTAAATTAAAAAATGTGCGTACTTTTATTTTTAAAACGTGTTAATGAAAATAATTATTTATATTTAAATTATTTATAATATTAAAATTGCTTAAATTTTTAACACTATTAACTATTAGTTTCAATATTAAAAGATATTAATAATTTTAATATTATTAATATTGATTTTATTTTATAAAAAAATATTGTTCAGAGAACACTTCTCTTCATTGTGTCAGAAAGACTGAGATTGCTTTTTGATTGACTACTGTTATTAGTTAAATCGTATTGCAATTAATAAATTATTTGAAAATTAAAATGGATTAGGTACTAATAATGTAATAATTTTACCATGCAAATTGCACGTAATTTAAAATTTAATTCACTCTTTGAACAAAATAAAATCTTGTCACCGTTTGGCGCTATTTATGTTCTTTTAACTCTTCATGCCCTCATTAAGAATAATTTTCCTGACGAGACCAGCATAATTTAAATCCTCGCCACAATGTGCAGTGCAGTTAAAAGCGTTCCAGCGTCATGTCGTTTTTGCTCAGACCAGTGGATGGAGGCTGGAGAGACATAAAAGCGTGCAATTAGGGTGAGAAATTAGTCAAAGTTTGGGCTGAAAGGGCAGTTTAGTGAGTGACGAATTAAAGAAACGAGCCTTGAAGACGGTGATAAATCTTGACCCAGCTAGCATGGCAGGGTAATGAAAGCCTAGATTTACAAATTGCGCGTCTCTTTCTAGCCGTGCCCCTGTTTGCGCGCAAACGTTATTCGAGTCGAGGAGAAAAGGAAGACGTATAAAAGTTTTACATTTCATTGCAGCTCTTTTTTCCTCATTACTGCTTTTTTTCCGCACACTTGTGTAATGACGCGCGTCCATGAAGAGGCGGCCGCGTTTTTATATTCACCGAAAAACTATTATCTGTGTCTGAACGCGCCGGGACTAACGCGAGAGTAAAAAAGGGTAATTTTACAACTTGTTTATTGCTCCTTCCAGAGCGCCAATTTGGAATCGATTTAGGCAAATTGCTTCTCTGCGTGACGCACACACGCACCGAGCAGCTCCGCTCCGTCGCGCCTCTGCCGCTTTAAAGATAAGATCTTTGTTCTCTCGTGCGAATTTCAAACGGCATTGTTGCGAAAATGATTTATATAAAACGATATTTCATGCCTATTGTGACAACTCTCTGTTGAGGCGTTGAAATGTGTATTTGTCTGCTGCTTGCCAGGAATTTATCACTTCCGCCCTCCGACTTCAAGAGAACAAAACTTTTTATTTACTTCGTTTGGTTGAGAAAAGAAAAATTCCATGGTTTAAAAAAAAAAAGTTGGAAAGCAATTGATACGTTAATGGAAAATTTTAATTTAATTTTTATTTTCTTTTTTTTTAAATAAATTTTAATTTATCAAATAGAAAGGGTTAAAAAAATATAAGCGTTAATCATAATCTAATTAACGTGCAAAATTGATTTTGATTTCACATGATTGAAGCATAACCAAACTTTTCAGTCTTGAACAAGAATTTAATTTGAAAACTCCTCCATCGTTTCTTTTTCAAATACAGATTAGGGAGGATCGTTTATCTCAACGACCGTTTCAACTTGCGAAACAATTCAATTTGATGCGCCTCTGCTTCCGTTTGCAATATTAGCATTTTCTACGCAGTGCGTTGGACAGTTTCCTCTCTGCGAGCTCAAGGACGTATGCAAATCAGCGCGTGAAACAAAGACTAAACATTTAGCCCAGTTTGTGTGAAATTTAACGGCAGTTTGGCGCCGCGATGTTCGCGTCGTTTAAGCTCAAGAGCTGCAATCTAGGGCGACGCAGGAAAAGAGCCGAAGAAAAAAAAGCATTTCAGGATTTTCCACACACGGATCCAGGGGTCCGACCGACGTGCACTGCAGGGGCCGTAAAGCACAAAAAGCGGTGTGTGACGCAAATCCACGATAATTTTTCTGTTCTTTTCTTTATCCCCATGGCAAGCCACTCGCGAGAGAGGGATCCATCCAGCTCTGCTGCCAATGCTATTATCGTGATTATACCAAATAAAAACGTCTCTCTCCGTTTTTTTGCTCTAATTCGCTCTCTACATGTGTTATTTCCACTCGATTTCCCAGCACCCCATTCCAAGCGGCTTATAACCGCGGAGAATATTTCCTTATAATTTCGACCGCCGTTTATATATATAGAGAGATCCTCTCGGAAGAGCTGCACAAGACGAATACGTATAGTCTGTGTGTGTGTTGGAAATGAAGTGCCCCCCGCTCGAATTTATCGCTCCAATTACTATACGAGCGGCGTGGCTGCGAAATGAGCGGACTGAGAGAAGGAGAAAACAAACACACTTTACTCTAAAGAAACATCTCTTTCCTTGCGCAACCGCATCGATTTTCGCGAAATTTATATTCAACTGCTCCTCCTAAAAGGGTAAACCAACTGACCAATTTACACGATTGCCTCCTTAACATTGCAAAGGCAACTTTAAGACGCCTTTTATTTTTCATTTGTCGAATTTTCTCTGGAGTATATGCTGCAAAAACTGTTTATCATTGGAATCGTAAACATTTATACCAAATATCTTTATTCCTGTAAAGTGAATTACGATCAAAAGTATGTAAATTTAATTTAGACTAAAATGTTTTAGCCAATAGACGCATTTGTTTTGCCCCTCTTTCAATTACATAACATGAGGATTAATCATACAATTATAAGCTCAAAATCTAAAGCTAAAATTGACTAAAATAGAATTCAAATAATTAAAACCAACCATTACTTAAAATATTTGTCTTGAAACAAATTATATTGTAAATTTTTTTGGCAGTATTAAATGAAATATTAAATAAAATATGTCTAAAACTATATCATTAAAACAACTTGGTTAGCCACCAGCATTTAAAGTTACAAGAAGAACATTTTTTTATCGCTTTTTGACAGAAAAAATACCTTAAATTTATTTAAGATTATTATTTTTTATTATCTCTAGATGTCTTTTTTTTATCTTGAAAAGAAAGTGAAATTAAATAAACGGGCAATGCCCATAAAACAAAATTGATTAATTAATTTTCTGGAAAGTAAACAAATAAAAATTAGCTCTGGTCAAAGTGAAGTTTTTGATAAAATAATTTCCATTTCTGCTTCTCGCAAAAGCATGCTTTTGGCAGACCCATGTATAAGTCAAACTGTTAGGTTTGAATTCATTTCAAAATAGCGGTTAATTTAGCTCAGACATAGCGAGCGCAGCTCTCACTTGAGCCGACGACTAGTGCTGGTAATTTTGAACGACAGGGCGAGAGCTGCAGTGTAAAGAGCGGTCGGGAAAACAATGTGTGGCCGGCGAGTGTCTCATTGTGTCAATAAATAATGGCGACAGAAGGATGCACGAATACAATGGGCGCCATTGTAAATTATATTATCTAGTCGTAATTTAATTAGAAAAGTTGAGACGAAGAGTCAAAGCAAGTGCAGAGTTTCAAAGTCGCTTTGAATCGAAAAGAGGCGGAGAGCACCTTGCTCTCGAAATTTATTAACTCCCACACACTAGTGCGCGCACAAAAGTAAATTCCGCACATCGCTCCGTCGCAAAAAAAAGCCAACCCACCCAACCACCCTCGTCTCCACCGCACACATCCGACGCGTTCGTGATCTTCTCGCAGCAGCGGCACGTGAAAATTGATCTTGGGAACAGCCACTTCATGACTTGCAAAATAAAGTGACTTGCTTCGGCTGGCGCATCCAACATTTTCACACACACACAAGAACCGCAAAACGCTGGAGAAACATAAATTCGCATGCTCGGGCTTTATTGCGGACGGCTGAGAGTTATTTTACGGGGGTGCGAACACGCCACAGTTGAGGGGACAAAACAAATTTGGCGGCGAGTGTGTGGGTGCGACGGTCAAAGGTCATCACGATTTATCGCCGCCTTTCCATGAAAAGTTCTCAGCTTTTGCACAGAAAAAGCATATTTGCTTAAACAACCTTTTTGGGCCCCAACCGAAGTTAAAAACAACCAGTGATAAAAAAATTAATTTAAAGATTATTGAAATTTTCACGGTGTTTATAAAATTAGATTTTTCAAATTTCTCATTAAAACAAATTAGGTTTTCTAGAGCGAAATATTTAAAGGGCTATAAATTAATTATAAATCTTCACATCAATTAAAGAAATAATCCCAATTTTTTTTACTTAAAAACCCTTTCCATGAAATATTGAAACAGAAAAAACCATTAAGCTACAAAATGATGATTTATGGAATAATTTTTAATTGTCCTTATCAAGAAGTTGATGATAAAATATGAATTTTAATCAATTTAATTAAATACAAATTTAATAGTTATCAAATTATTACTCTATTTTATGGTTTAATTTGTAATTGTCCCATGGTGAACAATTTTTGAAAATTTAGCTAATGGATTGGAATTCTTAATATTTATGAATTGCCATCAATTTTCAATGAATCTTACGATATTTGAAAAATATTTAGAATCTATGCAGAGATGATAATTAACAAACTTGAACTCTAGCATTAAAAATCTAGAAGGAAAATGTTATGTTGATTTACTAATCTGAATTTCCATCCACGTTCAGAGCTTTAAAAATAATCAAAGAAAGAAAATTTAACTGTAGATGACAATCATGGAGTTAAAAACAAAATTATCAAGACTATTTCAATAAATCTATAAATATTTGTTTGAAATAAATATTTTTACAATAAATAATTTTGAATAATTTATATTTAAGAATTGTTTAAAAAAATCTTTATAAATTTTAAAATATTTATTAAACGTGAAAAATTTTTAAGTTGGTCTTTTTTCAACTACATAAAAAATATATTATATAAAATATTTGTTCAATCTAAGGGAAAAATGAGTGTCCGCATTGTACGCCGCGGCCTTTGCGCAACATCCCGTTTTGTGTGTTTGGGGCATCATGTGGCCGAGCCGGTCTCTAATCGATGTGTGTCGTTGGTTGTTGCAGATGGAGTGGAACATTTGTCTGGTGGTCGCGAGGTGAGCCGCGCGAGTCGCTGCACAAAGTGGAGCCGCCTGTGATATGCGAGATGCTCTTGAAGAGGGCTATGCGCTACTACCGCCTTTGGATCTACGCGTGCAACGTGGCGCTGCTGGCGAGCGTCGTGGGCTTCGCGTGCGTCGCCGGACGCACGCTCGCGGACCCGCGACGCGCGCTCATCCCCGCCGTGCGTTTCCTCTACCAACCCACTTTCCTCTACGCCTACCTGGCGCTGATCGCGCAGGGCGGCGCCGTCCAGGTGCTCGGCTGCATCGGCGCCCTCAGACTGAACGAGCGCCTCCTCGAGCTCTACTGGCTCCTGCTTTTCCTCCTCCTCTGCGGCGACGTCCTCATCGGCCTCAGCTGGATCCTCAGGTTTGACCAGGTAAAAAAACATATTTTTAAATTTGTTGCTGTCCCGTAAGATTAATATTCAAAAAGTTGAATACGCTTTTCTGGAATGTTTTCAGACGTAAAAAATAATCACTTTTGGGAAACTTTTCATTGAAAAATTTACAGCCCAAACTTTTTTTTGCTAAACTAGTGCTGGGAGGTAGGAGATGGAAAATTGGAAATATTTTTTGAAACAAAATTTTAAAAATAACATTTAAGCCTTTTCAAAGGAGAACATAAAAATGATTATTCCTTCATGTAGCACAGCCCATTTTAAAATTAAATTATTAAAAAAGAAAAAAAGTGTAAATTATATACATAGCGCCATTTCTATATATTTCAAAACGAGTAGAAAATTGGGGAAAAGGGCGAAACAACAATACTTTTCCCTCTATATTTTACTGATATTTTTAAAACAAACAACTTTCTAGCAAAATCATTATAAATAATTAAGAAATAAAAAAAAAAAAAATTATTTTTGATACACAGGCTTGGAAGAAAAATTTGAGTTGCTAGCCAAAGAGGGCAAAATTTGAATTTGCGAGATCATTGGATTGATTAATTATTGAATAACTGAAATTCCTGTTTTTTTATGTGAAAAAAGTCAATTAGCGGAAAAAATTACCTCTCACGTGTGTTTTCTCTCTCCGTATTTTTGCTCTTTTTTTTTTTGCTAGAAAAAAGACCTTTGAAACCGCAAATTTTAGCAGTTTTTGCAGTATTTACTTTGCTCCGCCAATGGACTTTGGTCGGAGCTCAACAAAGAGGGGCCGAAAGGGTTTTTCTTTCGTGTTTTTGTTTTACCTGTTGAAGAAAAACAAACTTAAAATACGCGAACACACGGCGCCTGCCATTGAGAGCAGGCAGGGTACGTACACGTGAAATGCTTTGATGTCGGGTCGGTCCTTTCAGAGTTGCTCGCTGGGAAGCGCGTGCGTTTGACTTGTGAATATTTATAAATTGGAAGAACGTTTAGCACACTTTTGCAGCCTTTCAGCAGCATACACACGTTCGGCGGCTTGTTTGTGCTTGTTTTGAACAAACAGCCACGAAAACACGAAATCCAAAGCTGCATGCATTCAATTTTAACGAGTAAACATTCAGCTATTCGTATACAGCTTTTGTGTATCTCCTCAAAGGCGCAGTCAAATCTCAATTTTCTGCGCCGATGAGAACGCGCGAAAGAAAACAACAGCCGCGTTTTATGCGTCTTTCATCTCTTTCACACGTCTGTCTGCTCAACTTTTAAATTCTCTGATCATTATGACTGGCGAAAAATATTTTTCAAAATTCCAAAATTTTCAGATTTTTATTAACTTAAAATCTTTCGGTGACGATGAATTAAAATTTGGTGCTAATTTAACGTTAATTAATGAAAAAAGAATACAAAACTTGGCATTTTTAACTATTTTTTTAGGCCTTGGGCATAATTTCCATCGGCGAATAAAATAATCAGTGATGATTTTTTAGCGAAAACAAAATCGATGAAACGTTTTTCACATACAGAATTATGTGTAGGAAATATATGGGTTCTGCAGTTCTACGATGCAGAAAGCTGGAAAAGCTGCACTTTGTAATTAAAAACGTCAAGTGAAGTAAAAGACGGCGACAATCACGGAATTGCTCGAGAACACGTACGTTCCACCACGTGACGTCAAACTTGACAACATCAAGTTGACCTCCAAAGTTTATACTCTGTGACATTTCGAGTATGGCTGCAGAATCCCAATTGAGGTCTAGAGCAAAAACTTGCTCGGGGCCGCTCTATCTGACTCGGGCACTAAATATAGAGACCTCCTCGTCGGGCGGGCATTAATTTGGAACAAACGAACGAGGGAGACAATGGACTCTGGCCGCCGCACGCTTCATTGTGCGCTCGCTCGGCCCCCTTTTAAACGACCATTAAATCAGCAATCCGTCAATCCCGTTGGCAATCCGTTAATTAGGCCAAACGTTCTAGAGATTTTTTCATCTCTTTTATCTTACGAAATAAAAAGGACGAAAGTAGAAAAAAAATGAGAAATAATGGTAAAAGCTTGAAAAATTTTGCAACAAAGGAGCATGCCTTGTACGGAAGTTTCAAACTTGATCGTTTTTTCCTGATACTTTCCAGAAAAAGAGGCTGAGATTATTTAATTTTGCTTTAAATTAATGAACTAATCAATCAAGTTTTTTAACCTACGGGTTGATCGAGTGAATAATCCTGAGATTTATAATCAGCTGACGACAAAGTACCAGGTTATGAAATCAATAAAAAAGTAAATAATAATTATAGTTGTTAAAATTATTGTAGGCTGTGGCTGTAGCTGATTTTGTTCTACAAAAAACAAAATAATTAAAAATTTAAATAATAATATTTTAAAAATTTTATTTCCCTCTTATATTAAAAATATAACAAAATTGTACAGTATTTTACAAATAAATTTTTTATCAAATTTATGCATACATTATTGTAAGGTTTGTATTTTTAAATGTAAACCATACTGGATCATGATTTAAATAGGAATTGATTATGAAATTTTAAATTTACTAACACTTTACTTATTCTAATTGTTAGGAGGTTTTTTTTTTAAATGATATAATTATCCCTTGAACTATCGTATTTGTTCTTAGAATTAATCTTAATTACCAAACAAAAAAATAAGTTTCTATAAAAAAAGGGTCAATGAAAGCATTTATAATGTGCGTGTATTGTTTAAAATGAACAGCTTTGACTTCAAAAGGAAACAAAAAGCAGACCCTTCTTTCAGCAGTTCCAACTTTTAAACTTTTTATCTGCCTCGCAGGGAAAAGGCCGACTTCTGTCGTAATTATAGAATGATAATTGCAGCGGATCCACGGGAGCGTATACAAGGAAAGAGTGGGCACGCAAGCATAAATTAGCGCGAAATTGGACTGCCTGCTCTGGGAGCCGCGCACGTTAGTTATATTTTTCTTCAAGTTTCGCCTGGTTTTGTTTAAAAAGTTTAATCTCTCTTTCTGGCGGAAAATTTGATAGCGCGGCTGCGAAATTGGCCCGGAACATTTCCAGCCGGGTGTCTTGTTGCGTCTCTTGCTAACTTTATCCCGGGCAGGCCAGAGAGCAGCGCGCGTCACTGCAAATGGAATTTTTATTTACATTGCAGCCATGAGTGACTGGCTTTAAGATTCTCGGCGAGAGAAGAACGAATTCCCAGCAGAAATTAGATCCGCCGACCGACCTCTAGGCAAACAGCCTGATGAATTATTCACATGCCAATCTGGCGTCGGAAATTTGATGCGGACAAGGTGAGAACAAATTGTATCTCTCGGCCGTGCAAATCATTGCAACAACCGAGGGGTTAACTTGGTGCTCGCGCGTGTGTCAAGGCCTATAATATGTGTAAAAGCGTCTCTCTCTTTTTGCAATCGTGCAGTCAGCAAGCATAGCAATGGCAAAGAAAGCAACCCCTCGCCGTGTTTGCAAAAGAGCTCTCATCTTGCTGAGTGGTTTTTAATGAAACTGCGTCCACGGCAAGCGACGAATCGACAACTTGCTCTCTAAGTGCTTTAAAAATGAATATTCTCCGACTTTTTTTGTATACAAAATGTGCGCTTCTCTATTTTTTGTTTTCATAAGAACGGATAAAACTGAGAGAATTTTTTTTATTTCTTTCGCTAGAGCTTTTCTGGAGCAGAAATTTCCGCATAAAAATAAAAATAAATGGCAAAATTTTATATTTGATGAATTTTGAGACAAATGTACTTTGACTAAAACTTAAAAATTGACTCCATATACAAAAATAAAATTGTTCATTAACATAAAACACTTAAAATTTGATATGAAACTCTAAGAGAATTGAAATTACTCCTTTTATATAACATTTTATTAGAAAAAATAACATTTTCCCAGCAAAATGTGTTTGACACAATTGATGGGCTTATTAATTTTCAAAGTTTTCATTGCTCTTACTCTTATGCTTGTGGATTAAGGATTATGGCACCCGCAGTAAATTTTAAAAGTAAACAATTCCGTTATTTTTGGTATGAAAAAAAAAGATGAATTCTAACCCAAAGATTCTGATAAAAATTTAAAAGTTGTATTTTTATAAAGTTTTCATTTTTTTACATGATCATTATTCTAATTTAAATTGAAAATAGTTTTTTAAATTTGCAATTTTTGCGTTTAGCATTTTTTGAAAAGAAGGTAATTTAAAAAAGCTTATAAAGAACGACGCTGGCGTATTTTAAATGAAAAAGCTTCCCTCAGTCATATTTATTGTCTCTGAGTAATTCAGCTTTTGACAAAAACGGAAAAGGTCAGCTTGCTAATTAATTTTCCAAGTCACGACTTTTAAGCTTTAATTATTCCAATGCCTTTTGTGCGGATGAAAGAGCATGAGCGTGAATTATACGGCATGTGCATTCCGAGCTGATTAAACAACAAAGCTCGCTCAGTGCCCGTTTAATTAGACAACGCCTGCCGCTCGCTGCTTATGCAACGCGGCGAGTTCAAATGTTGAGCGGACAGCATAACCAGTAGGAGATTTAACACAGGCCGGCCGGCTAGCGAGGGCGCGTGCGGTTTTGCCGTAATGAGCTTAAGTGTTTGCTGCGGCAACTCTGGATTTATTTGCTGCTGCCATTGTTGCCGCAGCACCAGTCTTGACAGTTTTCATTCGGTCCAGTCATGGCCCGACCGTGTTCTCAATTAAAGACGCAGCTGAGGGAGTTGGAAAGAGAGTGCGGTCGTTCAAAGGCACGCCGCGCACCAAAGCCGGCCTATCTTGATTTAGTCACATACGGGATGGTTGTCAGCCGGCAACTTTTGTTGAAAAATTGCCTCGCGGAAAGCGGAAAAGAGAAACAGGAGCGGTGTCTGCCAGAGCCGGCCGAGATAGGGCACAAGATGCCATCGATTTTCCGAGATATAAGTTCAAGTCGGAAATGACACTGGCCTCCAACACGCGCGCCCAGTTGCTTTCTCAGAGGTAATAAATTGCGATGACGAGCGTGCAATTTTTCAGTGTTTGCACAATCAACGTGTCATCGGCATGAGCGATGTTGGGGTGGAATTATCTGCAGAAGGAGATTTATTTTCATATAAAGGGAAGTGAGACATCAGGGAGCAAAGATGAAAAAATCTCCACAATAAGTGATTAAAATGTTGAATTAAATTAATATTTTGGCCAGTGTTTTGTGATTTAACTGTTTTTCCAATTAAATTTATGTTTTTATTAGGTTTTGGTATAAAAATAATGCAAAAATAAAAAAAAACCGTAAACAATTTCCATCTAACAATAAGGAATAAAGAGCAATTCAAATATGTCCAGTTTTTTTTTAAATAAATTTTGAAATACAGTACATTTTGCTTTTGTAAATTATAAATTACATTGAAATTAAGTTTTCCCAAATGTAATTTCGTGCTCATGCTTTAATTATAGGAAATTGAATTATAATTTAATAAAGCAGCTTAATTCATTTATATATTAAAATTGAATTTTTTAGTATGTCATTTCCAAATTTCTGAAGCATGTTGTTCCTGATGATAGACACAGCAATCTGGCTGGCCTAGTTTAAATCGAATTGGGCCCCTCGTCGCCACACGCCCATGCCTGATTATCACCAAATCCCCTAAAGGCACCCTCTGTGCAGCTATGCTTTGAGCTTTTGAGTTTGCGATCAGAGCAAATGGCGCTGTCGCCTTGATGCATGCCACGAAACCCAGCAGCGCAAACAAAGGCCCAGATCTAAATCTCTCTTTCATTCCGCTTGTTGCAGATCTGCGCCGAAATCAAACCGACGCTGCAGGCTCGCATCGCAGACGAGTACTCGTCCAACGCAGACTTCACAGACGTGTGGGACACTCTGCAGCGGAGCGCCAAGTGCTGCGGCGTGGCAGGACCTCGCGACTTTCTCCCCCTGACGCCGCAGAGTCCTGGCGAGGGAGGCAACAACACCACAATCATCGTTCCGCACAACCTGCAGGGTTGGTGGGGGTGGAGTAACGAGGGTGACGAGAGCATCCTGGTGCCACAGAGCTGCTGCCGACCCGTGATGGTTCTCGAGACCACCACCTCAGGGTCGCTGGCCAACGAGACCATCATCCTTCAGAGCAGGCAACGCTGCGAAGTCTTCTCCCTGGGTTGCGAGCAGCACCTGGTCAGGTGGCTCAGGTCGAATTCCGACATGTTGTTGGTCATCGGCTACTGCGTGGTGGCCTTCGTCAAACTCACCTTCTTGGGCATTCTGCACTACGAAATCAGGGAGATGCTGCAGAAGATCAAACTGATGCAGCAGGAGAGGGAGGCGTTCGCCAACTCAGGGGCAGACCTGACCCTGGCCAACCACTACCAAGCCCTGCCGACCAACCTTCCCCCCTCCCCTGTGCACATGAACCACCTGAACCACGCCCACGTGCCGTCGCCGCAGCCGACGTCCGTGCGGCAACAGCCGCCGCCGCCGCCGGTCCAGCAACAGCAGTCGCAGCCCGAAAGTTTTTTCGGCTCGTCGCCCCCGACATCGCTGCAGGCGCAGATGCTCTGCTCGCCGTCCCAGTTCTCGCGATTGCCAAATCACTTGCTGCGTTGCGGCGAGCTGGACGGCAACAACTCGGACACGGGCAGCCATTGCGCCCTCATTTCTCTCGACTGCAAATCGAGCAGTTTCGATAACAATAACAAAGACACTAGTACGTCGCGCCAGACGCAGATCTGACTATTGTGGCGTAGGTACGGCACCATAGCCTTATAGCGTGATGACGAGCTTAACTCGCGGCAGATTCAGTTGACTATTTAAAATAATCAGAATATACGTTCAAGGCAGCACGTTTGCAACTTTACCAAGAACCACCGTATAAATTAGATGAAATTGATAAAACGATGAGAGAAGGCGGATCCTTTTAGTGTCCAAGGTGAAGGAGAGGTTGACAAATCAAAATTACTCATAATTATATATTTCACGGCAATATTTATGTTCAACTTATTTCCAAAAAAATGTTTTGTATATAAAATATACTTCCTAAATTGGAAATATATAGTCTGCGATTTATATAAGGCTGGAATCCCAGCTAGAAATTTGATTTTTTTTTTGCCTGAAAATTTTAGATCTAACTGGTAACCAATTTTCGTTATTTATATTCTCCCTGTTTATGTACATTAAGAACCAGATTTTGGAAAGTATCAAATTTTGCCAAGGTTGCAAACCACGTACCTTTTTTATTTTTGTTGTAAAAATAATTTTTCTATCACTTCTTCTCCACAGTTTTCTTTTTTTAAGACAATACATAAAACTGATCTTTTTTTTTTGAATGATTTAATTTTACTTCTCACTTTACTCAAACCTATTGTAAATAATGTGAAAAGTAACTTAAATGAAATTTGATCAACAATAAAATCCATTTACAGAATTGTAAGATATGAAATTTATTAAAAACATTTTTTGCAACCTTGTATTATATCTTCTGTACAAATCCCCACACTTCTTTTCCTACTCTCAAATGGACTCTGCCTTTTCTCGTAATAAAAAGGAACCCTCCACGTTTTTGACAGGTTCGCGTTTGACTGAAAAATAAGTTAAAATACTCGACCAAATTTGATAAGCTTTGTATCTACCATGAAAATTTTGAGCAAGGTTGTAAAAACGATCGATTTTTCTTCTGGCCCAAGAGAGATGGACAAAATAAATGTCTCGAGTTTTGAAAAGGGTTTTCACGAAACGGCACAACATTCTGCATGGGGGGGAAACGTCGTAAAATTCTATAATATCAAAGATACACCCTTTCGGATATTCGGTGGATTGGCCGGCCAGCTTGGTGGGCAGGCGAGCACGGTGCTTTACTTTTCAAGGTAATGCCGCCGCATTTTATGGACAATGAATAATAAAATGATATGCCGACACTCCTCTCGACAAATCAATAGCTGACGGTGTGTTGAGACGATAAATAATTCATAGCTATACACCCACAAAAGAGAGGCGGTCCTTGGACTATAAACACATCTCGTTTGCGCGGCGGACCTTCCACTATATAGAGCACTATACTTTTTCGAATAGAACTCTCCTCACTCACACGACATACACGGCTGTATCAAAATTACTTTTGTAAAAAGCAGTGCGGATGAGTGGACCTTTTTTGAGTGTGTGACCTGCAGATAACATCAGTGCCAGAGAGTATAATAACCGGGCCAAAAGGACGGATATTACAAAAAACAGGCAGCATTTCAAATTTTCGCTACATACCCGCCGGCTAAATGCTGGTACTTTTCAAAATAGAAAGAGAGCTCCTCTGTATTTCTACACCCAGGAACATTTTTTGTAAAACTCGGACTCTCGCCGTTTCATTCCATTCCGTAGTAATAATAATGTCTTGAAATGGAAAAACTGATTCTATTATCTGTGGGAGAAAAATTAAATTTTTAAAAATAATATGTAAACTTTCGGTGTAAATATTTAAAATTTTTACTCAAATGTGCAGTTCGAGTGTATTTAAATTTATGACAAAAAATTCCTGATTCTCCTTTGCATTCACGTTGTTAATGGGGCAGTGGAATATTTGTTTGAAAGCTTATTTGAGAGCAATACTATACCTTGATGCAATGGTAAAATTTCAAAAAGACTGAATGGTAAATAAATTTTGAGGAAAATGTCTTGCTTTTTTATTAATTATAAAAGATTTAAATTACTTAATTCTTTGTTGTTATTTAAGAATTGAATGACAATAATTATGGCAAATTATGTTGCAAAAAGTAAATCAATTTCGCTGCCCTAGTCTGTTGTAATTCTTGTTCTTTGAAGCAATATTATTTCAGGAATCGTGTACCATTCAATGTATTACGCCACTCATCTGTGACTCTTAGCTGCGCATGACCAGAAACAATAAAATCCGTTTTTATTGTTAGCATAAATAAATATTATTCAAAAAAGCCAAATCAAAATTTCCGTTCGGGAGAGAAATTATATTAAATTTTCGTCGTTACAATATTAATGTTATAGAAACTCAATGTTCCAGATGTACAAATTCGCCTGAGTAAGTGCGAGACGTGAATAAAAATAGTCAACAAAAAAGGTTTGGTGCGTATTTTAAACAGGGGGGCTGATTTTATCAAGTAATCAAAATACATGGCATCGACGCTGACCCACTATCTGTGCGAACCTGCGCATGACGCGCGGTTCAGAACTTGGACGCAAACGTGTATTTTTAAAAAAGGCACTTTTATCAAAGTCACTTTAAAATCTCACAATTTACCTTTTACGAGAGAGCGAGAAATAATTAGAGCTTTAAAATTAAACAAAATTTAGCAAACAAGACAATTTACATTAAATAAAACGCTAATTATATATAAACAAAAATCAATAGGGGCGATTTCGAGCTACAAATGAAATCCAAACTATGGACGTATTTAAAATCAATTTGAAAATCACAACAAGAAAATTTTCAAATCTATTATAAGTGCATTTGAAACAGCATGCAAAGGAGAAAGTATTTAAACGAGAAGAGAAGCAAGAAGAAGAGCGCGTGATATGTTCAGTAATTATGAAACTAATCATCCGCCATCACAATTATATGCGAGTGCGCGTTGAATAGGAGTGTGTGTGGGTGTGCTTATCAGGAGGGAGAGTGACATTTACTTTATTCTTATGAGAAAATGATAATAAATTCAGGAGTTAGTGGAATTATAATGGTTCTGAGTATTATTTATTTCAGGTAAATTACCCTTTATTAATTAGCGATAGACGAAGAAGTAGATTAATTTGAGATAACCGTTTAGCATTAAAGATCTAGACACATTTTATGTTGATAATATAAATCGATATAAATAATAATAATCGCAGGTGATATTTTGCCATTATTTTTTCAACACACTATACTCCTTCAAAAGGCCAACATAAAATTTATAACAATCAAAATTATTATTTAATAAATAATAAAAAATGCATAATATACATATACTTACAACATTCATGAAATGTATAATTATTAAAAATTAAAATAATAAATTCATAATTATCAAAATTAAAAGAACTGATTTAACTTTTTTGGCTATATAATATAAAAAAAATTTTTGTAATTTAAATCAGTAGTAATAAAATAAGTGTGCTGTATATAAAATGAAAAAATTAAAAAATAAATAAAAATCAACTTTTACGTAGACAAATCTTTATAAAGAAATTTTTTGGTATTAAAAAATTCCTGCGATAAAATTTTTGAGGTAAAATAATTAAATATTTCTTATCAAAATCATGAATCGATGTTGTTAAAAATTTAAATATACAACAAAAGTCTATAACGAGATTGCAGCAACGGTTTCATAAAAAAAATCCATCAGGAAAACCAAGTTTTATTGATTGTTAATGTATATACGTTTATTTAATAATTTTTCATTCGAACCAGCATTTTGAGTATTTGCACAACAGACGGGAAAATAATTTTCCTCACAATGAGCTAAATTTGGTTCACACTCAATGACCATGCTGATGGTAAAATACACAACAATACATTAACAAACGGTGCAAACAAACAAGAATTTGCCAGCCGAATAACAAACCGCATTTATATACATACATGTAGAGCGCACATAGCCAAATGTTTATGTTTACTCTGAGCAATTCTCGTGCATATATTTAGAACTGGCTCTCTCTAGCGTTTGAACATACACAGAGCGAGCGACGCTAGAGCTGATGAATAATTTTCGCACTATTCACAGCATCTGCCTCGCAAACAGCATCACACAATTTGTCACAGCAGTCTGCGTCTGATTAATTTGCCAGACGCGCTTCACACTCACAATTGACACCAACAAACGCCTGCTCTCTCAGAGCTATAAAAGCAAAAAAAATTGTACACCTCTTATATAATGAGAAGATTTATGCAAAAATAAATACAAAGTTAAAAAGTCGTCAAATTGTAATTTTGATGATTAAATTTCACTTGAGAGTTTCTGGAAGAACTTTTTGTAAAGATTTTAAACAACATGGTTTTTTCATAAAATAACCTGTCAATTTTCAAAATTTACATAGCCTAAAAAACCAATGTAAAAATGTTTTGGGAAGCTCCTTAAATATTTGTTCTGATTTTAATTTTTTAATCTTTTCAAAATGATGCGGTTCGAATTGTTTTTAGATTTTCATGCCTCACAGGATTTATCCTTCATTTTTAACTATTCATAATTTTTGGTGTCTTTCAGTATTTTTAATATCGGCGAGGCGGAGCGAAGAAATCTTGGAGTTGCTTCCAAAGGAATGGGTTTCCGCCCGCCGGCGAAGTGGCGCGGCGCTGCCCAATTTGGTTTGATGTTTGTAGAGTAGCATCGACTGCGTTTCCCAGACCGAAGAGTTCCTTCTCGTTAAAAAGAAAGTAGCTGCCGCGGGCGCTGGAACATAATTTTTTCGGCAAGATTAATGAGGTGTGCGCTGCAGGTATACAAAATCAATCACAGCGTACCAAATGAGATTTCTTTGATTTTAATTAAAAACTAATTTTCTCTGGATTTTCTAATTTTTTATTTTATATTACGGCTTGAGCAGCGTTTCAACAATAACAAAAGGTTTCTAGCAAAAAATTTAGATTTCTTTCTCATCTCTGGCGAAATAATATTTTGTATAATTAAAAAATTAACTCCGTTTCGCCTTCAACTGCTTTCCTTTTTCATTTTTTTTCTCAATAATAGATTATTTCTATAAAGTTGGGAGTTGAACTTAAAATTAATTATTGAGTAGCGAATGTTTGTAAGAAAATATTTAAGCTCACTCTTTATAAATATAAATCAATATAAAGCCTTTTTTGCCCAGAAAGGAAATTCAGGTATAGAAGTTCTGAAAATTTGACTGTTTTTTTACTCAAAAAATAGAAAGAAAGAATCAAATTAGGATACACAGATGTTAATTAAGTTTAATTTGAATCATTGTAAAAATTGATTAATTAAATATTTCCCCTTTCAAGCACTTTGTACAATAATTTTATATGATCATAACAATTAATAATTACCAAGTGGAGGTTTAATTTATCTGAGTTTTGCATATTTATCCATTTTTTTATTCATATATTAATGCCTTTTTTATTATTTTGAATCAAACCAATTTTCAATAGCACTGACAATGAATAAAATTCTACAGAATGGATTTCTACTTGTATTGCAAGACTATTGGTAACTTCGCACAATTGTGCCCTCTTCGTGCCATGTGTGAATCGATGAAGGGAGGCGGGTTTCCCTCCTTCTAATAGAACACGTGTATATTTTTCCCTTTCAGGCGGCGGCGGCGGCAAAGGGGTTTCGTGAAAGCCACCGCTTTTTGTGCGAGATTGCGCCATCGGTGTGGCTCTTCTCTCAGCGGCACTTCTTGCTGCTACACATATAATTTGATAAAAGCGACAGCTGCCGTCCTACCTGTTCGGCGCCTTGAATCCCATGGGCACCGCTTCCTCGGGCTCGCGGCACAACCCCTGTCTGTACGCCGCGTAGCTCGCGCAACGCATCGCCGGGAACGCGTTCTCGAACATGACACTGCGCGCGTACACCTCGAAGGCGCGTCCGTGGCCGCAGAATTCTGCAAAAAATAACATTTCGTGTTAGTAAAAGCAATAAAAATAATGAAAGAGAGCGTTTGTGCCGGTTGCCATTGATTGTCCAAAACTCACATTTCCGGAATTGCGAAAAAAGTTATCTAAATTGTGTGTGCGCTTTTTTAAATAATTAAATTTCATTTTTATTGTGATAAATTTGGTGGAAATACATTGAAATCTAAGCTAATCTTGAAAAAAAAAAATACTTTATGGGTGAAATTAGCACCTATTTAGATCTTTTTCAGGTGAAATACATGGCAAATAAGCACGCAAAAAGGCAAATTTTATACTTCAACATTATATGTTGTTGAAATTTAAAAACAAAGACCTTGATTAAAGACAAAAATTTCAAAATCTGTGATTTTAGGTAAAACTATAGGTTGTTATTTACTCAATTTAGATGGAAAATCTGGTGAAATTGACAATTTTTCATAAAATAATATGTTATTTTAGAAATTCTAAATTGGCAATTTTCTATTTTTATATTTATTTGTAGTTTTTTTTTTATTTCTAACAAAAAGGTGAAAAGATTGACAACCTACTTTTTCCATCTTTGAACAATTTGATGAATTTTTTCAATGTAAATTCGAGGACTATTCATGAAAGCAAAAATTTATTGCCTTTCGCCTTGTTCAAATATATTTTAAATATTTTTGGTTCAACAGAAAAGAAACTGATCCATGTTGACAATTATTTTCGGCCGTTTCTTTAGAGGAAAAATGTGATTTTCCGGACAAGCGATGGATTCCCATATGTGCACCAATGTGATCGATTTTCGACCAAAATAGACCTCCCGCGGCTATTTCCGGCAGAGAGCCGACGCGGCGAACACTGATTTGCGTAAATTGTATTTTTATTGGATTCGCCGCTTTTCATCTCTCTTTCGCCGGTCGGCAGATTTCGGAACGTGTTATGAAAAAAGTGTTTCTTATTCGTAAGCGGGTCGATCTCGTGTCGGCGCTCATCACTTCCAAACATGCAATTTCGGCCCCGACACGCTTCATTTCCAAGTGAAAAAGCGATCCAGAACTTATAAACTTGCGTCAGCGATTGATTGAGATTGGAAATTGCTTCCAGATCTATCTCATCGAGTGTTTATGCAAAGTCTGTGGGCGGATTATTACGTCGCGAATGCATTACTTGGGTATTGTCTCGCTTTTGTATCGGCATTTAAATGGGCAGGCCTGACGTAAATGTGTAGGCCGTGCCCTTTCAGCCGAGCTGTGTTTCCTCCAAACAGAAAAGTATCCGCTTAACAAAGTGGGCTATTTTTACAGCGGAAAAAAAAATGTTATATATCACAACTGAGGTCATTATACAAAAGAGATAACGGTTTGTGGACTGTGAGTAGAATAAACTTTTTTGGGGTGGAAAAAGCATACATTAGTATAAAAGAATAAAAGAGCCGACTTCTAAAATTCATATTTCTGGAAAAGTAGAACCCGGACGAGAGAAAAAAAAATAGCAAAGACATTCACTTTGCGGATATTCACAAAAATAATAATATTAATATTGTAGTGAGATATTTAATCTTATCTTATTTGTTTGAAAATATTTAATTTACTCGATTTTCTCAAAATAGCTTAAATAATAATCATGCAACTTTTTATTTTCGTAATTAAAATCAAAATCTTGAAAAAATTAATAAATAGTCGCCAACAGAAAAAATTAGTTATTATCAAAATTCCATGACGACCTTTATTAATTAGTTTTATTTAATATTTCTGATGTAGATAAATTTGAAGATTTATATATTTTTTTTATGTTTTTCAACAATTTTATGAGTATTACTGAAAAATTTAACAAGCAAAAAGTTTGTATATCAAAAATGAATTTTCCGGCTTGCGTTTGTTTTGGAGAAGCAAGGGAACGAGGAGCAAGTTCGGATGAACACATATTTGCAGGGAGGAGTTTGATAATTAGGCGCAGGTGACCCTTGCGGAGAGATAATGAGGTTAATCACCTTTGCGGTAGTAGTTAGTCGGTGCGCGCAGAATTCTGGGCACATGGCACTTGCTTGGCTTGGGTCTGCTGATGTAGAAATTGGCGTGCCCAAAGTCGTGCGGCCTCCGCTCTGATGGGCTGTCGGTGTCGATTACGTCCACGAAATACGCGTCCCCCGGATCCAGCCTTTCTTCGACAGGGAACGTTGAGATATTTGCCATCAGCGGATCGAAACCTGTCGCCAGAAATAAACGCCATCACACACATAAACACACACACAAATCCTTACTTTTTAGTCTCCTAGGAGCAAATAAAAAGTGTGCGGGGAGGCAGAAAAAATATGATGCCACGCAAGATTTGACGAAAAAATAAACATGCATATCTGATTTTTATAGCTGTGTTGCTTGGATATTATGAAGATGTCCATGTATTTTTGGTCATAAAAAAGAACTTGTGTTTTCCTTCAATAAAATTATGCAAAATAAATAATTAATTGTCCAAAAATATTGATACAAATTTTGAATAAAGAAAATAATTTTTGTTCTTAAAATCCATTTTTATTTTAGTCAAAGAATTGTTCTTGTGCGTAAAAATTGCGTCGAAATGCAAGTTCTAACAACTATAACTTAAAATATCCTCAAAATTGAATTAAATACTAATTTTTGATTTAAGTTTCAGTTCCTGAAGTTTTAGAACTCACCATAGTTTTTGGGACTGGAATTTCACGAGTAGGTCAGAGAGAGGGAAAAAGAACTATTTTTTGATAAATTCAACTTAATTATTGAAAATTTTACCTCATTAAAAGTCAATTAAAGATCCAATATGGATTTTACTTAATTAACATCAGTTTGTTCAATAAATACGAAGAAGTCCAAAAAGATGATTGATTTAAAGAAAATAAATTGTTGAAAAAAATGTATTTTAAATTTAATTAAATAAAGAATTAATGCTCCAAGTGTTAAAAACCCAAGTTTATTATCTTAAAAGAGAGTTAAAAAAGTAATTTGCCGTTTATCCCAAGCCCTATTTCAGGAATTTCTTTAACACTTTTTATGCACAAATCAGATATTTGTATATTTTATTTTTCCGTTCTATGTACCATGCGTGGAATCGCACACAATTTTTTTACTCGCCTGTGATCCTTGGGACCCTGACAACGTTGGTCTTGCCGGCAGCCACCCCCATGGCGTGGGCACCAAGGTTATTGCCGATCAAGTGCAGGTCCTTCAGTGGTCCGGCATTCCTCTCGACGAAGTCAAGCATTCGCGCGATCTGATAGCCCAGGGGGCTCACATTTTCCACGGCCGTCTGGTAAAACGGACCGGCTGCAACAAACAGAGAGGACTCGCTTTTTATAATTGGAAAATCCGCAGCGGCCTGACACTGGCCCGCCCTGTGTGTGTGTTTTATAAGCATGCAAATAAAAAGCCCCGCGGGCCAAGTATGCAACCAGTGTGCCAAGTGGGTTGCCAACATAAATTACGCCCCAAAGAAACTGCAGCGCAGCCTCTTGGATAGCATCTCGCACCCCTTTTTTTTCATTCAAATTAGCCCGATTATATGCAGAGCTGGGCGCGAGATTAAACTCGCACACGTGTCACTTCACCCCAGTATTTTGACGTAAGCAGCGTGTAATGAAGTCGCGGCGGGAGAACGATCCGGTGTGTTTATTAACTCGCAAATTACCCACTGGTGCATACACGAGAATGCGCTGGCTGCTCTTTAGATACTTTAGATAGACCGAGTAACTTATCACCTGGAAAATGCTTTGCACATTTCTGCAGCAACTGTTTCACTGCAAATCGAAAATCAATTTCAACTTGAGCAAAAAGGAGAAATTTTTTATTACAGATTATGTCATGGAAGATTTAATTTAACTATGTTTATAAAGGTGAAATAAAGTTCTTAGAATTTTCGTTCAAAAAGATTAATATGAAAAGTGGCAATTGAAGATCTCAAGAAGTAAATGCAACCTGCTTGATACGCTCGTCTCGAAATTGCATCGATCCACGCTATTTTTGAAATTAATTTTTGTCCCACCCTCAACGGTGGAAAGGAAAACCTTGTAAGTAAATTTCGGTTTTGATTCGAGTACATATTAAATTTTGTCTATAACTACTTCCAAATTTCTTTTTGAAATTATTCTAAAGTAATCT
This sequence comes from Neocloeon triangulifer, assembly GCF_031216515.1. Taxonomy (NCBI): domain Eukaryota; kingdom Metazoa; phylum Arthropoda; class Insecta; order Ephemeroptera; family Baetidae; genus Neocloeon; species Neocloeon triangulifer. The sequence goes on from NW_026775545.1 coordinate 903,983, forward strand.
TTGAGGAGTGGAAAAATAATTATTTATTGAAAAAAATATGTTAAAAAAAAGTTTATGTATCAAAACGTTTTAATGAAAATAATTACATAAAATTTTATTAATAAAAATGAGAATAATTATTAATAATTATAATATCAAAAATAAAAATATTATAAAAACGAAATTAAATTTTAATATGATGTTTAAAATTAAATTTTAAAGTGTTTTATAACAAAAAATTAATATATAATATTATTATTTGAAAAGCTTTAATTTGTCTGTACTTCGTTTCTTTACCTACTTTTATCTCTTGTAATAACCTATATTCTTACAAAAATGATAATAAACTTATCGCAGCTTTAAAAAATGAGATAAATGTAGATAAAGATTTTTATTCAATTTTTCGTGGTTTGGCTCCCCAGACGATTAAACTGTAGGCTCCGCATCCAAGCGAGGAGTCCGTCAACCATCAGCAGCGAGAGTGCGTCAAGTATAATTGAACTGGGCGTCACTCTATGTTTTTTTTTTATACTCAGTCATGAACACTGGGAAAAAACTGAGGTGCACAGGCTGTGTTGTAAAAAAAACGCTGACGCGGAAAACTCATTTGCCGGCGGAGAAAAAAAAATTGCAGCGAATTTTTGAATTAGACGGGGAGCAAAAAACAGCAAACATGTTTTTATATAACATAATATTATATATCTCGACTCTTTTTCATTTAACAAAAAAAAAAATTAAATTTTGTCGCTCACCTGCGAGTGGTCTCCATCCGACTGTGACGAAATTGAAACCTCCCCTGGCGGCGTAGGCTGCAAAAAATTAGAGCTGATTAATTATTTTGATAATCGGCGTGTGACGCAACTCGCCTCTTCTCACAGTTCTCGTTTCGATCGACTCCGGTCCTGCCAAATAGCCGTGCGCATAGAATACGGTCGGGTAATTGGGGTTGAAACCTGAGGCGGCCAAGTTTTCTTTGTCGTAAGGGATGAGCGTTTTGTACTTGTCTGCGTCGTGTCTATCAAGGAAGCAGGAGATTATTGATTAAAGCGGGGCACACTGTGCACTAACGGGCTCGGCAGCGGGAGGTCAAATAACGCATGCAAATGACCTCTCTCGCACCAACACAATAAACCATTCACCTTAAATTAAAATGCGATCGGACTTCCATTAGAGCAACGAATCGAGCTGTGAGCTGTTTAAATTGGATACCTTAATTAGGTTCAAAATTAATCATTCAACAAGAGAGACTTCAATGTTATGTTAAAAGTATCTTTCTGTCCGAAATGTAAATAAATAAACATTTCTTTTTCTTTTGGAAAAATATAAATAAAATGTGACGAGACTTGCAAATTCTGCAATTAAATATTTCCATCTGGAATTCATTTCAACCCATTTTTTAATTGCCGAAAATGCAATTTCAAGTATTGAGAAGATTAAAAATATCTCGCATTTAATTTTCTTGTGTTTCTTAAATTTGTAAATCTATTTTTGGCAGTCATCATCTTGTTTCACCTACTCATCGACGCAGGCACAAACCAAAACTGGTTCAGCCACTTTAAAAGAAATAGTTGATATTATAGGCCTTTTTTATACCAAAAAATATGTAAAAGATTTATTAAATTATTCAGGTTGGCCAACTGCAAGAGCTAGTTTTCGTGACATATTTTCAAATCAATACACTTTAAGTACAACAATGGCGCTTTTTATTAATGACCTGCTTTATTAGGTCTTATATTCGAGTGAGCTTGGCGGGTTGTCTCGTGAATTATTGATGCCATAGAGGAGCCTCCGAAGTGCATTGCACCTGGCCGGAACACCGAAAGCCCATTTCATAACTTGGTCTTTTTACTTGGAGTGAGTTGAGTAGAATGGAGTTCAGCTAGCAAAACTACGATATAGACCCCTGGAGGCGAGGCGGCGGCGTGTAGCTCTAAAGAGGTTAAAACACTTTTCCGTTCCCATGTGTTTCCCAGGGATGGATCGTGCATCATGATTCGCCAGCAGCCCATTTATTACAGACACACACACGAAAAAGATGAAAGTGCTTTCGTTGACCTAATAAAGATGACGAGAACAACAGAGGTACCCTTTTTAGGTGATTAACAAAGGTAAAGATTTTTTAATTATAATAACACAATAAAATTTTAGAGTTTATATAAAATTCAAATTATTTTGGGCTAATTATTTATTTGGGTTATTAAGTATTATTGATAAAATTGGCTGATTGTGCTTTGGTTGCTAAATAAAACAGAATTACATTATTATTATGTAACGTACAAATATAAAATTTTGAAAAAAGTTAAATTTTTTTAACATTGAATTTAGTTGCAAATTGAAACCATGGTCGGCCAGTGTTGTGCTTTTGTTTAACAAAAAAAAGCACTCACTTTCTTCCACCCCCATTCCTAGTTTCCTCTGCTATTCTTGATATGATGTGTATTTGGGCAGCTGATTTGCAAATCACGAGGAGGAAAACGTTCACGCTCATGTCAGGCATGACTTTCCTGCCGTTGATTTGAAAGCAAATGATGCATGATTACAAAATTGCTTTTATCAAACGCCAGTGAAACAAGCCGCTGCTGAGAGAGCGTTTGCAGATTTCCAAAGAATAACGCCCCAAACATTCATGAACACAGAAGCTGTTACTTTTATTGGTTTTTGACATGCTCAGGATAAAATCTACTAACGCGTTCCTAGCAATTTGCCCGCGCCGCCGATCGGTGCGCTAGATTAAAATAATGTGTGCAGGAAAGAGCGAAAGGACACATTAATTTTTGACCCAGCAATTTCCTGGCCTTGTAAACACACAAAGCACCAAAGAAAGACACACAATTACGAAAAATATCATCTTAAAAATAAAAAAAAAGCTGAAAAAGTCCGTAGTGGGGAAAAATTCGACTGATGTAATTCGATCTACTTCGTTTTGCAAAGTGTTATCAAAAATTATAAATTATGGCTCATAAATACATATAAATTGTTGTATTCAATTTATGCCAATATTTTCGTGTTGCTTAAATATCTCATATTTGCTGGAACAATTTGTTATATTTTACAACTTGTCTCTCGGCATGTCAGTTGATCAGTTGATTTGAATTTAAAATTATTTTCATGTGACATAATTAATTATGCTAATGTAAAATAAACTTTATTTCAAACAGCACTTTTGTTTAATTAAATCATTTTTCAATTAAGGAAATTGATTTTAATTAACATTATGAGTTTTATTTGAGCAAGAATTTTTTTCAACACTCTATTTTTTAGTCTGACCCAAAACTTTTCACAACATATTGGATGGTGCAATATGAATGTTTTTACTGATTTTTTTTACACAATAATTATCATTACCTATTCTTTTTTAAAAATTAAAAAAAAAAAATTAATAAAAGTCAGGTTTAATTTCAATTTTTACCCTAATCGATAATTAAAATTTCTTAATTTGCAAAATAAAAAGCTATAATTTGATTTCTTAATTGTTTCTGCTTAAATATTGTTTTCAATAAAAAAAATGTTTGAAGTCGACTGTAATTCCCAGCCCTACACACATAGTTCTCTAAGTAAATAGAAATAAATACATATGTTCGCCTAATTAGAGGCCCCCCTGCAAGACAAAGGTCGTGCTCGCACGCGGTGTGTAATTTTGGCGTGCGTGAAACTTGCAGGTTCGCCGCGCGGCCGCGTCTCTTTCCAAAAAAGAAAGTTAATTGAGCCGACCGACCACATGCATGGCACAAAGTAGCGCTGTGGGCTCGAATTATTTTATATTCGCTGATAAAGTTTTGTGTGTGCTCGCGCTGATCTCCAGATACAGAAAACAAAAAGGCACCTCGACTTTTAATCATCAAAGCGGAGCACCAGCGACTGCCTCTTTATAAACGAAATTTTTCTCCTTTCAAATTAATTCTGTCGCTTTTTATTCCTTTTTTTGGAGAGTCTGCGAATAACCCTTGAAACTTTTATAAAAGGCGAAATTTGCGTATATAAAATATTTTTCCCGAGTCGCTCTCTCGCCAATGGGAAAAGTAATGAGTCTCTCGTCGTTCTATTGAAAAGCTGTGGGTGTGTTTTTTTTATCGCATAATTTCACAGCGGATTGAAAAAATAAACCTGCGGAAAACTGCTGCTGAATGTGGTCAATAACGTGCTCGGTGCTCTCTCTAGTGAAAGACGAGGCATAAAAACGCAGTAAAAAGCAGAAAAATCTGCCTGTGCCGCGCGCATCTGATTTGAATGAAGTTAACAAATTATCTCGTCATGCCTGCGGTGACGTGCTCAGCTGCACACTCTGAGCGAGCACGTCTCAACTCGTTGAAAACCAAAAGTGCTTACGACTCCAAAATTGTTTTCGCTGACAAAAAAAGTGATATCATAACTGATATTCAAATGAAATCTAATTGTATAAGAATTTCAGAAGCCGCTTATACTGTAAGAAATGCCACTTGGAAAGATTTGTGAAAGTGGATTTACAGTAAAAATTAATACGCAACAATTTTTCACAAAATTCCCAAGAGAATAAATTTAAATCAATATAGAATTTCCTTATCATAAATCGCTATAAAACAAACAACAATAAATTTTTACGACTGTGTAAGACGTAAAAATATTATTGCTGCAAAGTAGATCGAGTGGAATGTGTCTAAAAAGTTGCTAATTTCGTTGACTTTCCGAATTGAAAAAAAAAATGAGAAAGTTGAAATATCCTATATTAAGTAGATCAGACGTTTTGATACCTTTAGAATTCAGAGTGTTTGAAGTTCAGTCCAGGTTTGGAGTTAAACAACTGCGTTGTGTAGAAAAATGAAATTATTTTCATTCTTCTATCAATAATCCATAATCCACAATAGTTCAACACTATGATTTTATCTTTTATCGCGCTCAATATTTTGGCTGTTTTTATGAATAAAATTTAAAGTTTACCAGGCAACAACGTAATATTATAAAAAGACACATTTATTTTATGTTGTTTAAAAGTTTTAGGAAAGATAAATTATAAGAAATTAAATATTTTAGTAAATTATAATGACATAAAACTTAAACAGTATAATAAATCTTATATTTTAACTTTTTAAATATGTTAAATTTTTATTTTAGATTATTAATTTTTTTTTGTTTTTTACATTGATTGTGAATTAAATCTTATCACGCCATAAATTTATTTAATTACGTAAACATTGATTTTATAAAGGTAAAAAAATTAGATGCTGTCCATTCTCACTCATTTTTATTCTAACAGACTTGTTTATAAGCTTGTCTTCCTTTTTTGCATAGTCAATAATATAAAATAATCTTATTATAACTAACAATGAAAAATGAAACGGAAACGATATAAAAGGTAAATCTCAGTTGTTTTGAAAATTCTAATCTATTGACAAATAAAATTAAGGTCATTAATTTGTAGACAAACAAAATGAATTGTGAAAAATAATAATATCATCAAAGTAGCGTGTTTTAATTGATTATTTGAAATGAAAAAATTTTATAAATCATGATATGATCTGGCTGAAACTAAAACAAAGCCAAGTAAGTCGAACAATTGAGACCATCATTCGCGTTTGTACCTCAACATTTTACCCTCAATAAAACACACGTGCGCCCCGCACTGATCCATAAGCGAGCACCCCAGCAGAGGGTACGTTTCGTGAGATGGTGATTTATTCATTACGTTTGTAAGTAGTGCTGGGCGCGCAAGAGTTGAATAAATTTACTCGGGCGACCAACTAAGTGAGTGCGCTGAGGAGAGCACATTATTTGCACTCTGGATTGTCCGTCCGTAGCTGATGCAAATAAAACGTGCGGACACAATTATTGGCAATTCCCTCTCTGAATTGCGACTGACGATATTTATGCAAATTAACGAGGACGAGATAAAAATCGGGGTTATCTGCTTGTCCGGGGTGTTTATTTGAATTTTATATTGAGGGAATTGCAGTGCGGCAATTCGATATTATTGTTTGCCGCATCATTTTTTTTCATCATTATTTTGCCTCAGCAATAGATTCTGTTTTGCTAAAAAAACTGGCGTGTTCTTTAAATTCTTGTCTAAAAAATTAACCAAGGAAAAAAATATAAATTGAAATTTCCTGTTCATTAGCAAGCAACTTTAACAAAATACACAAGAGATTGAATTTTTGTTCGAGGCGCTCAGGCGTATAGGGAAACAATGATCTGGAAGTGATTACCGAGATAACTCGCTCCTTTGATGATCTAATTAAAAAGAGCTCGCACTACACAGTTGAAAATATGAGAAAGCGCCGAGAGATTGCTGCTTAAAACTTGGCTTAAACACTTTCGTTTTTTTATCGCTCGCCGCGGCTGGGCGCATTGAGATAAAAAAAAACTTGACCTTTCCTCACCAGGGATATATGCAACCAGAATACATTAGGCTAATGCCCGCTCTTTCGCAATTGCGGAGCCAACAAAAATGTGCTTCCTAAACAATTTTCACCAACGTAATAATAAAAGCACTGCCGTTTTTTTGCCGCATTCTTTTACAGATTTAATTTCTGTAGTTTTTAATTATGTTTTTTTGGTCAAATTTAAGTGTTAGGTAATTACTTCATTTCTTAGGAAATTTTAAAAGTGTAAAATATTTATATTTTTTTTATGCCATGCAATGTAAATGTGAATATTGTTATTTAGTTTTCTTCGTTGAATGAATTTTGGGTTTTGTAGCAAAAAATTCTTATCAAGGGTCCGATTTTTATTTTTTTAAAAGCATCCTTCGATCAACCCCTTCTAGCCCTAGACATCGTCTATGTATTAGTTTCAGATGCTCGCTTGAAAATGAAAATTGTTTTTATGCTCAAAAGTATGGAAAATGCTGCTCGCATTTAAAATTAAAAATTGCACTCTCACAAGCATATTTCCTGTTTTAAAGCTCGAGATGAATCACCACTTGACATTTACAAAATATCAGACTTACCCATCGTAAAACTGGTACAAGTGAAAGGTGACGTCGATTCCAGGTCTGATTTCGGGGCAGACGCCGCTTCCTTTTTGCACCGGCGCGATCTGGACCCACGCGTCGCCGTTCAAGAGGCGGCCAGGTGGACCTGCGAGGAAAAAAAAATAAGAAAGCAAATTAGTAATGACATAACCGGTCCGTGACGAAGCGCAGCTCATTTCGCCCGAAATGGGCCTTTCTTCTCGTTGAATCATAATCAATATTTATTTTCTCGTTCATTATATCCGAGAGAGAGAGAGCGAGCGAGCGGCTTTTTCAAACGCCATATTTTTAATTGGACTCGTTCTCTTCGCCCGATGTCAAGCTCGTGACGAGACAATTTATCAAAGCGTTATTACTTCTCCAATTGAAATATCATGTTTTATCGCACTCTCCAATTATCACGCGGGCCGAGTTGGGTGGTGTTCGTGATTCTGTGATGAATGAACCGTTTCTCGTCATGAGTGGTCCCAAATAATGTGTGTTCGTGACAATCTAATTTTAAAAACAAACTTCAGGTGAGTACATTTCCCGACCACTGAAAGCTTTTTGACGGCGATCGATAATTTTATTTCGGTGGATTATCAAATAATTACGAGGCTCGCCTGCGCACTTGTTGGAAATTCATGTCGTAAAATCGTGAGTGCTGCTGGATGTTTTATGACTTTGTAACGGACATGGAGAGTTTGCCAAATGTATTGCATGCCGTGCAGTTTGCGTAGTATTTTATGAATTATACTAAGAATTTTAAAATTCTAATAGTAAATTATAAGTTTTTTATTGCTTATTTTGCATAAAACATATATTATGTATTATTTTTAATTTTTAATTTTGATAATGCAGGAACTTGACAATTTTATGCTTTTCAACTTGTGTTTCTGGTATGTAAATCATAATTTACAAAATTTTATGTAGAACTGACACTAGTTAAACACTTATTTAACTACTATTCAATAGCAATAATATTTTCAATTTGTTGCGTTTCTATTTACAATATTAAGTAAAATTTAAGGAGCAAGGAAAAATCTAAAATGCTTGTACTTAACATAATAATATTACAGATATAATAAATGTAATCTGTGTAATCTATTAATTATTATTTAATAGAAATTGACCGAGCGAAAAATTCTAACACTATAAATCTGCAAATATTAGAAAAGTTTATGATTTCAAATGAGAGATGTATTTTAAATATATGTCACCTAAGGTATTAATTAAAATATTTTACTTCAGAAAAAAATACATTTTAAAGTAAATTGATTAAAATAATATAATTCTGGTAATTCCTATTGTCGTGCAGTGTATTTTTATTTTTAAGTGGCTGTTTAAAAACGATAAATTTTCTTTGAACATTTGTAATTCTGTTCTAGATGGCTACGTTTTTACGATAATTATGATAATCATACACGTGCGATTCACACAGACACAAGAGTTTCTATTTCCGAAATGATTTATTCAAACAAGCCCTTTTCAACGTCACACTTTGCACATGTGTGACTAATAATAACCGCGTCCATAAAAACGTCTCTCAGCACCTCGCTGTCTATAAATTCTCACCATATATTTCTTTTTTTCTCTCTTCGAAAATAAACCGCCGAAAACTTTCACAACAATATAACCTTTCTCGGTCGGTGATAACCCTAATTGGGTAATAATTTTGTCATTACCAGGCCAAAATATATACCGCACGCACACGGAGCACATATGCATGCCATTCTCTGTAAAGGTGAGCAAAAAGAGAGGCCCATAGTATATGTGAGCCGACGGAGGAACCGGCGACGAGACCGGTGCCTTGAAAGGGAAAGCAAAGTGCGGTGTGGTTTACATCAGCCGCCGCCGCCGCACATATTATACACGAGGTATAAATTATCACGCAGGAAAAAGCTCCGAAAATTATACACACGCGTTTACGTGTCTGCTTTTGATCAAGGAAGAGCGTTTTTGTGCACTCTGGTGTGGCATTTTTATTTTAATACAAATTCCAGCGCTCTCTCGCCTGCGTACAATTAGGAAATTCCGCTCTCTTTTGTGGTCACCTGCTCTTTCAGGGACAATGATTTTTCCGCAAAATGGTTTTTTTTTTAGGAAGAAAAATTAATTGCAAATGAAATAATTATTTTAATCCAGAATGGAATTCTCCCTGACAATGTAATAAAATAATATGGCATTCATAATTTGCGGACTGTATAAAATATTCTCCAGATACTTTTTATTATTCCAGTAAAAACTGTTGTTTGTGAATTTGGCAAGCAATAGAATTGAAAAAAATGCTGGATCAAAAAGGTAGCTAAGAAATTGGGTTTCACTCTACTATCAAATTATTTTAAGTACAATCAGATGAAATATTATAATTTTATAGCTGTTTCTTTCTCCATAAATATTAATGCGGAAAAATAAAATAAAAATTGGCTTGTTACTTTCAATAAGATTTAAAACTTAAATTATATTATTCAGATTCTGATACACAATTAAAAATTTATAAGTAATTTTCCTAAAATACTAAATATTACGCAAACAAATCTACATGAATTATTTTTGCACATTAAAAACGAGTAACAAGAGAGAAATTCGCAAAGAAATGTGTCATGGAGAACAACTCTTTCAAGTCAGTCTGCACTGTCTGCAGTTTTTAAACTGGATCTTATGTGTTTAGTTACAAAAGTTCTTGGTGTAAATCGGCAAACTTTGGCTTTATAGCTTGTCTTTAAACGGAATTTAAAGCCAATTCTTATGAATTTACGACTGGCAACTAAAAATAAGAATTCCCGAAGATGTAAAAGATTTGTGTTAACATAGAACTCCTCCCTGCACCTGCATAATACAATGTCAAATTACTTTTTAATGGCGAAAATGAATTGATTTATTAGTATCCAAGGTGGTCCACCTAATTGTGATTAGTATTGAAGACAAATTAGCACTTTGTAAAATAAAAATTGTGCATTAACGCAGGTGGGACCGTTTTTAAAGCTAAATTATGAAGTTACTTCTAATTTTGCATAATCTGCAAAGTGGCTCTCTTTTGTAATAGTTATATAAAGTTGAAAATTTCTCCACGGTTAGAAGTTTGTTTGCACTTGGTTAGGATAATGATGAGAACACACACACGCCACACACGTTAACTCGCATGCAAGGTTGTTTTTGTGACACTTTCCTCTTCTGTTCGACAAAACGGTGGGATCTTTTTAGGTGGGGCTGGCTGCTCATCCCATAGAAGATACATTACAAAAGGAATTTTTGTATGTACACAAAGTGACAGTGCAACAATTCTCGGCGGCAGCTCCTTGCCAAGAGATGAAATGCATTGTCGAGTCATTCACCAAATATACTATATCATTATAATGCAGACACAATAAACAAAAACTGCAGCAATGAATGAATGAATCGGTTTCGCCTAATCATGGTGGAAGTAAATTAATAACAAGTGTGGTACTCATGCAAACAATAAATTACTAACAGCCGTCCAATTAATCATGAAAAGAAGAAAATCGATTTGTCTCCTGCGTACTAAAGGTGAATATCCGCCGCGCGCGTGTCAAAGGTGACGTTTATTGCAAACTGACGCATCAAATTAATCGCGGCTTACGAAACTGACACCTCTCGCAAGGGCTGCTTGATGCTGATTATTGAATTGCGGCACGAGATTATATTGACAGAAACGCTCTATGCGGATAAACCGCCTGGGGAGCCGCAAATATATAGAGAGATGCATTAATGGGTCAAGCATCGAACGGTGCGTGAGAAACCTTGAAATGCATCTCGACTAGCGCTCTTCGAAGAGCCTAATTTTGCAATTTTTATATTTCTCATGACCATAATCTTGCAAATCAGAGTTAACTAATCGAATTGGTTATTTGCAGCGAGACTAACACTGAGTTACAAGTAATTCATGATATTATTCAATTATAAAAAAACTAAAATCATAATAATTGAACTTAAATTTGAACTTTTATAATGAATTAAAGTTTTTTTGCTGAGCAATTATTTATTAGAAAACAAAATTTATTAAAAATAAAAATAACAAGCATTTTACTGTTTATAAACTTATTCTAATTTTTATAAATTTTTGCTTCCATAGAAAATACCATATAATTTTTAAATTTATTGTAAGTTTCAACAAATTAAAAAAATTGAACATGTTTTTTTGCATCAGTTTTCTATCAACTAACATACAAAAAAACCTTACAAGGATTTTGTAACTTGTATGGTCAGTGTTACGTGAAATTTTAATATACAGCTTTCAAAGCTCTCAGCATCCAATTATTTTGCAAATTCAGAACGGTGCCTAGCTGCGTTACACTACTTTTAAGTTTTTGGACAGCACATAATATGCCGCAATACGGAAATGTGATTAAAGTATATTTTAACTCACACAGAGCTAGGGTTTAAAAATTTACGCTATTGCTTTTGCAAAACCGACATGGTGCTGCTTTTTCACGAGGGTCTATCTCTCCGAGCTAAAAACTACTCCACCAAGCGACCATAAAACAGAGACCACCGCAGGAATCGATATATAAAAACTGCAGTCCCTTTTCTTCCATATTGTTTTGACAAACGAAATTCAGATTCAAAAGATCCCATAAATCTTCATCTGCGTGTACGGCATATATAGCCACGGGGTTGAAAAGACTAAAGTTTTGCCGCAGAGAAAGAATTCCGTCCCAAGAAAGAAAGAAAGAAAAAGATATGGAAGGAAGAAAGGCGGGTCTCGCGGTGGCGCACGCACAATGTGTGCACCTCATCTAGCCAGGGCTGAATAATGCATAATATTATCCCAGTTTGCGGTGGTGCGCTCGGGCGCCATAAATGTTCAATATTATCTTTTTGATCTGGCCTTGCTTGAATAATTAAGGATGCGGGTTGAAAAGGGTATCGTCGTGCAGATGGCTGCATAGTAGGAATAATTTTGTCTTAAGAAGCTATTTTTTTTAATAAAGCAGGGGAATAAAATAATTCCTCATTCTTTGAAAAAAATATACCATTAATATAAAAGGCTAGAAATATTTTCTTTGATTATTTTAAACAGAAATTAAATAAATTGTATTTAGTTTCTTTTTCCTAAAGCACCACTCTATATTTACATTAAAGTTAACTATGTTATAAGTGAAGTTAATTTTGAAACTGAAATAGAAATTCAATACAAATTTTTATACCTCTTAACAATAAGTGCTAAAAAGTTTGCAGATAACAGAAGTTTTTTAGGATAAAATCATCATAAAAATCGTTTTTATCAAAGGCAGTGAAAGTAAGAGGATATTTGAATTTAGATTAGCTATATGTTTTATATAAAGAAACTGAATTTTCAGCCATTCAAAGGTGTACTTAAAATTTAAGTCTATGTTTTTCTTATTAAATTCCTCTGCGTAGTTTCTACTTTGTACCAATTTAAATACAGAAACAATGTATTAAAAGTTATAGTTTTGAAAAAAGTCTTAATGTTAGTGTTAAATTACTTAATTATTCCACAAATTTGAAATAAAGTCCAAAGAATTTCTTGTTGAAAAATGTTGTATATTGGCACATATTTTTAATAAAAAATTACACAATTTTCATAGATCTAGTGAAAAATAGATTTTTAAGCAAATTAAAATAAATTTAATCACAATTGGCTTACATGCCACACCTCTAATGGCAAGTTTTAGATAGAACAAAATATAAAAGTAAATAATTTCAAATAAAATTAAAATTTTTGACAATACCACCAGGCCAGCCGCTGAGAATGCAGAGCATCCAAATTCCGAATCCGTGTGGCGGGTCCATCTCGAACCGTTCACAGAAACACAAAATCCAACTACACAAAACACTCGGAGCAGCAAGGTGCTCCTCCCGAGGAGAGAGTAGTACGGCACTGAAATATCAAAGAAACGCACCTCGCGTTGCCGAAAAGCAGGACCACTTTCCCCTCTACAAACTCACGTATAATCTCGCGGCATTGCATGTGCTTGGCTGCTGACCGCTCTTGTCTCTTTTCGGAGATCGCGTATGTTACCAGTTTTTTCTTCCTCACGATCGCCCGCCCGGACGCCTCAGGGTTGCGCTCGAAATTTCTCCACGCCATCACGCCGACAACTGTCCGATGCACTTCGTTCGACTAACACGGACAGGCTTGACGTGAGAAATTTTATTTGCACGCAGTGGCTAATTTTTCACTCGAATTACTTTTTGATGTGAGCAAGAGCATTTTGTAATAATAATATAATCCAACGTTAGTCGTACATTGAAAGTTTATTTTCTAAACAAATAAAAGTAGTAGAAAAAAAATTTAAATTTACAAATATATTTTACCTGATAATATTCTAATTATTTTATTCCTTATTATTTTATTAAGCTTTATCTTTAAATATTTTTTTCATATAAATTAAGTAATTTTGTATTTAAATTATTAAAAAATATGTAGCAAATCGTAGTAATTATTTTTTAGTAAATTGATACATTAGTTCCAATACAAAATTAAGATTCATTAGTTATAAATTTACCTCATTGTGTGACATGTGTGAAGAGATATTCAAAAATTATGCTTGTTTAATGATGGTTGCCATACTCTCGCGTGAGTTTAATAATTAATTATATGCTGAGAAATTAACAATCCTATATATTAACAAAAAAAATGCCTAAATGACAAATTGAAAGTCATATATAAACATTTTTGCTCTGATTTTGTAGAGTAGAATAAGCTGGGAAGAAGTTCATAATATGGAAGTAAAAAATTGTGTGAATTAGTTTGTTTCTTCCGGTTTTTTCAGTTGTTTCCCGTAGTTTAGGCTGCAGTGCGGCGAGTAATTGCGCATTTATCGCCTCTTGGCAATTACTTGGTTATGAGTTTCAGTAAGTTGTTCACTATAGCACTGTGTGCCTATTTTTCTCCAACCAATTTTTCATAATTTGGAGAAAAATGAAATGAATTAAATTTACTACATCGTTTAAAAAGAGAAAATGCTAATTGCAAAAATTTGCAGAAAAAAAACTGAAATAGTCAATGGGCTGTAATATAATATTATTTTGTCTGATGTTGGAAAATGCATGAAATTTTAGATTACTCTTGTATGTAAGATCAAAATCATTAAAAGTTGAATAATATAACAAAGGGGCAAACAACTTAGAGAATGTGATTTGTGTAACGTAAGAGATTTTTGCAACAGGCGGAGCCTTGAGAAATTCATATTTCCACTGAAATGCGTCAAATGACTGCTGAGGCAAATAAAAATTCCGCCTGAATATGCAAAACGGAAATTTTGCAAGTAAATTGCACAATTTCAAAGCACGAGATAAAATATTAATTGAAGCAAAACTTGTGTTGCGTGTGCGTCATTTACTGACCGAGCGTTTAATTAGCAAAGTGCACAGCGGCGAATCAACTTTCGGGCGAGGCTCTGCTGTTTGCATGCCGCGCTCGAAAATTAAATCAGCCGATCTGAGCGTTTATTGGAGCGACGGCAAAAGCAATTCGTTTTTTATTTTAATGAGAGGAGGCAGAAAACTTTCGCTGATTGAATTTTGCGGAGAGATTATTTGTTACGTCATCTGGAGAGTGAAGCATCTCGTGATGTATGAAGAGAACCGGCCAACGTTTGATTGCCCATTGCCTGCTTTTTATTGCCCACGCTGCAATTGGAGAAGCGAACCAAGTAAAAGCTTATTTGGCTGTGCGAATCAATTTTATACGAACGGCCAAGTTTGTGCAATGAAATCGGACGAGTGGCTGTTGAAAATTTCAAAACTTTTATTTATAAACAGAGTGGATGTTGTGCTCGACTGAAAACATCCTGTTTCTCTCGTTTTTTTCGTTCTCTTTTTTACATACATATGCAGAGTTTACAACAATGCGTGTAGAGAGACCTTTTGTTTACGTGTTCTTTTCAATCCGGCAGTTGCGAATTGTTAATAATTAAAATTACGGTCTCCTGAGCTTTTAATATTGTGCTGGCGTCGCCGCACAAATGTAATTTGGAGGTTTATTAATTTTTGGGACGCCTGCTCTTGTTCATGTTGATGAAAATGAGATTCCATTCGCATATTGCAGAGCGTCACGCCATTTAAAATTTTCATCAAAATTTTAATTAAAGTGACGCATACCTGCTCTGCTGCTTTTGGTCGAAAAAAATTGCACATCCAGCGATAATGACACATATGCAAATTTTAATTTCGGGGCTTGTATAACGTGGAATTTTGGTTTGGCCGAATAAAAACAGTCAATTCATGACATCTAAAATAATTAATCAAGCCATCTAAAATTTTAATCTGGGGTGGCTTAAATATTCCGAGCGTCAGAATTTTTTACGCCAAAAGCCTAAAAAAGTTGAAGAAAAAGAAAAAGTAGAAGCAATTTAGTTTTTAATTTAATTTGCATAAGAATTAAAAAATATGTGAGATGTAAACAACTTTTAATAATTGGTGTGGGCAGTTCAGTTCAGCGTCCGCATCTTCTTGACGTCATGCGTGACCTGTACTACTTGAACACTCTTGCTTCACATATTTCAATGTTTATAATTATTGTAATTTTTTTGTTCTCAGGGCATTAAAAAACAACATAAATATTTTGGGAAAGAAATATTTTGTTAAGTTATAAACTTATTTTTAGTCAAGTCAAGGTTTTGTATAAAAAATGAACAAACAAAAATCAAACAGATCAACTAGTTATTGCTGGTTATTTTAAGTAATTTGCTTTTTGCTCATAAAATAGACCACAGTCATGCTCTTAAATTTTTCACTTGATTTCAGATAACAATTATCAATTTTGAAGCCAAACTGTTTTGTCGATTTAAAAAAAAAATTAAATAAATAAACCATAATATAGAATATTATAATTAATTTGTTGCTTTTCAGAAGATTAGAAATTAATGATAATTGGTGAAAAATAATGCTTCATTTAAAATACGAATGAATTTAGAAATATAATCTACAGGACAAATGAAAAAAAAGTTTGCAATCGCCACTAATCAATTTGTCTAGCGGCAAATGAGCGCACCGAGCGGAATGTTATTTTCAGTGCGCAGCTTAGGAGCGGAATTCACACACCATGCAAATGGTAATTAGGCTAGGCCTCCTCCCTCCTCTCTCTCCCAAAAGTGGCTCAATTAAGGCGGATTTAAGGCTTAAAATAATGCATGGGCCAAAGTTTGAGTAGCACAGCAGCGTGTGTGTCGCACAGAAGCCAAATTCAGCAGTTTTGCGCGTCGCTCGCGCGGCGGTGCCATTCATTAATTTTTGCGGTGCCTAAAACTCACGGCCCAACGCACACCAGAGTAAAGGCGCTAATTAATAATTTAGAAAACAAACAAAACGAACCGGCTGTTCTTTCTCTTAAAAAGTACGGTGCGCGCACGGCTCAATTATTCAAATGGCGCTCCGCGATTTGCATTAGGCCGCCGCCGGACGTTGGATCAGTGAAAGTTTAATCCGCGGGCCTGGGCGGCCCCCCTGCGCTTTCAAAGGTCGTGCATGTGTGTGAAATATATTCGGGAGCAAATAGTAATTTCACTTCTCTCTCACCGAAAGGCGCGATTATTGCAGAAAATTCCGAATATCCGCTCCGAGGTGCTCGCAAAAGTTTGGTGTGATCACCGGCATGAATAATAATTTCGTGCGCTGCTGGAGAAGCAACTGCCCGCGGGCTTTAGGAGTTTGTGCAGAAAGGCCTCTCTATCTATCTTTCCCGAAGCGCTGCAGCTTTATAGCGCTCCGAAAGATCTCTCATCTGCACAGCAGAAGTGTTGTTTTATTCAAATATGGACAAAGGCGCACTGCTCAATCTGCAGCCAAGTGTGTGTTATGTAACTGCGTGCGTGACCTGATCGTGAAAACATAAAATACAGCTGAGCAATGCTGACAGTCCGAAATCACGCCGGAACGAATGAAAAGGAAAAAATAATTATGTAATGTTATGTGAATGTATTAAATTATTTCAAGTTTTTAGTTTTTATTCTATGAATATTTAAAAAAATGAAGAAAAAAATTGTTCAGATAAATACTCTTTTTCATAATCCGTAGCATCTGTACTAAAAAAATTTATTTTAAGCAAAACATGTATCAAAATCCCAAAAGCGTAATCACTTTAATATCAAAGAAGCGTTAAATAATCAAGTGTCTCTGTTTAAAAATATTATTTTTATCAACGTTCACGCCAGTTTGCTAATCATGACAAAAATGAACCACATAATTTGATTGTTAAACCCAAACGCAACAATAGATTTTCTCTCATTTTTGTGGTGCGTGAACCTTCACTTGTAATCTACTGAAAAAAATGACAAAATTAGCGAAATGTGATAGATGAAGATTGGTGAATTGAATTTTAAGTCAGCTTAATTTTTCCTTGATGACTTTGTTTAGGCGTTTCATAGAATTGCTCAGTGATACACAAATAAACTTTTGTGATAAGGAACTCTGATATTGAATTAAATTCACCAGGAAATGACCGCTCTATAGCATCGCGTTCTTGACAAAATAATTTAATTTACACGGATTATTTTAATATAAAAATAAAAACTGCATTAGCTTTTTAGATTTTATAATATTTTATTTACGCCTCATGGTTGTCCGAGTTTAAAAAATGGGGCAAAAGGTTTTGAACCATAATGTAAAATTATTATTTAAATTTAAATTCTACAATAATTGTTAAGAGTCTTGAACATTGATTGCATTTCATGCCTGCTATTTTGCGGAGCTCTAAGCAATGGAAATAGGAAGAAATTTTTCCTATTTTTAAATGCAACAACAATTTTGAATTAAGAAGGGGTAAGTAACAGCATCTGTGTTAATTAAACTTTCGTTAAAAATTTAAAAAAAAAAATAGGATATTTTGAGAGTGGGGATATATTAAATAGAGGCAAAGACTGTAAAAATATAATTAAAAAAATTTAAATTGTAATCGGCATCAACATTTTTTATTATGTAAAATTTTTAGCGTTTTTTAAAGGAATAGAAAAGTTATATATTTATACAAAAAAAAAAAAAAAATTAATCACATTTTTAATATGAGGCAAGCGAAAAAGAAATAAACAAGAATTAAATTTCTTTTAACGCTTTTAATATTTTATTCAAAGTAAATTGTGACACCATCTTGCGGGCGTATTTGCAAACACTTGGAGAGAAAGTGTCCGTCCGGTGAGCGTGACGCCCCGCTCTGCGGCCTCCGCATTCATATCAAATCGCACACACTCATCCACACACAGATCGCACTGTCTTGAGAGTTAATTCTGCGAAAAGCGAATCGCGAGCCAAAAGGAAACGTCAGTGAAAAAGAAGAGGCGCAGCGAAAGATGGCCGAGAAGGTGCCCGAGGCGGAGGCGGCTCCGGCCGGGGGCGGCAGTGTGCTGGTCGAGGTGCTGCTGCAGATCGTGTCCAGTCCCCTCAACATCGCCCTCGTCGGGCTCATCCTCGTGTTGCTGTACAAAATCTGGAAGAGCCGACAGCCGTCGGCGGCCGCCGCGGCCCACGTGTCCGAACCTGAGCTGCCGAAGCTGCGCAAGGACTTCACCGTGGAGGATTTGCGCGCCTTCGCCGGCGACTCCGGCGACGGCCGCATCCTCATCGCCGTCAACGGGAAGGTCTTCGACGTCACCAGGGGCCGCAGGTTCTACGGCCCAGGTTCGCCCCCTCCCACCCTAACTGCATGACCTCTCCTCTGACCTTTCGAATCCAATTTCAGGCGGACCGTACGCGGCCTTCGGCGGCAGGGACGCCAGCAGGGGCTTGGCCACCTTCCAGGTCGGCCCTGGCAAAGACGAGTACGATGACCTCAGTGACCTTACCCCCGCCGAAATGGAGTCGGTGCGCGAGTGGGAAATGCAGTTCACCGGTAATTAACAGTCAATTAAAGCCAATTAAGCTTTAAGATATGCACCCCTCTCTTGTTTCTACACAAGTCCGTGCGTCACAATCCTTTTCTCTAGGCAAGGGGAGAGTTTGGTGACAGTGCAGATTTTTTTCTTCTCTTTTTTTTTGACCACAGTCACTCGCGAATTCAAAAGAAAGTCATTCACCTTCAAAATTAAACTGTTTCTTCACCGACTGCCGACTGATTTGCACTCAATTAGCATTGATTAGTGACTGCTGACAGCCAGTTTCTTCACTGACGTTTTAAAAGCCACTTATTTATTGATTCAATAATTACAAATCTTTAATAAAATTACTGGATTTAATTATAAATTAAGTCTGCAGTCAAGATTGAATTCTTGTTTGCTGTATTGAAACACGACTAAGAATTATTTACAGTACTTTGCTATTATATTCATTTGAGTGGTAAACACCACTATTTACCCTGCAGCTGTTATTCATGTGGAATTTCTCAAAGCAAATAGTAAAAGGCATGCAATGAGAATCTATTTATTTATTTTATAACATTTATATTTGAAAAAACCTTTTAATGATAACAATTATTTCTTACACACCAAATTAAAAAAGTTGAAATTTTTCAAGGGGAAAACCTAACGTTTTAGGGCCGCTGGCATAACGTAATGATATATTTTGGGTATGTTGTAATCTTTTGATAAGATAACAAAAGTCATTAATCGCTACGAACTCTTCACTCCCGAACTCAAAGTCACTGCAAACTATTGATAACTAGATCATTAAAAATTTAATTGAAACCTTCTCAATTTTTACTATATTAAGGAGTTTTAAAGTTAAATATTTGTGGCTAACTAATTGCGGAGAGAGAAAAAAATAATCTAAAGAGAAACCACGATAGTGCCCGGCTCCAACCATTCATTTTGTGCCGCGTGATT
This sequence comes from Neocloeon triangulifer, assembly GCF_031216515.1. NCBI lineage: Eukaryota > Metazoa > Arthropoda > Insecta > Ephemeroptera > Baetidae > Neocloeon > Neocloeon triangulifer. The sequence goes on from NW_026775545.1 coordinate 923,621, forward strand.
GCAGCCAACTTTCCTTGGCCAAAAACTGCACTGTAACCTTGTAACCCACTTACTTATTCCAACAATCATTCCCTTTTTCTAAAAAACAGAATTAGTTAGGTTTTTTTCATCCTGTCGATTATTGACTTAACATCTGATTAATGATTTGGATCAATTTGGATATTCCCACTTTTTTAACTCTTTATTTTTTTGTCCTATTTGAATTATGGTAAAAAATAAATTGGTCTAAAATACTTTGCTAACCAAAAAAATAACAAAATGCGGGAACCTCTTATTTATCTGAAAGGACATACAAAAACGTTTTCAGCATTTGCTTGCAAATAATTAATCAGAATGAATTTTATTAACAGTTTTTATTTATCTAGAATCAATTTATCAGAAATTCATAAATCCAAAACGCATGAGATTGCGTCACTCTCATTTGCTTGTGTTTATTTCAAGTGGAAAAGTTTTTGTCATGTTGATGACTGCAACGTAAAGCTTATAAGAGTTATTGGCTTAGCATTGACCCTCACCAAAATGCACTCAAACCAAAAATCGCTTTTTAAAGATTTGGCCTCTAAATTCTCTATAAAAGAAATCTTAGTTCTTTCATAAAAGAGAATTTTACATAAATTTTCCAGTTTGCTTATGATTTTATTTCATATTTTTTTATTGTTATTTAAGATTACAAGAAGCTGCTGTTTTTTTGGGTATGGCAATTTAGTGTTGACCTTACAATTAGAAAGGCTAGGCGCTGAGAAAAAAATATTGCAAAATATCCACAGACAATTCTGACAAATAAATTTCAGAAAAATCGTCGACTCCAAAATTAAGCACTTTGATACTATTTTAAATTATTCCTTGCCTTCCCCAAATCTTGATTTACAAATTAATTTTTGTTTCAACGACTTCTTGATTAATTTTTTTAATGTATTTTCAGAAAAATACACTTACGTGGGTCGTCTGCTGAAGCCCGGTGAGAAACCCACTGATTATTCTGAGGAAGAGGAGGATCCGGTGGAAAAGCCCAAGGACGAATGAGGAATGCCTGGAGAAGAATTGGGACCTACAAGAATTAAAAGAACCCCTCTCTCCAAACAAACCTCCATCAAGTATACTCCGATTGACTTTTCACGGAACCGCCTCTCTCCGATTCTTTTCAACACGGCCTGTGCTGGCAAAAATTGTGTGGGAAATTGTACTGGGTCTCTTTCTAGGATTATGTTCATTTGTGCCGATTTTATCCTTAATTGATTCCATTGTTGTTAGTTTTGCCTCGTTTCCGATTGCTTTTAAGGCTTTTAATAAATTAAGAAGAAGTTGGAAGAAGCTGGAGGCTTGCACTTAAGATTTATATTTTAATTCGTAAGAAGAGTTAAAACGGGAGTGGATTTTTGCTTTCGTTCAGTGCTTTCATTATAACCGGCTGGCACTGGAATTGTCTGATAGTTAAAAGTAAAACTGAAGGATTTGCCTCGAAGATTCTACCATGCAGAAAAAATGCAACCCGAATCAGCATATCATTTTGTCAGAAGCAGTTAGTCCAGATCAGGCAACTTATTTTAGTTTTCATTGTCATTTGTAAAATATGTGATGCGAGCATGAAAATCTTTCATTTTAAATGTAATTTTGTATGAAAATTTTAACCGTTTGTTAGTTGCCAACTAGCTGAGAAAAAAATTGTAAACCCCAAATCTCACGTATTCTGATTGTTGAGTTTTGTTCCTGGATTGTTGGAAACTGATTCGCCAAGTAAATGAACCGAAATGATTTTAATGCTGATGTGCCTCGGTTTTAAAGCAACTCAATCACCACCTACACTTGTACACAAACAGAGGACAATGCTCTTAGTTGCTGTTCAGATATGTATTTTTCTATTGGAATGACTGTTGAAGTAAGCGACTGCAAGAATTGGTCAGAAGAATACGGATGGAGCATTTTTATTAAGACTGAATTAGGGCGCTAAATTAAATTGCTGCACCAACATTCACCAGTTTACTGTTAAACGATGCCTGTTTTTACTTAATTTTAACGCACCTATTTGAATTGAAAATTCTGATTTCCGCCTTTGCATTACTTTGTAATCAATGTATCAGTGTATCTCTTTGGTTATGGAATGCCTTTTGAAATTAGTTCCGTGTACTTGTACATTTGTAATAAATGTGGAAGCAGCTTCAATTAAAATTCTGGCTGTTTTTTTCTGCCCATCTTACTTATGAGAAACTCAAACCCGAGAACTCTAATTATTTTATGTTTGTTATTATTTTAAAATTGTCATTTCATTATACATTGAGTTTCAATTAAATAGAACCAAATTGTTGTTACAAGGGATAAAATAGAGGTTTCCGGTTAATGTAAAATATAATCTTTATTATAAAACTCAAAAGTAAAATAGTATATTATACGATCAACATTTAAAAATTATAATTAGAAAATTGGTCAATATTTTTTTGCTCTTATGACATTAAAATGTTAACTGTTATTTCCTTTAAAATGCATGATTGTTAGTCTTGAGATATTAATTCCGAATAGATTCAGGAAACTGATGAACAAAATCATTTGGTGTCCCATTGAAGATAAAAACTTTCGACATTGCCTAAATTTCAAAGGTTGTTGAGCAACTTTGATTTAAAAATCAATGTTTTTCTAAGATCGTCATCTATCTTCATCCGCTTCTTGCTTCATTTTGGCCACGTAGAAGAAGTAGTGGAAACCGTCTCCAAAAGTTTCATACTTGACATCCCAAAATTCTTTTCTTATCAGCGGCATCCGAAAATGAGGTTGGGCGAAAGTGATCGACAGAAATTTCCCGGACGGCGTTAAAACGTGTCTGACCTAAAACACCAGGAGATTTTATTTAACAAACGATATTTATAAAAAGTTTACATTTGCAACGATTTGGGACATCATTTCTGCCCCTTCTTCGGAAATGTGCCAAACGTCTTCTCCGACGAGAAGTGCGTCCAGAGTTCCTTTTTCAATCACCACGTCGAAACTTCCAGCAATGAAGGCCAAGTGTTTGATGTCCATGGTTAACCACTCCATGCTCGGCAGTTTGAGGCGCATTTTCTTAAGAACAATGTCGGAAAAGTCCACGTTGACGATGTATTTGAATCCGTCGTTGAACATCTGTTCACTCAAACAACTGTTTCCACAGCCTGGAATTTCCATTAAATAAATTTAAAATTGCCAAAAATTTAAATTTTAACACACCTAACATGAGGATTCTGTCCGATTTCTTGACGTGCTCCTCCAGAAGGTGGACGAAATCTTTGTACGTTTTGAACCAGTCGTACTTTTCCTCGGTCTTGTACCGCTCGTTCCAGTAATTCACGTCCTTGTAGCTCTCGTTGGAGGGTGGAAGGTCCATTATTGAAGTTGGTCAGAAAAGGGTTGAATTTGTGGTACTTCTGATATAATCTGAATAGCTATTTTCTGCACTATTAAAAAATAATATGTACTTGTTTAAAAACTTAAGTACATACAAGCAATGTTTACAAATCGACAGACTGATCAGCATGAAGGCGAAGGGGGCGGGGCGCCGACCATGCGCGTGCAGCGCTTGCAGTATCATCGGCTGCATGCAATAATAAATTTATAAATTATAAATTATGATAATTATATTAATTATTTTATTGTATAGAAATTATTTCCAATTTCCATTCAAAAAAGGGTAATTTTAAAATTTTTATGAGAATAAATAAATAATTAAAATTTTGACAATTACATTTTTTGCTTGAAAAATTAATAAAATCTGAAAATTTTTCAATTAAATTTTATTTATCGTCACAATTATTCATAAGTTTTTATACATGTTCAAATATTGAAAATTAAAGTTGCATCATAAAAATTCACTTCTTAAAAAAAAAATTGCAATAGAAGTACAGACTTTGTAATCTAGAATTTCTTAATTATTGAATTAACGGACAATAGCAAAAATATATTTTATAATTATATTGAATTACGTAGTATCCGAATACAGTTTCTCTTAGCTCTATAAACTTGTTATTGATAATTATGCGATATTCTAAATTGTTAAAATATTATTTAATGAATGTGCAATTTTCTAAAACACATAATTAAAAATAATTAAATTTTTCAAATTATTTTAATCACTTGTTCTCCTCTTTCCAATTTTAAATTTTTTGTATGACAAAATCAGACAAAAAATTAATATAATTGTTTTCATTAATTGTGCCTATAGCATCTCTGCCAAAAATATTAATTATTTTGCATTTTTTTTTTTCAAAAAAAGTATTTAACTTTTGATTGCTAATAAAATTTTTGCTTAATTTTTAACAATTTTAGCAATAATCGGGCTCTTCGCAAATAACACAAGTGTAGCGCCAAGTACAAACTGAAACTGCGAGCTGGCAGTTGGAAATGTTAATGCAGCGATCTGCACTCTGCTTCGAAAAAATTGGAGTTGCGGGGTCTTTATTCAGCAGCAAGGTTGGATCAACTAATTCGCCAGTCTGCCAATAGAAAATTTTATTCCCAGAACGCTCCTGCTCCTTCCCTGATGTCCAGCATTCCGAGCCTTAAATATTCAAAATAATTTGTTCCAAAAATTGACTTGATGGATTCTTTTGTGTTCAAATACAAATTTTTCACCTTTGTCTGAGAGCACGCTACACAGTTCTTTTATATGGTCCAAAGTTTTGAACGAGGCCAAAATCATACCACGATCGCTGCAAACTTCCCTTGCTTGGGTTCCATCAATTCCACGACCCTGCGCCATATTTATTAGTATTATACAAAAAATATATTTAATACAAATTATTGCTCACATTTTTTTGGTAAATCAAAAAAGTTTTATCAGATTTAGGGAGTCTTATTGTATGAAGCGGTTCTCCTGAGTTGAATTTTAAAATAAAGATATGCAAAATAATTTTGAATTATTACACAACATACCCACTTTATTGTTGCAACGAGCATCCCGTGAATTCATCTGTTTATGTAAATAAAATATAAAATTAACTACATATAAAATCTCTATAACGTTTAACCTTTTTTGCATTCAAAATATCCTTCAGGTCCTTAATTGAGGCGAGTATATTTTCTTCCGTCGTCTCCAAAGATTCCTTAATTATGTATAAAAAGCTCAAAATATCATCTATTCAATTATTTTAACAATCTTACTTTAATTTCCTTTGCAAAATTATTAAAATTTTCCTTCATTTCTTGGACGCCCGTTTGACACGTATTATTGGCATAATATTCTAGTACAGATTGAAAACCCGTCCTAATTCAAAGTATAAATTTAAAAAAAGCATGTGTGTACCATTTATTCCGGAGATTATTATAAAAAAAAAAAAAAAATTAGTTTACCTCAAATCCGAAAGAGCGTCTTCTGATTGATGTCCTGGTGTATTTTTGACCAAAGCTCTCACCCCATCCCTAATTTCCTTCAAACTGTAGCAGAGGTGACGAGAATTAAGAAAATTAATAATAAATTTTTAATTTAATACCATACCTGTCTTTTATAACAGCAACGTTAACCACGGCAAAATCGTCAGACTACAGCAAAAAATGTGATAAAAAAATTACACAATCCAGAGGAAAATTTAAAACGCAATGTAAAACCTACTTCGTCGCCATCATCATGAAGTCCTGGTGAACTTTGAATTTGACAAACATGTTGACTCAAAACTATCAAAAGTACTAAACGTCTCATTGCTACTCAAACGGATTTTCTTTTATCTCGGCGTGTGAATGATTTTTGCAATGTTTAACTTCTCCGCGCAATTTGCACACAAGCCATGCCCGCAATCTCGGCCGGTTGAGCTCTGGGAATTATCAAAAAATAAAACGTTCATCGTTACTGGTTGGATTGCGCAAAGGAAGAGGAAACAGGAAAAGACAAGAAGTATCGCCGGAATTCTTAATGTTTTTGCTGATAATTCTTATCATGACATTATGCTACTACACATGAATAATTATGTTTTTTGCCATATGCAGAATAAAAGTTATTTTTGTATAGTTTCTTATCTGGATTATTAGAGAGACGAGAAATATTAGGGAATATAAATAAAGAAAATGTAATTTGATTTCATATCAATATTTTTTTCTAAATATTTAACTCAGCAAAGGAAAAAAATTGATTCTTGTTATGTGGCAGATAAAAACAACATTAACACAATCGTAAGGCAGCCACTGATAAACCTAGCAAAACGTTTTTCCAAATATTCCCTCTATTCCAAAGTAGTGAAGGTAAAATGTATAAATATTTTTAGAATTAACAACTTGGCAAAATAAACATTTTCTGTTATTCTTTGTTTTCATATATTTATATGGGAATTAGATGCAATGAATAATAATATTATAAAAATTAATAAATGCTTAAAATAAATAATTATTTAAAAAATAAAATTTATTCAAAATTTTTATTTTAAATAAGATCTTAAAAAAATGCAAATTAAAAACTATTATTTTATAACTTTTCATTATGCATAATAATTGTATTTATAATATGCGCATTATGAAAATTTAAGATAAAGTTTGTTATAATATTTTGCATTTCAATTCAAGAATATAAAGTTTTCCAGTAGCTCTCTGAACATATAAAATACAAAAATGAAATTTTATTAATGCAGTTATTCAATTTCAATATTAAATTTAAATTCATTTTTAAATACATTGTGCTGTGTGTCCCTTAGTGTCCAGTCTGGTTGCCGGCAGGTGAGGGGTGCCGGCGGAAGGGGTGGGGGGCGCATGCGCCACCCTCGCCGGCAGCAAGGGTTGAAGCGCGCAGGCGGCGCACGCGGGGAGCAGTGAGACTCGCTAGTGTGCGGGAAAATCCACAAGAGATAACACAGTCGAGAAGTGACTTCTCTGGTCGCAGGACGCTGAGCGCGAGCAGCCGAACTTCTTGGACGGACGGACGGGACAGACCGACCTCTGACCTCCCCAACCACCGGCACCATAGGCGAGTACGGTTTCGGCGCGGATCCGGCAACTAAAACGCACGGTGAGTCTCAAAAACCAAGTATCTCAATTATAATTTTTCGGCTGCGATAATTGGCCGCCACGTGGGTCGGCGCGGGGCGTTGATTAAAACGAAACGCGCTGTTTTTTCGTACTTGTTAATTAATTCGTCCACCGTCGACGCGCGAGGCAATTTCAGCCTTGTTTTCTTTTTTACGTATAAAAAGAGGGAGAAAGAGAAGCTTAGCCGCTTTTTAATGAAATTCTAACAGCCGCTTTGTGTAATTTATTTTACTTAAATTGCAAGCAGGCGAGCAAGCAAGCAAGAACGAGAGAGAATGAAATTAAAATTGAAAACTTTTTTAATGAAAGAGCGGCGTCGGCGGCGGCAGTTAGTGCAGAGTGTGTGGCAGGCGGCGGTGGAGGAGAGTGATGAAAAATCATCTCTTTTATTAAAAAACGGAAAAGAATGGCTGCTGCTGCTGCAACTACTACTACATTGCTTTTTTATTACGGGATGATCCCCGGTGCCGAAGCGCAGCACCCACAAAACTCGTCTCTTTCTCTCCCGGTAGTAGATATTAAAAATAGTTTGTGATCTATGGCGCGGCCTGCTTTTAATATAATATGAGAAGGAGAATGAGAGAGAGAGAGATGCCATCACGTGCGCGCGCGGCGTCGATTATTGAGTTCATTCATCATTTTAATTAAACAAAAACCAATTAGGGGCTGAAAAGGTGGAGAGAGAGGGAGGGGATGCTTCTCTCTCTGGAGGCGGTTATTATTACGCCCCGTGTTATTATTATCATAAGGGCCGCCCGCCTCTTTGAGGAGCAGCTTTGCAATCACGAGTTAGTTGTTAGAATGGTTGTTGCCGGCGAGAGGAGCGAACCACGCAAATTGGCCATTAGCTGCTGGCTGCTCCGCTCCGCTATACCTTCCTTCTCTTGTGCAGGCAAAACTCTCCTAATTACCATACACTCTCTGTGTGCTCTCTCTGCTTCTTTGTAAATTGTGTGTGGTGCTGTTGACGTGCCCCCTTATTATTAAAGTTGGGCCCGACTGCCGGCTACTCCACTATACCTTGAGGAAAGTGCTGGGTCGCTGCTGCTGCCCGCCCGCCTGCCAATAACTTGGCGCAGGAAATAATTTGCCCGAGAATTTCGCGCTGCTTTTTGTGTCGGGCCGCTTCACTCTATATGCCAGCAGGAAATTATTCCACAATCTGCCGAGACGTGAACACTCTATGCGCCATACCAGTGGCCACCAACATAATATGATATGGACACTAGAGAAGATTTTAAATAAATAGTTTCAGTAAATTGTCGAATATCATATGTTTTATACTGAAATTTTGAAACTAACTGGCTTAGCTTCGTTGAAAGATTGAAAAAAATTAGCCAAAGTAGATGACACGTCATCGTCGTCATCTCAAAAGCCAGTGCGATTTCTTGTTTCGTGAAAAATTTATTTTGGGATGATTCTTGTACGGTTCTCTATATAGAGATTAAAAAACTTAACTAATTTATCTCTTTAATGATAATGAAATCAAACAAACGTTCTTTTAATCACAGGTTTTAAATAAATAAGTCGAAATGAACGTTAGGAATTGAAAATTTTACCAGCAATTTCTAGAGAAAAACTATTTTTGTATAATGGGATGTATATTTTTATTATAAATTTAAAATCGTTTGTGAAAAAAATTATAGACTCTTAAATTTGTAATCATTTTACAAAGAATGTCACGTATTATATTTAGTATTATTTTAAAAAAGAACTCAACGCCTGCCGTAAATAAGTAATGCAATTTCAAAACGTAATGTAATTGAAAATTATTTTTTATTAAAATATTTCATATTTGTGATCAATAAAATTTACCATTACGTTGAAAGGCCAATTAGTTTTGCAGGAGTTGCGGGCGGTTACGCAGATGCCCACCTTTTGATACGTTTAGTGCCGCAAGTGCGATTTGCTGTTCCATACAAGCGATGCTGCTCTTCGTTCTCTCTGCGGGCGCTGCTGAGAGATGCGCTTGCTGGCTGGCGTTGCGAAGGAAGAAGCAGAGACCATCAAAGTAATAGCAAAGAGGAGAGCAGCTCAGGATATAAGGGGGTGTTTTTAGAGCCCATTGAACCGATAAATAACTTTTGGAGAGTCGAGATTTTTCCTATTATTTTACTCTTTTTTCTCGCTCTCGCAGATAATTCTATTTTGCTAGCTGAAGTAGGAGCTCTTTTCCTGCCACCGACCATGTACGATGGAAGGTGAAATTTATCAAGCAGTTATAAATCGCGCTGTCTAATTTTCGTGAGCAATGTCCATGCCCGCGCACGGGTCTATAACATTATTGGCGGTGAGGTTTTGCGGCGGCCAGCGGGAAAAATAAATTTATATCTTTCCACTCTGGCCCCGTCATCTCTCCCCGGCACAATTTTCCTCCGAGATTGGACACTTAAGAAAGAGCAAGCCATTGTCCCGTCTAGCTCTCGCCGACGCAATTATCCAAGTTAATGTGATGCGGATCTATTTCTGATTGGGGATTTGGAAGCGAAACTCGCCAAACACACCCTCTCAATTTCAAGTGGAGAGAAAATAGAGAAGAGAGGGATCTCTGTGCGAGATAATGGCATTTTCGCTTCCAGAATGCCGCCGGGATAATTGAGCGGAATTTTGTTTTGCGGCCGCCAATCAATCTGGTGGACATTCGGAAAAGCAGATTGATTAGAGTGGGTGGCGCCGGAGGAGAGCAGATTTTTTCCTGCGCTCGCGGCGGAGGAAAAGTTGAGAGAGTTGCCTGCCATGAATTCACAATCTGTTTCTAATGCCGCGCGATTCATCAAGCTCTAGTTGTCATGGTAATTTTTATACCAATGGGGGTAGTGATGATGCTGAATGGGGTGGCATTACAGCAGCGCCGGCATTTGCAGGGGTTGCCAACACACACACGTAGCTCTTTTTTTGCAGAGAGGGGATTCCGAATCTCTCTCACACACTGCAAGAATTGACCTTCACACCCATAATTCGTGGCTATTCAAACTGGCACCTTTTTTTTTTTTTCAAATGATACCCATTGTGCGTCAAGTAAAGGGGTGACTGCTGTCCACATGCATTTTCTCCGACTCTCCTCTTTTTCTGGCGGCTGGAGCTGAATTAGTTCATTTATAATAAAACCTCGTCATCAGAGCAAGACTGCAAACCGCAGCAGTGGCGATGACTGCCTCATCAGACGCCTCTTGTTGTGCTAGACAAAAAGCCAGCGCTGGCTGTTTGTCAAAGATTAATCACAGACCATGCATCGCGCCGCGCTCTTTCGCCACCACCGTTTTATATTTCAGCACAAAATGTACCACGACTCGAAAGTTCGCGAGGCTCAGACGTGACGAGCAAGTCGTTTTTATTTTCATAATCCAAATTTAAGCAAGAAAGAAGTGTGAAGAATTATTCTTTAAATTATATTTATTTATTTAAAAATTAATATTCTACTTTTTAAAATATTTAATAAGATTAAAGCTTATTTTTTTTATTTTTATAGTATTCTTTATTGTTGTTTTACTTTTGTTTGTACAAATTGATATCAAAATTTCACACTTCTTTGTTTTTTACAATAATAAACGTTGCAATTAATTAATTTCGTGCTGCACTAAACTGAAATGTATTAATAAAATTAAAATAGAAAAAATTGGTAGTATGTTTGGTCACGATCAATTGTAATTACATAATAATAAATAAGTGATAATTATGTCCAAATTATTTATGCAATAAAATCACATTTTTATTACCATACCTCGTCATTTTTCAACTGAGTTTGTAAAAATTAACTTTGTTTACTTATTGAATCAGGATGCCTTTAAATAGAGTTTTTATTCTTAAAATTGGAATTAATTGTATGATTTTAGTAGAATCAATAAAAATAATATAATAAATCAATCAATCATCTAGGAAATTCATTTTTTATTATTTCAAACGGACTTTCTCATCAAATTTTTATACTTTTGAAATTTAAAAATTTCTGTTTGATAGAGAAACAGGGCAAGAAATCAATTTCTTGACATGAATTACTAATAGATAATTCCACTTTGTAATTTTTGTAATTTTTTAAAATCATAATGTACATTATTAAATTAATTTATGTTAATATTTGCACGTATTACCCCATCACAGAATTCAACTTTTTGCCACGCAGACCCAATTTCGCAACAGTTGACGGCACTGCCAGTTTTCCTGCGGCCAATATCCGTTCGTTCGGTTGCGCCAGAAAAATCGAGGAAAATGTATCGCGCGCTAAATTTACTGCTCCTTTGTGCATGTGTCACTTTTTCATCTCCTCTCAATAACATGAACAAGAGGGGTAAAGCAATTTCGCCACGAAATAAGAATTGGTTCGCGATAACGTCTAAAATACTTTTTTGGCTACCCATGTATGGATCGGGTCTGCCTCTCTCGCTCCTGCTTCGCTGCTGCTGCTGTGTATAGGCGAACAACTTATGAGAAACTTAAATATCAAAACGGCTGATAGAAAGTCTAGGGGATTGGAAAGCAATTTCAGCTCCGGAGCCCCGCGAAATGGATCACGCTGGCTAGTATAACTTTTCCTCCTTCCACCCCGTGTGTTGCCCCTGCGCCTCTCAAACCGCACACCCTCTCTCTCTCTTGGCTGCTGTGTGCCTTTTTATTCAATACGTCGCTTATATCGTTTTCTAAACTATAACGACGCAGCACACCAAGACACGAGGAATAATAAAAAAGGGATCAGATAGTGTAATAACGGCAGGCATTCTCTTTTCTACACACCGCGCCCCCAATCAATAATTAAAATTGGAAAATCTGCTCTCTCCTGTGAGTGAAGGCTGCTGAATTTTTTGTTCCATATCTTAATTTGGAATGATATAAAAATACTAGTGAATGACGTGATTTTTTGAGCGCGACTCTTTACGCTAATATTTTAGTTCAAAAATTTCCTTTTAAAAGCAAATCAGAAGAGAAAGTTTTTTTTTAATATAAAATAGGATTTTTTACTATAAAATTGTCTGATTTTCAGAGAAGACAAAACAGTTCAGTAATGCATTTTTTTAAAGGTAAAAATGTTTGATTTTCACATAAATTAAATTAAAACCACACAATTTCCAAAGATCTACTCTCATAAATGAATTGAAGAGCGAATCATCAAAACGGATTTTAGATGAAAGTTTCGCCATCAGCACAAGGCAAATCAAATTTATTTTGCACTGCAGTGTAGCAGCACGTGGCGCGAGGCAAAGAGCTTTTCATCTCGTCGAGTGTATATTATTGATCTCTCATAAATCATTGTGCCGCTCTCTTTCTCTCGTAATGCAATTTTGAATTCATATAAGATGTATGTATGTGCGATTGGGACCGCGCTATCCTTCCGAGAGGGACGGGGAGAAGAGTTTTATTAATGAAACGCGTGAGCAGAGTCTCGTCACGCTTGATGGAAATTGGGTCTCTTGTATATATTCAGTATTGATTTTCGCTGATATTGAAAAGCCAGCCGTGCTCGAGAATAGATGGATGTATCAGACCCGAGCTGAAGAGGTTTTTGGGGTTTCAAAAGGAATTCAATCAAACTTATTTATATGAAAAACAGGAAACGGTCAAAATGATTGAAAATATAATAGATGAGAAGAATAAAAAAATTTAACGCAAATATTTCAGATATTAAATTATGGTAGGTTTTATTCTTTAATTAATTTATAAGAAACTATAGCAAAAAATTTAGCATGGATAAATCAATTTGAAATACAACAATATTCAATAATTTTACTAAAATTCCGTTGGCCCTAAAATTTTAATTGCTATTCAAACAAACAGTTTTAATGACCACCTCTAATGAGATCCGAGCGTGAATTTGTTTTTCCGATTGTCCAATTAAGCTAAACACATATAATAACAACGCAGCCAAATCAAAAGCTGTGCCGCCGCAAAATCAAATCTCATTTCGCGGATCAGTGCGAATTAAATGAAATTAACGGTGGTGGGGATTAATTATTTGCGCTCAATTACGGCAATATTGTTCGGCTCGTCCTAATTAATATGTGTGCGTTATTTCTTTTGATAAGTGTATGCACCACCCATTCACACGGACCAGTTAGTTCATTTCCGCTAATGATTGCCAGCAGTGCAATTAGTGATTGAAGTGGGCAGCAGCTGATGTGTGGAATCAGCAGCGCCGGCACCACGGCCATGAATAATTGAAAGTAATTATCGACGCTGTGCTCTCTCGAAATAATTCTTGCCATGTAATTACGTCCCCGGCTAGCTGTCTCTGGCGGGCACACATTCGCACACACATACAAGTCCCGCCCGTCATTAGAAATTAATTAAAAAAGTGCATTAGTGAGGCAGACCGCGAGTGAGAGAGCAGCTAGTGATTAAATAAATAAACGCGGGCGAAACAGCAGCCCTGCCTGCCGTTGGCTCTATAATTAAAATTGACTTTTCCGTGTGTGAGTGTGTTCGAATGAGCCCGAGTGTTTTGTCATTAATTTGATTGGAAGCGACGATTGAGCAATTCGCTCTCAGCAACTCTCTGGCGCACACAGAGAAAAGCAGTCACTCAGTTAATCACCCGCATTCCCTATTGATCGCTGCTGATGCCTCTGATGCGAAAACCTGTACACGTTGTTTTGTATGGCTGCAATAAATGGACATTGTTTTGGGGTGGCTCTTTGAAGGAGAGTGACCTGCCGCTAATTGCGTTGATCGTACACACACACACTCGCGCAATGACGCTTGTTTTCGCTTATCTCCGGCACGTCCTGATCAATTTTTATTGGGGAGGACGAATTTGGAACCCTTGGTTTTACGACAGGCGGACATGCACAAAGGAAGGAGACTCGCATTTGCATTACAATTTCCTCCGTAAATCGGCACTGATTCACCCAAAAAAAGGGAAAACTATAAAAATGGATGACATCCACCAAACGTTATGTATTTTTTATTGAATTTTATTCATAATAAAATAAATTATAATACAAAGTAAAATTGGCTAAATCGAAGGAAAAATATTTTTATTTCAAGAAAGCTATTTCTAAATTCTATATTTGTGTGCCTGGAAGTGAAAAATTTTATTAATGCTCAAATAATCTCATCAATTTATTAACTTTGCGTTATTAATTTACAAATAATAATTGTTACCGATTGCGATTGTCCAAATTATTACAGCAGAATTGATAAAAATAAATTTGAAATTTTGAATTATTAAATTATACATTCATTGAGCGGTGAAAAGTCTTTATTTTTTGCTCACAGTCATTACCAGGGTTAATATTGAAAAAGGTATAATAATATGATTATATGAAGTCATTTTTAGAAGTCATCATGTTTTACGAATTCCATACAGAAGTAGCGCACAATGTTTTTTATTTTCAAATTTAATTAATCTTGAGGTGAATTATAACAGATACTTTTCTCCAGTTTATTCACCTATATCTACGCCTATTGCTGTTTTCCCGCCGGACACAGGTGTCAAGCACGGTTGCATATAATGCAGGAGCTCACAATGTCAGGTGGTTCTCTTCAGGTCGATCTACCTGACTTTGCAACAATTGCACAAAATACACACACTCCAAAGTTCATTTGGGAATTTTTCTGTTTCACCAAGCGTGTCAAAAACAGACATTAGAGAATTCCTTGAACCGCCGTATCTAATTCGCGACTAATTAAAACGCGCTTGATGAGCAAACACCCGGCAGCACTTGACATGACACATTCACAAATTTAATACCCGCGTGTTTAATAATTATTCGCAAACTGAGCTTTCCAAGAAGATGGACCGTTCCGGCGCGTAATTAGCACAAAACGTGGCGCTATGCCTAGTCAAAATACATAGACTACATCAACGTCACTTCCTCGAGCTGCGAATTTGGAGTTGACTTTGGCCTGTAGCAAAGGCGCATTAAACTGTCTGCGCAGCACACACACACACACCAGCCAGAGCTCTTTCTCTCTCTCGCTCCGTACCCATTCTCTCTTATAAACACAAATCCCTTCCTCAACTTAATTAAATTTTCTCGCACACTAACAGGATGATTAATTTACAAACAGTTCTGCGCGCTGTCTCTCACACGGCGCGCACGCTGCCTAGCTTTCTCTCCGTAATAAGCTCCAATTCATTTTTGCCTCTTTACCCGCCTTTGAAAATCTGAGACGTGTTTAATTGAATTTTCATAATCTGCTGGATTGTTTGCTGCTACGAGCAAAGCTGCCACTTTGAGCTGCTTTTGAATTTAATTAGAAAATCGTTTGATATGCAAAATTTCAAAAGTCTCAAGATTCAAGATTTACCAAAAAAAATTTTAAACTACACTGTGGACTATGACGAGATTATGAAAAGAAGTCCATTACTGTAACTTAAAATTAAGAAAAGTGTGAGAATATACCAAGTTTTATGCGCTCACCGTTTGATCGCTGACATTAATTAGCTGACAATTTCACCGAAATTTACATTTTCCATCAAAAAAGTTTCACCATCCGCCAGAAATCAAGTTGTTTTGATTAAACTTTCCATCACATTTTGCGATTAGCCTACATTTTAACGACACACATCCGGAATGAGTGCAAAATGGAAACTTAATTAACTCGCGTGTAAATAATCGGGAAAGAACAATGGAAAGCACCTTTGGCTGACAGGCAATTACCAGCGAGAGCGCTCCGGACAGCTTTGTGCGCCGGAATTATTCTTGCCACCGCCAAAGGAGCGCGGTGATTAAACTGATAAGGCTAATCAACGCTGTTATTGATTGAGCGAACGCAATTAATTTTTTTGAAAGATCAATAGAACGGGTGTGTGTGTGTGCAAGAGCGAGCGAGGGCCGAGAGTGGAATCCTAAATGAAATCGCCGGGCCGTGTGGCTGACGCCGAGAGAGCTTAATGAGAACCCGTTTTAGTAATTACCGCTCAGCTGTTTGCTTGGTAAACTAATCATCTCGTCAAGCCACCCCCTCACGGCTGGACCAATATGCTACCCTCCTTACATTGTGTGCGAGCGAGATGGAATTACTATAAGCGATATATAGCAGGCAGGCAACCCCCTCCAACGAAAGTCCACCCAACCCTCTCCGCCGGGCATTCCATCATGGCTGGCGGAGCGGTGATGGGGAAAGGGTCCAATTAATTTCCAAGAAACACGTATTACACAAAACTTTTCCTATGATTACTTCCTTAATTAAAACTTTTGTGTTCACGTAATAACGGGCGCTCGCTCGCTCGCTCGCTCGCAGACGCGGCGGGCGAGGAACAAAACAAAACAAGAAGCACAAGACGCCCGAGTTTTCTCTCTCTTGCTAACCCACCCCGTTCTTTCCGTAGCTCGAAAGTGACTCTTTAATTAAAGAAAAGCGCGCCCGGCGTTTTGGCCCATTTGGCGCGATAATTGATCCCTAATTGGAAGTGATTGGAGCAGTTAATTAAAGCGCTTTGTCCACGTCACCAGAGCCGCTCTTCAATTATAGTATTGTCAGTGCAGTTGCACTGCCAACAGACGGCCTGTCGTTGACACAACCGCCTCTCTCGCTCGCTCGCAAAAAAAAAACACACAGCTTGCAGCAGTAATTAGCTGCGAGTGTGTCTCTCTCTTTCTCTTTCTAGCTCCGTCTAATTATTCTAGCTTTAATGAAGTCGCCAAATAATGACGCACTTGATCCCCCGAGGGCCTAATGCTCTCATTGTCTCCGAGCAATTTTCGAGGCAATTAAAATTGTGCAGTGTGTAGCGGAAAACGCGCCGGCCGGCTAATTCCGCCCATATGAAAGAAAGAGAATATCTTTTATGCATGGAGTGTTGAGAGCGAGCAAAATGAACTGAAAGTTCCATGCAAAGCTGTCCGCTTTAAACAGAATTATCAAAACATTATATGGAGGGAGGAAAAGTGGACTGCGTGTTCCATTATTTCAAAATATTTAATAATTCCGGTTTCAAACCATTTAAATTTCGAGTCAAAATTTAAACAACTCTTACTGACTCCCAACATTAAAACTTGACGCAATCTGATTATCTGTAATTAGATGGTAATTTTTTTCTGGAGAGGACATGAAATTAATTAATTAAAAAATTCTTGGATCATACTTATGAGATACATGCGTACATAATGTTAAATATTTTAATAAAACTAACACTTTAAAATATTCTTAATTCACGACATGAATGAACTGAATTCCAAAAAGTAAGTATGTATACACTATTTAACATAAATTATGCAAATGTAATTATTTGCAACAAGATTAAAATCCAATTTTACAATTTTTTAATTTATCTGATTTAATATTTAAAATAATTATTATTTATTTATAATAATATAAATTTTTATTTTATCATGTATCATTTATTTCATTTTATTCTGCTATCATCAACAGTAATATATATTCACATGTGAATAAACTGTATTTGCTACTAAATTATAAAATGCAGAGATGATATATCCTTAATTGTAATTATTAAATAACAAGTTTGTGATCATAATGCGTTTAAATTTGTAGACGGTTTTATAATATCTTAATAAATTAAAAACAATTTGCATTGACATAGTTCAAATTATTTATATCTGATTCTGATATGCTTTCTAAAAGCCGTATACAAATTATGTTTGCTTAACACGCTTTATTTGAGGGAAAAGTTGACAACTTTTCTTCTCTCTTTTCTCCAATATTTGGCCTCCCATTTCGTTACACCAGTGTAATATTAGTTTTTGCTGTGCAGAGCGAGTGTCTAGACGACACACACGAGAGATATGAACCCGGCGCTCAAGCTTGTGTGAGAACGAAAGCAATATAAAGTAATAATAGGAAAAGCTTTCTTGCAGAAAACGGCGGCGTAATACGGAAAATTCGCTCAAATTTTATTAATTTGCTCAGGAGCAATAAAATAATGGAATAGAAGATGGAATAAAAAACATATATAAGGGAAAAAAATGTAGACTGGGAGGGGGGCCGAAATCGATCGCGGCGACTGCCATAACTTTTTGATGTGTGTCAGTTGAGCCGAGATAATCTTTCAAGTGGATTGCTGTGTCGCACAAGAAATGAACTGACTCGGGGGCGAGCGAAAGGAGTGGCGCGCGCAAAGTGCTCTCGCTCTTTTTCCAACGCCGCGATATATCTCACCTCTCATTGTATGGCATTGTTTGTCTTTTACTGGCCATTACCTAAATTGGACGAAAATGCAATCAAGAAAATGGGAGAGCTGTTGTTTCCAATGTGGAAAGGGAGGAAAGAGAGAAAGAGAGAAGTTAGTTTCCCGCCGGCGCAGCTCTTTGCGGCCGCGAATAAAACACATTTTATATCCTCCTCTCTCCGCCCGCCCGCCCGCTTGCTTTCTTTGAGAGC
Organism: Neocloeon triangulifer; assembly: GCF_031216515.1. Lineage (NCBI taxonomy): Eukaryota > Metazoa > Arthropoda > Insecta > Ephemeroptera > Baetidae > Neocloeon > Neocloeon triangulifer. The sequence goes on from NW_026775545.1 coordinate 941,870, forward strand.
ACCCGACTTTTAGATTTATCTTTCCTAATACTTTTAACTCTAATAGATTAATTTGATTAATGCAATCAACCTCTTAGAGAAATGGACGTGTGCAGCGCGCCGGCCGCGCCTTTCCATTAGCAAATAAATACGTCTCCGATCTCCAACGTAATAAAATATACCGGCAATAATAATAATAATAATGCTTCCCCCTCCCCCGGAAAGTAAGCTGCAAAATTAATCCGGCATTATAAATGTATTACCATCAATAAAAGTGATTGGATGGTGTGCGCAAAGGCCAATTTTACCGCCGCAATCATTGCAAATGGATAGAAGAGTGAATTAAGGGGAAAGTTGTGTGTGGTGCGGCGCAGTCTCTCTTTCTCGGTGGTGGGCGGTTTGTTTAAGGCATCTGTTTTAAGTAGACGCTGCCGAGCTTTTTCTTGATATGGCAGGTTTCAATTTCCCTAAAAGGCTATGCCGTTCCGGCTGCGCAGCGAAACCTGCCTCTCTCCTATAATACTTTGTATGATGAGCCGCAATGAAGAATAATACGGGTAATGCGCTCTCTCGCCCCCCACCCCCTGCCTGCTTGTCTAGGCAGACAAAAACAACATGTCCCGTGCGCACTACAACAATGGCAATAAAATTTATTGCGTTGTGCGTCCCACTTGTGTGACCATTGCGTCATGAGGCAAAAGCGCCAAGTCATGATATTATGATCATGACACTTTTTTCTGCTGAGATAATAAAAAAAATCGCCATATTTAATTTTTCAAAAAAACATCTTCAATTAGAATCGTTAGAAAGCATAATATTGTTATTAATAAATAGGTATGAATATCAATTTTGAATAAAAATTACGGATGGGCCCAGCAAAATGTATAATTATAATAATAATCTTCTTCCTTGTAAAGTATTTTTTTTAAATATGTATAAGAAAATTTTCTTGTTGTTATTTTTTATTTATAAATTGTTGATATTTTGTATAATATAAATATAAACATTGTACTATCCCTTTGATAAAATTAATATTGACAAATTTATTAAATTCAAGTAAAAAAAAATAAATTTATAAAAACAACTTTAATTACAATAAAATAAATTGGGCGTTTTAGAAATTATTTGCTAGTTTTAAACCCATCCCTTTTTAAAATTTTAAACTTTGAAAACTGAGGAGAATAAATATTAATAATAATAAAATGCACAATTACTAATGTTTAAAAATACATATATACGATTTTTTTGTCTGAGAACATTGCAAATTGTAGAACTAAAACTTGAGCTTCAAAGTTATTATAAAAACGGCAGCATAATTAAAATAGTCACTTCTTGCACAGCGCGTAAATTACTTTGTTCAAGCGAGAGCTGCGTTTTAATTTCGCTAATGTGCACTGAATATTTGTTTAGTCGGATGAAAAAGAGTTGCGCGAAAATAAGCAGCGTGTGCAGGCTGGTGTGCCGCCGAGTGAGAAATATTATATGGAGAGAGAGATAGAAAAAGAGGTGGGTGCGCAAACTTTTTTAATATGTACTGCTCTCTCTTTCTCCTCCTTGAGATATGCTGTTTACCGAAAAGTTTCGAGCAGACGAAATGGATTATTGAAGCGCACGGGCCGAATTATTATTATTATTTTTAGTGGGGGCCGTCCAGGGAGGCTCCGGGAAAGCCTAATGTAATCACATTTTCCCTCCCTCTCAGCAGCAGAGCTCACTTTAATTCCGCAGAGTTTCATCTTCTTGACGGCCTTTAGTGGGAGAGCCGACGTTTGTTGGCGCATTCTAGAAAGAAACTCATAAATGCCAGCGCTGGTAATTAATATTGCATCTTAATTAGCTGTCACGTTTATATATCCATCGCGAAAGCTCTCTTTCTACTTTTTTCTTCCGAGGCTAAACTAATGCTCGACTGAATCGTTTGCCAAAAGATTTAACTTCTTGTGTGTGTCGTCGTCGCCGTGCAATGGCATCATCAGAGCTTTTCAAAAGATCCTCCGTCGCCCTCGCCACTGGAGTTGAAAAAAGCTTAAGTGAAATGTTTTTAAATAAGAACCCGCCGGAGAGCGTCGAGAGAGGCTCACAAAGTAACTACATTTACCAGTCAACGGCTTACAACACGTGCACAAAAATATATATACACAGAGAAAGAAAGCACCACTCAAAGAAAAAGCTTTCCCGTTTCTCGGAAATGCTGAAAGTCTGCTCGCACGAAACAACAGCTGCACGAAATTTCGCGTCTCTTCTTCTCATTAGCGTAATTATTATGGGGTGTGAATGGAAGCTTGATTGGCGTCGTCTCCTCAACAATGCTGCGTTTGATTGTTACCAACTGCGTGCGTGTGAACTGTCGCCCGACGAAATGAGACTAGAAGGGAGCAGTATATAGTGCATTATCCCTCTGCGTCGTCGGCTGTGTGTGTGTTGCTGGTGGTTGACGGATTCGGAAAACCTTTTAAAGCACTCTCTGCTCCGGCGTGGTGGCGCGTAGAAAGGGGTTGAAACCTTAATTTATCCAAATTCGCACGCTAGAAAGCTTTCAATTGTGAATGAGACTGACAAGAAATGGCGGAAAAATCCTTCAAGTGTTGAAAGCAGGCTGGTCTAAAAGCACTTAAGGCCAGCCATAAATTAGTTAGTCTGCAGAAACCTTATGTAAGTGAGTTGTTTCAAAGTCTATATACTAAAGCAATTTTATGATGTAGATTTGGATATATATTTTTGTAATCTCTTTAAAACAATTTCCATAATTAGAATTAAATTAATTTTCAACTGCTATAGTATGTTCAAAATCATCAAATAAGCACACGCACATTTCCTAATATTTTTTAAATTAATTAAAAATTATAGTTCACATCTTAAATCAGGCTATTTGACGAGCTTTTTGAAGCTAGAGGAACTGCAAAACAAAATTAGGCAATGTTCATAATATTTAAACTTTTAATTAATAACTTTATATTAATATTTTAAAATATTATTTGTTTTTGGTTATGTTAAGGAACATAAATTATGTATTTAAATTAATTAATTATAAATTAATAATTAAAAAATTAAAAAAAAAACACGTGAGTTCAAACATTTTGCTATGTGACTAATTTTTGTTTCCACAGCATAATTTGAAAAAAAGTTTATTTTTTATTTTTGATGTAATTTTAGTTTTATCGGCAAAAAAATATTTTCAATATAGAAATTACTTGGTAAAATGAACATTTCTCTCTCTGCGTGAGTATATTTTTATTTTTCCAGCAGATATAGAAAGCACAGTTAATTATTTCAACGTCTCTCTCGGAACGTCGGAAAAGTGACGTTTTATTAAAGCTCTCCGCGCAGCACTACCACTCAGAAAAATCGCATTAAAATGCTGCCGTGGCAAGAGCTGAGTGCGATCTCAATATTTTTGCTCCACAAAGTGGAGAGAAGAAAAAACGCGCGCGCGGCGAGGCAGTCGCCGCATTAAATATTCAATAAGTTTAATGGAAAATGCCTTATTTATCGGAGGGATGGGAAATAATTTGATATAGTTTCCATCGGCATTGATTGGCCAGAGTGCGATTCCAATCGCCACCCTCCTCCTCCACTCTCCCGTACAAAAAGTTAATTTCCTGCGGCCCGCGCGTGCAATATTTATGAAAGGGAAACTTATTATTGCAATGTTTACACCGCACCCAACCACTCTACTATAATATGGTAATGATGAAAAAAAAATCATTGAAAAGCGAATTCAGCCGTTGGCGAGGCAGTGTATTATCATGTATGCGTGTCCTTACACTGCGTGTAATTGACTTTCAAGTTCAACAACACGCTGAATATATAAGCCGGCCGCTTTGTGCGCCTCTCTCTCCATAATAAGAATTAATCTCTGAGCCCGGCCTGTTTACTCAAGTAACTTAAAAGGGGCCTGCTGGGATAATATTTGCTTCGCGGCTCCCATTACCGGCCCTTTCTTCTCTCTCTCTGCTGCAGATTCGTCTCTCAGAAAAGCCTGCAGCCCAGTTTTAATATCTGTATACAAATTATGGCGCGGCGGCGTCCTCGTTTAATTATTTCGATTAAATTCGTCAATTCGCGCGCCAAGAGGGTGAAATAAAGAGAGGAGGGATTCACCGAAAGAGTGGGTTATTATTTTGCTTGGCCGGGCTGCAGGAAAAGACATCATTTTCTACTTGGTTGAATGTACCAATTACGTTTGGGAGGTCTAAAAAAGCATTAGCCATTTAATTAAATTTTTTATCCGCCTTCTTATTACTTGATTAGATTTATAGATTAGATTCTCTCTCTCTCCTCCGCACAGCAGCAGCTTTGTCAGGAAAGTGAAATTGGATTTCTATCCGCACCGTCTCTCGCTAGGACGTTGTAAATTTTTATATTCTCGCCACTTTAATATATAAAAATGGCACTCGTGGAAATTATTATTCTCGGGGCTGATCGAACGAAAGAAAGGGAGGAGGGCAATAGCTGTCCCATCCTGGCTATACGTGCTAGTCTTTGCGAAAGCGGCGGCGGCGGCAGCGGGGTTTTCAATTACTTTTTTGATTGATTTTCAACGTCAAGGGAGAGGACTGTGGGGTGGGGTGGCCAGATAATTGAAGCGTTGATTACGCCAGAAGAGGTGCTGACTACGGCTGAAAGTGAGCCAGCCAGCCCCGCCGACACTCTCATGCTCTCTAACGAGTGTTGCACGCGAATCGCCGCCGAAAGAGAGAGAGAGAGAAAGGCAGGGGCTGCTGATGCTGCGCCGCCTTACATCATCAGCCCAACGTTATTATTTTTTCTGTCAGTGCAACTTTTGAAGTTTTGACGCCTCATCGCCGGCCGGCCTCTCTCTCTCTCTCTTTCCCGGCCGATTCCGCACGAGATAAATTAGACAGGGTAGTGTATTAAAGTTGGAGGAGGAAAATCGGTCGGTGGAAAATTGGATCCCCTGCACGAAAAGCAGGAAAATTGAATCATAATCGGTTATTATTGCCGCAGTGATGAGAAAAAAAATACTAATTTGGCAGCGCTTTAATCTCGCCTTTGTACATGTCAATTGTTGCCAGGGATAAATATAATAAAGGGCGGACCATTTTTTTTATATGCCCTCAAAAAATCAATTATCCTTCCTGCGCAGCTTTTACGACAGAAATCTATCAAAAGCCTTAATTGAATTGTATCCGCCGCCGTTGCCAGACTTTCAATCTCGCTTGCTCTCCCTGCCAGCAAGCAAGCAAGAATCCCTCCAACTTTTTGATTTAACGAACTAATTATTCGACTGTCACTGAACGCGCGGAAAATATAATAATAAAAGTGACACACGCGCGCTGGATGAGAGTTTAATCCTATTAAACTCGCGGGCGATAGACAAAATATACATCGGGCCTCACTCTCGTAATTAGAGAGTCGTGCAATAATTTATTTGTCAATTTGCAGCATGTGTGTGTGCGTGCGTGTGCATGCGAGAGAGTCTATGTGAGTCAGAGAGCGACACACACACACTCGCTGTATTTACTTTCAATTAAATCGAGCCCCTCGTACATTACATGCAATTATAATTTAAAATAAACACCAACGCTGCTGCTCTGGCAGGCTTAATTGACGCAGCCTTTGTTTGCCCCCGTTTCAATGGCTGCTGCTACTGCATGCGCATTGTGACTCGCCCCAATCATGGGCCAGCAGCTAAACGGTAAAATTTATTCAGAGTTACAATTCTAAGAATATTTTTTTCAACACGTTTGTTTCAAAAATTTTCAATTAAATATTATAATATATCTAGAATTTTTTGAAATAACTTATTTAGAGGATTTACATTTTATATTGTATTAAATTAATTTATTTAAGTTAAATTATAAGCTTTCTTTTTTTTTCAAACAATATTTATTTTAAAGTGAAAAATGTTAATTCATAAATTTTTACTCAGCTCCTTATAATACACTAAATCGAATTTATAAGATAATTCCGTCACCTGCTGTTGTGAACTTATTCTTAAATGGAAAAATTGACGTGTTGTTGAACAAGATCAAAATGTACAACTCATAATATTATTTGAAAAGCACGAGTAAATAAAATGGTTAAAAACAATAATTACAAACAATCAAAAGTTTGTATCATTATAATATCAAACAGTAGGGAAGAACTTATAAATTTGGAATATTTATAGCGTTATTAGATGTGAGATTTTTCACATTTTATATTTCAAAGTTGTCTGACCTGACCGAGAGGAGTTCTTTAAAAGCAATCAAACTGAAATTGAGGAAAAAGCACCTCGGATCTGTTTGCTCAGTTTGGGGCGAGAGACGTTATCAGCATCCCATTTGGCTGGCGCGAGAGAGAGAGTGTTGTAAATTGTGTGCAGCGTCGGTGTTGACTTTGGGCCGAGCATTCCCACGTCAAGTTTGTGCCCTCACCTCCATATCTCGCTGAACCTGCCTGCCAGTTTATTTGCGCGACTCCACGAAGAAAGAAAGAGAGAAAGAGCCCCTGTGTTAAGTCGAGGGCTAATTGATTTACAACTTTTTGCTCTTAAATTCACGCCGCATAAAGAAAAGTTTGGAGGGGCGGCGAGAGAAATAAAGAAAAAAAAAAGAGTGGAGAGAGCACTTAGTTTTAATTATCCGCGAGAGAGCGACGCGTCCTCTCTGGCGCGCGAAAGTGGCCCTATGCAAATTTGACCTCCAAAGGGTCACATTCAGCCGATTATCCAATGTGTTCGGAGTTGGGGGCTGTTATTACGCCCACTTGCGCGCAACGGAAGTAGGCGAGCTATCAAATTAACACGATTGTTTGAGTACGCGAGTCGCTCTGGCTCCCAAAAGTATGCGCTTGTGTGCCAAAGGCTCTCCCTAGCTGTGTGTATAAGCTTATCAAAAAAGAAGAGAAGAAGTGCGAGTTGGCTCAAGAATAAGACGAAGCTAAATAATAGGGATCCTTGTGCTGTGTGTGTTTGTCCAGGTTGTGTGCGCACATCTTCGGCAGATGGTGTAAAGGCGATTATAGCAAACAAACCGGCTGGGTTTATTTGTTGAAAATCTTGCTCACAAGAGATGTGAATTTCTCAAAGGACGAAAAGTGCACTTCCGACCACCGAGGGAGATAAAACCAACAGTGAAAGTTTTATTCATGAAATTGAAAACACACAACATTGAGTAAAAAAAGGAATGAAATATATATTGTTTATTATTGTAATATGCAAACAATAGTTTAAAATTTTTCAAATCTACTTTACATTGGGAAAATTTTAGAGAAAGATATCGAGTAATTAATTAAATAAAAATTTAGCAATTCGATAAATGGAAATTACGATAATCAATAAGCCGATTTTTTTTTAATTTATGCTCATCACTCAATATTATTATTTTATTTTATTAACTTATTTTTTTGCTCTTTTATTTTACACTAAAGTTGCAATCCAGAATTTTGTTCATATTTATTTTTTCGAAATTATTTTCAAATTCCACTAGGTTAATTTGATCGAGTCTAAGTGGTTGTTAAATTTAGCCCCTGCACAAACTCTCCCCAAGTGGTGGCCGGGCGGGCACTTGAGGCAGGACATTTTGAAGTTCAAACGAGAGGCGAAACTTTTGACTCAATTGACTTTTGCCGCTTTATCGAGTTACCCCGCGCGTATACATGTATTAGGTTATTGAAACTCGATCCGCGCTCGCTCGCTCGCTCGCATGCAGCGGCCGCTCTAGCTCGGTATATGGAGAGATGCCACCCCCGGTGAAATCGAATCCCCTGATTGAATTTGCTTATTCAGTCAAGCACCACGCAATTACGCACTTAGCTCGATCGACAATATCGCCGCCGCGCGTATAATGAACTCATGAAGCGGGCCGACTACTCAAATGGCCGCGCCGAAATTAAACGCTCAAAATGGAAAATTGGCTGGCGGTGTTTCCATTATCTGCCTCCCTGCGCGCCTTGATATTTTATAATTATACGCACACATGGCGGCGGTCGGATTAAAATAAGCTTTAATTAATAAGAGATTGGGTTTTGCGCGCACATAATACGATATTGCTACAAAGGCTGGCTGGCTGGCGAGAGAGGGGTGTCATTATATTAGAGCGACTCGGCGCGTTTAATCTGGCGCGTTCTGCAATCAAGCGTATACTCGCCGAGTAATTGCAATCCAGAGAGAGAGAAGGCTCTGTTTTAGATTGCCTCGGCCAACCCACCTCTTTTTCAGCCACCCCTTTCGAAAGAAGCAAGGCCTGGGGAGGAAATTAGGAAGATTCATGCCACCCCCGCCTTAATTCTCGCCAGCCAATTTTATATACTTTTGTTATTGAGCCATAAATTCTTACTTTTGTTGTCTTTAGTTAATTAAAGTGGCTCGCGTGTATTTACACCGCTTTAATTCGTTTAATTGGCTTTTTAATTAAAAACCGGCGCTTGTCGCTCGATTCAATCCGTGATGCGCCGCATTTTCTTCAAAAGTGAAAGTTGTTTTTCAATTAAGATCTCCATCCGTGTTATTATCAGCGGCAAATCTCTCCCCCTGAGAGCATGAGAAAGGAGAGGAGGCAAAATGAATTTTAGCGCTTTAGCCGGGGCGGATAAAAAAATTGCGGTGGCCTTTTTCCGACGAAAAGTAATTTTGGAGAGGGTGAAAATAATGTAAAAAAAGCGTCAGAAAATGAGAATCCCATAGTTAAAATCCTGATAGATCATTACGATAAGATTCAAGCCTCTTTTTTTTTTAGAAAATTGTTTTTATGGACAATAATTGAGCTGCAAAAGAAATTGCAAACTTTGGAAAATTTAAATTTGTTGATGTGATTATGAACTTAATGATAAAATCTCCCAAGTATCTTACGAATGTTTATTAATTTTTTTAAGCTTTTCAGATTTTTTAAAGGCTGCAATAATTACTTTTGAATTTAATAAAATATTTGACAAATTTATCAAAAATTTAAAGTTTTTTTCATCAACCATTATTTTCAGTCAAATTTTAAAATAAAATTCATTACTAGAGCAGGGCCTTTCAGATTTGAAGCTACCAGCAATGATTAAAATTGGCCTCTGAAGAGTTCCACACTCCAAACACAAATTATGTTTGTGCGGTTGAGAGACAGAATTAGAAATAAATCTAATTAAGTCTGCTCTCGAGAGAAGAAGTTGTACAAATTAGTCTGGGGGTCTGAATTTAATTGCTCGGATCGCGAGTGCATGAAATTTTGATTCGCTTAAGATTCGGGGCATGTGTTTAATTATACAGAGCGGGCATCATCTTTTATTTCATTTCCCCTATCGCACTCTGCGAAAATTGGATGGCAGCCCCTTTGTGCTGCTGCTGCTGCTGCAGTCCTCCCACGTTGTTAATATCGCACCAGGCATCATTCCACCTCTCCACCGCCGACCGCCGCCGCCGTCGCTTCTCCTCCGCCAAACTAATTACATTATTGACTATTGTGACGTTACAAAACCAATTTTGTGGTAGCGAGCGAGAGTGAGGGGCTCTGCGGATTCCTAAACGCCGCCGCTTGATGGGAATTATTTTATAACACGCGCCAGTCTTCGTTATATACGCACGCATTTGTGTATTATGATTAGGAAAATGAGTCATGAAACGCACTCCTTAATTGCAAACTTCAATTTCGCCAAATTGACTGCCGCTCTAATGGCTCCGAATTTAATTAATTTTTTTACCCGAGCGCTGCCGCTGTTTCGTTATAATTACAATTCCTCCCCGCTCGGTTATTCCATTGAGTGCTCGTGCATGTTTATTTCAGCATGTACAATTTATTTTTTGCGAAGACGGAATTGATTCGAAACGGCAAAAGCAAATAATTGTATTGGCTTCTTCTTCGTTTTCCGCGGTGGAACGGTAAAAAAATATCGCCGGAGTTGATTAAAAAAGGAGTTTGGCGCGCGCGATGTAATCAAAACCAATAAAAATTATCAAGGGAATACAAAGGCAAGCAGCAGGTAATTCTTCGGGAAATGGAACTCTCCCTTTTGCGGCGCCGCCTGCATTCAGTCGTATAATTAAAAAATTGATTCTCTCTCTCTCTCTCGTGCTATACTGAGGGACATAACTTTGCAAAAAGCAATCTGCGGGCCCGAGATGAAACTTGACTACGTGCTGGTGTAATCGAAATTGCGTGCTGTTGTGGAAACCACATTTATAAAGGTTATAATTGCATTTATTCCGGCGGCACCAACCCCTTTTGTGATTAGGAAGCGTTTTTTTCCCATATTAAAAAAGTGCTGCGATTCTTTTGTGCGCGCGCCGAGATAATGAAAGTTCGCGAAAAAAATGAGAGTTTGAAAGGCCTCGCCACGTTGCTAAGCAAAAATGAGAAGGACTGATTTGAGCCACTCAACGTCAATGAAAATGAACTGCCTATTATAGAGATCGCGGGGCTCACAATTGAGAATCCACTCAGAAATTTTTCAATATTCATTCAATTTCCCTTGCGATCGGAAGAAGAAGTTCGTATTTTTTCTGTATAAATAAATGCTGGTAATTCTGGTATTATGAGGGTAATAAAATTGTTACATATTTTTTTGCCGTAAATATTTCAGCAACTTGAAAATTTGATTGGAAAATTTGTATAGAAGCCTTTTTTCTTTTAAATTTGACAATAAATTTTTTTATTTTAATTTAACAGAGAGGTTTGTTCTATTTAAATTTAAGTGCCCCAATATTCTTAATAATATAAGACCGCATTTGCTCAATATTTAAAACGATTTTAAAGAAACATAAAGAAGAAGTTTTTGCTGAATAAGCAGTCTCTGCTTTTCTTTGTCGGTTTAATTTTTATCAACTTTCTTAATATACAGAAATGTGACAAATATTTTGCTTTTTTATTAGCAATAAAATCAACTTACGAAATCATCGAGGTAAAGCAGAATTAAAATTAAATTTGGTATTTAATAAAAAATTTCTGTTTCTCTAAAATCACAAAATTGGCCCGCTTGAAAAAATTATTAATTTTGTCTCAATTTTCCCTCCATTTCTTTACTTTTTACTTGCTTTGTTCAAATTTTCCATATGGTTGAGATTATTGGTTTCTTTCATTAATTCTTAAAAGAAATCTGGAAATGTTTTCTGCCGAAAATCCAAACCATATGTGTGTGGCAATCTGACCGCTGCTCACCCTTTCGAGTCTTTCGCCTGTAGGAAAACAAAAGTGGCCAGCTCTGCTCTCTGGACCACCAAACAGGACTCGCTACGGGTGGTCTGCTTTTGAGACACATTTTTGCTAATCGTGAAAGCAAACACTAAACAAGGGCAGCAGCATCCTCGACGGATCTACAAGTGGTTCCGGTGTATCAGAGAGAGAGAAAGCCTGGGGTGGGCGAGGTCTTTATCTTGTGACAGCCACTCGAGAGCTCCACGGCTGAATGACATTTCGAGTGCAGCGCGCAGCAATCTTCCCCAACCGGTTTAAATAAACATTTTCCGTCGTCATCTGAAGAAGAGAGGCAGGCGCACTCCCTTAATTTAGCTGCACTCGTCTCTCGCATCAAGGCTTGATTGTGTGCCTTTGACACGGCCAATCAGCTCAAGATTCCTAGCAGATATAATAATATTTCTGAGTTACTTTCAAAATGATATGGAAATAAATATACTCAGGAAAAATTCGCTTATATGATTTTTAAATGGCCTTTGGCAATAATAATGACAATGACAATGGATTTCTGAAAATTAATTAATTTTGATTTAAACTTTGCGAATAGTAAAAAAAAAAAACTGGTGGCCGTCAATATAGAGCTATTATTTCAGTCAGTTTATTTACTGAAGTTTAATGAGATAATTAAAGCAATAAAATTTTATTCAATTTAGTTTTTTTATATAAATTAGATTTAAACCCCAATTTTTGAGCTAATTATGCTTATAAAATTGAAAACAGGCCTTCAAAGTCTCCATTTTTGATAACAAAAAATTGACGTTCCCCCAGTCTGGAGAGAAAATTGAATTGAAAATCCCTGCCTTGAGTGATGCGTTCCTTGGCGATCCAATTTAGATTTGGAAACTGGCAAGTTTTTTGGCAGAATATGTATAGATTGGAGGAAAAGGCCCAGCCGGCGGCGGTGATTTTTGCCACAATGAGAAAGGAGCATCTTTGGCGATTCCATAATTCATGCTCTTATCATGTGTTTTGCTGGCGCCTAACGTCATTGTGGTCGGCCGCATAATCTCGACGTGCCCCTGTTTGGGCCACATAAAGAGAAAGATGAAAAGTCTCTCCCCCCTTTTCTGGCCCAAAGTTATGTGCGCGCCACGCTGTTTTATCATATTTATCCGTCAACATTAATGGAAATTTCAATCTATAAAAGGCCCTGCTATACTCTCTGTGAAAAATGCGCATGATGTATGGATTCAATTTTGCTTTCTTATGCCTAGCCGGCGAGCGAGGAATTCATTCTCTGCACGCCGTAGCTCAACGGCAACAATTGCAATTTGATAGCGCGCCCTTTTTTTAGTCGTCTCTACAATCTCTGGCAATCTCTCTGGTAAAAAATGGACCAAAGATTCCATTCCAGTTGAGGAATTGAACAATAACAACATAAGCGTCTTTAATAAGTATCTGATTGTATCTGATTTTTGTGATTTCTATACGAAGATAGTTTTGCCGCAAACAGAAAATCTACATCGGTATTATAACAATTATTTAAGTTCTTAAATTTAAATCTTCCAAGAACAGTATTTAAAATATATTTATTTTTATCAATACTGAGAAGACTGAGAAGAATAAATAATAAATATAATAAAAACTTATTTAATGCAATCTTTTCTTGCGTTTGTAATATTATAAATTAAATGATTATAAACGTTGTTTTATGTTTTATATAAAATTGTTAAACTTATTTGAATGAGATTTTTTTTATTTATTTACGATTTTCTAACAAATAAATATTGTACTCGAGAGTTGAACCAATTGAAAGTAATAATGCAGGTTATCACCTTATTTTTGTCTTGTAACATCGGTTACTACAGAGGCGCAGGTTCTGAAATTTTCTATGTTATTCTGATTCAAATTCAAAGTTATGAGTAGACAAAAAATATTACTATTCGATAAAATTCATCAAAACAAAAAATTTTGAACAAAATCTATTTATTTAAAAACTATCTAACTAAAAAATCAACTTATTGGTCAACTATGTTGTAAATATGTAAACACAAATAATTTGAAACATCCTGCAAGCAGACTTTTTTATTAGTATATCAGTTGTGGACAAAATATTATTTCTTCTTTACACAAATAAAAAACAGCTTTGAGTAAAATTATGCCATCATTAACATTTGTACAATTTCCATCAAGAATAAAAAGGAAGCAAGCTAGATTTCGTAATAGGAAAAGTACAATCAGAGATCTTTTCCAGCCGCGCATTTCCCAAGATTTTATCCTCCTGCATTAATATGAAGAGAAAGGCAATTTTCTGGAATCTCCGTAGAACTTCTTCTCATTACTCAGCGGTTTCAAAAGCAACAAATGGACGTGCGGAAAGAGATACTGCGCAAGAAAGCATTTCCCCAGAAGACACACAATTGCGATTAGTGCCTGCATCCTCTCGGTGCATCTAATGGAGGCGCTGAAAGAAACCAGAGCACCACGTCTTTTTTCTAATACATATAAAACCGCACCGCACACACGTATATAAATTTAATATCGATTTGGCAGCGAGAGCAGCCATTGTTTTTTCACTCGCCGTGCTGGGGCGCAAACAATTCCGCCGGGGATTTAGCTATTGCTTTAATGAATAACACACGATTACCGCTAGTGTACAGGGGAAGACATTACACTACCCCAGATGCGTCGCCATGGCAACCCTCGGTGGCAACTTTTAATCTCTTGATGGAGCAACACTGGCCATTTAGCGGCGGCCACCTTCCTTAAAAATACAATTTCCTCTCTTCGGCAGGAGAGAGAGAAAAAAAAACAGCAGAGAGCTTTATTGCTCGGCCAATCCGCCCTGATTGCTGGCCAGATCAAATTTGGCGAGGCTTAATTAAAATTAGCAGCGCAATTTCGCCAGAACCTTTCTTCCAAACAGTTGCTTTAATTGGTGTCTCTTTTTTCTTGGTGTTGACAGGTGTCCGCGGAGGCAGGATGACGATGGACGTGAAGGCGGAACCGCAACATAACAAGGGCTCACAAGAGTGTGCTGGATGTGGGAAGCGCATCACTGAAAGGTAAAATATTCTTTTAAAGTAATTGTCGGATCATTTGCATAGCTAACTATATAAAATTTACCCAAATTAATGTAATTTTTAGTAATTTTGAATATCAATTTTATAAAATACTATTAATGATATTATTATTAATGTCGATTTTTATGAACACTTTAATTAAATATTTAATTGTTTTTAATCATTAAATGTATTTATTTTATATTTATTAAGACTTAAAATTCTTTTAATCTAATGTATCTACGCACAAACCTGTAAATCCTGATATTATTGTAAAAATGTAATTGGAAATGAAGCGATCGAGCTTTTCCTCGTTGCAGAAAAATTGTTTTTATTCATATGGCCATTTGTTTTTGACCATTTGTTTTTGAATAAAAACAATTTTTCTGCAACGAGGAAAAGCCCGATCGCTTCATTTCCATGATCATCTCCTCGAGTGTCAACTTCTTCAAACAAAAATGTAATTGTTTAAAATTTAAATTTTTTGTCAGGATATCATATTATTTGTCAATAAGGCGCAGAATTGCAAATACGTCAATATACAACTTTTCTGGAATTATTTACTGGCTGTTTCAATTAATGATGTTGAATAATTACAATACATGAAACATTATAAAATTAATGAATTAAATTTACAAAATTTAGTGATTTATAAATGAATTTACTTTTTGAAGAATGTGACTAATTGTGAATGGAGAATAATTATTACTGATAAAAATATTTGATAAACCAAAAATTATTAAAAAAGGAGAAATTAGTTATTAAAAATTTATTATTCTTTTAATATAAAAAATGTGTATAATCTTTACAGATTCCTTCTGCAAGCGTTAGACAGATACTGGCATGAAGATTGCCTCAAGTGTGGATGCTGTGACTGCAGACTAGGCGAGGTCGGCTCAACTTTGTACACAAAAGCGAATCTCATTCTCTGTCGCAGAGATTACCTCAGGTTGGTGAATGAAATTTACAATCAAAAATGAATCAGTTGGAAAGCTATTTTGGTCAAAATCAAATTCATATCAAGTCGTTATTTGAAGTCAATCGTATAGGTTGACATTCAAATTGTTAAAACCAACACTTTAAAACTGAACAAAAATTTTAGTAAAACACAAATCTCCATTAAACTTTTTTAGTTTAAACTGACTTGTTTCAAAACCTTTTTTGCACTTTGCCGCTGATGATTAATATTAATATTTAATTGTTTTTGTTAAAGAAAGACTTTTTCTTCGCCTTATCAAATTCTGTTTTTTTGAAAATTAAATTACCTTCACTCATCTTCTGTTCTCTAACATTTGAATCCAATTTGTCTGCAGGTTATTTGGAAACACAGGCTACTGCGCAGCTTGTGCGAAAGTGATCCCCGCGTTCGAGATGGTGATGCGCGCCCGGTCCAACGTGTACCACCTCGAGTGCTTCGCCTGTCAGCAGTGCAATCACAGGTGAGTTCGCAGCCCTCAAATTGCTCCCTTTCTTTTTATTTGAATTATTAAAAGCGCGGTCCGGCTGACATCGGAATTGCGGCGCGGATTTCACTGCAAAGCCATAAAACGCAGGGCCCGGGAAATATTTAAAAGAAAAGGTCTCAAAGTCGTAAAACAAAAGTGTCCAGGCCATGCAAAACGCGGAGAGGAACATTGATTTGATGGAGTCTTGGATTTATGGGCACGCCATGCAGTCTCTCTCTCTCTCTCCTCATGATTTAGTAATGCATCTGGGCCGATTTAAATTTCCATTTGTCCATTCAGCGCAAATGTATTGGACTTCAAAAGGAGGAGCCATTCTCATCAGATATATGGCAGACAGTTTGAAAGAATATCTCGGGGAGCAGGAAACTTTTATGGCCGCCTGTATATAAGTCGTTCTTTCTTTATGTAATATAAAAACGTATTAGAAATAAAAGTTTTGCTGTATATCTCCAACTGCCGCTATAGTCGGGCGAGGAAAAAAGGGAAACACGGTTACAGATACATAAATTGCTGTGTGCGATGGAATCAATAAAACGCTTCACATATTATACAATCGGCCGGAATTTTTTTAAGTGAACATCACTCGGCGTTATTACGCTCGTGTAAAGTGAAGCAAAGTGTACTTTGTTTGTGTGCGAAATGCAGCTTATTTCTCTCCAACGTTGTAATAAATAAGGAGCACATTTTCAATTTGAGCCCGGGTTACGGCCGAGAACAATAACGTGGAGCGGCGAAAACCTTCTTCCGTCGCAGATATGAAAATTATACCGCGCGCGCCATGTGCTGTTTGCAATATTGCTTCTTGACACTACACACTTTTGCCCATTTAAGCGATAATATTATACGTCGCATTTCGAACAAGAGAAAATCGAAATCTCACACGAGCCTATACCAAAATTACGTGCAAATTACCTTTTTATGGGGATTATTTACCTATGCATAGCTCAAAATACAAAATTTTTCATTGAATATGGTTTTTTATTTAATTCAAAGCCTTTCAAAAATAAAATGACGTTCAAAACTTAATTTAACTAATAAATTTTGCTTGATAATCATTGCTTAACAAATCAGATTAAATAAATAAAAGTAATAATAATATTAACAAAGCCCTCACTTTATTTATTCAAATTATTGGAATTTAACTTTTAAAAATGCTCTGAATATCTTTAAAAAAATGAACCAATCTCAGTCCTTCACGGCTCTGCATTGGGAATTTTATTCAAACTTGTTTAATATCACGGCTTTTGTCAGTTCAATTTCCGCGCATTGCTTATTAATGAAGTGCGAACCGGTCAAATCTGGAGCCGCATACGTTGCGGAAGAGGTGTGTGTGCCATCTTTTCGATTTCATTTCATGCACACACTCTGTTGGCGCGCGCCGAGCCGTGCATTCGCACTAAGAAATCCAATTTGATTTCCATGAATATTGAATGGACAAATCTAATATCAGCTGCCGGCGGGCGAGTCGAGGCTGAAGAGAGAAAATGAAAGATGCTCACGCGATTACTCGGCTGCATTATGGATGGGCTTAATAATTTCAATTTATCGCTGCAGTGATTAATTGGAAAGCAAGGAAAGGTGTGCATTTTTGCGAGAGGATGAATGAAAACGGTCATTGCGCAAAAGCAGGCAGGTGTCCCTGCCGGCGGCGGCCCCAAAGTCTTGTGTGATTTCCCAGAAGGCCGCTAAATGTTTTGCCAGACGTACCTACCAACTCGCGGCGCAAGCCCGACCGGCGCCTTCCTCTCTCCTCGGTACACAGATCCATTTCAATCTCCCAGTAATAGCAATATCACAAAACTACTTTATACGCCACCTCGAGTGTGCGGCCCTCCAACTTTCTTTCTCTACTTTCGGCGAGAGAGAGTGCAAAGGCAGCTCCGGGCCTGAGAATTAATATCGAAAAAAGCACTTAACGAAATTGTGTGTCAGAAATTTAATCAATACACCTGAATTATGTATCGGGGAAATATTATACGGCTTTACTTAAGAGTCCAGAAGAACTTGCTGGAATGGAAAACTCTAAAATTTGAAGGAAGGGTTTTTTTTAAATAGCCCGAAATAACCGAGAGTATGAATTACTGTATTTTCTGCAACTACTGTGTGAAATTAAGAAAAAAAAAATTTATCTTCTTAAACACTATAACTATACATTTTTATTCTTTTGAATGAAAGTGCTTCACAATCAAGTTAGCTTACGCCAAGTTTTGAAATTAAATCAAGTATCGACGAAAAAACCAAACTTATTTAGGATTAAATTGTTTACATATTTTCTTCTATTAATTCATAATATTTCATCTCAGAAGCAGAAAACATAATCTAAATACATGTAAAATAACGAATAAAATTGTTTAAACTAAAAATGATTTGATAAATGAAAGAATATAATATAATTTAAATAAAATACCTTTTTAAATGACAGTATATTATTGAAGAAAAAGCAAATAATAAAAATTCAAGGTAATATCAGCGCAGGAATAACAATTTCATTTTCATCTGTCACTTAATTTAAAGAATATATAAAATTTTGAAACTGCCTCTGGTGATTATAACACACATTAAATTTAAAAATAAATAATTTTAATACAATTACACAATATTGTATTTGTTAAAATTAACTTTTATAGGTTTTTCCTGATTACACATATATTTTAAATTTTGGTATTGTAATATTTTCTAATAATCAATTACATTGTATATTAGTTATTTACTTAAATCAAGAGAATTACAAAAAAATTATTTCCTTGTTTAATTTATATTTTAATAAGTATATCATAAACCCCAGTACTGGCAAATGATCAATTAAAATTGAGTTCACATCTACTGGATGTTATTTTGATATAGGGATAGGAAACAATCATAAATATATTATGAATTTAGATGCTCAAACTCTCTTGGAGTAATCAGTAATTATCTCTGTTACTTTTAATTGCTTTAGGAAAATTAGTGAAATGAAACATGAATCAACTTTTATTAATGTGACTCTCAAAACATTTAAAAATCAACCTCTCAGCGACTTATTCAAGTTAAATAAACCGCGTGGATTACACAGAAAATTTGAAAACTACCACAAAGATTTTATTGTTCAAAAATTAATTTAGACGTTTTTATATAGTTATAATATCTATAAAATAATAACCATTCAACTATTTTATTTAGAGGAATTTATACATACCTATAATAGAGTTCAAAGTTAACGTACATTTTGGAATTCTGAACTTCATTTCAAATACACCTCCATTAAGTGACTAGAAATTTAAGCAATGCGAATATCAGAAAAGTTTATTATGAGAGGGTGCATTGCGTATATAAAAAGTGAAAAATTCAGACGGGCACTGTCGGAAAATTATGCGTTGTTTAATTAGGGTTTAGTGCAAAATGAAAAATAAAAAGGGCGAAATTAAAAACGGCGGAGAGTGAGAGAGAGAAGGAAATAATAAAAATCTTGACAAGCGAGCGCGGCCGAGAACAATAAAAAGCGGCGGCCCCGTATTAAAATAAATGCAGCAGCATGGGAGGGCCAAACAAAGGGGGTTAGCAAAGTAATTAGTTACGAGGCTCGGAAAATATTAAAGCCATCTTAATGAAATGGGGATTTGCTACCTTTGTTCGGCGCGCACACGCGAAAACGCGCCTTTTTCGCCGCGCGCTCCATTTCACGGGGCACAAAAAAAATCCAATTATCATTATTATTTTACATCAGCACCTAGCAAAATAAAAGGAAACGCACACGGCGGCGCCAGCTATTCATTACATTTCAGCAAACTTTTGTTCGCCGCCCTCGACGCCGGGCGAATGTTTATTCTGGCGGAGGGAACGGCGCGCTAATTAATTAAAACTTTTTAATGATTTATTTGCGCTGCGATTTAATTCTTTGAGTTTGACGCGCTAATTAAAATTCGCCCGTTTGCTCGCAGGTTTTGCGTCGGCGACCGGTTCTACTTGTGCGAGAACAAAATCCTGTGCGAGTACGACTACGAGGAGCGACTCGTGTTCGCCAACATGGCCTACAACCCTTCCAGTCTGGCCCACCTGAAGCGACAAGCAAGCCAACTGCCGGTAAGGTACTCTCCCTTTTTTAGCCTTATTTTAGCCTCACATTCACTATAACGCGACATCCAGCTACACGAAAAATTCAAGAGTGAGCCAAAATTTATCCTCAACTTTTAATTAAAAATGGAATCAAGGGGATAAAAATAAAATTTAACCAGCTTTCAAGTAAAAGAATTTACCGATAATTCTTCTTTTCTCCAAGGGCTGCGCATCCCAAAATTATGTTGGTACACGGCTGCCGTCAGAGCCATGGGGCCTTATGGCTCGGGCGGAAGACATCTTTTTTTTTGGCCAACATAATAGAGCTGATGCTCGGCCTTTGCTTTTCTCCTTAATTTTCCAATATTTGTTTAAAAAAATAAAAATTAATTTAAATTAACGTAGAAATAAATAATCAAAGAATAGGCTGGATGAATTTATCTGTCCTCTAGATGAACCTATAAATTTTTCATTCATCACCTAATTAATATTATAAATTAATATACACATGAAATAATTCATTATTCTGAAGATTCGTTGTTAAAAAAAGTAAAATTTTTTTGATTTATAACAATTAGAAATTGCTGCCAACTAAACAATCAAATTTAAAAAATCTGGTAAAATAAAGGCACAATTTTTCCCCACAATCATTCTTAATTTATGAAATTTTCTTAATTTTTTTTTTTACTGATTTTCAATAAGGAATCTGATGCATTAGAGACGAGATGACACCCCGTTGCTCGTCTGCATCTTGATAGAAATTCTTTTGTAAGTTTGAACTCCGTCAACGTCCCGTATCTTTGGTGTGTTGTGTATGTCATATTCCGCACGGCAGTTTAGCAATTTGTAAGCAATGCTCATTCGCAGCGAGTACACGTCATAAATTACGCAAGTTGGTGTGTAATAAAGGAACATGTCATATTATAACGCCTTGCTCGGCTCTCACACTCATAACACACAGCAGCACCAAGTTATTAGCTAATTCTTGAGCGGCGTGAGGGATGACGTGTTAAATTAAATTCTCGTCTCGCGCGCGCCCCGCCAGTACACACGAAACGCGGCGCGCGAGCGTGGCCTAATGAAATTCCGATTTCATAAAAAAGGCAGGCATTCTTGCATTTTATTAAAATGCCCTCGCCGTCAGCGAAAATAATTACAGCGTATTAATCAAGGTGATAATTACGCGGCGCTTATTACCAGCGAACACGAGTTATATTTCATTTTCACAACACACACCCCCTTGCTTGGGAGGCTCCCTCAAGGTTGGAACCTCTCTTGTTATTTCTATCTGCAGAGAAACTGCCCAAAGATGACCTTAGCGCTAATTTAAGAAAAACACTAAGATTGGTGGAGTTAGTTAAGATTTTTAAATCTCCCAAAAAATTTATACATTTAATACTGAGAAGCTTTAAAAATCATTTTTCCCTTTTTAGAAAATTAATTGAATCACAATTAATTTGATATCTGATTCAGTTATTTTGCCACAATCTAGCAGAATCCCTATAAAGGCAATTTTTTTTCAAAATTTATTGAAGTGAAATAAAATTCACATAGATAATTAAATTTCTTAATTGTTTTACAGTCTGTTTTTTTTTTTTTTTTTTTTATTAATTTTTGACTTATTTTATTACATTGGACTTATTTAATACGTAAATATCTATTGTTGGATTGAAACATGGATCAAATTAAAGTGAAAAAATTTAAAAATTTATTTCACAGTTTGATAAATTGATTGATAATTTAATAAAAATAATAACAAGAGGAGAGAATTTTTGTTATTTTTGTTTGATAGTAATTAATTTCTACCTTGCGAAGTTAAGACTGAAAATTAATTTAGGACCACACTCTGAGAGGTTTTGAATTAAGTGGGTCTCTTCCGTCGTAGGAAAGGGCTTGTTTCATCTCTGGTGTTTCGAAGCGCTTGCTCGCTCGCTCGCCAACCACTCAAATTTTAATGAAATTGTCCAAAATCCACGAGTGCACTTCAGCATGGTCGGCCGTGTGCTGCAAAGGCAAGAAAACTAATAAACGCGCTGCAGCATTATTAGAAACACTAACCGGATGTTAGTGGCCTAACTTTCAGGGGGTGTTACACTACACACACATCATACTCTCAGCCACGAGGATGTTAATTAAACCAGCCTTTGTAACTGAATACAGTCGACAAGCATTCCACGGGCCTCTCACTCAGAGGGATGGTTCTGTGCGCGCCTCATTGGCATTCACAGTTACAATTTCCAGAGACGTACGCGTGGTTCTGCAACTTCAAAGGTTCTTTTTTCCTGGAATATAGCGAAACAGCTTTCAATTCATATAATGACGACTGAGAAAATTAAAAAAAAAACAATTAAATTAATGTAAAATATGTACATAATGTAAAGAAATTCCTCTAATAATTTTTGTTTAAAATGTAAAAAAAATGTGTCAACCAACCGATATCAAAAAACATTTAAGGGAACATTTTTGCTTTGCGCTACAAACAATATCCTCTAGTTTCTTGCATATTTTTATTTGATATGAATGTCATGAAGCATCCTGTATTAGAACTCCAAAATATTATTATTGGCATTTGTGGTAAAATAATGAAGATTTATTGTAATTAATTAAGTCGGAATCATATGACGAAAACATTCTCTCAACCACTTGATGAAACGCACATATATGTATGTGTTTAATCTTACATTTACATTACAATTGGCGTCAGGTTTTACTTATAGTATGTTTAAAATTTCAACTAATAAGAACTAGTAAAATCTCTAAAAAGTCAAAATAAAATAAAGATTTTTAAATTAAATTATAAACTATAATAAAATATAAAAAATTAAAATATTTAATGTATTAAATTTTATCAAAATCAATGGTTGTGAAAAATTATAAAACCAGTTTTGATTTTTTTTTTTTTTTATTGTATTGTCATTCAATTGTACAAATACGATACATAAGCACTTGACTGATAAATTAAATTATCAATTTTATCGCTAGGAATTACTTGTTTTAAAGCGTTATGCAACCCAAATGCAGACGTGCCACGCCGGTTGCATATCCAGCAAAGTGGAAAGAGGAGCCGACGAAACCTTTCAAGACCCTCTTGCTTTTCCGCCGTAAGAAAAAGATCGCGAGCGTTCCGAGCAGCGCGGGCGGCCAAATAATTAAATTCGAGCACAAAAGATTGGAAGCCCCGAGATTGGTCTGATTAAAAAAGCGGCCGTGGCTGCTGAGGGTGATTGTTATAAACGCCATAAAGGTCGCTGGCTGCTCGTCATTTGGCGTATCTTCATCATCAAAAAGGCAGCAGCTCCTCTGGCGGTGCGCGGTCGGCGCTGTGTAATAACCGCCGCCCACCCCCGACTGAATAACGCCGCCGCCGCCGCCGCACAGTTATACACACCATCAATAATAATGACCGCGCTAACGAGATGGAGCGCCTATCGGGTGTCACTCATTCCGACAGGCGCCCGTAATTATTTATCCGACACTAACAGCCATGGTAAACGACGAGAGAGCGAGCGAGAACGAGCCGGGCACCAGAGAAACCCGTATCAAAACAGACAGACGTGTCACAAAGCTCAAAAGGAATTAATGGCACATTTTATAATGTGCACAATAACGCGAGAGCGAGCAAAGCGCGCCCACCCATCCGACAAAGGCACAGCAATCTCGGATTTTAATGAGGCGTCACTCGTTGTCCTCGCCTGCAATTATACCCTCGTCGCCTCTCAGTTTCACACTCATTGTAAGCCAAATAGTTCTGGTCCGAAAATGGTTAAAGAGTCCTAGAAATATATAATTTAATCTGGGGATTTATTCACAAAACAATTTTTATTTTCAAAAATCCATTTACTTTAAAAAAAAAAGAAATAAATAAATGTAAAGTGCCTCAAGAGCTATAAAAAAACGTTAATTATTTATCATAAAATTGATATTGTTGTTGGATTGACAGCATTTTATTAAATGCAACCACAAAAAGAACTTTTAGTTTCATATTTATTAATGTATCACCGGGTATTCTCTGCCGAAATACATCATCCATAAATTCAATAAACTATAAATTACTTTAATTACTTAAATAATATTCACTTTTATCAACAATTTCTATATAAACTAAAATCATGGAAGTCAATATTTCATTATTTATAGCTGTTTCGCAATTGGTGGCATAATCAATATACTTTTGATAAGTAATTTCCTTGGCACATTGTAATATTATTTTGCAATAATTAATGTGATTAACTCATTTAAAATCCTTTCTAAATATAAGTCACACTGAAGAAACTTAATATATTTGTAAAGACAAATTAATTAATATTTATACTTGAATCTTATAATATTTCATAACAGAGAGGTATATTCAAGAGCAGTTTGTCGAGTTCTAACTATCAATTGATTCTTGATTCTTCAAATGAGCATTGATGGGCTGTTTATAAATATAATATTTAACGCAAAAATTACACATGAACGAGATATGTTGTTAAAAAAATCTATGAAAATTAAAATTTTTTCTGATATTAATGTCAAATGTTAAATTTAAACATATTTATTTATATAACCACATAATTAAATTAAAAAAAATATACAATATATATAAATTTAAATAAAAAATAATTATTCTTATTTTACTTTGAACTTTAAAATTGGACCTCTTTTTTACATTCTTATATTTCTTTATTGGGATAATTTATAAAATCTGTCATACACATAACAAAATTTTTCTTAATTTGAAAATTAATTTTAAATTTTTACAGACGCATTGTATGGATGAAAATGAAGATCAATTAACAAAAATAAAATCGGACGTTTAAAATCCTATGTGAAATTAATTCTATTCACAATGATCCGTTTCCACAAAGAAAATATTTAAATACGTATTTGAAAAACACAGTTTGCAAAAATTTATTCCTTTGGCTCACTCTCATTGCTGCCACTTTTAACTGCGGCGTCCATAGAAAAAGCACTTTGTGTGTGCCAGTGATACTGGCGAGGCAGCGCGTCTAATGGAGTTTGTTTGTTTTTTGCTTGCAGCCGACCCCCCCTGGCGTGCTGAACGGCGGCGTGATGCCTCCAGGGCCGGCTCCGCGCGGCGGCGGCGGCCTCGGGGACATGAACAACAACACGTCAGGTAGCGGCGGCGGCGCGGCGGCCAAGAGTCCTGCGGGATGTTCGTCGCTGCAGCTTCAGGGTGGCAGCTGAAGACGCGGCTGCCCATCGGCCTGCAGACAAGTATACGACAAGGACGCTCCTCATTCTCTGTGTAAATAGAGCTAGGACCAACTCGCGCAGTGCGGTTTTGTGTATGTGTAAATAAAAAGTAAAATGAGAGGCAAGTCGTGGCGAGCTAGGACGGACGCACTGGTCTCCGAAAAACACTGGACCGCCAGTATAAAGAAAGAGAGAAAATTCAATGTGTTTCGTACAATGATTCTCCTCGCTTCCTGCGCTGCTTTTTGGCTGCACTTGGAGGGCGGGTTGTTTTCAGATCAGTTGAAGGTTTGCTATGAGTAGACCTTTCTTTAAGTATAGAGATCGATTACAATAATACAAACGTATTATTAAAATGCTCTGTTGACATTTTGCATTTTTAATTTATTTAATAACATTCCAATTTCTTTTGAAGTATTGAGAGTTTAATTCAATCTGTTGATTTTAATTGTGTATTTTTTTAAGCTAATAATAATAAAGAATTTTTCAAATTTCTTTTCCGAATAATGAATTGCTTTATTATCCAGGAAATTGAAAATATAAATTGAATCATTAAGAATTAAATTTCTAAAGAGCTTTTTAAATTTAAATCTGTAAAACAAACCTTGATAGCCATGGCATTTTAGTAAATATATCTTTTAATTTATTTGACCGAATCTACCAGATTCCAAAATAATGTATACAATTAAAATATAAAATAAGCCATAATTATCAACCAACTCTAATTTTTGTGTTGAACGGATTGTGTTTGCAGGTTGTAATTAATTTTTTTTCGTCTTTCAAAAATCAATTTTGCTCATTAATTTACTAGTCCTCTGAATTTTTATTTTTTAACGCCCCCCTCCACAGCCAGGCTTGGCAGCCGACGGTTTTATGGCCAACGATAATTTAAAAAATGTGTACATATAATTCGCATTCACACACCCATAATACACAAAAAAAATGTAGAGCTATTTATCAGTATAGAGGCAACTGGTTCATCAGGCAGTCGACGCATAATAACTTGCTCATTAAGTGTCGTGTTTATACTTCAGCATCGTTGTTCATTGTGCGCAGCATTAACCCTTCCCCTACTGACGGCGAGGTAAATTTCACTGTGACGTACACGCCAATTTGCGTTTTTTGTCTCTCTCGCCATAGCCATATAATTTATAAATATGCAAAAAATCTCATACACACAATTTCACCGTTGTTGACATTCTTGTTTTGCTCTTGATTGTATAATTATCATATGCGGATCCATCAGTGGCGCAGTTTATAGGTTGAAAGAAAACACAAGAATTGTTAAAAAGAAAAATGCATTTTTTGATTATTTGTTACTAGACTGGTGAAAAAGTCTGTTTTCCCACAGGAAAGATGAGTTTGTAGGCTTTTGTAGGAATGGCAAACTCTTAACAAAATAGAGTCAAAATATTTTTGCATGAAACTTAAATATTTATTTCACTCGCACAAAACATGAATCAGAATGACTAAATTCACAAAGATCGTAAAATCATAATAATCTACACATGGAACTAAACTAAAAGATCACAAAGACTTTCACCAGTCTTTTTGTTACATGTTGTAATAAAAACTTTTGTAAAATTGTAGTGCAGTATTGATATAGCTGATGTTGATTAATGTGACGCCACTCTGGATCCAGCAAATATAAATAAAAAAAATCATGCACTGTTGCTTTGCAATAGAGAGGAAGACCACACGGCAAAGGACAGCAATTTGAACCTGTGATAGCTCCTTTTACTTACGTACAGTGGAAGAAAATCAATCATTTCATCAAATAAATGGATATATAAATAGACACAAGACTTGCCTTTTCATTCCGACCCACCCATGCAAACACACAAGTTTGAGTCACGCCGAGGGCAGTTAATGGCCCTACGTCGTCTCTCATTATTTTTGTTTCAATCTGTATTAGATCTCATAAGTCATGCATTAATGTGGAGGATTATTTAATGGAAAAAGCCACCCCCCTGGAGCTGGTCACATCCTGTAGCGTGGTAGATAGCATGACCACTGATTATACCCTAAACCCATCATCCAAAACCGACTTGAACGCCGGTTTGTATTTGCGACGACCCTTCCTAGCTTTCCTTGCGCAGCATCCCGGCCAGATCCATCCCCCGAGCTAAATTATGCAGTTTGGCACACGCACCAGGGCTACTTTTCTTATCTCGGTGCGTGTGTGTGTGTGTTTTTCGAATGAAACGTGCCGCAAAAAGCTAATGGACTGCCTGCCAAAGCGGAGGAAATGATGCCAGGGCCACTTTTGTCAGCACGAATTATCAATTTGGCGGCGGCGCCGACGTCGATGTTTGTTTGCGCGCTCGCCACAAGTATGGCGGAGGGAAATTTGCCTTTTTTATGGTGGTAATGAGCTTAAGATGAAGCGCAAGAACGGCCTTGTCAAATTGCAATATTTTATATTTTTAATGTTGAGGATTTTTTTGATTGCATGCATTTTTTAAAATGTTTACAATGTAATGATATTTTTTTTTAAATTACAATTTTAATGTTTTTTCTTAACATAGTTAATTACGTAGATTTTATTAGAAAAATTAATATTTTTATTTTAATATTTTTAATTAGAAAATAAATTGTTTATATAAGTAACTTTTGAATTTACTTTTGTTCAATGTTTTGTTAAAAATTTTAATATTAAATGCTGAAATTCATTATAATCATATGCTCAACAATTTGATTATAGGTGGTATCAATTTTAACAATTCCTCTTTTGGACTCAGTTATACGTTCTCTTATGCAAATTCGTTATTGAATTCATGGAATTCATATAAATTTATTAAATTAAAAAAAAAATTGGCATAGGTTAAAATAATCTCAGGATTGTTACGGTGTGTCTGCGCTAATTCAATTTAGTCTCGGCTTATGTATAATTATTTAAATAATGTAACAAACTAAGCTCAAATTAAAATTTTCACTCAACTGCAGTCACTTCATTTTTTATTTCTTTTCAAGTTAGGTTGGGATCACGTAAATATTAAATTTTGAGAAAAAAAATTTAATCATTGTATCATAGTGGAGAATTTTCTATCAAGTGAAATTATTGACAGCAAATAACGCCTAAATTCCTCTTATAAAAATTTGAAGCTAAAAACTTTCTCCAAAGTAATTTTTCGAAAAATATTAGCAATTTGTTTCAACTACATTAAGGGGGAGATTATCTATGTTGTAAAATTATCACAATATTTCCAATGCCTAGAAATTAGTGAAATAAAATCTGATTCATTTACTGGATTTTAAATTTTTTGTAACTTTAGTTCACGTAAATTAACAATGCATGTACAAGGTTTATAAAATTTACATTAAAAATTACAAAGTTCAAGACAGATGGAAAATATTAAAAACAATGTTTAAATTTATTTATCTACTTTCTGTATTTGACCGCTGGGACGGAAAAGTCAGTCATGGGAGCAAATTAGCCGTGGGGATGAGCGGAGTCACGATTAAATCATTATTCAAAATGCACAATCTGATGGCACGTGTGTGCGTTGGAAAAGGGGTGGGTTTTGGCGGCGTTACGTACGCACACGTCGGTGTGGCTCATCCTCCCTTTTTTTGCAGAGGGTTATCTGGTCTGCAGCTGAGTGCACTCAGTCAATACCGAATAAAAGAAAAAGCAAACTCTCGCGCGCGCATCACAAAGTACCACACACGAGCTGCGAATAAGACGCGCGTATTGGAATTTGTCTGCGGTTTAATGACGCGAAAATCCCCAGATAGGCGCAAACCAAACACGACTAATGCGACGCTACTTTTGCGCCCGCCGCCGCCGAATAAGGAAATGATTTCAATTCAAAAACTTTTCCACATTATGCCGGGCGAAAGTAGTGTGTTTTTTCGCAGAGAGAGAACGATCGCTTGAGTGTGTGAGCTTGTACAAAAGTTGCAGAAAGAGAGCTGTTCGAGCTTTTATCTTTAATAGCAATGGTGTGTAAATTGAAAACTTTTATATACGCGCCCGCGCCACTTCTCAAAGTGTACTTTTAAGGGGTTTAATATAAAAAAAGTTTAAGCAAATATTATACCAAACTCTTTCACGTGGAATATATTGTGTGAGCATACACAGAGTGAACCATGTTAAATGGATCCAACGCGGGCGGGTGGCTCTGCTGGGGCGGCGAAAAAGCCATTTTTGCATCAGAAAGGCCCTTTGCGATTTCTCCTGCTGCTTTTCAGTTTGCACAGGCTTTTTTCATACAAACGATCCTCTGGACACTTTAAACTTTATTATAAAATGAGATGCATACATTTGTGAAAATGTTGAAATCTGCAGGCTTTTTATTTGATTAAATGAACAGAGAGAATGCTGAAGATTTTGAAGATTTATTTGTAAATTTAAAATTTATTTACTGTCACACATGAGATCGCAAAAAAATAAAATGTAAATGAATTTAGGTAGAGCTTGGATAAAGAAAAAATTTTCTAATTAAAAATTGAATATGTTATGTCTCAAAAATAGAAGAAAAAAAAATAATTGAATGAAAAAATATTTATTAAATGAAATCTTTACACTAATAAGCACTTTCTTCCATCTTCAAAATAAAGCTAGAATATAAATGAAAAAAAAAATTATGTCTCAATGAACTTTCAATAATTGTGTGTCAAAATTTGCTCAAAGAAATAAAAAAAGGCTGCAAAAAGATGGCAAATTGGATAATTTAAAGTTTTATTGATTCACTTTCGAATGGAAAAGATCACACTTGAAGAGACTATCATTGAGAAAAATGTGGCGCATGTTCTAAAGATAAATGGTTTCTTTTTTTTACTATTGTCTAATAAGATTCTGATGGTGATAGTAAAAATTAAAAAATGAGATATATTTTCTTCAGACACGATATATTTTCTTTAAAAAACTATTTAATTTAAGAATTTTGCATTATGAAGTTATTTAATTTAGCCATGAAAGTGCTTGTTTGCGGCACCATATTTCTTCACAAGTTCCATTCTACTCACTATTTTCGAAAATGTCTTTTCCAAAACGCATTACAGGAGAGATGCGAATTTCGAGTGCACAAACACATACTTCTAGGGTCCTTCCTCTCTCAGAGGGGATTCAGCCATCGAAACTCTTTTGCGGGTGTGCAAGAAAGTGTATATCTGCAAGAGAGAGCGCGCACGAGAGAGAAGCGGTAAAAGAGTATATTTGTGTTAAAAACGGAAATGAGGCTCGCTTTCAACTTGCCATTAAGGGCAATATAAGGAAGTGGAGTGCGGAGGGTAAAAAGCAGCGCCGAAACCAACCAACATTCTGCCTCTCATTGTTGGCGCTCCTCTAATGGTCTGACGAAGATGTTTTTCTATTTGCGGTGATAGGTCTCAGGCCCTGATGATGATGACGACCGAGACGACGACGACCGGAGCGTGCCAAATGCCGAAAGGAAATAAAAGAGCTGAAAAAGGCACCAAGATTTTCACCACAGTGGGGTATTTAATAATATCCGTTTCATTCTCTTCGTCAATAAAGGCTTGAAAGGTTTTCAAAAAATTAATGGTCAACTAACCGACAGAATAGATATCTCTAATTATTGAAGAGCTTCATGGGTATTTTTTTTAAAGAAAAGTAATCAATTTATTGAATAATAAGACTTGTAATTAGCTATTTCAGCACAGGAAATGTTGGAGCCTATTATTATAGTTAACTTTTAATAATATTTAAAATAATGTTGTTTCACATACCTTAGCGACAGCAATTTCATTCAGATTAATCTGCATTTAGCAAGTTAATAATATTAAGTATCTTGATAATAACACATGAAATTTATAATTTTTTTTTTTTATCTGGTAAATTTTGTAGTAGCTTAATGCTGAATTTTGGTGAAAGAAAATGTGAAGCAAAAATTTATTAAATAAAATATTTATAATAATTGTACGTTGATTATAAGTTATACATTAAAAATAACTTTTTTAACTGTGAAAATTGTTAAAAAAATTATATTTAAATTATTTTTATAAATTATATTTAAATTTGAAAGCAAAGAGTAATATTGTTTAAATGCTACCAGTTCTTACTGTCATTTTCCATATAAATCAAAATTATTTGACCGCCGCAGCAGTAATCGATAGCTGGAAGTAATGAAATTAATTCACGCATCGCGTATTCCGGGCAGCGAGCACATGAGATGGAATTAATTTCGGTTCAATTCCACATTGAAAACGCGACTTTCCCACACAAACACAGGCCCTTCCCCCTGAATGAGAGCACGTCCATAGTTCTTCTAATGCCATCGAACACCCATCAAAAGTCATTTTTGTCGCGCGCTCTCGGTCGTGGGGAGAGCCGGACGGGCCGTGGCATCCCTCACCGACTTTTCACGCTCTCCCCACGTATCGATCGCGCGCCGGGGCCGTTTGCCACCACTTCTAATCAGATTAAAATTAAGCTTTAAATTTAACAAAAAAGAAGGAGCGATCCGTCGTGGTGGGGAGAAATTCATATTTGCATAAGTTGAGTCACGCAGGGTCTGCGATTCTCATTAATTCGGGTGCGCCTACCGTTTAACAATTATTGCATGCGATCCTTTTCTGTCCGTTGGTTGATATGCATTTTATTTTTGATCAGGCAACGGCTTTGTTTCTGGTTGTTAAAAGTGCTTTTAGAAAACGAGAGAGTATAATTAATTTTTAATTTTATTTTATGCAGTTGAGATGACAAAAATCCCATTTGTTAAAAGTAATTTACTATTTTCTTCACAATTTTAAGCAACGGAATGGATGTTATTCCAACCCATCAATATCCTTCTCTGTTATTGATTTTTTCAGTTCATATTATTCAATTAATAGTTATTAAAGTAAAAACACTAAATTTAAATTCACACGTCATAAAAAAAAGGAATGGAAAAAGCGGTTATCTTGCAAATTTTGTCATTCAAATAAAGCTGACAATTTTTTTTATTCCCTAGTTCTCAGAGAATTTTATTTACAATTTAAAATTTTTATATGAATGCAACATTAAATTTGTTCTTTATAAATGGCTTGTGATTATATATTAAATAAATCTTAAATAAATTTAAATAATTGGTGATCATTATCGATAGCAGAATTAAATATATTCAACGTTATATAAAATATTAAAATTATTTAGTAGGATAAATTCAATTAATGTTTTGTTGTTAATATATATCATATTAACATTAAATACATAAAATGAAATCGATTATAATTTTCTTATTTAATAGAAGATCGAATTTGTTAAAAAAATGCACCCTTTTAAAAATTGAGTGAAATCAACTTTAAGAAAAGAGGTGAGGAAAAGCAGAGCGAACAGCAATGGTCTGCAGACAACGCTGCTCAACGCGCAATAAATCAACTTAATTAAAAATATAATGGAGATCGCGCAGATTAAATTAATGAGATTTCGTTTAATTAAAATTTCTTTATAATTGCTCGAATGTGTTTCAGAATGGAAGATAATAAAGAAGAGATTAATTAAAACTCTCCTCTTCTCGCGCCGCGCGGATGAGAGAAAAGAAAACTCTTTACAAATAAGCACAACTTGCGAAGAGGAATTTTTGACAACAAAAATATATAAATAATCACAACGTGACACATTCATTTTTTTCCACCGCTTATTTTTATTCTTTTGCTGCTAGAAAAAAGCGGGAGGAGAGAGAGAGAACAGTGTCTTACGTCGCTCCTCGCCGCCAGTCTCGGAAATAACTGTCATCTATTTTGCAGATAAGATCGTAATTGAATAGAGGTTGACAGCAGATTTGCACTTGGTGGTTGTATAGCGAGCGAGAGCGAAACTGCCTTTTGTGCTGTGTGTATATGATGTGGCTTATAAAAGCAGACGATGAATCTCTCTCCCTGCGCTATTATGCTGCCGACTGTCCCACGCAAATGAGAATCGAGTTTGGAGTTTTGGGGAGGTGAGCCGCCGCCGCTCTGATCTGATATCGCCTTAATGGCCGTATAACAACGCCACTCGTGGTAACTGAATACACTAGATGCAGCTCTGAACAACGCGCACCCCGCTCTACCCCATTATTTCACCCCTTGTTGTGCAATTTCGCCAGTCGCTCGCCACCGCCGCACACGCTGATTTTATTATTAACTTTAGCCAACGCCAACCCATATTTGAATGTAAAACGACTAAATGTAGATAATTCCAAAATATATAAACGCTTAGTTTGAATTTTATTCTTCTTCTTCTTTATTGCTTATTATGAAAATTGTCAATGAAAAATGCCTAAAAAATAAATAATAATTTACTTGTGCATAACATAAAAAAGCTAACAGATCAAAATAATATAATAAAGTTAATGCAAATTAGCTTTATGATTTTGAATAGTTTATAATCTAATTATGCTGAAGATATAAAATAAATATTGAAGCAGAGTTTAACCTTATCTGTTCTGTACTAAAAAATGGTACAAATATGTGACTGGATTATTTGCCTTTTGCCTTTTTTATTTTAAAAATTTGATGCTTTAGCTATCAAAATCTTGAGTTTAATACAAACAGAAGAAAAGATGGTGATTTCATACACTGATAGTATTAGAAAAACAACTTGGGCAACATAGAATTAAAACCACAAATTATTTTAATTGTTTTTTGAGAATTTAAAACCGAAAGAAACCAATCTAAACGGGAAATAATTTAAATTAGTACTTTGAACTAAATCGCGTCTCGGAACCTAATTCCACGTAAATGGCGTTTAGTCAAAAGTACTAATTTAAATTATTTTAATTTTGTTCCTACTTCCTGCTTCTTCCAAACCTTTGTTATATCCCTAGTTTTTACTTAAAATTAGATGCAGCATTAAAGCATAATAATATTTACTTGCAGCTACCGTAATGAATTATCATTTCTAATTAAATTAGATTCTGATAACACACAATTTTATATTTTTACTTTATATTGCAAACCTCTCTTTGAAAATTAATTGATGGTATTTCTGGTTTACTTTAAAGATGAATTATATTTTTTGGACTATTTTTATTTATTTTTCTGGTTATTATTCCATAATTATAGTTCATACCCATTCATACCAATTACCAATTAAACAATTTTATATTACTCAAAGTCAGTATAGTATTTTCAAGGTACTGTTGTTTATTATATAATAACTTTGGTCGTAAATCTTGATTAAATTTAAAACAAAAAATCCAAACCACACAATAACTTCCAACTTATAAAACTTTGATTTAGCCTTTATGGTTTTAAGATTTCGATTTATTATTTTTAACTTCATGGCAGAGCAATCGTATGCTTCCTATAAAAAATGACATTCAATTTAAACTTTGAAAATCGACCAAGTCGAAAAGCAATTTTATTTGCGTAGGCAATTTGCATGGCAGTTGTGCACAGCGGGTGGCCTAACCAGTCGCGGCGGCAGGCAAATCGGCACCAGTAAAGGAGAAAAGGGAGCAGAACGCAATTTGTTTAAGGAATAAGGGGCAATTAAAAGTTGCGGGCGAGCAGCGCTCTGTATGAGTAATTAGGGAAATTAATAAAATGCGCACGATTACACGGAAAGTTTCACGGCGGCGGCGGCGGAGGAAAGAGACAGAAAGAGAATAAAACTCGTTCAAGTTAGTCTGCGAGGCAAAAGTTTATAAAAGACATTAAACATCACGAGCTTTGCTGCGTTTAACTTTATTATTGCATTAAAAGCGGACCGAATTAAAATTCAGTTTACGTAGCCATCAGTAAATCTTATCACAATATTTTAGTTCGCCAAAGAAACACAGAGAGTGGGAAAAGACTTAATACGGTTCTACTTCTTTCTTTCTTTCGTTTTCCCTCTTTTTATAACACACAACACATTTAATCCACGGCTGCTACATTTCTGGCGATTGCGGAGAAAAGTCGGTGGAGCGTGGCAAATCACAGTAATGGCCCATTATACACCAGTGGCGAAAGATATTCCCCCGCTCTCGCAGCCAGGACCTGCTCAAATATACATCACGGGCCATTTTAATGCAAATCCGCGAATGTAATTCCAAGAGAGCTCTTGCCTGCTTGCCTCAGCTGATACGGCAGACGCGTGCGGAGAACGCCAAAAAGGCAAAATGAATACAAGTTCCTACGAGTGTCAATTCTTTTTCTATCAGTAAAAAAGTTACAATACAAGCCCAAGCACTAAATTACCAAAATATTCTTAATTCGTAGCATTCTGCAAATTATAGATCAGCGTAAAAATATTTAACTGAATTCTAATTATTATTTTAAAGGTTTTTCAGTTAATTTTTCTGTTTGAATTTATGTATGTGAGCGACGAAGTCAACAGTCGGCGACGTTCAAAAACACCGACATCACATTTGTGTTCAATTTATATGTTCTTTCAAGCAAAGTTGTTTGCATTTTTGATTGACGCATGGTTGGTTCTCTTGAATTTTTATATTTTTGAGAATCGTTTCACCAGAATCATTACAGTGTACGGAGGATAAGAATTTATGGCGAAAAATGCAGCATGATTTGCACTACTTAATTTGACAACATCAGAAGCAGAACTTTGAAGAAATTGGCACTCGAGGAGTTTATCACGAAAGTGATGAGATCGGACATTTGTTTATTTATAATATATTTATTTATTTATTATTATTATATTTTTTCATAAAATCTTCAGCTAAAAAAAGTTTTTTGTGTAAAAATAATAATGAAAGAAAATTAATCTTCAAATTTAAAACATGCATACCCACTGTATATGATGTACACAATTTTGTTCATTTCAATGTTTCTTTTTATAATTTTTAAAATTCCATTGAAAATTTTAAATATTTAAATAAAAAAAATTTCGCATTGTGTATGTCTACTATTTAATTAAATATAACTCCAAACATTTGTCACTCGGCTCTTGTGGATGAACAAAACAAGGCAATAATTCTAATTTGCGTGAGTGAACGGCACCTTCGGGTGTCGTTTCGCGTCTTGCGTCATTGGCAAGTATTATTGCTGCATCTCTGGCTGGCGCACAATTATGAGGCTGCCGAGACAAAAGGGCCGAGCAATAAAACTCCTCCTCTCCAAAAGCACAAGATTTTGCCGAGTTTGTGACTTTCTTGCGCTTTTCTTTTGCTCCACCAGGGCTAATTTCCCCGTCCATAATTATCCCCGATTACGACTCTATCAAAGTTTTGCCTCAGCGAGAAATAATGATAATCTGGCTGGCGGCGCCAACTCGTATAATCTTACAAGGCGTAGCGACATAATGCGTCCCACGACGCTCGTTTCGCCGGCTTATCTGGCTCTGGGCCCGCCGCTGATTGCCTCATCTCGGACAATTGCCTGTTTAGAGCCGTGCTAACCAAAAGCAAGCGCCGTTTGCCCACTGGATTACCAGCGGCCTCTTTTATCCGAGGCGCCACCAGCTCGCCACCGCCGACGCTTTATCGCCGCGCGCCACCAAATTGTTAAACGCCCGTTTTAATTTGCAATTTTAATTTAATTCGCTATCGGTTTAAACTCGCTCCACACTGCTTTGTTAGATACAATCTGCTGGTTGCTCTTTGTAAACTCTTTTATTCGTTTGATACTTACAATTAGCAAATTGTTATTTTGTAGTTTTCAATTTTTTTTATTTAAAACTTAAAAGGAATTTTTATTTTTATTAAAACACTACTTTAGTAAAATAAGTAGTTGATGTGTTTTTCTTCTGTTTCGGCACATTGATGTATCATTTTATTTTTGTGTAGGTCAAAGGTCACTAAATTTGAAATTTGATTTCAACGTCGATGCCGCAAATAGGCGCCGCACATTGGTGCAGCACGAGCGCAAGCTTTAAAAAATAAAAAAAAAGATTCAAATTTTTTCTCGTAAAATGTATATTTCATAAATTTAGAAACTTATTATTAGTTTTAGTATTAAATTTCTTATAAAAAATATAGAAATATGAATAAAAATTGTTTGAATTTATTTAATTTTTTAACAAATTCCGTTGCAAATCGGCGCCGCAAATCGGCGCCGCAAATTTATTATTGATTTATTATAAATAATCCCGTTTTAATTTAATGATTACATGTTAAAATTATTAAATTATTATTAAATGTTAAAATTTAACAAAATTTCAAATTTCATAGCTATTTATTATAATTAGTCAATATTATTGAGATTTATATAATTGGAATCTTGAATATTTAAAAAAGGATTAACTTTGAAACCTATCATAAATGTTTCTCTTCACAAGAATCGAAAGTTAACAAAACTTTTAATCCAACTGGACTTTTATCAAATAAATTGTGCCTTTTTAACTATATCTCTGTAAGCTTTAATTCACAAACTATACCATCAACTTCCTATACATTTAATAGAGATAAGCTTAAAAACAGAATCTTCAAAAGCTACGAAGAATATGCCAATTCATATTTTTACAGCTTCACAGCTTCACTGGCGTACGCACTTGCAAAAGTGTGCCACTGTTGGACTCGAGTGACTTTTAGTTAAGCCTTTTTGCTCGCTCACAAAGACCACTTAAGCGGAGAGAGTGTATCTTGTTTGACTTGCCAGAAATAAAGCATCAATGTCTTCAACTTTATCTCGACGGCTAAAAAGGAGAAGCTTTCTTTCTTTCTTTCTTTCGAGTGTGTCGCTGGCAGTTGCCGAGAGCGGCCGGTTTTGTTGTGTGTTTGCTCTGCTCGGACGAGAAAGCGAGTCCGGC
The DNA here is from genome assembly GCF_031216515.1 of Neocloeon triangulifer. NCBI lineage: Eukaryota > Metazoa > Arthropoda > Insecta > Ephemeroptera > Baetidae > Neocloeon > Neocloeon triangulifer. The sequence continues at coordinate 979,278 of NW_026775545.1, forward strand.
AAACTTTGGCCGAGCGAATCATAAAGAATATTTTTCTTGTTTCGTGGCGCTCGCTCGCAAATGTTAAGTGCAAAGTTGCTTGCCTCCGACAGAATGACGAGTGAAATAAAAGGCCCGCTTAGATTTATTGCCCAAGTTCGCGGCGGCCGCCGCACCCCTCGGCGTCCCTCCCGCCAAAAGCATGCCCCACGATCGCCGCCGTGTAATTGAATTTTTCAGCCAGTTAAATAAAAGTGTAATCAGGAGTAGCGAGATCGAAAAAATCAAATCACTCTCCGCCGAGAATGATGGAGAGGAGTTGGCCAAGCCGAAAAAGGCCAACTTCCTTCCTTTCCTTTGCAGTTCGCTCCGTTTTTATTCGACGCGGGTATAATTGTATTGTTGGTATATGAGTGACAGGCAGAAATAAATATTATTGCGGCCACGTGTGTTTTCAAGTCCAGGCATTGCGTCGGGGAAAAACAAGAGAGTCTCTCTCTCTGTGTTGTTGCAACTCACAAAGAGAGAATTTTCCACTTGGATACACCGGGAAATTGAAAAGTTATTCTCCGAACGAATGCGTGTATGTGCGACCCTCCTGCTGGGCAGCCCTGCAAAAAACAATGCACGTGCCTGGATAATAGGTATGCACAGAGAGAAATAAATTATATTGTTGTTCGGACACTATATTTGTTGGGCACCCTCGTGCATTTTCAAACGGCTTGTATACTTTTATTTTGCTTTCAATTTCATGCTAATCAAAGTTTTCCAATGCACAAACAATGAAATTTGGATCCAATGATTATTGTTGTCAATTTAAAAAAATAATTATTAACAAAAGTCTGAATTAATTTTCATACGTTTGGTGAGTTAATTTTAAACTCAATCCTTAGTCAAAGACATGGTAATGGAAATAATTACAAAGTTATGTCAGCTAATAGCTATGAATGAAATTAACTAAACTTTAAAGAATTATGCCCTTCAGTCAAGTTTGTTGGATGAAACAAATTAAGTAAGTATAATTCGAACAACACGTGTTATTTATTATCTTTTCATTTCATTAGTTTGATGTAAATATGTATATATTTCAATAGGAATAAATGGAATAAGTTGATATGATATTATTCAATGAAAAAAGAAACAACAACGTGGAAGAAGGAGATTATCTTTGTAATAATAATTATTGATCTTCAATACATGAACATTATTTAATTTTTAATATAAAAAATAATATGAACAAATACAAAAAAACTACCACATTACAGTTAAAAATTAAAATACCAAAAAAATGTTTAAGAAGATTATTAAAAATTTATTTATAAAAACCCAAAAATTTTTAATTATAAAATATTACATTATATATGCAATAATGAAATAATTAAATATAGCTGCACAAATTGTTATATTATTTAAATATTTTAATATTAAGAAGCACCAAATCGCCGGTAAAAAGCAAACTGCGTCACTTTGCGAAATAACTTGTGAGGCGCGCATAGAAAGAAAATTATATCCACATCTGCGGAGAGCAGCCCATCTGAATTCGTAAACGTGCTGCAGGAAAAATAGCCCGGAGGTGCACATCAGCCGCACACGGCCGGGAAAACAAATTTGATTCACATCAAGTTATAGAGAAGGGCGGACGGGGGATATAGTTTTGTTTGTCAAATATAACGTCCGGCAGCATGCTGGGGAAAAGTAATAATTCCGATGTCGAGACGTGCACATGTTCCAAATAACGCCGCTCTCCATCCATCTCCATCTTGGGTCAAAGCAGCGCGCGCCAGATTTGGTATTCCACGAAAACATCACTCAAATTCAGCAGAGACGCACCCAGCCCGTGCCAAGACATCATAATAAAAAAACGATAGACCGAAAAAATAGCGGCAGGTGCGCGCGTTGCGTTCGTGTCTCGGTTTTGAATTTTAAAATCAATTCGCCGGTAATGGATTTGTCTTTGACTTTTATTATTTTTGCTTCTCTTTCCGCCCGGATAAAAGTAATATTGCGTGCGTGTGTTTGCTTGCAAAAAACAGAGAAAGATTATTGTGTGCAATTTTCAGCGCAAACATTTGACCGAAACACAGCCCCTGGCGAGGCGTTCACCGAAATTACTTTGATTCTTGCTTTGCCTTTGCAAATATTATGGGACACAGAAAACAACGTGTATTGAAATGAGCTTTTGCATATATGAATATGTTTGGGATTGGGCAAAATAAATTGAGGTAATATCCTTTTTCTTATTTTGAAGCAAAACACGAAGATGTGGGTACAAGGAGGAATTTACATGTGAAGAAAGCTCCATAGGAAATATTAAAAAAAAAAAATGTGCACAGTGCAATAGGAGAAACAGACAAACAGAGGTATTTTTAAAAGAAAATTGCTACAATTCTAGGGCAAATAATTCAAATAAATTTAATTTTCTAAATTTCAGATCTGGAATGAATTTATATAAAATTAAAACTTTTTCTGCTTCTTTTTTTCCAATTAAGCAAGTTTAAAAAATAATATTATAAATATATGAAGTAAATTGTAATAATAAATAAATTTAAATACATGCAAATAATTTTTGCTACAAACTAAATTTTGTTAAAAATTTTTAATTTAGCACATATTTTATAAATTTATTTCAACAAAATCAAAATTAGCCCAATACACAAATTTTTTATGCTGAACCGCAGAGATTTTTTAGATTTAAAACCAGCATTAATTGACAATACCACCTGATTTTAGATTGCAGTGTTATTATTAGCAATCTTGGCGGCAATAACAGGAAAATCGCTGCAAACAAAAAACAAAAGGGATGAACCTAATAAAAAGGGGTCGATATTCCTCTCATCACAAGCAGCAGCGTCGGAGATTTTTATCCAATTAAAATTGTATAAATAGAGGCTTAACGGGATTACCAACAATGGAATTCGAGAGAGCGAATCTCATCCTTCTCTCCTCCTTTGTGATTGTTTCATTTCATTTCTGCGTACCGACGAGATCCAGCAGGGTGTAGTTTTGTTTTTTATTAATAAAAAAAGGAGAGAGAAACAAAGCAGGAGACTTGGCGAGTTCATCATTTATTTCATAAGCTCCATCACGAGCAGCAGCGTTTTAGCGCTGAATTGATTTGCAGCAGATTAAAATGAGAGGCCGCGCGCGGAATGTTGTTTTATTTCGAAATGAAAAAATCTCACCAGCAGCAAACAAACAAGATTGGATTCGCGGATAAAATTTATTTTTCCTCCTCGCCGGCGTTTTCTCTTTTAATTGCGCCTGCCTTCGACAGGTACACCCGTGCGCCACCCTTATTTATATTCCGCGCAATTCAAACACGCGATTTAATTATCCAAGATCGCGAGCAGAATTTTTCCTCCCCGGCCGCATAACTTCGGTTTTTTATATTGAAACTCGAGTCCACCCTCTCAACTTTTGCCGCTGCATCTGCAATTGATGGTCTTTGCCGATGACTCTTGGGAGAGAAATTTTAATTATTTGTTGGCGGGGTTACAAAAATTTCCATATTTTTTCCGATGAAGAGAGGACGAAATGCGATGAAGAAATACTAGTGAGAGAGGAAGACAAATCTCTTGTTATTAACATGTCTTGATATTTTATTAATGTTTTTTATTATTTAAATTTACAAATTTTTACATGATGTCTTTATGCTACTTAAGATTAATTATTTAATAGAAACAAATTATAATAAAAAAGCCATGAACATTATTTTAAACATTTTGTATCTAATTAATAATAGCAAATAAAATTATCAATACAAAAGAAAACGGCTCTACTATTTTCAGTCATGGTCAGTGGCCCTATTTCATGAGTTTTGGTTTTTTGAATAAAAAAACAATTTTTTACAACGATGAAAAAGCCCTAGTTCTTCAATTCCATGATCATCTCCTCGAGTGTCAATTTCTTCAAATAAATGTAATATTTTAACAAAAAATATATCTTATATTATATTTTAGTTGAGCATTACAATATAAATAAGGAAATTTTGTTATTATTACTTTTAGGAATTGAGCTTTGTAAATAAGAAAAAAAATTGCTGATTTTTAATTAATTTTGAGCAATAAAAACCTATTTGAACCTTAAATCACCTTTTTTTTCCACTTTGTTTCATTCAAAAAATTTCACCTTGAATATCAGTTATTTTCAGAAAAAGTGAACATTAAAAAAAATAATATTGATACATATAAAAGACTTTGACTTAAAATTTTGACGACGAAAATAATTACTTAATTGGTCCTTTAATCACCTAAAATAACGCATTTCAGCTGTAAATTTGCCCAAAATATTGCCAAAATAAAATCTACCGAAAAATTATAAAAAAAAATCACATACACCAAGATTAAAGGGAAAAAAGGATTGACGCACACCTTTTAATGTACCGCAGACTAAGGGAATATTATAATATTTTCTTAATCCTGGAAGCATGAGAAAGTGAATTTTACATATTTATAGCGGAATTTTTTTATTATTATTATTGCAATAAAATTAAAAAAAAAATAAATTAATTGAAATAGAGACGTTATTTTCTATATAATTTTAGTAATCTCTTTTCGTAGAATGAAGGGACCCTTTCCTAATTTATGCACACGGAAGGCTTTGCAGGGGAATTTTTGTCTGGTGTCGGTGCGAACTTTGAGCCGGGCGGGTTGTCAAGTTGTAGCGACGAGTGGGCGGCCTGTGCGTGCATATTATATTCGGGACAAAGCCGATGATTCCCGTCCGGAATAATAAAGTTATTAAAGTGAGCTGTAATGCGAATCACATTGCGCCATCTTAATCCCGGGCTATCATATCAGCTCCAAACTTGCTCTGTTTGTTGCACACGTGCAGCGAGAGCACAGCACACACTGGCAAGCAAGCAAAGGCAAAACCTTAATGCCGCCAATTTCGCCGGGATAATTGAGCAAGCGGCTTGGAAAAGCCCGTGGATTTAACTCGGTAAGCCCCTGAATGGCCGGGGCTTTTGTCTTGCTGCCTGCGCTATCATAGTCGAACTTTGGAATAACTTGTTAAGCTTAATTAACCCTTAATTAACAAAACACTGGGCCGTATCTCATATCGTGCATGCACCGCTGCTGCCCCCCGACCGACAAATTCGCCAGCCCTTCAAGGCCCCACTCGACTCGCCGGCTTGCTTTCATTCAAATTCATAATCAACGCTTGGGGGAAGTTGAATTTCCTTCTATGATAAATATTTGAAGAAAATGGTAATCCAAGTTTGAACAGTTTTAAATTTTCTATTTTTGGTACATATGCTATTTTTGCTCCTCTGGTCAAATATTTTTTTTAATTCACTGATATTAGGCCACACAGAATGTTGTATGTTGCATCAAGTTTTCAAAAACAGTCAGACAGAATAATACATTTTAATTGAAAAGTTTTTTGGTAAATAAATTTTATTGCAACACTATGATGTATATATGTTTTACAAACTGTTTTTTTTTAATATAATAAAAATATTATTTGCTGTTTATTTTTAAGCATTTTTTTACATTTTTTTTTTTATTTGATTTAGAACTTTTTCAATTATTTTTACATCTATTTTACATAAATATTTTATACATCAGTGTACAAGCTTTAAAATGAATTATTTTTAATAAAATTTAATTATTAATAAAATTTTAACTAAATAATTAAGTAATAATAATGCATCTTCCAATGATGAAGAATTTTTGTATTAAATTAACATTAAATCATCACTATATTTGAGCTTTTGAACCCAATACACATTTCTGAAACTAAATTGAAGTCTATGAAGCGTCTTTACATTCGATTTCGACATAAAATATGAAAGAGAAAAAAAAGTGTAAGTAACGCTCAATTGATTAAAAAACATTGATGACATTGGTGTGATGAGGGAGTTGAATTATAAAGCGTGAACAAATATTATGAGATGTTTATAAATGCATGAACTATAGTTTAAATTTTAATTGGCTTTTTTGTGTTTTTGCTAATAATAAGTAAATAAAAATAATCATAAGGCAATGTTTCACAGTTAACATAATATTATACAAGTTAAAAGAGCTCAACTGCAAATCATGCGTAAGTTATAGTTTATAGTCATAGCATTCAGGCAGAAGTTCGCATATGTAGTGCTTTTTATCAGGATCGCAAAGCTTGCCGTAGAAACGTAAATCTCCTCCAGTATAGAAAGCGAGGCAGTGTTTTTTCTCTGCTTTTCCGTGCCACAAACTGCTGTTTCTTTCCAGTACAGTTCCGTCAATCCAGCGCATATCATATTTTCCGTCCTTGCCATAATCTCTGGCCGACAGCCACCACTCCGCACCTAATGCAAATTAAATAAATTTTTTATGAGCTGTCAACATTAACTTTTAATTGATAACTCATGTATGCAGGAAAAAGTAATAAGAAATAAAATAAACACAAAAATGCACCTTTCAAAGTTAAATCTGCTTGTTGGTGTACCGCTTTTAGATCCTCTAAGTTTTTAACCGAAGCCAATTGCAACCCATCCCGTTCACAAGATTTCTTTGCAACTTCCCATGTAACCTTTCAGGGAATAGGAAAACGAGCATTAGATAAATATGTAAAAGTGCCTTCAGCAAGTAGTAAAACTAACTGGATTCGAAGAATTGAAACGATACTTCTTGTTATTGGCCAGTGTTGTCAAGTTATTTAATCCTAGAATTTATTAATAGTTAAAAAAAATCGTCTTTTTAAATTAAATAAGAAAAAAAAACTATAGAACTTACGGGGAAATGCGCAGTACAGCACCATTTTTAACGATGTATACTGCAAATGAGGACGAATTAAAAGATATTATGTATAATTATAAACAAAAAGTACAAAAAAAAACATTTGTTTTTCTAGCTCTATATATCTTTGCAATACCATACGTTCTATCAATTATAATTTTTTTGTCATACTATTATATCCTATTCTATAATATTATAATGCTGTCTTTCTGTTTATTTAATACTATACTACATAATTCCATCCAAACCTGTTGAAATTGTTCATCAGCGAGTCTAGCCGCATCAGTTTTATCAACCTGAAAAATTAGTCGTGAAATTCATTTTTAAATTAAAACAAAAGGTTTGAATTGCGACAGATCAAATACCAAGAAATAATAAATTGTTAGGTGTGCTTTTCATAAAATTCCTTTTTGGACGTAAGTTAAAGAAGAGGAGGTGTAAAAAATTTAAGAAGAAAAACTAAGGAAAAAAGATATTAATTCTTGGTAAAAATATGAAACTAATCAAATATAGCCTGTTGAATAATTACAATCAATATTTTTTTGCTCAACTTACAACTTTAAACAGCATGTAGTAGTCAAGGAGGCAAAAACTTAAAATGGAAAATATGGCAAAGATGGCAAAGATTGTGACGGCTGTCCACAGAAAACACCTCTTCTTATCTTGCGTATCTTCCTTATTATTGAGCACTTCCATGTAAGGTTCTGTATTGATGTAATTACAGTCTTGTGAGTTGCCCTGCGGCAATGAAGGAAGCTTCCGCTTCTCCATGTTTCGAAAAGTGAAATGAAAACTCTTCAAAGGAATTGCTGAACTTCGTATTTCAATGACGCGTGTGTGAAGCCGAACGGAAATTTTTGGTCAGGAAATAAATAATCATATCAACAACAAGTACAAAAATAAATGAGCGCAGGGAAAAACATTGACCTCCAAATATAAGCATTAAACCGGAAACCGTAAAAAATAACAGCTTCTTATCATTTATCACAATGTATTGAATTGAAAAAAAAATTATATCCGGTGTTTTGCACGTGGACTCTAGTCGAAATATAATGAATCAGTAGAAGAAGTTCATTCTTAGATAATGTAGAGGATGAAGGCAGCCCAACGCAGTCAAGTACACGTGCACTCTTAAATTTGACGCACTTATTTCAGTCTCTAATCTATTGGTATTTCCGAGCCGGTATTTCCACAGCGCTCGCATACCGCAAATAATCAGAAATAAAAATCCACAAACTCACATTGGTATCAATTATTTATGGAAGAATGAAGTCTGCAAGTTAAAAATAGAATAATTGAATTTTACAGACTTCAATTTAATTTTCCTGCCTAGGATAATATCCTGAATTCATATTATGAATTGTTGCTAAAATTTGACGCAGGATTTTGGCCTTCATTTTATCAGTATTTTCACAACACTCGAGTCACAAACTCAAATAAAAAAACCCACAAGCTTAATCGGAAATTTAAGGAAGTGTGTATATGAAAAATTAACTAATCCAAATCTGATTTATATCTCTTTTTTTTGCAAAAAAATCTCTTTAATGTATTTTCTTATTGCAAACTGCAAAAAAGTGAAAAGGTAAAAAATAAAATGGTGCAACATTCTCACTGTCGGCGGAGCGCACACGTTGATACTCTTGCCGCTTTTTCCACACCGGTGGTCGGAGCGGTTTTTTTCCGCGCATCTGGCGAGATAACGCGCGGCTAAATGAGTGTAATTGAGCATAAATTAAGCTGCGAGCCGTGCAAAAAACACAAATCCGTGCAGGAGCAAAGTTGGCGTAGAGGAAAAGCGGGCGAGCGAGCGAGTTTTCCACCGGCCGCGTTTTCCACTCGGACGGTCCCGTGTTTATTTACAACGCATTTGGTCAGCAACTTGGTCGCGATTTGCCCACTTAGCCAAGTGTGAAGCCAAACTCGCGTCGGCCGACCGAGCAAATTCAAATTCAGCGAAACTTCCACGGCCAAATGCAATTACACCTCGGCGCGTCTTGTTAATTTGCATTCAAGCAGCATTCCCTCTTTTGTTTTGTTTAATCTGTCGGATTATTTGCTCAGCAGCTCTGTGTGCACGGATCGCGAATTTTCCGAGGGTAATTTCGTGTACGTCGCGTAAATTTTCTCCTCGCGTCTCTTGCTATTGATAAAGTTCTTCATTAGAGACGAGCAATTAACATTATCAAAAAGGCGGCGCGCGCGGCTGGATTTTGCAATTAAGCTTTTATAAAAGTCTCATGCAAATCAGCAGCCATTAGTCTTTCTCGCGCGCGACACAATCTGTCATGGAAATCTAATAATGCATCCCTTAAGAGCATTAAGAAACCCTTCTGCGCGCGAGAAAAGAGTGGCGCGCGGATATTCATTAATGAGATTTTCATCAAAGTGCTCCTGTTAAAATTTTAACTCCCGTTTTTAATTTCACATGAAAGTGCAGCCCCTCGCGAAGCTTTTCCACGTTCTAATTTTAAGGGTTGCTTTATTATTTTTTCGTTGCATTTGAAAAGCTGCATGTTTTACCGAAAAAAAGAGATTTTAAATAAGAGGATGATAATGATAAAAAAATAATGCATTAATTTGGTAAGAAAGGTAATTATTTATCGGTATTTTTGATGAATTTAAAATATTAAAAGCATACTTTTTAAATTAACCAATTATTTATTAATTATTATTTCAGACTAATAAAGTCTGTTTTCTAACTTATAAAAATACGTCATAAGATTTTCTGTTGAAAAATTCTCATTCAATTATAATAATTCTCAACACCTCATTTGTATCATATCAAAATGGAAATCCAAAAGAATGGAAATAACAATATTACGGAACTTTCAGTTTATTATATTAACTTCAGTTTTTAAACATGATGGCACTAATTTTTTAAGTAGACAGAAAATTAATTGGAAATTATAATGCATTTTCTAATTTGATATAATTGTTTATAATTTTCTTGCACAAATTTTACTAACAACATATTTTGGCCGGAATAAATTTCGAAGTGATTTAAAATAATCAAATCGTCTTTTCCTACCAGCGTATTAGTTCATATTTTAACCATTATCAATTTGTTTCTGAAAATCACTACTTTTTATACCATAATTATCTGAAGATAATTTACAATAGTCTTGCTAGTTATGGAACTAGAAGAGGAATTTAAAAATAAAAGCTTATAAGGACGAATAAGAGCAAAAACACAGTTCTTTTTTTTCCTTTTCCATTTCGCACGAGTTGAAATGCGCTAGGAATCGCAATATGCATAAACAGAGTGCACGGACGCGGCGGCGCATGCCAAGGCCCCTATTCTATGGATGTGTCGTGCGATTGTTATTGGAATTGGAGATGGGGATTGCGACGGACGAGAAGAGGAAAAGTGGACGAGAGAAAGAGAGAGTCCAGTCGTGCTGATCAAACGGCAATATCCTCCCCTGAAGAGCAGTTCAGCGTGTGCATCGCATTATTATTTAATATTGCGGAGGCACTGGAGCCTGACGGAATTGCGAAACTTTTTTATTAATATTAAATTTCTTTGTGTCGACGAGTCCGGCGCAAAAAGAGGCAAATATAAATGCCCCGGCCCGGCCTCGCACACAGATAAAAATGCGTGCACGCGCGCATAAAAATATGGAAAAATTCGCAATATTGGACACTCTCGTATTTATGGGGCCGAGAGATAAATCAGGGCGGAGGAGAAGAAGAAGAAGTTGTAATCAGACAAATGTATCGGCACAAATAAATGGGACGCTCCGCCGCGACGTCTCGTTCTCTCTAATAACAAGGAAAATAATAAAAATCGCGTGTAAACAAATAAATTACTCGTTGAAATAACACGTCAAAGCGTGATGAAAAGTTGCCCTCCGATTTTATCTTGTTAAAAACACGCGCCCTCTCACCAATACCGCTCGCTTTCTCTCTGCGCCACACTCAACGTAAGTGGCTCAAGCTGATTATTGTTTGTTGTCTTTGCAGAAATGGCTCCTTTGCTGATCCCGCCGACGAGGGTGAAAACCAACCTACAAATCCCCGCACGAGTGTTCACTCTTCAACCTGCAAATTGGTTGCTCTTCACAGGTGCAAAAATGGGATCGCTTAACTTAGTAGTAAAAAGTACGTTTTTAGAGAACATAAATAAGTAATTTATAAATGGGGAATTAATAAAGACAATTAACTCCAAGTAATTACAATTGTTTTCTTTTTCAGGTACGAAAAAGCCTAAGTAAAAAGTTAACAGATTTTTATTTTTTCAAGGCATTGATAAATTAATTATTTAATAAAATCTCAAATTCAACATGAAGAATCAAAAGTATGACAGGTCAATTACTAAAAATTTTATTTCTGTTCGATTTTCTTTGCTCACATAACAAGGCCACTGTCGGCCACACAACTCATTTAATTATGCAAATTAGCATCTGATCACAATGCTCTTTCCAATTTCTAATTAAACAAATTAACCAAACATGTTTTCTCAAACCACACCACATTACATTCCTGATTAAATAAAATATTTATTTTTATTATTGTGATATTGATTGTGAATATTTTTACAGTTCGGATTAAACTCCATCTCAAGAACTCCTTGTGTGGCTCAAATATATGGGATAGGATAATGTATTTATATTTAAATTTATTGTGTGCATTATATTTTTGTATGAGAAAGCTGTTGATTTGAAAAGTCCATAATAAAATGTTTTGTATTTACAATAAATTTTGTATTACAGTATAACTTGTTTGAAATAAATATTAATTAATTTAAAATATTATATAAAAATAAGAAAAAAAATTCAATATATAAACATCTAAAAAATTATTTTATTATGCTTTAATTAGCATTTAAACTTTGCTGTGTACGTTATCAATGCGCAATAAAATTTACGAAATTTTAGCTCTGAGAGAAGAATTTGTTTTTAATTTATAATGTTGACTTGTTTTGCTTTGCTGAAGGAAATCGTGAATACCATCCTGCCAATCCTGATTGATTTGAAATTATGTATTATAATTTTTTAAATCAATTTCATTTTTTTTTATTGGTGTAAGGATAATTTTTTCCAACCTTGAACTTCACTCACCATGTTCTATGCTATTTCATTATCTTGAAATTCTCTTTAAATTCAAGTCTTGACCAGACTTTGATGTGTCAGATCTAATTTAGATACGCCTTGCTTTTTCCAAGGCATGAAAATCTGCTTTCCGGTGCACTACAGGAAATCGGGTCACTCTACGTGGAAGGAGCATTTAAATTGCACGTCAGATCATGCACAACACATAAATTGCGTCGTATATTTGACTGAGCGCAGAGATTAAATTTCCATTTGCAATCAACATGGCAGCAAAGAGTCGAAGCGCAAAAAAGAGCCAAGTGGCGCTTTTTCCTCCTTTTATTTATCGCGCCGGCTAAATTATTGCTCTCAGCTCTTTTTCTCTGTGTCTCGTTCCTCTATAATTACTTTGGATTAATAACAAAAAGCAGCCAAGTGATTTATCACAGACTCCAATTAAAATCTGAATGGACAATGCGAATTCCTACTCAGCATGCAGTTCGCCAGCTGAAATAATGAATCCTTCCCTTTTTCACTCTCAGATGCGATTCCATTAATTTCACATACACAGAACATTTTTCCTTTGCCGGCAACAGCGGCGGCGGCGGCGGAGCGAACAATGAGTGAAATACAATTTTCAATTAATTTCTCCCGCTGCTAATATAACAGAGAAGCCCCGCACTGCTCTGCCACTTTTAGAGCTGACAAAATAGCGCAATAAACGAGCAGCAGCAGCTTTGAGGTTTTAAAATTAATTAAATTCACAGTCAGATTCCTGAGGCGAGCAATTTCCTTGCAGACACAACAGCCGCACGCGCATCTTCTTGTTTTCCTTTATGGATAATCTGCGTCACCAAGTGCTCAACATAGCTAAAAATAAATATATCGAAATGTATCATTAAATAAATTATTCTTATACATTGAGTCAAATTTGCTCAATTATGTACTTGTTTGTAACTTTTTTTTTTTAATTTTCTAATCCAAATTACACTGTTGCATAAAAATTTTACCAAAGTATGGATAAAATACTTAAAAAATACTGGTAAATAAAAATAAACTTTTAATTTTCATTCAATTTTGTTAACATCATAAAATAATGCAAAAATAAGTGTTTATTTGGTTGATTAATGTTTTTGGATTTGGTGGAAAAAAAATAAGCCTGTGATTTTTTTGTTTTAAAATCAATATTCTAGTAAAAATTTGAACGAAATCTATAATTTTGTATCATAAAAGATGAATATTTCACAGAGCTGATTATAATGCCATAATGATTATTTTATAATTAATGTAATTAAACTATACATAGGTCAAAATAAATAATGCAGTTGTGCTTTCTTCAAATATTTAATTTACAGAAGTGCTTCGTTATGTACGATTTTACAGTATTTCGGAAGGTGTGATTATACACTTAGTAATTAGTCCATAATACATTTTTCAACATTTGCCTCTGCAATATTTTACATATCAATCGAAGTGGGCGAGGCTTCAAAAAATGCTTCATTTATAGAGTTTGGCATTTGAGTATCACAATCAATCATAAACGAAAGTCAATACATTGATATAGAATATATATAATAAAATTTGAACAAAAAAAGTTCTGCTTCTACTGGAGAACACATGCACTGACTGAGAAAGTCCCTTAATATCGAACATTGATCCTGCTCTCCGAGAGTATATATGCGGCGGAATTTTCTTTTTAATTTAAATTTTCCCCACCAAACTTGCTAATTTTTCGTTTCCTTTCTTTCCTTGATATGCGCGACTAGCTCCGTTTCCGCTTGCGTTTCGGAAAGTCTCATTTGGCGTCGAACGGACCCAAGTGGTCTCCGGGGGCGACGAAGCCGTTGCCGCCGCCGCCGTCGACGCCGTTCTGGAGGCGCCGCTGCTGGTCGGGGGGCAGAGAGTCGCCGTGAAGGGTCGGCATAGGCGGTCCTCCACCTAAGGGACCAACGCCGCCGGGGAGGTTCACGCCGGGGTGCAGACGCGAGGCTGCGGAGCCACCGTTCACCGCCTGACCAGGGGGCTGGAAAATAAACTGACATCAGAAACTCACTAGCGTTTTCATGAAATAGGTCCACGAAACTGAAAAATCGTTTTCCATTTTCACTTTTTCTTACTAAAATTAATCAATTTCATGCAGATTAATTAAAATATTTAGTTCTTCGACAGCATTTTTGCTTACAATTAATAAAATTCATTTAATTTGATTTCTGAGGCTGCATATATTTATTTAAAATTGCATAACTTATCTATTAGCTTGCATCGTTGAAAAAAATTTATAAGATAATTATATATAAAATTATACAAAGCGTTTTAAAACAGTAAAAAGCGCATTTTGTTATTATAAACAACTTGAAAAATTATAAATTATATTAAAATTGACAATATTTTTTGTAAATAAAAAATTCAAGATTAAATTATTTTAAAAGGCAAGAGTAATAAAGTTTTTTTTTTGCAACTTAAGTTGGATTGGTACACAAATATTTCAGAAATTAAAAAAAAAAACGATTTAAAAGACAACAATTGTTAATTTAAATTTCATGATGCTTATGTTCAGGAAAAATAAGTTAGAATCAATGTAAAAAATATTACATTGTTAAGTATTTCTGTCTCTTTGAGGTTCTAAAAATTCTTAAATTATTGAATTTTAAATTAATTTATTCAATTAAACGTCCCAGAAAATGGAGAAACTGTTTTAGTTCCATTTTCCCTTAATAATCCATTTTTTATTCTTTGATGTACGTAAAAAATAAAAATGCGACCTAAAATTGCATTTTTCATCTCCTTTTATTTCTCAATTGAGTAATTAATTTGCAATTTCCATTCCCTTCTAAATTTGAAAAGCGCCATTAGTAAGAACTATCCTGCCTAACTAAACTTGTTCTCCCCTAACATCCGCAGCAATTTCAATTTCGTGGGCATGAGACTCGTACGAAATTGGCAAATGATCCAAGCGAGACGTTTGCACGCCGAGGGTTGATGAGTCTCTCGCGCGCGTATCAAGGGGTGGTCGGGGGATGCAGCAGCGAGCTTAGATATAAACACATAACAGGCGGCGCGGTTCCCAAGACATATCAGCGGCAGACAAATGAACACAGCAGTCAGCGACTCAGGTACTTTTGCACGTAATGAGCAACACGCGGCCCGGTTCTCACCTCATTTGTTCTCTGCGGGCACCACGCGATTAACCCCCCGGCCGCCCTCCGACGCCAGACCGAATGTGAACCACCCGCTAGTTATTTAGGTTTGCAGCGAAACAAAAATCTACACACTGCAGCGCGCTTGTCATTCACCGACGAAAATAATAGATAATTTGCGCGGTGGCATATGATGCGAAATTAATGAAATTTCACTCGCAACACGCGATTTTTCTCCTTAATAAATAAAATAAATATAATATAAAAAATATATATATATAAAAATGGTACAAATTATTAGATTAGAAAATAATAAAAATTGCTGAATCCTCATTATTGTATTTTTTTATATTACTTTCATAGATATTACAAATTTGCCTTTTTTTTTAGCACAGTTGAATTTTCCAAATGGACAGAATATGCGAAAATGATTATTAAAAAAAATGGACCACTCAATTTAAAACTGTAAATTTTATTAATTAATTTTTTAAAATAAAGCAATCATTATAACTTTGTATCTCACTTTACTTCAATACAAAATACGTAATATTTAAGTTTCTAAAATTAAAGCAGATTTATATGCATGATTGAATTTTTACAAAGCATCACTTGATCTTAAATCTTAAATGTTTTACCAACTCGGATAGATTGCAAGGTTGGCAGACAAACTCATCCCGATTTCATTGCACGAAATTAATTCGGCTCGTTGTTGGACGTGCGTGTTGATTCAGCAGACAACACGTACTGTCTAATGTGTAATGAAAAGAACACACAGGTGCGTATAACTTCTTGAAAAGGGAGTGAGGCGCGTATGAATAGTGTAATTTGTGCCGTTCACGAAGCTGCAGGGACGAAGAGTGTGTGTGTGTTTAATTAGCGCGGGGGAGAAAATTAATTACTCCTTTACGGATTAGGTGTTGCGAGACAGTTCGGAAAAGAGGTGGCGTGAGATATTGCAATTAAGGTGGGATTAGAGCGTATGGCTGTTGACACACAAACTATGGCAAAGTGCTGCCGGTGCAGAGCGCCCGCCCGAGAGAGAGAGAGAGAGAGAGAGAGAAGGGATTAGAATCTCTGGCGCTTAATTTTACCCTCCCGCTCGTGCTCGCCGTGTTTAATTATGGCAATCGAAATTAGAAACTTTGTGAGATGACAACAGATGCTGAGACGATCAACGTTATTACGACAATAATAATAATAATAATGGCACTCTAGTGCCTTGAAAGAGCAAGTCTCTCTTCAGAGTTGCACTGCTGATCGGGCAATAACTTTGGCAAACTGAAAAGGTACATCAGTCATTGTATGCTCACGGCTCAATCAGGGTACGAAATTAAGATTGCTTCTCAAAAAACGTTTTTAAACGGAGTAATTAAATAAAAAGAAACTGTAATTTATTTACTTTTAGCATCACATGCTTAAAGAAATGAACTTAATTTAAATTTATTTCTGTATTTAGCAAATTGTAAGAATTTATCAACTTGTTAAAGGGGTTTTGTTTGAAATTCATTAAAAATACGATAAGGGGTAAATTTTTCATTTACCGCGGCGGCTGAGCCTCTTTTGATGTCGGGCGTTTTAGCAGACATTTGCTAGTTGTAAACCCTTTCTTCCCTTTTTTCAAATTTAAAAAATTTAAAGAAGAATAAATAATCATAATAAAATACTGAAAATAGTTGTTAATTTTCTAAATAAGGCTTCATCTGATCCACATAATATGAATTACAATAATTTTTACTTCCCTGAATTAATTTCGTGAATTAAACGATTTGAAACATTCAAGATTACGCTGAAAATTATTGAACCAAAAAAGCCTCATTAGTTAAAATGGTTAAAATAATTATCAATGAAATGTGTAAATTAAAAAAATCACATTTTTAATAATAAAAAAACTCAAATATTTGATATTTGCTCTGCAAAAAATTGATTGAAAATTCCAATCGGTTTTTGCACGAACCCTGGTGCCGTGTCAGAGCCTAACGAGGGAGCAAATTGTGCGTACGCGTCAGGTGCGCGGCGTGTGCTAAACGATTATCAATGCCCACTCAGCAATGCTGACACTGGCCAAACAAACGTGGCGCGCATTGCGATACAGCACATTACGCTATTTATCTTTGCGCCGCTGGGGAGATGCATATGCAAACGTCCACCTGCACATTAGTGCTGCTCTAGGCACAAACACACACACACAACCCGTCTCTAGCCGCGTATCTATTTTATTACACTGCTGATGCATCCTAAACAAACTGCACACCCAGCAGGCTTGGGTATTAACGATTATATGCGCGGAATTATTGCTGCTGCGGAATTTCGCAATCCGCCAACCCCTTGGCGCTTTGTCTCTCTCTCTATGTTTCTACCAATTTGCATAATCAACTAATTGCATCATTTCCCGATCTATAATTTATTTAGGTGACGTATATACTCACAGGTAACTGGCTGGTCTGGCGCTTCAGGTGCGCCAAACTCGGAGGGTTGTAAGCCATGTTGGCGAACACAAGTCGCTCCTCGTAGTCGTATTCGCACAGGATTTTGTTCTCGCACAAGTAAAACCGGTCGCCGACGCAAAACCTGCAACAGAATTGATGAATTTCAGTTTTCGAACACCATTTTTTTGGAGCAATAATATTCACTTTATTACAAAATGTAATTCCGAATAAACCTTAAATTAGCACGGAAATATTAACTCGTTTATAGAAGTTCCACCCTAAGAACACATCACATTCATATCAATTTGTTTGTAGGCGCTCAACGTCGTCACATGAAGTAAAGGATAGGAAAGGAGCGGAGCGTAAGAAACAAATGATCTTCATAGTCAGGTCTATTAAGAGCGAAACGACATTCGCTTATTGTCAAACTCCTTAATTAAATTGTTATGCTGCTATAATTTTTTAAAAAAATAAATAAATTGACTCGGTGTTCATGATTAGAATCTTGAATGGTGTTTTGGAAAATCATGGCACTAATTTTAATTCCCTAGTAAGTAACAGGTACAGCAGTTTGCTAGAAGAAGAAAATATCAGTCACAAAAAAAAAACATAAACTGCGAAGCAAAATATTTAATGAATTAATTGTTAAATTTAAATTATTCGTAATGATATTTTCAATCAATTTTTTTTTACTTTCTACTCTTCAGGTGCACTAATAAATACACTGTAACACTCATTAAAAATAATAATTTAATAATTTGGTAATATGATAATCTAAGGATAATTTAATAACATTAAATGTTATAAATAAATTTTATTCAATTGAATATTGAGGCAATATTTTTTGTAGCTTAAATTTAATATTTGAGTACATCGTACCAATTTGCCATTTCAACTAAACCAAATAAGAAAAAGGAAATCCTGGCTAACGAGTTACCAATAAGTACATAATCTGATAATAATAAAATACCAAACATTCTTATTTGAAATAGAAAATAAATAAATAAATAAATAAATAAATAAATAAATATGAAACAAATGTGGTATTGTATGTTTTATTTAATTAAATATTTTGTAAATTAAATTATACAAAATTTGAACAACAAAATTGTATATAATAAATTTGTTTTAAATTAATTTTATAACTTGAAATAAAATTAATTTTTATGTAATATAAGTTAGAATTATATTATATATTGTCTTGCGTGCTTTTATAAAAAGAAAATGCATTTTATTTTTGTTATATAAAAGTGTGCACATTTCAAAACAAATTCCTAAGCAACAATGTAATTTACAACAAACAACTTCTTTGAAAGTATCAAAATTGCTATTATTTAAGGAGAAAATCTCTCTCATTGTTGCTCCAAGTCATTTGTTTCCCTAACGAATTTTGAAAACGTCTCAAGATGTTCTACATTTCTGACCATTCCGACCTCCACCCGTCCTCCTGCCAGGGCACCACTCGTGACCTGGGTCAGCTGCGCACCCGAGTGTTCCTTTCCGAAGAACCAGCCGACTCTCGAGAGTTCATCGAAGCCCTTTGGTGGGCCGCCAGGTGAACATTTGAAAACGGTCACTTAAGAATTTTCCATAATTATAAAAAAAAATTAAATATTTTACAGGGCTGGCCACCGGAAGTGCATTCGTTTCCTCCTGCGCCACTGCAACCTGGAAACTATGCACACCTGCGTCTTCCAGTCCATCGTGTCCACCACCCTGAACTCGAGCCAGCTGACGACCATGAAACTGGGCCTTGATCTGCTGCAGTTGTTGCCGCTGGTAAAAAGGCATCGCGTCGTTTTCGAACTGGTGGACACGCTCGTCTGCAGGGACAACCACAGGAACCTGGCCTACCTGCTGGACACCTTGGGCGCGTCCTGTCCGACGCAGGTCAGGTTCGCCAGCCGCTCCTTCGGGGCCTGCTTCAAATTCAACTCGCCAGTAACTGCGATTTGGTGGAAGAGACATGAATGCCTGCGTTTGCTGCTGAGGCACGGAGCGGTGCTCAACAAAGCCCAACTGCCCGACGACCTCCAGTTGGATGAACTTGAGCGAGACGAGGTGTCCCTGATTTTCAACTGGGTTATGAATTTGAGGTAGTTTTCTCTATTTTTTCTGATTATAAGAATTTTTAATCTGAAGATACATCAATTTTTAATTTTGTTTCCCATAGACATGCGTCTACGTAATTTGACTAGTTTTTTTTTTTTAAATTTAAATTTGCAAATTACTAACTAAAGCTACCTTATGGCTTATCTCTGCTTAGAAAGTGTAATGTCTTTAAAATTTTAAGATCAATTTGAATATTAAATCAATATTTTTGTTTAATATGAAACAATAAAAAATTTTCACCTATGCAGACAATTTTTTTTTTTAATTGAAACTGTCTTTTCAAAAACTTAAGGAATTTACAAATTTCTTTTATTTATTTAGAAATGATGCTGAAAGCGAAATCAGACTGCTGCGCATCTTGAATGAGTTTGGTTGCAACTTGTGGGAAACGGACTCCGAAGGCATCATGCCAATCAACGTCGTGACCAACCTGCCCATGAACGAGATTGACAACCACTTCTGCAGGCCGAAGGTGCGCGAAGAGATCGCCGACGCCCTGAAGCAAATGATGGCCCAACCGCGGACTCTGCTCAGTTCGTGCAGACTGGCGGTGGTCAAGGCCTTGGGCCCCAACAACTATGTTGCCAAAATTCACCAGCTGACCTCACTACCCAACGGACTCATGAATTATTTGCTGTTCGAGGATTTGAAGGCGGGCGCTGAATATGTTGACGAAGAAATGATCGAGAATTCGGACGACGAGGATTTTGACAATTTTCTGCGTCAAGTCCATGGCCTTGACAAGACCAAACGCAACCAAAGGAAACGTAGGGCGTCCAGTGTTATTTGAAGAAGTTGTTAATTGTCAATATTATAATTTAAATTAAAATAAATGGTTATGTGTACTATAAATCTTAACTCTTTCTTAAATAAAGAATATTTCATATAATTATTTACATTTAAAAAGCATAACTTAATAATTTTTTTTTGGTAAATTTTAATTATTTAGTTAAAAAAAATATGACTTCATAAAATATTTTGTAGTTATTTCCTTTTAATAATATATAATGAAACTTACCTAGAAACCATATGAATCAGCACCAATAGTGAGTGATATGACTATCATTTCATCAGGTTCAAAGAAAGGTTAAATTATTTGCGATAATATAGGATAAAATTTATTGTATGATTTCATTCTAAATATAATTTTTTCCAATTATAATAACATGGGATTTTAAAACTACATAAAAATTACATATACATAGAAACTGAAATCAATAAGTTTTCTTCAAAATTTAAAAATCTTTCCTATTTGACTTTGATCTAAATTTCTGCTGATTTTTCCTTCTTAATTTTTTACGAGGTAATAATTTCCTTATTACTTTTAGTGCACCATAATCCTAATATTCCGCTTGTTCGATGGTTTTTGATATAAAATACGAAGTTATTAATGACATTATGATAATACGGCCGCAATCAAAATTGACGACGGCGCGTTAAAAATTGCGCAGCCCCTCTCTCTTATTAAGCGAGAATTTTTACAGCACACTCACTTGGGTAACATAATATGCTAATGACTGCCTATAAAGAGGCTCTGACATTTAAAAAGACACAGCGCGAGTCGTTATATTAATAGGGCCGAGATTACGGACAGCTCGTAAAAAGATGGAGCTGGAAATATCAAAGAGGATTGCCCTTGCGCGCCAAGAGAGAGAAAAAGTAACTTTCTCTCCTCCTTTTACGGCGCATTGTATCAAATAATAAAAAGCAGGCCTGCGCCGTTGCTATAATTACCTCCTCGCCTCTTTCTCTGTCTATTACATTCCGGGGGGCACTTAAACTAACTACTTTCGGTGCAATTTGTAAGACACTTTGCGCCAGACGAAACACACAAGAGCAGTTTTTTCTTCTCTCTCTCCCCACGGCCGGAGTGCAAATTTTTAAATTATTTATACAAACCTCTCTCTGGAAAAGTTGCGCAGTTATGTTTGCACTCATTACAATGTTAATTGAACTTTCGGATAATTTGCATAATTTACAAAGTTATTCTTTTACGGCGCAATTGCCAAACTTGAGCTTATTCGGCGAGCAATGATTTTTAATTAACTGAATTAGAACGCACAGAGTTCCGGCGGCAGAGACACTCGACTATCATTGCCAGCAGCAGCTGTAACTGATTATTATCATTTCATTGTCTTTGCCAGCGTCTGCCGCTGACGTTTAGGAGGCAGGTATCTCATCCGCCGATAGGCAACCAGCCGCATCCGTTGAGGTGACATTGTTCTGCGTTTGGATCCACGCAAGTGATAGTTTTGACATTTGGAACAATGGAGAATAATGCGCGTTTTGCAGATATAATTAGTTGGGAACGTGTGTAATTTGATGAGAGAAGGAGTATCTTCGAAAATTAATGGGGAATTTTGTAACATTACTGATATTCATAGACTCAGTGGTTCTGCTACAAAAACCAAGCATACAAAATTACTTGTGTGCAATGTTTGAAAGTAAATTTAAAAAAGGTTAATTTATGTTTTATATGTGGAATTTTTATTTTCAAAACGATTTTATTTAATTATTTGATTTAAAACACCAGTAGATACAAATTATTTTCTACTTCTTCTTGCATAAAGATACGCAATTAAAAAAATGTTGTAATTGATTTATGCACTTTGAAATAAAATTGTGTGTAACATTGATGAAATTTTAGGTTGATTTCCAAATCTAACATTTTCCTTCCAAATAATTTGAAAACGTCAAAATTAGAAAATAAAAATTAACAAATATGATATATTATCGATATCTCTTTACATCTGCTCAATGTAGAGATATCATTATCAAATTGAGAAAGAATGATTTAAAAAAAAACGCACCAGTGCTATAATATTGATCTATTTTTTGTATTTTTTTCCTTAATCCATTTCAGACCATTTGTTACAAAATATTTTCTTTGCATCTTCAACTTCATGCACCATTTGATATTAAAAAGACGAAAGAAAATCATGCGTTTTTTTTTTTGCATTCAATAATTTTGTCCTCGAGTCATTCTCTTGTGTGGCTTAAACAACCGATGAAGCAGAAGGCTTTGCAGATGACAAACAGACAAGCGAATGGCCCGCGGTCGCGCCCGCTACAGAAACCAACAGACGAGCCCGCGGCTTGCGTCGCTGTTTGTCTTTTGTAGAAAGCCGGCCACAGAGACTTGGCGAACTGCTTTGATGGTTTCCGTTCGGCAAATAATCATGCATGCATACACGATTCAGTAATAAGCCCTATCATTCATCGCTGCTGGCTGTGTTGCGGATCGGTTTATCTCGTGAGCATCGTTTCATTGTAAATACTCGGTGCACAGATCTGAATGTCAAATTCTCCTTGGTTGATCCATACTCGGGGCTTAAAATCATATTTAAAAAAGTGTTAACTTATAATTAATTAATTTAAAGCTAAAGCATCAAAATTTGAATTTTAGCTGGAAGTGGTTGAAAGAGTCCAAGGAAAAAATTTGTTTAAATTTTGAATCTCTGTAAATATTTATGTTTAAAAAAATTCTCCATTCATCCGGAAGCAAAGTAATAAATTGAAAACTTTATTCCAAAAAATAAATTTTTCCAAGATATTTATTTCATTTTAGTTTAAAAATAATGAAAAATAAACTTTTTTTTATGTTCCTTCTTGTGCAAAAACGCTACAATGCACGTGAATTATTTAAGGAACCGGGCAAACGAAACAATAAAATTACGCAGCTGGTGGAATTTGTGTCGTTTTTCGCTGATTGCGATCACGAGCGGGTGGAATTTTCAATTTTTGACGTGATTTTTTCCACCAGAGGAATTCCTTCCGCGTGGTCGCACCGCATAACAGCAAACACAACGGACAAAAAACAAAGCGAAATCTGCAGCAGCTGTTGATTTATTCATTGCGTGGCGCGGGACGCAAACAAAACAAACAGCGCAAAAGGCCATCATCATCATTTTTGTCTATAAATTAAATTTCCAAACCATATTTTTTAATTATTTGGTGCGCTCGGCCGACGCGCGCAGTGACAATGTTTTATGATTGTGGTAATTTTTATACGTGACTCCACATACACAGAGGCTATTCAAATGTTTATCATGACTGATGATGAATGCCGCTATCTCTCTTTCGCGCGCTCGTGTGCAAATGCATCGCACGGCTTTTCATTAGCATCGCATACACACCCCCCTCATCAAACGAGCCGAGAGACTGGAATCACAACACAAAATACTGATTTTTTTTTCTATAAAATTTACGACAGTTGTTCAAATCGACTTCTGAAGTAAAAAAGTTTCCTGTCATTTCAATGAAATTTAAATTTGTTCCATTTCACTTAATTTATTTTGATATCAAACATTTTATTGATTTATTTTTGTCCTTCTATTTAGCTCATGAAAAATATTGATAGGGGGCAATTTTTTTTATTTTTAATACTAAAAAAACCAGAGGGTTAAGTCAGTATTAATATTTTTAATGAAAAAAAAAGAAATTGAATTAATTAATTAATTTTTTATTTATTTGTATTTAATGCAATTAAATATAGGTACCTTTAATATTCCATGCGATTTCATTTAAAGACATAAAATCCTATTGTTTTTATATAGCACTGATCAAGCTTGCATCGTTCAATTTTATTTTTAAACCCCGGCCGAAGCATAACTTTGAATGGATATTATGCAGCCGTTGCCAACAGAGCGGTCGCGCAGGTTGCCTACCCCCCAAACGATGACTCTAAATCCAGTCTCACGGCGTCTATTGTGTTTTGTCCGCGTTTCTGTTTGGATTGCCTCGGTAAATGAGCTGATCAATTTAGAAGCAGTGATGGAAAGGTATGTTTTATCAATCGGTAAATACGCTCCGCGCCTGCCAATACATATTCCAGCCCTATTATTTGGAGCGCCAATTAAATTTCAAAATCAATATCAAAGTAGTGTCGGTGTTGACTATGCTAGATTTAGTTCCATTCGTTTGGGAGAAAGAGTTGGTTAAAAGTTTTCTATAGGTCGGATGCGTTTATTTTTTTATCTCCGGCGAGTCCTCATGTCTTGGAAAGAGAGAGCGAAAAACATTTCACTTTAACAAAGTTTGGCACTATCAGTAGTAATGTAGTAGTTTTATTTGTTATCAGCGGGACCCTCCGTCTTTTCCCCCGCCGTAATTTACCTGACATGTAACTTTATAGACACGCTTATCAGCAGAGTACTTAGAGCGAGATGCTGCAACGCTTAGTGGTCGATTAGCGCTTAACTGCGAGCTGATATCACAGACGCACGCCGGCTCCATTTATATATCGCTCGATCCACGCGCGCGCGTCCCATAAAGGTCGATCCATCAAATTCGTACGTGGATAAATCACCAATGCGTGGCGTCGCCAGAATTGATTTGATTTTTAGAATTTTCAATAAAATTTTATATTTGTAAAACCTCCTTTAAAAACGAGTTGTATAATAAAAAAATTATATTAAATGCCTTGACTTGAGCTTGAGGTGACTTTTTAATTGAAAATAAATTGCAGTTTCATATAAACAAAATCACGTTTAATTGATTTCATATTAATGTTGTACATAGATTCAGAAAAAAACAAAACAAACCCAAGAAATTTCCTCTTTAATTCATAAAATTCAATTGGATATTTTGTCCATTTTGAGTTTTATTTGCAGCGCGTACGTGCGAGTGTCATTTGAATAATTGGCCAAGCGTGAACAAAACTACTTCAGCGTAATGGCAAAACGCGCACCGGCAGAAAATTCAATTGAAATAAATAATCGAGCTCTCTCTCGAATTGATTGCAGAATTAATTAATCGGGGGCAATTTGGTTGGTCGCGCAGCGGCGACAAAAGATCACTCGAGAGCAGTAATTGCTGTGTGCGTCCCGTATAAACAGCAGGAATAAAAGCGAATTGGCCAAGTCGTTATTCAAATGGAGGTAATTTCGCAATTGCAAACACGGCCGGCTCCACCACCAAGAGCTGCAATAATAATGATAATAACGGCCTCGCTTGCACATGTAATGTAATGGGTCTGATCGGCGGTGCCGTTTTGTTTTAATTCATTTTCGCTTCGATCGCATATAACGACTTGAGTTGCGAACCGAAACCCGCGCCACGTTGTTTTCCTCGGGAATAATTCATAGCCGGGTCCAAATCCGCGCGCGTGTGCGGTTCGGCTTAATCGCCACACGCAGATAAAGAAGAGAAATAATGTCATAAAAGTTTTCCGCCGAATAAAAAGGCTGTTTGCGGCGAATGACGCGAATAAAAGGAAACACACAAAAGTCAAGAGTCGTTTTGGTTGCGTGTGCTTGGATTTTATTACGGCGCAGTTTACTTTTCTAAGTACCGTGTTTTATGATTTTATGCAAATAGTTCCCTCAAGACGTGTACTTCCGAGATATTGAAAAGGATAAAAATTGATTAAATTACTATTCAGAAATTTTGTGAAATTATAATTTACAGAATTTCTAGAAAACAAAAATTGTTTAAACAAATTTAACTTTAATCTTTTATAATTACAGAAAGGCCAGATTTGAATAGAATTGTATGATGGCGAGCTCACATATGAACTTGAACGCGCCAGTTTCTCTCTCTCCCGAACTGGATAATAGATGAAGATGAGAGCGGGTGGGTATCTGTCAGTGCGGCTGGCAGACACACATTAAATGTTTGATTAGCAGCCTTTTTTGATTGACACGAGCCGCCCAAGGCGTCCCACAAGCAAGTTTGCGCCGCAGCTAATATAGCTATTGGGCATGAAAGAGCGAGCTGCTCTCGCTGTATGAAACATTCACGCCATGTCAGCCTTTTCTGCGATGCCTGTCTTACTTTGTACCACCAGCATACAAGTTTTGGGACCCCTAATTGCGCTATCATGTTCCTTCCTTCAACAGTCAAACACTTGCTTGATGCTTATTCCGCACTCTCTGCCTCAAATTATGTCCGCCCTGTGTTTCGTTGCCAGAATCTTCGTGGGGAAAGCGTGGAGCAAAATTAATTGTGCTTAATTATATTCTGTATAATTTATAAACTTAATTTTGTTTTAATTGCAGATTTCTCTTTTAATTAATTTTCCTTTTATATAATTCAGACGTAGAATTGAATTTTGTAAAGCTTGCAAGGAATTTGTAAACTTTTTACTTTTTTTAAGCAAATATGCGCAATAGAATGTTAGCGAAATGCAAATTATCAGAGTTAATCCATGAATATGATAAAATTGATGATACAAGATGGATTAAACATTTTAATTAAGAGAACGGCTTGATGAAAATAATATCATTTTAAAAAGTAATAAAATAAATGAATTGATGAAATGATGATAAAAGTTAATTTTATTACAACTTCTTGGTTTATGAATGAATAAAAATTTTTTTTATTGCATCAGCGGACTCTTTCTAATAAATCATTATTCAAAACTCTGACTTAATATTTCATAAAATGTTCCATCATGAAAAACCAAGTTTAAAAAACTTAATTAATTCAAAACCCAGGCTGCAAATTGCAGAAGCGTCAGTGGCGTGTGTGTATATTCAGCGGTTAAACCGGCGCTTAATCCGCGCCTGGTAATTAGGCAGCACACAGAGCGCAATCAGTATAGCGACGGGCAGGGCTTAAACTCAGGTGTTGGTCCATAATGCGGCTCGAGGGATTGCTCGGCGGAATTTGCCGAGAGATGGAGAGAGAGAGATGATGAAGTTAGCAAAGTTAATACACACAAGGCGGTGCAAAAGATTATCAGACTATGTGATTAATGAAGGAGTTACCCTAATCCCCACGCAATTAAAGTTAACTTAAGGTCTAATATATCATTCGGGATATAACGCGCGCGAGGCCCCTCGACTAACTCGAGCTAATTCCTGCGTGTCATTATACACGAGACCGGCTACTTATTGTTATGCATTGTGCCTTTCCGCACGTGTTTTGCAATTTACAATTGTGTGGCTCGGGAGCAGAGCGAGAAGAAGTTTGGCGTGCACTAGACGACCATTGTGCTAAAGCGCCTACTGGGACCGAAGGCGGCTTTATGCCCGTTGTGGGAAAATCGCAGGCAAACTTCTGGTCGCGCGAGCGCGCGCGCTCGGCCAAATTGTTATAAATTTCAAACCGCATGAATTATTCACGCCGACTAAATTAGCCGGAGAATCGTTCTGTTTTGGCTCCGTCTCAACCCCCTCCTGGTTTCTTTCGCTCTTTAATTACATACACGGCGCCGAGAGGGAAAGGAGGAAAGTTTGGAAATGTTCTCGAAGAAATTTGGAGAACGCTTCGTAATGAATATTCATTGGAGAGGTTGTAAGAAAAGGGTAATATCCTGTGGAAATATGATCAAAATTTTAAATTTAGCTGTGAAATAAAATTATCAAATCTTCAATATACTTTAAATCGATGAAATAAATTATGTTTATATAAATTTTTATAAAATTAAAGAAAATTTGTTTTGAAACTTTTAAATGAAATAGATTTAATTGAAACCAATTTATTTTTATAAATTTAACATATGCCCAGAATGAAAAGTAAGTAAATTATTTGAAATATACAGGCACCTATTAGCAATAATGAATAATAATTGATGTTAGTAAAATAAAAGGAATTTTAATATACAAAAGACAAAATTCATATCGTGAAAAACTTCCGATTTTAATTTTAGAAAAATTGTGTGCAATTTGAATGATATAATTAAAATGAATTATATCTCAAGCAATTAATAAAAATGAGAAATGATTAAAATTAAATTAAATTTAGGAGTAGAGAAATGGTACATTAAAAATAACATGAACATTATAAGATATATTTTTCATGGAATTCAATTTTTCAAATCAAGTTTTCTCGTTACGTTTTTTCCTCAGCATTATTATTCCAAGGGTCTTTTGACTTCGGCTGTCGACGGCATTGGAAATAAATAAACAAACGCGGCGGCGGTGTCGTTGCTGGGTTTCGTTTTGTGATTGAAAGTCTTCCTCTCGTTTTGCCACCGCTTGTTTCTTTTCATTCAGACGGGGCAACAACAATGTGCAACAACACCAGAGCAAAGATTGACGCCGCCGCTCTGACGTGAAAAGCGGCATTTTTGCCAATATAGTTATTTATTTTTCAAAACCAGCGAGCTCTGCCACATGACTATTCAACGCAGACGTTCCTGTAACAAAACATTGGATTTTTCCAGCTCGCGAGCACCATTTTTCATTGTGATATTTCCTGAAGGGTAAAAATATGGGAAGGAAATTCACACAAAATTCAACAAAATGTTTCTGTTTTATATTAAAGGGGTTGGAAAATTATCAGAATAAATGAGTTTCTAATTTAAAACATTTTTTTAATGCGCTTAGGATCGAAATTGTTAAATTTATTAATTTTATTTTTCAATTCCCATTAGAGATTGTTTAATCAACCAGACACTTTAAATTAGATTTAATCTCTATCACTATTTTTTTCGTGCATAAAGAAATATTAGAATCTTGATAGCTATATAAAGACATATAAAAAGAAAAATTCAATGAAGTTATTTGTATTTTTAAAAGGTTCCATTCTGAACATTTAAGATTTTTTTTCCTTT
This sequence comes from Neocloeon triangulifer, assembly GCF_031216515.1. Lineage (NCBI taxonomy): Eukaryota > Metazoa > Arthropoda > Insecta > Ephemeroptera > Baetidae > Neocloeon > Neocloeon triangulifer. The sequence goes on from NW_026775545.1 coordinate 1,008,180, forward strand.
ATGATAAATTTTCTTTAATTCACTTTATATTTATTCTATTAGTGTTTTAAAAGCCATTTTTCAGAGTGTAATAATAAAAAGATTATTTAATTTTAATATAAAATTTGTGAATTTTGGGAAATTTTACTCATTAACTTGCAATCTAAATTTGTTAGTAATTTCCCCCTTTGGTTAAAAAAAAAACTAAACGCAAAATATTATTTTAAGATTTTCTAGTAGACCTTTACAATTTATTTAACATGAAATAATATATGGAAAAATTAAAATTAATTAAGTGAATTCTATTATAATAGCCATGCTATGAATTTGAAAAAAAAAAATCTTTTATTATTTCAATAAAACAAATTTGTTTTGTCACTTTCTGTGTGAAAGGTTAGAATAAACGGGGAACTTGACGCAACATAAAATGCAAGTGACACTTTGAGAGATGGAACAAGCACTAAAGGCCCACAATGTATATGTTTTTCCGGAGCTCGTATACGCGTTTTTTTTTTATTTTTGGACAAGAGCTTCTCGTGTCTGTATGTTTTATGAGGATGGGGAAATCTGCCTACTGCGTGTGTGAAACTCGCAGTACGTGATGGCGAAAATAAATATAGCCTGGCTGCGTGGTGTGTGCGTCTGTCTTCTTAAAAGAGCGCTAAAGTTATGAATGCTTAACGCGGCTTTGTCTCTCTTTCTTGCTACACCCTCTTATACACCCCTTAGGATCAATTCTCTTGAGAGAGAGTGGATAAATATTGATGGAGTGCCTGCTCGCTGGTGCAATATCAAAGCAGCTGCCGCCTCATCTTTTGTAATCTGCCCACGTGGCTGCAGGTTTCGCAGCCGCGTGGAATAAAACACGCGAAAAACGAGAGCAGATGCAGCCGAAAATCTCTCTTATTGCCTCGCGCGCCCGGCCATTATTGCCAACGCTAATGCATTTTTGAACCGACCGCCACTGCACTTTTTCCATTTTCCGTGGGGGGATTTTATTAACTGTTATTGCGGAAAATGTGCGTGAGTGTGTTCGTCAGATTTGATTTTTCCATAACATGTATAAATCGGTGAAATGAAATTGCATTTTTTTTTATGGATCTGTAACTTGACTTGGTACAGCATAGGGGGTATTTTTATTACTCTTGCTTACATGCGTTTGTTTGAAAAAACACAGCCAATTTTTAGAGCTGAAGAGAAAATAGATGGAGTTGAAAATTGTAACCTGGAAAAGAAAATAAAGTTTTTCAGCAAATATCAGCTACCTTATTTTTATTTCAATTATTATTTGAAAAATAGGTTTATCAAAAGATAGTGATTATTTTTTATAATTAAAAAAAGTACCAAGAAAACAATATTCAAAGTAAAAATATTTTATGATTTTTAAAAATTAGTGGATATAATTAAATTTCCTTTTTTTAGGAAAACAATTTGCAATAAATCTTAATTTCCATTTTTTTTTTATTAATTTTTTTTATTCTCATATGCAAACTTGCAATATTGAGCCATACAACATCGTAAAAAAACCTTTTTTTTTTAATAAAACGGTACATAGTTATTTCGACTATTTTTGTTTATGTTTACTTTCCAACAATGTTGATAGGCAACAAGTTGTATTGTTGGAAAAAAAGAGATTCAAAATCACTGTTGACTGAAAATTCATTTTGTTGGCGTTTGAAAGTTTTGAACCATGAATTCTCCACTTTTCGTCGTTTTTCTCGCATTTTGCGTCCTTCGAACAGCCTCCCTTGAGAACGATTCGACCCCCTCGCTGCATCCTCTTTCAGAAACAGCCTCCTGCAACGTGACCGGTCCTTTGACCGAAGATGGCCAGTGCCCACTCGGACAGTCCGACCTAGACTTTGACTACTACTATGAAGAAGAAGTTCCAGAAAACTCGACTACCCTCTCAACCGAGTTGCTGTCGGACGCTCAGAATGAAACTCTGGCTGACCAAAATCAGACTAATGCCGCGGCCGAGGGGGGAAAGGGCAACGTGCAGACAAAGGAGATCCTCAAAAGTGAAGAAGAACTGCACAAAACCCAAAAAATGGTTCTCTACGTCACCCTATTTTTCGTGGCAATCACGTTGATCGCCTCGCTCTGCGGCTACTTTTACGTCTGCCGTTTGAAGGACAACTCAGTTTATGTGCCTGTTATTCAATCAGTTTGATACAATGTGATTGTATTCAACACTTATGAGAAAAGTTTTTCGCCCAATGAAAATAAAAATCGTTATTATATAATGTGTCTATAAATTTCTTGAACGTGTTAAATTGAAATCCGGATTGTTTAAAGTTCAAAAGAAACTTTTAACAGTTTAATTATATTTCATGTTAAATGAAAAAATTTTCTGCAATATTTGTTAAATTCGATGGTAAAAATCATGCTTATTATTACTGAACTGCATTTTTTATAATTAATTCTTATCCTTGGTACAATAATTTTGAATGGATGTCGAGAGCTAAAAAAATGGCTCATAAATATTTATCATTTTGAAGTGAGTTAATTTTTATGTAAAATAAAATAGCCTTTTTTCCAGTTTGAAAAGTTTGCCAATTATACGGAAGGAGATCAATGAAGGTGTCACCAGAATGGATCAATACCCGAGAGTGAGTGATTGACAAAAGTGCTGAAACAACGCATGAAATATTTCGTCGCTCAGGTTTAAAATTTGGAGGGCAGATTGCGAGTCGCAATTTATAATGATCCGGCACAGTTAGTATCCATTAGGCGCGGCTAATACCTCGACATATTTCACAGTTAAACGCGGCAGCCGAGCAGAGACCAGGCCATTCATCACCTGGCGATTTAAACTCGGACACTTATGCAACCCGGCGGGCAGCGCCAGGAATCGCCCACGCCCGCAATAATCACCGGCCATAAATTTCAATGTTGGACGCAACACCTGCGACTCTTGCGGAGGAACCACTCCTCTTCCTTCCTCTGATAATCGGCCCGATTTCGTCGCATAAATTCCCGACCCTAATGTCTTTCTTATTTTAATGCGCACTGGAATAAATTCGCAATTTGGCTTCCGTTCGGCTTTTATCAGGAGCGCGATTTGAATTTTACGGACGTTTGCATGCCAATAAGGGGTGAAGATAGCGAAAGGGCGTACCTGTGATTGCACTGCTGACAGGCGAAGCACTCGAGGTGGTACACATTGGACCGGGCGCGCATCACCATCTCAAAGGCTGGAATCACTTTGGCACATGCCGCGCAGTACCCCGTGTTTCCGAACAACCTTGAACAGGAAAAGGAGTAAAAAATTTAAATTAATTTAAATTTACTGCAATATCATATTATGATTTCTTGAAATCAATATTATATTAACCAAGGAAAATGACAAAAAAATTATCAACCTTGAGGAGATTCCATACAAATAATGAGAGGGATTGCTTTTCGCTTGAAAACTTTGTCTAGAATTTCTACTAAAAAAGGTAATCAATGTGTTGTAATATGGGAAGATGGGAAGGATGGATTGAGAATTTTGATTAAATTTTTCCATAAAATAAATGAGTTCACATAAACGTGATTAAGGAAATTTCTTAAATTCTAAAATATTAATATAATAATTCTTCTAAATCCCATCAAATGAAATTTTTGTACATTAAGGGTGAAAAAATATTTTTTAAATCGTTTCAAATTAATTCTCAGCCAGTTCTCAACTTTACATTTTTTCAATTCAATTGATTATTAATCACAATATTCCAGATTTAGAGTACAATTTTGCATGTAAAAAAAAAAATACCTTAAATATGGAATGAAAGAATTTTGTTTGTTCAAGCGTATTTGGGGAGGGGCCAACAAGTGACCTACAAATTGCTAAAAATATAAATCACCTGAGATAGTCCCGTCGACAGAGGATGAGATTTGCCTTGGTGTACAAAGTTGATCCCACCTCGCCCAATCTGCAGTCGCAACAGCCGCATTTCAAACAATCCTCGTGCCAATAAAGGTCAAGCGCCTTAAGCAGAAACCTACATCAAACAAAATCTTTTACTGACAAGAAATTTTTCTGTAAATGCAAGTTCAATCCTTTGCTATTCAATACATAACCATAAAATAAAATCGTTAAAAATGATGAAATGCAAAGTTATAAAAATTATTGCAAAATCTGATTGTTTATTATTTTTCAATGCTATTTCAATGATTTATAATTTATCATTAAAAAATTTGCCTGCATTATAATTGATAATTGATTTTCAATTTGCGTAAAATTTTTTGTTTCAAAGATCTAAACTAAAAATTATATTGGATCCATCTCATTACAGTTTCCCCGTATGTTTTTTAAGCTAATAAACCAAAAAATATGTAGATATGAATACATATTTTATTTATTTTGAATATTTTTCTTTTCCATAATTCACAAGATCAATGCAAAATTAAACAAATTGCATATAATCTGATTTTTTATTTTTCTAATAATTTATTTTTCAATTAATCTATCAGCAATTTAAATTTTAAATTCATGCTCAAATTGTTTTGCTTTAGGAAATAAATTTTGAAGAAGTATAGACTTAAATTTACCTTTCAGTGATTCGTTTTCCGCAACCGGCGCACTCCTGCGATGCCTTGGTCTGAGGTTCCGCTTTGACGTCCATGGTCATGCTGGCCGTCGCGCTTCACATCTGCAACAGAAAGGCCCGACCAATTAGGAGACCGGCATTAATAAACAATTAGCACAAGTGTCACTCGCAGACGCGATAATTAACTGGCGCGCTCTCTCGCGCAAAAACATATTAAAATTGGCCTCTTCAAAACTCTCTCGCCCCGGCAATATTTTTATTGATTGCGTTTTTAATTAAAAAAATAACAACAGCAGCTCTCTCTCTCTCTCTCTCTCTCTCTCACATCAGCCGTCATTGTCATCAAAGTGAGCAAGCAAGCCAGCTAGAAATTTAATTTCAGCTTCATGTCCACGGGTTGATTAAAAAAAGAGCGAGTCGACGTACGGACAAATGAACGCGGCGTTCGGGTCCAGAAGCATGAAATACAAATTATTGTGTGTATGTGAATGGAAAATACAAACAAAACGCACACGGCGCACATTTATTTGACAAATTAAATGGATCGCCCTCAAGTATACTAAATTTATTGTACCAATATGGACAAATAAACACCAATAATACATTCCCTCTCCCAAAATGCAATGCGATCCAAATTCTCCAATTAATTTCTAAATAAGCGATTGGCATTTACAATTATACATATTTAGATTTGGCCCATCAATTATGTGTTATGTGTAAAAGGTATAATTATAAGCATCGTCAATAAATTCAAATAAGAAAAACCATTAATGCGGTCTACGGTAAATGAAGAAAATCTTTTCACTACTGAAGTTTTCACAAAGAATATGATATATTTGTAATCATTGTAATGATCTGTGCTATTGCCTTTATATATGTATATTTGAAGTTAATATTGCAAAAAAATTTAATGAATGGCAGTAGCACACTTTTTTTTAATAATATCATGTGTTAATTTAATACAATGAAAATGGAGAATATTGTGAAATATAATTTGTAATTACAAAATAATAAAAAAAGACTTATTTAAAAACTATAAAAATTCCCATAATTTATAATTTCGTGTATTTGTTTTAAGCTGGCTAAAAATCTAACAAGTAATTTCTACTTTTATGTCAGTTACACTGTATTGTACGCTTGATATCATATCAGTTTGAGATGCTGAAAATTGAGATCGCGTCCACTTTAACATAATCAAAATATCTTGGTATATAATTTTCAGAAATTATTTTGATGATAAAAATGTTTGATTTTAATTCATAGCTTGCTAAGGAATCATTGAAAGTTTAAACCTCTTTCTATTTTTGCCTACCTAGTAATTTTAATGTAAATTTTCCCTTAATCACTACGCAATGATCTATAAGGATATAAATGTGCCTTTTTATTTATTTTTTTTTTTTTTTTAGATTTCAGATTTAAAAAATTATGTATCAACTGAGAAGATTAATAATAAAAATTTGACATAAAAATCAATTAATAGAGTCAGTTTGATTTTCTCTGAATTTTAATATAATAATTTTACCTCATTCGCTTACAAAATTGTATTACTCTCTAAATTCGTAACTATATTTTTTTATGCTCAGCGCAATTACAGAAATTTGCCTCCACGTCGTTCGTCACAAACGGACGCACGAGTGTCACAAAAATTCATTTCTGGCCAGCACTGCTCCTGCGGGTGACATTGCCATGCTGGGGGACTTTGTGCTCTCGCTCGCCCCCTCGTTTTTCCTCTTTTCACCATCTCATCAGCGGTAATTTGCGAGGTCATGCCTGTCAAACTTTTTCAGCGCGGAAAATTTCCATGCGCGCGTAATCGAGCGTCAGCAGAGAGAACAGCTTGCTGTCAATCAGTCGCGAATCGTTTCGCGCACACAGCCTGTACACACGCACTTTTTTGTTTTGCCTCATTGCTTTAAGTGATTGATTTATGATTGGCTCTGTGAAGAGAGGAAAACGAGAGAGAGAGAGAGAGAGAGATTTCCATTTTTTTCAATGTTTTTCATACCAGATTTTTATTCCAATCGACATCTGACCATCGAACTGACCCTTGAGTGAAATTTTCCTGCTAAGCGCAAAAAGCCGTTTTTGTACGTTTTTGTTTGACTTTAAATACAAATTTTAAATCAATCATTCCTAAACAAATTGTATTATTGATCAGTGCTTTTTATTACAAATAAGGCCTTCCAAAAAAAGCCCTAACATAATATTCAAAGCATATTAAACATGCAGATCTTCTTTCTGATGTTATAAAAATAAAAGTAATTGAAAATGTCAAAAAGTGTCAAATTTAATCATCTCAATTAATTTCAATGCCTGATTTTGAGGAAGAATGAATTTCCAATAAAGAAAGAATTATCAAAATATTTTTTACAATTACAAATTCCATATTTTATTAGAATTTGAGTGATTAATCATGTAATAATTTCTGTTGATGGAGTTAATTATTATAAAATAAATAGATTGAATTTTACTCATATAATTTCAGTACCATCTTGCACCACCTTCACTGAGGAATCTGATAAACACGTTTGATCAATCTTACAATTAGATTAGGTTTATTGAGGCTGCAGTGACTAATGTATGTAATTATGATAAAAAACAAAAAAGTTCATTTTAGATACTTAAACAAGAATTGAATGTAACTTGTTAAAAAAATCTGTGAGTAAAGAATGATAAAAATTATAGAAAATATCTTATTTAATTTAATTTTACAATACATGGTTAATCTGATTAAAAGATTAAATGAAAGAAGTTAAAATTATATTAAATTTTAATTTTTCTACATAAATTAACACAATCTGCGCATTCACAATTACAAAGTGTGAATCTCTGTTGGACGAAAAACACCAGTGAGAAAATGCTTTGCCAACAACAGTCGTGTGCGATATAACGGCGGGTCTCGCTATAAACGAATAAAACACGACTATCCTTTCCCTTATTAATTAGCTAATGACATTGTAATGTAATAATTAAAGGATCCATTAGCGGTTAAAATAAAATGACATAAACCGGTGGGTGTGGACGCGGGGAATTTCGGAAAGTAGCATATTATGTAGCCGGGGTGTATGGATTTCACATTACACGGCGAGAGAGCGAGAGCACTTTTAGTAGCGGCGCCGCTGATGGCAAAGCTTTTTACCAGCAATGACAAGGAGGTTAACAAAAAGCTGGTCCATCCATTGATCAGCCAGCGGTAATCAACTGGCGGTAATAGAGCCAACAACGCCGCAAAAACACGCTTTTCCATTTACACGCGATAAAAAGCTTTTCTCTCGGGCTCACCAGAAAAGTACATATTTCATCACAAATGCCCTCGCGGTTATAATTATAAAAATTGTCAAATAAAAAAAAAGAGTTCAAAGAGAAAACGTTCGGCCCTCGAGGCGAATCGCGCTGCTAATTCGCGTTGTTATCTCTTTTTGTGGCGGCCCTCGAGGCTCGATGATAGTGTTTGCTGAAACTCCATATCCAGTTAAGTGGCAACCCTTTGGTGAAACATCCCCTCCACGGCTGGCTGGCTGGCTGGCGTGCGGCCCACACTCGCGCACACCATGGGAGAGAATCGCTCTGCATTATTCAGCCGCAGCCGCGCCGCCGCTTTGTCGGTCAATTTCAAAAGGTTTATGAAATTTTAATTAAAATCAAGTCGGCCGCACTCGGCCGCTCTGCATCAAGATTGAATTAATTTCGAATTTATATTCCCTTTGTGCTAATTACGCCCTCTCCTTATCTTTAACATTCGAGCGTGCAACATGCTCTTTTTATCTTCCGACTAGAGATGCACAAAAGAGCGGCCGGGAAACTACTTCAATCGCTCGCACTTTTAGCAAACGGTTGTAGAGAAAAAATTTATTTTGAATATAACTTTATTCTATTTCCTTAGGAAAAAAATTTTAATCATTGGTCTCGCTGACTTGAGTCTTACGCACACATAAAAAGCTTTAAAAATCACTCATTACTTCGAGATAGTTTACCATCATAGAGTCTAGAAAAATTGAAATGGTAATAATATTAAAAAAAAAAATTTGGAGAAGAAAAATTAGATCACGCAACTTTCAAAATAACATTACAAATTTAACAAACATGGGAGTTTATTTGCAAAGAGAGGGCGCCGTAGTATTCATTAATTGTTAATAAAAAACAAAAGCACTTCAATTTTGCGTATTTATAACTATTTAATTTAAACGTTTTAATTTTAAATCAATATTAAACCCATAATTTAGATATTAAATCTATTTTTCTTTAAATATTTATAAAATTGTAAGAAAATAGAGAGGCAATTAAACCTTTTTCACGTTTTAACTCTACATCTACAATTTTTTACTATTGCAATATCGTTCTAACATATGTATTTAATACTTAGTCTACCATATCAAAATTCACTTCGGCAATTTATTAACGAAAAATGGTGAACAAAGATGTTGATGATGCATAGCGTGAACATATGAAAAACCAAAATTAATTGTATTATAATATAATATTTTACCCACATTATTTACAATGGAGCATAATTCCACAAATTTATAATAATTATAATAATAATAATAATGCTAATAAGTAATAATGTAGAACAAATGTTCTGATTAACTGAAACTCTATTTATTACAAATAATTATTTGGTTGTAATAGATTCACCATAGAAATATTCAAAAATTTGTGATCTTCCATCTCTAGAAAATGATTGCTTCAATTTCTTTCTAATTTAAAATTCTGCCTATTAAAAATTTGAATATTTTATGACGAGGTTAGACAATACTGCATTCCAAAAAAAAAAAAGATAAAATACAATATCTCAATTGCAAAACAGGGCTTCATTAGAGCGATCATGATCAGGGAAAGCTCTTGGAAAGTCTGATGTTTTTCCTAAATAAATGGAAAGCATTTTCATTAAATTAAGCACATTTTTATGGCGTCATTCCTTAGTATGTTATTTTACATTTATAATAGATGTCCTCATCAACTTTTACCTATTAGTATAAAAATCCCTAGAAAAGATATAACGAAGTTGAATAAATAATAATATCTTTAATCCGAAAGTTTTTCTATTACCAGTAAAACACTGCGAAGATTTGGGAACTGCAACGTCCATCAACTTAAAACTTAAAAGCAAGATGAGAAACTGTGTGTGCATGCACGAGTCATTACTGCAAGTTGAAAGGGAGTTTTGCATCTCTGTTTTTCCACCGGCGGCGCATATATATCTCCTCTCAAAGCGATAATTTATTTCAACAACGCGCGCACGGGGGCCGAGCGTGGTCTCTCTATCATTATCAAAGAAGGGCATGCAGAGTGTTTGCAAGTGGTGTGGCGCGCGCGTTATTTTTTGAAAAGCGCGTGGCTGCCAGCGGCACAAACATAGAGAGGCCGCTCATTTGGAGGCGTAATAGGCTCAATCTGTTGGTCGGCCCTAGTGTCATCAACTTCTGGATCCTCTTTCTTTCTCTCTCTCTTATTAAAACAGAGATAACGAGGTCGCGCCACGCTCCCTCCCTCCCGCGCCTCGCGTAATGAGTCTTGTCATTACAAGCACATTGTTGGAATTATTTTAAATTTTTATCAACTCTCGACGGCGTGACACCGGAGGCAAGAGTGCTGTCAACGCGCGGAGAACAACACGCCTTTCTTGCACACCAAATGCAGATTTATGCAAATCGACGATATGACACGAATTTGCTCATAAGAAAAGCTCCTAAAAAATATGAAAGAAGGCAAAAGCAAATAATATTTTTGAATGTTATTTATATAAGACTTTCCTTTGAATTCTCCAATATCTTTATGGGGCAGTTTGCAGTTTGCAAGTTTCAATTAAAATTTATAAAAGCGACTGTATTATATTGAATTTAGTCTGTATTAAATTCTCTTTCCTTGGTTTTTTTTTAAATGTGCTAAAATTGAAGATTATTTGGGCAGCAATGATAAAAAAATCATTCGCAATGCATATTAATTTAATATTTTAATGTAATTGTTATTGCCACAAAGAAAATAAAATCCAGAAGAGAACACAAATGCAAATTTTTAAATAAAAATAAAAATGTACGGCTAAAAAAGTAGCTTATTTGATAGAAATTAAGTGCTTTGCATTCAATTCCAAATATTAAAAGTCATTGAAATTTACTTATTAGATAATTTTATGAAACTTTTCAAATATTTTTAATTATCATCAGCTTTGAAAAACGAGCCAGAAATTATTATTTTACTTGAAATAGGAAAGTGAATTATAAATTTAATTAAAAATCAGAAGATTACAATAAACTGTGTTGTGCGTCTCTGCATACTTTCGCTATTACATGGGGTTAAGGGTTAACTATTTTGTGCAAGGGGTTGCTTCCCCGAGATCAAAGGGCAAACCCGGCGGTTGTTATGTCATTCACGTGTCTCGTCAATCGCGACCGATGGAACGAAATTCAAATTATCCTACGAGGAATTTGCATTTTTATTGTTTCAGCAGCGCGCGAAATAAAATAAAAACACGCAAGTGTTGTTTTTCCTTCTTTGGTTCCCGCTTTATTTTATTTCTGTCTCGTATTATTTTAAAACGGAGAGGAATTTTCTTTTGTGTATTTTTTATTTTATTTCGAAAATCCACTCTCACTGCGGCGGGGCATAGAACGTGCATACAAATTCGCCTGCTATTTATTTTTTAACGTTCCTTTCGGTGACGCTGGACGCGGCGGGCGGAAAAAAAAGCAGGTAGCAAATAGGATTAATTTTTGTGCTCGACTGTCTCACGTGCGGAATATTTACTTTTGCACGCGGCGCGCGTGTAATAAAATGTCGCGCCGGGCGAATTACCATGCACGTATACATACACCTGTGCACACCCAGATAAAGGGTAGATAGCGGCGGGTCATTTGAGCCGAAACATAAATATTAGCCTCTCCGCCGGCGCGCAAACCATTCCAGCAAGGAGCAACTTGAGCGCGAAATTCCACGCGCTTAACCTGGGGGCTCTCCAAAATGCTTTTTGCTTACAAAAAGTTTAACAGATATTTTATATAAACATATTCAGAACATATTTTAATTCAACTATTATCTACTTTTATATCATTTGTGTTAAAAGTATTAAAAATTTATTTTTTTAAATTTGATATACTTGAAATTTTTGACAACACTATTTACCTAAAGTAACATTGAAAAAGTAATTGGTTAAAGTAATTTTCAGTAATATAAAAAAAATTATTTAAATATAAAATTATCTCTTGTGTATGGTAATTAATATTATGATGGGTCATTACTGTCAATAAACACAACAGCGGATCTAGTTTAAAAGGTTAGAGTGTTCGTTAATAGAAAAAAATTATTATAGATCTTGAAAAGGAATGCTACACCTGTCGCTATTATTAATCATTAAATTTATATTTCTGACTTTATATTTTCAATCCATAGATTTTTCTCTGATATTATGTTGCTGAATAAATTGTACAATGTTTATTACCATAGTATTAATGGCATTAATAATATCTGCATCTAATGACTTACGCACTTGAAAGTTTTAATTTTTTTTTATCTTCTATAGAGAAAATTTATTAGACACCAAGGTGTAGAAAAACATAATATTATATGCTGTAGATCCAGATTTTTTAAATTTTACAATATATTTTTTACATTTTCACGCGGCTTCTGCCAGGTTCATTTTATTTGAAGAGCATCTAAAAAAAAATGGTATACAATCCTATTTGGTTTCCGCATTTTATACATAATATACATTTACATTCAATATTTACACTGTATAATAATTATAATATTTACAATAAAGGAACTGAAACTTGTGACATGCACATCAAGTTATGGAATGTCTAAAATCTTTTAAATAATTATTTATAATTATTTGACATGACTATTTAAGATTTTATTATCAAGAAAACTTTAAATTACATCAAAGGCAATGTAGAACAATACATAAGAAACCGTTTAATTTTGTTTCCATATTTTTGAAAAATATAGACATTGTTTAAATCGCAGTTCGAATTTTAAAATTTTTCTTCCATGACGTTTTCCTACCTTTCATATTTTTTAATAAGATTATATGATGCTTTAGCTGATATTATAATTTATAATTTTTGACAAGCTTCTTTCCGTCAGTTTACAATAACTGTAAAAAACTCTTCAAAAATTCGGCAAGTAAACAAGAACAAAAGTTTTTTTGCTTCGCTCTTATTAAGCACAAAATCTTTAACATAATAATGAAAAATTTAAGAAAACAACCAAATCATTGCTCGAAGCATTTTAAAATCAGAAAAATAGCATTAAAATTAAATGAAAGAGCCGCCTCAACACTTAATATTGCTTGGTGCAAGCTCAGTTTTTTGCTTCGCTCTTATTAAGCACGGAATCTTGTATTATTGAAAATTTTTGAAAACAGCCAAATCATTGCTCGAAGCACTTTGAAATCTTGAAAAAAGCTTTAAAATTAAATGAAAGAGCCGCCTCAACACTTAATATTGCTTACTCTAAGCTCAGTATTTAATGATTTTGAATTAAATCAGCTTATTGCTTCATTAAAAATATCGGTACAATTTAACTGGTTACAATTTTTTTCTGATGAGCCCTGGAGGCTCAGTGAGTTCTCCATGGTATAGTGGAAAAATGCCCGAGTCGGTACGGAGTGGCCGCGCCCCGGCGTTATTATTTATCTGCTCCCTCGGCCGGCGGGCGCGCGGGCAAATTTTATTATTGTGCATATAAAAAATACAAAACGCGCGGGTGGGACGGTATCTAGTCGTTGTGACATGACGGTTTAATTAAAAAACGGCGGCGCCAGTAAGAGAGAAATTAATTTCTTGCCGCTGTAAATAATAACTTTTTACACCGAGTGGGCACAAAATACAAAAAATAAATGATAAAAGCTGCCAGCTAGCTCTCGCCGTTTTATTATTTTTATTGTGATTGTTGTTGCCGCCGTGCGAGTGTGTGCAAAAACAACTGCTTCAGATATTCTCTGGAGCGGCGATAAATTCCTTTGTTCGGCGCGGCTTTACCACCGGAGGGAAGAGAGATATCCCTACGTGTGTTTAATGTTATTTCGGATCCCTGCGCATGGAAAAAAGCTCTTCGCGTTGAGAGAGATAAGTCTGTTTTTACGTCTCTCATTCGCTTATTCATTCGAAATCCTAAAAAAAAAAAACGTGTAGAGATGAAACTGACGGTGTAGTTGCTAATCCAGTGGAGCAGAGATGACTGTGTAGGATTTGAATATCGTGAGAGAGGGAAGTTTTTATTTTGTATATTTCCAGTGGACATTATATAGAAATGCATCCAACCGAGTTTGAAATTTGAGGATTTAAAATTTTGATCACAAATTCTATTTACTCGTATCTCTGCAATTGACAATGAGAATTTATTTTTATGTAATTTTAATTTAGTTCTGAAGAGTCTGATGTAATTGATGATATGAATCATCAGTTATAATGTCAGGTCTGATTCAGTCTGATTATGTTTAATGATATTCTATTTCTTCTAATAATATGATAAACGTAAAATTATACTTATACACAATCGGCATATCGTAGCCCCCATAAAGATTTAATTTCATTATAACATGCATGGAATGAGAATTTGTGTTTGCATTTATTTATTTGATTGCTTAAATGCATTATCAAATGTCAAAATCCTTTGATTAAAAAGAAAATGGTTCAAATTTATCAGAAAATGCATTTCTAGTTATTAAAAAAAAATTATGCAATAAAAATATAAATTTGTTAAATAAATGTTTCTTAAAAAAAATATGACGTAAAAATTAATTAATAAATATTAATATTTTAAAAAATATGTTTCTATTAAATTTATTTAATTTCTTTTAGTTTCAAATAATTGATGTGACTTTACACGCTCTCACTGCCCACACAGATGACATAATTCACAAAATGACCTTAATAATAATTTATACCTCACATGGTGTGTCGCGCCAGCAAATAAATATAGTGGCGGAATGTTTGCCGAATGGCACAAAACAGGGGGAAAATATTAAATTACGGGCTTATTGCGCAATTTATTGGCGGCTATTAAACAGATTAACTGAGGAGCGGCGTCGCACGCGAAATAATTCAATTGGGCCTGGTGTGTATGAAAAGGAAATAAAAGTTAAAATATATTGCGTTTATTGAGGTATAGTGGCCATTAAAAGCATTTGCTGGCACAAATTATTTGACGTTCGTGCTGGGGCAAAAGTTTTCTTTCTCTCCCACGAGTGGGGAACATTTTGGGTGGCAAAAAATGTAAAAAGTTTGCGTTTGCTATATGATTTCTGAAAGGTAAAACTGTCTAAAGCAAATAATACACTTTGAAACCAGTTCATAAAATTGTATTTTAGTTTCATTCACAGGTTTTCAAATTTAATACAATAAGGTGAATCGATTAAAATATTACTTTCAATACTTTCTCAGTTTTATAATAAATTTTGATGTGAAATGTAATCAAAGTATCTGAACACAAAATTAGTGCAAATTGAACAAATACATTTTTTTCTAACTCTTTTAGTAGTTCAGAAAAGCAATATTTTTTTAAAGGATTCCGCGTCAGTAAATTTCAGCTAACTATCATAAATAATTGACGGCGAAATTTGCCGAAATTCGAGATCGAGCCGGGGAGCTTAATTCTGAAAAATGAGCGGCTGCACTCCGACGCTGTCGCCGCCGCGATAATTATCATTCATGTTTTGGCGTGCAGGCGGCGGCGGCTGCTGGTGATCATTAACACTGATGGCGCGGCACATTAAGATATTAGGCAAACACACGCCCGAACTACACACACCAGGGAGTTTGACGGCGCGGCTAAACGAATTACTTCAGCTCGAATTATTGCTGCAGCGCACACGTTCGACGTCAGTGGATTGACATTGACAATGGGTCCCCACAATAACCTCCCTCGTCATACTCAAGTTCGAGCGTGCACCTCGTCTAAAACAATATGCAATTTTCGGTTTGTAACTTGCAATTGAAAATTGGCATATATAGTTTAAATAAATGCTATTGTACGTGGATTAGAAATGATGCAGACAATAAATCTAACTTTTCAAGGTAATTTTGATAAAAAATGTAAATTTAAATCATGATTATTTATATTTTTTTTTAATTTTATATATTGAAAAAAAGTAAAAAGTAATCCAAATTTAACTTAATTCAAAGAATCTTGTAATTTTTTAATGAGAGTTAATAATTATAATAAATTAAGAGCTGTTATATGCACGGCTTTCACAAACAGTTTTTAGTTTCGTAAAATTATTTCCGCTATTCATTCTTGCAGTTAACGTCACTTAGTATTTTTGACCAAGGAGCTCCAATGATGGGGCAAAATAGCCCAATATTATATATAATGGCATAAATGGCTCTTTATGTTAACTATTAATGGCGATTATTTAATCAAAACAGGTTAAAATTATGTTTTAAGACAGTCAAGTAGGCAAAATATGTCTGAAATGTTTTCAGCTATTTTGAAAACAAGATTTTTAATAATGTCGTTATTTGAAATGAATATTTTAAAATTTCCAAACACAAGATTCTAGAATAAAATTATCAATAAATGGATACTAGAATTTAAGCAAAAATTTAGTGAAAGCAAAAATATACTCAACAAAAGTATAACTTTGACTTCCAGTAATTACCGTAATATTAAAAAGTTAAATTAAATCACTTCATCTTTTTACTGATAAAACGTTTATGCAAGAAAATTGATCAAGATGATATTTTTCCCAACCATCTGAAATAATATAATTTTATTCGTGATAATTCAACGAGAAAAATTGATTTCAACCTACGAATGGAGAGAATAATGAGATTTATATGCAATTCTCCACCCTTTTCATCCCTTTTGATAAAAAAAAATGAGGATTTGGATCACACTCTGCAAACCATGTAATGCCAACTGGGACGCGCACGGGACAAACGCGGGGAGCAAAAAGTGCGTCACCAAATTTCAAGGGAGCGCGTGTGTGTGTTTGCGAAAGCGGCATTATTTTTATCTGGACAGGCGTGCAGGCTGGTCGGATGCTGATTGGTCATGCCGCGTGTCCGGATTTGCATTCATATTTCACCGTGGCCTGCCACAACTAATTACCCTTAAAAAATGAGCAAACAGCTTGTCAGATTAACCACGCATGAAAAAATTGCACCGCGCATATATGGACAATGAAAAAGAGCCGAGCTAGGGTGGATGGAAAAAATAATGACAGAGAGCCGGCTGAAATTTTTTATTTGCCAACTAATCGCATTAAAACGGGGAATACCCGCAGGCAGTTTAAATATTTCACGGGTGATGCTTGTTGGGCCTCAAATATTAATTGCGCGGGAAATGAGCAGCTTTGTTTATATCAAAAGGAGCTGCCGGGCTCGATTTTCGCACAACATAGAAAAAATGAATAAAAACGAAACGGACGGAACAAAAACCAGCTGTCAATTTCAAGCTCCCCAATTTTCCACTTTGTCGCTTTGCCCATTTTTTGCAACAATTTTTGACGTTTAAAGCTCCTGGTTTTTATTTTTGTTTTGAGCAAACCAAACTGATTAATCAATGATGATAGGTAGGAAAAAAGCAGTGAATATGAACGGAATATAAAAAAATGTTGAATAATATTCAACAAAACATTTCAGTTTTTGGCGGTTTTCCTCGGCTGATTTCTATTATAATATTCTTTGTTATTAAGTTTTATTTTTCACAATTAGTGGGGCTATATTTCAAAATAAAATAAGTTTAATTTGGCTGAAAAAAATTATGTTTAACAAATTCAGTCGTCGTAAGTAAAATATTTTTCAACGATAATTAATACATTCAATAGCCTTTTTGTAGCGTGTAGATTTGATTCTGGTTTTCTTAACCACATTTTTCAAGCTTTTATCAAAATCAAAAATAATTCGGTGTCAAGCCGAATATTTAAGTATAAATAGGCACCTTAAATTTTATTTTTATTGGTAGTAATTTTGGACACTTATAGTAATTTTCATTTTATTAAGAACAGAGGAGCAATTCCAATCATACAATCTTTTCAATATTTTTTCTATTTTTATTTTATTTCAAATAAAAGAAAATTATTTTAATTTTATAATTTAATAATCACTGGAAAGTTTTCATTGAGTTGAAATAATAATAAAATAATCATAAATTATTAATTACACATAGTGCACAGCAAGTTAAGCTTCAAAAGACGTAAAAGATATTAAAAAGTGAAAGTACTTTGCAGTTTCTAAGGGCCAAGTAGTAAAAGAAATTCCGAAGAAAGGCACGCGACCGCAGAGTGTTTGGAAAATTTGCAAAATCAGCGTGTTATCTGGGCGGTAGTGGCGAACGCCGCAAACTGCTCGCTTTTACGAGCGAGCATTTTTATCGAGCAGGGGCATATTTAAAGCGCACAAAGGCTTATCAGCGAGTGTGGCGCTATTACGGCCTGCTCTGCTTTTTCTAATCCGGCGACAACATTATTTCCCAAAACCTTTGTAAGAGCCGCACATCCCTTGCTCGCTCGCCTTTGTCGTTTTTTCAACAACACGAAGAAGAGAGTCGTCGGTTATCAGCTTCGGAGGATATTAAGGTTTCGCCTCGGGCCGTGCTGATCAATACGAAACCATTATTATACGGAAACATGTAAGCACCGCCAAACTGTGCGATATTCTTTGTGAAAGATGATGATGAAGACCAACCGCGCGTATTATGTGACCCCGGGGAAATATAAATGGGGAGCTCGTCCCGCCGACGCCGCAACTCGACCATTTTTATATTTGGGCCACCGCGCGATGATCCACTTAGATTTGCTCATTTCTTAACTGCAAACCCCCGTCTCGGCCTCTTCTTGTCCGACCGGTTCGTGCGAATCGCTCTTTTGTCGCCCGCAGTCACAGAAAATTCCAGTGATTTACTCGTGAGGGCAATTCAAAAGAAAACTGAAAGACAGATTATAAATTTTATTATTTTTAAATTTTGGATTACACAATGACTTTTTTTTCGAAAGTAATTAGTGCTTCCTTAATTAAAATGTTTATATCCTCATTCCTCATTGAAAACATTGTAAAAATGTTTTATGTATTTTACTTTGTACACATTGCTAACCAGGATACCAAAAGGTAGTAAATTAAAATTTTAATTGTATGATTAGATTGATATGCAAATTTTACACTTCTCTTATTTCTGAGAAAAGTAATAAACAATTCTAAATACGTACACAATAAGTTACAGATAATCAATCTGTTGTAAATAAGAATGGTCAATAATGTCCAGATGATGCTGTTAAAATATCTTTTAAAATATTATTATATGCAGAAGTATGTAGAGGACACCAATGTGTTATGTAATGCTCATTTAATTTGTTCTTCTCTACAATGGTTTATGTAATGAATTTATATTTACTATGTACATAATTCTTTTGATCTTTTGAAATTGATTGTGCCACCTTAAAAAAAAGACAACATTTTTAGAAATGGTAATAAAAATTCAAAATTAATATTTAAAAGTCAAATTTCTAAAATTGAAAAAACTTATTTAAGGTAAAATTAAAATTTGAAGCAATATAAATAATTGAAAATTGTTTAAAGAACTTGAAATTGGTGATATTCTTTCGTTTCAGCAAATTGCATTATTCCTTCAACGTTTATTTATTAGTTAGCTATTTACTTTGGCTGATTAAAAAAAAATCAAGTTATTTGAAGCGAATTAAAATTTTTGATTTCCCTTAATTAAAAAAAGTAAAAGTAAAAAACTTTATCAACATATTTTGTAATGACTTACAACAAAATTGTTCAGTGCGAAACTCCAGCAGAGATTTGAGTGGAAATTTTCCCTTTAATGTTCCAGTTGACATGCACAGCCCGGCAGCTCTGGTGCTTTTTTTCAAGTTTTCACTCTAATTATCCAATTTGCGAGTGGCGTGCGCAATTCGTTTAAATTTGCACTCGAGTCGGCCTCGCCAAGCAGTTCCTTTCACAGTCGCATTTTTCGCCCTCGCTGCCTGCGCTGGTGTAAGCGGCAAATCTCATTTCATTACGAAATTAAAAGCGATGCATTTAGCCGTAATAAAAAATAATTAATTTAATTAAATCCTAGCACGAGCGGAGAGGGTTGAATTATAAATGAGCGAGTGCGAGAGAAAGAGGGAGATTTACAGTCGACGGCCAAATATAAAAAAGCGGACGTTTGCGCGGCACCCCTGCTCATGTGTGTGTAGTTTATAAAATTCCAGCCGTGAATATTTCGCAGAGAGAGAGACGCGGCCATTACTGATGTAATAGGTGTAAAAAGAGCGCCGGCCACACATACACACACACTCGGTGATGCGTGCGCTGTAAAAAATAATATTAAAAGCAGTCAGTCAGGGGTGTGTGTGTGTGCCCTATCTTGCTTTTTTACAGCTCGGACCGACGGACACGCTCGCTTTGTCCGCCGCCAGATTCGTACGTCCCCGCGCTCTTTATGAGCTCCGGCTGTGCTGCAGATTGCGGAGACCGACGAATTTGCATTTTTGCTCCATTATTTGCTCAAGAGAACTGCGCTCCACAAACGTGGTTGAAATTTTTAAAATCATGCATGTACACGGAGTGGAAAGGAAAGCAGTGCTGAGTCGGTCAATTGTTTTGAAAAGGCAGACAGATTGTGGAATGCGCAAAAAACAGAGGATTAAAAAAATCAGCTCTAAAAAACTTTAGAGTTTCCAAGAGCAAATATTATTTTGGAACAAGCATTTTGTAGTAATACTATAAATTTTGGCAATTTTTTGCTATCTCAATCAATTTTAGATTACACACAATGGAAATTATATTTCATTTAAAATTATGTTTCATTTCGACTTATACTCATTATATTGTTTACAATATCGCAAGAAAGATGCAACGAAATTAAAAACAATTCTCAGATATTTTATCATAATTGATAAAGTAAAATAAAAATAACAGATTATAAAAAATTACGTAAAAAAGAATTGAATTTTACCACCGATTTTCAGAATTGCTTAAGATAACACAAAAGGAATTCACAGGCTGCATTATGTATTAGAGTAGACTTTTCCTTCCGAACAAAATCCAATTAATTGAAGTTGATTTTCAAGAAATAAATGCTACAAAATAATGTTTGGGGCTCTCTAACTTTATTTTTTATCAAATATTCACATCCATATTTTCACTATTTACAAATTTTTATTCAACATTCATTGTTGTTATAATTCCAATTCTTAAATTAATTGCATGAAAACATGTATTCTGGTTTAAATTTTTATTCAAACCCTTACAAATTATGATTCATTTAAAAAATAATATTCTATTAAAAAGAGTAAAAACATGCTAATATTGGAATGAAATATTTGTTACAGTATAAAAATTATTTGATATAATATGATGCAAATGGCACATGACATTGTTTTGAAAACCATGGCAAAAAGATCATTTGAATGTTCGTTTTTGGAAGCAGAACTTTTGCGTCTCGTTTCTAATAAGAAAGCCTAATTCTGAGAAATCTCAGCAAGGAAAAGCGTGGCGAATTAAAGCATGACTTTCCGCCGCGATGATAATAATTCCAAGCTCAAGATAAGAAGTTTTATTGACACAGTTTTTGCCTCTCTCACGGCACACAAAACGGAGAAAACACGCGTTAAAATTTAATTTTAATTACATCCGAGGCAAACACCATGTTTTTGCTCGCGTCTCTCTTTCTCTCTTGTGTTTGCTTTGGGTGCAAAAATTCGTAACTGACGACGAGATAACAGAGAGAGAGAGTCGGAGCGGAGAACAAAAGAGGAAACTCTCTGGAATATTATTCCGAGAGTGTGCGGTTCTTCTACATAATAATTTTAATGAGAACGCATTAAACTTAACCAAGTGTTTACATCTCGCATAATAAAATCGGGTAGAGAGAGAAGAGCAAGCAAACTCGGAGCGTGAATTACGGCGGAGAGAGCTAGAGAGGAAAATTCATGGCGATGATTTTTTACTGCTCCGCGAATATCTCTTTACATAATCTCTCGACGGCGATAAGAAGACGCAGTCCCGCTCTTGTAATTTCTCAATTGTCTCGCGCATAAAGGAGCAGCCAGAGAGAGTTGTTATCTGTTTGAAAGTTTCGCCGCCAACTTTTGTCTTTATATGCTCATTTGCCTTCGCACACAAATGTTTGCACGCGTAATTAGAGTGAGAGCTGCGCGAGATATCCTCCTTGCCAGGAATTCAACCGAAAGCATGGAAATTTGTCTCTGCTGTCACGCGAGATGCTGCGCTGCAGTTTGACAAGCCAACCCTTTGTAATGATAACGGCACACACTCGCTCCAATCCCTGGTGACGAACGTCATTGCCAACGTGTGTAAGCCGAGCACTGCCACTTTACCACCAGGCATTTTTCCACTCTATCATACCGATTTCCCCTTGTGTCGCCCGCCGCAACCCGCTAAGCACGTTTAGCTCCGCTGTCTCTGTGAAACTGATAAATGAACCTCCTGATGCCCCGCGTGATCTCCAATCAAACATTTCTCAACTTTCAAATGGGTAAAAAAATTGCACTTGAAAATAATAAATATTGTAAAATAAAAATTAAAAATTATTATTTAAATACAAATTATAATTATTTT
This sequence comes from Neocloeon triangulifer, assembly GCF_031216515.1. Lineage (NCBI taxonomy): Eukaryota > Metazoa > Arthropoda > Insecta > Ephemeroptera > Baetidae > Neocloeon > Neocloeon triangulifer. The sequence goes on from NW_026775545.1 coordinate 1,030,222, forward strand.
TCCAAGCTATATTTTGTTGCTTCTGTTAATTTTTACTATTTTAAAGTTAAAAATAATTTTATTTATTTTTAAAATTTATCCTATTGCATTATGCAGTAAATTAGCAATTATATAACAAACGTGTATTGCTTCAATTCTTACAATTTCAATATGAATAAATTAAACAGCAGTTACAGCATAAAACTGGATCTCTCTCAAACAAATGATTATACATTAAGATATAACAGTACAGTTTTTGAAATTTTATAAATTACAAATAATATCATCTGTGGATCAAGTTTTCTTGATTTATAATGTTATGGATGGTAATATTCAAATTTAAGAAAAAGGAAAAAGCTTAAGTTGGCTGGTGAAAATTAATTGAATAATTAGAAACAGAAAAAAATTCAGTTCAAATTTTAGTTAAAAAAAGACCCAGTTATTTGTAAGTAAAAAATGTCAAACTTTTTGATTTGGAATTAATTTTTGAGCAATAATTTGTAATAAAAAAAATCTCTTTTATTCGCCAGTCCAAACATTATTATTTATTTTTTAGATTGTAGAAAATACTACTATGGTACGGTTTTCATCATTTTTTATCTACTAAATATTCATTCTGTGACGAAGGGGCTCTTGAAAAAGCGGGGACGAGGTGACATATTCAAATTAGATGTGCGACTCATTTGCCATCCGCACACACCTCTGCACGCAAACCGCACACGTAAAGGGGAAAGTTATTTAATCCCGGCCGGGCGCGCACTTTGTGCACCAAGTGAGAAGAGAGACGCGCGAGTTATGTCCCATCATTAGGAGGTGAGCCGTGCATGCCAAGTGTAACCGGCATTTAAATTTTTCATGGGGATCACGACAGTCACTCTACGTTGCTGATGGAAAATAATTTTGTGAAAAGCAAAGCTTAATATGATCAAATATACTCCAGATAGGGAAATAAAAACATATTATAATGAAAATCGTATAAATTTATAATAAATAATAATAAATCAATAATTAGGAAAGAAAAATTATTTTTATAATAAATTCCAAAGTTTATAACAATAATACCGGAAATATTGACATTTAAAAAATGAAAAAAGTTAAGTAAATGAAAAAATATTCAAACTAACAATAAGGAATAATATCAAACCAAATATTTTTAATAAATACAATTATTTATAAATATTTATAATAACTGCAGTTTGTAAAATTTTAGTTTAATCAGGTGCAGTTTCATATTTGAAACAGGTGAAATAAATTTTGATAGTGCGGATGATGGAGGAGCGTATTTTGTGCAAGGAACGTTCTCTGGTCGAGATCTCATCCGTCAAAGGTGCAGGGTTAAAAAGGAAACACTGAAATGCTTTTTCTGATTGAGAGAGAAAGTTCGGGCCTGGTTTCGCGCACACTACAGCGTCTTGAACTTAACTCTTAATGCCCGGCTGCATTGTGTGTTGCTGATGTGATAGTTATGTTTCATGATGTATAAGTTATAGCCCAAGGGTCATCCGAGCTAATCTACAAGATGCCGCCGGGGGAGGCGAACCGCTGCGCGCGCGACTTAATAAGACGCGGGATTAAGGAGAGTGGATAGTCGTGTTTGCAGAAAGCAGATCGCTAACTTGGAGACATCACTCAATTAACTGTGTGTGCATGCGGCCCGCATTGTATCCCAGCTTTACACCGCTTCAAAAGAGATAGAGTCTCGGTGTACATTACGGCAATGACAGCTCTTATATCTTTATTATACGCCCTAAAAGCTTTCTTTCATTGAAAAAAATGGACGTTCCGAGTGTGAATGTGTGCGATTCAGACTCGAATCCAACACGCAATTCGCTTCTCCAGAAATTGAGATTTATTATATCATTAGATGTGCGGAAAATTTGTTTAATTACATTGCCATGCAAACACTGTCTAAATTTAATTAATAGGCACGGCGCGATTTGTTTGATGAGTTCCTAGCATCCGACCTATGCAAAATTAGTGAAAAAAATTACTCAAAATTTGCTTTTAATTAAATAACCTGACAGTCAAAAATTATCAAAACACGATTGATGTATTATTATTATTATAATAAATAATTTCCTTTAATTTAAAAAAGTGACTCGTCACTAACGAGACTTTTTCGGCCAAATTTAGATCCTGTTAATTAATCTATATATTTTTTACAACAGATGGATTTTTCCACTAGACAAATAGTGTACATATATGTAATTAATTTATAAAAAATAATAGTTATACTCCAGCGATTTTTCATAGAGCAAATAATTTTCATAGGGTTTTGTTTCACTTACAATTGATTTTACTAATTAATAATTGAAAAGCTCCTTTCATTTTCTATTCTATAAAAAGTTTTGCGTCACTGAAATTCGATAATTTTTTTGATTGGTTTTCAGTCCACTGATCAAACATAAAAATGAAAGAAGAGGAAATCATATTTTGACGAAATCACAATCCGCTGATTTGAGTTGTTTGACATTCTAATTTGGCATGTGGCAGATGAAAGAGTTTTCTGGTATAAATTATTATTTGTTATGACACTTGATTACCTTTTTAATGATGATTTGCGCGTTTTTCGACCGCAAACAAATCCCGAACAATTTTGTCGGTGCGGCTAACATAACAAACTGCCGCTTTTTGAAAATTCCGCTTTGCTAATTATTCGCAGCAGCGTTCGCGCTCACTCGTGCGCACATTTGATGATCTAATTAACTGCAAATAGCCGCGCGTTTACCTGCTATAATTAGCGAAACTATCCACGCGGAAAATTGGCGGCGGCATTGTACGAAACAAAATCGATTCGCGGCAATAATAATAATAATAATAGAGAGAGAGGGAAGGGTCGGCCCAAGATTTAATTGGATTATATCCGCGAGAGATGAATAAATTCCACTGACAAAGGAAATTCAAAATTTCAGATTATCAACGGCCAATAATACACACTTTTATTGTATTTTAAAAGAGGAATAAAATAAATCTCTCTCTTTCTGTGAAAATCGCGTTGGCCGGGCCTCTTTTAATGGTAAACTAAAAAGGGGTCGCCCAATTAGACAGGGTCCCTCTCTCTCTCTCCTACACCACCGGATTGTGCTCGTTAAGTGGACAATTAAAAGACTTGCAGGGAAGCTCTCTAATGAGGACTAGCATTGCTTGCTTTTCTCCTTTTGCCCTGGAGCTGACGCAGCCGCGCGCGATTTCCCAGGAAACTGGCACCACATTATTATTATTCCCACGACCCGGCCGACAGATGTCAAATTTTCCTGATCGCTCTTTGCCGGAATTCAGCGCGGCAAGGGTGCCATAATTGGACTTGAGCGAATTTGCCACCAATACAAATTGCAAATCATCGCCAATTAGAGTGCCAATTAAGCCCCTTGATGATAAAAACTAAAATAATTGAAAGAGCGTAATGATGAAGATTTTTGGTAATTTATTATCAAATTTTCAATAATTTTCTACTAATTGGGCTCAATATAGTGAGCTTTTTTTATTACAAAAACTTATAATTCTCTTTTTAATATTCATTATAAATTTCGAATTGAGTGCAATTAAAAGTTTACAATTTAATTTCTTAATCACACGTAGAGATGTTCTTTGTCAATATCAGAAAAAAATAATTCTTTATGTATTCAACAGAGTACAAAGGAATTTATAAGTAAACTATCATTTATTATATTCAATTTTTAAAATTATAGAACGAAAATTTGATTTAGATGAAATAAGGAGAAGTAATAATACAAGATTTAATATAAAATATCAGCTGTTGATATTTATATAAAAATTATGTCAAGTACTTATAAATTTTTGATAAATGTATAAATTTGAAAAAATAAATTTAAAAAATTTCTATTAAGTTACACTAACTTTAAACAAAATCAGAGCGCTGGTAAAATGAACTAGCTCTGAAAATAATTTGTGGAAATTGAAAGAATCTCCAACCTCTGTGTTTTTCACAGTTGGCCGAGCTTTTTAGGTGAATCGTGCAGCCTCAGAGTCAGCGGTCCGAAAGAGAAGGAGGATATTATATCCAGGAGAGACAAGTTAATTTAGCTCACAGCCCGAGAATTAATTAGTTGACATGTCGCCGTGAATAATCCGGAATACATTTATCTGCAGCAAAGTGTGACAAAATGTAATTAGAAATGGTGGACTGCCAGCACAAACCACCGTCCCGTCACTTGCCTGCTGCAAATGCATTGAAATTAACACAAGTTGGCACACAGCGAGCGAGCTGTGTCTCTCGCTCTCGAGCAATTATTTCAGCTTGCTCCACATGCATGTGGGTACATGGACGTCGGGATAGACTACCCGCAGCACACGCCGCCTTCTTTAATTGCACGCAAAAGGATGAGACTCCGCTCAACTCTGACTAATGAGCGAGCCAGACGGAAAATTGGAAGCTAACTAGCCACATTGTTGGCGTGTCACGGAAAAACGGAAAATTTTCCCAAATCTCTGGAATCACGTTTTTATCAGACATTAAATTTGAAAGTTGCATGCATGTGATCAATTTCATTCAATTTTCTTAAGAGAAAAATCGCAAACACGAATTATCAAAAGTTTTTAATGAATTTCGATATTCACATTCAATTTTTTCTTAAACATTCACTTACATTTTTATTGTTGATTTTGATTACAGTCAACAATCATTTTAGGATTAGATCAAGTTGAATGTATAATTAAGAATTTCAATAAATAAGGACTACATATTATTTAAACTACATAAGGAACCTTTCGATAAAATATGACTTCTTGAACAAGTGTTTGGAACTTATAAATTTTAAAACTCTAGATTAATTTTTTTCAATGACATCCGAGTCCCAGTATGGAAAATAAATGCTGCACTGGACGGAAAAAAATAAAAGAATAATCTAAATAAGGTAAAAATACATTTAAAAAAATTTAATGTAAAAAGAAATAAATACTTATAAATTAAAAATAATGTTACTTATAACACTTGTTAATAGAAAAGTTTTTTATGTTAAACGACAATTTTTTTGAGGCTCACATTTGCATAAGACATCATGTTAAAGATGAAATGTGCCCATCAAAATAATGCGAGCTACTAAAAATTTGAATTTGATTTTTCCCCCAGCTTTTTAGTTTTAGTCTAGCAAACTAATTTTGATATACATGATGAAAATTAATACTAAACCTGAATTTCAGCAATTTATAAATTAAGACAAATATGTTTCTTTATAATGAGATTTGATTGTATGAATCAAATTATTTTTCCGTAAAAACTTTTTTGTGCGCAAATTTATTGTCTTTGTCAAAGAGGCAAGACATGTGGTGCAGAATGCAAAGGAGGAAAAATGGGAGACGCGGGCGCGCCGAAGTCGCGCGCCACACCAGAGAGGATATTATTAATCGATGGAATATGGCAGAGGGAACGCTGTGCTTTGATTACCGTGTCAATCATTTTTCTATTGCGCTCGGAAATGGTTTCTTGCCCCCTGCGCTCTCGCTGGGAAATCTGTTTTCAAAACCATTTCCCGCCGAGTGAAGAGCTCATTATATGCCAGAGTGAACTTAACACAAGACCTTCTCCCTTTGCCGCCGCCCCAGAATGAGATTTCGCTCTCGCTTTCTCCGCCGCCACCGTCTCAAAACTTGACCGCCGATTTTATTCACAAGCGAAAGGCCAAAAAGATGGGCAACTCGCTCTTTCTAAAGAGTGATATATTCGTCGGTATCAGGTAAATAAACAACTGTGTTATGGCTCAAAGTTGGCGATAAAAAAAGCGCAGGGGGACGTTCGGACTCTCTTAAAAGAGATGGCTGTGTTTATTTGAAAAGTTTTATTGCACACACATGCTTCAGGATATTTATGAGAGGGCGAAAAGCACAGGAAAAGCAATAATTTTTCTAGAGTTGAATGTTATAAATTGATTCGTGTTTACAATTTGCAACACGGTATTAAAAGGCAATAAAACGGCTATATAAATAAATTATTGAACTTCAAAGAAGAAACTTGTAAGGCGACGTCAGAGCATGGCCGATATGATTAAATTTAGAACCAATTGGCCTATCTGTAATTAATTGGTCTTAAAAAACCTTCCAAAATTTAAATCTTGCATAAATTTTTAATTTCAATTAGGATTGTTTCATATTAATCTCAATTGTTAAGCAAAACTGTATTATTTGGATCTCAAATAAATGATCCAAAAATGACTATTTTCTGTGTGTCTAGTTATTACGAGACTAGGATTTTCAAATAAGATGAATTAACTTCATAAGTAATTTGGAATAATCATTTAATTGACATTTCAAGATATATTACGGCGGCAAGATCGCGGCAAGAAGCAACCAAGTTCTTTGAAAAATAATTTATAGCAAATATTTCAATTTATAATTTCAACCTGCTAGGTGCCTGTTTATTATGGATGATGGTACTTACTTAATTATGTCCTCATGAGTGCCAACGTCTTCCTTGAAACATAACAGAAAAATGGAATTAAAAGAGATATGAATGATTAGTTTTCAAAAATGTTTGTTAGCAACAAACTTGCTTAAGAAAAATAATCCCAAAAGTGAAAAATGAACCTAAATTTTAAAATATCGAAGAAAAATATTTAAAATTTATCTAAACAATTTCCCACAATTTCAAAAATTTTAACCTAGAAAATACTAGCCCTAGCTTTAAATCCAAGTTTGTTTCAATAATTTGATTCTGATCATTCAATGGAGCCTATATTAATTTTTTTGAAAGCTGCACTTTTTCCTGCTTCAAAATTTAAAAAAAAATCGTGAACCTCACTTTTCTCGGCAAATTTCTCGGTTTGTTTTTAGGCGAACTCGATTTTCTCTGATTCAATTCATCAGCGTCCAAAAATATCTCTGGCGACGGCGGTATGTGTATGTTTGCATCGCTCACGTCTGCAAGAGAAACCGCGAGAGCAAGCAGCGGAATAAATTCGCGCGGCATATTTTCCGCCGGCGGCGGCGGCACAAACAGGAGAGAGAGAAATTCTGCCGGAGAAAAACGCTCAATTTGCGCGCACGTTTGCTATTCAGCGTGGTGGTGCGGTGCGGCGGCGCTAAGTTAATTTGAGCCAGTTCGTCAGGTTGATTTTATTTTCCGCTTTTGCATTTGCCGCGTGATTCGACTTTGAGTAGAAGGAAAAGCAGAGGCGAAAAAGCGCCGCAGCGCCGCAAATCGCGCAGCAATTAACGAGGGCTAAGAAGGAAGAAGAAGAAGTGCGAGCTGCTTGATGGGCCACCTCATTATACGGTCAAATAATGGCGCGAGAAGGGCCAGATCGATGCGCCGCGCCACAAATGAAAGCAATATTAATGCCCCTTTCTCGAGGGGGATGAACGCGACGTTGGAAGAAATCATCTCGTCCCCCTCTAGACCGAGAATTCTCATTATGTGTGCGGGCGGCGCATAACACAATTTCGATATCATTTGTCATCGAGTCTGTCTCGAAATTCGCATTAGCAACAAAAGAAGAGACTAGAAGCGCTTGGCAATCATGTTTAAATCTTTAAGTGATTGCCACGCATCGCTCTTCTCTCTTGCTCGCTCTTGAAATTTAATATATTCGCGTTCCAGAATGATAAATGGTTCCAAATTTAATTAAATGAATCCTCAGAATGTTGCGCGTTTAATAATAAGTTTGCATGATTAAATCGATTCCGCGAAATCGCTCCAGCAGAAGGGACTCAAGTTCAGAGATAGGTGTTTCTGCGGCTTCTGTTTGGCGCCTCTTTTTACCCACAGCATTATTTTCTCCTCTGGATAACAGATCATTTCTTCCTCAAATTTGTTCAAATCAATTTTATCTTATGAATATTTATTATTATATATTAAATTCATTTAATCAATCGTATTGGAATCAGCATTAGGTAAATACATGCAAGTCAATTATACTAATATAAGCAATTGAAAACTGTGCTGCACGGTTGCTTAAATTTTTAATTTTCCTGCATAGAATTGAGAAAATTAAATGCATGAGTGCAATCTATTTATTGAATCAAAGCTAATTGTAAGTTAAAACATAATTCAATAAATAGGAAATTAATTATAAAGAAAATTAGAATAAAAAAATTAACAATAATAGTAACAACATATTAAAATATTTAGCAAAAATTTGTTTTAATTATTTAATTTGATTTATTATTTTTTAATTTTGTAAATGAATTTTTATTTAATAGTGTGTGGATCAAATAAATACACTGTGCAATTGCACTCTATCTGCAAGACCACGTTGTACACTCAATAAATCCAATAAATAATAATCATCATCATTATTATTACTAATATAATTTATTTATGCAACCCGCGGTCCAAAAGTGTTGTGCGCGTTGCATACTTTGCCTCTATTTAACAAAACAAACTTCAAACTTGGACAAATAAGCGTCTCCTGTATTTCTTGGTTGTCACTCGTGTCCTGTTAGCAACATGAAATTCCCCAGCATTTTGCATAATTCAAGAAATTGCTCAAAGCGAACCTCTCTCGGAAAGGAAATTCGATTGGCGCAACTTCAAAGAGGCATTTTAATAAAACACGAGACGCTTTCGTTTTTGCTCTCTGCGTACTCCATATTTCCGGTCAGCGTTTTTCACAAAAAAATAGACCGAGCAGAAAAGAGAAAAAGGTCTCGTTTCAGTCCACTGAATTCCCGTTACGAATTCCCATGCAAGCGCGTAGGGAACGGCAATAGCCACTTGAGCAGCATGCATATTGAAAATGACTGAGCCCTTGTGAATAACAATGCTCTCATATTTTCAATAATTCACGACAAAGTCGTCGTGTAGCGATCATGCATGCATGCTCCGACGAGAGAGAGCGGGTCGCAAACAAACTGGCGCGTACCATGGCATAAAAAATAAAGCCCACCTGCCTGCTGTCGCAGCAAAGAAGTCTCTAAGGAGAGCGGCTGCTTTCAAAGAGCCAACAAATCTCATTGTCCGCTTAAATAATAATTTCCCCATGCATTTTAATGCTGGCCGCTTTTGATCCGCTCCCCACAGAAAGGAAAAATATAAATAAGAAAAATAAGCGCCGGGGTCATTTTTCCGCACAATTTATTTATTATTTCTTTTTTCTTGTGCTCGGCTTAGCCCGAAGAAAAATTGTTCCCTTTTGTGTCTTTCGGCGTTTAATTCAAACAAACGGTGCCACTTCTTTTTCCACCTCCTCGGCCATTCGTTCACGTTACGCGCACCAATATATTTATTAAGCAACTCTCTAAGGTTATTTATCGGCTATAAAAATAGCCCTATGGGTGCGATATTACATGTATCACGCGCGCGCAGTTTAGCCCCGGAGATTTTTCCGCCTTCTCTCACTGTCATCTGTTTATCTTTGCGCGGCCGTAAAAATGATTTGTTTTATGCCACCTTTTACAAGCCTCTCGTGACGCGCACACCCAACCAGGCATTTCTATCCAGACTTTGGCTTTTAGCGCCGCGTAAACTGCTTATTAAAAAATAATAACCCCGGCGCGCATAATAAATCAATTACGGCTGATTAAAAATTTACCGCTCTCTCAGATTCCGGCGGCAATTATACCCCCCACTATCTAAATTGCATCCGCAGCTATGCTAATTCGCGCGCCGCCTGCAAATCATGAGATTAAAAAGCCGCTCCGTGTGTCGCGTGAGTGTGTGTGTGCATTTAGCGAGATTGCGCCGATAAATTTGATTCCCGAGTTGTTCCGCTTCGGCTGCAGCCCAAGTTAAAGTAAAAGTTTCGTGCAATACTTAAGAGGGTAACTAACAGCCCTCGCGCGAAAGCGCCCAGGCGCAGGGACAACTTTGCTAACTTTGGATTTATTGGCATCGACTTTAAGTTAAAAGGATCGCGGACACATTTAAGTGAGCAAATGTCAGAGAAATTACAAAGTGACCTGTTTCATTGTAAATACACCAAATTCAGCCAGTGGCCAGCCACTTTACGATCTAAGAAATTCCAAAATTTAATTCAAATACTTCAAAAAGCTGTAAATTGACTCAAAATATTTCAATGATCACTCGGCAAACAACTAACAATAAATAATTAAATAGAAAGTAACTATATTTTCAGTAAGGAAGCTTCTTGAAGATAATACAACATTAATAATTGCATTCAATGAATTATAACTATAGTTAGATATTATTGTCAATGTTGCTTCCATTATTGTGCATATCAATTATTAACATCAATAAAATCTTCACCAATGCTTGATAATGCAATTAAAATCTTCAATTAATTGTGTAATGATTTTGGCATCTAAAAGGCATCATCATTCAAATTGTATTAATTTTTTTTTAAATGATCTAAAATACTAAATTGTTTTAAAAAGGATAAAAAAAGGTAAAATATTACATTAAAAACTAGTGAAATGATAAAATAATACAATTTAATAAATAAATCAAAAAAATTTTATATTTAATAAGTAAAAAAATTTAATATACTAAAATTATTTTTATATTTTCCTGAAAAATATGATATAAAATATTAATTGCCGCTTTAAACCCTAGGTCTTGTTTCAACTAGCAACTGCGTGGTGTTTCTATCTCCATCCATCTGAGCCAGCATCTGCCGTCACCGGAGCGAAATTTGATCTGGGAAAGACAAATGTATCAAATTTGCGGCGGCTGGCAGGCTGCACGGGCGTCGGAATTGAATTGGAGGATTGGGCGGGCGCAAGGACTTGCTAGAGCTCTGATGTTTTGCTAGGCAAGAAATTGGCGTGCCAGAAGTGCCCTGAGGGGAGCGCCCCCGCGCCTCGACAAACACCCACCCCTATGCATATGCACGAGGAATAAATAAAGTGGCTCGGCGGCGGTGGCGGTGGCGGCTAACATGGCAAATTGGCTTTTAAATTTGTCAGAGAGCATTGAGGTAGGGCAGCCGGTCCCCAGCGACATCGCGCTCTGTGTGTTTTCCATTTCTCCTGGCCAGATTATAGCCAAATAACTTCTAGCTCGTCTTGTTTTTTCGATTCCCGCCGCCGAAATTGCTTATTTTTGCCGGCGATGGTCCGAGAAGACCCTTCAATTCGAGAACATGTCGAGGGCGGAATCGCTCGAGACGGACAGACGGCGCGTTTTCTGTGACAATTCAAATTAAACTTTCATCCCCTTGTTTTCTGCTGGATTGGAATTCTTTTTCCGCGAGGGGGCCAAAAAAATAACATATTCAATTTTGATGCAAAGTATGAAAATATTGTTACTACAACATGTATTTTTATGATCTTTCAGATTTCATGATTTCCAGATTTCCTTAGATATTTTTACCCAAACGAATTTGATAATTTTTGAAAAAATGTAGTTGATTGATTGATACAAATTCTGAGACAATTTTCATTTTGGTTTGATTGATATAATTAAATGATTTTCATAAAAAAGTTCAAAATATGTTTTTGAGAGACATTAACAGGTTTTTAATTTTATATTTTTAAGGAATTCAATACAAACAGAGATACTAGAAGTTAAAATTAAGAGCCAAATGAATCAAGAGGAATATGCACAAGATGAAGTTGTAACTTTTTTAGATTAAAATTTTAAAGATTTTATATACATTATTATTATTATTATTTTATTCGGTTTTTTGTGCTTTTTCCTGGCAAAAAACCATGCCAAAGAATGTGCTTTTTACCACGCGGAAGTTAAGAAAAAAAAAGATTCGGCACTAGGGGGACAGAACGTTTGTTCTTTTTCGTGTTAAAAAGGAAATCCAAATCGTCTTTTCAGCCCTTTTTACGCGCATTAATTAAAACCAACTGCTGATTGATGTGCGTAAAAAATTATTAGGTGGTCGTTAAGCGAGGGTCTGCGGAGGTTTTGCGCTCTTGATTGAGCCATGATGAGAATAATGTGCCGCCATGAAAGGCAACGACGTAAAACAGGCGGTTCGTCGTACCAGAAAGAAAGACTAATTTAGCGCATAATGTGATTTCGGTGTGGGGCAGACGGAGAAGAAAAATCCCGTCGACAAAGAAACTCCTCCCCGTGCTATCAACGCACTTCAAAAGATCGCGACCCGCCGCCGAGAAAGAGCATAATGAAATGAGAAGCCGGAGAGAGAAAACACAATTTCGGTTTTCCCTGTTGCTCTGCAAGATTGAAGTTTTCTCCGAGAGTGTAACGTCGTTACGGCGCGGCCCACCTCTAATGTCGGAAGAGATAGACGTCGGTGCGGTTTTCAGCTCGATTTCCAGCCGCAAATGTCTGCTCGTTATGCTGACGTGGCGATTGGCTCAATTTATGCGGCGGAAAGCGCTTGATTGAGGCGGCGAGCTGTAATTACGGCCCTCTAATGTGCGTTTGAAGGGTGGATGACTGGGTGTGTTTGCTCAATTTCTCGCCGACGAGAATATCGTATTGACTCAGGTGCCGATGTCACAGCAGTCACATCCTGATGATATGTAAACACGCCACCTCGTTACTCCACTTCCTCGCCTGCATTCTGCCCAGCCGTGCTCGATGCGCCCGCGACAGCAAATTCCCACAACTTCTTGGTGGCATGTCGCCCGCCGAGTGTGTTTGCGATGCGAAATTCAACATACAATTCCGCACCCTCTCTATTCTTTTGATAGAGAATTCTAGGCAAGAGACGGTAAATAATTTATTGCGTGTTGCCAAAAAAAAGAAAAATAGTATTGAAGTTTTATCAATTTTCAAAAATTTTCATTACTGTTTATTTATTGAAATTATTCACATTTTAAAATTTAATAACTTCAAAATTTTGAATGTGAAATTGCAAGAAATTTGTTATAATAATAAAAGAATTTTGATTTAATGGTCAATTCTTTTTACGATTTATGAATATTATATCATTAATAATAGGTTTTAATCTATATTTAAATGTCATCTTTTATGCAAATGAGGTTCACAACAATGATTAATATTAAGCAGTGCACCTATAAATTTCTTGCTAGTTGTTTATTTTTCAAAATTGTTGCATCACATAACAATGTGATATAACAATTTGCATAAATAAACAACAATAATAATTTTAATTTTTCACAGCTTCTTTGTTTTGTGAATCTATGTACGAATTAAAATAAAAAATAAATGTTTTTATTTTAGAAAACTATAATTATAAGCTCTTGTGGAGAAATAAAATGCGCCAGATAACTTAATAATCAATTATTAATTATTTTTTATTTAAGGGCTTATATTCTTTTAATTTTTCAATATCCTGCTCAGGCATAAAATTTCTGTAAAGATATTATTTATTTTATTTTGGTATTAAATTTATTTTCACTTGATTTTTATTTTCTATGTTGTTTGCGACAAAAATGTTATATTTTATGTACAAGTCATAAAAATGTAACAATATAATTATATCAATTAAACAGATGTTTCAGCCCATTTAAAATTATGATTATTATGAAGCGGTTTCGTAGCAAGTGTTTCGCCGCATGTGATAGACACTTCAGACGTCTTGTTTATTTGGCAGGACCGTTTCTGAGCAGTGCAGCTGATTTCTGGCCTTTCAGGATGAACATTTTGTGGCTTAAAACGGCTCATCAGCGAGTTCCGAACTTTAAGGTTACAGGCGACACAGAAGAGAAAAATGAAAACACCTCTAGAACTATTGAAGATGTCGAACGGCACCCACAGCCACTTTGGCTTACTCTCGGCCGCCCATGAAATCGTTTCCATTATCCACAAACCACCCATCAGCAAAAACATCTTCACGTACAAGGCAAACCTATAAAATGTCCATTCAGTTTAGTTTGAAAAACAAAAATATTTGTGTATTATGATAGCAATTAAAATAAACAACAGGGACCTCTGTTTGTCGTCCCACGCGCAACCACCATTTCCTCCGTGCGTCATACTTTCGCCTTTTTTTAGAATTCGCGCCTCACTCTTCATCTTATTTATTTTAATCAGGGTTATGAAGAAGAAAGTTATGTTCAGAACGAGCAGAATCATGGCCGGTCCCTGGTAGTACAAAAAATCCAGAGTGTGCGCTGCCAATTTATGCATTAAAGGTTTAAAAATTGAATAAAAAGAAAAATTTACAATACACACATCGAAACCAGCATTTGCCATGGCCAATTCCGGGCCACAAAAATGAGTCTTCAGTGAGAGTGAAATCAAATATTACAACGATGACCAAGTTTATCAAGGGATAAAGCGTCGAGTAAAGGGCATACATTCGAAACTTCTTTTCATGCGTCTGCTGTAATGACCCAGTCATTGTTGCAAAATTTCTGTAAAAATTTTATGAAAATGAATTTGAAACCGCACAATGACTGAAATTTTATTCACACGCGATAAAAGGTGGAGACAAAAGTTTATAAAATTTACAACTTTTACCACCAAAGCATTTGAACTATTGAGGAATTTCAATCTCAAAGTCTAGAATCTTGTTTATTTGTTAATCTTGTGATTCTGCAATTAAGAAATACCTGGCAAAATTTAAGCCTTAAGCTATGTGAATTTTTGATTGCGACCTCAATTTCAGTAAAAAAATTTTAATTTTTTAAAGTGAAAATTAATAATTGAGAGGCCCTAGAATATAAAAATTCATTTCCTCTTACCCAAAAGTCCAAAAAATGTCAAAGCACATTGTGTTTAGCCAAAAGAATGAGCTGAGAAGGAAGGTGAACCCAATGTAAGCTAAAAATTTATAGATTTAGCAATTTTTCATAAACATTTCATTTAAAAATTTACCAAAAATTTTGCAAACTATAATGGCACTGTCAGTGCCTGACAAATGAGTCACAGTGAGGCCTACAAAAGCCATCATCAGTGTAAATGACTCGCACGCAACACTTTTTCCGTGTAAGGTTTTCATCTCCGGCGTTAAGATAAATGCGAGCAAAGTGAGGAAAAGGGAAATGATGGACATGACCATGAAGATCGGGTAAACATAGACTTGAAATTGTATTTCGTCCGACGCAAGGTCAACGCATTCGAAAACTTGAAGTGTGCCATTTTCCTGAAAAATTGAATAATTAAATTTGATAATAGCTTGGATTAAAGGTCCTTAACACACATCAAAAAGTATGCAGAATTCCTGGTGATGAAGAATAGAATTTTGTCCATCACCCTTGTTGATGAAATGAATAGATCCATTTGCTAAAATTGTAAATTGATCTCCCTCATTATTCTTTGGATCCAACGATAGTGCACCTTCACATTTGTCTTCCTTAATGACATAGAAATGCTCGTTCAAATCTACTGTTTTATTTAAACTTATGTTATGAACTATGTCGATTTGGTATTTATTCTCGGGCAGCGTTGCATCATTGATGGTGAAATTTAAGCTCTTAACTATTGCTATAAGGACAATATTATAAAAAATGAATTACTAAAAAGTCAGGAAATCACCTGAATTGCAAAGTCTAATGCAAGGCTTAATGTCGCATTGGCAGATGTAAAAGTCTTGGCCCTCCTTCCAGAATTCGTCTCTTGCGTAAACTGCATCTTTGTTCAGCAAACCCCCATCTCTAATCGCTACAGGATCTTCCAATTTTAACTTTTGATCCTCTTCACAATTTTTTCCAAACGAAAGTGGCAGCAGAACTACTAAAAACGTGCTCAGCCCGTTCGTCGGCCTCATTTTGATAAAGTGAAATAAATGGATAAACGGAAATTCCTTCCCTCTGTTTTTATCAAATACAGGAAAACAATCTAGGCTAAAAAAACCGCAAGTGAGGCTCAGCTCGCGCAAACTTCCGTCTCATTATTTATTCAAGTAAATTGGAAGGAAGGTGATATTAAATTTGCCAATTTTATCCAAATTAAAATTTAATTACTTGATTCGTAAGGTCCACATACCGCTTTATTTCAATTAGAATAATTGAATGTGCTAAGCTCGTTAAGATTTTTTTGGATTATTGTTAATTTATTTCCTTAAATTTTTACCCAAAAAAATCAACTTGAAAAAATGTCAACAAATAGTGAAAATATTTGTGTTCTGCCCACAGTTTTGATTTAATTAAACTCCACATCTACGGTCAAATTGTGTCTCGTGAGCGCCCAAAGTGAAATTTCCATTTACGAGTTGATGCCGTAATCTGCGTGAGCCGCGAAATAACCGGGCGCATCAAGCAAAGGCCTTCCGGAAAGGGTGATGTTGTTTTTCGATTACATAATCATCTCACGAAATTGAGTGCCCGAGCCGAGCTCTCCCGGCCGGAACGGACGTACGAACGAACGAAGATTGCATCCCCTGCAGCAGATATCGAGTTGCTGGATGGACTTAATTAGCAATTATCTTGAGCATGTATCACCCGCCTCTCCAATCCGCACTTTGCAAAAGCGGCGCAGAGAGCGAACGGCTCGACCGACCGTCCGGACGCTGCTGGGGCTTCTCTCATTCATTAGCACACCAATTTAAGTTTCTCATTTTACGAACGTCCGTGTGCCGCCGCCGTAATAATTCTCTCGCCGCCCTCCAATTACTGCGAAATATCATTCGCTGATTGAAGGGTTGAGACACGCGCATAATTTCAACAAGCGAGGCACCAACAAATTTGCCGCGCAGATTGCTACTGGAATATTCAATTTCGGCTCAAAGAGCTGACAGGCAACAAAATCCAATCAAAATTTCTTAAATTTGTTTTCAATTTCTACCAAATTTAATTTTAATAATGCATTTTTTTGCACTTTAAAATACTGCTTAGTCCATATTAAAATATAATGATTTTTAAATTACACAAAAAGAGACTTAATTATATAATTTAATTATTCCTGAAAATGTTTTTCATGATTTCCTTTTATCCTTTTTAATTCCAATATCACTGGTAATCATATTAAAAAAATTATTTAATAAATCATTATAGCGTATTTTACCAAAATTCATTATTGTTAATTCAATCTTTTTTATCGACGATTCCGTGTGAATAGGTGCCATGCTTGCGAGAATCGGTCAACATTGGCTAATAATTTATGAGTGACAAAGCCAAAGGAACCTTTCACAAAAACCACGGGTCGCTTTCAGTATAGGAAATGGCATCGAATCTGACCCAAAAAAACACTTCAAAGCGGAGGATGTTTAACTCTTTTTTGCGCGTAAATGGGCCCGGCATTGTGGAGGGCTGAAAATTATTGCGGCCCGTTTGACATTTGGCTGCGCCATAAAGGGAAATTAATTCAAACAATACAAAAGACGGCGGTGGGTCTTTGTGCGGAGTTTATTTAATAAAAAGTAGCGTGGAGAGAAACAGCAAATAACGGGCCGCGGCGCACATAAAAGCAGGTGCGTCTTAAGAAGGGAGGACTTATTTTGTGCTGTTTAAATTGGACAGCCGCCGGCGGGTGGGTTATCAAAAGCAACAATAAATCCACTTGCGCCGCACCAATACTGCTTACTTTCGCCTTCCTTTAAAAAAAAACCGCCGCACACGCTATTATTATTATTGCGAACAGGATTGAGTCTCGGCGACGACGGAGGCGGCGGCGGTGAACGCGCGGCCAATTTATGTAGTATTATCATCCACCAACGCCTGATATATAGCTTCATTTCCGGGCCTATTGAAACGGTTGATGAGAAAAAAGAGCAAAAGAAGCCACCTTGTACTGCGTATATATGTAAGAAACCTCACCCTTTAGTTCATAGTGAACAATTTCAGTGGCAAGAAAATGACATGAAAAGGTTAATTTAATTTTGTATTCAAGAACTGAAAAAGAAAACAGTTTTAAATTTTCATTTATTTATTAATTTGTTGGATAATATATTAAATTTTAAATATTGTAAGCTATAATTGATGCTAAATTTTAGACTTAAGAATAGTTGAAATTATAAAAATTAAAAATTAAATCCTAAAGTTGATAAAGTATTTCAGTGTCAATTCTAATTTTGTTTATACTCTACTTCAAAAGACACAAAATAAAGCAGAAAACAATATAAAACCTATTTTAAAAATTTTAATTTCTAAATCATGCCAAGAATTTTATAATCCTCTGTAAAATAATTTTTTTTTTGCTCATATCATTTTCTCATAAATTTCTTAGCGTTAGCAAAATTTTTGTTAGTAATAAATATTGATATTATCAACTGCCCTGGCCTATTATTTAAAATATTTTACCTTCAAAATTATTTTTTGCCTCTTATTCAATAAACTTATAAATTATTAATAAAAAATAGCACAGCACAATTCCAAATGCATTCATTTTCCAGCAGAAAGGATTGTACACGTTCCGGATTTTATTATTCAATTCCACTTTTTTTTTCCATTTCGCTGCGTGGAAATAATGCGCTGATCGCCGCGAATGAGAAAGTTGCCGCACGCCAGGAATGTGGAAATAATTTATGACCCGGCATATGGAATCAAATAATACACCTGCGACGTCAGGAATTCCAACAAAGAAAAAGTAATATCAAATTTATGCATTAATTTTCCTGTCGCCGGTGGACTTTTTGCCGCGCGCGTTTGCGGCATTTATTCAATGGTGGGCGACCAATATTATAACAACTACTGCAGCCTTTATTCAACGCGAGAAAGAACGTAATGAAATTTGAAAATCTCGGCTGTAAATCATATTACCCAGCAGAGCTATTTTCCTTTTTATAGCATCCTTCTGTTACATGACCTGAATGGGAAAATGCTTTTTGATGATACCTCTCTCCCCCCTCCCTCATCTCTCAAGCAGATTCAAATTGAAATTGGAAGACGTTTGTCTTTAATGCATTATTGCCGAGCCATAAATCTGCACCGCCTGCGTCGAAATAATAATTGCAAATCCGACTGCTCCTTTTAAAATTCAAAAATGCTTGGGCATTTACTGACACTAAAGAAGAAAATTGCATTTCGTTTACGAGAAGAAGTCACTGCTTTTGTTTTCCAAACTGTGCTTTGTTATCTGCAGGGACGTTATATTAATACACTGTGTTGGTGGATGATGGATCCAGCAGCCGCTATCTCTGTGCTTTGGGAGAGAACAACCCTCTCGCTGCGATGACGAGACCAAGTTATTTTGCAGCCGCTGGACATTATTGCGCCACAAACATAGCTCAATCTGATTGTGCAATGTGCACCCCTGATTTATGCTTCAAGTTGAGAGACTCGAATGCCCTCCGTTTGGTCTCTATTGCTACTGTCCCTGCAAATGGGTTGTCACAATGATGGAAATTGTTCAACTTTGGAAAAATTTATTGAAACTTATATTAAAAGTAAATTAAATCGCATCCGAAATATTTAACGATTAAAAATGCGTGACATTAAGCAGTTTGATGCAATATACAACAATTCACATATTTATTCTCTCGCAACAAAAGTCATGCAGATTAATATACATTTATTTGCTTAAATTGATTCATAAGAAAAACTTTAATTAATGAAATTCATTTTAACTCCTTTGTGATTTTTTTTTTTTTTTTTTTTTAATAATAAGCACTGAACTAGAGTAAAATTTATCACATTTACACACATCCCTGCTTCCTATCAGTGCAACCAGCATTCTGCAACATGAACTATATATTGATTTTCTTTATATATGTATGTAATAATGTTTTAAAATAATCAGTTATAATTTGTAGCATTTTAATTTTAGATAAACACAAAACATATACAGAAATCACAACATCTAACTATATCTTTGCTGAAGATTATAATGTTAATTTAAATGTTTAATTGCAACATATATATTTTTTTTTGTTATACTTATTTTAAAGTGCTTGACAACAATGATGTAATCTAATCGTTTGTTTTACGCATCAAAAATCAATAATTCAAATAATTATAAATAAAAAATTAAATAAAAAATCCCCAAATTTTATTTAATTTTTTCAATAAAAGCAAATATTTATAAGATTAATGACTAATTGTATTAGTATTTTTTTAATTTACTGTTAACATTTTGTAAAACGAAATTTTAAATTGAACCCAACCCTCTAGCAATTTCCACAAATAATTAGTCTTTTCTTCTCCCCTTTTTTGTGGACTGCCCATAATATGAATTCAAAAGTTCCGTGCACGCTGGAAGTTGGCAGTGGATTTGCTGAAACCAAACGTGGGCAGTTTTAGTCGCCAATTAGCGCGCCTTTTGAACTCGCAATTAATGTGTGTGGGCGCGAGAGCCGTTTTCAATAAGAGCGAGCGCACGTAATAAATGCGTGCACAAATTCGCGGCCGTTGTTATTCAAAAGCGAATTTTTGCACGCGCGCCAGTGGAAATAATCAGCGAGAGAAAGAGAGGGCAAAGGTAAAGCTGCTCTCTCGCGTCGCTCTAATTGCCACGTGTAGCCGGCAGGCTAATAAAGAAGCTCTAGAAATGAATGCTGTGCTCGCATGCAGTGCCTTGAGCCAGAGCGGCCATAAAGACATCGCGGGGCAAAACGGGCCTGTGTATTCATGCAAATTGCTCGGTGCAAAGTCAATGAGAAGGTGGATTTTAATTGCGTCGCAAAGTGCCGTCCAATTAGGGAAAAACGAGACACACACACGCACTGCAGCCTGCAAACTCCCACCTGGAAAGCGGAAATGTGGAGAAAAAAGAGCTGAGAGCAACGAACTACTACAGTTTGTCATCCGGAACAAAATCTGCTCATAAATTTTGAAAAGATGCGCTTGTAAGCTTAAAAAAAATGTAAAATAAATATATTTACTTAAAAGATTAATTTTTACGTTTTTTCTTTCTTTTTTTGGATAAATTGTTTTATTCTAGACAATATTAGTTTCTCTAAACACATGTCTGTGTAAATTATTTAAAATAAACTATAAATCATTCTTGATGGAATTAAATTATTTAAAATTTTAATGTGCTATCATATGAGGTTGGCAGAGGCGAATTTAATAAAAAAAAATGGTATAGCTAATGTATTATTTGAACAGCTTATTTCTTCCTTGGGATTGATTATTTTAATTGTGCGAAAGCTCCAATACATGATTGTCTCATGCGAGTGCTTAAAGCGAAATTGAAATGAAAGTTTTGAATTTAAATTATCAAATTTTATCACCAGAGAGCCATCAAAAGTGTCTCACAAAGGCAGCTGCTTCAACTCTCACACACCAGAGAGAATAATAAATACAAAGGGGGCGCGAGAGGCAATCAAACCGGCAATTAAAATTCCGAACCCTTTCGTAACAAAAGCACACGCCGCTCAATCAGAAGCTCTGCGCCGATTAAAGAGGAAATTTGCATGCTGATTGCAAAGTGCATAAATTCGAGGGTAATTGCTGGAGCGGCGGCGCGGCGTTGTTTTGAGTAACAAGCAAGCATAAAGACGAGCAAAGAGAAAAGAGAGGCACACACCGTGTAATATGCTGCTCGTTAGTACTGCTACACAAACTTAACGCTAAGTTGACAGTCGCTAATTACGGACGCGAGTATTATTTCTTTCATGGCTGTATAAGCTTTTCACTGAGCCAGCAGCAGTTTTAAAAGCAGCGCGCGGCGCCGAGCAAAGACGGTGGCATGGTTTCTTGGCTAGAATTTTAATTGCCTCCTTTTTAGCCCCTTGCACTGCGCGACGACGATGAGGGATGAGAAGCGACACAGCCTCCCTTGCTTTGCAGCTGTACACACATACTTTATCGATTAAAACGGCGCCATCGCTAATTAGCGGCCTGAGAGCATTTGCGGTCGTGGAATTATTGCTACCGTGTTGTTCTCAAGAGTTTGCAGCGAGAGCATCGCGTTTCCAGTGCCAACGCAAGACTAATTAAAAAAGTCGAGTGCGCAATTTTCGTTTAAAAAATTCGCCTGCTTTGGTAATGACGCTTGTTCAAGTTTGGAGTATATTTTTTTTGTAATATAGAATGTAGAGTTCAAAGGGTCACATTTAATTGCCAAATTACAAGTACAAACTTTTTATTAATAATTAATAAATATAGAAAATAATAATGTTTTAATTTTATAAGTGCAAGATAATGTTTTTGTAACAGTTAATAAATTGCTGTTTTTTCTTCATTTCAAAATTATACTGCTGGGCGCAGGTGAAAAAGACTTTTGATTTTAAGATCAAATTCGAATTTTTCTAAGCAAAAAGCCATTGTGGCTAGTAGAATTATTTTCTTATTTTGAGAAAGAGATCTTCAGATGGGAAATGGAATTTAGGATAATTAACATTTATCTAAAAATTGTATGGAGCTCGATTTCAAAGAATTTAAAGCACTTAAATTTAATATTATTTCTTCATAAATTATTTTTATACTATTAGATTTTATTTGGTTTTAATAATGTAATTGGGTAAAATAATTACAATCGATGTTCGCTAATTGCAAGGCGGATGATGTCTGATTTCGGGAGGGCAAAATCTTTGCTAGAGTGGTGGTGCCGTTTTGTTTAACAATTCCTTTCAATCCAAAAAAATTTTAGTATCAATTGATTTTACACAAAATTTTAATGCAAAAGTCACAAAAATAAACAGTGTTTCATTTGAATTAAATTTAAAGTAATGATTTGAGAAAAAAAGAGGAATTTAAGAAGTCTAGATAATGGACAAATGAACAACATTAAAAATAGAGAATAGTTCTGGGAATGCACTCAGGGAAATAGAGGCCAAAAAATGAGCTTCTTCCTTGGCTGGATCCAAATTTTGGGATTTTAATTCTTATATGTTAAAAGGAAAGCAATAATAATGAAAAATTAAAATCTAAAAAGTAAAAGAAAACTATGGTCACCTAATGCAATATTTTTAAATTATTTTAATTCAGTTTTATTACATTAAGATTAAAAATTAAGTTAAAAAAATTAATAAGTGAAAACTACAAATGGTCAATTTTTTTAGAGCTTGGCGCTTTTTATAATCAATTTTATATTTCATACACAGGCACACGGAAGAGGTTGCTCACGAATCTAACGGTGGAACAATTTCAGAAGTGCCGCGCTGAGAGTCGAGTCACGATTTGAAGTAGAGTAAACATGCACACAAAATGTGGCATGAGGACATTAATCGAGGATCCGCAGTTTGCGGAGCGTATAAAATCATAAGCAAAGAAAGAGCTCGAGTG
Source organism: Neocloeon triangulifer (assembly GCF_031216515.1). NCBI lineage: Eukaryota > Metazoa > Arthropoda > Insecta > Ephemeroptera > Baetidae > Neocloeon > Neocloeon triangulifer. The sequence continues at coordinate 1,053,046 of NW_026775545.1, forward strand.
GTCTGAATGGAATAATGCCTGTTTGAACGCAGTGAATGGCGCGCGGATTATTTTCTGCACGACAATATCGCAGGAGCTAGGGAGCCACTTGGCGTGATTTTGAGCATGACTTTGCAAGTGGCGGCATCAAAATTAGCCGAGCGCGGATTTATGCAGGTAACAAGCAACGGCGGCGGCGGGTAATTAGCCCCTGTTTGAAGAGAGCGCACACACACACACACATACACCCTTGGCTGAATAAAATTCATCAGGGGGGAAGGAAGCGCGAGCGAATTCCTGCAGCTTTTTGCGCGCGCTCCTTTGATGATGCAAATGCGCCCCGGCGTGGGCTAATTAAAAGCGAAAAAAGCGATTTGCATTCAGCGTGACGCGATTGTCCGCCTAGCTGCTCCCCATTCGGGGTGTGAAGCACTTTTTCGCCAGACAAATTGCACAACCCGTACGCCAATAAAAAGTTTCTCTCTTGAGCTGCACCCGCGGCCAACTTTAATTTAGAACTGTACTTAAACTTTTACTGGGAATGGAGGGGAACGTAAAGTTTAAAATTTATTAGAAAGTAATGAATCATAACGCAAAGTAGCAGCAGCGGCCCATAAAGGTGGTGCTCGTCGTAAAAGTGAGAAATTGTGAGATCGTGATTGGAATCCGAGAACAAACTCAGTCTAACGCCGCAGATCAATTTTTGGCAACTCCTACAAGCATTGCATACTTAATTGTAAAAAATATCAATATTTTTTTATTAAAATATGTAATGCTTGTAGAAGTTGCCAAAAATTGATCAATTTGATATAATTTATTGTTATGTATTTGAAAATTTGGCGATTAAAAAAATTAACAAATTTCTCTTCTAAAATTTACCAAAATAAAAATCATCATTTCCTGCAGTATTTTAAAATATATACATGCGAATTCTAGTCAAGCATGATATTTGTTTTTTAAGTGATAAAGTTAAAAATATTTCCAATGACGTAAAATTAATTAAATTAACAAACCTAATAAATTTACATTTCAAAACGTTTTTTGTGATAAAATAAAAGCAATTAAGAATTTTAAGTGGATCTATTTTCATCCATATATTCTGTTTTGAAAGAAAAGTAAAAATATGCAGAAAAAAACTAATAAAATGTGTAATGAATGCACATTTTAATTAAGGAAAATGTCCCGTTTGCGTGCATGAGTCGCTCATTTTATTCCTCCGCAAACCGAGTGGAAACAAACGGACAACGAGACGTGCCGGCGATTGCCAGCTTCGCAGCGAGGACACGACGCAAAAGGGTTGCGAGGGCAGGGAAAAGTGACAGCAGTTCGCGTGTCTGCCTGCCCATTGAAAAGCGGGAGCCACGAAGCGTGAGCCGGCGATAAGGGTTCAAGGGGGGGCATCACGTTCGTATAACCACACACTCAGCCACGCTTCTTACCGCACACTCCTCCGCTATAAATTACGCCGCACACAAACCACCGGCGCCGCTCCATCATATTTTAATAGAGAGCGGCACAACAACTATCCATTTAATCCGCCAGACTTACCTGTGGCCAAAGAGCGGACGTCAATCGGTGCCTAATTTCCGGACCGTGTGGCGAGAACCTGCACCGTCTGGAACACATTTTTGCAAGGCTTTAATATCATGTTTAAGGGGAAGAACAGTGACAATAGGGTAGGGATTTAATTTAGAAAAATAATTCATTCTTCTTTTTACTGTAGTTGAATAAATTTTCAAAAATGATTTCATTGCTTTTAAAATAATTAAAGAATATAAGTGATTTGCATTTAAAGTTGGATTTTTCTCGTTGAGTTTTGCTATTTATTTATTTATTTATTGTTTAAGAAAAACAATGTCCTTCATTCATAAACAATAAATATCTTACAATAACCTTTGAAAAAAGCTGTAAAATTCTGCCACATCAATTAAAGAAAAAAAAATCAGTGCATAAAACCTCTAGCCACTTTAAATTTAAAATTATGTATTTGTTGAAATAAACAACCTATCAAATTTTAACGTGCTGTTGATTTACGTCAAAACGTTGTATAGCTTTCAAGCCACAAACAAAACGATAAAAAATTAACAATGCATTCGCTTTTCAATAGATTGCAAAACAAACATCCTGTGACCTTTGTAAAAGCTTTGTGTTTCCATGGAAAGTTTCCACAGTAGAGTTTTGAGCCATGCTCGCAGTGCAATATCTCATCGTTGGGTGCTTGATATTTTATGCAAATCATGTAACTAAACCGAAAGCTGTTTTTAATGATTCGAATTTTTAAGTTTTCAAATTCAGGGATACTGTGGCACTATAATGGCCAATCGGAACTTATCAATGAAATTGAAGTTAATCCCTGTCAAAGGTAAAAGGCTATATTCATAAATTAAAATTAAACCTCTCTCATGTTTTCCTGCATAATAGGAACCGACTCTTCTCCTCGACTTGCAATGCAATTAAGAAGAGAAAATATAAATAAATGCTGTGGAAACTCAAAGTGCACATTTGATAAGCCGGTCAAAGCTTTTTCAACATCAGTTCTATTGAAGGATATCAAAACGAAAATATGGGTACAGTTATGATATTTAAAACTTAAAATACCTTACGCAAAATAACCTTCAGAGCAGAGCAACAGGAAGAACGAGTGTCGGAGTTATGCGAACAACAACTAAAGTTGCGAAAAGTAAGTTTCTTTCGTTTCAACAAAAGTGCCTTGTATATAATGTTCTTGAACTTAGGAGATTCAAATGGACCAGGCAATTCACATTTTCAAACTGTATTTAATATACACAAATTTACCTTTACACGTGTTCCGAAAACCGTAATAGATGTAAAAATGAGCCCTATTACAACACAATATGATGCACCAATATCCATTGTTCAAAGTTCCGAAACTAAATCATCACTTCCTACAGAACCTCTTGATGTTCAAAGTTATCAACCCGAAACCACAAAATTTTTCGATAATCAATCCCTCCCTGACAAAGAAGTCTTCGTCATTGAAACTGTTCCACCTCAAACTACATATGATTTAACCCCAATTGCACCTACAACCCCTGAATCAATATTAACTACTCAAAATGTCACACCTGATACCAAAATCCCTGAAGCAACGTTAACAACTTTTACTGTCCAACTTCAAACCACGACACTTGTTCAAACTAAACTTACTCAAACAACCCCTGAACCAACAATGACTACTCAAACTTCCGCATCCCAAGCCACACTTGCTCGAACTGTACTTGATCCAACAACCCCTAAAATATCTACATCTACTCAAACTCTCCCACCCCAAACGACAGTTACTTCAACCATACCTACTCCAACGACCCCTGAACCAACATTAGCTACTTTTACTGTCCAACTTCAAACCACATCTTTTGTTCAAACTAAACTTACTCAAACAACCCCAGAACCAACAATGACTACTCAAACTTCCGCATCCCAAGCCACACTTGCTCGAACTATACTTGATCCAACGACCCCTAAAATATCTACAGCTACTCAAACTCTTCCACCCCAAACGACAATTACTCCAACTATACTTACTTCAACGACCCCTGAACCAACTACGGCTACTCAAACTGTCCAACTCCAAACAACACGGGCTCCAACTACACTTAATCCAACGACCCCTGAAGAGACTATAGCTACGCAAACACTCCCACCCCAAACTACGCTTACTCCAGCGCTCACAACCATTGAAACGACGTTAACTACTCAAACGGTCCAAACTGCACTAGCTGTTACTACACTTACTTCCACGACCCTTGATCAAATGTTTGTAATTCAAATCATTCCACCTCAAAATACGCGTGCCCCAACCACACGAGCCGCGAAAACAACTCGAGCTCCAATAATTATTCGTCCTCCGACAAGTCGTGCCTCTGCAACTGCACGTACTACAACTACTACAACAGCAGGAGCCATTCCAACTTTTGCAGACGGGATTATGTATGCTTTTTGAATATCGAGCATTGAAGTTTCAAGATTGTGGAAATTAAAATTCAATAAAAATACGAGCTGAATAATATAGAGCAAAACTTCTTTTTATGCAATGATCCAATTACGAATAATAAATTTTCAGTTATTTCTTGTTTATTACCATTAAAATTATATTATCCAGTCAAGTTTCTGACATCAAGTATCAAGCAGATTAAAATTAACGTAGTTTGTAAAATATTTTTTTTTTTTATTTATATTCTTGATTAATTATGGTAAAGAAAAATATTTACCACACAAAAAGAGTTAATATTTAGGAACTGTTAATTCACTTCCGCCAAAACTTTTGCAGCTTTCAAACAATTAAATAAAAATATTTAATATTAATAAAAATACTCATTTCCGATATATGGAAAACATACATCCTACACATTTGTAAAATCTGAGCCTGTCACACAGAAGCGCAGTAGACCAAAGGAAAATATACTCGGTGGAATTGTTTATAATCAGAATTAGGGGAGTTTTTCATTATTTAAAAATGTAAAATTGCTGTTTGAAGGATCTGACTTCAAAGACCGAAAATTTTAGGGTCAGTGTAAAAATATTAATATGTTAAGTGGAAGTAGATTGATACAATTAATGTTCTTTTTGAAAGCTCAAAATTAAAAAAAAAAAAAAAAATTAAAAAATATCCCATTTCTTTGGTTACCTTAAAGTTTACCTTTTCTGCTTTTTTATAATTTTTTTTTTTAAATTAAGGAGACACAGGGCTGCTGACAGAAACTGGCGTTGTCGCTTTATATCTAACTAAATTAATGTACAAAAAATATTGGTATTGCCATAAAAAAAACTATAATTTTTTCCTATATTTTTATTTAAATAATTTCTGTTATCATACAGATATAATTTGAAATATTTTTACTTGAATTGCTTTGAAAATCGCTTGGAAGAGAAGCCGGAAAGATCAAGTCATATATTTGCTTGGAAATCAGTGAAATTTTTCAAGTTGGCGTCATCAAGAGAGATAGAGTCGCGTCCAGCGTGGCGTGTGATCAATGTGCTCTGGCACTCGCATTATTTCTCTGTGTATCCCTAAAGCACGCGTAATACCGGCCACTTTATTTACCCGACCGGACACTGGCCATGCATCTCTCTCGACCGCGGATTACGACCGCGCCATTTATCCATCCTAGGCCGCATTTGACTGCGCCATTTGTATTGCAGACCGAATTTATGTGGACGGTGCATTTGGACGGTGTCTGGCGTGATTGCTGCTGCCTATTTTCCCCGCCATTAGGCAGTCAATACACCTCTTTGTCATGCCGCTCGTCCCTCCAAATGTCGCACACTGCTTTATTTCCTGCAAAACAGGCGCATTTCCGTAGCATCAAAACAGCTACTGTTGGAAAACAAATGAGCAGCATTTCCACGAACGCTGCAAGTATCTACAGGGAACATCCTGTTTTCTGATTCTGCCTCGCTTTAATGTGATAGTACGTTTAGATTTGCAGGAAACTAGATAGTTGCAAGAGAAACCAAAGTATGTTGTAGCACAAAGTGTGAAAAAAATTATTTTCCATACAAATATGTTTTTTCCACTTTGGAATTAAATTTATAAATATAAAATAGAATATTAATTAATTATTATATATTTAATTTACTTTAAAATTATTTTAAGTTGATTTTTTTAGTATCCGTATTTTTCAATAACTTTTCCACTTAAAAAAATATTTTTTTTTAATTTATACAAACGCAGCGATCACTGATAATTACAGGATGGCTGTTCTAATTTAAGTAATTTATATAGACTTTTCTCCTCTAGCCGCTAATGAAATGGTACAGATATCTTGTAATTATGAGTTAAAACCATTTTGAATAATTTGAATTTTTCTGATTAAACTTTTAATATCCTGATTTGAAATTACAGTGATATTTTCAACAAATGCGAAAGGATAAAAGAGTTAAATAAAGAACTTAAATCAGTTCAATCCCATTTCCCTGATTCTGGACATAATACGCAAGATATAATAACAAAGAACTATATTCCAATTTTGCAACTGATTAATTTTCAAATTATTCTGTTTTCAAAATTAGTGGTGATTTGTTGCACGTATAAGTTATTCAGAAGTGTTTAGCCAAGCAAACAAAGCCTAACAGCTCATCGTGCAGTAAAGACCCGCGCGTCTATTACTTCCCAAATTAGGGGCAACGGTAATTGCTTTAGTGCGCAGCGAGAGTGTGTTGCGTGAATTTATTCACATTTGTTTGCCGGCCGCAACCACACAAGAGAGCGTTTTCTGCTGCACGGCCGGCCAGCCCGAGTGGTCAGCAGTAAATATCGCTTGGACCTTAACTGATGGCTATTTTCCGTTCGGCTAAAGTCCTATTTTCCACCTCTGGGACCCCAGAGCACATTTTAAACAATGCCGGTCGTCCATCTCCGGCCCTCCCCTGCACCCAGCAGCAGGTAAGTTTGTTTCCAAATGGTGCGGCGCTGTTTTGCCCCGGTGCAAACCATAAAAGCGAGTAGTTGCGCCGCTGCGGAGAGAGCTGGCAATTGACGTATTAATTTACTGCTAACATCGATTACAGACTCCATTACAAGAAAACACGATTACTTCGCTGCCATGTGGATTTTGCAGCCAACTGGCGATAAGGTGTATAAAGTGTTCCCTTCAGACTTTCGCTGCTTTTGGCTTTGCCCATCACAGGCGTTTATTCCATAATCAATGAACAGACGGGATGATAATAATAATTTTTTTAGTTTACTAAGAGGCTTTAAATCATAATTACCAAATCTCATTTCTCTTTACTTCATATATTTGCTTTGAATGCAATTTTTACTCAATATTACACCAATTTTAGCTTATTAAGTTAATAAAATAAATTATTAAAAAATTTATTAAAAAAAATTATAATAATCTCATATTCTAATCTGAAGACGCGCTATTTGCAAAATTCAATTTTTATTTTGAAAATATCCATGAATCAATTTCAACGAACAATAAACGTGAACTGACGTGAATAATTTACAGCCACTTGAAATATGCTAGAGTGATAAAAATTTCACCTCTGGACGTAATTTTTATGCCAAAAAACTTTTCTGTTGAACCCAAAGCTGAAGGTCAAAGGTCAAGGTCACTTTTAAGCGATTTAACGATTTTTTAGTAAAAAAAAAACTGATTTTGGGGATGAATAGAACAGCACTACTAGTACAGCACTAATATTAAATATTATTATAAGCTTAAATTCTCAACTGATTTTACATAAAATGATCATACAAATTTTAGCTAAAAATATTCAATTGAAACATTAAAAATTATTTTAGATAGAGGAAAATAAATTAGAGTACAATAATATTTTCGAATTATATGAATTTCCAGCAAAATATATTCAGATAAAACATTAAAAGGAAATGAACTTATATAAATATGTTTAATTAAACAAAATCAGCCAAAATCAGAAAAAAATGTATTAATCTGAAAAAAGTACCATTTCAACGAAGCAAATTAAAATCTTGAGGAAAAAAATGTCCTCATTTGGTAATTAATCTCAATGAGCGTAAAAACTCTTGACTTTTTTTACGTTTGCCAATCGAAAGCCCTCTTGTGATTTATATCTGGCGACCAAAACCGATTTCCTTTGTGGCAACTTTAATTGGCAATTTACCAGATCGATCCGTCCGCAGATGAGAAAAGAATCACGCAGCGTTTTATTTAAATTTAAGGGGGGAGCGCCGCGTACTCTCAATTACCGAAGCAAACCCCTCGACAGCCGCGCGCTCTGGCAAATCCTCGGTGGATAAGAGAGGCGGGAGCTTGGGTGTGCGTAACAAGTTTTTGTCCATACATATATTGCAAAAAAGATTAGAGATCGAAGCCGACAGCGGGTTTAATTTACGAGACAAGTTAGATGACTATATAATTCCGGTGCGGGCGAAAACAAATGGGAGGTGAAAATACTGTAAGCTCTCCTCTCTTTGCCGGTCTCCCGGGTGCGATTCGTATTTTCCTAGCTACATCCTGTGACCATTGATTCGCAGGTAATGGCGGAATAAACTTGGGCCGTGCCAACCCGCCTCTCTACAGCTCCCGCGAGGTCCATTCTCCAGTCCGGCCTGGCTCGACGTACGGTCCTCGTGCAGTCCCTCATGCCTTATTTTTGCAGCACATGCAAACATTCGGACAGAGCCTTGAATAAAACTCGCAGCTGATGCCTGACACTCACCCTCGGTGACACTCCAAAGCCCACACGACCCACCACATATGATCTCCACCACGCCAGAACAGATGATTTTTTTTCACTGTTTGACTAAACACCACTTTGCGGATGCAATAAATATTTGTAGCTTAAATTTTTGTTGTTCATTCAAGTCATACATGAAAATAATTTAATTGGAAAAAATGAGCAGAAAGGGTATCACAACGTTTTCATTTGAAATATTTAAAGTTGCAAATATCAACCAATCGGAGTTTTTCCCTATCAAAGAAAAAATTTTTGAAAGATTTTTGAAAAGTTTAACCGAAACTTATATTGCTAGAAAAGCTGGGCTACATTTTACTAAAATTAATTGAGTGACTTTTTACTATGAAAATTTTATTGCGAATGAAAAACCAATGTTTAAATCAACTAAAATAGATTAAAAGGTCTAAAACTGATAATTTACTGCAAAACAAAACTGATGAAATTGGACGAGCAGGACCAAATGTCTGTTTTTTGAAGGAAGATTGCACATTGCACCAAAATCAATTTACTTTTTATTTGGAAAGTTTCTGTGGTTCTCCAAAACAGGTTAAACTTTGATGCAAAAAAAATCCTATTTTTTTACCAGCTCTATTGAAAAGAGGAAAAAATTGGTAGATCATTTTTATTATCTTAAACTGTATCAGAAATCATTCTATGTTGTTATAACTTTTTATTATTATATTGTTATTTATTTGTCCAAATTTTAAACAATGTGATGTAACAATTTGGACAAATAAACAACAATAATAATAAAAAGTTATAACATCATAATTTTTTTCACAAATTTAATGCATATTTTTTTCTACTAACGAAAGGGAAATTTTTCAAAAATTCAATTTTTATTAATGCAGCGATTAAAAGTGGCTTTAAAATATTATAAATGAAAAAAATGAACAATTGGAAACGACTGCTGACCATGGTATATGCACGCGAAGTAAATATTCAAATTAAACGTGTGTATGTGTAATGGAGTTTTGCACGCAGAATTAATCAAGTGTATAATTTAATTCAATGTCGGTAGGCGTTTTTCATCATTTGGTTGGAAAAATACACGAGTGCTTGCGCGACTCATAATTGTCGGCGCGAGGCATGCATATACATTAAGCGGTGGCGGGCGGGTCGTTAGCGGCGGTGATGGAAAAAATATGGAAATATCCTCCAGCAGGCTGAGAGCGCAAACAAACAACACCTTCCTGAAATAGAGAGGAGCACGCAAATGAAATTTACAATTCCTTTTGAGAGGCCCGGCCGCGGCTTTCAAAACGTTTGAGATATGAATAAACATTTTATTCCAATGACCCGCTCATAAATATGAATGTCGCGCTCGCATTATAAATAAATAAATTATAATGTGTGTATCTGCACCCGGCGAGCGATGAATTAAAGAGGGGGATCGACCGGCGCTTTGTTTACGGATTGAAAAGAATGGGCACCGCGTATATAATTTATAATTAAGCGAAATCAATGGGGCCGATTTCAATAGAATATCGCTCGGGTGCGCCGCCAAATAAAAACAAAAAAAGGGCGGCGGAGAGAGCGAACAACCTTTCGGGCCGGGTTAATTAAAAAAGTTTGCTAATTACTAATTCATGCGTGAAGTGATTTGTTTGCCTACGCGTCAGTTTTGTGTGTTGGAGCCCTTTCAGAAAATCAATCTCGTTTACCGGCTCTAAATAAAACACAAACATGCAGCTCGGCTTTATATTTTTCTGGCTCTTTTATAATTATTCGACGCGCGCGCGGACATTCAATATTTAAACAACGCTCCTTGTCAACGATATCCGGTTTCAAATAAAACAAAAGCGCGCAATCGACGACTTCATGAGTATCAAATAATTCCATCGCGGAATCTCATCGGAATTCCATATTCATTAGTAATTTTTGCGCGCATTCTTCGCCTGCAATATCGGTTTCGCTTGTTGCTTTGAAATTTGCGCTGCCCTGTGAGTTTGCATGCTGACAAAGGTATGTGTATCGGTGTAGCGAGAAATGCTTGATTTATTCAATAAATCCCCTTGCACCTGATATTTTCCACCCGTTTTGTTTGATACTTGCAAAAACTCTTGTCCTGGCAGTCAAAAGGCTGCTGGGAAATAACAAAATTTGTATTGTGGAATTGTTAACTCTAATTCAGATATATTTTGATTCTTTAATTATTAAAATATTATTGTTGTAATTTTTTTAAACAGGGGAATTAAATAATTAAATGAGAATAAAATACGCAGAGGAGTTAGGCCAGTAGAAAGATTTAAACAGTTAAATATTTTTCTAAAAATATATAGATTGAGTTTTCATCTGAGAGAAAATTCATGATCAATTTTTTTAGTTTTTAATAGCATTATTCCAGTTTCTTAAATTGGTACAGAATGTCAAGTTAAAGGCCATCAAAGCCATCAAATAAATAAACAAAACCAATATTTATATAAGTAAAAAGTTGTGTCTTTTGAAACGCAAAATTTAACCATGTTACTGGGTAAATATTGAATATTATGATATACAGTTTTTTTATTTCCCATTAATTTTTATCCTTATCAAGTAATGAAAAATAATTTACTTTAAATCATTATATAAAAATTTAGATTCCTATGAAATGGTGATATTTTTTAAATCAGAAAAGGAACCACTTTGAATAAATTAAGCTTTTGAACATTTTTAGTTCAACAGAAGTTTAGAATATTAGTTTATAAATAGAGGAAAAGAAAAAAAACTGTGCTGTGGGTTTATTTTTAGATCCCATTATGAAGGAAAATTGTCTGCCTTTCCTCGAAACGGCCACTTTTTGCGACGATGTTGGCCACCGAGATATGGCAAATGTTTTTTGCCGACTTTGCAACTCTGCGTCGCAACAATGGCAAAAGTTGTGCGTGTGCTGCGGGAATCGGCATAAATGACGATAATTGTTGGCAAGAGTTCAGTCAGTCGTGCATTCGGTGGCGCACACACGTATGTATTTGTACGTAGAATATCATCAGAGTCATTACGGGCATAATTAGTGTGAAAAGTTTTTAATGCGGCGTACGCGGCGGCTCGCTTAATGAGTGCCGAGCGCCGCGTTGGATGCCACTGTGAGAGTGAGCGAGCGAGTGCTGCTGCAAAATGCTGTCGTTTCAATTCATTCCGGGGGATAATTATTGTCTGTTTTTAACGAGCCGCGGTAATTAGGCTAATGAGCCTAGCGAGAGCTCTGCGCCCTCTCTTTCCACCTGGCCTTTTTAATTCCACACGCACCCGCGGCCGAACCCCTTTTCCCTCTTCCAAATCCAACTTGACGACTTTCGTAAATTCGCTTTCCGCCAAATTAACCGGGCCAGAGAGATTTTGCCATGGCCGCGCAAAATTATTTTTGAAGCGCGTCGTTGCACAAAAATAAAACTCAAAACGAGAGTTAAAGACTTCTCCATAGGTCAGACTTTTGAAATTGAAAATAATAATAACTAAAAGGGTGCCAGAAAAATATAATAAATAAAAAAATACTTTCAAAACGGATTAAAAAAATCTATGAAAATTAATAAGCTAAAATTGTCCTTCAATCAAATATAAAATTGAGCATAAATTAATTAAACATGTTGCTGAAAAAATCTAATGAATTCAAATTGGTAATTTTTCATAAATTTAAAGAGTTCAAGCCATGATGCATTGTTTTTGTGCAGGTTTTTTTCTCATTTCAATACAAATACTTGGATAGAGATGGTTGTAAACAAAATCAATCACCAGAATAATTAAAACTTAAAAAATGGCATTCAAATTTAATTTATCAGCGTTTCGAATCTATTCTAAAGATTGATGTTTACAGCAAACGAAAGTTTTTGCAAGACATCAAAATGAACTCCCTTACTCTCTGGGCAAAAACAGCGAGAAGCTCTTCATCTTCAATTTCATGCGGGTCGGCAGACTAATGAAGGATTTATTGTGTTGCGCTTTCGCTCTCTCTCGACGCTGACCGTGGCACTTGAAAAACGAGCATCGCCCGCTGAACTTTGGCAAGGGGGCGTTTTTTAGGTGGCGATAACCACCGAGCTGACGTGCCCGCCACTCTCGGCTAAATAACGGCGCCCAGATCAAATCCATAAGCTGATTATTGCTCGCTCTTATTGGCCACGGCCGAGAGTGTGCTGGTGGCAATCGCAGATAAACTTGCAAGTTTAATTGAACTTGACTCGATATATATATTTTTCTTGCTATACAGCGCTAACTAAGGGATGAACTTTTGACGTGTTTTCCCTCAAGTTTCTATATTGGTATGGGTTGAAACTTTGTTTCGTAACCTTTACTAGTTTTAAGATATGTTTATTGGGTTTGATGCAGGGTAATTATCAAATACTCTATTATAGAAATACTCTATGAAAAAAAAACTACAACTTTTGATACAGCATATTTTTTTAAATAATTTTAAAACAAAAATTTAATTACCATCCATTTTATGTAATTTTTTTTTCAATATTTTATTAAGATATTCAATCAGCGCTCACAATGTGAAGCAACTTCCAAAATTATGAATTCAGAATTCAGAAATTAATCATTAGATGTAGATGACAAGAAAACCGATTTTATATACCGCATTGATAAATCCAATTTATTACCAAAGCTCTGAATATATATTTTCAAATAGTCAATAAATATATAGTGTATTAAATATTAATTCCAATTATTAAAAAATTGTTAACATGTAGAATTTAAAATTTCATAAAAATTTTAAAAAAAAATCTGTTAAACAAATAATTATTATAATACTATCTATCAGTATATTTTAAATAATTTTTAGTTAATCAAAATTAAATATATTTAAATTATTTAACAGTTTTTACTGGCGTCTGTCAACTTTCTGCGGGTTCGTTAACACAGACGAGAATTGGCCGACCACTTGTGTTGAGAGAGCAACTTTGGTGTCGGCTCAAAAGTTAATGCTGCACGTGTGACAAACGGCGGCGTGCACTTTGCTAATTCAGCAATAAAACGGGGTGTGGGATTTTCGTGATTTGCATATTGCCCGAAGTTTGCGTCCGCACGCCGAGATGGTGCGCGCAATAATTTACACGCCAGCAGGCAAAAGCTCGGGCCGGCGTGGCTGCGCCGCTTGCCATAATAATAGTTTTATAACCTGGCCGCTGCTGTGCTGGAGATATTCATCAGCGCTATCAGCATCTTAATTACCGACACGAGAAGAGCCAGCCAGCCGGCAGATAAGGGCTGGGAGTGCAACCAACTGGCCACTCTGGCTCCAGGCCACCCTCAGCCGGCGCCCCTAAATGGGCCGGCGCGCGTGATGTTTAATTAGATATATGAGAGAGTGAGCAGCGGCCAACACATTAATAATACGGCTACGCCATTCTCATCCTATACCCGCCTAGGATATTTTTGCCAACATACTTCTGCGTTCCGTTTCCAAACATACAAAATTTGTTGCATTAAAGTTTGGAATCTACTTTAATTTTATACATTAAATTACTTAAATTGAAATATATAGATTTTTGTGTCAGTTACGCAATTGTAGATAATCATTTATTTCATAAAAAAACCTCATTATAAGATTTGATTTCAATATTATTCTTCTTTAATATAGTTCATTCCTTCTTAAAAAAAAAATAATAATAATGAATATGAGTAAAAGATATTCATAAAATTTGATTATATTAACTTGCGTCAAAAGTCAAAAGCGAAGTGAGCCTCGAGTCTTTCAGAGGCTGCTTGTCAAGGGAATTATAATAAATATTTTGTAGCGTTTTGTACCGATAAGTACCATTTTTATTGATGAAAATAAATTATATTATAAAAATATTCTATTTTCAATAATTTTTTTTAATACTTTAATTCACGGTTATTTTCTCTGCCCATTTCAAAGATCTTATTTTTTGCTCTCTTTTTAGGGCGTGAAATAAATTGCTAAAAGCGACAACAGCAAACAAATGTAAAACGAAAGAAAGGCTGTCAAGATCTTTAGCACCACCATTCATCGGAGAAAGCAAAAAAGCGTCGAGTTGAACGCGGCGAGCCATTGTGTCGGTTGGCAGGATTAATTAATAAATTTTAACAAGAGAGCTGGCGGGGGTGGCCGCGCGGAAAGATTTATCGCAATCGGTTGACGAGAAAAAGAGAGAGCGACGACTTTTGCCCGCCAAACAAAGAGAGCGACCCTGCAATCTGATCAGTTGACAAGTGGACAATAAAAGTCAGTTTTCGCACCACTGAAAATTTCAATTTTTACTTGTGTGTTCAATTCGAAAATTATCTTTTAAATGTCAATTTGGAAAACAAAGGGAAATTTTCCTCCTTTTTTTCTGCTGGGTAGAAACACACAGCGTGTCAATTTATAATGAAATTATCTCACTTTTTGCGGGCTGTCAGCGGCTAAAGAGTGATGTTCTCGAGTGACGGCCTCAATGAACACCGCCCAGCACTGATAGCTTTGTTCCCGGAGAGCAAGATGAATGACTCGGCTGCCGAGGCGTTCGGCGCTAGGCAACCTGCTCGACCGCCGTGCTGTGCTGGGAGGTATAACCAGCCACCCACCCGCCCTGCCGCACTCTGCTGATGCGGCTGTTTGTTCCTCTAATTACCAAAGGAACGCTCGCACCCCCAATCGCTTTGGATTTGGATCGTTTGTGCTGTCAGGTCTGCGTTTGAAAGAGATATTTAAACAGTTTTTCGATGCAAAATTTCTATCAAAATAAATAAAGGAAATAATTGTTGAAGTGAAGAACTCGGGCTTTTTCCTTGTCGTATAAAATGGTTTTTATGCTTAAGGGGCTGGCCGCTGGTGAGCAAGGCAAAGCCGAGCACGTTACTCCAATGCTGCATACATTTTTTTTTTTTATTTAGTTGTGAATTTAAACATTAACAGTAATTTTTAGAATGGCGAAAGAAAAAATTTTAATGTGAAATTTAAGTATTTTTTAAGATTCTGTTCCCTAGCCTGGGATAAAAATATTAGAATGAACGATCAAAAAATTCGTTTACACTCTAGGCGGCATGATAATTCAACTCTTTGGAATAAAATGTAGTTAAGGATTATTTAGAAGGATATAAAAGTTATTGTCCATCAAAAGAAAATAAAAGTCCTTTTTTTCAGTAAATTTTGACGTTTGGAATTAGCAGGCCAATTTTTTTTCAACATTTTTAAACTATTCATTGGGATCGTGGGTAAAAATCTTTCTCAGAAGCTTGAAAAATCCGTACCCAATTTAATGTACTGGCTAGAAAGATGAGCAAAATGTGAGGTTTTGCTTCAATATAAATAAAAAAGGGAACACAAGTTAACTTACATAATTCCACTAGACGAGATATTTTGTGTGTCCTCTTCTGTCTCCTTTTCGGTGTTTTCTTCTGACGTTTAGTTCTGACACTTTGTTAAGTTTATGATAAGCTTGATATTCACGAGAAAAGTACAAAAATTTTGGTGATTTGCAAGAACACGAGGCGAGGTGGAGAAAGTAAACAACACTGAACACTAAGGAGTGTAAAATAGGATAGGAGAGGCGAAGAGGAGGTGGCTTATGGGCCTTATGGCCCAGCTCAATGTTAAAAGATAGAACTGGGCCCAAGGTCACCTAGACAGTCCCACCCCTTCGCCCCTCCTAATTATTTTACACTCCTTACTGAACACTGACCATTTATGTAATATGATCCAACAGGATAGGGGAAGGAGGAGAAGGAAAGAGTGGGGAGTCAAACGATGAGGGAGAAGTTAAATGGGCGTAGCGGGGTGTAGTGTAGTTTATGTTTATGTCGTGTGATTGAATTCTTAATTGGTACAGAACGATTTCAAATTTTAAAATTCTTCTTGCTAGCATATTAAAGGTGCCACTTTCAGTGCGTGAACTTTTGTTAATTTTCACAGGCCAAATGTGTTCCAGTGAGTTTGTGAGTATCAAAAGTAAAATGTCGCATACATAATTGTAAATTAAATTGTCTTTAATTTTCAGTTTTAGATCAATTTAGTTTTGAGAAGAATGGATCATTCCGAGAATTATTTCCAGCAAAAGGTAGGAGACATATTTTTAACAAAAATTATTTTCCTTTCTCTCCTTTTTAAGCTCTCTGAACAAGCAAGAAGCTCTCAAATCTCTTTCTTTAATTATTAAAGTGCTTCTTTTCTTCAAACCGAAGTGCAAAAAACCGCAAATATTTTGATGTAAATGAAGTAATCCCCGTGGCGGTGGTGGAGATTTATGTCCGTTTCTTATCCACTCGTGGCTCTGCCGTGTTTACCGGCTGCGAATTTGGCAAGGAGTTTTTCGTCGGACGGTAATCCGGCGAAGAGAAAGAGCAGAGGAGAAAAGCGGCGCTTTTTGCAATTGATTAGACAGGCCGGCTTAAATAATTTATTGGGCTCGCCGCGTGGTATTGAAGTCGTTGGGATTATTTTATTGCCTCGGCCATTCATCGTGCTGTTGTCTAATATACATTAGCAGCAGAGCCGGCGCCCGGTGGCTGAGGCGGTACTTAAGAAAATGAACAATATTTCTTATAAAGTGTGGCGAGAGAGACGAAGCAGCAGTTTTCCTAACTAGAGCAATCTCAATAAAAGTTTGCTGCTGATTCGGCATGCCAACAACTGCTACTTTTTTTCTCTCCTCTTCAGACAACGACCAGCTCTCAAAGTGAGAAAATATAACACAAGTATGGCGTATGAAACAATTGTATGCGAATAGAGGTATTCACGTTTTGGAAAAAATTATGACAAGCAATGATAGTATTTCACTTGTGTACTGAAAAGCATTAACATAAAATCAAATAAAAATTAAGCTTTATTAAATATTGTTTTTAATTAAATAACATGATGTAACCAAAATTAATTATAGAAGAGGAAAATAAAAATTAAGAAGAAAATTATAATATTTGAAGATTTTTTAATATGGTCAGTCCAGATGTATGTGTTCAAAATTAATCACTGTAGGTGAAATTTTCCTAAACAACATGGATACAACAATTAAATTTATAAAAAATAATTGAAGTTTTTGTCAAAATTGTTGTTATAAACAAATTGGCAAAATTGATCAATTATCAATATAAATGTCCCTTGTAAAAAAAAGTCAAGAAAAAAGATTAATACCAAAATAGACTTATATTTATTTGAAATTGTTTTCATCTTAATTGAATTAAAACGGTCAAGATCTCTAGCCTAGTCTAAATTTACTCAGCAAATTAATATAAATTATAATTCAAAGTAAAAATTTGGAGGTTTAAAAAAATTCTAATTTCATTTATTTTTGTAAAAGCATAATAGGAAAGTTTTAATAATCATGATAATTATAATGCATTGGTTAGAAATTTAATTAATGTGGAAGAATTCTGACATTCCAGCGTTTCATCCGCTCGCGTCCAACTCGGAAACGCGAGTCGCAAATGTAATGAAATTAAAATCTCTGGCAGGCAAACAAACACAAATAATTTCATCCTCGGCGCGGAAAAACCGGAGCGGAGAGCACGCGTTTTAATACAATAATTGCAAATTAAAGCGCAGCATCCGCCGGAGGCGGTGTCCATTTTTAATTAATGCCGCACCACCCGTTTGAAATGATGATTATATCCGCCGCCGCCGCTCTGCGAAGAATGCTAATCACGAGAGTAATTTTAATAAAATAAGCAGCAGAGGAGAGAGAGAGAGAGTAACTTTCGTTTCAGCACAGAGGTGCCGACGAGAGAAATATTTATTAAAATGAGAGAAAATTAATTTCGCTAACAATTTTAATTAACGTTTCACGTGTAAAAGGAGGAGATGAGAGTTGCGAAAAGGGGGAGTTAGTTTTTCACAAGCTGATTAAATTAATAAGGGCCTGTGTGTGTTTTAAAGGCGCTTTTCATTACCCGGCGCCGCGCGTGTTTTGATTTTCCTGCTCGCGTCTGAAATTCTCTAATGTCACAACCCTTTGTGAAACGCAAGATACAAGATGAACTAACTGCCTCCTTGGCACTCGCTCGCGTTCCTGCGGATTTTTGCAGCGCTCTTTTAATAACAATAATTCGCCTCCTCAAAGGCATTCCTGCACTCTGCGCTCTTCACTTGCGCGCTGCTCTCCGTGGCTGGGGATCCGAGGCACGCACGTCGCATCGCGTGTGTGGCAAGAAAGACGCGCACACACGTTCGCGGCACTTTCGAAATTCAATTTAATTAGACTCACAACTTGCAGTAGTTGCTGTTGAGGGACGTGTGTCGCTACACACTTATTTCTCATGGGAATAATACAGAGAGTGTTAACAACAACAACTAAAAACTAAATTATTTAATTTACATTTTTTAAGCTTAATTTATTTCAATTATATAAAATTAAGAAGCAATTTATATATTTTATAATATTGAAAAATATGATAAAAATTGTCATTGATGTGCACTAGAAGTATTGATAATTGAAAGGCCTGTGTTTAATGCGTTAATTTAATATTATATTTTAGAGAAAATCATGTCAATTAAATGAAACATTTGTTAAAATTAATCAACCGCACTGCATTCATATTAATAGTTTTCTTAAAAATTATACTGCATAATTTTGAAGATGAATTCTTAATATTAGCAATGTGCTTCTCATCTGTTCCTTGTAGAGCCTCATATTATTATCCACCGAAGAGACATAAATTCGGTATATAACAATCTAATTTAGCCGAGTGCCTTGTTCACTCTCGCGTCTTGGTCCGAAAAAAGCGGCGCTTTTGTGCCGAGCAGGAAAATTACAATCGGCTCACGAAACGCCGACAACTAACTGCCGCTTGTGCTGTGCAAGGCGAGTGTAATTAAAATTACACGCCGCGTGTAACACCTTAAGGGGAACAACATGGCAAAATTAATTAACAGCCTTAATTAACATGAGTGCTCGCTGTGCTTCATCTGATGCGAGAAAGATGCTCGCTCGCGTTTTCTTCCCTCCCTCCTGAGCGACGCGAGCGTGCAATTTTTGTCCCGCGCGCTAATGCAGGATACGAGTAATTAAAACGAACAAGTTCGTGTACATTTTCACCGTTTTGCTCATTTTTTTTGCCCTTTCGTGCCGGATTTGATGAAGAAAAGCGACCAAAGAAAAGAGCATGCTAATGCAGTTGCCACCATTTTTAATTAATTTTAATTGTCTTGATTTCTAAAATATCTGATAAATATTTGTGATGCGAAATATACCTAAAAAATAACCAAAGTACTAAATTCAAAATACAAATGATTCCACAATCTCTTTTATATACATTTTCTGATTTTCATTGTTATAGTGCTTGTTCTATTACAATTTAAAGTAAATATTTTTGCATTTTATTTTATTAACGTAAATACGTCGGAAAAAAAAAATGCTCTAATTGTGAGAAACCCACTAAGTTATAAATCAGTCTGAAGAACAACAGAAATCACAAATTTGCCTGTAACATGTATCGATCATTGTAATAAGAGGGAGAAGAAAAACAGGAAGTGTTGAATTCAACATTTTTAGATATAATTTAAATTATTAGTCATGTGTTGATTGTGAGAAGACTAAAAAGCCATGCAATATCCAGCCATAAATTATAAAAACTTTAATTCATTTTTGTTACTTATAAAATTCATCTATTTTTGTATTTATCTGTATTTTACTCAATTATATTAAGAGTTTGCCTGAAAAAGTTTTATTATAATTGAAAGTGGTAATCTGAAAAATCAAATGCGCATTTTTCTTTTAGATAATCAGTACTTTTGATTCAAGGACGCTGCTCAATATTTAAAAAAAAATTATCTATCAATTATAACAAACAACTGATTATGAGTGAAACACTTGGCTATTATATTGAGAGCATTTTGGAAGAAGCAATAACTGCAGCGATTAGATTTCGCCAGGCCAGCAGCACACAGGAATGCTCAATATAATTATCAGGGGCAATATAACCGTGAATGTAATTCGATATTATGTGGCACTCTAGGTAAATGGTGCGCCTCGTCTAATTAATTGTATGGGTGAGGCAATAATCAAAATGATGCCCGTTACTGCGGTGTAATATAATTTTTCATCGCTTAATTGCTCCATGGACTGCTATGGACCATTATAGGCGCCGGCATAGAGCAAAGGCATTAGTATCAATTAAAATCTTTCACGAGCAATTAATTGCAAACATGGCGTACTTGAACCAAGTATGCACTTGATAGTAACTCAAATATTCATTACGGGATGATCGCACTAACAATTAATAAGAATTTAATTAATTTTATTGAAAAAACCTAAATTGACTTGGAATTTCAAAAGTTGCATGTTCAAAGGGTGAAAAATATTTGGAATTGCACTCAATTGATTTGATCCAAAGGAAGTAACTTAAAAAATCTACGTGTTGAAGTTGAGGATACAAAACTTGTGAAACAAACAATATTATTCTCAAAACATGAATTATGATCAAAATTAATTTATTTCAATTCCTCTTTGTTATGGAATAAAAAGTTTTAACTTTCAGATAGTAATAAAAGAAAATCAAATTTTATTTATTTTCCAGATATTACAGCCAGGCTATGGAATTTGAGCATTTTTTTTAAGTCTTGGAATTTAATAAATTTTTTTCAAGATTTCACAAAAATAACCTAGACAAATCCCAATTTGAATAAAAAAAGGAGCGGAAATCAGAGCTAACAATAAGGTTCATCAGTCAAAAAATTGTATACTTTTTTTGTATTGATTGTTTAAATTGTCATATTTATCATAAATTTGGCCGAACTCACTCCTACTTAATTGAACAAACAGAATATTTTTTTAATGATTTACGAAGAAAATATTTTAATTTTAAGAAGAGTCAAATTACATTACGTTTTGGTGGTTTTGCAAAGAGTGATAAGTAAATTGTGAAATTTCTCGCTTCCTCTCCGGAGTGAGATGACGCGTCATGATTATAAATGAATTATTATCCAGCGCGGGGCGTCAGATTAAAGCCTTTAAAGCGTCTCTCGTCGAGACTGAGTGAGTTCACTCGCTCGGATTGCCGCCTCTTGAAATTCATTGAGATGACAGCAGATTCCCGCGCGACAATCCACTCGTTCAAGATCCGCGGCAGATAGGCTGTGTGTTTTTCCTCCATCTCTTTCTCGGCAGCTGCAACCCTCTCTTTTTAACCCTTTCTTTCCCAAGGCGTTCTTCTTCTCCGTCGTCTCGCCTCTTTCTCTCGCCTTCGCCCGCGGCTTAAATCAAAAAGCTCCCACTCACTGCCTGGATACACATCTCCACATTAGCATACAGCCGCATCTTTTATTAATTAGCTTAAAGATTCATCATCCAATTTAACCCCTTGGCAGGCAGGCAGCCAGCCTTTCATATCGCGGCGCACGCCGGAATCCGTTATCAGCAGCCCATTATGCAAATTTTAAGTAACGTGAGAATTTTTCCATCGAGAGAGACGCGCGTCTTTCCAACAAGGGACTAATTCAGTAATTCTGCACTGCTGAGTTTTTAAATTTATGATCACTTTCTTTATAACTCTTTGAAATTATGAAGAGATAAAATTTTGAATAATAAATATGAAACTTCCTGTAAAAATTATGCCTATTAAAAGTTCAACGTTCTCATCTACTTAAATTTATTTTTATCGGCTACAAATTGTACGCAAGAAACGACATCCCCCAGGAGATTTTTTCCATTTAAATTAATTTTACTCATGTGAATGATGTGCTTTGCTTGCAAATTTATAAATTTAATCTCATTTTCTTTCTTAATTTGAACAATTTTCCTGAGTGAGACAAACTATCTTTTCAAATAACATTATTTTGTGTTTGTGTAAAACAAAGAAGTACATTATTATTCTTAATTATTTAAAATAATAATATAATTAAATAAAAATTTAAAGTAATATATTTATTATAGAAAATAATAAAGAACAAAGCGGTGTAATAAGAATTGTATTTTAATATTTTGCAACAAAACTTTTTCATAAGATTGCCTAATAATAATGGAAAAATCTTGAAAAGTTTTTACCTGCTTAATTTAATTGCCTCTTAATTTTATTAAAAAATTTGAAACTAAATAATTAAATAAGCAAAAAAAAAAATAAATAAATAAAAATACAAAGAGCTAAAAGCTAGTTAAATAGATTCATCACACAAATTCTGCTTCCAATACTCTTAAAAATTACCATCTTCTTTAATTTCTTCGAAATCTAACATCTCAAGTAAATCTTGTAATTAGGAAATCACGCTATTATAATTTAAGGAAAATAAGTAATTCTCTATGTTTCAGCAACGTGTGCTCCTGAAAATTTAAATTCCATATTCATAAAGTAACAAAATTTACAATCCTTATATTCCCTTTCAAAGAAAAGTAAACTTGATACGTTATTCCTATTCAAAAATATGCACGTGTGTGCGAATCCATTCGATTTTGCCGTATTTCCCTTATCCACACATGCCGGCGGTTTTGGAATTAAACGGCGACGCACCATTACCATAATTGCTTATATGAAAATGAACAAACACGGGCTGCTCGGGTTGGCAGGCAGGAAAGGCACATAATACATCCGAGCGTGTCACACACGTAACAATGATTTACAACTTTGATTGAAGCCTTTATGTAATCACGGGCGAAGCTGCGCTGCCGAGTGAGAGCCGCAGACTTACTTAATGCCGCCAGTTAACTCGCTGTGTGTGTGTCTATTGCAAACTCGTCGCAGCCAACGCGCGCGTGGTGTGTCATTAATTTCGCAGCGTATTGTGTCACCGACGACTAGGACAATAATTGCCAGCCTAAGCTGCTACGCTCGCCAGCCGACGTTTAGCCGATCGCATTAACTTAGGCGCATCAACTCTCTATAAAAGAAACTAAAACTGAATTAAATTAATATTGTGAATGCAGTGAAATTTTGAACGTTTAAATTATTTAAATATATGTGAATTTTTCATAGAATTTTTAATTACTGATCTTTAGTACAATTCGCAATCGAAATATCCTGTTTTTTTTTGGAAAAATGCAGTAGTAAATAAGTTTGATTTACATAAATTAATTTAAATATTTTTACCCCTTTTTATTTTATCAAAATGATATAATGAAGAACAAAAAAAAAAGACGCGAAGAAAGGCTTTTTAGAATCTTCTTTGCTTATAGAAAATAAAAAAATTTAACTTGTACTTTCTCAAGCAAAAATTTTAGCCTTAAAGCCACATTTTTTTATAGAGAAAATGGATTTACAAAATTACCCATGTATGCACAGGTGTAATCTCATTTTAAAATCACGATTTTTTTATTCTTTATTAGAATACAATCATTCCATTATATCTATTACGTACTTTATTAAATTCACTCATTATTTGGCAATTCTAACAAAAGATTTAAAAAAAAAAAAATAATAACTATGATTATATAGCAAACAAAATTTTAATTTAATTGCAAAATCCCCAATTTACATATTTATTGGAAATCATTATTTTATATCTATTTACGCATTATTTCACTTTATTTTAAAATTTTATTAAGTCCCTAATGGTACATTGTTTGCACTCTAGATGACATGTTCAATGATTCAGTAAAAACATAAAAATTAAAAATATTAAAAAATTTTGACCACGATCAGAATATATAATTAAATTTAAAAATAAATAAATAAAATTTACAAAAAATTAATTTATTTGGATTTCGATCAATCTTGCTAAACCATAAATTCCCTTTGATATAAATTAGAAGATTTTATATATTTCCATATATGAAAAAAACACTTCATCTTTTTTTTTTATTTATTTGCAACTGAGCGAAATTCGGTCGAATGGATGCGGAATGGTCGGTTTCGCGTGTTTGCAGTTTGCGAGTCGGATGAGCGTCGATATTTAGCACCGCCAGCCAGCAGAGCATTATTTGCTTTTGCAGTGCAAGCATTGGCTAATCAAGCGTGATGCTCTCTCTGTGTTCAATTCGCTTGTAATTAATTTCCATCATGACACTATTAAGTTACATCAATCACACAGAGGCGCGACTGGTGCCTCTCGTCGAATTCCGTCCGCTCTCCCTGTATTTGCGCGCGTCTCTTTTAATTAGATATTATTTACGTTGGCGCAATATTTGTTTTTCCGCCGGCCGGCGCCAGGTACTTTTGCAAAGAGCGGAGAGGCTCTAGAGATAAACGCGCGCTAATCCAATTAATTACTTAAATAACAGTTATTTCCATCAAATCCCCAGCAGGCGGAATTATTCATTTATTTTGCAGCGAGATGAGTAATGACGTCGATGGTAATTGACAGCACGCGCCTGCGTGTCCTGATTAAAAGTTTTCCTGTGTTCTTTTTTCGCCAGCCTCTGCCCTCACCCTCCGGTTATTGGCTATACCTGTTTTATTTTTATTTTTTACATATAAAATTGCACCAAAGCGGATGCTTTTAACTGTTGCCCTTTTCCTAATGTAAGTGCCATTTAAATATTGTGTTGTAATTCAAATGTTAACAGAAAGAATAATTTGACTGTAAAATTCTGGGGATTGAAATAATAATAAAAAAAATTGTACATCATAAAATCTGAAAAACGTTTGTGAGAATGATTTTTCGGTTTGTTGCAAATAAACGGCAGTTGCGGCAGATGATTTCTTTTTTACTGCAACTGTTAATTTGTTTCAAATATTGGTGACTTTTCTAAGAAAAGTTTTCTTCCAACAATTTGTTTCTTTTTATTTAAGACCTCCTTATTGACATAGTCTAAACAAGTCTATTCAACAATGTTTTATTCAATTTCCAATAAAATTGTTTATATTGTTGTAAGGACTTGATTTGAGTATGTCAATAAGGAGTCCTTAACAAATATTCACATAATTATTGTAATCGCAGTGGCCAGTTGAAAAATTAAAATATAAATTAGATTAAAGATTAAGTTTAATGTTAACATTATTACGAAGCTAGGATGTTTTTTATACTGAAGTTATGCAATCTTTTCATATTTTTACATCAATTAACTCTCACGTAAAAATATAAGGTACAAACTTAAATATTGCGTCAAAAAATCACGAGTTCGTCAAAGGTGAACATGGCCTGTGATCTACGATTTCCCGATTTTCCATCCTTTTGCATCCACAAATTTGCTTTTCTTTCAGATTTTATATGCATTTTGTAGAGATCTAATATTTTTTTCAATTAACGTTAATCTGGATTCTGGATCACAAATGATTAGAGTTTTTCAACTACAAATATCCATTTAATTTAAAATTAATTAGTTAACGATTTTACTTGGCATTTTATGTTCAAGGAAATAATCAATATCGGATACAGATTGCTATGAGTAAAAAAAGTTTAAGTAATAACTTAGACTTTTTCAAAGTCTATCACCATTGTTACATAAAGTCGAGATAATGAGTTAAGAGTTATACAGAGTACAGAGTTAAGATTAATTCATACAGAATAACAAGACTTCTTGCAGTCATCTGCTAGTCATACTTTACAATTGTCAGTGTGCATGCACTATCTATCAGTACTATCAATACGAGAGAAAAATGACCTGTCAACTGATGGACTGCATAGGGACACCCTTACCCAACTTCAGCCAAAACCTCGGATTTGTCCTCATCGGTTTATTCTCGGTAACTTATTATTTCACTCCAGTCCGCGCGTACGTGACAAAATTTAAATTAATTTGGTCCTCATCTCTAGATTGGAGCACTGGCTAGTTCAACTTTTGCGTCAATTATTTTGATAAACGTTGTTAAACTGGATTATTTCTACTCTCACCAAGTAAACTAAAATAAATTAATTTTCAACACTATTAAACCTCTCGAATTATAAGACCAGTATTGGAGCAATAATTTTGGTCACTGCGGGATGTTTGTTCATGTTTGTTTCACTTCTTGGCTATTGCGGTTTGAAAAAAATGACTATTTGGATGATAAAGGCGGTTAGTATATTTTTACATATTTTATGAAATCATAACTAAAGCCTTAGTTTTGTTTTATATTTCTTAGTACGCCACGCTTCTGTTTCTGATTATTACTCTTCAACTGGCTGGAAGCATTTGCTCCTTCGCCTTCAAAGAATACTTCTCAACTGTAGTTCTGGCAAAAATGAACGCAGCAGCAAAGAATTATTTTGTTCATGGAGTTGATAATGGCGATTTGCGAGCCACAGTTGCTTGGGACGAAATGCAAATCAATGTAAGTTTTTTTTATTCACAATATTAATTAATAATTATTATTTATTTTCAATGAATTTACATCTCAAGAGGCTTAAATTTCATCAAATATTTGTTGAATACACCTTAAAATTGTTTAAAACATCCAAATGTGAATTATCAAAAATTTATAAAAGTTTACTTTCCTAAAAATAATTGCAAATATAAAGACTTCTATTATTTAAAACGTTTTATAGTTAATTTGTTCATTTTTTTTTTAATCAAAATTTCTGCAGCAGCAGTGCAACACTTTAACAAAATTAAAGGACAACTACAGTCTTTGTAATACTGATATATAAATTGTGGGGGAAAAACTTTCAGAAATAATATAATAAAAAATACAAACATATTGATTTTAGTACCACTGCTGCGGAACTAGTTCGTACTTAGATTGGTCAACGCTGAGACCTGAGATGAAAGGCTACCCCGACTCTTGTAAATGCAAGGTCAATGAAAAGGATTGCGGGGACGATGGTTTCTACCATGAGGGATGTTATACAATTTTACGATCTTTCTTGACCACCATGGTAAATGCAGCTGCATGTTTTTCGCTCATAACTGCAGTTATACAGGTATGAAAAACAACCTGTTTTTACACTTCAATCTCGACATTGATTATAAAAAATTTTCAGTTCATATGGCTCAATTTCTTCATGAATGAGGCTCAAGGCACTGAATACATAAGAATCAATGATTGAGTGTAGCTGAAGAAATCAAGAACTGATTCAGCAGGCAGCCAGAAGCGCTTCTTCCTCTTTATTTGCATTTTAAGCAGGATCAATAACACACACCTTTATTTAAACATGAGAACCTTAAAAAGGTGTATAATTTTCAATTTTTAAGGGTTGACTTTTGAAAAAAACATTACAATTTTTATAGCTTGCAGCTTTTATAAGTTAACAGTCTCAAATAATTGTTCAGATTATTCTGATCTTAAAACAAATTTTTGAAATATTTTTCAATTTTGGGGAAATTTTTAAGTAAGTTGAACATGAAAAGGATTTTATAGTATTATCTTAACATACGGTTTATATTTTGCGTATTTTGTTGCATCAGAAAAATATTTTTTGAGGTTGCCACTATCATTGTCAGTTTTATATAATTATAGTTTTCTTATTTCATGCTTTCTACTTGTGCACAAAAGTCAGTAAAAAATAGTATCAATACTTTTTGACGGTTGACTCTTTTTATTATGTACCTTTGTGCCAATGAATAAAACTAGTAAATTTCTTAAGGCTAATGTTTTTTTTCTTTTTAAAACAAAGTGCTCCCCCAAGACAAGGCTGTGGGAATTTGAATTTTTTAATGATCTAAAAATCGGCTTTAAATCTTCCATTTGAGACTCGCTGTTTGAGTTTAAAAAAATCTATACTTGAATTAAATTCCGATTAAGCTGTAATTCAAAATGATTTATTTAGATTGACTTCTGAGAACTTTCAGTTTGTGAATTAGCAGCAAAACCGCAGAATAGGGTGACCTGCTCGGCCAATGCAAATGACAGAGGCACACGGAAGTTGTTGCAGCTCGGTGGAATTTGCAAAATAAGTCTGGGCCTGGCAAAGCCTGTCTCGAAGGCAAGTTGCATTAAAGATGAGGCGGAACCGCAGAAAGACGAGCCATGTGCTAATGAGGCCAGTTTAACTCTGGTGTCCGCCGGCCGGACGAGAGCTGATTATTCCATGCATGCATGAGCCGGCTGGTCACGCTATCTCCTTCTTCTTCTTTGCCGCACAACAACCCTGGCCGGCATTCAACGCCAAATGGCTTTCGGTCACTCAAAGGAGCCGAATTCCAGCCGCAGAATTTCAGAGCACAACAAAATGTATTCTAATGTGTGCAGTGGAAAAGGACGAGTTTCTCTCTCGTGACCTCTGCCCACCAATGCTACTTTGCAACTCCCGCTATCTATGCCTTTAACGTTCAACAACCTCAAAATAATTCATTATTCACATTGCTGGACGGTAGAGTTGCTTGTGATGAAAGCGTGCAATGTTTTAGTTTCTAGTTTGCGAGACCATTAAAGCGTGCCCCTTCAAAAGGTTTCAGTTTGATCCGATCTGTTAAAAAAAATATTTTCTCATAGATTAATTCATTTAAGATTTTGATGATTTTGATTAAATATAATTTCATTGATAGGAATTTTTCCCGTATTTTGAAATAAATTAATATGAATTATTGCCAATTTGGCTCTCAGATTGCAGATTCCTGACTAGAAGATAAAAAATTTGAAGAATTAACACATTTAAATTAAATATTTAAATTCGTCCATCATCCATCATTAGATTTGAGCTATTTACAAAATATATAGTTTATGCAACATGTCAAACAGCTATGCGTGGCAAGTTGCATACCAATAGAGGGAGAGCTAACAATACCTGTGAGCATTTTTTTTACACAAAAGATTTACATTCAAAATAATTATGTAATTGATTTAAAGAAATTAAAATTCAAAATGAAATGAAGGCATTGCTAGTTGATATTATTAGTTTTATTAAAAGGAAAAATTTGTTGCCACTTTTTAAAAAAAGAAAAAAAAAAACAAGTACAAAAAAAGATTTTTTTACTCCACATTAAACATGTGCTATTGTCTTTATTTAACCATATAAATGATGATATTTTTAAAAAAAGTTCAAAATAACTTTCAGGTCAGCTTTAAAGTGGTCATTTGGAGTGGTCTCTTAGAAAGGAACACGCCACTTCACATCTCTCTTTAAATCGTTTGCCGTTCATTTTTTGGCACTTTTTGAGGCTCGAAAGGGAAGCGGGCCGACGAGAGAGCGAGCATCGTCTTGAGCACACATCGAGAAGGCGAAAGACTAAAGGAGGAAAAAAATTTTGCGAGTAGTGGCCACCTGTTGTCGCGCAGCCTCGTTCGCTCCCGCCCGCCGAGCATTATTTTTGCCTGGCCTCAACTTCCTTCGGCGAAGAGGGCGGCACGGCAGGGATTGAATGAAAAATGTGGGAGGCTGATTACTTATTCCACTGTGTTGAGCGCGCGGCAACTTTGAAGTTAAACACGGCTGACGGAGGAACAACGAGGGTGCTAATGAAATGAAAAAGCAGCAGTCTATAAGAATAAGTGGCGCCGCCTCCTCTAACTCGGAGAGACCCTCTTATGTAAAAGAGGGCGACTTTATACTCTCTTGATAATATACATACCCCTGCCATTATGCATGTATCAGAGAATGTGTATGTGTATGTGTGCGAGGAAAGACAAACTTTATCAAGCAAAGTACAACATTCTGCAGCCATAACTTTTCACCGCTCGCTCGCTCGTTCTCTCTCCTCCGTTCGTGTAAAATCCCTTTTCTTGCATGTAATAATAATAATGCCACCGCCGCCGCATACCTTTGTGTAACTACGTCAATGGATATTACCAGCCCCGAGCGAGCACCTTCTCGCGATAAAAGGTTGCCTGCGATGGAACGCTCCGAGAAAAATCACCGCTCCTGCACTTGATACTTGCCGACGTGAGCGCTAATCGCGTTTCCACTTGCTGACGTTAATTACGTTATTTTGCGAAACAACGCCGCCGCGCCGAGATGCTATTTGAAAAGTTGTGCCGTCAACCATGTTGCAACCAAATTCACGGTTGTCAAAAACATCATCAGCAAAATTGGAAAATTTAATTATTGAAAATTATTAACAAGAAATTTATCGTAAATTAAAAAAAAAATAAGATACGTTCTTATGGAGACTTTTCTAATTTAAATTTAAATATTCGTCCAAAAATTGTTTGATATTATTTCATGCTCATTTCCTACAAGACATGAGAAATTTGATTGAAAATTAGTTTATTACACGAGATTGGGGTTAATCTATGCCAATTGAGATTTTATGTCAAAAAATTTTCCTTTCTTTCAAACAAATTGTTTTTCAATTGAACAATGAATATAAATAATAAGAAGAAGAACTGCAGAGAAATTGAGATTTTTGTTTTTCGTCAAGATTTTAGTGACCTGGCGTGCCTGAAGAAACTAAAAAGCGTAAAAACGCGGCCGTCGATTGTAGTTAGTTTTGCTATAAAAGGTTGGGTGTCCTATAGTTTTAATTATGTCAACGTTGCTAAATTTTGTTTTAGGGTTTAAGAAAAAATCTACTTATTTCAACCCAATCATTTTCTGACAGTAATTGTAAACCTTTTTCTATAAAATTTCCCTCAAAACAAACATTTTCTAAAAATTAGAAGACGAGCAACGCCTTAAAAAGCTTTTTTTTTTATAAATTATGTTTTTTTAATGTTGTTAAAAATTGCAAAATATTCATCTTTGTTGAACTTTAATTCAATAACACACTTTAATTATTTCCATAAGATGTTCTGATTTTTTGCAGTAATTTTATATTGTACCAAATATCAAGACTCATATAATTCAAAGTGACAACGTTTAAGCATATTATTTATGTACGTACCAAAATTTTTTTTTAATAAAATAAAATTTAGTTACATAGTTTTTCTTTTGGCTGTGACTTCTTGAGAAATGTGATTAATAAAATAACTAGTAACATATAAGTTGATTTAATTAAAACCTCTTACTGAGATTTCTAGTTGCTAATTAAGTTGTCCGTCTTTCAGTGGCGCAAGTACGTACACTAACTAATTTAGTTTATGACGTCTGCCGGCAGAGCTCTCTTTGAAATGCTCTTATTGGAATAGGCGAACGGAGCGAGAGAGGCAAGTGGCAATCAATGGAGTTTTTAATTAGGTAATTAGCGCGCGCGCCGCGATTTGCCGTCACTACTTGCTTTCTCGGAGAGTGAAGAGCGAGGCAGTAAATACACACAGTGCACCCACACATCGACGGCACAAACAGTCTCTTGATTAGTCTGCTTGTGCTGATTGTGAGCGAAAGAGAGTGAAGCATGCGGGGTGCGTGCATGTTATGAATATGGAGATCTCATTATAAGGCAATAATTGGCATCAAAGTTCTTTTCACAGATGCTAATTACTGCTGCTTGTTACGGCTGGGCTGAATAGGCCCTCTCAGTCAGACAGTCAGCAGCAGCAGCTAATTCATTACTTACTTATTCAATCAAGATATTCTCGCAGCGACGACGACGACGAGAGAGACGAATTTACAGCTCGGATTTGCTGTCAAATGCAGAAACCCTTTCAAATTAAACTCAATTTACTGTAAATTTCTAAAGATAAGTAGCTCTTTTCAATTTCCCGCCCCTTACACTCACTTCACATGACAGCTCGTTTTTCAATAAAATCCAAAACGCTCTGGCTCCGCCGACGTGATAATTCAGATTTAATTAGTTCCGCAGATTGTCTGTCTCTCGCTGTTTGCGCAAATATATAATATTAATTTGTCGCCGTCGGCTGCTGCAACATTTGCATGAGAGGCAAAGTGCAGAGAGAGACAAAGAGCGGTAACACATGGCCCAACATAGACCTAGCCAATATCAGGCCGCGTGGCAACATCCTGCCCTGTAATAATTATACCGCCAATCTGGCAGTGTCATTTTCGTCGCGGTCATTTCTCATCCGGCTCCATCCGAGCCGTGATTTGTTCCAATCTGAACGTTCAAATAAACAACGAAAGTTGAGGAATAATGTTGCGTTTTTTTTTGCCCTGCCAGAAAATTAATCGCCGTGATTGATTGTAAACAAACAATTTCGCGATCCAATTTGCGCGCACGCGAGAGGCCCGTCCAGTCAATCAACTTTCAATCCAGACCCTTTAGCAATTCGTAAATCACTTTCTCGCGCGTCAAGTGATTACAGGCTGTGTCCTTTTGACGTCCACACAAAGGCAATTAATCTGTAAATTGAGTAAGGCCGTGTTTATTTTTTCAATTTTCAGAGGGAAAATACAAATTGGACAAATTGGAGAAATTTGGTATTGCAAGTATTGATCTAAATCTTTAAAACGAACAACATTTTATTTATTTTAAAATTAAAGTATTGCTATGCGATTTTATTTATTTTTTAATTATTATAAAAGTGATAAAAATACCTAATTTAAATTATCTATTTTTTTTATTTTTCCAATTTAATTATAATACAAATGTTTAATTTTATCTTCTCAAATCTGGCTGTATTTTTTTTCTTAATTTTAAAATTTTATATATTTTATTTTGTTAGCAACGTAATCAATAATCGCAATTTAGAATACATCTCAACTGCTACAAAAGTATTGGTGACCTTCTTTTTTAGTTCATTGTGTTAAGAGAGGAGAGATATAATAATAGATCGTTCAATAATTGTCTTGCGGAAAAGTCATTTTTTCACTAAAGATGAAAATATCTGCTCAAATATAAATATCCGTGGCTTTTTTTTAGCAAATAGGCTTAAAATAAGCTTTTCAATTAATTCAAATAATATAAATAAAAATTTTTTATCTTGCATGACTTTGAATCTGAACATAAGTTTCAAACGTTTATTATTTTGAGAATTAATTTTTGAGCGAATATATAGTATCAATAATTTTTTTTTTATTAGTTTCTAGATTGAACTGAGGACAAGAAAACAAGTCAGCTGATGAATAAACCTTTTCAGTAAGATAACACTATATAGCCCCGATTTCTATTTTTATTTTTTTTCTCTCAATACTTTCTTTTTTTTGTAAATTTTTTACTATCTCTCAAATTTTGTTGAAAATATTTAGTATCGCCTTGGTTTTTTTTAAAGGGTTGAATACTGAATAGCATGAAACAGGAAATTATACGCTTTTTTAATGTTAAAACTTTTGCACATTTTCGCGAGCCTTGGAATGAAACACAGCATTTGATTAATTCCCAGCGGGACGGAAAGATGATGCGCACCCGTTTGAATTAATAATAATCGGCACTTGTTTCCAAACGAGAGGCCCGTCCGGCAATAATTATTTTTCGCGTTACTTCCAGCAAGTGCTTGGCAGCAGTTTGTGTACACATTTGGGCCGGTGCGCTCCTTAATTGAATTACATAACGCGCGCTCGCTTCGCAGGCAAACACTCGATAATTGGGTTGTCACTCCGTGTCTCTCTCTCTCGCAAATGAAGAGCAAATATTCCGGCCAGACGCGCATATCAAAGCTCGGCGCGTCGCGCGTTTTGATTCTTTTTCGCCGCGCGCTGACAGCGACACGCACGTTTCCTGCCGCGTCCGTTTTGATGAGTCGACAAGCCGCAAACCGATTGCGAATCATATCATCGGGTGTTGCGAGATGAGCCTCGCTGTTTTTGCCGTTTGTTTTATCAGAGACACGCGTTTGCATGCGCGGACCGCGATTTGTTTGCGTTGTCTGCACTGCGCTCTCCCGACCGGCCCCAAACGTGTGCAAGATTGACACAGGAAATTGGAATGAATATACGCGCCATACGCACAGATACTTTTTCAAACATTGCAAAAAAACATAAAACAAAACAAAAAGTTTGAGAAATGATTTTTATTTTTCATAGACTATTAATTCGAGTAAAAATATTGTTAATTTTTTAAGCATTAAATCAATTTAAAGTTTTTTATAATTATAACCATTTATGTTATTTCCATTTTTACAAAGTGAACGTCATTATTAATTTTTTTTTTATTTAAAAGTATATCAAGAAATATCTGTTGATCTACAAGTGGCCAGAATAAACTTCATGAAACACTTGATTCAAACTCTGCTGGCTTATTTTTAATTAAAAAATGCAGAATTATATATTTTTTTGTGCAAAATTAATTTTCCTTTTTTCATTCCCTCTAAAATCAGGAAGTTTATATTGTTCGTTTACATGAATTGAAATCATATCAATAATTATTATTGATCTATGTGGTGGACACTTGACACATTTTTTTCAAACGATTTATTCATTATTCACCTTGTAGTGCTTTATAAGTATAGATAATATTTAGCCAAGAAATAAAACGGCACTTTAAATATATTAACTTGATATATATTTCATATATATAATTATACGATATTGCCTATTGTTTTTGATATGACATTTCGTTATTTTAATATTCATCGCTCAAGTTTTTGTCTATTAAAAAAAGTTATATCAACAGTTTAAATAGTAAAATGGATAAATATCTCTGATCAATGTAATAAATGTGGAATATTTATCGTTTTTTTTTTCTTTTTACAAACCTCCAAACATGGTAACAATTTTTATTCTTTTATTATAATCTTTCAGCTTTATTTTCCACTTTAGCCGCAAATACCTAGTTATGAAGATTTATTGCCTACTTCGTAAATTACAAAGATATTGTAGACAATTTTAAAAGTCTAGTTTCTAATTTGAAGTTCAATTTCTTTCCATCAGGAAAAATAAAAAGCATGTATACCGATGGAGATAAAGCCGACTTAAAATTTAAACAATGTTCACCTTCTTGCACAAATTTTCGTGATTTCGACAATTTACTAATCATCGATTTTGGAAATGAAATGCACGTTTCTTTATTCGTAAAATAGCAGTGATCAAATTCATTTAAAAATAAGTCGATTCTATGATGTGTATTAAT
Source organism: Neocloeon triangulifer (assembly GCF_031216515.1). NCBI lineage: Eukaryota > Metazoa > Arthropoda > Insecta > Ephemeroptera > Baetidae > Neocloeon > Neocloeon triangulifer. The sequence continues at coordinate 1,087,689 of NW_026775545.1, forward strand.
CGAGATAAGAAATGTATTGTAAAAAATAATTATAGTCTATTATATTCCTCCTTTCCTATAAAGCGCATTTAACTATAATTTTGCTAAGAGAGGCTTGTAAATTTTCAAATTTACACCGCTAAAAAATTTATCCCAAAACTTATTTACCCAAATTTTAGAAAGTTATCAATTTAACTACAAGAGTGCAAAATTGCATGTATGCGTAACTTTAAATATTTTGTACCATTTCCGCATGGAAAATTTAAATATTTCACATTCAAACAATTTCTTTTTAAAATGTATTGAGGGTGAAAACTCTTATTCAATCGGTTTGATTTCGATCATTTAAGTTCCGGCGGCAACAATGTTGTCAGCGCGGCCTGTGTGTGTCTCACTCACCTGTCGACGACCACGTGCCGGAGGGTCTGGAGCGGGCTGAGCGCACAGGGGGTGCCGGTGGTTGAGTCCCACGCTCGACTGTGCATGTGTTCTCCAGCGGATAAGTGGTGCTGGGCGGACCGAGCGACGGAGATACGCCCCGGTGGGAGGTTCGCCAACCCTGAGCCTGCGTACCTTCAGCCAACAATGGGCAACGGGGCGGCCGACCCGCGCCCACCCACCCTGACACACTCACTCTCGCAAAGATAGCGCGCGCCCCGCGTGAATAATAGACCAAAATATTTATGAGACTTTGTGCATCCGACGCCGCGAGAAGTGCAGGAACGTCTGTCGGGAGATCGCGAGACTCGTCGTTGCCGCAGATCAGTTCCATTATTTCTTGTTCGCCGCTCACTCTGCAGGGAATTCACTTCAAAGACACATTCATTCCTTTTTTTCTTATGTTAAATATTTGTGGCAATATTTAGAGTCAATGGAAATGCAGAAAACCACTAGAGAATTTCTATTAAGTTGGTTTTACAATGAAATGCAATGTGAAAAAATGAAATCTGTAAATTTACGTCTCAAAATTCTCGTTCTTAAACGCTTTATAGTGTTGATAAACAAATAAGTTTTCTTTTTGCAACGTAATCAATTTAAACTTCAAATTTATGATTTTCACAAAAAAAAAGTAAACTTAACACTTAACAAATTGACACTCAACGAGACTATTGCGGAACATGTGAAGAAAATAAGTTTGACTTTGTAAAAAAATTGGTTTATATTTTTTCATTGAAAACAACAATATTAAAAAATTCAATAAGGGAAAAGCCCGTTTTCTTCACATTCATAATTTAAAAAATATTTGATTTTTTACAAAATCTTATGCGAAAATTTATTATGTATCATATTACTCAAATATTTATAGTTTAAACATTACAATCTTAGAATATTAAAAAAATATTAATAAATTAATAATTTAATTGATTTATCTCTTTTTAGGCAGAGATTGAGAGATTGCCTTGTAGTGCACCAATGAATTTAAATTATATAAAATAATTATTATAATTTTATATTATTATAAATTTGAAACCTCTATAATTGTTATTTTAAAACTTTTATTATTATTTTAATTTAATGTAATTTGTGAAAAAGTTTATTTCCTTTTACTTTTGCAATTTTTTGGTGTAATGTTTATTTTGCTTCAATTTTATATTTATAATATATTTGTACTTGCAAAATAATTAAAAAAAATATATATTAATTTTCACAGGATTTTTATATTTTTAAGTAATGTCGTAGATGTTAAAATTTAATAAATTACAATTTTCATAGTGATTTATTATTCCTATTGTCTGGTTTTTGTTTTTACTACTATTCATAATAATTATGTCTATGATAAATAATAATCATTATCGCAGTATTTTAAATAAATCTTGCATTCATCATTAAGTTTCAATGTTCACATAAGCTTCATAACCATTGAAATTTGCACAATATTTTTAGCTTTCAAATCTTATGATATTGTAGTTGGGGGGAGGATTTCATATATATCTAAAAAAAAAGGAAAATTTGTCGTTCAATTAATCTAATTGTATAATAGTGATGCCTTGTGTATGAAATTACTTATTATTTTAGTGAGTAACTTTGACCAAAATCAAAAGCTCCTTTTCCTTAACGGTGTAATTGTCTTTGTATTCTGTTTATTCTGTCTGAAGCGATAGTGCTTGCATATGATTTGTGCTGTGTATTTCAAAACGGATACTGGAAAACATGGGCGAAATTTTTTTAAGACGTTCTGGTATATTATCCTATTTGGGCAAGTTGATTAAACTTTTGTGGAAGTGGGAATAACACTCGAGGATAATATTGAGTTTATTTGATTAAATTATAAAAAAAAACCTAGCATTCTATGTTTAAAATTCAAGTTATTTGTACACAGAAAAACCTTCTTCATCCATTAAAAAAAACTTTTTTTAATAGGTTTTGAAATAATTTATCACAACGAAAACAAAATATTATGGATTGGGCAATTATTTCAAAAACTATTTTTTTCTCTTCATCCTCGACTTCCCAACTTGTTCGGAATAAGATGTGACCGCAAAGTGGCGGCGGGAAGCATGATTTGTGGGTGTCATCAAATGAATTTTAATTAGAGAGTCTCGGCGCGCCGAGAGACGGAGCAGCGCCTTTTATTTCAAAGAGTGCGGCTTTTGTGCGGAAAAATAATACGCTTGCGTGGCGGTGCGCGCGGCCAAATTAAAACCGATCAATTAACGGCGCTGACATGAAAAGAGCCGAGCAATTATATAATATCTGCGAGACGCAGCTTCCCGGCTGGCTCCTTTGTATTCCCTCGCGCGCGTTATTATATTATGCATTCGCTGTGCATTCACACAAATCAGAGCGGCAGAAACAATGCGGGCCATTAATTTTGCCGGCAAATTTCCTCCTACTGATTAAATCCTCCATTAATCTGTGACTGCATTGTTGGCCGCAATTTAGCCCTCTCGCGCCTTTGTTTGTTTTAAGGAGGAAATGCCTTTTGTGTCCTCTCGCGCGCGCGTTCCAGCCCTTTTTATTTCCGAGCTGCGCGTGTCGTCGCGAGACTTACCAACCGAGAAAAATACGTGCGATTCTTTCCCAACCGGCCCGAAGGGGCTTAATTGCGCGCGGTATGGAAATTTCACGGCTTGATGTATATCATGTTTTATATTTGCATTCCACGGTTTCGCCGCGTCCGTTTGCTTGCTGAAATTTTTTCTATATATCGCATCACTTTGCACTGTGGATTTCAAACAAACAAATTAATCAATTGAAAGGAATTAATTCAATGTCAAACAAATTGACAATAAATTATTGGATAAAATTACTTCATTAAAAGTAGACTATTTAAAATTACTAATAATAATCTGTACTACTTTATTTTTATTTATCAATATTTTTCATCATTTTAGTATTTAATATTTTTTTAAATAATTTAATTTTATTTCAATAATATTTATACTTTTAAAAGTAGCCCATGACAGTTTTTTTATTATGATATCTTACCCACATAAAAATTAAATTAATTAAAAAAATTATGTAAGATATCAGCCAATATGAGCTTTTCTTAATGTATCAATTCTTAACATTAACTGAGAGGTCTGGGATACACCTATTGGCTTTAATTTTTATATTGCTAAATATGAAACGGAAAACATATTATAACAAGGTATATAAAAAAAAACAATTATGGAATCGTTAGTGCCTAAATTCAAGTAATTTCTTTTGTCACAAATCTCCCCTAATTAGCTGTAATGTGATAACTTTTTTCTGGCCATGAATACATTTTGAATCTAATTAGTTCAACTGCTTTATAAAAAAAATACTAATTTCAGAAAATTTATTGTTTCAATTTTAAGTTCATCCGTTGATATGTATAATTTGCTTAAGTAATATAAGCAATAATAATTTAGTTGACTTCAAAATAAATTAATGTCATTACTGTACAGTAAATTAAATTTATCCTGAATGTTTGTAGAGAAAAAAATAATATAATATGTCTGATATTTTCATCCTAAAAAGTTGGCGTTCAATCGACTCGCGATTGTGGTAATGATAATGTCAGTTTGGCAAACTGTAAGTGTCGCGCAATAAGCAGTCGGAACACGACCGCAAAATTTCCAATAAAGCGGGTCTGTGTGAGCTCGACTCTTTGCTGCAGGCGGTCGTCGTGTACTATATGTGCTGCATAATTATCAGCCAAGGCAAATTAAGCGGAACGGCGGCGGAGTGTAGCTCTTTGAGGCGAGGAGGACTGCCGATAAAAAGATAATGAGGAACACATTCACAGAGAGTAGAGAGCAGAAGCCGAGCTGCGAGAGAATGTGTGTGTGTACGTAATATGAAAACTGCAAAAAGGGGTGGGTGGGTTCGATCAATATTTGGACAGCAAATGAGTTTACTTTTCATAATTGCCTCTTTATAAAACACAAGTTCGTTAGAAAGGCTCAATTATCAGGCACATATTTTGATTGATGTTGACTCAACGCCAATATTGAAGCTGCCGCCGCCGCCGCCGCCGAGCTGCAGAGTCGCTCGATGGATCAGAGTTGGTTGGTCGGGGGCCTGCGCCTGATGCATGCAACCCGCCGTGCAACCGCTCGTTGGCCCGTAAACAACAATGCACTCGCGGGGTGAAAAATAATTTTGTTTTCTGATTAATTCTGCTCGTGACTGCACTGCAACCGCCGCACCGCGGTGATTAATTATTTCGTTAATTAATTAATAATTGGCGAGACTGACAGCGAGTTTGTTTTGACGCTGCAGGTGAGTTAAATACGTATATAGGGCAGCAGAATACTAGATTGTTCAAGCATGCAAAATTAGCATTGCTAAAAAAAATTAACTAATAAAGTTTAAAATATAAACAGTTATTTTTATTTTTAAATTCTTTAACAATTTATTAATAACATTTTTATTTTTTTTAATAATACGACATATTATTTAAAAAATTTTACATTTTTTTTTCATTAATATTGCGCGTTATTTTATAAATTTTTGTTTAAATTTACACTAATGAAAATTAAACAAAAATATTTATTTTTTTAACATTTGGTTAAAATAATTTTTTTTTAATTATTTTGTGTGTACCAATAGCAAACTGCTTCAGATACAACAAAAGTATAATGCTTCAGTGGTGAGTTACTGATTTCAAGAAGTTGTAGCTGTAATATATATGACTTGAAACGATTAGGAAAATAAACATAAATCATAAGGATTATCTAACGAAAATTAGACAGTTGATTCTCAATCGACCAAAACGTCTTGTCATATTTCCTGCAATGTTATACATAATATTAAATTTTAAGGGTGCGATTTTTTGTGAATTGTATTTTTCTTCGTAAAGATATTTAGGCAATAAAAAATTTAAACCATCTGTAGGGAGGGAATATCAAAATTATTTATTAAGAATGTGAAAAAATTTAAATTTCCCACAATTAAAATTAATACTGGAAAATTTGTTGCTTTTGGTGGATTTCATGAATAACAATTTCCCAAATATTATTGTTATTTTCTCACATACAAGTCGAAGTATAGTTTTTTGAACTTTCGTTCTGTAATGCTGTTTTATCCAATAATTCCTTTTTTTTTCAATAATTGAATGAAAAACAATGTGGACAAACAAACAACAATATGAATTGAAATTATATTCTTTCCTCATTAGTGAGATATTTGCTAGAAAACTCTCTCAATTTTTTAATATATAATTTCTTTCATTATTGCACCTGCAACCCTTTTACTCAGCATATATATATGAAGAGACAGGGAGAGCCGAGTGACAGCATTTGGTGCAAATCGCAGCTTCTCGTCGGACAGGGATCCGAGTGCGACATCTGGCAGCATGGTCTGTTGGCGTGAATAATCGAACACGGTCAACGCCAGCTCACGCACAGGGACGTGTACGTCGCAATATTAAATTTCTGCCTAATTGACTTTGGCTGCATTGTCCAGATATTATTTTTTTCTCTGCTCCCCGATATATTGGAGTTGCAGGCCATCGTCGAATAATTTTCTGATATTGCCTCGCTTTCCCTGTGGATTGGTGTTGCGTTTCCATGGGGGTTGGAAATAATAAAGAGAAAACGCGCGGCATTTCCAAATGTCAGCGCGGAACAATCAAAGTGGAAAAGAAGGAAATTCGCCGGGCGGCGAGTAAGCAGCCGAGCATAAAGCGGAGGTGCTTGGGGAGCAAACTGCCTGTTTAATCGTCTGATTAATGCGCGCCTGAAGCGCTCGCGAGGCAAAACGCTCCCCAAATGCCACCTGGAGAACACGGAGCCCGCTTTAGTTAAAGGCCAAGTCAAATCTCTTTATCGCGCATTTCAGGCCGGAAAATTTTCCGCCAAGAGAATTGCAACAAACGTCGCATTAAATTTCATATCATAAAATATAATTTATACCTAACAAGAAGTCAAAAGGTTGCATTATTTGGTTAAAGCTACACGTGAAATTTTTAACAAGTTTGTGTCTGTTAAAATATTTTTTAAAATTTTAATATTGTGAAGAACGTTAAATAAATAAAATGTAGACTGGGAAGATGATAAAGATTTAAATAATATGCTGATGAAGGACAAAAATAAAAACATTACTTGAAAATATTATTACCATAGCGGTAATTAATGAAGAAGAAAAATTTAAATATACTTTTAATTTTTTTCGCATTAAAAAATTCCTTGAAAATTCCAGTTTTAACTTTCCTATAATATCTGCTTCTAATAAAAATTAACTCGATTTTGAGAGTGCCGCTGTGATAAAATCGAATTTAGTCGTAATGAATTATTTTTAGAGCACAAAAAAAAGCAAAATAAGGACGATTGAAATACTTGAAAAGCGCCGTAAGAAATATTAACTTCAAAAACACACGTTTAAAATTGAGTTCTTAGATTTCTGTTTTTATCAGACCCTCAAGCACTAAAATTCTTCTTCTCATAAAAATTTACTCAAATTATTCGTAATGAATTATTTTTAGACCACAAAAAAAGTCAAAAATAGGACTATTGAAATAAAAAAAAGCGCGACCGAAATATTAGCTTCAAAAACACATGTTAAAAATTGAGTTCTCCTGAAATTTTTCATGTAATTTTATTAACTTAATTAATTAATTTTTTACTAACGCTTACAAAGAGCAAATTGATAGCCAAAGCTCAAAACCTGCCCATTTTCTCCACTTGACACAAACGCCTGAAGTGGAAAATCGGGAAATCGCAATGCAAATTTTCGTTTCGTGCGTGCTTGCTTTTGTGATATTATTATTCAAGCAGAGCGGGCGCTCCTCAGGAGTGAAATGAGCACCGTTTGTGTTTTCCGTCTGGAGAGTGTGTGTGTGTGTGTGTGTGTAATGCGCCGACGAGACGAGAGAGCAGAGCCGTATCAGCTGAATTACAATAACTATACACATTTACACTCGGTTGTACGAGCTGGCAGGCAGGTATGTTTGAACACCCGCTGCAATAACACACGAAGAGTTATAAACATTAAATTTAACCTTATTACCCTCTGCATAAACGGGCGCGTACAACGGTATTATTTTACACAGCGGTGCGGTTCTCTGAGCTCCACACTCGCGTGTGCACGAAACGAAAACTTCTCCCTTGTTAACGACTCTCGCTCTCTCGCTGCTTGTAAATAAAATTTACAAGTTATGCCTGAGAGCAAATCTTTGATTCACTCCATTGATTATATACCGAATTCTTGTGCTGAAATTTGTAAACCAGCCGTTTATTTCGTCCCAATTTGTTACCACGCGAATCTCATTTGCATAAATTACGCGTTTCCTTTAATTGCTTTTGGAAAAGGTCCTTCAGGGCATTTAGTTCCTCGCTAATTAGGTAACAAATCTTTTACACTCGCTTTGCAAAGATGAAAAAGCGGCGGGGTGCGTTTAATAATATTCATTGAAACTCCTAGGGGATGCGGAAGTTCAGGCGCACCAGTGAAAGAGAGCGCAAGCCGGTCGCGCCCCATCTGCAGTCTGTCCCCTGAAGGATGCATTAATTATGCAACCTGCACAGCACTCGAGGAAAGTGCGATTCCTGGATGACATTTTCCAACTTTTCTTATATTCAAAAGTTTCAGTAACGATTACAATTTCAAGCAACAATGTTACAAAATAAGGTGGAGTAAAGAATACAGATTAGAATTTTTAGATTTATGACTTAACATTGAAAAATTAATTGTTTAACATTATTTTCTAGCATCACATGATCTGAATAAATAGTTGGGCTAGTTGTACAAATTGGAGAAACTGGGGTACCTTCGTTAGATAGCAAGTAGTGCAAATTCCTGCTGCAAGTTGCTTAGCTTCTATAGCAATTCCAAAGCTTCTTCAAAAATTCCTGATAGAAGCAGAAGAGTGGCATTCAGAAATTTTTCTCGTTATACCAGTAAGCAGAATAAAATGTTTACTATAATTTTAATAAATTAAGATTAAGTTACCTTAAATTAAAAGGTTATTAAAAAAATTTTAAATGTATTTTTCAAAAATTTTTTTTTTGGAAATGAAATTATTATCTCGAGAAAATTTAATTTCTTAAGAGGGACCGTTCACGAATGATTTAAGATAAATTGGACAGATTTTTTTTGTTACGAGCACCACTCTGATTTTTAGATATGTTGTTAGGGTTGATGAGAAACTACTTTGACCAAATTTTTAGACCAAAATATTTATTACTTTTTGAAATATTCGGGTTTTTTGAAAAACTCAAAAATGCTTATATCTTTGCTCCTCTTAGTTTTAGAGCAATTTGGTTTTCATTCCAGTAGGTAACTTTTTATTCTGAACAATTTTGCTGTTGACCAAATTGCCCTAGGTCAAAGGTCAAGGTCATTAAAATGCATTTTTAGTTTTTGAGGTCATTTTTCTCAAAGAAGCGTATTTTTGATATTTTTTTAGCAAATGCAAAAAATGTAGCCCGTGAAATTCTACATCTGGTCCAAAATATTTGCGATGGCGTATATCTTAGTTTTTTAGTTATTTTAATTTAAAATTAAAAAGATGCGTTTTTCCGATATGCGGTATTTTGACATTTTTCTGTTATATTATTTCTAAGCAGCCTAGAGCAATGCGGTTTTCACTGCTAGACCTATTTTTTAATTTTGAACAACTTTTCCGTTGACAAAAAATACCTAGGTCAAAGGTCAAGGTCAGTAAAATGCATTTTTAATTTTCTAGGTCAATTTTCTCAAAGAAGCGTATCTCAGATTTTTTCGGCAATATAGAAAAAAATGTTGCCCATGAAATTCTACACCTGGTTGGAAAAATTCAGAATGGCATTATTTTTAGATTTAAAGATATTTCAATAAGAATAAAAAAAAAGGCAAAAAGGGTCAGAATATTATATACGGAAACGAACTTTTTAAATATTTATTAAAATATCTTTTAAACTAAAAATAACGCCATTCTGAATTTTTCCAACCAGATGTAGAATTTCATGGGCAACATTTTTTTTTATATTGCCGAAAAAATCTGAGATACGCTTCTTTGAGAAAATTGACCTAGAAAATTAAAAATGCATTTTACTGACCTTGACCTTTGACCTAGGTATTTTTTGTCAACGGAAAAGTTGTTCAAAATTAAAAAATAGGTCTAGCAGTGAAAACCGCATTGCTCTAGGCTGCTTAGAAATAATATAACAGAAAAATGTCAAAATACCGCATATCGGAAAAACGCATCTTTTTAATTTTAAATTAAAATAACTAAAAAACTAAGATATACGCCATCGCAAATATTTTGGACCAGATGTAGAATTTCACGGGCTACATTTTTTGCATTTGCTAAAAAAATATCAAAAATACGCTTCTTTGAGAAAAATGACCTCAAAAACTAAAAATGCATTTTAATGACCTTGACCTTTGACCTAGGGCAATTTGGTCAACAGCAAAATTGTTCAGAATAAAAAGTTACCTACTGGAATGAAAACCAAATTGCTCTAAAACTAAGAGGAGCAAAGATATAAGCATTTTTGAGTTTTTCAAAAAACCCGAATATTTCAAAAAGTAATAAATATTTTGGTCTAAAAATTTGGTCAAAGTAGTTTCTCATCAACCCTAACAACATATCTAAAAATCAGAGTGGTGCTCTTAACAAAAAAAATCTGTCCAATTTATCTTAAATCATTCGTGAACGGCCCCAAGAACAATTTAATAAATTCCAAAATTGCATAATATAGAGTGTGATGAAACATTTGGTCAAATAATCAAAAATTTTAGATACATTATTTATAATAACAAATGGGGCAACGTAAATTACAAAATAAAAAATTACTTTACCTTTGTTGATGCAGTTCTTCCTTTTTTTATAAATTTCTGCCTAATTTTTTTTATTATTAATTTCGCACTCTCAGTAAACATGTTGGGTTAAAGCACAATCATTCTGAGCGATCTAATACCAGTTTATTTGTTTTATTAGCTTAAGCCCATAGTTTCAAAGCGTTATATGCAATGAACATTTTTTGATTGTTCTTGTGATTTGATAGTTTCATGATTTCTTTTTTTTAATTTCAAAATCAGTGAGTATATTGATTGAATTTGGAATTCAAATTTTGGACACAAATTTGCAATTTCAATGACGATAATGTACTTTAATTAAGTACCTGACAATAGAGCAGTTAAACAATTATGTACCGGTTACCTTATTTATGAATTTTTCGTTCTATGAGAGAATAAAGAAGATAAAGATTTAATTGCTGACCAAATGTTTTGCTAACATTTTTACATTATTTTCGTTACTTTGTTCCAATATGTTGTGCGTGTGGTGGAAATATCATGTAATTCTGAACGTTAAATCCAATATTTGCATCTGCAAAAATTGATGATCAAGTCAGCTGTCGATTTTGGATGAGGTTTTGAGACACTTGTGCGAAAGGCTAAGCAATTATTTGCTGAATGGCTCAATTGTTCAAGGTGGAAGGAACATATTTTTGTAATTTAAATTATTCTCGCCGAGCGAGGCGCCGTGTAAACAAAGCTTGGTATAATTTGGAGAGGAGCGTTTTGAGATCCCGCTCTCTTTATTCGCTCTCTGAGCGCGCGCAAGAAAATCTTTTCAGAATAAATTACCGAGCTGAAACAAGTTTTCCATAAAGTCGGTAGCTTTAACTGCCGAGACTGTTGTGTATGTTTAAGAAGGGGGTGGCACCGTTTAAGCGGCCGTGTGTACTTTCCGAGTTAAAGACACGGGCAGGATGCTGGATTGCGCGCAGATGGTGCCTCGCCATGAACAGCAATGCAAAACTTTCCTCTCTCTCTCTCTCGTCTCGCGCTGCGAAAACATTTGAGTTAAAAAGTTTGGTTTCAATGCTGATAAGAAGCTGCTATGCAAATGACTTCTTAAAACACTGCCTGCCTCTCTCTTATTATTGCAGCGGCGTATCTATTAGCGACGGCTGGCGCGCATTAAAATAATGCCACTTGACGGAAAACATTATGCAAAGGAGCTCGGCAAGGCAAATTTTCCGGCAGACGCATCTTTAGGGGGCACCTGATGCTGACAATCAGTTGCATACATTTGAAAAATGAGATTTTGAGGATAAATAATCCAAGAAAAGCATAAAAATGCCTTATTTAAGAGTACGTAGGATATAAATTTGGCCGCAAAAAAGTTATATTCCGTTTCTCAAAAACGTGCAATATTATTTGTGAATATCGCATTCAATTTTGACTTCAATTTCTACATTTATTTATCAAAGTATTATATTTGAAACTTTTTTGGAGGTAATGATGTCTTTTTGAAATATTAAAATATTTTAATGTTATCAAAATCAGCAAATCGTTAATAAAATATTTTAAATTTATATACAAAAAGCAAAAATCCGATGAAAAATTAATTATAAAATGCATATTATGGAATTTCAAATGGAAATAATAAATTATTGGTTCATTTTTCTCACTCAAATGTAATGGGGGATATTTATACGCTTATTGTCAGTTAGTTGTAAAGGAATTTTTTCATTGGGTTCATGAACAAGGGCAGCTTATTGAAATTGTTGGTGCTAATTTAGCTTGTGAATGAATATCTCCCAATTCTTTTTATTTAAATGAACTTCATGAAAAGTAAAATGAAACGGAGCAGATGAAGAAACGAGATAACAATTGCTCGTTAATGGATATTAATTTGATTTTTCATTGTTCATTCTGTGAATATTTATATATATTTTTTTTAAATTAATTCTTTTAATTTAGGATTGATTTTATTATTTAAAATCATAATTATAATATAAAGGTCGTAAAAACGTAAAAAGAATACTTAAATTTTGTTTTAAATTTAGAAAAAATGATATTATTTTGTAAAACATTATTAATTATTAAATATTAAGTTTTTATTTGCATAGTAAAATTTTTAAAAATATACATATGTTATAAATCTATAATATACTGTATGGTAGAAACTATTTAAATTGAATAGGTTGTTATCTAAAAAAAAAAAAACTAGTTCTGATATCGATATGTTACCGCGCTGAATCTGCTTAAAAGATAATAAAATGTCAACTTGTGAAATGTCCAACGCCCGTTGCGATAACATTGCTGCTTTGGCTTTATCAGAGTACAGGTAAAGCACTAAAAACCCAAAGTGAACCAAACTTTGTTTATAAAATTGTCTGACAAAATGGAATTGCGACACCCGGAACACGCACCAGTAGTGACGAAAGTGAGCGAATCGAAAACCACCAGGGCGAGGAGAGACTCCGGAAGTAGCAGCAGTAGCAGTGATGAGGAAAAAAAGCCAAAAGAGAAAACCACGCAGGTCCAACTGAGCGACGCCTTCAAGAACCTGAGTACCCAGGAAGGGAGCAAAAGTTTTTCTTCGTCCTCCGCGTCTCACCAGGAATTCAAAAGTTTCTCCAGTTCTTCCGGCAGCTCCCAGTTCCTCGGCCGGAAGGTCGAGTCCAGTTTCCAGAGCAGCAGCACCACTTCCGGAGTCAAAATGACGCAAAGGGTGGTCACCTTGACCTCAAGCAGCTCCAGCAAGTCCTCCTCGTCCAGCACCACCAGGGAAGAGCATTTCGTCTCGAGCTCAGGGGGCGAACGTCAGGAGATGCGGAAATTGGAAAATTGGTGCGGAACAGGGATAACGGGCGAGCAATTGCTGAAGCAGGAAAAACTGGAGGCTGAGGTGAAGAAGGAGATCGTCTCCGAGGGCAAGAAGAAAAAGAAAAGGGAGGTTGTCGGGCAGAATGTTGGAGCAGGTTTCGACAGGATTAAGTCCACAATCAAGAAGCCCGGTTCTTCAGGAAGTAGCTCATCCTCTGAAAGTGATGATGAAAAGAAATAATTCAGAGATTTTTGTGGAATTATAATTTTTATACAATGTTTTATGTTTTTATATGAAAACTAATTACCAGGATTTTAAATGGAATATTTAATCTCCCTATAATTACAGTTGAATGTAAATTATATACTGAAAACCATGATGGGTTTCATTAATATTTATACGTGAAAATTGTTTCTTTTTTAATAAAGACTCCGCTCGCTGACAAAAAAATTAATAATTATGTGTTTTTTTTTAATGGTTATCCAAAATCTTAATGGCATTCAACTACCTTTTATGCTACTTCCACGTTTTTAAATCAGCCCTGTTATTAGTTTCGCATTTAATTGCTTTTTCATCTCTTAATATCAATAGAACAAAAAATATATGAAAAAATTGGATGATATTCGCGATTTCTTTACAAATAAGTTAATCGAAATATGTAAATTGAAATCTACTCAAGACCACTTTATTAGTAAAAGTAAAAATATATACTCACAAAATTAAAGACCAATTCAAGAATGATTGTACATTGTACTCCAAAAAATTATATTATTTTAGAGGGCGATCCAAAATCCTGAGTTAGCAGAGGCCGTTAAAAATGTATACTTGAGATAGTTTGGGCCAGCTTAATCTTTTGGAACCACCTTGATTATTTTTTATCTTTAGTTTTGTTCTGTGAATTTACGATTATTTAAATGGTAGCCAAAATTTTAGCTATTAAAAATAATTTAACAAATTAAAAATATTAAAGAAAATTTCCAAAGGTAAAAAAATGTGAACGGTGAAATCCAGGATATCTTTTTTTTATCCTACAAAATGCTCATGTTTTGGTAAATTTATTTTGTTTCTGTAATTTCAATAGTTTTCCACCTTAGAAATGCATGCTTTGTTGATTTTGTACATCTATTTGTATTAAGATGAATTACAAGAATTTTTTTATACATTTAAATTAAATTACAGAAATAGATAAATAAATATGTTAAAACCTTTACTGAGTTAATATTTTACTAAATAAAATTAACCGAATTAAAATTTTTTTATTAAAATATTGTGTTAAAATGATATTATTATAAAAATTATTTATGCTGCCCATATACACATTATTTAACTAAAATTTTATACTTTTCTTTTAAAAGATAAAATTAATTAAAATTATTTAATCTATCTCATTATGATTGTTCATACATATATGTTTCCCTTGGACACTTCTTTTGTACTTCACAAAAATTCTTTTTAGTGTTGCAATTCAATCGCGCTGCTGCACGGTCCCCACTCTTGATAACGGTGATTGCGTCATCACCGCGATGACTCCAACCTCGCGTCACTTATCTTACTGTACTTATTCTGGTATACCCACACCTCAAAACAGCGGTGGCTTACGCGATAAGCGACCTCGGCAGCTTTCCTTGTCGCTGGCCAAATAAAACAAAGGCGGTGCAACAGACGAATTCCACACATTTTACGCCAAAATGGACCTGCGACCTGACGGAACTCGTTTCCCTGCACCTGGCCACCCGCCGATGGTGCCTCCAGTTGTCCATCAAATGCCATCGGCGCCCGTGGGATTCACAGCTGTCCCTGGGCATCCGATCGGCGCACCCTACCCTACAGGTATGTGAACAAAAGTCCATTAAAGCCCTTAACTAAAGTTCTCAATTATAGTCAGTGGGAAATAAATTTAAAAAAAAGTAGTTGTCTTGTTTAATAATTTGACAGGAAACAAAAATGAACCTTGATTAGACTTATTTACAAAATTTAATAATTATGTTTCTTCTTATTATTTTAATTATATTTAAATGTTTTGTTAAAACACATAAAATTCACACGGTAACAAAATGTGAGTTGCTCTGGTGCGCTTGGCAGTCTTGTCATCACGCCAGACTCTCATAAGCAATGGCAGATAACTCCGCACTTATAATATAACCAAGTAAAATATATTAAAAAATCTATCTAAAATATCTAAATATTTTACTAACTTTTTTTAAGCAAATTTTAATGAATCGTAAAAAAATAATTAAAGAAAAACTGATTTTTTTTTGCAACTTTATAACATAACAAATAAAAATTAACTTTAAATTGCAGGTATTCCTCAGGTCGCCGTTGCAGGGCAGCACGGAGCTTTCGCCGCAACTTCAGTCCACGGACACTCGCATAGCCACGGACACCATCACGACAGCCACCACGGACACTCGCATGGACACTCTCATGGAGCGGCCATTGGGACGGCCGTAGGAGTGGGGGCTGTGATTGGGGCTGTTTGTGCCCACTGCGGAGGAACGACCAAAACTTGCAAGAAATTCAAGAAGCAAGTCAAGGAGCTGAAGAAACACCACAAGCATGGACATGGACACGTTCACGGGCCGGGTCACGTGCATGGACACAAGAAGCACAAGAAAGACAAGAAGCACGGACATAAGAAGTCCGGCTCTTCGTCCAGCAGCAGCAGCTCGTCCAGCAGCGACTCGGATTAAATATTTATAGTTTTAGTTATAATTTTGTTTATTTCATTGAAATATGCGATCAAAATATATTTTTGGTGATTTTTGAATTAGCTTCTTGCAGAAAAATAAATATAATCAAAGTCCGTTACAATTTGAGTTAAATTTATTTCTCGCGCCCATTAGTGCGTAAAATTTAATTACACAGAAAAGCGAAGAGCTTGAAATAACGGCCTGCTTATCTGTTCTTAATCTTTGTCACTAGATTTATAATTAAGGAAATTAAGTGCGGGGTGCAAAATCTTATTTCTCCTTCACTGGCTGCGTTTTAAGACAAGTCAAGAGTTCTTTATTTCCTCTGCGGAAAGGCGGCTCGGCTGAGCCGCGAGGGTAATTATGGTAATTAAATTGATTAAAAAATCTGGAGTCGCTCTCAAGATTTAGGAAGTGGGAGGAAATGAGCTGTATTTTGCGTGGTACGCTTCGTAAAATACCAGCTAAAATAAAAAATTAACGATTTTTATTTTAAAGTTTGTTCGAACTTATTATTATTACCAATTATTGGAATTATGCTTGTGCAATTAAATTAATCACTATTTATTCTTAAAAAATTTGGTGAAAAATGTATTAAATAGATATGTATGAAATTTTTGGCAACCATTGTAAACTTTTTGGAATTTTCTAGTCTAGCTCGAGTTTATTTTGCTTCACTAGCCAATCATTTTTCTGATACATACAAAGTTGTGAATCATGAACATAAATTAATAATTTTTCACAAATAAAACTTATACACCAAATGAAAGTGAAAATTTTTATTGTATATCAAATCAAAATTAAATTATTCCATCCCTAAATTTTTAAATCTAAATGTT
The DNA here is from genome assembly GCF_031216515.1 of Neocloeon triangulifer. Classification (NCBI taxonomy): domain Eukaryota; kingdom Metazoa; phylum Arthropoda; class Insecta; order Ephemeroptera; family Baetidae; genus Neocloeon; species Neocloeon triangulifer. The sequence continues at coordinate 1,104,149 of NW_026775545.1, forward strand.
TGTTAAGAAATACATATTTTTTTCAATAAAAAAAAAACAGGCCAAATTTTGAATTTAAATTTGTGTAATTCAAAATTTTATTAATGTTGACGTTGACCATACTTTCAAGTTGACCCTAAAAATAATCATAACTGTGTATGGCCAACGAAGGTGTTGACGAAATTGCAATATTTCTAATGACTGTCGCTTTGTGTTAATATTAAAGACGCACAACAAAGAATTAGCAGCTGCTCGTTGTCGTCGTCGTTTTTGCTCTGGGCCGCTGCTTTTTGTTATGCCAAGGGTGTTGTGTGTGTGTTTGCAGGGATGCGCGCCGCCATCGCTCCCCGCGCGTGTATTATTTTGATGTAATTGCGAGCACTTAGGTATATTACTGTTTACACGCAGTAATTTGAAGCACATGAGGGATGTCAGAGACTCTGTCCTTACATTTAGTAGCACCTGCTATCATTACACTAATTGCTGCTGCCAGTTACGCCATTTATAACTCGGCTTCTCTCACAGAGCAGCTCTGCTACGTCTTTCCTCCCTGCCAAGAAAAATGAGTGTTTACGCTGCATGCATGCGTGGCCGTCCGTCTTGCTTAATTATTTAAACGGCATTTTCTCTCTCTCTGCAGTGGGAATATTTAATAGCTCCGTGGTTTTAATGCCTTTTGTGTCTCGCTCTGCCTGAAATATTATTGTGTTGATCCGCAAGGGAGGAAGGGAGGGCGATTCAAAGCCCTTGAGCTTAGCCAGTGGCTAGAATGCCATTTTTGAAAAGAAATTTAAAATTTGAAAATATGTATCTTCTTTTCAATCCAATCATTAAGCTGATAAAAAAAGGCGACATTTTCAGCTCAAATTTAATATAATATTTCTTGGACAGTTCCTTGAAAGAAAGAAAAAAAGAATTACCTAAAGTCACGTTTTCTCTCACGTCTTTATTTTTTAAGCCATGTTCAAATGGCACTGATTTCAAATAAAAATTCACGATAATTATTTAATCCACGCATTAAGAAATAAATAATATCTTAAAGTCATTTTAGTCATGCTGAAATCTTCTCTTTTTTAATAAAAATTGTTCTCAAGTTTATATAAAACAAACTTCTAGTTGAAAATATTGAAACTCATTAATTATACGTATTATTATTACATTAAATTGCAGAGTAATGGCATGCATAATTATGCACAAAATGCTGCAATTAAATATTTAAAAAATTTAATAATTCATAATTAAATAATACAATATAAGTGAGAATTTTGACAAACTAAATAAAATACGTAGATAGTTAGACACTAGAAATTTAATTGTAAAAACGAGCTTCATTAATTATTTTAAAACAAGATCATTTTGTTTTGTTTAATTATTTATTTAATACTTATTATGGGGGTGTTGTATACATAGTTTTATGATCTACTTAACGTTGAAAGCATTATTGCATAATTATGTTCAAACAGAGCCTCAATTGACAAGTCTTGATAGGAAATATATCATTTTTCAACTAAATAGTGAAAATTTTCATTATTTGAATTATAACTTTATTTTTCACCAATGAAATGTGTTTTTAAGCATGCAAACATTCCCGATTTTAATGTTAATTATAAATTTCGATCCAAACAAATCATGATAAAAACCAGTCGTTTCATTTTACAAACGCCCGCAGCAGAAAAGTGAGCGATGCAACGAGAGCCATGTTTGTCATACGCGTGCGAAACATCGAACATATATTTATGATCCCCACGTGATTTATAAATTTATTTCAAAATTATATTGACCCCGGCTGCTTTCTCTCTCGCTGTGTTATTGGAAGAACAACGTATTTACATAAAACATCATTTGTTATTGTTGTTATGCATGCAAATTTAATCAGCGCGCCGCTGTTTGCATTCAAAATAGAGCAATTATTTTTCATACAAACACGATATTTGAGCGAGTTATGGAAATTTCGTTGAGCGTGTCGCGCGCAGAAAAATCTAAATTAGGCATCAGAGAGGCGTGCGGCCGCGCATTTTACAGCTCGGTGATCGGCCAACCCCGCAGTTTTGTTTTATTGGAATCAGAGAAACCGGCTCGCGGCCCCCGCGATCATTTACTATGGGAATCCACATAATCTAATTAATTTTGTTCAATTTAACTACAAGTTGGAGAAAAGCGTGTTATTAGTATTGCCGTTTATTTGTCCACATTATTAAAATATATTTTTTATCAATCAATTGTTGAAAAGTTAAATTAATTTAAAATTAAGTTGCCGTTTTGTCCAAAAATTCATTTTTTTTTTTTTTTCGAATAAATTGTTTTCAACAATTGGATGCAAACAATGTGATGTAGCAATTTGGACAAATAATCAACATTATTAATTTAAAAAAAAAAATTAATTGGATTTTGTTTCAGAAAAAAATTGCACCACTACCAGCAAGAATTTTGGTAAAACTTCCAAAATGACCCTATTCGCCGCATAGTGCACATTGGTTTCATATAAAATTTGTTTTAAAAATAATATAAGAAAGAAACAATCAATTCTATAAACATTTAACACGCATACGTATTGTTAAACATTTATTCATACATAATATACGTATCTTCAATAAAATATAAACTTGTCTCTCAAAACACAAATATTGGGTCCAATTTTCAATGTTTCTGTCTGAATTTCCGTTTTTATTAGGATGTAGATTAAATAAAAATAATTCTCATGTCAAAACCACCTATGATGTTAGCAACAGAAATTTGAGTCTTTCATTTTTTTAACACATAAACCAGCAACGGAAAATTTCTAAGATTTTTCTTGAATGCAGGGTTTCTGAGCATGAGCATTTTCGTCTGCTCAACTAGTTTTGCTCATGAGCATGCTCAATTTTTGGGTGCTCAACTTTGTCTGCTCATGAGCATGCTCACTTTTCGGGTGCTCAACTACGTCTGCTCATGAGCATGCTCACTTTTTGGGTGCTCAACTTAGTCTGCTCATGAGCATGCTCACCTCGGAGGGTGCTCAATTGCATTTGCTCATGAGCATGCTCACTTTCAGGGTGCTCACTTGCATGTGCTCAATGCTCTTGCTCAATGGACCTTTGCTCAAGGCTGCTCATGAGCAAATTTTGCTCAATCTTGCTCATGCTCAATTTATATGAGGAGACCAAAAATATCATAAAATTAAAACAATAAAATAATAAGCGAATTATTAAATGATTGATCTAATTTGACTTTAATTATGATTTTAAAGGTTGTATTTAAATCCAAAATTAAATAGAGAAAATTAAAATTTTAAATAGTCAAATGTATAATAAGTAAAATGGGGAATGTTTTATCTTTTTCTAGTCGCAACGTAATTAATTTGTAATTGGCTCTAAATACTTGGATTATTTGGTCCATTGAAAAGGAAGGAATGCCAGGAGCACATAATAATAAAGGTGGTTGAGCGGAACTAGTAGAGGACTAGAGGGGAAGCCGGGAGAGGGTGGCTGCGGCAAGCGGTGCGGCGGCTGAAGGCCACTGAAGTTTTTAAGGGTATGGGGAAAATGTATTGGAGACGATACATAAGCGCCTTACGCTGGAGTTTCTTGGTCTCACTATGAATTTATGATCTCCTATTTATTGCAGCGACGAAAATACATAGGAGCAGATGAAGATATTATTGAGCAAACAGTTCTGCTCATGAGCATGCTCAAATTTTGGGTGCTCAACTTTGTCTGCTCATGAGCATGCTCACTTTTTGGGTGCTCAACTACATCTGCTCATGAGCATGCTCACTTTCCGGGTGCTCAACTTAGTCTGCTCATGAGCATGCTCACCTTGGAGGGTGCTCAATCGCATTTGCTCATGAGCATGCTCACTTGCAGGGTGCTCACTTGCATGTGCTCAATGCTCATGCTCAAGATACCCTTGCTCAACGCTGCTCATGAGCAAAATTTTGCTCAACCTTGCTCATGAGCAGCTCATGCTCAGATTCCCTGCTTGAATGACGTTTTCCACATTTCACTGAATTCTCTATTAATTTATTTTACATTTGATTTAATTAATAATTAAAAAGAGTGAAACGATTAAATTTACATTTTCATCTTGAATAAATACAGTGAACGATATTAATTAATTATTGAACAAAATTTAGATTATAGTTTGCGACTTTAGAATCTGCGAACCGTCGAAATGTCCATTACAAAGTCAGAGAGGCACACAAAATACACGCACCCAAATGTTAGGGCAGAGGAGTATAGCAAGAGGTATGCAGACAACAATGTGGAATTATTCAACACAGCTTTGTATATTATTTGCATTCTGAATAAATGGCGCAGCGGCGGCGTCACCCGAATTACGCCACTTGTGTTTAATGTATCGTGCGGTCAGTGTGCGCGTCCTCGGGGGTGAACAACCCCACAGTGCACTCTCTTTGTGCCGCTCCTTCAGACATGCCGAAAGCACCACAATAGAGAGCCTTTTGATGTGCAGTTTCGGCTCATATTTCTACTCCGAATAAATAATTCAGCCTTGAATTTCACGAGACGCGACCGGCCGGCATGCAACCCGCTCGACCCGACCGTGCTGCGTGGTGCATACTCTGGCCTACGAATTTTTGCGGCGAGGTGGGACATTCATACACACACAATGGTGAAAAGCCTATTTTTTGATAAGGGGAATTTCTGTGCTTATAATTTAGTTTAAAAAAAGTCCCAGTGTAGAGATTTAAAAAAAAAATATATTAATAAAATTGTTTTTGACCATAAATTGTTATTTTTATTTTCTTTTGAAAGAAAATTTAAAAATTAAGGTTATTGTTATTTCAAATTTTGTAAGCGTTGATTTACCGAAACAAATTTGCAGGAGTTTGTACTGTAATTTTATCCACCAATAAGTAAAAGTTAATAATTTTCTGCAAAAAAATTCGAACCTTTAAATTTGAAAACAGGTCAGCATAGTTCAGTAATTAATTTCAAAAAGGCTTGTTTTTTTTTTAATAATTCCGTATTTTCCCTGTACATTTTTCACATATTATTATTTTGAATCTTAAATGATTTTATGACACTTCATTTTTATAATATATGTTAATTTAAAGCTATAAGGTACTCTCTTTTTTATTATAAAATATGTTTTTAACATGCATAAAATTTTTACAGAAAATTATTCAGCCATAAAATACAGAAATAATTTAAAACCAGTTATTATGATCTATCATGATATTAATGTACAGTATATAATATTATGATTTTATATGCAATAAAAAAAATGTAATTCTCTACTAGATTGGACACTATAAATTTTTAAATAACCAAAAACATAAGTTATGTTTTAATTTGTATTAACAAAAATGATCTCTTTTCATTTTCAATCATTGTTGTCAGTCAAAAATATGCAGGAACTGGCATGAGCTTATGTGTATTAGGGGAAAGCATACACACTATGTTTTCTAAGGGGGGTGGTGCGCGCTCTCATTAACATAGAATATTTATCGCGGATATCGGCGCGCGGCGTGTGTTTTGTATAATACGTCTATCATAATTTAATGGCGTGCAATAACCAAACACACACGGTGTGCAGCAGTGTTGGTTGTTGTCCGTTTATTAGAACCATCACTCGCGCCTTGTTTTATAATTGAATATTCATAATATTGTTATTTGCACAAACACGCCGCCTGTTCACATACAGGCTGGACTGGCATAAATTCGCCGCGGGAGAGAGCACGCGAAAATCTATCGATAAATTCCGCGAGGCAGAAATTGTAAATTGCTGATATTGAATGGGGGAAATGGCATTTTAGAGGGTAATAGAGTTGACACGAACTACACAAACTAAAATTTGTGTTTTGGAAAAATTATTGACTACTATCAAACGGTGGTGCTGAAATGTTTTCAACAGTTTAAAATAACAATAATGCTATGGATTCCCGATTGCCATAAAAACTTCTATTATGGCTCAGAGCCTGAGCAAATAACGAACAGGCCACAGTCCTCAAATTTACGAGGAATTAAAAAATTACTTCAGGACAGTAAAAATAGTTTTAAATAATTAAGACTTTCAAATTTGACACTTCTGATTGAATAAAAAAAGAAAAGAACCTAGAAATGGTTTTACTAAAAACACTAAATAAGTCAACGGTTGGGGAAAAATGTTTTTTTCGTATATTTGTGTTGGCTACACTGCCAAAAGTTGAATAATTTATTATAAGATTCTTTTGATTCTATAGATTTATGTGATCCCTGATAAATCGTTAAATGGACCGGAAAGCCTGAGCAAATATCGAACAGAGGCAACAAACCTCAAATTTAAGCAGAATTAAAAAAATTACTTCAGGACAATAAAAAGTTGTTTTAAATAATTTAGACTTTCAAATTTGACACTTCTGATTGAATAAAAAAAGAAAAGAACCTAGAAATCTTTATGCTAAAAACTCTAAAGAAGTCAACGGTTGGGTAAAATGTTTTTTTCTCATATTTGTGTTGGCCATACTGCCAAAAGTTCAATAATTTAATATAAGATTCTTTTGATTCTATAGATTTTTGTGATCCCTGATAAATCGTTAAATGGACCGGAAAGCCTGAGCAAATATCGAACAGAGGCAACAAACCTCAAATTTAAGCAGAATTAAAATAAATTACTTCAGGACAATAAAAAGTTGTTTTAAATAATTTAGACTTTCAAATTTGACTCTTCTGATTGAATAATAAATGAAAAGAACCTAGAAATCTTTATACTAAAAACACTAAATAAGTCAACGGTTGGGGAAAAATGTTTTTTTCGTATATTTGTGTTGGCTACACTGCCAAAATTTCAACATTTTATTATAAGATTATTTTGATTCTATAGATTTTTGTGATCCCTGAAAAATCGCTAAATGGACCGGAAAGCCTGAGCAAATAACGAACAGAGGCAACAAACCTCAAATTTAAGCGGAATTAAAAAAATTACTTCAGGACAATAAAAAATAGTTTTAAATAATTAAGACTTTCAAATTTGACACTTCTGATTGAATAAAAAATTAAAAGAACATAGAAATCTTTATACTAAAAACACTAAATAAGTCAACGGTTGGGGAAAAATGTTTTTTTTCGTATATTAGTGTTGGCTACACTGCCAAAAGTTCAATAATTTATTATAAGATTCTTTTGATTCTATAGATTTTTGTGATCCCTGAAAAATCGTTAAATGGACCCGAAAGCCTCAGCAAATAACGAACAGAGGCAACAAACCTCAAATTTAAGCGGAATTAAAAAAATTACTTCAGGACAATAAAACATAGTTTTAAATAATTAAGACTTTCAAATATGACACTTCTGATTGAATAAAAAATGAAAAGAACCTAGAAATCTTTATACTAAAAACTCTAAAGAAGTCAACGGTTGGGGAAAATGTTTTTTTCTCATATTTGTGTTGGCCATACTGCCAAAAGTTCAATAATTTAATATAAGATTCTTTTGATTCTATAGATTTTTGTGATCCCTGAAAAATCGTTAAATGGACCGGAAAGCCTGAGCAAATATCAAACAGAGGCAACAAACCTCAAATTTAAGCAGAATTAAAAAAAATTACTTCAGGAAAATAAAAAATTGTTTTAAATAATTTAGACTTTCAAATTTGACTCTTCTGATTGAATAATAAATTAAAAGAACCAAGAAATCTTTATACTAAAAACACTAAATAAGTCAACGGTTGGGGAAAAATGTTTTTTTCGTATATTTGTGTTGGCTACACTGCCAAAAGTTCAATAATTTAATATAAGATTCTTTTGATTCTATAGATTTTTGTGATCCCTGAAAAATCGTTAAATGGACCAGAAAGCCTGAGCAAATAACGAACAGAGGCAACAAACCTCAAATTTAAGCGGAATTAAAAAAATTACTTCAGGACAATAAAAAATAGTTTTAAATAATTAAGACTTTCAAATTTGACACTTATGATTGAATAAAAAAAGAAAAGAACCTAGAAATCTTTTTACTAAAAACACTAAATAAGTCAACGGTTGGGGAAAAATGTTTTTTTATTGTGTTTTTGTTGGCTATACTGCGATAATTTGAATAATTTACTATAAACTATAAGCTTCTGTTGATCCTATAGATTTTTGTGATCATTGATAAATTGTTAATTGGAGCCGAAAGGCTGAGCAAAAAACAAACAGGCTAGAAACCTCAAATTTACGCGGAATTAAAAAATTACTTGAGGATAATAAAATAAAAATTGTTTTAAGTAATTAAGACTTTCACATTTGATTGAATAGAACAAGAAACGAACCTAGAAATCTTTTTACTAAAATACACTAAAGCAGTCAACGGTTGGGAAAAAAATGTTTTTTTTTTTCTCAATTTTGTTAATTATTATGAACGAAATTATTTCTTGAATATTACAATCTTTGATATTGAAATTAGACGAGTATGGTACAAACAAAAACTGATAATTTATTTTTATTTTAGTTATTTTTAGCACTAAAAAAAGTTTACACTCAGGCCTAAGGGCTTAAACCCGGGCTTTTGAAGATAGTTGAAGATGCTGAATATAAGATTATGAAAATTGACGTGAAAAAGTTTCTTTATTTTGAGGCATAAATTTATATGAGAGGGAGGAGAAAAGCCTCAAGAGTATTGCCGCTGTGCCTTCGCCGACTGGCGTGCATAAAGAGAGTTTCTGCGTTGTTTTGCAAAGCGCAACGCTTGACATGGATCTTTACTTAGCCACACTATTTCATTGAAAAAGCGGAGAATCGGTCCGATGCTGAGTGCGCCTAATGCACTGCCGAGAGTATGCGAAAGAAGGGAAATACATTTGAGAGAGCGAGCGAATCAATATTCATAATGAGTGCGCGCCGCCTTTCCGAAAGAATAGTCGAATGGAATCAGGTGCATTAGCGTTAATGGAGAGCCCGTCTGTCACACATACACTTATCGCAGGCACTTTGCTTCACTACCCCTTTCTCTGTTAATAGCCCAATGCTGAATGTCAGAGAATTGCAATTTTTGTTTCTTGCGATATATTTTGAATTTGACGCGAAAAGCAAAATAAACCTACAAGTTAAATATTGAATTATAATTATCTTATTCTTGGCAAAATTTCAGCCTGTATTTTTCTTTAATTATCATGGTATTATGAGAGAGTCTTGTTGGAAAAATCAAAGATATCCATAAAAAAAACTGCTTAGAACTAAGCTAAATAGTTTACTAATATGTTTATTTTTTGCAAACTATTTTAGAGTTTAACTTAAAAAAAATGTTAAATTTTTTATTTTCTAAATTGTGTATCACCTTTTTTAGTTTCTTTATTTTTATTACATTTACATAATATTTTAAAATTAATCAAAATAAATTTATTATTTGTTTAATCTTATGACCGTAAATGATGTATTTGATGAGTTTTTCTTGATTTAAGTACAACATATTTGAAATTGTAAAATACACATAAATTGAATCTGTTAGCAGAATGTTTTCAATATTAAATTTTTGGTAGACCATACCAGTGATTCCTGGATGGGCTGGATGTCGTCTAACTTTTTACATTTTGCCAATAAATATCTTCAATTTGAAAAAAAAGCATGAAATTAAAACTGAAAACATTTCATGCTAGACGTACAAATTATAATATAAATAGGCAAGTATCTGAAAATTGAAATGCATCAGAAATATTGGTGTTTTCCAAATTTGAGTTTTCAATTATTATTATGTGCTTATATTATGAAGTTACAATAAAATAAATTTTATCCAACTTTTTTAATCAATTTAAAAACTCAGCCAGCAAGATTCATGACGCTCAGTTATAAACAAGTGAAACAATTCAATTGCAACACAAGAAGGAATTAATGTATTAAACGATACATGATATTTTAAAAGGAATGTGCAACAAGCGATTATTAATTTCACACCTAATTAAGGTTCCGTCGGAGAATTTTTATTTTTATCTTTTTATCGCTCATTTGAAATTTAACATGGTAATTTTGTAAAAATCGTTTGTGTTTATTCTTTCATTTTTCGCATTTTTTTCGCATCAGTAATTTAAAAGGATGAAAATTAAGAATTTAATTTATTAGGTCGTGAGGGCATTGGAATGCTTTGTGATTTAAATATGTACCCCGCGGCCAGAAAGGGTCTCTCCCTCTCCTCCCTTTTCCGCAGCTCGACAAAGCAGTGGTGCGGGACGACGGGCGCCGGCTGAGTGATTCAAAACAAATGGTATTAATAAGCTGATCATACTTTGTTCTGCGACGTCAAAGTGCGACTAGGTTTTGCTTTTAGACGTCGCTTGAGGGAACAGGAATTAGCAATAAGGTTCAATTACCGGCCTAATGTAAAACCTTAACCCACTCAACACTGGCTCTCTCGGAGAGAGAGTGAGTGCTCTGCTGTAAAAGTTTTTCTTTTTGTTTCTCCTCTCGCACTCTCATGTGGTTTCCGGACATTTCTGCCGGCCCCGGGATAAATGGACATGCATTACCTACGAAAAAGAGCACTCTTTTAATCAGCGAGTGCCGAGAGCTTTTGCATTTTAAACTTTCTTCTCCCGCCGCCGAGAGAGAGAGAGAGAGAATGACGCCGCTACATCAACAAGCTTTTTACTTCCAATCCTCAAGCGGCCCCAAAGTTGGCCTTTTCCAGCACGCGACGCTTTCCGCCTCTTTGGTCCGACTACCGATTCTGAATATATCCTAATTTACATTTTTTTTTTGCACCAAAATTATTATTGTTGTCCCTGAAGAGCGACGCGTCTTCTTCTTCTTTTTGCGCGGCTTGTGCGCGATTACAATAAAAAGTCTCCTTAATCCCGGCCCTTTTTATTTCCGCCATTAGCCCCGCTGCCGGGAATAAAGGGAGGAAAAAACAGCGCTCAGGGAAAGAGCTTTAAAAGCACAGAGATCTGCTCTCTTGCTACGGAGGAATGTGTATTCTTTGGGGAGAGTGACACAATTTTAAAAAAGCGGCAGCGACACTTAAAAAGTAGTATTAATGTGCGCCTCGCCTCCATTAATTCTTACTTCTCGTCTCGCATTCGACGTGTCTCCAGTGTCGTCTCTCAAAAAATTTGCAGTGCTTTTAACAACCATGATTTTCATCTCGTCGAGATCATAACCCCCGTTCTCTGGAGTAGAGACTTTGATGAAAAAAAAAATTATTCATGTATGATTATTTTCTTCTTGGTCAATAAATAAATATTAAAAAAAAAATTGAAATTGGGAAAAAAGAGAAGAAATAGTTTACAACTAGCAGATGTCTGCAAAAAAGCCCGACATCAAAAGAGACTCGGCCGCCGCGGTAAAACCCACATTAAGGAAAAAAAGAACAATATCACAAACGCTTAAAATTCTAAAATCGTAATAGGCAAAACTCAATGGTGAAGATTTTTAAATGTACTGCTATGTATTTTTTAATTTCCGCTAAATTATTTAATTTTACTTAATTTTTTCGAAGTATTGACATTACATTTTTTAATAAAATCTTTTATTTAAAATTTACATAATTTAGAATGATTTTTATTTTACGAATAAACTATTTTAAAGTTTTTTTCTATTAATAAACACGTTTTTAATTGCAATTGTTTATATCATTTTTTTTTTATTTATAATACTTTCAGTTGATTGTAATAAAGTAGAACTTCTAAAACAGCAATTTTAATAGAATGATCGTGGAATAGTGTCTTGAAGCAAATAGTAATATTTACTTTTATTAACAAAAAAGAATAAAAAAAATCATAAATATAGAGAAATATTACGGAATTATTAAATTTTTGCATGTTTTAGCTACTTTCCAAACAACCCAAAGTAAGTTACAAATTTTAAATGAATTTTATATACGTTTGAAATACTATGTGTTTACTTCTTATTTGTTTGAGTAATTGTTTTATTTTTATAATAACAACTATTTCTGTCCCTTATCAAATTTTTTGTATTTTTCTTAATGAAAAGTAGAAAGAAAAAATGTGAAGCTCGTTTGCAATCAATTAAAAATTTATTTATTCACCATTCAATACATCAATAAAAAAAACACTACATCATTCCTCAAATCAATTCAACAATGAAAAATTAAAAATAAACACTGAAAATACATACAAAATTAGTGCAAGTTTTAAAGTATGTGACAAAATGCCCTATAAATAGTTATTTCCTCTTGACAAAAATATGTAAGAAATCCAACGTTTTGATTTTTCTTGTACGCAGCCCATCAAAAATTTTAATTAAATCGATCAGGAATTTCAACACTGTGGATGAAACATCAAACAAGTGCGCAGCTCTTAGTCTATAAGCTTCTAGCAGATTAATTAATAACAAACATCTCCGCATCTGGCCAAAGTTTCGCGCGAAATTAAGTTAAAACGCATATTAATTAATGCCTTTGATCAGTGACCCGCCGCTGGAGTGGCGTTAGCCGAGCCCAACGCAAAGCCGGCGGAGCAAACACGCGCGCTCGCTCCTTCATTATAAATCCCTTAATAATAGTTTTTGTTTGCCAACTCGGTGTGTAGCAGCCGAGCACATATCGGTTAATTAGGCGGCACTAAGCTGTTGGCTGGCTGCTTTTGCTCTCCTTCCTTACACTTAATTACCCCGGCCCGGGCACAACAACACACCCTCAGGTCCAGAAAACACGGTGGACTCGAAGCCTCATTATTCATGAAGCAGCTTGTGTAATGAGCAAAACGCAATACTAAAATCTAACGCCGCGCTTATCCCGTTCTGGCCGAGTGTTGCACCCCTCCCATTATATATTATGAAATCAGGTGCGCACATGGCGGCGGCCAGAGGCAAATTGCTCCTCTTATCTCACGCTCAACTGCTTCAATTATTGTAATATTCAGAAGTTTCTCCGAGACGTCTACTTTGAGCGAGTTGGGGTGCCACCGCCGAGCCAAGGGCAAACAGCATTAAAATGGGAATTACTTCTGCAATTTACATTTCTATGCATGTTATGAAATTTCTCCTGCATATATGTGACTTTTTTTAATTGGCGGCCGGCAAAATAATATTTCTTGCGGAGAAATTCATAATTTAAATTTGATTCAAATCAATTACTAATACTTTTTTTTAATCATATGTCGCATATCATTGAATTTTAAAATAAGATGTGATTTTACCTTAATAAATAATGCCCAAAACGTTTCATAATAATTTCAGTAAAATATTTTCGTATATTAAAATAAATTATTAATTTTCCTACTTTGAAATTAAAGGATATTAAAGAAAAAAAAGATTTACTCAAATAAGGGGAAAAACGACTGACTAAGAAGGTTTGGGACGGTTTTATTATTCTGAATTTGGAGCAGCATTCCACGGTGGCTAGATACGGATCGGTACAAACGCATATTTAATTGCTAAATACATTATAATTTAGCGTGAATGGGCTGATAAACGGCCAGCAACTGCTTGTTATTCGGTCATATAATAAGGGAGGCGTTTTGGTGAGCAAATTTAATGGAATCGCGTGATGGCGAAACAGCGGTGGCAGAGCCGGCTGATTTCATTTGTGGTCATTTCCGACGCAATTTACATACAACGTAAAGAGAAGGGAATTGGCTGTTTCATGTCCAAAAGCCATGATCTGTGGCCAACGCGTTTATATTTTTATTATTTATACACATTCAGAGCCAAAGACCTGCTCATTTAATATTCAATTATATCGTCTCCATCATCTGCTATAATTTATTCAAACTGTTTTTATATTCCAGATTTTCGGAAATAAGCGCCGACGGTTGCTTTTCTTTGCATGCCGATCTCGTGATCTTTCAAAAGTAAACACGCCGCGCTGCGTTTTGTCATATTTTCGAATATTCATAAACCGAATTTAATAATGCTGCTTGTTTTCCGCCCGAATAACTCACGCGCCACCTTGACCTTTGAAAAAATGAATTTTCTTGTTGGTTGTGGTTTTTAGTTGGAAGCGACGAAAGAGCAAAATCAATCACGATAACGACGACCGCAGTTTCCTCATCATTTTAATGAAGGTTCGTTATCACGCTGGGTGACACACGTTCGTAATCAGAAGCAAAAATTGAATGAATGCCAGCCACTGTGGAGCAATACCCGATTGATCCACGCAGACGATCCGCTACCGACCGCAAAATTAATTGATGATTGCTCGTCCTGTCACTCAACTACTTGCATATATTGAGCAAAAACTTGCATTCACAGCATTATAACTGATGCAAAATGCGGTACTGAAACACAGTCAATTTGCTTTACAATGAATTTCAAAAAAAAAAAAAAAAAATAAATAATAATAATGGTGTAACCCTTAATGACCCTTTTGTTCACTTTAAAGCTGCATGCAAAAGTTTCTTTATTTACTATTTACTTGAATTTAAAAAAAAAAATCCATTTTTATGAAACGTAACTTATTATAAAATATTATTTTTATATTCATATTAAAAAAACTAGTATTTAATAAATATCATAATTCTTTGGATAGCTCAAAGCTTATATATCAGCCAAAATATATTATTATATTATCTCATGATCTCAATGATTTGTAAATCTTAAAATAGTAATTTACGAGTGGCATTTGTAAGATTTTTAGAAAGAAAAAAAGATTTTTAGATACGTGAATTAACTTTTAATTAAATTGTGAAACATCCAAAAAAGATTAAAATAGATTTTACTAGTATTTTGTTGGACTTGTATTTAATTTCTTATTTTAATTAGTTGATGCATTAAAGAGGTGAAAAAATTTAATAATTAATATTCCGTTCATTTTAATTTTTTACTTAATTTTTGCATTTTGTAGCATTCAGTTGAATTGCTGAACACCTCGAGCCCTCTCTGCGGAGTCTGTGAAAAGATCTTTTTGAAGGGCGTTCTCCTCTCTGACATCTTTCGGAGAACGCGGTACTCGCGCGGCGTCTCCTCTCGGCAGTTTTAACAAAATTTAGGGAAATTCATGTAATATCTTATGCTTTTTTGGAACTGGAAAATACTTCGAAGAAAGTTACGTTTACAACGAGGCTCGATGCCTGCTTGAAAATCTCCTCTGTAGATTGTATTTAAAAATGGATTGGCTGAATTTTAAAAATCTTTCATGTCCCATGTACTACATAAATTAATTAGATTATATTACATATTTTTATTCATTCATTTGAGCACAAAATATACATTCATTAACAAGCACAATAATGCCACCAGAACTAGTTAATGTGAACTTCTTTTGCACAAATTATAAACTTTACAATTGACTCAAACGAGGTACAAGGTCGTGGTTTGAAAATATAAAGTACTTGAAATTTTATCTTCAGAGAATATAATGTAATCATTAGTTAAAACAGCTTGTTTGTAATAAGATAACTACATCTTATCAACGATGCAAGCTCTAATTTAAAATCTGCAATTTTATGAAAAAAAAATTGACAAACAAATGAAAATGCTAAAAAAGAGACATTCTTAATTTCTTTGTTTAATTTTATTATATGGTGGAAAAATTAAATAAAGCTGACATCAAACATTTTAAATTTACTTTTCTTTTTTTTTAATTCAACTTACATTACAATTTTCGTGTCCATAATTTAGTGATGCCTGTAAACAACAAGCCTGTAAATTTGTGAATGAACGCTTTCTCAGCCCTCTCTGCGTAACACTCGCAACGATCCCATCGATCCTCTTCATTTCTCACCCTAGTCTGACATCTCCCGGAGAAGAGAAAACTTGCCGGTCTCTACACTTCTTGCAATGAAGCTGTTATTTTAATGAAAATTAATTTGCGTGGTAGTCTAATTTAAACACAAAAAGGTACAGAAAACAATTCTTTCAAACATTACAAATTTTTTTGTACCTTGGAAAAAAACTAAATGTTAATTTTAAATTGAAGTTTTTATCAGCAGCATTTTAATTAATCTAATTGAATAATCTGGTTATCAGGTTTGTGCCAACTTCATAAAAAAGTCACGCAAGCGTATTCAGCATTTAATTTTGTTTTTTTCAAGTGGTGCGCGTTTCCAGCTGACGAGATGATGATTCGCGCGAGATCAGCAGTTTTTGCCCGTCCTCAGGCGATCATAATTTTCGTATCCGAGACCGGCACGTGAAATATTAATCGCCACTTCCAGTTCGATGTGATCTCTCAGCAGCCCGACAGCAACGAAATGGAGCGAAAAAAAGACGGCGATGTTAAATGGTGCGTAGCGCTAACGAGCCATATAAAAAATAAACAGTCGTGAGGGAGGGAGAAGCAGGTTGTCTCTAGTTATACACATTATGCAACACTTGATTTAATTTTTTCCGTATCATAGTTCACGATGGAAGGGCATAAATAACATTTGAATTGATCTGTCTGCCTCCATCTCATACTATAATTAAGCAGCTTTAATCATTCGCGAGCTGACAACTCTATATAAAAATGCTGGTATCATAAAAAGCCACAGACTGTCTTAAGCCCTGCCCTAAGACCTTGAACGTGAAAAGAATAAGACGGCTTTATTAAAGAAACGCCGACAGAATTATTGTTTAAAAATAATCATAATAAAAAATAATGCTTAGGAATGTCAAGAGTAAATTGTTTCAAATAATATTTTATCCCTTAATTAAATTATGTACTTTCATTTTATTCAAAATTTATTTTTATACTCTTTGTATATTGCGTTTAGCATAAAAATATAAAACTGTTTATGCTGCAAAAGTAATTTAGAATATATTTAAAAAAAACTTGATACTAAGTGATTAATATCATTGAGTTATTCGAGTTGAATGCGACCTTTTTAATTCATTTTTACGCATATTTATGTATAATTAAATTTATTAAAAATAAAAAATGACATTTTATTTTTCAATATTAATAAATTTATCTACTGAGCTTCCAGAAATTTGCATGGATGCTTTGTGTTTGTATTTTATTGTTGTCAAGTAAGCCAAGAATAAGTGCATGGTCTTTCAATAGAGGTTAAAAAATATACAAATTTGATTTATTCCTCAGCTCATGAGCAGCTTAATTTCAGCATTAAAATAAAAAAAATGACTCATTTTCAAAAATTATATCAAAATTTTTGCTAGTTTAATGACCAATGAAAAGTAAATTTTTCTTAAAAAAATATTAATCCATGCCATGACATTTTTTGTTCAACACTTTATGGCATTTCTGATTTATCACAAATTTCTAAAGCAAAACAATTTGAAGTGAAATAATCAGTTGAAATTTGTTGCCACACAATATGTATGCAAAAAAACATTTGCACAGTGCCAACGCAAGTTCATTCCCGTCCTTTATTTGCCCAGCCGTGGTGTGATCGAAAATTAAGAGATGATTTATGGCCTGCGAATAACAAAAATGAACCTTTGAACCTCACAAGTGCGAGAAGAAACTCTCATTCGTCTCGCGTTTGTCATGTTCGTAGGAGTCGAGTTCCGCGAAAGGAGATGAAGCTGGACGAAGAGCCCCGCGAGCCCAACCCGCGACAGGGCGCCAACCCTTTTTCCGTTGCGTTCTTCACGTGGACGCTCGCCATATTCAGGAGACCCAAAGAAAAGGGCAGTTTGGAGTTGAAGGATTTGTGTGCACCTCTCACGGAGGACGAAGCTAAAATTTTGGGCGATCGACTGGAAAGGTAAATTAAATTGGGTACCTAGAGATAATTTATTTCTGATTAAATAAATCAAATAAATGAAATAGCATAAATTAAAAAAAATGTAAAATTATAAATGTGGGAATTGTTTAATTATAAATTGATAAATTTGTAGTAAAAGGGGCCAACGGATAATTTTGATAAAAATTTTTTTTTTTTGATATTGTGAAAACACAGCTGAAATTAAAAATTGCCATTTTTTGAAAGACAATAACCTGATTTAAAATTTCACAGCAGCGCTACATTTTTGCATTATCAAATCATATCAGGCGCGCGTGTGTATTTGGTGACAAATTGATGGTCACGAAAAAAAGTGCCCTCGACCTTTGGCATTATGAATGACTTCGGTGACAATTGCAAATTTGGTCAGCGTTAAAATTTGAGCCAGAAAATTATGTGAAAAACAGTCTTTTACTTTTTCCAGTGATAAAATGATTTTCAAAATATAATTTATATTTAATAATTGATATCCTCAAATAAATTCAGCCCAATATATTGGTGAAGATTTAATATTTAAAAATAAAAAATAAAAAAATTTAATCAAATTTTTTTTGTATAAACGTGATCAAATCTCTCGCCAATTTTAATTTTTCTTAATCTTTATTGCATCTATTTTGTCACTTTAATTTAATTTTTTATTAATACAATTTTATAGACATTGGAATGAAAAATTGCGTGAGAGCTCTCCAGAAAAACCTCCAAGACTGCTTTTTGTAATGTTCCGCACATTTTGGCGCGAGTTTTTATTGATTGGAGTTTTGGATTTTCTCTCTGAGCCGGTTTTAAGGTAAAACAAATCTTTACCGTCACTATTAAATGCTTGATTCAAAAATAAAATTCTAGAGTTTTGCAGCCAGTCTTACTTGGCCGCCTGCTCCTGTACTTCAATAAGGACAGCGTCGTTTCTTACGAAGAGGCCTGGATGCTGGCCGTGGGAATTGTTCTCCTGCAAGCCGCGACCGCCGTGCTAGTCACTCAGTATTCGCACAAATCGTTCCACACCGGCATGAAAATGAAAGTGGCCGCGTGTTCTCTCATGTTCAGAAAAGTTCGTTAATTAATTGTCACGGACACAATGATCACTTAATTAATTCTAGGCCCTCAGACTGAGCAAAACTGCCCTAGGTCAAACAGCAACTGGTCAAATAGTCAATTTGCTGGCGAATGACGTCAGCAGATTTGAACTCGTGGCTTATTTCATTCACTTCATTTGGGCTTCCGTGTTGGTTTTAATCTTCGTTAGTTGGATCGTGATTGAAGAAATGGGCACACCTGGCCTGTTCGGAATTGCAGTTGTGTTGGTTGTCTGCCCAATTCAATGTAAGCTTTTTTTTTTGCTCCCATTTTAACTAACCAACTTTTTATCTATTTTATTTGGAATAACAGCCAATTTGAAAAAAATCTTCAATTATTTTTTAATGAAAATTTTAAGATTTCAAAAATGTTATTTTGTATTTAATGTATGCATTTTATTGTGTTTACAGCCTACACAGCGAGATTGACTTCAAGGTTCAGAGGCAAAACGGCCTTTCGAACCGATCACAGAGTCAGACTGATGAGCGAAATCATTGATGGAATACAGGCCATAAAAATGTACGCCTGGGAGAAACCGTTTGGTGCCTTGATTGCGAAAGCTCGAATGTAAAACGCACAATTTTAATAATTATAATTGTCTAGTAATAAAACGATAAAATTTAGAGACGAAATAAAGTGGATTCGAAGGGCGTCGTTCATTAGGGGCATTTACATGACGTTCAACATGTTCACGACGCGGATGGCCCTGTTTTGCGCCCTGCTTGCGGTGACCCTGGCCGGCAGTTCCATTTCTTCGGACAGAGTTTTCGTTGTCTCGGCGCTCTTTACCGTTCTCGCCCAAGCGATGACCGGGACGTTTGTGAGAGCCCTGGCTGAATGTGCCGAATGCTGGGTGTCAACAAACCGAATTCAAACTTTTCTTCTCCGTGAAGAATTCAGCGGCCGACCATCAGGTATAAAGATTATTTACAAATACAAATTTGAAGTCGGACTTGAAATTTAGAAATTAATAAAATTTGCTAAATTTTCTAAAACTGCACAAAACTGTCATGAATTTTTCAGCGGAACAATATTGAAGTTAAAAACTTAACAAATTTTTGTAAACCTAAGAGAAATCTACATAATTTTTTACTCATTCAGAGGTTAAAAATTGCGTACATTTTTTATTTTAAATTCAGCTTTTAAAATATGCACAAAAAATTTAATATAGTCCAAAAACTACAATCCTGCTAATTTTCTTCTCTTGTCAATGTACAAACATCAAAAATTGTCTCCATGAACAACATCAATATATTGTGAAACTGTTAACATGTTTAAAAAAATATTATATAAAATAACGAAATTCTATATTTTAAAGTAAAGTTTTTTATGATTGAAATTTACAAAAAGATTATAATATCAAATAGAAAACACATGTTACAAAAGGAAATAATTAAGGAAAAAAATGTTGCCATTAACTAAATTATCATTTCATCGTCAACACAACGTAAATTTTATATTTATAATTATTGTTTCTGTTTTAAAAATTTAATTTTTTTGCAGAACTGCCAATGGAACAGGGTGCTCCCTTTGAAAGGAAGTCGTTCAATCATACTTCAATCAGCGAAGAAAAGCTAAATCCAGACGAGGAAAATACAATAAAAGACGGAATATTAGAAGACGAAGATCTCGGAGTGTCTGAAGAAGCAATAATTGAAAATGAAATTTCAAAACCCGAACCTGGAACGATTCTGGTCGAAAACGCGTCGGCCAGTTGGGTGGAGGGTGGCGACGTGACCCTGAACAAAATCAACCTGAGGGCGGAGCCAGGGTCGCTGGTGGCTGTGATCGGTGCCGTGGGCTCGGGCAAGTCGTCGCTGATCCAGGCGCTGCTGGGGGAGCTGCCGTGGGGTGGAGGCGGGGGTGGTGTGGAGGCGTGGGGGGTGTCGTACTCTTCGCAGGAGCCGTGGGTGTTCTCGGGCAGCGTGCGCGAGAACGTGGTGTTCGGGCGGCCGTTCGAGCGGCGCAGGTACAACCAGGTGCTGAAGGCGTGCTGCCTGCTGCCCGACCTGAAGCGCATGCGCAACGGCGACGCGACGCTGGTGGGCGAGCGCGGCGGCGCGCTCAGCGGCGGCCAGAAGGCGCGCCTCACGCTCGCCAGGGCTGCCTACGCGCAACACGTCGATGCCTACCTGCTCGACGAGCCGCTCGCCGCCCTTGACGTAAATGTGGCCAAGCATGTCTTTGACGAGTGCGTCGACGGACTCCTCAGGGGCACCACCCGCGTCCTCGTCACCAACCAGCTCCACCTGCTGCGCAACGCCGACCTTATCGTTGTCATGAACAACGGCTCAATCCTCACGCAGGGCACCTTTGACCAATTGATCAAATCTCAGGGAATTTTCTCTCAGGTCGTTGGAGAGCCAGCTGGCGACGATCTAGGTACAGACCATGAAGACCGACCTGAGACGCCTTTGAAGTCCATCCTCAGACAAATCTCGAGCACGTCACAGCAGAGTCTGCAGGCCATCAAGGACGACGCCGAGTCGATTTATCAAGCGAGCGAAACTGAAAAGGAGGATTTGGCTAACGAGGAAGTTTCGGACGAAGGCGCCGTCAGTTTTTCAACTTACAAAGAATTTTTGCTCCTCGGTGCCTCAATTTTCGTCATTTTTTTCGCTGCATTTCTCTTCATCGCGGCCCAAGTTGCGGCCAGTGCGGCTGACACGTGGGTTGCATTTTGGATTACAACCGAACAGAAAAGAGCAATCGTTGAAGATGAGGAGGATCATGAACTTATGACCACCGAAACGTGCATTTTAATTTACGGACTGATAATTCTTGCTCTCTTGGTACTGGCAATGGGCAGATCGTTTTTATATTACATCATCTCGATGAGGGCGTCTATCAATTTGCATGAGAAAATGTTTAAGTCAATCGTACGAGCACCGATGTACTTCTTCTCTTGGAACCCGGCGGGAAGGATTTTGAACAGGTTGTTTATTTAACTTTCAATATTAAATTAATAAAAAAAATAATCATCAAATTTATTCTCAACAAGATTAAAGTATGAATTGATGTCCAAAATTTAATAATACGTCTATCTGAAAATTATTTCCAAGTAAAAAAATTCTTCCCCAAAAAAGTAATTACATATTGTTTAGGTTTTATTAAAATTTATTGATTTTAATTTTTTCTTTGCATCCCCTTAAATCACCCCCTCTGGTATCCTCTATCATGAAAAAATCTACCAACAATACTTAGAATAAAAATAATTTTCAAATAATTAAAATTATTTTTAATTACAGATTTGCTCGAGATTTGGCCAATATTGATGAAAATCTGCCAAAAGTTGCGTTGGACGTTTTCCAATTCACAATTTCCATGGCCGCGTGCATGCTGGTCGCCGCCTATGTCAACCCGTTGTTCCTTATTCCCGTGGCTGTTATGGGTTTCATTTCACACAAGTGCCGCCGTCGCTTTATTGTTACATCGAGGCAAATAAAGCGATTGGAAAACATAGCCAGGAGCCCTGTTTATTCACTATTGGCAGACGTGCTCAATTCACTGCCAACCGTAAGGTGAAGAAAATTAATTTATATGTAAATTATGATCCCTTCCTTATAATCCTTAAAAGCAATTAAAATTTAATTGTTCTCTTCATATTATTAAAGCAGGGAACAAAAATGGCAAATTAAACTGGATTCTCTAATCTTCATTTCGCTTTGTTTATTTTAAATTAGAATTATTGTCAATACAGGATTTTTGCATGGAATGTTATAAGAAATACGCTGTTTTCATTATTTTTATATTTTTTCGCCCTGATTTTTTTTTATAAATTTGCCTATATGTATAAAATTTAACATTGAAAATATGTATATTGATAATCATAATTAGATAGAAAAATCTTTTAATTATTTATTATAAATATAACACGGATTTTTTTTAGATGAAGAAATAAAATTAATATATATTTGTTTTTACTTCAGATCCATGAAGGCCGAGAAAATGCTATTGAGAAAAGTGGAGGAGTTTCAGGACACGCACAGTGCGGCGTGGTACCTTTATTTCTCCATTAGCCACTCGTACGGCTTCACTCTGGACCTCTTTGTGGTCGTCTTCATCGCGTTCATCACATTCAATTTTTTGCTCATCGACCAGACGGACGCAAACACAAGTGCGATGGCCGGTTTGGCGATCACCCAAATCATGATGATGACCGCGCTGCTCAACTGGGCCATGCGCGAGTCTGCTGAAATGGAGAACACCCTGACCTCGGTGGAAAGGGTGCTCGAGTACACAAAATTGGAACAGGAGCCCGAACCAGTCATTTCAGACCCTGTGCCAAAGGTATACATAAAATCTATTTTAAATTTTACATGTTGATCAATATAGATTTATTCGATTTATTCATTTATAGAAATTTTATGGTAAATCTTTTATTCAATTATTATAATTTTTTTTAATTTTTACGAAGTCTCCTTAAATTGTTGTTATTGCTTTATGGAATGTTTTATTTATTTATTAAATAATGATGTTAAATTATTTACCTTGATCACTAGTTTATTTATAATTAACATTTTCTTTTTCAGAATTGGCCTACGGAGGGTTGCGTTTATTTTGATGGGACGAGTCTCAGGTACACGCCAGACCAACCTCTAGTGCTCAAGAACTTAGTTCTCCAAGTAGAACCGCGATTCAAAGTGGGCATAGTTGGGCGAACTGGTGCCGGAAAATCGTCCCTCATCAACGCTCTCTTCAGACTTGCACCTTTGGAAGGTTCAGTTCAAATCGACTCGGTCGACACGGGCTCGTTGACCCTGGAGGATTTGCGAACGAAAATTTCCATCATCCCGCAAGACCCTGTCCTCTTTTCCGGCACCCTCAGGTACAACCTGGATCCATTCGGCGAGTACCCTGACTACCAATTGTGGAAGGCGCTGGAAGACGTAAAATGAAATTTGTTCTGATGACTATTTATATTCTTAAATTTTGGTGTTAAGGTCGAATTAAAAGATGTTGTTACTGAACTTGCTGGACTGGAGAGCCCTGTGGCTGCTGGCGGATCTAACTGGAGTGTGGGGCAAAGACAGCTTTTGTGTTTGGCACGGACAATTCTGAAGAAAAACAAGGTTCTTGTTCTAGATGAAGCCACTGCTAACGTTGATCCTCAGTAAGCTCTTTTTCTTAATCACGATTTAAATTAAATACTGAAGTTAAAAAAATTGTTTATTTAAAAAACATTTTATTTTTAATTATAATTTAATTTCTTTTAATTACTTTACATTTTTTTTAAATTTACTAATTTTTTAAATAATTAACAATCTTTTTTATTTCAATGCTGTAGTGTTAAGTTATTATTTTTGAATTTTAATTTGCATTAAATAGGAACTTGTATTTAAAATTAAAATATTTGTTATATTTATCAAAATTCAATAATTAAATTTTTTTTTAAATAACAAATATTTTATATTAGATTATTTTAAAGTCACAACGGTTTGTGACGTTTGTTAATTTTAAACAATAATCTAAATTTCAGACCAAAGCACAAAACCTGGTTTATATTTATTATAATTTCATTTTAGAACTGATGCGCTGATTCAAGCCACAATACGAAAACAGTTTAAAGAATGCACTGTTCTGACAGTGGCCCACAGATTGAACACGATAATGGACTCAGACAGAGTGCTGGTTATGGCAGATGGCAAACTAATGGTAGGATTAAATTTTTCTACATTCTTATGATACAAAAACTTAATAATGCATTATATTATTTTTAAAAGGAATACGGATCCCCCTATGAGTTATTGCAAGTGGATAATGGTATTTTCCGAAGAATGGTGGACGAAACCGGTTTCCATTCGGCAAAGACATTAGAGAAGGTTGCTAAAGAGGTAATAAAATTAAAATAAATGGAAATCAGCAATTTAGCATCTAATAAATTTTTTATATTTCTGCCAGAAATTCGAGAGAGATTTGGAAATGGAAAAAGATGCTGTCACCGAAGATCAGTCAATATCGTGATAATGCAAAAAGACTGATTTTGGAATAAGCCTTACATTTTATCAATGGGAGTGTAAATAAATAGAACCGTGTGATAGTGAGGCGAGATAAAGAGATGTGTGTCAATTAATTGCAAAACAAACATTTTGCACTGCGCTAAGTAAATTTCAATTTTCGTAATTTTGCGAAATATAAAAATTTTGGGCAAATTTAAAGTGCAATAAATATTTATCTTGCGTCAGGCGATAGGTGCAACTTTAAAGCGGCGCACCTCCTGCTAAGAAGCGTATAAAAGCTGCGCGGATATAAATACGCACGCGTGAACCGGGATTATGCTGATTTGCGGGTTTCCACGGCGCGCCTTTCAGCACCAGAACATCTCTAGACGGTGAACCGGTCTCTCTGTCATTGTTCGCAAATCGCCGCTTCAACATGTGATTCACTCAGTGCGGCTCTTATTTTCCTTGTTTATTAAGCTCTCAAAAAAATAGTTTAGCAGAGCGCCGAACAGAAAATTAATTTAACATCCAAGAATGGAGAAGAAAAATGGAACAAAATGGTACGTTTTTAATTTTATTTTAATGTCTGTTATAAATTAATATTAAAATTTAACAATGGAGGTGGATTTCCTCTCAAACTATCTTAAGCTGTGTCTTTTCCTCATTATTATTTTTTTTTTAACGAAGGTAACCCTACCTGGTTTCATATTTTTTATGAACGAGTTTCAAATATATTATTTTATTATCAAAATTTGCCTGGAATTAATTTTGGTTTTTTAATTGTAAGTAAAGCAAGTTAAATTAGTGCATGGGGTAAAATGCGTGTATTTGCGGGCACTTGGCGCTGTCCCAAAATAAGCGCCGGCTGGTGGCCTTGGTACCACAGCAAGCATCACACAGACCGATTTTTCACACTGCGGCTGCAAGGCCATTGCCACTCGCATTACGTCATATCTGCTGCTGGCTTTCTGATAAAAGAGCGCAACACAACACTGGTCCCCACTGAGCAAGCAGTTAATAGACAGAGATGCGCCCGCGGCCCATATCTAATTTCCAGCTTCTCTCGTCCCGCAATTGCTTTTTTATGCAATGAACTCAAAACCACTCGGTAGTAATTAGAGATGCACTGGAATATTTATGACGTCGACTTGCTATACAAAATTGACAAGAGCAATTAGTAATATTATTAATTAAAATTATAATATAAATTAGTGCATTCAATTCAATAATAAACATCTTTAATTACTCAAACTAATGCATATTTTATAAATTAAATAATATAAATTAAACATCCAAATAGGTTATTGAATTTTTAGATTTCAAGAGTCGAAGAAAATTTCTCAGCGCATTTATGATAAAAAATGTGTTTTTGAAAAAAGTGTGCTCATCAGCTACTGAAACAATGTAATTAGAAAAAATTAAAATTTAGTCAGTGCTGGGTTAATTTTAATTATTGCAATAAATAACCCACCGTAAAATAATTATCTCAAATTATTCAATTGATGCAGATAACTTGCCTCTGATTCAACGTTTTATTACAACATCAATGAAGATTGGTGTGCTCCATTTAACCTATGACTGGAGCAAATTTGTTTGTTTAAGACAAGACCGCTCTCTCGTCGCTATTGTAATTCATCGCCAAACAAGTTTGTTGGTAGTCAACTTTTGAAAAGCGGCCCGTTCACATTGTTTCACGTATTGCTCTGTGTGTTGACACGAATTCTCTTTTTTAACGCGATCTCGACACAAATTTATTTCACTGTTTTTTTTTTTTTTTTTTACTTTTTTCGGAAGGACGCGAGTTCCAGTGAAAGAAATGGAGCAAGAGGAGGAAAAAAGCAAAGAAAGGGATCCTATGCCGAGGCTTGGAGCGAGCGCTCTATCTGCTTTCACGTACTGGTGGACCCTGCCAATATTTCGCAGATCGCAAGAAAAGGAGAATCTGGAGCTGGAGGACTTGTTTCTGCCGATGCCAAAGGACGAGGCGAACGCTCTTGGCAACGCACTGGAAAAGTAAATGTGAATTTCATTATTCAAATGCTGAGCATGTAAATTTTATTACAATTATTCAAACTTCATCCGGTTTACAATAAGAACATAAATTTTATTAATAAAAAATTTAAATATCAGGCACTGGAACGCGGCTATTGCAAAGAGAGGCAAAGAAAATCCCCCGAGAATTTTATTAATTTTGCTGAAAACTATATGGAGGGACTTTTTACTCGCAGCTTTTGCAATTTTCACAAACGACTGCATACTAAGGTAATTTTATTGATTTAAAAATTAATAATTTTATTGATAATTGATTTTCAAGAACTATTCAACCTCTCTTTTTGGGAGAATTAATCGCATATTTCCGTCATGGGCCCTCAAAAGACGGCGCTCCGGGAGAAGTTTCTTACGAAAGGGCTTGGTTTTTGGCCAGCATGGTCGTACTTCTTCAGATCTGTAGCGTTTTTTGCTTCAATCACCACTTATTCATCGCCATTCAAAACGGTACAAAAATGAAGGTTGCAACCTGTACTCTAATTTTTAGAAAGGTAATTTTTTATTTAAAAATTGATTGATAATTTATTGCCATAAAAATTAAATATTAATTTAAATTAAATTCAACTTTCTTAAAAAATGATTGAAAAATAATTAAATAAACAATAAATATTTTTATAGGCCTTGCGACTTAGCAAAACCAGCCTCGGACAAACCGCAACGGGCCAAATTGTGAACCTTTTGGCCAACGACGTGAGCAGATTTGATATGATCTCGATGTTTTCCAACCTGATGTGGTGCTCGATCGTTGTCTTTGTCATTGCAAGTTGTCTAATTTACCGGCAGATTGGCTCCTCTGGATTGTACGGAGTAGCAGTGGTTCTGATCGTTTGCCCTTTGCAATGTGAGTAGACTAATTAATTTCTGATATAAAAAATTTGTGATGATTTGTATTAAAATATTAGCGTACACTGGTAGTTTGACCTCAAAATACAGGGGGAAAACGGCGTTGCGAACTGACCACAGAGTTCGACTCATGAATGAAGTAATAAATGGAATTCAGGCGATTAAAATGTACGCTTGGGAGAAACCGTTCGGGATCCTCATTTCAAAAGCTCGCAAGTAATTCTGCATTTTTGTGATAAGGTTTTGTAATTTTTAATTAACAATTATTTCAGGGTTGAAATTAAGTGGATTCGGCGCGCTTCTTTCATAAGAGGCCTGTACATGACTTTCAATTTGTTCACGACTAGGATGGCCCTTTTCTGCACTCTCCTCTCCTACGCCCTCTCCGGCAATAGTTTAGCGGCCGAGGACGTTTTCGTTGTGTCGGCGTATTTCGGGCTGCTTTCGCAAACCATGTCTGGAGTTTTTGTGCGTGGAGTGGCAGAATTTTCTGAGGCGTGGGTGTCAATGAACAGGATCCAGACCTTTTTGCTGAGGGACGAATTTGGAGGAAGACCGGCTGGTAATATGGTTTATATTATTAATATTAAAAATAAAATCAGTGCACTAATTTGGTGATCTAGTATGATGTAAAAACAATTTTTATACTTTTACACAGTTTCTGTTATTATAATTGGAGAATTTAACAAAAAGTTGTGGTTTTATATTGTTTTACTTACAATTTTCTAAAATGAGGCAAAGAAAATTAAGGAAAAAGTATGGGCCTTATACTATTCTTAATGAACAAAATATTTTGTTCACCACGCAACAGAAATTTTTAAATTCAATAAACAAATTTGCTAAAATATTTAGTGAAAGTATTATTTTTTAGGCATAAAGCCGTCAAATTTTAAATTTATAATCATGTGTAGTAATTAATAAATTCAATTATTCGATTTTTACAAGTTTTGAGCCCGTTTAAAATTAATTTTAAAGTGCCAAGAATCAAGCAAGAATCCAAAATTTTAATGATCAGAATAAAGATTAAATAAGAATAGGCTGATTGCTAGCTTTGAAAGAATGTAAACTTATTTTCTATATTTAACAAATTTTTAATGATTATTTAGAAATAAAAGATGAAACTGATCAGCCAAGACAAAAACAGACTTCCATTTGCGAGGAAAAATTGTCGCATGACGAATCTAATGGAATTCCATTGAAAGACATTCCCTTAATTGACGACAGCCAAGAAAATCTTAATTACATTGAAGGTAGGTATTCTTAGTATTTTACAAAAAAAAAAAAATTATTATCAACTTTTTGACTTACAAGGACCCAGGAGTCCCCGTCCAGGACTGATTCACATTGAAAACGCGTCAGCCAGTTGGGTAGAGGGTGGCGACGTGACCCTGAACAAAATCAACCTTAGGGCGGAGCCAGGGTCGCTGGTGGCTGTGATCGGTGCCGTGGGCTCCGGCAAGTCGTCGCTGATCCAGGCGCTGCTGGGGGAGCTGCCGTGGGGTGGAGGAGGGGGAGGGGTGGAGGCGCGGGGGGTGTCGTACTCGTCGCAGGAGCCGTGGGTGTTCTCGGGCAGCGTGCGCGAGAACGTGGTGTTCGGGCGGCCGTTCGAGCGGCGCAGGTACAACCAGGTGCTGAAGGCGTGCTGCCTGCTGCCCGACCTGAAGCGCATGCGCAACGGCGACGCGACGCTGGTGGGCGAGCGCGGCGGCGCGCTCAGCGGCGGCCAGAAGGCGCGCCTCACGCTCGCCAGGGCTGCCTACGCTCAGCATGTCGATGCCTACCTGCTCGACGAGCCGCTCGCCGCCCTTGACGTAAATGTGGCCAAGCATGTCTTTGACGAGTGCGTCGACGGACTCCTCAGGGGCACCACCCGAATCCTCGTCACCAATCAAATTCATCTTTTGGAAAGGGCAGATCTGATCGTCCTCCTTCACAATGGATCGATTGTTGCACAAGTAAAAAATAAATTTTTTATTCCATTATATTCAAACTTTTTTTTATGAAAGGGAACTTTTCAACAATTAATAAAAGGAGAGGGAAACTTTTCTCAAATGGTGGGTGAGCCGGCTGGAGATGATATTGGCACCGAAGAGGGAGAACGGGCAGGCACCCCTTTAAAATCTCTCCTACGCCAAATTTCCAGTACCTCCCAGCAGAGTCTCAATCAACCAAAAGAAGAGGAGGTTGAAGAGGACCATCAGGAACAGCCGAAAATTGATGCGGAAAAGAACGTCCAAGGATCCGTGGACATTTCCGTATATAAAAAATATTATTCCTTGGGAGGAAACTGTTTTACATTAACAAGCATGGTTGCTCTCTTTATCTTAACACAAGTGGCAGCCAGTGCTGCTGATTTCTGGGTTGCATTTTGGACCACAACCGAGCAGAAAAGATACGCAGTAAATTATTACTTTAACCAAACACTGAATGAATCTATGAGCAAAGGTATTGTTATTCTTTTTTTGCTATAAATTATAATTTTTTTAAACCAAATTTGATTGTAATAGATGTTTATGAAGAGTATGAGAGCCTCATGTCAACCGACACCTGCATACAAATTTACAGTGGACTTTTGATTGCCCTTTTTGTCACTGCAATCAGCCGATCTTTGGTGTTTTACATTGTTGCAATGAAGGCGTCAAGAGGAATGCATGACAAAATGTTCAACGCGATTGTTCACACGCCGATGCATTTTTTCTCCTGGAATCCAGCAGGGAGAATTTTGAACAGGTAGGCAACCTGCCCAACGTTTTTGCACCGCGGGTTGCGGAACTTGTACATATTCGGGGGTTTAACTTAATATTTCTAATTTAGATTCGCTCGCGACTTGAGCGGCGTTGACGAAAATCTACCAAAAGCAACTTTGGACGCCGGCCAGTACTTGGCTGCCATGCTGGGTAGCGTCATAATTGTCGGAATCGTGAATCCAATTTTTCTTATTCCAGTTTTAATCACGGGAATTATTTTTTCAAAAATCCGAAGCAAATACCTAATTTCCTCTCGGAGAATTAAACGCCTGGAGAGTGCGGCTCGCAGTCCAGTTTTCTCCCTTTTGGCCGACGTGCTGAGTGATTTATCCACAGTCAGAGCTTTGAGCGCAGAATCAATGTTGAGAGCCAAAGTTGAGGATTTCCAAGACACGCATACGGCTGCGTGGTTTATGTACTGCTCCGTCGGCCAAGCTTTTGGATTTTTGCTGGACATTCTCGTCCTTATTTTCATCGCGTTCATCACTTTCGGATTCCTTTTGCTGCCAAGTGACAACATTTCTGGTTCTGCTGTTGGCTTGGCCATAACTCAGGCTATGGCTTTGACAGGTTTTCTAAATCTTATATTTTTTTCCAGTAATATTTAAAATATTTTTCTCACCAGGACTTTTGAATTGGGCTGTCCGCCAATCAGCCGAGGTTGAAAATTTAATGACGTCAGTTGAGAGGTCATTGGAATACACACAATTAGAACAAGAAAAGCAGCCTGATCCTTCAAATACTTTCGTTCCAGAAAATGTATTTTTTTTTTAAGAATAATAATTTATTAGAAATAAAAACTTTTTCTTTTTTAGTTTTGGCCTTCGGATGGTAAGGTTGAATTTAAAAACGCGTGTCTTCGTTACAACCCTGACCAGCCGCTGATACTGAAAAATTTCAACCTGAAGGTCCAGCCGGGGCACAAAGTCGGCATAGTGGGTAGAACTGGTGCTGGAAAATCGTCATTGATAAATGCCCTGTTCCGTCTGGCACCTCTTGAAGGTGAAGTTAAAATAGACTCAGTCAACACGAGTACCTTAACCCTGCAGGACCTTCGCTCGAAAATTTCCATCATTCCGCAAGACCCCGTTTTATTTTCTGGCACGCTCAGATACAATCTAGACCCTTTTGGCGAATATCCAGATTTTTTGCTCTGGAGAGCACTCGAAGATGTGAGTTTATTTTTAATTATTTACAAACAGATTTTTCATTTACCTAGATTTCTTCATAATGTGCATACTATTTTTAATATTCTTGATCTTATTTCATTTCATACTTTTTGCTTATTAAATAATTTTCAAGGTGGAATTGAAAGATTCAGTAGCAGAAATAGCTGGTTTGGACAGTCCAGTTTCTGCTGGCGGGACAAATTGGAGTGTGGGACAACGGCAACTTTTGTGTTTGGCGCGCACAATTATTCGCAGAAATAAAGTTCTGGTCCTCGACGAGGCGACTGCTAACGTCGACCCACAGTAAATTTTCAAAATCAAATTTATTAACAATATGCTATAAAAAATTAATCAAATTGCAGAACTGATGCTCTAATTCAGGCAACTATTCGAAAGCAATTTAAGGACTGCACTGTGCTCACTATTGCACATAGATTGAACACAATCATGGATTCAGATATGGTGCTTGTTATGGCTGATGGCCAACTTGTGGTAAATTGCTTTTTCAAAATATTCAACTCTTGCAAACAACTGATTTTGAATTTACTTTCTCATAAATAATCTTCCGCTGATCAATAATCACTAATGGAAAATATGAAAATAAATTAATAAATTGCATGCATTGTCTTCTTTCATTTTCTTTAGGAATACGGACCGCCGTTTGAGCTTCTTCAAACTGATGCTGGTGCTTTCAGAAAAATGGTTGATGAGACTGGTCGAAACACTGCCAAAGCCTTGGAAAAAGTCGCAGAAAAGGCATATCATAGCAAAAGTGATTAATGTTTACGATTTTAAATAAAAATATATATTTCTTTCAAATTTGCATGTTAGTTTTATAGTCATTTTACAATTCTTCCGCTCTCCAGTAATATTACTCTATCGCATTCGTGCACATTGCGAGGCTTGTGAGCGATGGTCAGCACTGTGCAGTTTGGAAATTTCTCGTCAAGAAGCTTTTTAATGTGCGAGTCAGTTCTAGAGACAACAGACAAATTTCTAGTTTATTTTAAAATTAAGCAAAAATTTAAAAACTTTAAAAAATCTGGTAAATGGAAGAAAAATTAATAAAATGGAATTGAATTTCTAGGAAAAACAAAAGACTGTTTTTGGGATAAAATATTAAAAGGTTTAGAAATTACATAAAGTCAATGTTGGCCGTAGCTTCGTCAAGAATTAAAATCCTATTAGTTCTTAGTATGGCTCTAGCTAGACATAGCAGTTGCTTTTGCCCAACGCTTAGATTTAAATCCACGTCTTTGCCAATTTCATCTGGGCCATAAATCAAACTTGAAAGACCAACCTATGAGAGAAGTTTTAATTTATAGTTTAAAATTATGTCATTAAATTTACGTCTCGCAAAACACCATACAGCTTCTTATCAGAGTAAAAATAGCTCGGGTCCAAATTTCTGCGTATGCTCCCAGCAAATACTGTTGGGTTTTGAGAAATCATTGAGATATTTCTTCTTAAATTGTGCGTGTGGACTTTTGAGATGTTGACTCCATCTATAGTTATTTCGCCTTCAAATGCGATTAGTCGGAAAAGGGCTTTGATAAGGCTTGATTTTCCAGCACCCGTTCTTCCAACTACTCCAATCTTTTGAAAAATATTATAAATTCAATAAATAATTGGTATTTAAAAAAGAAACTCACTTTTTCCCCAGACTGGATTCTTATATTAATATTTTGAAGAATACTAACTTTTCCACTGGCATTAACAGAAACGTTATCAAACTTTATTTGTCCATAATTAGGCCAGCCCTAAAATACATTTAAAAACAAAAATTAAGTAAAATTTTAAATTTAACATCTCAGCTTAAAAAACCTTTGGCACACTAAGTTCGGGGACGGTTTCATTTTCCTTCTTGAGATTTGAATACTCCATGACCCGCTCAAAATTTGTCATCAGATTTTCAGTCTCAGCGGACTGCCTCACGCACCACTGAAGTAAACCTATTATTTTAAATTGCAAATTTAAAAAAAAAGTTCAACATAAAATTTTTCACCAGTAATGGAGATGGCTTGGGTCAGCGCCAAACCTACGTTTTCACTTGTGTAGGTTGTTGAATAATTGACAAAATAAATTATCAGAAGTGCGACGCAAGCCACGCAAATCACGTCCAGGAAAAATCCGAAAGCCGTGCTTGTGCCGAAAAGAAGAAGCGAGCTGGAGTAATTAACGTCGAGCAGCTCAGACATCTCCTGCTTCAAAATTTCCTCCCTGACGAAAGCTCTAATCAAAGTTATTCCTTCAAAAGTTTCACTCAGACGGGTAAAAATCGGGCTTCGAGAGGTAGCGTCGACCCGTTTTAAGACTCTGCTCGTCTCCAAATAATACTCCTTGGCTTTGAGGATTGCGAATAAAAATGCGCCCACGGGCACGAGAAACACAGGGCTTATCACGAAAATTATAATTAGCGAACCAGAGATCAAGGTGAAGTATTGAATCGTGTCCAGCATGATTCGCGGAAGGGTCACGTCAACTGAGAGCAGATCGGAGGAAAATCTGCAAGTATTTATAAATTTTGTGAAAATCGCTAGTTCAAATCCCCCAAAAGAATACCTGTTTAGAATTGTGCCACTTGGTGTTTTTATGAAAAATTCATACTCTGCACTCAAGACGGACGAGAGCATGGATTTGTGGATATTTATTGAGGAATTTTTCAAAATTCGGAAATACAAAATCGATCTTGCTAGAGCTAAGGTGAACAAAAGTGTCATTAACGCCAAATAGACATTTAAGCAGTTAAAGACCGAGTCCGATGCTAAGAAATTGTTTATAAAGTTAGAAGCATTGTTATCTTTGCCAATGCAAACAGTCACCCAGAAATCAGACACACTGACTATGGTTTGAGTGAGGAAAAATAAGAAAATTAAAAGAAACAGACACGTGAAGGAGCCGCTTTTAGTCCAGTAGAGAAGGTATTGCGATAGTGGCAATCTAACTCTGCGTTGATTTTCATTCAAATTTTGAGGTTGACACTTGTCTTTATAGGATTGGTGGTCAGTTTCACCGTCGTTATCACGGGCTCCTTCTTTCAGTATTGGTTGCACGATAATCTCCTTTATCAGCTCATTCATCGATTCATTATTAGCAACATCAACAAACGACCCCTTTAAGATGATATTATTAAAGTATATATTAGTAACTGCATTCAGCTTCTTCAAATTATTTGTCAAAATATTTGTATAAAAATAGAAGTTATAATAATTATAGATTAATATTAATTTTTAATACAATAAATAATAAGAGATATTATATATCAATAACAACAAAATTACAGGCTTATAATTATATAAAAAAATTAAATTTATTATGCATTTTATTAATTTATTATTTTATGTAAATTTAAATAAAATGAAAAACCAATTCATTTCTCAAATTTTAATATTGTTGTTAACTTTATCAACTTTTTAATTTTTTCTAAATATAAACAAATTAATAAATTCCTGCCCCTTTTTTTCAAATGAATATAAATTTGAAGCTATAGCTATATTGATATAACTTTCTGGTTTTTTTGACAAAACTTAAAAAATATGTTTAGACATTTTAACAATAGATAAAAATAATATAAAAAGGGTTTGTAAGCAAAATATTCTCACCTGAGCAACAATTTTTGCTCTGTTCATGACAACGATAAGGTCGGCGTTGCGCAGCAAGTGGAGCTGGTTGGTGACGAGGACGCGGGTGGTGCCCCTGAGGAGTCCGTCAACGCACTCGTCAAAGACATGCTTGGCCACATTCACGTCAAGGGCGGCGAGCGGCTCGTCGAGCAGGTAGGCATCGACGTGTTGCGCGTAGGCAGCCCTGGCGAGCGTGAGGCGCGCCTTCTGGCCGCCGCTGAGCGCGCCGCCGCGCTCGCCCACCAGCGTCGCGTCGCCGTTGCGCATGCGCTTCAGGTCGGGCAGCAGGCAGCACGCCTTCAGCACCTGGTTGTACCTGCGCCGCTC
This sequence comes from Neocloeon triangulifer, assembly GCF_031216515.1. Taxonomy (NCBI): domain Eukaryota; kingdom Metazoa; phylum Arthropoda; class Insecta; order Ephemeroptera; family Baetidae; genus Neocloeon; species Neocloeon triangulifer. The sequence continues at coordinate 1,139,410 of NW_026775545.1, forward strand.
GAACGGCCGCCCGAACACCACGTTCTCGCGCACGCTGCCTGAGAACACCCACGGCTCCTGCGATGAGTACGACACCCCCCGCGCCTCCACCCCTCCCCCGCCTCCACCCCACGGCAGCTCCCCCAGCAGCGCCTGGATCAGCGACGACTTGCCGGAGCCCACGGCACCGATCACAGCCACCAGCGACCCGGGCTCCACCCTCAGGTTGATTTTGTTCAGGGTCACGTCGCCACCTTCCACCCAACTGGCGGAAGCGTTTTTAACAGAAATCCTTCCCTTAATCAAATTTCCTTTCAATTCGGTCGCAATTTCATCACTTTTTATCAGATCTGGAAATGCAAAATTTTATACATAAATTTTCTTAAAACTTAATTAATTTACTTTCATTTTCTTCAATTTCTATTTTTCCGGTCCGGGCTTCATCTGATTTTTCCTTCATATTTAGAAATACCTGAATTCTTTGAATTGAAACTTTTAATTCAGAGAGCTCCGCAACTCCTCTGATGAACGCGCCGGCGAGTGTGTTTGACATGATTGAGTACAGAGATGAGATCACGAATACTTTGTCAGCGCTCAATCGGTTTCCACTGACAATGTACACAAACAGGGTTATGAAAAGGGCCATCCTTGTTGTGAATATGCTGAATGTCATGTACAGCGCTCGCACATATGATGCTCTGGCGATCCATTTCAACTCTGAACTATAATTGAATGATTTAAATTTGTATAATTATTATTTAATATTTACGTTCGTAATTTTGATGCAATTATTTTAAATGGCTTTTCCCAAACTTGCACTTTAATGGTTTCGATTCCAGCCAAAATCTCACTCATAAGTTTAACCCTGCGGTCACCGTACTCTGCAGACTTTTTCCGAAATTTCGCCGTCATCGTTCCAGTCCACGCTGAATATAAAATAATTCTTTAACAGCCAAAAATCAGTTTCAATTTACATTGAATGGGACACACAATAAGAACAACCACGACGCCGAACAGACCGTCCCATCCGATTTCTCGCACTATGAGCACACTGGTGACGACGCCGACGGTCAACGAACTCCACATCAAGTGTGCATAATAGAGCATCTGATCAAACTTGGCCACGTCGCTGGAAAATATGTTGATTAACTTCCCACTTTTCAATTTTTCCAATTCAGCGAGATTCGTTTTTAAAATCTGATAAATTTAACAATTAGATTATTTATAATGAAACAAATAAATGTTTTGAAATTTACTTTTTTATAGAGGAGGGCTGAAGTAGCAGATTTCATTTTGATTCCCGCACGGTAGCAGTGAAATGAATAGTGGCTCATGTAGAGAATGTTTAGCAACAGGGTTGATATGAGTGCGGTCACAATAAAAAAAGCCTCTCGCTGACTCATTTCGCTCTTCGCGCTGAATAGTTGCAGCAAAGCGCCGAGCAAAACTGGTTGCGTACACCTGAGTTTAAAAATAATTTTTTTTAATGTCAGTCAAGAATTATATATAATTTTTTTGGCGCTGCAATTTGTCTTGCCTGAAAATTACTTCGTTGAAGAATGTCATGCAACCCGTTATGAATATGTCATACTTGAAGGTGGCGAGTAGTGCGAAGAGGAAATTATTTCTGTCTCGCCACTCCCTAAATAAGAGGTATCAAAAAAAGCTTTCATATAAATTATAATTGTAAGCAATCTCACTTTTCTAATCGCTGGGCTAAATGGCAGGCTTTGTCTCTCTCACTTATCTTAAAAAAATCTTTCAAACGAGACGGGTGGAAACTTTTGAAATTCCTGCAAAATTGGAAAACCGGTTTGGTCCACCAGAACGTCAAATTGGCCAAAAGCGATATTTTCTCCAGGTTGAGCGGGTTATTTTTTAAAGGCACGTCTGACCTACCGGTCATGTTTGTGGTTACGCAAGTTTAATTATGATTTCGAGTCTTACCCGTCCATGATATTTCACGGCTGCGATTCCCAACGAAGCGGCGACGGATGTTTTTTATCTCGTCGTGCACCGCACCATTTGAACGCATATACTAACAATAAGATGCAAGTCAGCGTGAATGTCGTCGTCCGAGTGTGCTTTGAATGTCTGAGCGTAATTATCTCGTCAGTGGAGTTGGGCAACAACGCTGGCGACAAAACGCCCTCGTTCGCTCGCCGTTCACATGGCTTAGTGTTTGTTTGCCTCAATGGGCTCAATGCAGTCTGTTAAAAATTATCGCAGAGTCTAATTGATAACGAAAATAACTTATCGTTTAAATTCTTGATTTGACATTCACTTCATCTCATTATCAAAATTAAGAAATGTGATTGTAAAAAAGTAAATAATATCTTAAATCTTAAAATTTGGTAATGATTAATTAATTTTTAATTTTCTCTTCTTATATAAATAAAAGCCTTAAAATATTTTTTCACGAGTACAAAAATAAAAATGTCTGATAAATTAAATTAGATTTTTCTTTAACAGAAAAGTAATTAGATAACTTTGAGCAAAGTAAATTGCGCGCGCGGTATCACTATGGAATACAACGTTATAAATTAATTAAGAATTTAATCTACTTGAAACATATTTCAAAGTTTGAATTAAAAATCTCTTACAAGGTGTTTGAAATTGTAGCTTCAAACAAGTTATGGCCAATTTTATTAACTTATAATTTGAATAACAAATCTAACGATATGCGTAAAAGTTTTCACATTTATTTACTTTTGCACCAGTTAATAATATTCAATATTTGTATATTTTTTCGCACGACTTACGTAATGCCTTTTTTATGATAGTAAAAATGTATCAGTTTCGTTGTTCTTTTCTTGCATCATGAACGTTCAACTTTATCCTCTCGTATTTTCTTGCCTCATCCTGGTATCTTTTGATTTGTCCCCAAAGTTTCTCGGAGCTGTTAAGGTTGTGATTAATATTGATACTTGAATTCTATTTGATTAATTGAAAATTAATTAAATTATTATTAATAATAATTAATTAATTTTAATTATTTAAAATGTATTAATTAATTTGTTATTACAAAAACTGTAAAAAAAATTGGCCAATTGGGCCACATAAAATTTATTATGACTTTTTTGTATCTTCTTAACTTGGCATTTTCAGTTAAGGATGCTCCAACCACAAAAAATTTATAATTAAATTATTCAATGCATAACTTTTTAATATAAAGTTTTTATAAAACAGTTTGATTCAAGCAACGCAACATCAATCAACTTGACATTTCCTTTTCAAATATTGGATAAGCGCAGACCAATATCATATATGACTGCTGCTGAAGTGCTTGCATATGAAGAAAATGAAACCAACGTGCCAAAAATAGATTTTGTAAACACGAATGGAACTTATTTTCAGCCTGGTATAACAGAAATATTATTTGTATATGCGAGGATAAAAAATATAATTCATATTGACAGACACTGCGGGAATTTCATTTCTCGACTCTAACTCGTCCCTGACGCCGCAAATCATAGGAGGAAACTCAGTTCAGCAACGCCAATTCCCGTGGCTCACGCTGATCATCATCAACCTGAGTTCCATGTGCGGTGGGTCACTTATTTCTGAACGATGGGTTCTCACTGCGTGTCATTGCACGCGAGGGTAATTTTAAATTAATTGATATTTTTAATCTCAAAAATTTCGTTTTCGCAGAATGTGGTCGGGCTTAATATTTGCTGGAGGCATTAACCGTTTGATAAACGAGACGTTTGAATTTCTCCAATTTTCTATGAGCTCCTCTTGTCACGAGAATTATAACGATATCTATGTTATCAACGACATCTCAGTCATTCGCTTGGCAAGCCCGTTCACACTTAGTATTATATTTTCTTTAATTAAAATTATAGCTAATATATTGTTTTCATTCGTGATAGCGGAATTCGTCAATGTCGTTCAACTGCCCAGAATTTCTGACGCTACCAACTATTTTGCTGGAATCACAACCACTGCCGCCGGTTATGGAAGGACCAGTGATTGTAAAGAATTAAAAATTTCTCTGCATTTAAAACAATCAAATTATAATTATTTTATTAATGACCTGCAGCATCTCCATTCAGCATATTTCTGCAAGCGGCTGATTTAAGCACCATTATCAACTCAAAATGTGCTGCGTACTATGGTGGCCAAAGCATTGTGTCCTCCTCGTTGTGCACCGGAATTGACCCAACAAAAGCAACTTGTGAAGTAATTCATCTTAAAAATGCAGTCGGAAATAATCAAAGGATAATTAATGCAGGGTGACAGCGGAGGTCCTTTGGTTTACAAAGAGACAGCAACGAGATACACGCAAATCGGCATTGTATCGTTTAGCTCGATTGATGGGTGCCTAGTAGCGCCGGCAGCGTACACAAGGGTCACTTCCTATCTTGGCTGGATTTCGGCCAAGACCGGCATTATTATCAGAATGTGACCAAGGTGGATGATGCATTTTGAATCAAAATCACGATTCTACTATTTAAATTTGCCACGAATATTTTAAATTTGATTTTCACGTAAAAATATGTATTTTTAATTCTGCCCTCAAGTCTCATTCAATTATAATAAAAATTTCCCAATAAAAAGTTAAACCACATAAACAAAGTTGTTGAAATTATTTAACTATAAAAAAAATTATAAAAATAAAAGAAACTCTGGTCGCTGCAACTAGAGTTCTTCGAGTGTGATAAGCTTAGTCACGGCGACCTGCTCCTCTAAATAATTAAATTAATCGCATTAACATGAAAACAATATAAAGAAGAAAATTTGAATAATAATAATATTGTGCATGGAATGTTTTTGAAAGTAGATAATTATTATTGATAATTATGACGGTTGAATAAGATCAACACACAACGTATTTAGAGCACAACTTCAGAAGTTAAGATCGGAAATGCATAAATAATAATAATATGTAAAACATTTTTTACATAATATTTTTCTTTAAAAATATTCTTAAATGAGTAGTAAAATGCATCCGGTATTTAAAATTGATTTCCATGCAATTAAATACTTCAATATTTTTATTAGGTTTGATTATATTGATTTGTTTTGAACTATACTTTCAAAATTAAAAATATTAGAAAATTATTTTTGAGAGCAATTTATTTTATTCGGCGTGTCTATTATATTGAGAGAATATGATTAATAAATATTATGTACTAATCAGAGACACATTTAAACATATTTGCATATCGACATCATAATTTAACCTAGATTATATTTATATACCATTTTTATTTTGCTGCAAAAGAAAAGATTTGTTATGCAAAAAGATAAAATGAAAGTTTAACAAATATCCGTGACTCTCTGTCATCTGCATTAATTCAAACAGTACGTTTTTAAGCTTGCATCAACATGAACGTCCTCGTTTATTCTGTCATTTCCTTTGGCTTTATCTGGCTAACAGTTAATTTAATTCAAAATTGCCACGGAGTTCGGGTAAAATTTCTTTAATACATAAAAATTTAATGTTTTATAAAAACGCTGTAAATTAAATTTATACCGAGTTTCATGAAAAATGAGTTGATGGAATATTTTCATTAAGTATTAATCAGCTTTCCAGCATCTACCCTAACGTAACAAAGTGGAAACATGCTGACAGGAGAGTGCAACTGAATTACATGAGCCCCCTACAAGTGATTGCTTATGAAACAAATTCAAGCAATTTGCCCAAACAGGATTTAAAATACGCAAATTCTGCTGGAAAAGATCCTCAACCAAGTATCATATTAATTTTTTCAAAGACTATACATTAAATTTTTTCCATGAAAGGTAGTGCGGGCATTTCCTATCTTCCTGACAGTGTCGGCTATTCCTCAATTTTGACTCCCCAAATCATTTCCGGAACCAGAGTACTGAGTCGTCAGTACCCTTGGTACGCGCTGCTAATTTTGGACTTCGGCTCACTTTGTGGCGGGACTCTTATCAGCGCGAGATGGGTCCTCACAGCTTGTCATTGCACGGAATAGTAAACTTAAAGTCGATATATTAAACAATTCAATTAATTAATCAACTAGAGCTGCCAACCTATGCAGAACGGATTTTAATTAAGATTTTTTTCTTTTAATTTAAAAAATTAGCTCTATATTATTTGAATAAAATATATTAAATTGATTTGTTCAAATGATTATTAATTTGGTGTAACTGGCTGATTGTAATTTAACTAATTCGAGCACATTTTTAGCATTTCCTTGGCCATCGTTTATGCCGGAGGTGTGGACCAGACGATCAGTGAGCCTTTTGAATCTTTTCGATACTCGACCAAATTTTGGTGTCACGAGGAATACAACTACAACTATGTCAATAACGACATCGCCGTCATACAATTGGAGAATTCGTTTGTATTAAGTAAAATAAAATAGTGCACATTATGATATCCCGAGAATTGACCGAGCCCAAAATTGTTGACAGACCAATACATCAATGTGATTCAGTTGCCCAGAACATCCGACGCCACAAACACTTTTGCTGGGACTGTAGCCACCGTAGCAGGATTTGGGAAAGTCAACGATTGTATAATTAGAAATTATTAAAATATAATTCAATAAAATTGATTTTCCGTTTTTGCACAGCATCTTTGGCGAGCCCTTATTTACTCACAGTTGATTTGGACGTGATTATCAACTCGAGATGCGCCGCTTACTATGGAGGTGCAACTGTGATTTCGTCGACAATCTGCACTGGCGACGATCCCATAAAATCAATTTGCGAAGTAATATTTTTTTCTAATTATCTCTCTTAAAAAAGGGTTTATTTCGCGTTTAATTTAAATGTTTTAAAGTTTTTTTGTTTTACAAATAAAAAGTATAGACACTTTAAAGATCCTGTAAAAAAATTATTTTCCAGGGTGACAGTGGCAGTGCACTGATGTACAAAGAGCTTTCTACAAATAGATTCACTCAAATTGGTATTGTGTCATTTGGTTCCATCGATGGATGCGTGGGAACACCTGCTGGCTATGCAAGAGTTACTTCCTTCCTTAATTGGATTTCCATGAGAACAGGCATTGCAATAAGACCATAATGTGCGCATAACGGTTTGGTTTGGGTGAAAGGAGAGCTTCACAACTTTTTAATAATATGAACCGGCCTCTTAAGGGTTGTTTTTGTTTCGATAAATGGTCTGAATTATACTATTCTTAATGCATTATTTTTGTGGTTTACCAAATCTTGCAGTAAAAATAAAAATAAGTGCAAAAAAATCAATGTGTATTCTTGAAATAATGGTTTGCGCGTTCATTGCCCAACCCAAATAATTTTTTTCTTCAAAACTTGGTTGAAGAAGATTCGTGTAATTTTAACGTTTAAAAAATTATATTTCTAATTTTTTCCAAAGGCTAAAGCTTTAGAGAATATTTCTGAATGTGATTTTCAATTTATACCTGCGAATTTTTTAACTCAGGGACAGCTGATTGAAAATTTAATGGCAATTTTAACATAAAATTCACAGAAAAAAAACTGTAAAATTGAAAGATCTACTCGTGACAATTGTAATTATTTGGACAAAGAATTTTCTAACCTTTGGTTTTGTGTTTTGACGATGATAGATGAAATTCGGATGCTCTGGTTTTGATGCCTTCATGTCTCGCCGAAGTTGTCGAACGATGCGAGCGTTCTCCGTAAACATTGCGGAGTCCATAGTTGGACACAAGGAAGGCTGACCACATTTTCCACCATAGCTGACGGAGTTGCCGAAACCACGCATTCAGTCCTGAGTGGAGTTGTTATTGCGGTTCAAACCTGTTTCAAATTTTAAACATTAAAATGATAGCAATGTATAAATTATGTATGTACAAATTTCCCTCCAATTAAGTAATGTATTATTTTCGCTGCGGCAAAATTTTATTAACCTTTAGGCGTGCTAAAAATCGGCATTGAAAATTTAATAATTTTTTTTTAGATAAATTTGCTTTGTTCTTTTCACTGACGCGGTAGTTGTACTAAAGTTGAGGAATAAAATCACAAACCAAAAGATTCAAACAGGGAACGCATGTGATTTGTGAGCGGGATATGGGCGCCATTCCAACTTCAAACTATACCTGAGAGTGTCAGGGTAGGGTCAGCTGGGCCTCAAGATCCATGCCGTGGATGGGTCGGACGAACCCTAAGAAGCCTTTCTTTCGTCGAGAGGGCCAACAAAACACGAATCTTAACAATTAGCGGCACCGGTGCCGCCATGATGCACTGGCCACTGTCACGGCCAAGGTCACTTGCTGCTGTGGTCGGTCGGAGCGAGAGGACAGGAGGGCGGAGGAGGGGAGGCAGCAGGTGGGGATATTAAAAAAATTATATTATGTTCATTTATTCAATTTCATATTGTAAGTGTGAGACCAGAAGAAATGTAGAATAATTATTATTACTTTCCAGAGGAAATTTCATAAATAATTCGGACGTATTGATTTATTTTAAATATTCGTGCAAAATAAAACGATCACATAAGTTGATTTTTTTTTATCGACTGACAAGCATATTAATGATAATATAATGATTTGATTTTCTTGGTAAGCCAACGAAAATTATAAAATTAAACTGATATAAAAGAAAATATTCAAAATTTAACATTGTGTGCAAATAATCCTTTTCAATAATTTTGCATCCTGCCTTGCCACAGAGAGTGACCATATTTTGCGTATTTTGGTTTAGTATAATTTATAAATAACAAACGAGCTGGTATAAAATTTTCAACACTTTTATTTCCATTTGTGCTTCAACAATGATAAATATGCTGTTAATTCCGAGTATAACTTTTCATATAATCGTAGAATAATTACCAATAATAATATACAATATTCATTAAGACCTTGTAAAAACACTTTTTTATTATAACCTGCGCGTGTTAAGATAATTACCGAACATCTTAATCTCAAATTCTCAATTGCTTGTCATGTTTTTAGTTAACACATTTTTTTACTTGTGATTTTCATTTTCAATTTGAAAAATTGTTCTAATACAAGTCGTACTCATTCCCCCTAGATCTCCATGAACTCTTTGGCCTCTGAAAGTGTGATTTTCCATAATTTACAAGAGGAATGGTCCCTAATGCATATTATTTTATACAGAGTTCTAGTTTTCATTCTTGATGTAAAAATAGTATTGTGTGTTTATGTGTGTGTGAGTTTGTTATCAGCAAAATTCACAAGTGCGCGTGTGTTTGTCTGTCGCCGTCGCTCAATACTGAACACGTTTTCTCTCTTTTTCTCAATATTCAAATATTTCTCATAGGCCATTTTTCAAATATAACTCTCGCATTCCTCAACAACAAACCGGCGCTCGATATTTTAATTAATCGCGTGCAAAAAAAACACACTCCTTGCTCGAAAACCGTGTAATGGACGTATTCAATGAGATTGCAAAAGTGCCCAAGTGTGTGAGTGCGGCCTCTTTTATATATAAAAATCCCTGTTTGCGCCTCTTCATCTCTCCTCCAACGATGCGAATCCAAACAAATGGGTTGCAACAAAATCCTCTCCAGCTGAATCTGCGCAATTATTAATTTTTTTCAAATGAAGTCTTACTTATGTAAATTTATTTACCTACTCAACACAGACTGCGGAAATTTCATGATCAACACAAAACACCAAAGGTGGAACATCTTATGGATCAGAGCCAACCAGCAGACATCTGATGACCTCCTAAAATAATAAAAATAAGTGTAATTTCTATTAGAGCAATAACAAGAAAGAATTAGGTGGTAATGGTAAAGGACGGAAATATATATTTTATTGTGAGAAAATAAGGTGGAATTCCAGCATTCACCAAATAAAGAAATAAAAAAATAAAAATAATAATTATATAATTATCAATTTTTAATCCGTCCAAATCTTGACATAACGAATTAGCCTTAAAATTTACCATTTATTTTATATTATCAAGAATAAAGAATATTAGATCAACATAATTTTTTTTTGTCATTATTACAAAAATAATTACCAATGGGCTGAATGCCTGGTAGGTTGGGCAGTACAACGGTGCCGTTGCGATTTTTGAGCATCTGCTGCGCACCCTGATGCGAGGCTGAAGGGGACACTGGGGGCTCGGTGGGGAAAGGCGGCGGTGGAAAGGGAGGCGGCGGGAAAGGCGGAGGCGGCACCAGCTCAAAGGGAACATTTGTGGGGGGCGAAATGGGGGCCAAGGTGGTGCCTTCTCCTGAATCTCTGTGGGTGGTGGCGACGGGCGTCGTTGGCTCGTCAGGACGCGAAGGCACACTGGATGCCCGCAAAAGTCGCTTCTCCCTTTTCTTTGCAGGTCTGCTGATGACACTGAAATGCATAAATTATTCAAATTATTATTTTTTATACACAGTGGGCAATGATTGAAATATTTACATTCAAATTTTTAAAATACAAATCAAATGGGAAATATGGACGAAACGCGTTAACTGAAAAAGCAGCGGTATGCAATTTCTGCATGACTGTGTCGACCAGGTTGCATATCCTACAGGTTATAATTTGATCACACCAGCTGCCAACGACCACGTGCTAACATTTTTAAAATGAGATTGTAAAACAAACAAAAACTAATCAAAGTGAAATTTAATGCGTTTTCTTACAGCGAGATTTCAGTAAAAATGTGAAATAATTATGTGTGTAATTTAAATTTCAAATGTACACAATTTAAATAGCTGCATATTTCACTTTGAATATGTTGGGCAGACCTTTTTTTTGGAACGCTCGGCTTTTTAAAATGGGCTTTCAAAAATGGTTTATTTCCGTTTTGTCTAAATTGCTTGTCTTTTTTTTTAATTATTTAAATTTGTGTACGTGAAGGTTATAAACATGTTTGTAATAATTTCAGAAAAATAAATAAATTTTAAATTATCAATGAATTTAAAAGTTTCAAACGTCAACAATAAACTTAATTATGTACACTGACCTGCTACCAACGCTGCCTCCGGGGGCGCTCTCGGTGGACGAAGAGCCGTGGTGGTGGTGCAAGAGACGCAGACGGAGCGGAGGCTGGAAAAAGCCGCCCCCGCCGCCGCCGCCGCGGCTAGTGACGGAGAGCTCCCTCTTGCGAAGACTGCGGACTAAGCGAAGTCCCCCGCCCCAGGCGGCGCTCAGGGCGCTCAGACTGCCGTGGTGTCGCGGACTCTTGTGACCGGCACGAGGGGGGTCGTCGTCCCTCCCACTTCCAGAGCACGAACTACCCTGCAGACAAAGCACCCTCATCACGCTGCCCAGTCACATTTTTGCGTCAATAAACAAAATAAAAAATATGAAAGATGAATTAACAAAAATAGGAGCCAAAAATCAAAGATCGCATTTGGAAAAATTATTGAAAGGGTAGCATAAAAATTACAACACGATATTCTTAATCTTATTCGTGATTGTTCAAATTAACAGTTAATATTTTAGTCAACTTTGTCCATTCAATTATGCTTGTGAATTAGATCAAATTAAAATTAAAGAGATTGAGGTCAATAAAATAATCCAAAAAAGCAGAAGTTAGGCAGAATACACAAATTGAAATTTAAAATTTTTAATACGTCTTCATGATGTAGTAATAATGACGAAAAAAAATTAATTCAATGTTACTTATCCTTATCTATATGAAAACAAATATTGTGTTTTAATTTACAGATCTTCGAAATGTTTAAGTTCTTCATATTTTTCAATTAATATTTACAGTTCGACTCAATTTTAAAATATATTAAAAGAAAAACAAATTTTAAAAAACTGAATGATTGTACATTAAAATTAAATTATTAATTGAGCAAAAGAAAAAATAAAAATGTAAAGGGTTTTGGAATTTTTATTCAAACTAGAGAATGAATTGCAAATATTAGAATAAATTGAAGTTTAATTTAGTAAATAAAACAAATTGTGTGACTGGGAAGTGGAATTTCTCACCATTTCGTCCTCAAGGTCCTCATCATCGTCGTCGTCCTCCTCATCCCTGCTGTCGCCCCTCTCGGCCACGCCGCCCCTCCTGCTCCTGGTGCTGCTGCCCTCGGGACCGCCGCTGCACATCGAGTCCTGCGAGCGACTCCTGCCCATCAGTCTACGCACCCTGCCCGTCTTGGCCGCCTCGATCAGGGTGCCCCACCGCCGCTTCGAACTCTCCCTCTTGGGCGTCGAGCCCGTTAACCGAGCCAATCGTCCCATGCGCGGTGTCGACTTTTTATCCATCCCGACCACCTCCTGTTCAAATATAAAAATTAATAATAAGTTAAGAATTTACTTACAGAAATGACCGAATAAAGTTATTCAAATATTAAAACTTTTCCTTTTATGAACAAATTTGATGAGCATTGAATTTGAAAAAAAAAAAAACAGATGTTTTATATAAAAAAATAATTATTGTAAAACTAAAAACTTGAAATATTGAAAGATTTAATAAAAAAATATTATAAAATATAAAAAATTTAAAAAGGAAAACTCAATTAAAAAATTTTAAATAATTTATCAATTATATAAAAAATTTAAAATATTTTTAATATAAAAATTTGCTTAAAATTTTTAAAATAAAAAAAACACTAACCTGCAGTGTGGCAATTAAATCGGCACTTGCTGCAGACATGCCAGTCGCCTGCCCGCTTTTGGGCGACGAAGCCGAAGTAGGCGGTGGTGCGATGTTGAAGCCTTTCATCAATCTCCGCTCCTTCTGACGATTTTTCTTTCCGCCAGCTCCTTGCCAAAAATTGGTCACGCATTAAATCTCAAGTTCATTAGCGGAAAAAGTGAAAGCAAGAGAAGCTTAAATATATGAAATGATAATTCTCAAGAGAGAAATAAAGACTAATAATTGTCCTACAATAATTTTAAATTTTTGTAGAAAATTTAATTGCCAATGATTTTTACGAGAGAAAAGCTGAACAAAATAAAAAATATTTAAGTTACAAAACATTTTAACTAATTTTAGGCGTTTAAAAAAGCTAGTAAAAAAAAATTGTGACAACTTTTTTAATCGGCAGTAAATTTACTTTCTTCTGTTTTAAGTACAAGCTAAATTTATATTTTGACAAAAGAAACCCACGTGAGAGGATCGTGTGTTGCGAATTCAGCTTTCCTTTCACGCACGAGGGTGTGCATAATCTGCATCTAATCTCTCACCTCCACCGACGCCACTGGCCGTGGCAGTGTTCATGCCCGAATTCTTCAAAATCTCGATGAGCTCGCAGCGGAATGCCGAGATATCTTGCTTGATCTCATTAACGTCGTCCTCCGTCACCCCTTGACTCTCAGCCTTGCGCTGCTCCACGGTCACATAGCGCCTCACCAGGTTCCGCATGATGCTCTGCAAGTGCACAGAAAAAACTCTTGCCTTCAACGATCTGAACGTTTTTCCACTCTCTCTAATTCTGTTATATATCATTTATAATGAATTATAATTTTGCGACAGCAAAAAAAAACTAGAATTGATTCAGAACTATTTTTTTTTCTTTAAATTTCCACACACATTTTATTTTTTGCCTTTTTCTGTGAAGGCACCACATTTTGTCATAAAATATTAATTATCCAATTCAATTAACAATGCAATGAATTTACAAAATTTATTTAATTTTTGCATGAAAAATTAAGGACTGGAAATTTGGGATAAGATCGAGCTTTATTCTTGAGTTTTGCTGCTTTTGTATTTGGCGAATACGAAGAAATTCTTTCACGTCCCATTTGAATGTCAGTACAAACTTTAAGCTTGAGGGGGCCTTTTGAGGGACTCCGATATGTCCCTTTACAAAAGGTAAAAGGGATCACACCACCAGCTGGACACTGCAAAAAAGTATTTTTACGTACGGCAAAGGGCTTATTGAAAGGCGGATTTGAGTTTTGTAAGGGGAATCAGTCAAAATGAAAAGAACGCTTCCAATTTTAAATGTGCCGAATACAGAAAATCATTTTTTTTCTGATATTAGAGCGTAACTCTTTCTGAAAAAGCTAACATTGTAGTTTTTTTTCCGGCATTGCATTTGCTGACAAAATGTGGGTCTCCTTTATTGGTTGTGATGGTGAATAGTTTGACAAATTTACATTTAATTTGAAAAAACGTATGGCATCTACTTTATCCGGTGATTGTGATGGTTTTTAAATTTATGAAAGCAATTGAAGGAAATGAATTTGTGCAAATATATAGGTGTGAATTATTTTCCGCGTGGGTTTTGGCGTGTGGTGCGGCAAGAGAAGACAAAAAAAATGTGCAAAAGAATCAAAGTATTAAGCAGCATAGAAGAGTGATGCGGCGCAGCATGCGTCTCAGGCGACAATCAAAGGTCACACGCACACACACACAAACAGAAAAGGCCGCGCGGTCGCACACTCGCGATTACCTGCTTTCTGAGCTCCCCGATTCGACGCTCCATGCTAATTAAGCTGCTCCGGGTGGTCGCCTCCACGTCCAACGCGGGGCAACCTTTGTCGTGGCGCCGCCGGGGTGGCGGGGAATCGGGCAAGCAATTCCCGCAGCATTGCTGCGACCCACCAGAGCAATTAACATAAACAATAAGAAGCCAGCCAGCAACAGACACAGAGAGAGAAGGTTCACGTTTGTTTTGTCAAAAAAGAGAGATCAATAGAGAGCGTTTAACTACAAATTTCAGATACACCAGGATAAAGAGGGACTAACAATGGGACAATTTTTTTATATGTATGGATTTTCATTTTTTAAACAAGTAAATATTATCACATCAGGGTTCATAATTTGTTTTTCATAAACTAATTTCAATCAAATATATGGATAGTCAATGTGAATATTATTAAAAATTCAAATTCAAATAATTCCAACTTAATAAATTTTGCTATAAAATAAAAAAAATCAAAGAAATTGAATTGAACGTGATTTTTTAAATGTTTGAATATAATTAAAATAGGTTTATTTTAATTTGATTACTTGGTATTATATTTTAAATTATAAAACTGTTATAAAAGTATTGAATGTATGACTTATTATAAAATGAATTTCTAAACATGTAATTTGTTTTTTATTTGACTGTTAATTTAAAAAAAAGTTGAGCACGTCTTATTTGTAGTAATAAAATAAAAAATTATCAGTTTTGGGTGTTCCATTGCAGGCTCAAAAGGACTCAAATAGAATTAGGGGAGGTCAGACATGCAGACAATCCACGGGTAAACGCAACGGCGGGTTTTGCTGGTCGAAATATCTCAAAGCCTGGCAGTCAAAAAGTGCATTCACCATCACTGGGCTGCTTTGGAGAGTTGCACATGCCACAATGACGCAGAGAAACAAGGAAGTATATTGAAAAATAAACTTTGTCTCAAGATTTATATCAGATGCAAGGCGAAAGGGAGCGTAAAGTTAAAAGGTCGGAACTGCGTTTTAAAGCTGCGTGTGAACTTCAGGATTTACGTATTTTCATGTATTTTTACATACGCAAGCAAAACGGTCGAGTATACAGTGTCTGTATGTATTACAAAGTCATAAAATGTCTAACTCAAATAATAAAGGCGAGATAATTTGGAAATTGCAATGGGACCTTACCTGGTAGCGGAAATCCCTCGCACTCGCTTGCTTCACCTTCCTCTACGGAAAGCACAAAAGATCCAAACACATTAGTTCAGACCAAAATACAGCATTCAAATTAATTAAAGTTTAATTTATTTCAAAAGACAAAAAGGAAAATTCTATCTACTTTTTTTATCAAATATACTTACCCTGATTGTCCGCATGTGTTCCTTTTTGGCCGCCCTGGAGTGGCCGCACACCCTGCGATGAACCCACGTGACAAAGTACCAAACACTTTTCGGAGTCGGAATTATGTTGAACGGAGGCGGAACGGTGCCACCCTCTTCAAAGTAGCTGATCCACAGTTTGCTGCGAGCGAATTTCCATTCCGTGTCCGCTCGTTCCTGTGCAAAATCCCAAATTAGAAATTTCTCGGACGGCGTCTTTAAAGATTGCAGCATTTTTTGTGTATGAGCTGTTTGTATAAATATCAGGACATAAAACTTCGAGCTACAGAATATGCAGTGGATATCAGCCAATGAATTTGTGGAAGCGAATTTCGAGCATTCTCAGGATGCAGCGGTTAAACCTTTGAAGGCCATTAAATTAATATTGAAAAAGGGTAGCAACGCCCAACTGCTGATAAATTTCTCTCTGACGGTTAATTGTAATCTATAAATACGACAAAGACCGGTCCTTTTTTAAGAAGTCTGAAGTTTTTAATTATCCAGAGCTTACGGACAGTTAAATTAATATTTTATATTTACTCAATTTGTTACACTTTTATTGGGAAATACCTAAAAAATCAACGAACTTCTTATTTATACATTAAAATATTTTTTAAAAAAGTTTTTGTTTCAACAAAAAAATTGTCATGATTTGACAAATAGCTACATAATTGATTCTAAAATAAAATATAATATGTGTTTCTACATTATATTTTTATTTACTGATTTTTATTTTATTTCTTGAATTTTAAATATATTTTAAACTTAATAATTATAAATTTCATTCACAAAAAAAAATTTTCCATGGATTATTTCAAATTTTAAATAAATAAACACAAATTTGATAAATTGTATTTATTAAGTTTCTCTACTTCCTTAAGATCTGTTAATAGTGTCAAATCATTCTCAGTGATCTGTGTGCTTGTACATAGATTGGTATTATATTTAAATTAATTATAATTTCAAATAAATAATCATAATCCTAATATTAAAAATAAAATAAATTTACGTTTTTAAATTATAAATTGCTGAACTGAGAATTCAGTAATTGAAAAATCTAATAATGAAAAATCCACTGCAAAAGGAATGATTTTGATTTTTCATGTCGTCCAATTAGTGTGTGTAATGGAAAAGCAAACATTAGAATATATTCTAAAAGATACACCAAACTACCAATCACTACACACTGAACGCCAGGATCGAAGGAAGCAAAACTTCGGAACTCAAAGTAAACCAGTGTGTAACGTTTCTTTGGTATTACGATATGAAGAGAAAGTGAATTAATAGGGCATAATCTTCTTTCAAATTCACGTCAACAGCATAGAGTTGGGCGCCACAAACCAAATGAAAATAATAAAAAGGGCCAATCTATTAATTTTGATCAAGAGAAAGAGCCGCTGTGCTCCTAATACACCAGCAGGGCGACACATACAAACCGCAGGCAGGCACACAAGAGCAGGTCGCGAGAGTGAAGCTCTCGGTATGGTTTTAGTAGTTATGTATGTAGTTGTAGTAGAGTAGAGTAGTGGGACATCCATAGAACACCCAGCCAGCCAGCAGTCAAATGTGTTTCAGGGGGAGAGAGAGATGAGAATGTATACGAAATACAATGAGAAGGTTTGGGAGATTAATAGACTGGTGAAAGAAGCAGAGTCTTCAAAAAAAGTAACCTCTTGGCTTTTTTTAAGATTAAATTTTTAAACAGTCAAAAAGAGGGCTGAAATTATTTTTAAGCAAGGTTATTTTATTATTTTATGCATAGAAAAAAACTAAAAAAAGGATGGAAATGTAAATCTTACATTTTTTTAAGATTATGACAGCACTTTTCAACTAACAATAAGACGAGGCTCATATATTTTAAAGTAATTTAACACAATTTATAGCTTCATGAGTTTTTAATAAAATTTTGTAATAATTAAGGCCTATAGATACGGTATTAATAAAAGCACTTAATAATATTAAAAATAGTCAATAAACAGCTCAAAACAGAAATTGTCTCTTTTTGTTTGAAAAAGTTGATTAAACCAGTTGCATTTTTTCCCAGATTAAAGAATTAATTCCGGAGGCCTCAAAATAAATAACGAATTGCAAAAAAGCCTTTTTCACCAGTCTAGAAATTAGTTGAGAAACCAAAATGGAGTCGATTTAAAACCAAATGTGAGGAAATCATAATAGGGGTGTGCTGCATCCACTGGCAATTAATGAGGCTACCTTTGCAGGTTGCCTAAACCGCAGCTCGTGTTTTGTTAGGAAAGTTGATGAGGCGCTGCTCTGGCTCTTTACCGAGATGAGTTGGTACGAGTGGTTCATCATGGCGATCAGCAGGTTCAGCAGCACCACGATGTTGATCACCGAGTACGTGCCGAACATCAGCATGCCCCAGAAGCGGGTGAAGCTCTTGATGCCGGCCAACTCGAAGTTGTTCAAGTCGACCAGGCCAAACACGGCCCAGAACAGTGTCTGCGTCGTCTCGAACAGGCTGAAATTGTAAAATAAAATTAATTTAATTTTTTCCCTTTATTTTCTCCAAATTTATTTATTTATTGAAATTAATTTTACATTAAATCTGGTGCCACTCCCAGAAAGACTTAAAAATAACAAATCTAATGAGTATTTTGATGCAGATAAAATTCAGGAAATATTTTTTTGATTTACTTTGCAAATCGTCTCCAGACGATGCAAGCGTCAGTGTCGGTAGAGGTGGTGGTGTTGCCCAGTTCGGAGCCTTGGGCGAGATTGGGGCACCGCTGTCGCTCCATGTCGGCGTAGTACCACAGAAGTTGATTGAGACCACAGGAAAAGGCAAAGAGCACCAGGACGTACAAGAAGAAGAACTTCATAATGTCCATCACCATCCTGCTGAGGGACACTTGCAGCGGTCCCAGGTACGGATTCACAGAGAATATGTACACAAGTTTCAAAGAACTGGAACGAAAAAGGGAAAAATCTCATTTACTTATAAAAAAAATCGATTCAAACTCTGATTGTAAAAGTAAAAGGAACGTAAATTAAATGAAGAAAAATCATTTAGTTTATTTTTTATGAGATAGTTTAAAAAATACAAAATAAATAAATTATAAAAGCGATAAAAGCAGAGCATAATAGACGCAGTTTTAAATTTATATACAAATAAAAATTTGTGGTTTCAAATAAAATTGATTTTACTGAATTTAAATTTGAATAAAGCTGGTGGCAAAGGCAATATGTTTTAAAGAGTTGAATTGTTTAATCTGAAGCCACGTTATATTTATTTTGGCTTCAATTAACAAGTAAATTATTCGATTATCTATATCTCTAGGCTTGGAAACAATTCTGAGAAATTGCAACATCCACAAAAGTTGTTAAAAATAATTTAAAATTAATTTGATCAAGTTTTAATCATTTATTACCGTTTATAAATCTGATTATTTGCTTATTAAAGGTTCATGAAAATTGCTCCTTGAATTAAATTGAATAAATAAATTATTTTAAGTATAAAAATAACAACTATGATAAAATTGGTTTTGTGTTTTACCTGAAAATGTTAGCAGCTGAAAAAAGGCCCTCGGCTATGAGCATGGGGTCCCACGCGTCCCACTCCTCGCGTTTGCTGTGGACGTAGAAGCCATTGGCTTTTTCCCTTTGCACCTGAAACAACGACATGTTCTAATTCTAAGTTCCGCTCTCGAGCAAAGTCATTTGACTCTAAATAAACAAGCGAGAGGGAGTGAAAGGAGTCACCTGGTAGTAGGAAACAAGGCGGAGAGCCACAGTGGCGACGTACAGGGAATTGGTGACAAAGTCGATGACGTTCCACATGTCGCGTGCGTATTCTTGAAAGCCCACGTCCCACAGTTGTTTAATTTCGCTCCAGATCAGACCTGACAACACGGAAAAAGAAACACGCTCTAGATTTATGTGTTCTGAGGAATTCACTCGCGCGAGAGGAAGATCTATGGATGTATTTACAATAGAAATGCTTTTTTCTTTATCCCTCAGTAGAAGTCAAGGGAGAGTGGAAAAGGATTTATTTTACGCCTAGATGTGCTAACTTTGAAAGCTGCTTTAGCGAAATGCTAATTTTGCGGAGAACACATTAATTTTGAATATGCGCAAAGTTTAATAGAGTCGGCTCATTAAGCATTTATTATTATACCAAGTAGTTTAAGGTGAATTATGAATAAAATTTATGCAATTTACTTTGATTAGTTATAATATAATAATGATACTTTTGAAAGGAAAGTATTAAAAGTTTGACAAACAGTAAATAAGTAAGCAAGTAATTTTAAATTTATATAATAATTATAATCATCTTATTTTACGCTCCTAAAAAAACTTATGTTTCAAGATACAATTTTAGTTGAAAAAATTATAAGTAAATTTTCAATAGAAAGTCTAAATAAATTTATTATCACCTTGAGTTTTTCTCTCCAAGTAAGTAAGATTTAAATTTTAAAATTAAATTTTTTCCTACAGGTTCGTACAAATTTTAAAGATTGAAAGTTTTAGTCTGTCAAACAAGTCCAAAAATAAAAAAAGGCAATTTTAGCATTTCACATAAGATTGAATCTAGATATCTGCAATCCAGTCATTGATTTTAATGTTTCACTAAAATCCACTGTTTTGCTAAACTAGGGCGCCTGATATGCAACCCGCGATAAACAAAATGCGAATTTAATAGCACAAGCATAGCTCCAATTTGCGGAATTGGTTAAAATTGAAAATTAACCAAGGTTTTTGTTTAATTTTATCATAAATATTAAAAAAATTGCATAATGAATTTATTTTTTTTTTCAGTATAGAAAATTCTTATTTTTCAATAAGAATGTAGTAAAATGATGAGACACGATATAAAATTAATTTTCTGTAAATAGAAGCAAAATCATGTTCTACTCACCGCAAACCCAGGCGAGGATGACCCACTCAACAAAGGAGGGCGCGTCGCCCCTTTTGTTGGGCTCGTCTTTGGAGTCATCCGAGGAGTCGTCCGTGGACTTGTCCGCTGACTTGTTGAAGATTTCCTCACTACTGTCGCCGTTGAAAATTTCGCCGATCACATTCTCCATCCTCTGGGACGCAAGAATCAGCAGGACTGCAAACCGAGAGTGGAAATTAAATTACACTCGGAGATTGAATCATCGCATTGGAAAACGCACAAAGGAAGGTGAAGTAGGAGGCGGAATGGCAGATGAACTTGATGAAGGGCTTCCGCATGGTCTGTCCGACGGACGAGTGCGGCGCGACGATGTAAGCGACCGAGAAGAATGGGAAGAGGATGCCGATCCGCACGATTTCCAGCGCCTGCAGAACCATATTTTTGCGCCGGAAGCCCGGAAGACCCTCGTACCAAATGGACGCCAGCAGTTGCTGCACGTTCGGATGCGCTACAAACTGCCAGAGAACAAGTAGTGCAAAATTTAAATTTAATTGTAATATTTAAAAAAAAATAACAGAAGTGCTAATAAGGTTTGGATTAAGTTCGGAATAAGTTTTAAGATAATTTAATTTCCTGCTCCAATTTTCATCAATATATTATTCATGGTGTTAAAATTTTAATAGTTCGTAATATCTTGTCAATAAAAAATTGACAAAAATTGTACATTTGCAAGTCAGCTCAAAAGTTCTGTAAAGATTAAGAAATTTATTTACCAATCTCCATATTGAGTCAAACAGCAGCAGTAAGTCAATTAAAATATAATGTTGTGAATAATTCTCATCTTAAATAATAGTTTATACTGCTGATGCTGAAAAAATAAATTAAGTTTGTCTGAAGCTGCTCGTAAGATTGTTAAATGATTTTTTAATGTATTATATCTATATTATTCAAATTTTGTGTAAAAATATTTTTTGTGTTAAGAGTAAAAATAATAAAAACGATCAAAACTTCTTATTCTTGGCGCAAAATAAAAATCAAAACTGATTTTTTTACTGCCAATTTTGGTGACAGTTCAATATTCAATTGTGAGCTAGTTAGTTCAATGAATTATTTACACTCCACTCATTGCTGCATGAAAAAGTATATAAATTGTTGCGTGAGAAAAATTGTACTTTTGTAGGTTGCAAATTTAAGTAAAAAATTTTATAAACCCTAAAATCTCATCATAGTTTATTCCATTCATAATTACTGGCGTTATAACGTACTTTTAAATATGAGACTAAAAAAACGTCGTAAGGGAAATTTTTCCTTTTGTTCAATGTAATCATCTTCTGTAGGTATTGTATTTATATAAATAATATTTCAATAAAATTAATTTTATTTATTAATTATATAAATGAAAAGTCTATTGTTATGATGAAAACAAATTTAAAAAATTAAAAAAAATAATTATATATTTATTTTATTATTTAAATAAATTTATACGCACTAAATTGCATTATTTTTATTTACATTCTAAAAATGTTCTGATATAAAAATGATTTATTAAATTAATATTGTTAACATAAAAAGTTACAAACTACCTTTTAATATGAAATGTCGTCGTCCCCAGCCAAAACAACAACTTCTTAAAGAGAATAGTCGCAAAATTCGTGGCCAATGATTAAATTAGCTGCAACCCTTTTGTCGGCTCGTGTGCGGCTGGGGAGATAAATTATCCAATAATTCGGGATTACGTCTCGGGTGCACCCCCGTTCACTCGGAAACACCAAGATCGTAACAGGACGCCTTGGCACCGTTCCACACACACACTTGGGCATGTCCACGATTATATTCACACCCGAGCAATCTTATTGATGCACGGGGTGCGCGCCGGGGGGTCAACGAACCCCTTCTCGATCCCGGCCTAGAGCTGACGTCCCGTGCATTATGGAAATGAAAAGCTCGTGTCGCAAAACAAAAAGAGATCGAGAGCGCTCGCCCGGCGCTGAAAAATAATATCACTCAAATCTGGAGCAACGAAGGAAGTCGTTCGTCTGTGCAGCAACACAAAAGCGGCACCCCGGTGCTATTTCCCTCCCCTGCAAATGTGAGATAGAGATAAATGCACTTTCAAATGAGCATCTCTATCATCTTGGCGCCTATCCCTATGCAAGAGCAATGTTTAGTTCCTGCTGCATTACGAAAATGAAAAGCCACTGCAATTTTTTTAATGGTGGCTTCACATAGCTGACGAGAATGTTTTCCTTTCAGAAATCTGGAGGAAGTAATTTTTTAATCTCGGTCGGTTTACTTCTAAAGTACAAATATGACAAGCACCAGGCTTTTAAATTTAATAGACAATTTAACAATTCCTATGCTCTGATATACTTTGTTATTTTTTTTTTTTTTGTAGTTTAATATTTAAAAAAAAAATCTTCGATAAAATATATTTTTCAAAATATTCCCATTTTCATTATTTGCTCAAGAAAAATTCCTCTTAATAAATATATGTATTTAATTATTGTTGATTTTATTTTCTATAAAATATTAAATAAATTTAAAAGCAAACACAAAAATAAATTTTTGCAAATGTTTTTTTTTAACAGTAGCTAGGCTGCCTGCATATGATATGATTATTTATTTATAGCAGTCCTTAAAATTAATTATAAGGCACAATAAATCTTTTACATTTTAAAAGAGGTCAAATAATTAATTTTTTAGACAATTATTTTTTTCTTATTACACAGGAAAATCTCTGCAAGATACTTTGCAAGCAAAAAACCCCTTGTACAATAAGCGGAATCTGAAGGAGGTGCTGCTGGCTATGGGTGGCTATAAGAATAACGCAATTAACCGATATTGCTCGTTTCAAGAGGCCGCGCTTGTTTTTCCGCGCAATAAAATAACGCTCGCGTTAATCGTCTCGGCTATATTACGCCGCCCGGAGATAACGCGCTGCTGCTACACTGCATTTGCTGTTTTAGCAGTTTTCTTTTTAATTATCGAGAAGAATTAAGTGTTGAGCCGAGGTGCACACTCTCGACCTAGTGATTAGGGCGATCTAGCAACAGAGCAGCACGACGCGCCGTGCATAACAATCATGTATAAAAAAAAAAATACCTGCCGCTCTTCTCATTTCCATTATAACTGCTCAAGTTAAAATTACTTTATACAAAACAGACTGTTGATATTTTTAAAAATTGGGTCAAAAATAGGACTTTTTATTCTGAGATAGAAAAAAGGAAAAATGTAAAAAAAAAAAATAACAATGAATTGATGAAACTAGATGTTGTCTTTAAATTTAATCTATTATATTTTGAAAAAGAGGATATACTAGTTTTGAGGAGTTTTCTCTTAAAACAGATTCAAAGCCAGTGACTAAAACATTAAACAGAGTCATTTTACTACCTTTTTTATGAGATTTCAATAAAATTTTGGTCAAAATATGACTTTAGAAGTGATTAAAAATTATCTTTTTGTCGCATTATCCTAGGTGAAAGTAAAAAAAACATACATTTTATGATAAAATGCATTCCTCTTGCATTTTATACAAATTTTAACTCATTAAGATCAAAATTAGAAAATTGTATAAAAATATTCCCGATCGATTTTCAGCAATTTAATAAAAACGACCGTGTTCATGAAAGGAGCAGAGCGAGAAATTTATTCGTCAGTTTCCTCTTCCTCAACGTCACTCGTGCCAGACGCGTCAAGTTGCTGATCGACACTCGTTTCGAGATCTTCGGTTACTTCTGAACCACCTGAGCCCACTTTTTCCTCCTCGAACGGAATATTTTCCTCGTCCTCCAAAGCAAAATCATCTCCGAACGTTTCACTCTCAAAAATGGCATTGTCCTGATTTCAATTAAATTAAAAATAAAATTATTTTGATTTTGGAACCAACCAGGTCCTCGATTTCCTCCCGGGCCGTCGACTGCCTCTGCACTTGAATGTCCCTCTCGAAGGCCAAATAGCTCAAATCCTGGCCAATTTCTTCTTCGTCGGGTTCTTCGAGGGAATCTTCAGAGGACTGCAGGAGGAGCGAAAAGTCTGGACTCGAGTCTTCGGAGTTGTTTTTGTTTCTGAACCTTTCTCGCAGGGCGTTTGCCTGGACCCAGGATGGTTGGCTCAGTCGTTCCCACCACGACGACGGGTTTTCGTAACTCTTGCTCTTGTCGTTGATTTCTGGCCGGAAGGAGGGAGGCGCGGACACCACTGGAAGCTTCCGAGCCGGACGGTGGGCCAAGTTTTTCAAATATCTTTTCGAAATAGATATTTTTAGTTCCTTTATTATACTTAAGGGTGCGGAAAGTATCAAATATTTAAATGATTTTATTGAATATATATCAAAGGACGAAAATTAATGGATTTATTTCAATTTTTATTTTTTTTTCTAATAATCCTTAAAATATATCTCTAAAATTTGAAACTTTTATTTTAAAAGGTTTGAAATTCAAGTAGTTTGGCACCTCCTGTTATTCAGTTCGTCCTCGCGCGTGCGATAGCCAGGGCTGCTCTGATTTGGCTGCACCCTGTCGTTGCGGTACCGCTCGGGAATGTAGTGGAGCCGATTCCACCAGTCTGTCTCGTGGCACAGACTCATGTTGGTCCATTTCTTGTTCACCTGCGAGCCGATCGTCAGCAAGTTCTGTCCCGTTTCCGGGTGTTTGGACAGCGACAGGTGCAGGTCCACCTTTTCAGGTTCCTTCTGCTTCTGCGTCGGCTGGTGAAGAGAGGCGTCTCGGGGCACCACAAGTCGCACTCGCAGGTCGTTTACTTGGTCGCCGCTTTTGCTCATTCCGCAGAGAAAATTTCGATTTCGAGAAAGGGAAAGTCGGAAGCGATTTTGAAACCAAAGAATTGAATTTGAGCAACAATAGGTTTAAAATTGCCAGTTTGTCATATAATAGCAACAATGGGAAGATTTTGAATCATATTTTATTGTTGCTGATTTTTCAGAACCGTTTTCTTTTGTAAAAATTACATTTTTTTATAAATCTTCAACCACAAAAATTTAATTAAACAGAAAAAAATAACACATTGCAAGTCACTTATGTAATTATTGTCATTAAGCATGATATAAATTGATAAAATTTATACATAAGTGACTTAGTGTATCGGATTTCACATTATTGAATTGTCTTAATTACAGTTTGACATAAAACAATTTTTTTAGCGCACCTTGCCAAACTTTTATAATTTATGTTGGGACAGAATGTTAAAAAAATATTTATTATTTTTATCATTCAATGCTTGAACCCGTTTTTAAATTAAAATATTTATTATAATATTTAATTTTTAACTTTTAATCCTATTAATAATTATTTATTTTATAGAAAAATGGAATTATAAAATTTAGGTCTTTATTGAAACGTTTAAACAAAGTGAATTTAAAAAAATGCAACAATTTCATGCTACATCTAACAACTTGATAAAAACTTCCAACGTGAGAGAGTTTGGTAATAAATATGATTGTAAAAGTACTCATATATTTGCTGTTTAAAATTTAAATTACTAGAACACAACTATGCTAGTAAAATTAAAATTGAATCCTACCTTTTTCTGTCTCAACTTGACTGCTAGCTTAAGCCTATTGAGGTGCATTCGCTCGCCATGCTCGAATGCTGGTCCTGTTGGGTCGTGATTTAATAAAACCTGCAACAAGAATTGCCAGAGACAATGTCAATTTCCTTTGTAACACAATCCAGCAGTTATGGACGCACTTCTAGCTCGTAAGATGATCTGGTGTGGTCTAGGAGGGCAGTCGCAAAATCTTGGCACTGTTTTCGCAGCTCCTGAAACAAACAACCAGGCCGAGAGTTTTAATTCAATTCGTCAATCACCTAGAATGATTTGTGTCGTTCCATAATTAGTTCTCTGTAAATTGGAATTTATGTGGGTATTTAACATTTCTATAAAACTTAGTTGGGAAATGCGAGAATGTGCAAGAAAAAAAATATTTAAATTTGAACAAATATATAATCATTTCAAAAGATTAATGAGGTCTTATTTTAGACTCAAAATAGTTTTTTAAAGGATTTTCAATAAGTTTTGGATACCATTTTCTTCACTTTTCTTAATTATGATATTATTTCTGTTCATATAATTTATAATTGAATACATAACGCCAGTTAAAAAACGTTCTTAAGAAGTCTATTTTCCACAAAATTCAGGGTACAATGAATCAATAAAATTATTGAAACAAACTAATTTTTTAAGTCTAAGTCTTGCCCACAACAATTAAAACCTTTTCAATTAAAAAAAGAGCACAATTTCTTACCTGGTACTCGCACTTGAACTCGTGCTCCAGGAAGCTGAGTCTTCGGAGCTCCCACGAGAGCTCAAAGGCCGTGAGAATGGGGTCTTTGCTGGAGAGGGCGATCAGGGACGGACTGGCCAGGGCGCGGTAGGCGTTGATTCTTGAGCGAGAGTGGCGCAGCGAGTCTTCCTGGCGAGAAGTGACGCACTCGTCGCACCCGCACCTGCACCAAAGAAAGAGAAAAATGGCGCCGCGTATACATCAAGCAAGAGTCGCCAAAGTAGTAAAAAAGGAGATAAAATTTGGGGTGCATGTCGCCGATGGCTGCCGGCTCAATTTTATTGGGGTGATACGTCGCATTGCAAAGTTCTGCTCTTTCTGGCCGACACACGATTCTCTCTCAAACGAAACATGCTTTGCGAGGCCTGCTTTTTGTTACACACTGTTTATCGCTCTCCTTTTTTTTCAGGCGTGTGTGGCTGCGAGCGGCTCGCGAAACACCGACATTTTTTTGATTAGCCATTCCCTTTGCCTCTCGGCGAATTTCCAGCCCTTCCTCGTGCGAGCGCCACTCCATACTTTATGTGATGAAATTTTACTTTGTCAAGTCGAATCCGCTGAATCGACAGAGCGTTTTTAAGGCGTCAAGCAATTCCGCTTTGAAATTTACGTTTAAAGTAATTTTATTTATTAATTTCTTCATTTCAAATTTCTTTACAAATAGTGGGAAATTTATATTGATAGAACAGGGAAATAAAAAGTTTTGTTAATAAAACAAATACAATCAAGTGATAACTATAATAACTTTCGTAATAATTAAAAATAATCTCCGATATGTAAAATTTGCAATGATCTGGGAGAGGTTTTTTTTTGTACTTTTCAGTTTTCGTCTTCCTGAATATAGGGCTATTTTTTTATTATGAAATTTTCAGATATTTTGATAAGATAGATCAGAACAATCTAGAACTGTTGGTGGTGAACATTATAATATATATCATTGCAGTAGAAATTATGAATTCACTGACAAGGACGACAATCACCAGGCCACACTCCATCCATACAGATTTATCTTTTCATGACAATATGGGCTTGCACCGCGCTTAATATTTATTAATGTATAAAAAAGTTTGTTTTAATTAAATTAAAAAAACAGGCTCATAAACTTTGGCTACATTTCATCAGAAAAAAAGTATATATATGAAGTAAAATAATGATATAAACATAAAAATTATATTTATACCATAAAGTCAAATATATTTTGTTGGTAAGTAAAAATAGCCAATAAATAATTTACATTTAAAACAATAGTATACTTTAAAATAACTAAATATTAATCCTATTTTTGCATCAATAATTTTTTTACAACCTTTTAAAATTAAAGCTGAATAATTTTTTTGTTTTAAATGACGTTTTGATGATTTTGACTTTTGCTCAATAATACTGTAGAGTCGGTAGAATATAACTAATTAAAATTTGACTTCATATTATTATTAAAAATTTATGTTTTTGGTTGGGAAATTTAATATCACGACTCAATTTCTTCTTCTATCCCAGATAGATCATCCAAAGACATGAAACGAGGAGAATCGCCACGAAGTAAACAACATAGAAGAGCACCAAGATTTTCGTCGTGTGCTCTTTGATGATGTCATTCGTCTTTTCTTCTGCATCCTTGGCAGCCGCGGATGAGGTTTGATTCTGCGAGGCCAGAGTTTCATTTTGGGCGTCCGTCGGCACCTCAGTTGAAGTCGCGTTTTCTTGCTCGAAAAACATGAAGTCATAGACTAGGTCTGGTTGCTCCAGTGGACATTGGCCACCTCCGACAAAAGGGAGGGTTGCTTTGCAGGAACCAGTCAAGGTGGAAGATTCGTTTTTAAGGGCGCCGGCGGTTTGAAGTTGAAGGGCGCAGAACGCGAGGAAAACGACGAGAAGAGAATTCATGACTACTTAAAAATTTTCAAACGCCGAACAACAATAGACTTTTATCCAATAATGCATGAATCTTTTTCAAGAATAGGAAAATTTCAAATTATTCCATTGAAAAACAAGGAAAACATAATTTTTCCAAGTTTCCAAACAAATAAACACAAATGTCCGGAAAAAATTAATTTTAAATGTATGAAACTTTTTATCCTCATTTAGATTTATCTTAATTGGCTTACAAAATATAAAATAGCATTACTTTGAGACGCGATTCATTGCCGATTTTGTGAAATTTTAGATTATTAATTTGTGTTTCTTAAAAATATGATATCATTAAAACAAATCAAATGAATTTGAAAGAAAAGTTAAATAATTTATGTTGCGTGTGCGATAAAAAAAATTATTCATTTTAATTAACCGTTATTGGGATCTTTTCTAATGGAAAATCAGAGCAAAAAAATAATGCGCAGTAAAAATAAAATCTAAAAGAAAAGGTTTCGTTGTTGTAAAATTTTGCTGAATAAGCTCTTTTTTGGTACTCTTTGTTTGCGAAAGACCGTAATATCAATAATAAGGTTTACATATTTATTAACTGAAATTCTAACCAAAAAATAATATTTTTGTAACAAAAAGTGTTTATAATAAATTGCCTTGCCTTTATAAAAATAAAATAATATCTTTAAACAAACAAAAAATGGGGCTTCGTAGCAAAAATGAATGTAAATAAAAATAAGCTTCAAAGAACCGGCAGCGGTCGATACGGTGTTGGAAAAATCCGCAGGGAAAAGCGTGGAGGAGAGGATTTTTGCATAATATCGGACTGAATAATTAAAAGAGAGAAACGCTTCATATTGAAATCATGGCGCTCGCAAGGGAGTAGCGGAAAACGGTGTCTAATAAAACGAAACAACCCTTTCGTCTGGGCATGTGGGAGAAAGGGTGGTGTGTCGTCGACACACGCCGAGCACACATAAAAGTGCGTGATACGATTACTGGAGCGGAACAAACAGGCATTACACTCTCGTTAACGACCAATCATTTTGAGCAATTGCTTTTTAAAAGCAGCTCAAATGGCGAGTCGGCGCCAAGGTGGAAAGAATTCATATTTTTTTTTTTTTTTTTACCTCACGTCGTGGGGCATAGGCAAAGTGGCGCCCCTGTCCAGAAGGATTTTGATGATCTCGTAGTTGTCCCTGTGGGCTGCGAGGATCAACGGAGTGATGTCAGGGGTGAAAGTGGCAGTGTCAGGGGGCAGCGCTTCCCAACTCTGAAACAAACCCGCCGAGAATTTTTTGGTGAGAAAACTTTCCGACTTGTTGCAAGAAATAGAGACAGAGAGGTCGAAAACAGCAAAGATTTTGGTGACAATTTTTTCCTTTTTCATAACTTGAGAGAAATCAGTGATCACGATCATCCACATGTAACAAAAGTGCTAATTTCATGTATTCACGTTTGATTGATTTTATTTTTGTATTATTTTATTTCACTCTAAAATATTTTGATTTTTACTTATTCAGGCTGATGAGATCCACATTGTCATTGCATTACAAATAATTTAAAGATTAAGGTTGGAAATTGAAAAATATATTGAGAATCTAAGATTGCTTAATAATTCAGACGCTTTATCATACCTTTTTAATTATAAAATAATAATTCAAATTTTTGGACAAAATTTAAAGGTTTATTATTGGAAGTCCGCTTTTCCTCAGTATTTTTTTGTCTTAGAAGAATAAAATATAAGAAGAAAAGACTTTTTCAATGAAACGATGAAATGTGGCTCAAAAACCAAATGTTTCTTTTTAATTTATTTAAATATTGGAAAAAAAATAATAAATAAAACTTTGTATCATTATCAGGATCTTTAATTTTTCCAATTCTTTCGAATAAAGAAACATTTAACATATTTATTCATGAGTTAAAAGCTTTAAAAAAAGATGCCTTGAAAGATACTCAACCATGCGAGAAAAACCAGATCACGAATTTTTCCACAGTTATTTTCTGCTCTCGAACGTGATAAACTCTTGCAACTGTGACTGAGAGTGCAAGTATCAAACTGGGTCGTTGTTCAAGTTCTCAATGTTAAATGTTTCAAGTCGCGTCTTGCTTGTCACATTGCAGAACACGCGTGAGTTTGCTTGAATAATTCATGCATGCACGCTTCGCCCTGCGCCACCCTCTTCGAGCGTTATATGCAACCAAGTTGTAATCAAAGACTTGAGAAGTTTGCGTTGGTTTAATTAAACCTCGAGTGTGTGTTTACCACCATGAAAATGTTGATAAACAACGGGCCGAAATAATAGATTTGCCGCTCGGCACGACTCACGGGCGAAAAGTTAGGAAATTATTTATTCATGAATATCCAAACCACTGCACGCTGCTTGCATTTTTAGCTTTCCGCAACTTTTGGGAGCAAAAATTTCCTGTTAACTCGTAAATGAGAAAAGTTCTAAAAATATACAGACTCATCGCCATTGAGTTTTTAAGATATAAAAATTAATTATCAAAGGAGGAAAGCTGGTTTGTTTTAATTGAAAGTCTAATTTTTCGTGAAAATTTTCATTGTTTTTAATTATAATAACTCATAATATATTAAATAATTGAACATTTAAAAAAATAGAAACCAGGTTTTTCCCTTTTGCATACAAATAAATCTCAGCTAAAAGTTTATTAATTTTAATTATATATTGAATTATTATTTTTGACTAATATCTAGATTCCATAATATTTGTTACAAGTACTGATCATGCAAAAATTACATAAAAAAAAAACATGGTCAGGTGTTTAAATTAGGTGATTATGTTGTTGTGCTGCTCACCTGATGGTGTTGGGGCTGCTTACAGACGTCCTGGTGAGGGGTGAGAGTAATGGAGAGGTCACCACACAGTGGTAAAGAGGTCAGTGTGTGACAACATTGAAACAGGCAGGGCATTCCAGGGATGATGAGAGGGTTTGAAAACAGTCAAATAAATAAAATTTTATATGATCAGAGCATGCCAATTATCCGAGATGGAGGATCATCTCTTTGGTTAGTCACTTTAAAAACCAAAAGAAGAGAAACACCAGCGCAGTTAGTGACGCGTCTGCAAATTTCATTATTCCATAATTCTGCTCGGGATACTTTCCTCCATCTCTCTAGATTCGCAGGCTCGTCAAGTTATGACAGGTCTATCAAAATGCAAAGAGGAAAAGGCTCAGACCGGGAGCTTTTTTCAAACTCCACCGCCGGCGCCTCTCCGAAAAATGATATCTTTCAAGGGCGTTAATGACGGAAAAAAATATCAAATGTATCAAATTTGGCATGGGTGACAAATATTAAAAAATAAAACCCTCTAATTTTTAAACTTTGGTTTAAAATAAAATAAAACAACGTGCTTTTTAGTTTTATGTTACGGAAAAATCAGCCAATTTAACAAATAAAATTAAATTAGCCCATACGAAATTCATGATCGTAATTGGACAGAAAATTAATATAGAAAATTAAAGGCGAAGTTTTTACGAACTGGGAATTGACCCAGATTACTCGCTATTGATGAGCAGACATACGAAAACTGATCTGTCTGGGAGTGTATGTTGTTGATACAGTTAATGCACATATTCGACTCACGTGGGGCTCTCCTGGGGTGTGTCTGGTGGCCTCGTGGTCCAGCAAAACCTCCACAGCCTCGACGAACTCTTCCGAAATGGCGTGTAGAAGGGCATCTTTGGTGTCGCACTTTTGGTCGAGCAGCAACTCGACCATCTCCAGGTTCTCGTTGTCGATCGCCATCAGAAGGGCCGACCTGCCCAAAGGGTCGACGCAGTTCACGTTGATGTACCCCGTGTCCGTCGCCTTTTGAAGCATTCTATTCAGGGAAATATCACATTAAAATTGTTTTAATCAATAATATTTCAAAATATGAAATGAAAAATTTAAAAAAAATATATAATTTATTCTACAATAATTACAGGTTGTGAGATAAAAGTTTAAAATCCATCTAGAAAGAAGTTTTCAGGACGCTTTTATTAATCTGAAAGTGTCTTGATAATTAGAATTAAGAAAAAAGTCACTTATAGCTTGATGAGAGCAATGGACTTTAAAAGCTTTTAGAAAGCATTATTAACAGACTGAATTTTAAAATTCACTTGAAAAACGTAAAAATTTCACTAATTGAATTTTCAGATTTAAAAAATAATAATGTAACTTTCAATATTAACGTGTTTTGGTACATTTGTGCTTTTTCCTCTGGATTGTGGGAATCGTGCCCGTGAAAAATGGTGTCCGAAATTTCCTGTGTGAAGCAAAACAGATTTTGCTTCGCCTCACACGCAATTTATCAGACCAAATTGAGTTGCCGGGCGGTGCAAGCCGGACAGAATGCAATTTGGAATTTATCATAGACCCCAAATTAATTGTCTGTGCGTTTTTTTCCCACGTTTGGTGAAAGCCTTTGAATTTATCCGTTTGCCCTACCAGCGTTTTTACGCCCCGGCAGCTCTGCGTGTGCACAAAGACGCGAAATTTCATTTGCAACGAAGCGAGCGGATTTAATTTTTGGCTTAATTTGCATGTCACCGAGATCTGCCTAAAGCAGCTGAATCCCGTTTGCATTTGTTTGAGTGCGTTCAAAACAATTATTGTTCTCTCCGTTGGAACGCGCGCGCCCCTCCAGCAACCAAATTGAATTTCGCAGCAACGTTGCACTCTGCTTATAACGATCTCAACACAGAAAATTCAATAATTAAAATTGAAACAAGAATCTCAAAAGCTTAAAACGGGCTTTTCCTTGCTATGGAAAAGTGTTATTCAAGGCAAAACTATAATTATGAATGGTTAAGTTTTTAATTTTAACATTTCCGTAGACAAAGAAAATCTCTTGAATGTCTCTTCGCGTGCCCTTTTTGCTTCTCTTTAATAATAATAAGATGATGAAAAAATTGAATTTATACCGTTCTTTCGGAATTTTTGAAACTTCATGATTAAAATATTTCAGTTTATCGATGAAAGCTCGAATAAAAAAATACATGTAACCATTGAATGAATTTAATTAAATATCATTGGTTTAAAATTTATATTACATAACTTAAAATTAATTTAGTAAATATTTATGCAATGTTAATACAAACTTCATTAAATCCATATGTTGCAACAAATAACTTGTAATATGATTTATAAAATATAATATGAAAAATATAAAAATTTATGTAATTTTTACTTGTAAAAAATGATAATTTTAATTCTAAATTTGTATATTGTCTACAATTTTTTTCTTCTTTTTTAAAAATTAAACTGACTACTCTTTGAAATTCTCATTAACATATCTCATAATGGGCAGTGATTGATTGCATCTGTGATAAAATGTAAATAATATTTAGCAGAATTAAATTTGGAGATAATTAGAGAAGATGAAAATACAAATAACATATTGTATCAAATTAAATGTTGCATAAAGTGCACTAACTTCAAAATTACGCAACCCTTCAAACGAATTTACTGAAGTAAAAAAGACCTCGCCTTGCTGAATTATTTTTAATGAGTTTACTGCGCAGCGAAAACTCTTCGTTTCCGCCGGTCGGGCAAAAAGCATTGCTCACACCTTTCGGTCGATGTGAAAAGCAGTAAAACGTGAACGGGAAAGCAAAGATTTGTCGTGCTCCCTTTCATACGTACCGCCTGGTGGAGGCGACGTCACCCCTTTCCACAGCCAGCAGGAATTTCTTTTCATCCAGCGACAACTGGGCTATTTCTTGATGAGGTCGCACCACATTTTCCTCCTCCATCATGCCGTGAATGCTGTGTCTCTGTCAAAACATACACACTGTCCAATTAAAACATGTCTGCAGACACCGTGTGCCTAATGACTTGGGCAAATACACTTCTTCTGCCATCATCAAGGAGGGCCTTTGCCCTTTTTTGCACAGCTCATCTTGTAACGAGCGTTTCCCGAGAACTCGCACACCCAACCCACAAAAGAACGAGAGAGACGCTTCTCAGAAATTGCAATTTCTCCTACTGTCAACTGGCCTCTTTTCCTTTCAATTTGATTATTAAAAATTAAAAACCACACAGGTTTTTTTTCAATACCAAAAATATTAAAAAAAAAAATCATAATTAACATCGAAATAGTAAAGCAAAGTTGCACTATAAATTTTTAACTTTACCCCTTGAAATGAATTTGAACTCCTAGAGAAATATTTGTTATTTTATGTTATATCTGGAAATCTGAATTTAATTATCTTCCAATAGCTCAATAATACTTTTGACGGCCAGAAAAGTAGAAAAAGGTATAATTAAAGCTTAAAGATGCTAATTTTTCCATCGCGATTGTGACTTAAGTCGTGAAGTTTCATTCATTAGAATAAATAATTTACTTGCATGGGCTTCTAAAACAAAAAGTTTACAATCTGCTTTTGCCGCAAAATGAATCCTAATTGCTCTTTAGCGATGTCGCATTTAAGTCGCGCGCCTATAATGAGCTTCAACTCTCTGACGTCTTCCGGTAATTACGTCTGGGATAATTATATTTCTTGCGCGGCTACGAGAAAAGTCACAATCGTCATATTTTTTCACAAAACGGTCGGCGAAGGAAAGGAAGATTAGTTCCAGCCGTCGTCAATGTGTATTCTCTCCCCTTTCGCAACAGATATTGGCCACATCTCTCTTTTTCTCAATCACCACAAAAGAGATTTCATCTCGATTTAATACCGACCAACCGTTTTTTTTTTTATTACGAGGCACGACATGCATATTGCAGAAGCTATTGATTTTCATTCCGGTCAAAGACGTATTATGTGAAAATCTACTCCTTCAAGAAAGTTTTAATAATCTCTGTTTGCATTTCATTATGCGCAAAGAGGAGCAGGCGCAACCTGCTTGAGCTTTCTAGGGAGACGAAATGAGCTTGAGTTTTAGGTAATAATCTGCTCGTAAGAATCTTGTTTATTTTGCTTTGATACGAGTGGAGACGTTGAAGGGAGATTCGCCGAAACGAATTACGTCGTAACAGAATAAAGAGATAAATTAATTAATTCATAAAATATATAAAAAGCCTAAAGTCTTAATTCATTTTAAATCAGACAAATGACACAATTAACTAAGATCCGTTGCTAGAACAAATTTTATAGCCAATTTAAAAAAAATCACTCGTATAAAATATTTTAAATATTTGAACTTATTTAAAAAAAAGCATTTAATAAGAGAGAGAAACATTGAATGCATTTAAGTAAATTTTCAAATATTGATTTAAAATGTGAAATAATTGCTGAAGATTTTAGTTGCACAAAAGTATTTTACGCATCTCCCTTTAATATCTCCCGGAGGAATCCAGAAACTTTGCTTTAGAACGGTCGAGTGGCGATGTTGGGCAACAAAGGGAAGAGAAAAGCAGGTCTCGCTGAAAGGCCGAGGGACTTAGCAAGCTGATCCTCTGGGTGCATTCCCAGGACAGGACTTGAATGCTCTGCGCTTAAATCCCGCACACATCCTTTATTTGGCTTAATTGCAATTTAATTGACAGGGGAGTAAATCCCGTGCATCCTTCATAAAATAAAGTTCATCCCAGCAGCTCTCCTGGGTACTCAAGGATATCGTTTAATAAAAATGTAAATCGTCCTTTCCACCATTGCAATTTCGTTAATTTCACTTTCCGTTTTTCTACGGCAAAAATATTTTTACTTTTTTATCTCTCTTCTTAAAATACAATTACCGTCAAACTCATTGTTCGGTCGTTTCGTGCTAATTAGTTTCTTTTCGTTTTACGACAGCTTCGTAATAAAATTTTGTGCGTCAGAGTGAATTAAATTTGCATTGTTTTACACGCGCGCGTAAAGAAATTTGCGCCTCTCCTAGAGAGAGAGAAGGTTGTTAAAAAGTAACAAAGAAAAAACAGCCTTTTTTTCTGGAGACTGTAAACCGCACATAAACATTGACGCGTTTCGCAGCTCAATCAGTTCGACGTGGACGTGAACGAATTTCAAAGAAGCTCAGAGGGCAGCGCCGTGATTGGCAGTTAAATTAATTACGGACACTTTTAAAAAGCAATCAACGCTAATTGGCACTCGCAATTTTCTCATTGCCAGTTCACATCATCATAATTGATCGCGTGATTAATCGCAGTCCCCATTAAATTTCGCATCTTCCGTGTGTAGCCCCATGAAGCATAATCGTGCATGTGTCGATCCGTTTAATTGGAGTTTGAGAGACGCGAGCGTCGAGGCGAAAGACTACTCGATTATTCTGCATCGCATTATTAATTTCTCCTCTATGGAGAGGTGAATTAATTACATTAGTTTCGTTGCATCCGGCGACCGATCAATTACAACTTCTTGGGCGCGCACGTGAGCACCAACAAAGAAAACGCAAATCAGTTAAAGGTTTTCATTCTAATGAATCAAGTTTTTTCCTTGTTCAGACGCGCAAAAAAGTTAAATGCTTTTGTTGAAATTTATATTTTTGTTAAAGTTGCATTTGAGTAAAAAAAAACATGTTTTTTTTACAATTTATGATATATTTTTAATCCAATTATAATAGTTATGTAATATAATTATGTAAATTGAATTTTATTACTTTTCAATTTTTTTTAAAATTTAATTTTCCCTTTGTATGTGGTCTACTGAATTTATTTTCAGGCAAATTTTACGTTCAATTGATATTTGGTTCTAAATTTTTAGATATC
The DNA here is from genome assembly GCF_031216515.1 of Neocloeon triangulifer. NCBI lineage: Eukaryota > Metazoa > Arthropoda > Insecta > Ephemeroptera > Baetidae > Neocloeon > Neocloeon triangulifer. Next base: position 1,176,660 of record NW_026775545.1, read on the forward strand.
AATTTTGAGCTTTTTCCTGGATGCTGGGCTTCAATAATTTGGCTGGTGTAATTAGAGGAAGAAAAATCCACAAATCTTTTAAGAGAGACCAGTCGATTTCCAAAGTCTATTTCAATAATTAATAAAAGGAATAATTGAATTTAAAAATAAATTTTTCTTCTACTAAATATATTTTGCGGAGAAAGACTCAAGTGGCCTGATTATTCTGATGAATATAATAAAAAGATTAAAGTTACAATAAATGAGTATCTGAAACATGTGAACGCACCTTCACTCTCTTGTCGAAAGGTATTGGTGCTAAAGTGCTGCCTTCAAGCTGCGGAGGCCGGTATTGGGCATAGGCCGGAGGCGGAGGAGCCGCCTCCACGTCCTCGTCCAACGACTCCATCTCGTCGTCCTCCTCTTCTACTGCTTCCTCTTTGCAATCTAAAACAACAGAAAACAAATTTTAATTTAAATAATTTTTCCTTTCAGATGTAAAATATTTTCGTTGATTTTCCTTCAATAAAGCTTTATTACTATTGTGACAGTTTGTAATTGAAACCTCAAAGATTTTTTGTAATTGTTTTGATTTAAACATCCCTTTTTTAAGAAAAATTCACCAGGCTTGGTGTTTGGAAGGATTTTTAGATGTATTAGTTTAGTTTTTTTAGGTTAACCACTGCAGTTTTTAATTAATCGTGTAGCAATTTTGAAAGGGTCTCGTTGTATGCGAAGAGTGAAAGTTCAGCTGCACAAGCTGGAAACTTGCCCTCAGATTTTTGTGTTTTTAAGCTCTTTGGGTGTGCGTAGTGGGCAGTGGAGCAAAGGCATGCAAATGTTCTGCGAGAGCCGCCGCCTCCGGGGCATTTCTCGCTCTCTCGAGCTGCTGCAAAAGAGCACCCCTGCGAGAATAATATATTTATTTTCGACGGAAGGACTCTGAAAGCACGCATTTTCATTCCGGGTGCACTCTTTCATTTGTGACACACGCGCGTGCAATCAATTTGGCCCGCGGCACTTTTCCCACGCTCCGCGCGTTATTATATTATGCGCTGTATTTTACGGGCGTGTGTGCGGTTTGAAGGCAGAGATGCAGCTCGGATCGATATTTCCTAGTAAGCTCCAGATTCTACCCGCGCATAGACGACGACATTATGTGCTCAGTATAAAATTCTTTCGCGGGAAAAAAATTACCCGTTGACCTATTCTGCACGGTGTGCACGTGTGCCATATTGATTCCTCGTCCGTTTGACACACTGTCAAAGTCGAGACAGAATTGCGACACACAAACCTCCATCACTGCTATACGGAAAAAGCAAAAATAATTGGCTGGAGTTAAAAAAAAAAAGTATTAATTTGCAGCGCGTTGCTATGGGCATAGTGGATGATGTCATTTATTTAGAACTGATATTACTTAAATTGATTGTGTACGGAAATATAATTTTATTTTGCAGAATTTTACCTTTAGATTCGACCATATGGTTAGAAACAAAATTTATTAATGAAAATTTTCTTATTTGAAAACCCAAGCAAAAAATTTAAAGAAAAATTGATTTTCTTAAGGTAATATTCTGAAAAATTTAGAAAAAAAAATTGAAATGCTAACTGTACAAACAGAAGATTTATAAGAATCTCAGATAAATTACGTTCTTCTAGGACCGTTTCTGTTAGGCCCACAAACAAAAGAAACGTGATTTCATTGTTGCATTGATGCATCGGTCATCATATATTTTTATATATAATTACTAAGTGCCGTGGATCTGGTCTTTCTGATAACAGGATTTAATGTTAGAAATCTGGTCGCGCTCGTCACCATTCACCACTACCACCGGAAACCTAAGGGTTTGGCTTTGTTATTTCTGCTCCCGACCGACGCTATCTCAAATTTTGCAAAAGAAAACCACTTCCATTCCTTTTGATAAGCTTAGCATTTATTGCAATAATCACGCACAAAACAAAGTACTTAAATGAAAATCAAACAGCGAGAGGGGGTTTTAAATTATCTATTACTCGCGATGAAAGTAGCATAGATTTTCTTAGTGCTTCACGGGCAGAAACCACGTTAATAGTTAAGAATATTTTAAACCTCAGTTGTAAGAACAGAAATCTAACATAATTTTCTATATTAAATTAAATTCATCATATCGCATTTTCTCTCTTGCTTCTTTTTTGTGAGTGTTATTCAAGCAGTGCAGCAGCATGTCATTGTTTTACAAGCACATTCTTATTTTATTTTAATCAGCATGAGCAGTGAATAATTCTCTAAATTCTCAAAGATGAGTGTTATGAATATAGTATCAACATCAATTCTTGCCTTTATCGTTATTGCTATTGTTTTTGGCAATGTCATGACCATTCTGGCTGTAGCTAGAACTCCTCAATTGCAGACAATATCAAATCAATTCATTTTGGGACTTGCAGCGGCCGACTTATTGGTAAAATTAATTTTATATTATTCTCTGACAACTTATTTCAAATTTACTATTAAAATTTCTCCCCTTTAGATTGCATTTGCTTTACCGTACAATGCGGCCATGGTTTATTACGGAAAAGGACCCAGGGGTGGCGATTATTCTGAATTTTTGATCCAGTGTGTTTCACCTCTAATACCAGCCTTAATGTCTGGAATCGCGACAAATATTCACTTACTCTTGATTTTCATGGACCGTTTCTTTGCGTTAATCAACCCTCTCAAACGCCGCAAATTTATGACTAAAAAGTAAGTAATAAAATTAAAAATATTACATCTTGTTGAAAAAAAATAATTAATATACAATATCAATTATAGAAAAGCTCGAATCGCCATTGGCTTTGTATTCCTCTACGCAACATTTATAGCGTTTATAATGATACTTTGGAACAGAAACCCATTTTGGGCCTATGACCCCCATTACTATATTAGATTATGTGTGAGTATCAAATGCCATTTTTGAGCAATCATTTCATGCAAAATATTATTATTTGTGGTCAATGTATAATTATTCTAATTACTCATTTTTAGGATTTCCATGCAATGGACTTCAATTACTTCCTTTTCTTCTTTTTCATACCATTCATAGCTTTGGAAGTTGTATTCTTTGTTGGCTATGGAAAAGTATTTTTCATTGCCTGGTCGAAGTCAACCACCATTTACAAGCCACTGAAGGTACGAAAATAGATTTTATACACATTAATTATACTAATTCGCATTACATTTTTAGACGGTTTTCTTGATATTGGGTTGCTATAGCGTTTTCTGGATTCCATTAATGATCAACATGTTTCGGGAGCTATATGTTGTCCATAACGCTTCTAACAAAGCGGATCTCATTAAGTATTTCAGATCAAAACATAATTTTGGAGATATTGCCTTCCTACTGATGTGCTGCAATTCGTTTATGAATCCAATAATTTACGCGTGTCAATCTACTCACTTTCGAGAAGCCTTTAAACGGATTCTTTTTTGTCGGAAAAATGTGGCTCAATTTCACCTAACAAACATAAGAAGTCATCAAACTCCAAACGTTCATGTTATTCCAGTGTCGGAGGCCGAAATTTCGTCCGAAAAATCATAAAAATCATAAAAAAAAGTTTAAAACATTCCTTTCCATTTATTTAATAAAACACAATATTAATTTTTCTCACCTTTTTAAATATTCACGCATGTTCTGTATCAGAAAGTTTTTATGACAGTTTCAATTAAGATTGCTAAAGTATTCAAAACTAGAGCAACCTGAATTTAATTCATTTAAACATTATTTTCTTTGACGTGACCTCATCTTTTCTAAGAAAGTTTAGAATTATTGCAAATTATTGGGTCTATTTTAAATTTTATATTAATAATTAAAAAATAAATTGTTACCAATTACAATTTACACAAACTAGATATACACAAATATTTTACATAGTTAAAAATTTAAATTGTACAATTTGCAAAGTTTTTTCCCATGAATACATTATAGTGAATTTAAATTATAAATTAATAAGCGTATTTTTATTGTTTAATTATATTTAGTAATTTTAAAAATATTTATCATATTTTTAAATAAAAATTTCATTTTGATTCCTTAACAAGTATTTTTTTTGCATTCCATATGAAATAAAGTTTACATGGGAGTGTTTTAACATAGAAATGTAATACATATAGATGTCAAAATGATTAGTTTAGTCTTTTTGGTTCACAGTGCATTGAATAATATACGAATGTGATGGTAAAAATATGGAAATAAATGAAATTCTGTATTTGTATAAATTGAAAGAGAAAAATGCCTTTTTCTGATTAGTTCAATTAGTTCCACAGCATGTGAATCAATCTGTAAGGGATTTTTATGTAAATAACTTTTAACAAAAGATGCATATGGAAACGATTTAAATCAAATAACTTTTTTACTATGCAATTCCAGAAATCAAAATTTATTTTGACTTTTTGACTCTCCAAGTCTCATTTCGAGCTAGAAACAGAAATGGACTTCCCGCCGCTCCAGTATTGGCAAAATGGTCAACGTGCACCGAGTCAATATTTTCTCTGGTAATTCAATTACTCGTCTCTCACAGAGTCAGAAATAATTCGTGCGCCGCGCGGCAGAAAGAGAGCAAACGCAGCTGAAAGAAGAAGGGCACTTGTTTTTTTGCGGCAGATTGTGTCAACATTAACTAACTAAGCATATCTGCCGGCGCGCACGCGAGTGGCAGCGGAAAAAAGAAAAGGAGAGGAAGACGAACTGCTTCTCTCTTGCAAGTCTGGTGTGCCCCATAAAAGGTCAAGTGAGCTAGGAGCAAAAAGGCGGCTACAGATGATAGCGAGAGATTCCGCCGTGGAATAAGCAGAAAAAATGAGCAAAGAAAGAGCACAATGGCCGACCGAATAAATATAATGTGTTATGAACAAAACGCAATTCAGTGTAAATTTAAATTACTTATTGATCCCTTTATGGACGAATTTAAAATTTAAAAAAATTACTAATAACAGAAATTTATTAAAATTTAATATTAAATTAGAATAGATTAATTGTACCCCCTTATTCTAAAAAATGAAACAGCGCCTTCTTTGGATTTTTTTCTATACCAGCTTGATTTTTTTAAGTAATCAATAACAATTAATTATTTACCAAGACATTACTTAAAGTAATTGTGTGGTTCTAAAAATATCCAAATAATTATTAAAAAAAAAAAATAGTAAATTGTTAATAATTTCCCACTGAAAATCACTTAATTAAAGATTATATGTACTAAACCAGATGGACTTTCATTACAACAGATAATTTGAAAGTTTAAATTGACGAGTTTTTATTTGAATCAATAGGCAGAGCAGAACAAAATAGCGTTTGGGCCATAACATATAAATATACCCCTCTCGCAATGTCTGAATTGGCGAAGAAAGCGAATGTCCTGGGGAATGAGTCGGGCCTTTTTACTGATCTCTCGCCGACTGCCTTATGAGATATTGAGCCGCAATAAACTTCAATCCGGCTCGATGCCCGACAGCCAACTTTCGCCATTTTCTCCGACCGCGCAATTGTGCCAAATCATTATTATTACAAGGCGTGTGTGCGAGCGAGAGTTAGTTGGTTATTTTTGCCCGGCCGTGTTTGTGTTTGCCCATCCCGCCGGAGAGAGAGGATAATGCCGTGGTTTTACCATTTTCGCCGTTCGTCGGACATGTTTGCGGCTTTTTTAAATGGGGCCGAATGAACCTGGTGGGGACAACTAGATCGACCGGATTGCAAATTCATCCCTGCTGAATTTTCACCGGCGTAAACATGAACGGTGGATAATACCGCGTGACGGGTTTACCATGTTTTCATATGTGATTACTCGGAATAACAAAAAGTGGTATCCGCGATCGACGTGCGTAGCCACTCCACGAATTTTCTGCTGTTGATTTAACAAAATTTTTGATGGATTTATTGGAATGAGTGAAAGTGTCTTACTTTTTTTGCAAAAAATAATCTAATTTTTATCATGTTGTAATTTTAAACGCCCTTTAATAGTATAAATAAAATCTGAAATATAACTTGCTAGGCTTTAATATATTGAATCTTGAATTAAACTGTGGCGCTATAATGGGGAACTTTTTACTTCTTTTTAATTTCTCATTTGAGAGGTAAGAAGTGCAGGTCGAGGTACACGTTGGAAAAGGGTAGCTGATGAGCTTTCAATAAGCGAAATCATGATCCTAGTCATGTTCAGGGTGTTGCCGCTTGTCTTAATTTTTGAGTTTTAAGTGGAAATATTAATTATTTTAAAACAGAAATTTTAATTTGTTTTTAAAAGAATCAAATTTCCAATTAAAAGTTGAAATTTGGACATTTTAATTCGTTTTCCGAGCATTGGTTTTCTCGCTCAGTTTCTGAATCCACGTAAAATTCTTTTGAGAATAAATATTTTTATTCAATGTTTTGTTAAATAATTTTTTTATATCGTATTTAACCATCTGCAGTTGTTTAATTTTGACAAATAATTTACATTAAAACTTAATTAAATTATTACAACATTCAATTATTTAAATTGAATGGTAATTAAAGGTGGAGTTCATAAAAATTACATTCTATTATTTGTCATATTAATTCTGGTAACTGTAAAATTATTGATAAATTTACAATGTAAGTACAAATTAAATAAAACACTTTAAGTATTACGTACTTTTTTTTGTAAAAAGAGCAATTTCAATTAATTAAAGCGGAAAAATCGTCTGATACATTTCTTTCTTTACAATAATCTTATTTGAATTTCTTCGGCTGGAGCAGAAAAAATACTTTCAAAATGAAGTCAAGAATCTACGCTTATTTGAATAACCGTAAAGAGCAAACTTTGTGTATAACTGCTGACTCTTTTCTTTTTATTACAGGCCGCATGTTACAATTTGGCTCTCGCGCAAACGACATTTGGACGTTTTTAAAGCTCCGTCCGTCTGTCTGTCTCTCTTGTGGAATTTTACGTCTTTCCGACGTTAATAGTCGAGTAATTGCAGCACAGTGAGAGAGCTTTGCACAAATCTGTCGCTCACTGCAAGTGAGGGTTAACGAACGTTGTTCCAATCTATTGCCTCGATCTTTCGCAGCAATGCGTTTACTCTTGACTTAAGACAACAAAGCCCGAGTCTACATTTTTATCGACTGGGAAATCAGCGGCGTGTGATTGTTGTGTTTTTTTTTTCTTCTCTTCGGGCAGGCCGGCAGGAGACGACACACGAGGGCGATAAAGGATGAGAGCGCAACCAAGACAAAGAAGAAGCTGCGTCGCAATTTACCGCTGCTGTGGTTCATGAATAATTCACCCTGATAGCATCTTTGTCCCTCTCTCTCGAAACGCCTCGAAGGACAACGCGCAGTAACTTGCAACAACGCCCGTCGTTTATCGCCCCCGACCGAATTATTGTTTCCTCAAATTGGCTCAACTGCGTTTGACATCACAGGGGTGAACGGAGCCAGGAGGAGACAAAGGTTGCACCGGGACCGTTTTGTTGACGTGTTAAACAACTCCTCGGACGTTTAAAGGAAATACTGCAAGAACTTTGCTATCTTCAGGAAAAATTATAATTTCCAGGTGAAAAAGTTTAGATTTATGGAATAAGCATAAATTATGCAAATCTTTTTATGAAATGTTTAGAAAAATGCTGATCTTTTTTGTAAATGGAAGTAAGATATTTTAAATAAAAACTTGTCTTTCAGGTTCTTCTCAGGCATTTTAAAGGACCGTTTTAATACAAATATTTTTTTCAATTAAAGAGAATGAAAACTCCTCAATTATGATATTTACGGTGATTTTAAAGTAAAAATAAAAAATAATGAATATTGTGCTTCATTGTAAAATTTCAAGCGTCTTTCTCTCTCAAATGAAGGTTAAACAGGTAATCTTATTTACAAACTCTAATAATTATAATTTAGTTTATTCAGATATTTAACATCATGTTTATTATTTTTTTTTATTAAAGCATGAAATTTTATTTTATTTAAAATAATTAATAATAATTTTATAAAAGTTTGGAATGTTTTTTGGTGGCTGAGCAGTTCAAACTTGATGTTCTAAACAAAAAATTTTTATTAAAAGCATATCTAAATTCAGACTTAAAGATTGGTAAGTGTGGGATTTTCATACAATCATTTTATAATTCTTGAATCTAGAAGTTGAAATTTCAGTCCTTTGCGATTACCAAAATACAAGATTGGCTTAAAACGGCATTAAATAACGTTTCCTCTACAATGTTCAAAGGCATATTTTTCAGAAAAAGGTTAAAATTTATCTCAAGGATTACAAGTAAAGTGAGCATTATTTTCCAATCGCTACGTTCAGGAATAAAAACATGTCCATTGTGGTTTTGGAAGTTATTTGAAAAAATCATTTGAACAAAACATCAATTTGCAAAAATTGTCAGCATTCATTTGCTATAACATTAATCAAGCCGGGCGCATAAAACACGTCACAGAAATAATTACTTTTCACACACTCCGCGTGACAAATGGTAAAATTTAAAATTTCCACTCCGTCCGGTGTTTTAATTCATCGGTTAGCAGCGTGTAAAAAACAGAAAAGCGGCAGGTCATTTATAATTCATCTGTAACGCTAATTGCCGATTCCCAGGGGCACCTTTTTGTGAGCAGCAGCGACACACGTTGTCTCGGTCCGGCGGAGAGCTCGGCAGGCAACTGACAAGAGGAAAAACGAGCGCGTTTTTGTCTTATCACCGCAGAGCCGTGGCAGCGTCCATTAGTTTAACGCGCGTCTTCTCTCGTCGCCTTTAATGAGGCCTTCCGCCAGCCCATAATTGATAAGATTCGCTCTCTGCGGGATTGAATTTGGCTGGTGACGTGGAACATTAGTCTGCTCTGGCTGCCGGAGATAAATTTTTATATCTACCACTCCACCCGCAATTTGCCTCTGGCAGATGCGGATGGCGGCAACGCGCTCCACACTCCGCACGAGCAGGTTGCATAACTGCCGTGTAAATTAGGCGCTGCCTGCTTCCTATGAGAGCAACGTCTTGGCTCTAAATTTCCGCATCCGCAAATTGAATTTCATGATAAAGGGACGTGTGTATGTTTTATAATAATTATACGCTGGGCTAAAAGGCAAGCACAAGCTGCCTCCAAATGTGTTCTGTTTTAACAGCGTTTTGGATTATGTTTGAAAGCTTTTGATTTACATGTGAGCGGCAATTTCGGTATAATCTTGCTACGAACGCACGCATGATTTTACTCGTCATTCAACGCTAATCCGCTGTAATGATCGGCAAGAAACGTGGCAAATGAATCTAGATAGCGGTATAAACTGATTGAAATATTAATTGTATTAAATTTTGAAATCTTAAATTTGCATAGTTAGCTGTGTTTTTATGTATCAAATCGTAACTCAAATAATCAATAGATGTTTTGAAAAATTCACTTAATTAATTCCACATAGGTCACCTTGAAGGACAAAATTCAAGTTTAAATTATCAGACAATTTTTTTTTAAGTAAAGAAGTACTATTAGCAAGTTATTTGTCAAAGAAGGCAAGGCTTGTTGATTCAATAAGTATTTGTATTTATTTTATAAAATTATTATTTATTAATTGATTGTAAAAATCTATTAATACAATTTTCTTCAGAAAGAAATTAAATTTCTCAAAAAATACCAAGAAAAGACTTCTGTCACCCTTAAGTTTTCTCATGGCTTTTCCATTTCATCAATTATTAATAACTTATAATTTTCATGTACCATTTTATTACTGTACATGATTAATATTTTGCTTCAGTAAAATTTGTGCAGGATTTTTGTTAATAAAAGTCAAATTATGGCTCTCTCTATACAAATAGAGCAATTTTCAAAATGAAATAGCGTTCCAGTTGCAGGAGGAAAACATTCAAAAGGACGAAATATCGGCCCGATAGATGGTAGGACCAGATAACAGCCATAGCCGTCTTGATATATAACGGCGGCGCTGCATGCATGTCATTGAACTGCATCGGGCAAGGGGTGTTTTGATAGGGGTGTTCTCCAGCAACGGCCGTCGAAAGGGGGCCGTTTTCCTTTTCTCGGCATGCACAGCTGCAGTCTCCTGCTTCTTATCCACATCGATTTCCAGCCAGAAAATTAAGGGGCCACGCATATAGCTTCGTAAATTTCTTTTCCATCGTCCCCCACAGCTTTTATATTCTGCGCCGCCGAAAAAGAACTCAATAATTCAGTCTTTGCTTTCCTTTGTAACGCCAGACGCCATCATCAATCTATTAGTAGCATTCCTCGCATTTTTCCCGCCGTTGAATGAATCGAAATTAATGCATTCCACCTGGAGTGAAGTGGGCGCGCTTTGAACTTTGCTGTCGCACCGACTGAGAATGGAGTCGCACTTTCGAGAGACTTGCAATTTTATTAAGCAGCCCCTGCTCCATCAAAGCAATCTCGCCGAGTATCTACATAACCGGCGAGTTGGATAGAGAGAGAGAAAAAGGTCGTTTTGCTCTGGCGAATTGTACACGATTTTGAGTGGCATGCCATATATTGTGTATGTGTCATCAGTGAGTGTTTACATTGAAGTTCAACAGTCATTTTTGCGCTGATATATAAAAGAAGAAAAAACTAGATATTGCTCTGCACTCGAGATTGAAAGTAAGAGAAATAAATCACAACGTCGGAAGCGCCCAATCTGATAAAAAATACATTTAATTGATTTTTTATAAGAATTTTTAGAAAACCTATGATGAAAAAAATTATTAATTTTAAACTGATTTTATCCTGGTTCATAAATGAAATATGATATGTAATAAAAACAGGTGAAGCTTCTTTAAAAACCCAAGGATTACTTGGATATTTCTCAACTTTTAAATTAGCAATTTTATGTACAATAAAACACTCTCATATTCACCGGAAAGCAAACTAATTGTAAATTAACAAAAAAAATTTCTTGTTATTAAAAATGAACTACGACCGATTAAATTGACAAAAACCGCTGAAAAATAAAATAACTTAACTATGACAAATAATCATAATTTTCTGAAAAAAGCCAGACACGTTTGCAAGTGTTTTAATTAATTATTACACTTCAATTCATCTTCACACTTCCGACCTCTGAGTGCTCCGTGTCCATCAATAATGCATTATGCAGTGCATTCCGAGCACTCTCTCTTTCGTTCCGGCCGTCAGGTAAAGCAGTGCGGAGCGTTTGCTGTTAATTCCCTCTTGACTTGAATTCGCAAATTTGCATGCAGCGGAAAGGCCATATTTGCTCTTTGAGAAGTGCACCTTTCCAGGCGTACTTTCTCCTCAAAGCAGCACGGTATAGCCCGGTGCCGACGCCCGTGCCGCTCTTCTGTTTGCTCAACCTTTATTTTCAGTGTTGTCGGCAAATAAAGCGCCCACTTGACCCACCATTGTTGTAGCCCTTATCTAATTTTTTTACATCTGCTGTATCTTTCCACTCGTCTCGTCATAACTCTAATGGCGTTTCCTTTTGCTATCCACAGCCGGCCGGCTTTTTATTGCTCACGGTCAATGCTGTTCCGTCCAATAATAACGTGACTCTCCGCTGCAGTTCATCGTTTATTTAAAAAAGCTGCATCTGAAATTCAATGGCGCAGAAGATCGAAAATTAAAAATTCTCATCTTTGCAGGTGTTTGTAACATAATGCACATAGAAAATACACATCATTTGAAGGATTTTAGTGTGGAAAACATAGAACACTTTCTCCGTAAAACGAAGTCATTGAAGTTTCAACATATTATGTTAGGCGAATAACATCAAATTTTATAAAAAAATTTCATAAAAGACAAAAAAGATGGAACAAAAATTGAGTTGTAGCACATATAAATAATGTTTGGTTCTGTGGTGCTATTAATATATTAAATACAATGATCAGAAAAGCTTTAATTTGAATTTAATTTGTAATTTATTTAAGTTTATTGAAATTTAATTCATTAAAAATAACAGTTTTTAAATTTATTAAAAAAAAAACAATTTATAAAATTAAACATAATATAAAATAAAGAATTGTTGTTAAATTTTTTTACGTTTTAAATATTGTTTCTACAAAAACAGTTTTAAGTAATTTTAATTCCCATTGCCCATGCTCCAGATTTTTCTCATCAAAAGCGCCACAAAGAAAACTAATTTACATCTGCTGTATCTTTCCACTCGTCTTGTCATAGCTTTAATGGCGTTTCATTTTGGTATCCACAGCCGGCCGGCTTTTTATTGCTCACGGTCAATGCTGTTCCGTCCAATAATAACGTGACTCTCCGCTGCAGTGCAATGTTTATTTAATTATGCTGCATCCACAATCCAATGGCGCTGAAGACTCCCAGCTTTCCCAGAAAAACCAAATCATTGAAGTTTCAACACATTATGTTGGGTGAATATCATCAATTTTTATAAATTAATTCATAAAAAAATGACTTTCTCATTGATCAACAATTGCACTTCAGCGTAGGCCTGAACTGTCTGAAGGCATCATATTTTTTTTTAGTTAATTGGTTCATCATTTGATGCTTGCAATAATGTAAATACAATTATTAGAAAAGTTTCAAATTAAAATTTGGATTTTGTTTGAAATTTATTTAAGTTTAATTAAATAAAAATAAAAGTAAAAAGTATAAAAAAAAATGAAATAACAATTTGTAAATTTAAATAAGCTAAAATAAAGTAAGAAATTGATAAATTTTCACGCTTTAAAATTTTTTGCTACATAAAAAATTTAAAGTACATATAATTTCCGGTGCTCTAAATATTTTTTTAATAAAACTATCATTATGAAAATTAAAAAATTTCTCGCAAATGCCATATTTTTTTTTCTCTCCCAACGTACTGAGAGCGTATCCGAAATGTTTCCTACATAAAAGAGCACTTTATTGCAAATTGCGAGCCGCTCTCCTCTCTCGGTGAGCATCAAAGTGGTGGAAACAATTGAAACAAGGAAGCAGAGTGATGTACGCAGCGCACGAGATCCAGATATGTACGTTGGTTTTGCGCGGAGGGTCTTTGATGTGAACGCCGACGAGGTGAGCCGCGAAACTGGAGCGACGAGGGATGCTGTCGGAACATGGGGATTTCGCTTTGTTGCGCTTATTGGGTCAAGCACCCATTAAACTGCAGCTGCCGTGCGTGCAACGGAAAGAAATTACGCCGGCAAAATCATTTCAAAAATGCACTCGACGAGCGGCGAGAGCTGCAGCCCGAATCCAATTATTCTGCGAATTTCCAGCCGAGCGTGACATCTCATGTAATGAGCACGTGGCCACACATGGAACTCAGCATCCCTGTCATGCTTAATTTCATCATGTGTATCAATCAAAAAGTATGTCACATCGTCAACTAAATTGAAAAAAGAATGTGCTGAAAAATATCGTTCAAAACATTAAATGGAATTGCAATTTTATTTATATTTTTACTCATTTGATTTCCCTCTGATCAGATTTATTATGAGTTCTTTGTATTGTTAAATTTTCTTTCAGTTTGTTTTTTTAACCCAAAATCAATTATTTATTCAAACAAAAAATTTTTTTTTTTTCGATTGACCAAAAATTAAAGTAAAAATTAAATCTGCAATTTTTTTTAACAAATTTGTATGTATGCTGTAAAAATTCTTTAATCATTAAACAGAATGATAAAAAATATTGAGGGAATGGTGTCGAGCTTGAACGATTAAATTACGTTTCATTCATTATAAGTTGGGAATTTTTTCGTTAATTTTATAGAACTCCTGAATTGAATATTGTAATTTGTGGTAACTTAAATTGAAATTATTTAATGAATTAAATTTGGCCAGATCAATTTTTAAATAAAAAATTTTCAGCCATACTTTGTGCTTACAAACAGAGAGAATAAATTATTTGATTTAAACCGTAAAATTACAAATAATACATTAATTTCCATTCCAACATAAGCCGCGGAACATAAATTTATTTCTAAATTATTATCAGAATTTAAAATTGCAGCATTATTTTCAGTCTAAATTACAAGTGGTACCATTTAGTGCAAATCGTGTGTAGCTGAGGCACTTAAGGGCTTAGCGAGGCCCAAATTGGAAGTCGTGGAGCGAGTTAATTAATTAACCTTGGAAGCGCGCGTCGAATGCAGGAGTCTTGTTTTCCGTTTTGGTCTTTCGGTGTGACGAAATTGAGGAGTGCGAGATGATAAATTGTTTGCCTTGACGGATTGTTTGCGGGCCGTGCAAGGAAACGAGGACACACAACTCTCATTTGCGCTAATTGTCGCGCGCGTCTCGCCCGGCGTTTCGGCGGCGACCCCTGATCGACCACTTCTGGTGACACAATTCGCAGGGTGGAGCGGCCTTTATTGTTACATCTCGCACGTGTCATCATGGTGAGTGAGGTTGAACATAGAGGAAATCCCTTTGGTTACATCCTTTCCAAACTTATATTAAAATAAAACATTGCTTCCAAAAATCTGCATAATATTTTGAGAACTTTGAATTCAATTTTTTAATTAATTTCAGACCCTCCGTTATAAGAAGTAATTAATACAATTATTATTCATTAAAAAATGAATCTTAAATCATGATTTTTCTTTTTGTTTTGCGACCATTTTATTAAAAATTAAGAAATTTTATAATATGCATGATTTTTTTCCTCCAACCAATAAGTTAACATTCATTTTTTTCTCAAATATAATAAAGCACAAATTTACCCCAACGGTTTATGCCACTAGGAAATGAAAAATATTTTTGGATTAAAAGTTAAAAGCCATCTTGAGTCAGAGTGGTGCTTTTAACAGTTGCAAAAGTTGCGAGTGTTCGCAAGGAACAGTTTGTTTTTCTTGCATAAAAGGGCACAGCTGATAGAAACTGCTCTTTTTCCCTTCCGAGCAATAATACTTTAAAGCTTTCAAAAAGAAAATTCTCCACATGCAGCGCATAACGGCGAAAATATCCCATTTCCATCAAGCACTGCTTTCAAAAGAGGACGAAATCAATGTATAAAAATTGGCAAATGGAGTGTTTGCCGTATCTCTCGGGGGCTGCTTTTGTCGGGACCGAAATTTACGAGGAAGCAATTTGCATTGAAAAATCGCCCTCTGATTGCTCCTTTTGTTTGGCCGGGGCACTTTTCGCAACTCGGCGCGAATATTCTGTGCAGACTTTGCACAAACCGAGGGAGAAAGGGATGAAAACAACTCACCACTTTTCGACTTCTTGCCGTCATGACCTCGTCGTTCGAAGAACTGGAACAGAGAGAAAAAGACACACAGATCAGATTTTGTTCCGCTGAAATGAGTGATGTGGGGGGCTTGGAGAGTTGCTGCAGCTGCAAAATCAACGCCCCGCCGGAATGGATAATTTATTCCCAGTCAGCGAGGTGATCGTGACCAGGAGAAAATTATCCGCACCGGCCAATATTTGCAGCTTTTCCAATCCGAGGCTGAAAATTATGCACACTGGCGACTCAAATGTAAACTAGCTGATCAAAGATAAAAAAAAATTATGCATAATAGAGTGCAAATTTTTGAAAAACAAAGTGACCTAATAATGGAAAAGGGTTAAATAAATCAACTTAAGTGATTTTATTTTTTATCTCAAATTTAATTTTGCCAAAAATTTTCACTTTTAAGGGCTGATTCACGTTTGATTGATATCAAATTCAGCTTTTCCTTGATGGGTTCCCTAATCAAAATGTTTTGAATTATTAAAATAAAAAATTAAACAAGAAACCAATAAAAACCTGCATCAGCGTAGAGATTTTTATATTCCTTTCAACTGTGAATTTTTCTGTGCAAATTGAAATTCTTTTGTTCTACGATTTCTATGAATAATTGAAAACTTTCAACGTTTTTCCTGTTTAAAGGAAATTGCCAGTTGTTTCTAAAAAACAATATTTATCAAAATCACATTAAATTCATTCAGGATGGATTATACAAGTGATATTATTTGCCAATTTAAAGTTGCAGACTTTTGCTATTAAGAGTGTCACTCATATTAACGAGCAGCAAAAATACTTCCTAAGAATTCGCTCTCGTCGGCACGACGAATTTAAGCAATTTCCTCGCTTTCTTTGACTCCACTCGTGCAACTTGGGACACAAAGATATATTTCTCCGCTCTCGAAATGTATTTTTGGCGCTGATAAAAGAAGTTTTGGGCGGCCGTCATCGTCGCCGCTGAGAGAAAAAGGAAAACTTCCGCTGACAAGAGAAGCACCACCAGATTTTGCTGCTTGTCTCTCATCAGACTTGCGATGATGACAGGCCCTGCTAAGTGAATTATTCGCCAACACTAACCAGTTTCACATTTAATCCTGCAAGAGGACCGACGCACCAACTTTGTTGAAAAAACACACGCGATGCCCAAGAACTTTTTCTGTGCCAAGAAACAATGAAAAAAAATGGGATTTTTCTTATCTCGAAGTGTGCCAAGATTGCGTGTACAAAGACTGGTCCATTCGGATTTTTTCTTTATAATTTATATCGGAGAATTTTTCAGACCGCGTTATAAATATTGGTGCAAAATCGACGTGTGTGACACTTTTGGAAGACCAATATTTGCGTTCGCTCTTTTGGCGTCAGTTTATTTTGCCGATTTCGATCCCTCTCCAAAAATAACTGCTGTTTTCTTTGGGCAAAAAAGTAACTTTCTCTGAGCAAATATTTTTAAGCACATTTTTGCCGGATCTGATAAAAAAAATAGCTCATTCTTTGAAAAATTGCTGAGAGAAGAATCAGCACGAAAAAGAAAGGTTTTCAATGTTTAACTAGAGGAGGAGGGAAGAAAAAAATGCAAATTTGAGAAATTCCACCTCTTTTGCATTTTGCTCCGAGATGAAAAAGTCAATGTAGAGCGACGTTTTAACTGCAACGAGCGCCGCTCTCGAGATTTCCCAACCTTGGAACAAAAGCAGGTGTTTGAAGTGTAAAAAAAGAAGGTATTTAAGAGAGATTTGCTTTAACAAAAAAGCACTTTACAATAATTTAATTTAAAGTAGTATTTTTTTTTTAAATTTAAAACAAATATTATTATATTCTTTATTATAAACAATATTTAAGGTAATAATGATTTTTTTTATTTAAATTTCTATTAGTCAGTGAATAATACATACAAACATTAGATTTTTTTTAAATCGTTGTTGATAATTTTTTTAGTTAATACAGAAAGATAGAGCATAAATATATAAATTACGTCTTCAAGCTATTTTGCTCATTGTTAAATAATTAGAATAGCTCTTCAGTGTTTTCTTACTTCATTCTTGATAGTATAATTTGGAACAAACTTGATAGTACATAATAAAATAATGAGCCACTATTGATATAAAATAAAACCTGCATTGTTCTCGTTGATCAAGACAAATCCTCCACATATAGTAATAAAATTTTTATTTTTCATTCAATATATTCAAGACAAATCATCGAACATATGAACCAGCAAATAACAAGTTTTATGAACATTGCTCACTGGAAAATGAACTGAAGTTAAAAAAAAAAATTATTATTCAAAAATTTCAATTAAAATTAGAAAAATAAGTGATTCTGAATTTAAACATTATTTATACTTAAAATTAAATTAAATTTGAGAGAATGCCCGGTGAAACATTAATAAACATAATTTGCAACTAAATTGACTTCTCAATCCCTCGTCAATGTTTCAGGAGAAAATCGCTTATGAAAATAGGAGAGGCGCATCTCCCTTCAACATCCGAAGCAAAAAATCAACTTGAACGTTGCTCGCATTCCGTGGCAATTGTTTCCCTTCCGCTAAGATCCGAGTGTGGTCGCGAATGATTTTCAGCCTCCACAGGACACAAGCTGCTGCGGGTCGGACGCAAAAAGTGATTGTTGGCGGCGGCGGCGGCAAACACGCCGCGCGTGTTATGATTAATGGCGACATTGCGTCGCACCCCAGCTCGCGCCGTTTTTGCACATTATTGGAAGAGACAAGGCGAAAAAATGTGCGGCGCGCGAAAGCCGCAGATCGACCCATGATTAATCGCCTGCATCGTCTTATATCATCGCGAAAAATTATTAATCCACCCCCCGTGACAAGATAATTATATGGTGTTATTGATCACCGCTCGCTTACTTGTGTACCAGATTTCCAAGGCTCGATCGCTGCAGCTCATCGCGGCCCGGCCTGTCAAAATAAATTGATTGCGCCGCTAATGCGAGCAAAGAAAGGGTTGTGACAGCGTTCAGCGTTTTGCAACTCGAGACCTCGAGGCTTGTTTGCTTCCGCCGGACGAGTCACGTTTGAGCCGCACCAATTAGGGCTTTGCTTTTCAATTATCATACAATGAATGCAATTTTTTGTGCTAAAATCTTATTTGAAAAACTGACTCTCTAGTTTAATTGCTTGCTTCAATTTCTACAAAGTTAATTGATCGAGCAGTTAAAAAATTATAATAGAAAAATTATTATAGAAAAAAACATTTATATGCAGAAACCAAAAATAAAATTATCACACAACATTCATAAATAATGAGAAAAATGGTTATATATAAAAAAAATTAATAAAAGGTTGCATTTCTTTTTCTTTATCAAAACAAATTCATTATTTTTAAATGCAAATGAAATTTTTAATTACATTTTTATTATATTGTTTTGAAAAATTGACTGTCTAGTTTAATTGCTTGTTTCAATTATTTCTACAAAGTTACTTGATCGAGCACAAAAAAAAATTATAATAAAACAGAAAAAAAACATTTATATGCAAAAACCAAAAATAAAATTATCAAATAACATTCAAAAATAATGTGAAAAATGGTTAAAACAATAAATAAAAAGGTGCATATATTTCTTATTCTTTATCAATTCATATTCATTATTTTTAAATGTAAATGAAATTTTTAATTAAATTTTTATTATATTATAGTTCATTTGAATATAACTGCATTTGAAACTAATTTATCTACATTAAAAAAATGCTTTTCTATTATTCAAAATTTAAAAAAAAAATTTGACCCAAAATTTGTTAATATTGTGTCGGACGGTAAAAAGTCTGAGATATATTGTTGTTCTTGTCTAAAATAATCTTGACATTCGACTTATAATTTCCATCTATTTTTCCAAACTCCTCATGACGTCAGCCCCGAAACAGCTTTTCCTCCCGAAGATATCATCAACAGTCCGGCGGGTCATTCGTTCGAGCGTCTCTCGTCGCATCAAGTTAATTGACTGGAATCCATTAGGCCGGGAGTTGAGCTCCAATTAATAAAACTACTTTTCCACCCACCACCGGTGCAGCGATCACGTGGCTTTTAATCTCGGGGCCATTAGCAGTGGTTGCAAAACCGGAAAAACGACGCAAACTGATCCAATCTCATCCGTCGGACATGAAAACTTTCACCGGCGCGCATTTCGAAAGCAACTTTAATCTCCCAACTTTCGGACCAAAATAAAATTCCATCGCAGGTCCGAAGAACCAGCATCCAATTCGTCATTGTGACAAACTTTTTTGCAAGATCAAACAATCTCTTCTTGCTCGAGATGAAAGCCCATTCTGCCTTTTCGTTTCCTTTTTTGCTCCGGCTCTGTCGGCTCAATATTTATTTGTAACAATAGCGGATCGGTACACGTGACGAGGAAAACATTTTTGATCAATAAGTGATTATTTTGAGATAGCACGGACGGATATGAGCTTCTTCGGAATTGGATGAATTGAAAACAGGCATTTTCCGCAACGGATTTTATGAGTTGTTCATTTTAATTTCATTGATGAAGAAACGAGATCCTACCCATGCTTAGGCCTGAATTATTTTAACAAAAATTGATATTCTTATTTTTTTTTAAAACGTTTTTTTTTTAAATTCCATTAACTTCATCAATTAAACACTGAATTTAAAAAATATAGCTTTTCTGGATATTTCCAGCTTTGAGACACTGTTCAGGTGTATAAATGGTTTATCGTATCAGATTGGATCACATTGCGCTTTCGTTCAAGGAAACAATAAATATAAATTTATCGGAAAAGTCGAAGCAGTGAAGAACGTTTCGCTCTCTTCTCAAATGGATCGTCCTCTCATTCTCCTTGTTAAAGGAACAAACAAAGAATCGCTTCTGCCTAAGAGAAAACGTCTGAAAACTTTTGCAAGTGTAACAATAAAATCGGCAAATGAAACAAATACGCTTCGGACTGTGCGGGCAATGCGCGGATTTTTATTTTTTTTTCCACATTTGTTTGTGTTGTTTGCTTTGCTAAAATCAACACAAGCGCCGGCCGAATTAACGTTTCATCCACATTCGCCCGCGGTTTTGCATACAAAAAAAAAATCCATTTCTTCATCAAACACGAAACCTGCTTTCATCGCTCTTCTGTATTGTAAATCGCGAGCACAGTGGAGAAGGTAACAAAGGGTAACAAAACAGTTTTTCCGCCTGCATAAAATTAAGAGCGGTGCATTCCCGGCGCTTGCATCAAAAGTATGCATTGCATTTTTCACTCAAGCAAAGGGTGCAGAGCTCTCTGCACATTCTCTGCAGACAACCCAGAACATGCCAGATATAAATTGGAATTTCATCCTGCTGTGCTCTCTGGGCATGTGTCTGTGTTGCGATTCGAAAACTGCACACGGGAAGAAATATCGCGCTCCCATTTTTCATTTCGCGTCTTGCGCGCGCCGGTGATAAAGTGGATTCATTTCGCGTTTCTATGGACTCGCCAGTAATAGCTCCCTCGTCGCGGTGATTATTTGCAGATTTATCACTCGCTGCGGTGGCAAACACTGTTTATTGCTTTCAACCGAAACGTCTTTTCATACGAGCAGTGCATTATTTTGCCGAGAAATCTACAAGAAGATGAAAATCGCAATATTTTGAAAAGGGTTCAGGCTGATAAATATATTTTTTGAACTACAGGTTCCTAAATGGTACATTATTAAAAAAAAATGGACTGTATTCTTTTTTAAGAAGAAAAACCGCTGGAATCACTGCTTTAATAAGCATTCAGAAATAAAAAATTAAAAAAATAACTCTGTCAACAAAAACCTTCCGATTCTTTTTTTCGTAAAAAGAGTCAACTTGGGTTCAACGACCGCCCGCAGCCAAAATAAATACGTAAAAGACGGATATTTGTATTCCATTCTTCGCAGGCAGCGTTTATTGCAAGTTATTTTGGGAGAAATGCAGAGCGGGCGGCCGCGCACTTTTGACAAGAGTTATGGCCGGCGTGTTTTGACACATATTGGATCATCAGGAGACTCTCTATGCGTGCATTTGGCCTCTAAATCATTACCCGTGCCCTCCGAGGATGTTCCTCGAGACCAAGAGCAGGGGCAGTGAGAAATGGCGCTCATCACAAGCGTTCCCCCTTAACATCCTCTGCCAATTTGAGCACCGAAAGGGTTTGTTAAATCCATGAAATTTGATTCCAGTAAAACTAATTTATCTGAAATATGTTTTGGCCAGTTATTCAAGATTTTTCTATTAATTACAACATATATTTTACTATTTTAAATTTTTAAATGTTTAATTTATTATTACTTTAATTAATATTCGACTTAAATAACTTTAAAATAGATTTCATAAAATTTTTTATTATATTTATTTTATTATTTTCAAGGTTTATTTATTGAATCTGTTCTACATATATCATTATTTGACGCTCTACACAATTTTTTTTTAGATTTTTATACATTCAACAATTTTATATACCAATCAACTCGATTCAATAAATTACATAAAATCAAAACAAGAACATACTTTTCCAAGGCAGATGTTGACATAATATAAAATTTTGATATATTTAAAGCAATATTGTTATAAATTAATTTTATTATTAAAGAGTTTTATAGATTGTTTCTGATTAATTATTTTAGGACAATTTGAATTCATTTGGTACACTGGATATTTGACCCACCGTTCTTTTTTTATCTACAATTAATAATTAAATAAGCCTGTATAAACTTCCTTTACAAAAAGCGCTCTTTCTCAAACCATAACTTATTGTTGCAGACAAGAAAAAGTAGTAAATTTTTCACGGCCCCTGCCACCCCTTGTTAAGCAGCAGATGAAAAGTAGAGAGGTGCACAGAATTGGCCCCTTGTCAGATCTAACTCGATGATAGATGGACTCGGGGTGCAGAGAGCGCCTTAAAAAATTCATGCACTCTGGCGACAAATTGTTTTATTTCTCTGTCGGTTTCCGCTTTTTACTGCCTCTGTTTTTTACGATTCTGGGGGTTTTAAAACTATACTTTTTCGTGGAAATTCCATGATAAAGAAGCGAATGATATCATTTAACTTTTTTCTTTAAATTTGCCTTTTGTACAAATTTATTCCGCCAGAATAATTTCTTGTGCTCTTGACACACATGCCTGCGCGAACGAGAAAGCTCCGAAGATTAAGTGTCCTCCGGCTAATTAAGGCTAAATTTATTTAGTGCGGTGCCGAGCTCGCCGTAGAGAAAGAAAAAAACACGACAAGTTTACGTGTCGGGTGAACAGCCGGCGGGCGGCGAAAGAAGCGCGTTTAAAACATCTACACACAAACACCACACCTGTCTTTCAATTTAATATCTCTGTAAATATTAAAAGAGCAGTGAAGGAGGAGATTAAATTAGATCAGCTTCCTTATTTCTCTAGTGTAAAAGAAGAAATTTTTTATTGAGACGAAAATAAATTTAGACGATTTTACCACCCGTTGAAATAATCTGAATAGGCGAAAACCATCAAAAACTAACTTTAATAGTCATTATAAATAATAAACAAAAAATTAAATAATTATTCACAGAATCTAATTTTTATTATTAATTATATTTTTTTTAATTCTAATATGTATTGTATTTTGTATAGTTAAATTTTTATTTTATTTTTACTAATTTTATTTTAAACCAAATTGAAATTTGTTAGAACTATTTAAATTAAAAAATGTGTGAGCTGAATTTTTTAATTAATTTAAAAAGTCGCGATAGTTAAGTTTAAACATCTAGTGCGAGGCGAGATGAAAAATATTAATTTTAAGTCAATAATGTGTTTGATATGTAGTGGTTCTGATTAAAAAAATTGAAATAAGATCTCCATGTTATTTCTTAAAAAATTCTTCTGATTAATATCCTGAAAATTTTAACAATCAATCCACTTGAAGATTGCTCTTGATGTGGAATATAAGTTTCAAATAGTAAAAAATTGTTAGGAAAAACCGCAAAAACTGTCTAAAAACAAAATTATATTCAGCCTAAAAATAAATCTTCTTTGAAGCTTCCAGAGAAGAGCTGCTGCACTTTGAATATAAATCACGTCGCGGTTTTCGCCACTCAAATTAGGGCTCTGATCGAGCTCGTCAAATATTAATCTGCCTCCATTTGGTGTTTAGGAGAGCAGAAAATTACTTTTATTCAATCAGCTGTGCGCTCACTGTGACTCCGATTTGAAATTCAAATCCCGGCTGAATAACCTTTTGCAATGATTGTTCTTCCTCTGCATGAATAAATATTATACGTATTTTTTTAACGCGTGCGCCCTCTCCACATTCATCAATATTCATCGGGCTCGTTTAAAAAAAGCTGTTGCGGCTGCGGATTGATACTTTGCATGACGGATTCTTTGATTCGCGGTGATTTGAATGCCAAATGCCAAATTTAAATGTACTGGGCTTTGTTTTGTGCAAAACACAGAGTAAAAAAAATTATTTCTACTGGTGGTGGAAAATTTATTTTGTTAAAATGTAATTAAAGTTAAAAAAAAAATAGAAAGCTTTACTATAACTTATAATTCCCTGTAATATTGGGTATATCAGTTAACTTTGATAATTATGGACTTAAACAAGGAGCTTATGACATCTACTCTGGTGAATAAAACTTTTCAACCTTTTCCCATAACACTAATGTAAATTTTTTTATCTCACCTATTAATTTTATTTTTCCATCTTAATAAGAATGAACGTGATTCTGTAAAATTTTAATCAATTTTCGTGCAGCAAATTTTGAGTAAAAAATTATTTTGAAAATTTCCATAAGGAACAATGTTTAATTTTAAATTTTCAGTTCTCCCAATAAATTCAATTTTCCTTGCTATGCATACAAATCAATGATAGAGAAAAATTAACAGCAACATTAATCGGGGCGTTTTTTTTCTGAAAAAGCTTCTACCTATAACTTAATTAAAAGTAAATTAATTTATTGCTAGTAATGAATTACATCGGAAGAAACTTGTACAGAATTTCCCAAAATGAATTTATTTCGCAGGCGAATCGAACGAAAGCTGGCAAGAACGGCCGGGTATGTATTTTATTTATTCACATTCACCTGTGGCGAGTCGTTCGGGCAGCAATTTGCAGCTTTTGAAGCGGCGCCGCTTTTCTTCCTCATTTGCCTTGCCAGCCGCAGCAGCCGGTTCAGGCGCAGGAATT
Source organism: Neocloeon triangulifer (assembly GCF_031216515.1). Taxonomy (NCBI): domain Eukaryota; kingdom Metazoa; phylum Arthropoda; class Insecta; order Ephemeroptera; family Baetidae; genus Neocloeon; species Neocloeon triangulifer. Next base: position 1,200,877 of record NW_026775545.1, read on the forward strand.
TACCTCCCTCGCTCGATCGCCGGGGTTGAAAGTCATTTTCACCCTTATCGTGACTTGCTTCGCGATGTCTATTGATTGGTGTATGAAAAGTCGCTCGGCATGCTCGACGTCGCGCGTCTCTCGCCTTTGATTATCGCGGCTGCAGCTTCAACTCCAGCAGCGAATGCATCTGCCAGGCCCAAGAAAGGAAAACCATCCCTGCGATTTTTTTTATTGCCGCTGCCGTGGAAATCAAAGATATCGGTCATTGTATTACTTGAGGTCGCGCACGCCTTTAACGGTCCCTTCCTCTCGATTTGTCGCATCATTATGAGTTCTGGAACCGTTTCTTTTTGTGGCACGTGATTCAATTTCGGGGTAGCTGGACATCGATGCGAAAGGAATAAATCTTCCAAGTGGAACTTCCACTTTATTTGGTAAATTTGAAAAAAAAAACCTAAATAAAAAGCATTCAAGACTTGCTTGGAAATAACTTTCTTTCCTTCTAACGCTGAAATTTATCAGTAGTTGATCTAATTACACATGAGATAGGATTAAAAATTGCTTACTCAAACTTGCTTTTTACTCGTCTAAATTTATGAGATTGAGATAAATCCAACGTGCAAGAGGAGAGATAAATAATCCCTTCATCCTATTAATTTAAGCAAAACACCGTTTCTAAAATTTCCAAAATTAAATCAATTATTAGAATACTTCACTATCAAAGAGAAGTTTAACATGGAATTCTGAAACTTGCTCAGAAATTGATGTTGATAAGGAAAATTATAATTTTTATTTACCAAAATCCACTTCTGTTGATAGAATTATTTGAAACGGAACCGAAATCGTCTCGAGGGGCTGATTTGGGGGCGCGTGCTAATCCAAATGATTGCGTTTCACGCGCAGCCACTCCTCAATGGTAAAGCGGACGCGAAGCCAATAGATAATTTCCACATCCAAGTGAAAAGGGAAAAGCGGCGAGGCGTTTTGTGTCTCGAGTTTTACAGCGCGGATTTTCCAGCAGTCTTTGTTGTTTCAGTTGATTGCGCCGTTCGGGGCAAAACAAGGGTCTCTGGTTCAGCGAAAACTCTTTTTGCCGGCGCGCGAGCGAGAGAACCATACATAGAATAGGGGTGGCAAATGTATTCCATCGCTTTGGCGCCACGTTTCTGCGACGACGGCGCACCATCCCTGGCAGCAGCCAAGAAAAGGCGATGGATGCACTTTTTGCCACTCGCGCGCACGCTTAATGCCGTTTTCATTCAAGTCGACCATTATTAATACATCGACCGTCACCCCATCGTCTGACGGATGCAAATTGCGCGCGCCCCAATCCGAGAGAGCGCAGTGTTTTGCAACTGGTGCACAATGTTTTGCTACCCGAGTTATAAAAAAAAACTCGATTTGCAGTTAAAGGAAGGAACTTTAATTTACATTCCAGTAGCTATAAAATTGTGGAGTTTTTAACATTTTCATGATAATTTTATTGAAGGTAAAAGGACTAAGAATGACGATAGTTTTAGAGAATAGATGGAGAATTAGTGAAAAACATGGAAAACGTGCCAATCCTCGTTGAAAATTTATATTAAATTTTTATTTAAATAAATAAAAAAACAGCTCTACAAATTTTGGTCATTGTTTGCAAACTTATTACAAGAGCTTTAAAAGTCCACACAATTTTAAAGACAAATTTAACAGTAAAATTTTGACTAAAATTTGGCATTTTTTTAATTTTTGTAAGGAAATTAAAAAAAATTACAATCAAGTCCATTAGTTTCTGGTTCTTATTTAAATCAACTAGTGTGCCCAGCCCAATGCATTAGTCATTGGATAAATAAATAGAATTTTGTAAGCATGGAAAAGCCTGCTTTGATTTGTATTTCAATTTGCTTTTAAACCCTTTTAATTTGAGCTGCAGACACGTATGAGAGACGCTGGTTTGCGAAATCAAATGAAATTCACACGAATTACTTTTACGTGCTGATTGGCGAGTGTGTTTGTGCAGAAACCAACACGCAGGTGAGCACACAGGGGATATAATGAGTCGGCGGCGGCGAGCGCGTGGCTCGAATTCAATAATGAACGAAACACGCCGCGCTCTCTCAAGTATTTGCTCTCGCTGACTGAGCAAATTTGCGAGAATCAGCCTCCCGATCAATAAACCGGCCTCTGACGAGACACGCAGATCATATTAAAAACGAAAGAGAGAGCAGCAATTTGTTCGCCTTTTATAAACACGGACCGTGAAATTCAATAAAGACGGTTCTTTGTGTTACAAGGAAGGAGTCGAGCGTTGCTAATTAATGGATGCTCGAATTTAATGATCCGCTTCTTAAGTGGGAATACGTTTTGCAATGGAAATACATTAATTTTAGTCTCAATTTGACTGAAGGAGACGATGTTAAATTTATTAATTTAAAACTTCATTAGTTAGCACACCTGACCTGTTTATAAACTATTGAGTTATGCAGATATTGTGTTTTAATAAAATTGGTTGTACAGGTGAAATTTCTAATGATATTTGAACTAAATATTTAACTTAAATCAAAACATAACAATAATAATAATAAATTAATAAAATCATCAATGAATAAATAAAAATTTAAATATTGTTCAAACATTTAAAATTATTAATTTCTAAAGAATTGATTTTTTTATTTATAAAAGTTGTTATTAACTAAAAATGACATTTGTTGATATTGAATAGTTTAATTTAACAGGAAAACACTGACCAATTTTAAGTATTATAAAGTTTATTGTGTACTGAAAAATAAAGCAGAAATTTAAGCACTGTAACTAGAAGTTAGGCTAAGCTAAAATTTTAAAATTTTCACGTTGGGTATAATTATTCTTTTTCGTAAAGTAGCTACATCTAGAAAGCGCATTTTTTTTCTTACTTTACTCTCTTGAGAACTGCGGCTCACAAGGGTCGAAAATTATGCACCAGCTCTAGTGCTCGCCTTGAATTGTCGCATTAATGCAGTCGGCGCGCGCCATTCGGTAAGTGTGCTTTGTTAGTTACATTATTCTGGCACAAGTGTGTGTGCAGTTTTTTTATTAGAGCGGTTAACGTCGTGTCGGGATGCGAATTCCTCGCGGCGGAATATGCACCCAGTTGCATTCATGAATAAATAAAAACTCGCGCATTCATAATTTACATAATTACACGCTCGTTTTGCATGCACAAATTTGCGCCGAGAGCCGCAGGCGGTGGCAACAAAATGTATTTCTGGAACAGCTCGTGAATATTACATGGACTTTTGGGGGAGATGCATTCGGACTGTAAAAGGAACAAACGGCCCCTAAAGTTTACCATCTCTCGTGTGCGTGAGTGCGGCTCATGAAAGCAGCCGAAATGCACCCTGTCGGACGCAGAGTCGGCGATAAATTAGGCCCCGAAATGCACCGCCTCCACAAATCGCCGCACGCACCAAATCGACCTCAATGCGACTCTCTCTGTCACATACATTTTCCCCCTTATCCTTTGATTTCTTTGGCAAATTGCTGGATATCTGGATGACGATAAAACAGTTTCCGCCTCCTTTGTGGCTGCCACTTCACAGAAAAAAAATGAGAATCGAAAGTTCTTTACATTCGATATAATTTGGTATGGTTTAATTTCTTATTAATCTTATTTATTCTTCTTTGTGGATTATCAATAATTTATAATTATTCATTCTTGCCGACAAAAAAACGAAGAAAGATTTTCTACTTTTTTTTTAGACCTATTTTTACGTGGATAACTGAAATCGTGAGTGAGATCAATAAAAACAATTATTGTGTTCAGACTTTTATTGCCTAAATTTGAACTTCTAAATAAATATCAAAATGTTTTCTACTTTGAAGAAAATCAAAACTTAAATTCAAACTCCTGAATTAAGGCAAAATGGTAACACAAGAGTTTTAAACCTGCGAAAAAGAAAATATTTTACAACTTTATTATTCTTAAAATGCTTAAAATTTGAAAATACATCTTAAGACTTTCTGCCAGATCTATTGACAGTTTTGTCGCATGATCTCAGAGAATTATTGAAAAAAAAAATGGATCAAATCCTTTATGCGTCATATTTAATTAAAAGAAAGGTAAGAAAAGCACATAAAATCGTTTTATATAAATTAATGAGCTATGATTATTATAAAATTAAAATTTGAGTTAATTCAAATATTATCTGGTGAATTTAGTAATTGACTTTTAAACAATTTAACACCTTTTAACTGTGTCACGCCTAATGCTGCTAAACGCCATTTTAGTGAGAAAAAATAATTGCTGGTAAATGCGAGGCTTTTAAAGCGGCGTAATTGTTCGCTCGCGGTGCCGCCGCTTTTGTCAGGAGAATTAATTCTCTTGACATGCCGCACGACACGTGGGGCAAAAAGTTGGCAAGCGAGAGGCACCACCGGGCCACGCGCTTAAAAATTCACACGAATGTGAGGTGAAATTAATTAGCATCCTGCTGCACCAAAGAATATTAAATTTGTTTAATCTCCAGTCCTTTGCCCAAAACCACGTAAACAGGAACTCGCTGCTTCTGTCACTTCCTTTGAGCGCCGCTTTAATTATCCTTTCCATTAGTTCGCATGGGCATTATATTGTTTTTGCGTAATTAATAGATTCATCTCCAGACATTTAATTAACCGCGAAATTGTTCGTGACTTTTGTTCCGGCCAAAGTGAGATATTTATTCTCGTACGTGTGCGTTTGTTGTTTCAGGCCCCCGCGGATGGGCGTGTCTTTTCGGCTACTTAAACATGCACGCGTCTGATGGTGTCGTGTGATTAATGAATAATTATAATTAATATGCCTGTCGTCGCGCCGCTATTGAGCCTTCGTTTGCAGCAGACAAAAGCGTCCGTCAACTGCCGCGGCGCTTAACCATCCAGAGATGACTTTGTAAAAGGGTTAAAAACTTTCTAAGTTGCCGCATCAAAGAGCAATAACAATATAAATCTATTAATTTATTATTAATTATATCATCAGCGCCAGATCTGCACAAAGACATGAGGTTTTTCAAACAACTTTTTCTCCAGCAAATAACACAGAGTGGCTCATAAATGCTTGAAGGCTCTCAAAAGGTTGCCTCAAGCAAACGGATGGGCCAAAATTCATTTTCTCAACCTATCTGAAAGCCCATTTTTACAATTGAAAATTTACACTTTAAATATCAATTTTTTGTGGGTATTAAATATGTTCTTCAGATTAGTTTTCTGTCATCAATGGGAAATATTAAATTTAAAAATTCATATTTATTTCCAAATTTTTATAATAAAGTATAATTATTTTTCATAAAATTTGGAAAATAAATCATTTGTAAAATAAATCATTGAAGACACAGCGTGTACTTTTTATAATTCCATATTAATACGATTTCCACTATTTATTTTTATTAAGGATTCTCTTTATTATAAAATGCAGGAATATATTAGGTTTAATTTTAACTTAAAACGTTGAAGTTCTTTTCATATTGATTTTACAAATCATTTTGTAGATTTTTTAATCTACGCAGAAAATGTATAATTATTATCAAATCTTTGCTTGCTTTAAACAAAAATCACTCATCGTCAGTCATCTCGCTCACTTCATTTTTTATGCATCAATGCATGTTTCTGTTTCGTTCAAATTTCACTACTTCACGCACTGACGTCAACAATTGTTTCGAGCTTTACATTTCAGTGCAAAGTTGTCCATCAATATAAATAAGTCAGAACTTGAGCGAAGGCACCGAAGCTCGAAATCCATCGCTCTCTCATGCAATTTATCCAGCGGAGAGTTTTCTTTTAAACGAAGCAGCAGAGAAAACAAATCGGCGAAGCGCGACGAATTTGTATAGCCGCGGAGGATGATAAATAATTCATCACATTCGCCAGAATTTCGCCGCAAGAAAAGCTCCTCTGCCAGAGCGAAAAGCCATTAGCGAAATTTGGGGCGTCTCGGAATTAAATAAATCCACGACGAGAATAAAGCAATTTATAAATAATGTGTCGACAAAAACTGACGGCGAATTTTTTCTGAGGGTTAATTTTTTGAACAATTTCAGTAAAATACATAATCTAATTTGTATGTATGTAATGAAGTTTTATGACTAATTATTTTTCAAGATTTTCTGTTAAAACAAGAGCTCCCCTTTACTTGGCTCGTTTTCAATTTGCAGCTTAAGTCAGGTTATTGTTTTACTAGAAGAAAACAGGTATTTTCAAAATAAAAATCTCGATAAGTAATGAATTATGCGCCTCGTAGGTCAATTTGCAAAGCAGGACAATGCGAAAAGAACTTTCAACTTACTTGTTCTTCCGCCTCTGCCGACAAGTCTGACTTGCTTCCGAGCTGCTCTCACACTCTGCTGAATCAATTGGCACTCGCTTCACTGCTGCAGCGTCTTTGCATTTTACATTTCGGCCTATATTTCGGGCCGAATTTGGGCTCAATCTTGACCCCGGCGAGACACGTTGCACTTGGTTAACATTGAGAGCCTCCATTACTAATCATAAATGGGCGTGTCCGATTTTCGCATGGTAGGAGAGAAGCGGGGAACGAGTTTAGCAACCTGGAGGTAATTCTGGCTTTCTTGGTTGAAAAAATGCATTGTGTCTCGCCAGGGTCAAGATTGAGCCAAAATTCGACCCGAAATAGACAGAAATGCAAAATGCGGATTGAGTGCTAATTGACTCGGCAGAGCAGGCCGCAATCCAGTCAAATTTGCCGGCAGAAAAAGTAATATTTTAAGTTCTCTTCTCGTTCTCGCTTTGCAAAGTGGCCTACGAGGCTCATAATTAAGTCTGATTGACTAGTTTTACTTGGCTAAAATTCTAAGTCAGCCATAAATTGTATAAACGGGTCTAATTAAGATTTTTTAATGCAGGCTTGATATATCTCTTCAACGTGGCAGCTTTTTTCCCTTAATATCTTAACTGCTGGCATTTACTGATTATTTTGGTGCGTTTATTTGTGACAAAAAGTTTTGAATGTTTTGTCAAAATTTGACCAACATTTAATGTTGGTCATAAAGACGCTTTCAACGTCTTTATATAAATTAATGAAAAAAAAATAAAAAATAAAATAAGTAAAAAAAGATAAATCAGATATGAAGGGTCTGGAAACCTTAAAAAATTTTGAAGATTTGAGTATGTAAGAAGCTTAAAAGCAATATACATATATAAATTGGTCAAAAATTTAAGAATATTTTAATAATTACATTTAAAGCTTCCAATGGTTCTCTTTTTCTAAAAACAAGTGTTTATCAGAATATAAATTTATGAAATTTGACGTTCTGCAAGTTTACAGCCCTTGAAGGTTTTGCTTGAGCAAAAAACAGACAAAATTTCCCATCTGGAGTTATGCAAGAGCTTGAGCCACTACAAAAATATATAGCCGTATGTGATGTATTCATTGTGGGAGCTGCTGAATGCGTATGCAAATGAGCTGAGAACAATATTCGCTCGAGAGAGCTTTCTGAATCCAATTTTGATCGGTGCGCCGCTGCCGGCTGGATTGGCAGGGAAACACCAGTCTACAGGTAATCATCTCTCTGCTGCTAGAACAATGATAGTCAATTTGCGAGAGACACACACACACCTCCGAGCACTTACCAGTGTGCGGCGTTTTATCTCGTCACAAGTACTACATAGTCCCGCACCCATCCCCACACCACCCGCCCTAAACGCGATTAGTCGTCAGAGTTAGCTGCAACATTGGCAAAAAGAGGAGCCTTGCGTTTGTTACCACAATGGAATTAAATTCCTTGAATACGTTTTCCTCAAAGTATTTTTATAGCAAAAGTAGAAAGAGACTTCTTTGTTAAATAGAACTAATTGAAGCAATTTTAAACGCAAAAAAAACTGGTTTAATTCATTATTTCAATGAACAAAACTTGAAAACTAAATTTTTAAATTTGAAAATTTGATTTAGTACTTTATTGAAAATGCCAGTTTTTGATGTTTTTTTTTTAATTTAATTCTAAAATATATTAAATTTTAATTTAAAGTGCATTATTGCTTTTAACATAATATATGTTTATGGAATGATTAAAAAATTAATTTAAAAAAACAAAAATGTTGAAATAACACTTACAAACCTCTTAAATTATTAAAAAATCCTGAAATAAAAAAGGGATCTGTATCTTTAAACTGAATCCATAAACCATAAAAATCATGAAGATTTTACAAATAATTTCCTTAAAATATTATGCTTATTTTATATATGGAAATAAAAATTACAACTTTTTTTTAAATAATTTCAAATCCCAGGTTCCATTTCAACCTTGATTAAACATTATGTAAATGGAATGAATTCCCGTATCTCCCTGTGGACGTGATATAAACCCATTCGGAGCAAGGATAAATTACACAGCTCCAGCAGACTCCCCGGGGGTCAGCTAATTTTCGAGTCGAGAGCTGGAAAGGGCGAGAGATAGACTTTTCATCAGCTCTTTAAGAGGCCCCTCTCGATGATGATAAACATCTTCACGGGCGCAAAGTTTGTTTGTGAATGCCTAGGTGGGATCCACACTGTATTCATTATTCCGTCCGTGCCTCCATTACTAATTCTCGCAAACATATCAATCCGTTCTCTCTCGCCGCTCTCTTTCTTATCCTAGGCCTTTTTGTAAACCACTTAGCCCAAGAATGGCCCAAATGGGTTTACGCTTCGCAAAGAGAGTCCTTCTTTCTCTGCAGAAATAGGCAAACGCGATTTCTTGTCCCCAGCCAGCAAGTTATCCTTGTTGAATAATGTAATGCAAGTACGAGCAGAGAATGCCATTCGAGACAGAAACGCAGGCATGGGCTGCCCAAAATAAAACTTAACTCCAGGCAGGGCTTGACGTGGTCACAAAATTTTATGTGGTTTTAAAATTTGCATACAAACAGCACACGCATATAAGAATTTTATTTAAAATATACAAGTTTCAAATAAGCCATTAAATTAAACTATTATGTATAAAAAAATCTTTATCTGTACTTGAAAAAGACAGTCTTAAATATGAATTTATTTTTATAATTTGTTTACCACTAATTAAATTTGTCATAAATTTTTTTTATAAAATTTATATAGTTTTTCTGTGTTTTTTTTTTAATATGAATATAAGATATGTGTGATATTCCAATTTTTTTAAATTGATTATGATTGGAAAAACATTAATTTTGATATTAAATACTATATAAAATAAGTTGTATATTATTATATTTGTAAATGTGTCTTTTATAATCAAAGATTAAATATTTTTAAGGCAAATTTTAATTTCTTGACATCATACAATGCTTATTGCTTGGTTAAAATGTATAAAAAAACCAGAAAGCAAGTTAATATCTATTTTATTATAATTATTTCAAACGAGATAAATGATCTCAAATTGAAGATAAAAATTACTACTAACACAATTAATAAACAATTTCAATTTTCGGTAAATCCACAAAATAAGGATTACATCATTCAAAGAAGATGGTGATGACTGCAAATGGCAGAGGCAATTATTGCTAAGTGAGTGACGCGTGGACCGCAAGATCTCTGACGCAGATCCACTCTGGAGCTCTCACCTCTCTACTCTCGCACGCGAGCAATTAGCTCAAATATTGAACAGCCCCGCGCGCTGCGTTTCCAGCAAAAAGAGGACTCGACTGCTTTCCGAACCCGGTCGCGCACAAGGGCCGTGGATGAATGGGGAGTGAGCGAGCGGGCCTCGCCAAACTTCAAAGTAGGCTTTCGAGGAGCGACGAATTTTTTGCCACTCTACCTTGTGACCCGCGACTGAATTAGAGCATAATATGGTCTTTGTTTCGCGTCGAGGACTTACAATGTGCTCCATATAATAATGCATTGTTGCGGAGGCAGCGCGTTGCGGCTTTCTCGCCCCACGCGAACAATTTGAACGTGGAACAAGCACATTCAGTCCGACTAGCTCGTTTTTAGAGTTAATAAAACACAAACGACGACGCAGTTCTGCACTCTCAAACTATTTTAAACTCGGCGACTCGTCCTTGCCATTTCGCTAACTTTTTACGACCGAGATAATTTCAATTTGAAAATCATTTCCTCCGGCTAATTGCGTTTTTACGGTGGACTAGAGGCTCTGGTGGGTCCAGGGATTTAGGATTTGCAGAAATTACACCATTGGGAAAACCAAGATTACCAAAAGATGTGAAATTGAATTCAAAAATGTTTTTTTTTTAAACAAAAATTGCAAAATATTGGGTTTTACTACGTGAATTTTAATGGTTGCTTTTAACTAGGTGGGATAGAGGTTTGACTAACGAGAGATAAAAATTTATAATTGACTCACTCTAGCTCTGGAGATCAATTAATCTCAACAAAAATCAGTGTTTAAAAAATCAAATTTATTTAAAAATTTTAATATAGTTTAGACAATTAAATAACAACCTCAAAATATTGATTTTTATAATTAAAAATAATAATTACAATAAGATTTAACATTTATCAAATAATTTTATTTTGTTAGGTATTAATTCATTTATTATCATCAGAAATTTATATTCATTTAATTACGTTTTTATATTTTTTGGGAATTGTTTTAATTTATAATAAAAAAAAATATACATATTTATTTATCGTGAACGCGAGAAAACTTGGTATTTTGTAAATTGTATCTACACAATAACTCCATAAGTCAGGTAAAAAGGGGCGAAACGTGTCCTAATAATAAATTTATTGGAATTCAAAATAAATTAAAAATACAAATTTAGATGTATTAATATGAAGACATATGAGAGTTCGTAATTTTAATTCATGGAGGAGATCATCGTGACCTCTCGATCCAGAGCATTTTTCCCAAAAGGCCTCTCGATCTGCATTGTCCACCATTGGCAATAATGGGTCGGTCGGTCAATTATTAAAAGCATAGGTCAACGAGTGGCCGCGCGTCCTTTTTTTAAAGGGGACGCGAGTTGCCGCCCGCTTTGTGAACGCTGTGTTGTTGTATAATATCAATTTGCGCATGCAGGTGAATTCCCCGTTTAATTAATTGCAAATGGCCTCAGACAAAATGCGCCCCCGTGTATGTGGCAGACGAAATTTTCACCCTATATAATTGTTGGTTTAATTTGTGGCCATCCGACCTTAAAGCGGACGAAGTAAACGTTTGGTATGCAGGTAGGCGAAACGTCAGAGCTGTCAGAGCGACCTCAAAATGGCCAATAAAATTTGTGTTAAAACTTTCGGGTTGCGCTCTAAACGAGGCGGAAAGTGTGAAGTTTGTGCAGCGGCCGGGATGCGGAAATACAGCATATCTGCTGCATTGATCAAATTAATTTACCTCAATCCTCAATCAATAAAAGTTTTTTTTTTTATTAAATGGAGTTACAAGAATATTTAAATTCAATTAACAATAAATAATTACCATAAAAAACCAATAACCTTACTAATGTTTGAATAAAATTTTCGACCACTGTTAATTACTAGTGCCATTTTAAACTGTTAATAAATTATAAAGCAAAAAATATAATATACAAAACTACAAAATTTAAAAAAAAAAATTAAACTTTTAAATTGATTGGTAAAATTTGAGGTGGATAACATGCGAGCCTTGCTGCAAACGTAGTTTGCCTGGTTACAAAGAATTTTTATTTTAAATTTTACTATTATTTACGTATTAAAAAATGGCGCTGTATACCTTTACGAAAAATTAGCATATTTTGAGTTTTTGATATGATCTTATTCAACATTAAGACATGAACATCATAAATTTTATATAACATATCAAAATTTTCTTTAGTTACAGTGGAATTTTTTTATGTCCATTTAAAAGAAATATTTTTAAGGAAAAATGCGAGGCTTGAAAGCACTAGAAAGTTAAATTTAAATTATAAGGATATGTCCTTGAGGCGAGTGGCAACTGGAGCAGCCGCGACTGAAAACGGATTCGACTTACTCCGTGTAATGTAACACACAAGGCCGCGCACATGCAGCTTTTCCCCGAGCACATTATGGGATTATTTCGCGCTGCATCCGAGCAAGAAGGGTTCCTGCCGGTCTATTTGCGAGATCCGCCCGTTGCGGCTGCAAATGCACATACTGCGTCCTCTTGTCCCGCCGGCATAACGAGGAACACGTACGGAATATAAACAAGTGGTAATGCGAGCGAGTATTTGCTCGCGTGGAGGCTCCAAAGGTGTGTGCAGCTCTCCACTTCCAGCATGAGTTGATTTTTTTATTTTTTTCGCACACAAAAAACAAGCGCCACGAGCTTCATTATGCAAAATTTGAGCACAAACAAGCAGGAAAAAAAGAATGTGTTGCTTCGATTGACCGGTCAAGTGGGTCGGTGCGGAGGCTAATTTCGCAACAAAGTTTTCGTTTGGCATGCAGATTAGTTCATTGAGGTCATTTGAATTTTAAGCAGTTTCAAAATTAGTCCCTTTTCAAAAGCAATGTTTTTGATACAAAATAAGGGAGCGACAAACTTTTCCCTCCAGGGATATTTAAAAAGTTAACATGTTTCCCTGGGAGGCGAGCAAGTTGTTCGACCTCATTTTGGTGCAGATAAAACTTCGTCCTCTATAAAGGAGTGACCTCTCAGCAGAAATTTCATCACCCGTCTATCAGAGATTATAAAAAGCTTTTTTCATCCTCAATTAGGCGTGTCAATTATTTTTAAATCTTCATCCAACTTTTTAATGGTGTTGATGTTGAGGTTTAATGATGCTCTTGTTAAAGAAATTTATTACTTCATAATATTATCATCAATAAGCTGAAAAACTATAAACGCATTTGCTACTAATATATTTAAAATTTTACTGAATTATTTTTATAATATATATTTATACATATTTTTATTTTGAACTCATTTGAGTACAAGTTTAAATAATAAAATATTGCAATTTAAAATAAACTACCAAATAAAAAGTTGGTAGAAAAATTGAGCTAATTTAAAGATTAATTAATAAAATTATTAAAGTGCACAAAAAAACTAAATTATTTATATTATAATATTGTATACAACATTTACATCTAATTTAATTTTTATTATTAAATAATAAATTATAAAGTTAAACTTTGCTATTATCTACTTCAATTTTTTAAGGGATTCCTTGGCTTACTGGAAAGCAGGCAAAATTCAATGGCGTGCAAAATTGCAACTTTTGCTGGGGAAAAAATCGAGTCTTTGATGCTGGCGGCAGAAAATCTGCTGTCGGTGGGTGAAAGCCTATTACGTGGCTCAGCAGAGACGTAAGTCGCTCTCGCAAGACAGCGGCCGTACAAGATCTTTTCAACAGCAACCCTGTAATCCGGAGGCGCAAACTACTTGGGCCAGGAGAATCGCCGCAGCGGGAAAATCGAGTCGTCTCACTAGTGGCTTATTAGTGAGAGCTGCAAAAGCAAACTGCGGCGGGATGCGAAAAAAGCCCCGGCCGCTTTGTCGAGGGTGTGCGTGCTCGGATTCAGTGGTGCTCGAGCGCGAATCAATTAAAATGGCTCGCCGGCCTTTTTGCACGCTCGCACCTTTAATTAGCCTGCCATTGGCTTTACTGAGTTTTATGAGTAAAGTTTCAAATTTAGACCAATATTGACGTCCATTAATTTTCTGCAGCAATCATTTCCTCCTAAAAATAAAATTTATTATATGCGCGTCATCATATTTGCGTGCGAATTATATGTATTTGATCAAAAATTCAAGATACATTTTTTTTTCTTCTTCACACAATAATCAAAACAGACTTTTGAGATTTTTTGATTATTTTTTCACAAAAAAATATCAAATTACTGGACTATTCTAGACTTTTGACGTATATTTTGGGGAATTTTAATAGCTTCTGTTTGACACAACAATTATTAAAATATTATTAAATATCAATTCTAATTCAAAAATAGGCATAAATTAAAGTTCTTTGAATATCATTGCCGTCATTAAAAGTAGAACAAATTAAAATTAGAATCCCTTATTTTATTTTACTTACTTTAACGAAAGAATTTCAATAACTTCCACTTTAGGCTTGATAAAGATTTTATCTGGGACCTATTAAAAAAAAAAATATGAGCCTGGAAAGACCCGTATAAAAAAGTTATCCAACATTTTTCATTAGGTGACATCTCAAATTTGAAATAGTTTTGTTTTACCATTTAAACTGAACACAGATTTTTCAACCTATTGACCTACAACTCGTTTACTGGAAACTTCTTTTCCATCCTCCCAGGTCAAAGTATAATTTTGCAACTATCTGCTTCTATGTAAATGTGTACTCAAGTGTGTACTGATGGATCGCAAAGCATCAACCTCAATTTCAAGAGAGAAGTGCAATTTTATGTCAATTGCTTCTTCCCATTTATTCAGCGGAATCTCATTTCCTCATATTTTGCGCCACTCTACGCAGAATAAGAACGTTGTATAAAGCAAATCAATGTCCTGCATTACTTTGTACTTTCAAGTATGCTGAGAAAAAAATTCTTATATTCATATAAAGCTCTTTTATTTTGTATTTTTTATTCTATTTGGAGAAAATTGAAATTTAAAACAGGAGCCAAATTATTTTGAGGCAATTTCAAAGATTATGTTCAATGGAAATTTTGTTACGCTTGTTTAGGATCCTCTCCAAATGCTGCACAATTAAAATGATGCCTCTTTGAAAGTATTTGAGAATCTAGGGCTGGTTGGAAATTTGAAACGCGTCAGAAGCACCTGAGCCGCTCGTGTTAATACCGAAAGAGCCAAATTGAAACAATGAGGCCCAATTTTAGTCGGGCTTGTTATCGGCCGCTTATTTAGCACGATGATATTGAAGGCTTCATAGCTATTTACCAGGGAAAATCGGAGCACGCGGTGTTGCTGGCAAAGTGCGGATATTGCGCATGACTTGGTCATAAATTCCAGCGGTGCAAATTTACACGACGTCTCACCGCACGAGCGGCTTGAAAAATAATGAATGGCGAGGGCCCTGGCAGCGAGCAAATTTGCTTGTGGTTTATTAAACTTTAGTTTGTAAGTGCGTGCTGTGTTTGCCTCTATTTAAAAAAAATTCAGAAACTTAAAATAATAATTCTCTCTCGATTAAACTGAAGTTTCTGAAACACAAAAGGTATTTATAAAATTAACAATAGTATTTAATCAATAATTTCTTTTATTTTTAAACTTAAATTTGTAACAGTTTCATGTTTAAATGCTGTGAAATAAATAAGTATTTGAATAAATATTGTATTCTTTAAATATAAACAATCATTTTAAAATATTAACGTAAATAATTAAAATTGTCAGAATTAATTTTTTGATTGTCCACAAATTTAAAAATTATCTAGATATATAGTTTTTATTAAATACTGGAACATGAATGCGTCTTTCCTCTACATTATTGAAGCTTTTGTTTGCTTGAAATTATTGAAAATTTTAGTTCATGTGTCTCAATTTGAGTAGATTTTGCCTTATGACTCATATGACTCCCCAAATAACTATATTACATAATTATATATTAAAATTTCCAAATTGTATAAAACAAACTTTATTACCCAATAATCTATCCGATCCGTGCCTGTTCAAAAATTGGTGACCAGGCGTAACGTGCCCTTTCCAGCTATAGGAATTCAATTTTAAGTGGAGCGGAGAAGAAGCAGAGGTCGAATCTGGCGAGGCCAAACCGCACTCGAGAGGGCGAAAGAGGACCCGTGATATATTGCGGGTATTGGCAACAGAAATCGTGCGGTCGTCCAAATCCAGAGTGGAGCGCAGGCTGCTCCGATGCAGTGCCCTCTCCCAAAACCGCACTCTGATTACCGCGCCGCGATTAATTCGCAAGGAGAGCCCGCAAAATATTTCGTCCTAGTCTAGCCTCAATCGGCAAATTTCGCTCCGGGGACACAACATGTTGGTTGACTTTAAAGCGAGAAGGTCACATAGTTACTCGAGTGTCTCTTTCAAATGTTGGTGAAGCTAGGACAATATTATTTAAATTTTCAGAATCAAATAATATAGAAAAATTCTTTGGAAGATAAACGGAGAGTTATTACTGTCTCAGTATTGCACATAGAATTTGGTAAGAGAAATTTGGTTTGAGAAGAGAAAATTTAAAAAAATTGACAAAAACTTTATCTTATATTATTGGAAAATTTTTAATCATGCAGAAGACTAGAAACTGAGATTTTTTCAAAAAGGAAAAAATAATAATACAAATTCTTGCGTAGAAAAGGGCAATATTTCTGATCTGTAACTGGAAAAATATGGAAATTGAGTCTAAACTTCATGATTATAAGAAGTACAAGGACTTTGTACAATTTTGTATTGGCATTGAAAGTTATAAAATATGATCAAGAGTGGCAATGGGTTCTGCTAGATACAATAAAAAAAAATGTTTCAAGGTAATCCATCACGTCAGCTCACAATCAGATGGACGCATTGAATTAAATCAGCCTCTGCACTTGACGTTTCCATTAGATTTATGCAAGCATCGCTCCTTTCATACATTTGCAGCTCGGTGCTAATCAGCGAAATGTTTTATGCAGCGCATAGAGTGAGTGCATCCGCCTCGTTAAACCACTTTTCCTCTGCTCGAAAGTGAAGCGAGCGGGAAAGGCATTCACGCTTCTCTCGTTAATAATTATTTTCAGCTTAATTTATTGTATGCATTCATTCACTTGACGAATCAAATAATTTAACGACAGGCACTGCCGGTGACGCGATAATTCAGTTTGGTGCTCAAAATTGGCTGGTTCCCTCGTGCGTACTGCCGAGTGAAAGACGCCCCGGGCTGCTTAAGAATTCTATATTTAAGCCTCTGTGTGCCGCAGGCATTCAATAATATTGTTGTTTCATGTAAACGCGCCTCCAGCAGCGAACGCAGACCTCGCAGAAAGCGGATCTGTCTTCGTCTCGCTTTGATCTGTTTTGAAGGAAACAAAGATTGCCGACGAATCGCAGCGTAATATTTAATGATGTTGAATAAAAAAAAAATTGTAAACGCAAATTTTTCACATGAAATAGGGTAAAATCGTAGTGTTCAATCGAGTCTAAAATTCACAATGAAAAGCTCAATTGAGTCTACGTTAGGAAAGGAAGTGAAACTACGATTCAAAACGTGGTCTCAGTTGAGCCTACTATTTGAAATGTAGGCTTAATTAAGCCCACGTTCGAAATGCAATCCCAATTGAGCCTACGATTCAAAATGTAGTGCCAATGGAGGCTATGATTAAAAAAATGTTTCCCTTTACAAGAAATATTTGTAAAACTCTAATTATCGTCCCCGGGGGGAAATTATGAAGTTTGGAGAGATCAATTTAGGTGAGTATTAAAAAAAATTAAAATACCGCATTTCATGTGATTTTTTCAATGATTGTTGCTTAGTGAAAATAATTTATGCTCAAAAATGTTCTTATAAATTATAGTAATTGAAGACTAGAAAAAGATTTCAAATTTCTTAAATAAGAACAAAACTGTATACATAACAGGCCAAAAAGTTGGATTTTCACAAAACAAGTAATTTTATTTTATCTCCATTCTTTTTTTTAACCCAAAAGATAAAATAATATAATCAAGCTTCAATATGCTAGAGTTTGAATGCTTGATATATATTAATGGTCGTCAGGTAATTATGCTAATTACTACTGTAATTATATTTGTGCTTAGCTCAAAATTTAATTGCGGAAATGTTTCTTTGCGAATTGTATCATTCATCATTTTGTTTCATATTATAATGTGAGACAGAAGAATCTTTTTGGACTTTTCACGAAAAATTGCTGAAATTAAAGGACTTTTTCAACTAATATTTTGAGCTAGCATATTTTAGAAAAAAAAATTGATTTCTATCCAAATTTCAAAATCGCATACAATCTGGGTTATTTATTTTTGTTAGTGAAAATTTTGCTTTGAATAATTTTTTATTTTTTTTAAACATCAAAGGGCAAACCTTTGTAATTCTTTTTAGACGAAAAACAGGGGGCTTTGAAGCAAGTGATTTCATTTGTAAATTAGAATAAATATTGTTAGCCAGACGTCTGCTGCTGCTTTTGCTTCAGATGTTTTTCTTCGCCGTCTTATTTTTTCCAAGGCCTGTTTACGTCTCCGTCACGCAAGCGATTCGCTGCTGACTAAAAGTTGTTGCCTTTTCAGCTTTTTAAGCTCCGCCGGAATGGCAATTTTCTCTCTCAAAAAATATTTTTCGTCCAAACAAACATCCACTTAATTTCATGCACAAGCACAGAGCAATTTCCCGGTTTTGTGAAGAAATCCCAGTCATAAAATATTCATCCCGAGTTTTCCCGGGATTTGTTATCCACTTTCCGTCACGATTCATTCATCAGGGAAAAGAAAGAAGGTCTGAAATTTTTTGAAAATAAATCTTCCAGACGGAGCTGGGGTGGAAATAAAATAAAGCCATCAGAAAAACGCGTGCCAACATTAATCACACCGCGCGCTTTTTCTCACATAACCTATGCGAATGGGGGTGCGAAAAATCTGCGGTTTCTCCCCTCAGGAGGCGGAAGTCATAAAGGGACCAAGCGCTCAGTCCCTCAAATATTTGCACTCGGCCCGCGACTAAATATTTGCTCTCAGGTAACCGTAATCGAATTTCCTCCCTTTCGACTTGTTGGGGGATAGAAATAATGTGATGGCCTGCCTGTTGGCGAGAGCGACGAGCCGTAAATGAAAAAAGCAACAAACACAATTTTCATAATTGATCTCTCGCAAATTCCCCAGCGTGTACCAAATTAATCTCGCAAGACGTGCAATAAAACTCTTCTTATCGCGGTTGAGCAGGCAAAAAAATGGGTCCATTTATTTTCCACCTCCTTAAGCCGGGCCTGTATGCTTTTTGCTCGGCGTGTCAGACGTGCCGGTTGCATACTAGCTAAATACTTGACGTCCGTGACTGCGAGTTTTCTCGTCAGTGAGATTAATTTTTCGCCCTTTCACGAGTTGTGATCACCTCAAAGGAACATTTTTAGGTGTATAACTGCGATTTTGATCAAATATGGAATGTCGATTAGGATTCTCTAGTAGAGTCCAGAATTAAATTATTAGCTGCTGAAATGCATTTTCCACTCCTACAGAAGGGTTTGAGTTTGCCATTAAAATAGATAATAAATAATTTCATCATATATTTTAATGAAAGCCTTGGTGGTATCACAATTTGCGCCCACACTGTGGTACCACAATTTTCGCCCACACTGTGATACCACAATTTTCGCCCACACTGTGGTACCACAATTTTCGCCCACACTGTGGTACCACAATTTGCGCCCACACTGTGGTACCACAATTTTCGCCAACACTGTGGTACCACAATTTTCGCCCACACTGTGGTACCACAATTTGCGTCCACACTGTGGTACCACAATTTTCGCCCACACTGTGGTACCACAATTTTCGCCCACACTGTGGTACCACAATTTGCGCCCACACTGTGGTACCACAATTTTCGCCCACACTGTGGTACCACAATTTGCTCCCACACTGTGGTACCACAATTTTCGCCCACACTGTGGTACCACAATTTTCGCCCACACTGTGGTACCACAATTTGCGCCCACACTGGGGTACCACAATTTTCGCCCACACTGTGGTACCACAATTTGCGCCCACACTGTGGTACCACAATTTTCGCCCACACTGTGGTACCACAATTTGCGCCCACACTGTGGTACCACAATTTGCGCCCACACTGTGGTACCACAATTTGCGCCCACACTGTGGTACCACAATTTGCGCCCACACTGTGGTACCACAATTTTCGCCCACACTGTGGTACCACAATTTGCGCCCACACTGTGGTACCACAATTTTCGCCCACACTGTGGTACCACAATTTTCGCCCACACTGTGGTACCACAATTTTCGCCCACACTGTGGTACCACAATTTTCGCCCACACTGTGGTACCACAATTTGCGCCCACACTGGGGTACCACAATTTTCGCCCACACTGTGGTACCACAATTTGCGCCCACACTGTGGTACCACAATTTTCGCCCACATTGTGGTACCACAATTTGCGCCCACACTGTGGTACCACAATTTTCGCCCACACTGTGGTACCACAATTTGCGCCCACACTGTGGTACCACAATTTTCGCCCACACTGTGGTACCACAATTTTCGCCCACACTGTGGTACCACAATTTGCGCCCACACTGTGGTACCACAATTTTCGCCCACACTGTGGTACCACAATTTTCGCCCACACTGTGGTACCACAATTTGCGCCCACACTGGGGTACCACAATTTTCGCCCACATTGTGGTACCACAATTTGCGCCCACATTGTGGTACCACAATTTGCGCCCACACTGTGGTACCACAATTTGCGCTCTACTTCAGGATCCTAATTGACATGCCAAATTTGATCAAAATCGCAGTCAGGCACCTAAAAATGTTCCCTTGTAAGACCATTTTAAACATGATTAATGTTATCTTTAATCTTTTATAAGGTAATAAGAAAATAGGATTAACTTTTTTCAGAATTATTCAAAACTTGTTTTCACTTTTCTAAATTTATCATAATCTCCAAGAATGTTCTGATCTCTTTTTTAGTAAAATTATATGTAAATTTGAACTGTATGGACTTTTTGTCCCATTTTTCCCATTCACTGAAGCCGTTATTTTGTGAGAAAGCTTACTTCAGCGTCCAAAAATTCTTAAATTATTTTAAGCCTCAAGTTGACTTTTTGCAGTCAAATTTTTAATGTTTTACTTACAATTTTAGCACAATTTTTTTCCAGCCTCCGTGCATGAATACATTGTATGTAAGGATATTATTTTAACAAAGCGTGTGCTGAATCATTATTTTCGCATCTTGTGCGCGCCGAGCAAAATAACGAGGGGGAAAAATGTTTTTCATGCGCGCCTCGGCTTTTATTTATGGAGGAGTGGAAATTTTGAGACGGGAGCTGACTGCTAGAAGTGCTTAGCGCATTTGTTTTGTATGGAGGAGCGGCCTTGGTGGTATTTATGAGCAGCACCAAGCGAGAGGTTTTTTGCGCTCTCCCGGAGTGCCCACAATCATATTTATCACACTTGAGTGTGGCCGACTGCGTTTCTGTATGGACACCAGCAAAACAAAGCGCCGAATCTATTAGAGCCAATTTTCTCATCCCACTTCATTTTTATGGCCAATTCGTTTTTATTTATCGAGCAATAGTCGTGAAGCCGACCGTAGTAGCACAAACATTGGGCCGTTTGAATTAATCACCGGGAGCCACACTGACCTCTATAAAAGTTTCCAAATGAAAACTGACAACGTGAAAGACTGTTAAATTTCAAAGTTGACAAAATAAATTTCACTTTAAAATACATTAAAATGTTATAAAATAATTTGGTAAATACGTAATAGCAAATAAATCAATAAATTTCAAGTTGACATTTAATATTCTTTTTAATCCTAAAATATTTATAAATTCATTAAGCTTTGAAGCTTTCCATGAACTGAATGCATAAAAACTTATAATAATAATAAATTTTAAAATTAAAATCACCAATTTATCAATCTGACCAGATCTCTAGACTTCTAGAGTGATGGTAACAAAGACTAAAGACCAACTGCTTAAAATTCTCAATTAGACTCTTTTTCTATCATATTTCTGGTGCTGATTGTTTTTTACTCCCCGTTAAATAGAAAAACAAATTACGGAAAATGTTGTTTAGTTAAAAAAAATGTATGGTTTTTTATCTTTAATCTTTGATTAATTATTTGAACCAGCGGAATTCTTCTCCTTTTTACTTAATGTAGCTAACAATATCACTGCAAATCAATATCTCAATATATTTGAAAATAAATTAAAGATTTTTTATGAATTATAAATCATAATATGAATTTCCTGATGTTAATTTATTTTGTTGACTTTAGAACACTTAATTTCGGTTTCCATTATCGTGTCAGGGTTCAAGAGTCCCCGCAATCCAATTAAAGCAGCTCTCTGGCAAATATTTATGCAAATTCGTGAAGCTTTGTCGCCAAGCGTGGGCCAATTGCAAATGTTGCAGACGTCGCGCCTGCCGTCGGAGTGCCTCGTGTCTCACAAATAGGCAGGGGTGCTTCTAACACACAAATTTGAGTGTGTGGCTGCGAAAGCCACCCAGCTAGTAGCGCGTAGAGGCCCAATTTAGCAAGGCCACAGCTGCCGAGATGCATATCTATTCTAACTGGTTAGCAGCTCACCGAAGAGGCGCTCTTGCGGTTTGTTATTGTGCAGCACGGCCGGCATCTGGAACGCATGAATGTGTGTACCTACGTCACTTCCTTCACGCATAATCATTCGATTGGACATGCCCAAACCAAAATCTTTGGTGTTTCAGGTTTCGAAAAAACAATTTTTTTAAATTTGAAAAATGGCCTGGTAGAAGCAGTAAATTTTTCAATGTTATGGTTATTAGGAAAAGTATAGAAGCAGCCTAAATCCTTGAATTTATTTATATTTGATTCTCCATCACACTTTATTGATAATAATAATAATTTTTGTATATTGCATAACTGCATAGCAATCAAAATTGTTAAAGTAACAACTCATTTCTGTTTGTGTTAATTAAAATTGAAGGAAATGCTTGGTCATTACCATCATATTCCAAATATAAATTTTCCATTCAATATTGAAGGCTAAATAAATTAAGAGAAAGTAAATTTTTGTTTAAAAACTTTTGATTGGTTGTCACTGCAGGAAGAGCCTGCTTTCAATTAAATATTATGGATTCAAATTATGATTAAAGATGCTATTTAAAATTGTCACGTTCCAGCAGTTCAGGGCTAAATTTTTCGTGTTTTGCGATAGATAAGGGAAATGAAAGATCACCGTTCGTCTGCGTGGTGGGCGGAAAAGGGAGAAAGAAAAATTGCACGCCGTTTGTCCTCTGCTGCGGCAGGTTTATGAGCGGAAAGAAACGTCTCGCCGACAAAGTTACATGTGAGTTTTTTCTGGCAACGCTCTGGGGTGGCACAATCATCCAAATAAGGAATGAAGAGTTCCTTCTGGAGTTTAAAAAAAGAGTTCAGCCGCCGGCATTTGAAACAATTTTTAGTTTTCATGCATACTTGTCTCAAAAATACATTTCCATGATTGAACAAGGGAACCATTTATGATTTGCCACAAAATTAGTTAGAAATTCAATCTCAAAAGTCACTTTTTGCCCTTTCCAATTGGTCGTCACTTAATTGAAAAGGCAGCAACTCATGTCTTTTAATACAATTCCGGATTTGAAAAATAAAATTCCTCACCTAGAAAGTTATTGTAATAGACGTAAATGAAAAAGTTCTACACAAAGAAATAAATACAAAATTATAATATAAAATAGAAACATTGCAATGACAGATAAACATTTTAAACCTAAAAAAAATAAGTTTAAATAACTATTGTCAAAGATCAATAAGGAGACTATTTTTTTTTTATTATTATTATTATGTAGCATTAAAAATTTTGCAGTGCGATTTTATTCAAGTGGTACTGCCAGGTTAACTCATTAAATTATTTATAAATTTTTCACATCTCACTTAAATTTCATTTCATGTCAATTGATGTACAATTTCAACTTAATAATTTCGAATCCATTATATTCCATATCTGATAAATATGAATTCTGAAGTCTCTACTGCACACCTGTTCTAGTCTAAGAAATTTAATTTTAATTATCGATGCAGGAAAAAGGTAACTGAAAGTATTTGAAAAAAAAATTGAATAGTTTAAAAACAAAAAAAAGTTTAATATAAATCATGATAAAATATATATAATGAAATAATATAATTTTTACATAATTATGTATAAATAAAAAAAATTAATTTAATTAATAATAAAAACATTATCTAAGGCAGAAAATTATAACTAAATATAAAATAACATAAAATATAAATACTAAAAAATTAAAATAGTAGCTGACAATGAACATAAAATGTATCACATTTTAATTACGTGAACGTCTTGATCAAATTAACAACTTCCAATTAATGGTGTGCGGCCATGTGTGTTGTTAATTCTCTTTGTCACCGACTGGATGTCCATTGCAAACAACAGACAAACGAAACCGTCGGCATCAGCAGCAGCATGCGGCGCTGGTCGCAACAAAAAGTGATTTAACTTTAGAGATTAAGCGTCGACGAGTTCCATTGCGATCTGCAGCGCCAGCAGAAATCAACAACACTCTGCTCGACTCTCATGGGCGGCTCTCTCGATCCGCGGTTTTAGAAAACGGCACTCGGCCAAAATTGATTTTGCACGAGAGAGAAAACAGAAAGTCGCGCTAAACGAGCGTTTAATTAAGTCAGAGTGGGAGTAGAACATCCGCCGACCACGCGCCAATTTAATTTGGTGCCTAGTTGGAAATTAAAGAATGCTAATTAGTGCGAAACAAGAGAGGTTTCTCGAGGAAGAAGCGCCGGCTGAAGGCTCAATTTTTTTCCACCAAAATCAATACGTGAGGTGATAACACTTGTCTTTTGCCCTGTTGTACGTCAAGAGGGAAGGAGCTGCTCGTCCGCCGGGCCTCAACTCTCAATGGAGGCTGCATTTCAAATTACATTTTCCCCGGCGGCGGCTCTTCTTCTCCGTTCGAAATTTCCGAAGCGCGCCGCAAAATCCCATTTTAACAGCCCTAAGAGGATCGGCAGTACTATGTTGAATAAAAAACACCAGACCGATGGCTGCATGACGTACTTTATTATGCGATTCCGATAAGTTCACGTTTTTCTGCTCAACGACATCACATACAATATTAAAAAGCAATGGACAGACCGAAATGCGCATATTTGAGCGCACAATATTGCAAGCGGCTTTGCTTCCTCCTTTTTGCTAAACCAAATGACATTTTCTATTTTTAGATAACGATTTGCAAAAGTTTAAAATTAACACTAAAAAACTCAAGTTAAGCTGGAATCATACAATTTTAAAATGAAATTCAATTACCTTTAAATCACCACTTTTATGAAATTTTACCTTTTCAGAATTATATTTTGAATACAAAATTCAACAAACCCTCCAGATATTTTGTCTTTTTGCAAAACATTGTAGGACAAAAAAGAATTTGTGCCTGACTGGATAAAGTATAAACTGAAAAATTTAAATAAAAATCTCAATACAAACTGATTTATTTTCCTAAATTTTGAAATTTTGAACGTTAAAAATTCTTTACAATAAGTTTACCTCAGAATAAAACAAAAAAAACTCTTATTTTCCCCTCCGTAGCTAAAATCTTTAAATTTGTCATTAAATAAATTTAGTTTATATGTCTCTCTGAATTTCTAGAAATCTTCGTTCTGCTCCATCGATTTTTCAGGATCAAAATAAAGATGAGAGGCACTCGAAGGGAAAAGATCAGTCTGGCGCCGCTTCAACATTGATTTTGAGAGTGTCCCCGCGCGCGACAATGGACACATACTGCTTCATTGTCAGATTCTCAAAAACCCTTATCAAAGGCGGCAGTACCCACTACCCTGCTGATCTTTCCACCAGATATATAGACGAAGGCAGGACCAGGGCTTACATGTTTGGTGAGCCTGCGGAAAATCGATTTGGTGACCCAAACCAAGCTCGAAAATTATAATTTAATCGATTGAAATTTTTCTTTCAAGCTAATCTCTTTGATTTTTGTTGTAATTAGATTAGATATTTGTATTCATTCATTTGATGTTTCTCATTATATGAAATCTTGTTCCCAACGAAACTAAAACGTAAAATAAAACCTGCATTTAATAATAATAATTAACTTGATTTGATTGGTATAAAAATTAGCTGTTCAGGTGCTTGAATATCTTTCAAAATGCAACATCAGTAACATCAGGCGTTTTCATGATGACAGCTGTCAAAAATTTCATTATAAGCAATTTCGTTGTTTTATGGATTGAAATTCACTAATTAGCATACTTCTTGCGTCACGTATTTCATCTCTCCCATTGTTGCAAATGATTAATTAGCCTGCTAATGGAGTACGCCTTTAATGAGCCGATCAATCAAGCAGCAGTTGAAAAGACGAAGTTTGCGACTTAACGAAAATTCGCCTGACCACTCAACTATCAGTCATGTTTCTCGCAAACTCACCGCTGCGAAATAATAGGATCATGGAAATTAAAACCGGGTTTAATCCTCTGCTCATCAAGATATAATATATCGCCAGTTATTCGACACCAATAGCAAAAATCTGCGTATAAATTTGCAAGCATTAACGATGCGTTTTCCTTTGCACCAGTTGGAATTCATATATAAATTCTCTGGCGCGCCAACACATTTCCATAGAATATTGGAGAGGAAAGAAACTTTTGCAATACCACCTACACTCAGCCAAGCAGAGCAATTGGAAAATTTTCCATTTCCAAGTTTTCCCCAGTTCCACGTGCGCGCCCAGAGAAATAAGCCGTGGACGAGTTTCAATGAGTTTTTGCATCTCTGAATGGCGCCCGTGCACTTGTATGCAAAAGTAAGTTGCACATACTAACAAGCTGCTCGTTGGTCCGAAGAATGGGGAAATTTCCAGCCTGTTTATCGTACGTACGTAATTAGAACAACGAGTTTGTTTGTCACACCCTATCCCCGTGGAGTGCTCAACAGCAAAATTAGCCGACAACAAATTTTCGACACAACACATCACAGACCATAATTTTTACGCACCGCCGCGTGCACACACGACAAGCAAAATTGGGCGTAAAATAATGGGGAAATTTTACGTGTTGCACGTGAGTGGCTTTGACGAGCGATGGAGTTTCAAAAGGCGTCGGAAAATTCAGAGGTCAGGGCATGATTGTTATCACAACTAAAAAAAACGTATGATGAGAAATAATTAAATTGTATTTATCCTCTTGGAAAGCATTATGTGGAAGTTTTATTTTACTATAAAAATGTTTCTGATTGTTGCTACTAATACTAGTATTTTTTCAATTACAGAAAAACAATTTCTTTGGAAATAAATCTTTAAAAATGTATGATCTTCTTTTTTAAAAGAAATATCTGCTATTATAATAAAGCTAATGGTGAAACAACCGACCATTATTTTTTTGTCAGCCGTGACCAGAAGAAAAATGAAGCCAATTTTGGTGAAAGTATTCGGCAATAAATAATTTGTTATCATCTGCTGGGCAGCGCGCGTGGATGTGTTGATTTTGGCCTCAGCTGCGCGAAAGCGGTGCCAACAACCGGTCTATTTAACAGGCGCTTCGGCCACTGATGGTCTCGGCATAAAAAGGACCAGTAAATGCATTCTATTCATTGTTCGGCTCCAGGGCGACATCAAACTCGCGTTAAGCGTGACTCGCCTGAATTACGCAGCCGGGCGGCAAACGTGCGAGCCGAGGTGCTAACCGAAGGGCCAAGTCGACTGGAAAAACAGAAAAGCCGGAGCTGCGAAACAAATTGAGTGATTTACGCCGGCCATTTATTTCAGTTTGCAAAACTCGGCATTGGCAGGTGATGTTTGAAAAGGATTTATTAATTTTTGGGTTGCTCAGTAAAAAGAATTGAAACTTTCAAAAGGGTAAATAGGTTTAAAAAAAATCTCAGCGAGACTACTTTTTAACTATAGAATACATTTTTCCCGGATTTTATTGATTTATCTTAATTTTTATCGTGGGTTTGCAGATTTTTCTATAATAATAATAATTAAATGCCCTTCCACCAATTTATATTTTTATTTTTTTATCATGCATCAAATGGTTGTCATGATTATATAAAATATAAAGCAATATTAATAATAACGACAGCAACCTTCTTGGAAAGATTGAATGGCATGAAATGACAAAAGTTTTTTCTCACATCTTCTTTATTTTCCCGAACAATTTAGGAAAAACCCTCTTTTTATCACAATACAAAGCTCAGAAAATTTCACCTAGAGAAAGAGGAAACGAAATGCCACGTTGTTTCCAAACAAAAAAAGCACTTCTGCCGTTTTGGAGAACTCTCGGCTGGCGGCCTGGTTGCCAAAGGAACGAATTTCTGTGGCAGAGGGACTTTGCCTTCACCCTATTTCATTTCAGCTACAAAGTAGTCTGACCTTTCTTTTCTCATCACCGCCTGCAAATTTATTCGACGCCAGAGCCGAAAAAGTTGTTTCTCTTTAGTCTCTCTGCTCATACACCATTCACTTTTATTCTATGCAAATCCCTCTGCTAATTAAAAACACTCGCGCACTCCCTCTCGCTCTCGGCCAACATAAATCTCGATTATTTGCAATTGCGAGCAAAATGGAGCCGAGAGTGAATTATTGGCCGCCGCCGCTGAATATTTAGAGCGTGCATTTAATTCCTCGGCGCAGTTGGCAATTCCCAGCTATAGAGCAGGATTCTCCTCACACAAACAAATTCAAACAGAGTCACCTCGTTAATATTTATTCATCCGAGCAGCAGCAATTAAATCGCACTAATTCCCGATCTATTGATTCGCAATTAATTAAACTTCTCTCTGTCGGAGAGAAAGAGTTGATTGCGTTATGGCAAAATCAGTCCTCACACGCGTTAAATTCATTAAGCGGGAACGTTTTCTATGCAAATGAAGAGTGATGCAGTTGGTCAATCATGTTTCAAAATGTCCGGCGTTCTGCATGCGTAACCCACTTAATAAGTAAATTCGTTTCGAAATACAGAATGAGGGAGGAAACGTCGAACTGCGCAGATGAATCGCAAGTCGCCGGCCGCAGTTCCTCTCTATAATTATCTCCTAAGCCAACTGCTCCACTCTGAGACGCACCAAATGCAAACACATTGGATCCAAGAGCGGTGATGAATTGCTCGTTGCGAGATGGAGAGGCAGTGAAAAGTGACTTGGCCCTGATGCAGCGAGAATGATAAGTCTTAATATTTGCAATCAGTAATATCTTGAAGAAAAGAAAAACACGATCTTTGATGGTATAAATCTATTATAATCCTTTTTAAATATTTTCTATGGGACAAAATGGAGAGAATTTTTTTAATCAAAATAAGGCTCCAAAAAACAATCCGATAAGGGGATGAAAACCGTCAAAAGAGTCATTATTGCAATCAATTGGCGGAAGGAGAAATATTCTACTCTAAACAATTTGAATTATTTTTTTCTTCGATCTCCTTTCACTAAATATTGAACGTGGCTTACATAATTTATCATGAAAATTATTACCCTATACAACAGATCGTTGACAAGTAAATTACTGTTTTCTTAATGCAAATAACAATCCACACAAAGTTTATATACAGAATAAATAATATATAAATTTTTATCAGAAATTTTCCTATTGTAAATGATGGAAGTAATTGAACAAAAATATTCTATTTTAATATAAAATATATTATTATAAATATTGTAAAATTGTAAA
This sequence comes from Neocloeon triangulifer, assembly GCF_031216515.1. NCBI lineage: Eukaryota > Metazoa > Arthropoda > Insecta > Ephemeroptera > Baetidae > Neocloeon > Neocloeon triangulifer. The sequence goes on from NW_026775545.1 coordinate 1,230,029, forward strand.
CAAATAATATGTTTTTAACAAATCAAATAACTAAGGTAAATATTTTATAATAAATGTAAAATATAATGAACAAACGTGTTGTTATTTTTCTAACAAAACTATTTTAGTTAAATATGTGAATTTATAAATTAAGATTTATTTATGAAATTATAACTTTGTAATTAATTATGTGCGGCTTTGTTTGCTGTTAGTTATCTTTGTCGCCGACTGGATTTTCTTATCAGACGTCGGCGTCATTATAATTTGCAAATAATAATATCTTAAAGATTAGAAAAACACAATAAAGTACTTCATGCGCGTATATTCTTAAATGGTAAAAATCTTTATAATCATTTATAATATTTTGTATTAGACAAGGATATAAAAATCTTTGTAACATGGTAAAAGAAACACAATTTTGAAAGTATATATTTTGCTGAAGTGGAAAAGCAAAAACTAAGACGCCGACGCAGATAATATCACTTGTCTAAAAAAAAAAAATATGTTTGTATTTATTATTAGCCGATAAGAAAGTTGTGTTTAACTATGGAATTTTTTATTGTTTTTCCCTTATTTCTTTCAACTTATCGGGATCTATATCATTTTGCTTTCGTAACGAAAATTACAAATCGGTGGTTATTCTTTTAAATAAATTTTGTTAAAACTGAAATTTTAATCACAAACCCGGTAAACAAGAACATTTTGGTCCAGATGAAACCGTTCGGGTGGTAAAAAAAACTTATTTGCTAGAAATTTCCAATTAATTTGGTAATTTTATTTAAACAAGTACTAGATAAACACTAAAAATTTCATATCTTCATTATTTTCCAAAGAGAACAACTGTTAATTCTACGAGCAGCAAATGTGACAAAATTTCCAACAAAAGCTGAAAGCGCCTGCAGGAACTAATCAAGAAAAGTTAGCTCTCAAACCAAATTACAAAACCCTTTCCACGTCGCGGAAGAACGGAAAATTTCGCAAGGTTTAACGGAAAGAGATAATTTATGCCCTCCCCGCTGCGAGCGCGTTTTATTCCCTCTCTTTCTCGCTGCGGTTCGTTCCAGCGCTCGAGCCCTCAACAACAGATCTCTCTTCCATCTTTTGCGCCGTGCAAAAATTTCGCCAGGCGCACATACATCACATTCAATGCCCGCGCCGAGAATTGAAGAGTTAAATCCAGGGAGCGCGATTTCCACCGAGCTTTTGTGTCACCGGAGGAAAAAGTAAAACAAAACCCGCAGAGAAATATGAAATGCGTATTCATTCGCAAACAAACCCACCAGAATGTCACTCGCACTCGCCTGCAAAAATAAAATAAAAATTCATCCGAAGCAAGGAAAAGTTCTTGGGAGCAAAGAAAAGGGTTCGACCTTCGGATTGAACTTTTAACAAGCGGATTGGGCAGTTAATTTTCGGCGTGTCTGCCTGCGCCCGTTAAGTGGCTCAAAGAGGTAGCAGGGGGATTTTTTTCCTCTTCTAGTTTAATCTCACGCCTAGATTCGCCCGTCGCTTGTAACAAGAAGGGGCTTCGAAGGGAAAATCAATCGGCGGAGGTGCAACATAATTTTTCTTGGCCGGCACCCCCGTTCGGTTTTATCAAAAGGAAGGGAGATTTTTCATGAGAAAAGCAAGGGCCCGACCGCTCTATTATAAGAGATTGTCATCTTTGCACGCGGAATGGCTCATCCTTGGTTATCGCCTTTGTCCTTTTTGCAGCACCAAAGAAAGAGGTGCTCCAAATCCGGCCGACAAATGCAGGCCGAAATAAGGTTTGTTCCCGGGTGACAGCGAAAAATGACAAACAATAAAAATACCAGGGGCCCCTACACGTATGTGTGTGTGTAATATTGTGTCGCATGAATATATATATAGCACTGCTCGTTGCCGCTGCACGCTGGCAACGCAGATTTGCGGCACCACTTTTGCGACGGATTTAAATTAAATATTTTAAATGGAGCACTCTCGTCGCTCAATTTTTTAAAGCCGCTTTTTTGCAAATCGCGTGTGGATTTGCTCTCGCAAAAAAAAAAAACGCGTCGGTTTTCCGTGATATTTTGAATTGTGATGAAAAATTTGACTACATTTTGCATCCTAAAAACTCAACCAGATATAAAATATTAAGAACTGAGGAAGATTTTAAGGAGAGTATCTGCTATTAGTGAAAACCTCTTCTACATTAATTAGTTGAATTTAATTTCAATAAATGAGTAAAAGCATAAAATTCAAATTTTGCATCAATTCTTGATCACGAGAAATACTTCTAAAAAATAAGAATGTATTTTGTAGCTCAGATCATAAAGCTTAGTTAAATTTTTATTTTTAAAACTATTAATTTGCGCGTAAGTTTAAATTACACGCTTTATACAAACACAACATTTGCTTTCTTCCTCTCACTTTTGATATTGATTAAATATTGAATCTTGAATCATTCACGTGTCTCATCAACATAAGCATTGCTTTGTGGAACAAAATAATCTTAATTTTGAACTATAAAGACTACTTTTGTCAGTATTTGTACTCAATGGGTGATAACTTGAACAGATAATTCCCAAAATGAGGCTTTAAAACGATTAACTCTTCATCAATACTCTTCAATTTTTATTTTCAACTAAACAATGATATAGTCACACTTAAAAATATCCCATCCCGGCCAATTTATGCGTTCGGCTTGAAAAACAAATCCTCGCCTTGCCACATAATGGACTCGCCAGCAGCAGAAAGGCCAGAAATAGCCGCAAGTGCAGATAACGCGTCGCACCACATTTTAGTGCAAAAAAGCATCTCTCACTCTCGCATTTGGGCCAAGAGGAAAAGGCGCAAGAAACGCGCGCTCCGGGTAATTACAAGCCGGCCGAGATTGCAATTTCTCCATCATTTGTCAGCATTGGCCGATTTTTTGCATCGCGCCACCCACCCACCGCATTCCGCCACAATTAAGGATGAGCGAGGGCGGCAGAAAATGGATCCGCCAAGGAGACAGACACACACCGCACGCAGCAATTGAGCTTTTTCCGCCCGCTGCGCCACTTTTGTCAGCCGACTCGCAACTCCATCAGCAGGGCAATTTAGTTAGTTGCAATGTTTCTGCGTCTCAGAACGTCAATTGATTTGACCTTATTCTGACATTGCAAGGGTGGAAAATATGCAAAATATGATGTAATATTTTCTGAGTTGATTTTTTTTAAATTTTATGAAAATATCATAGCCTGAATAATAATTAATAGCGAAAATAGTTGTTATATGTTACTATACAAAAAATGGAAAATCTAAATTTGATTAATTTATTTTAAATCCTGCTGGTTTGGGTGTTTAGTTTGTAGTTTTTTCCCAGTTTCAGATTTGCATTTTCAAGGAGCAGTTTAAAGTTGAAATATCTGTTTCCAGAAATTAATTTTTGTTATTATATTTACAAAATTAAGGCAAACAATAACGCAATTTCTGAATGGAAAAATTCAAATAATTGAAAATTTGAATTACTACTTAAATTTAAAAATTCGGTAATTTAGTTCATTTTAAAGAATTCCTTTCCTCACTCAGATCTTGAATTCCAACTTACTTTTTTTAAATTAAAAATAAAAAATAAATTTTCAGACAAAAAATTAAGTTGTAATTCAAGATCTGAACGAGGAAAATCAATTCTTTAAAATGAATTAAAATTCCCAAATATCTTTAAATTTAAGCTTTTAATTCAAAATCTCTATTAAAATAAAATTTTATAAAAATCTTACAAAATTAAAAGCAACCGACTAGAAATTGTAATGATCAACCAAGAAAATTCACATCGATAATACAATTAAAGGTGAAAATGGAGCAATTTTAGAACAACTTAATTTGATTGCGTCCCCATTGAAAACTTGGAGCTCAAGGTAGACGATGTTGCACTCTGCAGGGGAGTTTTATCAGGCAGTCTGCAGCCAACTACTAGAAACTTCATCAGCGTGTGGGACAATTGAGTTGCTAGCCTATCTATTTCTCGGCGCGCCTCCGACCAATTGATTTGACCTCGTATAACGAAAGCATCCCTCTCGCAATAAAAGTCAACTGCACCGGCGAGTAATTAAACGGGCCGCGCCTGTCTGCGGTTGGGGTCCGTGCCGTTGATAATTGCAATTCAGGCAGCGCGTGGCGAAATAAAAATATGGAACGCTCGACTGGCGGGGCGCACTTTGATTCGATTCGCCGAGTAATTCGATTTGCGCCTTTGATCCGGCAGCACCCCCGTCAAATTGACGCCTGCACACTCGTGGGTGGCGCGCGGCGCCTTTGAAGGGATTTCATTTGGAATTATGCTCGCTCGCCACTCTAGTTGTGGGATTTTTTTCCATACAGAGCCCTGACTGTGATTTCCTGTCGGAGATTTTTCCTCGTCACCGCTGCTTTACGTTAAAATCATAATTTGTTAGCTAAATTTAAGAGAATTTTGTTTAAAAAAAGATACTGTTTAGTTAAATATGCTATATTTTTATGTTAATTATAATTTAAATTAATAAATTTATTAAATTTTATTCTTAATTTAGCATAACTTATTATAAATTTTCTTTATTTGAATTTTATATTTTTTCAATATAAATTAATATATTTTAAGATTTTAATCATAAACCATATATTTTTAACTTTATTTTCAAGAGAGAAAATAAAAATAAATAAATCTCTTTCGCATGGCGATAAAGATACAAAGCGTTTATGATAATTTAAATGATATCTCCATTTCTCCAGTTGTTCGTTGGTCTTTCATGCAAATGTATGTGAATTTAATTTTTATCGACGAGAAAAATAATAAATAATAGACTTATAAAACTCCATTCACGAATTCTAAATAATAATGGATTTCATTTACCTTTTTATTCCAGAATGTGATCCGTTTAGTGCTGTTTAGTTTGATAAACTGTTCATTCCTTCAGAGATTGAAAAAATATTGGTTTTATATTTATGTAGAATAACCAAAAAATATCATGTAAACAATGTCTGCTTCAGTCCAAATTGAGTGCCGACCTTTGCTCCTGACAAAAGGCCCTTTAAGGAATCGCATTAACGTTTCGCTCCAACGCAGCAAATTCCTCCCCAGCGCGTACTAAATTCTCGCATCCCGGCCGCTCTCGCATTATCGGTCAAGTAAGCCGAGTGAAAACTTGCGAAATTGGTGGATGTGCAGGAGAAAAGCAATCGCTCTCAGGATTGTTTGGCCGAGATGGAAGACCCGCCAGAGAGAAACCACTGCGGTCGAGAGGGCAAAACTTTTTGTTAATTAAAATTCACGACCGCATACGCGAGTGCAAAAAAAGTAAATATAGTGTCCCCGTGGTGAATATCAGGAATGTCCCATTAGTGGTGCTGCTTAGTCTCATTTCTCTCTCAAAACTCAACAAATTTCGTCCGCGTCTTTTAACTTCATTCAACCACCAAGCAACGAAAAAGAGTTTGCTGATTTTCCAACCTAACATTTTTCAATATGCTACTGTTCTCTTGTCTAACAAGAACAACTTGCTTATTTTATGTTTTAAATATTTTCACATTCAGATAAGCTTTTTTCAGATTAAAAGTACACAAAAAGATCAATTTTAGCCAATGCATTATATTTCTAAACGAAAATCCTGCATGTGTGATTTTTTGAATAAATTTTATCAAAATATGTGTCTTGAAACGGTTAATCTTTCAAAATAATTAATCAAATGTAGCAAAACAAGTTATTAGGTAGATATAAAGCTTTTCAAATAAAAATTGTAAATTTGAGTTTTACTGCAACTCTTTTTGAAATATTTTTTGAAAATTTTGAAATATAGTTATTTTAGATTCACCACGGCTCCTGTCTCTTTTAGTGTTATCATTATAGGAATTCTAGCGCAGACACCCTTTTTTTTAACGTTTTTCACAGTTTTTCAATTTCTATTTGACGGAAAAAACGTAGGAGATCTTTCCCATCTCTAAACAGTAATTTTTTAATTAATTTTGAACTTTTTATCTAACAGTTTGTAATAAATGTAAAATATTATGAAATGGTGTCACTTTTTGAAAGGGAAAAAATTGGTCCTGCCAAAGAGAGAACGAAAGTGTGAGTTTTTTTTTACATATTTGAGAGCATAGTCCATAAATCTCACTTGGCTGTGTTTACGGCGGACATGCGAATGTTTAGTTTGAAAATGCCTTTGAGCCTTGGTAATTTTATCTGCCCATTGCAGACGGCGCGAGTCGTATATTTTCTGAAGGGACACCACCACTATCAATACTCGAACACATCCATTCGTTTGCCATCTGCACGCTGTACGATGGATGTGTGCGGAAAGTCGCGATGATTTTTGCATTGTTTCAGCAGCTGCGGCCACAGATCAAAAAATCTAACACCGAGAGAGACGTTTTATTTGCTTCGGCGGTTGCGGCACGCGGCCAACAAAAAACGTCCCGTTTTTGGCACCACTTTCCATATCATCTCCCTCCTTTAACTTGCTGGAGCCGAGACAACGACCGTTATTATTAATAATAACTTTAAATCACGCCAACAACAACAACTTAATAACGCGGGCTAAATTCATTACGGCCTCCACTTCTCGCGCCTTTCGTATTTATCAGAGCAGCGTCTTCGCAAACAAGTTCGATTAAAACTTTGTCAGCTAACGCGCGCGCCGGGCAATTAATTTACTCGCGGATGACAGAATTTTTTCATTGTCCCGTCAAGGGGACGGAATAAAAGAGAATATATAAGAAAAGTAGCGCAGGGACTCTCTCAACAGGAATCAATACATTTTGAATTGAGATTTAATCTCCAATGGATGCTGCCCGGTGATATGAATGAAATAGGGGTTTTTGCCCTTTTGCGAAATCAAAGTCGCGGAAAATTGGGAATTTGGCAGAGAACAATTCTTTTCGCACGGAAGGCGAGGCCAAAGTTTCGCTTTCATTCTTACATAATAATTTATAACACTTCACTTCTTCTGGATCAAAAAATTCAAAAATGATAATCAATAATAACAAAATATAGTTATGAAATATTTAAAAAGCATGATCAAATTTTAATTCAAAATTTAAGTTTTAACATTTAAGTTTTCTAATTTTTGTAATATTGCAATGAGTTATGTATGAAATTTTATATTTTTTCTCATTCGATTGTGTGAATGATAAAATTGTGGTCTTACCTTGACTTGTCTGCATTTGCTCGCAGCAATGAGGCGCGACTTTTTCCTGAGCTGATCCAGTTGATGTCCGCTGCACTCGGTGCGTTTCAGCTGCAGCCGACGATGCAGGCCAGTGAGCTCCGGAGCCACCGTCCGACTGACTCCAGCCGCGAAACCGCCTCTCCAGCCGCCGGTCTCGTAGTTGCGCCGTCGGGGTACAGAACGCAGCACTGGGCGCGAGGGGTGTCTGGCGCCACCGTGGGCGCCACCCCTAACCCTCTCCCAGGATGAAAGAGCGCGTCGATGCACCCACTTTGTTTTCTTTTCATCCTTTGATGGATCGCTCTTTTGGAAAAAAATGAAATACTCTCCTTTATTATTACTAATTAATTATAAAAAAAATTAATAATAAATAATGTAATTATTAAAACTTTTACTGTTGAGATGCACTTATTTTGTCTTTTGAGTTTAAGGAAAGGGTTGAAAGACATCTTCATTTATTTTGTTTCCTCGTTCAAATGGCAAATAAATAGGTCTGCTAATGGGATGCTAATAGGTGGGAATTTCAATGTAGCTTCTGATCGCGGCGAGCTTGCTTTGCTCTCTGATAGTCCAATGCACTCTCCCACGCACCGACCAGTATTGAGCGGCGCGTGACGTCACTTTTAGCCGCAGCGCCGTGCCCTACTTGCAGTCAAAAGTAACAATTTAAATTTGACCACGGCCCTATTAAAAATTTTGGTATCAAAAACAATACACGTAGAAAATTACACGAATTTTAGGTACTTGCAAAAAAAAATTATAAAATAGAAAAATTCATTTATCAGTGGATCGGAGAGCAAATTTTTCAAAAGAATATTTTTTCCTTGTTTCTTTCCTGTAAATTGAATATTTTTTGTAGGAGTTAAGAAAATATTGGTCAAAAACGCCCACATTGCATTGCACTGGTGCCTTATTTTATGGAATAAAGGGGCGCCTGCGTATGGCGAAGTAAAGTGGCGCTTCTGCCGCTATCGATTGCGCGAGCGGCGATTGCAAGTATCTTGGTGTGCCGTACTTGACTTGTACTGCTTTATCAATACTCCCCCAGAGCAGCTCCAAAATCACCCAGCTGCAATTAAAAATCAGCAGACAACATGTAAGTATTCGCAGTGCCCGCGGAACGGCCCCCCGTTCCGACGGGGGGCGCCGACTCTCCGCAGACCACTTTTGGTGTGGGTCGATTTTCATAACGTCGGCCTGGCTCGGCACTCGCCACCTTGCCCTCAATAAAATCCGTTCAAATCTCTCCACAAGTCGATACGAGGCCCCTTTCCTTGGCGAAAATATTCCCGAGGGGGTTTGTTCTCGGTGCTTAAATTATCGACTGGTTGCTCGCAGGGATTAATTGCCGTCCCTGGCGGAAAGAGCAAAATGTAGGTGTCGAATGATGGAGGCGCTCATTTTTACGTGGGCGATCCTCCCTTGATTGATTTGCCTTCCCGTGCCTTTCCCGTTTTGCACTTTGTTTTCGCGAACAACAAAGTGTGTGAACGAAAATAGCCCCGTCACATAATGGCCTCGTACCCGCCCTGTGTATTATTATTGACATCGAAAACAAGCCTCTTTGACATTTGCAAAGGACGCCCGAATTAGGCCATCCAGTCTCGGAATCAAACCCCAGTCTGCCAGACGTGATTACAGGGTGGCGCAAATTGAATAAAAGGCCAAACAAATCAGTCTGGTTAACGTCTTTTGTGACATGTGATCTCTTGCAGGGCATCTGGAGCTCCCCCAAACGGCCCTCCCATGGTCCTCGAACCCCAAATAGGCCCCGACGGGGAGCCCATCGGAGGACCAAGGACGCCCCAACAGATTGCCGCGCAGAAAAGGCTGCAGCAGACGCAGGCACAAGTTGATGAGGTGAGCCCTTTCATTACGCTAATTCATAAATCAAATTAAGCGAACAAGGAAGTAAATAAATTCATAAATAAATTCATTCAGTTCTGGAACGAGGAAAATGTTAAATTTTCCAGAGGCATAAACTAACACAGCTCAGTAATTTCACGCTGGCTACAATACTCTGACTAATTTTTTTTTATTTTTTGCGAAATCTTTTATTTTTAAACCTTAAAAGTGCGTCTTTGTGGCGTGAGCTTATTCAATCTGCAACCGGTGCGTCACGGCTGTCCTGCGAGTTGCATAACTCCGTTAATTGCAGGCGCTCGGCTCTAATTAATTGTGAAAGCTGCAATTGCGCGCAATAAATTTTGTGTTTTGTTGATCATGGCAGGTGGTTGATATCATGAAGACCAATGTGGAGAAGGTGCTGGAGCGTGATCAGAAACTTTCAGAGCTTGACGACAGAGCGGGTAACAAATCTTATAATTAATTCTGTTGCTGCGATTTTGACTTATGTCCCACGACAGATGCGCTGCAACAAGGAGCCTCGCAGTTTGAACAGCAAGCAGGAAAGCTCAAGAGGAAATTCTGGCTGCAAAATTTGAAGGTTGGAGATAAATTTTTATAATATGAATAAATTTTATTAAAAAAATTGTACTTTTTTAGATGATGATTATTATGGGAGTCATTGGCCTCGTGATTATTGCGATCCTCGTGTGTAAGTACAACTTTAATTATCTCCCATCTTCATTTTCTTAAATTAAATTGCAATTCAAAAATAACTGCTTGAAAGCAGTTACTTGCTGACATTACAACCAAAAAGCTAAAAGCGTCAAATAACAGTCGTTGACAGGTTTCCTCTGAAGAGATATCTTTTGTAAGATTTCGCTCATTTATCTCATCCCACTCGTACCGAAGCTGAAAAAAATAATAATAATAATCTGACGTGCCCATTTCGCCGTTTGTCTCTCACTTTCAGCTAACTTCATGTAAGAGCACACTGGTTGCAAAATCGAGGCCGTGAAAAATCTTACTCCTCCATATCTACAGGCAGGTTAGCAGCGTGTTAGATCGCTGTGTATCTGTCGTGTTTCTGCAGCCCAGGCCATTTCCGCGCAAAAATTTGTCAAATTTTACATCAAACAAAACTTTCGAAAAATAATCAAAGAGAAAATGTTCTGGGCTGCGTCAATGTTCCGACCTTAAATTACAAATTCCTAACTGTGGTTTTTAGTAACTTCCGTGTTTATTATATCTTTGAAAAAAAAACTTTTATAAATGTCAGTGTTTTATAATTCTAGTACAATAAAACTCCTTATTTAGTTTCTGAATATTTTTTCACGCAGGGGACTTTTTTGCATGCCTTTTTGGAATGTCGTTTGATGCATGTACCCTTGAAAGCAACTTTGTCGCAGATTAGTTAATTGGCAGTAAAATTCAGATTTGATATTATTATAGGAGGCTTTAATTGTTTATTTCTCTCGTCCACAGCTTGAGTTTGATGCCACCTGTGTTTGAAAAGGTCCAGAGTCAGATATATATATTTTTATTCTAATTAATGTTTGTGTGTTTATGTTTGTTGCACTCATAAAATTGGCGTCTTGTATAACGTGGTTGATGAGCCTCGCATTAGTTTATTAGAGCGGAATTAATTTGCAAACAACACTGCATGATGTGGAAAAGTAGAGTAGCCGTGTGCGTTTTAATGTTGTTGTTGATGAATTACTGGGTGTTAATATGGACTCTGGAGAAAAAATATGTAAAAAATTAGTTCAATGCATCTGATACAAAACTTCCCAACAAGTTTTGCTATACACGATTTTGGACATACTATTCGAGAAATGCATGACACGATTTTGATCTGCTGCTGCTTCTTGGCTTTGTGGAGAATTTGTTCTCAGCTCTTTGAAGACCAACCCTTCTCTCTTTATATATGATATACGATATATTTCATAATGGATTTCATTCACCAGTAGAACCACACACATTAGCTACCCACACGTTCATCCTTTGAGATTTTGTAACATACTCAAGTGGCGGTGCCAACTTCACTCTAAGAAACTGCTCCAAGGCGATGAACGTGTTTTAGTATAGCATCTTGTCAAAATTATTATTGCACACTGAAACATCACCATACCATTCTATCACACACTCTATATTCCTATTATATTGTTGTGCATTTCTTTACTCATTATTATTTTCTCTGTCCCCACAGGTACATAAAAAATTCTTTTAATTAATTTCTATAGACAAAACTCTCTATCTCTCTCTTCCGAACAGACACACTTCTTCTTTACCAAAAACGATGAACTTCTACTACAACCCTGCTAACAAATTGGTTTTCTACTCTCCCTCGAACTCCGTTTGACACTATTATATATTTGACCAGGCAAACTTTACCCCCTCTCTTCTTACTGAAATTTATAGCAGCTCTCTAGAGTGTCTCAAACGATTCATACCGAGACTTTGGGTTTCCTTGCAGCAGACCAAAAAAAAAAGAGAAACTACTATCAGAGTCTGTAATACATAAAACTCTTCGTGTTGGTTGTAATGTTGGTTTCTTTTGTTAATATTCTGTGAAAGTAGCTGTATATTTGGGTGATCTTCAGGAAATTCTGTTGATTTTGGCGCTCAACTTTGGCGTCAAATGATGCTGTACTTGTATTTAATTGGCTAAATGTATATTTTGTAAAATTTGTGTTTTCTCTCAAGTTGGCAAAATCCATATTTTTTTGCAAAGAAAAAATTAAATTTCCTGGCATTATTTAAAGATTGAGTGGATTTTGCCAAGTGCGATTTTACTGATGGTCAATGTGCTGATTTGACGCTTTTCGTGTTTTAGCCAAGTTCATGCCCGATCAGCCTCAGCAGCCCGGCTACCCACCTGGCATGTACCCACCCATGCAAATGCCTCCAGTCCAACAAGCACCAGCAGTAGCAGCAGCAGCGGCCCCAGCCGCAGCCCCTACCAAGGGCGCCTAATCGCAGACACAGACCTCTATCCACTTTAATTCATTTTACTGCGTGGTTTCTATTATTGTATCAATGTCTCGACCACATGTACAACCAATTACCACCGAACCCTTGGGTCTGTATCTGTGAAAAAGGAAGAAAAATTAACTCGGCCGCTCTCCTTCACTGTCGTTGGTAGCCACATTTTCCTCCAAATTCTAGACCCGGGCATGAAAAAAAGATCTCTCTAATAAATTCAATAAAACTAGTTGTTTACTGAGCAAAATTTACGAAAAGAAGAAGTCATCAACACCACTTATAAAAATACCCAGAAAATTGTGTGTTTTTGTGTACATTTTTGACGGAATATGTGCGCCGAGTCGGCTTTCAGAGCGCCGACTTTGCTCCATACAAGTCCCGCGTTTCCGCTCCCCGCGTGTCCAAATCGAATTTTGCAGTTCCGAGGAGTTCGGCCGTCAGTCAATTGGCCTAAGACTTAATATCTAAGAGTTGGGAAAGAGCAGCGCCGCACTTCTCGAAACGACATTTACAGCACGCTGGGGTGCGCGAAATAATTAAATACAATAAAAGAAACGGACTCCATCAGATGTGTACTTTTTGCACTGTGTAATTGAAACAATATGCGCAGGGGCCACTGGCGGCGTCGGGTCGGCCGAGCGCCGCGAGTCGGCCCGCAGGTTTATCGGTGTACTTATGAAAAAAGCGAAATAAAATGAGACTCATTCTGTACAATAGGTGAATGAATGTAGAGTCTGTAGAGACTTTGATTATCAAGGATGTAATCACAGAGCGTCACTGAATGTTGCATAATTCATTAATTCCGTTATGGCCCGAATGATAATACACAACACACACGAGCTGATTGAATCCTTATTGTTTGCCGTTTTTTGTATTCCTCGATTTGCCTGACGAGAAAAACATATAAAATGTGTGTGTACTTAAATATAATTACCATGATTAAAAGTTTAATAGTCTTGAGGGTCTTAAGGGAAGACTCGTTGTTGTATAATAAGGAGCGAGAGCAAGTTATATATATATTTAAAAAAAAAAGAAGGAACAATTACATGTACACACCACTATAATACCGATTTTCAACTTGGATAATTTTCTTGTTTGGTGCGGTTCACAGCTCTTCAACGACGCTATGTAAAACTATTCAGGCGCACTGTGCTGTTATCACGAGGTACATTTATTACAATGTTGACTATTTAAAAGATGTGTATATCACTAGGGTATTATTCCGTTAGACAACACACACGCTGCAGGTAATGAATTACACACTAAAAACTTAAATTCGTGGCGGCAGGTGAGATTTTAAATTTAAAAAAGAATGAAAACGTCTCTTTAAGAGCAGTTTGACTATTTGAGGGAAAAGAGTGTAACAGACACAACCACACACGCTGTAAATTATAAATATATACAAGACCGACGACGCATGTAGGTAACGAGAATTAATAAATCAACAAATACAGAGACACATAATGGGCGCTATATCATGTTACCATCATGTTACATTACCATAATAGGCTTATTAACTATTATTGGATTCATTCATTTGTGCTGCCCCTTATTATTATATTATTGATTACTATTATTATCGATTAAATAATGTAAATGAGATATATAACAATAAAACCAGAACATAATATATCACTCCCTTTTGTCTTATTATTTCGTCAATTTGAAACACCAATTATATATAATATTTTATTTAATATTTCTTCTCTGAAAAATTCGAGAGAAAAAAATCAGTGCAGTTGTATAGGCAACTTGCGCGACTTTCATGAAGACCAGGTTGCCTACTTTAGTATGCTGAATATTTTAGCCCACAAAAATTGAGACGTAAATGACTTTAAGCAGCAGGAGTAGCTCTGAAACGAGTTAATAAAACTTGCTATCAACGTTCTTCTCGACGATTTGAGGTGGAAACTGCGCTGAAATAGACGAAATTGGGCAGTAACAAGTTTGTAATGAGGGCTGCTTAAACGCGCCGATCGTGGCTAAAAAGTGGGCGTGGCGAGAAATAAATAAGTGAGCAGCCGAGTCGCAGTCGCACAAAATAACTCGCAAAAAATAGAAAATTGGCATCTTTCTCGGGCCAGCAGCGCAAGCAGCATCCTTGCGCGGTGAACAACGAATTCTTAACTCGCGAATTTTCCATTTTTTGCGTCGTCCTGTCCGAAATCCGAGGCCCAGAGGCATGCAGAAATCGGTCCGGACGGATCTTGTCGATCGTCGCCCATCTCGACTGGCTGGGTAGGGGGTTCTTTGGACTACAATGCTCACGGACAATTTCCTCGTCCTGGCCCTGCTCTTTGTAATCCGTGAGGTAGTTAAAATTTTTCTATTTTTAGTTTATAAATTAATTGTGGTGTTGATCAAGGTGGAGGCGAAGTACTGCGCCTACGAAGTCAATGGCGAGACCAGATTTTATACGTAAGGATAACACTTTTCTATTTGTCCTTGAGCCCTGGATCTGTGCATATAATTTATTATTGAATTAATTCCAAAGGTGTCCGAGAACGGAATATTGCTGCAACTTTGGATGCTGCGTTTCGCCTGCATTCCAGTTTTATCAGCTGTGGTACTATTGGTGAGATTAAGGATATTTTTTTTAAATAAATTTATTTTATTTTATTTAAATCAGGTTATTGGTGATATTCATGTTCTTGCTGTGCTCGGGCGGAGGATGGTGGTACCGTTGCTGGCTCAGGAATCGATTTCCAGAAACGCAAACCTCGGTGACTCGGACCAGCACAAACAACTCAATGGCCCTTTCCCGCAGGCCAGCCATTTTAACCAGATCTCGTCCCTCATCGATGGCTGTGCCCGCAGGGGACAACCTCACACCTCAGGGAGGACAGTTTCAAGTGGCAAGGGTCAGCTACAGCTCATCTGGTGACAGACTGATTCTGCACAGACTATGGAAAGGTTCGGAGTAATTTCAAGAGCAAACTTAAAATTTTTATTGAAATCCTTATAAATTTTAAGTAATTTAAAACATTTATTTTTTCAGATTCCAGAGGAGCAATTCACCACTTGGACAGTCCGCCCTCGTACACCACCGCTCGTGCTGACCCCGTCCTAGTACCCCAAACAGCCGGGGGCATGCAGTTGATGAATCCGTACATTTTGTACGGCCCTCCGCCCAGCTACGAGTCGGTCATGCAGCAAGACCAGGCCGGGCCCTCAGGCACCCACCTGCTGGTGGCGCCCCTGTCGGAAGCGACCAGCTCTCAGGATAGCTGTCCCTCCTCACAGGTGCCCTCACCCATGACACCAACAAGCCATCAGGAGGCGTGTTCGCCCACCTCCGAGGACGACCAAGGGCCTCAGACCTTGCACCAGGCGTCCCAGACGGCGACCAGCCCCGTCTCGAGTCCCACAGCACTGTGATTATGTACGCGGACACTAATTTCTTCTTAGCTCTTTCATTTGTTATATCATCGACTGGATGGGATGGCCTCTTCTCTAGTACTTGCGCACAACGACTAGTCTGTCCTGTTAAGAATTTTGCCTAAACGTTTACAGAATCTGACTTGTTGGCAGAGAAAAAACTGCTCAGTGGCAAAAAATAATCTTACAGTATTTTTTTATTATTATTATTATTTCATCAATTCAGTCGCGTCATCTCTTGCACTATTCGCAACTTCACCATTTGTACATGGTGCCTGAGGTCGGAGCTTCTTTTGCTCTGGCTTCTCAAATTTGGCTCTAATATTTAAAACACAAGCATTTGTACAATGAATCTAGTATTTTAGGTGGCTATTCGGAATAATGGAATCTTCAAGCACGTTGAAACGGGCGATGTGATTTTATCGTGCTCTCGTTTACAAATTTAAATTAATTCCACTTTGCTCTTCGGTGCCTCTCACTGTAATTTATGCAACGCAACTTATTCAACTGTACCTTAATAATTATTGCTGTTTTACTGATAATCTTTCATTGGGGGGCGCAATCCCTTAAAATCTGCCTCAGTGAATTCAAAACTGTATTTAGCTCAATATATTGGCGTTCGTTTTAATCAAGATGGATATTAAGGGATAAATCCTCGACAACTATTGGTTTTTAAAGCGTTAAGGACTAATGATAAAATTGTTGAAATCAAAACGTTCGCATCGAGCAGCCGCTTTTTAACATTTTGCATCTGTATGACTGGGGAACAATTATTATGCCGAGCTGCGAGAATCAATCAAAAGACAAAGAAGAAGTTTACAAACGCTGTTGAATGTGTGCAAGGCAACCATCAAATCATTATGTAAATCTAATACCCTTTATGTAGTTGTAAGACGCTGCTGTATTACTGTAACGGGTGTAAAGGTCGTAAAAATCAATTGTAAAGGGTGGTTAAATTGTAAAGTGGAAAGGTTAATAATTTATTCAATCGACAACTGCAACGGTAAATGTCGCGTTTCAAGTTAAAAAGGTACCGTTATTATCGCTCTGTATTGGAAACACGCACACACATGTCTCCTTCTCAGTTTTTCACTTTTTCGCTGATTAAAAATTTACGCTCTGCCGTCATTTTGCTATTCTGCAAATTGGTTTCTGAATCTAAGAAATCTCTTATTGTTATATTTCTGTTTTGAAATAAGATGTCTTCCAATTTAATTGAAAAAGAAAGTTTAAATCTTGATGGTTTATTTTCTAATTATTTTTAAAGTTTTCGATTAGTTTTGTTGGAAAAAGTCTAGTCAAGACATCCACATATTTTATTGTATTGAGCATTCCACCGAGAAATTTTAGCTCTGATTTTGTACATGTATGTGCATGCTAAGCTAGTCTGAATTGATGTGCACAAATTATATTTTGTTCAGAAAATCTCTTCTGTTTCATTCCCTGCAGGGGTCACTGTCCTGTTCTCTTTTAATATGCAAATTCCTAAATCCAGTTTCTTCAGTAAAATTCATTGAGTTGTCAAGCGGGTTCATCAAAAAGTGATAATATATGGGCGAAGCGCCTTGTCGTCTCGCTCAGCAAGCCTGATGTAGTAATTACAATAAACCTGCACTAATCGATCTCAAGCGCAGTAATACGCCGTAATAATGGAAAATATATATATAAATTATTATATACTATTGTGACACTATTTTGAATTGGTATTTTTCCATTGGATTCCTAATCATTTTAGGTCTATGGTTTTATAGATTTCATCACTTAGAAATTTTAAAATTGACTTAATTATTTTAGTTCATTATAAAAATAGTTGAAAGCTGTATTTAAAAAATTTCGCTCTGCTTAATAATCCAGAACTAAATTTAAAATAAGTTTAAAAAAAACATTTTCTTCCAAAGTTAACAATTTTTCAAAATTAAATGGCTTTTTTCTGAAAAAGAAAAATATGAATAATATTGATTTCCATAAAACAATATTCGTCATGAAAATTAATTAAATGCGCGCAACAAAAATAATAAAATATTGATCTCGTTGTGAGGATGATGCTTGCGACCACCTCCATCTACGATATGACCAGTTTGGTGACGACACCTCTACCTGAACGCAGGGTCGCTGGCTGCTATAAAAGGGACCTCTCAGATTCTTGACGAGCAGTTCGTCGACGGAATAAAAAATTGCACGATGGTGCTGAGAGAATACAGATTGATCCTGCTGGCGCTGATTTTATTCGCTGGCAGCGCCAACGCGAAAATTTACGAGCGCTGCGAACTGGCCAAAGAGCTCAGGGATCGGCTGCGTGTGCCTGCGGAGCAACTCGCAACCTGGGTTTGCATTGCAGATCACGAGTCGCGGTTCAACACTTCCATAATCGGCACCCTCGCTGAAGGGAAGGACCACGGACTCTTTCAAATCAGCGACCTGTTCTGGTGTGAAACGGTAAAAAAAAACAAATGCTTTTAAATTTAAATGAAAAATAATTTTCTTGTAGGATAGTAATTAAAATTAAATTTTATAAATAAGGGTCGAAAAAAATTCATTAGAAGCAAGACATCAGGATTCAAAAATTAAAACATTCTTCCAGATAAATTAATTTTTGGAATTCAATCTTGCATTTAAATGTCAAATTAGTTTTTTCAAAAATAAAAATATAATTAAAAAAAAGTTTATTTTGATGTCAAAAATGTATTAAGAAAATTAGATATTTGTGTTTGATATTTGTCCGTTGTCCGTTTTGCATTATATTATAAATTAACAATTTTCGTAAAAAAAAAAATATTAACATTTTGCGACGCAAGTTAAAAAAAGTAAGTGAATATCCAGGTCCAGAACAAAGTTGATTGCTTTTAAGAAGAAATAGCGATTACACAATTCTTTTTTTATATATTGTGATAAATTTTAGGGTGACATAGGGGGTGCGTGTGGCTTGGACTGCAACTCGCTTCTAGACGACGACATCCGAGACGACTACACCTGCGCCCGCAGGATATTCCGAGCACACCAAGGTCTTCAGGGTGACGGGTTCAGGGCGTGGGCCGTGTACGGACCCCACTGCTCAAGCGGACGAGCGGCCAACGAAGCGAAATACACGAATGACTGCTTCGAGGCGCCCGAGGTAGCCCAGGACGCGGAAGGCACCTTTGCCGTTCAGCAGCGTGTGCAAATTGCTCATCAACCTGCCCACTTGACTTGGCTCTTCCCAGGCTATCCCTATTACCACCAAGTTCAATACTATGGACGATAGCAGTTGTAAAGAAGAAAAAATAATAAAAGTATTTTAAATTAAGAAAAAAAAAAAGTTTCAAAGGAAATGAATACCCTGATCTAATAAATTACTCAGCATGGAAACTTTCGCACCGTAAGCAGAAATTATTTTTAATAACAAAGCATTACTTAATGTGCAGTTTATTTTGTTAATTCAGTATGTATAGCCATATTATTAAAAATGCGGCTTATTTTATGGCCACTGCTGCTTTTCACTTTGACTTGTTTAACCCTTGCCACGAGATACACCGCTCCTCCGACGCAGCGCATCCAGAGGAAACTGTTGGAAGATTTGGTGAAAAACTATAACACGACTTTTCTGTGCGAAATCGAAAAGTTGGACTGGCGTGACTTTGCCGATTTCCCGATTGTGGTGACGACGATAGGCGACGACTACTTTTACCAGCGATGCATCCAAGTGGAGCGTTTTCCCAGGCACGGAACTTTTGACTCGGACTGCAGGAAGTGTTTGGACGTGATGAACCTCTACAGGAGATTCTTCCACCACAAAGGACCGTTTCTTCTCTACTACGGAGAGATGAAGAAATTGACAGTTGCGCAAGGAGTAGACTGCAGTTTTTACTTTTAATCAAAGGCAAGTTCTGCGTATTGAAATATTAATTAAGCTTGCGGTCTTTTAATAATACTTGAATGATACAAAATAAAGACATAATTAAACTATTATCCACATAAAAATTATTTAGCATGTAGCCTCGTTTTCAACATTTCTTGGTTTGCTCTAACACAGTCGAATGAATTATTGTTCTCTGAATGCAATCCAGGACAAAAAGCAATAATCTCCATTAACTAATTTTATACAGCTCAGTTTAAGTAAAATTATCTTAAAGAATAGTTCCGTTAAATATGCAAAAAGACTAAAATATATTGAAAGAAAACGCCGGCCGACGCAAATAAGCACTTTCCATTTTCCTTGTAAATTTCACGGGTACTCACTTAGATCATAATTTTGGTGCTGCTTGCAGCTTTCACGGCGCAGGAGGTTTTGCAGTGGTCGTGGTTGGGGCGACCGTCGTCGTGGGAGTCGGACTTGAAGAAGCAACACATTCACCCCAACCGAAGCCTCCACAGGCCAGAGAAATGATGATGTAGATAATAAACTGATAATTGAAGAGGAAAAAATTAAAAACGCTAGTTAGGATTTAAATTTTGATTAAGTTTTCTTACCACAATAATAGCAGCAGAAATCAGGTACAGTTTCACATTCTTCCAGAACAATGCCCTGGACAAGTTGCGACTCGTCTTACGGAATGTAACAGACTAGAAAAGAATATAAAATAATTAAAATACTTTGAATTTAAACTTATAAAATCTTACATTGGCACTCAGGTTGTCTGTCTTGTTCACAAGAAGTTCCAGTCGTTCTCCTCTCATAGCCATGTTGTCTAAAAAAATGGAGTTTAATTTAAAAATTCAAAAAGATAATAGTAAATATTACCAATGTTCCTGACCATTATATCTTTCAGTTCATCCAACTCCCCGTGAACTCTTGAAATTGTATCAACATCACGAGACTCTGAATAGTGTTTCTAGGAAAATTTAAATAATCAAATTTCTGTTAAAAGAAATCCTTATTATAATTTTTCCACTTTACCATTTCATTGGCCAAGATTGGTGAAAATTCTGTGTTCATGGCGTAGGCAAGAGAGGTTTGGGCTCTTGAGCCGTAAGCAGCTTGGAATCTTCTTTTGATTTCACCAAGGTACAGAAAGGCCCTCGATCTTTCAAATTCCTATATAAAAATAGATTTTCAGTTTGTTAATTTTTTTTCCTCAAACGATTCACTAATTACATCATCGGTGATGCACATGTAAATGATCCTGTCCTCGCAAATATAGTGGAACAGGAAACTTCCATGTGAGTAGGTCAGCTTGGAGTCTTCGGGAGGGATTTTGGAGATGATCTGCTCTGTGACTTCGGAGAAGTTTCCAGGACACGACGCATACTTGGCCAGCACGGTGATGCCTCTGGCGACGACGCTGTACAAAATTGGCATGTTGACGCTGAAATTTAAAATTCACAACCACGATCAATACCAAAATTAGTAATTAATGTAAAAATAAACTAGAGTAAAATTAAGTCACAAACATAAAATGAAGATTGTGAAAAATATTGAAGTTTGATGTTGAAATCGAAATAAAATATAAAATGTCAACACACAAAAATTGCCATTGATAACAACCCACCCAAATTCAGGAGCCAAAATTCTCAAATTTCGGTGAAAATTGAAACTTTGAGCAGAGCTTTCAGTTGCGTGTTTACTTCGCAATTGTCAGGAGTCGAGTGATAGTCAGCTGACCTGTGACGTCATCTCAATTATACCACGAATGAACATGAGTCCTCAAGATACGCTCCAGCCAATCCCGGCCAGCTTGGAGAGTTGGCTCGAAAATTGAGTAGTTGGTGCATGAATGGTTTCGCTCAAGGAAATTAATAGTTGTGTATCAAATATCTCCGACGTGTCCTACAAATAATACAGGTGTTGTAAAGAAATTTAATCTTAACGGTTTTATAATAAAGTCGCATCGTATTAAATTTAACTTGTATAAAAAAGTGACACAAATAAAAATATGAAAAATATGTAGAAATTCAATTTCAAATTTTTATTATTTCTGAACAAAATTATTCACTTTTTCCTCTTTTTAATTTCCTCAGCCCCTGGTTTAATTTTATTCCTGTTCCTGTTCTTTACGTTGGTAACTTCGTAGAAGTTTGATCCAATCTTCCTGCGCTTCTGAGCCCTGTCCATCGCTCGACGATCTTTAGCTTTCAAATTTGTGTCAGACTCCCTCTTGCTAAGGGCAGACACTTTGAACTTTCCACTGGTTGTCTCTGTCTCTTCGCTTACTTCTTCGTCTTCACTGCTCTCGTTGTCATCTGCGACGGCAGCCTCTAAGTCTGGCATGTCCTCAGGTTTTAAAATTTCGTCAATGTCAATTTTCGGCGCTTTCTCTGCTGTAGGATCGTCATCTCCAACACTGTCAAAGTCAATGGCCAGTTTGATTTTGCCCAAGTCCTGCGAGACCTGAATGGGATTGGCCACGACCTTTTCATTTTCTTCTTCTTCTTTCACTTCAGTGGGGTTTTCCTCCTCTGCCTTGGGTTTCATTTCTTCCGCTTGCTCGGCATTCTCCTCTTTTGGAAGGGGAATTTCAAAGTCTTTAGGCGCAACATAGTAAGGAATTTTGCCCCTCTGAAGATCGTTCAGGACAATCCTGGCAACAGCATTCAAATCAGGTTCACCCTTTTTCAGCAGCTTGCCCATTTTCCTGGCTAGATTTTCTAAAAACTCCTCGTCATTTTCCCAATCTTTAATCTGGTATGTTTTGACCAGGTACTCCTTTCGTACCTTCTCCAATACAGCACTGATGTAAATTTCAGGGTCCTAAAATAAAAATAATTAAATTTCCAAACAGAATTATTAAAAAAAAAAATAACATGCCTGAACATTTTCCACTCTCACAACTCCCTTGAGAACTTTTTCGGCGTCAGTTTCCTCTGAAGGGTAAACAACCCCAGGACAGTCGACCAAATAAATCCTCCTCATCAAGGTAATGTACTGCCAGACTTTGGTCTCTCCAGCAATTGGTGCCACCTTGCACACCTTCTTGGACCTCAGGGTGTTGATGACTGAGCTCTTTCCAACATTTGGATAGCCGATGAGTCCGACGCTGATTTGCTTTTTGTCCGAGTGCAGTTTAGCAAACTGTCGGAGCAGGTTGATCAGGGTGCCTTTCCCATACGAGTGGTTCATGGAAGCGTGGAAGGCCACTGTGGGGTACTCGGCGCTCAGAAGAGCCACCCACCGCTGAGTGACCCACGTTGGCACCAAATCAACCTTGTTCAGGACAAAAACCAGGTGTTTGTGGGGCTTTTCCGTACGAAGGAACTTTTCGATGTGGCTGCTGCGAGTACCAGCTGGGTCTCTAGCATCCAGAACCTTGAAAAAGGGAATATATTAATAAATATTGAGATTTAATAAGAGTGCCAGGGTTGAGTTGAAATCATCTTTTTATAACAATGAAAAATCTAAAGATTTCTTAGGCATTTTTTAATAGAATGTTTTGTCAAATATTTTTGCTGTGTTGATATTAAATTTAACTTGCAAGTTAGAGAATTCAGCCACATTTAAAGTCGGTATTTTAATTTAAAATCAAGATTATGTGTTGATTAAATTTCCATTACTTGCAAAACCACATCCGAAGAGTCGATGACCTTGTAAAGCTCGTTCCAAATTCTTCTGCTCTGTCCAGCACCCATGATCCAATCCCTGGCCATGTTTTTTGTGGTGTTGGTGTCGTCCAAAACCAAATCGTAGTCCGACTCCTTCTTTTCCTCTTCGTACTTCTCGATGACCTCGGTTGCAGCTGCCACCATAGAGTCCAGACTGCAGTGGGAGATTCCAGGTCTCTTCCTGGTCTTCTTTGGACCGAAGACACTTTCAAAGCTTTGGGTGTCCAAGACATGGACCCTGCCAACTTTCTTGCTGTCGCTCAACAGACTGACAGGCAAATTGGTCGGCTTCATCACCATTTGGTAGGGGTTCTTCATCACAGCACCCAGCTCCTTTTGGAAAGTTTGAAGTGCAGACTGGGTGACCACCCGAGAGTTACCAAACCACATTTGATTGGGCTCCACTCTGTAAAATATTTAATTTTAAATAAAAAAGATAAAATTTTAGAAAAATCCAAATTACCTGGCCATGGAACCTGAGGGCAGCCATCCTTGGAAAGGGGCAGGACGGACGATTTTTCCTCCTCTGTCTCTCTTTGGCTTGAAATTTCTGTACATCTGCAAACGCTTGATGGTCGATTTGTCTCGGGGTTTGGCCACCCCTTTCAAGCCTTCCGTCGGCCTGTCCGGGTTCATGCTGTGCTTGGATCTGTTGAAACCCTCCCTCACCTTCATCGTCTTTACAGCTCTGAACTTCCCCCTGCAAAGTAAAATCACATAATTACAATATTAAAATAAAAATTATAAAAACACGCTGTCTGTAAAAGTACATAAAAATACATTTATGTGTAATGTAATCCTTACATTTTGAAAAATTTTCTGGTAAATCTAGCAAAAGCGATGAGAGCTTTAAAAGATGGTTATGGATCCAAGCTTTCAGTAGAAATTCTTCCTTATCCGCTGCAATTGAAATAGCCTTTGTTTCCGAATTTGATAAAAATTCACGACACACGTGTTCAACTCCGGTGTTTTTGTTTATTTTCGAAGCAGGATCGTAGTTCAGTTTTTTAACACTAGATGACCATCATTGGTCGCATTGTGTAAAGAATCGGAGCTTGAATCGGAGAGCGCGCGAAAAAGGAGAGCGTATATGCTCTCGGCGTGCTCGTGGAAATTCTTATTTTTCCAGCGGAAAAAGGCAGCGAAGCTTCTTCTAGCAGTTCCTAAAGGTATAAATACCCTTGCTGGGTATATGTTAGCTCAATTGAGGGACTACTGGTCTTCCACTGCCTTGAAATTTCATTATGTCATCGTTCCGCAGGGCCCGAGAATTTGTCAACAGCCAAAATGGTCGTCATCAAGCCACTCAACGACGAACAACAGAACAGATCGGCCGGCAAGGTCCGCCACGTAACTGGGACTGGGCCCGAGGCCCTGGTCCCGGTGGTCTCCCAAGTCGTGGATCACAGGACGAGCCGCCATGGGTACGTCGTCTGCTCCACAAGATTGACTCCATGGGACGCCAAATGACTGCCATGCGTCGAACTATGACCACACTTCAAAATGAGGTGAAATTTCTTCGAGGTCAACACGAGCAGGTTGAACACTACGAGCAAGTGTACTACGAGCCCTGGCATCAACAGCAACTGCCGAAGCCACCACCACCCTTCTCAAAACCAAGTCATCGGTATTTGGAAACTTTTTGTGCTCCGTACACCACAGCTTTGAATGAGTACTTAGCAATTTTAAAGGCACAAAAAATGCATGATTTACAGTTTCCTGCCTCCCCGACTATTTTGCATGAGGTTGAGGGTGACTTAATATCTGCGTTCAAAAGAGGTGAAATTGAGGTTCTAGTGCATGCCACACCTTCTGACATTGGCACAGGGCGAAGGAAAGGGTTTGCTGCCAAAATGGAAGAAGCTTGTCCATCAGATCCAACCACGTTTCCTCCGCTCCAATTCCGGGAACCTGGCACCATTGTGCAGCAATTTGACCCTGTTACCAAGACCCTGATTTTACATCTAAACACAAAGTATCACAGATATGATAAGCTAGCCCACAATCCTGATAAATTTGTGGCTAACTATGTGACTGCTTTCAAATCTCTGCATGAATTTTGCATGGCAAATAAGATCTTTAAATTTTCGATGCCTCGCATAGGATGTAGCATGGATCACCTAGAATATGCCTTTGTCAAGTACAAATTCTTGGAAATTTTTTTCTGATACACAATTTGAAATTTCAGTCTTCTCATTACCACGAAAGCGAAGACAGATTTCTGCAGTTGTGCCTCCAAATACTACACCAACTCAGTGTGCAGACATCATTGAAGTCCTGGTTGATGTTCATCGTCCTCCGCCAGAGCCCAGGGTACCCTCTGAACCAAGCAAAGTTGTGAAGGATGCGATGGTGGTCCCAGTTGACAACCAGAATCATCCCCTGCCTGCTCAGGTTGGTACCACTACAACAGCAGACCAGCCTCAAAACCAAAATTCAGGCAAAGAAGGTCTTGAAGTTTTAGCTGTTGCAGCGCACGCCATGCAAGCACTGGAATCTATTGAGTTGGACCCAGATTTTGTTGGCGGAAACTCTGAAAGCTCAAGACTGCAAGTGGAGGGCGTTGGTTCTCCATCACCAACGACAACCACCCCATCACCACCCTCTCAAGCGTTGCATCCAACTGAGACTGAGACCTCTACTTCAAGACGCAACTTGGCCTTTAAGCCTCCACCTCCACCCACGCCCTCTCCGAACAAGATTTCTACAAGAAGTAAAAAGAATCAAACTTTATAAGTGGGCCCCGACATGATCAACAAATTTCAGTTGTTTTGTGGAACTGTGAAGGATTAGAAAGTGCAATTGAAAAGATCCCTAATACACGCATTTATTTCAAATCTGACATTCTGGTGTTTTGCGAAACGTTCTTACAAAATGGTAAAAATTTTGAAATCCCGGGATTTTATAGTTATCACCAGTATGCAACCCAAATGGGTGGAAATAAATGGAGAAGAGGAATAAGCTGCTTTGTAAAACCACATGTGGGAAAATTTGTTAAATTGGAGCAGACCGACGAATGTCTGCTAGTTTTTCTTGACACAATTATACTCGCTTGTTTTTACTGCCCACCACAGACTCAAACTGCTACCTTCAAGTCTGTTCTCTTAGACGCCTTTCAATTTGTACAGTCTGATATGAATCTTGTAGTTCTAGGAGATTTTAATGCTCGTATTGATCCAACAGGAGTTGCGCGTAGCAAAAAGACTGATATATTGATAGAGACTCTGGCAGCTCTTGATTTAACTTTGGCTAATGATCCACATGATCTAACATTCATAAGCGGGCCAGGTTGCTCAACAATTGATTTATTGTTCTTTGATAAATATTATATTGAACTGATCTCATGCGAGACCATGGAATGCATTGAAAGTTGTAAGCATATCCCTGTTAAAGCAAAATTACAGATACGTAACACACCAGAGTCTGAGCCTATTGATAATTCTAAACCAGTTTATAAAGTTAATGAAGATAAATTTGAGATACTTTTTAAGGATCATTTTGATTATTTTATGCAGTTACTAGACAACAATCAAATAGATGAGACTTACAATTTAATACTTGAATTAGTACAATCCTCTGCCGCAGACAAATGTAAAAATACCCGTACTGCGGAACCATGGTATAATAGTGACTGCCTTTTGAAAAATAAGCATCTTATGTCAATGAAACACCAATTAAATGACATTGAGTATGTAATCGCTGTAAGTACACACAATGCCCTTCTTGAAGAAGCAAATGATGCAATGTTTGAAAAACGAACTCTGCTAAATGAAATTTCCATAGCAAAATCAGAGTATAGAGCATTATGTTCGGAGTCAAAAACTTTGTTTAACCGCAAACAAGAGGAGAAACTTATTGCAGAGGCAGAAAAGACTCCGTACCTTATATTGAGAAACACGAAGGCAAAGAAAACATCGTCGATTATATCTATGGATAACTGGGTGCAGCATTTCTCAAATATTCTCAATCTAGAAAATTTAGCTGAGCATGATTCGCTGCACCTAGAAAACTTATTAAAAGATTACGAACCGTCTGTCCCCTTCATTCCATTTATGGATGCTGAAATTCTGCTTTCTATATCAAAATTGAAAAATGGCAAGGCGCCTGGGCCGGATAAAATGTTAAATGAGCATATAAAATTGATTGCAAAATGTAATATGGTTCCTGTAATTACCAAACTGTTCAACAAGTGTGTTGAGTTAAAACGAATTCCTGAGAAATGGAGGATCTCAAATTTAAACTTGCTGTATAAAGGCCAAGGTGATAAGACTGATGTAAATAACTTTCAAGGTATTGCGCTGAGTAATGTACTGTTCAAACTTCTTGACAAGGTAGTTACTTGTAGAATCTTTTCCGAGTTGAAAAATGTAATACCCACAGAACAGTTTGGTTACGTACCTGGACGAGGCGCAATTCCAGCAGTGCACAAATTACATGATAGGATTGTACAAGAGGTTCATGTGAACAATTCGCCAGTCTATGCCGTATTCGTAGATTACCAAAAAGCCTTTGATTCGGTAAACAGGCGAAAACTTTTTCAAAAACTTGTGGACCAAAAAGTGTTTCCGCAGAAATTACTCAATTTAATTGCAGTTCTGCTGGACGTAAACTTCTTGTCAATTTTTAATGGTGTAGAAAATTCACAAATTTTTGTTCAGAGTAATGGAACTTTGCAAGGAGGTTCCTCCTCTCCATTATATTACATTTTTTACACACATGATTTAAATCAATCTCTAGCCTCTTTAAAGAATGATATATTTTTCTTAACGTTTGCCGATGACATATTGTTCTGCTTTCAAAAATTCTACATGCTTTGCAAACAGCGTTAAATAGGCTTATTACTTATTCTGATTCAAATGATTTGGTTGTCAATGCTGCAAAAACAGTGGCTGTAAAATTTAGGAAAGGAGGAAAAATTAAACAGACTGATAAACTTTTTTGTAAAGGTACCGAGATTCAATTTCAAAATTCATTTAAATATCTTGGTGTTATCCTCAATTATACTCCTAAATCTTTTGCAAAACATATTGAAGCAAAAACGCTCAAAGCAAATGTAGCTACTTTTGATATAAAACAATTGCGAAATTTGAGTGTGGATGCCGCAATCCGATTATTTTTTATTAAGGTAGCTCCGATCGCTAGTTACGGATTTTCAGTGATATGGCCCTATCTTACAAAAACTGATTATTTACATCTGAATATGGTTTTTGACACATATTTAAAACGAATGTTGTGTGTGCATAAATCCTCAAAAAATCGGATCATTCACTATTTGTTACATGTTGAGCCATTTGTCGGTTATTTGCAGGCTACGTTTAATCTCCCATATACTGCTGTTTTTGGTGAATTTTTATATGAACAAGAACAAAAAATTCTGTCATTGTCTCCAGATGTCGAATTTGTTCTTAATACTTTGCCGAATCGATGGCGGCAGCCTCTGCAAGAGGACCGTCATGTTTTCACTCGTATTCTTGTCCATGGATTTCATTATAAATTCTGTTCTAAAGCCGAATTTCATTTTGCCGAAAAAACATGTAAATGCAAATTTTGTTACCAATATTGTAGTCAATATCATTGTATTTTCTGCGAAATGTCGCCATTCTCTACACTTGCTGAAATAGCAGGTCATGTATATTAAAATTCACAGTCTCCCGCCACTGATTTTTAAGATGATTGTAATTTGACTGGCCACCGTTAGGTGGTGTTTTGTAGTTTATATAGTTGTAATTGTACGCAAAAGCGTTTAATAAAAGCATTATTATTAGGTCCGTGGGGAAATCTATATCATAATCTATATATTAGCGTCGATTTTAAATTACGAGTGTCAATTGAAGTTAAAGTAATATTTTTCGTCAGTTTTAAATTTCAAGTTATTTTCACTCATTTAGAACAGTACATACATAAATCCATTTCCTCCCTTCAATTTCCACCCTTTATAAGTTTATTTAAGTAAGTTTATACAGCACAGCAAATTACTTTTTTAGTCTTAGTCTGCAGCACAGCAGCAGCCATAAAGCAGATCAAAACAAAAATTTACAAGATTTCCATTTCCGCTCTCTACTACGTAAATTATTGTTTATTTTGGTACATTTTATTAGGGGAAAAAAGATAAAACAAACATATTCATTAAATGCAAGGCACAATAATTATGAGTGACAAAATTTAAATTATTATTAATTTAATTGTTAATATTTTAGCGCTCGAAAAATATTTTCAAATATTTTTAATTCTTCTCGTAATGTAATAAATTGTTTATTTATAATATTTTTTTAATTTTTCACGCAACATCATTTGAATTGTTTTTATTTGTAAATCTTAAATATCGGTAAATATACATTTTAAAATCAAATAATGTTATAAACACTCATTCAAATTTCAACAATCCAAAATTTTGAATTTGATTCTTGTGCAGTGTATTTGAAAATGTATAAATATAACGGTTTTCCTGCAACAATCATCTGTTGCATCCAACTCTCATTCAAAAACATCGTGGTTCAAACGCCGCACATTGAAAATTCTCAGAGATTTCAGAGAGCCGAAATTCAAGATGTGTGCGGGTTTATAGGACGATATTGAGACACAATGCGCGTCCTGAAAATCGCCAACTACCCCAGGACCCAGAGAAGTATGTGATAGTTGTTTAAATTTTTTACTTAAACTTCAGTTTGTTTGGAAATCTCTTTTCCAATTCCACCCCCGGTCTAACGACTTATGTATTTTGTTATTTTTGCACCTTTTTCTTTTCCGCTAAGTAATTCACTATTTACTTTTGTTCATTATTTTATCTGAGAAATAAATCAGAAAAGTTTAAAATATAATAAGATGCAAATTACTTTAGTACAAGGACCAAAATATTATAGTGTTTTTCACTTTTCACACAATTTTTTCCTTTTTTTTTAATATAAATTAAATTTACACTGATTTACACGATAAGATTATAAATATTAAATAATAAAATTTTAATAAAAATGTCAAAAATCCAGATATGTGATTGTTGCCGTTTGACAATTTTAAAATAACCGTTTTCCTGCAACACAGTCAACTTTCACATCAAACTTTTCAAAAACCGTTGAAGCAAAAGTTCTGAAGGAATAATTCCAGCAATATCGTTGACCAAAATCTGAAATTTATTCCATTTTGAGCAATTCGATGCGCATTCCAAAGGTCACCAGCTTATACTGACCCAGCACCTCCAGGTCCCTGACCAGTTTGACGCAGAACTGCATCAGATGAACAGTATGGTCGTGGCCCTATAACTTATATTTGAGAATTCAGCGAAAAAAGGGGACGTGAACTTTTTAGATTGGGTGTTTGTTTGTAAAAAAAAAAAAATAATAATAATTTTATGAATGAAAAGAAAATTTAAAGCATAAAAATTATGTTGTAGGTCGTTGTGCCACAATTTAGGAGGTCAAACGTCTGGCACAATCGAGGACCTGGCGGAAGTTTGACATATTCGAGTATCAAGTAAATGATGGAATTGTCAAACTGGATTGTTTTTCCCTCTCCGTCCAGTTCAGGATCGCCTCCCGAGACTTTGATTCTCTCCCCCTGAGTGTTGGATTTTTGGTGCTCGCTATCAACGGAAAAAAGCCAAGCATACACCTGAGTAAAAATCATATAAAAAGTTTACGTCGTTATCAATTATTATTATTCAGGGACCAGGGAGATGATCCCCAAGGTTGAACAGCTGCTGTCCCAAGGGCTTCCTGAGCTGCCGTGGGACTTGAAGACCAGAGAGCTGAATGCCAAGCTCCATGAAGTTGGAGTGGCTTTCGTTGATCTGGCGATCCAGAAGCAACAGTTGAAGAGGCGCTGCGACGAACTGGACAAATGGCAAGACCAACTGGATAGTCAGGAGAACTCGTTTAAAAACTCCAGGCTCCTGACCAGTACGACGCTGAACTGAGTCTCATGAATAGTTTGGTTGCTGCCCTGCTGCTTTTTGAGAATGCGGAGAAAAAAGGGGAAGTGAACTTTAATTTAGGTATGTTTAAAGCCATATATTATGTAATATGTTAAAAGAAAAAGTAATTTACAAATCTTAAAAATAAAATTTATGTACTGCAGCTCCAAAGGACATGATTGACCTGGTGAAGAATCTGGCAAAGTCAAGGCCGTGGAGTAGTTTTGTGACGGTGGACTACCCTGACAACACTAGAGTGGTGAAAATAGACGTGTTCCGACTGTCTCTCCAATTTACCATCGCATCCAGGGACCAGGGAGATGATCCCCAAGGTTGAACAGCTGCTGTCCCAAGGGCTTCCTGAGCTGCCGTGGGACATGAAAAAACGAGAACTCGATGCTAAGCTACAGGAAGTTGGAGTGGCTTTTGTTGATTTGGCGAGCCAGAGGCAACAGTTGAAGAGGCGCTGCGACGAACTGGACAAATGGCAAGACCAACTGGATAGTCAGGAGACCTCGTTTAAAAACCACGTCAAACGAGTCACCCAAGAGCTGCAGATTAAGCGTCAGAAGTCGGACAGTTGGACCAGGAAAAACAGGCCGCAATGTGCGATCAGCTCCGTTTCCAAATCAAGTTGTTGGCTGGCTGTGGTGACACTCACTGGCCAACTCCGTTTGAAGGACTGTGGCTGACCTGATCAAAGAAGATGAAGAACTCAGTGACAGGAAAGCAGATAAGGCACCTCGACAATCAGCTCAGCAGTAATCAAGTAGCCCTATAATTTGCTGTTTTGATTTGGCGCAAAAGTAAACCGCACTATGTATATATTTAACATAATTATATGAAATAAATTGTTTATTTTTATATGGATGGAAAATCGTACCTTGATCTCTTCTTAAAAAAAATATGCATTCATATCCGGTAATAATCCTTTGAAATTCGGCCAACTTTAAGTTTTAGATAAAAAATTAAGAAAAAACAAAAAACACCGGTTAGCAAAACAAAGAGCTAAGTTTTAACACCTCCTGGCGTACGTGTTTGGTTTTGGTGGCTGAACCAGAGACCAGGGGCTGATTTTGCTCTCAACTTAAAACTTAACTGTCCATTATTGTATTTTATCAACGATAAAACAGTCGTTTTTACGCAATGATTCCAAGAAAAGAAAGATTTGTTATTATGCCAATTGTTTTTGTTCCAACTCCAACTAACACCAACAAATGAACATATCAAATCAAAATCAAAATGAAACAAAACAAATATGTATTATCACTTTGCCGCCACCTATATTTGGCAGCACGAACTATGAAAATTTAAACCTAACAATAAATTATTATATTTTTGATTGTAATATTTTTCACGAATCGTTTTTAAAAATTGTCTAGAAAAATTTATGATCGTTATAAATTAAAAAAAATATAACAGTGATGAGCAATGCAGAGCAATGATAAATAATATTAATTATTTTCATAGCTCTGCAAAAGTTGGTGGCCTTTGGGCAGTCCTCGGGCATCATCTGCTGCGATCGCGGCGTTTTTGCGTTGCGGGTTGCGGCAAGCCGCAGTGCACTCGAAACAAAAATAAAATTTTCTTGATCTCGGTACGAAAACTAAAGGAAGCTGCAGAGGAAGCGAATTCTGGTCTCATCAGCCATGTGAATTCACATTCCATCAACGAATCTAAGGAGAGACAGCGTTCGAAGCAAAACGCCAGAGAGTTGTGCGTCGTCGTACATAGAAAGAAAGCGAAGTCCGCTTGCCATAAACAAAAACCTTAACTCGATGTTTGGTTGCCTTTTTGGAATTATTCTCTCCGGAGGTAGGACTTCTGTTCGTCGAAATTCACAAATATCACAAATATCTTCCTTGCTCTGACACATTTCTGCATTTGTATCAGTTGTTTTTCGATATATCTCTCCGTATCTTTCACTACATAATGCATTAAATTCATTTCCCACTTTCTCCAGACAAAAAAAGTGTCACCAAAAACGTGGCAACGTATTGTTTATAACAGTTTTTAAGATGTCATATAAATTAATAGGCAGAAGTAATTTAATTTTTTCAAGATATAGCGGTTAAGGAGAAAAATATAATTTCAGATCATGGCTGCAAAACCAAAAAATTCAAGAAATAATGTGAGCCAGCCTGCGAATCCAAACGTCTTGAAAGTTGAGTTGTTCAATGCAGAAGGAAGACAGCTGGAGGTTCGGCGGTTCAACATCGATAAGAACAACATTCATTTTGATGAATTCAAGGAAAAAATATCAAAAACATTTCCAGCATTGCACAAGAATAACACTTTTTCAATCTCCTATAAGGGTAAATTATTAAATTTACTTAAAACCTAAATTATCAATTGAATTTCTTTTCTATCAGACTTGGAAGGCGATGCCATCACGGTCTCTTCAGATGAAGAACTTAAATTATGCTTGGAGCAGAAGGATGTTCCACAAAAGCTCCAGGCAAAAATCACACCAAACCCTACTTCGTCAGCTCCACCTCAGAAGACAAAAAGTACTTTGTTTTGATTAATTTTTAACTTCAATTTATAATATTTTTATAGCTATCCCGGCTGTGCACACTAATATCAAATGCAACGAGTGCAAGAAAGAAATCAAAGGAATTCGCTACAGATGTGTAGTTTGTGTCGATTACGATATTTGTCATCCGTGCGAACTCAAATCCGTCCACGAACATCCAATGTTGAAACTGCCAAAGGTCATCTCTCGGGTTGAAAGCTTGGTCGGGGGTGTTTGCCAAATGCTCAAAATTCTAATGGCAGAGCAGGATTGCAAACACAAAGATTGCTGGAGTTGCCAGCTTAGAGTGAGTTTAATTAAAATTTTCATGAATTCTTAAATTAATTTATTTTGTGCAGAGAACTTGCCCAAGCAGTTGGAGAGAGGGAACCATGAACAGAGTGTTCATAAATTTTGCAAAAATAGCAGGCTAGTATTTTACCTAATTCCTCAAATCTAATAGATTGAAAAATATGTATCTAAATTAATAAATTTGCTATCAGATGCTGAGGTAGGAAAGTGCAGCAAGTGTGATCATGCGCCTCAGCCTGCCTTCGTAAACGGGAATGGCCTCAACACTCCGAGAAAAACCATTCCAGTCGTGAATGGAGCCGCCCATCAAATTACAAACGGCATGGCTAACATGGTATTTCCCAAAATGATGGCACGCATTCAAACAGTGGCAGTGACTGGACGACCTCTCTTGCCTTCACCCCTAAACCCACTTGGCACCGGTAATTATTTATCTCGCATACCTTTCTCAGCTAAACCTTTCTTGCACCAAAGGTATGCCGCCTGGAATGGTCCCTCATGGAGCACCCATTCAGTACATTCCGCAGCAACCCACTTTCGCTCAAGTTCCACCATATTTCGGACCGTCCCCATTTTATAACCCCTTTTTCAACATGCCAATGATGCCCATGGGACCTGGCATGAACCAGCCTTACCCCCCACAAATGTGGAGTGATCGTACTGACCATCTTTAAATTATTATGCAAATTTTTAATGTAAATTTTCTAGCGCCTTATCAATATCCAAATCAAAATGTGGCCCAAGTGGCCCCTGCGCCGGCACCGACAGCACCAACTCCAACGCAGTCACTTCCAGGAACCTCGCAGAGGAGTTCTCCACATTCAGAGGGTAAACGCTTGTTTTATTAGTAGTTACAGTATTAGAGGTGGGTGTTTTTAGAAGAGAGTGTGGACGTACAAATCCAAAGAGGTGTGCTGCAGCTCTCTGCTAAAGGTTATATCGGAGATGTTGAGAAGCTTGGGGAGATTTTGCGTAGTGTTGACCTCGATGTCGAGAAGGCCTGTAAAATTCTAGACAAAGAGAAGAGTGGATGAGATTTGGTCAACGGCGTAGCCTTATAAGAGCCTTATGTACAACTTCCTCATTTCAAGTTAATAACATGAATATAATATTAGTTTGTTAAGTTGGACACTTAAAACGCTGGAGGAAGAATTCTCTGCCTTTCCAGAATCAAGCGAGTATTTTTGTTTAGTTGGAAATCAGTGTTTTCAGTCTTGTGTCGAACATGGAAAGTTCCTATTTTAAGCTACTCAGACATTCAATGAAAGAAAGTTTGCTCAACTCATTGCCAAAAACTTTCCACAAGCATTATTTCTCCAGCTTTTCGTGAAGCAGACAGTTGTTCTGGAAATGTATCTGTACCAATATTGTAACTTCTATGCTGGTGCTGCTTCGAGTTGGGTCTTTTATTTTTTAGTGCCCTCAAATGGCAAAACGAAATATTACTTAATATTTTTGTACTTGCTCCGAACAAATACCATTAAAAAAAGGAATAGTTTTACTTGTGATCCTTTTATTTGAAACCATAATAACATTTTTTTTTCAGTAATCTTAATACAGACTCGTGTATATAATAATTATAACGGTGTCCGCTCTCCGTCCTACGCGTCTCCAAAACGCACCACACTACTTCCGGCAAATATTTGTATAATGTATCTATCTTATTGCATTTATTTCATAAAGATATAGATGAAAATATTTCAACAATCCAGAAATTTGATTGTTTTAGTACATATTTGAATTTTTTTTTTAAGACAACGGTTTTCCTGCAACAATCACCTTTAATATACACATCCAACTTTTGAAATTTTTTAAGAAAGAATTTTCCGAAGTTTCTGCCAGTGAAATCTTGTCAATATTGACCATTGCATCTGTGTTTTGAGAGATTTCTTCCTCTTTTTGAGCGATTCGATGCGCGTTCCTAAGGTTACCAGCTCATAGCTCACCTGATACCTCCAGGCTCCTGACCAGTATGACGCTGAACTGAGTCTCATGAATAGTTTGGTTGCTGCCCTGCTGCTTTTTGAGAATGCGGAGAAAAAAGGGGAAGTGAACTTTAATTTAGGTATGTTTAAAGCCATATATTATGTAATATGTTAAAAGAAAAAGTAATTTACAAATCTTAAAAATAAAATTTATGTACTGCAGCTCCAAAGGACATGATTGACCTGGTGAAGAATCTGGCAAAGTCAAGGCCGTGGAGTAGTAGTTGGTGGTAGTTTTGTGATGGTGGACTACCCTGACAACACCGGAGTGGTGAAAATAGACGTGTTCCGACTGTCTCTCCAATTTACCATCGCATCCAGCGGCGCTGACCAACTGCCCCTGCCCACAGCTTTCGTCTTGCTTTGCCTCAATGGAAAGAACCCCAGCCCAACCATGAGTAAAAACGATTTGGAATACATTGTATCGTAATCAATTTAAATTATTATTATTTAGGGAAGCGGGAAATGATTCCAGATGTTGAAAAGCTTCTTGCTCAGGGGTTGCCAGATCTTCCGTGGGATCTTCGTTAGAAAGAGGTAGATTGCAAGCTGAAGGAGATTGGCGAGGCCTTTGTTGACATTACTAGACAGACTGGAAAACTGAAAAGAGATCGTCTTGAGCTTGACATGGAAAAATCTGATTTTGAAGAACATATCAAGAAAACACTGGATGAACTTGATTGTAAACGTTGCAAAATTGAGGAGAGGCAGGCTTGGGAAGAGCAACGTTTAAAAGACGGCTTGGACAACTGGCTAACTCCGTAACAAGCTTGCTTGGTGGTTCCTCGATCGAATCGTCTCCTGCAGACACTCGTGGACAAAGTGAAGGCAATAACAACGATAAGCAGTAGTCTCTAAAAATTACCATTAAAAAAAAGAAAACTTTTACGTTTGACACTTTTATTTGAAACCATAACATTATTTTCAGTAATCTTATTATAGATGTGTGCTGAAGTCAGGGGAAATTATTTTGGAGTTTCAGCAGAAGTCGAAGCGGCCTCAACCTTCTCAAATTCAGAAATAAGGCCTTCGACTTCCTTTGCAGGGAGGATGCGAATTTTTGTCTTTCCGTCTTCACGTACCAAGATGGCCATTTCCACTAAAATTCCACATTATTATCATTTTTTTATTCACTTATTTGAATTGCTCACATTTCTCTGCATTCAATTTGGTCATGTCCAGAGTTTTGCTGAGCACCTTAATGGCCAAACCCTTGGCCTCTTTAAGAGTGGTGGCTCCCTCTTTGTATTCTTGCTTCAGGATGGAGACCGCAGCCTAAAACAAATCCATTATAAACTGAACTAGGAAGTAAAATCTGAAATCTTACAGCGCTGTTGTTTCCAATGCAGGTGGCCTTCCAGCCACTGTAGTTGCCACTGGGGTCGGACTGATACAGTTGGTAGCCGTAGTGCTTATCCCAGCCCATGTACAAAATTGACACACCGAAAGGCCTCTTTCCTAAATTTAGTGATTAGATTTTTTTTATACACTGACCAATTTTTTTTTTTTTTAAATTACCTCCATACTGAGTGTAGGCTTGCTTGATATCACAAAGCCACGAGACGAGTTGCTCGCAGGGAATCGATTCTCCGTAGGTCAGGAGATACCTTTGAGCAATCACCCTCAACTCACTTGTCAGCACGTTGGCATCAGA
This sequence comes from Neocloeon triangulifer, assembly GCF_031216515.1. Lineage (NCBI taxonomy): Eukaryota > Metazoa > Arthropoda > Insecta > Ephemeroptera > Baetidae > Neocloeon > Neocloeon triangulifer. Next base: position 1,267,248 of record NW_026775545.1, read on the forward strand.
TGTAATTCCAGCCACACTGCACGCCATGTCCCTAATAATTAATAAAAAAATTTGTAATATTTGTATCTTAATGTAGATCAACGCACTCATTGATCTTGTAGATTTTCTCTGAAAAGAAAACTTCGTCCAGCAGTTTGTTGGTGTTTCTTCGCTCTGCAGCCAAAAGGATGCCATCATTGGCCAAAATGCCCAGACAGGTGCCGGCGTGACCAATCGCTTCAATAGCGTACTCGACTTGGAACAGTCTCCCTAAAATTTTTAAACAATAAATTAAAAAACATGAATTAAAAAAAAATGTGGCATAAAATTGCAATGCAAAGTTTTTATTTTACCTTCAGGAGAGAAGATTGTGGTCCTTGTATCGTAACGGCGAGCCTGAAAGAAAAGTTAGTTTTAGGTTCAAACTAGTACTTTGACGTCCCCCTCTACTCTTAAAATATTATTTTAGTTTAATGAGCGAGAAATGCGGCATAAGTGTGATTAATGTGATCCAAGGCACATTGAGGAGACTTTTTAGCTGGTTGCAATTTTGTAGATTCTCCAGAATTTCACAATTTAAAACAAAATTGGGATTCCTTGAGACTTAAGGCGTGGAAAGAAGATGTTGCGAACTCATAAATTACCATAGTTTCAGAGTAATTCCACTTCCAGATTAAATTGAAGTAAATTCGAAGGCTGACTCCACCGTCAACAAAAATTTACAAACTCACTGACGTCAGGGCAGCCAACATACAATCTTCAAAAGTTTGAAATGGTTCAGGTTTGAAGGGTTTGAAATTTGAAGATCAGGTTGGCCAGCATAACGGTACATATAAACAAACGTAAACAACGCAAACGCATGATCAAAAGAATTGTATAAAAGAATTTTCATATTTAAAATATTTATTTTAAGACACAACCAGACGTAAGCAGATGTACATAACAATTTCTTAAGTACATATTTTATAACATTTTCGCATTTTTACAGAATTTTACTAACATGGACGATGAACGGAAACGATCTTTATTTGTTGGAAATCTGGCGACGCCACAGACCACAGAAGCTTTGCTTCACGAACTTTTTCTCCAAGTCGGCCCTGTACAGAAAGTGGTGATTCCGAAAAATAAGCAGGGCAACGGAGGCCCGGCCAACTACGGCTTTGTCACCTTTAAACACGAGAGTTCCGTCCTGTACGCCACAAATGTCCTAGCCGGGTCGAGTCTCTTTGGACGTCCCTTAAAGCTTCAGCTGCGTGATGGAGGTGCCGGCAGCACCCCCCAGCAGTCGCCAGTTACCCCGAGACACCCCCAGCAGCACCAGGACATGTATTCGCCCCAAATGTACCAGCAGCACAATGACAGGGCTGTCTACGAGCACAGCGGAGGCAGGCATTACGATAGATCGCAGGAGAGGAATCGGTACCAAGACCGCCCTCAGGAACGGTACCACCCCCAGGAGCGTCCCCGAGACTCCCGGAGGCGACAGCAACACCCCTATCAAAATCAGCAACAAGGCTACCAGCGTCATAATCGCAGCAGACGATAAATTTAAATTGTAAATTATACTTGTGATTTATTTGTTTGTAATGTTTGTATCCGTCACGAATGGACATTCAGTTGTTGACAAGCAGATTATTATTTTATAATAATATGAACTTTTTATGCGCGCTTTCGGTAGCCTGAGATTGGCAGACATTGGAAGAGGATATAAATTAATTTTTATATATTGCATGCCAAAATTAAAATAAATTTAAACTTTATAAATAACTTCTAAAATCTGGAAATTTTTAGATGTTTTACTTCCGTTTTATCTTCCCTTAATTTTATGAAAATATTTTCTAGGTGGAATCGTTTAATAATAGTTCCGTAATTTACTTTTTTTAAATAAAAAATTAAATTAGAAGTAAAAAAGTGATAATAATAAATTAAGGCAATTTAATAGCAGGTTAGTTGATTGAGGAAGCTTTTCCTTTTTTTAATAACTATAGTTACAATATCCTCCCTTAATTTTATGAAAATGGATTCAAGCTGGAATCGTTTAAATAATAGTTTCGTAATAACCTGTGAAATTAGTGGTACATCATTTTAATTTTTATTGGCACAATTCAAATTTAATTAGAAAATACTTTTGTACAGTGATGTATTATCTTAAAATTTCAACAGTTTTTAGAGGATGCTGAATACAAAAACTGCAGCAGCTGTTTTATCCACTTGAGGGGAAAAGCAAGAATGAGCATTGTCAAGTTAATGAATCGCGGTTTTGAGGGTGGTTGTAGCGAAATGCTGTGTGTACTTGCTGCTTATAATGTACAAGCTTATCTTCTAAAGCCACAAGAATCATTTAAGCAAACTAACAATAAATCTAAAGAACAAACACATTCAATTTTATCACCGTATTATCTTTTTGTGTGTCAGACAGAAACTCCAATGCTCAAACAAGCACCAAATAAACTGCGAACTGATTCATCGACCAATGACAGATTTTTAATTTTACACTAATCGGCCAGCGGAGAGATCTAATTTTTGGACCTTACAAACAACACCTATTGAATGTGAATGTCGAACATGTTTAAATTAAATTAAATCGTCATTTTTCATCGTACAACAAGATACTAAAACTAGCAATCAGTATTACTTTTCTTATTTACAGATCAAACAGCGGGTTCAAAGTAGACTGGATTTGTGCCTTACAAAATAGCTCGTCGTGTGGCATAATAATTAAAATTTTCTTCGAGTCGCACAAATCTCAATTTCAGCAAGTCGATTGCATTCTATGCCACCGGTGGATTGATTGAATTTATCATAAACAGCAAACGAGAAGCTTAAGGATGAAAAAAAAATTGGCGACCGAGAGGCCGCAGAGTCTGCCAAGGTGCGGAAGCAGCAGAGAAAATCACTTCTTCTTAGTTGCTGCTGTTGGTGTTGTTGAAATTCAGCTTGGGCTGCTGGATGATGGACGTCTTGCGGACAGGCACGGTCTCAGGCGTGGGGATTGCCTCGCCCGTTGCAAAAGGCTGCATGACGGATGTAACCCTGGGCTTGGCTGCCGCCGCCACTGAAGAACTCTTCTGCTTGGCCATCTGATAGTCTCCGGAATCAAAGAATTTTTGCTGGAAAAATAAAATAATAGTTTTTTCCTATCATAAATAAAGAAGCTAATTAATTCTTTTCTTGGAATTCCAAGAAAACAAATTTTAATTAAAAACAATTGGCCATTGTGTGTAAATAAATGTCCAATCACGTACCCCTTTGGCGAGTCGCTTCTGCAGAAAGGCGGAGTGTCCGCTCATGGGCTGGATGTTCTTGGGGTATCTGGCCTTCAACTTGGCCTCCTCCAGCTTCTCAATCTCTTGTTGCGAAGGCTGAAAATGCGAAATCAATGACAATTTCAAACTCAAGGCTGCAGTTTAGTTTTCCTCTCGCCCGTTCTCACCTGCACGAACTCCTTTGTTTCGGCCTCTTCAGGGCTGGACACCTCGTCCTGCGGCGCATTTTCCGCGCTGTCCGACATCTCGGCTTGATTCGTGTTGGTCGGCAAAGTCGTTCAAATGCGCAAAAACGCACAAATCATGAAAAGAAGCTTCTGGTCAGCAGCTGCAAACAAGTCGAATAACAGACTTCTTTGCTCCTCGTCCTCCTCGAGGTCACTTGTCTTCTCGATTTATGGCCTCGCCCCTTTTCACTTAGAATTTAAAAGAGCGCGCCAAACGTGCGTTCAACTAATAACTTTTTAATATTATGGATTCATGATTCATTTATCTTAATTTTTCTAATAATAAAAATATTTAAAACAATTCATGCACTTTTATTAAAAATAAAACTAATAATATTTTTTTTTTAAACAAAATACATTTTATATTTACATCCAATTTTAACTGTAAACATCTCAAAACATTGGCACATACCATAAATTCTCTATTATTGGCAATCTTATTTTGGAATTTTTATACAACAATTTCGTTTCCTTTTACATCACAGCGCTTACTATTATTTTTTTAATAAATAAGTGCCTTTCACGTTTCAATAGTAGTTTTAACACTGATTTGTGCATATCCAGTCCAAAGGACTTGCAATCACATTAATATTGTATTCTCTCTTGCAACATACGCTATTAAATTAAAACTCAACAACTCATAAAAACTTAAAACTAATCACAGACACTTTAAAATTTAGGCTCACTCAAGGCTTATTGGGTTCAAGGGACTTAAAGAAATTAACTTTTTTCAATTTTTAACAAAGTTATCATGTCACTCTTAATTTCTTCAGCCCTTTAAAGATTTGACAAGAAAAATTTTGTGTGTAAAGCAATGGTCCAAAATTTTGGAATCAGCGCCATTTAAGTATGCATGGCAAAATACTGCTATCAAAGGGAGCTAAGTAAAAATCAAAATTTCATGGCCTCTTGGTGTACATGTAGATGGAAGATACAAATATAAAACATTATAAAAGACTTGAGCACTTGCAGAAATCAATATTTAGCACATTATTTTCCATCCGTTGTTTAATTGTAGAATGACTCAATCAAATCCAGGTACTGTTCGTGAATGACGTTTCTCTTAACCTTCATGGTGGGGCCAAGCTCTCCTCCTGGAATCGAAAAGTCCTTGGGCAAGACCTTGAATTTCTGCACCTTCTGAGCATTTGAAATGGCCAACTTGTTCGCACGGACTATTCCAGCCTCCAGGGCTTTCATGACCTTTGTTATTAAAAAAAATTGATTTATATCTCACTGACAAAAATAAAACTTGAATTACTTTCTCATCAGGACCGTTGATAATTTCAGACAACGTAGTTGCCGAGCTGCCTTGTTCTTGGCACCATGCCCTGGCGCCGCTTGTGAGTTTGTCGAGAGGCTCGCCGGTGTCCAAATTAGTCTCAGTCTGTGACGTCAAAATTATTAAAAATATATTACAAGCTTCCAAGGCTGAAATTTATACCCTTAGAGTGAGCAGAATGGAGAGGAACTTTCTGCGATCGCCAATCAGCATGGCATTGCTAACAACTGGAAGTTCAGACTTAATGGCGTCCTCAATGGGCACAGGTGGAACGTTTTCTCCTCCGGCTGTGATCAAAAGCTCCTTAATGCGACCAGTGATGTAGAGGAATCCATTCTCGTCCTCTTTGCCGATGTCTCCAGAGTGCAGCCAGCCCTGGGCATCCATCGCCTCCTTGGTCTTCTCCTCGTTGTTCAAATAACCCATGAAAACTTGCCTTCCGTTCATGCAAATCTTTAAAAAAAAAATTAGATATCATTTCACACATAATATGTGCTTAAATATGCTTATTAAATTTACCTCTCCCTGTTTGCTGGCGTCTTGCTCGAACAGTAGAGTTTGCATTCCAGGCAAAGTTTTTCCCACACTATCAATTTTGAAGAACTCGTTCGTGTTCAACGTGTGGGCACCAGCTGCTTCGGACATTCCGTATGCCTATGAAAAAAATTAATCTGTATATGAACAGGAGCTTCTCTCAATGCTTTACCTCCATGACAGGAATATCCAAACTCATAAAGTATTTCACAACATCTGAGGCAATAGGGGCGGCAGCAGAAACAAAAAGATTGCACCTGTCCAGTCCGAGGGCCTTCCTTACCCTCTTCAGCACAAGGAAACTGGCAAAAGTGTAGCCCCAGGTAGGCGTATTGTTTCTGGAATATAAAAATTAAATTAACAAATTTTTCCTTTTTTAATTCCTCAAGTTTTACCCATTCATTCTGTTGATGTTGTACTCGAGACCTTTGCTCTTGGCCCAGGTGGCTAGGGTCTTCCTGATGCCAGTCGACTGCCGACCAATATCCTGCATTTTCTCGTAGATTTTCTCCCACACTCTGGGCACGCCGAGGAACTTGGTGGGTCTGATTTCAAGCAGAGTTGGCAACAAGCTTCCCTTCAGGGCGTCGGGTTGGGCGAAGAACACGGTGGCTGCATAACTTATTGTGATAAAAAGATCAACTACCTAAAAAACAATAAAAATTACAATGAGAGGAAAATGTCCCCACACGATATCTTACTTGGGCTGCGACGTGGCTAAGAGGCAAGTAGCTGACAATTTCCTCCTCCCCTGTTCTTAACTGAAGGTAGCTTCCGATGGCAAGGGCGTCCCAGGTCAGGTTATCGTGACTCAACATAACACCCTTGGGGTTACCAGTGGTACCAGACTATATAAATAAAAATAAAGCAAAAGTGTTAAAATGGGAAATGAGTAATGAGTGACTATTTGCAAAATAATAACTCACAGTGTAGACAAGGGTGCAGCACTGATTGACGGCAATCCTCTTGATGCGCTCATTCAACTCATCATCCTTCTCTTCCTCTCCAATTTTCAACACATCCGCCCACTGTGAAAATGTTTAAAAATAAAAAATAAATTAAATATGGAAAATTAAAAATAAAATTATATACTTACGCTAAGCACTCCTTCAGCCTCAACTTTCCCTGAGTATTGGATGATGGCTTTCAGATGGGGGAGACGAGACTTGACCTGAAGGATTTTCTTGAGCTGCTTGTCATCCTCGACAACAATAATATTTGCCCTGCTGTTTTCAGCACAGTAAAGACAAGCTTCGGCGCTGTTTGTGGTGTAGATGCCAGCAGCAAAACCACTGAATCAGGAAAAGATACATTAATAAGCGTTTATTTTAGAAATAAATCCATTCTAAATATTTATATTTTAACTTGACAAATAATTTTTTTTTAAATTCATCATATTTTTACCCTGCATAGATGGCTGCCAAGTCAGAAATGAACCATTCAGGCGAGTTGAATCCGAGGATGTTCACCGAGTGGAAGCGCTCAAGGCCGAGCTTGATGAACGCCTTGGCCACGGTGCGGACATTCTGTTCATACTCTCGGAAGGTGATCCTCGTCCAGTCGGCGTTCTTGTCTGCTTTGACTGCCATAGCGGTGCGGTCCGGATAACGCTCGACGGTCCTCCTCAGCATGGTGGGCACTGAGATGGGTTTTTCAGCGGCAACCCCTTCGGTGCCAACGCGGAGCTTGACGGCGCCATCAGGAAGGCAGTTGAAAAGAGCCTCGCTTGGGATCAACTGGTCAGGACCGTCCAAGTACTCCTTCATTTTTGGTTTGGCTTTAGGCTCTGCTATCACTCTGAAATAACCAAAAATATGTTATTTTTTGCGTTAATATTTCTCCCATAAAGTTATAAAAAACTATTATTCCCACAATTTTTAAGGTTCTAATTTTAAGAAAAGTAAAAAATATTGATTGAAAAACCCAAAGTGGAATTTAATTGCTCAACCTTTGCATTAAATTAATCAGATTTTTCAATTTTTGAATTGAAATGTGTCTGATGATTTTAATTTTAACTGAATTTGTATTAAATCTGGACTTACAGAAATGATATATTATAGAAATAGATGAACCGTTTGCAGCCGATGCAAGATCAAAACTGCGTTTGATCTCATTTTTGATTCATTGATTGCGTGTCCGCGCTAAGGACGATCAATGGGCGCGAGTGCCAAAAAGTCCGAAATCGAAAGTGCCACTTACTCAATCGTTGGCTGCACTTCAATGACTTGCGGAGCGGGTTGTTTCTTGGTCTGCACGGGGCTGTGGTGGCCATTGACCGAGGGTGGCGTCAGGTCTTCCTCGTTGGACGAGTCGACCAGGCTGAAGCCGTTGACCTTGTGACCCTTGGGCTCGTCGTCCTTGGGCACCACCTGCTCCACCGGCGCGACCTCGGCGCTCAAGTTCTCCGTTTCCATCCTCCTGTAACACGCCACGCCGACCATCTTTATTCCAAATTTTTTTTGTCGGGGTTAAAAACGCGGGGCCTGTTTGGCGTCTGGCGAGACACTGACTCTGCCAAAGTGGCGTGATCGTAAAAAGGGGAAGCGCGGCTTGTGGCAGGAAGTCTCAATACTGCTTGCGTTCACAAAAAACGCCCAATTCTTATCAAGCATGTATTTTTTCCTTCCGCGGGTACTGTATTATGACGTGCATTGTACATAGGAAAACCTGCCCAGTTTCCGCGCCAAGTGCGAACAAAATATTTTTTCCTTTTTAAATATAGGACAAAAATATTGATGTAGTTTGTATGATGATAAAAGATGACTAATTCTCTGAAATATTCCTCTAATTTTTTTAATTTTCCTTAAAAGATGATAATTCTAGTCTACATCTAAATTATCAACATTTTTATCATAATGAAAAAAATTAGTAGCCAAAGCCAAAGCTCATAACATTACAATGTTTATTATTATCACTGTCAGTCAAAATAATAAAAAAAATTATTTTGGAATTGAAAAGAAAACAAAGGGAAGAAAGGGCATCACAGCTGCTGAAACGCTTGACGAAAGAGAAAAATTTCGGCCTCCTTGATAGCTCTCGGAAAATACGATAAAAAACCTCGCAAACCACAAATCAATTTTTATGACATAGTTTTAAAAGGTAATGTTTCTCGTTAAAAACAAAATTTGAAAATTGTTGGGTTTTAATTTCATGTAAATTCAAAGAATGCCCAAAGTAGGTATAAAATGTCACTTCCTAAATTGATTATTTAGTTTTTTTAAATATTTAATTAAGAGAGAGGAAATGAAATATTATATCTTTTTCTTCAAGAGCTGAAGAAGGCATTGATATTAAAGTGCCGAAAAGTTTTGGGTTTCAACAACGATTCAGATTACAGTATCCCAATTTCCACATCCAGACCTTGTGATATACTGCAAAAATTCATTCCGAGTACTGGAAGTGTAAAAAATTAAATAATATTTTATAATTTTTCTTCGATCAAAAACAATTACATTTTATCAAGTCTGTTCAATATAAATTTCTTATATAATTTGTGATTGGACGTCATTATTGCACTTCAATGATAAGTCTCCACACTTATTCTTCATTTTTATTTTTTTCCACTGATAAGAAGCAAATAATACAATAAAAACTCTCGCACTTTGAGTCAAATAAAGAACCTCTTCATTGCACACATGGCGATAGGGAAAGAAATATAAAAGGGTGGCCTGACCGAGTGCGAATCATCAGCCCACTGCTACTTTCCTGATAAGGGTTTGCTTGCTTTTGATAAAGGAAAGGCAGGCAGTGGCGCGGCAATGTTTGCCTCCATGTCAGTCCCTCCTGTTTATGGGCATCACGCACGCAAAAAAAAATAAAATTGATCGCGAGAAACTCTTCGGTTAAGCGACGCATCTCAGGCTTTTATGCAATTCAAATTTTATGCAGTAAAAAGGCGATTATTTAATTTGCATTGAAAGAGTCGGAAGGAGTGAATTATTATTAATTAAGAGAATTATGTAGGAAAGGAAATGATTGTCAACTCTTTTTGCTATTTTGCATATCACGTTCGCTGCACTTTAGATATTATATTTGCTTGAACTTTGCGTTTACCGAGTGAAGAAGAGAAAAGACGGCTTATTGCACTTTTAATATTTGTTCTTCGGATCGAGTGTACAAATGACTCTCGCGCTTCTCAGAATGCAACCTTCAAATATGCAAACGCTTGCATAATACTCTAGAAAACTTTTTCGTTTCACAATTCAGCAATTAATTAAGTGAACGATGCTAAAACGAACAATCCATTTGTTTCCTTCCTCTTCTTTTGTTAATGTTATTATAAAAAAGTTAAAAAATCACAGTTATTTCGGCATTAGAAACTATGATTGGGCTATCTGTGGGTTGAGCAGGTTGGAAACTACAAATGACCCTGATTGCGAAAAGTCGATATTCGCTGGCTGCTTGATATAGAAAGTGGGAGCCGCGCATTTTCACACACACAACAAAGCGCCGAGCAACGTGTTGAGGACCAGGAAGGAGAGCGCGCGCTGCCCGCCTTTTAATATTTATTATGGTTGCGTGGGTGCGAATTACGTGTAACTCGTGGATTGAATGAAAGATTGAAAAACTAGTATGGTGCGTCGCCTTGTCTCAGTAAATAAGGCCATCATGTTTGAAAATTAAAATCAAACTCGGAGCTTTCAACCTCTTGCAAGGGGCGCCTGTTATCCTTAAGTAATAAAAAGCTTTCTTATCGCACGACGGCTTGGAAATACCGCGAGCTTTTTGCTTATTATTTAACAATTTAACACTCCTGGGAATCACAAACAAGAAAATTTTCAAAAGCATAAACAGAAAGGATTATTTTACATTAAACTGCTGGTCAACAAATTTATTTTCAGCAATGATTGTTATTTGTTTTAATGAATTTTAACTAAAAATAATAAAATTAGGATGTCAAATTATGCAGCAGAATAATTTATAAAATTACTCTTTTAATATCTACGGAGGTAATAATTCAAACAAATTCATTAAAAAAAGGGTAAATGATTTAAAAATTAAGAAAATTACGGAAATAATTCCAATCAATTGCGTGAAAAATGCTCATTATTGACTATGAGAAAATTGATAACGGTCTTACCTATCATGCCACTGCACAACGACCATGTTGTCGCCGAATTCAAATTCCTTTCACGTTACTAATTTTTAATTTTATCCCAAAGAGTGAAGAGCGGCCTGTTTACATTTGCAAACAGCAGACTGTGAATGAAAGCGGAAGGCTGGTGCTCAACTGCGCTATGCCATCCATAAGTCCCACTACTATATCTGCCTTGTGTATAAGTTTCAAGCCGCGATTTAGGTCACGGTGGGGACAAAATTCACACACTCTTCTTTGCCTGCCGAAGCATAGGTCTTTCTCTACCAATCAGAACAAACAACACCTGGTGTGTGTTTGAGTATGAATGGTATTCCCTAATATTTGGAAATATTCTTCGAATGTTTTTCAGAATACTCGAGTTGGAAAAACAGATTTTAGGTTTGGGGAAATCTCCCTTTTGTAAAATTAAATTACCTAATGGTATTTTAAAGGAATAAACTAATTTACAGTCTTTGCAATTAGTAAAATTGCATGTATTATTGCTGCCAGCTTTAAAACGTATAGCTTCGCTTTTTCCATTTTTTGTTTTACAATTGTACACAAACCAAGAAGAATGAATAATAATAATTATTTAAACATAGTGTAATAATTTGAGAGGAGGTAAGGGAAATCCGGGAAAATCAATTTAAAAGAGCAATGAAAATAAGATTAAATTTCAAACAAACGATTAAAAAAAGCCCCTTATTTAAGATTATATTTTGTCCTCAATTGAGTTTTCAATAAAGACCATATTTTGAACTATTACATTTTGATACAAATTCAAACTCCTTTTATTCTGGTAGCATAGGTAAGTTTTCAAATAATATTAATTTATGTAAGGCATGTTTGGATTTTTGAATTATTATGCTCTTTTAATCCTAATAATTATAATTTAAAATCTTTAAAGACCGAAAAAAATTAAAACACCGTCAAGATGGAGACAAGAATTTATCCATACAAAAATATGGAGGTCGAAATTCGCTCTTCCATGCGGAATTCGCGTATGAATATTTACGACTTTGTCCTTCACCATGGAAACGCTTCAATTTACCGCTTTTTACGCACACTGCGGCGCTAACTCGACCTCAAATTTGTAATGGTGTGCATTAAAGTTTCCCGAAAGTGTAGGCAATGAACCGCGTGGGGGCCAATAATGTTCCTGACTGGAAGGACAAGGCCAAACATTATCAAATCATCTTCAAACATAATAATACGAAAAAAAAAAAGAGTATGCAAGGAGCCCCATCCTCAAATATCACCTGAGATTTGCACAATCACGCGACTGTGTCTCTCACGTCATTTCCCTTCGTCGTCAGCAAGCAAGGATGACTAGATACATTTTGCTCCATTACAATGCTGCGTTGCACCTTGGAGCAGAAACAGACGTTTTCCTATTTTGCTTCTTTGTGCTTTCAAGGCCTGAATATCCATTTGTTTCTGCTTTTTCTTAGCGCGGTTTATTGACACTTTTTATTCTTTATTGAAATTTGTGGCGATCGATTCAATTTGCACGTTTATACACTTGCGTCACATCATATAATTTTTTTAGGCACGGTGAGAAGGTTGCGCAATATTTTTGGATCCTTATGTAAAAATATAAACTGCCGCGGAAATATACCCACTCCCCAAAATTTTGCTTTATAAATAGGCGTGATTTTCGCGATAGGCGCAAAACTGGTTCCAGGACTTTTAGGCAACGAATTTCTCCGTTGGTTCCGCAATTAATGGGAGATGATAGAAGGTTTTTAGCAAATAAATTAATGAGGCCAAAAATCATCAATATTCATAGAGTTTTGAGAGGGTCACGTGTAGACCAAACCGAGTATCGATTAGGAAGAACACGAGTCTGAAGAGTCGCTTATTCACTTTGACATTTGGCGCAAATAATGGAGGAAAAATTTGTGGCCGGTAAATCTAAATGTTTCATAAGAGCAGATGGGTAAAAAAAACTGCAATAAAACGTTTGCAGAAATAAATTTGGAATGACAAAAGAATTATTTTAATCATAATCACTACAAAATTCAATTCGGCAAATATAAATATCAGCATTAATCTAAACTTTTTAATTTGTATGAATCTCACCTAAATAAATTAAAAACAATAAAATGAGGTCACACTTGTAAAATAATCAGTTGCGTCAAATCATCTTTTAATGGAAATTTTATTGTTAAATGAAATGTGTGAAATGGGTAAATGAAAAAATTTAATATTAAAGAAGTTGTGTTGCTAGTTTTGATTGGTTGATGTTTTAATTAAAATGCAATCACGAAGCAATCTAGGATATAATTGCAGTGCAACCGCAAGCAAGATCGATATTTCCTTTTCAATCCGCTCTAGAAGTGTGATTTTAGAAAAAAAATCATGCCTCTCGACTTCAACTAGGAGAACATAAGCATAGAAGAGGTGCGTGCAACTGAAGCGGTTTACAGAGAGATGAATGCGGCCCTGAGCATCTTGCAGTGCAAATGAACTGAGAGGTCAGTGGCAAGGAAAACTGCATGGAAATGCATCCATCCTAGCGCAGAGCACCTTGAGAGATCGACGGTAATATGCAGGTTGATAGATGTAAAAGTGAACATATGCACTGCATTTTACTTCTAAACCTTTCAAAACACGTTTTTCCAGCTATCTAAGAAAAAAAATGTTCCTCATTATTAGGGTTAATAAAAAATAAAAAATTAATATTAATGGTTAAATATTCATTGTGCAATTTTTTAATAATTAAATCAAGACCTATTAACATTAGTTTTTTAATAAGTTGAAACAAGTCAAAATAAGTAAATTAATAGTTCCATTTCCATCAATTAGGCGCCGTAGACTTCAAATTGGTATGAAATTTCCACAAAAGTTATAATGACAAAAAGTTTTTCCAACATTTTTATTACAAATGCGTTGTAATTTTGATTATCTATTGGGGCAGTTTCTTATCTTGGAATCGTTATTTCAGGGCTTTGGGTCGCAAGATTAAGTGAGACTGAAGGTCGGGATAGAAATAAAAGTATTGCAAAATCCTTAATAAACTTCGATGACTTTAACTGGAAAACCATTTAATTCAAATGCAGAAAAACTAGATAAACTAAAATTGAAATGATAATAATTATACATAATTTCAATTGAAAAAAATAGCAGTGTTTGTCCTTTAGTTGTAAACATTTTTAATTTTTACGTAATATGTTTTAAGAAACACATTGTCTGCCGAAACAAATTCTGTACGGCTTGTATGTAATTATTTTATTGGCGAGTTAGGCAAGGTCAATTTTTGTTGCGCTTGAGTTATATCATATTTTTGGGCAACTTTATTTTTGTAATTATTGGCTATTAAAATTTTCATACTTCATAACAGAGGCTGTAATAAGCGGAATTAAACTTATTTCCGTTCGTTCAAAAGAGTAAAATCATTAATTCTTATAATTAAAAAAAAAAACGTGATTACTTCACTTCACGGAAGAGTCATTTGAGGTCGCGTCATAATATATTCAAATTACGCCGTGGAAGTTTCCCTTTCAGCTCCAAACTGCTGTCAACTAACCATGCTACGGGACTCATCGCAGTGTTATATAATGTTATGTACGAACAAGAAGTGTCACATTATAGTTAGATACAATTGTTGGAGTGGTAATGGATCGATTACAATCACATGGAAATTTGTAATGCAGAGAGTGGTGCGCTCGAATTTCATAATTACTTTCAATGTGTGTGATCGTTACTGCTCTGACACATCCAAGCTTCTATAATTAAATTGAAAACACATATAATATACATGCAGATTGCAACAATTAGAGCATTTAAACTTTTGATTAGAGAGAACCGTAAATCACGAGAATCTGATTCACTCTCATTGCAAGAAAGATAACAAGATAACTGTCAGTTAATAAATAATATGCAGAACCATCAAATCATTCAGTTGTGTGAATGTAAATTTAAAATTGATCTCATTTGGAAAAAATAAGATATTTAAATCTTCCAGAGATTAATAATTTAACAGTGCAGATCTTTGTAGACTTTGTATCAAAAATAAAAATTGATACAATATATAGATTTGAGCTTTATAATTTTATTAAAATTTAATTATTTCCTACTACAAGACTCGTCCAATGAAAAGGTTGCCTACATTCAGGGAAACTTTGAAAAAAAAAACTTTTCCAGCACATTTTTTAATAAAAATCAAAATACTTATTTTATAAATTGCTAAAATTGATGCTATTTTTTAGGTCTTCAAATTAATTTTATTTTATTAAAAAAAAAAAAAAAAAAAAAAAAAAAAAAAAAAAACAGACCAAGAGAGAAATCATCATAATAGTAAAATAACAAAACGCTTTTTAATAATTTTAATAAAATTTTTAATCTTTTTCTTTCTTTACGGAAGGTTCTGCATTGTAGGGAAGACGAAAATTTCAAAATAAATGGAATTACTTGCATCAAGCAAGAAGGTGTCGCAAATTTTCCGCCTTTTTGTGGTCGTTAGTTGTTACTAGTCACTTTGGCAACCAGGAACAGAGATTGCGCAACTTTTCCATCAAGAAACAAAACAAGAGGAGTAGTAATTTGTGGTCAGGAAAAAAGAGCAGAGGCGCCAATTAAAAAAAAATCTCAGTGTCATCATGAGTGCGATCACACCACTGCCATTCAAGCCTTGCCATTGGCCACGCGCGCAAAACAACAACATGCACATTACAATAATCATTCCACGCCGACAATGAAATCGTTTTATTTTATTAATTTATTTATATTGCTCAAAAGTTAGGAGGAATCGGAGGAATCTAAAAAAATCTCGTGGCCGCAAAAAAGGCGCCATCAAATTTTGTGAATATTAATTCCCTTATCAGTTTAATTAATTCAAGTGTGGTTTGAAAAATTTGTCCTTGGATTCTTTCGCCTGATAAGATTATCATTCAAGCTCGGGGCAGCGCGTAACCTCTCTTGCATCGACCCTTGTCCCTATAGTGATCGTTTTGTAATTCCGTAAATTTGATTGCACTCTAATGTCCTCGTTTTATAAATGGGTAAAAAGTCTAGTGACAAGACAACGTGCAAAGTCCCAAAGTCCGCGAGGAGCGAATGGTAATAATTAGTTTTGTAAGAGCAGAGACTCCAAAAAGTCCAAAGGATGTCGACAAGCAAACACTCCGTATAGTTAAAAAAAAAAGGTATGCAAAGGTCGCCTGAATTTTTAACGGAGAAAATAATTTTACAATAGAAGTTGAACACAATTCTCCGAAAAATAAAAATTTAAATTTTTTATACAAAAGAAACCGCATGATCTATTAAAATAAAATTTTGATTTTTGTAATTATTTTATCATCCATTTTATCCTTGATGAACAGAATAATTGATTAATTTGAGGGCGGCTAGCTAAATAATGTAATTTAATATTTTCATTTACAAGTTATATTCGTTCTATTTTTTCCGTGAGTGCTCTTTTAAAAATTCGTATGAAAAATTTAAATGAAAAAATCCATTTCATTGAAGTAAAAATTATAAAATTAATGTTGGAGCTAATTTTAAGAGCTCCAAAAAATGTTTCAACAAATGTTTTCTTATCTAAAATAACCCGCACTTGTAATATGAGCCAAGAACATACAAGAAATTAATTATGAACTCTTTGCACCTCCTAAAGGAGCCTGCACTTGACGCAACAGAAGATAAAATACAAGAGTTCTCTCAATGAGCTAAAATTCAACTGCTTATCAGTGCCAAGCAAATTCCCCAAAATTCAAAGGTTGAAATTGTTGTTGAAACACGTACTGAACCTGGGACCCAAATGGTTTAGGGAGATAAGCACAAAAGACTAAATTGCGGTGCAAACATAATAAAAAACTCACCACACGATCCATCTTCTTGAGCACCCTATCAGACCGCGTTCGATCGCTTATCAAATCAGTATGTGCGATATTTGAATGGAAATCAGTTGCTATCGCTGACCAAGGTGACCCTTTCCTGCCTCACAATTCAATTAATTTTATAATTAGATTCTACTTTGTGGATTTCCAGATATAAATTACGGAAGGATGTATTTTTAAGGCAATAAATTAAATCAATTTAATTAAATGAATTTTAGATAAGTTCTCTCTTATCGGCTTTTTTTTTTTTTTTTTTTTTTAATAACTTCTATTCAAAGATGATTTTTTTATGTGAACCGATGTGAACCTCCTACACTGCTCCTACAGTCATTAAATGAAATAAAAATAAAAAATGCAAAATAATGTAACCCAAAACTGTGAACTTATACTTTGGAGTATTTTATGGAGTCATTTATTTTATTTTCTCCTCTACAGCCACCAATCTTTTATTGCTGCTATTTTAGTTCTTTTATTTTATTTTAAAAAGCTCCAAAAATACGACATTATTTTGATATTATTTAAAATTAGTAGAATAATCTTTTAATAATATATTAATAAAATGAACTGATCGCTGATACCGATAAGGGAATGATCGCGTAACTTTGAAGCGAAACTTCTAGAAAGGGTGCCGATTCACCCCCTGTTGAATAGTTAATCGTGTGTGGGTTATCCAAGTATAGCACTTTGGTTCGACCCACACACCAATCATTAAATTTCGTATCGACTAATTTCGCGGCGCGAGCTTGTGGTTATTATTAATTCCGTGTGTGGTCGCGTGTCCCTCGCGTTTTCTGCTGCTGCACATTTACATATTTATATACACAAACACCGGCTGCACTATTACAGTGAGCGACTTAATCAAGGTTCTATAAAAAGGGCAAAGGGTTAAAAAAATTACAGGACACAGAATTTGTAAATATCCTTAAAAAAATTCTTCTTTCGTGCGATAAAATTTATTTAAAATTTCCTTATATTTTGAAGATTTGGTATGTAGCATCTTATGTAAATTAGATATGTATGACTACATTGTTTTCGTTTCACTTGTGGGACTCTCGGGTTGAAACCTGTTACCGCACCGTGTGCTGGCAATAGGAGTGCAGAGCTCAAGAGGTTGGAATTACAATTTTTATTGTATTATTTGTGGCTTGCGAGAGTTGCGAGACGAGAGCACGGAAAAATACGGCGCATTCCTTAACGAAAATGTTTGTTTCTCCAGACAAAAATAAACAAGACCGAAAAACGTAAAAGGAGAAAATAAAAAAAGGATTGCTCACCGTCGGCGGGCGTGTGAACTCTTTCAGAAACTTAATCCTTTACTTTTGGCTCCTTTTTGCGGCTCCAGACGTGATTCAGCTCGCCTCTGCCTTTTCTCTACTGGAATGTCTGGAATAGAAGAGATCACGGAGCCGTGGTTGCGCCTGCAGTCGATGATGGACGACGGCGTTCTCGCAGCATGTATTGTGTGCTGTGCAGGCCAGTCCTGTCCTTCCAGGCGCGCCGTGTTCGGACGCATGCGCCGACACAGATGCACCTGACACACGGTTCAAAGTTCGGCGCATGCAAATCGCGTGCCTTCGACACTGATCAATCAGAGGTCCTGAATGACCTGAATTACTCGAAACAACTTTTGTTAATTTCGAGAATTCCTAATTTTTTTTATCAAAACTTATTAATTTGCTAAATTAAAATAAAACTGCAAATAATATATTAATTAGTTGTGAGATTAATCAGATTAATTGCTGTATTTTTTTTCATGAATTATTTTTCTTTCTTTCAAAGCACCAAAGGTCTGCTGCTCAAAGTGCTCAATGAAATAACGAGCATCTCATTTTTTGCGCCAATGACGCAAATGTGCATTGTAAGACGCAAGCGGCTCCGAGCACAAGAGGCGTTTTAACTTGCTGAATTTGCAGAAAATATAATTGCAAGGGCAAGGATCAATACACCCGAAGTGTGATATAATAATGGGGAGGAAGAGAAAATTTTGCAATCATTGGGTCGCAAACTTTCAATTATTAAAATGGAATCAGTTTGGATAATTAATTAGATTTCCAAATTTTTTTAAACACACCAGACAAATTTTTTTATCTATGTCGGTCAGACTGTCTGTGTTTACAGTGCAATTCAGTCAAGCTGCTTGTGCATTTTATGTCCTAATAGCAGTTGCACCACGTCGGTGCATTTGAACCTTCAAGGTGTCTAGAACAAGTTTTGAGTTATTTTCAATACCAAGAGATATTAATGTTTGTAAAGTTTAAATTTATTGCACCAGCAAAATTTCATAAATCATCTTTGAAATTATACAATGGACATAGTGATAGTGGAATAAAATATAGGCAAAATATTTAACACAATATACAAAAATTCCTCGGTTTGCATGAACCAATTATTTTTTTTTTTATCTTTCTCAAGTATCAACAATTTTCTCTCCTTTTGGATGTGTGTAACAATTTGTGAATTATTATTCCTTGAACCAGACGCTCTCTGTGACAAGTAGATTAGCTGACGGAAGGCAGGACAAAAGTGACGAAGTGTGAAATTAAATTATAAAAGAAAAGCAACACTTTTGCAAGGAACTACCAACGGCCTTTTTCATCCACATTAAATAAAAAAAGAAGGAAAATCTGACTGAGGCAATCTTTCAAATGACACAAAACAAAACAAAATTGCATTGCCAATGGAAATCTGCGCAGATTCTTCATACAGCTTCAACTCATTAATTTCGAAAGTGCGAAAAAGTTTTTCGATTAAGACTTTTTATAGCCACACAATGGAATGTGTTATTTTTCTGCTCAAATCTACCGGCAGGGGCCAGAGTGTTTGCTCAGCACAGACAACAAAGAGGGTTTGATTGACAGAACTAAATTACGAACTCCTCTGACACCAAAAATGAACAAGTCTCGCAATCGAACGGAGACGACGAAAACACTGCAGCTGGGTAAGAACTAAGACGCTGGTTGACTTGCTGTTGCTTATTTTTTTGTTAACATTGTGTTGGCGTGGGAGTTGATGCTCGAATGTCAGGACATTCACTTGGTGAACGCAGCAAACACAGCCCATAAAACCTCGCAGGTGTTGGGTTTCATGCTCTCAGCCTCAAAGTCCAGGTCCAAGAGCTCTCGCACTCGTTTCATGGCGAGATCGTAGTCATCGTCGTTGAGAGGCGCAAAG
The DNA here is from genome assembly GCF_031216515.1 of Neocloeon triangulifer. Classification (NCBI taxonomy): domain Eukaryota; kingdom Metazoa; phylum Arthropoda; class Insecta; order Ephemeroptera; family Baetidae; genus Neocloeon; species Neocloeon triangulifer. The sequence goes on from NW_026775545.1 coordinate 1,286,624, forward strand.
GCGTTCTCCAACACATCAGAACTGTGGGCCAGCATAATCAGCGACAGCATCCGTTTATCCATGCGGTGAGGGTCGTTCACCCACCGAAGCAGCACTGAATCTTGAACCTGATGGGTAAAAAAAATTTTCATCAATAAATTCAATAAAACCGTAAAATTAATCAAAAATAATAATAATAAATATTAAAAAAGATGTCAATCGTGAGAAGATAGAAACACAATAGATTCCTTGTGAAAAATATAAATTTTCTTTCTCATCAATTTTAATTCTTATCATAACAAATTTTTTTTTTTTTTAAATCAATCTAGTTTTTAATTTCTTTTCTTTTTGAAAATCTGAGCAGACTATTAAAGTTCCATTTTCTGAGAACTGGGGCTTATTTTAAAGGTTCTAGCGGAAATAATTAACCTTGGATTCACGGACTCTTAAATTGGATGCACACAAATTGATAAAACGCATTTCACGCTAACTCGACAAAGATAAGATTTTAATTCAAGGCAGGCCTTAGAGAAATAGCCCAATACCTTTTTGACAAGTCTACTCTTGGTGACGTTATCTGTGAGAGGGTGTGTTGTCATGTCGAACAACAAAAAATTCTGCTTCTCAGTCGTCAGTACTCCTTTTTCGACCAAATTCTTGGCCAGCCTTTCTCTGACATTTTTTAGCTGGTAGCGCAGTTTAAGTGGGTTCCAGGTCTCACCTGAAAAATAAATTCACAAAGGAAATTAAACAGCCCAGTTGCTGACGAAGCGTCTGATTGTGCGTCACATTTTCTTATCTAAAAAAGTATGGCGCTCCGACGACTTTTGCGTAGGATATACAATTAATGTGATAAAAAGTCAGAAGTTGTCTTTAAAACAGTGAATTGCAAAAAATGCCTATTTGAAAATAGGAGAAACTCAATTATATTCTTCCAAGCAAAATTTAAAATTTTGAAATTAAATAATAATTTAACACATTTTTTTATTTTTTAGAAAATTTTTTCTAAAAATTATTATAACGCACCACTGAGATATTCTATCCAGCTCTGGACAGCCTCAGGAGGGTCTGTGTCCTTCATGTGCTTCAGGGCTTCGTCGAGGAGGACGTCTCCAGTCGGTGTGTCGCTTTTTACCAAGATTTTTCTGTTGAGAAGACTTTTGCGGCGCATTCCTGCCTTCTCGAGCTCAACCCGTCCTCGGATGGCGAGCTCAATCAAAATGCATCCTCGCAATCCGCTGGAAATGCAGTCGTTCCAGAATGAAGTGTAGCCCTGGAAAAACGAAACGTCAGACAAACGAGGTCATTAACAGTGAGAGACAAGAGCAGGAAAACAGGCCGCCATTTTTCCAACATTTCCACGTAGACGGGGCCGTCGAGGGCCAAATTTCGAACTAAAAATTCACCTCTCTGTCCTTGAGTCCCAGCAACAGGACCTCCTCCATCAGTGTCAGTCTCGTCTCTTTGGAGTCGCCCTCTTCCAGGTCATCCTCGCCCTCTGCTGACCTCTTGTCATCCACGTCTGTGGCATCTTTCTGGGCCCCATCCGAGGTGTCCCGCGGGACGTTCCGTCTTTGAACCAGCCCGTCAGCTCGGTTCATGCTTGCTAAAGATTACTGTCGATTCGCCGATTTCGCCAACGACTGCTCTTGCGAATAGTACACGTAGTATTTACAAAACAAATTCGCTACTTTGTTGACATTTCCATCCAGCAAGACATTTCACTCGCCATTCCAATATGGCCGCCTCCCGAGCTTATCGGGTTATTGTGCGCACTGCGCCGGACGGAAAAAAGCGGAACGGCGCGAATGTGCACCTACGTGACCCCTCCCTGCGGCCACTTTCTCCGCTTAAACTTTTTTTGCACCATTCATAAAAAATTAAATCATTAATTCTCTATGTAGTCCAAAACCATTGGTAACCCATGGAATTTTTTTCATAAGTTTGTAAACAGATAATTATTAGAAAAATCACTTTTATGGCAGAAGAATGTCTTTTTCTTTTAATAATTAAAAATGAAATGCAAGAACTATTTTAAGTGCCGTAAAAATGCTCTCATAAATGTATTAAACACATCCACTCATACAACTTATAATTTAACAGGATTTTCAGTTTATGATTTTGACGTTTCAAATAAATGTGATGGGAATTGCTGGACATATTGCAGCTTAACCTTTTCCTTTTTCTCCAAATTCTTTGGTTTTCCTCTGAAATTATAAAAAATACATATTCAGTAAATTTGTATCAAGAGTATTTGATTTCCATACTTAATAGTTGTTTTTGAGGTTAGATTCAAGCCGGCCCAAGTGAATTCGACTGGTCTCAAGGCACCGAAGAAATCAGTTATGGGAGTCTTATATGGGTCTCTAGGGAACAAGTCTTTCCGAACACCTACGGTTGAAATGCAGACTTGCTTCGGGCAAACTTTGAGCTGGAATATGAAAAAAAAGATTTTTTTTCATTTAAAAAAATGTTTCCCTTTTGAAACTTACAAATTCTCCCATTGACTGTTTGCTATCGGGTTCCACTTTTTCCAAGAAGTCGAGAGCAAAATAAGTGTAGCGATCGATAATGTAGACACCAATGGCTGGATCAACATGATGCTACAAATTTAAAAATAATACATGAGCTAAAATTCATTAGAAAAATATGAATAAACTTGCCGATAGTGAGTCTTCTCCAACCAAGCTACTCGCTACTGCCAGAATATTAGGCGAGTAGAATTTCTCGTACATCGAAGCTGCTTGGCATGTATCAATCATGAAGAAAATTTCGTGATACCTTTACAATTTTGTTTAACAAAATTTTATACAAATGTAAAGTATTAACATATTACCTTCTCTTTTCCCACATCTGTTCTAAAGCATCGGCCAGCTCCTGGCTTGTGATCTCTTCAGAGTCCTGGAACTTGAGGAATCCATCTCCTCCGTGTCCAGTGAGGTAGACTAGAACATTACTACCTTCATCTGTCAACAACTGCTTTGACCGAGGCGTCCCTGGTGGCAGTCTTCCCGTCAGAAGACGCACAAAATTCTCAACGGTTACCTTAATTAGTAAATTTTGAAATTAAATAAATTATTAAAAAAAAATTAAGCATTGATCAACCTCATAGCCTCTATAATCGACCTCCACATCGTCTCCGTACACATTTATGTGCTGATTTGCGTTGTTGAAAACTGTAGCTGGCCTCGGATTCCTCGGGTTGCAGGCCATATCATCCGCAACCATCAAGATAATTTGGCTGAAATTTTTTAATTTTTTGTAGAGAATTGTTTTCGAAAACAAAATTTGTTCTGAGAAAATCATACCTATCAGGAATTCCTAATCGTTTGACACTTCGATAGATTGATAGGACGTTGGCGACATGCCGGTAATTGAACCAGAACCTCGAAGTGTCCACCAAAACAGCCCAGTTGTTGGTGTGAGTGGTTTGGGCCTGGAAAACGAAACATTTCACAATTAATTGCACTCAATGCTTACTATTGACAATAAACATTACATACCTTGGCCGAGAACACAAAACACGAGACCAAAATCAGTGAGATCTTCACGAAGTCCATTGCAATTCAGGGTTATTCCAGTTATTGCAGAAAATTTATCAGTCTTCCATGCGACGCATCCTCCACTTTTAGCATGCAGAGTGCGGAAAACACTGTAAAATTTGAAGGAAATTAAAAACACCGGCTCAGAGAAGTATTAGTGGCTACTGGTGGGCGTAACACAATCAGGAGGGGGCGTGACCGCATAAAAAAACTTTTGACTGGAAACAGCTGGCGAAAAAGAGCATCACTTTTTAGACGACGATATTTTGGAGAATTTCAAGCTCTTGAAATTTTTGAATGGTAAGTAACGCACACTCGAACTTAACCTCAATATTTGCTGACAATGTTCATTAGTAAAAGCTGAAGGTCACCCTAGTCTCATTTAAATTACATTGCCTCTTTTTTCTCGTTGTCAGGTCAACGTTCGGTCTTGAAGATCTGATAGCGCGCAGGTGCCTTCTAATTTTGTGCGATTTTATCAATTTGGAGCGAGCAAGCTTTGCCCTCATATTGTCCTTTGCTACTGTGCCAACTTTGAGTTCCCTTTATCTTGAGCCACGAATCACATTATACGTATTCCTCTGTTTTGTCGGAAATTATGCCACACATTTAGTATTAAATTAAGGGGATAGTGAAGCTCAAAGAAATTTTTGCAGACCGGCAAAATTCACAACGGGAGGGAGATTTTTACGTAATTATTATATTAATCCAATGTAATGTAAGACAAGGAGAAAACGCCCCCATTTTCCGACACTTGCTCCCTCGTCTAAAAAAGATCTTTTGCAGCTATGCTATAATTATTGTATAGGATTAGTGTTTCTGTTTTGTTGTCAAAAATTATTTTATTTTTATTTTATTCTCTTTATCCAGCCCTTCGTCCATAAATTTGAGATCTTTAAACAAATTATTCTGACTTTTATCACTTTTATGTCCAAAGTTCCAAAAAATTAACCTTTTAATACATAATGAAACTTTTAACTCATTTTTTTTCTTTTTTGTATCCTTAATGAAGCAGATTAGATTTTTTTAAATATTTTTTACTGTCTTTTTAATAACATTCAAATATATTTATTTACATGCAGCATTAAATTATACTTATAATTAAGAATATTTCCTTGCTTTTATGAAAGATTCACATTTCCTTCTTTTTCAAATTATATGCTTCTCAAATGTCAAAGTAAAATTTAATTAAATGTTTCAGTTTCGACGAAAGAGAAGTGATAATGCAAATAACTACAATTAGCAAGTGCGTGCGCCAGGAAACGATTCAGGCCTGCTCTTCTTCATTTGAGGCAAGCAATTGACTTAATTAATGTCTATTTATAGTAAGCAAAACGCCACAGTATTTTTTTTGCTCAAAATTTAAAATTATATTATATATGCAGCTTGAGTACATATTGCCCATCAATCACTATTTCTTGAGTTATTTTTGCAATTATTTTTGCTTTCAACCTTAGTATTTATAATTAACAAATTTTAACTTTGTTTTACAAATAAAAGGACAGCTATTGATTTATTTCTGGTATTTTAAAATTATATGATACCAAAAATCAGACATCGAAAACCATATCTCTGAATTCCTGTGCTCAATATTATTACCTCAGTGATAGCGTGTCCTTTATCGTGTCATACTTCCTGTGCAAGCCGCATTTTGCTTTTATTTCCAGGCTATGAAAATGTAGCCGCGTGGCTGTCAAAAAATGGCCTCTACTCCACCTATCCAGCCGGATATTATTGCGGAGACCAGCCCCTCAAGCCCGGTGCCCACCACCATGACCCCAAGCCCGAGCACCTCGACCATCAGCAAAAAAAGCGGCAGCAAACGAGACTCGAGCCGCAGTGATGAATTTCTCCCTATTGACACAGTAATCATTTCAAAAAAAATCTACGATTTTTTCATTCAATTTTTCGTAATTAAAGGATTCATCAGGGGCCAACAAAAAGGAGATTAAGTCTGAAAAGTCTTTTGGGGAGAAACCAAAAAAGAAATCCTCGTGGTACAGCGTCCTCTACCCTACGTACAAAACTCGGTCGGAAGGTTTCAAGCGCCTATTCAAAGAATTGCCATTAGAGGAACGGCTTGTTGTTGGTTAGTTTAAACTTCTTAAAATGTTTTGCTCGTGCCGTTTACTTTTTTTAGATTTAGAAAATTTTTTAAAAGGAACAACAGTTGCTTTATTTTATTTTAATCCACCACTTGAGTTCAATTGAATCTAATGAAAAATTACTATTTAAATTTGCAGACTACTCTTGTGCTTTGCAAAGAGACATTTTGGTCCACGGGCGGCTGTATGTGTCTCCAGGCTATTTGTGCTTTTACGCAAATATATTTGGCTGGGAAACTTCAGTAAGGATCCTTTCTTGTGATTATAAAAAGCACACAAGTCTATTTTTACCTTTTTCTAAGGTGACTGTCCCTTGGCGCCAAGTTACTGGATTAACGAAAGAAAAAACCGCACTAGTCATTCCAAATGCAATTCTAGTAACTACCAACAGTGAACGCTTTTTCTTCACATCTTTCGGGGCGCGAGATAAAACTTTCCTCATGCTGTTTAGAATTTGGCAGAACGCCCTTCTTGATAAGGTGAGTTAACACCGTTTTTTGTTTTATTATCCAAATAGGTAGTACGGCGGGACCATAAACTTTATTTCTCTGCGTTTGCGCTGAACTTAAAATTTTGTCACAAACAGAGATAAAGAGACACGGAATGTTCAAAATCCACCTCATTAATATTATTATTTTTCCTACAGACTTGTTCGTTTAGAAAGGTTGGTTTTGGTATTTTATTTTTCTGAAATATTGGCATTTGTGATAAAAGGGAATTGAATAGCTGGATTAAAAAAAAAAAAATTGAATTACAATTAGAGCCAATTGTCTATACAAAAATTAATTTGCTTCTAGTTTATAAGACTATTTTACTTCAGAAAATCAAGTAAAGGATAAGCCATAAATTTTTGTTACACCCATACGAATATTTTTTTTATCGATCCGGACAAAATTGAAGGGTTGATTAATGATGGCTCGCAAAATTTGATCTGTTAAATTTATCATGCTATAGATAGATGTACAGAGATAAAAATGCAATCATGATAATACCAGCTTTGGAGCAATGCGCCTCCTCGTCAAGTATTAGTATTGGCAAAGCTTTGATTTTGATGAGACGCGTTTAGTTCTATTTATAATACAGCCAGTTGCCTACGTTTTGCTTTGCGGTTGGTGCCTGATGAGACTTGGACTTGCAACAAAAACACTCACCACAATTTTTGCATTGCTTGCAGAGCTTGACCAACCAAGAGTTGTGGCAACTGGTGCATTCCTGTTACGGTGATGAATTGGGCCTGACCAGTGATGATGAAGACTATGTGAGCTCGACAGGCATGGACGAAGACTCGGTAGCCAACCTCAGTTGCTCACTCGTCATGGTTAGTATACTTTTTATGCATTTTTGAAATTTCTACTAACCCTGTCAAGATTTTTTTTGTGCCACTAAAATCTTTAACACTTCTTTCCTTGTTTTCTTCTCTTCGAAGTTAATTCTTTTATTTGTTCAGATTTTAAAAAAGAAATTCATTAAGTAACGAAAAAACGTCTTGCGCAGGACCAATCCTCCAAGACTCCTGAAATGATCGAGGCACCCATTACTCCCATTATCACGACCACATGTGTCCAGGACTCAGAGCCTGTCACCAATAGTCAACCCCTTAACCAATCCTATGGCTCTCAGGCTACACCTATTAATTTGCTGGACCCTAATGCTGTCGTGCAGCCCTCCATCAATTCTAATCTTCTGGCAGCCCCATCGACTGCAGATTCTGGGTCCGTGCAAACTGATCTCTCTGACACAACAGAGTCTGATGCTGAGAAAAATAGTAAATTTTTATTTTCCTTTATTTAAAAAATAAATTATTTGAAATTATTTAGCTACTATTGCTGTTTGTCCATCGCCTCATGACGGCCGAGAAATGCTGGACGCCGTCTTTCCAATACCAGTGGATCAACTTTTTTCCCTTCTCTTTACTACCTCCACTTTCTTTGTTGCGTTGCACACCAATAGGAAAACATACGGTAAATATTTTATTATTTTTTTTTTCAAAAATTGAAAAAGATTGTATATCTATCCTGTCATTTTTTAGATATCCAAGCTACTTCGTGGACACCTGACAAAAGCACTGGGATTAAACGTCGACAAGTGACCATGACGATTTCGATTAACAACTCAGTTGGCCCGAAAACTGCGCAAGTCACAGAAGATCAAGTAATGAATATCATTATAAGTAATTGAATTGAATTATAATTTTTACTTTCTTGCAGGTTATGTCGCCAGTTTCTAGTCCAGGAAAAATTTATGTGATCGACGTGGAAGCGAACCAAGCAGGAATTCCATATGCCGACTCATTCTACATCATAAACCATTTTTGTCTTGTCAAAATTTCCGACACCGAGTGCCGTTTGACGGTCAACTCTCATCTGAAGTATCGCAAAAGTGTGTGGGGTCTCGTGAAGACTTTCATCGAGAAGAACTCTTGGTCGGGCTTGGAGGATTTCTACAAAGCCCTCTCCAAGGCACTTTCTGCTGAGGCAGAAGCACTTCTGGCCGGAGAAGCAACTTCTGCTGCTGTGAAACGAAAAAACAGGATAGCACGGCACCGTAGAGTTAGAGCTGGACACGTTGTAATCACAAGTGATACCCCCATTTGCACCACAACTGTTGCATCCTCTGGAGAAGGCAGCCCAACTGTCCGAGCTGGTAATGAATTTATTTGATATTTTAAATCAATATTTAACTATTCTGCTCTTCAGCATTGGTATCCCAATTTGTGGGGAGTGACCGACCTATGAATGCAGGAGAGGCTCCGACTTGTTGCTCTTGGATTATTTTTGCCACTTTGCTGGCCCTCTTGCTGCTGAATGCTGTTTTGTACCACAAACTCTGGGGCCTTGAGGAGTGGGGCCGTGAAGTGGCTCTTAACAAAATTGAACTGCCTTTTGAAAAGTAGAGCAAACTTGCAAGTCTTTAAATTTAATTACATAAATTGTTATCAGCGATAAACCCCAGAGTCACGAAGATTGGCTTCGTCTGCTTCAAAAGCAAGAGGTTCTTCACCGCAGAGAAATGGATCACTGGCAAAGATTTTTAGATGCTGCCATAAATTTATTGAAGCAGGTGCGTTTCAATAGCTTTTTCGTTAATTTAACTAACACCTAAAAAAATCTTTCAGGCAGAGGAGACTTTAAAACAACTGCATTCCTCAATCAAAGGGCCCTCCGTTAGCACAGTGTGGGCAGACGAAAGCACAAGTAACGGCAATAGCTCTCCACCAAGTGATGAACTCTAGTCTCCTGCAACCAAGCTCTTTACTTTCATTGCTCTCACCCGATTTCAAATAGGATTAAATACTTGGAGCATTCAGTGATCAGCCAGGTTTTTAGGGTATTCAAAAGTGATTCCTTGTCATTATTTTCATGATGTGATAGCTGTCTATTTTGTTGCATTGCGTAATTTCACACTATCTTTTGAATTAGTTTAGCATGACAAATAGTAATGAGTCACAATATTCCAATATATCGCAGACGAGAGGATGAATAGACGCTTTTAATTAAGCCCCAACAAAGTTAAACACCACTGATTGTGTTGAATTAAAAGAAGCGGCTCAACTTTTGTTATCCAAATTTTAATTTTAGTTAAATCTGCATTTACTGCTGTTACAAAGAAATCAAAAGTATAAAGCTTGCAAAACTACTCCACTCGAAAACAGTATCTGTATAGCTTCCCAGTGAGAGAATTATTGCAGCATATATATTACATGTCAGATTTATCTTACGTCAAAGGACAATACAGGATTATGAAAAATGCATTAGATTCTTATTTAATTTTTCTGCCCTGCTCTTTCAGTTAATTACAAGTGACCGTCGAGAATTTGCTCTGACGGAGGAGCAAGCGCTGCTCGTTCTGCAGCAATGCGAGCGTGGTCAGCGGCAATTTTCTCGGCCAGCGCAAGGTGCCTTAGTTTGGCTGCTGCAACAACTGGGGTGTCCGTCACAGGCGCGGATCCTGTGTTCAAAACTGGGTGAAATCCATTCGCGTCCGCCACATACTGGACAGTTCGCACACGATTTCGGGGGTCGACGTAGGAAAATTGGCCTTTGGAATTAATATCAAACAAGAAAATTAGCCGATTTGAGGTTACTTCATATTTCACTATTGTACCTCTAACAACTCCAAGTTCATCTCTGGTTTCTGAGTGGGTTCTGTCCACATGACCAGGACGCCTTCCAGCAGCATAGCTGAATGCGTATGGTTGTGGAGGTGCCTCGTCTTCTTGAATCTCAACTTGCTGAACTGCAGAGGCTGCCACAGCAAGCTTGAAAATGAATAATTTAAGATATTTTGCCTTCAACATTCAAATTAAAATGATTTGATAGCACTTAACCTTTTTAATTTAATAAATACCCGGGACAAAATTTCAATCCAATTCAATTAATATCCAATTATGTTCTTTAACTGCTTGCGGTTTCCATTAGAAACACAATTCTACGATTTCTAGTACTCACCAGAAGCGCAATTAATATCTGTTGTTTCATGATGACTGCTCCAGCAAACACTGAACACCTTTTCTCTTGTATATGAAAGCAATAGCAACAGTGAAAGTTTACAATCGCCTGAGGGTCTGCATCACCTTGGCCTGGAGCAGCAAGGTACAGGCAGACACCATTCGTTTTGGCGCCTTAGCCATGACCTTTGTCACTTGAATACCGGATCTAATAAGTCGCTTGGTGTTCTTATAAAAAATAACAAGAAGTGATTTAAGTGCGTTTTCACTTTTATTTCCTTCAGATTGGCGCAAAATATTAATTATTGTGAGATACAAAGTGTAAGTAATGCCATTTCAGCAAAATAAATTAGAAATTTTCTTGTGAATGACAGCAGAAACTGAGTGTTGTTAAAGGAAATAGTGCAGCAACTGATAAAATTTAAGCCAGGAACAATTTAAAATTCCTATGCAAAAATCGCAAAAGGTCAGTTGGATGAGAAACTTTTCTCGACTTAAGGCCAGTTGCAAGTTTTTATTCTTTAAGAGCCTCCTCGCTGGGTGCTGGGGCCGCTCTCGATTCAGCAGAATCTCCCTTCTTCTTTGATCCAGAGACAATGTCGTCAATGCGGAGGAGCAAAATTGCAGTCTAACACAAAGCAAAAATATTAATTATCTTAAGAAAAATTTCATCTATCCTATTCACCTCCACAGCTGTCTTGTAGGTCTGCATTTTGACAGTCAGGGGTTCCCAGATTCCCAGCTCCAGCATGTCGGCAATTTGGCCCGATTCTCCGTTTATGCCCCAAGTTGTGCTCTCCCCTAATTTTTGTTTTATAAAAATCTGAAGTTTTGCAATCTCCTGTTTTTACCTGATACGTGCTTGGCCCTCAATGCAGTAAGAGTCCTGATAGTGTTGGCACCACAATTCTGAGCCAAAGTTCGTGGAATGACCTCCAAAGCTTGAGCAACAGCTCGATAAGGGTACTGAGAAACACCTTCGATAAGCTTCGACTTCTCCATGAGCGCCTGAAATTTAGATGGTAATTTTTCTTCAACAAGGAATAATCTAAAAGAATTTACCTTTGAGACAGCCATCTCAACAGCACCACCACCAGGCACCAACTTGGGATCAAGCATAATATTGCGAGCGACGTGAAGAGCATCTTGCAAGTTACGTTCTGCCTCGTTAAGAACATCCTTGCTTGCACCCCTCAAAAGAATGGTGCAGGCCTTTGGGTCCTGACACTCGGTTACCAAGCAGAAATATTCGTCGCCAATCTGCAGCCAAACTTATAATCACCACATTTCTGGAAAACAAAATATTAATCTACCTTCTTGATTTCAAACAATCCAGCTCCAGTTCCAATGTCCTCTTCCCGGAGCTCGTCAGTTCGGTTCACAATGGTGGCACCACAAGCTCTAGCAATTCTGTTGTTGTCCGACTTGCGGACTCGGCGGATAGCAGAAATTCCAGCCTGCGTAGAGTATTCAATTTAGATTGTATTTATCTAAATTTGAGGAATAATTACTTTCATGAGATAGTGCTGAGCCAAGTCCGAAACACCCTTTTCAGTAAACAGTACATCTGGTTTCAATGCAATGATTTCGTTGCACATTTTCTGAACAAATTCCTCCTCGAGTTCCAGAATTCTTGTAAAATCCTCCTCCTTCGTCATCTCCAGATTGGTCTGAAATTTAATTCCATAGTAAATTATTGATCGTTTTGGTAAGAAACTGATAATGCAAACCTGGCTCTCTCCCTTCTTGTATTCCAAGTTGCAGTCAAGCAGCATGATTCTCGGCTTCTCAATTCTCCTCTTCATTTTAGGGTGGGTCACATCCTTGTTGATCATCACTCCAGATAAGACGCACGAGTCGGCAATACTGCCACCAGGAATCTAAAGCACAATTTTTAAGATTAAGCATTTGACACGACTAGTATTACAAATAATACCTTTTCAACTTTGGCATATCGTTTGATATCAATTTCTTTGCGACCATTATCCTCCAATGCAACGGTATTTACAGCATCCAAAGCAATAGTGCATGCCAAATCAGACCAGCGACTGATGAACTTTGTGCCCACACAAGAATTGATGACTTGCAAAAGCTTCGCGCGATCGTTAGTGTCCAACTTAATACTGCAAATTTCCGAAGTTTAACAAGTACATAAGTACTCTTGAAATATAGCTTATAGAAATATTGATTCATACCTGACTTGTTCCTTAAGGATGGTAATCATGTCTTCAAGAGCCTGTCTGTAGGCACGAATGATGATAGTGGGGTGCATTTGTTGCTCTAGGAATTGTTCGGCAACAGCTAGCATTTCTCCAGCCAAAACGATGACGGAAGTGGTTCCATCACCAACCTAAAATAATAAAAAAATTGTTACATTGTTACTTAATTTTACCTGACTCAATAAAAAATAACAAGCAACAAAAATTCTAAAGATACCACTCCACCTAGAAGTGTGGGCGGATCATTTTTTACTAACAAGTCACGCATCACTGATTTTGGTAATTACGACTGTACCTCCTCATCTTGAGTCCTAGCGATTTCGATCATCGACTTTCCTGCTGGGTGCTGAACTGTGATTTCTCTCAAAATAGCGTTTCCATCATTTGTCATCACAATTCCACCCATAGGGTCCATCAACATCTTCAGCATGGCTTGTGGGCCGAGACATGTTCGAATAACATCGGCGATAGCCTAAAATTGAAGTTTACCATGAGCAAACATTTAACGCATCAATTCAAGTAAAGAAAACGAATTGTCTCTGGGAATTTTGGGATTATTTTTAATAATTTGCGTGGGCGGGCGGTGTAAGTTCTAGAACGACGCCTTACTTTGCCGGCCTGCACATTCTCCAGCTGCACTTTCCGACCGGAGTCTCTCTTTGTGTTCTGACCTGAGGACGGAATTATGAGTAAAAGCGATGTTGGATAAGATAAATTAATCTAATTTCACTCACTGAGAACAAGAACGGGAGCTGAACCTTGAGAACCAAACATTTTAGCGAAAGCACGAGGTTGCTGTCGGCCTGATAATCATACACGGAATTCACGGAAATAATATCTGCGAATCGTGCTGCTACCTATGGGCCGCAAGAGGAAGCTAACTGTTTTCACAAATATGTGGCGGGAGAAATAGTGTACATTTGGATTTTTGATAACGTTTTTTTTTTTTTTAATATTTTTTATTAAACGTACGTATCTCATATCTTTGAATGATTAATATTTCGTGAAACATTTTATAATAATAATGAATAAAAATTTCAATCAAGGTCTTATCATTTGCCGGTAAAAATTCCAGAAATAATATATTTTCCATATTGCATGATTGAATTTTAATTTCTAAAACTTAATAATTACTGTACATGTTTCATTTTTAGCTTCATCATGAATTTATAACTTGGAGTATTCATAAAGAAATTTTTACACAAAAGAAAATTAAATTATGTAATTAATAAAATAAATTGTTTTAATCTAGGCTATATTAGAAAAATTTTAAAAGTAAAAACCAATAACCCATCAGTAATGGCACAATCTACGGATTTATATAATTATGGTTAATTTTGGTGTTTTAAACAAAGAGTAAAACAAAGCAAAAATCTTGATTTCGAACAATTTATTGATAAAAAATTATGAGATAAAAGCTGATAATAAAATTTGTACAAATTGAGGTCTGACAAAAATGTCAAAAACTCCAGAGGGATTAAAAAGGGGACAAGCACAGAAATTTAAATATTACAAAATACACTATTTTCCAATACCAGTACAATGTAGAATGTATTATTATTATAAATTAGTCATTGATGAAAACATCAAAATGCGTATTAAAAGTCTCCATTTTGGGAGGACAAAACAGTTTTACCAAATTCCTCCAGATCAGTTTTCAGATCTTCGATTTTCTTTTGAAGAAAAGAGAGATCCTTCTCTCGCTCCCCTACTGAAATACCTTCGCTGCCAATACTGGGTGAGAATGTTGTAGCTACCGTAGTATGTTGTGCTGGGATGTAACCATTACCTGCGGGAATTTATTAATTTTTTAGAGTTTGAAAAAAAATATTGAAATTACCAATTGAGAACTTTCTTGATCGGGCAGATGCGCCAATTTTGAAGCGCCGTCGTTTGAAACACTCAAGGGCTGTGCCCATCGACTCTTCAATTCCGACAAGAAGACTTAAGGTGTCATCAGTTCCAGACAGATTTTCCAAAATATCTGAAAAAATTCTTTTATTAATACAAAAATATTAGACAATAAAGATTTCATTTACTCGTGACATTTAAACCCATCGAAGTTTCCAGTTTTTCGGAAACTTCTTCTTGTGCGTTTTCTTGTGGAAATAGTTCTTTAGCCACAGTGTTAGGCGTTGTGGGATCATGTAAAATAATATTTCCCGGTGTTTTCCTCAAAATGGAAAGTGGTGTTTTAGCTTGCTGGGGCGTTTTGTACAAGACGTTTCTTTCTCTGTTAAGTTTCTTGCCAGCGATGAAAAAGGGCTCAATATTGGTGCCTAAATTTTTAAATTTTAATCGCTTAATTTTAAATGTGTAAAAACTACCTTTCAAAGTTTCTGTGATGTCTACAGGCAAGTCACGCACACTATCAGGAAATTTAAACAAAGAATGTGGAGATCTCTGAGCTTGAGGTTCCTCCTCTGGGATGCTTTCATCTTCTGTAGGAATGGTGTTACTCGACTTGGCTGGAGTTGTACTCTGCAAAAGAAAAAAAAATCAAGTTCACTCATCTTAAAACAAGAATTGGTATCTAACCCTGAAAGATTCAACGGTTTCGGAATGGTCCACTAATTCTTGAGCAATTACTTGAATGGATTTACTCAAAAGTCGGGCTCTTTCAAGAACCCTTCTTTCCCACTTTTCGCTAGGCGGTTGATCCAAAGCTCCCTTAAGCTCAGCTAGATCTGAATGTGTAAATATTAGCATTTTATGACTGAAAAAAATTATAATCAGCACTCACAATAGTCAAACTTTTTAATCAGCTCGGAGCTCAAATCTAATTCAACTGAGTCTAAATGAGAGATCAGACTTCGTAGTTTTGACGCGCACAATACCAATTTGGGAGCAGAAGTTGCGGAAGATTGAAGTGCCATGACTTTATTTGCGACTATCTGAAATTTTTGTAAGTAATCAAAACATTAAGCTTATAAAATTATGATGTAACCTGAGAAAATGCTGCAGGATCAATCAACTGGTCCAGGAGAGTCTCCAGCCTCTCGATTTCATCTTTCCAGTGATCTTTGTAAAATTTGACGAGCTCGGATTCTCCTTTTCCAGATCGCAAAGCTTGAATCGATGGCACGAATTCGGGCTCCAAGCTCTCTATGCTTGCCAAACAGCTACGCACACCAGAAACTCCTAATGCAAATTTGATAGTTCAGTTTCTAAATAATTTAAAACTTTTCCCCCTCACTTTTGATGTTGCTGCTGCAGGCAATGGCAAAAAGCCCGATTTGCATGATTCGGTCTACATACAGGTCAAAATCAGAAATGCACTTATCGAAGTCCTCAGATTTGTCAGCATCAACAAGCTTAGCAAGAGATGCATCAACGTCCGAAAAAACCTAATTTATAAATTTAAAAACTATTTTACAAAGTGATTTTTTCGGACTACATACCTCGAGGACAAGTTTCAAAAGAGCATTGTTCACTGTCTGCTCAAGCTGGAGTAAATTGTCCGCAAGAGCTCCAAGCTGGAGACTCACCAAGTTTGAATTGCCTTCGTTGTGCAAAGACTCAACTCTTGACAGGACCTACGTTTATGAAAAAAAAAAATTGGAATAAACAAAACTATTCCTTTTTTATGTAATTAAATTTGACCTTTTGACTGATGTAAAAAATGTCTTGGCTGTCCTGATCCAAGGAAACATGAGCAACAGACAAGGCATGGCTGAGTAGAGTTTGGCATGTATCTTTCAACTTGTCAATATCTATTGGCTTCTTGTCTAAAGAGCTAGGGAATAGTAAACTATGGCGACAAATATTTAAAAAAATTACCACTATTTCCCTCTAACAAATCAAGAACTTCATCCATGATTTGGAGAAATTGGCCACACTCGCCAGGATCTTCACCGCCAGTGTCCTTGACACA
This sequence comes from Neocloeon triangulifer, assembly GCF_031216515.1. NCBI lineage: Eukaryota > Metazoa > Arthropoda > Insecta > Ephemeroptera > Baetidae > Neocloeon > Neocloeon triangulifer. Next base: position 1,302,790 of record NW_026775545.1, read on the forward strand.
CCATAAAAGACGTCCAAGAACGTACTCGATGGCAGTCTGAAATAACATCAAATAAATAGATTTTAAATTCAAGATTTTTTAGATTTTATATACTTGATGATTTTTGCAGGCTTTCTTCTCGTCCATTTCAAACTGAGCAACAGCTTTCATTAAAAGTCCAAGGCTGACATTAATTTGGTCTGCTAAAAGGAGGTGACGGTTTTGTTCTGAAGGCTTCATTTGGTCTGCCGACTTCCACAATGCGGTGGTACATTTTTTTGAGCAGGTTACCATGTCTCGCATTTTGGTAATGTTTTTGGTCAGTGGAAGATTAATATTTAAAATTTGCAGTTGACACTCCTTTAGGATTTCCGTCAGTTTTGAATCTCTTGTATGTTCGTGCTTCAGGACAGCAAGGCAGAATGCTAAATAAGCATTGAAAACCTTTGGAAGGATGTCCTAAAATAAGAAACAAAACATTTCCTGATTTAAAAAAATTTGTAAAATCTTGAAAAAAAATTAATTAAGAGTGTAATCAATTTTGTTTTGGATTTTTGATCACAAAAGCTTTCAGTTTAATTTATAAAAAAAATTCATCGGCTTGCCGCAATATAGCACGTTTAATAAATTAATTTATAGAAATTAAAATAACATCTCTGCTTAACTACTATCTGAAAAATGAGATTATTAATATCAACTACAACTCGAAGTTCATACCGCAGATTTGGTTTGGAGGCTTTCGTGCAGAACATCAATGGTTTCCAAAAGATCAGTCCCTTTGCCGCTGACCATAACATCTTTTTCAGCCAGCTCCGTCTCGACTTTGCAGGCAATACTTTGGTCTATACTTGTGATCTGAAATCAATATATATGTATAATTCCAGCTGGCAAACTTTTTTACAACGAAAAAATTAGAAAAACTCACTTTTTGCCTGACAGATTCCCAGGTCTGCAGGAGTTTTTGCGACTTAATCTTCCTCTCCATGCTTTCCGGCTGACGTCAAAGTTGTTAAACCATAAGACCCATAAGAGTCACAGGTCAGGTGCAGCTTATTTGAGAAATTTAACCTCTGCAACCCATTTGGCACACAATCGCCATCGCCGGGGGCAGGTGTTTCTTAAATAATTTAAATCCCCCGCCGCTCCAGTGGCGCTGTCCCTTTCACCCTCATAGGACGTACAGAGAGGAGTAGAATGTATTTTGAAGTACCAATGATTTTATTTCTAAATTTCAATTGAATTATACGTTTTAACGAGATCAATTTTTACGTTTTCTCGGCATGATGATACTTATTTATTTTAATTATTTATTTTTGATTACGTAATGTGTGTATTTCAGTTGCCCCTCTGTACACACTCTATCCCGTTTACGATAAACGAGAATCAAGTGGGGAGGGAGGGGATGGGTCGAAACTTCGTACACACAATATTCTGCTGACTTCTGGGTAAAAACTACTTAATTATATAACGCAGTCGCTTTCAGCAAAGATAAAAATGTTTATTCAAAGGAATACAGTCAGTAGATAGAATGGAAACCGGTTCGCCGCACGAACAGCGCACTAAAGGTGTTTTATTTTTTTTCTCTCAAACCCTTTCGCACATGAATTGCTTTTATCAGTGTTGTGAAACATCATTCATAATTATATTCCTATGCGTATGCTTGCTCTAGCCTGCAACGTTTGTATTTGGCACGCGTTCAAGATTACATATTTGTTCACCTGTCGTGTATTTTTTTTTCAGGCTAGTTGACGTGGACCCGCGTTAGCTGTGATAAAATGGATCAAGAGCCTCTGGAAGTCGACATCGACGGTCGGGATCCGACGTTCAAACAATTCCCATCATGGTCCTTGCGCCGGCTGCGGGCGCGCATCCCGGCCAGGGCCGTCCTGTACCTGCTCTCTTTCTCAGGATTCCTCGTCAGTTTCGTCATGCGGAACGACATCAACCTTGCCATAATCGCCATGGTGCGCCACCCTCTCAGAAATCTGACCACCAACGACTCGATGACCGACCTCTACTGTTATGGTCCTGAACACTCGGCCAACAGCACTGACGATGAAGATGAACCAACAGGTCGACCAAACTACGAGGAGGGCAACCTTGACTGGGACAGCACAATCCAGTCCTCCATTATCAGCTCATTTTATTGGTGTTACGTAATGTCACAGATCTTGGGTGGTTATCTCACCCAAAAGTTTGGGCCAAAGGCAGTCTTCGGCTGGTCTCAGTTCATCACCGCCATCGGCTCTGTATGCATCCCTCTGGCAGCCGACATCCATTACTCTGCTGTGGTTTTCCTGCGGTAATTTTTATTAAAACCCAGATAGATTGGATCTTTTTTTTTTAATTTTTAACAGATCAATGCAAGGAATAGCCTCGGGACTGACATGGCCTGCGATGTATGCTATGGCCGGCCGGTGGATTCCGCCAAAGGAGAGGAGCAGATTCATGTCATCGTTCCAAGGTTTCAGTTTTGGAATCGGCCTCACCTACCCTCTGTGCGGCTGGCTGATTGCCAACTTTGGCTGGAGGATTGTTTTCTACGTGACAGGCAGTTTGGGCTTTACATGGTGCGTTATTTGGTTCCTGCTTGCCTACGACACCCCTGCAGTGCACCCCCGCATAACCCAACATGAGAGGCGCTACATCGAGATCAGTCTCGGGGAAACGGTGATCCAGGGCAAGGGACTGCCAGTGCCTTGGAAAGAGCTTTTCAAGTCCCTGCCTGTGTGGTCCATTGGAATCACAACGTTTGGCCGCATCTGGGTCAGCTACACGTTCATCATTTCAGGTATAACTTGTTTCCTTATAGGGATTTATTGATCTGCCAGTGTGTTATATAACCGGTATAGCTATCCATATATCTATTGAATATTTAGTAGAATTTTAATCAAATCTGCAAAAAGAAAATTATTCTTTTAACCAAGGAAAAATAATGGATATTATAATTTTTCTTCTTCTTAAACTATACCGTAATTAGTGTGTCAGTTTAATCTTTTTTTTCTTTTTAAAATTCTATTTAATTAATGATAAAGAATTTCAAATAAGCTTATACGTTTTTATTTTTCTGCGTACTTAACATTTAAATTTGCATTTTAGGACCTATGTACATGAAAACCGTGTTGGGCTTCTCCATCCAGAAGAACGGTCTGCTGAATGGGGCACCCTTCTTGCTCAGTTACCTCACTTCTGTCATCTTCTGCTATCTTGCCGATGTCATCGTAGCCAAGAACATGATGACGTTGAAGAACGTCCGCAAAATGAACACAGCTATTGCCCAAGTAGTCCCCGGACTAATTTGCGTCCTCATCGGCTACCTGGGCTGCGACATTGTACCTGTCCTGGTGGTTTGGTTCATTGCTGTCAGCTGCATAACTGCTGCTTATGCAGGTGCCATGGCCAGCATTGTGGACATTGCGCCGAATCTCGCTGGTCCTATCCTGGCCTTTGCACAAACCATTCACATGTCGGCCAGTTTCCTCTCACCTATCGTTGCCGGTTTTGTTCTGAAAGAAAATCAAAGCTTGGAGCAGTGGCGCATCGTCTTTGCAATAACAGCCATTGTCTCCGTCACAACTTATTTCATGTTTCAAATATATGGCACGGACGAAGTCCAGTCATGGAATTATCCTGACAATAAATCACCTATTCAAATTGATGACACAAACCAGCCCCTGCAGTCTATTTCAAAGACAGACCAGCAAATAAATCGCTCTTCACCTTATGCAACTTAAATTAGCACTTTAAAATTTTAACTGCATACTTAATTATGACTTTTTTTGTTCAAAATGGTGGATTTGTAATGTAAAAAAGTAGTGGTATTTTTTTTATAGTTGCCCATTAAGCACCTTTTTAGTGCAGGACAAGGTGATCATTTTATTACGAAATGTGTTGAGTCGCTAACATGGTACTTGAATATATTTATTAAATACATATATTATTTTTGAATGTTCTGCTGGTAAGGACTTGCCTGCATACTAAGCTGAGATTGTATCTCACTTAATGCAACTAGAGTGATAATTAAGAAAATATCTCTATAACTAGATTTAAAATATTTTTAGGCGTAGACAATAGTGGCACACATTCCACTTTATAATCAATTGTTGATCTTCAGAGTTGTTATAATTCTTGACATCAAAGTGGTCCGAGGCAGCCATTCTCACAATACTTTGGATGTTAAGAGTAAATTATAAGACTTTAATCGTCGTTATCATAAAAAAATTGGGAGCATATTTTATTAATATGATCACTTTAAAAGTGAATTTATCATGTCAATCAAAATTTATTAATCAACCTTCTGTGTTCTTTTTATAATTTTTACTGCCCATTATGTTAAATATGAAGTCTCTAAAATGCCATGTTTGTTTTTAGTTCTATTTAAGTCAAATAAATTTTCATTTTTAGGTACAAATTGAGTGTGTATGATTATTTGTAATAAAACTATCACATTTTTGTATTATTAAAGATGCTTGATCTTCATTTTTGAAGCATGGAACATATAATAAGAGCCTCAGCCTCTTTGATTCATCTTCAGTCTAAAAAAATGAGCTTTAACTCCCTGGCAAATGGAATTCAAAGAAGGCTGAGACTTTTTCACAATTCGTACAATGAAGCGGGCCTTTTTCAGGTCACCCTGCTGGGCAAGACTGATTGCAAAATATAAATAGCACCGAGACTTCATTACTGGATCTCCGAGACGAATGGCCAGTTTCAGCTGCGCCCATGATATTTTTCCTGCCATCACGGCCTGAAATAAATTATGTAAGATTTAATTTTTTATTACAAATAGGATAAAATATTACTTATTTGTCTTTTTTCTAGAGAAACCCTTAATAAAATTGAATGTGATACTTACACAATGAGAAAAGCTATCACCGAGGGCAGAAAACGCTCCTCCCAGAGTCGACAGCCAAGAAAAAGCATGTTCCACTTCTGCTCTCTCTCTGGCCAAATACAGCATTCTGTTTCCCCTTTATAAAAAGAGAAAAATAAGTCAAAAATTTTTCATTAAAAAATAAACATTTACCAAGCATTGTCAATATAGAATGCCTCGGGGAGAACTTCAAAGATGATTATTTTGTTCCTCGTTAAGCAAAATTTCTTCACATGACAAATCCAAGCAGATCGATAGTTGTAAGATCTGGCTAATGTGTCGAGAAGAAAGTAAAAAGCATATGAATTTAAAACGAGGCAAACTTGTCTCTTTTTTGCAAAATAACAAATTCTATCAGTCTTCTTGAGAAATGTTGGCCGACAGCAGCTGCCGGTTTCTGGAACTTTGAAAATGTATGGCTCTTGCTCAGCGACAAACGTCTCTCGTCTGCGGCCTGACGTGCCTACGAGGACAATTTCCAACTCGGACAGATGAGACATGGCAATTCGCTGTCAATCAGCAGCTTCACGGAAAAAAACACAATAATTATCAATTTCGGTCTTTAATAACTGGTTACACTTCTCGTTTGTGTTTGCTCAAAACTCAAAATCAACAAAGCAAACCCACATGCGCACATGCTGAAACACACCCCCTTTCTAAACCAATCAGAGCGTAGTTCTCCAATGACGTCAGATGAAAAATCGAAGAACCTGAAATTAAATCAAATGATTTCACTGTGTTTACTGTTTTTCCCTCTCTCTAAAGCATTTTAAATTTAAAATCAATGATATATTCTTTGAAATAAATTTTTTATTAGCAGAGAAATATATTTTTGTCAATTCTATTATTTGAATTTTACGTCTAGAAACACGGGCTTATTTTTTATTTATCATTTCTAACTTTGAGCGTTGCTGCCAGCTCTTGATCCAGATTAGGCAAAACCCTTTTATTTATTTGATAAATGGTAATAATGTCATCATAGTAGATCAAATTTTCCCGCATGTAACGAAAATTTGGCCAATTTCAGTGGAAAAATTCGAAAGAATCGTAAAAATCGAGTCGCCAATAAATTGCAAAAACATTTTGGCAACACCGCCCCAGGTCTGGTGCAAGGCTACGCCTCTTTCGGATTCTACTCTTTCTCCCTCCCTTGCCACCCCGTCGAGACTCGTTTGGAGTGAGGAAAATAACCCACGAGCTTGTCTCTTTCATTGACGAGGCAGTTGGGACACTTGAGTCGTTGGTATTGTGTGCGTCCGGTCAAGAGCAGTCGCCGCCGCACGGAATTCCTGCATTGCTCAAACAGCGATTTATACGAGCGAGCAAAACTTCCATTCACAACACCGGTGCTTTCCTGTTCAATGGCGTACTTGCGGATCGTTTCGCAGCGAATTTGCACGACAAGGAAACTCGCGTCCAACTCGCCCTTGGTGCAGTTTGTGCCGAGCACCTTCAAGTCGACGCACGCCATCAATGTAGAGGCTGCGATCAACCCCAAGTCGGACGAGAACAGCAACCCGCCGCGCGACCCCCTCGACCAAAACTTCACCGATTGCCAGGCCGCATTCAAGAGCAAAACGACATGGGAAATCCTCAGGGCCTACATTGTCTACACGCTCTGCTCCTCCACCTACCTGGTCGAGAACAACATGCAGGTGTGTATTAATATTTTACTTAAAGATTTTAAGTCAAAAATTAAATTTTAGAACAGTATTACTGTGCGAATGGAATTTTCACCCCCGAATGTTCGAGAATGATTGGAGTTGAGATGGGATTCGTATTCATTTTTTAATAGATGAACTTCTAATGAACTAATTAATAACGAAATATTGCTATTTTAAGATGTATATTAATTTTGATCTCTATAGATTTTAAATCTAATTATTTCCACTGCACAGAGGGATTATATATAGTATTTTATATGATAAATCATATTAATAATTTAATTGTCCTAGATTTTAATTAATTTTAATTTGTGTTCAAAAAATCGCTGTAATTTTGACAAATATTTGTGAATTTCCAAAGAAATGCTGCGCATGCAAACTCAACACAATTGATTTTTAAGTGTCAGCTCTTCGAAGTACACGTGCGGAAATTTTCAACAGCTTCTTTATAAAAAAAGACGCTTTTACTTTCTCGCAAGAATTTTAATTCAGTGCAAAAAAAAACTTCCAAAAAACTTAAATGCTGCTAATTCTATTGAAAAATTATTGTACGCGAAGCACTATTGCGCCGTTGAAGGTGAAAATTCGCAAAGTGCCTTGTCTGCAACTTCTTGCATTTTAGTGCTGGAATTCGTTTAAGCTCTTTGTAGTATTATTAGCTTGGTCGGTGCAACGCTGTTTGTTGATAATAAATGACCGGCGGACACGGGTAATGGAATGAATTTGTTCCGAACGTTAATGAGAAATAGCTGTCTGCACTTTACTTTCCGACGTCAACAGTCACCTGCTTTTAATTAATTAAATCTGGCCTTGTTTGTGAAAATTTGACAGCTTTGGAGAAAATTAATTTTAATTGGTGCTCAAATATATGCCAACTTGATGAAAGTTTATATCATTGGCTTTATTCATAATTGAGATTATTTTATTTTTCTTGTGAGAAATTTCGGATTAAATTTTTTGCCGAGCTGATGAAATCTTCAATCAAAATTTCTTTACATCCAATTTTAAGAATGAAATCTGAAATTATTGCTCCTAAATGAAACGTAGGAAACATTTATGATTATTAATTATTTCAAAATGTCCTTAAAATTTTAAATTTTCATTCAAAAATTTAATATAAATCCAAATAAAAATTTTTGTGTGCTGGAAATATTTGCTTTGGTGGGTGGGATTATATAAATGGGCCAGTCTGTCTGGCATCGCAGTATTTTTGGTCTTTGCGCCCACCGTATGAACACAGTTTGCAAATCACTTGGGGTGGTCAAGGCCGCCGCCGCCGCCCAACAATATGCGAATTGTACAGCTTCAGTCGGAGCTCTTATCAGCTTACAAAAAGTACTTGATGCAAACATCGCGTTTCCCTCTACAATTAGGCGGAATATTTTTATATGCGAAACTCCAACTGAATTTTTTTAAATTTCTGAATTTCCAAGTAGTTGACCTTGGATTCTCTTGCTTTTCGCAGCAATAATTTTATTGCCCCCCAATTTATCCTCATCTTTTTTGCGCAAACCGAGACGGTAAAAATTATACTCTTTGAAGTAATCTCAGTATTTTTCCTTGAAGTCCATTCGGAGGCTTTTTAATTTTAATAGAAGAGCAGACGAGGTATAAAAAGTCTAGCCGCGCGATTAGCATGCGAAAAGTGGTGAGTCTGGGCGATTTAGGCCAACGCGACTTGGAGCAGCGAGATCAATGGCGAACCAGTCGGTATCACTTGCTGCCGCGCGCTATTGATTTCGCAGCCGGCATCCTTTTTTGCGTCAGCCCAAGTGACATTATTCCGCTGCAACGCCAAGGCAACACACAAGAAACTGATCAACCTTGAATTCTGGAAAAAAAAATTGTGAAATAATTTTTAAATTTTTGGTAGGAAAGTTATGATCTAAGAAAATTCAAATTTTCTATTGAAATGAAAAACCTAGAGTTAATTTTTCAACTTTTTTTATTGGAATTATTTAAAATTATTTATTACATTATATTAGCTTTGAACAAAATATTTATTCGTTTTTAATTGCAAATTAAGGACAATTTAAAAAAATTATATATATGTTTTTTTTATTTGTTGAAATTTTTTAAATTAATTAATTACATAATATGAACTTCGCACAAGAAATGAAATTGTATCTTTTTTTTTTTAATGTAAATTAAATTATTGAAGACGAATTTTTGATACATACACAAAAATTTTAATTAGAATTTTGGTTAATTATTAACAGTTCTTCTCAACAAAGACATACATTTCAGCGTCTCTTAACTTTCATAACACGAAGTTTACTTCTTGTGAAATTTTCATGCGTCACGTTTGCGTGTCCAAGTCCCATGATTTTAAATTACGTCTCGTCCATTTGCAATTTGAAGCAGCACTGAGGCGCAAATTGTTTGCGGTTTGCCGGTGCGGTGCAGTTTTGGCAGAGGCTCGTTTCGTCGCTGCGCCAATCACTTTCATTTGTTCTCGGAGGCTATTTAAGGAACAGCATCATTGAGGCCATGCGTTTACGATCAGTCATCTGACCAAGCAGGGGCCAAAGCCAAAAAATAAGAAGTACACATTGTTGAAGAAGTCGGGACTTATTTTGTATGAAACTCCTTGCACAAGGAGCACAAATAGGCCGCCGGCTAAATTTGAATCTTAGGCGGTTTGGAAATTTTTCATCAATATATCATTTTAGCTTGTGACTCATTTTGAGAGAAATAAATTTAAAGCGTCAGAGCTGGATGAAGTTTAATTTATTTTATAATTGCAGACTAATAATATGTATATTTATTTTGTGATCCTCAAATTTTTAAAACCGTCTTATTGTTCTAGAGATGAAAAATGAGCAAATATTTTTAAAGAAAATTGAAATAGCCATTTTAACATAAAATATGAGCTTTTTCTAAAAAATACTGCTTAAGCAAACTAAAAATCAAATTGAATATAAAGATTATTTTTAAGGCTGAATTATTCCATTGTGCTGTCTTGGAAGCTTTTTTTCGGTTATTTATAACTTTTTTCCTTTGTTCATTTATCTCTTGTGGTGTATTTTTTCATTGGCCGCAAGAAAATCGCCTGACATAAGATGGGCCAATTTCCTTCCTCCACAGACCTGTTTTATAATTCCTTAATTGCACCTCCGAAGTTGTGTGCGAAACTGCGAAGTGAGTAACCACTTATTTGGAAGCCATTCCGCGAACTATTTTCTATTTCGGGACCAAATTGATGGGCAGCTGCAAAACCCGGTCTGCTGAGATCTGGCAACAGAATCTGCTAATTAGCGTTTGAATTTTGTGCCTTATCAATGGGCATCACAACGCGCAGAAAAAAAATGAATAAGAGATAAGCATGTGTCGCGCGTGTTGCATCATACCATGCGCGACACCAATAATTGCTCGTTTCCAAACACCTTTTGTTGAGAGTCGGGAAGACCTGGGGTCGCCGCAGGATGGGGAAATGTTTTGTGGAATTCTGTTTAAACCAGTTACGTAACAGCAATACCAAGAACTCTTGCATAATGTGTCTAATAAAATTTTTATTCAAACTTTTACAATATTGAAGTGGAAGAAAATTTAATTTTAATAATTAAATTATTTTATTATTTTATTTTAATGATTTAACTGAGGCTTATTTTTTCATTACTCTTCTTTCTAATCAAGAAACTGCGCCTTAAATTTTCCAAACATTAATTTATGTTTTGACAAAAGCAATTTTCACGTCGGCCAGATTTTGGTGCACGATGTGATGCGACAAGACGTAAAATAATTTTGGAGCAGACGTGCTTGCTTCCATTGATCCACTTTTACGCATCTCGCCGTGGCTGATCGATACTGCAGGCTGGGTAGGCGCCCCCGTTGCTCCACCGGCGCGCCTCTCATTAAAATCAAAGCGTGCTCAACTCCCCCGCACGTTTCCAATAAGTCCTCTATTAATATAACACGCGCGCTTTTATAATTAAGGGTTCCGTCGGAATATCTGTAAACAGCGACGACGTGCTTATTTCTGAGTGCGCACATCAGTCGAACTTTGTTATTGCCGAAGTTTTAGAAAGAAACTTTTAAAAACAGGCATCCATAATATGACAGCCGCTTGAAGCACTCAAACCCTGCAAAATAATTTACATTGAATATTTTTTTAACAATTTTAAGACGAGGGAAAAATAAATATACCAAAACAAGTCATAATAAATAAAAATTTACTGCTTCATATTTTAAATAAATCTTAATTCATTAGAATGGAATTAAAAAAAAAATGGTTTTTGTACCAATTAAAGTGCTCAAATATTTGTTTTTAATTTAGTCCGAGGTGCTAAATTGAAGTCAATCATGGATTTTACATTGAGCCCGGAGGAGGGAAACCTTTCTTGGTAACCAGACGATCATTTATCATAATAATTTTAATTATATTTTTACAAAAAGTGAATCGATTTAAAATTAGTTAACAAAAACATTTGAATTGTTTCAGATAATGAAAATAAGCCAGAAGATCCTGGGTAACAGGCTGTTCAACTGGTTCATGAAGGGAACCTTCTACGGCCACTTTGTTGCTGGTGAGGATCAGGTGACGATCAAGCCGACCATCGACAGGTTGCGTTCCTTTGGGGTCAAGTCCATTCTCGACTACTCGGTGGAGGAGGACATCAGCACTGAAGAAGCGCAGAGACGAGAAACTGAGTAAGTTGAGAGGACACTTGGGTGCAAAAGTATTCCTCTGGAGTGTGGTCGTATTTTTAACCAATATAACATTTGTATTTCAAAATATGCAAATTCATTTGAGTGAGGATAATTTATTTGAATTCAATCCAATAATTTCATCCTTACACCATGCGCACAGTTGATTTTGCAATGAGCACCAACCATTAACTTAGCCAAAGTATTTTAATTCCTCGGTCTTGTGTTTTTCACTCTTCTCTCCAAAAAGGATTCACGATGGGTAAAGAACTAACAAAATTTATGTTTGTGCATGAAACTAACTCTGCATGGTTCATTTCTTCTTTGTTTCCTTGGCGTTCTGCAGCTAATCTGGAGTTTGTTTTGATTCCAGGTTTGCCAAAAGGTGGCTTGATTTGTTGCATGCAATTTTAAGTGTGTCTCTGCCACTCTGCCTATTTAAAAGTTAACTCTTTCTCTGCCTTTAGATTAGTATTTTCTCTTAATTTGTTCCTCTCAGTTCACAAAACTATAACCTGCTGAATAACGTTTTCCGTTACAGGTCATGCGTGTCTGAAGCTGGAGATGACAACTCTCAGGGTAATGAAAATTTTGAATTTCACTATTTTGTTTAAATAGAGTTTTTTATAGGAACCATAAAAAGGTACCACAGCCACCAAGAATTTGCGGACCGACGATACAAAGTTGACAGCGCTCGAACTTACTTCTATCTCAACGAGGCCCAGTGCGAAAGGAACATGGAAATATTCATGAAGTGCTTGGAAGCTGTTTCAGGTAATCCATTGAAACAAATTTTATATTGAAATAATTTTAAAATCAAATCTCGTGCTCTATAGGGACCACTGGTGCCACTGGTATTACCGCAGTTAAGCTGACGGCCTTAGGAAGACCCCAACTTTTGGTAAATTTAATTTTTTTTCTGTATGCTTATTTTACATTTTATTTATTACTCCAGTTGCAATTGTCAGAGGTCATTATGAGAGCCCGTCGCTACTTCGAAGAGTTGACTGGTCATCACGGAAGCATCATTGGCCATAACGTTAAGCCCGAAGATTTAGCAGAGAAATTCGGCAAAGCCAGGCTGATCAATGATGTGCAAGTCCAGCATTTCCTAGACAAACTCACCTACGACAAGAAAGGGTAAATATTTTGACGCTTATTACTTTTTTGACCTTCATTTAAATTAATCACAGCGTCATCCATTTGTTCCCCTGGTCGGGAATCATTGACGAAGACGCCCAGCTGAGTGACACTTTTAGACTGCCTGATCTGAAAACAGGCCGGATGGTTCGTCTCATATCGCAGCTGACCCCTAAAGAAGAGGAAATGTTCCGCAACATGATTCGCCGCATTGATACCCTCTGCAGAGTAATTTTCTTTTTTAAATAATTCTCTTTTGGTACTGAGATTGTCTGTGTGTTAGTTTGCTAAAGAGTTGGACGTCCGCATCATGGTAGATGCTGAGCAGACCTACTTCCAGCCAGCCATCACCCGAATCACCCTGGAAATGATGAGGAAACACAACAAGGAAAAGGCCATCATGTTCAACACATACCAGTGCTACCTCAAAGAGGCTTTCAACAATGTCAGCACCGACTTGGAACAGGCAAAGCGACAGAATTTCTATTTCGGAGCAAAGCTTGTACGAGGCGCTTACCTAGAGCAGGTAATTACAATATAAAAATCAAATTGTCAAGGTTACAAGTGTTATGTAAGTTGTTCTACACACACAATACTTTTTTACGCAGGAACGAGCCAGAGCTGAAGCTCTAGGGTACGAAGACCCGACAAATCCTTCCTTCGAGGCAACATCAGATATGTACTATAAGACTTTGAGCGAGTGCTTGAGGCGCATCAAGGATGGCAAGTCTAAAGGAGAGGGTAAAAAGATTGCAATCATGGTGGCTAGTCACAATGAAGACACAGTCCGTTTCACTCTTAATGCGTAAGTTTCATCTCTATATCATGCCAACGATGCTTAATTTTAAACCGATGTTTAGAATGAAGGAGTATGGAATTTCTCCGGAGGACAAAGTCATTTGCTTTGGACAGTTGCTAGGCATGTGTGATTACATAACCTTCCCACTTGGTATGGACTTGTTGCAATGCTAGTGTGGAATTTACTTCAATATCTGATATTGTACAGGTCAATCTGGTTACTCAGTGTACAAATACATCCCATACGGACCGGTGAACGAAGTTCTGCCATACCTTTCCCGCCGAGCTCAAGAAAACAAGGGCATTTTGAAGAAGATCAAGAAAGAAAAGGCACTTCTTTTCAAGGAACTCACAAGGCGAATGTTGAAGGGTCAGTTGTACTACACACCGAACGGTAATTACAGGCCCATCTAAGCGGAAAAAGCAGTAATGTGATCCCCCTTTTAACAAGATGTTAAAATAATTATAAGAAGCTCCTCATCAGTGTGATTAAACTACTAGTTAATTACAATGTAAACGAGTTCCACAGAACAACACAGTAGTGACATTGGTGGGATGATTGTCGAGTATTATCAAATGTTAACAAAAATAGTACTTAAAAAAAGATATTGCAAAGAGACGAATGAAGGAAGAGACACGATGTTGGCCTGTCATATCTTGTAATGTACTTAGCATAATCAATTTAGAAGAAAAAGACACAAAACTCCATTATCAACTCTTTTTTTAAATCCTGGAGATTGAACTGACAATTTGAAAGCATTATTGCATGATCAAAGAGATTTCTTGCCAACGCCCATTTTTAATTTGAAAAGTTTCCAAGCCCCAGCTATCCTTTGGAAACAAGGAAATTGAGCTTGCAACTTCCGTTAAATTTCAACAATTTGCAGATGGATGTTGAAATGTTGTAATTTCTTTATTATTGTAACTTAAAATAACAGTATTATCATTTCTGATTCATAAACAGGGCGTGCTTGTCAACACAGATCTCTGATTTCTTGATGTACGAATCTCTTGATCATTTTTGCCAAGAGGCCTACACAGAAAATCCCTCAACCGGGAAAAACTGGAAGCTCGCGCAGAGAAAACATTAAGTACTTATCGAAGTATATAATATTTTGAGAGAGAGAAAAAGAAATACTATATTTTTGTGCTGAATCTCGTGGTATGATTGGCACACTGAAAAGTATTATTTTGAAGCGAATTCTTTTTTGAATTTTCAGTCATGTTATTTATTTCTCTTTATAGAAAACAAAACATTTTAAGCTAAAAATATTAGTTTTAAGTCTTGGACTAGATCATTAATTCTTGCTAGCTGAACACGCAACACAATAGAGAAATAAACTCACTTCAAGTGCTAAAATCATTCCTCTGTTGAACAAGTGTGTTTTGGGGTTGCCTTGTGCTATTCGTCAAAATCAGAATTAACTTTTAAACTAGGGTTAAGCAGAAATTTTTAAGTATCGAATTAACAACTATTCTTGCCAATGGAAAGTCATTTTACTCTATATACGTACTTATTTTATAATTTTTAAATTTCACGTACTTGTATAATTGAGAGGCAACCCTGACCAAACTCTGAATTTTGCCGTACATTCATAAAACAGTGCCCTGGACATTTAACATAATTCTCTTTCCTGCCAGCCAACTAGTCGAATTTCTGTATCCAAAAAGCAAATCCCCCAAGTGCATTTCATTAATTTTTTGTAACAATCCTTGCATTTAGATTGTTAAACTTGTGAGTTATTCAAATGAAGTGCTGTACTCGAGAGAATTATCATTTTGTCTAAAAGCAGGGTGTGATTTGTGTTTTTATTCATTAACAAAATTGTACACACAATTAAAGGATCCGTCATGTAATGGTAATGAAGAATAAGAGTGATATGTCCGAGACAATAAAAATTTCTTTCATGTTCAAAAATGCAAATAGACTTTTCTTACATAAAATAACATGTCAATTAAAATTGATCACATTGTTCCATTCAAATAGCTTGGCTATAGATGACAGTAATCCCGAGGGGGTGGTTTAATTCCCGCTTCTAATATACGACGCTCATCGTCACGTGATAAAAGTTCATTGACTTGTCGGTCGTGGCGTCGTGGCGCTCTTGTCCTTGAAAAACGTAAACAAAAAAATGCACACAGAGAGCGTCTGAAATCATTTTGTTGTTTGCACGATTAATGGATTAATGTTAAATTGTTAATTATTTAGCCAATATTAACATACCGACCGCTATTCTGGGGTCAAAGCATTGTGAGGGAAAGAATAACTAAATAGGTGAGAGCCATTTATAATTAAATACTTAGTTTTTAAATTAATTGTTAAAATCATTCTGGATTTTAATTGCCATCATACATTATGCATGTATTATATATTTTAGTGAAATTTAAATGTACGTTAAACACGAATTAAAAAAATATAATAAATTCAAGTTTATATTTTATTGTTTTTCCATTTTTTTTTAGTTGCTTGGTTGTGGATTCGAGACTACATGTACTCAACATGCAGAACGCAAATGACAACCGGTGGGCTGCAATCAGCCCCAAAGTGGCCGAGTATATCGAAGAGGAAAACACCGAGGCCCTGAAGAATCTCAGCGCTTGCGGGGATGTGGAACGCATGCGAGACGGTGTCAGCGGAGGGAACTTGCTGCACACCAGTATTGCGAAGAGGAAGAGCAAGGTGGCCCGATTCCTGCTGGAGAGCTTTCCTTCTCTGCAGTATGGCGTGGACAAGCGAGGGCTAACCCCTCTCATGTACGCTTGCGTCCACATCGAACAGGACCTGGATCTGATCCGCAGAATGGCCAAAGTCGATGGCTCGCTGCTCAATAAACAAGACACTGATCTCCAAATGACGGCCCTGATTCACTGTACTTGAAAATATTTTGTCCACAATTAAACATATTGCTCTAATTCTTAAATGAAATTTTAGTAACCTCAAAGAGATGTCCGCCGTTGAAGGCCTTGGAGATTCTCATCGAGTGTGGGGCAGACTTGAACATTAGAGATTCCAAGGGCTTCTCTGCACTGACACACGCCTTGGCGTCAATGCAGCCTGAAGAACTGCTGTTCACCTTACTTCGAGCTGGCGCAATTGTTGAACCAAGGGATATTTTGAGTCAGTACATCCGTGCCTGCTGGTGGCCCATAGTCAAAGAAATCCTGGACAGAAAGTTGATGGACATCAACGCCGAATTTGAAGGACGAACTTTGCTCACCCAGTATGTCTGGTAAGTTTGTTTGTTTTAATTTGAAGATTAACGTGGAAAAATAGGCTTCTCCTTGTCAAACAACTTGCTTTTAACAACATATAAAAACTCAAATAGTTATGTCTGCTGCCTGTGTTACATAAAAAAATTGTTACAGGCTTGGTATGTTGGAAGAAGTTGAGTATTTACTCGAGAAAGGTGCAAATCCTGACGTAGGACGAGGAGCTCTACTCGAAGCTGTAAAGCTTGGATGTATTGACACTTGCAATCTCATCATCAAGTTTGGTGCCGATTCCAAAAAATTCGCCTCAAGCTTAATCTCGGAAGTGTTCAAAAGCAACAGTACATCTTTGCAAAACCTAATTATGAACCTTGATGGAGTGCAAGCCTGCCAAGAATTCACTTTCATGCACGGAACTCATCCTCAAACTATTGCCCTTGAGAGTAGTTCGCCTCGCTTATTGAAGTTCGTATTGGACCACCCCTACTTGAAAAATGACACACTCCTGATTGACATCCCTGACGTCTTCAATGGGATAGAATTGTCTCATTTTCCTTTGAACATTTCGTACACCTCTATAATTCCCTTAGTTGCGCCTCTGTTCTTACCCGGTTCAAATGCTTATGCGTGCCCGTTTTTTGGAGAACCACAAAAAACCCTCTTGGACATGATGATGGAGGCCAAATTCACCGCAGCTACCCCAGACAAACTAACTCAATCGCCGCTCAGCATGCTTTGCCAAAATTTGAGGTCAAAGTACAATGATGTAGAAACTGTGGCCCTGTTTCACAAATATTTCAACTACATGATAAATAATGGTGCAGATGTCAATCAGATTTGTTGGCATGCAATTCCAACTCGGTATTGCCCTGGATACCCAGAAATCTTTTTGTACCTGAAAGAGGTGTTGCTTGTCCCTGATGCACTGCTGGGTTCCTTCTGGACTTTACAAACTGGAGCAATCGTCCGATTGCTGCAATACTGGAAACAACCACCAGCAGCCCTCTTCCTGGGCTACTATCAGTTCTTCAACAGATTGCGCGAACCAACAATTAACTACAGTAGAATGCTGACAATCCTGCTGCATTTCGGCATTCCTCATGGATCAGAGGTCTTGGAGAAAGTCAAGAAAGTCATCGCAAAATACATGGACGAAGAGTCTCTAGAATACGCCAACAAGATCATCAATAATTATTATGGTATGTCCCAAAATGTTTTGTTCCCATGGAATTTGAATTAAATTAAATTGCAATATTGTTAGCATAAAATTTATCCAGGAATTGTTTGCAATATTAGAGCTAATTTTATTTTTAAATTTGTTTCACATTTTCAGCACAACCGCTATCGCTGGAGAAACTTTGCATTCATGCTATCAGGAGCAATTGCAAGGTGGGAAAGGGTCAACTACTGCCCGAAGCCCTTGCTACTCTCCCTTTGCCTATACCATTGCTCAGACGTCTGCAGTTTAAAGTGGATGAGGCCAACATTGTTGCCATCGATATGCATCTAAATGATTTTGTCACTGGAGCTGTGCCGAGCTTCCATCTTATTTAAAAAAATGGATATGCCTTTTTCACGTAATTCTACGTGATTTATAAAATTTGCATTTATATTTTTGTAATATTCAACATGAATTTTGAATACTGTAAATCTCTAATTTAAAATGCTCATTTGAGATTGTATCGTATTTTAATAACTCTTTAGAGATAAATATTCCAGGGCTACAAATTTCACGCGCATAATGATTTTGTGATATATGTTCTGTGTTGATATTCAAACTTGAGTATATTTTTTTATAAGATTTAGAGGAGCTTGAATAATTTAGTGTCGTAAATGGACCAAAGTGTGAAGTAAAAATATATCGCTTAGGAAATAGTTATTAAATTTTGAAACTACTTAAATCTGTATCGAGTGTAATTTCAATTTTCAAAAATAAATTAAATAAGAGATGGAAAAAATTCCGTTTTTATTATAGAAGCTTCCAGTAATCAGCAGCTGCTGTATATTAATCTTGAATATTGGCAAGAAATAAAAGAGTTCATATTATCTTATCTTTCAATCAGAACCTGCGCTAAAATGAGTGTTGCACCCATTAAAGATAAAAAGTGACGTCTGATAAGTTGTTAGCGAAGCTTTGAGCCAAGCTTTTCAATAAAGCACTTTTGTTTCTGCCGAAGAAGAATGGCGTGGAAACAGATTGTTTTAATCCAGCTTTTCGCTGGCGCTTGCTTTGCGGAATCATTTTATGGGCTCTTTCCTAAAGAAGATAGAGGTGAGTGACAATTTTATTTATTGTTCGTCAAACAATAACCAGATTTATTTTAATCCATCTAGATATTATATTTTATAATGAACTTGAAACGGCGCAAAGTGGATCAGACGTGAGCCTTTATTCACACAAAGATGTCAATAGCACTTGCAAAGGTAGGCTCCATTTATATATAATTTGCTAACACAAATTATTATTATTATTATGCCATTTTAATTTTAAACAAAAACTAATGGCTATTTCGAGATTAGATCACAATGAGCAATGTCGGACTGATGACGATTGCTGTGCCATCCCGAGCATGATTTGCTGGCACTGGAATGAAACAATTGGGATCCCAAATCCTCCTCCTTACCCGATGTGCAAATGTGATTATTATTACCAATGGGATGAGAAAAACTGGAGATGCTAGTATAAGAATATACAATCTAAAAATTCAAGCCAATTCAAACTTTTATCAATTCCAGTCCGTTCTCATTGTCTCGCCAAATGATGATAGCAGCACTGATGGCTTTTAGCTGCGCAATTCTGGTCGCTCTCATAGCATTTTGCATCCATTCTTGTAAATATTGCTGGACGTAAGTTATTATTTAACTTATAATTATTTTTAAAAATGATTTGCTTTATTTTATAAATATCATATTTAATATTGTAAAAATACGTTTTTGATTCAACAAAATGAATTATATAATTTTGATGATTTTTATTTAGTTACAGGGACAGAATTAGATATATGAGGGAAATCAGGCGTGATAGAAGGCACAGGAGAAGGCAAGTCAGATTGCCCAGAGATCAGTACGGCCTGAACGCTTTTGCCGAAATTAATCCGGACCACCCAGTGAAGCTTCCAACGTACGAAGAAATTGGAACGCATCAAGTAACGAGTCTATTACAGAAAATATTTAATTAATAGTAATTGGATATATTTTTTATCATTATAAGGTACTCTACGCGTCGACAACTACCACTTTACCGTCGGCCCAAGCATTGTCAGGCACTCTCCGTTCTCTTCCCCCGGCCTACGAGACGATCATTGTGGAAGGATTTATTGTGCCGTCAGAAGCAACAACGGATACAACCTCAGGCTTTGTTGAGGAACAAGCGGCAAGCAGCAGAACAGATCAAAGGGGTCAAACTAATCAAGCTTATGAAACCGAAAACCACATTTAATTCAATCAGTACAATTTTACACCATTTTCTTTAGTGAATATTAAATATTGTTATAACAATAATTAAATTCTAAACAAAATAATTCTAACCATCGTTTAATTGTCGATAAAAAATTTTGAATTGATTGAGAAGAATAAATTATAATAGCAAAAATAAAAAAGAAAAAATTTGTGGACTCAACAGAACACAATAGTGTGTTTGTTGGTCTTCGCGCCTGCCCGATGTAAATATATGCAGCCGGCTACGCACAAGTGTGAGGCAGGTTGCAGATGTATAAAATTATTTTTGTATATTTTTTTTTTAAATTATTTTCATTTTGAAATAAATAAGAACCAATAAATTATTAATTTTTCAAGCACTTCCTTATTAAAAGCTGTCAAAACTGCACGTATGTGTGTGAAGTTAATAAAAACAAAAGCTCTAAATTTACTTTTCCTCTCTTAATTGATAGCTCAATTGATGCTTTTTAACATAGGTCATTCATTACTCAATTTACTTTAAGACTTTGGCTTCTCAGAGTTAGCGCTTAGAGTTGTTAATTAAAGCACAAGTTTCCATGTGCCAATCTGATCAGAACTCATCTTAATCTATTGTGATGACTTAATTACCCCCACAAACAGCCTTGAGAATATCGATTATTGAGTTTAGGTAGAAATATAAATCAATAAGTATGTTTAAAAAAATATTTGCCTTTTTTAAACACAACAATTTTTATATCACGGTGCTGGCATTTTTTTTTAACACATTCTCTTTGATATGAGTGCACACATATATACCATAAAAAGGTGTAGTTTCAATATCCACCAATGTGCTCTTCTCATCTTACACGGCGGAGCCAAAGTTTTGTGTGTATTTATTTTTTGCCAAAAGGGAATAAAAAAACAGAGAATCAGAGCGGCGGCCGCATCGCATCTAACTTTCTTGCAATATACAGCTACACAGAAAGGGCATATTGCGTATCGCGCGTGAATAAACAATTTTTAGACTCGAAAAGTTCTGTCGTGTGAGACGGAAAATGCTCAAAGCTTTCTAGTCTTGAGTACTCGGAGAATATTTTCGATCACTCAAAATAAAGAAAAATAATTTGAAATTTTCCTGCCCATACACGTGATAGATTTTTTTTTAACAATATTTAAATTTCTTGGGCGAAAATTGCGATCATCCAATTTTATGCTAACCTAGTCGTCTGGTCAACTTAAACTTAACTTTGAATGGAAATCTTATAACGGAGATAAGGTCAGCGGAACACAAAAATCATTTAATAAACTGCATCTGAATTCAAATAAAATTGGTTATTGCAAATTAAAACTCTTTATTATTCTCATTCAAATGTAATTATAAAGAAATGGAAAAAGTTTTTATACTTTCACTTTCTTTCGCCGCTCCCAACCTTTTCTTATTGGAAAAGTTGAGACAATCCAGCTCATAAATTCCATCGGTCCCTCTGCGGTAATCCGCACGTGGTGACGGCGGCGAGAGACCCGATTTTAGTCTGTCCCCGGAGAAGATGAAGTGTGTTGGCACTTGTTTCCTAACTTTGCAATAATTGTCCCGATTTTATTGCCTTTTTTACGAGCACCTCTTGTTTTTATCGCGTCCACGGGCTGCTCACACACACATTCACCAGGGCATCAATAATTACACCCACGCCACAGCCGCTCCATTCTTGTTGTCGGCACCGTCATAAAAAAACAATATGGTTGCGGCAGGAGTGCCGGAATTTCCTCCAGAAACTCCATCTACTTTCATTGAAACTTTGTCGCTCAGCCAACTGTGGAGATTTTTTTGCAACTCGTAGACTCGCACGCGTGTATAGCGCAATAAAATATTCCACAAATAATAAAATCTAGTTCTTGGAAGAAGTGGTGCGTGGCTCTGCGTAGATTTATTGGCAGAATTTTATTATTAGAATCATACTTGAGTAAAGTTGTGGAACAACGCAACTCTTCTTGAGTCTTATATGAATTATACATGATTTGCCAATGCTCTGGCATTGCAACTGCATGACCCTGAAACTGGAACAAAAAATATATCCTTGTTCTTCATTGTTTTATTTTCTGCGCACTGAGAGTAATTAAAAATTGCAGCGCTCTTGGCGAGAAAATGCCGCAGCTTGTAATTAAACTAGAGGGGAAAATTCTATTTTGAATTAAGTTTTATTGTTTTAATATGAGTATCATGAGTGAAGGAGATGGCAAATTATTTTTTTCACGCTCTTTAATAAAATTTAATAAAATATAATTCTCAGATTTAGACATAAAGAATATTAAATAAATCATATTAAAGAATATATAAATTCCATTTGAATTAATATTATTTCATTCTTAACAATTCATCTCTTTATTTAATGAAAAAATATTTAAATAACTGACGACAAAAAATTATTCAGAAACACAAATTTTAAACCTTTTTAGACTGTATAAAAATTATTGTTGTTGCTTTTTTCTCTTAAAAGTTAGTAATAATGAATTGCAATAAAATATTGATTTTAATTACTTGACAAGTGTTTAATACAATTTTTACTTTTTAAATTTAACGCAAAACACTTGCTCTTTTCTATATATAAAAATAAAATGTTATAGGTGGCTTCATTTAATAAATATTTCAGAAACATTATATTAATTCAGACAGAATTAAGTTGATAAAACTCGTATTAAATTTTCCAAAATCCAAAATGCTATTATTGGAACTGATAAAAATGCACTCCTTAACTTTTCCTTGGGGCAATATAAACAGATAAATTCTCTTCCCTTAAAATACACATACATATGTATAAATAGCCTGCCAATCCAACACAGGGAATGGAAAGCCCGCGGCTAAGAAACCAGAAACATCAAATTGGCAGCACTTTGACGTACTTCTTGTAGCTTAATGAAGCGAATGTTGGGCTAAATTGCTTTCCTGCAAATCGCAAACAGCAGACTGACACACGTGCGTGGGTTATTAAAACACAGTCCAAAGTTGCTTAATCAAAACTCGTGGGTATGTTTGTGCGTACGTGCATTACGCTTTCATTAACGTGCACCGCAAATACAAACGGGTTAAACAGAACAGAGAGGGAAGCCGTCATTGGTGCTGGAAGGCCTCGGTGCGTCCTGGGTGCACGCGACCTTATTAGATAATTGGTAAACGTTGCAATTATGTTCCTGTGCAGCTGCATTCTCCGCAAGGGTGCACAGGCGAATTGCACCGTCCTCCCCAGTCACCACAATAGAGAAATAAATTAATCCTTTTCCTTTTGCCCACGAGGCTGAATCTCATGTTTTATAACAATGAAATTCATGTCTTAAACCCAGAATGCACCCTTAAATTTTCTCTTGTAACCGCCTCATGCATTATTTTTACTTAATAATATTGTTTATGTTCATTGTAGGATTTAATTCACGAATTTAACCCAGAAAACACTCCATTTAATGATTTAATCTCAACGCCCTTTGGCCAGCGCAATTGAGCTAAATTTTATTTTAATTCACTCCAAACATTGATAATTATTTAGAAAAGCTAACGTTTTTCTGTACTAAAAATATGAAGTTAGTTTTACTCCTGTAACCAATTTATTTTTAATAATTTTTATTGCTCCAGAAGTGCATTGTCTAATGCACACCAGATATAATATTTAGTAATAATTAAATTAACTGGATTGGAGAAAAATTAAATTCGTGTTTTAGAACCTTCGATTTCGATATCTTTGCTCCAGTGGCGGCGGCAGGTAATAGTTTCTATTTGAGCCCTCAATATCGCTTCTACGCTGAAATTTAGTGTCACTAGGGGACTCAAATTTGGCAGAATTTTTCCAGGTGATCTCATTTTTAAATTTTTTTTTTTATTCTTATTAACAAAATAATACACTCCTGGTGGATTGAATTTAAATTCGGCTTTTCCTCGATGGGTTTTTGTGAGTTTTTATTGTTTAAGAAAAACAATATCCTGCTCCAAAACAATATACACTCCATTACAAAATATTTGTAGATTGGTTGAAACGGTGAAAAATGAGTAAGCTATACCCAGCTAAATAATTTTCAGGCAATAGCACGAAATTATTACATGCGCCCTGATAAAACGTCAGTTATTGCAGCTGCGTTTTACGTTTATGAGAATTATGCTGCTAATCCCCAGGAGATGAGGCGTATCATAAGTCGACTAATGCCACAGCACGCGAGCAGTAAAACTGAAATGGGACAAAGCGAAATTGCAAATTCCGAAACGAGCATTCCGGCTGACGTCGTCGCGTGTGTCCCTCCGGGAGAAGCAATCAGGCGTCATCGTGTCGTTCTCCTTTAATTATCCATTAGGGGGTGAACTTGAGTAATATGCCCACCTCCTTATCCCAGCGCGCATATATGTTACCGATGCGGTGGCGGGCGAGCAAAGTGCATATCACATAAGGTCTATCGTGGGAAAGACGCAGAGATTGCTGCTTAATTATCACCTAGCCTCGTTTTCCAGTATCGAACCGCAGTCGCTTTCATAGCCGGACACGAATCACTTCGCCTCTAATCTCGCTTTGATAAATTGGATGAAAGCAAACTTGATCAGTTGACTGCACCATACGTCATTCTCACATCGAAGTATAAGTGGTTTTCAATTTCCGTTGACGTTAGAGATAGACCAGGACGGCTTTTTATCTTTACGAATAAAATTAAACTTGCAAGAAACCAATAAAAACTGAAGAAACAGTTGGTACAAATTGCAATCATATTTTTTTTTTATAAAATACATTTTTGAAAGAGTTAAAATGTAATTGCATTTATCATCAAAGTTTTCTTTTTCGCTTTGGTTTAATTTTTTTTTTTAAAGTTAAACTAATCATTAAATTTTCAAACTTCAAATAATTTATTATATTTCATATATATTGACGCTTTTACGTTGATAAGTCTGCCTTATCTGTTCAATTTTCTTACAATTCATAAAATGTTTTTTTTTAACCTCTCTGGAAACGAAAGAGGTTATTGTTGAAATTTTTACTAGAAAGTTGAGGGAAAAGTTCTCAGTGACTCTCGGAGGAGAGGTTTTAAATCTTTAATCGTGCGAAGTCAGAAGCTGAGACACGAAAAGCACGCAAAGTTTCCAGTCGCAAAAAATTTTCGCGCCTTGAGCTCTCTCATTAGTTGCGGGCACGCAATTCTCAGCGAGAGACTCGCAGCTAGAATAATAACTTTTGAGATAGGCAACTAAACTTGAAAATTCCGTACTCGTTAGCCGCACGTTGCGCACATAACAAGGCACTAGATGGATAATCAAGAAAATAGAGAAAAATAATTTCGACAACGTTTATTTTAGTAATTTTCACATCGCACACAAAAAAATAGGAAAAAGGAGAAATGATATATCGAGGAACATAAAGCTAGTTGTCTCCTTCTGGGCTTTCAAGTCGCTCATTAAGCCCTTCTATGCTGTGCCCTCTTGCTTTAGGGCGACAATTCTTTCTTTTTCTCTCCCATGTTGGTCGGCTGCGGCTTCTTTGCCCGGCGATTAATCAGAGGCCATTCATTTTTTTTTACCACTACGCTCTTTTCGTTGATTTTTTTATGGAGTGATATCGTGCGGTGCGTGTCATCGCTGGAAATGTAAAATTTATATCCCGATGTGAAGGTTTTTTCAGTTTGATTCGGAAAAGAAAGAAAGTGTAGAGAGGAGGAAAGTCGGCCGTTCTCTGGGCGGGTTAAAGGCGCCAGCATGAAATAAAGGTCTGCTTTTTAGCTTTTGTTGAACCTCGTTTAATTAATGTGACAATGCCTTTTTTGTTAACCCTTTGAGAGTAAACTCTCGGTGAAATCAAGCGAGTCAAAATTGAAGTGACAATAGAGAAAAAGACACAAGACGATTTTCGTGGAACTCGTGAATTAATGGAGTTTCGTCTCATCATGAAATTTTGATTAATTTCCATGCTAAGGACCAATATATTATTGATTCTTTAAAAAAAATTGATACATTCATTGCAATATTAATTTTATTTTGCACAAAACAGTAGAGTTACAGCGTATGATCGTATATCATTTGGGCAGAGAATGCCCGGTGATACATTAATAAAACACAATTGCAACTATATCATTGTAGCAAAGGAACGAATAAAAGTCAATGAAAGATCTCTAAATGCTTTACTTTTACTATGCAAAAATGATAATAGAGGAACAAAATAGGGTAGTTTGGTTTTTTTCAACGCACACAACGAACGACTCAAAACTCCAGTAAGGAAAAAGTATGTTTTAATTCAAAAGTTACAAAAGCATTAATGTTTGCCCAGTCTTCACGTAGCTCAATTATTCTAATTGAAAAAAAAAATTAATTACATTATTTCCTCGTCCTGCACGGTTTGCGCTGTACACATATGATATGATCCAGTGCAAAAAAATGTTTATATGAAGGCGCTGGACACAATGTTGGATTATTAAATAATTTTCTTAAAGCAAACATTAATTATTATAGCAAGCTGTTCGTTTTTGTGTCAAATTTTTTCCCGAGTTTCGCAAAATGTTTGTAGAAAGAGTAAATCTTATGTATCAGGTGGTTGATAAAGCTAACGCAAAAATTTTCTTATAGAAATTGAAATAAGATAAAACAAAACAATGTTTTGGAAATATCTCTATCACAGATGCTGAAGTATAAAATATATGTTGAAAGGAATTTCTTAGCGCGTGTTTAAAAATAGGTCGTTATATTTTGATAATTTTTAGACCCTGTCAACCCCTGAGAATTTGGAATGTGGCTGATGAAGCAGAACAACAACTATATATGAAAATTTTAAAAATAAAAACAGGTTTTTTAAATTTTTGTTTTCGACTGAAAAGGAATCCGACTTGATTTGTTGCTCGATATTAGACTAAAACGCTCGGTCTTATTTCCTATTAATAAAAAAAAAAACAAAGTTTTTGCGTAGGAAATTGAAATTAATAAATTTATTGTTTTGACCTGTTACTTTTGGCGCATAAAAGGACAAAAATGAGTTTCACTCTTTTTACGCTGTTTTTATATCCCTCACCTGCGCGAAAGAGAAATAAAACGAGACCCTTTTTCGGACTGGCATTGTTAGGAGGCCAGAATTACCCATTGTGCCCGAAATGAATGTCGCACCTTCTGCCAAGAATAAAGGTGCGTGACGTCAAACAGGCGTCATATCGAGGGTCTCTCGAAGGGGTTTTCTGCGTGCCGAAGATTATCACACCGTGGGCGATTAAAATTCGAGCGGTCGCGAACAATGAAGCAATAACAACATTTGGTTAAGCGCAGCGCCGGGTGGAAGTGGCGGCCGCGCCGTTTGTATTATGTAGCATGCGCCGCCGCCAGTTGCCTATCTGGTGGGATCATGAGGCGCCTTGCATGCTAGCAGTGCCAGTGCAACCCTCCTCGAGCTGACTCCTCCTAAGGGTGAGTACCCGGTTCTCTTTCAGCTTCCGTTTATCTCGCAATAAGGTGTTTTTTAGAATTTCGGCAAAAATGAATTTATACCAGCTTTAATCAAAGGTTTTGACTTTGAGGATATTTATAGATCAAAATGAAAATTCCCGTTCAAGACGGAAATCCTACTTCGCGGTTAAATATATCAGTTACTTCCTTTGCACACCGATTGAATTACGAAAAGAAAAATCTCGTTCATGTTTTCAACAGATCATTAAATTATTATTATCATTCAGTTTAAAACACTTTCATTTTCACGTCATGACCAAGAACGATCTTTCATTAGTGCGATGAACTTCGTGTCGGTCTGCTGTATAACTTTTTGATGAATATCTCGCGCAATGTGAGCGTGACCTGGCTTGCCAAGTTGTTAAAATTTCGCACATTATCTTTAGCGCCCTTACTTTTAAAACTTCAGTTAATTCAAATTTTTGAAGCATTTGATTTGCCGTGTGGACATCAATAAAATAATATTTATATTTTAAAGTAAGAATAAAGTACTACAGAGATAACATTTTTTTGTAAATAATTTATTGCAATTTTCACATTTTTGTTATGATTTTCTTCTCTTCCATAAACTCTATAAATTTGTTACAACGACAACTGTTGAAATGCTGGAATCTGTAGACCACAAAATTTAAACCTTTTATGTATAGTATCAAAAATATATTGCTTTTGAAAGTGGTTGATCTTTGAAGATTTTTTTTTTTGCAATTTTTATATGCCCTGAGAAGATGTCCTGCTCATGATTCGCAACTCTCACGTTGAGAGTAACGCCCCAGACCTTTTACTTTCGCTCGCAATAAAAATGAATTGTCGGCCTAGCTATTTTCCAGCACACATCTTTTTGAGAGCTTCGTAAGGTCGTCAAACGCCGACGGCGTTTGCAATAAATCTGGAAAATGGTCTTGCGTCAATGTGCTGTTGTAAGATTGTGCCAAAATTTCGCAAAAACGTCTGGCTGTTTTCGCCGTAAAATGGTTTTTAATCAAGATAGAGGAATTATATGCGAGTCCACATATTTAGCAATCATACTTTTAATACAGTAATCGCATCCTCAAAAGCACACTTCCTTTTGTTTTTCTCTGCGGCTTGGTTCGCCACATATTCTGCAAACTCATAAACTTTTGAATCACATAATTTAGCCACTTTAGTCACATTACCGCAGGAAAAGATAAAATTTGAATAGTTCTTAAATATGCGTGTTTGTTCATTCATGAATAATTTTTTTTCCTGGAGACCTAGTTCAAAACAAAGACCTTTACAGCTGCCCTGATTTTGAAGACTTAACGAAGTAATGCAGATTATGTGTTAAAATTTATGCAAATGTCTTTGGAACTCTCTCCAGCGTCAACACATAATACCACATTTTCATATCTTTTAAATCAATAAGTAAAGTATGTTTTTCAGCTTTTTAAGCTAAAAGGCTTTTAAATATTGATTTTCTTTTTAACATTTTATTTTAGAGTTAATGGACAATTTATCAACATATGATCACGATTTCCATGAAAAACTAATTTTTTGCCCTAAAAACTGTCATAGAGATCCATGAATAAACATTATTTTGAAATACAGTAGGCAATTATGTATAAACAGCAGATGCGTTTGCTTTACCTAATTAATTATTTCATTTTGGTGAGTGGAAAATTCAATCCAACTTATAATATTTCCGTACAATGATTTTCTAATTTGACGGCTAATAGCAAGTTAATTGCTTCTTAACGTGGATAATGGAGCGTCGATTTCCAAGTGCCGATCCAAACACTTGCTGACGGCCGAACGGTTCGATCAGGTATTATAAATAATTGAATTGCAACCTGGCGTTTATGGACACACCCTTTCATGCTGTTTACTCCGCAATATTGGCAATTAAGCCGTTCATCAAGTCGGCGCAGCTGCAACTTCCAGATCATTGATTTGGCCTGTGAGCATTGTTTCGGGAAACGAGACAATCGCTGCCCACTGCTGTTATTGAACTTGGCACGCTTGGAAAGATTTTGGTCGCTTGTCAAAACAGAAAGAGATAAATGTTTCGGGCCAAAAAAGGCCAAACTCGTGGTTGAGAAAAAAAAATCAATGAAATGAACCTAAATTTTATTAAAATGGTGGAATTCAAACTCGTAAACAACAATGCAATTTTCAAATTTTCAGATTATAGAAAAAACTTTCCATCGATAATTTTTAATTAGAGTGCAATTTTAACCAGTAAATTAAAGGTAATTTATTTCCTCTAGAGGTATTTTTTAAGATATTATTCTCTTTACCAAATTAGCAAAAATCAGTATTTTCTGTTTACATTTCTCCATACTTCCTCCACTTTGTACTTAATATCATTTCAATAATGAAAATTTCTGTCAGTCTTGCTAAAAATATTTGTACGGAGGAAAAATTATGAGTGAATAATAAACTTAATTACGGCTCGAATAATTTTTCCGCTTGTTAATTAGGAAGCATCGGAGTTGAAAATTACAAGACTCTCCATTAATTGGATTAACAAGTAAATGCGCTGGCAGTGCAGAGAGCAGGTGCGATATTCTGCTTTAGATTTAATTAAAGGATTGGGGGGTGGTGCAGCTTGAATTTCTCTGCAAAAGCAGTGGTGGCGAATTAAAGCAACACCAGCAGCCGCGGCCAATCTCTGCGTGGAATTGGCAGGGGAAGTTTCTTGTAAAGTTTCAAATGGAGATTTGATGGCTTGCCTTTGCATATATTATGATTTAAAGGAATTAGGAACCACTGCAGAAACGCGGCATAATGTGGTATATAATAATTATTTCCGGTGGCGAGAAGGTGAATTTCATTCTAGTCGGAAAATTCGATATAAAAAGTCTGCTGCTAAAATTGTGTTCACTCTGATTACAAGGACGTGTTTCTCTCTCTGTGTGTGCAAAAGTACTCTGTGTGTGCCTTTTGTGGGATAGCTTTGCCTCAAATTAAAAAGCCGGATACGCTTTGCAAGGGGTGGCGGTGGAAACAGAGAGAAAGAGACGTAATACGGCGAAAAGCGCACAACCCGTTCGAGCTAAATTATGGCCGAGCTGCCGGAAAATACGAGAGGCTTGGAAAAAATTTATCAGCCCACATATGCAACGCGCTTCCTGCAAATCGTGACTATGTTCAACACTTTTGCCAACTTGTTCCACGCGCGCAGATAAAACCGAACAGTTTTTGCGGGCACATTCTTTTCAAAAGGCGATTAATAGCCATATGCTTGTTATCTTTTGTTGTGGGAATTTACAGCACAGCTGAATACCTGCGCTGCCTTTTGATTAGTTTCTTTTTTTCTTGTTTTTGCTGCAAGGAGGGTAAAAAATAAATTGTAAAAAAGAAGCTCCTGCGGTACAAGTCGAAGCTTTTTTTACTTACGCGAAATTTTTTTAGTCGCATCACTAGGGAAAATGTAAACAGGATAGGTTGACGCAAATCCTATGTATGAAAAGAACCTTATTTTAATTAATTTTTGCTTTGTTGTGTGCATCGTTTTACATCGGAAGGAAAAATTTGTAAGGGCGTTTAATACATATCAAAAATATTTTGCTTCAAACTGTGTATTTAAGATTCACAGCCGTTACAAATAATACGTGCTTGTAATTTACTAAGTGTAAATTATTTTTAATGATAATTAAATTTACTAGAAACTAAAAAAAATCATGTAATTTAGTGAACACTTGTAAACCAATGAAACGGATAAAATACTGACTAGAGTTTCCTTCATAATTCAATTTTTTTTTTATTAATTAATTTTTGCAACTTTAAAATGACAAGATTAAATTTTATAATAATGTTTATTAATTGCAATATAACAAATATAATTTATTCAATTTATTAATTATTCTATTTACATACAATTATAAGAAAGTATAATTGTTATAAAATAATATGAATGCATAACTTAACTTTAATTCTCTTTATATTGTTTTTTGTTATATTTTAATTTATAAGCTTGTATCAGCTGCTCACATTATCTGGGTTTAAATAGACTGATACAAAAAATCAATATTACTAACTCCTATTATCCTGATTATAGTCATAGCTCCAAATAAAAAGTATTTTGTAATTTTAACTTTGTAACTAAATAATAAAAAATTCTGTGTTATAAAGCAGCACTGAACCGATGCAGTAAAGTTTTCGTCTTCAGCCCTTTCCCACTTGCAAATGTCACGGAAAATCTTCTTTGCAGAGACAAGAGACGAAAATGGAGTAAACGACGTAGAACTCCTGCGTGCGTATAGAGCACATTTAAATGTGGTCTGGGGACACACACTGCACGCTGCAGACTGAAGGCTTTCATATTTTATTGCCCTTGAGTGTTTTCCTCGCGTGGAGAGTCGAGGCAAGCAAACAATTTGCACACAACTCGCATTTCTCTGCTTTTTCTCTTCGTCGCAGAAAACGTCGTAAAGACTCTCGGTGGCGAATTCTGCCTCATTCAATTTAACGTGCCCTGCAACTTCTCTCCAGAGACACACTGCGCTCAAAAATATATCGTCCCTTGTGATTCGCAAATGAGCGGAATGTGGGCGATTTCACGGTTGGAACGTCCTCAAAGGCTCTCCCGGTTCGGCAACAAACAACCGACACCCACGGTTAGGCGCCAAAACACTTCTCAAATAATTAATTGCAATTGGCGGCGCACATGACTGGAAATTATTTCATGCGAGTTTTACTTTTCCTTTACGTTTAACATTCTTACTTAAATGTTATTATTAACTATTTGTATAGAAGCAAGGGTATATTATACGAGCTATTTTTTTATCTAATGATTAAATTGATAAATATATTTTTTCCTATTACCTTGTTTCCTTTTTATAAATATCCAATTTGTTTTTATATTTATTATGAAAATTTAAAACATAAATTAAAATTTTTCTAAACTTAGTGATTATTTAAGAAACGGTTAAACCAATCATATCATGAAATCAAGGTGATCAAGAGTAAAGGACTTAATTTTTAAATTTTGAATTTGGTGAAGTATTTCAATTTGAATGTAAATTTTCTTTAAATTATATTAATTAAAAAATTATTTCTGTACGTTTAAGGAACTCCCAATTATTTAAAGCTTAAAATTAATAATAGAGCTTACTTAGCGCACTTTTCAAAATTTAATTTGACTCACTTTTATGAGGCAAAAGCGTTTGAATAAATTCAGGCGGAACCATTTTTGGTTTTGGTCTGGTCATAACGCGTCCGGCCAATTATTCAGAACACACATCAATTCATTTCCTCTTGGATTAAATTAATATTTCGTTCCACAAATTAATTCAACTCCATCAAGTGCGGCTTTACAAGTTTTATTCTCTTTTTCACCACCCAAATTTTTTTACTGCTATTATGCAAATTCAATGCCGGTCTAAAATTCAGCCATTCAAAGAACTGATAATTGAATAAAGCTTGCAAAAGAAGCAAATTGCGTGCCAGCTCGTGAATAGACCGCGGAAAGTGAATTACTTGCAAGTCGTGACGAGTGAATCCATTTGATAAATTGCTGGCCGGTGTGTTTGGTCGTTTTTCGTCTGGGTATTTATCAATAGGGTAGCAGATTCGCGGCGTCGCGCGCAAAAAGGGCCACGATGAATTGGCTACACTTGGCACCGCAGAGCAATTTTATCCGATTTCGGCGCGGAAATCCGGATTTTGAATTAACGACGAGCGTCATTTGCATGAAATTGGCTACTACTTTTCCGATCGGATATCAAAACGGGGCTATCCGCGCGGCCCGAGGCTCAGAGGGAATTTTGGGCACCCGTGTTTCATTTAAATCACTTTGTGAATTGATCTAAAATTGGCTGAACGTGAAATAATTGCAATTCATTATCAGCCTTTTTCACGTTCGTCTAATCAGACCTGATC
Organism: Neocloeon triangulifer; assembly: GCF_031216515.1. Lineage (NCBI taxonomy): Eukaryota > Metazoa > Arthropoda > Insecta > Ephemeroptera > Baetidae > Neocloeon > Neocloeon triangulifer. The sequence goes on from NW_026775545.1 coordinate 1,335,785, forward strand.
AAATTTATTGATTCGACGTTAAACATAGTATAGAAATTTCTACCACTGATTTGAAACAGACAAAAAAAATGTAAATATTGTTATTTATTTTTTAATTTAACCAAGAAAAGGAAAACTCAAAAAATTAAAAATGAAGGCTTTCATGATATTAATATTTCATGGCGTCAAGTTTGATAATTATGTTTCATATATTATGTTTATCATTATTGCGCATCAACTGAAATTATAATAGATTTGGAGAGTGCATAATAAAAACTTTGTAATAACCATGAAAAGTTTATCTTTTATAGCATTCACATAAAAGGCAGATTATTTTTTAATAAGAGCTTTCTTGAAATTCAAAAGATTAGTCAGATTTGGCGTAAAATTACAAATATAATGAAGAATTATGAGGCTATCTCACAAAAAATATATCAGTTTACGTTTTGTTGAAAAAATATTAAAAAAAATTGATAGTTAAAAAGGGTGCCTTTTAATTTATGTTGAGAAAAATGTTCAGATTTATTGATTTTAAATCAAGAGCGTGGAAAAAATTTATGAAACGCATCCTCACCAGCAGATGTTGAGCGAAAAAATTCGTTGCAAAAAGGTCGAGCGCCGTCGACCCTTCAGTTGCACTCGCTCGCTAGAGGAGTCCACTCGGAAAGTCGCATTTTCAAGCATTGATAAATATTGCCGCGTTATTTACTGCCGTGCTTCTTCCATGAAACTCTCTTTGCGAGAGACCTACACAAATTGATGAGGCGATTCTCAGAGAGTGATATTGCGCTGAAGGCAGGTTAAATCGCACCAGAGCACTTCCCATTTAAAAAGCAAGCAGCTCTCGTTTTTCTAAATTACAATTCCACACTGCCATTGTTTATCTCCGGAGCGCCACAATTTCGAGCGAGGCTTGACGTTTTTCCCCGCTGCTACATTTTTCGCTCTCCATTATTGGCGGAATTTATATGCAAATTAGAGTGCCTGACCAAGATTAGGGCCCGTCCAGAGAATGAAGTGCTAATGAATTTCCCCCCGGATGACCCCTTTTGCCTATCTTTTTTTCACTATCAAAAAGTGCTCCGGCGCCTGCTGCCGCTCGATTAGGTGGATTTAGAAATTGCGAGAGGGCTATTAACGAGTGGCATTAACGAGCTTGGGATTATTCAAACACTCCAAACTGAAATGTGCCAACGATGGAATTGAAGTTGCGATCCTCAACATAATCCCTATAGTTAAAATAATTTTCTGCCTCTTCTAAAATTAAATAGATAATATATTTTGCACAAGTTACTTGCAAAACGCACACCTTGAACGTAAAATTGAATTGATAAAATTTTGACTCGCTAAATGAGCTATTATTATTCTTTTTTTTTTAATAATATCTGTTCTAAAGTTTCTGATTTTTAGCATGGCAACATTTCATCACTTGCTTTAGATTTGATAGCCAAAACGTTTTATGCAACATGAATTATTCAATTTTAATTTAATAATAATTATATTTAAAGTTTATTTATTCAAGTTTCATATGTTTACATTTTGACAAAATTCTCTTAAATTTAGAGGGATATTTAATGACTATTTTTTTTTTTTTTTTAATTCAATTTATCAACCGCAATAAGCTAATCATATTTATTTTACAATAAAGCTGTATTTATAGATAAGAATACAATTTTTAATGTTTTACCTTCATTTATGTCATGAGAAAATTATTGTTTCATTGCAAATTTAAAGTATATAGTAAAAAATAAAAAAAAACTCACTCTATTCCAAACATTTTCTGAAAGATTGGTTGATCTTTTACAACAAATATTTTTTATTCCCATGGTCGCAATTCTCGTAAGAACGATTCTGTCATCTACTTCATGGGTAATCAAAATAAAAATTATTTTGGTGTGTCATTTCATTTTACAAAAACCAATAAAACGAAATAAGCAATATGATGTACTCCCTCTAGGCTTCTTGTTGGCTACTTTTTTGCACATTACTATAGAGCTGCTAGTTTGTATTGTTTTTTTTTTATCACGGTTCATATTATTTCCTTTGATAAAAACTACTGCGAATTTATATCTTTTAGAATCCCATTCAAAAATATTCCCAGAGCACCCAATTACTGCTTCCTTCTATAAAATAGAATCACTTGAATGCGCCACATGAAATGGAAACGGAGCAAAAGTGGTCTGCTAAAAATTTATCACCTTTGGAAACTTCCCTCTCGCTTGCCAGCACATAATGGCAAAAAAGCGAGAAAAATTTCCTAATCCGAGCATTTCTCTCCCCTTCATCCCAGCAGCAACCAACGAAATGGGGACTCTTTTAATTGAATTTATATTCCCACCTTGGCGCAAAATCCCTGTGCGCGTTAATCAGATTTCTCTCTTGAAAGTCGACGCATATTTTCCGAGCGCACAGATAAATTAATCAAAATTCATTTATATCCACATGCAACCAAACGCACACTCATGCGTAAACCCACTTTACCCATCTAGTGGTTGCCATTTTAATTATTATGCTGATGAAATTAATTTGTGTATTCAGAGCGCTATGTGAAGGGCTTTAATTACAAGGCTGCATTTTAAATCGGTTGCACGACTTTCCGCAGTGATTTTTTTATTCAACTCAAGATCCTATTTTTCTCAACGACCAAGATAAATTTTATTATTTTTTCCGAGAAAAGTTTGCGAACGGGTCAAGGAGCAACAGAAAGAACATTTCCCACTTTTGAAAGGCCGCGCATTTATCAATATTTCTCTCTGCTCACTCTTGAAAAATAAGGAACACAGGCTTAACGTAAGTCCGGGCTTTTGATTTTTCCAGCACCTAAACAAAGAAAGGAAACGTGTGGCACAACTTTTCTGCTGGTTGGGTCGGTTCGCGACGTGGAAAGAAGGAAAGGGTTTTATAACTTTGTAAATATATACATGACGGCGAGAGAGAGAGTGAGAGAAAGAGGTTGCACTGCCCGGAATTACTTGCGATTCGCTCCAATTTGCACTAGACAGAAAGCAGCACAGAGTTTTATTTCAGCCGACGCACTCTTTCAAACAAAGTTCTGCGGACAAATAAAGCTGCTCCGAGGTTTAATTCATTTTCGTCTGCACCTTGTTACCAAATGTTAGTTTTCTCTCTCCGAAATGTATGCTTGACTGAAAGAAAGACTGAAACTTTTTGATTGTTTCCAACTCTATACAAGGAAAACGTTTTGGTTGCAAAAAGCGAAAAGTAAAATTAGAGATTGACTTAGAAAGTAATCTTGATGCTCGCTGGAAATTAACACAAGAAACTTTTTTAATCAACTAAAACTAACTGTTCTTAACATTATTGATAAAAAAAAAGAAATAGAGAAATTTTGACAGCTTCAAAGCTTTTTCAAAGGGTTTTGGATACCTTGATAAAAAAAAAATTTAGACTTACTTGTACTATGTAATTATTTGTGAACAAATTTTTTAGATTAATTTAGTTGCAAAATGTCTTTATTGATTTATCTACCCAAATACATCATACTCAAATTAAAAAAATTGTCAATTTAGCAATGTTTTTGTAAGTCGTTTAGATGTTAATACAAATTTGATTAATTGTGAAAACTTAACTTTTTTTTAAATTATTGATGGTTCTTAGGTGGATTTAATTAAATTTTTTCTTGATCAATTTATGCGATTAACAAAAATTTCATAGAACCGTCAATTTAGTTCATTCTACCGCAATTAAGTTTGCAAAATGCAAAATAAAATCAATGAGCGATTTGACCTGCAATGTACTTGAGGTAAGACTGAACTTCTAGGAATGTTCAGAAATTCTTTTAGTTAAAATGACATTTAATCAACATTTGTATGTAATTGTGCAAGATATTCCAATCTTTATCTGCATCAAGTTGCAGTTTATGAAAATTGATGAAAACCAAGTTGCGTAAAAAACATTCATTTCACTTGGCTGAGCCGAAAAATGCAAAAAATATACGAGAAAATAAAACCACGTTGAGCAACGAGGAAAAGAATCGCATGTTTTCCCAGAAGACTATTTCTTTGCCGGGGAAATTAATTTGCTTGGGTCGTGGAAAGAAAGCTGCAGGCGAAATGGCGCTAAAAGGAGATGTGCTAATTTCTTTGCCGATCTTTTTAAAGGGCGCGAGTGCGACAGCTGTGCAGAATGGGGGGCAGCCTGATTCCTCTCTTGGGTCCTAATGAGTTTGGGCGCGAGAAATCGAGACCCAGCGGCCCCATATCAATCATCTTAAGTACCGCAATCATTAATTTCGTCTGACGCCACGTCACAAATTAAAAAAAAAGTGCAACAAAGTTGTGTGATGGAAATTGCAAATTAATCTTGCTTGTCCCTCCACAGTTATGCTGTACAAAACTTCTTGGCCACAAATGAAATTGTTTTGTAAGCGTGTCAAAATGTGAAATATAAAAAGAAACCTAAAAAATGTTTACAACGAAGAATTTTCCATAAGTGGTAAGACACGTTCATAAAATCAAAAAAATGTTAAAGATCCAAAAACTATTTTTTTTTATACAAAAATATATTTAAATTATTTTTTTTTATTTAAAAAAAAAATATGTATTTTCTTGAGAGTTTCTCCCCTATAATATTTTGCTTGGTTTCAACTGCTTTCAACCATTTCTTTTTATAAATTTCTCTCTCAATCAGGCTATCCACAAAACAATATTAAAAAATTTAATACAACTGTTTAAAATAGTGACAATCCTCTTTTAAGTTGGATTTAATTTCTCACAGCTATGACATTTCCAACAAAAGGCTCTCGAAACCAATTATTTTTTGCTTTAGCTTGTTGCAAGGCTAGAGGAGGAATTGAGCGCCGCTTTCGCTCGCAGCAGGTAAATCTGTTGCATCGCGCACAAAGGGTGCATCCTGGAGTTCAAAGGAGTTTTATCTCTCTGTCGCCAGCAAATCATTATTTTTTCTATTTTCCTTTTCCGCTGCAAGGCATGCTTTTCATCTAAATAAATTGCGCACCGCGTTGAAGCTAGGCTTGCTTGTGGATTTATTTTTGTTGGGAAAAGACCACGAGCAAAGTTGTAATTAAACATGCTGCTCTTCGGAGCGCCAACTATCTTCTGCTTTCCCATAGCAGTATGCAAATTTATGCAAACATAGCTTGCACTCTGGTGGGCAGAACCAAAGCGATTACCCTTGCAGGAGGAATCGAGAAAAAGTACACAGATGTGCGAGTCACATTGAGGGCAATGCCGCAGCTGACGAAGGAAATCTAAAATAGATTTCTTTTTTCTCTGAAAAATTACTTCGGGTAATAATTTTTTATTTAATTGTGTTGTCAGAGTTTAAAGGGAAATAATTGAAGATTGCATTATATGAGAAATTCAGCTCTGATTCAAAATTAAAATCAACTAATTTGTATTAAATAACACAAGCCTCATACAAGTAGGTTTTGATTTTCTTTATACATATAGTGTTTTTTAATGTTTAATTCTCCTTGAAACTAATTTTTGCATATTCTCTTTAAGTGAATAAGGGTGAAAGAAGTAAACAAAGCAACTAAATATGATTCTTTTTTAAAACAACAAACAGCAATAACTTATTTGGTATTATTTGCCTCTTACAATTAATTGAATGCATCTTAAAAAAGTATATGTTTAAAGCAGTTTAAAGAATCAACAGTTTATAATTTTAATTTCTTTTGTTCTTTTAATTATCTTGTAAAATAATATGCAAAAAAACCAGTTAAATTATAATTGTTTACTGCATAATCAATAAAATTCTATAAAAAAGCTTGCAGGATGAATTGGATTAATAACGATTTCCATTGAAAGAATGAGAGCTTGATCGAAAACGGCAACTTTTTACAGTTGAAAAACAAACATGGAAATTGCAACCGAGAACGGAAACTTTTACTGCCGTCAAGTAGGGTCGGACATTTATGGTGCAGTTAAGCACAGTTTTGCACATGCAGCAAAACAAAGTATGCACCCACTCGTTTTTACCTTTTGCGCTCATTCGATGGACTATTTTTGTCTGTCATTGATAACTGCTGGCGCGCATTCAAATGCATTTTCTGGCTGATTATTATGCCGTTCTTACAGAGTACTGCGGAGGTATAGAGAACTTTAAAGCCTCAAATTCAACGAATTAAAAAAAAAGATTCTCAAATTGGCCTGTTTACGGCATGTATGAGACCAACTTGGCGTTTTTGGTATAGTTAAACAAGTAAATCAGACTTAATAACTATTATGAGCCTCGTAGGTCAATTTGCAGTATAAAAAGTGAACTTTTACCTTTCCGGCGGCGAGTCTGACTGACTTGCGAGCTGCTCTGCCGACTGGAATGTTTCTTTATCGTGATACATTTTGGCCGATTTTCGCCTCTTTCGGCCCGAATTAGGGCTCAATTTTTACCCTGGTTGCACAAATCGAAAAATTAATCACACCGCGATGCTTTAATTCTTTTAGATATGTGCATTTTTTTATCCAAAATTCTAAATAACTTTTTAATCAGAGCGTTAATTTGATTAATTCCATCTGAACTCTGAACAACTTTGGCTCAAATAACTAAAAACAATGATTTGTTAATTAAATTACCTTTTAATTAGTTTGAATCGACGTGCTTATTTGAATTTTTTAAGTGTCCAAAAAAAAGTTATTCAAAACATTTAAATTTTCTATTAACCAGAAGAAAATCGTTCAATTAGCGAAATCAGTATAGATCCATAATTTTTTGCACCGCCTTCATTACCATTCTGAGCACAGCAAAAACAGACATTATCTATCTAGATTTTGTGTTCGTGTCTATTTGTGCTTTGATGAAATCGATGATGGGAACATTTGGCATCACTATCGCAGCTGTGCTGACTTTTTTATCATATTCTCTCTTACATGCAAGAACGTCACCCTACTCATCGCTGGCCACGTATAAATCAAAATCAAATACGCGGCCATCCATATTTACGATCTGTTTTCGCGATAGCTCTCGCTCTATTCACGCATCAGTTATTGAAGCTTGTGTGCAGATGTTGCTGACGAATGCGGTTCGTTCGATTGGAGAGAGAGGCCGTGTCCATCCGCATCACAGATAGGACTCGACTTTTAGTTTTGATGCGGAAAATATAATCCGTTGAATAAACATTCGTCCTTGGAAAATACAAAAAGTTTCGATTGGAATGAAAAACTGCAAACATTATTTTTCAAATGTTGTTTTATGCCCAATGGCCATTGCAGCAAATCGAGAGGACTCTTGATTGCACGCCATTGTGCTGATATGTTTTGCCCTCAAGAGTTCGCTCTCGCAACAACAATGGGACTTAATGACTTACGAGTGCATTTTTCCGTCTATATAATTTAAAAAAAGCTGCATTCTCGTTTATTTAGCTCACTCGTCCTTTTCCAATACAAAATCAACGTTCTGAAACTTGAAGTTAAGGTTAAGGTGAGCAGAAAGTTTTGTTTCGGACGGACCTGTTGGGCGCGGTGAAAAAGGACCATTCTGACAGGTGCAAACGGATTTGGCGTGGAAAAGCGAAAGGCCAAATTAGTCGACGGGGAAAAAGTGCGTGTCATCAGGAGCTTGACCTAGCAGGGGTATAAATTGTAATCCTTTCCGGCTCTCGGAAAGAGGGATTCAAAAGTTTGTGAGGGCTCTGGGTCATTATTCTTTATTAGCCGCCACCCCTCTAACTGCACGGAACAAAATGCAAAATGCAACATCAAAAGTTTTAGCATTTATATGCTACTGTCAAGTATAAAAAGAGCCGGTTTGAGAATAAAATGTTAATGACCTAAATTTTGGATGGCTCCTCATCACGGATGAAAGAGGGCAGGTTAGGGATCGAAAAAATCGGATTATACTGATGTTTAAAATATTCATAAACTGTGTCCACAAAAAAATGGTATACAAAATTTGAAGAATTGAAATTTCACAGTGAATTTAAGGCAAAATGAAATTTATTAATTGTAAGTCCTGAATGAAACGCTGGTGTGTTTCCAAGTTTCCAATTAATAGTTCCTAGTTATCCTACAAAGATAATAATTTCAATATATCCCAGCGATCACTAATGCGATGAGAGATTTAATAATGATATTAAATTGTTAAGTCTTTTTAAATTTATGCTAACAAATCTTTTATTTTGATTTATAAGAAAACAATCGCATTCATTTTACTAAATTTGATTAACCCAATAAATAAAAATTTAAATGGAAATATTTGATCTGAAAATTAAATCAAAGCATTTAATAGGTCCAGAGAGGGGCAAGGAGATTATCTAAAATAAGGTATTGGGGCATTACTAAAGTAGTTTTCATTTTCTGATGATTTTTTTTGCCAGAATTTGAACAATTTGAGCTTATGATAAAATCCTGATATCCTCAACTGAATTAATTTTCTATTAAATATAGAAACAAATATTTGAAGCTTCAAAAATACAATATGAAATATTTGAGCAACAGCTCAATATCCATTAGGCCAAACATTTAATTATTGAAGCTGCCACTTAAAAATGTTTCAGCGGTATCAATTTGAGCGATGGATGCTGATTCAACACGGCAGCTTTTATCATTTCATGCAGTCACTATCAACTCGGCAGCAGCGACGGCGAATTTGCATTCAGTTCTCTTGTCGGGCGATAATGACCGGTCGGTTTTATTTATGGTGCGGCACTGTTTGTAATTAATGCGCCGGCCGAGGGACCATCGCATAAAACTAGCCGTGCCCACACACCGCATATGGATGGCAATTAAGGTTAATTATTAATTAACCGCCCGCTATATAAAACGCGCGAGCACACACAGCAAAACTCACGGCGGCAGTTGTCGCGCGGACAGATTTTTTTTTCGTGTCTGGAGAAAAAAAATTGCCGCACATCGCGAAATTAGCACACAGATTGCGTGTTAAGGGAGAGGGCGATTAATTTGTGTGACTGGCCTTTCGCAGCCCCAGTGTTAATTAAGGAAAAAAAGCCGACCGAAAAATTCGTGCTGCTTTTTTCATGCAAATTTTTTGCACACGTTTTTCAATTTTAAGATAATGATCTTTGAGTGACGGCTGACACAAACAAAAACAAATGGCCTTATCAAAACAACCAAACGAAAAAAATGACACACATACACACTAATCCAGGTGCGGGGGATGTGCCGTGCAAAATCGCCCCGCATTAATTTAATATGCGCGCACGGATGGGCGCGGTGGAGAAAAAGCAGCCCGCACGCGATTCACGCAGTCGTACGCTAAAAAATGAGATAAATTTCACGCCTCCAGACACATCGGGGTGATTTTTCTTTTCGCAAAAGAGGCTCTGGCGATTCCGATTTTATCGCCCTCTTCTCTGGACGCGCAGAAAGAGATCGATCTGGTGAGAAGAATGTTGCAAAACGATCAGCCGGTAATTTCCAGTTCCCAGCCGGGCTGTTACGATGGGTTCGGACGGGGAATTGATCAAAGTTCAATTTAAATTATACCGGAAAAATCTAGAGATCTGATTGTACTTTTCTCTCTATTCAAATGTTAGACAAATCCGTGAAGACAAAGATTTTTTTGCAACCTTTAATCAAAATAAATAATTACGCACCATAAATATAAATTTTTCAGTGAAAAATAAAATCGATTGTGCTAGACAATAAAAAGAGAAATACTTTGTGAAATTTCAATTTAATTGTTAAAATAATTTTTACACTGAAAATATTTCCAGTTGCAAAGTATTTTATAACAAAGATCACATTTTCAAAATAGCCTCGTAATAAACTGGAGGCTAAATTGAGATTGATGCCTATCCGCATTAAATTAATTTATCCAAATGTTCAGTCTCATTCTAGGAATACATTCAATTTTCTTCATGAGCGACCATCAGTTTAATACTTCATGGGAACATAACTCGATATTACGCTCCCAGCCTTCATCTGTGGATGATAAAACAACGTTTTCAATTCCCTGGTGCGGATGCCGCGAGAGCTTAAATTGCATTAGTGGGGATTATGCTCGGCGCGGTCTCGCTCAATTTGCCCGCACGTTCGTACGAGAAAAGATTTTCCGCCCTTTGACTGAGTTTCCACATTACGTTTGATGAACTCTCGCAAAAAAATGCTTGCAAAGCCGGGATGTAAAACATCAAAGGTGGAGTGGCCGAGCGCATCGGTTTCCATATCATCAAATCCGAGTGCAGGCAACATTATATTGATCAAAACCAAAGGATGCACTAATGCTCAGGCGCACTGAATGCATCTGTTGCCAGAACCCAACTTCGAAAGTGCTAGTTTTAGTTGTCTTCATTATTAGAACTCGGAAACCAATTAGGGGAAAAGGCAAGTTTGGGTACAAGTCGCGAATATGAAATACGAGGTCAATCTAATATGTATGCACGTAAGTATGATGTAGATCTGCCAACTCAGGCAACTTGTTCGAAGTTTCCTAAAAAGTTTTTGCCTTGTTAATTCAATCGTCAGGGAGAGGATTGTTGGAATGCAAATTAACCAACCAACTTTAATAAAAGATCTAGTTTATTTTATTTCCATATTTGTTAATGTAATCAAATTAAACGAGTTTTATTTCTGTCTTTAAGTAAATAATGATATTTTATTGAACGTTTTTAATTGGATTGAAATTGATAAATTAAAGGTGTGATTTTTTTAGGTTCCCATCAGAACACAGGAAGTTATGTCTCAAATACATTGTGAGACTTTAAAAGTTTTTTAGAAAATTGATTTGAATTAAATTTCAAAAAATGAAGTTCATTAAATTAATAAATAAATTGAATAATTAACCGAATAAACTTTAAAATGAGTTAATAAAATCTTAAGTTTCCCGAAATTTATATTGGTTTAAAAATTAGGAAACTTAACCTACATTTCATTTCTGTTGAAAAAAATTTAAATTGTAACGGATGGGTCTGTCAGAATTTTCAAATTTCAGAACTTAATATTTTAAATCCTTTGATGACAGTTTCTTTGCTTTTACAGCTCTAAATTGTAACTAATTAAGACATTATAAAGGACGTAATCTAGACATTTTCATGTCATTTTTAACACAGACAAAAGCACCTTGCTTTTGAACTTAAGAGAAAATTATGTTCCCATATAAGCTTTTATATTCCAATTTCGTTTGCAAGTTTAATTTCGTTTTTGAGTGCACAATTATACTGGCAAGGACGATTGCGAGTTATAAAATAAAATTTAAGAAAGAAGTTTGCCGAGTAAGCTGTTTTTGCGCGCCATTAAACCCATACTGCGAAATTATGCCGTGCAAGGACACTCAAACGGCACTTTTTCTCTCACTCGGCGCTCAATAAGTAGCGCGGATTTCTATGCATCCTCTCTTGCGCCATTTAATCCCATCACAAGTTGCATTTCGGATTAAATGGCCAGGAAATGGGAGCAAACATCGCTCGCTCTCTGCGGGCTGCGAGTAAAAATTAACGGGACGTGCGAATCAAACAAGTTGCAAAAAGACGATTGACACTATAGGGTGAAGAGAGGGAAAATGGACCGCAGTCTTGAGTGATTGAATCAATCAGCGCAGTCGAACGCTGGCTGCGATTTCCTCAAGGGCCCTTCCTTGTTCTGAATGCCCTGAAACGTTGCCAAAACTTTTTTCTTTCTTCGCGCCTCCAGTGGCTTGCCAGATGTGACAGCTGGTAATTGACGATCGACAGCCAACTTAGGATGGTCTGATCCAAGTTAAAGGCGTGAAAAGTGGAAATCAGTGGAGTCAAAATACAATTGATTAATGAGGGGATGAGAATGGGTGATAAAAAATTTAATTTTTTTTAGTCACGTACAATCGGATCAGAAATATGGAGCAGATGATTAAGAATCAGAGATTTAGATTTACCATTTCAGTGTCTAGAGAGAACATAATAGAGATATTTTAATACTACAAATTAGGTGCCTTTTTTGGAAATTTTGTCAAATAATATGTTAAATTATATTTTGTCATTCTCAGCTAAGAATCTATAGATAATTGACAGAAATAAATTATTTAAAGATATTTAATGAAACGTTTTTTTAGGAAAATTTCGATTGTCATTGCAAAATTTTTATTGCACTAAAAGTAAGTAGCTTGTGTGCAAAAATAAGAAAATACTCCAGAACTGTTCTAAAATTGACGGAAAATAGATGAATTCGGCAAAGTGGGCTATTTTTAAAGAAGTATAAGTAATCGATTCATTTGATATGGAGGCTTATACAAGAATACCATTTTAATTAAAATTATTCTATTTAAATTAAATATTAACTCCGTTACGAAACCTCCAAATTTAGATGTCAATGTATTGGAAGACCTCAATATTCACAATTCATTTCAAAACACGTATCATTAATGTTATTCTTGGAAGATTTTATGCTGAGCAATAAATGCAATGGAAAAAATCTTCAAATTATTAAAACAAAAAAAAATATCAAAGAAAAAATACCACAAAAACAGGGGTGGTAATCCGCTGCCGCGACGAAAGGGGGAAAAAGGTTATCAATGACCTGCTGCAAGCGAGCGAAAGTGTCCGCATACCGACCGATCGCCGTGAGCAGCACCCACCGCGCGCACGTGTATGTGCTTATGGGGCCTACGTGGAGGATTTCCCGAACAAAGAGGATCTGAAAGCAGACGTAAACAAGCAGTTTGTTTTGGAGGAAATAAAGAGCAGTGGTCTTTATGCAGAGAGAGAAATTTCAGTTCTTGCTATTTACAAGCTGAATATTTGGGGACGTAGACAGCAGCTGGACGAAAAGGTGAAAATTGTTCTCTCTGTTGATGCTGAAACAAAGGAGATGATGAAGAAGAGTGGCCTATTAATTGGAGTCAAACTCTGCAAAGTAGCGGAAAGCAGCAGCCCGATCGCGTGTTTCAAGTGTCGGGGTTTTGGACACACAGCGAAAAACTGCAGCAGTGAAAAGGCCGTCTGCATCCGATGTGCGGGTGACCATTTTTCAAACGAGTGTACAGCAAGTGCCGAAAAATTGAAGTGCATAAACTGCTCAAATTTCAACAAAAAGGGACACCAGAACAAAATGAGTGAAAATCACAGCGCAAATGACCCAAAGTGTGAAAGTTATCAAAATGCAAAGAAAAACTTTTTGAAGAAAAGAGAACAAAAATAGCGGTGCGGTCTGTTCGGGGATAACTCAAACTTGATTGTTTACGCCAATGCATGTGGAATAATTAATAATTTGTGTGACATTTTAAAAACAGTCTCCTTAAATAATCCAGCTGTTCTGTGTCTTTCGGAAACTCATGTCACTGAAAATATATTAGACAGTGAACTAAAAATAACGGGCTACAAATCAGTGCATTCATTTTCCCATTCACGACATACAGGTGGAGCATCAATTTACGTACGAGATGATATAAATTTTGAAAATGAAATCTGCGTGTGTGAATCACCGAAATGGTGGTTGTGTGGTGTAAGATTAAGAACAGATAAGGGAATGTACAGAATTATTGCATTGTACAGATCCCCCTCGCACTCAGTGAGTGACTTTTTGAAATTCTTTTCAAGTTGGTTAGATGAAAATGATGAAAGTAATTGCAAAAGTATTATAGTTGGAGACTTTAATATTAATTTGAAATTGTCCAATGAAGTAACGAGAACAACTAAAGATGCGTTTCATATCAAAGGTTACAAACAACTGGTAACATTTGATACCAGAATATCGCCAACGTCGGCAAGTCTAATTGATTTTGTTTTAAGTAATACCACAAATGTTTCTGTGAGTAGGCAAAAAAGAAACAAAATTGGGGACCATGAGACGATTAAAATAAGTTGCAATATGTTCAATATGGATAGAAACTTTTCTAAAATCATATCAATTCGTGACTGGAAAAATTTTAAATATGATGAACTGAGATGTTTAGTAAATCACAAAATTAACTGGATTCGAAATTTGAACTTGAGCTCCGAAGAAAAAGCAATGGCTTTAAGTGATATTATTGAAAATTCTGTTGTCTCACTACTTGAACATAAAGTCATATTTATTAAGGGAAAAGTCCAGATGCAACCCTGGTACAGTATTGAAATGGAAAAACAGAGAGGAGTGAGGGATGATGCGGGAGAAGCAGCCTATCAAGCTGCCGTAGCACTCTCTCTTGTTGAAAAGACAGGCGCGCACATAATCATTGAGAAAGCGAAATCTGAGGCTCAAAGACTTTGGAAATTATATGCTAAAGAGAGAAACAAATACACTGATTTATGCCGAAAAGGTGAAAAAGAGCATTATTCTGTGACAATAGATGGGTCTAAGCATGACCCAAAGTTAATGTGGAAAACCTTAAAACGATTTGTAGATGAAAAAAATGAGGCTAGAAAGGAAATTAAGGATGTGGAATTTGGGAGCTGTTCAAACGATTCCATAGAAAATAATTTTAATAATTTTTTTGTGGAAAGTTTGCAGCCAGTTGTAAGGTCGATAAGTGATGTAAATGAAAGTGAAAAGGGGTTGCTTTCTGAAATTCCACAACTTGATCGTACCTTCTCATTTAGAGAAATTCAAATGGAAGAACTTGTGAAAATTGTAAAAAATTTAAAAGCGAATACTGTGCCAAACAACACCAATTTAAATGTAATTTTGAGTGTTTTTGACATTATTAAGGAGTGTTATTTGGATGTCATAAATTCTATAATAAGGGAAGGCACCTATCCAGTAGAGTGGAAAGTATCAATGGTGGTACCTATTCCTAAAATTAAAAACGCAAAAGAAGCGCAGGACTTCAGACCCATTAATATTCTGCCCTTGTTTGAAAAAGTGCTAGAGATTGTTCTTCAAAAACAAATTGTGAAATATCTTGACGAGAAATCTATTTTGTATGATATGCAATCAGGTTTTCGTGCAAATCACTCATGTGAATCAGCCATCCAATATATTCTGGGAGAGTGGAGGAAAACGGCAGAGGAAGATAAAATTACAATAGCTGTTTTCTTAGATTTTAAACGCGCGTTTGAAACCATTGATAGGGATAAATTGATTCAAAAGCTTGTGAAATATGGATTTGCCGAGAGCAGTGTGAAACTTCTAAATAGTTTTTTAAGTGAAAGGAAACAATATGTATATATGAATGACAAATCTTCAAATAAGATTGATGTAGAAATAGGAGTGCCGCAGGGTTCTGTCCTTGGACCTCTACTTTTTATATTGTATATTAATGATCTACCAAACCAATTAAAGGATGTACTTGTCAAAATATTTGCGGATGACACAATGCTTTCAGTCTCGGCGGACTCTTACGGAAAAGCTGCCGCAATTATGAATAAAGCGCTAAAAATTGTGTCAGCTTGGCTGAAAATGTTTAAGGTTAAATTAAATATCGAGAAGTCGAAATTCATGGTTATTGCGAAGTCGAAATATAAGATAACCAAAATTCAGCAGAGTATTGAAAATAATCCGATTGAAGTAGAGAGTCATGAACTAAAACGAGTGGAAGTGTTCAAATACCTTGGTGTAATGATTGATTGCTGTCTGAAATTTGATGAACATGTTTCATATGTAATTAAAAAAGCAGGAAAGAAAATAATGTTCCTTGGGAGACTTAGAAACAAATTGTCAAGGAGCACCAAGAAGCTATTGTATAATTGTATCGTTGCTCCTCATTTTGACTATTGCTCAACGGTGTTTTGGAAAATGAGTGGCGAAAATTTAAATAAGTTGCAAAAACTTCAAAATACAGCAATGAGACATATTTTAAGTTGTAAAAGACGCACAAGCAAATCTTTTTTACTGCAAAAAAGTGACTGGCTTAATGTAGAACAAAAACTTAAATTGAACGTTCTTGTTATGGTAAAGAAAATTATAAAAGGGGACCTCCCAAATTATTTGATGAATAATGTGCAATATGTAAGTAATGTTCACAATTATGATACAAGAAATAAAGAGGATCTTTATGTGAACAAAGTCTCAAGTGAATTTGGTGTGAAATCGCTTTTCCATAGTGGATTTGTAGCTTACAATGATTTACCAGATACATTGAAAAGTATAACAGATATTAAAATGTTTAAAAATGAATGTGTTAAATATTTGAAATCCATATCTAGTGTATGCTATGAAACAGTGCAATGAACAAATAGTGACGTTTTTTCCGAGAAAAATTTACTGGACGTTAACATGAGTGTATGTTAAAGTGTATATATAATAGTCTGATGACTAATAAAAACCTTACTAAATCAAAAATCAGAAAGATAAAAATTTAATATTTCTCTTGGTGTGCTTTGCAAGCGATATACTAATTGTAAGGCACAAGATTAAAGTCATAACTTCAACTCTAAATGTTTAAGGTTTATCCCATACCTCAAATTAAGACTTTTGACCCCTTATTTTTCGCGAGTTGGTGTGCGTCTGAACTCTATGATCTGTAAGGCCACGCAACCGCATGTTTATGCAAATTGTAATAACAACAAAGTTTGGGAAACTTTTGCGGTCGTAAAAAATGCGAGGGGGCGAAATACATGAAAGTGGCAAAAGAAGCCCGGTTCATGCAAATTTCATTAAGCTGCTGTCGGGAAATTTAAAAGAAACATTTGCGCACGTAGAAAGGGCAGCTCCTCTCGCTGATTCAATGAGAGTAAAGTCTCAAGCGCGAATCGCAGACAAGAAAGAGAATAAGTGCCAAGAACATCAAAGTTGCACGCTTTCATTATTCCACTCGGCGGACCGAGCACCTCCTCAGCCAGACTTCTCTCCATTAGAGAACAAAGCCAAGATTATTAATTACTCTAATTACGCTCTAGGAGAAAAGCGCAAACTTTGGCTCTTCATTTCCCCGCGGGCAGTTTACTTATTCCTCTTGTTTTCGCACTTGTGAATTTAATTCCCGATTTCCCGTTTTAAGGCAATTATATAATGAAATGTAAATCAGGGTAACCTTTTGTTTGCACAGACTTCAACTTCCATTTAAGTCAATTATTTTGCCAGCGCCCTCAACAGGGCTTTGAAATTTAAATATATGCGTCGAGAGAGCACTTTAAATTAGCACTGGTGGCAACTCTGTTTTTGCACGCCGTGGAGCTTAAACGCTCTTCCCACGTTGCGTTGGTGCGTAATTGAGTGAGTAGAGGATGGCTCAGAGCTGGTGAAAGTGAATTTGCATTTTATAGTCCTAGACATGTCTTAAGTTTTCAAGATGCAAATTGTATAATTATATTCATTTTAATTTTGAAGTAATTAAAATAATGAATTAAAATATTCATAATATATTTTTGTCTTCTTCCATACAAACATAATTTAATTTTGATGCGATACATATTACTTATTTTCTTTGGCACAATAATGTCTATAAAATACAATCTTTCTACAATAATTATTAATTTGTAAAGAAATTTTGAATAAATCACGTAATTCTAAAAATATGTTGTGTTATGAAACTTATTAAATACAATCATTTATTTTAAAAATTGATAACTTTAAGATGTATTAAAGTAATTTTTATGATATAAAATTATACAATTAAAGCTAAATTTGAAACATTCACTCTTAAAATTTTGTGTAATTTACACACTCATATTTTAGTAAAACATATATTTAAATTTTAAATTACATGTTTTATTTTATATTTTCAATTTCAATTTGATATATTCATATTAGTGCCATAAATTTAAAAGTGAAAGTGATATTTTTCACCGAAAATTAATTAAATCTCATTAGTAGTATTAAATTGCATATCAGTTATATTATATTAGATTCTCTCTAAAAGCCTGAATATTACAGCATTCAAAGACCAAACTGTTAACATCATATTACAAACACAAAGCTCATAGTCCTGGAAAAGCAAATTTGGAATGATTTTGATTGTATGGTCAGTGGCGTGGAATTTCGCCAAAATGCTTGTTACTGGGGCATGCCAAATCAATGAACGCTCTCCGGTGGGTCGTCGCAAAGGACACATAAAAATTAACGCTCCGCCACGGTATTAAAACGAAATCCCGGGGTTACATTGGCATCAATTTTGCAGGCAGTCACATCGATAAATGTGCTCGCAGTTGTACGAGATTACATAAGCGTGACGGTTCTCGCTCGGTCACAAATGATTACCTTTGATATCTCTGCTCGCGTCATCCCTCACCTACACACAAAACCGCACGCATTTGAAATTAGATGCGCTCCCTGCTGATGTTTCATGGTGACGTCGCTGGTGCGCCGATGGATTAATTTTTGACCTATATTCAGTATTGCAATTTTAATCAGAAATTTTAGTTCGTGAAAAAAAACACCTATTTATTTTGTTAAAGCCAAATTGACAATGAGATTAGTGATTCAGTATATTTTTGTGTAAAATTATAAATCATAATAGAACAAGAAATTTTGAAACTTACTTTATTTTTGTAGACTTAAAAATATTTGAAAAATTATTAAAAATAGTTCAACATGAAGTTTTATTTAATAATTTGTAAACTTATGAATTCTTTCGTTTTGAGAACGACGCAGAGTTGAATTGAGGTAAACATACCATCCTATTTGCCTTTTATATTTAACTTTGAAAATCCTTCTAGAACTTTCTGGGAGTGGGCGGCTCTTACGAAACCTGGGAAAACCAAATCTTATAGCACATGTAAATTTGAAGCTAATTATTTTCTTACTGTAGTTTGGTAATTAAAGCAAAACAGTAGGGAATACATAGCAACCCAATTGGAACTGAAAGTTTAAATGCTGCAAAATTAATTTATTTCTATCATTTTTTGTTATAAATATCACGTGTTATACATTGAAATTATTGCGATCTTTTCCGAAAATCGCTGAAAATGAGAGGTCAAATGTTTAGAAAGCAATCTCGCAAAGCTCCGTCAACATAGTACACAAACTGGCAGGCAGGCTTCAGTCTGATTAAATCAAGATTGTGTATGAACTTTTCGGATTATGTCCCCTTCCCTTGCAGTCTTCCGCAGAAGTGCCTTGCGAAATTTCGTAAGGGAGCACAAGTTTCTGAATTAGGCTGTGCGAGGGCGGCCAAATTGATTTCCACCCTCCTCTCAGCAAGCGCGCGTTATGGTCTCTAATAAATTGGCAAGTTTCAAAGCGGCTTTGTTAATTCCATCCGGCAGATTTACAATAACATTAACAAATAAAAAATTTATATTTTTAAATAATTCTTCGGATCGAATATTATATATAGTGCAATAAGTTTCAAAAGAAATTTCGCGCCAAAAAATATCATATTTTGCTGTGACATTTGATCTGACGATCAGTTTCCCCTGTGAATAGCCCGGGCCGAAAGCTTTTATCCCCCAACAAAAGCCCAATTCACAAGCAAGTGTGATGTCATCTGGAGGCCAACATATCGATAATGATCTCCACTCACTGCCATAGCTCGCTTTTTTTTTCTTTGCCACCAAATGGACTTGTTTTGTGTGGGTGGCCTGCGAACCACGACACATGCTAGGAGACCCATTCCGGTAATGAGGTTTTGGCTCGCCACTGACCATATCAAAGGAATACGGACATTTTGGGAAATGCGTTTTGCCAAGAGTATAAGGTATGAGTAGAATTAAAAATGCCTGAACCCACATACATGTGCATGTGCTGCTGTACGAAAAAGCTATTTTACAGGTAAATCATATAAATTTGGGAAAATGGATGCATTTAACTTCAAATCCTTTCTCTGAAATTTCAGAAATTGCATTTTTGTTCCAACTAAAAATTGTAAATTAATAAATTAATTTACAGTTTAACTTTACTGAAGTACACGAAAGTTTGTAAATTTTAGAGCTAAAGTGTTAAAAAAGCTCCTCGTGGTTAAATATTTTGTTCATATTTTTATTTTAATTGAAAAACAAATTGGTTCTATGAAAAAAAATATTCAAAAACAACCAGAACTTTTGTTACTACATTAACGTCTCCTCTAGTGCTCATTTCTCTTCTTAAAAAATGCGAGGAAAATTTTACAGGATTTTGATGTTTTTTTTTACTAAATTAAAAAAAAAACACCTCGATCTTATCAAAATGTGTATTAAACAGACAATGAAAGATAACAAATTTTCTCATTCATAACTTTGTTAATTGAAGAGAAAGTCTCACTTCTTACTTTTCCAATGTTTAGTAAAATTTCATCATGCAATACAAATTCATGATTTTACACAATGATTTTTACTGTCTGCTTTCGACTTATTTGGAACCGCCAACTGTGCTCGCACAATGTTACGCAAACATTTCCCGTGTGGGATGAATAGTCGTGCTAATTTGTCACTCGCCCCGAGCACGTGCATGTTTGTGACAAGCGAGAAAATAGCGCCCACGCGAGCGAGCTTTATCTGCACGTTCGAATTGTCAGACGCTTTTCAAAAGCCGACTGAATTTCTCGCCTCGTTCGTCGTTATCACACCTCGTTGTTTTCAGTACGAATGAAAAGAAGAGAAGATGCGTACATAATAATTGACTAGAGTGCCTCGAGTGTACCTTGAGATAAAGCAAATGACTATTTGGCCCTCGGTGATTTATGCACCCAATTTATAAAGTTTCGTTATCAAACAAATTTATCTGCAGACTTTACAGGAAATACAAAATTTGATCGATTGTCTTTGCCGCGCAGCACGTCCCGATAAAATTTCTCTTATTGAATTTTCCGTGAGGAATGTCCCTTTCATGCAAATCACGTTGACGCAAAACGAGGTGAATGTGAAACGAAAAACCAATATTGGAGGTAAATATTCTAGCGTGTTCTGAATAAAGGTAGTTCGTTTTCGTGGTTTCACATGCACAGGTACATATAATTAGGTCAGCGCACGGCGAAGTAAATGTGATGAAATTAAAAGGCAAAAAGGCAACATGTGCGCTTCACATAACAATATATACTTTTTTTAATGGTCTCCAGCGGCTAAAAAAGTTGAACCGACTCAAGTGGATGCACAATTTTTAATTTTTTATTAACTGTTTGCCACATTAATAATTCTGCTATCAGTAACAGCGTCCGCCCCAAAGCTTATTTTGAATATATCAAAAGCAACACAGCAATCAGCTATAGTGGCAGGTTTCTCCGTTTGACTGACAGTAGTTAATTATATAATGTAGGCGCGATCGATTTTAACTGATTATTGTGAGATGAAACAGTGCTGCTAATTATAAGGTCCACCCAAAATTACACACACCTGGCACTATTTGCGTAATAGAATGTAGATTTTAGTGAAATTAAATTTCAATAAATTAAAAACATCGAAATATTTTTATTTTATTTTAAATTTTTTTTGCATTATTTTTTCTTCAAATTAATATGTTTTTTGAGATAATTTATTAAAAGTGATAATTAGCATGAGGCACATCTAGTCACATCTATTCAGTTTCGACTACTTATTTGCCAGAAGTGTTGACATTTTATAATGCGCTCTTATTATTTTACTTGATTTGTGAAGAATAAACAAAAATAATAATATGGTTTTCGACAGCAAAAGTCTGATCACAAAACTTGTTTTTCTTGATATCTCGCACGATTTCAATAATCCACGTAAAAATCGGCTTAAAAAATTGTAATTATTTATAATCAAAAGAAATACACGTTAATTATATTCAAGGTGCTTACAAATGCGTATGGTTGTTAAACTTCAATTCTCCTATTATTTAAATAAAAGGATAGTTTAAACGCACTTATAAATTATAAGTGACAAATAATGAACACTAAATTTAGGGGCAGCAGCTGGCATTCTTTAAAAATTTTGACAATTCGCTCATTTTTCACTGCAAATTGCCTCTCAGTTGATAGATATTGGACACTTAGCACACGGCCATGTGCGGTCTTGCTGTTTCTCTCTCACAGACGCTTCATTGCTCCGCTGCAATATAATCCACCATCATGTACTATGATTATACAGAGGAGGTAATTAATTATCGCGCTCGAGTGCCATAAATTAATAGCTGAGAATTTGGCGCCGGTGCCAACGGTGCAAGGAAAATCGAGCTTCGCGAGCTAATTATGCAGCGTGCGCGGCCTGAAAATTTGTGTTTTTGCGCATAACAAGGAATAACTTTGCGAAACAATAACTTACAACAACTTGCAGAGGGAATTTATGAAAACAAAACTCCGAGGGTCGTGCGTTTGTTGCACGAGTTCACAATGAATGGCTCTCGCTTTAATTTGCAGCAGTGCCCTGGGTGCGTGTGCCTTTTGATGGTGGGTCCCTTAAAATGGCACGCCCTTAAAGTGGACCTGCCCGCGTGCAAAAGTATTGAAACACGCGTTTATTTGCCCTCGCCGTAATTAGACCGGTCTGAATAATATTCAAGAGACTTTTCTTGCTAAAAAGCAGTCAAGCGTTGTTTTATTTGGACAGGCGTCCCCAAAGGCCAGGGTGAAAGTGGCACAAAGAGGCTTTTATATTTCATTACAAACTACCCAAAGGGAATTTATTTGCAAAAGAGTTGTTCTTTTTGAGACAAGACGTTCTTTGTGCCATTTATCAGTTTATATCAAAACGAATTTCTTTTAAGGGTTGATGAAAAATGAAGTTTTATTGCATAAAAAAGTTAACATTTTTTGGAATTTTAGTTCGTTTATTTATTATTATTTTCAGAAAAAAGATTCGTCTCCTTGAAAAGACCTTTTAAGGGATTAAATTGAAGGAGTGTTAATACCTGCTGACGCAATTCAGTTTTCTAACGCACTGGAGGGAAATTCAAAAGACAGTGATTACTCTTGCTTGTTAAAATGCACGGAAACCCATTTCGCCCCCTTTGTTCTTGGGCTTTCAAATACACTTCAGAGCGGCAGAGAGACTCTTCTTCGACTGGAAACATCTCCTTTCGCGTGTTCTCATAAATTATGCATGAAACACCGTAATCCGCATAATTTGTTTCGAGACACGTGAGAGACGAAGGTGCGAGCGCGGAAATAATGCAAAGTCCATAATGCACCTGCGAGAGAGTTGGAAGGAACAGACGCGGCCTAGAAACAAACAAATAAGAGCGCAGTGTTAATTATACAAACTAGGAAGGCCATTGTTACCGCAAAGTTTGTGCATTCACGTTTTAATTAATATTCCTTGCCCTATCAAGAAAACGGGAGCAGCTAAGACTTTGATTTTTAAGAGGGTGATGTTGACTAACGGAAGTTATGAAAGTAATTAGTTTCCTTATAACCACAGCCAAGCAAGTTGTTGCTATATGCTTCATAATAGTTAATCAATTTACTTGATTGAAGAACAAAAATTAACAATATTTATTAATTTTATCATTTTTTTCTTGATTTTCTACTTTGATGGCTCTAAACATTTTACGCATTTAAAAAAAAATTAATAATAAAACTGATTAATTTTTAGTATAAATCATTTAAAATAATTCAAAGACCTTAATTATTTAATTTTGTGTCAAAAGGAAGTACTAAAATACAAACAATATTGTTGTATGAATTTGGACAAGAAACAGATTTTCGTTTTGTCTGCTTGGTCTGCTTTTCTGCTTATTTGATTTTTGAACGTTGTTATTTTAATTACAAAAGCTCTAGGGAAAAAAAACACTTTTTTAATCATTTTTTTTCAAACCTATTAGAAAATTTTACCAGCCAGAGAGAGTCGGCAGCAATCTTCAAGCAACTGCGTATGATATTAATTCGACACCCTGTCATTTTTAATTCACCGCTTTGGTTTCTAATTATAACTTGCCAACTGTTTGCAAGTCTTGTAATATAATTCGCGTTTTCCTCCTTCGTATGGCATCTCAAGGGACAAAAGTACACACACTCCAGGGTGTATCCGTGTTTTAGTCGCGCTAATTAAACGTGGAATAACATTGAGCGAGAGTTGATAATCGGCGTCGTTCTTCGGGCGGAAAAGTTAACACAGCTTACTTAATGGAAACGCAGCAGACTTGAAAACTCCCACCAGAGAGAACATTAACTCGAGTGTAAAATTGAATGGAGAAAAAAAAACAACAATGACACAGGTCAGCAAAGTTACAAATTGGCCGGTTTCATATGACATGTCGAGTGTATCGGAAGAGTTACTTCTGGGCTGCTGGCATTATATATAAAAATGCTCTCTTCGGCGACTATAACAGCAATAACCATGAAACGATCGTTACGTGGGTGGAATTTTATCAATGAGGCAATCAATCAGAAGATGGATGGAGCGACAGGTATAAATATTTTGCAAGACACGTGGATTATTCTGTGAGCTTTCAGCCTAATTCAAAAGAGCTACGAACAAATGGATCTTTTGAGCAGACAGGTGTTGCCACACGAATTTATTTCAGAACGGGCAATCGATAGTAAATATTGGAACAGTACTCGGCTTCTTATCCCATCCAAACTACCGCACTCACGTCTCCCACGGGATAGATAGATGTACAAACACACTCGAACGGATAAATCTCGGGCTTAACTAGATTTCCAGCCGCGCTCAAATAAAATATTTCCTCTCACAATCAGATTGAGTAAAAACTTTTTTATTTTTTCTTTTAACAAAATCGTTTCGTTTTTTAGCCTCAATTTAACACACGCGGGAATCGTTTACGACTATTATTTGCCGGCGCCAAAAGAGCTGCGGAACAAATGGTAGGTACATCTTTAATGCTTGGCCCAGTTTGCCAACTCTCGTTCGGGTTAAGAATTCAAGCACACTGCAGCCCTGGGGAGCTGTGCCAAGCAGGTAATTCAGCGCCGTTTAAACCGAATGGGCTGGAGAAGAGAAAGACTAACACAAATTTCCAAACGGACAACTTGAGGGCGCCGCAGAGTTCAGATTAACGGCCACATCTGTTTTAACCTAATTAGAAAACAAGCACCGACCTGTGAACCAGGTATTTTATCATCTGGGTTATTTCACGATGTAGAATTTATAGTTTTTTTTTTCAGTTTTTTTATTCCTTCCATTTGTCAAGTGGGTTTTATTTTATAATAAATGAAATATAAGTTGTAGTATATTATGAAATAAATTTATAATGCCATTGAATATTTTAATAAAAAAAAGTTTATTTTCTTTCCGTTGATTTATATTATTAAAAATGAAAAGGCAAATTAAAACATTAAAAAGAAAATTTCTGTTTGTATAAACGTTCTATTAAAACTATTTTTCGAGTATAACTTTTAATAATTTTTTTTTATAAAAAGTTTTACTAAAAGTAGTTCATAGATTGCAAATTAAATTATTGCTGGCTTTAATGATTAAAAATAATTAAACAGTAATGTTAATATCTGTCCTAATTTTACTTGCAAATTCAAAATCAGTATATTTGAGTGGCATTTGATTAACATTATGATGCATTATAAAATCAACAGGCTGAGCAGAAGAGCATCATTATATCAAAATAATAAATTTCCAATTAATTCAAGCTACAATGCGTGTATTGATCAAACTGGAACAAACAAGGCTTCGTGTTAAATAAGAACATTATATTTGGCTGCAATCAGCGTTGAAATCGCAAACAAAAAGGCAAAACTAACCAATTTGGCATTTTGGCACGAAATGCTGCATCAATTTGAGCAGAAGCGATAAAATGACCAGCACAGTTTGAAAAAGCAGCAGGACGTGATTACGCGAAACGCAAGCGAATAACAGTCCGGTCGGTGCGCCACAAACACCTCATTTTCACTATAGACGACCAAAAATGTGTCCCTTTCGCATATTAGGCCACAAATTCACACCCCGTGTTATCTAGTCGGCAAAATTTATCACCGAAAGCCCTCTGGCCATTTCACGCCGGTCCACTTTCTGTAATGGGAGGGATTGTCTCTCTCGAGTGCGGCGAAGAGGATCAGAATTTTGGCCGCTTCAGTAGTTTGGCGTCGTCTCATTATGCGTGTGTACTTTTTTTGCCAAGGCGGCTTTGCGTCTGCCGGGAAAGGGCTTCTTCCCGCATGTGGCTGCCAAAGGAGCTCTCCTATCTATCTCTTCTGTGAGCACCGAGATCAGAAAGCAATTTCGCGTATGAGGCCCATTATCCGCTACAACCACGAAATTTTCTTTCAATCAATTTACGTCCTCTAGTTAAATTTAATTCGCCGTCGCAGGCGAATCAATACTCTTTTGCGTTGTGATTGCCAATTTGGCTGAGTTGTTGATTTTCCCGTGAATTAAACTTTCATTAAAAATAGGAAAATAACTATTCGCATCACAATTTAATTTAATTATTCTCTGTTCAAACACAAAAATTGTTAAATCAACATGAACCTGTAACAAAATAAATAAATTATCAATTTACTAAAAAATTTGATTCATTCTATTTGATTATGCAAAGTCGTGTTGTATGTTTAATTTGGCCTAAACAAATAAGCCTAAATCATAAAATGTTTTGAAATTTTTGCGACGAATAGCTTATGTGCGTACCAGGTTCAAAAAATTATATTTATTAATTTTGTTTCAACTTTTAAAATTCTTTCTCGTTCTTTTTTAACAGATTTTTATTTTATTTATGGAAAATTGAGGGGAAAAATCAATATTTCTTAGTAAGGAGAAATAGAGGTGTCAGCTGACCTGAATGCAACCCTGTTGGATATTTTATGGAAGGAGATTAGAAATTTGAAATTAAACTAGATTATAATTGCTTTTATATCAAAAAGATTGGTAACATCGATAATAATATTTGAAGGCTCATTAAGCTCTCGTCATGAGCCTCAATTTTATTGTTCATAAAGATGCTTTATATTATTTTTAATGTAAATGAGTTTCAAGCCGGCAACTTGAAATCACGTTTTTGCTCGTCTCTTTCCGTGTTAATTTATTTTGTTTTGCCTTTTTGCAGGAGGGCGCTTAAATTTAAATTCTTCTTTCCTCGCATTCAAGTTGATCGTTTAACAAGCGAGAATCTCGACGATGACATGTTTCGCGCATCAAACCGCAGCAGAATCACTTTTCTGTAAAAAAAAAAAAACGGTGCATGCAAAATGCATTCACTCAGCCATGCATTCACTTCCTACGTCGTTCGCTGGTAAAGGCAATCTGTACCGACGGTGACAAATAATGTGGAAGGAACAATGGCTTTCAAACTTGCGGGCACGTCAGGAGCAAATGGATCAGAAATGTCAAAGTTTGTTTCTGCACATGCCAGTGGTTCCTTATTGCCTGACGTGTTGCACACGCCGGGGTATAAAACATGCTGTTATAGAAGTGGCACATCAAAAGGAACTTTACTTTAACGTTACGTTTATCATTTTCCACAAAATTATTTTGAATTCTGCAATGAGATTTCTGTGATTTCGGTCCAGGGCTTAAAGAAAAAAAATTTTCTACCCAAATTTCTAAAAAAATTAAAAATGCAGATTCGGAAATAAATTTGGATGTTTAATTTATTTAGATATTTTCTCCTGAGTGAGATTTTATAACGCCACTCAAAATATTTTCACCCTCTGTGTTCTGATTAAAAAGTTTAAATAAGCATATAATTAATTCAAACTTCACTTTCCACTTTTCACTTCCAATTTGTGAATTTTAATTAATCGAGGGCTTATTTTTGAAAAGTTGGAGCAGGAGCTTTAATAAAATTATATCTATAAAAGCCTTCCTCTTCACCTAACACAAAACTTTGAAAATACATGGGTTTATCATATATAATAATTATGAACGATAAATACAGTTTGTCCTTATTATTATTTTCCTTAAAATGTAAATTAATATTTTTCATTTAGCACCTTAAAACTATATTTTCATTTGTATTTTAATAATTAATGAAATCCCAAGATGGCTGTTGGAATTACTTTTTATTATTCTAAAACTTTCAAGCCCGCATGTAGATCTTGGTCTCATTGCGGCAAAAGCGGTTTCCATTCATCGCTTCAACATGAATTCCCTTGTGTAATTTCAACGGTCTGCATCTGCAGTTTGCTACAAACTGGAAATAAAAATTAAAGCTACAAGCAGGGGTTGTCGGGGATGGACATTTACTTTTTTTATAGAAAAGGGAGAATAATTAAAATCTCATTAAAGGAGGAATGCGCCGGCAAAATTTACTCCGTTGCGAACAAGGCTGAAAGTTTGCGAGCTCTCAAGACTGAACCGAGTTGATAACAAAAGCATCCTCCTTGTTGGCGAAGGGCAGATTCTGCAGAAAACGAGAGCAGGGTCCTTGAGCTTTTCTTTCGCGACGGTCTCACGTACAGGAAACGAAATCAAAGAAAGACTTTTTCCCCGCCGGATGAATTGATTCCAGATTGATTGATTGATCAGTCGAAATTTGATTAGTGCTGTGCTTTCACTCTTTTTTACTCTCAAATGAATACACACACATCCCGCGAGCGCACAAAGCGCGCGGTTTTATTTCCGCTGCCCCTTTGAATGGCTGAATCAATTTTGCAGACCTGCTTCCGCTCGGAAAATCACCACAGAGCGCACAACCTTGCGCTGCAAAAGGCCGTCGGAAAAGTGAACAATGAGGATTTTTTTTCAATATAAATATTAACTTGCAAATTGAGCTCATTTGTTTAGAACGTTGCGCCGGTTGATTTTTTTTCTAATTGGCGAACGTTATTTTGCCGCTGTGTTGTTTGCTTTGACTTGTGCGATAAATCATGTCTGCGTTTCGCGTCGGTGCTTCACAATTAGTTTATGTTGTTTATTTGCACACAGCACAAATAACAACTTTGTGAAAATCAATAAGTTTATAATTTAATCAAAACGATGCCTTCATTTGAATGTATATTTATCAATGTAATAAATGAAAGCAAAGAATGTAGGAGATTTCGTTGTGAAATGGGCGCATTAAAATTTTTCTACGCAATTGGTGAAAATATGATGAAAACTTTTGATACTCTAAAATGAATAGATTTTTTAAAAGTAAGGTTTTAGTTTAAATTTCATTTTTTAAGATGAATTTTCAAAAACGTAGAATTTGACGTGGTATTTGAATTACCCGAAGAAAATTTTTTTCAGGGCTTCAATTTAATTTAGAATTGATAGAAACAAAATAATCCATCACTTATATTATACTGCCTGGTGACAATATTTTTCCAACCTGATTGTGTTTTTAAATTTAGGATAGGTTGTTTTTTACGTTGCTGATTATGATTACGCTTTTGAAGTTTATTTTCCAGCACCCATTAATCAAAAAGCAAACTCCCTTATGAAAGAAAAACAATATCGATCGCTTCTCCTCCTAAAAAAATACTCCAGAGCGTTATAGTTTTGTAAGTGCTGCTTATGATCCCACAGGGTCATTAATTTCTAACGAAAACTTCCACTTCGAAAAGTTTGCAAAGTGCTTTGTTGTTTAACAAGAAGTGTTCTTTGGGCTCGCAATATAATGTATATTAAACGAATATATAACGTTTTCATTTTAATTTCCAATAGTGCCAATTTTTTCAAGATCAATCAATGAATTAAGTTCAACCATCAACCATGCTTCGATTTACTCCAGTAGTGCGAATAATACATACTGGTTGTCTACATCAGACTTTAGAATTTCCTATCACATGCATGTTTTGATTCGGAAATGAAGAAAGTAAGCTCTGTATACAAGGATTACAGTGATGACAACCGAGTCTGTGCTTTGGAGAGAATTTTGTTTTGCGCCTCGAGGAGGATCAACGATGCAAAGCGATGAATAATTCATATATTCCCTGTTTGACGTATATTCGCTTTAGCAAAAGGGACGATTCCTGATTTTTTACGCCATCTGTCCAATGGTGTTACTTTGAAAAGCCCACAAACCGCACACAAGGAAAATGTCCCACTTCCGAAAATTCCAATCTGAATGCCAAATTTGATCGATTCCATTATTCTCTGCAAGTAAAGTTGGAATTTATTACAAGTGTCAACATAATCCTCTCTTATCCATCAGGCGGACACACAAAACACCTAGGCCGTGCAATAATTAATCTTGCCTTAGCTGTGACTTGTATTGATGGTTCGTCCCGTACCAACTCGCATTTCAGCTGGCCTTGCTTGAATCGATCCGTGGCTGATGAGGATGCACTTTTCGCTAGATTCATTAAAGCATCATCAGAACGAACACTGCGCGCGTGAGCGAATTTTCTCCCATTATTAATTAAATGTCCGTTTGCGAGCGACTTCTGCCGGCACCTAATCAGATTGCGCTTCCATTTTATCCGCAGTAATTGCATTCGCCGAGTAGCTTATTTCAACAAATGTTCGCTTTACCAGAAGTGCACTCCGTGCTACAAAGCGAAAAGTGCAGTTAACCGTTAAGCTATGAAGAACTGCGCAGGCACACTTGGGAATTAAAAGCGAATCGCAAATAGAATGGCACTTTCGAGATTTTAGAGTTATTTATTTAAAAAGGAAGATCTGAAAGTTTTCATTTGCTGCATTTGCAGAAGATACGGTAATGACATGAAAATAATTATATTGTATCAATATTCAAGATAATCTTTAAAAAGAAAATTTAAATATTACTGAAAACAAATCGAAATTTCTGTTCCTTGATTTTTTTTAGTAAATTTATACCTAATCTTCAGGTTTCAGTCACGATATTCAGCGTATTTTAATTTAATTTTTTTTTTATTATTTATTGAGGAAAAATCTCGATATTTACATTCTCTGAATTTATTTGCTGCGATGCTTGGCAAATTAAATGGATTTGGCCATGGATGGAATCTTAGCAAAAAAAATCTTTCTTTCAAATAGATTTATTTGAGGGCCGACGGGCTGCTGATAAAACGGAGTAGCCGCGCTTAATAGAATTGAGAATTGAGGGGTTTTGACGCAAAGTGTGCCTCTAATAACCTCTCAAGATCATCTACCCTTGAAAATTGGAGGAAAGTAGGACAGCCCTCCAATTCACACAGATCCAAGCCGCACTCTCCACAAACAAGGGAAGATTATTGGATAAGTTTCCTTTCCTCGCAAAATTGACAGGCCGATGGCGATCGCGCTCTGCAATTTTTTTTCCAACCGCATAAGCGTGTCTGGCGAAAGCAAAGTTTCCGTTGCTTGCAAGTTTCTCTTAACTTTTGTCGGGCTTAAAATGATGACTCGCAACTTGGTCTGCAGAGCATCTGCTCACAATTAGTTCGTCGGCCGAGAGGAAAATTTATTTTCCGATAAGTTGAATTAATTTGCACATGATCGATTGGAAATTTCCACACAAGTTGCAATTTATTCCATAATGCGCATAAATTTTTTAATCATCATTCCGCGCTGGAGGAATTTATTTAATGAATGAATGTAATGAGAAAAGTTGATTCGTTCGGAATCTGCTTTTATTGAATTTATATCAAAGCTTTTGAGAAAGACAGCGTGAGCAGAGAATTGTTAATGCTTCACGTATTTCGTAAAGCATATATAAACTTTTTTTTCATTGGAGTTTAAATTGAATTGGGTCGTTTCGTAAATTCCACATGTGAACGTGGGCCGCGCAAAAGTCATGGGAACAGTGTTAGTCGTAATAAATGTGGTCCGATGTTAGCGCGTGCAACTTCACAGACCGCAAACTGATGCTGGGCCAAATTGCGCCGCTTTTGTTGAACGCATGCAGTGAAGCGCTTTAATTTTGAGGCCAACTTGGACTATAATCGCGGACTATTTGACATTCCATTTCATATTTGCGGGCAGTGCAGTGGTCTGATATTACGATAAAACTTCCTTTTTCAAACAAATAAAAATAAATTATTATGTCACAAAATAAATACTATAATTTTTCCTTAGCGTTCTCAAATTATAAGAGGAAAAACAAATATTGCACATTTTGATTTTTTTTTCTCAACACACCGCTAATAATTCACAATGGTGACTTGACGACTCTATATTCGCACTAGAGACGCGTTTCGCGTTTTATGGAGAGCTTATTTCTGTCACAGTTTGCCGACGTCGTCACCTACTTTTCCGACATAAGTATAAGTCAGAGTAATACATACATTATGCGCAATATATTATTTTTTCTCTTCTTCTCACGACCAGATTCTCTCCTGCACTCAAGGACGTTGCCTTTGCAATTTTCTCCGATCCGATCAAAAGATGCACACTGTAATTTTCTGCAAAAGGAATAATGAAAAAAATATTCATTTCTAAAGCAAGGCAAGCCGCACTGACTGGAGTTTTGCTTCATAACTTATTCCTGCGGTGTGGAGAGTTGGAAACACCTGTTTACAGGATCGAAAATGCCTTTTGAGAATTATTTAGTGTTGAGGTTTTCTGGAAATTTGTCTTTCAATAGGAAATCCTCTGGGGAATCGAGAGGATCAGCGCGTTTATAAGTGGAGCAGTGCCGAGCAAGCAGTCTCTCTTTGCAGGGATGAATCAGTAATTTGATTGAGTTCCTCTGCGAATCAGTCAGTAGGGAGGGAAAGGGTCTTATTTACGAGGGCGAATCCTTTGAAGCTGTCGGACAGCAAAACCGAGCTTCTGCTTCGTTTTGGAACCCTTTTGGTACAAAAAGAGGCGTCACCTGAAACTTAATTACAAAGCGTGTGGCTAAGGCTGAAGCGTCATTGGAAAGTGATTGCGTGCTACCATGAATTGGTCACGATTTGATGGACTCGAATTTTTCCTTGGTCAAAGTGGAATTCTTTTGAGATAATGAAATTTTTTAATTATAATCTCTGGTTTTAAAAAAAAAAAACGGCTAAAATAAGCTTCATTGAAATTTTAAATTAAATTCAACAAATAATAATTATTGTTTAATGTTAGTTTAAAATAAAATTTAGAGTAAATAAAATATAATTTTCAATTTCTTATGAAAAATTAATAAATACTGTGTAATGAAAAATTATTATTATTAAAACAAATTATATATTTCTTTTTAGACTAAAATAATTTTTCTTTTAGATGTTTGCCATCTGGTATTTTCTTTTGGAATAAATTATAGATTATAGCATATACTTGCAATTGATAGATATCATAAAATATAAAATAAATAGCATTTGTTCATACGCTGAATTATCTTTTTAGGTCTTCAATTTATTCAAAGTGTCATTGAGAAGAAATTCCTATGAATACTGTTTGTAAAAAAAAAGAAAATTCTGGAGTAAGTGTTTTTAAATCTACCACAATTAAAAATCTTTAAACGAATTTTCCTACCATTTTACTGCAATAAAAATAAGGGGAACGTCTGACTGGCAATACTAATACTATTGCGCGTGTGGCGACCCTTCGAACGCCCACCAAAATTACCTCAAAAGTACAGACAAAAATATGGCATATCGAGTCTCGCTTGGGTTCAAATAAAGTAAAACAGCCTGCCTGGGGCGACATTTATATTCAAAAGTAGCATCTGGGCGCTTTGCTTGTTTTGAACAAAGTTTGCCCAACTCATGGGGACCATTCGGAAACGGATATTTCATTATCAGGCAGACGAAATTCTTC
Source organism: Neocloeon triangulifer (assembly GCF_031216515.1). Lineage (NCBI taxonomy): Eukaryota > Metazoa > Arthropoda > Insecta > Ephemeroptera > Baetidae > Neocloeon > Neocloeon triangulifer. Next base: position 1,368,870 of record NW_026775545.1, read on the forward strand.
GTCTCACGCGCATAAATTCAAAAGGAATCCGAAACGGAATTTGCACATCAAAAGTTTTTTCATTATTGTAACTTTTCGCAAGCGGAAATGACACCGACGGGCGGGTTGAAGCGGCGAAATTCAGTCGCGGAATGAGAATAAACGAGGTTTGGTATTCCCTGAGTCAGCCGGTCATTTATCACTAACCTGTTGTTGCATTTTAATGTGAAAGGAAATCGACCTGCTTTTGTATCAAACTTTTCTGCTGATTTTGCTTGGAGGGGAATAAATTTATCGGCAAACTTCTTATGCGATTTTTACATTTTGATGATTTTATGCCCATATTTTTGGTTTTACGGTGATGAATGCTATCCGCGAATTTCATTTTGTTTTGCGCATTTCATCGATCACTGGTTTTTTCCTCAGCTTTTTGAGGCACTTTTCCGCTAGATGTACCAACGCTTCGACGCGGAAAATTGTAAAATTGTGTGCCTGCGACGCCTGCGTTTTTTTTTTTATTGAACCCAAAGGGTCAAATGCGGCTTATTTTCTGAGCAAACAATGCCTATTTGCGATATTTTTATTCGAACATAAAATAAACCAGGAGAAACAGGATAAAATTTAAACACGAAAATGGCCAGGCAACGTTAAAATTGAATGAAACAAAGACGTGTATTGAAGTTTTTCCGCCGTAAATGGAAGCCACTGAAGTGCTTAATTTAATTATGAATGCCACACGTGTTGATTAATTTATCCAAGCTTAATTGAAAATATTTTTTGGTACTTGCTCTTTTAAGGAAAAAATATATTAAACTATATTTATGTTGCTTACAATTAATAATAATTGCAAATATGCGAGCAATTTACCATTCTTGACGGGAATAAATTTGTCCCGACAAGGGCAAAGTATTACTTCTTTACATTATGCCAAGGTGTTTTTAACTTTTGCAATGGTTACCTTTTTTTCAATTAGAAAGGCATCTCTCATATGCATTGGTGTCGCATTAGAATGAATCATGGAGTAGTTTATGTCATGAATGAATGAAAAAGGAGCCTTGTTTGTTCATAAACTGAATTTAGTTGAGTCGGTCAATCTCTGCCTGTGTCACCTTGCAGAATCTCTATACAGAAAAAAATTATAATTGCGATCCCTTAAAAGTCGCGCGGCAAAGAGGTTACGCGCACTCAAACAGGCCAGCGGCAATCATCGCGGTAATTTAATTTTTTGTTATATTTTTTATGATTGCGTTGCACCTATGCGATCAGACATGGACAACTGCAATTATTATTCTATACAATAACCGCAAATTGCAAATTGGTCTAAATGTTAAATAAACATCTTTTTTATTTATTAACATGCGTAAAGGAAATTGTTTAAAAATAAAATAGGCAGAGGATTATATATTACACAAAAATTTTATATAGTTTTTGAAGCGACTGTGTATTTCCTGATAATTTAATTGAGCGGAAAACAATGCCAAAATATCAACTTTTATGCCAAGTTTTAAATATACAGAACTAACTTGATTCTGAATAATTTTGTTTAAATTTTGAGAGTATTACATTCCTGATAAAAACTTAAAATTTTGACGTAGAAACTTTTTTACCTGTTTAAAAAACTTTGCTTTTTTTAAGAAATTTTATTTCCCACCCTTATGAATTTGGCGGCCGAAAATTATGAGTGGAAATAAAATGCAAATTCCAAAGAAGAAAACGAAAGTACGTTTTTTTACACAACAAAATATTTATAATTTATTTAGATTGGAACGCCATGCAATAAATGAAGAGTGATGAAACACACAGGTTGATTTTAGCAAACACGTTAAGGCAACCTTGTAAACCGTCTGTCTCGCTCGTAGCGAGCGGCCTGATGGCAAATTGCGTTGACCGTTGAGAAATTCTTAAATGAAAGGTGAATCGCATCTCTCTATTCCAGCAAGCGAGAGCATTAAATTAATATATTCTAACTAAAAAGCGCCAATTCAAGATGATCAGCATGAAAAAAAAGTGGGGTGGAAGATGCTCCTCTAGCAGTATATAAACCGCTCATGGGGATCCAGAGGCAGGACACTCATTCTCAATACTCAAAGATGTACAAGGTAGGTGCTCGCTCGCTCCACAGCGGCTTCGTCTGACTTTTCCACTTTTCCTTTTTCAGTTCGCTATCTGCCTTGCCCTTTTGGCGGCCGCCTCCGCCCGCCCCCAACAGAAGAGCGCCGATGCGCCCGCCGCCATCCTCAAATACGACAACGAGGGAGTCAACTTCGACGGCTCTTACCAATTTGGGTAATTAAACCTCACAAAATTTAGTTTTTTATTCATAGAAAGTTTGGCTTATGCCTTTGCAGAGCTAATCTTCTTTCATGCAAAATGTATTCTATTATGCTGCCCTTATTATTATGTTTATAATTTTAGTGAGACATCTTAAGATAGCCCTGATAAATCTTGATATTGATTTTTAAAAAGTTCTTTATAAATGGTTTTTAAATGAATAATAAAATATCTTCAAATAATTTCTCAGCTTAATGTTGATAAAATAACTTTAAATTATTAAAAGATAAATTGGCCTCAACATTTCTTTTAAACAGATAAGACACCTTCATTATTTGCAAGCAACGAAAGTTAAAAAAAATTAATTGAAATTATTTTAACCTAAAATTAAATTAGTTTTATCTTCAAACCTTTAAATTTATTTGAATGACGTGTACAATTTTTTTTTTGGCAGTTATGAAACGGCCAACGGCATCTCCGCCAGCGAGAACGGCTACAACAAGCCCATCCAGAGCACTGACCCCGAGAACCAGAACGCGCAGGTCGCCGAAGGTCAATACTCGTACACTGCCCCTGATGGCCAGGTGATCACCGTCAACTACGTGGCTGACGAAAACGGATTCAGGCCCACTGGCAACCACCTTCCCACCCCTCCCCCCATCCCCGCCGCCATCCAGCGTGCCCTCGACTACCTCGCCACCCTTCCCCCTCAGGTGCAGAAGAAGTAAAAAAATAATTATGTAAAAATTGATCATCACCCATCCATGCACAAATAATGTACATAATATGTAAAAATCCTTGCTAATTTTATAAGCAAAGCAATAAAAACCTGTAAATCAGTCGAACCCTAAAAGCAAACTCGTCTTATTCTCGCACAACCTTTCCTTTCGGCTAATAAACCGGCTGGTCTTTAAAGCATCCTTAAAAGTCTTATTCTCTATCGACTGATTGTGAGAATCTGCCTTTCTTTCTCTTAAATGTCACGGAAAGGTGCCGCGCACACATAATGTAATCTGGCAAGTTCATCATCACATTAGCCGCGTGCGTCACACGCCTGCGGTCAAACTTGAAGCTCACTTTCATTCTTTCTGTCTGTCTGTCTCTTGGTCAGCCTGCGTACAACCAACCTTGACCGCGCCGTTTTTATTCAAAATGCCACTCGCACGCGTGCGAATCCTCTCGAGGTTAATATTCACATTGTAGTTCTTCCTTGCGCAAAAATGTCTTTTGTTCAATTACACTTACCTTCAAGTAAATTTTTCCCGGGACTTGGTGAACATTATATTTATGCATTGCATTGTTGTTTGATTAAATTACAATTTTATTTGTGAGTTTGAAAAAAATTTAATGCGAACATTAAATTATGTATAAACATACTTGAAACTTTTAATTTTATTATTAAATTTAATTTTAACTAAATCAACTACTTAAGATCCTTTGCTTCCTACCATTTTAAAATCATTAAATGCTTTCCTTTCTCTGGGACAAGATATTTAATTCTTTCCAGTAACACTTGCCTCAGAATTTCTCTGATATTATTATTTTTTTATTTCTCCATCGATTCAATTAATTTATTTTAAAGAATAAATGTTAATTAATTGAATCTATTAATAATATCAAATAATGTAAACTGTGTATTATGTTTTTCTCTGTTAAGCAAATCCATGAAAGACGAAGCAAAACGAGCTGATCGGATAATGAGCGTCCACCCGAATTTGCCTCCCGCATTTTTCCTTAAAATTTTCGCCTAAACTCTTATAGAATGGTTTGTAGTGGTTTTGCTCATAGCTACCGCCAAATCTTATTTGAGGCGCAATTTTTCCTTTCTAAATAATTGGTGTGTTTAATTAAAAAATTTTTCCTGCTGGGAACATTCCATGTTAGAAGAATGTCCTAGAAGAAAAAAGTCACGTCAATAGCAAAACGTTTGCGTTCGACAATATTATTTATTTCAAAATTATTTTCAAAAATTATGCCAACATGATTTAACATATAGAACAAGTAATTATTCGCACACATCGCACATTACGCAGTCATGCAAGTGCAAACGCGCTCGGATAATTTCTATCATTTACTAACACAGCGCGGTGTTCTCGAATTAGCTCGGGCGCTTATCTGATCAGATGCAGAACCAGCAGCACGAAAGCAGTTTGATTCAATCCGCGCGCATTCACTTGTTTGTATGTGAGATGTGCCGAGATTGTTTAGGGCTGATAATCATCAGCCGAGTTTCTAATTACGGTCGAAGGAAGGCTCTCTCGCTGTGTGTTTGCAAATGCATGTGCCGAGTGACGACGACCGACGACAAAACACAAACGTGCATTTTGCTATCACTAATCAAAGGGTAAAGAGAACGGGCAGGCAGTGATAGCAATCATAATAGCTAATGTCCTGAGCACCAAAAGTGTTTGTTGAATAATGTAAAGGGATTTTGTTTTTACGAATTATATCATTAAATTAATATCATACTTATATTTTTATCTAAATTTTGTTGAAAAGATCAGTATATAATTTTCATTGGCTGAATTTAACTTAAATGATTTGGTGTATATTTGTATAATACAATAAGCAAACATATATTTCTGTTAAATTATTATTATTATTTTTTTTTTGACAAATTTCATAAATAATTTTGAATTTTTGAAATTTTTATAAATTTTACATGTATGTATAAAGTTTGCTATTATAGATTCATTTTGCATTGAATAATTACCTCAAATACAATCTAAAAGTCTAAAATTCAACCTAGTTGGTTCAAAATATCTGATCAAAACCCGCTCATTATGAAGTTGAAAAGTGTCTTTACTGTTGAATATTTAAAATTCTGTGATAAATAAGGAACTGTTTCTAGTTTAAGAAAAAAACTTCATTGGTTTTTCGAGATTTAAGAAGGCAGCGTTGTTCAAACATCAGCTCAATTCACTCTAAGAAGATTTTTGCATTTTTCGACTGAGTAGGTTGAAGTAAATTTAAAAAGATTTTTTTTACTGGGGGTTATAAATTTATTTTAAAGTAAAGAAAAATTAGCATAAATAATTTGTTCTTTATTTTTACAAAACAGAGATATTTTTGTAAGTAATTTTTGATGATCATATTCATAATGCAACGTTAGCATTTAAATTATACTTTCGAAGTAAAATAATTTAAGCTAATTTTGTTATCAAATGAATACCAAATACTTAGTTTAAACATGCGTTTGTTTAACTTGAAAATAAAATGAAAAAGCTTGCTAGAAGAGTCCTCCATTGTTCTGTTTTTACCTTTTAGTAGTGGGCGAGCAATTAATTAATTTGCATCCAGGTCACGTTTAGCCAAAGGGAGCTGCACCGTGTTGGGACTGTCGGCCAAATTGCAAGTGCACACAATGCGCTTGAGCACCGAAAGTCGCGACCCGCGGTGCACTCCAAGGTCGCTCAATACCAGCAGGTGTGGCGCAGATTTGCACAAGAAAAGAGCAGCGAGTCTCCCTTGTGAAATGAGCACACCGAGATACGTTTCTCAGCAAGGGAGAATGAAAATCTCTGACAATATTTGGAGCAAACAGAGAAGCAAAAGAAAACGCAGCGGGCGGAAAAAAACTGGAAAGCGTCTGCAAGATTAAAAAAATCTGCAGCTGGCGGTGAGAGGTGTCTTCACACAAATCGATCGCTTTTGCCACCCCAAGGGAATAAAAACGAGACGGACCAAAAATAAATAATAATTTTATTTCTTAAGGGAATTTTTGCTCCTCCTCCGTCTCTTGAGAGACGGATAAAAATTACAATCAAGGAGTTTTTCTCATTTTGCAGAACAGCTTGAGGCGGGGGCGGAAAGTGCGTCTCCTCCATAAATGATGAACATTTTGTCATTACTAAAACATCTTGATCTCGCGCGCGTTATAAATCTGCCAACCCTTGAACATCTGGCCCTGATTAATGTTTTACGACACTCATTTTCCCACATCGCCTGGCACGTTCGTGCATTTGTTGCGCATAAGTTTCAATTTGCGGTTTGCGATTTTGCGTGCGTGCGAATGAAAGGTGCGCGCGCTCGTAAACATAGCAGTGCAAATAAATTATGAGAAAACACGAAAGATGCGGGTCGCTACAATTTGTCTGAAAAGAGAATCTTATCAGGTATAATAGAAATTTTTAAATATATTGCGAATGATATTCATCATATTTATTGATAATAATATTTTTTTTAAATATATACAGTGTCATTTGTTTTGTTTTTCTGTAAAGTTTAAACCTCAATTCTAGACTCACACATTCTAATCTATCCGACAATTTTCTCTGCTGATATGAGACGCTCAAAATCGTCAAATAAATACATAAATATAATTCAATTGAAAAAATGGTTCAAAAATAGTACGTAACTAGTGCAGAACCGGTTCAGCTGTTATGGCATCAGTTCTACACCAGTTTTGAACCAGATCTAAACCAGATTTGAACCAAGGGTCAATTTCTGTCATACAGAATGGTGCCATTTTCATTTATGTTTCGTTTTCATGAATATATAGAAATAAATTTTTAATTTTTTTAAAATTTTTTCCTTAAAAAAGTTTTTTAAAATTTGGAATTAGTTCAGACCTGGTTCAAAATTAGTACGTAATTAGTGCAGAACCGGATCAGCTGTTATGGCATCAGTTCTACACCAGTTTTGAACCAGATCTAAACCAGATTTGAACCAAGGGTCAATTTCTGTCATACAGAATGGTGCCATTTTCATTTATGTTTCGTTTTCATGAATATATAGAAATAAAATTTTTAATTTTTTTAAAATTTTTTCCTTAAAAAAGATTTTTAAAATTTGGAATTAGTTCAGACCCGGTTCAAAAATAATACGTAACTAGTGCAGAACCGGTTCAGCTGTTCTGGCATCAGTTCTACACCAGTTTTGAACCAGATCTAAACATGATTTGAACCAAGGGTCAATTTCTGTCATACAGAATGGTGCCATTTTCATTTATGTTTTGTTTTCATGAATATATAGAAATAAATTTTTAATTTTTTTAAAATTTTTTCCTTAAAAAAGTTTTTTAAAATTTGGAATTAGTTCAGACCTGGTTCAAAATTAGTACGTAACTAGTGCAGAACCGGATCAGCTGTTCTGGCATCAGTTCTACACCAGTTTTGAACCAGATCTAAACCAGATTTGAACCAAGTTTTGATAGATAGTATGAAATAATTAAAACAAATTATGTTTTATTTTTGAAAATAATGTTTTTTTCCCTTTGCATATTCATACTTAAAAACAAATTTAAGTTGTTTTTATTTGGAACTCCCCAAATATATACATTTTTTTCCACGGTGAAGAGGTGCCTTCACGCAGATTCGACAGCGCCACCTGCCTTCCAGTTTGGACAATACTTGAAGTCACTAGGAAGTTTCCACTTGGGAACTTTCACTCAATGAAATTTTAAATAGCTCAAAAAATATTTATCATAAATCTCGAAGAGTAGAAACTCCCATGGTTCCTCTAAACTTTTGAATGCAGTAGTGACAGTGAACCTACATCTGATCCATTTTAAACTTCATCTTTAAACTCGTATTTGACGATGTCGGAAACAAAAATTCACTTTTGAAATAATCTCTTTTCGTATAAAGTGTGGTAAGCCATGAATTGTTTGCATTTCCGCCTCCCTCCAACACATATAAAAAAATATTACCCCAATTTGCAAGTGGCAGATACATGACTGGGAAGGTGTGATTTTTCGCGATGTTTGCAAATGAAAACTTGGCTCGCACTTTTTTATATATTCATGAGGTGCGCAAACTTTATTTGCAAACGCATCGCACGCACGCATACGCTTATAATTTCATCCCTGGGGAATTGGTGCGGGGCGGATTTCACGCCAATATGGACTTGCGTGCTTCGCAATCGATTTTCCAGTTTTATCACTGCGGGTCTGCCGGAAAATATTAATAATTTCGAGTGCGCTCTGCGAATGTCGCGAGGGTGCGCGCGCGAAAAAGCAATTTCGCAACTTGTAATCCGAGGATAAAAACTTGCAGTCTTGTGACGTTGTAAAAAAGCGCCCAACACAAATTTTAATCGGAACGGTGATTATGTGGAGGAGAAAGATTCTCAACTATAATTCACGCAAGCGAATTTTTCTATCGCCGAAGTTTGAAACAAGTCGTAAAAGTTCAGGGCAACTTCTTTTTTTTGCAGACATTAATTATATTATTTAAAAAATAAACGAGTATTGTGTATGATTAATGTGTTCAAAAGTGGCCAGTGAACCGCTGTTTTCCAAAAATAATACCCTTTTTTAAATGCAAATAAACTGTCACAGGCACAAAGAAAACTTATAATTATGATTTATTAAGGACGTTTTGCAAAATTTACGGTCGTAAATCATTTTTGCAAATTTAGTTTCTTTTAAATCAAATCTACTGCATGTCAAAACAATTAAACTTTAAAAATTCTATTTGAATTCCGCGCCTTAAGTTGTACAACAAGAATTTAATTTTATAAATTTTTAATTGGGCAATAAAGAATGTGTGAAAAAAAGATAAATGCAAAATGTATGTTTTTGTAAAACCTTATCTTGGACATTTTGTATTAAAGCCTAAAAAGTAGCATAATTATTTTCAAGAGGAGATTTTTAACCAGCCTACCAATATTTATTACATATTTGCCTCCGTCCTTTATAGGGGATTAAAGAGGTTTTCGCCAAAAAGTTTTATTAATACTTTTTATATTGCAAAAAAAACTTTTTTCGGCGTTATAATCTATAATCCCCATCTTCTCACCACTTTGAAGCGAATTTTGCGACTCTGTCGTGTTCCTTTCCTCTGGAGCTTGCCTGTGACAGATAAAAGTCGATTATGCTAATGTGGGGCTTATACGATTCGCGTCTCTTTTTATTGGACGGCTCGTCGTGTGTGCATCCCTCTATACTGTGCAAAAAAAAATCCTCGCCGGATGAAAAAAAAAGTCCAAACGATGAGGATTAAAATCATAAATTCAGGCGGTGCGCAATAAAGAGGGCAGGCAAACTTTGAATTAGAATGCAATGCCAGGTCGTCGACTCTCCGCACAAAAAGTTTGCCCCACCGGATTTATCACTGGCAATTTCCTAAATCCAACATAGGGCTAGGGGTGCTCTTGAAATGTGTTGCGTTCAGCGATAGCCGATATGGACGCGTGAGTTTTTTTTATTTTTCTTTGCCAAAGAGCCAAATTTTAATGATTTTCCATCTCCAAGAGGTGAATTTTCTTGTTTCCGAGGAGCTCATTAAGAGGGTGGGTTGTTGTAATTTATGGTTAACATAAATTTGAACGATAATGGGGGAGAGACAAAAGATGGTTTTGGTATGGAATGCACACCTGTCCCCAGCCCACAAAATTAGAGCTAATGATGTCCATGAAAAAAAAAACAAGGAAAGAGAATTTTGCATAAATTAATTAATTAATCTAATTTAAATGAAACGAGGAAATAATTACTTTTAATAAATGCCAAGAAAAAATATTGATAATTATGTAAAGATAATTATATTTTTGTTTCAAGTATCACGTTGATTACAATGGGCGAGTATATTAAGAAATAAAAATATAAAAACCTGTAAAAGCTTGATTTTCGAGACTTGATTAATTTTATTTCTATGGTTTATTATAAATTTATAAATAAAATAAATGCAAGATCACAATAATTAGTTTAGTCGTTTGACCTTTACGAGCAAATTGAAGAATCATCCACGATATTGAAAAAAGTAGCATTTTTAGACCCACTTTGACCCATTAGGCTGCTCTTTTACAATTTCTGCAGACTCGTAAAGCAAAAATTTTCATGTCATGCATGCTGCCTACTTGCTCCAATGCATTTATACCAAAAAGAAATTTACCTTTTTTGCAACACGCCTGCGTGGGCCTCAATACAATGATGTCTTTGTCTGATATTGCAGTGAGACGAGGCAGAAAATTCTTGTTTATCCAAGCCTGCAAGATTATGATTATGCTGGCTGCCTCTTCAAAATGCTGCAGGAATATTATTTTATACAAATTTCGCCGAGGGTGAAAAAGGAGCCGATGAGCGAATCGACTTTCTCATCCAGGGGTGAATTAGCGCGAGGAGGCGCGCAACAAGAATGTGAAAAATTCAACGCAAATTGATACACAATGAACACGAGGCCTTTATTATACACAACAGAGACAGGTGTATAGAGTTATCCTCCCTCACATGGCACGCGATACCAAAAAGCACACAATTTTTTCACTGGCAATTTAATCCCCCATGATTATATTTCCAGCTCGGAACAAAATTTAAATTTAATGACTTCAATAATTGTTGCAGAAACTTTATCCCCCATGAAAGATTTTTTATTTATGTAATAGAAAAAAATGAGCAAAAAAGAATTGTAACATGATTTTTTAGAGAGTGTTTGGAAATTAGAACCAAACAGAAGTTTAAAAAAATATTTTATACGAAATGTTTACAAAAGGCGCAGTATACTCTGAAAACAAAATATACGTTATTAATTATAGCTGACCAAGATAATTACTTTCATACTATATTTTTTTTAAATCTTCTACTGATTAACAATTGAAACTATGCAGGATAATTAAATGATATAAGTTACAGGTAAAAAGAACATGCCACATTTTTATAATTAAATTTTTTCTTATTAATTTTAGTTATTTTGCGTATTTGTCAAATCAAATCAAGAGGATATATAACTTAATGCTGATTTTTTTAAATCTTTTAATAAATTTTATACAAAATTTTCTCCCTGTCGTTTGAAATTTGATGGTGGAAAACTCTGTAGACGCGCACCTTGTCGCGGAATGACGTACGAAAACCTCCCATGAGTGCAAATTCTTGCCGCCTACGCATGTATAAACATAAAGAGGCCCAGCTATTTTCCACCCAAGGCTGGGTTGGAAAAATTTATTTCTGTCTTGTTTAATTCAACACACCCCGTCCTTTTATCACGATATTAAAAAGAAACTAGACGTGGAAAAAGCGCAGCCGGTTGAATGGAATTTTTCCTCGTTAAGAAACGTCCGTGGCCTACATTTTTCTCGGCGCACACAATTATTTCCGAGTGTTTACGGCCGAATTTTTTTCATTAAATCTGCAGCTCTGTTATATTTGAAGAAAAAAAAATCAGCAGGGTATTATGCACGCATGTTCGGGCAAATAGAACGCGTATTTGCGCTCGCAAAACAGCTATTTGCAGACGCATGCAGACGAGACCTTTTCGCAATCAGCCCTTTCTGAACTCCACAGCTCGCCCGTCTTCATTGTGTTTGCTAAATGAATCAAATATTTGCTCATGAGGTAAACAACAATTTGCCTGTGTTAAAATTTGGGTGCGAAATACGGTACTGCCTGAATTCTGAGAACTTTTCCTTATTGTTATGAGAAATTCGCACTGTTCACTGTTTGTTTGTACATCTGGTTTATTTAATTAAAACACGCTGAATGAATACAATATCAAGATTTCCAATCAAACATTGACAACATGAAGTTTACTTAATTTTAAGTAAAATAAAATTGATTTATTAAAAAAAGGTTTTAAAAGAATTTTTTTTTTAAATCAATATAATTTTAAGTAGGTATTGAAGTCTTAAATAGTAATTACTTGGTTTTGCCTCGTTTGAATTGGGTCTCTTTGAATTTCTCTGTGTGGGTTTCATTAGTCGTTTTGCATTTTCACACATTCCTTTCCTCCTCATTGAGGCTTGTGTTTGTGGTCATTTTGGAAGCACCGTCAGTTGCTTTTCCGGCGCTGCTATTATGATGCAATTTGCAGCGCACTTGAAAACCGCGACCACAACCGCCTTATCGACCGGAACATCTGCAAAACCGACGAAACTCCCATGGACTGGCACAAAACTGTATCAATTTAAATAATCCAAACTCGTCTCTTTGATGCTGTGGGAATTTCTCTAACATTCAACAGTCTTTAACCCAAAGGAAACACAACAGCATGTCTGATTGTCAGCTTGTGTTATAAAAAATTGAAGTTTTAAGGTAAATTATATTTAAATAATCAGCCATTGCTAGGATGTATTTACTAATCACAAATTGAAAACTGATGGGGTAAAACTTTAAGTGGAGGTGAACAATTATAATTTTGAAATTGTAATTTTAATTTTTTTATTTAAATTATTTCATGGAAATTAAAAATACAATTGAAATGCACAACATGAAATAATTTCTGTATTAAAAAAAACCATATCAACTCTAAAAATGACTTTGATTTGAAGTTCAATACAACTTTAAAAAAATCTAAATTAAATTAAATTAAATTTTCCGAAGCAAACGTCAATAAAAATTTGGAACTAAAACAATGATTGAATTAAAACCTGCAAATTGAAATCATACTAAAAATTCGCTAGAAAAAAATTAACGATTTTCGACCGCAAATTACTTCAGCAATGAAAATAGACACATCCAACAATGTCTCTTTGTAATAACATATTCGAGATTAATTATCGATTTTTATGCTCATTGTTATGCATCAATCAGTGCATTATATTTGCATTAAAACTGACATCATCAATTTTGCGCAGCAGAAAGGGCGTCAGTTTTGCGGCATAAATGGGTCGCATGAGGAGAGCAGCGTTGACAGGTTAATAAATATCCCACGCTATGATAATACGCCGTCACACATCGGAACGCTAAGCAGACAGCGTTGTTTTAATTATGGGTCGTGCCAGCCTCAGGCTGATCGCGGTTTTGGGCCGATCCGTGCAAACACACACATACGTCATTTTGTCTGCAGCAAAAAGAAAGAAAGACTCGCTTTTGCTGCGGCACACATTCTTCGCAGCAAGAAGTGTGGACGAGACTCTGACAATTTAAATGGAAATATATGTGCATGCCTTGAAGGATCGCTAATGCGAGCGAATGGCGTCTTCAGCTACCGACTTACGGCGTTTCGCGTAAACGTGAATGATGCGTATGGCGCAGAAAAGGATTGAGACGCACATGATAAAATTTTTAACCTATTAATAAGTAAAAAGTGTAAAAGCTTAATACAAATTAATGTTATTATGTATTTTTTTTATTTCACTACATTTATTTAATTTACAATACAATTATTATTTTTTTTTTAATTGTGACTAATTTATAATTTTTATTTAATTTTTTTAATAATGTGTTATTATTTTTAAAATAAGTTATTTAATTAATATAGAACACTTGTGGACTTGTCTTCATTTACGTTGTAATTAAGTTATTATTTTGACATCTAATATGAATGGTAATAAAATCAATAGAAATCTGCAAATTGTGAGAATAAAGTTTATCTAGATTCTCCAATAGAAAAGAACAAACAAGGCAGAAATTAAATATGCATAAAAAAAGTTTTGCAATTTAATATTTTTTCTACATTTTATGCCACACCGGTAAGATCTGTTTAAAAAATACTAATTGATAAGCAATCCAGAAGCAGAATTCACGCCTACATGCGCCACAAATCAAATTATGGGGTTTCGGTGGTATTGATAGCGGAGAGAGATACGCAATCCAATTATCAAAGATTCAGCAGCATTAATGCGAGGAAGTTAATTAATTATGTTGTCGTGAGAACACGTCGGAGTCAAAGGTGTTGTGGTTGGATCCGATATCACAAGGTTGATTTCCAATGCAAACAGCCCGCGGCTCGCGGATATGCCTTCAATTTACGCCGCGGGATGCAGACATGCGTATCGATTGGAAATCAATTTCAACGACTTTTTTTTCAATTTTTTTTGCATAAGTCATAAAAATAGCACTGTGATTGACATACGTGATTGATGGGCCTGAGAGACCCAAATTTTTTTTATTGCAAGGAGGTGAAATTTTACTATTTTTTCTATGGTTTCAGAAAGATGGAGTCAAACCTGAGCTCGCCAAACCTCACAGAGGACTGGAACAGCAGCGTGGTCGGGCCGTCCGAAGAGGAGGTGCATCGGAGTTCGTTCACCTGGAACAACGTGATCCTTGTGACGACCCTTAGCATCGTCATTGCAGTAACCATGGTGAATAAGTTAGGGGAGGCTGGAGGGCGAAAATAATCACAATTTTTTTTATACATTTCTGGGAAGTGTCAAATTTCAATTTCTTCCTAAAAAAAGTACAAAGGAAAAGGAGAAAGAAATTTATTCCTAGCCTTTTTGTGGGGATGCGCGATGAAAGGGGTTTTTTGTAGTAATTGTTCCGTGTTGTGCGAAAAAACTCGTCTACGTTTGTGTTAATTTCCCCGGAGACATTTTTCACGTGCACCTCTCATATTTCATGATTCATAACAATTGCGTGATGGAAGTTTGCCCAAAATGGCTAAAATAGATACAAAAATAAAAGTGCTTTTTTTCTTTTATTAACTTGTTAATTTAATTATCACACATTCTATAATCGGGATAAGACGAATTAATAAAAATTTGAGGTTCAATTCACTTGAATCAGCTTTAATTGAGAAATTCTTTCAATGATAATAAATATACAATTTTGAACGTAATAATGTTCATTGTCAAAAAGTAATGTATTCCAAAAGTGGTTTCAAAAATATGAGGTTTTCAAAATTGATTTTTAATTGAATGAATCGATTCAAAGCTGATTATAAAGTTCATAATTTCCTCCGTCTTCTCTTTGTCCTAATTCATTTTATTATACATGCTTATGATAATTAACTCATATTTTTGGCTTCTCCATATAATTTAAATAATTTAATTAAATAAAAATTAAAATAAAAAAAAAAAAAAATGTGATAGCAGCAAAATTTTTTTTCTGTTTAAATATTTTAAAGAAAATATGGGCTAGTTAATTTTGAACAAGAAAATTTAGTTTTCAATGTTCCGAATTTTTATTAAAAAAATTTTTACCCACAAATTGTAGGCAATCCTTTATTTCAATTTTGCTATTTACATTAATTTTATTAAGACCTTGATCCCTTGGCCAAGGTTTGAGCGCACACAACAGAAGCCCCAAGAACTATTGACCGATCAAGGATCTGTCTATACCAAAATAGCTCTCTTTCTCATAATGAGTTTCCTCCCTCTCGACAGAAGTGTCGATGGCTGTGTCAATTGACACGGCCTTGGTGCAAATAACGGTCAATTGATTTTAGGTGGGCAACACCCTGGTAATCGCAGCTGTGCTGACCACCCGCCGGCTGAGGACGGTGACCAACTGCTTCGTCATGTCCTTGGCCGTGGCCGACTGGCTCGTGGGTCTGTTTGTGATGCCGCCGGCCATCGCCTACCAGGTCATGGGTCAGTACAAATAACACACAGTTTTTTCCTTCACTTTTTGGCGCAGAGAAAGAAGTGAAGACGTTGCGTTTGCGAGACCAAGTGCGGACGAAGAGAGCGTCTAATGAGTTTTGTTTTTTGCGCTGCGCAAGCCAAAGTTTCGCAATAGACAAGTCAAGTACTTGTTGTTTCAATTTCTTTTCTCTCGCTTCAATGAAAACTGTTTGTCCTGCGCGAGTTCATTAATTTTTTTTTCATCAATACACTCATTGTCGGAAATATACGCGTGTGATTTTGTTTAATTAAAAAAATAAAATAATAAATTGGGTTTAAAATTTATATGCAAGTTCTTCGCTTGTTGAAATATTGAATGAATTAATGAAACATCTGAAAGTCGAGGAAGAATTATTAAATATAATTTTGGATTTAAATTCATCTCAATGTCAGTACACTCATTGATAGTTTCATGTAGGGGGGTTGAAGCATAAAAAAATTAAATTTGCTCAGCCAGTGTTCTGTGACCAAATATAAAGCAAGAGTTAGCTTTAATTTTGATTTGTTTCGAAAATTTGATGCTTTGATAAAAAAAAAGAAAAATATTAATTAAAGTTGAAGTCAAACGGAATTTTTTCCAAAAAGAAATTTTGTTTTTCATACAAAAACAAAAAGGCTCTACCAGTTTCGGTCACTCTCTGTGACCCTTTTTCATGTACAAGAAAAATACAATAAATCAGCAAAATTATATAAAAAAAACATATTCATGTAAAATTTATTTTGCACTTTAAAACACCAGATTTTTTTAATTTTTGATTCACGAAACAGTCTTTCATTTTCAATTTTTTCGGTGAATCTCGCACAACATGCAAAAAATGTGAGATTAAGGATGCGTGCCTCATATTTTTTCGGCTCATCTTTCCAGTGATGCGTCTCTTGTGACATTTCCACTGGATTCGATTTACCTCATTTCGGGGAAAGAGATGAAATATTCAAAATGCATTCAAGCGCAAAGTTTTTCCACTGCTTTTCCAGAAAACCCACTCGAGCGCGCAATAAATGTGATAAAGGATAAAAGCTTTTTGCCTGGTGCCGCGCCGAGATCGAAAAACAAAATGCGTGTTGCAGGTTCTTGGGAGCTGGGCTGGGTCTTGTGTGACATCTGGGTGTCCCTGGACGTCCTGCTGTGCACGGCGTCGATCCTCTCACTCGGCGCCATCTCGATCGACAGGTACCTGGCGGTGACGCAGCCCCTAATTTACAGCAGGCGCCGCCGCTCCAAGAGACTCGCCCTCGCCATGATTCTGGCCGTGTGGCTCGCAGCTGCCGCCATCACGTGCCCACCCATCTTCGGCTGGTGCGTTATTTCACTTCATTTGCATCTCATTTTTTTTCTATAAATATATGAAAAAATTTATACGCAGACGTCTCCTTTCAATTTTCTGCAGAAGTGTAGGCAGAGAAAAATTTCACTTTGTTCCTTTAATTTAATTTCAGAGAAACTCTTCTCCTCCAACGTCTAGACACGCTCTTGTAATAACAAAGTTGCCTCGTCGCACTTCTCAGTATTATATTTTGCTTTTGTTGTATATGCAAATGTGTTTTTTTTTTATGCGAATCAAAAATATATTCTTTCATTATAATTTATCAACTGAAAAATGGAAATATGATCAGAAAATATCTTCAATTTAGTGCTAGTGAGTTTGATTAGGCAAAATGTTGATAATCCGTGTTAATTTTACTAGCTATTTTTTTTTTCAAAGTGCTTTTTTGTTTATGTTATCATTTCTTTGTAATTCTATCAGTTTAAAAAAAGATGAATTTAACAAAGGTGGACAAAAATTTCTCAATATAACTTATTTTAACAATAAAAAAAAAAAAAAAAAAAAATGTGCAAGCAATATTTAGATCAGTTTTAACTCTTCCTTTCTACTATTTTTTAGCAAAAATATGGATGAATGATTTTTTTATTTTAATTAATAACGTCTGACTTATCTTTATACCTCTTCTGTGGTGATATTATTTCAAGTTAAATTGAATCGTTTTGATACATTTTTTTTTTTTTGGAAACTAGCAAGAGAACAAGGAAAGTTTCCACCTTATTAACATAGATGAAAAAGGAAAGACCAAAATAGCCTCTGAATCACTCTGAATATATTAAATTTCAGATATGAACCTTATTCATGGTCATTATTAAGTGAGCAACAAGCCTTCATTATTTATTAAATCGCTTTCGCAGTCTGACATGTAATTTTCCTTCTTCCCTTTCGCCTTTTTTTCTCGACTTTTTTATATTTTAGGAGAGACATAAATGCGCAGTTTAGGAAAAAAACACACTAAAAAGGGCAATTTTTTGAATTTTTTGCAGGTACGAGCACGGGCGTCACGAGAACAAAACGTGTCGCTACAACCGCAACGTGGGCTACGTCGTCTTCTCGGCGATGGGTTCATTTTTCCTGCCGCTGGTCGTCATGTTGTATGTCTACGCACGTATCTCGTGCGTGATCGCGCGACGCCTCGACCCTTTGGCCGCGGCCGCGCGCACCGAGATTCCCGTCGAGCGCGCGCCCTCGTCGTCCGACAACCACGAACACCGCGGGTGAGACACACAAAAAAAAAGAGAAAAAAACGTCAGCCAACAGCTAAAGTCACTCCGTTTTTTGCTCTTCGCCACTCTCCTCCGAAACACACCTTTTGTTTATTTTAAGTGACGTTGCGCGTTGGCATACAAAGTTTCCGAGTTAAAATTTAACTTGACACTTTTCTCATTCAAAATTAATGGTCTTGAAACCAAAATCTGCCGACAGCAAATTTCGTCTCGCTTTCAACATATGAAAGTTTTAACATTTTCTTGAATGTGATCAATATTCTTTTTATTCAATTTTCAACAGCTCGTACATTTGGATGTTTAAATTTGAACGGAAATTGGAAAGCGTAACTGTGGAAAAGGCAGAGGAGAGAAAACTTTCAAGGTTTGCGTGCTCAACATTAAATAATTTATTCCAATGCTTGCAAAAGAAATAGCTTATAGCGCTTTTGCAACAAACTTTTTTTCTTACTTGAATGTGCTTCTCCATTTCAGAAACTTTCATATAAAAAAAATATTGATTACTAAATTTACAATTCAAGTTCATCAACTGCAATCAAACCTCTTTTTAAACTTTAAAATGGATTTATTTTGACAAAAAAATGCATTTAATTTTTACAGACTTCAATTTTTGTGTGTGACAAAATTTGTGTTATTATTTGAAAGTAAATTTTTTTCAGATATTTTAAGATTTGAATTTTTAAAATTACATATATTTTTTATTCTCATTTTTTATAAAAATAAATTTCGTAATTAGTTTGATTTGAAATAATTTGAGACGAATAAAATGTTAAAAGAAAAATTAATTTCAATACAAAAATTTGTGAACACCGGCACATAAAAGAAACAAAGTAATCTTTCAAAGTTATACAAAGAAATTATGTGAATAAATTAGTAATTTGATACAATTTAATATTTACATACACAATAAATTAAAAAAATTAATAAAAATAAATTGCGCTTACTTTTCCTTCCGCGCATTTTCCATTACGTTTCATGCAAATAATAATTAATAAGCTATTAATTAATGCAATCTCGACTGTGCTCCTTTTGGCGGCCAGACGGAGTCTAGAGAATTATATTATTCGTCAGCAGCACCTTCACGACCCATTTCATCCGCAGCGGAATACACGCGCATTAATTTCGGTGTTCTCCCTCCGCAGGGCGTCGGCGTGCAACACCCCACAACTGCAGAGGCTCCACTCCTGTTGCTCCAATCAACACGAAGTGCGGACATTAAGTAGACACGCCGCAGCTCAAGGTAATTAACTCAACATTAAACGAGAGAGCGGTCCGAAAATTTGCACCCTTGCCGCGAATTGTTTCTCTCGTGTCTGCAGATCTAATTTCAAACTATCTTGGCGTTGGTTAAAGGGTATGAAAACTTTTCTGAAAATCTAAATTCAAAAGTTTAGGTCCTACATAATAGATCTCTGCCCAACAAGCTAATTTATGGACATAAATTTGCAGCAGAATAAGTAACTTTTATTTTCCCCAAGCAAGTTATCTTAATTTTTGTCAAGCGAATGTTCTAATTAATAATAAGAATCATAATTTTATAAAAATTTGAACAATATTCTAGTCCTTTGAGTGTTGGGCGCAAATTTATTCATACCTGGGTAATAAATTAGTGCTCTCTGGAAATGAAATAAATAAGTTCTTTTACCTCGTCCTAAACGACCATTAAGGACAGGATGCAAATACTTTTTCTCAGCATTAGTAAATCGTGATAAGCCTGAATATATAGGCAATTTAGATCAATCTGGTTTAACAACGGAATTTGAAATTGTAAAGACCAATTAAATGGAGAACGCCTCGGCATTTATGTAGATTTTCCAGCGGGGAGGCCGCTCACGCAAACCACAAATAAACCAGATCTGACGTCAGACATGTAGACATTCACAATTGAAATGCCGCCAGCGGGAGGCACACAAAACAAATGTAAAGTACTGAATCCAACTTAAGAGATGTCTCCTGAAAGGGCGCAATTCATAAATTTCACGCCTTACGACAATCGCAGAGCAAAATGTCAAGTCAATAAAATGGTTCTGTGCCATGAAAAACTGGTGCTGCCAAGTAAAATTTAATTTATTTGTGCCTAGCACGTTAGCAATATTTTTCTTATGAAAAAATTTTACTTATCAACGATTTAAATTTAAATCATCAAGGTTGAATAAAAAATATTCCAGGTTTTATAGCTTTTAAAATTTTGTCATGTGTATAAAATTTTCTTACACATTTTTATCATGCAAGCAATTACTTATGTTAATTTATTTATATATTATTGTTACTTTTTTCTATTTTACGTTGCTAGAGAATGAGCCTTTGTAGCTAAAAAAGGACCCTTCACTTCTTCTGTCGATTTCATCGTAAACCATAGCGAGATTACATTCGAGATTGTTTGACCTCGTTGACACATTCTTTTCAATAGTATCGATTGCTTTTTAAGCTGCACTGCATGTTTGCCTATCTAGGTGAAAACGACTTGAAATTGGTTTCTAGATTGGTGAGTTTCCACAGGTCGATGCAGAATAGAAATAAACGGCCGTAATCACCGATAGCAGGCGTAAACAGTTGAAGCTTTTAAACGAAAATCGATTCAAATGACGTGGACTGGCTTTAGATAACATAGGAAAAATATTCACTTTAACAAAGATCGACAAGCAAATAATTTAAAAAAAAAAAAAAAAAAAAAAAAAAAAAAAAAAAAAAAAAGTAGATTTGACTAAAAAGCGTTTACTGGCCTAAGTTATATAAAGTTTCTTCTATACTAAGAATCTCCAAATGTAAATATTATACTAAAAACCCTAGCTGAGCAATCCAGGAAAACAAACAGGGGTTCCAGCTTTCAAAAATATCGAAGGGTGAAAATACATTAAATTTGCGTTGCTCTTAATTATTTTCATAGATTGATTGACATTACATTTTTCATCTTTCAAACTCATTAATTAGGATCAAACGAATAATATTAAATAACAAGATGGGAGAGAAATTTTTTTTTTCATGTTTTTTAAATGATAAAAAAATAAATGGTCCGTTTTTTCAAGTGTGCCAAATTTTCAGAGTTGCAGTGTTTTTAACTTTTTAAGCCCCAAATTTATTTCTTCTCTCCGGTGTGTGTGTTTTTTCCGCAGGTCTGCAGAGCCACTCGAGCCGAGTGTCTTCGTTCCGGCGCGAAAGCAAAACAGCCCAGACGCTGCTGTTGGTGGTGGGCGGCTTCGTGGCCTGCTGGCTGCCCTTTTTCCTGCTCTACATCATCACGCCGTTCCTTCCGACGGCCCCGTCTCCTGACCTGCAGAGCTACTTCACTTGGCTAGGTAAACACCCAAAGTTTCCTCCACCTAAAAGCTTCTGTCGGAATTTTGAGCCTCGAGACGACGGTCAAGCTCATGATTTATATGCGAATTCACTTACAACTAGACGCATTCCGAGTCGCGCGACTGCCTCACTTCCCACTCTAAGGCATAAATTATTCCATCCAACTCTATGCGAATGAGAGTGGCACATTAAAATGCGTAATAATTCCTGGATAGCAGCACCCTTTGACCTTTATAGAACTGTGGGAAATTTATGTTTCTATTGAAAGTTGGAAATTTATGGGAAGATTATATTTTAAACATGATTCAGAGCAATTCCTTTACACAGGAGTTTTGTAAGATAATAATATGCAAAATATTAATTATAAAATATGAATAAACTCAATTTTAACAAATTATTTTAGAAAAGCAAAGAAAAAAAACTGAATCACAATTGAATTTTTTTAGACTCTACTGGATTTTTTCAATTTTATTCAAACGGCTAAATTTTGCAACATAGGCGAGTCTGCGAAAAAGTTGAAAAAAATTATCCTAATTTATAAAAAAAGTTGGAAACAATAGAAATAAAATATATTACTGAAAGTATCTTGAAAAAATAAATTAAGTAAATTATTATCATTGATTATTCCCAGGCTGGATAAACTCGGCCATCAACCCGTTCATCTACGCCTTCTACAGCGCCGACTTTCGAGTGGCATTTTGGCGGCTGACCTGCCAGCGTTTTTCCAAATCACCGCGACCCTTTGCTCCGGCTGTGGCCGATCCTCTGTACCACCACTCGGAACACAGCTCTGTTCGCCGCAAGCAGGCCCTACTGGTTACCTGACCCAAAGCACTTCAATGAGACATTCTCGCCGACTCGGCGTTGTGAAAATAAGGACAAAACAACTTACAAACTATTGGTTCCTTGAAGGTGACAAAAGAATGAACTTTTTCAAAAAGTGATCAGACGTTGAAGAAATTTATTAGTGATGGAAATGTTTTAGATTTTAAACAGGTTTTAAAATTTAATGGTTGATCTCTATGATGCCAATGCATTTTTAATGTTTTTAATGTTTTATAAGCTCTATTAATATTTATAATTTGCATGTGAAAATTTTGCAATTAAAAAAAAAAACACGTAGTGAAACTACTTGATCTTAAGTTGTGATTCGGTAAGGGGAAGTTCTCGCTTTTGATCAGAATTACGAGCTTTTATGGCGTTTGATGTGCCAATTCAAAATATTTAAAAAAAAATTCACCCATCTCGGAATTAATCTCACTCTATGGAATTTTATCGTTCAACAGATCTCAACCCAGTGTTAGATGTTCCGCTCAAAGTTTGCGGCGTCCACTGGCTAACATGTCTAGTCATATTAATAGACTTGTACTTTTAAATGTCTTAACACAAAATTAAATTCTAATCGGATGTAAGGGTAAATTCTCTAGAAAAAAAACACCACGCCAGAAAATTTTGTGTCAAAATTCGTGGACCTGTAATTAATTGTAAGCTGAATTTTCAGTCTATATGGAGCTGGTTCGAAAAATAAGTAATATTAATAATTGTGCTGCAATGTAAAAAAAAAATCAAAATGTGATGTCAAATTACAAAACATGATAGAAAAAAAATATAATAATTGTGTTGCGTGTGAATCAAGCAATCCTCTATTATAAATGTTGGAAAAAAATATTAATTGGCGGCTGTGAATGTTGGAAAAATAAAGCAAATATTAAAAAAAAAAAACTTTTATTGTCGAAAGGTCAAAACTAAACACCAGCTTATGAGGTGCTTTATGCAACACGCGCGACATATTTGTCATCCCGGTTGCATAGAGCTTAAACTGGGGCAACTAGCCAGTCAATATAGCAGAGGGCCTCTCGGTCATGTGCCACGTCGAACGGCACAAGCTGAATTGTTCTTTTAAGTGTTGAGGATCAAAGATATACCTTTATACAAAGCAAAAAATATCCAGTTATTAGTTTCTTAATAAAATAGTAATAAGAATGCGCTCTATTAAATCTCTGATGAATTCTAAAACTTAAAATGTTGAGATTTCAACCGATTGAACAAAATTAAATAATTAATTATGAAAATTCTGGAAAAAAAACCAAAAAAGGAAAGCGCCATATAACCATTTTATGTCAGTGTTTGTTTAATATTGAAACAATGAATAAGAGTAAATAAAAATAATGTATTTATAATGGTGTTATAGTTAAATATATTAATTACTCCTATGATTTAAAACAAGTTTAAAATAAGAAAAATAATAGATTTTAATAATTAGAAACCATTAATTTTTTGCTTTATATCTACTTAAAACTTAAATCTACATTTATTTTAGCTTCAGTATTGCATTGAATAAAAATTTAAAAAAAATCTCGCGTAACATATGCCTTATATGAAAATACTTAACAATTTTATTATGTATTTAAACAGTAGGTTTATGGATTATTTATAGCAATTAAAAAAAGGAATATTTGGAAAATATAAATACTCACATTTTATCCTTAAATAAGGAATATTGTCACTTAAAATATTAATTAAAAATAACAAACTTTTTTATTTAAATGAATTCGCATAAATTTTTATCTTAAGAGTTCAGAGCAGGAAAAGTTGCGAGTTCATTCATCATTTTTTTCCATAGTAGAACGGTGAGTCATTGAGAAAAACGGAGGCCTGCAGAGAAGTTGTCTCTCGGGCCGCCGATGGAGCTCGGGAGCTTGGCAACCCTCGACGGGTCGATATTTTACTTGGCGGGGTGCCTTGGAGATGGCTCGACGGGTCTGGCAAGACGGGGCGCCCACGCATTGCAACTGCGAGGGCCTGCGGGCGGGCTGCCCTTTCGTAAACAAAGGATGGGTCCGGTGACCTGAGGGACGATGGGCGCCTTCAGGGTGGTGGCCACCTGCCTGCACCGAAGCAGGAACGTCTTCAGACTGCTCGTCTTCATCATGGTGGCCACCCTAGGCACGGCCGTCGTCTTCTACCTCAAAGTGGAGGACCGTGGCGACTACCTCGGCCGCCTCCACGGCCCCCACCACTTCGGACGCAACCTCGGCATGATGGAGGAGTTCCAGCCTGGCCAACACCTCAAAGGTCGACCCTTCAGCAGCAAATCGTATTGCAACTTCACCTTCAAGTACGAATAACAAACTCTTTTTTCAAAGACTCCAATGAATGATTATGTTGCCATGGCGCCTCCTTCCGATCTGAACTAAAAAATAATTAGAGGGGAAAAACACAAAAAGCATGATATTTATAGATATTTGAAGCTACGCGGACAATTAAAATTTTCCAGCCACACTTAAATTAAAAAAAAAACTAAAATTCTTAAAAGTTCTGTTGTTTCTCATTTTACCAAGCAAAGCAATAATAAAAATTACTTTAATTTAGAAAATTAAAAATGATAAGAGAGTTCTCTTTTATTACAAAATCAATTAGTACCCAAAATAAAAATAAAAAGATCTGGAAAAAAGTTCCACAAAAAACTTGCAAAATTTGATGGAAAAAATAAATTTAATATTTTGCACATCAAATTTTAAGTAACTCAGGGAAATTGCCTTATAATAATTTTGAGAATTCTACTGCAGGAAACATAAAATCGATCAGAAACGACGAATTGTCTACAATTTTCCTAATAACGAGACTTTTGACTTAAAACAAAGTTCCCAATTTGCGTATTTTAAAGCTCATATTTAATTTCCTATCCATTGTTGTTGCCTCTCTAAAATTTGTCCTGAATTAGTAGGGCGGATGACAATATTTGGAAAATTTATAAATTTTTTTTTGGAATGATAGAAAAAATAATTTTATAAATTTCCTCCATAGGCCTGTGGATTCTGCAGATCCTTGGGACATGTTGGCCTTCGACCCTGGCCAGGTGCAACCGAGCGTGCAACTGGGAGAGGATGGGCCGTACAGGGTGGTCTACAACGTCGTCTCGAGTTTGAACGCGTCTCGGGGTGCCATCACGTACTGCACGCACGCCACCCCCGATTTCATCTTCCACCTGAGCGAGTTGTTGCTGCACTGGGACGGCGCGGTCAGTGTGACGCTTTACGCCCCCGGCTCGGACGCACATTTGGCTGCCCTGTTGGTCGACAAACTGTGCAGATGCGTCCCACAAATGGCACAGGTGTCCGTGCACCTCTCCTACCCCAAGGATATGCCACCGGTCAAGGGTGACTGGGTGACAGTCGATGATTTGAAGGTAAATTTAATACTTAAAAATAAGCTGCTACATACTGTAAATTTAAATAAAATATTTTTTGTTCATCAAAACAATATAATTATTATTAAAAACAATATACATTAATATTTTTTTAATAATATTATCTAAATAAAATATTTATATAATTTATTATTAGTTCTACTTCATATACTTTTTATTACAAAGATAAAATTAATTTAAAATTAAGTGCATAATAATATAGTAAATATGTAAATAAATATCCACAGCAAAAGCATCAAAATGATTAAAATAAGGTACATAATTGCATATATTGGATTTGCGAAGCCAATTTTAATAATCGAAAAATTAGATTAATTAAGAAAAAAGAAAAAAAAATGGGTTTCATAATTTTTTATTGACTAAATTTGTCTTATTTTAACATTTCATATTATGTTTAGATAATTAAATAATTCTTAAGCCTATTAAGCTATTTAAACACTAAAAAAAAAAAAAAAACATGATTGAATCAAAGACGACAGATTGTTTTTCTTAACATTTTTTTACTTTAGACATTTGGTACTTGGCCGTTTTAGTTGCAAATTGTGTTTATTAATGTACCACCGGGGTTTTTAGTGTGGGTTTGTAAAAATTTTAATTTATACCTTACTGCAGATGGACGACTGCAGTCCTCCCGCAAAGAAAATCGACACGCAAAGGAAAACGCAAGATTTGACGTACCCAGTCAACGTGGGTCGCAACGCAGCCCGACAGGCGTCAAAAACCAATTTTGTTCTCGTCTCGGACATCGAATTAATTCCAAGCAGGGGCCTCAACGATCAATTCGCAGTTCTGCTGCGCCGACTGACTGAACGAAGAAACATCTTGATGAAAACTCGCGCCGTGAGCAACTGGACGGGCAAGGGCTTCGTCTACGTTCTGCCCGTTTTTGAGGTTAAATATTCTCTTTTCAAGTAAAGAATTAAAATATAACAGGGATTTGATGATTTCCATAAACTGTTAATCATACGTTCTCATTAATATAAATCATAAAATTCAAATTTTTAATTTTCTTGACCAGATTTTTGCTACTTTAAAAAAAAAATGTTGATAAAAATCAAAATACTATTATAAAATTATAGCATCCAATTAATTAATTCACAGGAAAATATTAATTGAAAATGTATGGTTTTAAAGCTTGAAATGTGTTTCTCTTTAAAGATTGAGCCGTCAGCCTCTGTTCCGCAAGACAAGGAGCAACTTTTGAAGCTCTACTCAAAGGACAGGGCCGTGTTTTTTCACCGCTGGGTTTGTCCACACTGCCAGAAATTCCCAGGCTTACAAAAGTGGCTCAAGCGTAAAGGGAAAGCCGATTTCATTCAGGTTGATTTTGTATAAATTGCATATTTCTTTTTCTCTATTTTTAAATTTAAATTCCAGCCTTTGATAGTGGTGAACCGGGAATACCCTTTTCACAGATGGGAGCCAGTGTACATTGGCACTAAAAATGAACCACTTTACAGTGAGGAGCTCACTTGGGAGGGTCAGCAAGACAAAATGACCCAAGTAGGTGTCCTTTTTCCTTAAAAAACGTGAAAGCATATTTTGATGTTTGTTTTAAACATTTTTATGGTTGAATCACATAAAATTTGATTAGGTGAAAATTTAATGGGTTTTTTTCATTGTGAAGTCAAAATACGTGGTGTATAATGATATAATAATGAAGCAATGAATTGATTTATTTATTTTATCGTGTTGCATTGAAACAAATTTAATAAAAATAATTTTTTTCAGATGGATCAGATGTGTCTGGAGGGTTACAAATTTGTGATTTTGGACCGAGCTTTTCTAGTTCATTCGCCAGGAATCAAACGGAAGT
This sequence comes from Neocloeon triangulifer, assembly GCF_031216515.1. Taxonomy (NCBI): domain Eukaryota; kingdom Metazoa; phylum Arthropoda; class Insecta; order Ephemeroptera; family Baetidae; genus Neocloeon; species Neocloeon triangulifer. Next base: position 1,396,212 of record NW_026775545.1, read on the forward strand.
CGCCGATAGTGAGTAAGTGGCGGAAGCCCCACGAGCAGAAAAACATGAAATTGTACATCAGCATCACGCAGAATTTGCTTAAAAAGTACGAAAACCCAAATCAGCGTTGCAAACTTCAATGAAAAGTTCCATTACCAGTGCAGCATTTGTATGTAAACCTAGGCACTCTATACTTAAATTCCTCCTGTGATTGAGGTTCTTTTCTACCGATTAGAGTTTCTAGCTGTAGAATAAAATCTGTAATGTCTGTGATTCACACAACTATGCTGAATAACTCTTGAAACTATAATTGAAGTTTATCTTTAGGCTAGGGTCTCTTGAGAGGTTGACAATTTCTTATAATTCAACAGTTAATAATTTTGCGATAGATAAGTTGAAGTTAAAAGATGGTCCTTTGCGCAACTTAAAAAAAAAAATTATTTTGGACCAACAACCAATATTGATCGCATTATCAAAAGCCATTTTAGTATTTTTCTGTCACTTGTTTTGTTAAAAAACATTCTCTTAAAAATAATTCCAAAAAGATTTATCAGGATCTTCTCTTCAGCATAATTTTATTCATTCTCTGAAAGTCTTCAGACCCTTTATCAACCCTTGCATTCCCTAGTTAATAAAATTTGAGTTATTAAATTAAAAATTTCTGGAAATTTACCATAGCCACAATTTAGCCTTCAATTTTAACGTAACTGTTTTCCTACGAGTTTAGAATTTAGAACACACATTCTGAAGAATAATATTAATAATTTTTGAAACACCAAAGTGACGCAGAGCCTCTCCACAGAATTAGAATGCGTTGCTCATTCTAAAATTCATCTGTCCCTAGCCGCGCTTAGCAAAATTTAGTGGAAGACTATTTTAAACAAAAAAGAAAAATGCATAAATTTCACTCTGTCGGTGTTTTTTCCCCTTACGAGTCTGAATTTCACACGACTTGTTAGCATGGACCTTGTGAATGTTAGGCGTAACCGATTCAAAAACTATGTAATCTGTGTGTCATCCACGACCAATTTGTGTTGCCAAACGACCCATGAAGTGATTTTTATAATATTCTTGTATTTGCAAAGCTGTCGGTGTTGCGCATTTTGTCTAATATGAGTGAGCATAGAAAAAGCACACGTGAATAATTATATGTAAATTGACCCTTGGGGATATAATTATAATGTATAATATATGCATTTCAATTTCGATGTTGTTGATCGGAGCAAAAAATAAAATTTTACAAAGAAATCCCAACATATTTCCTTTAAAAAATAATATACGGCTTTGATCGACCTACTTGGTTTGTGATAGACAAAAATATATCTGAATTTTTATTTTAATTTAGGTGAAATAATATGACGCTTAAAAATTAAAAGTTTTGGTTTTGAGCATTTGGTACGCTAATTTTTTTTATATACGAGTAGAATATAAGTTTATGTCCAAAAGTTTTGATTCTAATTTCCAAACTATCAATGCTACCAAAATTTCTATAAATTTTTGTCACTTCGATATTGAGGAGGATATAATTTATTAATTAAAGCCGCCAATATTTGAAACGAATAGAAATGAACGCTTTAAAATTAACGCAGTAAAAATTTCAAACGTTGATAATAGAAAATTACGTATAAATACTAGGCCAATTTTAGTTCGTTTTTAAGGGTAAAAAAGTCAACTATTTTTTAGATGATTTAACAAAAATTTAGTCTCCTTTACAGCTGGATTTTGCAAAAATAGTCTTTATTAGTCAATTTAAAAAATCAGATTTTTTTAATATAGGAATTTTTTAATTTACACGACAATATGACGAACTGATTTTTCAAATTTTAGAAGGAAAAATCTGCTGATCCCATCCTGATCCTTTACTGATGAAAAAAGCTCAGAACATGTTATTACATTATTACTTTTTTATTTTATTTTTTTTTATATAAACGAACATATGATTTTAACTCATTTTTGAAATTTTCAGTAGCAAAAATCTGTTGATCCCTTCCCGATCCCTACCTAATCTCAAATTCAGGCACTGCAGGTATCATATTTATGTAGAAAAATCTATTTCACATTATAATACGGCTTTTACTATTGGCATTATACAAAATGATTTTTCAACTGAATTTTAACTTTAATCTGATGAGCTTAAATTAATGCTAATACTGAGAATGTCTTTGTTTAGAGCAGATTAAAAATAGGTGATCTTACCAACATAATATTTTTCCTACGCCAATGATCTCAACTTTTGAGTGGGATGGGAATGCCTCGTTAATAATAACCTATTCAAAATAATGGACGGCTGTCACTTTGAGTTTGACTTTCGCTTGCTTTCATCGGCATGCCAAAAGTAATTATAAACACGAACAACCTGTTTGTACTGGTGAAACGAATTGATCGTTAGGCGAAAAACGTTTCTAAAAATAAACTTGAATTGAATCACTTTTCCTCGGCGATTGAGTTACTTCTCAGTTCTCGTTTTTAGAATTTCCTGCTGGTGTTTCATTTGCAGTGACACGCGTCCAGAAGACGCGAGCTAGAGGCGCTCCAGACGTACTAACCCGTGAATCACGCGGTAATAATAATTTTATTGCCACCAACCCACGAACCGCAAAAGCCATACTGGATTAATGAAACCTTGCCTTATACGACACGTTTTAACCTCTTTTTCTGAGGACAAGAACTAACTATTAACATTTCCTCACAGTTATATCCACCTAAAATAATAAAAAAGTTTTTACTCTCAAAAATAATTTGCAAAATCTGAAGTTACAATAGAGCTAAGAATATAGTTGAATTTTTTACAAAGCGTTGAAAATTCCATTTTTTTTTTGGGTTTAGCAATTATTTCTCATCGCATCTTAATATTCGCAATTAATTATAATAAAAAATATTAATTGCTTATATATAGAGAAAGAAAATTTGATTAAAAAAAGTTATTTAATTTTTATGGGGAAAGAAGGACATGCGTATTGTACTGCCTGCTTTTTTTTTATAAAAATACTCTTCATAGCGATAGAATAAAATTAAAAAATTTCAAATTTCGGACTCTACTTCTTTATGAATTATGAATATCCAACAAATTTTAAATATCGGTCTAAAATTATTTAATTTTATTCTTCATTGAAGAAATAAGCATGAAATTATCTAACGATGTCTTCTTTTTAAATGTAGTTTAAATTTCACATCGATTTTACAAGAAATCAGAAGAAATGTTACACAATAAAAATATGTTCACAAAACATCAATCAACAATTATTGATCATACTTTGTATATAAAATGTAATGAAACTTGTGGAGAGGGAGAGGAAATTTAATCTATGCTATAAACCAGAATGGCTAAATCATAAGATGAAGATTGAAGATGAACCAAAGTGCTTTTGACACTTTTATTGCTAAAGTTATTAATACAACAATCTGGAATGCGCTGTTGATTATTAAAAAATTATTTTTATTTAAATAATATTATAATGTTTAAAGTTAAGCCCTTGAAATATTTGAATTTAGTACATAAATAATCACCTGAAAATAATAAAATAACATTAAAAAATAAAATTTTTTAAATATGAGTAACATTTAATATTAAATAATAAGTAATAATCAAACCTCAAAATTAAATTATTATAATATAACGTTTTTATTTAGTGTTACTTGCGTTCGTGCGTGTGAGTGGCTGCGTTGGGGCGGTGTGTGTTGCGCGCGGGCAGTAATAATTATTTAATTGAAGTGCGAGTATCGGTAGAGAGAGTCCGCAAATAGATGTCACGTGACGTGGGCACGCGGCCAGCGGTCGGCCAGCAGTGCTAGAGCAGCATTTAGTGTTCGGGGGTGCCTGCGGGCCTGCACTAGTCCCCCTTGAGTGATGAACGTGTGAGTGTGGTGCGCTGGAGCCGAGCGAGGGTCAAAGGTCACGCTCATGGGCATACCCACCACTGCTGACCCCTACTCCTCAGGCAACGGTGAGTTCCAAACATTCCTTCGAACGCGCGGCCACTGATTGATCTCGCGGACACTCTGTTGTTTGTGATGGCTGGCGACGGACTCGGTGCTGACGGAGACAAAACTTTCCGCAGACCTGCGTGTCTTGAAAATCTGTTTATTTTGAGCAAATTTCCGGTTCTTCTCGATTATGATGTTGCCAGAGTCGTGTAACGAGCCGGCTTCTCTTCTTTGTTCACGCGGAAATGGATTAATTAACTGGTGGGGTTTGATCAAGGATTTGCCAATTAAACTGAGTGGGTAATTGCTAATTGCTTTAATTTATAGGAGGAGGAAAAAGTGTCGACTGCATAATTTAGTCGACATTACATTTTTTTTCAATGAGATAAGAGGGAAAACCCAGATAATCATATATATTTTTTTAATATTAGCAAAAGTAAATGGCAAAATATATTATATTGACATAATTAAATTAGAATTTACTATAGACAAGCAGCTGTGCATATTTTCGTTAAAAGCTTGTTGCATAAAAAAAAAATGATAACTGAACTCCTCAATGCAAATTTTGATGTTGAGCTACACAATTGATTTTATTTTGCCAATTTGTGTTGATGAGTTTTTTTTATTTTAGTTGGGAAGATTTAAGAAAATAAATTATATTTTGGAAATTCAGGAGACGCGTTCATTTAAAAAAAATTAAGTTGTCCTAATTAATCAAAATTATCCTAATCTTTCTCGCTAGATGATTTTCTACAAACTATTGGTAAATATAAAAAAATATTTGGGCCTTTCTTGCAGATTCAGTTTTTCCAAACAGCTCGGAAATTTAAGGATATTCTAAATTTATTCTATTTTCATTGTCTAAACAATCATTTAATTTGAAACTCATTATCTGTTTGTGATTTTTTTTACAAATATTTTTATCACAATATGCAAGGCTTCTTAATTTTTTTGAAAATTACGTGAGTTAAATATTAAAATCTTCTAGAGATAATTGTTACTACAAAAAACCAGCGTAAACTAAATAAATTTGTAGAGACTGTAAACTATTCAATGATATTTTCTTAAAAATTTGAAATTAATTAGAATCAACTGAAACTGGCAAATGAGTGGTTTGATTGTAGGATTTTGTAGGTTTTAAGCCACAAGTTCAACTTTCTACACTTGATTTAGTTTGTACTGATTAATTTAATATCAAGTTTGTATGCAAATTTTTGCTACAAAATGAAATCTAATCGGCTTGTACTGCTTCCTCATAAGGTTGTAGCATATTTTTTTTATTGGTGAGTAATATTTCAAATTCAGAAAAGATTGATAGCTTGTTGCTGAATAATTTCCAAATTTTTTTCTCGGGAACAAAAAAAAAATTTAATTCTTCTTCTAAAAAAACGATTTCTCGCCTGCAGGCCTCGCTGGCGCCGCAGCTCGAATTTTTCGCCGACCACATACGTCGGTGGGCTCAAAATCCCATGACTCTCGCGGCGGAATTTCATCTCGCGAAATTAATGGGCGCCTCGGCTAAATATTTACATTCTCCGGCCGGCGGCTGATTTACACAATTTAATCGGGGTGAGCAGAGAAGAAATTCGTGCGTGCGAGCGAGGCGTTCGCCCTCGCGGGCAGAGAGAAAAAGCCGAGTGGGTAAAAATCTCTCTGACAAAAGTGAATTGGTAAATAAATTTTAATCGGCAGCACATGTTTAATTTCAAGTGGCGCTCGCCGCGTTCGTGGCTCGTCGGTCCTCCTCCCTCCGGCCGGAAATAGTGGCAAACACACCCCTCTCCTTCTCACTGCAAGTAGTACAACATTTTCGAGTCTTTTGACTCACAAATAGCTCGGCCGCCGCGCCGGCCGCTCTTTTGATATTTATATTATGAAAGTCGCTGGCCGCGTGACACTCACATTGGCATCTTTCGCTCGCTTTTCTCGCGACCACAATATTGTAAATGGGGCGTCATTCTGCCGCCGCCGCCGACCAACACGCGATCGAGAAAACGTCTTTTTTTCTCCATAGAAATAAGTTCAAAATATAAATTTTTTGGCCAATGAAGCTACAAAATTGGCTTTTTTTTTTTTTTAAAAAAAAAGGCGTTCCGATTTCATAAAAGAATATGTAATGTTTAAAAATTTGGGTTCTTCAGTTTTTTTTTTATAATTTTGAGTCATTACGATAAAAATATTAGTTCAGGGTGTTCAAGCTCAGCTTTATTAGTTTTGGTTTGTTGTAAAATTCCCATTATTAATTTCTTTTTCATAACAAAATTGTGGTTTAAAAAGATTAAAATTAAATTTTAGAGAGAATAGCCATGAAAAATACGAGATTTCAGTCAAATCTCCAATTAAACCAAACAAATCGCATTTCGAATCTTATCTTCATTTTACCAAATTTTTTCCCATTCAGATGGTCGCTCCAATCTGCGGTGACTTTTGCCGCGTGTCCGTTTTTGCGACATAAACGCGCGCGCGAGATTTGTTTTAGAAATTGCAGCCGGTTTATTTGCAAACGCCGCGGCTATTTATAACAATGCAGGCGGTCGCAGCTCGAAATAGACTTCTCGATTTAATTGTCAACGTCTTTCCACATATTTTATTTACACACCCCCACGAAAATAAATACAAAAGCAAGTTACAGCTACTCCGAACACCCAACTCATTTCTTTTGGAATGCAGTCCTTTGATGGGATTGCTGTTATTACGCCAAAAATCGCCAGATTTTTTAGAATTATATATTATTAGTATTAAAACTTGTTTAATGAAGACTGATTTCAACAACGGAAACACAGCAAATTACTGAAAATAAACAATAATAATTTAAAAACTTAAAAATTTTGCAAATTTATAAAAAAAAATATTATTGATTTGCAGATAAGAAATTTAATATTTTTTATTCTTAATATTATGTATTTTAAATTTATTATTATTCTTATTTTCATATTTTTTTTTTATAAAAATATTTAAAAAATATAATGTTTGCTAATTATGCTCAATTTACATTACTGAGATTTGCTAGAAATTTATTTATAATTAAGTTTTGTCCAAAGTCTTGCACGTCGTATATAATGTGATTAAAGATTAAATAATCCATTTGTCTTGTGGATGAGGGCTTAATTAATTATTGATACATGTACATGATATTTTAGAGAAAACACTGTTAAGAAGTGCTGTGCATTGAAATGTAATATAGATTTATTAAAAATAAAATAAAAATGAAAATTGTTGTTGAATTGCCAAGGATAATTAATGTGATTTGTGCTATTTAACCTTATTAATTATCCATAGTTGATTCATAAAAGGCCAACTCAACACGTGCGTGTCGTGCGTATAAAAAATCAGATCAACCATAATTGCTCAGCTAAATTCCAAAATCTGTATAAAACTTATCTGTTTAAATTAAAGAGATTTTGACTTATTTTTCGCCATAACAAGTCCACCAGTAAAAAATAAAAATGTGGGAGAAACACTTAAAATCAGCAATTTTTTAATTTCATTCATTTCACAAGCTGATAGCAAATGCAAAAATCACAGGTATTTGAGTGACTTTTACCCAAAATTTATAACGTTCGCATTCCCGAAAGAGTTGATTAATCGCAATTTAGCAAGATTATTATAAGGAAGGCAAAAGATATATTTTTAAAAATTAAGTGTTCAGAGTTGGTTGCGAGCTAAAATACCGAAGAAAAATTAAAGTTTAAACTAAAACTAGATATTGATATTTTATATTGAACGATGGAATTTTAATAATTGTGAAAAAAATTAATTAATTTTAAATATTTCACTGAAAAAAAATTGCCATTTGACTTCTGCGTGCAAACAGGATCGAAAAGAGTCTCATCGCGTTGATGGACGGAATCCAATGAAGGCGCGATTGCGACTCGGGATTGGCGTGTGTTTTTCGAGGCTGATGGAGCATATGCAACTATTACAGGCATAACCCCTGTGGAGAATAAAAGCCACTAAAGCGATCCTCCTTGTGTAAACAGGGCGCGCGCGCGAAACAAATGGCATCGTCTAACGCGGCGGCGGCGGCTCTCCAGCTTCAAAGTCGCGGGCGGCGACGCCGCGGCCAAAACAACAAAATGCGTCAGCGAGTTTCACGGAAAATTAATCGCGGCCGCGGCGCCAGATGGAGCAAAATCGTGTTCGCGCATAATTTACTCGGGCCGATCGAGTGAAAAATTGCCTCACTTGCAAATGAAGTAGGCCTGGAATTAGGAAACTGGACGAGAGTTTTATCGAAAAAAAAGTGTAAACTGTGTGATGTGTTTTGAGCCAAATCGTAGCACAAATTGGAGAGAATGTTAAATCCGGTTGTTCTTTTTTTTTTGTAACGAGCAGATTTTTGTGTGAATTCGCTACGAAATTCATTCTGGCAAATTTATTTTTGCCAATTGTGAATATTTTTAAATAATTAGTTATTAGAATCTAAAAGAAATAGACTTTGTGATTTTTTGAGAATTTTTTGGCCTTTTTTTCTTTCACATTTTATTTCATTTCAGCAGGATTTTAATTTAGTTGCATTTATTTATGCAATACTTAATTTATGCTAATTGTCGATACATTGTATATCCCTTCAATTAAAAATTCAAGAATAAATGATTTTATAATCTATGAACAAAATTTAATTCCCATTAAAAATGATATATACAAGTTCAAGTGTTGTTAGAAATTTTAGAACGAAAATAGAGCGACAATAAAATTCAAAGTTTATTTTAAGTTAATAAGAATCCTCAACAAATCACAGTAAATTTGCTCTTAGTTAGGTTTTAATTTATTGTGTAAAACTAAATCTTTCAAAATATTTTCCTGAAAAAGCAGATAAAAATCGGATTCAGCGTCAAGAGCATGCTCGTTATGAGAGCTCGCGTCCTCACACTTCTTGACAGGCCAGTTATGATCTATAACCGTGGATGATATTTGTATAAGTCGCAGGGTAAACGAGTTCTTGAGAAGCGACGAGGAAATCTCGCGCACGGGCCGAAATTCCCAGTCGAAAAGAAGCGGCCCAATAATTAGTGCGCCGATCATATTCTGAGAAGAAGGAGGAGGTTTCTGGCCGCTAAAAATATACTGCGGCTGGCTGGAGCGGGCTCGAGGGCGGCGCGCGCGTTTGTTTTAAAAGGTATATGATCGGTTCTGGCCGGCTGTATTTTTAGGAAGGCCTTCCCAATAATTGCACCAAGCGAATACTCCACAAAGCTCGCCGCCACCAGACACTTCTAACCGCTGCAACTACGCGCAATTTGTTCTAAAGGGGCGCAATTTTTACACTTTGTAGAAATGGAAAAGGTTGAGAGGAAAAATGGAAATTTTAAGGGTGGTATTTTGGGTATTTCCTAAGGGCTATTTACAACAATAAGCAAATTTATGTGTCCTGATTTGTAAAATTTTACATGTATATATCTTATCAGCAAACTCAAAAAAACTCAAACGACAATAAAAAATCTTTAGAATTCCAATTTAATTCAAAATTGGAAAAAATGGCCGTATTTTGCTAGTTTAATTCAAACTTAGAAAAATAGACGTATTAAGAAATGGTTGTAAATGGAAATTTTTTCGTCATTGATTAAGCATTCTTTAAAGGATTGGAAAGTGATGCGTAATAAATTTTTAATTAAAGAGCATTCAATTATATAAGAACTGAAAAAGTTTAACTTAAGTTAGCCCTCCGAAATTGATTTATTCGATTGAATTGATTATTTGCATTTTTATAAAATAAAAAGTATAGTGTGAAGATTTCAATTAAAGGAGTTGGTTTTATTAATGGAAGGATTTCAGATTTTGTATCACGATCATGAAATTTGGCCTTGTTTCATGCATTTATTATTAATATATATTATTTTTTTTTAGTAATGACAAAGAGCAATAAATTTACCAGTCTCCATCTTTAACTTGTTACTGTCATTAAATTTAATAATTGTTGTTAATTTAACTGTTGCGAATACGTTACACATCATTTTGCTGGTCTTTACAGATGATCGAGGATTTTTCTTAAAAAATTTTAAAATAAAAGGTTTTAAATTTTTAATAAAAATTTAAAACCTTTTATTTTAAAATGAAAACCAGTGTTATTTCAATTTAAGAATATTCAAACTGCTGATTTTACTATCAAAATTTTTTTCCAACAATTGATACCCACATTTTAAAAATCTGACCAACGCATCAAAATTTATTCTTGCCCACAGATTGCAAAAGTTTGGAGAGAAGCATAACTATTTATACCGCTTAAATTTCAACATTGAAGAGCTTATTAAATTTAAAAAAAATCAAATCCAATTTGAACAAAACACATTAACTGTGATTTTTTTTTAATAATTTCAAATGTACTTGAAGCTAAATAATAATAATAATAATTGAAATCAATTAAAAAGCATAAATTAATTTGATTGATTGGATAACGATTTTCACGGTTTTGGGTTTTTGGCATTAAAATGATCTATAGAGGGTTTTTTTACAATCCATTCATAATTAATAAATATTTTTGTTTCATTTAAAGGAATAATTATGGAATGTGCATAATTCATTTTTAATTTTGTCACTTTTGCAAGAGAAAGGACCAGCAATAAATTAACTTTTCGCATTTCTCATCTGGCCCTGCACGAAAGCTAATCTAAGAGATGTTCGTTGTGGCCGCGCGCGGTTCTGGTGGTTCGCGCCCATGCGTCTCTTTCGCCTTGTTCTGTTTGATCATATGATTCATTGCATGCGAAAAGTTGGTGCTCTCTTTCCATACCATAACATCACCCGTTAAAAATAGCCGGCAGACACTGAAAACGCGCGCGGGCCATTTTTATTCCAGTCCAGCTCGCGAGACTTGAGCCGCCGCGGCTCATATCAAAAAGCAGCCACGCCAGATGTATTAATTGCCAGCTTTCCGGGTCACGTACACACCCGGTCTGTCAAATTGACCGTACAATGTACCAATAAACATTCATCCCTGGCGTATACAAAGAAACCAAAAGTTCATTCCAGTGAAAAATAATTTTTATTACTAAAAAAATCTGTTTCAATGCAACAAGTAAATTATAAAACAATTTCAATAGTTTAAATAAAACTGAGACTTTGGAAAAATAAGAAATTGTTTAAAAATGCATTCCATATTGTAAAGGGCCTGAACGTTTCTGGGAGAAACTTAAATTTTTTATAATTAAATATCTAATCACTATTGCGAAAGGAGGAACCTTTTGGCAAAAATTTATTATTATAACATTCAAAGATTTCCAATCGGCACCAAGTACCTTGAAGACTATTATTTCTGTCAATAAATTTTTATTTTATTCTAGTATATAATATTAAGACACAAAGTTTTTAATCCATCATGATTTAATGTATGTGATATCATAAATTTTAATAGAAAAGTCTGTTTTAAGGAAGAAAATTCATATTTGATGAACCAAACACGTAAACTCTATAATTGTTATTATTTGGATTATTCTAATTCAGTTGTTAATTTAATATTGCTCGATGATAATCGCCCTTTAAACATATTTTATTTTTCTGTTCCAATTTTATAAATAAAAAGCGTAAAAAAATGTTTGATGATGTGGAATAATAAATCATAATTTATTGAATTTCAAGATCAAATTTTTGCATGCAGAGTATCCAAAAAAGGTAACACTCTCCTATGTGTTGAGATGCATTTAAAAATTGAATAATTTGCTAAAATGGCAACAAAATCAATGAAAGAAATTGAAATGATGTGAGGAAAAATTGGTTTGCTCTAACCGAACTAAATCAAATGAACTCGGCGTCAAATTGACGTGGAATAATTTCTATCACTCTCTGCCATGAGGAGTTCTATTAAGAGATTCACTGGCCACGTTCCAACTGCTCCATCCAGACCGAGAGGCTGCGAGGTCCATCTGACGGAGTTGGACGGCACCCGAGAGCGCCGCCCGAAGAAAGTGCTGCCCCGTGGTCAGTTGTCATGGTAACATTGACCTGCGACAATGCCTCAGGGTGGCGTGGGCGGAAAGGGTGCCGAATATTATACTTTAAGCCAAAATCGTTTGGCTAAATTACGAAAAAGCGAGTTTTTTTTCGAAAGGAGCTGAGGGATGTCGCAGAGATAAAAGTGAAGATAAAAAACTCTCAGCGGAGAGCAAAATGTCAAGTGTTGCAAATTACGCATTCCGTTTTGAGTAGAAATTTAATGGCCTCGACGGAGCAGGTTTCAGTTGTATGCAGATTAGAGACATGCGCCGTTCCCAATGGTCCTTATCACTTTTACAAACTAGCAGCTGAATCTGAAATCTAATGAAACTAAAAGAATTTCCACAGAATTGTTTTGCTAATTTGACTAGTAATTTTAAACATTTTTTTTATTTTTTTGATATTTTTATTGATTTAAATAAATCATCTCATATTTTTAGTTCACTGTAATCCTTTATTTTTATTTGAATATTTTCATTTTCTATTCAACTTTGTCACAGAGCATTTTTCAGATGATAAATAATTAATTGTTTAAAAGGAAACATTGCATTGCTGGACAAAAACAGCTTAACCGCAATAAAAATAATTTTGATTTAAGTTACAAAACGTTCCTACCTACTGCAGTGAAAGATTTTTGATTTGTTTATATATTTAAGTATAATTCAAAAATTATATATTTCATAGTTCTAGGATACAGAGAGCATTTTTATTATTATTTCTTAGTGTTCAATAAAACGAATAAAATTTTTTTTCAAAATTTCGTGTCTAAGGCTACGTTGAGAGGTTCGCTCTGGCCTCTACTTGCGCCAAGTAATCAGATTGAAATATTCATTTCATCTTGAAACGTTACAACAAATTAATATTCTAATTTAGTTTTAACCTCGAATTTCCGTGAATTTTTTTGTCAAAATTTCCTGGCTATGATCAAACAAATTTTATTCTGTCCACGAGTGTTCAAAGAGCCGCTTTTCCTGGGTCTCTGCTCCATTTGGCTCTTTCCCTTTTTGCAAGGTCTCTCCTGGGGCGAACGTCTGGTGCATCACAAAGAGCTGCACACGTGAACCGAACTTGCTTTGTGACGATTTTGGCAACGTGCCTGCGTCACCTTGAAACACTTACTTCGGCTCCAGCGCGGCAACAAAAATATTTATCAAAAGGCGAAAAGGAGAGCGAGAGAAAGAGCAGGAGTGGCCGTAAAAATTTAATCATTGCGCCACATCGACTTTTACGAGACGCCTCTGTAAATTTCAATTAGCGCGCCTAATTATCCGGCCGGGCAATTAAAATTACATCTGAGGGGCGATTTGGCGCGAGTTGAAAAAGAATGGCCGTTTTTTGTCGCCGCCGCCGCACTTTTCTCTTTCTCGCTTTTTCTGGCGCGAATGCGGAATATTTTGGTTGCGTGCGACCGCGAGCGAATCGTCATATCTGCTCGCGGCCGCGCGGCGTTTCCTCGCACAATCCCCTTTGGACACTCTCGCGTCTATTTTCAGCACTTCTATTCCCGACTCTGTGAATGTCGCGCGCTGACCCAATAATGTTATTACCGCGATTATTATGTGATCGCCCGGAAATTCGCTTTTCCATTCACACCAAATTGGTCACCGAAACAAAAAGAATACTCTCACCAAAAAAGAATAAAGCAAGCTGAGGAATATAATAAAATTAAATGCATCCGTAGGAAAATAGAATAGATTGATTATTTCCATAATTTCGTTACAACTATTTTAGTGTTTCGAACATTGAATTTTTAGAGGATGATTTTTGCATTTTTGTCATTGTTTCTTCATTGATAGGAATGGGGGTACCACAATGGATTCCAATTTTCATTGCTTGTGGAAAAATCAGGAATAGTACCAAAAAGCGGCCATCAACAATTAAAAAGTATTTTTCAATGTGCACATATGATACCCCCATCGTACACACTGGATTTACTGTTTATTGAAAATTTAACTATTAACTAAAAAAAATCCCACTTTTTATTATTAATTATTTTGACATTTGAATTTAATTTTAATAATTTTCAATACAATATGTTATATCAAAACAATTGTCCGAGGAACCTGCTGGGAACCACATTTTTGTAAAAATTTTTAGTGGCAAGATGTTAAAGGATTTAAAAAGCTGTGCAATCAATGTACTCATCATTATTTGGTTTTTTGTTATTTTGTATGATTTTATAAATTTTTTTAGCAATTTAATTTGTACAAATTTTTAATAACAATTCTTATTTTATCAATAAAGTAGAATAAAAGTTTTTAAATTTATTTATAATTAAATTGTGTTTTAAAATTTATTAAATTTTTTAAAGTTATTGTTTACATTTTGTGAATTGTGAATATCTGCTTTTATTTATTTTTATTTAACTTAAAAATTATATTTACATATTTAGAGCGAAAAATGAAATAAATTATCTTTAATTTTCATGAATTTTTAAATGATTCCTTGTCTTTCTTCTTTGCGTATATTTAAAATGCACTTACTATTAATAAAGTACCACAATTTATATAAATGAATAATATTAATCGCTTGTTCATAAATTTAAGAAATTTTGCTAAATTCATAAATAACTCGTGTCAAACTTTCGCTGAAATATTTCATCATGTTGTCCTGAATAGTCAAAGTAAAATTTAAAATACAATGATTAATTTAACATTCATTCAATCTCATAAAACATTTTCAACTCAAAATTGCTCTGAGCTCAAACCGGCTAATTTAATAAAAAAAAAACTGTAAACATGAATCCAATTTATCTTCATCATTAACATTCCAGCGGTCTTTAACGATGCTTTATGTGGGCATTTATTGAACAGACACAAACTAATTACCACTGTTGACCTTGACAAAGACCAAAGCGCTCAAACAAACTGTCGCATATCATTATCAACATTTGAACAACTTTTTTAACAGCTCAAGAAAAAAGCAAAAGACTCGTTAAAAATGTCATTACCCGCCGCCGCCGCCGCGTGTAGAAAGGGTTGGGGGTCGTTTACGCGCAGCTTTAATTGCAGCATGTTGTTTTAGAGCCAATAAAAGTCCAGCGGACTTAAAAATTCCTGCGCTTTGCCAAATTTCTCAAAGGCTCCCCAGAAGACGCATTAGTTAGCGGGCGAGCGCAAGCCAGATGAAATATATTTGCCGCTTTTTATTAATGTGTCGGCTGCCACGTGAGTGAATTTTTCACCGTGTTTCTTCGCACGTCGCGGTTCATTGGTCTCATAAAAATTATTTCCACCTTGAGGTGGGCGCGCACCAACACATAAATTTCGACCGCCCCGGATGAATTTATCGCCCCAACAGCCACTGTTTTGTGTTTTAATTAAGAGGACACGCGGAGGAAAGTTAAATTTGATCCAAATATTATTTATAGGCCTTTTTTATTTTTAAAAATCCTAAAAATACAGCCGACTGCTAATAGAAAATGATAATTTAAATAAACAGTATTCCCTCTCAACATTTATTTCTTTGTAGAATTTAGCAATGTAACAATCAGAAAAATGCATGTAGAATTAAAAATAAATCGAAGAACACTAGAGATGGTTATAAATTTTTAATATTTTCTTTGCATATTTAAGAAGAAAAATTAAGTGTAGAAAAACTATTAAATAATTCCTGCCCTGAATAAAATTCAGATCCACCTCTATTTTCCAATAATAAAATAAAATAATTAAGTAGCATAATAAACTATGTTTCAGTGATGCATAGGCAACTCGCGCGTCCTTCGTGTAGTGCACATTGCATACTCAGGAAAAAAAATGCAAAAACAATGCCATCTTGAAAAGAAGGAAGTGAACTCATTTTAAGCTTAAATATAGAGAAAGTTTTTCATTTTGAAATGCTTTTAATTTTTTGTAATAAATTTTGTAATTTATTTTCTATCAACCTCCTAGTTATGATTATATTGTGTTATTTAATTTTTAATTTTTTTAAATGAAAAAAATTGCTTACCGTCACTGATTTACTGAATTCTTGAAAGAAGCTTTGTTAAATAAAATTGATTAATAAACTTGTGCTGAGCTGGAACGGTGAAAGTCATGAAAACTTAAAAAACTGCTTATTCCAAAATTGAGCTAATTTTCACTGTAAATATTAATTATCAATTGTTATTTATTTTTCCACAAAATTTTGCTCTATAAATCATCTGTGTAATCATAAATTATTCTGAATAAATTGATTTATTTTTATATTTTTAACATCGAAGGTCAATATGTTTTTGGTCGAGATGCATGAAATGTGATTTGCTTGAGTTGGAAACAGCATAAATTGCTTTCTTTCGAACGCGTGCCTTTGGGGCAGTAATTTTGTGCGGCGGCGCGAGAGACATCGACGGCAATTAGCGAGTGTCCATGCAGTGATAAATAAGCGGTTGAGTTATGAGATGGGCAGCGAGCGGGGAGGGGTGGGGGGGGGGGGGGGCGACGGTCGGGCACGGCACATTCCTGCCGTGGGTGCATGTTTCTATTCTTGAAAGCGGCGCCGCTATTTCAGGCCATTGTTGATCCAGCCGTCAGGAGGAGTGCCGAGATCATTTGCAAACTCTCTCAGTATTTACGTTCATCAAGGGTGTCTTTCGATCGAGCGCCCGTTTGCTCGCTCACTCGCTCGCGTACTCCCAAAATTTCAACAAGATGCGAATTGAAAGCAATTCGCATAATTACAAATTTGTTAGGTTTAGGTGAAATTAAAATAAATATCGGAGGGGAAAAAATTTTGACCGTCATTTTCTTGTCTTTCATTCCAAAGTATACAATTGTAATAACATAATTTTAGTATCAAATATTATTTTGTTTTGGTGGTTAATTTTTTTAATTAAAGTTTATTTATTTTTACTACATATTACAAATTAATACTAAGCCGCTTGAACTAATTATCTCTCAGTTCACTAAAAATTGGCCTTTTTCCAGAGCATTTATTATGTTTTTGAATTAATAATCATCAAAAAAGCATGTTTTTAAAAATACTTGTTTGAAGAAGTTGACACTCGAGGAGATGATCATGGCAATGAAGAAGTCGGGCTTTTTCCTCGTTGTAAAAATTGTTTTTTATGAGAAAACAAAGGGCTCAACGAGGAAAAAGCCCGACTTCTTTATTTTTTTAAATATATTTTCTGAAATAAACTTACTTGGTAATTAATCACATGTAATGACGTGAATTTTAAAATTATTTTCAATTTGAACTATTAAAAAAAAAATTCTTTTAAAATAAGTTTAGAGCTTTCTAACAAGGACTTTATTTGCATAGTCAAACTAAGTCTCTACATTTTTAGCAATTGGAAATTTGAACTCACCAATTGTTGAATAGAATGGATTCGCCTTTGTCCTTAATTTAAATAAATATGACGCTTTAAATTTTTCACAATAACTGTTCTTCTTATCATTTCTTCATTTTAAAGTATTTTCCTTTTTTTTTATAAACCTTTTTGTTGTTCAATTTAATTTCCACTCCAACGAGGAAATTAGCCACCATCTGAGTTGGTGTATTGAAGACTTTATTAGCAACAAGTCTGCACATTACAGCTTAATTTTCCTATAATCGCGAAAATTGTGTTTTATTGTTGCAAGGATTTGATGAGACTGATGCATTACTAAAGCAGATCTTGATAAAAATTTAATGCTTTTCCTATTTTTAAAAATGTTTTGCCAAAAACTTTAGTTTTTTTTGGCCTAAGATCCACTTTAACTTATTTCTCACCTTCCGCCAGTCTATTTTATTTCAAATAAACATGACCTACATATCCTAAAAAAAAAAAAAAAAAATGAAAATTTCCAAGTTCATTGAAAGTTGACTTATTGTTGGATTTCAGTATATTTTCTTTGTAAACTGCGAGTGAAGTTTAAGATACCCTGGATTTATGATTTAACTCTATGCATCTTTTTACTCCAACATGTGTTTTGCTTCATACCTCATAAAATTTGTGAACTTCAAATTCCGCGTAGCTCTCAAGTCTTGACCATTAGTGAAGAATTGATGTTGCAAACAGGCAAACAGTCTATTGCTGGACAATGTTTGCTCGAAAACACTCTCGAGCTGCCAACAAAGAATGAAGCCACTCTCCGCGCGCGTATATGTCTGCTGCTATTCTAAGTTGGAATTTGCAAATAGACACTCGCGCCGAAGACGAAGCAGCGTGTTGATTTAATAGCGCGCGGCAATTTAATGTTTTGCAGCGCGCACACGGCTTATAAATATACCTAGCGCGGCTATTGTTGGCTTTATTATAAATTGCACGCGTTTAATTCAGGATTTGTGACGCAAGCGAGCCGCTCGGGACCGCGACTCTCTAGAGAGCCGCCGCGTGACACGAGATCGAGACCAAGTTCACAAGCAACAAAACTCACTCCGAAGCCAAATGCTTTTTGAAAACAGTTCAAGAAAGTTATTGAAATTAAATTTAATTTTAATATGCAACGTTTAATTTAATCAAATTTTAAATGTCAGAAAATAACGTATTTTAGGAAATTCCTCTTTCAATTTCTTTTCAATCCCATTTAATTTTGGAAAAGTAGTGAAATTTTTTATTTTCCAATAAATATAGCCATTATTGAAAACAGCAGAGAAAAGCAACAATAGACAAAAAAATTAATAAAAAATATTTTTTAGATATAAATAAACTTTTTTAATGTAAGATTAAATCAAACAAATTTTAGTCATTAGAGTCCTTTATGAAATTTAATGAAGATTGATAATACGCTTTATTGGTAACTGACTTTGCCTTCTTTTATACAGCCAATTAAATGAATTTCAAATAAAAATTAATTCCTTAAAAGAAAAATTAAAAATCAAAAAGGACTCTTATACAATTTAATTAAAAATAACAAAAAGTTTCATAATGTAATTTATTCATTTTTTTAACGGTTTATATCTTGATAATATCTGTCATTTTTATTCTTACAGGTAATTTTTATGGCACGATAAATCTTGATAAAAATAAATTCTTGGAAATATACTTTGCCTTTTTCAGGAGCATGAAAAAATCCTTAAAATTTTACCAAATCAATTTCTTATCAACCAAATTTAATCGGCAAAATAAAATCAAATATTACTAGTACCTTTGTAATGAGCAAAACTTTTTGTTTAAAAAAAAATGTAGACCTAAAGAGACATTTTAATTAGAGTTTATAATTGGCAAATCTTTAAAATGTGAGATCAAATGAAAGAATAATTTCTGAGTATGTTTTTTTATAGGCAAGATGAAAGGGACATGTAAAAAAATCATTCAATTATGGCCTTTTTAGTTAACATATTTTTGAGCACGTTAAAGCGAGTGCTTTGACGTGATGAGTAAGTAAGTAAGAGAAGCCGGCTCAAAAGAAGTTTTCCTTCAACACACAAAAGCAGCGCGTAGAATGCGAGAGGTTTTAAATTTAGAACCCATCAGGCCGTTTTTTACATTTTTCGCAAGACACGTAACAGACGGGTTGTCATTTTCGCGTAAAAATAATAAACTCTTCAGTTGGCGCGCTCGCTCAAACAATTACACACATACTACTTTCTTTGCTACGAGCAGGAAAACTAGGCCTACTATATACTACACTAATGATAATAATAATAAAATCCACGCGCCGGATAATTACTCAAATCGTTTGTTTTGGCCGCCGCTGTGAACATGACAGACGTGCGTCATCAATCTTAATTGATTTTTATGCGTTTTTTATTTATCGCCTCCGTAAATTTCCTCAAAGGCCGGGCGTAAATTTAATAATTACGCTTCGACGAATGCGGGAGAAAAAAAAGCTCCAATTTTCACCGCCTTCCACGTGATTTTCAAGAATGACGGCCAGCGTTTATTTTTAAGCCAAAGACATTCCGTGCATTCTAATTGTGTGTTTTTGTGTAGCGCGGCTGCCGAAAGTAACCTAAACTGAGTGAGGCTAGTTGTGTTTACGGCGGCGCAATTTGGGCGTTTCAGCCAAATCGTATACACTGGAAATGAGTTTCCAATTATGTTGTGACAAAATTCTTAACCACCTAGGCGCTTGAAATTCCAACCCACGATCTCTAATTTTGTTCCGTGTTTACTCGCATGTTTTTTTTTTCATACCGAGATGATGCTAAATAATTTTTTTTCCGTTCCAAAAATATTTAGCCGAGGATATTTTTGCTCGGGTTAAAATTCTTGCGCGCAGAGTTAATTGAGGACGAAGTTTTAGCCGGCGAAAATTAAATCACACCGCTCTTAGATGACACCTCGGATTGATATAAACAGTAGGAGAGAGAGCGAAGTGGCGTAGAGCCGAGGATCTTCTCTCAAGCCAGTAGACCTAGGGGGTAGGGGTAACGGGCCGTTTCTCGGAGAAGAGTAAAAGATATTTTTGCTCCAAGCCCGTCAGTTAGTCCAACAACTCTGGCAGTGCTATAGGTGTAGAGGCGAGTGGGGCCATCAACATCATGGCTACATTCAAATGTGTGAAAAGCAAAAAAGAGCGGTGGTTGCTAACTCGGAAAACATGGCGCTACATGGCCGACGCAGGTCGCAAACTGATCCCCGAAGGTGCCACCAACAAGGACGAAGACCTGCCGGCCATCGAGGCCAACTTCCAGGAGGTCTGCAAGAAGGAGAAGAAATTCCTTTTGTGGCGCAAAAGTTCGTACCCGAGTGCACTGAAAACGAGCCGCAGCCTTCGGGCGGCGCCCAGGCCCGGAAAGGTCAAGGATCGAGCCGGCTCGACCACGGAACTTGAACTGGGCATTATTAGTGCGCGTTTGAGGGGCGCGAGAAATAGTCTGCCAGGCGACTCCCTGGAGGAGGAGCTGAATGAGTGGGTAGACCTTGATGCGGCGGGACCTTCGAGGCGGTCAAAGGTGGAAAAGAAACCGCATTTCTGGAATAGACAGAAAAGCCAAAAAGGGAAAGGGTCGTTCGAAAGTGTGCGGAGTTTGAACGTCGGCCAAGAGGAAAAGGACGTGCGGAAATCCGTGCCCACGGAAGATCAGGGCACAATGACCATTGACCGGAATATCAGGTACGGTGCTGGAAACCTACCTGTGGAGAGCAGCCCTGACAGGGAGCAGGTGCGCCTCAGGCACGTTGATAGAGAGGAAAGGGATGGAAAGACTGACAGCAACAGGGAGTCCTGGTTCAAGGGCGCCATCCGCAAAAGTGAAACTGCCCTTCACGACCTGCACCAATCCGCAACCTCCAGGTTCTACCGGCCTTCCACCCGCAACCTGGATCGTTCAATTTCCGTAGACGAAACAAATCTTGAAACTTTAGTCAGCGATGATGACGATGATAACCTGGGCTCAGGGCAGCATTATTCGTCTAGAAATTACAACCTGAGGCACAATCTAACCCTTCCAGGGCTCTCCCTCTCCCGACCTGGGAACTACCCAAGTTCAGGGCAAATTCAACCGAAGGAGAGAGCCATCGCCAGGCGAACTGGCAAAAGCGACTTTTTCAGTTTCCAGTCGCACCTGGCAAACTGGCGGCACAGCCCTTCAGATGAAACGAAAGGTTTCGTACCTTCTTCTACTTCCAGTGCGGGTAGCGGCAGCAAAGGAGGTTCAGGTGGCAGTGGATACCACCATGGTTCTGAGGGCGGGCCCTCAAGTCCCAAATCCTTTGCAGACCTGCGGCCGACGCCGTCAACGTCAACGCGTGACACGCAAACCTACGAGTCGTTCCGTTTCGCCTTTAAAACCTCCGACCTGAAGACGACCTTCAAGGACAAAAATGTCACCCCGGCAACGGAGGAAGATAACAAGTCTGAGAGAGCGCCGGTTTGCCGCGCCAAAATTTGTGATCAAGGAGTGCAAACGCTAGCAATTAGTGACGCAATAATGGCCATCATAGATCTCAAAATAATCCACGAGCCGAAAGAAGCGGCTCCTGAGTCAGGTACGCAATCTCCGGTGCCGCAGGAGACGACCCCGAAAAACGCCTCACAAACACCCTCGCAGACCTCCACGCCCCGGAGGACGAGCATTGACAGGGGCAGCACCGTCGACGACTGCAGCCCCTCCGTAGGTGACAAACTGATGCGCTACCTGAAAATGGCGCGCAAAAAAAGTTCAGCCGACAAACCTGACCGCTTCAAAACGGTCAACTATGACCGCAACCTGCGCTTCATCAAGGCCAAAGGGCCGATTGAGGACGAGAATGAAAAGGGTGTGCAGACAAACGAGAGCTGGCTCGGTATGCCGGAAGACCCGAATTTATTTGAGGAATCGGCTATTTTCAGTTCCGATTCATCAGATTTGGGTTTCTCGAGCAGGGACAGTTTTGACGCCGGCGAGATGTCACAGGGTCAGAGTTTTCTGTCACAACTGTTCAGCGGTCTGCAGCACGCAGCAGGTACTGCCAATCAAAAAATAAAATTGAATTAAAAAAGCCGCTGGAGAGAAAGAGCCAGTTTAAAAATAAGCCCGCCGTGTTTTCAAAGATATTAATTCGCTAAAATTTTCTAATCCGAAGCGAGACCAAATTCAAAGTCTCTCTAATTTTTGGCACATTTAAACAAACAAATTTTTTATTCACTCGGATAGGTCTGGTTTCGCGCGAGATGGATTTTTTCAATTAGTCACAATTTAATTCATAAGTTGCGAGCCGTAGGAAAACATGTCAACCCATTAAAACATAACTGAAAATATCGCGAATCATTAATTACAGCGCCCAGAATAGACGCATTCGCGTGTGAGAAGACACTATTTTTAAACGGTCGCTTCCCGTGTCTGTTGCAGCAATGCAGAAGTCCAAGTCCTCATCGCACGTCGGTCACCACGGATCGAGATTAATGGCCAAGAAAATTTGGAGGACGCGATCAAAGAGCCAGAGCCGAGCGACTCCATCGTCGACGTCATTGTGGACGCCGCAGGTGAGTGGAGGAGTTTGTTCTCGTAAAATTTTAAGACCCTATTCCGGGGGCCATTCACTTCCACCCAAATTATATTGAAAAAGCGCTTTCTTAAAATGACGTTTGTGTATATCAGTTTGTGTTTCTTAAAAAAAATTTAAATATGAAAATTTATTATTATCCTCATGCAAATAATTTTCTTCTTTAATTTTTATAATATTTAAAATATTAATTTTAACATATTTGGTATATATTTAATATAACATTATTCAATTTTAAAATACAGTTAAAATCTTCAATTGGATGTGAAGCAATTTCTAATATATGTGCTAAATTTTATTTATTTTACACCTTGTATGAGGAAATATTGAAAAATAAAATGAAATTTTATTGTTATGTTTGACCATGAAGAACACTTTTTTAATATTGATATCGTTAATATAAAATACTTTAAATTAAATTTATTTAATGACTAAAAAACTGTGTATAGCAAAAAAAGTTATACTTATATCGTAAGCTTACAAGGAATCATAGTTGAAAATTAATTTATGGAATTTTTCCTCCTCATTTGACCTCTGATTAAATGCAAAGGTCTTCTTTCGCAACTTGTTTTGCACAGTTTTCATTTGAAAGTGCGATGATAGAGACAAAAGAGCAAAATCTCCTCCGCGAGAGATCGTATCCTTTGGCAAATTGAGCGCGTCTTACACGAATTCCGCGCGTTGTTGCTCGAGCCTTTAACCCTTTTACACCTTGCAAGTAAAAACTGGTCGTCGTCGCGAGATGTTTGAAGTTGTTGCCGGTTTTTTCCTCTTGCTCGGCGCGCATCTCTTTGAAATCTGTGACGGCAGCAAGGCTCGGGCGTTTTTAGATAGCGAGCATCATTAATTGAAAGGGCCGGCGCGCGCGATCATTATCTTTGGCGAGTCGCGTGCGTTCTAAGAAAAAGACTTGGCCCTTCGCACTCTCCCTTCCGTCGCAATTACCCGATGATTCATTAAATTAATAAATATGCCGGCTTGTTGAGGGTGCACATCCTGAATTAAAATAAACGTGAGGCTTTTACGAGCGAATTGACGTACGCGAGTGAGAGCGCAATTCTCACACGGCCACTTTTCACTCCTTTGTGCCGCCGGTCGAGTCAGGGATGATTAAAAATACCCTTTGAAGCCTCGGATTTCCCTTGCCGATTGATTTAGAATTTTATTCATATTTGCTTCAAGGAGGGGATTTATTTTTCTGATTCGTCGTACGTCATCATCTTTTAACTTTGATCTTCAAGCCAGAAAAAAATTTGAATGTAATATTTATATAGTCCTGTTAATCACTGTAAAAATAATAAGTTATTAAAAACTTAAAAATTTGTTAAATAAAGTAATGATTAATGATGTTTAGAGGAAGACAGTAACAATTTATTTGAGAACTTTATTATATTATTGGTGTTTACTTTTTAACAAATCTAACACCACAGTAGCCTAGTACTTAAATATATCTAACTCTAATAAAAGTTAAATAAAAATTTTCAGCCCATATTTTTAAAGCTATGCTAAATGCTAAATAAAATTCATAAAAATTAGTTAATGAAAGTACTTTTTAGCCTTTTCTATTGATTGGTTCGGCTCTTTCTGGCTAAATTTTTTATTTCCCTGCTACATTGAAGCAAAAAATGATTATTTGCTATCTACAATCTTGACTGTCTTAAAAATTGGTAAAAATATAGGACAGGAAAGTAAACAAAGCGAGCAACTTGTAAATTTAATTTTAATTAAATATTCTTAAAGTACAAACCAATCCTGTGCATTTCTTGGCGAAAAATCTTAAGCACGTAACTTAAGTACCTGACAAGAGCTCGAATTTGCCTAAACAGCTGTCCTAACAAGTATAGAACTGGTACGTGGTTATAATTTTTTTTTTTAAATTTTCCCTGAATTCAATTTACTCAATGTCACTGGTTGTTTGCACTAATGCACATTTCGCATTTTGCGCCACTTCTCCTCCGTAATTTGAGCCTTGAGGATAATAATATAGGGATAACAAGAAAAATAACGATAATAGCAAGAAGGAAAGCAATTAATTTCCAAACATTTTTTGATCTGCTAATTTTTTAGTGAATTCCCTTTTAGCTCAAACTTTTGTAACTAAAATGTTTTCGCCAACTGGTTTGAAGCTTTAAGCCTAAATTTAATGAAATAATTTGAATGATTATAATTTATTTGAATCATTTCATTTAAATTTTATGAAACAAAATGCCTATATTGAAGTGAAAAACGAGCTTATCCTAGCAGAAGAAATTTATTTTGATCAGTTTCAACGAAAGCAGTTTCTTTTTTGGTTACAAGCCTGTGTTTTACTTCACGAAAGTCTCTTCTTCATTATTTTTTTTTATTAAAAAAGAAAAATTAGCACTCTGTCATAATTTTAGATAGAAAATCAATATTCTCTAAGCGGTCTACTTTTTTTAGTGAGATACCTTTGATTCAATAACGTTGCTTTCCAGGGTCAATGTCGGTGGACGAGTGTGACGGGGAGGAGCGTCAACCTGCTGGGATCGTCGCTGCTGCAACTGTCGGAAATCGAGAGGGTCGTCCTTCAACAGGTGGCCCTGGCCAAACTGCAGCAGCTCAACTTGGGAGTCAGCATTCGCGTGCCCGCAGGTAATTTCTTCGAACGCGATTTTGCACTCGGCTGCGCGATCATTTTAGGCGTCGTTAGATCCCTTTGAGCGCAAACATACTGAATATCGTGTTTCCTTCTGCTAATTACAAGAAGGGATGATTACAAACGTGGGCAAATTACCCGCCAATCGAGCTAGAGACGCAAATTTATCTCTCTCTGGTGTGCAATTCAACGTGCTTTTTCCTCCACGTGCACCAGACGCGATTCGCGTCATGACCTGAATTTGATTTTTTTGTTTGGAAATCCGAACAAGAGAGAATTTCCGCATTTCTTGGAATTAATTCTCCCCGTTGAGTAATTGAAATCTTGCTCTTAATTAAGGTGCGCTGGAAGAATTTCTCTTAATTGTGTTTGTCCAATTTCAGACGAAAGCACAACCCCCGCCGCGAAGCCGAAAAGAAGGCCGTATCTTTTGAAGAGGAAAGCGCTCACAACAGGCTTCTTTGACACGGGCAGAAAAGATGAAAACAAAGAAAAAGGTAAAACTTTATAACATTTTAAAACGTTTATAAATATTTTAATTTTCAACTATTTTAAATCTAAGATAAAAAGTAAATAACTTAATTATTGGCTGCAAAATTGTTTTTAATTTAATTATATTTGATTATATTTATTTTAAATACTTCAATAACACTAATTTATGTATTTTTTTAAAGACATTTTCAACAGTAAAAGTTAATTAAAATAAAATATATCGTTGAAAGGATTTACCTGCAAGTATATCAAATGTATCAATAGGTAATTAACTGTTTCATACATAATTATATTATGTGATTTAATGATTTTAATAGGATTAAGTAATAAGATTAATTTATCATGAGATTATCAACACTGAAAGTAGACATAATTAAAACAGAGGATACTTTGTATTTTTTCCAAAATTGAAACCGAATGAATTAAGATTAAGACGTAAAAAATAATGGAGAGGATATTCACATACTAATTGTAAGTTAGAATCAGCGAATCCCATAAGCTCACTAAATATTTAAAATTTCATTTTATTCTATCACTCATAATTTATATCATAATCAATTTTGCATGGAAGTAACAATATTGTCATTTTTTTATTTGTCTTATGGTGATAATAAATTAGCTTGAACTATTAAAATTTACCATCTTTGGAGGATTTTTTTTACAAAGTTGTAGTAAAATTAATGAAAAATACACCACATTTTAAACGACAAGCAGTGGAAAATCTTGGAAAATGTCCCTCAAAGCACTACCCATAAACGGTAAAAATTAAAACTGCTAAGATTTCTTTTTTCGGTTAAACCAAACTTTCCTAGTTTATGTATTCGTGAAGATTAATTAGAGGTTTTGTTAATTTTGAATTCACTCCCAAGGGCACTTCCCGCAGTCAAAATAATCAAGAGCCTCGATGCACCGCGCAGAATTTGGCAGAACCTCCCTCGCTCTTTCGCACTTAGTGGGGCGGCCAAATGTGACAGGGGCGCAATAAAACCGGCTTTTAATTAATATTGCCGACGGCGGATGCAAATGAGCAGCGACGAAAATAGCGTATCGCGTAATAAAATCGAGAGTTGGCGGGTTTTGATATTAAAATCGAATTAACGACGCGAGCGAGAGAAGTGAAACTGTCTTAACATCAACAAATAACGCGCTCTATTTTTGCCTTCGTAGCTCCGACTGCCTTTTATACATACAACTACCCCTGTACCTACACATACGTGTGCGAATAATAAACAAGGCCGAGGCGTAAACAAAATATCGGCTCTTGTGTCATCTAAATAAATGCACCACGCGCTCTCCCATCTTTCCTTTTTTAATATAAAAAAGAGAGGGGTATTGATCTGGATGTACACCCCCTTCATCATCATCATCTCCTCCACCCTTTTACGAGCGGGGTTGATTTTGCTTTGAGAAAATGGGTAACCAGACATTTTAGAAAGGAGAACAAGAGATTTTATTTTATATACAAAATTTTGAACTCTATTCGAAAAGTCTAAGTTTCATTCACAGTTGATTTAGAGTATTTAAGCTGTTTGCATTTTTAATTATCTAGAAGAACTGCTCTTACAATTAGAAATAATAATTTTACTTAAGTATTTACATATTTTTTACTGAATTCGTGTATTAATTATTGGTGGACTAATGAAAGCAAAGATTAAATTTGGTTTCATGATTAATTAAGATTATCATTCAAATTTGAAATTGTTACTATGAGCTGCATTATTTATCTTACAAAAAAAGTAAGATAATTTAGTTTAATGAACACAGATTGTGCAAAATGTATCAAATTAGTTATCGAAGAAAAATGAGTCTATTAAGGCACTTTTAAATTACAAATCTCACATCTGGAAAATTAAAACCAGACAGGTAAGAGTTCTTTAATTAGAACAAAAATTAAGCTCTAAAATACGTTTTACATAAAACTTTATAAAAAAAATCACCGGAAATAAATTTTGGCGGATGTGATTGATTTTCAGATGGTGCCAATTTGGTGTTCGGAATTCCCCTGGTGCAGTGCATCGCCAACGACCGGCTGAGCGAGGGCAGGACCGAGCTGCGGAGGCGGTCGCACCACGGCAGCAGAACCAGTTGCTCCTCGCTGGCCGAGGCGGCCAAGCCCGAGAAGGTACTGCAATTTACGAGCGCTGCAACCCGAGCCGCACTCGCGCCGCGCGGGCTGCATAACCGCGATGAATTGCGAGCCGCAGCAAATTGCCTCTAATGGAGCGTCGCATTACTTTGTTAGGAAAAGCGACGCCACCACATGCTCACGCATTCGTCTCACTCACTCGAGTGCAAACGATCGTAGGCGTTTCGAGTGTGTGCTTCGGAAATCGAGTAGGGTCTGTCCGAACGTGATCAGTAGATCAAGCACTCTTGAATACAGTTAATTTTTGCAAATTTAGAGATTGAGCTAAATATCAGTTTTTGAATAAATGACCTTACTAAAATTGTATCAAAATAAAAATGATAATATTTATATATTATTTTAACAACATACAAAAAAGTTTATTTGTCAAGTATTAATTATAACAAAAATTTTTATTAATAAAAATTTTATGTTGCTTTAATATAAAGTTATAATTATTTATACTTAAATTTATTATTTACAATTAATTTATTAAATATTTCAAATAATTTTTTTCATCTTACTTACTTAGTGTGCTACTGGCTATTTTATAAAAAATAAAAACTTTTATTACAATATATTGTTGCTACCTCTGGTTTCTGTCTTAAACTTTGAGTTGAAAAATATATACGTTTATCTTGTTTTTGCTGTTTTTTGTTAAACTGTGTTACACATGCAAAGAATGCCACGAAAAATATTTATGATAGTATTAATTTTAAATTTCATTCTATAGCGATTTACAACATAAACATAAGTCTGTTGTAAAATCCCACAGAAACGCAAATAGAAAATCGTTTTAATTTTATACATTGGTTTAAACAAAGTCATGAGCAATACATAAAAAGTGGTTGCAAAAGTTTTCAATATATTTCACAAAGAAAACAAACGCACTCGCAATATTTCTCGCTTCAAATTTCAGAAGAAAATTTAGAATAGTTTTTTATAGTGTCTTATTTACGAAATATTATAATTGAGAGGTTCTTGAATTTTTATAATAAAAAACGAAAAAAATGTAGGAAACGTCATTTTTAATGTGAAATACTGTAAGAACAAAGAATTACTGATTTAAGCCTCGTAATTAATTTTGATCACTTTTGCGCCAGAAGTTATTGAAAATTATTAATACAGTTTCATTCTTTTCCGTTCAAGCTCTAATTAAGTCACAAATCTGTCTTGATTTCAGGGTGGGTCTTGCGAATCGCTGCCGGCAGGTATTCTGGAAGTGGCTTCGGACGACGATCCAATCTCGCCGTCGGTGCCGCACCTCGTCTCGACCTGTTGCAACCACATATCAAAATACGGTCTCTCCACCTTGGGCATTTTCCGCGTGAGCAGTTCCAAAAAGCGGGTCCGACAGGTAATTAAAGCTGCGACTCGGATAGCGCCACGAATACCAATATTTTTTTTTACTCGGCAGTTGAGGGACGACTTTGACAGCGGACGCGACGTGGAGATGGCGGCCGACCTCTGCCCACACGACGCGGCCGCGCTGCTCAAGGAGTTTTTCCGAGACTTGCCCGACCCGCTGATGAGCAGAGAACTTTACCCGGCCTTCATTCAGACGCAGCGTGAGTTGGAAGAAAAAACGAAAAGGAAATGGAAATAACGAAAGTTTGTGCAGGAATAAGAAATCGGCGGCTGCAACTGGAGGCTTTGTGCCACTTGGTGCAGCTCCTGCCCGTCGCCAACAGGGACACGCTCGCCACCCTTCTCACTTTCCTCAACAATGTGTCGCAAAACGCCGGTGATAGAAAAAACGATTCAGGTACTGTGATAATTTTAAATGTATTTAATCATTTGCTTATTTTATGGAGTTATCTTCTAATTCCTTTTATTTTATTTTCCAATTTTAGACCAAATTATTGGAAATAATCAGAAATAATATTGTTGCAGTACACCCGTTTTGAAAAAAAATTATTTTCACTGTATTGAAAATAACCTTATTAGGTTTATTTGACGTTTTATGAGATGTGTTGGACCATTGCAAAGTGTAGTATTCAATTAAAAGATTGCTTTTGTATATTTTCTAATTGAATCAAAGACATAGTTGATCCAATCAAAAAACGATTAGAACTTGTTGCTAGCAGATAATGTTATATTAGTAAAGTTAAAATATATTTAAATAGTAGCAAAAATAATTTAATTTCATAATTTTTATATTTACCTTATTTTTTAAAACAGCTTTAAAATCATTTTAAGTAAATACTTAAATAAAACGAATTTTTAATGATTTCGCTTACGTTGGAAGTTTGTTTTTTAAAGACGAGTTTGTTATTATCAAAATTTTGAGAAGAATATAAATCGATGCATTTAAACCAAATTGTTTACATATTTGAACAAATTTTGACTTCATTCCAAAATGATACGTATTAAATATAATTTGAATAAATAATAATTGGATATGAATTTTAAAGTTTAAAAATAAAAAATATCAGTCAAAACATATCTCAAGAAATTCACCTTTTCCATGTATCAAAATGTTTAAAGCTGTGATTGCTTGCAAAGAAGAAAGATTTTTATTTTTTAAGTAGAAAATTATTTTGGAAATTTTTTATTTACATCAGTTTTCAATAAATTATACGAATTTATTTGCGCGTTCTGCTTGTATTGATCTGAAAATATTTTAGTAAACCATTGAAGGATTTTTACAGAAACAGCCCTGAATTTAAATAAACACACAAATAGAACTTACAAATATAGTCGAGAATTTATTTAAGTCGTGATCTATTGTTTTGAGGGTCGCAACTCAAAGGCAGACACGAGTCTTTTGTTGCAGTAATTGGCAAAATGATTGAAGTCTGCGTGTGTGTGTTGCAAAAATAGCCGGCGGCGCTCGCAGAAACAAACAGTCCGCCCTGCTTGTTTGCCGTTTCGTCTCCGTGTGATCGAAACGCGGCGGCAAAAAGCCAGCAGAAGAAGTGAAATGTATCGTGAACTTTTGTTCCAGGCGAGGTGGTGGCCGGCAACAAAATGGACAGCACCAACCTGGCCACTCTGTTCGCTCCAAACATTCTGCACTGCTTCAAGCAGGGCGCCAAAGAGGTGGACAAACCCGAGGAGCGCTCTGACGCCATCAACGTGACGCGATCTCTAATTGATCACCACGCCGAAGTGTTTGAAGTGAGTGATAAATATCGACAGCTAGGCCTAAATTTAGACCAGCCCTCGCTCGCTCTCTCGTCGTCTGTCTAACTCGATGATTTGCCGCATAGGTGTCCGCCGAGCTGCTGGACGAGGTGTATTTGCACATGATGGACAGTCACCCAGACACTCTGGACCAGCTACTGAGGAAGCTCTGCTACGGCAGCGACGAGTAAGAACAACTTTTCATTCATAATCCCCAATTCATATTAAATTAAAACATTTTAAATAAGTTCCTTATATTTGCATGTTATATTAATATTTTTGGTCATTACCTTCAACCATAGAGTCAGGTTACCCTGGGTTCAACCTTTGACCCACATTTTTGCAGCTTTCTTACTATCAAAATACTTTTTGTTGTTATGAAAACCATCTCACCTCATGTTAAATAATTTTATTTAATTATTACCGTGAAAAAAGAAATACTTTTTTTCATGAACTTAATTCATTTTTTACAGACTTAAATGAAAGAAAAAGTATCCTCCTCTTAAAAATGATGACATGAATTACTAAGATTTAATGAGAAATCAAATAACCAGGTTTGTGGTAATATTCCAGGCACACGGATATTGAAAATTTACAGACCACTCTGTTAAATTTTAGGAAATCATGATACGATTTGCTCAGTCAGAGTAATTAGAATATAAAGTTAGAAGGAACTAAAAAACTCATGTACTAGTTAAAAATAAGAAAATATAAAGAAATAATTATCAGTATCTCAATAAAATCCAATACAGACGAAGTTTTTTTTTTAATATGAATTTTAAACTAAAATGTTTCAAATTGTTGCAGTCTGGCTGATGATGGGGACAACAGCGTTTTCGAAGGCAGCGAGGGTGGCTCTTCGGTGCCGCGAACCCCCACAGAAGGAACTCTCACCCCCGTCTCCATAACAGCAGAAGACCCTCAGAGGTGAGGCAGCGAAATGAGCCGCGAAATTTTTGTTGTGTTTATTAATGGCGTGTTTGCGTCACAACAGGGGCTGGGCTGACTCACCCAAGAAAGTGTGGACGCGAGAAGAGTTCCTGCACGAAACGGCCGGCATGGGAGGACCAGACTTGGGAAACAAGTAAATATTGCAATCTTCTTCCTACCATGTTTTTAATAGAAAAAATATACAGAATTTCATAATTCCTCTTCTTACCGTTTGGACTTTTTGTATCAAATTGAAAAATGCAAGTAAAAAGAAAAGTTTTAATAAATTTGATTAACTTTGTTACAGGTTTTTGAATAAAACTTTCATATTATCTGAAATTGAATTATTAAATTCTAAGGGGAAAACAGGAAAAAATACATATTTTTTATTTAATCGTAAAATAAATCCAAAGTCTTCGGACTAAATTTAAATGAAAATTTCAATTGAAAGACAATCTTTACAAATACTAATATTCAGTAACAGGGGACGCGAGCGCTCGAAAAAGCGCGGAAAGGAGGAGGAAAGCACCTCTCGCTGGTTCCAAGGGTCGCGGAAGCGAGAAAAAAGTTCGTCCGAGGAAGGCCGGCGGCGTCGGTCTGGCGGCAGCGAACCCGCAACCCCCATCACAAGTCCACCCACCCTCAGTTTTCCGTCGTCCCGCTCGCCATCGTTGGACGCCTCGGGCGTCATCACTGCCAGTCTCAAGATCCCGTTCAGCCTGGACGATATTCCTTACATTGAAGATGAGAGGACCACGAGAAGCAGGCCGAGCACCGATTCGGCCATCGGATCAACCCTCAGCCCTGTGTCTGGCGCTAGTTCACCCTCTGATGAGGGAATTTCAGGTAATAATAATTAGTATAACAAATAAAATTAATTAAATTAAAATTTTATTAACAAATAAAATTTATCTATTTTAGTTCAATAAATTTACTTTTTATATTTAAACATAGTTTATTATGTTTTTTAAATTTTAACAAGTAATTATTATAAATTTTATTGCATTTTTTTTGTATAATAAAATGATTATTTTTCTACAATTGTATTAATTAGTATTAACAATTATTATATATTCATAACAAGAACAATGTTATTTACATAATATTCCTGTGAAAAATGATCTTGATCTTCATGCCAATTTCATTTGTTGCGTTAAGGGTCTAGTTTATAGTATAATTTTTCACCAAATGATCAATTTTAAAGGTTTATTTTATAGCTGATAAAACTAACCCATCCCTTTTTTGTTGGAATTTAACCAAAAAGGAAGCTTTGCCTTGTAATTATATTTTAAATAATTTTAATTTCCAGCAAAACAGAAAAACAAAATTCTTTTTATAATTTCAGGACGAATCCTCATCCCAACCAAAGTCACGATAGAGCCAAAGGAAAAAGAAGAGCCGAGCAAAACAAAATTGATGACCTCGTCCGAGTCAAAGTTGCAGGTGGTGACCTCGGGGTCGAAGGTGACCACGACCCTGCACACGGTGCTGCGCAAGGTGGAGCGGA
Source organism: Neocloeon triangulifer (assembly GCF_031216515.1). NCBI lineage: Eukaryota > Metazoa > Arthropoda > Insecta > Ephemeroptera > Baetidae > Neocloeon > Neocloeon triangulifer. Next base: position 1,429,675 of record NW_026775545.1, read on the forward strand.
CGCCGTCGGCCAAAGAGGAGAAGAAAAAGTACACGCGGCGGCGATACTCGGACACGCGCCACCAGACCGTCAACTTTCCAGACGTGGAGGCGCTCGAGAGTGCGGGGGCCGCGCCCGCCTCCGACTCGAACCGCGCCTCGCAGAAGTGGAAGCGGCGCGAACTGATCGCCAGTGACCCCAAAGAGCACGAGACGTTTGTGTGAATTAATTATTTTGACAACCAACGAGATCCCATCGCACACACACACGACTTTCCGAGTGACACAAGAATAATAATGAACACGCTATTTTTATATATTTTGAAAAATGTGCCGCCCAGAGACAGAAAAAGAAGAGGAGGACTCGTAGAAAATAGTAAATATATGTGACGCGGTGATTTATTTGGTGATCTGTTTCGTGATATTCTCAGCAAAAATATGATCAACTGCAAGAAAAAAGGATTTTACAAAAATTATAAATTTTTTGTGGAAATTAAATGTGACAAAATTCAATAAAGAGCAAATAATGAAGTCAAATGAAAATAATAAACAAAACGTTTTTGCAATTAATTAATTAATTATTTAATTTTATCTTGCATTTTTTTAATTACTCAAGCAAACAGTAAATATTTCACTTTTTTTATGATTTATCATTAAAAATTATAGTAAAACAAATACAATATCTGTTCTTTTAACGTCGCTTATTTATTTTTAAGAAAACAAAATTTGCTACACAGTAATGGACAAATCGTAATGGAAATTTTTCCTCTGAAGTACAAATAATATATCAAATCAACACTTTTTGACCAGCAATTTAACCAAGCACAATTTTAATTGTTGCCAATTTATTTAGAAATTGCTTTAAATTTGCAATTTTTCACCGAAATTATTTCAAAAAAATATCTCCGTATGGATCACAATGATAATTGAAGAAGTGCTCATCCCAGCAAAACAAACTGAACGATAACTTGAATTTTTTTACAAAATCACCATCACCAGAGAGTTACATCAAATAATTATGAATGCTAAAAATTAATTTTGATGTTAAATGCATGGAATCGTCTATCCCGCCTGCTCTAAATGATACATGAACGTGTGATATGTTATTTATTATTACTTAGTTGTTTGAGGGTTGGTCACTTTATACAGGTTAGAAAACGCGCTGTACAATTAAATTAATAATATTGCATCGGAGTTTTGAGATTAGTTTTTTTCAATAAAGTATATAAGGCATTCGATGGTTCACTCTGAAATGCTCCAAGTAAGTCACTCTGTTAAAAAAATGTACATTTTGACAATCAAGCAAGTTATTTACAATCTACTTCAGTGACAGGAAATTAGAGTAAAATACTCTCGATTTACCTGAAACTTACTCTATTGGACGGATTTTCCCAAGGACACTTTCTTAATAGAAAATAAATAAAAATCTTCATTCATGCTCACTAAAAATTAATTAAAAAAGGCCGTTTCAAAACTACTTGCATCTGAAACAATCGCACATTACTTCAATTAGAGGAATTTTTTCAGAAAAAACTTCGCTCCAACCTACTCTAATGGACGGAATTAAATAGGGCACTTAAATTATTATTTTTAACTCAATCACACTTTTTTCAGTTTCAATCACAGCGAAAATTAAATTTAATCATTTACTCCCGCAAGCAATCTTTTTTACTTAAGATAACTACTTGGTCCCGCCGAACAAAGAGTTTTCAATTTCTTGAAAGAACTTTTCCCCTGGCGAGATTTACTCTAATGGACGGATTTCGCAAGGCATCTCGTAAGTTTTTTACATTAAAATCTAATCTTATATAAAACTTTTCCTACTTTGGCCAGCGAGTCTTCCAACTCACCAATGGAAGCTGTACATTTACAAAGGTGAATTCTATTAAGAAATTCACCCTCGGAAGATTTCGTGACGAGAGTGAGATTTCCTTTTTTTTTCAAGTAAATTTCTCGCTCGTCATAAAATCTTCGTAACTCTCCCATTGCTAAATTTGGGAAACTCGCCAGCGAATACTGATTTTCAATTGAACACTGTCTAAAATTATAATATCAGTGTGGTTCACTGGGGGTTGATAACATCATTAAATCAACAAGTCACAAACACCAACAAAACAAACACGTGTTAAAATTTGAGCTTTCTCAAAGCCGGGACGAACATTGATAAATCTCGCTAGTTACAAACAAATTTCTTCATGTACAATAAAAATTACTCGCGGTTTGTTAAAAAAAATATATGTATAAACGTTAATATACAGTCTGCGACTAGTTAAAACTTCTAAACACGATGGAATGTATAGAGTCAATTAGCGACGATAGTGAGGTGAAAGCAAGCAGAAGTTTTTTTTTCCAAAAATGAAGAAATTATTCTTTTTTTTCTTTTGTCACAGGACCACTCGAAAGCAGAAGTATCACAGTCAGTCACTAACCAACCACTTTTTGTACTCAAACTTCAGTACTGTGTGTCTGGATGCGCACCTTTTTGACGCTGCCGTTCCGCGAGAGCGTGGGCGAACCGCCGCTGAAGCCGGGGTTCTGGATGCCCAGGCCGTCCACCCCCTTCGGCCGCGGCTTCTTCAGACTCGACCGCAGTGGACTTCGCGTCGAACCGTTGGTCGAAATCGTCGCCACAGATCCTATGCTTCCAGTTACTGTGCTCATTGTTGTCGATGGAGAGCCTGAAAATCAAAAATTTTTTTATTTTTTTAATTAATTCCAATCAATTCATTTCTAATTTTAACGAAAATTTTATGAAAACTAATACTGTAGTTTTATAATTATTAAGCAATGAAGTAAAAATGAAAGAAATATCAATTAAGTTGAAATGATTTAGAAGAAATTAACTTCTAAACACTGTATTTATGCATGAAAAAGATTTTATGATTCACTTTGAACCTTTCGTTTAAAACTTTTCTTGCAAAACTTTTTTACGTAATTTAGTCATTAATGTCTCTCATCAAATATACAAAGCCCTCTCATTTTCCAAGAGGAAGAAAATAAATGTGCTTTTGCTTATAATTCAAATGGAAAATTTGCTCCAGTTGCGATACCGTCGCCGAGATGAAATGGAAAGATTTTGCAACCATCGTTGTTGCGAAATACAATTTATACAAATGCAGGCAGAGATCAATATTTCATTTCGGCGGCCGGGTTAAATGAGAGCAATTCCGTCGCACAGAAAGTGAAGTGACTTGCTGATTGCGAGAAAGATAAATTTAATTGCTTCATCAAGAGCGAAATGTGGCACTTGGAAACTTTGGGTCCAAAACGAAGATCTCATCAACGGATTCTTTAAGTACGTCGCTTTTAAAACTGCGCATCAAATAAACTTAATCTAACGTAGAAGCGAATGTGCAGCTTAATTCGTCAGAAATATAATCTAATTTTTGAACTGTTGAGCAAGGGAAAGAATGGCAAAAAGATTAAAATATTTTGCTGAAAAAAAATCGTTACTTAATTTTAAATTGATTAACTTTTAATTGTTATTGCGATTATAAAGAAATATTTTTAAAGTTTCATAATATATCATAGCTAATATAGATCCCTTGTGTCAAAGCATCTTAATTTTCTTAAAATTAGTTCACTCTACAATTTGTGAAATTCACCTTGTCAAATTATTTTTTTAAAAATATTTTACAGAAAAATGGAAATAATCCAAATAATAACGGTTTAAATGAATTAATAATAATATATTATTAATTTGCAAATGAAATTTATACAATAAAGAATTATAAATATTTTGTAAATGGCCTAAAGACAATTTTATATTGAAAATCAGTTTTAAATTGTATTGAAGTAAAGCATAAAAGTTTTAAACTATTTTTTGCTATACCTGGAGAGTAAGGTGGTGAATAGGGCCTGTTGGGCGAATACGGCCTCCCACTGGCATTAGTCACTGCGACGCCGTTCTCTTTGAAGCCCGGATTGCCGAAAGTGACCGCCCTGGCTCCCGTGGGGTCGCGACCATCCACTCTGGTCGGGTCACCGTCTTCCCTTCGCGAGAAAAGCACGTCGTAGAGGGCGAGCAGGAACAATACAAAGTTGAGTACAATGGAAACCACCTAAAAATCAGATTATATTAAATTTTTTAAGCAAAAAATAAAAAATGAAATTGCCTCCAGGTAAAATGAGGGTCCTCTTGTGATGACGAATCTGTGGTCCAGATCATCTGTCTGGATGGCGAAAAGTCCCGCTGCTAGAATGGACAGCAACACTGTAAAAAAAAAAATAGCGAATCTAGTTTAGGGCTGAGAAAAAACTTGAAAAATATTAAATATTGCTGATTTCATTGTAAGATAATTTCAAGCAAAAATCTAAGTAGTTCTTGATCTTTTCCAACTTTTTGTTTCCCAGTAGACTCGGATCTCATTCCCTAATTTTCGGTAGTCATGTAATTGTTTAAAAAATGATTAATTCAACTCCAAAGGTTCAAGTTCAGACACGCTCAAAGTCATAAATAAAATTTATCCTAGCAATCAGTTCTTCCCAAATTGAGCTTTAGTAAATTAAATGACATTTATTTACCCCTCTAATTTTGTATTTTTATTTTTAGACCCAAACCTGCATACATTTTATAAAATGAAAACATTATTTTGTTCTGCGAAATTTCAGTCGCCTTTTGGAGTTACACTTTGAAGCGGATTCTCTCTTTAAAATTTACGCTTTTTCCCAACCTCTGAGCTTTTTTAGGTTGCTACGAAATTGACAGGAGAATTGATTTTCGTCACTTCGAATAAAATACATGTATCATTTTGCATGTTCCCCCTTGAGACTTTTCATTTCGCGACGTGTGTGGGTTTTGCAACAATTACCATGGGCACACAAATAACGTTATCTGATAATTAAATGTCACTCTCTCGCGTCGCTGCTTTATACAGCGGACCGAGATCCATATAAATTTTCTCGTCGTACACACGCATGTCCCCGAGGGTATTCGAGCCGTCAGGAAATCCAATACTTTTTGCGTCTTCCCTTAAAACTAAATCAGGCGCTTAATTAGAGCAGATGCGCGCAGTTCCTGCAGGCGAAGAGGAAACCAAGCCTTCGTTCGCCCCGCAGGTACCTTTTTTTTAAACCTTTCCTTTTTTTTCATCGGAAGACAAAAAGTATCGTGTGTTGAGTTTTAATTAAAACCAAACAATATTTTTTTCCCTCTATTTTCTCGCTCGAGAGGGAGATTATCGGAGGATCTTGCTGAAATTAATTACCTGCTAAGATGGCGAACGTCAGTTTGGCGACAACCAGCATCGAGTAGCGCATCACAACTCGGTCCTTGCTCACCACCATCGCAATCTGGAACACGCTCAGCACGCAGAACAAGCCCAGAAGGATTGTAGCTGCGGCTGCCGCAATTCCAGCTCCGTACACTGCGCCTGAAAATAGAATAGACGAATTTGTAAATATTTGCATCAAAGTTCGAATCAATGCCAAAAATAAAAGTTGAATTAAAATTCGTTCTAAATTGTCTAAACCGTTGCAAAAAAATAATTTTTTTATTGGATATTTGAAAATTCCTTCACGTCCATTGAAAAATTATGAAAGCTGAAAATTGAGCTAGCATTAAATTTCACAAAATATCGAACAGTGTCGTGGAAATTAAAAATTAGGTTATATTCATTTTACAATCATAACTTTTTTCAGGTCAAGACAAAGCAATGCGACTATTTGTCACTAATAATTGGCAAAAAATTAGACAAACCAAAAGTATTTCAACTGTTTGTAAATTTCAAACTTAAACCAACTCGGCACAATAATAAGTTATTATTAACTTTAAAATTGTGGCAAGAATTTATTTTAAAGGTTTTGTTATGTACATTTGGCTAGAAAAAAAATTAAAATAAAATACACCAATATCATTTTAAACACCGTTGTACCTTTGTATAGCAAAATTCATTGTGCCAATTTACCAAAAATAGGTCACTTCTCAACCCCTTTGCTATTTACAAATTGGATCGCATCAGAATCCAGTTGTTGATTTTTGCACCGCGGCGCAATATGTGCGTCGTTGGCATATGCGTAGGATCGAGTTTCAATTTGCCCTCGCATAAAATGACAGGGGGTGCCAAATGACAAATGAAAATCGCGCGCGAGAGATGGATTGCATCGCCCCAGCAAAAATAATAATCAAAATCGCTCGGCGAGAAATTAATTCCTCGTTTCACAGTTACGCGATTTCATCCCTCCAATGTATGAGCAGATGATATATTTATACAAACGCGGTGGTATGCAACTTGTGATGCGTGTTTTTGATTAGATTTCGCCACAACCAACTGAGCGAGCGCAATCTCTGTTTCGCACACACGAGCAATCGAAACCAACGGGGTGCGATAAATCGCTTCAACAGTGAGAAATTCGAGTAGTGTACGCAAAAAATCTCTCTCATTTCCCTTCAACTGAAATTGAACTTTTTTTTTAGTTAACACGCGGAAGAATAAAAAGGGGTTCTGGAGAAAAATACGATCTGCGCTTTTTTATTCGCTCGTAAAAAATAAGAGAGCAGAACAATCGAGAACTTTCGAGGGTACGTAAAAGAAAATAAGTCAATAGGTTGTTTTCTGTCGATCAAAAACCCTTTCGGAGAACGGCAGACACATTTTTTTTATAGACTGCAAAGGCAAAGGGCAAACTTTTTACAGGGCCATCATGCGAGATGTTCTATAAAAGAAAGATGATTACAGCACCGCCTATTTTCACAAAATGTTAAAAAATAAGAACACTTTTGTAATTAAAGTTAAGAGCAGATTTTTAATTTCAAAGAAATGTAATTTTTTATTATTTGAAAAATATGCTGCCATGGCCAAGCACAAAATATAAAAAAATAAGGCTTTTGAATTTTTAAATAAAAAATTTAAAAATGTTATAGGCTAATTTAATTTCAGGTTATTTTGTTTAAGGAAATAGGTTGACATATTACGGGGGACAAATTGATTTAATTAGTCAAAACTTCTTGTTTTAACAGTTATCTACTGATCTTAGCTACTGATAAAAATGGAAGTAATTTTTTTTTAATTTCTGTTCTAGACGAATTTCAAAATCGAAAATAACTTTTAGAGTAAAAAGAAAATTTGCCATACATTTTTTCCTTTTTTTTTAATTCAATTTCTATTCTTATAAACCAAATTCTGCATCAATATGAATTTTGAGAACAAATATTTTCCCGGAACCAGTTTATGCATAATATTAACTGTGTGTTCCAAGAGAGATCAAAAGAAAAATAAATCAGAGATGTAAAGTTTGCTCGGTGTGCGCCCACCCGTCAGCGCTGGGAAATAATTCCCTGGTAAATATACAAATTCTGAGGCTTGTTTCTCTCTCGAGCCGGGCACGCTCATATCAAAATAAATTCCATTACAGGGCAATAAAAGACGAACGAAAGCTGATGCGAAAGAAGCTTGTGAATTTTACGTTGGCTCCTTCAATCTGGTTCGCGGACCTTTTTATTCCACGCTCGGCGAAGTTCGTTCGCCTGCCAGCGATTTTGCCAAGTTTTGCAACTTTTATTAGACGCGAATAAAACACCACTGCGTATGTACGCGGCATGATAAGCGGAAGAATAATACATTATATGTAAAATACATACATTAAAGAGCTCTTTACAGGGAAGACAAACTTTGATTAAAAGTGGAATGACTAAATTTTACTTTGTTTCTAAACATCAGACTTTTAAATTTTTGAATAAGACAGTTTTCTTCTGTGAAATGATTTTTGGAAAATGAATTAAAAACGTCTAAACGATTGAAATTGGGAATGAGCTTTTGACTAAATTGCATTCTCTTTTAATTGAGCTTTAAATGTTGCAATAATTTTATAGTTTTGTAAATTTGTTGTGCAGTTTATTGGAAATATCTGAGTTTTGATAACAAAATTATTAGCTCTTTACATCAACTTTAAGTGCATATGTACTGAACACATTATGAACAACTAAAACAACTTTAACTTGTATAATTTTTTATCTCACCTAACCCTCCAAATTTTAAGCTAGTTGAAATAGATTTTGATTCATTCAATTTCCATTTATAAAAATAACATTAAAAAATAATTTTTTTTTGTCAGGAATTTAACTTCATTTTATTTTTCCGTGAGCAAAAAAGGCATTTCAATAAGTTTGGGAATTCCCGTGCTGCAATTTAAAGCGTCCTTTTTTGGCCTATTCTGATGTAGAAAAAGGCGGCAAAGCTTAACTCGGATAACGTTCGTTCTCATCCACACTCGCCAAAACCGGTTCTCGGGAACAACCCAAGTCGTAGCGTTGAAAATTAATGGGAGACGCGCAAACCTGTTGCGGTCCTGAATTATATCGACCTTCATGGTCGCTGAAATCGAAAATTAAAAATTAAAAATATTCAATACGCTCACGTAAATCATGCTCGGAGCGTGTCGGCGTTAATTAGTACGTGTGGAAAGAAAAAGAGGCGGGAGAAAAATCGGTCTAACGAGAGACAAAAATAAAAGAGAGCCACTGCTGGTGACACAACAGGAATAATGAATATGTCTCGAACAAATATGAAAATAACACTCCAGGGAGAAAACAAGCCGACGTGTTGTTTCTCTCTGAACTTTTCTTTCTTTCTCCGCTAAAAGAAGGTTGGAATCCTGCAGGGAAATTTTCTCGTGAGCAAAAGACGGAACCACTTTTATTGCCCTCTTACACTCGGTGTAAACGCATCATCATCAGCGTCCTTGCTGTTGCTCCGGGGAGTGACTTGCGAGCCGTGAGAAGTAATTATTTGCATTTGCATGCGCCACTACGACTTCTTCGAGAACAAGCCAAGAGCGTCCTTTCAAGCAAGCTAAGGAGCACTGCACCGACCACCGAGCAAACATAATATCGAGTTGCATAATATGCAACTAAACTTCGGAAAGGAAACTTCTGTGAAATCTTTCATCGTCATTTTATCTCATTTTATTTCTCATTTTATTTCCATACCTTGTAAAGAGAACAAAGTCTATTTTGTAATTTGAATTAAATTTAGGGTGATCACTAGCAAAATTGATTTTTCAATCTTTATAAATAATTTTGGTTGAGTTTTAAATTTCCAATGTCATGTGCAATCTCATGTATAGTGAAAAACTGAATCTTCACGCCGATAATATAGGAAAAGCCATTTCAAGGGGTACAAAATTCCTGAACATAATCAGCATAAATCCTCTATTGCGTCGCCACACCTGCGAACAATGGGCGGTGCATTTTTATTTTATTTTGAGCTGCGGTTACTCACGGGCATATTATGCTGATTTACAACCATGCACAGTCAATGCACACAAACAGCTTGTTTACTTTCCTCTGCGCGCGTTCCTTCGAAGAGTAGTTTAAGTCGGGGCAACAATGAGCGCACGCTCCATTATTTTATTTAGGCTGACGAGTCCCTCCTGATAAGGAATTTTTATACACCTGTTATCACAAGAGGAAATCACGTTTTCCTCTCCAGGCCCTCCATAGGGCTTAAGTGAGATCAACGAAAATGTTTTTAAATGAGATGGAAAAATATTACTATGTAGACGTGGTCCTCGGAAACAATGATTTTCATGTATAGAAATCAAATTTATTGTTAGGTAGATGTTGACGGATCTTTGATATTATTTCTGCGTGATTTTTTTTTAAATTATATCAATAAATAAATTGCTATATTTATTATATTAATTAATTATATTATATTAATTATTATTAATTAATTATATTGAAAACAATATGCATTTACTCAATATCACAATTTTCTATTATACATTAATGAATGCCTTGTGTTGAACAAACTTGCAAGTTAAAATAATAAAACTCCTTGCGCAATTTATTATTCTTTCGCCTTTTTCAAATATATTCCTGAGCAAACGTATGACATTGCCAAAGGTGACAGAAATGTTGCGCAATTTCCTTGCTTTGTTTTGAAAGATTTGAACAATAAGGAATAAGTTTCAATTTCGGTGATGTTAGATTAGGAAACACGCTCGTGATTATCATGATTTTTCTCCTCGCAAAAATGGGAGCAAATTTTCCGGCTGCGTGACCATCGCGTGTGAATTCGTCAAAAGCGCAGCAAATGAAAACACGGCTATGCTGCTGACGCGTGAAATGTTCTGCATACACAAGGCAGCAGGTGAATAATATTGTATAATTGGCCGGGTAATTATATTCCGCGTGCACTTGCAGCGACAAAAGCAGTGCATGCACCTGTTTACCAAAACATGCAAGTCGTGCAAAATAAGCAGTGAAACGAGGCCAGCGCGCGTTTATTAAAGCGATTACGCGCTAATGTTTTGTTATCAGCTCCTAGAACTGGAGACTGAATAACATGAGTCTTTTGAGTCAAAAGGGCTTTGACTCTCAAAGGAAGGCAGTTTCCATACAGCTAAATTAAAAAAAAAAGTCAAAGGGAAACAAATTTAATTAGCTTAACAAAATAAGAATTTTTTTTTAATAAAATAATAAGAAAGCTTTAATCTTCCATTTGATAAAATATAAAACCGTTTAAATTAAATTAAAAATTTCAGGCCGGCTTTTGTAAGTCAGCAAATTGCAAGCCGGTATTAGCAGGACAGCTTTTGCATCCTAGGCAAACAGACATTTGCAAGATGCTTCATAGATGATTTTTTTAATAAAAGAATCTGTCTTCTTCCTTTTGATATGTGAAGTTAATGTTTCTATTACTTGTTAAACACAAAAAAACTCTCATAAGGCGGATGAAATTTTAATATATTTAGAGATGCCTTTTTACTAAGGTTATTGATTTTTATGTAAATATTTTTCTAATTTGATATTATGAATGATGAATTTAAATTTAAAAAAAGATCAACACATCGATTTAAATTAAGTAAGCAAACGCTGCACTTCTTATAAAACTATTTTAACAAATTTTGTTATATTCCCCTTAAATTTCTTTTAGTTTTAAATGTTAAACGATTTTTTTTCTAAACATGACTCACCGATGGGCTGAAACGAGGAAATTGCAGTCCCACATCTTTCACGGCCGTAGAGCAGCTCCTGGCAGACTTTCCAAGGACCGAAGTAGCCCTTTTCCGAGGCTTTGTTGATGCCAAAGCCAAATCCAACTGCAACAAATGAGGAAGAACTGACAATGAGCAGGAAAGTAAAAAAGAACTTGAAATAGTCGTGTGGTCAAACAAAAATAGCGGGAACATAATTTTTTTTTTTTTTTTGAAGTAAAATAAAAACAAGATTATTTTTTATTTATAGTTTTAAATTTTTTAATATTTTATTTTAATGTTGCATAACGTAATTTAACAATAAATTGTGTATAATAATTAAATATTTAAATTTAATTGGTACAAACGTCTTTTTGCTAATTTTTTAGTTTGATTTACTGATTAATTTTTTTTTTAATGTATTATGAGATATTTTAAATATTTATATTTCATGCATTTAGTTATGTATGCAGTAACAGTTGATTTAACAAATAGCTGATAGTGTTATATGGATGAGTCTATAAATTTTGATTTGTAATTATAAATAAAATTATAAACCTCAATTATTATGAAAATATCCATAATAAACTACAGCAATAATTTAAGTGAGAAAGGCAAACTTGAAGGGGCCCTGAAGACTCTCTTCCCTGGCACTTTTAATGGCGAGTTTCCGTTTAGTCCTTCGGTGCACGGCGAGTTACCACAACTTATTTAATTATGTTGCTCAAGTGCGAAAAGAAAGCAAACGCCGAGTCTCGCGAGAGGATTCCCGCGCGTCAAAGCCAGACCGAGTTTGCCTGTTTGCGGACGGAGAACGCTCGAGAGTTCAACGACCGCCGACTTACATATATAAAACTAGTTCCGCCAGGGAATCTCGGCTCGGAATCTACACACTGTGTGCCTTGCATCCCTGACTGAATTACTACTTCTCTTTATAAGAGGTAAAACGCGTCGTCTGTTTCCTCCAGAGTGAGAGATGCATTAAATGCGTCATTTCGGATGTGGTGCAATTACGCAATTAAAAATTGTCAGCCGTGTTCATTCAGGAGAGCAAAATGTGCAGCGGAAAAGGGACAAAAAATTGTGATTGCAAGAATTTAATATCCCAGATTTCATTCACAAATTGGAAGTTAAATCAGATATAATTTTGCTTTTTGTACATTAATATATTTTTATAAATTTCTAATTAATAGAACGTTTCCATTAACTTAATAAGTATTATGTATTAACAGTTTTAAAACAAATAATTGCAAACAACTATTAATAACGGGTTTTAATTTTTCAAGAGGCAAACGTAAGTGAATATTTTGTTTATGATTATAAAAATTGCATACGTATATAATAACGAAATTTGCTCATTTGAAGAGGAAACCGTCTTCATTGGAAACTCATTTTTTTTTTTAGAGATCAATAAGGTCTGAGATCCTATTTGAAGAACAAGAAAAATATGAAAATACGCAAATTAAAAAGTAAACCTGGAAAATTTTAAATCATTTTCCTTTTTCGCCATAGAATTGCATTATTTTTAATTACTTATTTCTTATTTCCTTGCAAATCTCTTTCTGAAGAAATATTATCGCACGCCATCAACTGGTACAGCGCTTTTTTATAGCAAAGACAAGCCGTTTTTCTTTTTAAGAAGTTCCCCTGAAGTGCCCACATTTTATTCATAATATTTGGAAAATATCAAAAAATTCACAAATAACTGACTAAACTCTTTAAAAAAATATTATATTTTAAACAGTTTTTATCAGTGAAAGTAGGCCCACTTAAATCTGAGGCCTTTTGTCCTTTAAAATAGACTTGTTTGATGTTAGGATAGGGTATTTATTTTTATTTGTTGGAGTCAATATGAAATTCACTAGAAATATGAAGTTTTATTTGAAAAAAAAACCTCATATCGGAATGAATCTTTTAAAATATAAAAATAACTTTTTCCTTCTTTTGCAACATTTGCTAAGTCAAAAGAAATAAATGGTTTCTTTTCCCACATGATTCATATACATCACTTCCCTCTCAGCATTTTTGATCTTTTTGCTTTTCTTTTCTAAGCAGCTTGCACGTTATCACCAGCATCAAATCTCTGTCGGTGAATGGCTGCCATGGCTTTAAATTGGCTGCGACCAAAAGAGCTGGCCTGTGGGGCAGGCTTTGAGCGTTATATTGATTTGTCGCCAACCGCAAGTTTAATGTCCACTTCGATGAAAGTACAAAGCCACGCACGCGATCCATGCATTTGGAGTTTTTCCATCGGTCAGAAGTCAGAAAATATGAAAAATATACGATTTTTAGAGGCAATCTGACGGAAAAGTTTCCGTTGAGCCTTCGGTTTGCCCTTTTGAGGAAAATCTCTTCCACCCATTCCAGGAAAAAAATACCTCGAGGCTATTGATTTGGGCAACTGAAAAGAAAAGTTGGCTTATTTATTCGTGGCATTGGCAAAAAAATATACGAGCTACAAGAAATTGAATTGCTGTCAAAAAATTGATCAGACAAATAAAATCGAATTTACCTAGATTTAATTCAAAATTGATTTTGATATTTTATCAAAAGGGAATTACGTCCTTTCATTTTTATTTAACTGTTCTCAAGTTTATTACATATTTTTAATGAATGTTAAGTGAAATTTTCAGTTTTGATTCATCTATAAATGATCATTGATGATGGAAAAAATGGGAAAAATTTCGTTTCACTACTTCATGCAAGTGAATTTTTAAGAAAGCAGTGAATAATGTTAAATTTAAAAGGGAACAATCTTTTGATTTTTAAATCAACGAAAAGAAAATAAACGTAGAAGCGTGGAATGAAAATTTAACGCATTTATCATTGTTAAAATTGGTTAAACAATTTTAACAATATTTTTTTTTTGTTACATGAGGGAAAAGCAACCTCTGTCTGCAATGAGTCCATAAAACAATTAAGCAATAATAAATTATAATCCTTCTCGCTGCGGGGTGTTATTGTTTAGTGCCGCACTTTCGCTATGAAAATAAACCGGACTAATAACGGGGTTAATTTAGAGCCAGAAATTGGGTTAATTTGGAGGCAAAATATTTATAGAAGCGCGAGTCAACTATAACACCGGTGGCCAAGTTGTTGGTGTTATTTCAACTAAAAGCGTTATCTCTCAGACACAATTACGCCGGCTGGAAGACGCGCGCAGGGCTCTTTTGTTTATTTATTTGCGCCGCGTGCCGTATTTGCCCGTAGCTTTTATTAGGCGGGCGGAGGAGGAAACCAGGAGAAGTAAGAGCTAATCCAACTTTTCGTCCAACAATGCCAGGCAATTTCACCGCTAGGGTGAAAGAAAGTCCTTGACGTGGGTGAAGATTTGTTTGCTCTACTTGATTCCAAAGATCAATAGTGTAAATAATTGCAGGGTAAATACAAATTAATTAATGAACTACAGGTTAAAGTGTATAATTTGGTTTACCGATTGGTAGTTTGATGCTTTCAATAACATTTTGTACAAAGAACAAATTGTAACGTAAAACATAATGCTGAAACGCCTAACAAGATATTAGTCTATCAATTTTTTAACTATAATTTAATAATGAATTAAATCATTTTTATTTAAATCTGTTGTTTTTAAATTTTAATGGCTTTTAGAATAATATATTTGATGATTTAAGATAAAATTAAATTTTAACTTTGAAATACAAAACCGGTTTTTAATTGCAAAGGTAATCTATTTAAATATAAATAACATAAGCAATTACTGCTTCAATTTATTGATTGCAATTTTAAAAAGATTTTTGTACTACTATACACAGTGTGCCCTATTCGCAAAATTTATAACATGGGAAGTTACTTAACTTGTAGATTAATTAAGGCTGAAAAATCCATATTTTTAAAATTTTGAACTGAGATATTGAAATATCTGATTAGAAATTTGTACCAGATCTGCACGTTAAATTACTCTTACTTAGAAAATAATTCCTGCAGTAATTGCGCATTTATTTTTCTGCACAAAAATAATCTTTGTTAAGTAAAAAAGTCATGTGTCTCATCATCGAGACATGACTCTTGGCCGAATGAGCTGTTGAACGCGATCATCATCGATATCAAATCAATCTGTTTCAGCTCCAGCGCCCCTGAAGAATGCCGCTGCCATTCTTCGCCCTAACGAAGCCATCGCGAACTCGCACGATCGATGCCGTCTCGCAAACACAGCCGTGATTCGAGAAGAACAATGCGCGCAACTCACATTGTTGTTTTTTTCTCCGACAGCAGCAGCAGCAGGTTGCCAGGACACGTACACTCGAAAAAGGACGATCCCTTTCGCCGAGTAACGCCGCCGGACAGTTCAATGACTCGGAGGCTGCATTGTATGTGTAGGTGGGTTTAGGATTTCGTGGCACCCACTTTATTCTCCGCGCGCACTTTACTCCGGCCGAGATGCTTTTTATATAATATATATTTTTTTATCTCTTCTGCTGGAAGATTAATTTCGTTCGAGCGTGGAAAAGTGCTGAGGACTGTCGAAGCAGCAATTTGAGATTTTTCCTGCTACTGCCGATTGTTAGGAGATGATGGATATAAATCCTTCTTCCTCCGGTAATTGCTCTGCTTCTCCGTACATTGTGTTTGCAGACAATGAGAAAAGGGATGTTGCTGGTTTCATCAGAAAAATTGCGATAGCTATAACTGATTTTTGTAACCAAACTGGGCTCAAATAAATCACATTTTAATTGTTATATATATAATATTTATTATGAGGATTACTGATAAAATTAACTCTACATTTTGCTCGCATAAATGTGATTTATTTATTTACTTTAATTTTTATATCCATCCCCAGTCAAATTACTTATTTTTTCATTCTTATATAAAGTAATTGAATTTTTTGTTCTTATTGTTAGTCTATTTTCTGCACACAAAATAATGAGCTCTGCAAAACGAATAGACAAAACAATGGTGTCGAATTTTTTTTTGAAACACTATATTTGGAGTGAAGGTGACTTAATTGTCCGTCGTCAAAACCACATGAGCCACTTGAATAAGATCAAGATCACACCTCCTCTGTTCCCACGCAAGAAAAATACAATATTGCCGAACGCGATCTGTGCAAATGGATCGATATTTGCAAACGAGCGCCGTAACCTTGATTGATCCGCACAAACCGCATTTGCATACAATCCGCTATTCTCTCTTTCCAAGCGTCACTTTGACTTTCTTACGCAAATCCGTTTTCGTATCTCGTTCCACTCGCCGTCTATTTGGAGCGATAAATAAAATATGAGAGAGTTCAGCCTTTCGTCTTTGAAATTGAGTGCAAGCTGGGAAGAGAAGATTATGATTGCATGTATCAAATTACAGCCGAGCCGAGACGAGCAATTTATTGGACCTAGATCCTTTGAAATTTTCCCTCAAGAGATGCAATTTTTCCGCTACTTTGTAGCTAGACAATGTCGCACACGACCGAAAATCCTTTTAAATTTCCTATTTTCTCTAGGTTTAAAAAATAATTCCACGTTGATAAATATCCGATCCAGGTTAAAACGCACATTCTCTTGGGTTCTCTTTACTCCAGGCTGGAATTTGTTGGGAGGATGCAAACGATCATCTCTTTTTTGAGGTTGTTTTTTAGTCCCATTATTACAAATTCTACTTTTATTTTGATATGGCTCTGAAAGTGGATCAAAAGGGTGGCTATTATGTAAATGTATATAAAAAAATAGCAGTGGTTATTAAAACAAAATTAAATTTTACTTTATTTCTTATTATAATAAAATAAAACAAACTTATTTTTCTTTGTTTTAATATTTAAAGAAATATTTAATTTATAGTTTTTATATAAATTATCTTATTTTATATTCATATTTACTTATCATTACCTACAAGTCTCTTATGATTGTATGTTTTAAAAATTATAAATAAAATTTAATAGTGTATTGTGCATGATAGAAAATTCTGCTGTCATTTCATGATCAATCAAAATCAACAGAATTAAATTTTTTTCATTTCATTGCATAAGCTTGATGCGGAAAGAAAATTAAATAATATCCAGCGTTTAATATTTTCTGTTTCTGTAAATAAACCAGAAACAATTAAATTCTATATTTTTGGCATTCTCTTCTCTTCTTACAGAACAAATTTATTTCCTGAATCTACGCTTCGCTTCTACAAACTGACGTAAAAGGCAAGGATCAATCTCGGTTTCACTTACTCGACCGAGTGCACCCCTTTTAAGTGGAGGAAATATGAATCTTTTCCGACGTCACCGCGAATTCGAGTGCGAAACGCACCCCCGCAAGCTGCACTCCGTCTCACCAACAGACTTTGACGTCAAAGGGTTGATTTTATGGACGGCCGCCGACCGCCCATTTGCGCGCTTGAAACGAGCCCGCAACCTCACACTTTCGGTACGTCACACTCAAGGGACAAGCCAAAGATCGGTTTTAATGGGCAAGTCATGTGTGTGTGATCGACACTTTGGTCCCTTTCATTTTTATTTTTTACACAGAGCACTTTCAGATATTTGGATAATCATAAAAATTAAAAATATCCACATTTTATTTTTTATTTGGTACTGAACAAGACAACTTTTTGATTTTCAAAAACGAAACTCTAGGACAAGAAATATATTTTTTTCGTTTGAAACTCCCTATGATCCATTTTCTGGTTTAAAAAACCAAGAGTTGTTGGTTGACAAAGTTAATTATATTATGTACCCTAAACTAATTAATCTAATCCCCGGCTTGCCTTTTGATTATGAATCTAATTTATTCACGGTCTAGTTGAAATTAATGATCTTTAAGCACCTGATTAAATCCTGCAGGTTACGTGACTAAAATTGCCCTTTCAGCAAAGATTGCAAAGCAACTTATGTGGAAGTCAGTTCATTAGCAGCTTGTTTTAATGCAGAATCACGATCTGAAATGCACAAGGTTTCGCGTGAATCATTTCTGTATGTTTGCGTCACTCCTTCACTTGATCTTATTTATGCAAAAGACACACAGAGCTAGAATTATAGGATTTCATGACTGCGTAAACCCAAATGATAAACTGTGGTATCAAATGCCAAAAATGCCAAAGCTGTGCTAAACGCTAAAGAGCAATATTAAATTATGTTCTGTGTTCTGTTAATTAATTCATATCCATGCGTTTCAGAAACTTGTATTCAATTATTCCCCATTAATTTCATGTCAAGTAAATGCTTAATGCTTACAAATTTCGATTAGAATTTCCAATTCATAAGTTTTTTGTATTGACCGAGAAGAGTATATAATAATAATTTCTGTAAAAATAATAGGAAATAAAAATAAAAATTAATAAAAAAAAAAAATCAATAAATAAATAAAAAAAATCAATAAAGACAAATCATTATTTTGTTTTTTGGAATTGAAAAATTGGGGTAAAATAAAAATAATTATTATTACTAAAGTTTAAGCAACCATTCAAAAACAAAAATAGAAAGAACAAAAAGAATGTTGTTAATTTGTTATAGCGTGTTTGTCTGTAAATTTTGGTGCATTCCAGTTTCCGTTTTTATTTTTCAAAAGAATAATTAAAATAAATATTAAATTTGCAGACTTGCTATATTCATTCTTTCCCTGCATGACTGTATAAAAAACGCTGTTAAAAATTTGAAAAATTTGAAAGAATCAAAGCAATTTCTATGCAAATCCGCCACCCACTTGAAGATATCACGAGATGAAATAAATTGGCCTACGCACACATTCAGGCAGAATCAACAAACACGCGGTCCCCAAACACGCCTACTCGAATTCAGTGCGCTTGGTGCGGTTCGGCCGAGTGCACGCTTGGCTGCTGCAGGTGCGATAAAATTAGATAGCGAGGGGTTTCACCTGTGACAGGGCCCGTAAAAAACTGCTCTCGGGTTTCTGCATTTATAAACGGCGGGGCCCCCCATATTTTAAAACAAGCTATGGCCAGACACAAACATATGCACGCGCAGGAAATCGCCTCTCCTTCGTTGTGCACTTTACCACACGGAGGCATTTTAAATGGACGGAAGCTTCGCTCGAAATTAATAAATGGACACAAAGCTTTCAGTTTTATTGTCGACGAGGAGCGTGACAAGTATTTGTTGATTTATCGATCGCGCACGGCACCGCCAACGGATATATTCAATAATTTGTCTTTCACACGCTGAAATTCCCACCAATAAAAATTTACTAATTTTTATAATGTGTGAATCTTATATTGTTTAATTTTTTTATACCTTCAATGAGCAATATCCGCTCAAAGGAAGACCTGAATAAAAAAAGTTACAGTTGATAATAATCATAATTTAATATATTCTAAAATTCTTTTAAACATATCATAAAAATAAGAAAAATTTCAATTTTTTATGAGCTTCAATCTATAAAATTCTGGGGAAATTAGTTTTTAATTCTAAGTTGAATCAAAATGAATCATCTTTTTTTATTTGTTAAATTATGTAAATTTGTAGCCATAAAAATTTAAATTTCAAATTTCAGGATTCTTTCTATTTTGCCATGTATTGAGAAGATAACCAAATTTTTTTAGTTTTGAATATCATAAAACATTTTGATGGAGTTAAAGTGCCTGTACAGTTTATAATCTGACAAAACATATTTAAAAGGATTTCATTGCAATCAACTTTTACTGAAGTGTCTAGTCACCTTTAAAATTCTGTATGTGAAGCTTTAAAAAATAATTGCTTCCTATTTAATTTTTTTTTTTATCTAATCAAACGTGTAATTTGTTAAAAAAAAAAATTAAAATAATGTTGTGCTTCCAATTTCTAATTCATCAAAAATTATTACACCTGTAATTGTGCGTTCGCTTGGCCAATTTTTCCTTTATCAAAAAGTTTACCTTGTGTCCATAAATTTTCCTGCATGGCAGCTAATTTAAATTTTCAAAGCAATATAATAGAGCCATAACAACGCGCATGTATACGCATTACAATATCTGGTGTGGACGTGGAAATTTACATTACAAAAAATGAAAAAACAATAAAATTCGCGCAGCAAAAAACAATAATCCCGCTCGTGTTTTACAACGAAAAAATGTGGTGCAGGAAAAGCCATCTTTTATTGTACACAGTGGCTATTAAAGTTGGTTTGCTGTTGGACGAGGGAATTTTTTTAATTTTCTTGGTGCGTCTCTCTCGTTTAAAAGGCGCGCACGCCGTGACCTAATTTAGAGAGTAATCTCTCGCATGTTATTTGACACCTCTTTGGTGCCGCTTCTTCTTCTTCCTTTCAACGAGAGAATTCAAGGATTCGCTTCTGTCTGCCTGCTTTACTCATTTGCCCACGCCACTTGAGCTGCACGCGGTTTTTTTTTATCAAATTTTTATTTTTATGGCTCCGTTCGCTCGCTCGCTCTCTTATCTCAAAGGAATGCTCAATGCATGCTGGAATTCCAAACATTGATAAATGCACAGCGCGCGGCAGCGAGTGAGGATGAATATTTATGTGTGCCTATTCTCATTTGTGCGCCACCCCAACGTGAGCGGAATGATAAAAACCGCCGATAGACACTTTTCGCTTCACAGAGACGTTTCCCAAGCAAGCCATGCGTATTGCAAGAAAGTCTTGTTCCGTCTTGTTCAATCCTTTTAATCTTGGAATCTTAAAGGTTGACGTTCTTAATAAAATTTGGTTTTGCTTATGTAGTATTTTTTTTTTAATATTTATAATAAATTAAATGAAACAGTAATTCAAAATAATGATTGTAAATGTTTAAAATGATTCTCACGTTAAAAACAATAAATAAAATTTTCACTTTATATGGAGTAAAAAATTATTTACTTCATCTTTCCTAGAATTACTTCATAAAAAGAGGCCCTTGTAAAAGAATTAACAAACATAAAAGGATAAATTCCACTCCATCCAAATTTAAGTTTGGATGCTGTTTAAAACCTTCAGACAAAAAAATTAATTAATTAACCGAATTAATTAATATTTGTCTCTTGCCACCTTAAACTTTGCGATATGTTTTCACAAAAATCAAATAAGCTTTCTTTGCTTAAACAAATTGACGACTTTAATGCAGCAAAAGGTTTAAATAGAGTAAAAAATAATAACAGAAATAATAAAAATTGTAATCATAAATTCGAAGGATTTAGTAAATGTGATTTGAAAATCAAATAAATATTTTTCCATTCTCTAAATCTGCAGATAAATTTCAAATATCACAAATTAAAGGCAAATATTAATACAATGAATGCTCAACAAGCTCAAAATTTATTAAAGAAGACTGGAAATGGCATAAATTTCACAAACACCAACATTAAACGAGATCAATTTAAAATAAAAATTCAATAAAATTCCCTTAACTCCTTTTTATTATCATTGTTATTTTTATCTTGATTTATCCCCCTTGTTAGCATTCAAGCCGTAATTGCGGTCATCCATCAACGCGGACGTTTCGAATTTTATTCCGAGCATGGAAATTTTCCCACCACCCCCGAAAAGCGATTATTCCACTCGAAAAACGCCTGGCCATAATAGCGCGGCACGTCCGACGAGTTAAGGCAAAAGACGTGACTTTCTCCAAAGGTCATCATCTCTCGTCGGTGCGCAAGGCAAGGTTGGTCTCTCTCTCTCTGTATATCCCCTTGCCAGCTGCTTTCTCCCGAGTGTAGTTAATAGAAAGAGAAAGAAAACGAACTCGTACTAATAACGATATATTTTTACTTTCTTCCAATGCCACTGAGCTTTTATCTTTCCCACGTGCTCTTAATGACGAGACATCTGCTGCGCGACAAACGTCGAAACGTTTCAATTTGTCCCCAGGCACTAAGTACAAAGAGAGAGCTTAATCAGGAGCAACAGATGTCCACTTGAGAGTACAGAGAGTAATTGTCTTTGTTTGGAAATTCCAATACGGCTGAAAGTTATAAATTTTCTATTTTTTTTAATGCTTTTTATTTTTTTGTATACACATAAAAATTGACATCTTTATTAGATGATAACTATTTTATTGATTGTATTTTTTTTAAACTTTTTTCAATACATTTTACAATTCTTTGTTTATTATTTTAGTTTTATACTTTTGTTTTATTTTTAAAACTTAAATTTTGAATTTTTTTTCTTTTTTTATGATTTCCAATGCAACTAAATTGTTAATTTTATATACGCTCTTAATAATTATTTATTTAATACAATTTTCTCTATAAATTGTATTTTTTATAATACCGTGTATGATGCTCTTTCGTCTCTCTCCTTCCAATAAATTGTTATTAGTTTTGGTCCTTTTACTGAGAACTTTTATAATGTTCAAGCAAAAACTTCCAATAATTATTGAATGAACCCATGATTTTCTTGCACTTGCTAAAATTAGGTTCATCTGCTGTGATGATTTGAGAACACTGCAGTGGATTGGGTGACGGCCTATATATTGCTGGACCAGATAGAACATAACACCGCGAGCGTGCAGCCAGCAGAGCCTCTAATTATGTGGGCACCTCGCGTCACAGGTCAATCAAAGGTCACTGCGTCGAGGTCAGAGGCCAAACCTACATTTATTGCCAGAGCAGAGCGCAGTGCACCCAATTCGAGTGGCTTCACTCACTCTTGAGAAATGACTAATTCAACTTGAACTTGAGCTGCTCAATGCATTTAGCAACAAGTCGTCCTTAATTGAATCATGAGTAAGAGTGGAACTTTACTAATCCTCGTCAAAGTTATTCATTTTATAATCAAGAAAAAAACCAATAGTCTCAGATTTAATTAATAAAAAAGTAACGTAGTAAAAATCTCACTTTTTCTTAATGGACTTTTAAAACTAATTCTATAAAATTAAAAACAACATATTTGTCTATCTACCGCATCAATTTTCTTCTGATTTTTTTACGATTCTTTCTATATTAGCAAAAAAATTTTTCATTTTCATGTTAAAAAATGCATTTGATACACTTGCAATTTTTACTTATTAATGAGAAACATTTACTTATTGGTGTGAATTTTAAAAATACTGCAGGAAATTCAATTAAAAAGCCAAAAGTATTTCATAAAACCCAAAATTTAACATCAAAATGACACACCATTTTCATAAATCTATATCAACTTATTTTCTAGTAAGTTTTAAAGAAAAATTCCCTAGTATTCGGATGCAATGGAAATTAATTTATAAATTTATAATTTACACAACTCTAATTGTTTCACAGATAAAATTTGGACGTTTATAGCGGTTTAATTCCGGCGCTAATTGTTTCGAGGCCAAAGTAAAAAGGTCAACATCCGTTGAATGTTGTGAAAAAAAACGAGCGCAAATAAAGAAGAAAATCTCATAAGAGTTGGTCTGACTGAGAGCGTGGAAACGCAAAAAGTCTCTCTCGCGCCGCATTCCAGAGCCGCGCATATGTACGGAATAAATTAGCCGGCCGCGTGCAATCAGCGCTCATCCTGTGTGTGCACAAAAACAAAAGCGCGCCGGTGTGCTGGCCAAAGACACACACATTTTCTTAAAATAATCCCAGAGCGCCATCCACTTTAACGTTCGTACGTAGGTTGTCGGTGCGCGCGTGCTTTAATGAGGGAAGAGGACTAGACAGGCTGAGACGACACCACTTAAAAACCATATTGCACACAGGCCAACACTTGCCAAGTTGCATTATTATTATTTTGATGAGAGACAAATCATACTTTTGCGAATTCTAAAATAAGGTTTAAATTTAAAAAATTAATTTTGTTTTCAAAAATTCAACTACAGCGGAATTAATATTGGTTTAAATTATTAATGAAAAATTTGTGCATAATATAAAAAGCAAATAGGGTTGAAATATATGAATCGGACAGTTATCTTTCTTTCTTGGTAAATGAGCCACACATGTGAAAACTTTCCAGCCTAGCTCTTTACCAAAAAGCACACCATTCAATAATTTTTTAGGGATCTTTAATCTATTTAACCATGATATTAGAAATATTTAACTCTATTTTTTGTTAATTTTTTTAATTCTCTAGTAAATAGTGAATCCTGAAAGTAACAATTAAGGTTAAAAAATAAAATTTTATCAAATTATTTTAAATTTTTTTATCGAGTTTCACATCTCTGAGTTAGGATTTAGTTTAATCACTACTACATTAGAATAATTTGTAAATATCAACAAAAATAAAGTATCTTGAAAAAGTATAATTCCCTAACACAAAGGAATTCTGTGTTCTATCGGTAACTTCACTAAATATAATTCTATTCTCCATTTTTGGCCTTTGCTCGAATGTTAACATTAATTTCCATTCATTTTTTGCAGCTACGAAATTCAGTGGAGGCGTCAAATTATACATTTTTTTTCCAGCAAGGAGAAAAAAATTTTACAGCATAGTGACGTTCGGAGAGACATTAAAACGATTTGAAACGCTGGAAAACGACAGAGGCACGGATTATCCGATTTGAGGCTGACTGCGTAGCATTGAGAATCCGCCGGCGTGAACAGTGCATGGATTTGATGGAGGCGACGAGCGATATGCCGTTATGAAAGCGGCTAAACTGTGAATAACAAAGCCCGGCATAACGGAGTCTAAGCCTCGCTCAGCCAGACAGACAGAAGAGGCTCGTTCGGATATTCGCCTATCGTTTAATTGCACTCACGCACTGCACAAATATAAAATGCGATTATGCCGCATGCAAGTCTCAGTATTGACGTTTGCTGAAAATTTAGCGTACGAAATCATTCATTTTTGTGCAGTAATCAATGGTTTTGTAATTATTTTTCAAATACTTTTTAAATAAATGTAACATAGAAATAAAAAATAATAAAATTTAACTTTGTTAAAAACTTTATTATTTTTAAATTAAATTTTTAATAATTATTGTGAAAAATAAAAATTATAATAGTTTATAAGTATGTACATTTTTTATTTCTTTAAATAATTAGTCATTAATTTTTTAATGAACACTCAACATTTTTTAATTTAAAAAAAAAAAACAGAAAATTAGATAACACTAATTATTTTCTTGTAATTCTCTATAATGTGGAATGAGTAAAATGAATAGTACCTAAATTAATGAATAAATTTAAATTATCTAACAAAATCATGAATTCATAATAATAAATAATTAAACTTACAGCTTGACAGGTGCGCCTCTAATTAATCCCCAAATATCATACATTTGCCATTTTCACCTTCGGTTCAAATGATGTGCAAACTTAATACAAAGCAGTCCAAGAATAAATCGCCTGACTCTCGCCGCGGCTCAAGTTAATCGATTTAATTTAAATAAGAATCGTGGTTGCTATAGTGAAGTGAATTATGCAACATTGACCACGCGCATGCCTAGCCCCTTAGCTAACACACGTACCGGCTGAATAATGCATAGGAAATTCCAAAATGGATGCAATAACAAAATAATACAACTGTAAAACAAGTGCGTATATAAAAATTTTGCGTGTCACAACGTTCAAAAAATTTAAATAAAAAAATTAAACGCAAAAAGAATTGTGGTTTTTTTACGTAACGTGTCGCATAAGGAGACACCACGTCTTTTCTCTCAAGTCAATAAAACTCAATCAGCTGGCAAATTGACATTACTTGCATATTGCGTAGTTAGGAAGTGCAAGAGTCAGATAGCAAAATTGTAAAAAAAGCAAAGTATGTTTAATTTGGCTCAAACTTTCATGGCATCAATTTAATTATAAACAAAGTATCGGTTGTGGAAATGGCTTTCTAGAAGAGTCTATAAATTTTGCACAACCAATCCACAGATCCATCTGATGGGAACCCGCAGGAATTCCAATCTCTCCTCATCGTGCAAACGGAAATCTATTTCGAGAGAGCCATATCGACTTTTCTCCACGCCAAAGCCAGTGACACGAAAATCGCAATTTCGTTTTGACCAGATATTTTACGATTTCGCCGCAAATGTTGAAAAGAAATAAAAGAGAACAGGAAAAGAGAAGGCGTGTGTCTGATATTCCACCTGCGAGCGAGTCACTTATCAGTACCATTAAGTGCATCACCCCTTGACGACCTGTGTGAAGGTGAAGGGCGATTCTCCGAACAAATAGAAATGAAAGAAAAAGAGATATAGAAAGCCGACCGACAAAAAAGGGGTCAAAAAAGTTTTGTGAAATTTTTTGTGGAATTTTTTTATCGTTTTCATTGTTAATTCATATAAAAAATCCATTTCAAAAATAGGATTATTAAAGCAGTAAAATTTTAATTATTTTTCAAAATTTTTAATTTTGATAATTAAAAAAAAAATTATAAACAAAAGGACGAGCCCATTTTTTTCACTTTGTGATTAGTGAAAGTTTGGCGGATGGTGTGCGGTAATCGTTGGAGCGCGAAGGGTCAAAGTTGGGTCGAGGGCCAGGACTCACCGTCAGGATTGTCGAAGTATCCCCAGAGCGGCAGTCCGACGGCGATAGCGGCCACAGTGAAGCAAATAAAGCCCAGCGTGGCTACTATGGTCGTGTAGACCGACTTATCCATCACATCTTAAGGCTCACGTAGGCTAGCACTAACTAACTGACTGGCCACCTTCGGAGCGCCAACACCGACGGCGGCAGCGGCGGCGGAGGAGGAGGGAGGGAGGGCGCTGTAAAAAATTCAGATACAAATAATAATGCGGCGGCCGCTCTTTTTTAACGTGCAACTCTTTTCCCCGCCGCCAACACTCGGATGACTTTTGACTCCCCTCCCTCCCTCCCTCCGGCTGCCATACCTGGCTGCCCGCGCTAGCCTCGCACCGCAGACCGGCTCAGGTATGCCCCCTCCCGACGGCCTGCCTGACAACAGGTGCGCAAAGCGCTCTCCGCAGGTACGGACAGCGTTCAAACCTAAACTCATCCGCGAATGTCTCGACTCTCATCATCTAGTTTTGGAATTAATTATTCTTATTAAAATATTAAAAAAAAAAATCCAGAAATTTTCTCGTATGATAATAGAAAAATGCACTATTTTCATACAAATTGTCAATAATATTTTACTACCCATGAATTCTTACCAAAAATTTTTTTTTTAAAATAATTCAATTTGAATGGGTAATACATGAATAAATAAATAATTTTAAATTGAAAAAATAATGTTAAAGTAGGAGAAAATGATTGATAAATGATAGCTATGTTGATAATCAATAATAATTTCCGTGCTTGTTGTTAAATATACGTATTTAACAATAACACAAAACATTTAATATTAAAAATTTAATAACATTTATATAATATTAAATATTTTTTAAAGTTATTGTTTTTATTTGTTATTTATGTAAAAAATAATTATTTAGTTTATTACTTATATCTTATTAAAAATTTACTTTGTTTTAATATTTTATTTTGATTTAAAGTGCTTTAAATATGCACCATACTTGTTTTAAAATTTTTAAAATTTATTCATTTGATTCATATATTTGCCAATGTTTGGCTTAGAGCCTAAAATTTGATCGATTTTAAAATTAGTTCTATTTCCATGTGATAGGTTAAATTTTTTATTGATGTACTTATTTAATGTATATTTTGTAGCTGTAAGATATGTAAAATCATTAAAAAAAGACATATTTGCACTAATTGCAGGACCATTAGTAAAAATTGTGAAAATATTGATCAGTTGGCGTTCCAGTCCGTACTCTGAGCTATTATGTAAGTCTTTTGTACCATTTGAGTCTAGCGCACCCCCTAGAGCTGGCGAACGCTTTCTGATCGATTGAGGCGGCAAAACAAATAGAGCGAGCGACAATAAAAGCATCATAAGTTTTGGATCGCAGTGCAAACACACCGAAATAATTTTGCACAAAGGTGGCATCAAACGCTGACGGGCCCTTTACCTTTGTCAAGGTTGAGGTGTTTGCTCATCAGCGACGGCAGCCACTTACTATTTGTCACGTCAGACGTGTGACGAGATCATTAAACTTGGGAGCGGAATTGCGAATTCGCGACTCCTTCGACTGTAAAATTGGAGCGTGATCGGATAATGGATGGGATGAGGAGAAAAAACTTCAAATGATTCCTTCAATTTTATTCAGCTGTTAAGTCTCAAAAAAATTAAAACATTTGAAATACAAATTATGCATTTAGTTTTAAATAAAATCTTTTAAATGCAAAAATGCAATATTTTTAATGCAACATGCATCAGTGTTTATTTATGAATCATAATTTGTAAAAAAAATTAATTGTTATTGATTATTTATAAATTAAAATTAATTAACAAGCTGCATTTGAAGAGAATGCAGTTTAGCAGTGCAATTACCTGCAGCTGTAGTTATCAATTAATTTAAATTCTCAGTTCAATTAGCATATGTATGCAGTTAATGCCGCTCTTCCTTTAGTTAAAAGGGCCCGCTCTGATTTGTAAGCCATCATTTGTGCAACGTGCAGCACTGACAGCTGAAATAATGTGCGCCTCCGCTTATGTCGTGCGGTTTCTCATTAATGTAAATTGAGTGGCCGGCTCTCGATCACGCAATTTGAAAACGAAGCCACTTAATTTGAGCGGCGAGCGCTTTATTGAGTTTCGCCGACATCAGATTATTGCTGCCTCCTACTGTAGGTGCGCCCGTTATTGTTTCCATTGAAATAAAAGCGGACCCGTGCAGCTCGTACACCGCACGCCTCCTTTTGTGAATTTTCCCAATCACGCCGGTATCAAAGACTAAAGAAACCAACCTAATTTATAATTAAAATGAAAATTAATTCATTAATGTTAATATTATTAAACTATGGCGTTGAAATATAAAACAGAAGAGAACGGGATTTACTTTGTTTTTTCAATTTTTTAGCACCTTTCTAAAATAAGATATTAATGACCTTCAGGATGTGCCTACCATCGCAACTCAACTTAAGGGTATTCAAATTAGTTGGGTTGCCGTCGCTTCGAGCATCTTCAAGATTAATGCACGCTTGCAGTTACCATTTTGAATAGCCCTTTTAAGCACATTTAAAGTTTTTTTAGGAAGACAATCTTATACGTGGCGCAGTCGAATCAGCATACGGACTCGGCAAGTTGTGTTCTTCGATTACAGAAAAGAATTTGCAATATTGCATGTTTATTTATTGAGAAGATATGGACATTTCTAATTAATATTAATTTCTCAAATTGCTCACCTCCCGCACGATACAGTACAGCATCATTTTTCAAGGCAAAAATGAAAAAGAAGACTGATTTCTGTCAAATATGGCTTCTTTTTGCCAGTTTTTGCATTTGCGTTCTCTCTCAAGATGATGGACCCATAATTTATCCAATGGAGCTAGAAACCGTAAGTATGCATTTAGTCCATAAAATCGTTCATACTGTTTTATCAAAAATCCTATAATATTTTTACATTGCTCAATTATTAAACAAAATAAAAATTAATATTAAACGCTTTAAAAAAAATCAATAAACAAATCATTATAACTCACTTTTCCCACATGGACAATTGATACATATTTTTAAATTTAAAAAAAAAAAACAAAAAAAAAATGACTAGACTTTGTATGATTCCGGCAAATTATAAATATACACAAAATTATGTATTGGCTGCTTTACTCTCTTTTGCTTTTCTAGCGCATTGAGCAGACAAGGAAGTTAACAAACTGCTTGAATAACCACGAGAAGACTGTTCGACCTGCCCCTGGTAAGAATTTAAATATTTAAAAAGTTATTTGTTTCCTCACTGTCAATTCAAATATAAGTTTTCAGAGTTAAAACGTATAATGAAGAGAATCTCAGCTTCAAAGACTGCGGGCGGTGGAGTGCAAGTGCAAATGAAACTGGTCCGTGGCATGGGCTGGCCAACAATGGAAAAGATGGCAACACTTGTTCTTTATTTCTTGTGTCAGATAGAACGTTCATCTCGTTTGGTTAATAAAAACAGTTCAATATTAGTGTAATAATTAATTATTTTTTATCAAAGAGTGCCCGTTACTCAAAGGATTCAACAATAGAAATGAAATTACGGGTGTTTCAATTTACGGCGGAGAAAGATGTTTTGAGCGCGACAATTGCAGATTCAATCACCGTTTAATTACTCAAAAGGTGAAATAAATTATTATTTTTTTTTATTATTCTTTCAAATAATTTCAAATGATAATTACTGCTGTCTGCTGATTAATGCAAAAATGCAGCCTGCCATTCTTGCAGATAGCGGGGCTTGTGGTTGTGGTATTTACAAAATGCATAATTTTTTACTGTGATTTCTAATTTTTATTTTTAATAAATTGACGTTGGGCTTACTTGCAGATCCGCAAAGTGTCAGATATATACATAGGACACAAGACATTATTCGGAGACACTATACACGTTTGGGAAGTTGATGAAAGGATTCAATTTTCCGACAGTTTGAAGCCTATTTGCTTGTGGAACCGCAACGAAAAAAATGATGATAATAATAAGATTGAAAAATATTACGGTCTAGCTTTTGGAGTCAGTATTTTTTTTTTTTTACTTTTTTTAGTATATCAGAATTGCAACAACTATATTAAAAAGTTTCTTTATAATAGTTTTCCTTTCTTCAATGACGTGTGGTATATTCAGCTAAATTTTCTTACTCAAGGTGGCCAGTAAAGAAAATCTTACCCTTTTACTGTCCTGCTTAATGATGAGATTATTGAATTTTTTTACAAAGGAATATGAACGACTGTGATGAGGTTCAATGGTTAGTGCTCTGGTGGTTGTTGGTTTTATCCAGGGTATATAAAAGCTTTGTTTCTGGCCAGTTGGTCCACATACAAGTGGAGGTGGTTCAGTTTAAAGGACTCAGCCGCTCATCCTATTCCCAATCCTTGGCATGCCCAGCAATAAAATGCACACGTGTTGAGATTTACTACAAAGAGGAATTGTGAGAAGAAAATCTAATAAAATAAAAATTGTTTTTACGTGCAGACAGGCCACAGCATAGACGTAAATATTAATCCAGAGGAAAACTGTTATTTAGGCACAGTGACAAAAGGAGAGTGTGACCTTTATGGAAATTCACTCTGCACCAAAGGACTTAGTGAGTCATGAAATATTGTCATTTGTTTGTTCAAAATCCATGATTTATATAAATTTACATTTAATTAATGGCTTATGTTTCTCATGTAACAGATTCTGGATTTTACTTGGTGATAAATCGAGATGATCGTTTTTATTTAAGGGGAATGTTGTACAACTGGACGAGTAATAAAGAGTTTAAACAGTGGGTCGATTTGCTTCCCTTTACGAGCCAGATAGTGTCAGCGTCCGCAGGGCTAGCGATGCTGCCACATATTCCTGCGCCGAAGGAAAAAGTTGGTAGGACTCGCTAAAATTAATTAAATGTAAAATTATGAATCCATTAAACTGCTTTAAATTTCTAGATTTTGGTGAGAATCAGAGTTTCCCTGGCTGTGGCCGAGTGGCACGTCGGGGTTTTCGAAGGAAAAGAGATGAAAAGTTTTCAGCCGAAAGTTTCATTTTCAATAGTTACGACGCAATCAAAGGAAGAGCGCCGTGGCACGCGGCGTTAACCCGTTATTCTGACACAGGCCCTCTTGCAATTGATTTCTGTGGAGCCACGCTGGTCTCCAAAAGGGCTATTATCACAGGTGAAAATCTTTTTGGAAAGAATAATTATTCTCTAAAATTTTAATACTCAGCTGCGCATTGTCTATTCGACGAAAACGCGGATTTGATAGAGGCAGCGCGACTTGGAATAACACTGGGCATGCACGATGCGTCCAAAGACGAAGAAGATTCAAGGCAAAGGTTCAGGGTATTGAATGATACTTAAATTATTCAGTTTTAATTTTTTTCAATTAAATAATTAACAAAAAAAATTAGTTATTTAAATGAAATTTTGTGAAAAA
Organism: Neocloeon triangulifer; assembly: GCF_031216515.1. NCBI lineage: Eukaryota > Metazoa > Arthropoda > Insecta > Ephemeroptera > Baetidae > Neocloeon > Neocloeon triangulifer. The sequence goes on from NW_026775545.1 coordinate 1,461,253, forward strand.
AGAAAAATTTTGAACTTTTTAATTTTGTACGTATGCTTTTTAAATCAGTTAAATTTGCAGGCATTAGAACTCCATGTTCATCCTGGTTATAACCATTCAAAAGGTGACTTTCGAGATGACATAGCAGTGATAATTCTTCGCGAGGGCCAGGTCAGGTTCAACAGTTACGTCCGACCAACTTGTTTATGGAACGACGATTACGAGTTGGATAAAATAGCAAACAAAACAGGCAAAGTAAGTCATACCGCAGATATCTTGGAACCTTTTGGCACTCAAGTCGTGAAAATTCTCGTTCTAATAATATTTATTTTGAGAATAAAATGTAAATTGAAACCAGAGTTCAGAGAATAACGAAATTTGTTATAATGCGAGTCTTAAACGGTCTTTGAAAGCTGAAATTTAACTTTCTTAATTTTTTTATGAATGATCTTCAGCTTGCTTCAGCTTTTAAAATTTTGTAAATTAGGAATAACATTTAAAATCTAATTGCAGGTAGTAGGTTGGGGCCACACGTCTGATTACCGACAAGCAAATATTTTACAAGAGGCTGTGCTGAAAATCGCGTCTTACGAGGAGTGCTATGAGAGCAAGAGGCTTTTCTTCTCTCGAAATCTTCGACCCACCGAGAACTTCTGCGCTGGTTTTCCACACAATCGTAAGTTTTTTTGCACAAACTGGATTAAATTTTTGGATTAAAACGTTATAGAAAACAATTTAAACAAATTTCTTTACCTGAAAAGGTCTGAATTTCATGACCACGGTAAAAAAAATATATATTTACTTAAATCTTGCTTATAGAAACGAGCGCCTGCAGCGGAGACAGTGGTGGTGGTTTTGTCTTTTTCAATGACACTTTGGAGCTGTTTTTCTTGCGCGGGGTGGTCAGCGCCGGACGTTCGAGAACCGTGGTGACAGATGAAGGCGAATTCGTCAATACCTGCAACCCTAGTTACTACGCACTCTACACTGATGTCACCAATTACATGCAGTGGCTCGTGAACAAAATACCAGATATCAGTCAACCCCAGTCATAGAAGTTTGAATCCGGAAATTTCTTGCATTTGTTATTTTCAATTCCTCGAATTCTTTATGCCAAAAAAAAATGGATTGGGGAATATTTATTTGAATAAATTATTTATACACTTGCTATTATTCTTGTTTATTTCATGACTATTATACTTATATTTTTGGTCAATTTCTTGTTGATTAATAAAATTTAGTCAATTGTCCTGCTTTTATTTATTTTTTTTAATTTTAAAAATTTAGAAACTTTATTTGATTGACTAATTTTCTTTCAAAACTATAAGATTTAAAGGCTAAAAACTTAATCTTTCTCTAATTTGTTGAGTACGGAGCAAATCCACTTGTAAACCCCTCTTTTTAATCAATCTCAGAAAATTCAATAATTATTATTTTGGACTATCGTTCTAATTAAATTTCTACATTTAATAGAAAAATTATGATATTTTCCGTCAATTCATAAAAACATAAAACATCAAAATACCAACTTAAGTTAAACAATGTTTTTGCTAAATATTGGAACTTTTTGCATTCATAATTTATTTCAGCTCATGCATGCAAACGAGTAAATCCGGGTTGGCTAATGTCATACTAGACATATATTTCTATGTTTCTCATTACGTTTTCATCTCTAACAACGGAAATACAGACACAGCTTTATTTGTTTGCTCTTAAGGGTTGCTCGCGTTCTCTAGAGAACTGGAGCTCATATTGAGAGTTGCATTGTTTGGGTTTGTTCAAGTGTTCACTAAAACCACAATGAGAGCACCGTTAGCGCACGCAAAAATACCATGTACTGCAGGTACATACAATATGTACTATAATTATAGTACGATTCACCATCTTCACTCATCTCATTCTGTCCGCGAGCTTTACGAGCGGCTTGATAATGCAGGTGGCAAAACTCTTTGGATTACGCTCAGGTGCTTCTCCTTCCATACTTTCATCTCGATGTAAAATAGAGATCCGAACGTGCTTTTTCTTGATATATCTTGTGATGCTCCAGATCTATTCGCCCTCACATCAGCCGCCGTATTTGCCTTTCTAAGCCGCTAGCAATCCAATATCCTCCTTCGGGAAGCAAATTCGCACCCCTTTCTTACACTTGAATAAGGAAATAAGCATTGAATTGAAGGAGATGGATCGATGTGTCAACCTAAAGAAAAAATATTCAAATTTCTTTGCAAAATACTCCAAAAAATAAATTCCTACAAATTGTATGTGCTAATTTAGAAAATTTCTTTCTAAACGGTATAATATTATATTATTTAAATAAAATCGTACATGGAGAACTCATTTCATTCTTTATTTGAAGGCAATTTTTTTAAGGGGGACTGATTTAAATAATATTTAATATTTGGCACATCGGTTGCTCTAAGGGTGAAGAAAAATATTCATATTTTACACATGTAGGTTATTGAAAATTCATCAAATTTCATATTTACAGGGGCTTCAAGATTAAGAGTAAAAATGTTTTAGTAAATTGAAACAAATTTGGCAAAACTATTTAAATAATTGACACTTGTAATTACTATTTAAATAAATGTAATAATTTGGCTGTATGATTTAAATTATCATGAAAATTACTAAAATAATTTAAATTTTTTATTTAATATACTTTTAAAATAAATATAATGATGTAAATTTAACTATATGCTTAATCTATTAAAATAATATAAATAATTGAACTAAAAATTTTTGAATATTGTTTTAATAATTTGGTAACAATATTAAATAATTAAAAATATAGTGAAAATTATAATCAATACAGAATAATATTTTTTATTTTTTTAATACTTTAGCTAAAATTTATAAATAAGTTACATGATTCTTAGGCAATTATTATTATCATATGTAGCTACGCTTTTTTTTTTAAGAAACTTGATAATCTTTCTTGCATAATTTGCTAAACCGTTTTTAATCTTTTCATCGCATTATTCTCGGCTCTGTGATCTGTAAAACCCCGCTCTTGAATTATGATCATGGCGGTATTATTGAAGTAGAGGAAGCAATTATGCCACCCGCATGGCGAGCGCGGCGTGCTGGTTGCGCACATCCATTTAATTTATGGCGATTTATTTTGGATGTGCTTTGTGTCATTTTTCATTCGCGCAATATCGCGTCATGCTGACATTATCAAAAACGTCCGCGACTATACATGACATGCCCACCCAAATATGGAACAAGTGCCGAGAGATGCTTTCATCCATCATTCTTCGATAGGCTTTTGAGTGATGACTATGAGATTTTTTTGCTCTTAAGTACAATTTTTTCCACTTGTCTTTCCGGTTATCCAGACACCTACTTTGGCACATTCTGCGAAGCGCCAAACTGCAGCGTCTCTACGTCTTTGAAATAAAAGAAGAGAAATGGTTTTGCAGAGCAGTTTAATTACGATTTTAGCAAGATTGTCTTTTTATTGTGCTGCTATCAGGTAATTATGTAAATTATCTTTTTATATTATATTTTTCTAATTTAAAAATTTTTCCGCTCAAATTTTTAAATCCTATTTTAATACTCAAAATCATGAGCTTAAAATTATTCACCAACGAAAAATGGTTGTTTAATAAATCTATACACAGTTAATTTAAAATATGTCATTAAATATTGAAAAATATAATATATTATCTTAATAGTAAGTCAGTTTGAAGTTGCTGAGTAATTTTTTTACTTCAATCTTATCTTTTTTTCTATATTTGCTGCTAACATGAAAAATTAACTTGAACAGGCCTGTCTCCTTGCATTATGTCTAAGATTCATCGCGAAAGAAGGTCAAGATAATCTAGTTCCAGCACATAGAAGCGTATGTGCCTGCTGATTGAGGCGCAATTAAGTACATCTTGTAGTCAGCACGCGGAGCCTCGCTGGTGTGTTTTGCCTGCGCGCATTATGGGCACGCGTATAATTTATTCGCTCTCGAGACGTGGTTGCCATAGCAAAGAAGCCCACCCTGGCTTTCATCATCCCACTGCGTAAGTCGTCAAAGGAAGACAACAACCGCAAATTATAATTCGCACAGAAAAAGAAACACTGAATTTAATTATGACACAGCAGCCGTCGACTTACGTCACCCAGGAAATGTCTCGGAAAAAGGCTCAAGTATACAAAAATAGCCATTTCTCCGTGTTGATGAATGCAGGGTGCCGCAAAAAGGAACCTCATTCAAGCTGTTTATCAACTGCCTTTGAAGTTGCTTTGAAACTTTTCTTCGGAAAAAAATTTGATTAGTTCCACCGAGACGAGAAAGACCGAGAAGTTTTCCGTTCACTTTAGAAACTGGTAAATCGGCGGGAAAAGTTGAAGCACAAAGTTGCAAAACCGATTGCTTTTTTATGATTGGATAAAACTGTAATGGAATCGATTGCCCCTGTGATATATAATAATCTTTCATATTTATCGCATTCAAAAACTTCACTCGAAGCATAATTAAAGTTTCAAAAGAAGTTTTTGTTTTTTTATTAAAGTTTTACAACAACAAAAAGTTAGCTTCGTTTACAAATTTTCACCTACTCTGCAACCAAATCACATAAGCAATCATGTATTTTTAAATCTTCAGTCAACTATTTCAGCCAAATTGCATGGTTGTGTTGATTTTTGAAATTTTTTAAACTAAAAGTGGATATTTCTATTTATTTTCCCCCTAATTTCACTTTTTCTAACGAATAGGCTTCATTTTTAATTTTTTTTTCATGTCCTGATTTTGACTACATTGATATTAAAAAAAAAAACTTTCAATACTCCGATAATTTAAACGATTTAACCCTTCAAGTCGCAAATCGCCTTCCTTTTTATGACAGCAAGCTTTGTTTACTAGCCAGATCGGCGCTGGAGGAAATAAAATGTCCAGGACACACTTCATCCCGACGTGCAGTAATAATAAAAGTTAATAAGACCCAAATAACTAACTGGGTGCCCGATTCCGCTGTACACGTTTGTAACAAATGAAACGAAGCAATGTCTCATAAAGTTAATCTAATAAGAGGCAAAATGCAAGTAATTCGCCGGGCGGAGTCTCGCAGTCTTAATCCCAGTAGCAATTTGTCCCAAGCACTAATTCCAACCCTGACTGCTTCAATTAATTCCAGCAGGTGGGCCTCTCATAATTTGGCTCGAGCGCTCCAAATTCCAGCTGCTTCATCCCTCGCTTGCTCTGCGGGCGAATAATAAAACGGGAAATAAGTGGGTCGTGTGCACAAAAATGTGCTGCACTCGGGGCTATGAAACGCAATATGAGAGCGATGTGAGCTCAAAAGTCAAACAGTAATACCATGCTTGTGTGGACTTGAGGGCATTTCAACTCCGCTCGTGGGACGAGTGTAATTTCTCGTCGGTTCAAAAACGAATAATTCCACCGAATTGCACAACAGACACGGTTCAATGGCATTTGAGTGGGCAAAAAAAAAAATATTCTGGGACTCAATTGGTTCGTTTTGACTTAGGATTCTAGGTTTTTAAGCTCAAATTTAAAAAATGAATGAATTTTTTTAAAAACCAATATTTTTTATTCAATTATGAGCTTTTAGAGAAAAACAAAACACATTTTTCTATGTTTTGATCATCTGTCTTTACTGATTTTTCCATAATAGAAAAATACACTGAAAATAGGTGATGTTCCATTTAAATTAAATGATCTAGATAGAAATGCATCCACTTCGCTTTGAAGTGATGCTGCGGGCAAATAATTGCCTGTGAGGAATCTGCATTGCGAATACTGTTTGCGGATGGAGGATATCAGGATATTCAAGTTGGTTGTGCATGCCTTTGAAATTCCGTAAGTGCCGCTCTCAAAAGAAAACAGAGATGGGAAATGGAGTTTGACGATTGACACGAATATTCTGATTACATAATATATGAAATTACTTCAAAGATCATAAAAAATACGGTCAGCTTTTGCTTGGTCTCGCTAAAAAAATGAGTTTTTGCTAAATAAAAAGAAAAAAAAATATTATGAAATTTTTATAAATGCGGTTGCTGTGCGGCAGTGAGCTGCGTATTTGTAGCTGCTGCCAAAGAGCAATAATTTGCAAAATTTGAATGTGTTCCAACTTTACTAACAATGGCATTTTTGCTTGCAGCAGTGCAGATCTGCGCCGCGAGGGTTGCGGAAGAATTGTGACTGTAGTAAAAAAAAAATAAAAAAAAAATATTATTTAGATTAAACACTATAATATTATTTAATATTTTGCCATTTTAATTCAATGATTGATTTAATAAAAAAAATTAGAGTAATTATGACAATTTTACTGCAATTTACGTGCAACACAGAAACCATGAAAAAAATATTCAAATCAATTTAAAGTGAAAATTTATTAATAAATCAATTTAAAGTGAAAATTTATTAATAAATAAATTTAAAGTGAAAATTTATTAATAAATAAATTTACAAATTATTATGTTTATTCAAAATTTTATTTAAAGTAATAATTTTCTAATTTTTGCAATAAAACATTAAGTGGCCCAATTAAAAAAAGTTATGCAAATCTATTTAAATTTTGCTTTTAAATCATAAAGACGGGAAATAATAACCGTCGCAAAAGTCAGATACTGCCCCTTTTTTTATTATTCTGAGTCGGAAGATGATGGGAATTACGGCCGGCGCTTTATTGCTCGGGAGATAACAAATGAGATAGGAATGAATGGAGAGTGCTGTCCGTGACACCAGCAGCGCACCACATATGTGTATAAGCAGAATTTACACTCCCTTTTCACCGCTTTCGCCCCCGTATCTTTTGTGCTTGTGGGAGATAATTTACTATTGATAAGACAAAAGTTATTGACAGGCCATAAACAAACCCTCGCAAATCAATACCTGACGCCTAATGAAAAAAAAATCTGTTTCAAAATTTGTAAAATTTCCCTTTTAAATCAACCTTTGTAAGTGAAGTAACTAAAGCCTTGATAGGAATAAATTATTCATGACTTTGAGTGGCGGCTGTGTATATTTATTTGCGCTTGGGTCGAGCGTTTTATGCAAAAAGTTGGCGCCACGTTGGCAAAGGTCAGAGTTCGCGGGGAAGAAAACGCTCTTTCTCTTTATATCTCAACTTTTTTTCCATCCAAACGCCCGAAACATCATCATCAACCGAGAGTTTGGAGCGTCCTTCTTGGATAAATGTTTCTCCTGCCCAAAATGCGTGTATGTATCTTGCTGCAGCTTTTACGAGAGCACAGATTTGGCTGGAATGGGTCGAAAAAGAAGAAGATCCGTTGTCGCTTCTGGTTGGTCGATCTGCCGCAAAAGAGGACGGAGTGGAGCGGCTTATTGTAATTTGGTCTTCGGAAAGGATTTCGCTTATAAGCGTTCGGAGAACAAGCCACAGAGGGATGTGAGTCTAGATTAACTTGAACAACGTCGACTATCCTTTCCTTGTTAGAACTAAAAGATAGTTTTCATTGCTTTTTTATTAAAATAAAATAATTTTTATAATTTTCATAATTCAACCTAAATATAGCTAAAGAGAGATTATTAAAAAAAATAGTCACATATTTATTTAAAATTTGAAGCTTCTCTGCATTGGTAAAAAAATAAACAAAATTTACAAAATATAAATATTTTTCTTTCTCTTTTTTTATCTTGCAGCTTTTACTTTTTTACTGTACCAAGTTCTTCTCAAAGTTTGCTAATCTTTTGATTGTCAACACCACAGAGCTGTCAATAGACGTCCTCGCTGCTAATCCCCCTATAAGTCTGCTAAAATTACGCCCAACTTTGGCAAACAAACGCCTTCTGCACGCGTAGGCAACGTGGCAAGCTCGGCTGCACAGCGTAATGCCTAGCTTGCGTTTGGCAGGCGTTAGCAAACCACTCCAACTATATAGTCGTCCCAGCAGATATTCGTTCGCGCCTCCTAGCGGCTCGCATCATCTTTGCAGTTCAAACAAGATTTGAGGAACTCCTCTTGGGCTCTCGCAGTTTCTATTAAGATAACGCTTCATCCATCATTCTAATTGCCTCTTCTCTGCGTCGACAGATAACTCGAGTAGACTTTGAAGTGCAGAAACGTGTTGGGGTGAGCAAACGTGATATCGATACCATCTAAAGTGGAAATTTTTAAAGAAACGGTTAAGTAAAGACTGAAGAAAAAATTACACTTTTTGAAATCAAAATTTTTTTCTTATAATAATATATTTATGAAAAATACTTCTGACTTTCTTTAAATTGAAAAATAATTACAAATATAAAAAATCGAAATAAATATTTGAAAAACTAAAAATTATTTCCAAACCTATTTAAAATCTCATTTCATCTATAGGCTGTTTCTATTTTAAAAAAGCACTCTTGTCAAAACAAATTAAATAATTAAATATAAAAAAAATCAATTCAAAGAATTTCTATTTTGCCACCGAGTATATTATTTTTAATTAATTCAAATTAACAAATTAACAATCGTAGAAAATTTCTTACTTTGACAAGAGAGAATTTTCATTTTTTCTAATTAATTTATACTTCTCACATTTCCAAACCAATTTTCCACCGCGATGCAAACGTTGATCAATTCAGCTCTCTAATTACCCCTACATCTAATTGGACCACGAAGCACACTTGTGTCAGCAGCATCGCTCGTTATTGGAGCCAGCAAGGAAATAATCACAGTATTATTAACGACCTGCTCGGTGGTGCGGGCGATTTCAGGGAAATGGCGGAAATTAATCAAAAGGAGTTAGCTTGAATATAGTATTATCCTTTATTGGTGATTCAGCACATACAAGGTACATTGTCTGGTGCTGGAGCGTGGGTTGCTCTTTTGATTTGATTAAAAAGCGGGCTCAGTCCGGGTCTAATTGGGAGACGTGGCTGGGGAAATCTCCAATTAGACGCGGTCTGAGCCACCCGCGCGCCGCCCAGTCTTTTGGATTACATAAATTCACGATAATATATGCTGGCTAGTCTACATTTGTGAATATATTTGATGCATTTGACACCCATGACGTTATTTTTCTCAATTTTTAACTTTAAACTCCCCGATTACATTTCTGTTTTCGTAAATGACGTTTAGCTTTAATCCTTGATATAATTTTTAAGTTATTGTGTCTTCGTACAGTCTGCTGTTTATCAGAAACGAACAAACAGAATTTAGATTTGTATAATTTTGGAAGAATTGACCGTTTTAGCGGAGAACGTGCAAGTGGCGCCGACAGCGGCTCGATTTAGAAACTTTCAACAACCTTACCAAAGTCCGGAAAGTCCTTTGCACAGTTCTGTTCCGGACGCGGGAAAAAAAGCAAATTTATTTCAAGCGAACGAAATCGGAAACATTATTTTTTTAGCACTCCAATAAACGATATATCCAAAATACGCAGCAGCAATTTGGCGGGTACAGCTTGCTTGTATTTTGACACTGATGAAGAACGAGAGGAGAGGAGGAGGAGGAAGAAGAAGTTACAGAACATCAAACCACCGACAAATAATTCGCGTGTCTACTTCTAGTTGTAACCGGAGGAGGCCTTGGCAGAGTGGTCTGTTCCGTCTGCGAGGGCCTGCTCCGGCGCCTCCGTGTCGCTCCTTTACTTGCCCCACTTCTGGAAGAGGCCGGCGCGCTGACACCTGCAGTTGGCGCCCCACAGGTTGCACCGGCAAGAGCTGTTGTAGCAGCAGTCGTTAGGCCTGTGGTCGCAGCTGCCGCCCTTGCGGACGCATGACCGCCTGAAAAGACGAATTAGAGAAGAACGTCTGACAAGAAATTAGAATTTACTTGCAGCCAACATCAAGTGGACACAACATTCATTTATTTACAAGCAAGCATTTTATTCAAACTGGACTAATTCTGCGAAATATTACTTTGTTTTAGAGGGTTCAGATGTGTTTTTTTTTCTTTTTCTCAAATTAAAAAGTATGGAATCTTAAGATTTTGATCAAATTTCAGAAGTCAATAGTATCAAAGTAAGTTTCTGGTGTTGTTGAGAATTAAAATAATTATTTTATTTTCAGCTACTTTTTTACCAATTTTAGCAATTTCAAAATTTTCTCTAGAAAAAACTAAGTTGCATCTAAATTTTTTTACATTTTTGTAATTAAAAAAATATTTGACCAATTCATACAAATTTTGTGTAAATTTAATATTTGTTTCTTTGTTAAAAGATTGTCTCAATTGCAAACTTATATATATTTAAATTAAAAATCCATTATTGCTCTAAAATAATTCTTATATTTATCCGCCTCTTAGGAAACGCACAAAAATAAATTCAAGGTACATAAACTTTAATAGTCAAAGTGTCTTAACAAGTCCAATTATTACGCCACATCATTGAAGCTTTAAGCCCTTCGGTTACAATTAAGCCGCTTTGAAACCCGCACGGCCGTAAGCGCTCAAAGTAGTCCAGCTTGAAATTTTGTTCAGTTCATGCACTAATTGGCAATTGCCGGTCAGCGATCATGAGTGCTGGTGATTTTTCGCAAGTGCTTCCAGCTCGCTAATGGGCATAAAATAATCTGCCCGGAGGCCGGTGTGTAATAATTGCTATGAAGTCGACCAATCATATTTCGCAGAACCGATTTAATGAATATCGTGGTGCGCACTGACAGTTTTATGAAGCGTCAAATTACGCGAAGTGAGCGCCTCTAACGAAGCCCAAGGTGCGCTCTCCAATCTACTAGAGTTGATCTCGCTCGCAATCTGCTCATATTTACTTTGCTTTAATGAAAAATTGGAAGGCATTCAAGCTACGAGTGTTTAGAAAAAAATTTCACTGATTGTGAATGTTTTATCATTATTTTTTTATAGCAGAGATCCAGAGACAATAGACAAATGAATTATCAGAAAATGCATTAATTTTTTATGATGATAATATAATTCCATCAAACACTGTAGTAGAATTGTTGGAACTATTTTTGAATATTAATTAACATATTGTCTGTTCAGTCGTAATTCATATTTAATATAAATAATTTTTTTAAACCTGAGCAATGACAAATTTAAACAAATTTATACATAACGTAAAAATTGATGTGAGTAAATAAATTTAATTAAAATTTAGGAAAAAAATAATTTTTAAAAACAAGTATTAAATAAAGATTAAAATTATTAACATATATGTCTGTAAAATTAATGTTTTGTAAATAAATTAACTTATTTTTTAACATTTACTGATTAACAACAAGTAAGTTAAAAATTTTATTTTAAACTCATAATAAAAGGCCCAATGATAAGTAAACAAAAAAAAAACTAATCATTGCAGTGTTAAAATAAAAGTATCATTTGGCCTCTACGAATCTACGAAATCTCCATCTCGAAAAAAAATTAATATTATCTCATAATTAAATCCAATTTTTTATTAAAAAACTTTTTTATTAAGCCCATGCTTAGCGCAAAGCTTACAAGGCGAGATTGGTTGGTGGGAGTTGAGATCAATGGCCCAGTGTTTTCTGCAGAATAAACGACGATTTACTACCCCGAAAACGCAAACTGACCCGGTTCATGAGGGTCCTCTAGCTGGAGAGTGACGCTGGCGACAACATCATTTTTGGAGGGTCAAAATTGATAGATTGACATAAACAACCTCATCTGCAGTAATAAGGACTCATTAATTTTATGATCAAGGCTTCGTGGAAAGAAAATTACTTCTCGGCTGGTTGATTTTATGAGAATATTCAAAGGATTATTATTTCAAAATAGGAATAGCTCAAAATCTTCTGTTTTGCCTTCTGAAGAATATTTTAATCATTGTGAGCTTTTGTGCCTTCACGGAAAATTACTTAATTTAACTCAATAAAGAAAGGGATAATTAGCCCTCCTGATGGTCAGCTCAGCAGGGCCATCATTTCAATTAGGCCGCCTTTCTTTTCCCTTAATTGAAAAATACGCTCTTCTCAACTTCGGTTGCTCCCCGAAGTTTGGAAGATTTTCAGCCTTAAATTATTTTTATAAAGGCCTATTGGAATGGATTATATTTTTGAATCGATTATCCACCTCATCGATCGTTACATTACAAGCAGGTTGCGTAGGCGTCAGTTAATGAAAAGGACGTGAGTGGGTGATATTAATGAGAGGCTTTTATGAGGCTTTCAACATTAATCACGCAGTTATAAAACAATAAGTGTGGCAAGTGTGCGTTCCATAAATAATAACACTTGGCTCACTTTTTCCGAGTCCATAAACAATCTGCTATTTTCAGCATCATACTTTTGTAACTGCAAGTTAAAATGACGCTCCCAGCACATGTAAATCATGTAACTGATAAAAGTAGAGTACAATTATTTTTTCTACAAAAGAATGACGGTTGTCATACGAAGTGAAAAATTACTTCCGTTTAGGGAAATTTAATAAAAAAGTCTGTCAATTTTTATTTTATCGTAAAATTTGTATCAAAGAAACTTTACGCATTTCTTAATGCAATTTCTTAATCAATGAATAATTATGCTTTTCATTCTTCTAGTGGTTCCACATTCAATCTCTAAAACCAAAAACTCATCAGATTTTTTTGCAAATCGTAAAAGTGGATAAAATATTTAGATGATTTTCTTATTTTCAACACTGCTGGGTTTTATTATCCAAACCTTTTTGGGCCATAATTTTTTCAAGAAGGAGCAGATTTATTTCATAAGTCTAAGCTGGCGAAATTTTATTTTACTATCTGCAAAAATGTGTCAGCTATTTTTCCAATTTCTTTCTTTTCTCGCTGAATAAGAGAAACGGCGCGAGGCGACAGCCCGAGCTTGCAAAATGCGTGTTGCATGTGCTGCGAAATTCCTTCCGATCTCCTTCCGCCTACACTGGCAATAAATCTAAAAAGAGCTAGGAAAGGGATTAAGGCTAAGGTCCTTGCGGGTGCAGAGAGAGTGCGTCTGTGCCGGGCTCAAGTTCGCAAGCTGTTGTGCGCGACACCAAAGCTGTGCCATAGAGCGGCGTGTTTATTGGGTCCAAGTAATCCACTTTTGACAGCGAAAATATTTGCTGGCGTGGGAGAAAAAAGAGGAATTTACACGACGCATTCTTGCACGGAAAAATCCCTTTGTGGCGATTTTTGCGTTCTTTATTTGGCCTCCGGTGGAAAAAAGCACTCGCGAATAATCGTTGACAATATAACCATGCTGATGGTAAGTAGACTGGTGAAAAAGAGAATAAAAATAAAAGCAATTTTTTTTTTATTTTTTACTATTTATATATATTAAGTACAATATTACACTGCCCCGCACATCTTGATATTATAATCAAGTAATTCATTATATTTATTTTCATGCCGATACAAAATTGGTTAAATCTTTTAATTATTGATATTCTCTGGTGACTTTTTCAGGACTTTTTAATTAATTATTTTAATTCAGTTGTTGGTTATTGACTCTATTGAAATTATTAACTTTTTCGCCAGTCTAATGGTGAATAAAAAAAAGTGACATTGCTTAAAAGCTAGTGTTTACACGATGACAAACAACAATTACTAGCTACTCACTTTTGAGAGTTCTGGAAGAGTCGTTCCAAGTTGTTATCGCTGTAGTCGTCTAAAGTGCTCTCTGAAACAAGCCGATGGAAATCGATTAGAAATGCGCGTTCAAGCATCTCAAAACTATGTCACGTTCCATCCACGGAAAATATGAATTCCGAAAGATGCATTGTGATATTCAATTGTAGTGGAAAATATCAAAATCTCTTTTCTTATATACTCGAATAGGAGGGGGGAAAGCCTTTTTTATTAAGTTTTCCAGGCCATAAAAGACGCCAGACTATCAAAGGTGAATTACCTGTGGCGAAAACCCATTTCGTAATAACATACCTTTTTAATAAAAAGCACCGCCGGGAACGAAAAGGGTCATTTCGTATCAGACGAAACCTTGGCGTGGAATAAAGAGAATAGAAGAAATAAAAGCACATGGGCTCCTTTTTTCCTCAGAAAAAACAGTCACGGCCAGAGTGCATCTATAAACTAATTTCTAATTTTCGCTCCCTCTTTCCAACTGCGCTGGCAAATATTTGGCCGCGGCTTCTTTTTTAATTAAAAACCCACGAGAGTGCTCTTCGAGGCGAAAAACTACTTCGCCTTAAAATAACACAGGCCCGCCGCAAATTAAAATTCCCAGCTCTCTTCTCTGCGTGAAAATTGACCAATTTCCAATTTCAAAGCACATGTTTATTTCGGAAAATGTTGTGAAATCATAATTAGTCTCTGCACCACACGTCATTTTAATGCAAAAAATTCATAATAATTTTAACCATCATATTATGCAAAATTACACATTAATTGAATTTTGTAAAATTTTGCATCGCTTTCAGATTTCATGACAATGATTCGACTAAAATTTATTTTACATTTAACTCACAGAAGTTCAAAAATGTAATTTTGAAATCTGGAATTTTTTCATTAAAAATTTCTGGAATCTGTTTACTATAAGAATACTTTCCAAAATAATTTATTATATAACAATCATGAATAAAAGATGAAGGTTTTCTGTGTAACAAAATTCATTTTGTGACAAAATCTTCGAGACGATCCTTCTATTTGTATTCATCGATGTGCGAAAGGACCAAAATTTTAGATGTGCACTCGGTTCTACGGAGGCAAAAAAAACACACACAGAGACGATCCGACATATTCTGTCTGGCGCCAGGCGAAAGTGCTGTGTCAATTTCATATAAAAACATCGTCCAGCTCGCACGAATCGATTTCAGTACACAGCATATCGCATGCTCGCTTTTACGGCAGTCGCATGCCATGCTTAATTTTTTTATACATCGGAAGAAATTCGTGCTCTTTGAGTGGATAAAAAATTAGGTTTTATTCTGAGTGCTGTAATTTACCTCCACATTTTCCAGTGGCTTTGAAAAATGAATAAAAAAGTACATCCAAACAAAATAAAAAGCGTTTTTGATTTGTTTGCGTATGAATATGTTCAGCATTTGCAATTGTGAGTGTTGGCGAAATGCTCGAGCAAATGATTGTATGGGAAGGCTGACGAACGTGAGGCAAAATGAAATTCCTTCCGCTCCAGCAAATGAGAGCAACGCGTCGTTTCTCCTCGGCATAAAGGCGTGAGGCCTGGATGCGCGTGTCGCTCTCGAGTTTTTCCGGCTCTTCCACCAGCACCTGCCACTCATCACAGACAGCGATGAAAGTTTAAAAAGCCGGAAAATTTTCAACGGGTTCGCACGCGCGTGCTTACGAACAGAATGAGTAATTAAAACGCATTCATGCGTAGTAGATGAATGATTGATTAAAAATACATTTATTGTTCCGAGAGTTGGAGATGAAAATCGATCATTTCCATTCACAGTCAGAGCCTCTTTTCATTCAAACCTTCAATTTAACTTCAACGTTTTTACATTTGTTATCTGATTGTAAAATTTGAATAAACCAACCTAACCATCTAAAAATCAAGACTTTTTCAATAACAACAAACTTAAAAAATGGCAAATTATTTGTTAAATTTATAAACAATATTATACAATTTATTTATTTTATTAATATAAATTTTTTAAGTTTTGAAATAAAACAAGAAGTTAAATTTTTTTTAAAAATAAAACTGTTAGTTGTTAAATTAAGTATCATAAGAGCCGTAACTTTAGCGATGCAGTCATTCATGTTCAAATAATGAACATGAAAAATAGAACTAATAATCAATTCATGGATAATACTTGAAAAAATTTATTGTAACATAGAAGTAGTCTTCGTCACCATATAGTACCTATTAATCAATAATTTTAATTCACAAGTCTTGCCAGTTGAAAAATATGGTCATAAAAAGAGACACTTTAAGCTTTTTTTTAGAAACTACGATATTTTTTTTTCTTTTTCATAAAAATCAAAATAATTACCGTTCTTATTTGTTTCCTTTTTTATAATAAATCATTTCTGGAGTTTTTATTTATTTTTCCCTTTATTTGAAAATTATATCAAGCTCTTATAGCTCAAATTTTGACTGCATTATCCATCTCAATCCACCCTCTAACTGGCTCAAATTCGTGAGCAAACAGACGTGTGCTTTTGACAAGAAGGCGCACAAACAGCCGCTGCTTTCCCTTTCACGTCGGCAATTCAGGCTGAATGGAGGCGTAATGACATTTCCGTGCAAAGCAATTCTGACTTCTGCGAGATGTGAGAGAGAGAGTCACTCCGGCCGAATACGACGGTTAATTATTAGCGCCCTTTAATTATAATTATACACAGATGCGGAGAAATTGGACTGCATAATGTTGACGTTCTAAGGAGTAATAATAATTAAAGTCAAATTGATTCGTCATGCATGTTAATTGGACATTATTTAGTTGCTTCTCCTTACTTTTATGTAACAAAATAACAGAATTGAGTTAAAAATTTAAATTACATGTCAAAAGCTGAAAAACTTGCGCAAGGTCCTTCTTTGCTTTTTCATCTCGTCATGGAACGCAATTTCAGGCCGACCAATTAAGAGCACGCAAGGGTTTCCCGCCAGCGTTGGGAACAATTTGTGACTTTGTCCGACAAGACCCCTGGAGAGAACCGCAGCTGCGCCTTTCACCCTCCATCTCGCTCGAGCCCAAAACATCAGCAATTATTATCAAATTTCAACCCTGCGCTGCAACAAGTCTAGGCCTCTGAATTTGCGGGTCTGCTGTGTAATAAAATAAAACCGTCGGTCTGATAAATGTCACGCGCGCCTCGCAAAACGCACCCTTGACCATGTACCACGTTTGTCCTGTGTAATCAAGCGTACGTGTGTTTTATTTGTAGAAAAGCAACACAAGCAAGTTCAACGCGACTGTATATAATTAGTGCACTATTAGCTTACTAAAAGCAAATTCAATCTCATTTCCCTGTTTTTATAATTTTTTTCTTCGAGTAGTCTTTTTTGACGCTGTTTCATTGTTCATTCATCAAATAATTTCTAAATTAAATTAATGTGTTCAAAATAACTTCACATTTAATGGAAAAAACTTATATTAGTTTACAAAGTACCAATATGTATTTAAAGTACAATGACCAAACCATAGGCTTTATTATACATTCAAATTTTTTTTTTTTTTTTACAAATTTATCAGTAAAATGTAAACTAATTTTAATGAAAATTTATATTTTTTTTATTTAATTTAATGTAAATATGAAAAAATTGATTAAATAAATAATTAAAAAAAATGTTAATAAGTTTTAATTAAAATGTTAATTATAAATATATGTATTAAAATTGTGTTTAAAAACCGGAAAATTGTGTTCCTCTTCGTTTAATTCCCCAACCGTAATTGTTTTACGCGCCTTACATTCCTTGGAAGGGGGTAAAGAGTCAAGTGACGAAAACACAGTTTGTGCCTACGGCAACCTTGTGACCTCGAAAAAAGTGCGAATTGCTTTTTCTTTGTCAAACACGCTGCGCGAAAATGTCGAAAATTGAATCGGGACCTCGGTTGGCAGATGTAAAATGGGATTCAGATGTGAATGTAATTCGATTTGCACATCTTATGGCACCCACAATCTTCTTTTGTATGAAATTATAAAAGAGTTTTCAGAGAGTTTGATGAATTTGCTCCGAGTCGTTCTTGTCACTTCATTTCTCACGAGGAAACTTTATCTTGTATGAAATCATCTAAGGAAACATAAAAGTTATCACGGTGCTGGAAATTTTAATTAAATTTGAAAGTCGAAGATGTTTTTGCTGAGAAGAACTATTGCTGCTGACAAGCTACTTTACCGTGCCAAGTTACTCTTCCTCCTTGCACGTTACATTTCTGTTTTAAATTACACCGATCATATTTCATCTCCGTTTTGCAAATTAGATTTTCAACTGAACTTTCTCTTTTCAAAACCAAAGTTAGTGTTCACCTCTTGAATTACACCACGTTGCGATTTTATTTCTATTCGGCGAGGGAGAGCCGCGAATATAAATTGCGTTAATTCCACGAAACGACAGGATTACGCTTTTTGTTCTACGCATTTTCTGTTTGAAGCGAAAAGAGTTTTTTTTAACAGGGGGAGAGCAGCAAAAACAATTCCCCCGCTGATGCGTCCTTTGACTGTGAAACTTTGGTCCAGTGCTTTTGAAAAGTGACACATGAATGTTTAAATCAAATGGAAATGCGTGCCCTCTTTGATTGTGGCACCACTCTTTGCGATTTTTTCCGCGCTGGAAAAAGTAAACTGCAAATAAAGTTGTCAATTTCAGTCTGCGGATTAATTCGAAGCTGATTATTATTTCAAATGAGGGGAAGTTGGCGAACTCATTGCAAACTTTGGAATCTGAATGAGAACACGGCAGAGTTGCGTAATCGCATTAACGGGGCTGCTACCGGCCGTTGCATAATTCAAACGAGCAATATGTTCTGAAACAACCCTTGTATTGCGTATCACGTTTGGAAGTGAATGACATTTTGCATGTGTAGAAAAGCGGCTTCGTTGCTCGGTTATTAATTAATCAGCTTAAGTTACATGAACAGTGGCAAACAAAAGTGTCTCTTATCGCTGTAATTAAATCTCGCGAATTTGCGTCACATCTTGGAGCAGATGACGTCAGAAGATCGTCAACAAAGTAATTAACCTGGCCATATTTTATTGGGATTTAAATTTGAATATCCTGCAAAAAATAGTTTCAATGTTTTCAATTTGTTCCAAAATTCATACTGACAAAAAATGGTGTCCGCCACAGCTTTTTTACATTTTTAATGATTTAAAAATATCTGGAAAACTTTTGAATTTTCCTGTGAACTTTTCATAATATTTGTTTTACAGAATTTTATTTTACTTTTCATCTAGTTTGACAATAACAGGAAAAAATCTGTAAAGAACTTAAATATTTTTGGTTTTAATACAAAAAATTTTTTAAGATCAGATTTTATGAACGTGGTTAGCCCGGAGTTAAATTCTTGTTGAAAAGGTTAAGTTGCCCTTTGGCTAAAAAAAGTATTTGTTCAAACAAGTGTCAGAGCTAAGTGTGGGCGGTGTCGGTAACAAGAGAAGAATGAGAGAGCCAAGAGCCAACTCGAGCCTGGAAAATACAAATGAGATCATGAATATTCACAGCGCCCTATGTAAATTAAAAGCAACGAGTGCTCCGACGAGGACAAATAATAGAGTCAAGACAGACACGGCTCCAGTCAGACCGATGAAAATGAATGGGCTCATTTTCCATCAAGGGTGGTGCGAGTAATTTTCTCTGTATGGTGCCTAACTAGGCGGTGTGTTCAAAGCCAAATAGAGGAACACGCTGGCCTGTCCACCCGCCGGCAGACTGAATCGTGAAAGCTGTGAGTTGAACTAATTTACTTTGCAGATAAGAATAATATTTAATTATAATTATTGTTGTTTTGTAGAGCAATATTAAAAAAAAAAATGAAATTACCTTCACAATTTACTTAAATTTAATGCTGAAAAATAATTGTGTTATTTTGTACGTAAAAAAAAACAAGAAATAAAAATAAATAAATAAAATTTGGGATTTTGAATCTTTTTGTTCAGCTTTAAAATTTCCATCTCATTTCATTAAAGAAAATCTCACATTTTAATTTCAAAACTGTAATTTAAAATTTAATAATGACTAAAATTTAAAATAACTCGCTTTCTTTGTCTATATTTGGTAAAAATTTCTCTCTCATTTACAATTGAAGTTCGAAGGTGAAAAAGATTTTTCCTCCTCAAGCAAAACAGTTACTTTTACAAAAAGAAAAAACGTTTATTATCAAATCTTCCGGAATTCTCTGTGGTCAATTCCATCGAGGCTGTGGGCAGTGCCGTACTTGGTTTTCTCCGTCACGAGGAAACATTCGCGCAGTTAGCTGAGGGAATCAAATCTTGTGCAAACTGCAAATGCGGTCAAACCCTCCGAGGGCAAAGACTCGGCCGGGCAGCTCTGCTCTCATATTGTGCGAGAGACTTTCTTTCTTTTCATGCTTTCTGAAAGCAACCGTTGATGGCTCTTGTGAGGTCAGGTCAAGAGCTGCCGCATCAAACCACTTCTCGAGCAGCAAAAAGAAGAGCTGAATTAACTTGATTGGTGAAATTGAATCCCTTGTGGGTCAAAGACAAAGTTGTCAAAGGAAGTTTCCACGAGGGCGATGACGTTAGTTCAAACGAATTATTGTCGTCATAGATTTGAAGAATTTTATTTCTCTGATATTAAAAATAATGTAGAAAGTATCTTTTGTAAGTATTCAAAGTTTAAAACATTTGAAATTTTAAAAGTTCAAAAATCTAAATAAAAAGTCTTTGTATGCAAAGAACTGGTGACTGACCTCTCTTGATTGCAAAAAATTTAGCGGCTGTTTTGCCAGAGGAGTTATCATTTTTACAATTCAATAACTTAACTAATTATCTTATCTTCTGACTTGAATTGCAAAGAAATAAACGATAATAATATCAACTTTTTCCGTTCAATATAAGAGTTGCAGCACTTTTTTTCAATCAGGAACTCAAATCACCACTTTCCTCGCGGGTGGTTATGGTTACACTAAATTTGCTCAACGTGTCATGAATATTAATCTCCTATTGCGCGTGCCGATGGCTTTTTCCATCCTCCCACTCACCATGCCCGGCCTTCTTATTGATTTTTGCCTAATTGATTTAAAACAACGGTCCCCGCTTTGCCTTTTTTAATGACGAGCCCAACGCCATTCTAAGGTTTTAACCCGCGGTGTTGTTCTGCCGAAGGCTTCGCTCAAGCCGCATACTAGATTCCTCGGAAATTTATTCCCTCAGCTAGATAATTGAAACGAATAGCTTGGGAAAGGCACAATTTTAATCATGGAGAAGGAGGTGGTTGAGAAATTGGCTAAAACTTACTTCGTTTCGCCTGGAGAGAAAAGAAGATATATATGCAACTATCTGGACGCGTCTGCCAAGCGGGCTTGCATAACTTGCGGTTTTGCCAAGTTTGCCTGGAGCTTTAGAGATAATTAGGTTGCGTTGCCGGGCACTCGATAACACTATCATTCATAGTTCAGTTCACGTCAATATTGGCGACAGCAAGCAAGTCAATATGTTGTTTTTCTCTTGCATCATCTCATCCGCAAACAAAAATGGAAACTTCTTTTATCAATTTATTTTCTTCTAACGAAAGGACAAAATAAATTTCAAAAATAGCCCATTTTTTTCAATTCTGTAATTGAAATCATAAATTTTGCCTTTAGTTTAAAATCGGGTTTGTCCTCGTTCAAGATTGATATTATTAAAAATATATTAATAGTTACAGTTCTTAAGCTCTTAATTTACTTATAAGGCGTCACCACAATATTATGTTTCATTGCTATAAAAAAAAACGGTTGAATAAAAAACAACTATATACCAATTTCACTAAAAAATTTCAAGATTCATGAAACAAATCAGCAAAAATTCCATATATTTAAAGTAAAAACAAGCAAGATAAAAAATTAATTAAAAAATAAATAAAATAAATAATTGCCACAATTCCTGCTTTAGAAAATATGTACAACTTTTTATGTTGTTTCTATGAGAATTAAACTTTAAAAAATACTATAAAAGATCCAGCAAAAGTACCCAAATCACGTCTTCAATTTTTTTGTAAAAAATTTAATAGCAAAAGTTGCTAAATTTTTAAGAATAGAACTTAGCTAAAAGTTTTGCAGAGGAAAATTTATGCAGCAAATGTTTCAGCCTGTTTTTCCTTAAGAGGAAATTCGTTCTGATGTGTCAAGTAACGGGGTGTATTTTCTTACCACCCGCTGAAAACAGACCCTGCAGTTCCATTTATTTGCAGCGCCGTCACTACTTTTCAGCAGCAGACACGCGCGTTCCGCGTCAATTTCCTCGAGTTTCGCCGCTAATACGGACGGACGGACGGCTACGTGCGATGCCTACCCACAATGCAGCAACCCAATAACTGGCCTACATATATCAGAATGTGTGTTTCGCGTCAAAGACAGAGAGCGAACCACTTGTTTTGCATGAACCCCGGCTATGATGCATGTGAGCAGCAGGAAGTTTCGTTGTAATAATTCAGCGCCGCGGGGCGACCCACGCTGATGCAGAATTTAATTTTGACCCAGTGTCAAAAGCGGAATATCTGCTTCATTAATCTCAATTAGGGCTACCATTATGCTGGTGGACGCGTGTCATCTTTTGCATCGATTTTCCTCCGAACTGGAACTTTCTGATGGAAAATGGTGTTTCGATCAAATGCATTGTTTTTTTCAAGAGCTGTAGAAAACGTACAAGTTGCAAAAAAAATAATCAAGAAAGTTAGTAAGTTGCAAAATGGGTCAAATGCCATTTCTGCACACTTCGATGAACGAGCTTTCTATAGAAACGTGCTTATGTATTTTATTGCTGCACATGGGAAATTATTAAATTATTTTTCTTTTTTTCAACTGCAGTCACATATTCTTGCTACAGGGCTTACATAATGACGATTTTGTCTAACAAATCTTGGATTTCTAAAAAAAAATTAATGTTATGAAAATGGAGGACAAAGAAACAATAATAAAAATAGAAAAGTACAACAATTTCTATTAAAATCAAGAATTTCATATTAAAGAAAAAGAGCTTTTAAATTTTTAATGGTAGAGTGAATGTATTTTATAGTCTTGAAAACTATTCACTAAAATACATAAATAAAATGGACTGTTCTTTTGCTCAGCGTAGTTGAATTTTTATATTGTAAAATTCAGACCAAAATATCCGATGATTTTTTACTTGCTTTCTACTCTTTTTCGTCCGAAATATTGACAGAAAGCAAAGGTCAAAGGAAAGAAAATAAATGCAATCGCATTCAAGCTAGATCTAAAAATGGATTTTGAAAAGCAACTTGCAAAGCGCAAATGGAAATGTAAACGTTGAGCGTTTGTTGTGCTTGCAAATTAGTTCTCGGTACATTGCGTTGCATAACGAAGCGAACTCGACGTGGAAATAATTCGCGCAGTCGGTTAGGCGCGCGCTGTTTAATTTCCGGCCTCTGCGAATCACGTTTTGAATTCCGTGTTCGGCCAATAATCTCATTTCAGCCGATCAAATCACATTAAAAAAGAAACCCTCCTTCTCCAGCTTTCCCATTGTGATCTTCTTTTCTGTTTCCGCATTCCCCCTTGTGTGTATAAATGCCGAGGAAAATCTCGCGTTTCGTCGCCAAAAGGCGAAAGAAATTCCTTGTTGGCAACGCGAAGAGATGCGCAAAATTCCTTCACCACCCATATTTTCTTTGCGGCGTTTCTCTCCGACTTCCGCATCTCACTCAAGATTTATGCGAATATTATACAAAGGTCTGTGCTTTTGCACTTTGTCTTTGTGCCCTAAACGAATTACGGCGCCGCACTCATTTCTTTTCATTCCCGAGGCACGGCGGACTCTCATTTACTCATAAATTTTTATATGCGCCCATGTCCCTGCAAGCCAAATGACGAGACAAAAGTTTCCCGAAAATTATGAAGCAGTTTTTGTTACCAGTGCTAAATGGGTTGAAATTTTGCCATTCAGCACTTTTTAATGAGAGTTGCATTGAGTAGTTTGATCAAAATGTTAAATATAAATTTTTAGACTTATGAAAGTGTCTCTTTAATTTCAGAAGGTAAAAATTCTACTTTTTTTAAGTAAAAATTTTAATAAAACATTTCTTCATTAGGTTTTGTGAATATTCAGCAACAATGTCTCGTATATTATCAGTAAATCAAAAGAATGTTTTGATTTAAAATAGTAATTTATTATCAACAAGACATCATATAATTAAATAAATTATTAATAAATGACAAATGACATTTTTTTAATATTTTGGTCAAAATCAAGATAAGATTTTCTTGCAAAAATTAAGTGAAGCAAGTACTAAACTCGTTTCAGAAACTTAATATTTTAATTTACAACACTTTGCTTTTTACTATTTCCCCAATTCAAGTTTTAGACTTTTGACAAATTACCAGTCGTAAGTAATTAGCAAAATTTTTGACGTTAATTTATCACCGTCACTATACCGTCAGTCAGGATGAATTTCACAAATGGAGTGGGAAAGATGAAGGGTTTCTTTCTATGATAAATTATATCCCTAATTAAGGCGTTTTTCTTACCTGGCGGAGGCTCGCTGTCATCCTGCTCCAGGGTGTATGCAGAGGCGGCCGAGACGAGCACCAAAGCTGCGAACACCAACGCAAGTGACACCCTCATGGCTTGGCCGGTAAAGACACAGCACCCTCTCTCGCACCGCCCTTATATGGGCCCGCGAGACTCTGCGATCCGCCACGAGTCAAGCCGACCCACCCGCACAAAACGCGATGCTGAAGCGCGCACACACGAGAAGACCTCTCGCGGCGTTTATTCAAGTAACAAGCAGATCTCAAAAGCGCCACTGCTAATTTCTAATTTATTTTTAATTTTTACTTTTCCAAATGTTATTTTTAAGAAGTTGAAAAAAAGGATTTTGTTTTTTTTAATTCCCAAATAAAATAAATAACACTAAAAAAATAGTATTCCTCATATTGTAAGCCGAGTTAATTATCGCTTACAAAATGCACTATGATGATAAAAAAAACTTAATGGATTTTCAATAATAATGAGAAACCCAAATTTTCCAATTCAATTTTTATTGTACAAATATTGAAGTTTATTCTAAGTTCATAATATAAATTTGCTTCCAATTATATTTCAAAGCTTGAAATTTTCATATTAGCCGATAGCAGTGGCAGTCGCAATTGCAGTTGCAGTGGTTGGAGCTTCAGTTGATGGAGCAAAGCTAATGAAACCACCGCAGGCGTTGAAGGTGGTTCTGGTACTATTGCAGGTTGGAGTTCTAACTGCAAAATATATGAGACAATAAAAAATTGAATTAAACTTATAATGTATTTAATCATCTCTAGACAAAAATATTTTATAATTAAGAACTTCATACCTTGACTGCATGCCTGTAACGTAAATTAAGTATGATTAAATATATTTTTTTTTAATTTAAAGGATGAGTTAATTACTCTGGATGCGTAAAATTGCATGCATTGGAACAAGACTAAATGTCTTGCGTCACAGTTGACTTGGTTGGAAGTGAAAGATATTCCATTAAATGCTGTAAAATTTAAATTTTGAGATGTTTTAGAGTTTAAAAAATTAATGCTTCTAGGACCTCCAGTTGTATAGACTTGGTTAGAGCATACGATTAATGCATTTTGGTAAATTCCCTGCCACTCGGCATCAGTAAAATTGGGGGCTATGTACGTCATAAAAGCCGTGATATTCAGCTGCCCTTCGCTGTCAAACTTTAGAACAAGTGAGGTTTAGAATTAACTTATAATCACAGCAAAATAAATTCATTAATTAATCTTTACCAATCCTGTTCTGTTCAAGAAGCAGTTGATGTAGCACTGCCAAAAATTATTATTAGTTTACATTATGCAGAAGAAAATTAAAAAAAAAAAAAAATGAGTTACGGCTGGGGCTGCAAGTTGGGATTTTGCAGCAGTACTGGTCAAATCCAAAGAATTATTTTTCAGTTGTCTCTTGTTCAGCAGAAATTGGTTGAGATAAAGTCGTACATTGGTAGTTGCGGAGCAATTTTTGTCCTTTGGTGAAAATCTGACTACATCGCCTCGGTAGTCTTGGCAGCACGTTTTTGGGAAGGTCTGAAATTTTGGTTGCATCAATTTGCGGTTTCAAGAAATAAAATAAATACAGCAAAGTTTGCTCCGGCGCAATTGGGAGGTTTAGTAGTGGTTGGTTTCTTTGTGGTTGACGTTTTGGTAGTGGTTGGTTTTGGTGTGGTGGTTGAACGAGTGGTTGTGACAGTTGTGGTGGTCGAACGAGTGGTTGTGACAGTTGTGGTGGAGGTCGTCGGTGTTGTTGTTGCGGTCGGCGTGGGGGTCGGCGTGCTGGGGGTTGGAGTTGGAGTTGGAGTTGGAGTGGGGGTTGGAGTTGGAGTTGGAGTGGGGGTTGGAGTTGGAGTGGGGGTCGGCGTACTAGGGGTTGGGGTTGGAGTCGGTGTGGGGGTCGGAGTTGGAGTTGGGGTTGAAGTCGGCGTAGGAGTTGCAGTGGTTACAGTTGACGCAAAGTCTATTTGATTTTTTTAATGGAGATTATTAAAGTTTAAGTTATTTTATTTTAATACTAGTTCCCGTAGTAGTGGAAATCCACTCCAGGAAGGATGTCACTCTAGCATATCCATTTGGTCCTCCGTCGCATCTTACGCTAGAGCTGAACGAAACCACTCCAATTTGCACAACCTTATTGCTACTATCTCTGTACACCAATGGACCGCCACTGTCACCCTGTTTTTATTTTCAATTGCTTTCTCTTATTTTAAAATAAAATAAAATATCTTACCCTGCAGTGACTGTTATTGATGTAGGATCCAATACAAAGAGTACTGGCCTTGATAATGGAGCCAAAGGTGGAAGCGCACTCGGTGTTTTCAATCACAGGAAGAGTGATGTATTTCAAAAATGAGTTAGCTGTGCTATCTAATTCATAAAAATAAAATGTAGCAACTCGTCAAAATAAATTTAAAATTTTTCTACTGTGTTCGTATCTGCCCATGCCGCTGACGGTGGCGTTCACTCCAGCAAAGGTCTTTGTGGCATCACTGGCAGGTGGAAGGGCAACCACATTTATACTGGCTTCAATTAAAATTTTATTTTATATTTCACAATATAATTTAAAAAATTTAAGAATTTACCACTTAGCGTGAGTGGTGATGGCAAGCGGATTAGGCCAATGTCGTTTTCAAGAGTAGCGGTGTTGTAGCCCTGATGGAAAATGGCTACGGTCGAGTAGACGGTAACGCGGGTACTTTCAACAGGAGAGTAACGATAGATAGTTCCCAACACGATGGTAAAGTTTGTATATCTTTTGATGCATCAATTTTTAAAATAATTTTGAATCAAAATAATGTTTGCGTTTCTACCCAGATATACAATGGGCTGCAGTCAAAACCCAATCATTCAAAATCAAGGATCCGCCACAAGTGTACGAATTGTCCATCGTGACCACTGCTTGGTAAGGAAATTGTCCTGGGGTTGCCGCATCTCCACCCACGATTTGCTTTCCGGGTGCATTTTGGAATCTCCCAGCGGTTTTTGCTAAAAATTTTATTTTTCACTCTACCTCAAATGACTCGTCTGGTTATAAATTCTCACGTTGGATTATGGGTTTGAATTTTTTGCTCAGCGCCTTCGGTTGAAGCTGCACTTTGAGCTTCTTTAAGTCTGCTTGGGAATACTTGGTCTTGGTCTTCGGCATTGTTTTGTACACTGATTCGAGAGCATCGGACTCCAGCCAATTAAGCTTATTTGAATTTTAATTATTGTTTATCAAAATATATTTTTGATTTGTAAAAAAAAAATGACACTTGAGGATATGGTCATTGAAGTGTTGAATTCGGGCTTGTTTCTCGTTGTAAATAGTTTGAAAAAAAAAGAAAACCAAAACTGGTAGAGCAATTTGTGTTTTTAAATAAAAACAATTTTTTCAACAAGAGAGCCCGAGTTCTTAACCTGTTCTTAACTTCCAAAATATATTTATACAAAATTCCAAATTTTTAACTCTACAGCAAAACAATAAATTATATGTTATTTATATAAGATCGCATAATATAGATTATAGATTAAATAAAATATGCAATGTATAATGAATTTTAAAATCAAATGCCTCTAAAATATTTGTTATCTTAGTTCAAAGCAGCTCAAAGTAAAATATTTAATTTAATAAATTCATTAAAATATTCAATATTTTATCAAATGAACAATTATTTACCTGGAGTACAACAACAAGCGCCACAAACACAGCAGTAGCCTTCATTGCTGATAGTCAGTGGGATGAATACATCTGCAAATTTACATCCTTCTTTTATACAGGTGGATGGAAATGCGTCAGTGACATGCCCTTCAAAGTTGCTTTCCGATTCGCTCAATCAAAATGGGAATTTTCGCATAATTATTGTTTTGGTCTGTTATTCCGGAAAACAAGCCCCGGCCGACAGCTAAAAATTTCAGCTCAGAGAGAGAAAATTAAAGAGAAGTCTCCTCGTTATTTTAGTTGCCCTCTGAATTTCATGACTTTGTTTTGATTTTTATTTCCATACTGGTGAAAAAATGAAAAACAAACAATTAAATATTTAGATGGTAAAATTTTAATTTCTTTTGTTCAAATATTTAAATTTATGTGGTACACAATTGAATATTCAATTGCAAGATTTTTATCTTTTATTAAAAACTACATAAACTTTTTTATACTGCATTTGACTTATTGGCTTTTGACGAAGTTTAGAAGGAGCTACGCATCATTCCAAATTAGGTCATTAATTTCGTTTGACGCACAAATCAAAACAACATTTTGCAATAAATCATATCGCAGAATAAAATATCTCTAGCTCTGTTATTTGGAAAAGTCGCACGTAAGCAAAATTATGCTTCAGCTCCATCGGAACTCCTTTTATGAAAAGTGCAAAATGCACAACAGCGTAGCAACCACAACAAACACCTGCAACCTGTAATTAATGGAAATATATATCAAAATGTTCCACGAAGTTCTCACTTTTTTTGCACCGGAAACTTCATGGGTTTTGAATTTTTGCATTGGCAAAACAATATTTCAGCCTCGTTGAAATGAATGCGCATCAAACCTATAATTTACTGGGAAATTTTTCAACGTTGGTCTCAATTTTCTGAACGATTTATGAGTTTTGAAATTTTTCCAACAGCAACAAAAGTTTCCATGTATTTTTTTCCTCGCGCATTTCAATTGCAAACAATGAGGCAAAATTGTACAAATTCAGCTGCAGTTTTTATGAACTTTTTTTAGCAGCTAATTTTATGGTACATAATATTCAATAATAACTTAAATTGGAACGGTCAAGAAAATCTCTTTTCCTGTTTACAAAATTATTTTGATCGATATTAAAAATTATAAATAATTAAGTGTGAAAAATAAAAAAAGCTCACCTTTAGTTCTGGAAGAAGAAACTTCACTGTGTAGAATTCTATGCCAAAAATAAAAAAAAAAAAAAAAAAACAATGAAAAAGATTTGATTTTTGTTGCAATTAAATTCAACGATTTGAAATGTGGAATACCATTTTTTTAATAAAATAAATTGTTATTTGTTATAGAATTATAAAATAAAATGACAGATATATTAGAGATGGAATTACATAAATTTCCTCTTTTTATTTTATCGTTCCTATTTCTATTCAATAAAAATAAATTCAAAATTTTTGTGTAATTAAACTTAATGAATGTACTTTTTAAAATAAAGTATGATGAAAGTCATTAAAGTTGCTTTAGTTGTTGCAGATTAAAAACGTTCGTCCCCTTTACTGCAACTTACTATGCGAGCCTCTCATTGCGCGCCACTAGCAAACTTCGTGCTGCTCGTCTTAATGGTGGTGCCACCTGTCGGATCTTCGTGCAAGTAAATCTTTAATTAAGTCAGCGTGCGCATCTGTTTACTTTCGTCGGCGGACAAACTTTTCTCGCGTTTTCGACCGCTTTTCGGCCAATTTCAACGGTGAGTACACATTTATTTAAGCAAATATGCCGTCGGCTCTTGTTTGAGGCTTTGTCTCTGCAAAAATTTCCGCTTGCTCGGTCCGAAATCGGGTAAAATCGACTCATCAACGGTTTGTTTATATGCCGACCTTGACAACACCAAAATTATGTTTTGGGCTCTTTTTACTGATTTTACCCACTGAATTGAAACCAAATTCCGTACCTTGAATGCCAAAAAAATTAAATTTATGAAAGAAATAGTTATTTTGTATTTTGTAAGAATTAAGAATAAATTTTTTTATTATAAATTATGTATTTGATTTTAAATGCTGGGTTTCTTCGGTTTCTGAACGTTTTACTTTCTCTAAATTGCCCAAAATATTTAAAATATTTTGTATTTTTAAACTCTTTAGGGAAGAACAATACTTTCAGAAAAATTTATAGAATTAATTTACTGTTTCGGGCGGTTTCGGAAAATGAATATAATTATGGTTTGTTCCTAATAATATTTATTTTTTGTTTATTTATAAAATTAAGAAGTATTTTAAAATTCTCAGTAATTATTTCAATTTAAGGATGTTAATTCAGGTGGAAACTTTTATTTGTTCTGGGGCAATTTTAATGAAAGCGTTTTTTCTGTAGTTCTGCTGAAATTTTAGATCAGCAAGAAAAAATAAATGTAAAATTGTATCATTAATCATTTGGAGTTCTGACAAGAATTGGTTCCGGTGAAACCAAACAACAACAACAAAATGCAATTAAATTGCAGTCTATGCATCCTGTGACGTACTTGCTACGACTTTCATGTTTGTTGCATTGAGTAAAGTCAAAAATTGATATAAAAAAAATATCTACATAAAAATAATAAAAAAAAGCTGTAAAGTTAGCACAATAAAACGATCACTTTAAAAATAATTTAATAATTTTTATTCAGGAAGTTTTTTTAAATTTAGCTTCTTTGATGAAATATTTATTGCGATTGTGCAAAAAATTTTAAGGTCTGTCTTTGGTTGAAATTGATTTCATTAAGTATCTATGTAATATAATGGAAAATAATTTACCTGCTTGACTTAAAATTTTAGCTATTCAATGCAAAAGAACTAGAATTTAAACAAATTCAAAATTCTTCGATATTTTGTGTTCAAATTATTATTATTATTTGATAGAACTATTACGAAAATCTTAAAAACCTGCGAGAACGTTCAAAAATACAATTGTTCACAAGTACGCTAATTTATCAATTTTAGCCAAAAATGAAATTTTAACATTATTGCTGATCCAATTTTTGGAGCCCAGAACTGCCTGCAAAATAATAATTATGCCAACCATAAAAAGTAATTTAAAAAAAAAAATTAAACTTAAAAATTTTTTGTATTTTAAAATATTGATCTAGAAAAATAAACCAACAAGAGCCGTGTTTGTGGACTTTTCCCGGCCATCACCTGCCCTCGGCAGTAAATTGGTAGGGTGGAAAATTGGCGTGCTCGAGTGGCAATTTCCGCGGCGGCGGCACCCACGTGGCGCCCCGACGGCGGTGCACGAGGGGCGCGACGGGGGTGAATGGTGCTCACGTGGAGGGGTGGTCGGGAGGGGAGGGGGCGCCGGCGTCGCGCGAGACCAAGGACGGGCAGTCAGTGGCATGGGGGCAGCATGAGGGAGAGCACCTCCTCCCTCAGCCTCGTCGACTCCCTTCTCAGCTGGCAGTGAGTACTATTTTTTTCCCTTCGAATCGACACCCCTCGGTTCCAAATTCGCGTTTAATTGGTTTCGTTAGTTCTACTTTTGCACAAACTCGCAAACGTGTTAAGAAAAAAATCTAGACTTGTTTAGTTTAAAATATTCATCCATCGATATTTAATGTTAGTTTTTATAAAAAAATATTGTTTCAAAATTGTAAGACCAACATTTGTTCAAAAAAAAAAAATTATGTCATTATTGGTAATTTTCAAATAATTATCTTCAATTTGAAGCATAATTTTTTTCCAAAATAGTAAATTAATTGAAAAAAATAGTTTAGTGGGATTTTTAAAGTTTAATTTATCAGATCAAAGTTTTTTTCAAATGAATTTTATTTTGAAATTGAAATTCCTCAGACTTCTCAACTCTGCTATTAGATTACATTCAAAAAAAGCAAAAATTTGTGAGTTGTAATGATACCTTTTAAACTAGATCTGGCAACCAATGATTATTTACTCTCTAAAAGAGTAAAGAGAGGGAATAATCAAATTTTATTTATTTTTCTTTCTTATTCGGCAATATTTTGAGTATTTTGCTCAAAATTGGATAAAAATCCTGATCAGACAAACAATCCATTTTTAAAATCCCTGAATTTTGTGTAATGAATTTAAATTGTGATTTATGTTAATATCTATTGAATTTCATGCTCATAAATACTGGAAAAATCTTAATAATCATTTAAAATTAACATTAAATAAAAATTGCATCGATTGCAAATGTTTCGAACCTAACTGATACATCTTAAAATTTCCATTTTTTCATCAGTGTATCCAATATTAATGTTGATAGAAATCCAATTGTTTCAAATAATATTCAATTTGCATTATTGCAACTGAATGTAATGATGATTTGTTTTCATTGAATTAAGGAGGCGTTTGATATACAAATGCTGTGAATACAAAATTTGCAAAAGAAAAAAAAATAGGGCGATGGCCTTTTTACCATTGAAACTGATTAATGGATGAGTTTAGACTCCCTATGCAGTAGCAGTAGAATTAAAAGCAATCACGTCAAATTTAAAGAATTTCCTGATTTAACTGTGAAGGATCCTCCATTTCGGGAAAAAAATAAAGTAGAAAATTATAAAAACTTTTGTCAGTTCCAGGTCAGTTTGTAATGAAGTATTGAAAGAAATTTTTTGATCAGTACTAATTTTACAGTTAATTTGGATTTTTAGACAATTTTCAACTATTATTTATTATTAAACATTTTAAGGAATAATTTGCGAAATACTGGTAAATACTTTTATTTCTGGTTTGTCTTGATAAATTTAATTGAAAAAAAGAATCCCATCAAAATTCTTTATAAACAAACAGCAAAGATAAAATCATTATTTAATTCTCTGTTTGCTTAGATAACATCTAGAATGTTTTGATACTTTGATGCTCATATCCAAATTGTTGCTGCGGCACTTGTCACCCCTTTGCAAACGCCACCACCACCCCTGGCGGCTGCGAAGCAATTTTAAAAAGCCCATCGCAATTTCGTGCGTCTGAAGCGAAAATCGTAAAAGACGAAGGGCAAGTCGGTCGGTCGGCGGCGATGAGTCAGCTGATGACTTTTGACTGTGAATGCAACTGCGCGTCTCCGAGGTGCAGTTAAGCGACCGTGTACGTAGAGTTACATGCCCCATTCTATGTACACTTTACATGGCCATGTACGACGCGCGACTAAACCAATACTCACGCAGCTGCGGCAATCCATTTAATTGGTTCATTTGGCCGGCGCAGAAATGCAATTTATCCGCACCCTCCCGCGAATAATGTGGCCTAGATCTGGTTATGTACCACTTGCCCCGCTGAGCGACCAAGTACGCGCGGCCCCCCTCATTGCGCTCATTATTATTGCTCGAAATCTCACGCAATTTCATGCCTCCCCCTCCCCGCAGCATAAATTTTTTGTATTATGTATTTTCTTGATCCTTGTTTATGTGCGTCGAAATAATATCGATGCAGGCACGCCGCTTTTTTATTACCAAAGTGTCTGCGACCGCGATATATAGGTATTTATATGGAGCAATTTCCCGTTTTCAAGCGTGTTTTCTGTGTCACTGATACCATCGGCAAACAGCGAAAACGCGCAAATGAAGTTTTTCCCCCGTAATTGTGTTTATTCCCAGCAAAAAGGCTGTTAAATTGTGATTTATGACGAAATCTTATCGGTTGACGTGAAGTAATTATTTTACATGCACATTCCAACAGCGCAAACATAAATTTTACAAAATTTTAAAGAAAAAAAGGAAAATTTAAGAAGCAAAGAAATAGTTTTTGAATAAATTTTTATTTACTTTTAAATTCTAATTTAAATAAAATTTTTGTAACATTCCCTTTTTTGTGAGATTTAAGATTAATTATTGAAATTCAATCACGTTCTTTAAGTTATTGAATAAAAGTGTATTTACAACTGCTTTCGAATGCCCAATTTTTATTAGACAGTAAATTGCTATAAAAGTTTGTTTTTTTAATGGATCTTTTTTTATACTTTTTTGCTTAGTTTCATTAGGATATTAATTTTTCAAGATGAAAATAAATCATTAAAAATTGTAATAAGCTATTGCATTAGTTTTTTTTAACTGAAAATCCGTAAAAAAAAAACTACAAAAAAAAAATTATAGCTTACACTTCAAGCAAGATTTAATTTTAAGATCATAATAAGAATAGAACATCTTGATTTGTGGGTTTTAAGAAAAATGTTATCAAAATACTGCTACCCTAAATTATAAATTTTGCAGAACATAAATGATAAACTTTCAAAATTAGCAAAATCATGGTCGTAATATTGTTCGGGGTGTTGCCGTTTTCCTTTATTTTTAAATTTATGCAAAAAAGTTAATTACTGACAACAGCATCTAAATTCTGTTTTAGAAAAGTGAGATTTATACAATTTATATTTTGCAATTCATTTTCAGAGCATTTGCTTCAGAATTTTTTAAGTTTTTTGTTTTTAATTATAAAGGCCATTACTTCAAATTTGAATTCCCCCGAATTGTTGCTCACTCACCGGCAATGCATTCTCTCTGCTCTTTTCCCCATTTTAAAAGTTTAATAATTTTCACAAACAACGCGGCGTGCAAAACTAATCCATCTTTTAATGAGGCTGCCACGCTCGCTCACTTTGCTTATTACTTTTTAATTACGACAGTTGCACATCCGAACGAACCAACGACGCACCCTATGCCAAATACCACCCAGAACGGCAAGGGGTTGGTCCTCCTCTCGCCCCCACGTGCAACGCAATGCGATTGAGAAGGAGGGAGGATTTTTATGCTCATCAGCAAAATCCCGCGACGCGTAGCCTCAATAATGTAATGAATGAAACAGCAGCAGCTCGAGAGGATTAATTTATGACGCGTGCTCTCTACAAAAGTGTCTGCCGTGTGTATATTTATATTTATTGCTCGGCGGGGTGAATTTCAATTAAATCCTCAAACGCCTGCACGAGATAAAAAGCGGCGCTAGACATGCCACCACAGCCAGCCAGGCCGCGTGTCTGCATTCTCTAGATTATTCAAAAGCAGACACACTATACTTCTTCTTTTCTTTCCCGCGCCGAGCTGCGTTTATGTTTTATTTTTATTATATATTTCATAGCTGGAGACACTTGGCATGCAACTCGAATTTTTATGGCTTACTCCGAGCTCCCGTTCTCATCGCATTTTCTATATATTGCCGGCGATGTTCATCACCTCGCTGGGTTTGGAAATTTCAACCCTTTGAGAGGCCGAAAGATAAAATGCCAGATATCTAGGATTTTTAAATAGAATTTAGTTGAGGCGAAAAATAATGTGAAAGTATGTTTCTTTTTGATAAATTTTGATAAAGCTAAAAAAAAATTGATTTTAGTAAAAAATTTACCAAATAAAGTGGCATTTCAAATTTTTGCTCTAATAAAAGTTCCTAAGAAATGCTTCAGGTGCTTTTTCGAAAAAAAAAAAAATCAAATTTCATTTCATCAGAGCTGATCAGAAAATAATAATAATAAAAAAAACTATGAATAATTCTGAAACTACTATAAAAGCAGTATTTTGAAAATGAATTTTAGTACCACTTCTCAAATTTTTAATTAGGAGTCAACGAACTCTTTAAAAATCCTAAAGCTCAAAAATCAGGGCAAACGGTCACACTCAGAAAGTGAATTTTAAAGTTTAAATACCGGCCATACTGGCTAACGATGGCACTAAAATTTTTCTTTTAAATTATCTGGTTTTTCGCTTCAAAAATCCATCTTATTTTTTTTAAATTCAAAACTTTAATTGAATTTACTACTTATAGCACATACTAAATTTCAAAAGCACTTATTTAACTTTTTAAATAATATAATTTTTTTTAGATTTTGACTATATTTGTTGGTTTGCTTAATTAAAAACCAAAACCCATGTTTACAAATCTCCTTATTGAAACATGCCATTGTATGAATTTTAATTTTATCGTTCTTAACTTTCAATTAATATCAACGGATCGTACGTTTCTCTTCTTATTTATAGTTTGAAAATTCATTCGATCCATTTTTTTGTCTTCCTCTTGTATATTTTCCCAAGCCCGTGTAGAAATTCTAGCAGGCACACAACGTCGATTTATCGAGTTTTTCGTAAGCACAAAAGCTTCGGGTAATGTATTCAATGGTTGAAGTTCTTGGGAACGCTGAATTTTAAAATTTCACCCGAGCCGCGAGCATAAAAGCCTAATCTGCATATTTTATGCGTAAAAGGTTCTGTCTTTCCTTTGTGTCCGCTAAAAGCAGCACACCCCGCGCGAAACCTTATTCCAGACCAACGTAAGTGTCTTTTTCTGTTCATTCGGGCGCTGAGCAAATAGTTTTATTGAGTTTGATCTGTGCGCCGAACGGAGCATAATGAATTCGGCGGCACACGCGCCATTCTCTCTCTCTCTTGCTCACTCGAAGGAAACGTAAATTGCATTTCCAAACTTGCACTCCCCCGGGGCCAGACGCATTCAAATTGGCCTGCACGCCGATGCTCTCCACCCTCCACCCCCGGAGGACTTCAAAGGGTGTCCTCGACAATGAGGGAGTAGTTCTGACACCAACTGCATAAATCTACTCTCCATTCACGCCAAAATCCGCTGATACCATCTCGACTTGTGCAGCAGGTGATGAAATCCGGCGTTTTGCAATTGGATAGGGGCGAGAATTATTATCTGCTGGTTATTATACGCGACACCCTCGCATTGTGCTTGAATTATTTGACAGACTGCCACTGACACGCTCTGTGATTTTGAAAGCAATGAGTTTTGACGGCAAGATGTTTTAAGAAAACATACGTATAAATGTTTAACCGTAAATAATTTAATAATTTTTTAAATGTAAAGATACTAAATTCTTTTTAAAATTTTTTATTTCAAATATAACTTTTTATTTAATTATTTAAATTTGTCAATTATGCTTTTGTTTATTTATTAATGTATTTCCTTATAATTTAAAAATAAAATAATTTCGGCTTTTTCATGCAAAATATTAATAAATTTTCATCAAACTTATTTAATATGACAAATTCAAATATATCCAACAATAATTAATATTGGTGTAATTCCATCTTCATCAATGGTTTTGTTAATCACAGAATAAATAATTTAGTGAATTTAAAATATAAATTGTATATGCGATAAAAGTTTTAATCCAGAGATAAGCAGTGAAAAGTTATGCCTTGCGAGGAATTCAGTAGTGACTGAACATTGGCCTAAAATCCTTTCCGAAGAATAACAAAGCGTAGTAAAAGCTTTAAAAAAATAATAATTGAATAAATAATAATATAAAATGTGACAAGTGGGAGTTGAAACAAGAAACAAATTTTATAAAAAAATTAAAATGAAATAATATAAAAATATTAAAAATTCATCGTTACCTTTCTCAGATAATTTGAAATATGAACTAAATAATTATTAAACTAGATAAAAAAAAATTTAAAACTTGTCCCCTGTACAATTTTTGCGTTGACCATAATTACACAAAAACAAAATATAATTTTTAGCAAGATTGCCCAGATTTTTATATTTAAAATTTCAAGTCAAATGATAAATAGGCCGAATAAACCTATAGATTTATTACATTATGACGTTAATTTGTATCAAATTTTATAATATTTTTCTGTCGCAAACAAAAGCAAGCCTTTTAATTTTCACCTACATTTCTAGCAGCCGGGTAATTTTTCATCCCATATTATGCGCCATTACACGCCAAACGCACTCGGGACCCAAGAGTGATTCCGTGAATTGCCTTAATAATTGGAGCAATTAGGGGATTTCCTGTCGTGCCGCGAAACTTTGACTGACTGTTTATATGCTGGCAACGCGTTTTATAATTACACACCCCCGCGTGCCGCAAGGGCTGCCGCTTCAAGAGGGTTGGCGCACGCATCTGCAAAACGCGCCACGCTTCGCAGCAGCCGAGCCGAGCAGCACCCAGTGCAGTTCTCACAATCTGCACGTGGCACCGCGGATTCAAAGGGCGAGCAACGCTTGTTTCTCTCTTTGAATTCACACACAAAGAAACAAAAACCAAAACGCCAGCATGATTATTTCCAGGCTCGGCAGAATGAGCAGGGGTTAAAAAAATCCGTCCATTCTTCAAAGAAAGAAAAAAGGGAGAAATTCACTTGGAGTTAAATTTCTGTTTGAATTTTATTCAAGTGCCACGCCCTAAGATTTATAACTCTTTTTAAATCCTTTTAAAGTATAAAAATTTATTTTAAATTAAAATCCAAGTAAAAGAGAAATTTTCTGGAACAAAAAACAGAAATTTGAAGAAAATAATATTTGTATAATTTGCAAACTCTGGTGTTATTTTGTAACAAATGGTTGAATTTTTGGCTAAAATCAACACCTTGAAGCTAATAGAATTGAAATGCAAAACATAAAACTTCAACAGAATTAGCCAAAGCTTTACACAATTTAAAAATATATACATATCTTGAATTCAAAAATATTATGCTAATTTAAAATAATTATTACTAAATACAATATTTTACCCTCTCGAATAAAATTAGGGGTGAATTGAAACAAGATTTTAAACAATTTCCCCTGCCATTCTATTTTTCTGTAAAGAAAATCGTCAAAATCGGTTTCAAGAAAAAATAAAATGTTTAAAGTGTTTTGTCAGTGCCACGCCCAAGTGGGGAAAGAGACATTTAAATAAATTCAGGTATATAAAATGAAAGAATCTAATTCAACTGAACTTCAAACTATTAACCTACAAAAGAAGAAAAAAATCCAAAAATTTCGGTACTAAATTTTTATGGCCGAGCTGGAAAATCAGAAACAGTGCGTTGATGGCGGTGCTTAGCACGGCTTTGAATATAATCAGCGCGGATTCATCAAAAGTGCGGTGCGAGGCAAGGGTTAATCTCGCGTGGTGCAGTGCAGTGCACGTACGTACAGAGGTACATATTTAATAGAAATGAGTGAGTGGTGCACCGCAGGCAGGAAGGCTGCCGGCGGCCTATTGATCTGCTGCCACGCCCCCTGCATCTTTTCTCTCTCTCGGCCGCTTTTCCTTCTCGCTCTTTCGCACTCACCTGCCCGCCTCATCCCCCTTGCACCTGTAAACCACACTACACATACACACAGTCGTCTTTTTGCGGCGCCACAGACGCCTCTTTTCGCCCTCTTGGCCCACCCTGCTCCGAATTATATACACGAGCCGACGTGCGAACTTTCTTTTCTCTCTCCATCTAATGTCCACGCGGGGCAATTCCGCCCTTTTCGCGCAATAAAATTTTTCGTTCCGACTGCCGCATGTTTTATACTTTCCGGCCTGTGCGAATTCGGGCCAACTTAAATGTGTTGTGCTCCAAACGCGTCAACCAGAAGATTTACTCCAAAAAAAATTTGATCTCAAACGAAGTCTGTTTTCATTATTACTCCATTTTTCCAAAGTTCAAAATTCTCTTTCAAATGAACTTTATGAATAAAAAATCTTATTGTAATTTCCAATCTGTTTCAAAAAAATCAAATAAACATCAGTCGTTTTTTTGCAATAAAAATAAATAAAATGAAATAAAAATCAAGTAAAACAGGTTGAATTTTACTTCTGAAGCTTATGTACGGATATTTTTGCAAATAAATTCCTAAAAGGCATTCTTTAAAAATATATTAATTTGGAAACATAATATTTCAAATTTAATTGTTTCAAACAGCTGTAGTTTTATTTGTTGACGATTAAAGACTTTTAATGTTTGAGATAAATCTGGAAAAGTTCAATCTTAAAATGTGGAGTAAAATTTAAAAAAATTTGACAGAAAGACAGGATATATAAAAAATATAATAATAATAAAAGGCTAAAATATTTGCTAAACTATTATTTTCCAATATTGGCAATATTTATATTTAAAATTTTATTTAAAATTCATCGATCCTATTTAAATATACAAAATTTCTGGAATCAAAACAATTTGAATATTTTTAAGCTTTTATCATTCTGTCCAGATAATCTTTTGTGGTTTACGGGTCACAACATGCACTTCCAGCACCACCTCCCTTAAGCCCAGACGGTTTTTGCGCTGCAGATTGCGCCGAGGTTGTAACTGCAGAATCTCAACAAGCTGAAAATGAATGGGGCCGCGGCTTCAGTTGATATTTTCCTCTCTATTTTTCTCAAGAGTAATTTGCTACTCTCGGTGATCGGCCAAGGGTTAAAAATTTCCGTCATAAATAATCGGAGGACGGCCGAGTGCTAGTTGAACAAGATTACGTCTCGCCAAACTTTGGCTATAAGGCGTTCAGGTCACGTGTTGAGCCTCATAAATAAATCATTGGCCGATCCAAACTAAAATTTATCTCGACCGCAGTCTCACTCGAATTCGCCGGATGAATAAAATATATATACAAGAACGCACTTTGTCAACCCTGTAGGTTTTCTTTCTTTTTTAATTTGGTTCCGTTCTCCCCAAGGCAGGTGCAATTATGAGATGCACCCTCTCTGGTGAATAATAATTAGTCGACTCAGCCGAGTCTGTGTAATGACTTAATTATTATTCTGGTTTCTGCTGGTGACACACGGCGGGAGAGATAGGACGAGTGCGCTCTTCGTTCTTCCCTTTTTCTCGCAATTTCACCCCGTAATTTTCGCTTTTGCTTGGGGAGAAACTAGTTCTTGAACTTATGTAAGGCAGAGTGGTAATATTCTTGTTATAAAATTCAGATTAAATACTAAAAGGACGATAAAATTTGTTAACTTAAAACGCTTAAGATTGATGAAAGGGCTAATTATTTTCTGGATTATTATTAAATTGATATGCAAGTTTGTACAATAATTTAAGTCGATCTGAATAATTTCAAAAATGGTTTCATTGTTGAATTTCAGTCACATTTTGAGGGCGGAATTATGATATGTTTTAATGGAGTATTAAATTAATTTGAAATCCCATTAAGACGCTAATGTGAAAACTTTTATTTTAAAATCCAAACTTCATATTTTAATAAAAATAAATCATTTCAGTTTTTATGAATTGAATATTTTATTCCCTAGAGATTCAATGCCCCAAAAATAATCGTTTTTCTCTAATTTGTAGATAAAATAAATCAACTAAAATTGAGCGGTTCAAATTTGCAATAAAATCCGCATCAAAAGTTGTGCAAGTGCGACTTGCTAATTCGCGCGAATGGCTCTTGCGCAAACAAACCAACCAACTAAATTGTATTATCACACAAACAGCACTGCGGCGCGGCCGATGATCGAACGAACCGGCAGCTGCACCCGAGCGCGTAATTAGTTCCAATTTGAGATGAACAAACACAGTTGTTGTTCGCGTCCATTACTTTCAATGCACACCGAGCGACCGCAATGAAAATTAGCATAGCAATTAGTTAGCCGGACAATGTCATCATTCCCAGAAGGTCCATCGATAAATTATTTGCCACTCCGGAAACAGAGAACCGATACAAATTACAGCCAAGGAGAGCAGCCTCGAGGGTTTTAATTAAAGCGGCGCATTTAGGGGTGCATTTGTCTTGCAGGCGGAGCGAGTTAGTCCCTCAGGTGGGTGCATTGATCCTGGCAGTGGTGCCGGCCGCCGCGCACCAGATAAATAAATGCCCTCTTTCTCTCTCACACCACCGGCGAACGATCGATATTTCGGTCTGCAAGCGCAAGAAGAAGAGTCGCTATTTGTTTGTTGTGAGCACCAGGCCATCACACACACACGCTGATGGTGCATCGGCCCTTGAAGGGGCGCCTGCCGCCGCGATAAATTATGCAAATCGCTTGACAGGTGGGCCCCCAATAAATTTCTTTATTGCACCGCCGAATTCAATTTGTTTGACATTCGAAGCGGAAAGGCAAAGTGCTTGCAAAACTCTAACCGATAAAAATAAATAAGCATCCTCTAAAAAGCCTGCGGCAAGGGTCGAAGGCTCCAAACGCAAATCTTCAATGTCAGAAATTTGAAATGCAAAGTTTCAGTTTAGAAATACTATTAACATGATTTAAAAAAAACATGCGGAATTTTTAAGTATTTTCATTTCTGCTACAAAATTATCGGTTAATTTTTTTCCAACCTTTCTGATTAATAATATAACATCACATCATTTTCATTGAAATGTAATTTTTTGGTTCAGCCAAAACCGTGGTGGAATTCAAATTGTTGAATTATAGCTTGATGTGTTTTATGAGACTGTATTATAATATAATTCATTGTGTTTTCTAAAACAACTCTATAAATTAATAACGCCTCATAAGACATTAGAGAAAGTACCAGTGCTTTTAGACAGTAACTTATTCTATTTATTAAAAGTTTATAATATTATATTTTACGCCATTATACTTTTATTTATTAAATTTTAGTTTTAATTCTAAAAATTAAAGATAAATTAAGTTAATTTTGACTCTTAATTATTATTAATTTTTTGCAAAGTGTAAATATCTTTATCAAATTTGAATGTTTAAATCTCTCAGAAAAGTATTTAATAGATTATTTATATTTTCTATCATCATCACTTTTAAATAATGCAATGATTGTACTTTCGTATAATGCCAAACCCCAAGAGAGACGTGGTTGTTGAAAATATATTTGTCTGTAATATTTAAATTAATCATATTTAAATTTAAAAAAATGAATTATTCAATCACTTTCCTTGTTTGTTTTCAAATTTCATGGAATTTTTCCTTTCATTATTTATTGGGGGACATTCGCATGCTAAGCATATGGAAAGTGAGCTAACTTGGCATGTGAATATCCCAAATTATTTATCTCCCCGCAAACAATATTTTCTGGTGTTTTAGTTTTTTTTTTTTTCAAATTTGGATGCAGCGAAATTATTTGATTGAAAAAATGTGTTCATTTTTTTAACATTTTCTGGGTGCTTTGCTTGATTTCATGAGGTGAAAAATTGCCCGTTTGGTGATTGATCGCCGAACTTTTGATTGTTTCGCTTCACCCTAGCTTGGTCGGCCGACTGCAGTGGGAGAGCATTACAGGGGTCTCAAAACATCATTTCCAATAATCCGTCTTGGCTTCCGCGAGCGAGAACCCCGCCTGTATAGCAAAAAAATCGAAAAGATGATGTCGGCCTGGGTGCGGGATATTGACCTGCTGGGGTGCAAAATGACATCTACCTGCCTATGAAAGCTGAAATTGGCCCCTCGCCGGCGTGTTCGGCAAGGAAAGTTGATGTAAAAGTAACTCTCTCGCCTCATATTGCTCAATTTTCTGCAGATAAATTTATTTCCCATCGTGTGCGCTCCCCACACCGGCGCTTGATCTCGCTGCAGCGATTGGCCTGTGGCTAGAATGCAAAATATTACACACCAGAATTTCGCTCCCTCTTTCATCACGCAGCTAATTTTCCCGCCGCTGGAAATTGGCCCTGCGAGTTTCGGAACTTTTGGTGCTGCTAACTTGTTGGATGGTTACTTTTATCCAAGGGGGGAACGGAAACCCTCGCTGTCGCTGCAAATGTGGAAACTCGCCGGGAGAACTGCCAACTCGAGTCGTGTTTTGACATAAAAATAATATCGTCCGCGCCGCCGCCGGTATTGCTTTTTAATTGAATTGAATAACTTCCCCTCTCTGCGCCTACAGCAGCAAATCCGATTCCCTTTTCCAGTTCGTTTCCAAAATATATACGGAGGATAAAGGAGATGGAAAGTTTTCATTTTCCAAAGAATGTGATCAATTTTGTGCTATTTTAGTTCATCAACAGAGGGTCAAAATTTTTATGTCTCCATGTTTAAAAAAATCCAGAATGTTAAAAATAAATTGGGTGGTTCAGAATTTTGGTACAAAGCATCATCGTATCGTCATTATTTCATTTTTTTTTTTTAATTTCGTTGTTAACAGAACTGATGAAATTTTTTGTGTGAATAATGAAAAAAAAAATCGTTTAAGTCTGCTCAAGAAGAAAAATTAAAAATGAAAATTTGCAAATTTTGGAACTTGCCTGTCTTTTTATAATTTATAGAATTATTTTCAGAATTCTATAAAAAAGATTCTTTAACCAGTGATAAAAATCTTAATTCAAGGAATGTTCGC
The DNA here is from genome assembly GCF_031216515.1 of Neocloeon triangulifer. Classification (NCBI taxonomy): domain Eukaryota; kingdom Metazoa; phylum Arthropoda; class Insecta; order Ephemeroptera; family Baetidae; genus Neocloeon; species Neocloeon triangulifer. The sequence continues at coordinate 1,504,784 of NW_026775545.1, forward strand.
CATTCTTGGACGCTTTGGAATGTAAAATTTTAGCCAAGCAATTAAAGATCAACACAATATTATTTGGAATAGAAATCATGCGGTTATGAAAAAAATTGGTGGTGTTAAACCCTTTTTTTGCTTGTAAAAATATGTATGAAAAAAAATTTGAATATTTTAAAATCTATAAACTGAATTGAAAATATGTTTTGTTGAAATTCAAATTTAATAATATTTTAAATTGTGTTCCTCATTTCCATCACTCTGTATAATCCATGCAACCAAGTGTAAAATCGGCTGATGCATTTCAATTGGGCCGAATTGAATCATTTTCGGCAGAGATAAGCCGGGGATAACATTACAGGCTTGGCGGCGCGCGGTAATTGCTTTTGTCGAATGCTCCGGATTTCGCGTGACTGGCCGGCCAGTCGGTGCTGGAGCGTTTTTAGCGTCCCTCTGGGATCGCAGTTTGGAGTCAGTCGGTCGCGCCGCAACGAGTGCATTTGGCTAATTGCGATTTATAGCTTTGGCTGCTGGCGTAGGAAAAGAGTCGCCTCACGACACCCACCAGCTGGAAAGGCCACCCTGCCCATGGGCTTTCGTGGGAAAGTTCAAGAGCCGTGCAATGAAACACGAGATAACACTTTTACGGCGCGCGCTATACAAAAGCAAACACATCACCTTTTTCCCGGAAAAAAGTGACAAATTTATGATATAAAATTCATATTTATTAAAGGTGGAATTTGAATTATTCATTGTGAGATACGGCTATAAAAAAAATATTGAATTTGGGGTCGATGGTATAACTCTGGAGTCAGCTCTTGTTGATCTAACAATAAGGTGCAGTATTGAATATTTACAGAAATCTGTGAAATTCAAAGAAAATGCATAGTATGATTATTAAATTATAAAATTAAAAAAAAAACTAGAGAAAAGCCAAGATTATAAATTCAATTCACCTAAATTTATCATGTAAAATTATGATGATTAATTCTTCTAGGTCAATACAAAATTGTAAATTGGACTCGGCCGCCGCAGTACATGGGTTTAGTAAAACTACTTTTATACAATAATTGACAGAACTGTTCATTTCGTAAGTTTTCCGAGCTATCGCAAATGTTCCCTATACCAATAGTAAAATTATTGAAATTGGTTAATTTTAAATACATCTAATAATATTTATTTCATTTTTAGTTGTAATTAAATATTAGTTTAAATAATTATTTGCAATATATTATTTATTATTGTTATAATTATTATAGTTGGTTATTTTTCCACATTGTATTATTATTTTATAAATCAATTTACAGCAAAGAAATTTTGAAAGTTGTTATTTGTTTAAAAAAAAATCATTAATATAAGTGAATGAATCTATCTCTTTTTTTCATATTTTAGCAAATTCTATTATTGTTGTGAATGAGAAAGGTTAAATTAAAGAATGAATTGAATATTAAATTATAACTGCCTAATTTATATTTTATCCTTGATTTCGTTTACTTGAATTTTCAAACCAACTTTTTATAAAAATTCACAGATTAGGCTGTTTTCGAGCTTTGAGCAGAATTTGTGGGAAATTCGTGCCGCAATCTCGGCTCAGGCGGGTCTGTTATTGTGTTGCATACCCTTTAGAGATGAATTGAGAGAGCGGCGGCGGCACTCATTGTGTTGTCTTTTTTTCTCTCTTTGTCCGCCCAGCCTCTCTCACTCGGAATTATCCCCGCCTGCAGTCAGACCGCCTCGCTCCAAATTAAATTATCCTGGCCATTTCTCTTTGTGCGACCCCAGACAATACTTCCTCTTCTTCTTTGCAGCTACACTACTTTTGTCCCTAAAAAATATCACTCTCGCAAATTACCAGGGCCAAATTGCGAGAAAGGTGGTCCTTAGCTCCTAACTCGATTTTCGCCCGGCTGATAAAAAATGATAAAAATAAATAAAGTACAGAGCCCCGGGCTCTTATTTTTTCCCGTCCGAGGAAAGATTAAAGCTAAATATTTCTACAGGGGTTGAGAAAAGAAAATATTTTCTTTGGACGTCGATTTTTCTTGCTCGCGATTCAATTTCCCCCTTGCTTATCGGCTGCCCAACCACCTGTAAATAAGAAGGGTCTTCTTTCGAAAGCGGCGTTTGAATCGGATTATTGATTTTCCTGTTTGATTTCTTTGCAGATGGCCAGCGGGAGCGATGAGCCTGCCTGTGTCCAGCTATGAGGACTTGCTAGCACGTGTGCGTGACCTCACCCTGGAGACCAGGCGGCTGCAGGAGCAACTAGAAGAGCCAGCAACGTCTGTGGAATCGTGTCAGCCTCCAAAACCACCAATTCAAAATGGTGAGTAATATTTTATTAAAAAATAAAAACTTAACAGAAATAATCAAGATACGAGATAAAGAAAAAAAAACCATCATTTTAAATTTACGTCAATTTGTAACTTGGTTCCTTCTAGATTAATTTTAATTCATCACTGATTGTAAAAAAGCAGACATGAAATTTTTGCAGTTTTTATTTTTTTTACTGCCCAAAATGTAAGTTACGCTCTCTTTTTTTCCTGTAATATTGTATTATTGAAACTAAATTAGTCTGAACTGTCTGAAGTGTAATATTTTTTTTTCATTTACATAATTTGGAATTTTATTAATTTTAAAACTCGTCATTTTCAAAAAATTCTGACCTTTTTTTCAATTTAAAAAATTGCTCATTCCATTCCAATTTAAAGGGAACGAGGGTGCCGCAAGCATTAATATTTGAAAGCAAAGCGAGCACTTTTTTTCAAAGTGAAAAAGGACCAGTGGCGCTTGGCGGCCAAATTAATATTTATCCTGCGGCTCCAGGAGGAGAGATGCAAAACGATCTCCGTGTTTGCTCTTCTGTTCTGGAGGGTTCTCCACGCCCTCCTCGTTAGTTCCGTGTGCGGTGGCGAGAGGGTCGTTCACCCCCCGCACCCCTTGGCGGTGGCGCCCTCGCGAGCGCGGCGCGAAACGCACACTTGCCGCCCACACGCCGAGATGGCGGGGCGATGCTGTCGGGGGTGGAAAGGAGAGCGAGTTGAGTGGGGTGGACCACCCCCGGGGGAGCGGCAGGGGTGCGTCTGGCAAATGTCATGTGACCAGCACAGGGGTGCGACCAGAGAACGCGTTTTCAACACTTTGACCCGCATCTTTTTGCACACAGCCTAGGTGAGAGAATTTGCATCAGTGGTGGTTGCCAATTTGATTCCAAAGGGTTGGTTTGCGTTTCGAGAGGGTGCTTTTATTGCAGACAAATTGCCGCAGTGCTTGTTTGTGTTGATGTGGTTTTACGATTTATTGTTGGTGTTTTGTCTTTTAACTTTCAACCAGTCTTTTTATAATTTGCACCAAGATTAAAAAATCTACCAAACTTTCAATATCAACTAGAAAATTTTGGTTCAAGGAAAAATTTCTTGCCCTTGAAAATATTGATTAATTTTTATATCTCCGAGTGAGACAAATAAATCATTACTTCTCGTCCTCTTCAAACCTCATTACCAAGTTGTGCCCTTCAGCGTGATTTGATGACTGCGAGTTTCTTGTTGGCTTTTGAGCGTTCGTGTGTTTTCCTTTTGTGAGTTTATCGATTTCCATTGATGGCTGCAGCACTCTTCCTTGGGCTTGGGATGCTTGGTTTTATATTTTGTTTTCCTTTTAACCCCTGTTTTGAAGACCTAGATTCGCGGAAGCGTACATAAAAACATAAAAACCCAAGCGAGCACTGGCTCGTCTAAGATTATACAACCCGCACCACTCTGCGGACCATCCGGCCAAAAGGGCTTGCTGCAGATGAATCATTTACAAGCACTAACCTTCGGAATTATTGATATTTTACGCCACGAAAACGCACATAATTCTATATGAAATCCTCCTCGCTTTTGAATTTTTAACTGAAAATGAGAATTTCTGTTTACACCACGTGCGTACCGTCGGTGGTTGTTGCTCAGAACGACCCATAATGCGGAACCCTGCTGATGAATAATTGAACATGTGTCGGTTGGCATCTTGAATGAAATGCAGATTCGTACTCAACTCGTTAATGTTTCACTGATTTGGGCACGTCGGGGGTCCCCTATGCAGAGAACCGCCGGATCGCGTGATTCGTTCGGGAGGTGAATAAAAATAAAAATATTTTATTGATCCACCAGATGCTGGAGTAATAATTACTCCACACGACATACTATAAAACCAGGTGGGCACGTCTCCCTAGCTTTATTACTGACAGTTTGCCTCAGCGCTTAGTTACTTTTAAATACAAAAAAAATCATTATAGCCAAAAAGGAGTTTTATTTGGGCCAAAAAACGTTTATGGCACTTGAAGAGAAGCAGTATTTTTTCACAGTAATTTTCTTTATTTTGTCCTTAATTGTTCATTTATTTGTTGCTCAAGCTTTAAAATTGTTTTATTTCTATTTCATTTTGAACTTAAAATAGTTAAAATGTGGACAAGACCTAATCAGACTTAAGAAGTTGTTGTTGTTGTTTTTTTTATGATAAAAAATGTAAAAATTTCCAACTTCGTTTCCATTTTTTAAGATTGTTATGTTATAATCTACACTATTTATTTATTTTCCATAAATATGCAATTATACAAAATTTAAATGAAACAATTTTAATCAAAATTAAATTAAAAACAAAACTGAAAATAAGTAATTTAATTTTAATTCCTAAGTAAGTGGAGATAGATCTTTGAAATCATCCCCCAAGAAGACAAAAAATATGTTTTCTTTGTAACCGCGATTAAATATTTATTTATTCTCCATTCCATAACCAGTCATGAATACAGCAAAAAAAAACTATACAGAAAAAGCTGAAAATACAGTTGAAAAGAGACACATGCATGCGATAAAACCCAAAACCATTTGTTGTTAAAACAGGTTATAGATATCTCTGAAAAAAATTCCTAGATTCATCAAAAAGTTTGTAACTCACTTTAAATAATAACAAGGCCAATTTCCCAGAACAGTCTGAAAAATTGAAAATTGGTTTAGTTAAAAACTAAATTTCAATAAAATTGTGAACATGGAATCGTGCAGTGACTTATTTCAAAAACCGTGACCACCAATAAAAAATACTTCCTAGGCAAACTTGCGTGAGTCACAGCAGCTCATTGTTTTTGTGTGAACACAACATGCAGCCCACCAGTCACTTCTTCTTCCACTACTTTTGTCGCACCCCTACTCAAAATTCAGCAACCCATACAAGTGTGAGATGCGAACCGAAGATTCATATTTGCACAATAAAAAAACTGGCGCTTCTGTCTCTTTATTGCGTCGTCGTAAATCGGTACCGCCGGAGCAAAACAGGCGCGAATAATGTGACCTCCACCCTTGTGTGACCTTTTGCAGTGTCGGGGAGCAGAGAGCGTAGCAAGGTGCTGAATTTTTAAATCTCTTGTTTCAGAGCGGGTGAGCAACGGCTCGAGAGGTGGTGACTCACGGTCGGGGGTGAGAAACAGCTGGCCCGCCGCGCCACCCCCGCGCTCCCTGCCGCTGCTGCCCACCACCACGGCCGCAGCAAGGTCAGTCTTTTAATCACCTATTCATCCTTCACTTCTAAAAAAGATAGAAATTTTGAATATAATTTAAGCTATTACAGCCAAAAACACAAATTATTCCACGAGCTTCCATAAATTATTTTATTTTCACTGAAATAATTTTTCACAAATTGAAGTCTGAAATCTAAATATTTATAAAAACCATATAATGTCAATTCCATTTGAATGTCATAGGATAGCTCTGATTAATCTTCGAAACCGATTTTTTTTATCAAATTTATTAGAAGTTGAAACTCTAAAATTTAATTTTCACTTTTCACAAAGCCTATACCAGCTTAAAATTGATAAAAAATATAATCAAGACACTCGAATGAAGTTTTCAAAATGAAATTTTCGTCATAGTATTGATTGCCTTAAACTAGTTAAACTTTACATTGAGATTGGAAATTGTTTTGATAATAAAAATTCGGTGTAGATGCCTGAGGGACTCCGTATTGGCATAGTCAAATTACGTTTTTGCCAACAATGCTGATAAAAATTTCCAATTCTCCGCAATTGTCCTTCAAAAATAGCAAAAAAAAAAAAAAAAAATGGTTTCTATTGATTTGAGGATTTAATTTGACTATGCCCGTATTTTTTATTTGCTCCTAATCAACAAGAGAAATATTTTGAACACATCCTCGTTCCAATAATTAGTAAGTCTGGCTCCGGAGCTGAATTGAATTTGCCATGTTATATATTTTTCGTCGGCATAAATGTTTGCCCTGCAATTACAGAGTGCTGCTGGGAGGAGACTCGAGGTCGTCTTCGAACAACTACACCGCCTGGGACTCGCCTGTGAGTACTTTCTCATTGTTGCGTCTAATTAGAACGAATTTGCATATCGCTTATGAAACATCACTCCAATTAGGCGCGGCACACGAGATTTCGCTTAGGCCGTTTGCGTCGCAAACGGGCCCGCAAAGTTTGAATTCACACACAGACTTGGTGTATAGTATTGATCCGCCACTCTCACTCTCGAGACCCGTCGGCCGTTTTTGGTTGCCAACATCGCATCATCCCTTCTAATTTCCACGATTCTTGGCCCTCATTCTGCGCAGAACACCTTTGCAATTTATGCAGATATCAGCAAGATTTTCGTACTGAAATTTAACTTTAAAATACAATATATTATATAGAATTTTTAAATGAACAATTTTTTTTAAACTCACTCTCAAATTCATTCTGACGATGGATATTTCCAAATTAAGCCATTCTGATTCAAAATTGTGTGCGACAAAAAAACAATAAGTTTTTTTTAACTTTTTGCACAAAAACGTTTTATTAGGGGATTTAATAATGTTTTGAGCTTTAAGATGTTATTAAAATTATATTTTCTAGCCTATATTTGTATTTTTTTGATAACTTTTTATTTGTTGTTACTTTAAGACCAAATTAATTTAAGTATCATCTAAATATTCAAACAAAGGCTAAATAAAAATTTAATAAATAATTGCAAATATAATATTAAATATAATTTTTATCTCATTTCGCCATTTTTTTTTTATTTTGGAGAAGAAAATTTTTTTATATTTATCAGTTTACATTAATATAAATCATCAGCCTCATAATTTGTGTACGGGTTGGGCGTTTTGACAAACTGCACATCGTTTTGGGCAAAGATAAAACTATTGGCACAAAGTCAGATGGCCCAAATAAGGTCATGTCGCGTAGGTGCTCGGTGAATTACATTTGACGCTTCCAAGGTTGATGGATCGCTCTGATACTTCTGAAAAGAGAGATCACCCACTGGGAGCTGGGATTTATTTGCTTTGGATTCTGGCTTTAGAAAATCCCACTCGTCCATTTAAAGGCAAGCAGGAAGCGATTGATGAATTTTCGCGTGTAATTTGAGCGTTAGTTTGACTCGGAAATTGTTGCGTGGGAATATATATGGAATTTTTAGAAGAGGCCAGGAGAATATAATGTAGCTTCAAACTTATTAAAAAAATTTAAAATTGAAAAATACCTTGGAGGAAGTTTGAAATTAGATCAATTAATATTGTGATGGTGGCTTAATGATTTGTTAAAAAGTAAATTGAAAATTTTGTAGTTTGGAAATTTTTGACGATGGTATCAAATTTTTTCTTCACAGTAATAAATTTAATGCCAAGAAGTCAATTTTATTTCGTTTATTATAATTAAGAGTATTAGAAAATCATATTTATATTGTGAATAACAATTTTTTTAATTTTATCAAATTTTTCATTTAAAATATATTTATTTGTTAATTTTATCAGATGTTTTGAATTATTAATTAAATATTTTCACAAATTTTCTACAGTCTTCTATAGGTTTATATTAAATACGCATTTTTTTAATTGAATGTGAATTTTATAAAATGTACACAATGCAATCTTTCAAAAATTTAATTCTAAAACAAAAATTAAAATCTGATCTAATTTTGGATTCAATTGCAATTACATCTTTGATTTGACGACATATAAATCTCTCTACTTCATATTTCACTTCAGGATTACTCAGATTTCCCAACTGTCGCTCTTTTTAATTGAAACCTGTTTTGGATCAAATTGAACTTGAATCTGAACGGACTCGCTTTTATTCTACCGTTTGCTCTCAGTCTGCAAAAATTGAAAGCGCCCCCGCAGACTCGCTCGCTCACCCCTTCGGGTCCTGATGCGAGTGATAAACACTGCAAACACAAATTAGTGCGCAAACACGCGCTCCTCCTCGCCGTTATGAGTAGCTGATGCTCATCCATGTACCGAGCAGTACATAACGAGTACATAATATTTGCCCCTGTCGGCCGCTATTTATCCGCCTGCAGCCCTTTAAAGTTTCAAAGCCACCCCTTGAGTGAGTAATGGACACGTATTAGCGGCGGCGGCGGCCCTCACCCCCATATTGCGAAGCCAAATTTGAATTTACGCTCGAGCGGAATGGCGAATTTCAGCCGGCGCGGAAAATAGTCCCTTCTTGTACACGAATTGGCACTTTGCTGCGACGACGCGTTTCATAAAATGAAATTTATTAAATTTGCTAGGGGAGAGAAAGTTTTGGCGGTCCATTGCTTTCTGCTTCGAGTAAATTTGGCGAAAAATGAAAACGAAATGCAATTCTTTTCTGGTTATTTAGTAAATTTGGAGATGATTTTACCACAAATTCAAAAAATTTCTTGTAACAAATATTAAATATAAAATCATTAATTAATGAAATTTTGCTATTTTTTTTTTGCAGTAATATTGTTGATTTTGTTGAATATATATTAATATTTAGCTAACATGTAGCGCAATGTGCGATAAAATCCCAGAAAAGCATTACCTTTTCAAGCAAAGAATGATATGGCCATGTCACAAGAATCCGTTAATAAATTTTTATAAATTTAAGAACTGAAACAAAATTTTAATAAATCAAATTTTAAAAATAAAAATAAAATATTAAGATTTTAATTTTTTTAAATTAAAAAAAAATGTATAAAAAAAATTTAAAGAAATGTAATTATTTATTATGGGTATAAGGTTTTGTCACTTTGGCTTTTTTTGGGATAGCAATATGTAAATTTAAAATGTTCGAAATTAATTTAATGACTTTGGTAGAATTATTTAAATATTCTCCATTTAGATACAATGAAATACACATCTTACATCTAGGCAATATAAAAAATTAAATATAAATATTTATATTTTAATAGATTTTTTCAGTACAAAATGTAAACACAATTTTATAACAATTTTTAATCACAATATCAAGCCTTTTATAACTTAATCCACTAAAAAGATTCATTTATCATTAAATTATCAAACTCATTTATGAAAAACAATAAAAAACCATCATTTATTCTTGTTTGATCCTTTGGGCACGTCATTTGAATGGGACTCCCTTTCTAGTTTCACTCGAACAATTGGCAGCGCTCGGTGCTGATTAGAACAATTTAATTGAGCCGTTGATTCTTTAGATCTCTCTTTGCTAAAAAGCCGTGACGAGCACCGTGTGTGTCTAGTTTGAGCACCAGCCGGCGAGGTGTCGCGATCGGCGGCAGCTCTGTGTCTGGGCCAGTTTGTGCGCGACTGGTGCCCAGATCACACTCACTTTTGCGGCTTTTCTCGGCCCCAGAGGCATGCAGGCCTCCGCGAAGGCCTCCAAGGGCCGCCTCAACGTCCTTCTGCTCGACGAGCTGCTGCTCGAGGAATCCGCCCCCGAGCTGCCCCTGCCCCCGCTGCCCTCGGCGCCGTCCGACAACCGGGGGCTGCTCTTCGTCCTGCAGGCCGAGAGGGTCACCAGGCTCAACTCGAAAAACAACAAGGTCGGTGAATTCTGCGCATTCACGCCGATTTTCCGCGCGGCGCCCATTTTGCAAAATTTGCTAATGCGTCATTTTCCGAGAATTTTCCGTCAATACTTTTTATCTTTTTGCAATAAAAACTGATTCAGTTTTGCAAAATAGTGAAATTTTACTTGAATTGTGAAATTTTTACAAATATTTGAAAGGTCAACGTTTATTTCTCTCATATATGAGGATATTATTTATTTTAATTTTATTATTTTGGTTTATAATTAAATTTTTGGTGTACCACTAATCAATCACTGGTCATTTTGAGAGACGTCGTGCAAGAATTAATAAAACAAAAAAATGTTAAAGAAGTTTAAAACGTAAAAATAGAGAAAGAAAATTCATTTTCCTGAAGTTTTCCTGGAAAAAAGTGATAAATTTAATTTAATCACACCTTTTTTTAATGTGCTCACATTTTGAAATTTCACATAAACATCGATTGCAGTGCAGCATCTAATCAATTCTGTTTGCCCCAATTTCGAGGAAATCTCCTAATATTTCATTCCGTTTGAACTCCTGCGGCAGAGATAAGTTTTGCCCGGTAGCGATAAAAATGCTTTGCGCAAAGAGCCAAGTTTGCGGCACATTTTCTCTTGGCTGTGACTTGGCACAGCAATGTGAAATATCTTGGCGAATTCGTGTAATGCGGCAATTTGTAGTGTATTTTATTTTCTCCCTCACTTTTAAAAATTAACGACGGCTAATTATTAGAAAGCATTTTTGTGGCCTGCTTATAATTGCAGTTACACAAAATGATTGCAAGCTTAATCACATTTCTCAATCAGCCTTTGAGCCATGGAATGGGAAGCTCTGAAAAAATTTGCATTTCGCACGCTCTGAACTTGAACGCTCAGTTATTATCAGCTCTAGGACATGTGTAATTATGCAAAGAGGCTGTTTTCGCATGCATTCACGGTGGTGTCGTTGACCTTGCGAGGTGATAAGTTTGAACGGCCTACCAGCGTTTAAAAATAATTGTTTGCGAAATAAGAAATCTGCAACGGTGCTTTGAAATATTCAAATGTAAAAGTTAAAAAAAAATATTGGCAACCATTCCAATTTACCAGTCTATATTCAATACGCCATTCTTTTAATTTTTAATTGAATATAAAATGGAAATTATTGATTATATTTTAATAGTTATTTTAAAGCATTTCATAAATTTTAACAAGAATAAAATTGAATATTAATGATAAAAATTATCCTTAACGGTTATTATTTGGAGTTAAAATGTAATGATTTTAAAACAATTAATTCCACGAAGAAAATTAAAAACTGTTTATTGTTTCCTGCTAAGATAACCTACTTTCATTTAAACCTTTTTTTCCTGAAAATTGCAATCCGAACAAAGGATGGGCGTTTGTCGAATAGGAATTGGAAAGGCATCCGTCTTAATGCTCGAATAAAACAAACAAATAAACAAACAAGAGCGGAATGCGTGACAATTAGTCCGTAAATTGCTCGGATTTTCCTTCGCAATTTCACAATTGACGCGCGCGAGAGGAGGATTCTATTCGAGCGTTGCCGCTAATTAGAGCAGCTCTCTAAATATTCGATCAATCAGTTCCAAGGTGACAAATCAAATCGATCTGCCTTTTTGCAACTCTCTTTTAATTGCTCGGTTTGTGGCGATTTTTTGTGCCGGTCTATATTTGGATGTGACTCTGAGAGAGGCAGCAGATGGATGCACCCGAGAGCTAAATGACTGACTGCGCCGAGTGGTGCCATGCCATGCGCGTTCACTCGTCTGTTTATTTTTATGGACGGCGAGAGGGATCACAATTTCCGATTCCGACCATCAACTCCACCAGTCCATAATAACGAACGCAGGAAATTCTACACATTTTTTTTCTTTATTAAAGGTAAAAATCGGTTAAAAAAAACCTTAAAATTCAAAAGAATTTAATTGGATAAGTTTATTAATTTGAATTTTACTGCCAATTCTATAAAGAGAATATTTGTTTGTTAAATTTTAAAATATTTATTTATTTTTATAGAACTATTTAAAAAAAAAATAAAATAATAAATATGAAGAAAATAATTTTGTTTTGGAAATTTAAAGTTTTTGATAAATATTTTTGAATTTTTCAAAACCAAGATGACCAATTTGGCACAAAGTTTGTATTTTTATCAGTTTCTAATATTCCAAATACATCAAACAGTGTTTTCCGCTTGGAGGCAAAACCACATTTTTAATTGAATCCGACAACTTTCGACTCGATCGAGAAAGAGAGTGAAATTATATTCCGTGTGAATTTTCGAAGTGAAATCCAGCCGCCGTGTAAATGTCCCATACACGATATTTATTATTTTTTGCGATGCATGATATGTGAATTTCATCCGTTGATGGAAATTTTATGCGGCGTAGCGAGTTTATTGCGCGCCGTTGGTGTGAGGAAGCATCAAAATATGAATGTTATTCCGCAGAGCCACTTCTTTTTGTCCTCCATTACACTTAATTACATACTCTTTCTTTCTGTTGGGCGGCAAAGAAAAGCACTTCAGTAATCTCAACAGGACGCTCTTTATGGCGCAGTGCTGCGGGAATATTAATTCATGCAACCTAATAAGGCGAGTTGCGAAGGAACTCATGACTTCATCAAAACTTTTGGCACTTTTTACTACCCAAAGGATTTCCATTCTCATTTTGAGACGAATTTTGCAAAATCTGAATGTTTAATTTTTATTTTAATCCATAATTTTAAAAATATTTTTGATATCTAATTTGAATTTAACTTTATTCTGATTATTGATTAGCTAGAATTAATTTTATTTATAAAGTTCCCCTTGATCAGATATCAGATGATTTTTTTTATCCTAATTTTAATTTTTAAATTAGGTAGAAGTTCCAAAATTGGTCTGGTAAATTTGATTCAGTAATGAAAATGCTATAAATTTTGTTATATTTCTTATATTTTATAATTCTTAATTGTATTTCATTTCTTAAATATGATAGATTCTTTTAACATAAAAGCCTAAATGAGCTTGAAATCAATCAAAAGTTCACAATTTTTTCAAATACTTTCACATTAAATAACTTCACGTTTATAAGCAATTATTATTTCCTTTAAACCGAAAATAATATACAAATCAATACAAATAGAACTTTAAAAAATCGTCTTTGTCATTCAAGAAGATCGATAAAATCTCCTTCTTCAAAGCGCTCTTTGAAAGATTTCCAATTACTCTCCACACAAATTCTATTCCAAATATTAATTTTAACGACGTGTCTAAAGCAGCCCACTTGTGAAAAGTAAATATTTTTCAATGCACCCTCTTTCAAAGGAATTCCCTCTGATTCGAATTTTCTAAACAGGCGCAAGACCAAAAAGTATACACACGATTTTCTTTTGCTCCTCTCCGAAAATAGAATCTTTACTCTGGCAACACATATATAAAAGCGGTACCCACATAAAAGATAAGACTCGAAATCTCTCGGCAAAGTAGCGTTCACCTATTTTTTGATCATATTCAAACACGAGACTCAAAGTCGATTCATCAAAAGAGCGCTGCCGCGCGGCTGTTGTTGATGTTTAATAAAATGTCCCCTCGCCATGACGTCATATTATTTTGATGCCGCGCTCAACTAATGAATTGTTAATTGACTCACCCGGGCATGCATGCATTTATTCATGAAAGGGCCACCGTTCTTCATTCCCGTGCACGTCCGCCGCGGCTGGAAAATATTTTCAGACCACTTCAATGTCCTTTTTTACATTTAAATTTCAAGCCATGGAGGAGGATTCCTGAAAATTGGGTCGTCAACGGTTGGAAACTCGAAAAATTTCACACGTCAGCCCGCACTTTGAGAAGGGCTTAATTTTAGAACAGCGTGTGTGTGTGGAACAATGATCTGTGTTTATTTTTAGAAAAGTGTCACTCGCCGACAGCGGTGCAATAAAATAAGGCTTTTTTGTTTGCACAGACACACTGGATCAATAAAAAAGTTAAACACGAAACGTTAGTCCAAAATTCTATTATTTTAAGAAATAAATAATTAAAACGTTTTAATGTTCAGCTGAATTTTCAATTGTTTAAATTTTTTAACTAAAATATAATTTATTAATACTATAATAAAATTAAACTATTTTATTTTTGAGAATTTTATATTTTTTTTATATTTTACTCCAATTAATATTCACTTAAATTATTATTCTAATTAATATCGTTATTTATTAGTTAAATATTTTTAGTTTATTTAGTGTAATGGCTTGGTTTAAACCATGTGTATGATTTTGACAGATAATTCTTCTAGCAAAATATGCTGTATGTTATTTTATAATAATTGTGCAAACAAAAATTATTATATAAACCGTCATTAAATTTATAACTTTTGCACATTTTTATATTTTTTTCTGAAATTATTTCTCTTTCATACTTTTTTCAGATTAAATTAACTTGATTCGAAGCTAAATCTGAAATACAGCTGAAGACCTTTTTGGCTGCCTAGTGCATTTTCACCGGCTCGAATCGAATTCCGAGAATTCGCGGCACGTCCGAACGAAAATAACTCTGTCCGCGCTTAAAATTTTGCAATGTGGTTAATGCTTAATTCGATTAAGCGGCATTGCTGGTGGCCGCGACCATTAATTCATATTACTCACACTCCACACGCTGAAGCAATTAATTCTCTAATTAGCCGCATCTGTTGAGAGGCGAGAAGCGTCCGCCGAATGCAAACAGCAATTTCACCCGAGACTGATTTAATGCAAAAATTTGTAAATTACATTTCCACGTAATGGACTGTGATTAATTTTAATATGCACGCAAAATTAATTAATTTGCAACATCTTGGGCTGAGCTTAAAACAAATTTGTGATAAAATACGGAACCGTCGATTTATTTGCAGGGCGTGTCCGTTTTTCTCACACGCCGACTTGTGCGAAAGCCCTTTTTAATCCAGACTAATTATACTTCCTGCGAGACGCGGCCGTTAGTGGGAATTATTTTCAAGCAAACAAAGGAAATAAATTAGAGGGGAGCTTTTTAACTCGAATAATTCATTGATCCAATTTGTTGAGTGGGGATAAAAATTTCTCTTTTTATCGTTAAATTCGCGGCGGCGAGACACGGAAAATCAATTGCGGCCGCCTCTATGATACTTGATCCTCCTCCCACTTCTCATAATGCATTTTTATCGCGCCCAGAGAGAGCAAGCAGGGGTGGCCGCCCCCGACTGCTGCAAATTGAATCTCGCCCCTCGGCCAAGGACGATCCGAGGGCACCTTCCTTCTCCATGCAGACCTAAAGTCACTTTTATGGCGCACCCGAAACTAATAACCTCTGCTCGGGTGACGCTTTTTGTGGCAGATTACGAAAGTTGGCCCACCGGCTTATCAAAGCGCAGAAAGTTTATCTCGCGGATTTTTTTATTAAAACTTGCCGCCGGGATCAAAAGTTTTAGATTTCGCGCGAGATTAAGTGATTTGCATAATATGCCTTTATCAAACGGATGCCGCTATACTCTGATATTAAATTTTTATCTCCCGAATTTCGGATGATTTAATAGTTTCATAAGTCCGTGGTCCTTGTAGGACGGATCATCATAAACTTTTATTTTGATCAGCTTAGAACGGATCTCAAATTGAAGTTTTAAAATAAACATAATTCAAAAGCTTCTGAACTAATTTCAAATCTTTTAAGCAGAATTGCATATTTAGGACAGTGCAAAAGCCAGAAGCGGCTAAATAAGAAAGAATATATTTTTTTTAATGAAGCCCATCACTGAGCAATTATTTTATTGTTGAAATTACAAATAAATCCTTAGTTCCACAAGACTAAAAAATTCATGATCTCCTATTTTTTTAATGCTTAAGCTACATCTAAAAGCTGAAATGAAAGGGATGTCATTTTTATTTTAAATTACTTAGAAATAAAATAATCTATTTTTATTTAGTTTTTATATTTGTTACAGTAATTTACATCTGCGTTCCTGCATGTTAACAATTTCAAGAATTTCTTCAACAGCAATTTACATTTTTCCTCGCGTGCCTTTTCTTTTATTTTATTATTCGTTGGTGCTCGGCTGTGGTTATTTCTCCCTTTCTTCCACTCGAAACGCAGCGCACACCGAGAGTCAAGTGCTTAAAAGGCTGCGCACTTTATTTCTTCCGTCATGAACGTACAATTATGCGGGTCGGTAGCGCGAGTGCATGTGGCTGGAGCAAATATTCCTTCAAAAGCCTTTTCCAGCCTCGCCGCAACTTGATCCAGAAATACAATTTTACGCGATGAAAAGGAGTTGAATATAAACAACTTTTTTACGGTCTCCTTGGTTGCACTTTGGGGTCACAGTTATTAGAGTCAAGATCGGAAATCGCAAAGGCCAATATCGAACTCGCGGGAACTTATAATTAGAATGGAGAGAAATGGATCTTCCAATGATTCATAATTGCAGCTCTCTTGCGTGTGGTTATGGTCGCGGCGAACGTAGAAAAATGATCCATTGTTCTTGTAAATGATCTGGGTGTTTTCTTTTTACTGGGAACTTTCCAATATCCAGTTATTAACCATAATCATAGCTTGATTCGTTTACTGCATTTATTATTTTGTAACAAATCTTTCAGACATCATCAAATGTTAATTCTAAAATAAAATCAGAAGTGATCAGAAGCTTATTTATCTTACTGTTGTTCAACCAAATTAAATTTTTCATAAATAAAGGCATTAAAAGGCGTTACTAACTTAAATATTATTATTTATTCAATGTTATTAATATTTTCTTTGAATTATTTTTGTAAGACTTTATCAAAATTTGGAGTGAATTAAAAAAAAAAAAGCAAGGAGGCTTTTTTAACTGTTTTTGACCAGCCTATTTTTATCAAAATAACTTCTGTACCTGAATTATGTATGCTACTTTTTTCTCTCGAAATTTTAAGTAATTGAATTATGAATGAAAGGAAAGACGTGAGTTGCAGCAAACCCCCTTTAAAGGTCGGGCTCACCTCAGGGCCATTGTTACGCGCGTCTAGACGACAATTGTGGGTGGCTGATTTTAAAATTTCTCACGCGTCCCCTGCTCACCTTTTCCGTTTCCTTTCGCGACCTGTGGCGAGAAAGAGAGAACAGAGAAAGATAGTGCGCGGCGATAATGTGCTCCAGCGGAAGACGGGCATAAAGCAATTTGGCCCTCACATAACTCTTGCGATGGTAGAGAGCACGTGACGTCACTAATCAATACTCTCCAGCCCTCGTCTCGTGCATTCACTTGCACGAGCATTAAATCCTCTCAAATATATATACACATGCCCGTCCTTGCCAGGACGCTGATCCTGCGGATTTTGCCGACGACTTGGCGTTTTATTGACGCCCCAAGTCGCGACTTTTTTGCTACAAGTTCAACTCCCTTATGTCACATATGTACACAAAGTTCGCGATCAGCATTTTATATTTATTGCACAAGCTGCAAACGGAGATTGATGATTTTCGCATTGATTTCGCGTTTATTTCTGAAGCTTTTCGGCTAATTCGCGAATCGATTTGTTGCAGTGGGCCAATGGCCGCCCCCGGAGGAGTAAGGGGCGCCGCTCCCCTCAGCTGCTGGGCGACTCTTTGATCACTCCGCCTGCCAAAGACGATGAAATGGAGCACCTCAAGCATAACTCGCAGGTAAGTGACCACGGCTGTGAATAATTTCAATCATTAGTAAAATGCCTTGACTAATTGTCATTCCGTATTGATCAACAGGCTGTTAAGGCCGAACAGGATGGGCTCATGAATGGCCACCTGACCGTAAACGGAGCACAATCCCACCAGTCTTCCTCTAGCTTAGAAGACGATACTCCAGGTAATTAATTATGTACTTCAATTAAATTGAAAATCGTTAACAAAAGAAATAATTATAATAAAAATATATATTTAATTTAGACATAAAATTAATTTTTTTTTTTTATTATCAATATTTGCTTCAGATTTACCCTCTGGAGACGCTACAAGCATGTCCTCCATGTACCATGGTGCTTGGCCTGTGGACCGCAGCCTCTGGCACAGCGGCCCCTCCAGTCTGGGGGGCGTCCCTGCAGATGCGGCCAGCGTCATGAGCTTCACCTCCAGCGTTGGCTCGCCGGCCTCATCGGAGCCAGGAGCCTCCGTAGGTGCCAGAAGGTCCTACAGTCAACAAACCCTCGGACCGAAGGTGATTTTTAATTTCCCTGCTTGGCCCTTGAACCTATTTGAAAACTTTTGGGCTTCCTCTCATCTAAAATTACGTTTTGGGCCTATTCAAGGAGAGAATAGCTCTCTTATGTCGCAAAAGAAAAACTTTGAAGCCATTCGAAGCTCAAGGTGCAGCCGTAAAAGTGCCACTTGAGTATGTGTGTGTTTATTTCCTATTAATGAGGTCACTAGTGTGGATTGTATTTCCCTTCAGGAATATATTGGGACATGTGATACACTAAGAAAGCTCAGCAAAGCATTTTTTTCTTTCCAATGTGAACACAAGCTAGTGGCAAAGCGTCACCACCGCTCGAGCTTCAAGCTCTCTTGCCAGATCGAAATTCAAATCTATCTAACCATGCTGATTTTCTCGGATTCCAGGTTGAAATGGTTTATGGACTTTTATCGATGCTCGGAACGCACAACAAAGACGAGATGAGCCGGACTTTGTTGGCGATGAGCTCATCTGCCGACAGCTGCATCGCCATGAGGCAGTCTGGCTGTCTACCTTTGTTGGTGCAACTCTTGCATGGGGATGAGAATCCCCAAACGAGGAAGGTTGCTGCCAAGGCCCTTCACAATCTGGTTCACTCCCACCCAGACGACAAACGAGGCCGCAGGGAAGCTAGGGTGCTGAGACTCTTGGAGCAGGTAAAATTATTTACCACTCAATAAATTTAAATTTATTAAAAAATAAATTCAAGGTTCGCGATTATTGCGATTTGCTGCCAACACAAGAGGTTTTAGACATGATGGGTGATGAAGAGGACGACCCTAAAAAACACCCTGGACCTACTGTGGCTAACTTAATGAAGCTGTCCTTTGACGAAGAGCACAGACACGCAATGTGTCAGTTAGGCGGGCTGCATGCTTTGGCTCAGCTGATTCAAGCAGACCACGAAGCCCACGGATCTGAAAGCAACGACCAGTACTGCATTACCTTGAGGAGGTATGCAGGAATGGCCCTCACTAATCTCACCTTTGGAGACGGCACCAACAAGGCCCTGCTGTGCTCCTTCAGGGGCTTCATGAAGGCCCTTGTTGCTCAGCTCACTTCGCCAAGTGAGGACCTGAGGTAGGCGTTTCCTTTCGTTTTGCACAAAATCGTTTTACTAAATTTAAAATTTTAGACAAGTGACTGCAAGTGTTTTACGGAACCTCAGTTGGAGAGCAGATGCTGCCTCGAAAGCCACTCTTCGAGAGGTCGGAGCAGTTAGAGGACTGATGGAAGCTTCCATGGAAGCCAAAAAGGAATCTACCCTTAAATCTATTTTGTCAGCTTTGTGGAACTTGAGTGCTCACTGCAGCACAAATAAGGCTGAGATTTGCCAAGTAACATAAATAAATTTAAAATTATATCAAAAATTAAATTTTCCTTTAACAGGTCGAGGGCGCCTTGGCATTTTTGGTTCAAATGCTTACTTACAAGAGTCCCTCACAAACTTTGTCCATTGTCGAGAATTCGGGTGGCATTCTTAGGAACATTTCTAGTCACGTAGCCATTCGAGAAGATTACAGAGCCATCCTCAGGGCACACGGATGCCTCCAGGTGTTGCTTCAGCAGCTGAAAAGTCCTTCTTTGACAGTTGTGAGCAATGCCTGCGGGACGCTATGGAACCTTTCAGCCAGGTGCCCTGAGGACCAGCGGGCTCTTTGGGACATGGGTGCTGTCAGCATGCTGAAGAGTTTGGTCAACTCTAAACACAAGATGATCTCCATGGGTTCAAGTGCAGCCCTGAAAAATCTGCTCGGTGCCAGACCGCCAGGTGCTTCCCCCCTAGAACACCGCAACAGCCAAGGAATGCCTGTGCTTTCCGTCAGAAAGCAGCGGGCGCTCGAACAGCAGCTCGACCACAATTTGTCAGAGACGTGTGACAATATTGAACCCACCAGCCCCAACAGAACATCTCCGTCAACAAGGTAAAGTTGAGCAAAAAATGCAATATGCAAAGTTTTCATTTTTATTTTTCTCTAGGGATGACAAATATGTTTTTGCCAACACTGAACGAACGTTTGACAGACGGCATAGGATGTACCAGTCGTTGAACACTGGTACCTCAAATGGCAGGAAGGTTCCACGCTCTGATAGCAGGGAATCGGTGAAAAGTGATTCTGTGTGTGATCGGGTGAAGCAGCAGAAGAGGCCTCTAACAACCAACAGAAGTCTTGACTTGCAGCTTAATCAAGATATCTGTGTCAGACACAGCCCACCTGCTACAGGAACACAAAGCGAAGGGGCGTCACCGGAGGACGAGGAGCCCGTGTCACTCAAAGAGCAGGTCTCTGTTGACGACAAGGAGAAAAGCCCTGAGGTAAATTGAAAAAAGAAAAATCATACTTTTTTTTCTTTCTTTGCCGGGGTCAGGTTTCTTCATACATTTATCTCAAAAACTGAGCCAGAGGGATTTAATTTAATTGTGTATTGAACTTTTAGGTTCGACCACCGCAATATCAAAATTATGTTTATGAGGAGGACGAGGACTACCAGCCAGTAAACTACAGTTTGCAATACGCTGAAAAAAATGTGGATGTAGCAAGGAGATTTGCTGGCAGAAATTATGGTACTTATGCAGAGACTGACCTAGATAACCCAGATCAACCAACAAACTACAGCCTTAGGTAATTATCAAAATAAAAAACATAAAATATTTAAAATAAATTCTAATAATAATCAGGTATGGCGAAGAGGAAGAGGAGGAAGAGAAACCATCCCCAGGAGCTTACTATCAACACTCGGCTGCTCATGAGGATTCTGTCAAAACTTATTACACGGAAGGCACACCCCTGAATTTCTCCACAGCTACTTCCATTTCAGACTTGCGAGAAGCCATTAGAAAGGAAGAAAAGAAGGAAGAAATTAAAAAGGAGGTTGTGGAAGTTGACGAAACAGACTCACTGCCTGCACCATCAGGCACCATGTCTCCTGAGAAGCCCACTCAGTACTGCGTAGAAGATACACCAGTAATTATTTTTTAATTTTTTTTTTCAACTGGACTCTTATCTTTTTTCTGTCTAGGTTTGCTTCTCAAGAGTGAGCTCTCTCAGTTCCCTGCACTGTTCCGAAGGCGTCCCAGAAAGTGTCAACGAAGTTCAGCCTGAGGAACCCAAGGCGCCAGAGCCAGAGGAAGCCTCTCCACCCAAAAACATACCTGATAAGACCCTTGAGACGCCTCTGGTCTTTTCAAGGTGCAGTTCTGTGGCTTCACTTACCTCATTTGAGCAGCATTCGATTCACGACGATCGAAGCTCAATTGTCAGCGACTTCAGCCGGCTCACTTCAGGAATGGTGTCTCCATCTGAGTTGCCAGACTCGCCAACTCAAACGCAGCCTCCAAGTCCAAGGGCACCCAAGGCTCCAGTGCAGATTGTGACGTCAACCCCGAGGGCAGCGCCCAGAGCTGGTCCTTCTCAGCCGCAACCTTCTCCTCGCACAAAGGTTAGTGATGAAGTTTAAATAATTTCTCATCTAATTATTATATTATCTTGCTAAAGGTCACTGAAGGTGAAGGTGATGATGAGAAGCAGGACAAAGAAAAGGAACTAGCAACAGTTAGTGAGGAAGAAGAGGTGGGTGACGAGGATGACAGTGGACTACTGGATGCTTGCATCTCAAGTGGCCAACAGCGTCTTCGAGCTTCAGCTCCAAGGCCCCGCTTCTTGAGACCAAGGCCCAGTGGCATCCCAACTCGCATTCCTCGTCGCCTACCCAGACTTCAACCTGCACCCAATGACGCTTGTGCTGATGCTGTGCAAACCTTCTGCACTGAAGACACTCCAGCCATCAGCCACGCCGGGTCACACTCTGACCTCTCAGTACGTAGATGAACCTCTTTTTTAAGCTTTTTATTCTAATTGTTATTATTTTATTATTAAAGGTTCTTTCACTCCGTGAAAGTGCTGAGGGTGATTCTGTAGGTGATGAGCGCCCGAAAAACGCAAGTACCCGTGAAGAGTCTGACGATAGCTCTTTCTCTGGAGACAATGAGCACATTTTGGCCGAGTGTATTCAGTCAGGAATGCCCAAGGCCAAAGACACAGTCAAACGTAAACGGCCGCCTCGAGTTTTACCATCTCGAGACGAGATCAAAACTTTTGCCGTCGAAGACACTCCATTCGGACTGTCCACTGCCACTTCCTTGAGTGACCTCACTATAAATTCTGCTGCCAGGGTTGTAGACGGACAATGCTATACACCAATAAGGTAACTTATTTTGCCTTTATTATGCTTTGTTCTCTTTTAAGTTGCTTTTATTTTGGTCTCAGATACGCAACCGAAGACACTCCTGCAAATTTCTCACACGCATCCTCCCTCAGTTCACTGAATGTGGAAGAGGGGGATGTTCGCAGGCCCCCAGCAGAAGCGTGGGGCATCAACAAGGCAGCGGCCAGCTCGGCCTCAGAAGAAGTGGTCACCGTAGTCTCCAGAAACGGCTCCCTCAGTTCCCTGAGTGTCGAGTCTCTAGGCGCTGAACCCAGCCCCTCCGAACAAGCCCTTCTAGACCAGTGCATCAGCATGGGCATGAGCAAAAGCAAGAGCGACCTTGCCAGAGCCCAGGCCAGAACCAGCAATGCCAAAGGTGTTTCCCCAGGTATCCAATTACAAACAAACAAATCAATGAGTGTATCTCACGAGCGGTGTTAATTACAGATCCTTCCAAAGAACTTGATTGCACTACCCCTACCAACCCCACCTCCGATACCTTCTCGGAGGGGGCAAAAAACGTGTGTCCTCCCGCCGTGGTCACCGCTGTTGCCACGGCGGAGGCAGACATCACCGTTCTCAACGGAGGCGAAACGTCGTCGTCCTCGAGCAAGACGACGCCAGAGGAAGCGGCCCAGCCCCCAAAAGTGATGACGGACACTTGGACTGAAGACTCACCCCTTTCTGTTTCCTTCCCCAGTCTAAGCGGAAGTGTCCCGCTTGCTTCCTCGCAGGACGAGGCAAAACTTGAGGTTAGTATTTGATTTATATTTAATAAAAATTAATTTTGCAACCATATTTTTATTTAATCATGAATTGCAATTTTTAATTTCAGGAAAAATTCATCATCAGTCGATCAATGGAGGGCATGCTTGAGTTAGAGGCTGGACGAGTTGTCAAAGCAATTGTTGACGAGGCCTCCTCTGAATCCTTCCTGGAAGTGACACGGCCTCCTCCCAACATGTTTGGAAGCACAACTTCCACCAGTCTCTCCAACGGAAGCCGCGTACCAGCCGTGGTCCTGAGAGCCCTAAACGGAGAGTCGATCGACCACCTTCTGCTCAGTGGTTCTTCCAGTTGCACATCTCACCTAGACAATGTCAAACCGCCAGCTGCTTTTGACGAAATTGATATGGAAAACAGCATGGTAAATACATGCATAATTATTTCGCAATCATTTTTGCTCTCTATACAACGTAGTTGCTTGATTTTTCATCTTGAATTTCCGTTTCAGATCAGTGTTGCCAGCATTACGTCAGAAGTGGCAGGTGATGCGCACAAAGTAAGCAGTGGCGAGTCGGAAAACTTCTTTGACCTCATGAAGCCGGCAGCCACCATGGCTGAAATCTACTGCAGAGCAGCTTGCGCTGCAGCTAATTGCCACAGCTTCAGTGAAAAGCTGGACAGCATCAATCCTCCTTCCATTCTCCAGGAACTCACGGAAACGTTGGAACCTTGTAGTGAGACTCTAGGTTCTGACACCGAACCTGAGGACTTGCCTGCTGATCAGTCAAATCAGTCAACGCCCAGGCAAAAAAGGAGACCGACTCCTAAGGAGAGGAGGCAGGTTATGAAGGAGAGGTACAACACCTACACAATTGACGACGAGGTGTCGGTACGGCCGAGCAATCTAGATTTGCATAAAAGCAGTCGGCAGCGAAGAATGGAAGAACCTGAAAGGTATCTCACACAGACCATCGAAACGCCGACTCAGGTCAAAACGCCAAGGCAGCGGCGTCAGGATGATAAGGAAAGGTACTTAACACAAACTGTCCAGCTACTGCCTTCTGAGGAACCTCAAGAGCCTTCCGAGAGCGAAGAAGAAGCCAAACCAAAAATTGTCAAGCCTTCAGAAGAAGGCAGTCCAAAGAGCATCAGAGGCCGCAGGAAGGCCCTTTACACTAGGCCTTCAACGGCTGCGGCAAAACCTCCAGTCGTCCCCAAAGCCCCAGCTGGCCCCACCATCAGACCCACCAGGGCCTCTGCTCTTCGCCAGAGAAGTAGTTCTCCGAGGTCGCACTCTGCTCCCACTCCAAAGAAGATAAACGTCCCACAGTCTGTGACTCCTGCAGCTTCCAGGACCCCGAAAACCCCGAGTACTCCAAGCACCCCTAAATCACTGGTGCCCACACCTAAAACCATCAAGCCTCCTGTTGCTGGGAAAACTATGGCTAAAGCAGCCCCCAAAGCTCCGAACAATAGTCCGGACGGAGCGGCCAAATCGTCTCAACCTCCCAAACTTGTCAAGCAAGGAACTTTCACTAAAGACTCGACGGACACCAAAGTGTCAAAAATTCCTGTCCGCTCTCCCAGCGCAGACACCATTACTGCAGCTCCGGCCTTCCGGCCTCAACCTGAGGCCAAAGTGGCCACCAAGAGTCGACTTGTTCGCCGAGACGCAGTTGGTCCCTCGAAGGAAACAAAAGCTCCTCAGCCAAAACCAAGGTCACCCTTGATGACGAGGAGAATCGCCGCTGGTGGTTTGAAAACCTCTCTGAGTAACAACAGCATCCAGTCCGAGGCAGCTGGCGCTCCTCTGAAGGTGAAAACCAATTCCAACCCGAGTTTGAATGGCCCGAAGAAAAAAGAGGTCACCTCGAAAATCGCCTCTTTGTGGAAGAAGGTCGAAGACACTCGAATTCAGCAAAAGTACGGCGCCAAGTTTGGCCCAAAGGACACTCGAGTGTGGATCACGCCGGACGCCGGCTCGGAGGACGCCCCGGTGCAAGGGACGTCGCAGGGAAACCTGAAGGCCCCCGCCCGCAGCACCACTTTTGAAAAGCCAGCCGCGGGCCGTCTGTCCATCTTCAATGGGGGGCCTTCAGCCTCGAAAGCGGCCATAGTGCAGCCGTTCAACTACAGCCCGCCACCCCCGGCCTCGGGGAGCAAAGAGGAAGCGGCCGCAGCATCGGCCGGCTCCGTGCGGGTCACCTCAGTGTGAGCCATTCCGCAGCGACTGACTGTACATAGATAGATACATAATTGCAGCTATATTCTACTTTTTTGTTCCGTATTTCTGGCAGTTTTAGGAAGCAAAAATCTATTATTTTGAAATCTGTTACATTCTGTGATTTTTGATTAGTAAATAATTATAAAATGATAATTAATATGCAGCTCTTAACATCACTTCTTTTCTCAGCCATATTTCGTAAAGGTGTAGAAAGCCGTGCTATTTTACATAACTATGTACTGTGCGTAGGAGGAGAAATTTAAATTTCCTCTTTTTTCATCACAACCTCCAATGAGGCCATTTCCGCTTAAGATTTATTTTATTCTCTCATGTTCCTATTTATTTTTTTGAACTTCTTCTCATCAGGCGACTCTCAGCCTTATCGATAATGATGTTTACTGCTACGAATGCAATTATCACTTGTATATGCAAATAGTGATGGTATAATAAAATCCAACTTGCATTATTCATGATATAACAGGTCATTTTAATTGAAAATCCTAAATTTTTATTAAAAAAAAAAAAAAATAAATAAATAAATAAAAATAAATTACTTTTGAATTCATACTATGGGGGAGATTCAATAGACCGGGTATAAAAGAAATCCCGGGATAAATCCAAAGTGGTAAAGTTTATCCTGCTGTTGGCGCTGACCCGCGATAAATATTTTTTATCCCACCTTCAACTTCTTTGTCCCCAATTCTTTCCAGGATAACTTTTTCTTCACCCTCGTAACAGTAACAAGAGAAACACGAGTGTAAGGGCTTACGCATGAGTGTAAGTAGTACTAACAAAAACAAAACTTTTCAAAGACCATGGCAATATTAAATTTGAAACCAAATGATAACTAATAATTTTTATCCCAAAACGTAAAAGAAATAATTAAAGGCAATTGACTCTGATATAATTATTTGAATCATTTATTATTAGCATTGGTTCCTGATTTCTACACGAATTTGAAATTAAACATATTCTTTCTTTGAAAAAGATAATTACACAGCACTAAGGCGGATCACCCAACCTGGTTCAGCAGCAAGGGAGTGGCAGCGCTCGATCACTGGCTGAATGACTCTCGGCATCTTTTTCCATACACTCTAGATCCACATGCATTCATCCAATCACAACTGCAACAAACATGTGATAAGAAAAGTTATTAAGGAAAAAATACTGTATGGTAATTAAAAAATATAAATTGAGAATTGAGTTTCTCAAATTTCATTATCTATCCAATTTAAATTTAAACATAAATTAAACTATCTTGGTTTCAAGATTTTTCCACAATTAGATTTTGTATTCTCACCCTAAAATTAAGAAGAACCCTAAAGAGCATTGGGCTGGGGCCCGAGTTGCGAGGGGTCCTCCATTTGTGGGTTGATTGGTTTGAACTGCTCTGCTGAGAACCGGGTGATGAGAATGCCGATGCCCTCGATCATGGCCAGTAAGACGCCGCCGATGACCGCACTGCCACCCATGGCAAGAAGGCCGTTCCTGGCCGCAAGGATGCCACCGGTAGCTGCACCACTGATTATCGAATTCCAGGGGTCTTCCTTTTTCCTAATTTGAACTAATGTGCAGTCGATCGTCGAAAACATGCCACCCCAAACAGCAAAGTTGCCGCCAATGATGGGTGCTCTTGCCTTGATGGCTGAAAAAAAATAAATATAGTTTTCAGGATAATTTTTTTACAATTGTCAGTCAAAAACATTTTTTTTTTTTTTAAATAAAAAAATAATAATAAGAAATAAATGAAATTACATGAGTTATCATTAATTGATTTAAAAAATGCAGCATTATAAACTTCTTAATATTAATTGTCATTCAAGCAGCATAATAACTGCATGACGAAATTCAAACTTGCATGAAACAACCGAGTCCTTGAAAAAAAACACGCTTGATTTTCATCTTCATAACCATCGGTGACTGAGTCAAAACATCCAAAAGTTTGCAATTACCTGTCAGACTGCTGGCCATTCGTCTGTTGAAGCCGGAAGGTGCGTTTCTAAAGCCCTTGATGGACTGAAAGACGGCGCCGCCGATGCTGCCCATGGTGAAGGCACCGCCGCAGTCGTCGACGATTCGCCACGGACACGGCTCTCTTGCGTACTCTTCCATCTGAATTTAGACGACAGCCGATTATTTGCAACAAATTCAACTTCCTCCGTGACTTACCGTGGCTCAGGGGACCAAGTTCTTGTGAAAAAATTCCGAAAAGTTAATTTTACGATCAATATTTGGCCATGCTTTTAGTTGATAGGAAAGTTTATAGGAAAGAAGATGCGCGAATCAGCGACGGCCATCACGGTTTCTTGTTCTCCGCCGAATCAGCCAATCAGAGGTGAGGAAAATAAGTAAGAATCTGCTTGCAGCGCCAACTTTGCTAGAAAAATTGAACTAAAATTTGCATGTTAAGTCGTAA
This sequence comes from Neocloeon triangulifer, assembly GCF_031216515.1. Lineage (NCBI taxonomy): Eukaryota > Metazoa > Arthropoda > Insecta > Ephemeroptera > Baetidae > Neocloeon > Neocloeon triangulifer. The sequence goes on from NW_026775545.1 coordinate 1,532,317, forward strand.
CACGAATGATAGGGATTTCTAATGTGAATCTTGAGTTCCTAATTTGCTGGGTAGGAGGCACTGCAATCTGTCATGGTGGATCAAAAATCTAATCCTCTGTACTTCATAACTTCAAAAATTTTCAGCCCAGCTGGTAGGGTGAACCAGGTGAACTGAGGTTTCTTGCCGGAGTTCAGCTTTGAAACCAAAATTAACACTTTTCTTAATTGAAAACTGAAAATTCTTTAGATCCCCAACCAGACTCTGCCCATGTGCGAGGAGAGGTGCTAATCAGTCGACTGATGCTTGTTGGACTGATGGTTGAAGGGGTATTTTGGCAAAGTGGACCAAGGTGAGAAGTGGAACGTCGTCTCTATTTAAAAAGTGCCCCTGCTAATAAGTTGTTTTTGTCTCCGCTATAGCAAGATGCTCTGAATGAAGACCCGCTGGTGACGGAGGAGGAGGAGGCGTTTTATTGTCTGCCAAAATGCGTTTCTGAGGACTCGGATTATTTACTTGGAGGCGCGACAATGACGTCAAACTCGTCTAAGCTGCTGGATAAAAAGTCCTGGCAGGAGTTTGCCTGCGGGTGGGGCGCCGCCTTCATAAACATTACGGTCACCTACCCCATCAACAAAGTCATGTTCAGACAGGTTGGTCATTTGCAAGCCTCAATTTGAAAATGATTTGATTCAATGATAAAATTTGCAGATGCTTCACGGTCTGAAAACAAAGACTGCGGTGGCCCAGCTGCGGTCGGAGGGAGCCTGGTACCTGTATCGAGGGATGCTGCCACCCCTTGTGCAGAAGACCTTGAGTGTGTCTCTCATGTTCGGAATGTACGAGCAGTATAAACGAATTATTCACACAAATATTCCTTCGATGCCTGGACCACTGACGAATGCAACGGCAGCAATGTTGGCTGGAACCACTGAGGCTGTTTTGGCACCCTGTGAGAGAATTCAGACTCTTTTACAGGTACAAAGATGTTTCTTTAAAGAAGACTTAAAATTTTTATATTGCTATGAATACGATAGTTAATAGAATAGAAAATATTGGGTAAATAAAATTAATGGCAATGACATTTTGTAGACTAATTTTGCTATTTTGAGACTCGAATCAGCAGCGCAGTTTGCTCTAAATAGGCAAAAGAAAGAGTTTCAATAATAACTATCCTTTCTGTTTACATTACATTTCAAATCTTTGATTTTTTTTTAGTAATATTTAGTTCATAAGTTTATTTTTTTAATAATTTTGAATTTTTCTTCCAGCACGAGAGCTACCATTTGAAGCTGAAAAACACAGCCCATGCCTTCAGTTATGTCTGGGCATCTCATGGAGCAAAGGAATTTTATCGAGGCCTAGTGCCCATTTTGCTCAGGAATGGCCCAAGCAATATTTTATTTTTCTGGGGGAGAGAAGAAGTCGCAAAACGTTGGCCCACAACCTCAAATCCGAGCTTATCTTTGGTAATTATATAAATTATTTTTAAAATAACAAGAAGAAAATATAATTATGTGATACAAATTTTTAGACATATATAAATTACTTTTATAATTAAATTTAAAAATTAATATTATCTATTCCAATAAAATGTAAATCAAACTTCGAAGCTAATAATAATTTTTGATTCAAATTTTTTCTCCTAATATTCATTTTTTTTTTTCTTTTTTTTTAGGTACGGGATTTCGTTGGTGGGGCCCTAATCGGAGGCGCAATTTCAACCCTCTTCTACCCAATAAATGTAGTAAAAGCTCACATGCAAGCTCAGCTAGGTGGACCTTTTCATCCGTTGACTCAGGTGTGGCGTGAAGTGAGCCGTGAGAGAGGAGGCTGGCGCAAAATGTTCCTCGGCGTGCATGTAAACTACACAAGAGCGTTGATTAGCTGGGGTGTGATTAATGCGTCTTACGAATTGTTAAAAAATTTGTTCGTCGATACTTAGTGTTGGCAAAGAGGGACATTCATCATTATATTTTATTATACATGCAGAGCACACACAAACACAGCTGATATTGGGAAAACTATTTTATTTTTGTTCATTATTGTCCACTGTGTGGATTCAGTCAATTTTTGATGCTAGTTTAGGGATAACGCCATTTCAAATGCAGATTAGCTTGAAACTGTTGTATAATAATTATGTAATTTCTTGAGTGTTGTTAGCTACGATGCCATTGCGTTGATTGTTCCTTTTACGCAGCAATTAAAGTTTTTATCGTTGATGTTGCTATATTACAATTATTTTTTTTAATAAAAATTCCTTTGCATAATTTCAAATTTCTCGGTGGACTTTGCTGTTTAAATAATTCAAAGTTGTGTGTTTAAAAAATATGTACATTTATTTCTAAGTTAAAATATCCATTGGACGGAATGGTTTGCGTTTCTGTAAATATTTCAGGACAGAATAACATTTTTTGATTCTGTACAATCAAAATTCTTACTTTTCTAATTGAGAACAAAAATAGCTAAAAAGTTTAACATAAAATTCATCAAAAGACATTCGTTGTCGAGTTATAAAAAAAAAAATAAGAATGTGGAATTTCATGAGCGAAGTCTATGACGGCAAAACAAGACGCCACAGCACAAATGCTGCTCCCACTGCTGCGACCAAAACTGTCACGCTGCTCTTCGCTGAACTGGCTCCAAGCTGAAATTATTCATTTCTCAATTAAAAATCCCATTCTTCAAAAAACATTTCAACTCTTACGATGACATAGTAGTTGCATCTGTCTCCCTGGCAGCACTCTGCACACTTCCAGTCCTCGTACCAAATGTGCGTGCAGAAGGGCATGAATTGCGACCTGAGCTCCGAACACTGCTGCTTGGTGGCACATCTTTTTGAAACGTAAAACTGCTTAGCTGCTCCTTGGTCCCAGTAGGGTGTGGCTGTTGAAAAAATAACCAAATTATTGTTGATGATAAGTTATTAGTTAGTTGACGCATTTCACAATATTCCACAAAGGTCGAATATTTAAAAAGGGTGTGGCCCAAAACTTACAGCCCCATTTCACTTCGGAGAGACACATGTCCTCATTTTGCTCGCACGTTTTTATCGTGTTGAGACACTTCTCTTGGTTGTGCTCTTGGTTGGTGCAAACGTAACATTCCAGCGCAGTCGCTGAAATTTTTGCAAAATAAATTATAGTCCCAGTCAAAAATACAAACAGCCGTTAACTTTTTTGTTATTTACATACTGACGATTTACATATTTCAAAGCACTTACCGCTCGCAAATAGACCTGCAAGTAGTGCGACGAAAATCATTTTCCACTTAAATGCCTGAGAAAACCTGAGAAGAACTTATGAAAAGAAAGAATTTTGCAAAAGAAATTGATTAGAATAACAGGGGCGTCTCATGAGGAATGCTAAAGTTGTTTATTTCTAGTTTCTAGTTCTTCGGAGACCTCCGATAGGCGCAGAATGTGGCGCTGTAGTCGAAATTTGGCGGGTTGCATGACATATCTCTGCAAATTTGCGCCATGAGCTCAATGAAGAATGAAAAAATGTCACACTTATTTGCTTCAGCCTAATAATCGCATGGACGAGGTCTGTTACAAAGATTGAATGTTTGAATTGCTAAGAAAATACTTGAGTTTTAATTTTATTATAATCAATCAGATATATTTTAGCTTTGAAAAAAACAACCCATCCCATTCTATTATATTTGTCTGTAACATATAAGATCAGTTTAATTAAATCTAATAAAGAGAAATAAAATCAAGAACCATTAAAACATAATATTTAAATAAATATCTTGCAATATAACTTTATTCGTTTGTTTAAATTGTCAACAAAATAAATACTCTAATTACTAATGCTCCTGCACAGAGTGATTTTCACTATTATCAGCCTCATGGACCTGGAAATTATTAAACATTAGTTTAAATGCTTTTTTAATTGCAAAATAACGTACTTCGTTCTCCAGTCTGTTGTACTGTGTGGCATCTTCATTGTGCGATTTTCGAGGTATTAACGTCACAGTGGCAAGGAAACCCAGCAAAGCGGCACCTCCGCAGACAAAGCTTAGCATGTTTCGATAGTAATGAGGGCATTCAGTTAGGCATTTGCTAAATGAATTGTATGTTTGAATTAAAGTTTTGATTGTTAAAATAATAACAGATCTTACAAGCTTTGAATGGCAGTCACCGCAAGACCATTGGACAGTTTGTCTGCAAAACTCATTGACCCGTAGACAAAAGCACCGCTTTCGGAATCGGAACCTATAAAGTCAGCGGTGATGCCTAAACTGGTCACCAAAAGTACTGAGCTGCCAGCACCAAAGAGGGAAGCAACTCCGTAGATTTCGTACTTCGAGTAGAAATCCCCGGTGCCAAAATAAACCCACGCACAAGCTCCTCCTCCAAGCAGTGCTCCAAATAGATATGAAATCTAAAAAGTGTATTTCGTAAATTAATTAAAAGCAGAATTTTTTAAGTGGCAAAATTCCCAAATTGGGAATATATTCAATTTTAAAACTATTCAAGTGAATTGAAAACTTAAAAAAAAAATTGGTATCAAAATTATCAAATTTTCAACCATTTTAAATTTTAATTTAACTAAATTTCCAACCTTTCTTCCACAAAATTTGTTGACGTGTCCGACCAGAAAAGAAAAAGCAAAGCTGGAGAGGAACATGGCAAGTGGAACAGTTGCCAGAGCCTCCGCGTTAACTTTTAGTGAGTCGTGGAGGTACAGAGGCATGTATACCTATGAGAAAATCTTGTAAATTTAATCACTTAGTACGGAAAAAAATCGTTACCTGACTGAGATTCACAAACAGGCGGGTGCACATGTAGAGAAGGGCAACTTGATAGAATTGGGGGACTTTCATAAATTTCTTTGGGGACATCTTTCTTCTGGCCGGAAGGTTGGGCTCTATTATTTCTTGTGATGAGTCGATGGACATCGATCTGGTCGGAGGTGGTTCTGGAGTGCCACAGTGGAAGAATATTGAGCAGAAAATTCCAATCGCAAGTCCAATTAAAACAATGTGCTAAAAAAAGTACATTTGAATCCATACTAAAGGTAAATAATATTAAAATAAAATACTTGGAATTTAAACATGTCTTGCGGGCCTATTTGGTCATCAGTTATATCACTCGTCATGTGCAAGATGGTCCAAGTTATCACATACACCAAAATATTTGATATCACAGTAAAAGTGTATCTGAAATGTACAAGAGAAATTTGAATAAAACAAATTTTCTTAAACAGAAAAAATCTCTTTTTCAAAAAATTGAAGCCAAAAATCTATTGTAATTATGGGTTATTGTATTTTTAAAGTAATTTCTGTACCTAATTGCAATAAGTTTTGTGCGTTGATGCTCATGTGGGCTTAAGTGAGGGATGAGGGAGAGGTGAGAAATTTGCACCGAGGCCCATCCGAATTGAAAAATGACGATGAAGGCAGAGTAGTAAATCAGCTGGGCCCACTCGTCGCTGCTTTCGCATCCGATGCACGGGAAAAAGATGAAAGGGAAACTGGCCAAGACGCACAGAGTTCCTGATGAATAAATTTTTTAAAACAAATTTCAATCAAATAATTAAAATCACAAACCAACTAAATGCCAAGTCTTGCGGTGGCCGAAGCCAAGCCTGGCCAGACAGTTCCAGGAGCATCCTGTGGCCCCACGGTCGACCTCAATGCCAACGAAAGGGGTGGCCAGGGCGTCAGCCACCTGACCCACCAACATCAGCAGCCCAGCGTTGGTGGCGTCGAATTTGAGCACCAGGTGGAAAAAGACGAGCAGGTAGGTGAACCACATGGAGGCGCAGATGTCGTTCAGGACGTGTCCGATGCCGTAGGAAAACCGCAGAAGGGCCCCCAGCTCCCCAGCAACTTCTGTCGCCGCTGCCTCCATTTTTTTAGAAATAAATTAAATCCTCGGTCCAGCTGCAGTTAAAAAGGTGGAAAATCAACAAAGACTTTTCACAGGGTAGTGCTCAGCACCTGAAATAAAAGGAATTTATTACTTTTTTAATAGAAGAATGTGATTTTATGAAAATCTGATTGCTGTTAAATTGTTACATAACCATGATAATATGCATCAATCAAATTGATGAGAAAATGTGGATCAAAGGATCTTGGGAAATCCGGGGAAATCAATAAAATTCTCAAAATCGGCGAGCAAAGAAAGAAAGCAGGAAATAAATTGAGCAATAAAATTGCTGTTTTATTATCCACATTTTCTTATCAGGAAACAAAAACGTAGAAGTCAGTAAATTGTGGGAAATTTAAAGAGATGAATTCTCTCAGCAAGTTGTGAAAGAGAGGAAAAAAAACTTTGACGAACCTAAAATCTTACAAAAATGTGCCAAATTTGCAACAGGTTGTGTGCTATGGACGTTTATCTTCATTACGGAGGCGTCGTCGGACGAAAAATCTCACGTGCCCTATGATATTTCGGATAAAAACAATGCGTGCAACATCATCATCTTTGTTTGTGTACAAATAATCGCCCTTTGACGTCACGAGTTTCAACAAGTGGCCGCTCGGGATGAGGAGCGCTCCGATCGCAGCCCGCTTTTGAGAAATAGCATTTTTTTTTCTCATTATCTCATTCTATCAAATTTTTGTGAAAGGAAACTATGTCATGTATTGTGCGAAAGACCCCGATAGCAAAATACCTGCAGTTCAGCAAGTTAGCGCCCGTGGACCTTGGATAATTCATGATTCATGAAAGATATGAAATGCGTTAAAAAGTGAGTACAATTTTTTCAAATACATAAATGTATAATTTTATGTACAGCAGGGAGATTATGTACTTTTATCCCTTTTATCTTTTATCCATTCATCATAACAAAACCCACCTAAGATTTTCAATTTCTTGTGCATATAAACTTTTAAATTCTCAAATTTTCTCTGTAAAATAATGTGAACAATTATTGAAAATTAGCATTAATAGCATAAAAAGAGAGTTCTCCAAAATGGACTACATAATTTTGCAATCGATTCAAATTTTGTTTTATGTGCTGTACAAAACTTTTTGTTTTTGTTATTTATGTATATGTCTCAAAATCATTGGATAATTAAGAAAAAATGATATCTAAAAAAAAAACTCAGATTACTTCATCAGAAATTTGTACATAATTATGTTTTTATGTATAAATTTTTTCACACTCATGCTATGAAATTGGCAATGAAAGTCGAGAAAAGAAGAACCAAAACAGATGCAGCCAGCGAACCCGAATCATTTCTCACAATAAACGTGCGCATTTGCATAGGTTTCATTACGACATTATTCGTTTCGTACATTTCTACATTATCCACTGGATTAAATTCTGCATCGCCAGTTGCAATCTCCTGATCGCCCTCGATTTTGAATTTCATTCTGGAGGTGTCGGATTTCCATTTGTTTCCTCCGAGGGTGGTTTCCATGAAGACCTTTTCATGCCCAAACCTTTCGGTTAAATGCTGAAAAACGGAATTTTCAGAACTTTTCGCCTTATTAATAATTAATTGTAATTACTTGAGTAGGTGCAAAAGATTCGAGCGAAAGCACTGGGTCGTCATTTGCCTCGTAAAAATGCTCAAAACGCACCAAAATATCTTCTCCTTTGTTGATCGGCTCCAAAGTCAAAATATTGATGTTCTCAGGCACTTCCAAATCAATTCCTTTGTACTGAAATAATTAAAATTAAAGATATATTTAAAAAATATAAAATTTTCGTAATAAAATTTAAGATTTTTCCATAAAAGTTTTGATAAAATTAAATATTATCAAAGCAAAAATAGTTTATAATAAATAATATTCTTAAAATTTAAATTAATTTGCAATTATTTAAAGATAAAGATGTATGTGCTTGTAAAATAATTACATTGACTGCATAATTTTGCATCCACTCTTCTTCAGTCAATTCCGTGCCACTGACGAAAGTCCAAGGAGCCAAATTCATTTGGTCTCGGCTCCATCTTCTCTTTTTCGCGACCGGCGTTGGGCTGCTGGTCAAAAGTTCCAGGTACATCAGGTGCCTGCCTCGAGCGATCATCCCCTCGTTTCCGTCGAACGTTTCATTCAGACTTTCGCCCACACCCCTTGCGTCGTCATACATCAATCGTCGGTGCAACTGTATTGAAAAATGTATTATAAAGAAAGGAGCAAAAAAAAAGGTAACATTAAATTTGAAAATTTTGGGGAATAAATGGAAAAATTAATTTTTTGAAAACAATTCTGCAAATCTAGATTTTTAATTAAATTGCGTTTTAAATTTTTTGAATTTTAAAAAGAAGAGCTTTAATTCTTGATCTTAAAAGGTTTAAAATTGATGGAAGTTTTGAACAGGATTCCAAAGTTAATTTTATTTTTGGAAATTTTTAAACTGAAAACGAAATTTGAAAAAAAACCCTCTAAACTTACTAACACAGAAGATTGAAATTTTTAAAATTTTTTACCATCAGTTCCAAGGTTCCGTCTTGCATACTAGTTCCACCTTGAGCTCTGTCGGTGACGATTCCGAACTCAGACCTTCCATCTCTGGTCGAAATGAAAGTGGTCACTGGGTGGTAATTGCCGGCGACCGGTTCTTTAAGGTCGAGTTCCCAGGTTGGACGGAAGTTGCGTTTTCGCTCGATGCTTTCTCGGCCGTTGGAATCTGTGTGGAAAAGTTCTTGCGTCTGCATAGCGGGAATCGAGTATTTGGTGATCACTTCCTTGCCAGGGTTTTCTGGGTCGTTTCGACTTAAAAAATTGATTAAAAATTTGATATCGTTTAACTAAATTTTATAGAATTTTGGCTTACTCTGCCGGAATCGGGCCAATCTGCCATTCAAACTCCACATATTCTGCATCGGTGTAAACTCTGACCACTTGACTGACCCAGTCAGAAAACTTTTGATGTGTTTCTTGGACAATTTCACCTTAAAAAAAATTTGGTAATAAGTTTTTTTCTTTTGTATTAAAATTATCGTTTATTATGAAGCATGACTTATTATTATGATTCAATTTATTTTTAAATTGAAACCAATAAATTATTTCAAAAAAAAATTTTTTAAATAATTTGATTAAATGGAAGATAATCTCTCTCATTTTCATTAAAAAATATTATATCTGCAAACAAAAATTTGTCGACTTTTTACAATTATTATTATTTAATTCAAATTTGAATATTTGCACGCTATTTCATACCTTTGAAGGTTTCAATTTCAGCCTGTGAGCTGATAGGGGTGGGATCGTCTCCGTCGGGTCTGAAAATGTAAGCTCCGGAGGTTTGCCCGTTGAGGATATTCCCTCCACTTCCCTTGTAGTAAAAGAAGTTTTGGTTGAACTCGGGGTAGTTGAAATTTTCAGATTTCAAATTCAAACTCGCAGCCAGGCCGGTTAGTGGATCGAAATTGAGCTCAAGTTTCTGAGGAGGGAATGCGTTTCAAGTCTCTGCTTCATTATGAAATTTGAATAGTGTGTACGTTGTTGGAAAGGGTGAACTTTTGGTCGTCGGCGACAGGTTCCGGCACGGGAGATTCTTCCGTGGTTTTTGTGATGTAGAAGCTGCGGAAACCGAGCGGGGGAATTGTGGCCACAAAAAGCAACTCCTGCTCGGCTGTGCTCGTGCGGTAAGGGATGCTGAACACGGGGGTAGGAATTTTAATCATCTGCGTCGGAATCTCGGATCCTGTGGAAAAAGATTATTTTCCAAAAACTTTCAATTCTATAGTCAAATTGGAAATTATGGAATAAATTATGTAAAAGCTCCTCCTTATTTTAAGGTGTCATTTTAGAAAAATTAAAAAGATAAAAAAATTTAGGTATTTTGCTTGCAAAATTTTTATGACATCATATAATTGTAATTAATTAGTAACAATTATAAATTAAAATCAGATCCTAAAATAAATTTAAAATCACTGAAAATATACATCACTACAATCTACTGAAAATATTTTGTTTCAGAATTTGTCTTATTATTTTAAGTGTAATGAAAATTTTTTTAAGGTTCGTGCAGCTTTAAAACAAACCCCAAAAATTGCAATATTTGTTAAACAGAACTGCACTCAGAACTTTTGAAATCTTTTGTAACAATTATTTTAATATAAAGAAACGACAATTGAACTATTGCCGGATTCAATTTTCAATATATTTTTCGTAATTTTAAAATATAGGCAGAATTTAAATTCCAAAAAATTTACTAAAAAAAATCGTGTGATCTTTGTTTTTAAAGTTCTGCAACCTGCATGACATTCAAGACGCGCGGGTTGCGTTTCAAATTTCTCAGGCGCTTCTTACCGTTGAAGTAGACCTTGTGTTTGAAATTCTGCACCGGTAGGCGTACATATGATGAGGTTTCTTGCGCCAGAGGGTTGTAAAGGGTGACGACGAAATTAACGTTGTTTTCAGACAACTCGCATTGGCTCACGTTCGAGAGCAAACAAGACTTATACTCGACTTTAGGCACCTCAACCGACTTCGCTGATAATTTACTGCAAAATTATTTTTACTAATAAATTTAGATTTAAATTTAAAAAACATACTTTAAAGCTGTGTTGGAGGTTTCGAGGCAGTCGAGCATGGCCTTGTGCAGCATCAGAGCATAATCTTCGGCGACGTGTTGTTTTTCAGTGCCAGTGATGGCGTCGTGGTGTTGCATGACCCCCATCGCCTCTTGTAAAGAATCCAAATCCTGCCATTTCTCCTGCCGCAAATCGGCCAAGACGCTCAGTTGTTTGCAAACCTAAAATATTTTAACCTCAAATAAATTCAGATTTTATTTTTTTTTTTATTCTGGACCTGCAGCAGATTATTTCCTTTTCTCTCCATGAACTTGAGGGTGGGTCTGGAGGTGTAGTAGCCCGTCCAGTAGCTGTGGTCACCGTCGGCGTACGGGAAAAAGTCGTCGCTCTTCGATTTCCAAACTTTGTCCGCCGCGTGCACCGCCTGCAGATAGCACGAGGGCGTCGAGTAGATCAGATTGATTTTGCTGCCGTTCTCCTGCTCGGCGTTCACGTGTCTAATCGACGCGAGCAAGTATGTAATCGACGCACAATAACAAACAAATTGGGTACTTAATGAGCCTGTCGATGTTATCGAACCAAGAGGCCGCCTGTTGATAAGTGAAGTCGTCCCCCATGGTCACGAGCATGTTTTCCGTTTGGTACGTGTCTTTGCGGGAGTCGACAAAGTCCATAAATGCTTTGACCTTTCGTGGAATAACAAACATAATTAGCAATTTCAAATAACGTTTTGATCAAATTTGTTTTTTCAACTTTTCCACACTTTTTTTATTACGAGAAAAAAATAAATTTAAATAAAAAAAGCTAAATTTTAGAGCAAGTAAATTCATTTTTCTTAAAACAGGTGTTTTTCATAAGATGTACCTTAAAATTTTCAGAAATGAGACTGCCAAAATTTTAATATTTTATATGCAGTGTAGTATTATTGCTTCTGAATATTAAATTGCATTATTAAAAAACATAATTTTTTGTAAATTTTGCCGAAAATTATTGTTTTTTTTTTTTTAACTTCAAATGAAATCGCGCTTGAAAATTTTTAGTTAAGAAATAGAGAACCTTAATTCAGCCAATTCAAATTTAAGTTTTTGGCTGGGTGAAAAACAATTGATGGAAAAAAATGAAATGTTAAATATTTGATGAGAAAGTTGAGAATGTTTTAAGCTACAATTTTTTTAATTTTTTCTATTCTTGAATTTTCTTCCTTTTTAGTTAATTTAATGAAATAATAATTCAAAATAGAGAAAAATTATTAAAATACATAAAAGGTGATGAAGATAAAGCATCCAAATTAAAGAAGTACCGGTAAAAAGGTTGTTTTTAGGCAATTTGTTTTTAAACATCTGACAAATTTTGTATATCGTTTAATTCGCAATTTTCAAATATGTACTTTTATAGCTCTTTTTATGGTCGAATCTCCAGTTTTTATAAGCAATTAATTATTTTCAGTTTTTTTTTTACCCAAGCTTCCCATTATAATTAATGTCAATTTACTCTTTCAGGAACGTTGTAGTCGGGGCTTCTTGTGTCAGTGATTATGGGGTCGTCCCTCGTGCAGTGCACCAAGTCAAAGCAAAATCCGTCCGGGGCGCTGTAATGCTTGTAGAAGGCGTGTGTGAAAAGATCAGACGACTCGCCTTTGAAGTCGTATTATAATTAATCATTAAAGTCATTCACACGGAGGGTCTTTTCTCGCACCGAGGTTGGGGCTCGCTTTCCAAACAAACTCCATTTCTCTATCCTTGATTCTCCGCGCCCGGTCGTCCTTGTCCAGCCGTGCGAAAAATAGGCCGTCAAATCCCATTTGTGCCAAAATCGAGGCGGTCTCTCGTGCATGACCGAACGGGTCGATTTGCCATCCGATTTTCGGCTTTGCGCAAGATAGACCATCGAACATCTCATCTATAGTTCTTTTTGAAAGTATTTTCTTATAATCCATTCACATACAAAACATATATAAAAAATTAATTCATCAAAAATGAAAATCTATTTATATCTAAAAGGAAAAAAACAGTCTATTTCAGAAATCAAAAAGTGTAAAAAAGAAACTAATATTAAAACAAAAATTCATAAATAAGCAAAATATTGATGATGATTACGAACTAAATATGATAAAAATTTCAGCAAACCACCTTCAAAAAGAAAATTATTTCATCACTGAAATTATTATTATTATTTTTTACCTTAATCCGTAAGTAAATTGGTCTATAATTGAATGGTAATGAGTGACCGCCTCGTCGTGCATGCTCCACGCGCCACTGATCAACTCGAGTTGACCCGTTTCGATTAGTCCACGCATCTTTGCCCTCGTCGCTTCTCCTTGGTTGTCCCACCATTGCTTCAGGAAAGCAGTTTCCACGTAGATAAAACTATTATCAACACGTTTATTTTTAGGAGAGACAAATATTAAATATTAATACCGCCTGTCAGGATTTTTGGCCAGTTCCTCCACGACCGAATCGATTATGTATTGAACTCCAGCAACTTGGATGTCGTTGTCTTTGCCGTAAAAATACTGGTCCACGGTTTTTAACCAACCGACATCGTCGTGCGTGTGAGGAATCAAGTGGACGTTTGTGAAGTTTTCTTTTATTGGATGACAGGCCTGGATATAGAAAATATATTTTGATAATTTGATACTTTTGAGTCTTGAATGGAAGCATATTAGCTTTTTTTTATTTTTAATACTTATTGTTGGTTATTTGATTAATAAGCGGAATGGCTAAATATATTTTAGATTAATTTAAATATATTCAGCATGGTTATATCCCAGGGAGGACTACTTAATAAACAATGGAATCGATTTGTTTATTTTCATAATATAATCCTAATTTTTAAATATTAGTTATTTGAAATCACTAATAATTATAATAAATCCCAAAATTATTTTACTTATTCAAAATTTTAAAGTGGAAAGGAATTTTATAAGTATCTGTTTCTGCTAAAACACACCAGTAATAAAAAATCTGGCACACTATTTTGCCACTGTAATTTTATTAATAATTAGAAAATCTTCAGAAAAAAGAGGTTCATGGAAAATAATATTACCATGCAAACTAATAAATATCATTAATTACCCCACAAATGGCTCTCCCGTCAGGCTCGTTGGTTGGAAAAGCTAATAATGTGCCAATCAAATTTACGCAAATTACAAAACTTGTGTTTTTCCACCGCATTATTTCTCTGACTAAATGCACAGTCAACTAAAACCGACTGACCTTTCAAATCAGAACGCACTATTCATATAAAGCGTGAAATTATTCTTATCATCCTCTTATAAGAAACGAACCCCCCATTTAGAAATCGATTAGCATGTTATTTTTGTGCTCTCTTGGCATATATAATATTAAATCAACACAAGATCGGTTGATAAGATTGCATTTATATTTTAACGCGTATCTTGCTTAAGGACAGATGTCCGCGTTTGAGAGCATAACTTTTGAAACCTGGCGCTTCGATAAAGCCCCATAAGCTTTAACCCTTTTTGCCGTCATGCGCATGTGATCGAATCAAAAAGAGGCTCGCACACAAAATAAACACATCAGCATAATAACATCAGCAATTATTCAGGCGGCTCTCAATTTTCGTCCACATTGAGCTGTGATATACCAGAAATCTTGCCGATAATAAATTTTGAAATGTCGAACAATTTCAAACCGGTGACCCACGTCATTTTCGACATGGATGGATTGCTGTTGGGTGAGATTTTTTGTACATTTTCCTTTTTATGACAAAATTAATTACAAAATTTTGCTTTTAGATACGGAGAGAATTTACACGCAGATCACACAAATGATTTCGGACCGCTTCGGCAAAGCGTACACTTGGGAGCTGAAACAGTCTTTGATGGGCTTCACGGGCAAGGACGCGGCCCAAAAACTGGTCGAAGGGATTGGTTTGCCGATCACACCTGAGGAGTACATCAAGGAATCGCACGTTTTGTACGACCAGTACTTTCCAACGGCAAACCTCCTGCCAGGTAAAAAAAATATAAATTAGATAAAGAAAGAAATTTTTCTAACAAAATAATTATAGCAGTATTAACCGAAATTTAAGGTCATACACCACAATCGTATTTTTTTTTTAATTTCGGAAAACCTGAATTTTCACTTTTAATAATAAAAATGAATTTATCAGCCTTATTTTAATAAATCTAAATGTAAAGTAGAAGGTTGAAATTCTTGAATTAAAATTCATAACTGAATTTACTGAAATTATTATGGAGTCTTTAATCGTTATTATTACTTTCCATATAATGAGACCTTGTAATTTGGAATTAAGCTTATAAATAAGCCAGTTTTATGATATTGAAAATAGACAAAGTTAAAAAAAATCATTTATAAACAGTCAATAATACAATAGAAAATTATCGCTTCAAATCTTTGCTATTTTAACTTTCTTCCTGTCACTGAAGAAAAAATATATTATTTTAGTACAAAATGTGTTCTAATTTTTATCATTTGTCCAGGTGTTGAAAAACTTGTACGGCACCTCAACAAGCACAACATTCCCATCGCCGTTGCCACTAGCAGTGGAAAAGAGCCCATGGCTCTAAAAACTCAAAAGCACACCGAGTTGTTCAAACTCTTCGAACCAATTGTGTGCGCCTCGTCCGACCCCGAAATCACCCACGGCAAGCCAGATCCGAGCATTTTCCTGGTGACCGCTTCTCGATTCAAACCTCCAGTCAAACCAGAACAAGTAAAATTTGAACATTATCAAATTCAAAAAGTTTAATTTTAAATTTGAATCATCATCTCTATAGTGTTTGGTTTTCGAAGATGCGCCCAACGGGGTCAAAGCAGGAGTGGCTGCAGGAATGCAGGTCGTGATGGTGCCTGATCCAAGAGTGTCACCTGAACTCAGAGAAGGGGCAGCTTTGGTGCTTGAAACTTTGGAACAATTCAAACCGGAAGATTTCGGACTTCCACCGTACTCGGACTAATCAAAAAAACAAAACTTGTCATTTTTTGGAAATGAAGATTCGGGCTTTTCCTCGTTGCAAAAAATTGTTTTTTATTCAAAAACAAACGGCTCTACCAGTTTCGGTCACGGTCTGCGACCCTATTTCATGAGCAAGAAAAAATACAAATACATGGTCAGATGCAACGGTTATTAAATTCGAACAAAATCAATCAAAAAGAAAAGTGCTGGAAGCAATGGCAATGGCATGCGGTAATAATGTAATAAGCCAACCGAGCCACCAATTCGATCAAAGGTGGATGTCCTTTTTGAGAGAGGAAGCAAACAGCTTTTTCTCGAAAACGCATAATGTGCCCGACGTCATTCGGCGCCCCCGTGGTCGGCCGCGCCGCGCGCTAATCACCCAATAAAGATCACCTCCCCCAATCAATCTGTCTTTAGCTAGCTCATTCTTGTATTAGTCAGCGAGCAGCGCGTTTGCTCATGAAATAGGTTGGTACTTGAATTTGTTAGTTTTAAGATTTTTATTTTTATGTTAAAATGTGGTTTTAAATTTTGCTGATTTTTTGTATTTTTTCTTGCTCATGAAATAGGGTCGCAGACCGTGACCGAAACTGGTAGAGCCGTTTGTTTTTGAATAAAAAACAATTTTTTGCAACGAGGAAAAGCCCGAATCTTCATTTCCATGATCATCTCCTCGAGTGTCAACTTCTTCAAACAAATTGTCATTTTTTACTTAATTTTGTAATTAAGAAGCTGCAATTTTCTAGAAAGGAATAAAATTTTATTTTATTGAAACAAACTTTTTCTTTTAATGAACGTAAGACAGAAAATTATGAATATTTATGAAGCTTTAACAATGAATTTGCTACCGAAGTGGATTTGTTAACCCTTTTAGTATTTAATGGCATCCTGAATGTCCTGCCTTTTGTGGGTTCCGTCGCAGAAAGGCCTATTTTCTGTCTGTTTGCAATTGCAGAGGTAGTACTCCCCGGACTCGGCGACTGCGAACACCACAGGCTTCAGTTTAACCTTAAAACCGTCTACCTTGTGAGACCCATCACAAAAAGGCTGAAAGAATAAAATTTCGTGATTATCTAGGCCAGATAAATTTATAAGAAAAATATACCTGTGTCTTGCTTCTACCACACGAGCACCAAAGGTATTTTTTGTTTGCTTCTAGAGGAAATTTGAAAGGGCGCTTATCGTAAACTTTGCCTTTTTCCTCCTGGTCTGTGGCAATGTCCTTTTCCCTCAAAATGTTTCGTGGCATCAAATTCTCTTTTTTGTCACTCGAATATAATCTGGCACTCTGAAATTCAAATTTAAATTATTATTTAAATAGTAAAAATTAAATCCAAATTATATAATACAAACTGATCTAAAACTTACTAGTTGGCTGTTTCTGGTAGAAAATCTATTTTGAGTAAAAAATCGTCTGCAGCCGCTCAAAGCTGGTTGGCGGAGAAGGCAAGCCATAGTTAATTTCAAATTAAAGATTATCTAATTATTTCAAGATTGAACTTTAAGCTTTTAAGTAGAATTTTAAACAATAATTAAGAGTCTGCTTGCGGTGCACTTGCTTGCTTAGGCCCGGGAAGCCAGGTTCAGAGCTTCTGAGGTTCAGAGATCGTAACAACAACCGGTTATCGGCCGATCGTCAATTGTTTTTTTTTTAACAAAATTACCGCAGGCCGCAGGCAGTAGAGTCCGCTGTCCGCTGGCTGCAAGGATGAGATCGCTCGATCGCGTATATCATTAATATCATATTATATCATTCAATATATCAATAGATGATTTATTGTCAAATTATTTATTTATCGACCTTTTAAAAGGAGCAATTGCCCCATTTTGGCCTTTTTGCGACTGCATTATTCTTTTCAAGTGCATTATTAATTACGATTAATTATTCTCATAATTTAGTATTTAGTAATTTAAATTTTTCAAAATTCAAACATGAAAAAAAGCCCATTGCAATTGCGGAAAGCATAATGCAATCTTAATCTGAAATCATTTTTTAATCCAATTAATCCTATAGCTCTGCACTCTGCGCGGTCGTTAAATTGCATAGTTGAAACGAAAATCTTTATTCCCAAACTTTTATCAATATAAAGAAGCTAAAAATATTAAAATAATTATTTATTAATGGGTGCCCGGTGCATCGTGGTTGGGGCAACTCGCGATCCGCGATGATAACACGCATAAGTTCAAGAAGCTAAAATTGTAAAAAAAATTCATAAATCTCAACTATATTTATTTTCCAATTTTAACTAATTTCATCAGCTTTTATCAATAATTATTTGTTAAAATTAAAATCATTAAGAGAGAATAAAAATTATATATATTTTATTCTCATATTTATTTCAAATAAATTTTGGAAAATTTAAACACGTTATAATTATTATAAATTCCTTATATTTACACTCACTTTTTTAATTATTAAAATATTTTTGTCACGATCGACCGCGACACAAGACGAGTGGCGAGAATCATACTTGTTTATCAGAGGATGGCCGCGGCCTCACTAAACAGATCGGTCGCTGCTGCCTGCTGGCTGCTTTGGAGATTTTTGTGGGGGTGGAAGAAGAGAAGGAAGCATGTCAGGTATAGGCAATCGTCAATAACAATAGAGAACACAAAAAACAGGTGATCCAAGGAGACTTAAAAATGTTGAAAATCTCACAAAGCGTATATACAAATAGCATGAGAATGCACTCCTAACTTATTCTCCTAAATTATTTATTAATTTTACAAAATATAATTATGTGGGTGCAAAATTTTTGACACGGCCAATATTAGGTTTGTTGAAATCAGCATTAAAATTGTCAAATTTTGATGAAAGTTAATTTGAAATTAAAAACCAGAGGTCAAGAGGGCAGCGGGTGACCTAGGGCACTTAGAGCTTTAACAATACCTTCTTGCTCTGGAGCTTAAAATTTTGAATCAACCATCGTTAGAATTATGCGATTCGGACCAGTGGGAGCAAAGTATTTGCGCTCGGCAGTTTAGTATGAACATCACATTTTTAAGAAGGTTGAATTAAATTTAAATTATTCTATTGATGCCATTGACAAGAACGCTTCATGTGTTTTGAGCCAAGTCTTTAAGCAACTAATCATAATTAATTTGTGTTTTTTACTTGAAATCTATGTGCTGCAGTCAAAGTTGAAGTGGAAAAAACACTGTAATAATTTTGCATAGATGTTTCAGAATCTGAATTCTCACAATAAAAAAACAATAGATGTATTTGAGCTTAGTTGTGAATTTTCTCAATTTTTACTTCATTAGCAGGCGAGATAATTAATAAAAACTCTGCGACCCGCCTCAAAAATTTTTGGACTAAAAAGCCGCGGTCGTCTCACACAAGAGAGACATCGGCGTCATTGCGCTGTTCAAGTTTCTGTAAAAACGAAAAACTCAAAAAATCGTAACTTTGGTCCTAATGATCCGAATAATTAAATTTTTGAAAAATATAAAAGATTTTTCGATCTCAAAAAATTGGTATAAACATTTGATTAAATATAAAAGATAACAAGCAAGCTATTAGGCAAATATCTCTTTTATGAATACACATAGCTTGTAAAATTTAAAAAAAAAATATATATAAATTTGTTCAGAACAGTGGAAAAAATTTTTATACTTTGATCTCATACAATGCACCACAGCCTAATGAAAATGAATGCCTGTAATATTCTTATTTTATTTGGGTTTAATAATCTTATTTTATTTTGACCATGTTCATAAAAATATTCTGCTGATAATTATATAATATTATGTATTTCTAAATTTAAGAAGGTGAAGAAATATGACATATATTTTTAAATGTATTAAATATGGATGCATAAAAATATTAAAAATACTTGTTCCTGAGACGCGGAAAAGATAGTACGCAGTGAACTATAAATTCCAGCTTGAGTGTCATTTGCGTGTGCTTTTGGATTCAAATTATAAAAATACGTCGCGCCACCCCGCTCCACAAACAACCGGTTACCGATATCCCCGCCCCCTGCCGGTATAACCGTTCGAACCTGTGAACCTGGCTTCACGCTCGCGCTTGCTTGTTTTCTCAGCTGCTCGTCCGACTTTGGGCGGCAAACTGGCTGATAGTTTGAAAGTTCTGCACTACGTTCATTGTAAATTTGTAAAACATCTTAATTTTATTGTAGATAGGAAAATTATCATTTAAAGTGACGTTTTTATTAAATAGATTTAAAAAAAAATGGTTTTAAAATAAATGAAACGTAATTTGCTTTATTTTTGCAATATGGTTTCGAAGTTTTATTGAAACTTAATCAAGTATAATAAATATATTTTCATGGGATCAAATGAATTTACAAGTTTTCGGCTGGGATTGTGTCGAATACATGCTTTACAAAGTGAGGAAGCATTTTTACAAACACACTAAAAAACATGGTGTTATAAAATAATAACAGAGACAGTTCTGACAGAAGAGTTGTAAGAAAACACAGAGACGAAAAATGTCACATTCTTTGTATATAAATCACCCGCAAGTCGCGGTGTGAGAAATATTGCTGCGTTGTTTAGAATTTTTGAATGTGAGCCCGCTCCAGTTTTCCACCATTGTGTTTCTTGTATCGACATTTTTACAACAACAAAATCAAATATACACAAATCAAAAGGTCATACATTATTCAGCAAAAGGAGAACTATTAAGAAGAAGGGAAAAAATGCGATTTCCGCACACGGTTGTTCGTTTTGTGAGATGAACACGTAATTACTTATTTAAGAGTTGTAGACACATCGATTTTGGATTTCCTCACTAATTTTAGATAGATTTATTCTTCACACATGAGATGAGTTTGTTTGTATCCTTAGGTTGTACTTCTTAATTGTATTACTTTTTAAATATGGCTTTTCTCTTTAAAATACAAAAATTTGCTCTGTCTCTAACAACACCGATATAGTTACTCTTATATAAAGATTATTGATGATTTCTTGTGTTTTTTAAATTCTCTGGGGATTTTCAGACGCAAATTAAATTCCGCAGTGCTTGGAGAAAATTAACTGAGGTACACTGGCACAACAAAATTAAATTATATTTATATATTCTCGATTCGCTCGCTTTGTCTGTGTGTCTTTGCCTCTCGACAGTCAAAAAAGCTTCAAGTTTAATTATGTCTGAGTATTTGCAAGTGTTCAGAATTCAATGTCAGAGTAATATGATCGCAATAGTCAACTGGAGAACAATAAAACTCAATTGCTTTTCAATTTTAATTAATATAGCACAAACACAACACTTATATTGTAATTTGTAAAAGTGCATAGATTACGTTTTTTTTTCTTGCCAATTCGTTAGGTACGCGCTAATTAGGTAATCAATATGATATAATTCACTCGCCCATGCACTTTATGAGAGGTACTCTTTTCGCTTAAATTTACGCTTTTGGCGCGTCGCATTTTGCCCTCCGACTATGAACATTTCTCTGCAAAATGCGCTTTGCAGCCGAATTTAATTTGTGTTGGTTATGCTACTATTTCTATAATTGGAACATTCAATCTTGATACATCTTTGCCTCTTACTTAATTCTTAAAAGTTTCCTTTGATTAATCCACCAAAAATACTGCCATTCATCATTCTCAACGTTTCGGAAAATAAATTTGCAATAGATATGAAGTGGACTCGCGTTAGAAAATAACTCTCTATCTGATTTTGTTTTTATTCGGCCATCCATTTAGCAGGGATTGTATTCTTACTCGTTTAGTTTTGATCCACTTCTCAACAAGTTTTTTTCTTTTTGGAGTTTCAAAATTTATTGTTTTAGCATCTCATGAAAAACTATTGCGTACGTTTCTATACATCTCAAAAAATGATATAATGGCAAATATTTCTTTACTTTTTCGCTTTCTGATGATAAAAGTTGTGTTTTTAACAATTCGCATTGTTATTATTTCTGCAATGGCTTCTTGTACTTTGTCATGTGCACTTAACTAATTAATAATATATAATATTGAATCTTGTTTTCGTCAATTATATAGGTTTAATAATTACTACTCTCAATCTTCACACAGCATCAATCATCACTTCTTATTATTAAAATTTACAGGAAATCCATCTGAACTGAATAATTTTTATTCGCGCGCGCGTTTTCCTCATACATGTGTGGCAATAATTTTGCAATTCACCTCTATTAACGTATTCAACATGTATGAGAGAAAACGAATTTTTATACAATTAAAATTGTTTCGCGTTAATTCTAATTAGATTAATTTGTTGTACCATTTATGAAAGAATTCGTCTTTTCTCCTAAAGAAGCAGATCTTTCTCACAAATGTGTAATATTGTGTGTTTGTGTTTGCGTGTATTCTTAATTTATACATATTACTTTCAATTTCCTTAACGTCGAGGATAAAATGATAGACATAGAGACTGGGGACTTTTTTGTTATAAAAAATAACTTTTGCGAAAATAACTCACATATCCGGATGCGGGCATTTCAATGTTTCAAACACTTGTTTTTGTTTTTTTAGAAAAGGAAAAATTACAAAAATTATTCAACGAGTGTCAAAACTTTTGCATGGTTCTTAAAACTATGGATAGTAAATTTCCCTAATCACGATTATACTCAATAATATTGATTTTTTGTGTATTTAACTAAGAATTATATAAAAAGAGGCGATACAATAATAAAGCTTAGATGTTTTGGTAAAAATATAAAATAAATAGTTAAAATATAATGAGGGAAGCATTCGCACGATACTGAAAATTAAAATGTAACCACGATACTATTCATTCTTGTTGCAAAACCTAATTCTCTCCCTCACTGATTGTTAAAAAAGAGAAGAAAAAAATCAATTAAAAGAAGGAAAGAGCAACTAATTTAAGAGTTAAAACCACTAACAACGAATACTGCTGTGCAACAGCTCGTCCGTCATTGACAACATGATGCGTGTGTTTATGTACTAAATATCAGGTATTGCCAATCCATTTTAATTAAGTCAACTGCGAATTAATCATTCAGCAGAGCTCGTCGCAAGGAGAATCGAAATTTTCGCGCCTACATTGATTGATTGGTCAAAGGGAGTGTTTGAAAATGACGATTCCTCATCGCACATTAGGCTCTGCTCGACTGAGGAACCTGTTGGTCTGTACAATTAAAAATTGTGCACCGTGGCTTCGAACAGGGCGTGGAAAAAAAATCACACTCTCTTTTTCAGCAAAGAAATTTCCACTCCACAAGAGCATTTTTGTCCCCAATAATATTTACGAAATACACAATCTTTTCCAAACCCTGCCTTTGAAAACAAAAGCGCCACTTTGCTGCATTGATATAACAATATAATCGTGAATCTTCTCGTCGGATAAAGCATAAGAGATCAAAATTGTTGGTAAAATATGGTAATATATAATATAATATAGTAAATATATAACGATAAAATTAAAATCGTAAAGCCTACGAATGGATCAAGAGTGTTGCTGATTGACGTAAAATGTTTTTGCATATGTACAAGAGACATCCAAGAAAGTCGTGTCCTTTAAGTACACACAAAATTTGGGGCTCGTCCCAAACTTTTGGTGCTAAATCACTTTGCACACCGTTCTCATCCATATTTTAAATTTGCCTCCCTTGCAATCCGATTTTTGTTGTGTCTCTCTCTCGTTGTACTTTCCGTGATGATAACCAGCACCCTTCCAGAGTTCATTGTTTTTTAAAAGTCTTTTGCGTGGTTGGCAGGTATTTGGTTAGCACAGTGTCAGTACGTGCAGCGTCCTAGTGCGATCGCGGGCCGGTGAGGCGGAGGCGCACACGATCCTCAAGTGTTTAGTCTTTGGCAAATTCCTATATAACCTTAGGCCTTGGGGTGAACAAAAGAGTTTTCTATCTTTGGCCCGTCCTTTTCGTCCTCCTCGCGCATTATACCAAAGCTCGATACGTTTAGTCAGCCAGCAATTTCACTTTGTCCTGGCGCAGGCCGGCCAGCTAGTCGCCGAAACGGGTGCACGCCTTTTTCCATTTGCACTGGGTGCACCACTGCTCTCGGTGCTCCATGCCGTACACCTTGCGGCACTTTTTCGACTCGCCGCGCACCCGACGCCCACTCGGACTCAGTTTCGGTGAGCTCACGGTCTTCGGACTCAGTTTCGGGTACTTCTGCGGCGAAACCTGTAATTAAAAATACAAAAAAATTTTAGAATGACAAGCAGTGCTCATTTTTTTTCTCTGATAAGATTCTCCTTTTTATTCATTTTTTTTCTTATTAAATAAAGAATCCAAACTCACAGGCAAATAGCTCCCAGGCGTCCAGCTGAAGGAGGCCATGGGGATGGTGAGTGGAGATCCCCTCTGAGAAAGCACGCTCGGCGACTTGTAGCTGCCGGTGGTGGTGTTTTGGAGCTTTTCTTGCTGCAACTGGCGCTGGTACTCTGGATCTGTTCAAGAGCACAAAACAAACAGAAAATAATTTCGGCTCCCTAGGTCGGGTGTTTGCTTCCAACTAACCCTCGTGCGGCGGCCGGGCCATGTCCTGGTGGCTCAGGGTGGGCGACGACGCGGCCACGTGTCCCGCCTCCACCTCAAGCTCGGTGTAGTAAAACTCTTCTTCGTGGTCGCTGCTGCCTCCGTCGTCGTCTCCCTCAGGAGTGCGGGGTCTATTTATAACAAAAAAAAATTAAGAAATTATTCAAAACTCTCATATTTTGAAATTAAAAAAATTGCCAAAAAGTTTGAAATTCAAATAAAATTAAATAAGGTTTTGCACAAACTCAAATAATCTCATTTATTTACAAAATTTATTTTTAAACTTTGCTTTCATCTTTTGCTAATATTTTGTACATATTTATTTAATTCATCAATTTAAATTGTAGACTTAAATTCAAATATACTTAATTTAAATATTATTTAACTACTATTTTTTCAAAATTTTTTTCAAATGACTTTTTGAAGAATTGAGAAATTTATAAAATAAACTTACCCAAGATGCATTTTTCTGACGTGGCGCTCGATGGCTTCGCAAGTGGTGGTTCGCACGCCACATCCCTTCCAGGTGCATTGGAACACTGTGCACATGACCTGAAACACGAAGACAAGACTTTTTACTAAAACTCGCGTGCATTATTATTTATTTTATAAAAGCAGCTATAGTGCCTTTAATTTTCGGGGGAAGTTAAAATTAAATGTCTGTCGTGTCGCGCTGCACCCCAAACTGTACAACAACAGGAAACAGCGCGGCGGGCTGTGTATTTTTAAAAAGTATTATTAATTCCGCCGAAAGGAAAGAAATGCATGCGTTCCCAAGTCGGCGGGGTTTCTTATTCACGCACAAAATATACGGAAAAAAAATTCCTGCGTGCACTCTGTTGAATGAACCCTTATCAGAGCGAGGGGAAGGAAGAGGTTGTTCCCCTCGACGAATGCATTATTCCATTGTTTCTCGCCGCGGCAGCATGTCACTTTCATACATATATAGGTGGAACAATGAACCTCCAAACCTAGCTCCAAGACATAGTTATCGCATCAGCTATTCTTCTTCTTCTTCCACACATTCGACGACGCACGCACTTATTGTGATTAATTTCGTCTTCTCGTGCGTGTGAATTTGATTTTTATAAAGTGACAGCACACCCTGCGCTCTGCTTTTCAGAGAGTGAAATATTTAAATATTCCGAGATATATATTTCGGAGGGAGATGCGCCTGACAAAACTCGAAATATTGAGCTCTCCCCGTTTCGTGTTAAATTTGCACGCTTCTCTTACTTTTGCTGAACCAATTGTTAAAAAAAAACGTAAAAATTTAATTTTATTTATTTACACGAGGCCTTAAAAATGTAATAAACAATGGGAATACAAATTTAATTATAAATTAATTCAAAATATTTGGAAAATTGAAAACTGTGAGCATCCATTCAAATATGAATAAGTCCTGAATAAACATTATTCAAAATTTCTCATTTTTCCGCTCCCTCTGCCATTGGTGTGGGCTCGGAGGATATTTGAGCAGTAAAATGGGATTTGCTCATTGCGAAGTCATGAGCATGATTCGCTTACGTCCCCGCGCAATGTATTAAATTCATTTATGCACGCCAAGTCTAAGCACGGGGTGTGATCGACCGTGTATTCAGTTTCACGCATATAATAACCGGCGAAAAACGTAGGGTTTCCTTTCTCGAATTACTAAAATTGCTGGCGGAGTCTCGAATTAAACTGACACCTCATTTATATCCCTCTCTTTAAACATTCCGCACAAATGCGGCTCTACTGTCACCAGCAGTTGACATAACAAGAAAAAAAAGGAACCAAACTCGCCTCCCGCACAAATGCATTTCGTTGGAGATGTTTGGAGATTATGTGAGATAGACACGTGCAGTTCATTAAAATTCAAACGCCTTTCACACTCGGCGGAGGAAGAGGAGGGACTCTTGTCATATAAATTTCGGGTGCAACGGACTGCACTTTGAAGTGGCGGGCGTGTTTGCTCATATTTCGGTGCAATGCATTTCCATTCGACCGCGCTTTTTCGTCTTGTTGCGATGCGGCGGAGTTGCAGGGGTGCGGCGGCGGCGGCACCCACGTGCTCTTGTTGACATTTTCCTTTTGCACTTGCACTTGAAAGGTGCGGCGGTCTCTCTCTGTTGCCATCCAGCAATTGCGAATCGGGAAAGCGGAAACAGGTTGCTAAGCCAATAAATTAACTCCTCTCGCCTGCTGACGGTGGCAAACTTTTGTGTCAGCTGCCGAGATTGAAATGCTATGTCGCTCGGAAAACGAAGTTAACTAGTAAATGGGGAATTGCATCTAGTAGGGCTTTTTGACAAAGTGCAAGGCAGGGAGCGCGCAATTGGGGAGCTGCAAGTGACGATATAATGCATATGCATGACTCGAGATTTTTTTCCCGATGATCTTTTTTACTTCCATCATAAATCTCATCCGCCGTTGGCAGGGGACGTCCAAAGAGCGCTTCTCGATTTTAATATGTGCATAAAAATAGATTTATTTTGTGTGTATTTTGGACGGACAGGACAATTTATGTGTTCACAGTTCACTGCACTTTGCCATAATAGCTTCTGCATGTACATGTTTGCTGATTTTGCATACTTTTTGAAACGAAAGTGAATACTCTGTGAAGGAAAATCAGTTCAGTTTATTTAAATAGATATTTTTTTGACACAACCAAGAGTAATAAAATAAGATGCAAAATATTGAAATATTGATTTTTAAGAGGTTTTTACGTTGTTTTATTAAAAATTTGCGAGAAAAACTTGACTTTAAAGAATGGAATACAAACGAAAATTTGTAAGTTTTCATTGAGAAATTAATTTTTAATTGACTCATAAATTAATCTTTTTCTGTCACACAGAAAAAAAAAATAAAAAACTCAATTAAACCCGGAAAATTAGGGCAAACAGAGCAACATAACTAAATTAGATTTTTGCTTCATTAAAAAATTAATTCATAAATTAAGAGTAAAAAATTTTGATTTGTATTCCATTCTTTAAAGTCAAGTTTTTTTCGCACGGTTTCTGTAAAACCACGTTAAAACGTCTTAGAAATTAAAGATAAAACCAATTATTATTTTAGTATTTTCTAAAGTATTTTTAACTTTGTCTAATTAGCTTTTTTTTAAATTACTTAAAGAAGAAAAACTGCAAACTTAAGGGTTCAAGCCGAAGCCCATTTTGAAGATTGGAACACCCTGTAGCATCATCTCCGCTGGCAAATTTATACACACTTGGCTGTCATAAACACGCACTCAGCGAAATTAAGATTTAAGCCGGTGTCTTTCCTGCTTTCATGATTAGTCAAATGGAAACTAATAATTGTATTAAGAAAAGAGAACGAGCCCCCCGCTGCAAATTTAATTAAATTTGAACAAGCCGAAAGTATTAATTTATTACGGGTGGTAAGCGGCTTAGCGGGCTGTGTATTAATAATTATTATTCGCCTCTAGCTCTGCAGGCGCCACCGGCCGGGCGTGCATGTAGTGCGCGGTAGTATAAAATCCACACCGAGGACTCTTTTTCATTGATCACGCGAGAGAGCGATGCTGCTATGGGTGCACAATTTTGGCGATTCGCAAGCGGGGCGTGCGCGTCCCTGCCCCCCACCCCCGCGGGTCCGAAAGGGAGGAGGACACCCGCGATCAATACGCCGACACGTGTGGCCCCCGTTTATTTTCCCCCGCTGGCTGCACACTTGCTGCTGCTGCTGCTGCCTGGTAACAAACTGCGCCGCGGCTTTTCGCTCCCAACTCTCGAGCCACGTGCCGCCCGGAATAAAATGCATTTATCTGAATAGTGTATGGTCGGCGCCCTGATTGGTCCCCACTTCTTGCGCTCGCAATTTCCTTCACATGCACCTCTCGGTTTCGGAAACACGCACCTTGGCAACAAAGCCAAATTGGTGCACCCCGGCAAAAGTTGCGACCGAGACACTGTTTGCGCTGAGCCCGGGCTTATCTGTCGGCGATTTGTCAGGACATCATTCGCCACTTGAGAGCAGCAAAGTTGCTTTGCCCCCGACTGGAATACAGATGATGATTTAATGCCATAAGAAGGAGCAGCCCAATTTTTTGGAATGGTTCCATCAACATTTAGATCTCAAATGCCCTCCTAAAAGCAACCCTTTTGGGGTCGCTCTCGTAAAGATTTCGGTTGGCTTAGCAAAAAAAAACTGGCACAGCTCTAAAAATTCCAGTTTATGCATTTTTTTCTTTTAAATTATATCAATTTTTTTATCTTTTTTAAACGCATCGAAAAGAAAATGTCAATTGAGTGAAATTCACAACCCCCTTGTTATCAACAAAGCGAGGGGCTGATTTACGACCTTTCCGCCAAATCTAGCGCCGAAACAAAATGTCGTTGGGGCAAATGAGAAATTGAAACCGAGATGACAAGCCATAAAGGCGGATTCCTTATGCAACCCTAATGGCGTTTACGCGCTGCGGGTTGCCTATCCATAAAAATCCGCCACCACCAGCACTTTCATTCTTTCTTTGCCTATTGTGCAGTGTCGTCGTCGGCCGGGTGCTTCAAAAGCACACAGACTACTGTGTATGAATGTGTGTTGCAATGGATGGAGCTCTCTTTTGGAGGTGGTAGTTATTTTTAAGTAACGGCCATCGAGGAGTGCAGCTAAATTATATTACACAAAGGACGATGGGCGAGATTACCGCTTTTATTGCCAGTAAACTTTATTTATACCCAAGGCTGCTCGCTGGAAACAAGCTGAGAAACTGAAAATTTACGACTGCCGCGACGGGATTTTGAGAAATAACTCCCGGTTTATTGTTGGCCGAGAGAGATAATTTGTTGCTTGTAATAATATTAATTTTTACTTTTACTGGCGCGCTCCGGGAATCAGCTGACTGAGAGTTGTTTGTGAGATTCATAAAATAAATAAATAAAAATCAGTCGTTTATCCTCAGCGGTGTCAAATTTGAGGGATTAGCGAGGAGCGATCAATCAACTCGTCGGGGGAGAGAGAGAGAGAGCTGTGCACTTCTTATGAAGTATTTAAATTGGAAAACAGAGGCTATAGCGCGAGAGGTGTTTATTATTATGTAAGCAGAGTGCGAGCAGCGTGACTGCCCATCACAATGACGGCTTACACCGCTCTCCAATATTAATAGACAGACTAATCCCCGCCCGGTATTGCTTTAACGCTCATCTCTGGTGCTGCCCACTCGAGGGCATTTTCACATTATTTTATTCTGCAGGCCAGCCGGCTTCTCCGCCGAGCTGACAACAACAACACTGCCATGCTCGCTCCATCTCCGACTGCTGGTGACTGCCGCGGCCGAAGGGGGCCACAACCGACAGAGTTTTGGTGCGAGTACTATTGCACAGGGAGAGGGAATCACTATGGAGCCATCCATCCAGCAACGCCGATAGAAGGACGGCGAAGAAGAGGGAGGGCGGCACTGCATTAAGAGGTCGCCGACCCCGCCGCCACTACAAATATAAAACGGGAGAAAAAAGCGCCAAGTGAAAAAATTAAACACAGCCGGACGGTTAATTTGCTTGAATTACAATTGCAGATGGGATCGCGGCGCGCAGTTATAATCATGGTTGGGCCGCTTGCTGATTTTTGTCAATTAATATAATCTTGATCTTGGTTCAGTTTTTTTTTTAAACTTCAGAGTGTAACTGGTGATCAAAATTTAAATTATAAATTGAAAGTATAATATTCAGGAAATATTATTTTTCATAATTTTCCTTTTAAATTTTTTAATTATTAAAATTTCATTTTGAAAACTGAGATTATAAAAATTGCAACAATGTATCAGCATTTAAATAATTCAATTTTCTTCAACAGTTTGATTATCTGCGACTTATTCCTTCTAGTTCATTCTTTCCTTATATTTTTTTGCTGCAGAGTCTGGGACACATGTTGCGAAATTAGTAGAGCGCGAACAAGATATAAAATTCACTACTACTATATAGTTGTTTGCGCGGCGAAAGCTGGCGGCGCGGAATAAAAAATGATCCATCATCCCCCCTTTATTTATTCTTATCAATCTCTGGCTGCGTCACACCGCTGGAAAATTTATTCCGAATGCAAATTAATTAGCCTGTTGCCCGGCAATGCCTGCAGCCGCTTGTATAATATTTTATACACACACAAAAGTACTTTGGCAATTTCGTTTAATGCGCGTGTGTAACGCAACGGTTAATTTTCGGTGAGAATTATACACCGAACAATGCACTCCGCTCGCGCAGATGTACGAAAATAATTTATAAATCCGTAGCGTACTACAATGTTTTCATCTCGCTCAGGTTGCTGTCCTCTCCCATCTCGACCGTGTGTTTACCCTGGCTCAAGGTAACTCCGCGCAGCCAAGGGTCATTCCTCTCGACATCTCTTTCTCTGACCGTCGGCCAGATCAGCCTTTATTATTTCTCGCTCGCGTCTCTTTTTTTATTGTTCTTCTATTCCCATCAGAGATATGCCGGCCGGCGAATAGAAAAAAAATATATATAATAATAAGAAGAGTTGGCTTCTGTTTGCCGGTTGTATAAATAACAAGATGTGCTACTGTATTTTGTGCCTCAACTCAGAACTCCAATACATAATTGCAGCACTTGCTAATTACACCGGTGCTGGGTAATTGATACAATGTGTATAAATATATACGACGTGCCCCTAATTATACTTTGACAGCTTCACAGAAGCGGCAGTAAAAAATAAAGCCAATTGACGTTTTTACTGCTGCGGGAAAATTCTTTCAATGGAAAAAGCAAACCTATTCGGAATTAGCATTTTCAAAGGGTGTAAAAAAGCTTTTGGTCGCAGTGGCGCGGAAGTTTACATCCTATTAAAATTAAAACATAAAACATCATCATCCCCATTGCAACTTTTCACACTTTTTATATATATCATCCAATCGCGTTCTCTTCCGTTATGAGAATTCCCGAAGCGACTCGAATTTCTTCCCATGGCGCAGAAGAAAAAAGTTAATGATCCCTTTAAATCTGGTGCTGTGTGTACGCCGGCATTTAAATCCGGTTTCTATTTAAACAAGAAGAAAAGCCGCGCCACTTGTGATGTGCTGCGCTGCACCCCTTTTCCCCTCCGAAAATGCATCTTACAAAGTTGCATTGCAACACACCGATTTCTATAGAAAGAGCACACATGCGGCGTTCGCCGCATAAAAGAGAGCCCCGGCTTGATTATGATTAGCTTTGCATAAAGGGACTGCTTTTCTTCAAAAGAAAGATGTCGCTCGCTTTTCGAGCTTCTATATATATTTTTAGAATCTAATGCATTCGACGCAGACCGGCAGCAATGAGAGAGAGAAAAGTGCATTCGATATGCTGCAGCGTGCGCTTCGGGAGAGATGACCTCGGCATGACCCTTAATATATTATTTTCTTCCATACAGCGGCCGCAGTTGCCACATTTCACTAGATAGTAATAATAAATGTATCAGGCCATTACGTGCACATCATCTGACGGCACAATGAGGAAAAAATGGGCAGGAAGAAATTCTAGAGTGGAAATAATATTCATCAGAGAGAGAGAGAGAAGACGAGGGCGGCTGCACATGTGGCTTCGTCTTTCTTCTTCTGGCCACTTAAAATTCCATCATCAGTTAACAAGTAACAGAGCGCATAATGTGCTGCCGGAGAGAGTGATGCCTTAACTGTGCAGCTTTATCTTAATTTTTATTGAAACTGCAGCGCGCATTCGGCCAAAGTGCTGACCCTCATATTTATATAAAAACACACACGGCGCTCTCTCTCCGCACGTTGGCGGCGATTATGCCCTTTTTATAACATAATCCAGCACAAATGCATTTATAAAAACGATATATTTTTTATCGCGCGTCTACTTTTCACTTCACTTAGGCGCGTCCTCCACGACACACACTATAAAATCGAGACAAGTCGTAAAAAATATACTTTTTGCTCTTGATACGTGCCGGATTTTCGAAAATAAGCCACTAAAATCAGACGTATATATTTACAATAAATTAGAGACCGAACGACTTGGAATTTTATATATCCATCGAAAAAGGCAACAAAAGCGTCAATTTCTTTCTTTTCCGCAGGATATTCGTTATTATAGGTTTTGGCCGGAACAACAACACGCGCGTGTATATTATTGGAACGGGATTTTCGGTGCAAATTTTCGGAGAATCTCGGTTTTCCTGTCAAGGAACCCCCATGTAATTACCATCAGAGCAACACACGTCACTCACTCATGCTCTCTCTCTCTCTCGCCGAGTGAATACAACTTACACACTCTGACGCAAAAGAGCGCAAATTAGTTCCCAGCATTTAATTTCCACAATTTGCTGCAACACGCAACTCCGGCAGCTAAAAATTAGAGAGAGAGTTTCAGCAGAAGCTGCCCGCCAAAAAGAATGGCGAAAATTAAATGTGCCGCTGATAATTATATACGCCACTGGGAGAGATGAAACCGTTGCAATTAAATATAAAGGAGGGCCACCTTTTTAGGGCTTTCCAGGAGCCATTCAAATTAAAAAAAAAAACTGCAAATTTTAAAATATTAATCCTTAGCTTATTTTATTCTTATCCTGAATATTTCATAAATTATAAATTTCAGAGAGAAAACTCAATACTGATTTTGAATTCTGAGTATTTTTTTTTTTTTAATTAGGGATACTGATGGAAATTTATTCCGATTCAACACGTGTTGCATTTGAAATTAAGTTTCGAGAGGCGTGTTCCTCATGGTTTTGCATCACAAAAAAGTAGCGATGCGCCGCGCATTCCTGCTGCCGTTTTGTGTGTGGTTGTGCCGTGCACTTTTATTAACGCCGCCGGCAGCTTTCGATGTCACTGATGTGTTCAGGGCGTTGCGTTTGGTATATTCGGAATAATAATAAGTGCTGCTCTTCAGCAGATAATTCCTTCCTTTCCCCATTCGCCGACCAACCATGACTGCACTTTAGAGACTCATTTGTTTGCCTACTACAAAAAGTATACGCACCGAAAAATAAATATAATTATTACTCCTCCGTGGTTAAAAAAAAACTGTAATAATGAAACGATTCAAATTCAGCCGAGCTAGGGAGCCCCGGGGTCATTCTACTACGAAAAGTCACACATGGGTGACCAATGGGAATTAAAATTCAAAAAGTTGCGCGCGTTGCATGCTAATAACACACACGCAGGAGAAATGTGCCGGTGCTGGATATCAGGCGTGAATCTCAGGAAGGAAGTTTGCTGCACTCATATATCTGTCGTCCCTTTTTTTCGGGCATTAGCATAATGGCGATTTCGGACACACACATACAGGTTACATGCGTCGGCAATTCCCCCTGTGATCCAAGTCACCCCTGCGCTGATGTGCATGCATGTGGAGCTGCCGGTGCGTGAACAAAATACCATGTAAGAGACACGCCAAAAGGTTTTCTGTGTCCGAGAGCAAACATACCAAAAGTAAAACGTGTATACTTCTGGGCCCATTAATTATTAGCGCCTTTTGTACGTTTTGTGAATACTAGAGCTGAGACTATCTCGATGGTCACGGCTTAAAGCTGCTGGCTGAATATAGAAAAAGACTTTTTTTGCGTGAGCCATTTAAGCTCTTTTAAAGCCTCGGACAGCTTATTTTGAATTGCTCGGAGAAAAAGTTGTGGAAATTTCAATTTGCATTCAGGTCTAGTACTGAAGATAAAATTTGAAAAAAAAAATTAAATCAATAAAATAAAAAAAACTTGTATTTCATTATAATAAGAAAATTCTAATTGTATTTACTTTTTTTAATACAATTTTGTTACTAATTTTGCTTTTATAAAAATTAGATTTTTATCAATTAGTTCTTGAGGTTAAATTATATTTTGCAAATTCATTAAATAAAATAAAATACCAATTTTATATTTGAATTTAAATTTTAAAAAGATTTAAAAATAAAAATGTTTCACTTTTTATCAAGATCGTTTTTTTATTTTTTATTTTGCTCTCCCTCCCCTCTCGTCAGCTCCATTTGCACGGTACAAAACTTGTCCATTTTTCGCTGTCAGATTATCAAATATTCAAAAGTGTTCAGCAGCTCCGAGTGTGTTGTGCTCTGCAGTCGCGCTGTAGCAAATGATGAATTCGGCCTTGGACGCGAATTAACAGCTCTAGTCTATATTAAAAGGCGAATTGCCATCGCGCGCGCGAGTCGGAATGGCAACACATGTGTGCGTTATTATATACCGTACATATTATTATATTTAAAAAGAGCGTGAGTCACAATCGTTTCCAACGAAGCGTTGAAAAATTGGCCGTGGAGAAATGAGAGTCATTAAATTTCTGCTGCGCGAGAGTCAATGCACGCCGCTATATATAAATGATGACAGGTTTATAATAAACACACACAATGTGCGTAACTTGCCGAGTGAAGATGAACCGGTATGCTTTGGGGCCAAATTACAAGACCACTTTTTGAGCTTTCTCGGAAAATGATAAGGATCCATGTGAATCGAGGCTTACCCGGGTCGAAAAAAAGAGAAAGAACCACGACTGGAACCGACTGAGAGAAAGAAAATAAAGATGAGAAATTGGATTTGATCGGAGGCGAAGCAGCCGGCTTTCGAGCAGAGAGACGAGTTTCAAAGAAACAGAGACAAGACGCCAACTCAAAAATAAAAAGAAAACTGAACTCTGTGAAAGGAGCAGTCAAAATTGAAATGTTATTTTAACGAAGCGCGAGAGAAATGCTAATGACTGTCTTTTTATTTTCCTCAGTTTTATTATTATTATTTCCGAAATCATTAATCTTCCCTCTTTAATGAGCTATATTCGGACTTGAAATTTTGTGACACTCCATAAATATAAAAGCACGACTGCCTTATTTCAGAATGGAAACATTTTACTAAATTGATGTGTTTTTCGTTTTTTTCTAACGGGGTCGAAAAAAGATTTCTTGGCAACTTTTTGATTTACGACACAATATGCGCGGCCTGTCTTCGAATAAAACACAACCGCGCGCGTTTTGAAGACTGATACACATCGTTTTCACAGAAGTGGCGTGTAAAAAAAAAATTAATTGCGCCACCCGTTCAGCACAAAGTCATAGAACCTTGTTTGTGCATTGTACACATATGTATGCGTCCTCGGCGCAGCAGGTTGACGGTCGGTTATTTCATAATGCACTCGGTGCATGCGATTCAAATGATCATTACCGGTGGGAGGAGGGTGCGCCTATTTTCCGAATGCATCATTAGCTGCACACAAACGCACGCATTTATATACAGACAGAATAAATAATAATTTTGTCTAACAAGTATAGACGGAGAGCGATGAACTCGCATGGCAACAGAAAAGGAAAGGGTTGATGAAAAAAAAATTAAAAATGTGGGAAAAAATCTGTCTTAATGAGGCGTTGATGGAGGCGCGAGAGAGCACAAGGCAACCCCTTGAGGCCGATTTGGCCGCGTCCGAACCTCTTTGTTTTCAAACTTGGCAACGTGGAAAACATTGGTTGGCCTTTTTCCTCTGCGGCCATGGAATGTTTAATGTTTGGAGGGGTACGTGTGTGTATATGGAGTATATTTTTTGTGCCGGCTGCACACAAAAAAGCCTATGGAGAGTGAAAATGAGGGAGGAGAGAAGAGGCACGCAGACAGTGATTATAGATTAAAAAGGGAGGAGGAGGGTGGGGATTTAATGTGCACAGAGAGAGTGAGTGAGTTTTGGGCAGGCAGTGCGCGCACTTGCTATTTCATAATTGCGCTTGTTGCTGGGCGGCGATATTTCGGCTAAATAGGCACTGACACTGTCAGGGGTGCGTTCACCCTCCACCCTCGCCTGGCAACAGCACGCATTCTATTATTTCCTCTCTCTCTTGCTTGGTCGCTTGTCTTGGAACTGTACGTTTGCATCTGTCTAGACTGCACAGGGAGGAAGACTGACTATCAATAGGCCCCTGCCAAAGTGGAGCGCCCTCTGTGAAATTCAGCCCCTCGGTGCTTGACAAAAAATAAAAATTTATATACCCAGTCGGCCTCGGCATGGGAAAATGAACGGCAGCACGGGGATTTGAGGCGAGTTGTTGTATAAAATAGTGAAAAGAGCACCTGTTGTTACCAACCGGGCTCCAGACGACGGAGGGAGGCTAGAATTTCTGTTTGTGCTCCGCTCGTCGGTCTGCCCCTGCACCCGAGTTGGAAGCCGCAGAAACCAAGCGTGATGTTGGCTTAATTAATTTATGGTCCCGTAATTAAAAAGCTGGCTTCTGCGAGTTTCGGGGAAAATAAATTAAATTGGATGTCAACTTCAAAAAATGACAGATGGACAGCCTGAAGAGAGCAGCCAAAAACAGCAGCGAAATTCGAGCAGGCTGATTTGAGGTTTTAATTTCATTAAAAATTAGGCTTGGAAATTCAGTTTTTTTTTATGATTTTTTTTTATCAAACTTATATTGTATTGCATTATGTTTGAATCAGATATTTTTCTGTTAAACAAAACCAATTTTAATTCATTTGTTTTAATAGGGACTTTAAAAATTACAAATAATACATCTCTCTTGTTTATTTTTCATTTTCACACGTATTTTAATTATTAAAACTGTTGTGTTTTTACTGGAAAATGAAATATTGATACCATTCCCACAAAAAAGCTAACAGGAAAACTGCGGACGAAATCCGAGAATGGCTGCGAGGGATATTTATGCGGAATTCACTTTTCGGTCGTCGTGCACGCCACCACATTTTGTCTCTCTTTCGCTTCACAGAATGCACAATTTCTCAGTAAAAGTCATCTAATAATCAGGGCCTATTCAGCTGAAGTCATGTGTGAACAAAAAAAAAATACGCCACCATAAAACGCACATACATATATTCCTTCTTCAGCTCTCACCAAAGTGCCAAACGTCATGCAAACAAACTGCTGTCAAAATTATGGCCTCCCTTTTCAGCTCGCCCCAGCGTTTCACGATAAATTCTCAAACTTTATGATCTAACCACCACCACCACCTCTGTAATTCCCTCTCCCTTCTGGCTGCATAAAGCATTTCTTTCTTTTTACTTCTTTCCTTTATTGCTTGGACCTCCATAACCCGGCTGAGCAGACTTGCACACAAAAACTCCTCCGGGCGTATCAGACAAGGGTGCAACACACTTTGCTATCAAAAGAAAAATATATATTTACGCACGAATGTGTATGATTGCCATCGAGCGCAGACAGCGACCAAATAAAAAAGAGAAATAGACTAGCTAGTCTATCAATGCACTTTATCAGCAGTTGCATTTTCCAAAGTGATAAGAACATTTTTTTCTATTCCGAGAGAGCGCCGAAAGTTTTAATCGAGGTTAAACGTTTTGTTTCACCTCTGCTTCCTGCGTGCGCGCTCTGTTTGTGAAATTCGTCGATAAAATTTAATATCACAAAGTACGGTGCACATAGCTGAGCAACCCGCCGAGCGATATAATTGGCCAACAAATGTGTTAATAATTGCGGCATGAGCACACATATCGAGATAAGGCGCAAAGTGGGGCACGTGTATTCATATACTTTGGGATGTATTTTCGTGCGGCCGGATTTATTTGCCGGCGTGAAGAATTCGATTTCGGGCATCAATTTATCATCCGCGCGGCAGAGAGAACGTCCAGCCTGGCCAAGTCTCTCGGGGCAAGTCAAATCAGAAATTATGATGCGAGGGCCCTACGCCGGCCGAAAATCAGAAATTTCGTTTTGAAAAATGATCCACATTTGGAACTTTATTATTTAAAAATAATATGGGCACGGGAGGGGGAAATGCAGGCCGCGCGGCAGGCGGAAGAGCTAATAAATGGGCCAACTTTATAGATAGCCGGGCCGCTTTAATCAGGAGATAAATTTTTATGACCTGTGCGCTCCAATTATCACACTTTTAATTTCTAAATTCATTGTTCTTTTAAGTGCTTTAATTGTTCTCAAGTTTATCGAGCATTCCCGCAGATAAAAAAGCAGACTTTTTTTTAAAAAAAAAATTATCCCATATCAATTTACCAGGCACGTTAAGTTTCATCATTTAATTTTGGCATATTGGTTTTTTTTTAACATTTTGAATTTTTTTAGGACCAATTTTGGTGGCCTGTGGGAAAAGATGTATACATAATTATTAGACGCATTCTTCTCTCTCTTTTTTTTGAGAGCTAATTAATTTTCTCGTTAGCCGATGTACACGGAAATGAGTTAATTAAATAACACAGCACGAGCTGCATCTCTCACGTCATTGTTAGTTTATTAATGCGCCGCAAGAATGCATTGTTTTGAACTGCATCGCTCTTCCTTGTATATGCATCTGAGGAACAAAAAAGAAAGAAAGAAAGTGGATGCACGCGCGGCCCCTGAGCTGCCGTCGTCCCATTTAATTCCACTGCAGAAATCCGATTCTAGCTGCTTCTAGGTCTGCACGTGGAGCGATCGCAGCGGCGGAGGGGAAGTGCAGCATTTAATATGCACTCGGCAAGGCCACGCCGCACTTGGAAAACGGTGCATTGCAATTAACGGCCTGGCGCCCGGCCAACCCGTGCTTTGCATCTTCTCCTCCGCAATTTTGCAAGAATAGAATTTTTGCACCAAGGTCGCTTCATCGCTTGCAACGCGGAATTGAAGCTAAGCCGGCCGGTGTTTTCACAGCAGATTGCGACGCGAGTGCGAAAAGAAAACAAACACACCCTGCGCGCGCGGTTTGTGCAACACCCAAGTGCGAACTCGTGCAGCTGATGTTTTTGCTGCAAATGTATGTGTGGAGCATAAATGTAAATTTGTCAACCTTGAATTGGTGCGCTGCGGGGCCGATTTTATCGCCCGGGACGAAAACACATATAAAAATAACTCTTGAACCCTTTTTGAAAAAGGGACGTTTGGCTTTATCACGAAATCGCATCTTAATTAGATAAAAATAAGAAAGAGAAAAAAGAAATGGGGGAGCTAAAGTTTTTTGATCAAAGGTGTTTATTATTTTTTATGTCAAAGGTTTAAATTCGTTGAGTTTTCTTGAACTGAAATATTTTACGATTAATCAAAGTGTTAATAATATAATTTGCAAAGCTTTCATAATTATTAATCTACTTAATTTCTATTTGAAAAGGGGCCTGAATATTTTTGATGGTAAATTTCTCTACTAAAGTATTGGTTTTCAGATATCACTTCCAAGGAGACGCCATAAGAAATAATTATAGAATTCAACGGGAGAACTGAATTTTTGAAAGTTGAAATTAACACTTTATTATTGGAATATTATCAAATAGTTTTCTTCTTCTCGACATTTGCTCGATTAAAACGGTTAAAAATGTCATCAAAATAAGTTTATAACACCCCAATTTTACTTGATGGCACAAAATTAATTAGTATCTCGACTTCAAAATTTTGATTGTTCTCATTTTTTTAAACTTTCAACTTTTCAGTAGATTTATTTTCAGCGTAAAGATGCCCTAAGCTCCGTGTTAAAGGCTTATTGAAATTAAAAGAACACAAAATTCCACGACTGAAGCTGAAATTTGAATTAAATTTGCTCTCTTTTTCTAATTAAATAACATTAAATTAGATTAAACTTTTGATTCATTGCTTTAAATTATTAAAATTGTTCGTTCACATCTATACTTAGTCTTTATAGTTTTACATTATTTATGTTTGCATAATCTAAATTGCAAAAGTTTTTCAATAAAAGATATTTATATAGAATCCCATTTCCACTGCATCACCGATTGTAAATTTCCATTACGCAAAGATGTGCACATTTGCATTTGCACTTGGGACGAGCGGCCCAGATTGTCATAAGCATTTCGTTTCGCAACCCTCGATCATCCCTAGCTGTCGGCAGTGCATTCGCACCGCCGGTTTCGAAACGGATTGCGCAACACGTGTGTGTGTTGCAATCGTCGAGCGCTCACTGTGCGCTTTGTGTATGTATATGTTTGTGCAGCAGTGCTGGGGCGGTGCACGATTAGTGATGCAACCTACTTAGGCGGCCTGCAATAATTCGCACATGCATGCACCGGCTGCACATGTATACAGAAAAGCATAGGCAGCAGGGGCGGCTACTTGATTAAAATCAATGCTCGGCGCGCGTTGCATTGTGCTCGGCGTGACCCACATCGGCCCCGAGAGCTCGTGCATAGCTTTTGATATTATGCAAATGCACATGGATTAGTGACGTGCAAATAACAAAATCATCCATCAGCGCGGTTTGGAAAAGTTGAGAACTTTCCACATCTGCACTGCGGCGGCTCTCACAATTGCATTTTTTGTTCCGCTTCAATCAAAGTATCATGGAAGTGCATGGTATAAATGTCATATAGACTTTTGCTTTCTGATCATGCAGAGGGATAAGAAGTTTTTTTTTATTAATATTTTTTAAGACTGGTGAACTTCAAAGCCATTGGATAATAAAATAGTAAATTTTTAAGCATGATTTGCAAAAATCAAATATTTTCAGAATAATTTTTGGTGCAAATTAAACAAAAATCAATAATTACTTATTTTCGCCATTGGTTTTATTTCTTCTCAATTTTAGGTCAATTTTTTAAGATCGAAAGCAGTTGGTAGCCCTTGCTGAGCTTTTCTCTTCCTCCTCAGCGGCCATAATTCACCGTGAGAGGTAATTTTTCTTTGGGCAAAAGTTAATTTTTATATCGTCCTTGGCGTGACACCCTCCTTCTTTATTAAAGCTCCGACTCGGTGCGGTCGTAATTCAATTTCTCGGCGAGTGTGTGACCCATTTTCCAAATTGGATGAACCGGCAAATCCCTCCGCACCTCCCGGCCGTAGTAAGGCTAATTTTTCGCTTTCGGGCGAGCTCGAGCGGCTTCCGGAGGCGCTCGGAGCGCACTCGAGCAGCCTCGGCCTGCCTGCTGGTGGATGTAAACAAAAGTAAAATAGAGTCAGCTGGGCTCCATGCTGGTCTGTGTGTTGCTTTTGCGAGAGAGCCGGCCGGGATTTTATTGATCGCGAACCCCTCTTTTGCAGCGAATGAGAGAGAGAGCGCGGCGCCCCTTCCGCACGTTATGCAACCTGCTGTGCTCGCGCGCTATGTTTGTACCTTTACCACTCCCAACTTTTGCTTTTGCGGCCAACTACGCAGCACTCCTGAATTATAATATAATATACATCGAGTTATTATTGCACATATCAGGATTGGAGTTGACAATGGAAAATAATTGCAAACTTGTTCGGTTTCCCTGCCACAGAGAAAGAAAGAAATTGAGCTTTCACTTTCCGCGATCACTTTGATAACATTTTATATAGACAGCGGGGGCCCCGAGAGTGACAGGAGGCAAAAGTTTTCAACTCGAATCACGAGAGGTGCAGAGGTTATCAGTTTGTTTGATATCTCCACTTTTGGCAATTGTGGGTCAGGGGGAAGAACATCAAGAACATCAGACAAACAAATAAAATACGTCTCGCATTTTTTTTTATATAAATATGAAGGGTCAGATGTTGACAAATGTGCTGAACTATTATTTTATGTCTTTGAATTGTTACATCATATTGTTTATATTCAATTGTTGAAAAAAAATTACTGAAAAGAAACCAATTATTGGAAAAAACGGCACCATCTCTGGCAAGAATTTTGCTAAAACTTTAGAAATAAAAAATACCCCATCCGCCGCAGTGATCAATTAAATTAAAAAAAAATGTGACATTAACTTTTGAATAAAGTTTTAAATATTAATAAATAATTAAATAAAAATTTAACTATTTGGTTCACAATCTTTTAATTAATTTTTGATATAAATTAAAACTGTGGCAATATTTTTCCTTTTCCTCATTAGAATTCACTTTCAGGGAATTCCGTTTTCGGCGTTTTCATTGTCCGAATCTCTCCTCATTCCGTGCGTGTCGGCGGAAGGGCTACGGACATTAAAACTGATGATTTATTTCTATCTCTGGGCCTGAAACTGCGTAGTTGCGCAATTCGCGCGCTCCCAAAATCCGTTGCGTATTCTATCTACATAGAGAGTGGAGCCGGCACAGCAGCACCACTCTCTCGCTCTCCCTTTACAAAAGTCAATAAAGTACGCGTGCTGAGAGCGGTGGAGAACCGAGAAAGAGGTGCCACCACGGGCACCGGCCGAAAAGTTGTTTTGGTGCCGCGCAATTTTCGTGGCGAACAGTTATAGCCATCCCCACTCTCGCGCTTTTGCTTATTTTTGTTTCCAATTTCTCCTCTCAAAAATATATATTTTTACTCTCAAGAGAGAGAGAAGCAAAGAAAGTAGAATACTAACTGTAAAATCCGGCGAGCTGCAAAGTGCGTTGTATTTTCCGCTTGTCGTTTTTATCGCGCAATTAAAAAAAAATTAAACGGCTGACGAAATTTCTGCTCAACATGGAGGCATATTGTATAGCAAAAACACCAAATCCGCTGCCTCTCTTCCTGCAATTAGTCGGCGCGGTTGCGAAAGAAAGTCGATTCGCCGCCGCAGGATTTTCCAGCACTTTGTTGTTATTCAAGTGTGACGCGAGTGGCGAAATAATTTCTGCATTTAATATATAAATTGTTCTTTTGGAGGTCGCCGCAGGTGCAACAACACGGAATTTTATCGCGTTTTACGGAAAAAAAGACACACGTATCCGCATCAGTCCGTGACCTACCTTAATTAAGTAAATTTGACGGTAGGGAGGCATATAAAAAAAAACGAAAATTTCGACATCGTCATGCATGAGTTTTGATATTTGCCGCTCGCATGCAGCCGAATGATAATAAAAATGAAAAGCACTCGCAGCACGGACCGGCCTTGATTTCAAAATGCTGAGAGACTTGGGTCGCAGCTTTTATATATATTCAACGACAAATTCATTTATAAATTGTAATTAGCCTTTCACTCGCGGGCTGGAAATTTATGTGACAACCGGGCGGTTTCATATTAAAAAGCTCCGGTCATTTTCGTGGAGGGTAAAAAAAATTAGGATAAAATCGCATGCACATATGGTAATTATTGATTCGAATAACAAAAAAAGTGGGGGTTTAAAATAATATATGAAAAAGCAGGCTGTTGTGACACACACAACATAAATTTCCTTGCTAATAAAACACGCAACCAATTATTATATTTGGGAGAGATCGAACGCGAGATTTACAGCCGAGCTGTTTCCTGCTCTCGCGCGTATAAAAGTCGAAAAGCCATTTGTTATTGAGATACCGCACACATGCAAAGCCAAATGCAGCCTGCGGAGAGTGCAGCCCGTATATATACAAAAAATCTGACTGATTTACCTGCACCTCAATTTGGACCCATCAATTTTGTTCAGCGAATCGAACGAACAATGGATGGGCTGGATCCGAATTAAATTATTCACCACGCAAGATCGCGGTATTGTTTCGGCGCGAGCGCGTGCGAGTTACGCAATCATGTAGTGCCGGAAAATTGACTCTTTGTGCACAACACATACATCTGTCACTTTAGGGGGATAATGAAGGCTATTCATACATATACACCGCACTTGAAACGCATTGTTTGCATGGAATATAACAAGAGAAGCAGCAGAGCTTCTTGGTAAACACAATGGGTAAAAAGCACCGACGCCCAATTTTCGTTCTGCCATTTTAAAGTGAATGTCAAATAATTACTTTGGAGTTTGTAATGGGGAGTGAAGAAGCTGGCCAAGCTTAAAACCTTTGGAATAAATTTCGACTAATGAGCCGGGATGTAAAAAAAGCTATATTTTCAAAGAGCAAACAAAAGTTAATAGAAACTGAATTAAAATTTGATTTGAATGTAAAATTTCCTCGGTGGGTTTTGTGAGTTGCTTATTGACAATCAACAACTCGCAAAACCCACCGAGGGAAAGCCAACTTTAAATTCAAATCAAAATTAATTAAAACGGTGTGGATTTTAAGCTAATAATTGTATGAATGCAATTTATTCTGCAACCTTCCATTCAAATAATCTGCGATTAATAAAAAAGGTCGCATATTTCTTTCAACCTTCAGTCAAATTTCCGCTACCGAAAAAGCGACGCGGATAAATGCCGACGCGAGAGCCGCACCCTGCGGTGCATTACTACTTTTTGCTCCACGCCCAATGCATGTCATACATAATATGAAAGGTACATTTGCCAAAAGCATTAAATCGAACGAAAACTGACCTTCTTTTTGCGAGGCGTATCCTCAAGGTCGTCCATGGCGAAGTCGGCGTCCAGAACGACACCTTCGTCCTGTTGCCATGATCCGCCGTTGCTGAGGGGCGGCGACGGCGTGGACGAGCCGCGGCCGTTCAGGGCCCACGAGTAGGTCTCCGAGTCGTGACTGCTGCGGGGCGACAACTCCGAACCTGCGAACACAAACAACACCGGCTACAGAAAAGTTCTTTTCGCAGCCGCACACCGCTAATGACACAGCACTATTGTTGTCTAGGTCAGTGGTGCCTCTTGCAGAAAGTAGTTAATGTGCCGCCGCTCATTTCGCACACACGAATTTCGCGCCGCCGCGACCGTGAAGCGCCGATGTTTATGGCGGTGCTTAAATTGATGAAGGCCAGACACAAATGGCCGATTTATCATTTTCCAGCCTAATCTCCCATCCAAAAAACAAAATAAAAAATAATGAAAACAAAGGTTTATTAAAAAAATGATTAATAAACAAAATCCGGCTTCTGACGAGAAAAGAGGTATGCACGTTTTCGGAAATTTCACAATTTTTGTCAGTTTATTTAATTTGCTTTGAAATTTTATTCTTAAAATTGAATTAATTCAAATATTCTGTATTAAAAATTAAGGAGAAAATATTGTAATTTA
Source organism: Neocloeon triangulifer (assembly GCF_031216515.1). Taxonomy (NCBI): domain Eukaryota; kingdom Metazoa; phylum Arthropoda; class Insecta; order Ephemeroptera; family Baetidae; genus Neocloeon; species Neocloeon triangulifer. The sequence goes on from NW_026775545.1 coordinate 1,576,789, forward strand.
TTTATTTTTTTTTATTTCATGTAATTTGCATGTTAAATTTTTTTTAAGGTTCCCCAATAACAGCAACTTCAAGAACCTTTATAGAAAATATTAAAAAGTGCTCAATATTTTGGCGTACTTATTATTTTTTAAAATGAGGTTATATTTTTTTTTAGAAAAAAAATAATTGTCCAGTAGGCAGCTGAAATTGGACTTTATAATTTCATTTATGGTGCTGATTTCAAAGAAAATTGCAATAATAACGCATACACCGTTCCTTGAAATCTCACGAGTCATAAAACTTGTGGCCGACTTTCAACCAGCCGCTTATCGAATTCGCGCGAATTTCGTTACATTTTTTCAGGTTAATCTCTATGCAATGTGCGTCTCGTCGTTTTCTTTCGCCGGGCAATGAAAAATAAATTTGGCCTTAAAACCTGCTTTTGGATTTGTAAGGAATTGGAAAGTGAGTATAATTCAGCATTAAGTATATAAAGATGTTTTGCCGTGATTCGGAATTAATTACCAAGTCGTGCGGCAGTACTGAGTGAATTCCGTTTAAAGTCGTGCTCTCTCGCACGTCGTCTTTCTTTATATTATTGTTTGATGGTGATTATTTTCCCCGAGAGTGCCCATCTCCACGCCATAAATTAGTTTTGTGTTACATTGTTGTAACATTGCCTCACAAGAGCAGAGTTGGATTGTGTTACTGAAAGATTACAAAACTACTGCCTTTACGCCTTTAGTCCTGCAGCTAATTAATGGGTTCTGACGTCCTGCAGCTTCATAAATCGGCGTTTTTTTGGGGGGCGAGAAGCGCAGCCATGATGTTTTTCTTTGCAACCAAAAGCGATAATGATTGGTTTTGCCGCCGGCTTAATTACGACCCCAGGGAGAAAGAGAATGAAAATTTTCTCTCTTTCTTACCCTCTCCGTGCGAGCCGCGGGGAAAGAAGAAAGATTTCAAAGTTAGATTTTGTTCAGCAATTTATTGGAATGAAAACGGCTGTTAATCGTAATTACCGATGAATGGGAAGATCGTGAGGCAGGAAATAATAGAAATGATGGGCCGGGTTTTTCTCTCTCTCTCGCATTCCAGCCGCTTTTCGGTATGGAAAATTATATGAAATATGTAATATAATGGCGTGGCTGCGCCTAAATTTGAAAATTCTTCGGAAAATGTATATAATATGCTGGTCGGCGTTGAAATAAAAAAATCTCTCCACCGAAGCCGCAAATGAATGCCCCTATTATAGAAATTTATTTTTGTACATATCAAGCGGCGGCGGCGGCTCTCGAAAAGGTGCTTTTTGTTGAACCGCGTGCATTAATTTGAAATTAAAATGTAATTAATATTTCTTGTTGTGTCCATAACAAGAAAGACCACAGCCTAATTACCACTTTTCCACGTGATATGGAACGAGCGAGACTGCGCTAATTGCCGCTTTTGAAGCTTTTATTTCATGTGTGTGTGTCTGTTTGGAAACGAGTGCAGCTGCATCTTATAATACTTTTGACGTAGACACAAGACTGCTTTACATATTAACCAGCAGCATGACATTTTCTTCGCTTACAGGCTTAACGCACATGAGTGCTGTGTGTACACCCAGTATCTTGTGTATAAAGAGCACGACCAGACACCGGCACTGCACCAGTTTAATACAAAAAAACGGTCAAAAACAAATACACACGTGTGCAGTCAACCCTGCTTCAGTCTCCACTCGTTAAAATGCAAAAGCGACTCAATTAAATAGGAATGAAGATAATTTAAAAAAATAAAGAAAACTACTTTTCTTCTAAAAACTTTTCCTTAAATTTATTCTTCCTTTACAAAAATTTAAAGATAAATTCAAAGAGTTAAAATTTTTGATAAAATAAAAATAAAATAAATATTGATCTCTAGATTTTTGAATTTTCCTGGTAGAAATATTGGTTATACGTAAAAAGAGTTGCCTATAAATAGACCGTTTAAAAAAATCATTATTAAAAGAAAAATAATTCAATATTTTTGAAGCAATTTGAAATTAAATTAATTTTTTTAGCAATTCCTTGATATAATTTGATTGATTAAATAAATGTATTAAAATTATTTGTCCAATGGCCCATGGAGGTGCAACTGGTGCAATTGACTGTACTTTACCCTTCAAACCCTTTATCGATCTCCGCAGTTTCGCGAGTCGCGTTCGCGCCCTAACAAATTTTGTCATACTGCAGCGTCTGGCCAAACTAAATCATAATGCGAGGCGGAAAGGTCGCCGAATTCATAGCAAACTTTTTAATATGGACGTCGGGTGCGCCCAAAATAAATTCGCGCACGCCGTGACCTTTCAGTCTGCACCAACGTTGTGTGGGTTGCGGCAGTAGGGGTGCTTTCCGCGCGTAGGCCGAAACCGCCCTCGCTGCAGCAGCAGCCTCCGTTGACGTCATTCGCGCGCGATCATGTATATCCAGCCCGTGACGTAACAGCCAGGATAAAATGGAGTTTAATTCGCGCGAAAGAAAAGGTGTGGGCGCCCGTTCGTCATTTTGACGTAAATACATTCCGGCCGGAATTCACGGTTGCGACTTATTTCAAAGCAGCGGGTGAGTAATTTGGGAAATCTCTCTCTGCAGTCACATTTATAAGAAGAGCTTTATTGTTCCAGGGATGAAAAGGCCAGATTGGATGCTGCATCAAAGCCCGAGAGTTCCAGATAAAAAATAAGCGGCGACCAATATTGCCATATCAGCTGAATTTTTTTCCGAAGGGAGAAGGAATATCTATATAAGCTTATGACTCTGTTGGCTATGAAAGGGTTTTTTTATATTTGAAAGATTGCAAAGTTGAATCCGTGTAAAAAGTTACATGTGATATTTCTAAAAGAAAAAGTTTCGATGTAGATTTTTGTATTCTGTTTTCAAAATAAAAAGATAACATTTAAAATAAACCAGAGCCAGTTTTCTTAAAATTAAAATTCAAAAGCTTTGTTTCATCATTTTTCTCTCTTTCAAAATAATTTAAACGCTTCGAAAGAATATTAATCAGAGAATACATTTCGCTCCATTGGCCGTATTTTGACGTAACAAGGGCAAATTTTTCGACCCAATTCGTATAAGTCTGTGCGCGACCGGTGCTCTAGATTCGGAAAGCCGCAGTGGCCGGCCAGAGAGGTGTTGCATAAATAATTAACAAAGTTGCAGGCGGTGCACTTGGATATTATCGAATCATAGAGCGGCGAGTGAGCTTCGACCGGTGGCAGCTTCGATGTCAAGCAGTGCGCGCACCATTTACGTGGCCTACTAAAAAGTGGAGCAAGAGCTACATGCGCCGCTTCAGCAGCTATATCTGGGCTCTCTCGGCTTGCTCACTGCGCTGCGCCGGCGAAAGTGTGGGTGAATGGATGGAGCGCCGGAGAAATTCCACTTTCACTGCCATTAAACTTTGCCTTCCGTGCACCCGAAATGTGGAACCAAAACAATGCTGGCGGCGGTTGGAAAAAATTTATATATAAATAAATCGGCGAGAGAGTTTTTGCCCGGCAAAAAGTGAGAGTGATCCTTTCTCTCGGTGTCGCAAGTAGCTGCAGGAATTCGCCAACGGTGTGCTCGAAAAAAAATAACAAATGACACGAGATAAGATAAAAAGCGGCGCACAATGTTAAGTACCTGCAAACGCAATTTTCTATTTGCAAACTAGGCTACACTGTAAAAAATATCCGGAAATTTACGTTCGAATCACTGCAGATCTGTAGTAAAAAAAATACAGACAGACTGAATTTTCTGTACTTTGCGTCGTAAAAGTCTTTTACGTATGAAATCGAAATACGATTTTACGTATTTGGGATGTAGCGCGAGTCTTTGTAACAGATTCGTAATTTTACGTCTCACAATGGGACTTTTACCTGAGTGAATGCATGTCAGGGGAGGAAAGCCAGTGCTCAACCTGGAGAAAATAGGGAGAGAGGCTGAACATGTCATCACCCACGCCAGCAACCGACAAAATTCAACCCTCGGCGCCTCGGCAGCAATCAGTTTAGCGTCTTTCGCCACAAAGAACACTTCTTATTTACTGCATCAGGCACAGCATTTCACAAAATTATGGACAATTAGGGGATCGCGGCCGCTCGATTTCAAGTTGGAGAGCCCGGATGGCTCATGGAGAGCGTAAAAAAAATGTAAGTTTTGTGAATTTATTTTTATTTGAAGGAAATATGAGATTTTAAATAACTTTTTTTTAAATATCATGCCATTAAAAATTAACTTGTTTCCAGAATGGAGTTGAAACGCCTGCTGTTGAACTACACCGAGACTGAAATTGCGTCTGGGTTGTTAAAAAGAGGTATTTATTAATTATTCAAGACTGAATTTCTTTTGCTTATTTTGATATTTGGATTTTCCAGACAATGTTTTCCTGTTGACGCGCGAGATGGATCAGCAAAGATATGGAGACCCGGCTCAAAACAGCATCTGGGACACTTCTAGAGCTTTATTGACTTGATCATTAATTTTTGTATTAGTGTGAGTACTCTGTAAATCTGTGAATTTAATTTCTTTGCAATAAAAGTAACCTTTAAAAGCAAAAATAAAATGAGTGATTTTCTGTAAAAATACCATAAAATTACATATAAAAGAAATAAAACAAAAATACGGACACAGTACGCAATATTCTGTGCTAAGGGAGAAATTTTCTGTAACAAATCCGTAAAATGTATCTACGGGAGGGGAGGCGCAAAAGTACGCGCGCTCAGGTAAAATACCCTTTGGAGAGGAGACGTACTTTTACGTCTTTCAGCAGAAAACGAGATTGCTTACCAAATACGTAAAATCGAGCATCCCGTTTTTTACAGTGTAGTTATTGAAGGTAAACATCAGATAAGCGCGTCATCGTAGTTGGAAATTGGGTTGCTATCGAATATGGCCCTTGATTTTCCTGCCGGGACACACCCTGACACATTTCCCTTGACCACGTCCGGGAAAATTTCGCTTCCGTCAGTGCGTCAAAAAGAGTCGCGCTTGGAAATCAATCAAAATTTAAACCGGAATTGCGTACGCCGCGTCAGAGTAAAAAAGCCGGCCGGCCTTGAATGATGGTCGTCCGAGCTGCCACACGTATGGATGGGGAGATGCTTTTGCAAGGTCAAACTAATGATAAGGGGACCGTTTCTGTTCCGAAGGCGAAAAATGTAATAATGCAGTTACTTTTTGATAAGAGGGAAAAATCCACCGGTGCACTCTCGATTTTTATCGCGCTGCAGATTGGTGCAATAAATTCTCGGCCGCAGATTACACGGACAATGGAGAAGGTCTTATTGGCGATGGGCGGACTAGGTTCTCCCAGTTAATCCGTGCATGTACGCACGAGGAAGATCTATTAGAATAGATTAAGTCGGGATTTATTGGGGCTGTAAATGAAATAATCGGTGCGCGGCGCGTAGGTCGTCTCTCTCGCTCGTGAATAACATAAAATGTTGCGATAATAAAGTTATTACGTATTTGTATACAACATGCACGCAATGAGGGCAATTCAAACGAGAAAGTTGGCAAAATTAATCCGGATAGATAAAGAGGAAATAAATCAGAATTGTATTACAGCAGGAATTTATGCCTTGAAAAAAAGACAGGAAAAAGGAATAAATAAAGGGCTCAAATAAAATGGATTTTTTCTATCAAATTTTGTGAACTAAAATTTGAGCTCATGATCTCAATAGCGGTATAAAAATTATTATGAATCATTATATTTTAATTTAGAATTTTCAAATTATTAATCTTTTTTTTTTTGGTGGAATTTCACGATTCATGGTGATTTGAATTCAAAGTCAGCTTTTCCTTCATGGGTTTTGTGAGTTGTTTATTGTTTAAGAAAAAAATTGTTTTTCGAGAAAAAGCTGACTTTAAAATCACAATATTAATTTTATGCAAATAAAAAATTGATTGGTTGAAGACATTTTCTTTTATATATTATTTTCTTCTTATGAAACATTTTTTGCTAGTAAGAATTGATTTGAAAATTATTGAACATAAATTAAAGGAGTTTGAATCGCCCTTTTTTATATTTGTGTTTGTATGTGTAAATCATAGTGTGCGCGATATATATTTTATATATACAGCGTATTATAAGCACGAGTATATAAATACACGGCGGCGTCAAGGCTATTTTGCGCAACATTTCTGCGAGGTGTGCGTGGATATACAATATTAGCCTAGCACACGTTCCATCCTTGCACTTCCAACGAGTTGCGTTTGCGAAACTCGGCGAGATTGTGATGCCGGCCGGCAGCGAGGCCGCGACGTGACTTGTCGGAGAATTTGCAAGCGTCAAAAATCGCGCTTCTGTTTACGAATTCGCGGTGCAGATTTTCTGTGTTGCGAAATAATATGTTATGGGCGCGGAGGGATACAAAAGTGAGCAGCAGGAAACCAAAAGTGTCGTGCGCACTTGTAGGAGAGCGAGAGAGAGAGAGAGGAGGCGAATATTGATCTTTGAACGAACGGCTCTCTCGCACACACTCGACCTTGGCGAGAACGTTCAAAGTTCACGCCATGGCTGGTTAATTGAATTTTTATTTATCATTTGGGAAATAATTATTTGTTTGGTTAATAAATAAATAAATTGCACTTTTAGTTTGAATGTATAAAATCAAAGCAGGGGGGCCATGTGTGTCGAGCGCTGCAAAAGGAATATAATGACACGCTTTAGTGAACATAAAAATGCACGCTGTGGGCTGCATCACCATGCATAGTATAATGTAAACAGCCGAGTGAGTTTATCTGGCGTATCTGATGATAAACATGACGTCACAACATTAAGTTTGGCCATGACGCCCTCCTATCTTTGCCATGATGCCTTCGACAAGGCCCTTTCTGCTCCTGAGCTGCGCAGATAAAACCCAAGAAAAGTTTGTAATTTTGCAATTTTTTTGTTTGCGCCAGATGTCACACAATCACAATTTGTTATATTTTTTTCTTCACATTAAACGAAATACGCACGTTCGACGTTGTATTTGATCGCAACTTTTTTTATATACACTGATAAGACCCTAGTTTTTATTTCTCCTTTTCTGCGGCGGACATGACACATGGGAGGGAGAAATTCAATTACGTCAATCAGAAGTTGCACATCATCAATTTGGTGCGCACATGTCGCTGCTTACATCACTCCGGCGGGCGAAATGCAGGTTCATCACAAAATAATAATTACACCATCCGATCTTTCTCTCTCGTCATGCTGTCTGCAGCAGTCTCATTATTTTGAGATGCTTTTTATCAGCTGCTGCACGTGATGGAAATGCAGCCGGGCATTATGGTGCTGTTATTGCTTTTTATCTCCTCGGGGGCCGTTATCAACACAAAGACTGCTGGCCATTGTCTCGTAATTATCTCCCAAGTGCACGGGCATTCGCTGCATTTCGGAGCGGCTTCCGAGTAAACACTGCTGCCCGCGTACACGCTGCAGGGATTTACGTCACTTTTTATATCGGTGGAGAGACTGGAAATAATAGGGCCCATTGTAGCAAGGGCGGATGATATTGGCTTTCGAGAACAAAGTGGGCCATTGATTGTTTGTTTTCACGGGCACCACCACTCTCGGATTAAATCACTTTCTTTATTGCTTTCTCGCAGCGTTTTATATTTATTTATTTCGGGGGCAGGTGTTTTGCTCTGGAATTAAAAAAAATAATAATAATAAATGCAGTCTGGCAAAGATTAAAAAAAATTATTTAAATATTTAAAAATAATTAAATCAAGTAATTGAACTCTTTGATCCGTTGAACAGTGGGGGAAAGAGTTTTTTTTTTAAATATATAAAAGACTTGTATATAATTTCCATGAAATCATCAACTTTTGACCAAGTTAATTTCCACCTATATAAAATTAATGTTTTTGAGCACGGAAACGCCATTAGGGTGTCGTCAGAATCCGTGATTACTTCTCACAACGGGTATTGCAATTTTCCTGCCATAAACCGAATCTTGTGTATTAAATTGAGCAGGCCATTAGTTTTGGAAATTTACCACACACGTACGTACGTATACAAGGAAGTTGCAGGTCACAATATTGACCGGTTGCCCATTAAAAGGCAGGAAAGAGGATTTTATTATTATTCGGTGCGCGTCCCGTGGCATGAGAGACACGCACGGCCGTTTTATTGAGGCACCTTCCTAGCACCTCTCTCTCTGTCGGGTAGAGCGAAAAATTTCGCAACATTAGTCGGCAGCGGCTCGATTTCAGCACCGAAGAGAGCGCCGCGCCGCGAAAGGCCTACCTCAAGCGCAGGCAGTGTGGCCTATTCGCAAAATGTGCTCGGCGCGCCGAATCGTGCAGCTTGTATATGTGTGCGGCGCCATTGCGAAAGTGTGCAAATTTCGCCAACAGAGAGACTGCGCCATTTCGGCGCGCCTAGAGAGAGCGAGAGTGTTCGCCGGCCAGGGTTGCTGATGCTAGAGCCGCCCTTTCGCTCTCTCAATTGCGTCGTTCGCCCATTGCGTAACAACTGCGCAGTTCGCAGAAACGCTCGCTCTATCGCGAATTCCGTCGCCGGCCGGCACACACCGCCCACGCCATCAACTCTCTTCCCGGAAAATTCATTTACGTTTTATATACACGCTTTGGATTCGGCGAAATGCGGATCAAAACCTAGAAGTTTGTTCCTGTTAATGTGGTTGTGCTTGCCGCTTTTCCGGATGCATTAGCCGAGTTTATTAAGCTTTTAAAACCGTGCATTTTTGAGGGGGAAATGAGTAAAAAGCTTTTTAAATAAACCAGATTAAAAAATATTTATAATTCAAGACTGCAAATTATTAAATATTATGGTGATATCAATTTAAAGTCGGCTTTTCCTCAATGGGTTTTGTGAGTTGTTTATTGTTTAATAAAAAAAATACATGCGTTTTTTTTTTTTTAAATTTAATTGTCAAATTTTTTATGAAATACTTTTTTTGTGTAGAAATGTAACCTTTCAAGTTTCAATAATTTTTTGACGAAAAAGTGTTGATTTAAAAGAAAAATATATAAAAAAAAAAATGGTTTTTGTACTAATTCTTGCCAAAATAATTTCACAGCTCATGAATTATGGCTGCAGCCGAAACATGTAACAATATCCTAATATTGTTTTTTTTCCTTAACATTATACAAGTCACAAAACCCATCCAGGAAAAGACGATCTCAAATTCAAATCACCCCCGAAAGTGAAATTCTACAACAATATTAAATATTAATAAACTGATTTTGAGAGCCTTGCATTTTTTTTTAATTAGTTTTTGATATTCAGTTTTCTTCGCCAATTTTATTTTACCCTCTCAAATACTGCGATAAAATAAAAACTTCTACATTTGCAAATTCCAGCAGCTTTCTCCGCAGTAAATTTTATCCTTTTTGCGTTTCAAGCGCCAAGGTCGGATTATTTGCACACTCTCGGCTCATTCGAAGGTTAGTACCTTCGCTTGCAAAAACGTTCACAATTAGTTGCCATTGACGGCTCAAGTGGGAGATTTTTTTCACGCAGATTGTCCTAGGCCTTCTCTTCTCTGAACTTGTTAAAGAAAATCGCCGCCTATTTGCGACTGACGTCAGAAGGTAAACTGCCCAGTAGAAAATGACTTTGTATATTACTTGATACGTTGAAGAAAATGAAATTTTCACATCGAAGGCTGTTACTTTGTTTAGAGAAAGGCTAAAAGATTTCATACTGAGTGTGATTGCTTAATAATCCCGAGAGCTAGAGAGAGATGAATAATGTCGCCTATTGTGTAAAATCCACACACTCAGCTTTCCCGGCTTTGGACTAATATCGCTCGCCACAGAGAGAGCAGTGACATGAGTTATTACATGCATTATGAATGCACACATAACTTTGTAGCTGCGATGAGAATAATAAAAGTGAAATCAATATTTCAACTCAACTAGATTTATCATTTGAAACGCGTTTTATTTTAATGTGCGTAAAAAACGGCACGACATCAATTCTCAAGACAAATTGTTTTTTTTTTATCAAATTTTGTGATTAATTGATAATGCGGTGGAGTTCCGTTTGAAATAATAAAACAAAAATCATCAGAGTGCTCTCGATGCTGACAGATGACTTTTTCGGGGAGAAAGCCTCTCTCGACACTTAATTACAAAAATGGACGCAAAACAAACAGGAAAGAAAAACATTGACAAAACGTCCTCATTTCGAAAGAGGTTCGTGGATAATAAATAAAAAAAAAGAATTTGTCGTGCTCGCTCACTTTGGCCGTTGCTCTGGGCGTTTTTTTTTTATTATTCGGTCTGCCCCGATTTTATCGATCACGACTGGCAGAATAATAATTTTCACTTCGACCTGCCAAAAGTCGTTGGCCAGACGTTAATTTTGAGTTATGTGCCCCACTTGTTACAATACGGCCGGGCGTGCAAAAGAAACTTTTAATGTAATAAAGAGAATAGCAGAGCCAAACCGAGATAGACTTTCACTCTTTGTGTCGCGAGCGAGAGATTCGCGAGGCGCAAATTGAATTTGCATGATAGTTCCTTGAAGTGAGGGCCAAGTGCATTTTTATTCATGAAGGCGCATGCACTGCTTTCACAATTGTTCTCTTCAGCTGTCGTGAACTTTTCTATAAAACTCTTCAAACAAAAGGACTTGCGCGTGCGTTTTACTTTTTGCAAGAGATTTAAACTCTAACAAATGAATAAAAATATAAAAAATAGCCCCAACTTGCAGATTTAGAATGAAAAACAAGATTTAATAAAAAAAAAAATGGATTAAAATTTGGATAAAAAAAATGAGTGGAATGAATAATTTGATTCAGAAGCAAAAATTATCTTTTCCCTCTGGTTATGAATTTTAAATAATGGAGAATAAATAAAATTTTAATGAAATTTAAAAATTGATTACTTAAGTTTCTTGATTTCAGTAAATGATCTCATTTTCATCCGCTGTAATCGCGAATTGTAGGTGACATTGCAATCTGATCCACCGCCGCTGGCAACAATTTGAAATAGAGAAAATGTCAGTCTCGTCGCGCGCCGGCCGGTGAATAATGAGATGCACCAGCGTTACTCATTATTTTCACGCCGAGCACGTTGCATAACGAGCAGGAAGGGTAATAAATACGTCCCAAGTGATGTGCATGGGCGATCTCACGTATTATGCAATTTTTATTATTCCGTACACTTTTACACCGATCACGCTCAATTTGAGCCGAATGACAATGCAGATCGCGAACACGAGAATGCTTTTAAGGAGGAAGTTGAGCAAAGCGGGCATAATTTATTCGCCGGCTCGTTTTCCCTGCGAAATAAAATACACACGCCCGGAGAAATGGAGAAACCTGTTGAGAAACCGATTGCGGAGAAATTGAAAAATTGATAAAAGTAAATGAAAGTGAATTTAAATTGGAATAAAAATAAATCATCTTTGATCATTTATTTTTTACCAGAAATTGTTTGTTCTTATATTCATTTATTTATTGCAAATAAAATGAAATCGTTTATAAATGCAAGAACGATCTGATATAAAAACAAGTGCATATCATAAAAAAAGGCTGCGCATCGGCAAAAAGCATAAAATTATCAATAAATCGCGCGCAGTAAGCGGCGGGGCATCTTTCAGCTGTGCCAGATGCACTTTCCGCTGCAGCTGCACATTTTATCTCGCAACAACTTGCGTTTGAAAATAATGAATCAGCCACCTGTGCATCCATCATCTCTGCATTTCCGCAAATAATAACCCTGGCTGCGACCTTCAGGGTCGACACCGAATGCAGCTGATGAGGTGAACAAAATAAAAAAAAGTGACGTGCACGGGAAATGAAGCGGCGATTTCCCAACGTCCGTCACGACCTTCCTCAAAAAAGCTGGTGCTGACGCTCGAGCCGCTTTTCCGGCGCTGCTGGAAAAGTGTGAGTGGCGCGTGAACATACAGAGCACTGGCCGTGGTCAATGATCGATACAAGCAAGCGAGCGGCCTTGGCGTTGTGCGCCAATAAAACATGGCAGCAGCAGGTTGTTGATCTTTTTGAGGACGCCGGCGATAAAGAAGCCAATCGCACACCGAAACAAAGAAAAAAAAAAGATTTCTTCACAACAATAATGGACTCTAATTTTCGCTGATAAGCGAAACTATTCTTTGTTTCCTTTTTTTTATATATATTTTATTAATTTCGTTCGGCGAACAAAAATAAAAATGACTCGATCGCATGTTTCTTGCCGGGGTCATCAAAAGCATTTGACTCGTCGTTATAGTTAATCTCAAATAATTTCGGAGCATAATAATTTCCATGTCCGTTCCAACGAGTGCGATTAAAAAGCAATTTATCTGTCGGAAAAAAACAACACCGGAGCGGGGAAAGGTTTGTAAAAATTACACCGGCGGGGATAAACGATGCTTTCGTCTGGTGTGCACGAGGAATTAATCAAAATGCAAAGGGCGAATTGCTCAATCGAGAGCCAAAATAAAAGTGGCATTTAGCTTGAGCCGGTCTGAGCAAGCAAGCCGGCCGGCCGGCGTTGAGTCTAAACAAGCGAGGCACGCCACACTTTGCGCTGGCTTGGGTCGTCAAACTCTGCGAGCGTTGTTAGGTCATTAGCCGCGCAAGAAAAGCACAGCTCGGCAGTGTGTAGTAGGCTTTGAGAGTTGCACGCTATATTATGATGATCATCAACATGATCATGGTGGTGGGTACCGTTTTCCGGCAACTGCTACTTTTCGGCGAGCACCGCGCGCAAAAAAAAAATAAAACATAAAAGCCAGCAGAAAGGTCTGAGACGCCCTATTAAAGCGAGCACAGGAGTGTAATTTCGGCATTGAATTTTTTTCTCTCTTTCAAGTTCTTTTGATGTTAAATTGATTAAGTGCAGAATTACATGTTAAATTTTACTTTTTCACAGAGGGCTAATTTCATTGCAATGACATCAAATCATAATTTATAAAAAAAAAATCAAGATAAATAATTTTCTGACCATTTTATGTTTCCCACACAACAATTTTACTAAAAATTTGTAAAAATAGTAATAATTATAAGAATAAAATTTATAATAGAATTAATATTAATAAAAATAGTGTAAAATAGAAAAAATAATATATTTTATTTATCTTTGTTGTGCAAAAATGTCCCTAACTCATTTTAATTCCCAAGCCTGTTTTTGTTGTTGAGCTTCTTGTGCCGGTTCTGGTGGAAGCAATAAAACAAAAGCATTTAACCGATTCGGCCGGGTGACGCAAGTCGGGCAAAATGTTGCAACCACAAGGGATTTTCCGTTTCCTGAGCGCGCAAAGCAAGTGACAATGACTAATGAGCGTATTTACTCTGAAAAAGTAGGCTTATTGTCGCAAGACTGACTGACTGAGAGAGCTGCTGCTTTTTGTGGTCAGGAGGGATTTTTGCAACCGCGACGTACACGACATCAAAAGCCGCTGCAGTGTCTTCTTCTCGTGATGAACTCTTTTTTTTCTCTATTATTTACAATATCACATGCGCGAGAAAGAGAGTGTGGAGGGGGAGGCGCTTTTGTGTTTTTCTCGTCCAGGATAAATCTTTTAAGGAGATTCTCGTATATATATAAAAACTGATGGGGTCTATAATTTAAAAGAGCTTCTGTGTTTTCCATCCACTTTGAATTTATGTATAAAACGATCAGCGCGACTCGGTTAGACCGTTGCTCAGCTCAGAGAGAGGAAAAAAGAAAAACAAGTCCGTTCATCTCGTATGGCGATGAAAAAAAAAGAACCGAGCGAGCAGGTTGATAGGATGAGGAAAGTCGGCCAGAGTGGTGCAGAAGATACTACGCACCTTCAACAGAGAGTTTAGTAATGATGTTTTGTGGCCGCAGGTGATTTCGGAGAGGAGAAAAAAATGAATACATCTCCTCTTTTTACGCGAGCTGTTATATTATATTATACGACCGAGACGCGGAGAGGATTGACTTTGGGAGTTTCTCGTCTTGCAACTTTTGGTCCGACGTGCCTCCGGGTTAGGGAAGGAGATTCATCGGCAGACATCGAGTCGTGTGTGTGTGTTTATTTTTTCTTCTTTTATCGCGAACACCTGACTTCTGCTCTTTTTTATTATTGAACAAGCAAGATCATGACTCATTCTGTCTGCCTTAATTTTCTTTAGCCGGTTCTTTCTGCGCCATAAAGCAATCAGCGTAATTGGTCTGGAGCGAGGAAGAGGATGCGGCATAAATTTTTATATGATTTGCGGGGACTTACCGTCAATGTAGTACGGCCTGGGGGAGTGAGGGCTGCACGAGAGGCTCATCAGCACCAGGGCGGCGGTGCACTCGTTCATGCAGTCCTGGTTGTTCTCGTCCGAGGGACTGCCGTTGCTGCTGCTGGGACGCCTTTTGCGCGACCTGCAATCACAAAAATAAAATATAAAATTCAAGAAAATCACAAAGTATACAATATAATTTTTTCCCCTAATTGTTCCTACAACTGTAGTGGTTAAAAATTTCCAATTGCTTTTATTAATTGCCGAAAAAGGCACAATTTGTTTCATAATCAAAGACTCGATTTGAAATTGAAATTATTTATTTATTATTTTATAAATTGGTTAAATTAATTTCAATGACCGAGAAGAATAAATAATAATAATTATGCAAAATTCTTTTTTTTCTCATTTTTTTTTAAATGTGTATTAAAAATTTGTTTAGTTAATTTAATTATGTAAAATTCTTTTTCTATTCAATTTGTTTTTTATTTTTTTAAGTAATTTTAAAAATAAATCATTATAATTGATCTTGCAGACTAATTTTGTTACTATTTTCTCTCTTTCTTTGGAGTGCCATAAATCGACTGCAGTTCCCCTGAGGTTTGATCGTTATCAGATCAAGAGTGAAAAATTGTTCTCCAGCGAAATGACAAAGAGAGATGACCGCGAGCAATGCATTATTCAGCAGAACGCGGTGGAAAACACTTGCTCCGTCGCGTCAAAGAATGAGCATCTCTCTCTCTCTATAAATACACAAAAAGCAGCCGAGATTTCGGCGCTTTCACAGCTGCTGCCGCTGCTTTTGTGCAAAGAGCACTCGTCCAGATTAAATGAAGAGCAGTTGTGTGGATGATGAATTAGACTCATTTTACACTGCCATGCGGACAACAATAATGCATCACTTCAAAAAATATATATAACCGATGCAGGAAAAAGTTTCGAGAGAGACGAAAATGTAAAGAGTTGGTTTCCTGAGAGAGCGGCGGAAGATTAAAAAAAAATCGTTATCACTTCCTCCGTGTGCATGAGGAAGCAATATTGGCTAGCAAAGGATACAAAACAGATTTCCCTTGCCCGAAGAATGGCCGCACGTGTGCATTGGAGCGCGAAACCTTTGGAAAAACATGCGCTCAGCCTTATTTAATTAACAGGAAATAATTTTCAACCTGAGCAGAGGTCTCGGTATAAAATAAAAGGCGCTGCTTGTATTTATATTTTCACTGCGGCTAATAATTATTCAAATTTCCTGCTCTTATCTATCTACAAACTCCCCCGGCCTTAATGCGGTGTGCGCACCCACCACACATTAGAATAATTTAAAACCAACACGGTCGCGGAAAACATCGTTTTCTCACACCAGCCCCCTATACTCGGAATGAGCTTTTATTACAACAATAACGGCGCATTTTGTCAGCAGCTCTTGAAGACTATTTATTTTGGCCATTAACTTTTACACACACACACACGTGCTGCGGCAAAAAAGTTCAGAAGTACCAACAAAGTAAAGGTCGTTAATAAACCTGACGGCTACTTTCTTGATTCCTAATAAATTTATGGAGCTGTGCACAACTTTTCTATAAATACAAGCGGGAGAGCTGCACGTGTGGTCTCTCACATGCACACACCAGCGAGTGCATTTTATATAAAAGGAGTAGCGCAACAGCATGTGTTCCCAGCCTCATTTCATGCTCGACAACGGCAATTGTAGATCAATTATTTATAATAAGAAAGTGCACTTGGAGAAAAAGAAGTTTTCTCGCACGAAGGATTCCTGCACTCGATCCTTGTTCTACACATGTGCTGCACACACGTATGACCAAGAAATTTAATAGAAAAGCAATTCTTCATCATTAAATTGTCAAACGTTATTTATATATGAGGCATTTGTCTTCATACAAGCAGTGCAGACAGCGAATAATATGCACGTAATGTATGGACTTTAAAGGTAAAAAACGCTGTCAATTCATTGGGTTATTTATGGCCTTGCCTGTGAGCAAAACAGCTCTTTTAACTTACTTATTGCTCGATTTGTATAAACTTCTATGACCACGCATAATGGCATATTCAAGGAAAAGAAAAATTGTGCTCGGATAGAAAAAGGAAAATGAGAAATGGAGGTTTTTTGTTGACGCTTACGTACACACAGGTTGAAAGGAGCAATGACATCAAAAGTTCATTTTTTACTTTTTGCCATGCTATGATGAAAGGTTGTTTTATTTCTTAATCTCATAGAATTGGAAATGTAAAATGTACAGCTACATTCAATAAACAAAAAAATATTAAATTGGAGATATTTTGGAATATTCTGTCAATTTTTAATGTCATTTTACAGTGCCAAATTTAGTTTTTAGTTTCCTGAATAATTTTTCTTTGTTACTTCTTTTCTAGCAAAATTGCATCTCAAAATTGAATTTGGACAAATTAACAAAAATTATAATAATAATAAAACTTAAGCCCCTCTTTTGTTGCTTGTTTAATTGTTAGAGTCTTAATCATTTGCTCTTTTTTTTAGTTTTGAAGTTCATAATCAATTTAGCCAAATTAAGTTTTTAACTTCATTTAATTCACCTTTTTAAGTATATAAATAACCACACGTGTAAAAAACAAAACAAAATTATCATCAACCTCAGTCCTCCAAGGCAATGATAAAAAGCTTTTCCTTTCAAAGTGTGCCAGAGGCTATGGTCGTTTTAATCAAAAGCGGAAGACCCCGCGTGTGTTGTGTGTGCGTTTAACTCATTTGTTTTTTTATAAAAAAATCTGCATAATCTTCGAATCGGCCTCAATGTGAAATATGCATACAAAAAGATTGCAACGGAACTGCCGTAAAAACTTTCCCATTGCACCAGCGGCTCTTGGGAGCGACTTTCACAAGGCTCTCGTATAAATAATTTGCGCGGTTAGAAAGCACATGCAGCCGAGAAGTGCATTTAGCCTTTGTGCACATTGACCGGCCGGCATTCCGAACTAATTCTGCTCTCTCGCGAGGCGCGCTCGTGGTTTATTATAACGACCGTGCAGAAATGCAGGGGTTTGTATATAGATCGATTGTGTGCACCGCGACGAGGGGCTGTGACCTATTTCCAGCCACGTGCCGACGGAAAAAGGGACCTTCCACTCTGCACACGCTGACCTATTTTCAAAGCTCTATCGATTGCCTGTTCTTAGCGCACCGCCATTATGGGCTCAAGTGGAGATATTATACCTGTGTGTAAAATGCAGCGGAAAAAATATAGAGTGGGGCGGCTGACACGGCGGAACTGCCAACTTTTTGCAGCGCAGGAAATTACTACGTGCTTTTATAATGGTTCTTGCTAGGTGCGAATCACGCTTTATAAATTTTCTTTCTGGGGCATCGTATTTGCAAATCGAAAAAGGAAGTTGTTTAAGCAAAGTCACTGACAATGCGTATTGATCAATTGAAATCTGAATCATTATTTATTGGTTAAAATAGCTTTGGCCTTTTGTTAACCAAATCGTTTGTGAAAATATACGTAAAATTTTGCAATTTAATTATCCTTTCTTTATAAAATTTTGAATGTTCAAAGGCTAATTTTTAAAGGTCGTTTGAATAAAAATTTGAATGTGACGCATTTGAAGCGAAAAGGTCAATCCGGCTTTTTACTCATTACAAAGCTACATGAACAATGAAAATCTGCCTTCAATAGGGGTGCGTCAATAAGCCTAAATTAGTCCCCATAAAAAGCAATATTGTAAAATATTTGTAAAAAAAAAATGCAAAATATATTAATTGTAAGTAACAATGAGTATATAATATAATTTACCACAATTATTCACATACTTCCGAAAAAAAAATACTGGCTGGGTCCGTATATGAGAGAATCTATTCTCGTAGCGATTCTCGATAAATGCTTCCCGAGAAGAGATTCTCGAAAAGTGATTCTCGCGTAAGGATTCTCAAGGAACGTTTCTGCCATTGAAGAACCACCACAGAAGCGTTCCTTGAGAATCCTAGCGCGAGAATCACTTCTCGAGAATCGCTGCAAAAATCAATTATGTTATATTCGGACCCACCCATAATCAACTATGATTTTTGTTCTTTCTTACATCTCGGAAGTAAATTGAGTGATATATTTCATGCAGCCGGATAGCCATAAAGTCCACTTCCTTATGTTTCACTATGCGCTACTGCTGACAGGGGATCGATTCGCAACGACAGTAATTGGAAATCTTGGATGAAATAGGGGGCTGAGCTGTTTTCAAGGGAGCTCATTAGTGGCTTTGCGCCGGCAGAAGCACGTAATAGCGAAAAAGTATCCGCACGGGAGAGAGAGAGAGCGGCCAGTTAATGAGGATATAGGGGTTGTTTGCTGGCCTGGTGATTGTTTACACCTGAAGCTCTCGGCCGGCGATCAGGAAGACCCACAACGGCACTGATATTACGCATACTGCAGGAAAAGGGTCAAAACAATATACGCGGCCAAAAGTGCGAGGAAAAACCCAAAGCCCCCTGTGATAATTGAATTAACTGCTTTGCACCAAAATATCAATAATCCCGAAGCCTGCCCCGAGAATTGTGGGTAAATTAATTGCGGAGGTTGAAAAAAAAATATGAAAAAAAAAATGCCGGGCGGCGTTTCGCCCCAGTTGCTTCACCGAGAGCTCTCGCTCTCTTCAATTCGCGCGCTGGCAATTATGAAAAATGCTCTTTAGCTTCACTGGCAGCGGACTGGTGACCTCGTTACTCGCAGCCGCACAGTTAAACACAACAAACGATTTTTTTTCGGAATGTGCTTCTCGCGAACCGAGTGGGAGAAAAATAAAAGAGTTTTGAAATATTCTTAATTTGAAATGAACAATTGAGAGCAGTTTTGTTGCACTTCAGCTACATTGGCCGCACCTCTAAAGCTCTTACAATGCTGCATTCATATAAATGCCAAGAGTGTTCGTGAAAATGTCACTGCAAGAGATGCGCCAACGGCGATTCATCACCAGCCGGCCGGCAACAAATTTTAATTATTCGACCGTTCAGCGTTTTGGCATCGTTTCAAATTTCAGCTGCTTATATTCATCTAAAAGTATACAATTTGTTGACGACGTTGCAAAACTCGCGAGTTATTTCTAAAACAACTTTAATTTAAATAAAGTTTTCAGTCTCGGCAGCAACACTGTCCGGTTGGCTGGTCTAATTTCGGCACTAAAGCGAAAGGAATGTTTCTGCGCCGCGTGAGTGTAAAAAACAACGCGTCGCTGAATGAAAAAATAAGCTCTTCGCTCTACTCGCGCTTGATTTCTTTCTCTCTCTGCGTACAATTTGTTTATTGGTGATGTCTGCGAGTTCCGCGGCTAAAATTAGCCCGCGCGCGTTGCCTAACCACCGAGAGAGCGGTGTCGTGTGCGTCAAGCCAAAACCTGATGCTCGCAAGACCGCCCGCGCTTGAGGCACCAAATTTATACACACGCGGACAGTCTGCAGACCAAACGACGAACCGACCGACACGGTCCACGCCCACAGGAATTTTTCGCCAGCACGGCTATTCTCATCATCAGGTGTGCGCCCGACGGCGCTGATTCACCCGGGCTCATGGAAAATATACACACAGATTTGCATAATTGCCAGCGGAGGTGAGAAAAAATGGCTGCGAGAGAGAAAAAACGGTATTGCCAAGCAGGGATGACCTCATAGGATCATTTTGATCAAGGGACAAATTTCTGAATTTTATGAAAATTCAAAATTCATCTCTATACAAATTAAATTATAAATTTCTTTTAGTTAAGTTTATTTAACTGTGCCAAAATTTGTTTGTGTCTTGTGTTCAGTTTTTTTTTTAAAGAATCTCTAAAAAAATTAGATAATTTTTTTTTTTTTTTTTTTTTTTTTTTTTTTTTTTGCTTATGGCACCCGTGAGCTTATTAGGCTATTGGGTCGGTCTCTTGCCGAAGTCGAGCACCCTTAGCACATTTGTGCTTCCCAACCAACCTGACCCTTGTTCGGGGGCTTTCTAGCAGATTTGGTGGTGCTCGCATGGGCCCCCCACCCCCCTTGAGACCTTGCCCCTTGCCCTGGCCTTGCCACGAAGGACTTGAAATGAAACGCAGGCATTCGCCACACAAGCTGAGTTCTTCCAGCTTGTGGCAATAATAATTATTAATTTTTAGTTCAGTGCCAAAAATTTCTTTGTATCGTGTTTAATTCAGTTTTTTTTTAATAATAATAATAATTTTTAAAACGTTTGCTTTTCATTGTGTTTATATTTTTTTTATAAACAAAAATAAGAATCTCATTATTTTGTTACTGAAAGTTTTAATTAATTCAATCTCAATTATTCTAATTATTATACATGTAAGATAATTTTATAATTGGTCAACTTTGCACTTCCTAACCTCAATTTCATTGCAACCATTTGAGCAATTTTCTCCACAGCAGCATCCCCTGCCAAGCGAAATTACTCATTTTCTATTCCCAACAAGACCTATATTTCGCACCCATAATTATTATTGCCGTGCGGCTCTCTTAATTGGTCGCAATTAGCTAACAAAACAAGCTTGGAACGTTAGTACGGCACACTTATGGCAAATAACTAATGCACCCACAGCGCCACCGCAAGAAGAACCCCCAGCCGCGAACGTACATTTGCCGGCCGGCCTGCTGCTCTCTGCACATAGTCGGTCTATTTATTATTGCAAGAGTTGCAATATACACTAGAGAGAGGAGCAAAAGAAGGCCTTTTACCGCGCAGGTATGACCCACTTAGGCGCCTGCCAGCAGCACAAAAAATGTAGAAAAATGCTTGCTTGGCTCACCGTTATATCTATGACGTCCATCCGAGTTGCAATAATGTATGGGTTTGCAGGCGGAATGCACTAGTGCGTGCATTTCTACATATAAATAATGAGAGCCGTGCTTGATTGAAGAATCGCATTAGGGAGAAAATGACTATATGCGTGTTAGATGCAATCAAAAGCAACGGTATTACTCTTCCGAGCGATAATTTGAAACATTAATTGGTCACCAGCCGCGGGTCAGATACATTATTATTATTGTTTCGGCTCTTCATAAATATTTTATGAGAGATCGAAGCAGCGAGATATGGAATTCTTTAATTTATTTAAATCTGCGGGAAATGAGATGGAAATTAAAAGAAATCGATCGGCCAACACCTGAGCTTGTTTCGAAACCGGATCAGATAAAATTTAATGATAATAAAAAAAAATTCAAACAGGCTCGGAGTAAAAGTTTTAATAAATAAAATTGTCTCTCTCAGTCAGATCAATTTGGAACTTGCATTTCAAAACTTATATATGTGCCGTTTAACGAGGTCACGTGTATTACACCATCATTGGCACACCACTAATAAATTAGACGGCTCGTTTTATTATTTGAATGTACATGCGTGGGCCAAAATAGACCGGCCGGCGAGCATCAGCGCAGCTGTTTTTCCCGGTCCGAAGGTCTGAATTTAATTCCGTCACGTATAAATAATTTCTGCATTCCGACGAGCGCGGCGACTTTCGGCGAATATCAATTGTGCAATTCAATGCTCGGCTGCGGCGGTTCGTGCGGCGTCGTACCCGCACCATATGATTTTTGCGCACCGGCGGCTCGAGAAGAGAAGTAGGGGCCCGTTTATGATGGAGAAACTTCATTTGGCGTGACGTCACAGCAGCAGCCTCGCGGTGCTCGTGACAAAAGGTATAAGGAGGTGGTGGTATGTCGGTTTGGATCGAGGTCGGTGTTGCTGCAATCAGCTGCTTATAGCGAGGCAAGGTTGGCGAGATGCCGGCCGGCTCTTTAAATTTTTCCTCCGCGGCGACTGTCAACGAGATGAAGAAATTCCTCCCCAAATTTTACAGCTTTTTTACGGCCGGCGCGAGCCTCCCACGTCTCCTATCAATCCAATATGCGTGCGGTCCACAAACAAAATACACATTATTGTGTTTGAATTCTAATCTTGAAAGGCATAAAAATAAAAATAAAAGGCAGCCGGCGGGTTTGAAGGGAAATTACATCAATTCACTGTGAATCGGAAAGGAAAAAGATATAAATCTGACATTCAAACAAGATTTTGAATTTTTTTAGATTTGCAATTATATATTTGATACTTGACATGAATTCATTTTAGCAATCAGTGTCATTTTTTTTTTAAATCCCACAAGCAAATCCTCACGGCAGCCGACTTATTTCAAGCAGCGGTTTTGGTTTCGAATTTCAAACCACCCAGCCCACACCTTTTGAGAAAGACGAGGCTACTCGCGGTGGCTCCTTGCTCGATTTTGTTGTTGAAATCCGCCAACACCTGATACTGGCGACCAGATGGGAGAGCATCCCGCCGTATCTTTCTTTAATTGTTCTCGGCTCTCATCATATAATATGCATAATATAATTCACAGCGCGAGAGAGAGAGAAAAACCGCTGCTTTGTGTATAACTAGAAAATAATTCTGGCTAGGCGTGTATCAAATGTCACTGCGCCCTGCCTATTGTAACAGGAAATAAGAATCGTGTGTGCGACCTTCGCCAGGATTGTTATTCAATAACAAGTTCTCTTATAAACGCTGCTGCGATATTTTTCTTTCTTATTTCATCTGCCGGGCACGCACACTCGAGCGATCGAATCAGCGTATATTGTGTTTCAGCAGTCGCGCCGCGTAACTCCAATTAGCCGGCTATCGAGTATAATTCTTTTCAGTGGTGCTGTGAGTAAAATAAATATACACGTAATCCACTCTCTCTCCGGCACGTTTTTGCGCGAGCGAAAGTTGCAGCAGCGATTCGCGAACTTGGGGAATGCGGTCAGGCCGGCGCAGTTCAAGGGGCGCCCTTCCTTTCAATGAAAAAAATTTGTCAAATCAAATATTGGGGCCCGTCGATGGGGGATGAAGAGTGCGCGAAAATTATTATTGTGAAACCCGAAGGAAATTGGCCTTTCTAGGAAAGGATTGTGAGTAAAGCTACCGAAAAACAGTTTGGAGGGCGTTTATGGCGCAAAACGAGCCTCTAATTTGACACAAATTCCTAGAACAGCTGGTTTATGGCTGGATAATGGCTGCTGTACAAAGCAAATAAAATTTGAGTGCCAAAGCGAGCGAGTGCACACCGCGTTTCTACAGAAAATAGTTTTGTAAAAGTCATAAAATCCACTGCACTGCTGCTGGGTCATCCTTCGCATTATTTCCGCGTTTGCAGAATTCCGCGAACATAATGTGTAGCTGTAAAAAAAATTATATACGTATGTTCTGACGACGTGCAATTTCAAGCGCGGGGAGACTTTCTAAGAAGCTGTCTGGAGAAATCTGATGTTTTTGCTCAAATTAAAAATTTAAAAAAGAAAGTTTGAAAATTTTAATTACTCACTTGCTTCTTTGTTTGTAGATGCATTTATAAAAATAATTTAAATAATTCTTATAAAATTGTTTATGCTATTTTCCTTTTGATATATGTTTAGATTTTTTGTTTTTAAATTTTTAACCGCACCAAAATCTATAATGTTTTTTTTTTAATTGAACACATTTCATCTTGTTAAAAAATAGCGGAGCATAATTTGGCATAATTTTTTGTTTCATATGTGCCCAAATTTGATCAAATTAAAAATTTAAAAGAAAGTTTGAAAATTTTAAATATTTACATTGCTTCTTTTGTATATAGACGTAAAAATATATTTGCAAATTATCTTTATTAAATTTTTTTAACTTTTCCTTTTGGTTTGCTTTCAGAATTTTTTAAGTGCTGATTTTTTTTTAAATGGAACATTTTTCCTCTTGTTACATTTTATAGCGGAGCATAATTTGGCCACACAACTCGAGGCGAAATAATGATTTCACTCATTCAATGCTAGAGAGGCTGGGAGTGTGGTTTCAGGCAAGGCTACATAAACCCACAGCGATACTGCATTAAAATAAAAGAGCTCAATTGCGCTTTGTAATTGTTGAACTAACCCGTGTATGCTCTCTCGTACAAAGTATGAGCAGTAAGTGGCAGTTTCGAGAGGGGAACGATACATTACGGCATAATACCGAGAGCAAAAGCGGCAAGGCCGACGAAAGATAAATTACCACGTATCAGACGGTGTATGTGAGCAACCGCTCTTTCGAATATATTAATTGATATATGTACAAGGCAAGGCGCACTAGTTGTACATACAAATGCCTCTCCATGGAAAAGCGGCGAGTGAGACTTCAATCATTCATAACATCGCAACCGGCAAGGGTCATTGCTAATGCAAATTCAAGGGAACTCCTCTCGCCCGCGTTGAGCTTTTGAAAGTGACCTCATTGCCATCATCGTAGTGACCTCTTAAAATTTGTGCACGACCCTTCTGCGCAGCCAGGTGAATAATCTGCAACCTTCGATTGATTGATTTTATACCAATGCGACAATTTAAAACCGGTTTGATATTTCGTGTACAGGAATGTAGAGAAAAAGTTGGATAAATCTCAAAGAGAGAATTTCAAGTCCGGTTTCCTAATCTCCAAAGGTGGTGCGTGGGTCACTCCATTGAATTAAATTAATGTTGTTTTGATGATATAATTCACGTGGACAGCAGTAAGAATTAAGCAGCTGACCCGGTTTATCTTTTTGTTTCTCTCTGGCGGGACGAGCGCGCCACAGGTTTTATTTTTTTGCTCGCGCGAATGACAATAAACTTGCACCCAGTTTCTGCAGCAGCCAAGTCGACTCCGCTGATTCTCAGCTGGGTGCTCGCTCGCGTGACGTCACACAAGAAGGGAAAGTTTGGGGAGCTGCGGCCGCGAATACCATTGCAAAGCAGCTGGTCCTGCCGAGCGGTGGGTGCTTCTCTTTTTCAGCTGCTAATCGATTTTTCACGCTGGGGGAGCGTGGTAAAAAAAATCCAATCACGATTAATTAAAATTGGTCGTAAATTTAAATGGTAAAAAAAATCAAGTGGGAGGAAATTTACAAAAAAAAGGCACAGCTGAGGTTAATTGACGTTTAAAGAGCTGCGATCGTTTTGTAACCTTTTGAATGTTAACGAGTGGATTTCACCTTCGTCGCGC
Source organism: Neocloeon triangulifer (assembly GCF_031216515.1). Lineage (NCBI taxonomy): Eukaryota > Metazoa > Arthropoda > Insecta > Ephemeroptera > Baetidae > Neocloeon > Neocloeon triangulifer. Next base: position 1,601,915 of record NW_026775545.1, read on the forward strand.
GACTACGCAACATTAGAATGGCACGGCCGACATCATTTTTACGCGTCTGCGGAGCGAAAGTTGCGAACGCGAATATGGGGCAAGCCGCGGAGCCTTGACATAACTGCGCGCGCGATGCTGGCGCCGTAATATCCGTGTTTGGGATTATTTGTGCGATTCAAGTCTGTTTTCGTTCGCGTTTCTGCAGGTAAACAAACCAATTTGCAGCGCACCACGCCGATAATTAAAAAAAAAAACGCAAAGAGGCAGAAATGAAAACGAAGGTCATCTCTCTTGACGGCTAATCCTGGCCGTCGCGCGTTGGCCTTGTTGCAAAGGCGCGGCTTGGATTCTACATAGACTGCTCCCAACGCAAATATGCGTGCCGGCCGGTAAAATTTATTCAATTTAGACAGGCTGCTTAACAGTTGTACGAGCTATGAGGAAGAAAATTTTCAAGAACACTTAAAAAAAAACAGCAACAACAAAACATAATTAAATTTAAAATTTTAAATATGTTGGGCTTTTGAATTTATTCTATATAAAAGATTCACCCTCTTGTCAAATCGTATTTCTATCTCAGATTTTTTCTTTTGGCATGAAATGACCAAGGGAAATAAAATAAATCATGCGTGAGATCAAAAGGAGAATCTCATCAAGTCCTATATATTAAAGCTTTTGTGTGCTCACCCTTGGTGGATGGAGTTGGGGACGTCGATGCTGTGAGATGAGGTCCTTTTGCGGTCAGCGCCGGCCATGTCAGCGAGCCGGGCGAAATCAGTGTCCTGGTCCATGAGGCGTGCGGATTTGCGCGACTCCAACAGACGAACTTCGTCCAGACGCTTGACTAGCGTCAGAATTGGCGATCCACGCTGCAAAAAAAAGATGGAAACAATTAGTTGGATTCGAAGAAAGTAAATATTTACTATGCAAACGAAAAGATAATTCAAAGAATAAAAGGAAATGACGATAATGCGCGAGAGGCATTTCCTTTAGCGTGGATGACTGATAAAGCCTTTTATTATGTGGAGGATTAGTCACTTAAAGGGATATAGCTTCATTGAATTGTGCGCATTAAGTTGAAAAAATAATGGAAGAATATAACTGGTCGTATACAATTAGCGGTAGCGAGAAAAAGGAGGTTAAGTGCGTCGTCGCGCGTTGAATTGCAACAAAGCGAGCGGACTGTCATTCGCACACGTGCATTTACTTCCTCGAAGAAGAAGGATTATACGATTGCCTAAGCAAATATTTACATCCATACTTTCCATCAAGAAGGGCGGATGCATCATCGCGGCGGGACAAATGTGTGAGCAATATTTGCTTATTAACTTGGCCGTGTGCCACTCTCTGCGCGCGTTCTCGAGTGTCAAATGGCACTGCTGCCATTTGCAGGCACTGTTTGCATTCACGAAAAACAAAACAACGGTGCTTTGACCAGCGCTCGCATATACAATTTGCAAGGGTAATCGGCACTCTGAAAAAAGAACAGTATATTATTTTCGGTTCCGGCCCAACGGGGGAGGGGGACGGAATAAAATACGCTGGACAATTGCAGCAGCAGAGAGAGGATTGGAAATGGAAAACGCGAGCTTAATCCGGCTCGAACCGGAAGCTTAATTTTATTAGGTCCTCTCTGGCGTAAAACTACTTTTGATCAGAGATAGGGAAACAGGTGCACCGTTTTTGTTCGTCGGAATTCCCACTTCAAATTGATTACACCGATTTGATTTTATTTTTATTGCATACAGAAAAGCACCATTATAAGAAGGCATTTAAAATAATTAATTTAATTATTAAGACGGGGTAAATTAAATAAAACTGGAAAATATGAGAACAATGAATAATAAAATTAAAGATTAATTAATTTTTTTTAATTTAATTTTAGTAATTTTTAATCTAAGAATAAGTAGGGAATGAATTAAAATCTATTAAAAATTTTGTCATAAAACTTCAATTTAATAAATTATTGTCAAGATTCAGCCAAATTTGGATAAAAAAAAATCAATATTAATTTTTAATTATGATTTTTTTTAATAGCTTGGTTTCTTAACCTAATTAAAACGATCTGAAAGGATTAGTATCTTCTATAATATTGTTCTTTTATCTACGGTCAGATTTAATAAGAACGTACGCAGCGAAGCCGGGTGAAAAAAGAGCATCAACAAGCCATTTAACTGGTTTTTCCAGCACGCAGCGATATAAAAAGGAAGAGATCCTACTTCTCCTCACGGTTAGAGGAGCGTTGCGTATTATTATATGAAAATTCCTAGCTCTCCGAGTGTGTAACTGCGTCACAGCCTGATCCTGGTCTGTAGGAGAGAGAGCAAGCAAGGTGTCCCTCCTCTCTCGCCAGCTTGCCCGTGTCGGATTCGAATTTATATTTTTATATCTGCGCACAAAAATAAAGTGAGTCTCGCGTGAGCTCGCCGGCCGGCTGCGCCTAACAACAAAGATCCGTGACGTCATCTCACGGGAGGGCACAATAGATTTTTCCCTGCCTGCCTGCCAACAGCCCTTTTGGCCCTTGACAATTCGGCACACCAGCGGATCGCTCTCTCGCTCGCTCACTCGGTAATCACGCATTTTTTATTACGACCGGCAAACCAACCAGCAGCAGCAGCAGACTTTGTTGCCTTTAATAATGCGTAGGCAGCGCGGAGCTAGACTCGTTTATAAACAGCGCGCAGTAAAATACTCTGGCAGCCGAGCGCGTACGCAAAACTCGAGCTAGCCGGCCGGCCGGCCGGCGAACCAAACCACTTCCACACAAACAATAAAAAACTTCCAAGCAGGCCACGCCGAGGAACGGGAAGTCCGACAAAATAAAAAAAATAAGGCGTTCGTCGAAGGATAGTGCAATTTTGGTTTAGCAAGAAAAGAGAAATAAAAAAATAATTAAGAGCCTCAAACAAAAAACAGAAAACATTTTTTTATTATTTTTATTTAAATAATCACTAATTGAATATTATTGCAAATATTTCAATATTTTTTAAATATCGTTTTAATTTTTTTTTAATTGACGTAATTTTTTACTTGGGCAATTAGCAATTATTATTAATTTTCATCAAAATGCTATCACAATTATTGCGAAAAATATAGCTTAATAAAGAGCAAAATATTAAAATAATATTCACTACTTAACCACCTTTGTGATGCAAGTTTTTTAATTTATTTTTTAATCTTATTCAGTACATTTTTTCCTCTCTTTATTTTTCTTTTTTTTTCATTGACAAAAAGCCCATATTTTTTCATTTCGATTATTATAAGTTTCTGGACCGTTAGAAGTGCAATGGTAAGAACTAAACGCAGCATTTTATTTTATCTCGGAGTCGAGCAATTTACGGTGGAAATTGCAGAAACTTCCACTTGACGCGCGAAATGGAGCAGAAAAGCAAGGGAGCCGAGTAGAAAATGACACATCTCAAACGGAGAAAAGAGAGTCCCTCCTATGGAAGATATAAATTCTATGACTGTACTCTTGATTGCATTTTGCGCGGCGAGAGTTTGTGTTGCCGCTGCTTTTCAACTCGGAGAGCAGCAGGAAAAGTGCGGAAGCGGCTGTGGCAGCTCTAGTGCAAAATCGATTCTCCGCGTTCTCATTGAGAGCGCGCATAGTTTTCACTCAAAGTCGTGAAAGAGAAAGGTGTCCCATAAAAATATATAAATCGTGAGAGAGTGTATTAGCAATTGCGCGCCTTTTGCCTTTCTTTCGACGAGAGGGAGAAAATTATACCAAGTAATTTTTTTAGTCGGTGTAAATTTCTTTTAATAAATAAACATTATTTCAAGTTGCAAATTACAATCGAAGCCGGCGCAGTTTTATGACAAGTCATCCAGCATAAAATTATTTCACATCTGCATAATTTACTAATGTATGCCGATGAGAAACGCTTTTCTATACCCGGCCGTCGAAATAGAATCACAATCGGTCGAGCGCGGCCGTAAAACAATTATTACTGGAATAAGAAAATAAAATTTCACGTGTCTTGGTCTCGGAGCGAAAATTCACGCGTGATTGATTTGATAGAAAAGTTCTCACGTGAATGGGGAATTAACCGTACACAAGAAAAGTCGCGTGAGGAGAATATATATGAGAATAGATGCTGCGCGTAAAAGTTCAAAATTAAAATACATATACAGAGGCGTGGGCCAATCACGTTACCATCCTTGTGCGGCTTCCCTGAGAATGCATGTGCTCTCCAGCTGAAAATAGAAAGAGGGCACGTTTTGCTGCTCCCTCCCTGTTATTTCGTCGCAGCTTGATCAAGCGCCTAATAGAACGGAGATAATTGCTTTTGCAGTGCAAAAACGCGACATAATTGAGAGATGGAGAGAAATGGGGAAGGAGAGCTTTTAATACGTTCCACTTGCGCCAAGTTTCAGCTCTTGACAGGTCATGAAAAGTGAATGTACGTTTGCAAGAGCCGGCAAGTTCGTGGTCGCTCGAATATTGTGTTCTCGGCAGCGTTTTGCGGGGAAATTCCATAAATTAGATAAAAAAAGGTATGAGCAAAAAAGCAGAGAGGAGAATAATATTGCGTTCTGCTTTCTTGAGTCGTAAAACTTCAACTCGAGTTAGAAAGGCCGATAAAGTCACTTGGCAGCTGAAACATTTTTTCCAACTTTTTGGGAAACAGAATAATTCAAAAAAATTTGAAAAATAGGAGAAATATAAGCATTTGGAAAATTGAATTTGGTAAAAAAAGTAATTATTTTTTATTTATTCATAGTATTTTTAAAATAATCAATATTATAGTCGAAAAAATTTTAATAAATATTTTTATATTTGTAAAATTGATATATTTTATAATTCAATTAAATTTTAGTTTCAATTATTTTATAATCAATTTTTTTTTAATAAAAAATGCTAAATTTTAATAATTAAATTTAAATAGCATTCATCTTGAAGTAAATTATTTTTTATTAAATGTATTGCTGTAAAATACTTAAGTCATGATTATTTTTGCAATGCCTTTTTCTACTTTTAATTTTTTTTATTTCTTTATTTTCTTTTTTCAAAATTTGAACCTTTCATCTAAATAAGAAAAAAATGAAAAGAAGGGGTTATTTAAATTCCTTTGCGTGATTTTATTTTTATTTATAATCTTATATGTATAAGATTATAAAATATATTTAAGTTTCCTTCCTTTTAAAATTCTCTCTTTATTCCAGATAAGCCTTCGGAAGCCATAACGCTCAACGATCTACCTCCGGTCAGGTTGAAAACTTATTTTCAAGGGAAAAACGGGACAAACACCAAATAATTGCGGCGGCGTGAAACAATGAAGGAAGGAGGAAATTATTCTGAGAAATCCACATGAAAAGCCACCATTGCATTCAAAAGAAATTGTGTTTCAGGAAACAATTAAAAAATAAGTATTTTTTTCATTTTTTGCTAATTTTTTTGTTCTTACCTCTAGGGCGGCAGGGTTGAGGGTGACCGTGACCTCGTCTTTGTTCTCGCCCCTGACGTGGGCGACGACGTTGGCCGACACTTCCCTGCCGTTGTGGGTGAGGAAAACCTTCTGGCCAGCCTCGAGGGTGAGTCCGTGGATGGAGCGGAAGCCGGGCCCGACCAAGTCCCTCTCGGGGAATTCGCAGGTGGTGCGGGGCGCCGGCGACTCGAGCCGGACACTGTACGAGCCCGACTTGACGGCGCAGATGACGCCGGGCACGAAAATATTGTCCTTGGAAGGCACGCACACTCGGGTGCCGACGATGGAGCGCTTTGCCAATCTCTTGCCCGTCGACATGATTTTCGCTTGTTCAGCGAGAGACGGGGGCTGAGACGAGAATTCGGCGGTGGCGAATCTACTCGGCGATCACTTGACAGTATTTGCACTTGAGTTCAACTGGACGACAAACAACGATTCGGCATCAAGCGCAGTGGATTCGGCCGCAAAGCACATAATCAACGGAGCTACGAGGGGTACGTCTGAACTCGTCGTCGGCATCAGCTGCTCTGCCCGGGCCGCAGATATTTTCTCCTACCACAGCTGACATGATAACAACAAAACCCACGTGACCGTCGGCTCGCGCCCTCATTGGTCGCGGCCCTTTCTGACCTACATACCCCATTGGCTGCCGAGATCATAACATTCGGCCATCGTGTGTTGCTATGCCGGTCTTTTGCAACGCCGACACAGCCTTTTTTCGGCCGAACACGTTCAATTGCGTTGTGCAAACTTGTTCATAAGTACTGGAATGAAATTTGTCACATAATTGCAACCGGTTTAGAATGATTTCTACAGTTTTCTCGGCCAAGTCGGCGTTTTTCGGCGGCCGGTGACAGCTGAAGCGGCGTTCTAAGGCCTGCCCCTCCAGCTCTGACGTCATCCTTCAAAGAAAAATGACCTTGTTTACTTTGGCTTCTCCTCGATGTGCGGTCAATTTTTCTTGGGTTTTCGCTTTTTATTCAGCCTTAATCCTTAATCTCTTCAGCAATGCTCCACATCTTAAATCTACGACTAAAGCAGACCGAAGAGGCTAAAGAGACTGAAATGTAATTAAGAGTATGTTTGTTTTCAATAAATAAAAAATATAATATTTGAATAAAAATTTTAAAATTTTAGAAGGAATAAAAAATTGAGTGGCACAATTTAAGTATCAAATTAATGTAAAAAATAATAGCAACATGTGTAGCACGTAACCGCACGTAACATTATTTTGCAATCTAATAATTAAAAAAAGATTTTTATTAAAAATAGTTAAATTAAAAAAAAAAATGAATCAATTTCTTTGCATTGCTAATTTAAAGCTTCTATTAGGAGACTGAATATAATTTTCGTATGAGGTACCATGATAGCTTTTCCGTTGGGAATTTTTTTTCGCTTCACATTCTTTCAAATTTTTGCAAATAAAAGGGACTTATAATTAGAAATAATTTGACTTAATTGAATTTTTCATAATATATTAGAATAGATTTTATTTGATTTACTCTTCATTCAGAGTCAAGATTTTATTTCATTTTGTACCTTCCGCATTAAAAAAAGAGGAATAATGATTGATACATTTTTTCTGAGTATATTCATCATGAATTTATTTTAAAGCAACAGTTAAAAGGAAGTCGCCGTACTATTACAAATAGTATTTTTTTGTTTTTCTTTATAATAACAAAATTAGCTTCAATATTTGATTTTTAAATTCTTATACATTTTTTGCTAATACCACAATTTTAATATGAGATAATATAAATTATAAATAAAAATACTTATAAAATAAGTAAGGAATAACTTGAATGCATCGGTAAAAACAACATAGTTAACCAATTATGATGCCGCCACCGAAAATAGTCTTGACAATTATTATTCATGGCGTAGTGCGTAATTTGAGCTGCTAGTGTAAAAACCGGTGGTATTTCGCAGAAAACTAGACTTTTCTGCAATTTTTCAATAGAAACTTTTGATTTCTCGAGTGAATCTTTTTACTTTCGCTGCTCATTAAAATCTTTTATCGACCGGCGTCTTACACCGAGAGTTTACTTGCCTTTATGGCAAGCAATAAAATACGTATTCCGTACATACAAAATTGGAGTCCAAGACAAAAAGTGCAACACCAGTCGTTCACGGCACCTCGTGGCTGCACCAGGTACTACTAACAAAGACCTTTGACAGAAAGGGCGCTAGTGTTTGAATATCTGAATTTTCCCGCCCCCTGCAATTTCGCTCTATCGATTCAAAAACACGAGGAAAAATGACTGCTGAAGTTTGAATGGAATGTACATAGTGAAGTTGTGAGTGTAATCAGGAGTCATCCGCGTTGTAAATAGTCATTTTTAACTGTTTTTCGTCCCCTACGTAATTTTAAAGAACCGCTCTAGCCATCAGACGCGATAGTTGGCCCCAAATTCGGCGCCGTCTCGTGAAAAAAGCAGCCGAAAATCGATCGTCGCTGAGCCGCTACCTGCTCGGCCGCACCATTTTTGCATCCCGGTTTTTGCGACTTGAGGGTGTTTCCAGTGATTGACCCTTTGAGCACCCTGCCGAGCATAGGTGAGCCGAAGGTCTGACCGTGAATTAACTTCACTGTCCTTTTACTCGCGCTAATTCCTGCCTCGCAAGATTGTGCGCAGCGAGCTGTCATTTGGTGCGAATTTGGCCAATTTTGAGCACCGAAAGAGCACCGGGCAAGCATTTGAAGGCGACCGGCGCCGGCGAAAATTTTATTTTGCGCCCGGCACGACGGCCGGGTGTCGCGTTTCGAGCTGTCTTTGCATAATTTTGAGTTTGTTTATTTGTTTTCGTTGAATGCCGACAATCATCATGGCTCCCGTTGACATTGACAGCAGACAAAGTTTTGAGTGGGGGGCACAGCAACAACAGAGAAAATCACCTGCGTCCGAAATTCCCCAAAATTGATTTTTTGATCCGCGATAAATTATTTCTGAAAATTTACAATCAACTTGGTTGAAATTTTATAATCAGAGATGCACTCGGGTTTATTGTGTAAATTCTTTTAAATTTTTTATTTTATCAAATTTGTATATTTTTTTAAAAATTTATTTTTCAAATTAAAAAATAAAGATTGATAATGCAGCATGATAAAATGTAAGATCTGTTACTTTAATAGAGCTATGCAGACTGATTTGATAGCATAAATTATTTCTGCAAGTTATTTTTTAAAGCTGAGCCTGAATTATTTTCCGAGCGTAGGAGTTAAAAAATTATTAAAATCAATTTTTTCAAATTTTTTATTATATCCAATCACTCTCTGCTACAAAATTCATTTATTAAGCTCTCATATTAAAAACCCGTAACAAAAGAAAATTATTGAATAAATACACATGTACGGAACTGAGTATTTTATTTTAATATTGATTCTTTTTCTAGAATGAAGTGGCTCGGATCTGATCCAACGGCTGGCGGAAACGAACACCCATCTTCTGGAATCCTGGGAAATGGTCATCAAACCTCGCCGGAAATGCTACGAAATCCTCAAGTGTGTATCCTGACTGCCTACACTTGCCATCTCTGTCTGTTTTTGGAGCTTCTTGTGTCCCTTCATCCTAATAATAGAGACGTTATCAGCTAATAATCAAACCAATAATCAAATCACAGCAAAGTAAATCTCAGATTAATGTAAAAAATTGTTTGATAATTAATTTTATCACAAATCTTGACACCTGTCATGTTCTTTCTAACAAATTTCACTTTCTCATAATAGAAAATAATTGAAATTTTAAAAATAAACCAAATATTAAAATATTTTTATACAATTTATCAATCAATCAAATTTCTACTAAACAAATGCAAAGTTATACATTTTTTTTTTTATAAAAATTGATTTTATGTATCTATTTGCTGAAAAACCTATCGCACCTAAAGCCTTTCCACCATCCTCTGTTTTCTTTCAGTATGCGCATCCCAATTTAGCCTACTCGTCTGTGTACACTTGAGTTCTGTCCCTCTCTGTCTGTCTATTTTTTTAGTTTCTTTCTTACATTGGCCAAATGTGTGTGATTGACCAAAGTTCTCTTGGCGTGCCTGTGCGCAGGGGGTTGTTATGGAGGCTCAAGGCAGGCCTCAGGTGAGGGGTTCTCAAGATGACTCTTTCGTGGGATATGTTTTCCAACGAGCACAAACAGACCCCGATTTCCCTCATTACGCTGCCATCAAGCAGCCGGCACGCTGGGCACTCGGAGATGACACCTTTATCGATGTGAGCCTCTCATTTTGAACAAACAAATTTCAGTTCTCTCTCAATTGCATGCCCTTTTTATTCTTTCTGACTACTTTCCTCTTTGGTTTGGTTGTCTCTGTATCCAGTTTTTACGCTCTCAAACGTTTCTGCCCCTTTTTTATACTAATGGTGATGTTGGTTGGTTGATTCTCTGTAGAATCATCATGTAATCCATGATCGGTGGAAGGTTTCTCCTGGTAAAATGCAGCCCCAAATGATGCCTCAGATTCAACTGGCAAGTGCATATGAAATGCATCAGGCTGCAGTGCTCAAGGTATTGCAGTTTGCATGGTTTTTCTTTAATTGCCCTGACCAAAATCCGAAGTTTCGTATAACTTAATTTTTCAAAATTTCTAATACCCCTCCAAATTTTTTTACAGGTTTTAGTTAGTGATACAACAAATAATGAAATGGCAAATTTTTCATTAAAATTAACTTTTTTTAACCAGAGATAATTTATAATATTTCATTATAATTATGAATTTATTTCATAAGATTGATTACTTTATTAAGATCATAACCATAAATTAAAAATTAGTTTTTTGTTAAACTCAATTCAGTGTAAATTAAATATAAATAATTTATAAATTCATTGTGTATTGAAATGTTTTTTATTTTTAAGTTTAATTATATCTCATTGATATTTTAGGAATTTCAAACTTAAGCAACATTAAAAAAATATTAAACCTCTTAAAAAACAATAAAATTTTAGATCATACATTTAATACCTGCTCTTAAAAGAAAGCAAAAATTGTTTTTCAAATTGAAATTGATAAAGGTTAAAAAAAAAACGCTGATTGCTTTATGAATTGCTAATGTATAAAAAAAAATTTATTTTAAAATCACAATCAAGCACAATTTGATATATAAGATCAAATTTATTTCATAAAATTACATTTTAATTTTTCTGTCACACAAAATGAAACATTGTTAATGTTATAAAAAAAATCATTCAATAAATGCTTTTCTTAAAATTCTAATTGTTTTGCTTTCAAATTTCAGCACCAAGAACAAATGGTCTACATGAACACAGCAATGACGACGCCTCCGCCGCATCCCTCGTTGGTTGGACAACCACACAATAGGAACGGACAGGTCAGTCGAATTGAATTTCATTTCTCCCCTGTCATGCATTGCAAATCTCTCGCCGGCCGTTTGGCAATTCATGACCAGTAGCCAGTCAGTGGCACATTATCAAGTAAATTGGGCGAGGACAAAAGAGAGGTCGAACAGCAAGGCTGCCTGAGAAAGAAAGAAAGTTACCGTTTCGATTGGGAAATCAGCAAAACTAATTCCATACTTTCTCCGAATCCATTATAACTTTTAAATCCAAAAATAAAATTTATTTCTGTGAAAGGAAGAAAATTAATTGGAAAAAAAAATTGAAAAATTCGTTCGCGCCAGAGTTCGGAGAGCTTTGGCAAACGATCGTGAGGGGGACTGGCGGGCAAGTCGTCGGATGCACGCCAGCCACTCGACGCCAGTACAGTAGGTGCAGAGAGGCCAAGCGTATCTTGCTCGTCGTTCGCGCACAGGCGTTCAATGTGAACAACAACACCCTAGGCCGCTCTCTGTACTTTTGTAAATAGTGTACAACTTGTTTTTTCGTCGGCGAGTATATATATTTTTGTAAAAATTGGCGGCCGAACCGAGTGGTCGGCAACGCGTTGAGCAGCAGCAGCAGCGATTCTTGTGAGTCACCGAGCGCGACCCGGCCATTGTTGGTATACATACGAAAATAGTGAATTGTGCGTTCGGCAGACCAGTGCGGATAAGTAAATTCTGTGCGTTTCTCCAACTGCCCAGCCATTGTGTGGATACAGCCCTCGGCCTCCCCGTACTTGGGGCCCCAAACTATGAAAGATATCGTCGTCGGCGCGCCAACTGACATGGTAAAAAAATCATCTAGAACTTTTTTATTTCATTTGGTTTTATCACTCTTTTATACCGTTCCTAAAAAAGACGAAAAAAGCAACAAGTCATCTCGAACCAGATTTTATTTTTACCTCGCGCCCTCGTAGACAGGAAGTGGCGAGTGTTTGCTGCGCCGCCATCCATTGAGGGTTCGTTCGTACCAAAACCCCGGCCGGCGTCCTCGAGAAAAGACGCCTTCGATGCTATTTCACGTACCTGACAAAGGGAATGAACAACGCTCTGTTCAATGTCAACAACTTTGCGCAAATCACGTATCTCTCGAGAGAGTCAAAGCTCCGAGCCGGTCTCACTCAAGCGAGTCTTTTGATTTTTCAAAACGCCTTCTTCAAAGTCTCGAGTGTTCCTTAATTTCAGCCGGTGCGAGAGTCAGTCTTTGCATTCGGCAAAGTCGATTATCTAATCTCTCTGGCAAGAGGGAAAACGCGTGTGTGTCCTTGAGCGGGAATAATTAATTCACTTTTTATTTAAATTTATATAATAAGACTTTTTGCGTAACCCAAAGTTTTATCGCACATGCTCAAGCGAGGAAACGCTTATCATTCTATTCCGGTGGCGTTCCTGTTGGAGACCGGTTTTCCTTTTAATGGGGGAAAGTTTTGCTAAAAAAATTCGATCTCATTGATTTCCTTTCATAATTTGGTACAACCGTTTTCTCAAAGTTTGATCTGATCACAAAAAAAAATAATAATAATAATAAGTTCACATTCAACCCCATTCCCTTGGTAATCTATAATAATAAAATCATGAAATAATTCATTTGCTTGACATTTGTAACCCTCGTTATGGAAGCCGCAAGTTCCGGCATTGAAATAATTTTTATTATTAAAATTCAACATTCATTGTAATTCAAGTTTTAATGTATAATTATGCATTGATTCATTAAATTAAAAATTGAAGTTAAACTTGTTTCAGAAAATTTCTAAACCTCGTCAAGAGTATTTGAAAGTAACTTTATATAAATTCATATTGCGTAGTAAGTAATTTAAAAAAAATGCCCAGCTCATTACACTCGTGCGCGATTTCCTTCAGCTGCCTGATTAGCACTTTTAGGAACTGCTGTCCTTTTTTGCGCTGCGTAAAGTTTGTGCAGGTGGAAACGAGCGACTCGTGAGACGCCAAGAGAGATTGACTGACATTGAACCCACTACGCGCCGAGCGTGTTGTTGTTATGTGATTAGTCACTTCTGCTGCTTATTCATTTATATGTATTTATAATGTATCTCTTTCACTTTTCGTCGACGGGCGCGTGCATGTGTGTGTTTTTTTTTCATCTCCGTCGTCGCGGCCCACCGGAATTATTATTCAAGAAAAGAAGGTGAAAGTGAATCGTTTTATATGCGCAACTTTTTTTATTATACTCACAAGCGAGGTGACGCCACTGAAAACGTTGAACGCTCTTGACCTTGGGCTTGAAAATTTCTTTGCCAGTTGCACCTCGAGGCGGACCTTTGTTTTGCTCAAACCGCAAAAGTGCTTCACTTTTCTTCCAATATAATATGAGATTGTTTGTCGCGATTGAAAAGGCGGAAATGTCTCGGCGATATTTTCTGCATTCTCAATTCCTTTCCATTATCCGCCTGTGGCCCTTTGGTTAGTTTCAGATCACGAGATCTAGAAAGCGGTTTGCATCAAAATCATCGGACTGGAAAATCATTTCTCAGAAAAATGGCCTAGCAGAATAAATTGAGGCATTAAAACAACCAATATTTAACTCTATCATTTTTTATAGCACCAAATAAATTAAATTTTCTAAAAATGAAAACACCGGAAGCATCTTGAGTCAAAATAAATCGAATGTAATTCTTGAGAGAGAATTGAGGTCCGCCAGGGCTAATAGCTTAATTAATATTTGACTTCGCGAGAGAGGTTAACACACATCATGACGTCGCCCGCCGCCGCTCCATCTGTTATTACAATAATCTGCAGCCCGAGTTCCATTTATAAAGAGGGATGACAGACATGCGAGCGAGAGTAAATCATGCGTGATGCTCGCCGGTCTGCAAGAATGCCCGAGTCCAATTTTCAGATGGAAAACAATTGAACGAATTAACGTCTTGAAAACAAATGCGATAAATTTGCCGCCGGCAGCCGAACCGGAAAATTGCGTTCTTCTTCGCAACCGACGCCGGCGACCTCGATCATTGCAAGGTACAATAGAGGTCTGGAATTAAAAAAGAGAATGATTAAATAAAAATCAAATTTTTTTAAAATATTTCAATTAATTTTTTAAAGGAATTAAATTTCTATATAGCTAAATAAATATTTATTTCCTATTTTTTAAAATAGCTTTTGCACTTTTCAGGGAAGAGATTTTTTAAAGAAAAACGTGGATTCTAATTGAATAGAATTAGCACCGGCCCGACAAACCAAGAAATTCTGCGGAAAGAAGTAAAAGACTCGCCTATTTGGCTACCCAAAGCGCGCGTTTCAAGGTTTATTTAAGCGAAAAAACTGCTAAAAGATGTCAGTGGCTCTGGAGTTGGCTTTATGTGCTCGTGAGGAACACTGGCCGCGCCGGCCTTGAGCAGGGCCCGCGTTATTGGACTGCCAAGGTTCATGCAAGCGAGGTGGTATGGAGACTTTTTAAACCGCGAGACTGACTTGAGAGAGAAAGAGAAGGAGGAGGAATTATTATAATGTATATACAGTGCTAGTCACCATAAGTGGCGCCTGCAATTATATCAATCTCTAATGAGCTTTGAGAAATTCGTTGGGGCGACGGATTGCGGCAAAAAATAATGGTCTTGGCGTCGGAAATAGATTTACATAAATCTCGCGGACTGTCGGCTCTTTTTGCCCTGTGTGAATTTCGCACTGCTTTTTGTCTCGCAAAAGACTTGATGGGATTTTTAGATTTCGTCGGTCGTTTGATGTATTTTCACTCGCACGTGCATCGCCGCCACCGCACCGAGCGAGTTCGGCGGCCAAAGCGATTAACTGAAAATTGCGAGAGGGCTCAATTGTCGGTCTCCGCAGGGGTTCGCAGCTTCCAATCTCCTCTTGAGCAAAACTTGCTCTTAATGTCCGCAGTCGAATGAGGAATTGCTAATTCAAACTCAGAATAGTTACAAAATAATTTATAGTTTCCATATGAAACTTTTAAATTTAGCATTACTGTGAAATTTAAAATTAGCCAAAAAAAATTTGTATATTAATTTATTTTTAATGAAAGCTCATAACATTGTTTAGGCTTACTCTAAAAATTTTTTAATTGATATCCCATCCTTGTTAATGGACAAGTTAATTAAGATTCTGATGTATCAAAATTGCTCAAAATCTGCATTTGGAATTGATTTCTCATTGATCTAAATAATTTGCATTGAACTAGATAATGAAGAATTACAATAAAATAATAATTCATTGACTTCTGTTAAAATAATTAAAGTAAAGAAGCAATTTAAAAAATATATGCTTTTCTCCGATTTTCCGTTCAATAAATTTCCTCTTGTGGCAATTTAATTTCCTTTTTCAAAATTCCTCACAAATCCATGCTCATTATTGTAACTTACATGAGCCATAAATTATGAATTACAAGACGCAATGCTCATTACGATCTCTCTTTAACTGGATAATTTCTAAAACCATCCGCAAGTTGTTCCTTAATTTATTGCAAATCCGCGCATGCAATTCAAATCGGAATCCAATTAAACCGGCAAGCTGCTCCTCGCATTCTAAATCGGCTGCCCACGACAAGGATGAACGTAATTGGCGTGGCAATTAAACCCAAGGAAGCTAATTCCCCTTTTATTGGAAGTGTCCGTCACACAATTCGTCCCGCAGGTGTACTTTTTGTAGAAATGCAAACTCTGCGTTGCACAACTGTCGTGCCTCTATTATCATTATTTGTCGCGATCAGCCTTTTGTAATAATGCGCTGACCGCGCCAAAACTGTGCGTCTACGCTGAGACGGCGCAATTTATACCTTCCCGGTGTCGATAATGCCAAACAAACGACCAACAAGAAGTGACGTCATCACTTTGAGTAATTTTCCAATAGGAAGACATTCTAATTCTTATGCAAACAGAAGTAAATATTGTTTAAATTAAATTGGAAAAACATATTTGCAAAAATATTGATTGAAAAAAATAAATCCTGAAATATTTAAAAATTAATTTTTATTTTTCTTTGAATTTAATTTGCAAAAATTAATGTTATAAAATGTATTCTTCTCCTGTTAAGTTGTACACATGTTGTGTTCAATAAAATTTTCTAATCTAATAATCATTTTGGATTGTTGTTAAAATTCAATTTTTAATTCAAAATACACTTTCTGTATTGTACAATCAATTTTCCTTCTCCAGGCGAATAATCCCCTCGAAAAGCAGCCGGTTTCCGCCATCTGGGGCCTCTTTTCGGCCCCACACCCTTCCTCTTTACATTTGATTGTCATGCACTCGGTTCCACACGCTGCGCACCTCCGAACCCTGCAATTTGTCCGCGCGCGTTTATTTACTTTTTGCCGTACCTGCCCGGCGTGTCTCGCGGTGCAGTACGGTGTGTTCTCCTCCTCCCGGTGTGTTCCTCCTCGCTCCTCATCCCGGCACCACTGCACCGCCGGTCTAGATCGATGATAAGGGTTGCTGCTATCACCAGCCACCCCGCCGCCACCCACCCCCCGCCGCCCCCTGTGTATTCCATCTATCAAATTTCGCCGGCTGCGAAACGTCCGTCGGTGGGGGTAAATTTCCACATGCCGTCACGTGGCCGGGCACGGACGCGCTTTTTGCGAAATAAGTGGACGTTTCGGACGGCCTTGCGCGGATCTCGTTTTACGGCCAGCTTAAAAACACGACGACGAGTCCCCGGTGGCACAGACGTGATGTGCCTTTTCACTGTTTCACTGGTAAAGGGGATGTGCCAGATGCGAATTTCTGAGGAATCATTTTGCAGGAATAAATTTTCTCTCTGGAAAAGTTTACTTTCAATTTATTAGAAATTTGAAATTTTTTTATTGTTTTGGAACTAATTTCAACTTAATCACTAAAATTGACTCTTATAAAAATATAAAATCAATAAATAGAATTTTTGAAGGTAATTCATTCAATATTTTGATTGAAGTCACTGAAAGTTTGTAAATTTAAAAATATAATAAATTTGCAAATAACAAACAGTGCTTGAATTTTGCTTAGAGTTTTTGAAAATAAAAAATAATTTATAAATTCTGAAAAAATTTTTCATTTTCCTGCCCAGTATTATAAAAGTCAAACGCTGAAATCCATCGCCTTGAGTGCCGCGACTTTAAAATTGGCTTGAATTTAATTCTTATGTTGTGGCGGATTGGTTTATTCGTCCTTCTGCTTGGCATTTCCGATTTCGACACAAGATTGCACTCGCTATATAAATTATACACACCGTAACAAAGCTTTATGCATGCACGGTTGCATAAAAGCGATGACTAGACAAAATTGCGAGAATTCTCATGTGCATTACTATTGCGGGAATCGAATTTGGAGCAGTCGATTGCTTTGTTGGATCGGACGAGGAAAGTTGGCAAATTGGATGATCCTCTCTGGCATTATAACATTTTTAGGTCATTCCGGGTATAATCACATTAAACGCAGAATTGGTCATAAAAATGAACATTGTATAAAACGAGCTATGTGTTTCGTATGCAACAATGAATGATTTGCATTGCATATTAATTACTCAACTGATACCGTTTAATTAAGGAATTAATTAAATCAATTTTTTGGCAATAATATTAATTCAAATCAATTTTTTGTATAGAAATTAAAGAACTTTTAAACCTACTATCAGTTCCTCTGTAAAAATTAAAAGTAAAATTATAAAAAAAAAATTAAGTCTTAGTTTTTTAATTCAAGAAAAATGTAAAAATCATTAATTTTTTTGCATAACTAATAAGGTATAAGCAGCACTTCTTATAATGTGAAACTGTTCTTATATTTTTTTCCTGGCTCAAGGTTATCTCAAGGGTCAGAAGCACCCTCATTATTTGCTTCATGATAAAATCAACTACTTCTTCTTATCGATCGGACCAAGTTGTTTTGTGTTTATCCGTTTATAAGTAAGCCGGAACCTTTCCTCGCCGCGACAGTGAAAGTCTCGAGGAAGGCGTCTGTGTCGCTGATGATGATTATTGTTCGTCTGCGCCGCCGTCTGCCCCGATCGTGGTGCACATTTCGTCCCGTGCACCACATATCGGCGTCGGATTACAAGGCTTTATTGGTTTATTGAGGATGTTCCGCAGCCGTGGCCCAAAGTTCAATTTCCCTAATAGCGACGCTCGGTCGGCTCCTTTACGACAGGAAAAGTAGCATTGCGTGCGGCCGATCACTTTCCTTCGCTTTTTTATTCGACCGAAAAATACGCGTGTGTTTGTGTTTTGCCCACATAAAGGTGCAAAGTATTGCTCTATACACAAAATTTCACGGCACCAAACAATGTTCATTTCAAAATCTGCGTAAAATTTAAGGCCAATTTATTCAATGGCAACTTCCGATGCACTGATATCAAGGAAGCTTAATAATTTTCATCCGTTTTGTAAATTGATTTAAAATTCAAAGAAATTTTGGAAAATCTGTCAAATCATCTGTTTTTAATATCCTGATTAATTATGTTCCTCCATTATTATAATGGCATTATAATTATTTTCATTTTCATAGACATTTTCCATCCTTTTAGTTATTTGGAAAAAAAATTAATTTGTTTTAATATTTAATCTTTTAAATAATTAATAGGTGGCCAAAATATTAATAATTTTGATTGCAAGTAATTTCAATGTTGAAATCTTTTGATTCTTTGAATTATCAATACGCAGAGGGGCAAAAAGAATCTTGATTTACATTCATGCAGTGCAACTCTCCAAATCAGAACTGCTTTAAATGGCTCCATGTCATGTTTCCGGCATGCACCGCACGCAGTCCACCTTAAAGAATATATTCTCCCCTTGGGATTTATTGCCCGCCTTTACGACTTTTCATCTTTTCCAGTCGAAACACAGGTAAATCACGCGGCGTGGACAAAGCGAGTAATTTTATTTATGTTTTCACAACACGACACGTCGCGCAGTAATAATAATTCGTGCGTCGTGCACACAATCTATACGCCTCGCTTCGTATTCGTTGCACCGGCCGGGCAGATAAAGTAACGTCTTATGACTTCTTCTCCGTATTCGTCGGTCGGCGTTTAGTTTCGCACACCTGTAAAGTGCTGATGGAGCAGCTTGAAGGAAGTTGCGCGACTTTGTCAGGGTGGGGGACAGGCCACTGAACGCACGCCTGCCTGCCTTCCGAAGGTGCAACAACTACACTCCGAGACGGAAAACTCTTGAGCCTTGATGCTTAATTTATGGATTTAGCCAACTCTCGCGAGGATAAACAAAATATTGGGAAAAAAATCTTGACAGCTTTGAATAGCAACCGGACACGTGTGTGCCTGAGAAATAACTCTGGGCGAGTTTTTGCGCGTTTAACCTTGATTTATTCGGGTGGATGGACGTGAAATCCTGAGTCGAGATTTTATTGGTCACGAAGATAAATTCAAGTCAGAAGACTAAATTAATTTTGTTGTAAAATATCGTACATTTCATTGGAATCATTACTAAAAAAAACTTTTAAATTTGATAATATTTGATTCCTGTTAAGGTCATAGTTTCCTTTGAAATAAATTTATTAGTAAATTTTTTTTAATATGAATAGAAGAGCCTTTGCTCTTTGAATACGTTTTTATTATTAAAAGAAGCGTTTCCGTAAAGATTTTTGTTACACCAGGAAAAAAATTGCACAAAAATTAAATTTAAATTTTACATTTTAATATTCACCGATTTTTTTTCATATTTTTCTTGCTCATGCTAATATTGAGTTACACATAAGGACCAAAACTAAAGCCACTTAAAAAATTTAAATTACTCTATATCGTAAAAAATTTATGGTCGGTCCTTGGCCCTTGGCCAAGTTATTCTCCAATTTTAATGAAACTTTCGGAAACTTTTAAATTAATGTTCAATTTAAAATTTAAATCATTTGGTTCATTGAAAAAAGCTATTTACGCAACCAAGAATGAAATATAAATTCATTAATTACAATAATAATTTATAAATTTGCATGGCAACGAACTGGACTGCTCAGGAAGAGCCTTTTTTCCCCCTGTCATGCTTTTAAGGCAAAAAAAGTATCCAACATCAGAAAATTATGCGCAACTCGATCTGCAGGGCGCGCCCGCAAAAGTGCCAAAAATCAGAAACCGATGAAGTGACCCCTTCGCATCTGGTGCCAATTATCGCTAGACCCAGACGAAACGACAGCCCGCGTAAATCAGGTAGCCCAAGAACGCGCACTTGGTCTCGAGAAACTTGAGCTCGGTTTTCATTCCCGGCCCAAGCACAACACACACATGAGATGATGGCGTCGTCGGCGTCGGTTGCCTAGCAACCGCCTCCGTCTCCTCGGCTCTACCACAACACTGGGCCACACCGCTTTATTTGTTGGCACCGGCATAAACACACACACACACGAGACGCAAACCCCTTTCTGTGTCTCTCTCGAGCCAGCCAGAAGCACCATAAACCGCGAGCATGATGCAAGCACCCTTTATTTTTTCTCGTACTCTTTTGCTCGCCGACGAAAAAAGAAGTACGTGCAGAAAAAAAAATCTGCTCTCGAAATTCATAAAATACATAGGGGTGCAAGCAAGTTGGCACGGTAGGTGCTTTGCATGAACAAGCAAAAAGTTCGGTTGAATAGGAAACAGAATCGGAAAGGGGCACAGACGACTTCAATCGCTGAGTGATGTTGAATATTTTTCTTCTGAAGCTTTTCAATTTCAGTGAATGATTGCTCGAAGTCCATAAATCAATTGTGAATTGTTATTTGAAATTTAGTTTTATTTTTTAACTAGTGCTGAAAATTAAATTCAATAATCAATAATTTAGAAATTAACCAATTCTATTTTTTTTTTCTGATTGACAAGTCTTTATAGCATGACATGTCCAAAATGAAATTAAATATATTTAAAATATATCAAAGTGAGAAATCTATTTTTTTGTTTTGTCTGGACAATTATTGAGACTGTATAGAGGAAGGCAAATAATATAATTTATTTTCTTACTGCGTCCTGTGTGCGCACAAATATATAATTACGCCGTGGCGAGACGCAATATAATGCTCAAGTGTCAACACAGTCGTTAATATAAACCGACCGAGTGTGTGGTGGATCTGCTGTCATCATTATATATTCGCATCGCCAATGTCGCACATATTATTTGCAGCAAACTTTCTGCGTGCTCGCGACTTCTGACAATCAGACTTGCAAATTGTGTTTCAAAGTAAAATGCCGAGCCAAGGCCGCCTAAATTAATTTCTCAAAGCCGAGCAGCGCGCTGATTAGTGCGAGCAAAGCCGCCGACTCGATTTTGGCTCGCGTGGCGAAACCATAAAGTTGTGCCGCGGCACACAAATGTGTGCTATTATCAATCATTAGAATTTATGTATGCTAATGCTGTTTGCCATCCTTTGTCAATGGCATTCATTAGGAATCGCAATACGCGAAATTGGATTTCACTTCAAGGATTTACTTGAAATCGTTATTTTTGGAACCTTTTTTCAATAATTTAATATTTCTTTCTCAAATTAAAACAATTTTTGTTATTAAAATAAATGCTATGTAATGTTACATTCAAATTGAAAATATTTAATTAAATGATAATTGTTTTTTATTTATAATTTTTTACTTCTATTCGTGATAGTAATTTTGTTTTTAGTAAATTTGTTCCATTCTACATTTTTTCCTTCATTAGAGAATTATCTTTTGATAAAATTAATTTAAAGTTCTGCTTTTAATCTGTTTCATCTGTTCTTTCCAAGCCTTCTCATTGTCAATGATTCGGTTAGCAATTAATTCCCACTTTTTAACTTTTTATTGTAAACTTGATGGCGAAATGCTCGCGCCAATCTCGATTCGAAGAAAAATATAGAGCCAGACAGAAACAAATTGAATAACGCCGCGATTATCCAAATTAAATTGTTGACCTTCTTCGCCTCCATTCGCAACTCGGAGTAATCAAGCGAGTGAAGTTGCGAAACCCCATTTTTGCGAATCACTTGGAAACAATCGCCTCCGGAGCTTCAGCGATTTTTTTTTACATTTCTGTCGCAATTGAGCCAAGAACTTATACTTGTTGTTGGGCAATATTGACACTTGTGCTGGTGTGAATGACGCAGACAAACCGCTAAAATAGTGTCGGCATTAAGGTCGATAGCCAGCCAGAGATGAGAACGATGCCGGCGTTGTCCTTACGCTATTAGAGAAGAGCAAACAGTCTTTCCGAGAGATTACGCGCCAGTGTGAGAAAAGATGCGGCGGCGTTTGTGGAACAAATGAGCCTCTTGTTTTGTCGCGAGTTCGCGAGTGCATGGCCTTGCGCTGATAAAGAAAATACAAAAAGAATCGGAGATTTGTTAGTTTCTTATCTCGCAACGGGGGCAAAAGAAAAGAAAGAAAGAAAGGCCTTCAATTGCCAGAGATCAATGATGTCACGTATATATTTGTTCGGCTCAAGGAATGCATGCAAATCACCGCCGTTTTTTTTTTATTTCATTTGCGCCATATTTATTTCTGCCGTCACGCGCTTTTTGGACTTGGGCAACGTGTTCTGGTGCCAAATTTTCGCAACTGTTATTTTTATTTCAAATCCATTATTAACCTGTGGATATTCTTCCATTGCCAAGTTGGAAGAAATCGTGAGAGGCAACACGTATGGCAAACGTTGTTAATTATATATAATTGGTAATTCTTTTCAAGAGCACAACTTACGTCACGGCAGGAGTAAATTATTGTAAATTATGATTAGCCGCACATTGTAAAACAAGTTCATCAATTATTCAATTTAACCAACGCCATTGAGGCTTTTGCAAGGAGATTAGGTATCTCGATTTTTTACTATTTGTTTTTAATTATTTTAAGAAATCATCAAAACACCAACATTTTAATCCATACTGATCAAATTTTTGGGAATAAATTTTTAATTGAAACATACTTCCATAATTTAATGTATTTTTTGTGTAAAATATTTCTATCTTGTTTTTCTAACTAATTTTACATTTTTATTGTCAATTTAATTCAATTTTGTTGAATCTTGAACACATTTTTTAATTTTTTTGTACCAAAAGAAGCCAGTCATTCCAAAAATGATAGCTTATCTTAACCTTTAAAGCTAAATTTATTAAACATAACTCACATAATGACTTTAATATCAAGGAATACGATTGCATTGAAATAAATTTAGGAAGTATAAAAAAATTTACCACAATGACTGTGGCCATTCCCAGCCGGTGAGCAAACCATGAAAAATTCTCAGATGAGGAGTTTCGTTGATTGCCAGGGCTAGAAATGAGATGCACCTGAGAGAGAAACCCTTGAAAGGTGGCAGGTAGAGAGGCTGCAGTGAGCGACACACACGGCCGTACCTGACCTTGGTTTGTTTTATAAGCAATAAGGAGTGAGTGAGTTTGTTGTCGAAGGAGGAACAATAGTGGTGGTTACCTTCCTTGCCGGCCTGAGAGAGCAGGCGAGCGAGCGAGTGAGACAGACCCTGAGCGCAGGTATACCCAGGCAGGTACAGCCGCCTCCACAAGTATGCCACGGTGAAAAGAGTTATTTATTAGGCCTCCCCTCCGAAATGAGAAATAAAGATCTTGATTAACTCGTATAACAAACCGATTTGTGTCCAATGACGTCTGTTAATTAACTCTTATAAATCTAATTGAAATATTTTTGCCTTGTATGGATGCAAAAAAATGTCCCTGATTTTTAGATTAATTATCAACAATTTTAGTTTAATGAACAGCGTAAATTAGTAATTTGTGTTAAAGAAATTGCCTAAATATAAAATAATTTTGTCCCTAATTTCATGGAAAAATTCAGAGCATTGAGTGAAAAACAAAAGATAAACTTTTCGTCAACAAGCAGGCCAAAAATTTATTTATTAATTTAACAGTTCATTGAAGAAAAAATTGAACTCCACCCATTTGCTACTCAATATGTTTCTCATTTATTTAAATCTTATCAATTTTACTGGTTCTTTTAATCCTGCATCAAAATATAACAGGAATGGTATTTTACAAAAATATCAAATGTTTAAATTTTTTTATTAATAATTATTATTATGCTGAAGTTTGAATCGCATTTGAGATTTTGAATATATATATCCACACTCTCTTCTACGTTATGTGATGAGTCGCAGGATTAAATTGCAAGAGAGCAAGACAATCCCCCTGGCAACACAATACGCCGGAATGCGGCTCTGCGATTTCAAGTTTGTGCCTCCGGGTCGATCGAGTTTTGTTTTTTGGTCGGCGTTCATTAATTTTCCGCCATACCGAAATTTCCCAAACTCTCTCCCACGCGCGCCGACTCAATATTTGAGCAGCTCTTTGGAAATATGGAAATAATCAGTCCCCCTGCGTGTAATTCGAGCGCCGCCGAAACCGGAGAGCGACAATTTTTTGTGTTCCTTTGTGCCGCGAACTGACCGAAATTAAATCCGCCGCTTTTTTGTTTTCGTCTGAATTAATTACTTTTTGCCGTGCCCGCCGATAATGAAGCGACGCCGACAAATCACCTTTTCCCAAATTTATATCTAATCTGTAAACAGAGCGTTGGTTTTGCCGGCACGCGAAATGAGTCATCTCGTTTTTCTCCCCAGCGCGATGCATCCCCCTTTCAATTACTCGGCGTTGATTTGTTGCCCTCTGGCAATGAAGGCCCCGCCGGCTGTTTTATTGAATAAAACAAAATTACGTGCCCAAGGTGTTGGTTTTCCCCCTTTTCGGGTTCAGACGAAAATCCTCGGAAAGGAAGTGGGAACATTTTTCTACCTGACACTTGCGCGTGGGCAGCGATCTCTAATTTTGTTCTTTGAAGGTCGTTTTTGTATTTTTCTGACGGCTCCAATTTTTTGTCTGCAGATTACTTCAGCGACAAAGAAGCTATGGGGAATGGAGGAGCATCAGAAAGACGACAAAGGTGGCGGTCCAGGTGGCAACATTTTGCAGCACCTGGGCGACCACCACCAAGTTTGGAGGGATACCACGTGGAGTAATGCAGGTGAGTTGAAAAACATTCCAAATCCCAAGAAATACTATCCCTATAAATTATACAAAAAAAATTAGAATCTGAATCAAAATTTAAAAAAAAAAAAACTTTTTTTTAAAATTAAATTTGAACCAGCCGGAATGAACTGGATTTAATTCTTTTGGCACGTTTTTATATTTACAAGGTTTTGCTATTTTTGTGTAAAATAAGGAAACAAAACTAGCATTTAAAAATAGATAAAATTTTCTTTCTCAAGGCGAATATAGGAAGCTCGTTGTGTAGCGTTGCCCGTCTGTGAGACGTTCAAAACAAAAAACATCTGATTCGTGACGACAGACGCCTCTTATTTCTAAAACGAGAGATTAAAGTGAGGAAGAGCGCGCTTAATGTTTTTGTTTTCCCAATGATAACGCTCTCTGGCCGGTCACGTGGATGATTATTTTCATTTTGTCCCCGCCTTGTTTGCTCCACAAACACACAAAACAGAGGTGGACTCTAGACTCGCTTGAGCAAATAGAAACAGCACCGCACTCAGTGTCACAAAAAGGAAGTTTCATAATAATATCCAGCAGCAGCCGGCAAATGATTTATTGATCGGCAGATATACAAATATTTTATTCATGTGCCGCTCCAGTTTCCGTGTATATTGAATTAGCACCTCTTCTTTTCCCTGCGAATGTCTGCAACCCCTTGGCTTGCGTCAGTCTCTTTCAATTTGCGGCCGAACGGATTTTCTCATTACGCCGTCCGTCTTCAAGCAGTGCATGCAATGCATTTTTCCGTCTTTCCATCCGAGCAGATCGATCGAATAACCTTGTTAATCACGTCAACGTCGCTACACACTCGCCGCCTTTTGAGTTCATTAGCCGCGTATTTATGCACATTTGCATAACTCTATTAATTATTTATTAGAGAGTTTGGATTCGACTTGGCGGTCGCCGCCGTTATTACTTGTTGGTTATTATTCCGCACTCGAGCATGCGTGTAATGATTGTTAGGGTTCAACGCGAATTGGATTTATTGGCACTTTCAAAGCCGATTTACATAATGCACTCGCAAGGTTAAAGCTCCACATTCTTGGCAAGAGCAATTTTAATATCTTTGTGGTAAAATGAAGTGTTAAATTTTTTTCTAATTCACAGAAAAAAAGTTTGCTTGTTCAATAATTGTTTAATTTAATTACCAACCTTGGGAATATTTTTTGTTGCTTTTAAATGAAACCCAGAATTTGTTTTTAGTTTTTAATATAAATTATTGAGTAATTGTTGCAATGATTATTTTTGTATGATTTTTCCCTTCATATGCTTCAATTAGTTTTCTCTAATAAATGAAATCATTTATTTTTATAAATAATTTCTTATCTGTAACCTTTTTTTAAATTAAATTTACCTGCCAATGTAGCTCAATTTGATGTTAGACCAGCCCACTTTTTGTAAAGTAATTTTTTTTTAATTAATTGTTTATAAGAAGCTTTTCAATGACGTTTAAATAATAATTCTCACATTTCTAGCTTTTGAAACACAGTTTTATCTTGCAATCCATGTTCACTTTGCTGACCATTACATCAAATCATGCATTTACCGCACAGTTTTGAGATTTCGTGTCGTAAGAAGTGCAACGATCGTGTCTGTACCAAGATAATATAGGTGCGAGTTATGCATTCCCATCAACCTCCATAAATACACACACATTCACGCCATCAAGAGCGAGTTCTCTAGCATTTAGCTCATGCATCAATACGCCTCGGTCATAATAAGTATGAAGTACTGCGTCGTGCAAGAACAATCACTCGGCGCGCGGTTCATTGACAGAGCTTGAGTGAGGACGATGAATGATGATTATTATTCCACCTATGAGCAAGGTCTTTGGCTACACACATACTTTCATTTTCAACTTTTTTCTACCTAATTATTCTCCACGTGGGGATTTTCTGAAATAATATTGGGAAAAAATATTTGAATCAAATGCGATCTCCTTGAAGATGTGCGCCGAGGTCGCTGCTCTTTGATTCCCTCTAATTATTATTTATTGAGGACAAAACCGGTCGCCGTCTGGATGCAGAATTCGCCCTTCTCGCGGTCGCACGCATCATATATAGAATGCATTTGACTTTTTTTTACTCTCTCGGCGTTATCGCCCCTCTCGAGTTAGCTCTATATGGATCCAAGCTATCTTATCGGTCGTTTATTTTATTTTATTTTTCGCTCGTGTGTCGCCTGCTTTATATATTATAGGTGTTGTTGAACAATGAGGAGCATTCTAGCGAGACTGGCGTCTTTATTGTTACTGAAGCCACTTTTATTATTCCTGATGAGAATTATTCAAATTTATGCCGCAGTAAATTCTGTGGTGCGAATTTTTTGCCTCGCGCAAGATGATGTATATCTTTGCACTCATTTCCATTTTACACAAGTCGAGCAAAACAGGGCGAAATTGTGCGAATTTGCATCTTCTTGTCTTCGCGAGTTTTAATAAATTATTTCATTTAATCCATATTTATAAGAGGCGCCTTCGAGTTGAATCGCCCAGTGCGTAGTTTTTAAAATAAACAAAATGAAATTAAATGAAACTCGAAACCGGCTCCAGCAGTTAATTGGAGGCCGTATTGCTTTAAATTTATGAGCCGGCTTGATAAAAATACGGCTGCCCCTTTAATTTTGATTGGCGACCAATTTAAAAATTTGAAATTAATAAACAGATATCAAAAATAAATTATTAAATGGTTCACAAATTTATTGGATTATTTAATAATAGAATTATTTGCTCAAATGACATTTTGATAATAAATAAAGAAAACTTTGTAAATGTATAGCTGAAGAAATAACAAAATTTACGAATTTCTCTATTTTTACCATACTTTTTGTAAATTTTATTTATTTTGAAGAATACTTAATAATTTGGCAACTTTCAAGTTATTATTTATTTTTAATGATTTGTCGGTGCCTCAAAGCTATTAGCTAATTATCCAGTTCTCTTGTGAATTAAGCACCATAAACTTTTCGCTGAGGCGCGACGATCGATGGATAGATTCTTGCTAATTACACGGCTGGTGAGCGAGGCAGCTGCTTCCGGCGCCACAAGTCGAGCTTTTCCCCGTCACGCAATTTTCTGCGGAAACACACACTTGTTGTTTTGAGCGGCAAAAGCAGCCGAATCCGATGGAAATCTTAAACTCGTCTGACTCATTCAAATGAACCGCGATCGCTTTGTGTCCCGGGCATTATTTATCGGCGCATTTTTTATTGACGGACTTCGCAGGTATAGAAAGGAGGAGGAGGAGGCTCCGTCTCAAGGTCTTTGCAGAGGTGAAGCTTGCAAAGCCGGTCTTGAAATCAGCCTCTTGTTTTTCTCGTCCGTCCGCGACGCCGCCGCCGCCGCCGGACGGTTCGTTGAGCTTTTTCAATGATGCTCCCACGCGAAACTGAACTTTGCTTATTTTTTAGTTCTTGTGCGCGCCTAGGATTGGAATTACATTTTTTGTTTACCAACGGCCGCCGCCGCACCTCGTTGAATATCAACGACTCGGTCGGGGTGATGTTGTCGGACGCCACAGGAAATCATGCGTTTGGTTTTTTAATAATTTCCACCGCCTTCTTGTTCATCACATACGCTGGGTATCGCGGAATCGCCGGCAATAAACTGCGTTGCGCGTTTTCCTCAATCGCCGCAGGTTGTGTGTTTCCCAAGGACACTCGGTCGGCGGCCGAGTCCAATAACGGCGGCTCCTCATTTCGAATTTATTATCATAGGATCGTCTGCCGATTCTCGTGAACCATTTATTTTATATTTATGTGATTCATGTGCGTCTACCGAGAGAAAGAAAGGAAGAGGCTCTCCAGTGGCGACGTCTGAGTCATAGAAATTACAATAATTGGAGGCTCCACTTGAGTTTACGAGCACATTTAATTGCGTGTTAGGCTTCCTTTGGTTTTAATTTCGTATCCTGCTTTTGACGCATCAGCGTAATTCAAATTAATAGTGGTTGGAGTTAAAACAATTGACTTGAAACTTCAAGGCAAAGAAACCTTGTGGCACTCACTTACTTACAAGCCCAATATTGCCGCAGATCCTTGAATTTGTTAAAAACGCAAGCTGAGATTTTTTGTTTCGCTCTTTTTTTCCGCAGATCTTATTTTATTAAAAATTGAGAATTCAGTCAGAGTAAAGCTCGAAGCGCTTTAAAATCTAGAAAATAAGCTTTAAAATTAAGTGAAGGAGCCGCCTCAACACTTGATTTAACGCGGCGCAAGCTTAGTTTTTTTTTTGTTTCGCTCTTTTTTCCGCAGATCCCTGATTTTATTAAAAATTGAGAATTCAGTCAATGAAAACCTCGAAGCGCTTTAAAATCTACAAATATAAGCTTTAAAATTAAGTGAAGGAGCCGCCTCAACACTTGATTTATCGCGGTGCAAGCTGAGTTTTTTTTCGCTCTTTTATTCCTTGTTTCGCACTTTTATTCCGCATATCTTTGAATTTATTAAAAATTGAGAATTCAGTCAGAGCTCAGAGCATTGCTCAAAGCGCCCTAAAATCTAGAAAATAAGCTTTAAAATTAAGTGAAGGAGACGCCCCAACAAATGATTTAACTTCGCGCAAGCTGAGTTTTTTTGTTTCGCACTTTTATTCCGCAAATCTTTGAATTTATTAAAAACTGAGAATTCAGTCAGAGCTCAGAGCATTGCTTGAAGCGCCCTAAAATCTAGAAAATAAGCTTTAAAATTAAGTGAAGGAGACGCCTCAACACATAATTTAACTTCGCGCAAGCTGAGTTTTTTTGTTTCGCACTTTTATTCCGCAGATCTTTGAATTTATTAAAAACTGTGAATTCAGTCAGAGCTCAGAGCACTGCTCGAAGCGCCCTAAAATCTAGAAAATTAGCTTTATAATTAAGTGAAGGAGACGCCTCAACGCATGATTTAACTTCGCGCAAGCCGAGTTTTTTTGTTTCGCACTTTTATTCCGCATATCTTTGAATTTATTAAAAATTGAGAATTCAGTCAGAGCTCAGAGCATTGCTCAAAGCGCCCTAAAATCTAGAAAATAAGCTTTAAAATTAAGTGAAGGAGACGCCCCAACAAATGATTTAACTTCGCGCAAGCTGAGTTTTTTTGTTTCGCACTTTTATTCCGCAAATCTTTGAATTTATTAAAAACTGAGAATTCAGTCAGAGCTCAGAGCATTGCTTGAAGCGCCCTAAAATCTAAAAAATAAGCTTTATAATTAAGTGAAGGAGACGCCTCAACACATAATTTAACTTCGCGCAAGCTGAGTTTTTTTGTTTCGCACTTTTATTCCGCAGATCTTTGAATTTATTAAAAACTGAGAATTCAGTCAGAGCTCAGAGCATTGCTTGAAGCGCCCTAAAATCTAAAAAATAAGCTTTATAATAAAGTGAAGGAGACGCCTCAACACATAATTTAACTTCGCGCAAGCTGAGTTTTTTTGTTTCGCACTTTTATTCCGCAGATCTTTGAATTTATTAAAAACTGAGAATTCAGTCAGAGCTCAGAGCACTGCTCGAAGCGCCCTAAAATCTAGAAAATAAGCTTTATAATTAAGTGAAGGAGACGCCTCAACGCATGATTTAACTTCGCGCAAGCTGAGTTTTTTTGTTTCGCACTTTTATTCCGCAGATCTTTGAATTTATTAAAAATTGAGAATTCAGTCAGACCTCAGAGCATTGCTCGAAGCGCCCTAAAATCTAGAAAATAAGCTTTATAATTAAGTGAAGGAGACGCCTCAACGAATGATTTAACTTCGCGCAAGCTGAGTTTTTTTGTTTCGCACTTTTATTCCGCAGATCTTAGAATTTATTAAAAACTGAGAATTCAGTCAGAGCTCAGAGCATTGCTCGAAGCGCCCTAAAATCTAGAAAATGAGCTTTAAAATTAAGTGAAGGAGACGCCTCAACACATGATTTAACTTCGCGCAAGCTGAGTTTTTTTGTTTCGCACTTTTATTCCGCAGATCTTTGAATTTATTAAAAACAGAATTCAATCAGAGCTCAGAGCATTGCTTGAGGCGCCCTAAAATCTAGAAAATAAGCTTTAAAATTAAGTGAAGGTGACGCCTCAACACATGATTTAACTTCGCGCAAGCTGAGTTTTTTTGTTTCGCACTTTTATTCCGCAGATCTTTGAATTTATTAAAAACTGAGAATTCAGTCAGAGCTCAGAGCATTGCTCGAAGCGCCCTAAAATCTAGAAAATAAGATTTAAAATTAAGTGAAGGAGACGCCTCAACACATGATTTAACTTCGCGCAAGCTGAGTTTTTTTGTTTCGCACTTTTATTCCGCAGATCTTTGAATTTATTAAAAACTGAGAATTCAGTCAGAGCTCAGAGCATTGCTCGAAGCGCCCTAAAATCTAGAAAATAAGATTTAAAATTAAGTGAAGGAGACGCCTCAACACATGATTTAACTTCGCGCAAGCTGAGTTTTTTTGTTTCGCACTTTTATTCCGCAGATCTTTGAATTTATTAAAAATTGAGAATTCAGTCAGAGCTCAGAGCATTGCTCGAAGCGCCCTAAAATCTAAAAAATAAGCTTTATAATTAAGTGAAGGAGACGCCTCAACACATGATTTAACTTCGCGCAAGCTGAGTTTTTTTGTTTCGCACTTTTATTCCGCAGATCTTTGAATTTATTAAAAACTGAGAATTCAGTCAGAGCTCAGAGCATTGCTCGAAGCGCCCTAAAATCTAGAAAATGAGCTTTAAAATTAAGTGAAGGAGACGCCTCAACACATGATTTAACTTCGCGCAAGCTGAGTTTTTTTGTTTCGCACTTTTATTCCGCAGATCTTTGAATTTATTAAAAATTGAGAATTCAGTCAGAGCTCAGAGCATTGCTCGAAGCGCCCTAAAATCTAAAAAATAAGCTTTATAATTAAGTGAAGGAGACGCCTCAACACATGATTTAACTTCGCGCAAGCTGAGTTTTTTTGTTTCGCACTTTTATTCCGCAGATCTTTGAATTTATTAAAAACTGAGAATTCAGTCAGAGCTCAGAGCATTGCTCGAAGCGCCCTAAAATCTAGAAAATAAGATTTAAAATTAAGTGAAGGAGACGCCTCAACACATGATTTAACTTCGCGCAAGCTGAGTTTTTTTGTTTCGCACTTTTATTCCGCAGATCTTTGAATTTATTAAAAACTGAGAATTCAGTCAGAGCTCAGAGCATTGCTCGAAGCGCCCTAAAATCTAGAAAATAAGATTTAAAATTAAGTGAAGGAGACGCCTCAACACATGATTTAACTTCGCGCAAGCTGAGTTTTTTTGTTTCGCACTTTTATTCCGCAGATCTTTGAATTTATTAAAAACTGAGAATTCAGTCAGAGCTCAGAGCACTGCTCGAAGCGCCCCTAAAATCTAGAAAATAAGCTTTATAATTAAGTGAAGGAGACGCCTCAACGCATGATTTAACTTCGCGCAAGCTGAGTTTTTTTGTTTCGCACTTTTATTCCGCAGATCTTTGAATTTATTAAAAATTGAGAATTCAGTCAGACCTCAGAGCATTGCTCGAAGCGCCCTAAAATCTAGAAAATAAGCTTTATAATTAAGTGAAGGAGACGCCTCAACGAATGATTTAACTTCGCGCAAGCTGAGTTTTTTTGTTTCGCACTTTTATTCCGCAGATCTTTGAATTTATTAAAAACTGAGAATTCAGTCAGAGCTCAGAGCAATGCTCGAAGCGCCCTAAAATCTAGAAAATGAGCTTTAAAATTAAGTGAAGGAGACGCCTCAACACATGATTTAACTTCGCGCAAGCTGAGTTTTTTTGTTTCGCACTTTTATTCCGCAGATCTTTGAATTTATTAAAAATTGAGAATTCAGTCAGACCTCAGAGCATTGCTCGAAGCGCCCTAAAATCTAGAAAATAAGCTCTATAATTTAGTGAAGGAGACGCCTCAACGAATGATTTAACTTCGCGCAAGCTGAGTTTTTTTGTTTCGCACTTTTATTCTGCAGATCTTTGAATTTATTAAAAACTGAGAATTCAGTCAGAGCTCAGAGCATTGCTCGAAGCGCCCTAAAATCTAGAAAATGAGCTTTAAAATTAAGTGAAGGAGACGCCTCAACACATGATTTAACTTCGCGCAAGCTGAGTTTTTTTGTTTCGCACTTTTATTCCGCAGATCTTTGAATTTATTAAAAACTGAGAATTCAGTCAGAGCTCAGAGCAATGCTCGAAGCGCCCTAAAATCTAGAAAATGAGCTTTAAAATTAAGTGAAGGAGACGCCTCAACACATGATTTAACTTCGCGCAAGCTGAGTTTTTTTGTTTCGCACTTTTATTCCGCAGATCTTTGAATTTATTAAAAATTGAGAATTCAGTCAGACCTCAGAGCATTGCTCGAAGCGCCCTAAAATCTAGAAAATAAGCTTTATAATTAAGTGAAGGAGACGCCTCAACGAATGATTTAACTTCGCGCAAGCTGAGTTTTTTTGTTTCGCACTTTTATTCTGCAGATCTTTGAATTTATTAAAAACTGAGAATTCAGTCAGAGCTCAGAGCATTGCTCGAAGCGCCCTAAAATCTAGAAAATGAGCTTTAAAATTAAGTGAAGGAGACGCCTCAACACATGATTTAACTTCGCGCAAGCTGAGTTTTTTTGTTTCGCACTTTTATTCCGCAGATATTTTAATTTATTAAAGACTGAGAATTCAGTCAGAGCTCAGAGCATTGCTTGAAGCGCCCTAAAATCTAAAAAATAAGCTTTATAATTAAGTGAAGGAGACGCCTCAACACATAATTTAACTTCGCGCAAGCTGAGTTTTTTGTTTCGCACTTTTATTCCGCAGATCTTTGAATTTATTAAAAACTGAGAATTCAGTCAGAGCTCAGAGCATTGCTGGAAGCGCCCTAAAATCTAGAAAATGAGCTTTAAAATTAAGTGAAGGAGACGCCTCAACACATGATTTAACTTCGCGCAAGCTGAGTTTTTTTGTTTCGCACTTTTATTCCGCAGATCTTTGAATTTATTAAAAACTGAGAATTCAGTCAGAGCTCAGAGCATTGCTCGAAGCGCCCTAAAATCTAGAAAATAAGATTTAAAATTAAGTGAAGGAGACGCCTCAACACATGATTTAACTTCGCGCAAGCTGAGTTTTTTTGTTTCGCACTTTTATTCCGCAGATATTTTAATTTATTAAAGACTGAGAATTCAGTCAGAGCTCAGAGCATTGCTTGAAGCGCCCTAAAATCTAAAAAATAAGCTTTATAATTAAGTGAAGGAGACGCCTCAACACATAATTTAACTTCGCGCAAGCTGAGTTTTTTTGTTTCGCACTTTTATTCCGCAGATCTTTGAATTTATTAAAAACTGAGAATTCAGTCAGAGCTCAGAGCATTGCTTGAAGCGCCCTAAAATCTAAAAAATAAGCTTTATAATAAAGTGAAGGAGACGCCTCAACACATAATTTAACTTCGCGCAAGCTGAGTTTTTTTGTTTCGCACTTTTATTCCGCAGATCTTTGAATTTATTAAAAACTGAGAATTCAGTCAGAGCTCAGAGCACTGCTCGAAGCGCCCTAAAATCTAGAAAATAAGCTTTATAATTAAGTGAAGGAGACGCCTCAACGCATGATTTAACTTCGCGCAAGCTGAGTTTTTTTGTTTCGCACTTTTATTCCGCAGATCTTTGAATTTATTAAAAACTGAGAATTCAGTCAGAGCTCAGAGCACTGCTCGAAGCGCCCTAAAATCTAGAAAATACGCTTTATAATTAAGTGAAGGAGACGCCTCAACGCATGATTTAACTTCGCGCAAGCTGAGTTTTTTTGTTTCGCACTTTTATTCCGCAGATCTTTGAATTTATTAAAAACTGAGAATTCAGTCAGAGCTCAGAGCATTGCTCGAAGCGCCCTAAAATCTAGAAAATAAGATTTAAAATTAAGTGAAGGAGACGCCTCAACACATGATTTAACTTCGCGCAAGCTGAGTTTTTTTGTTTCGCACTTTTATTCCGCAGATCTTTGAATTTATTAAAAACTGAGAATTCAGTCAGAGCTCAGAGCATTGCTCGAAGCGCCCTAAAATCTAGAAAATAAGATTTAAAATTAAGTGAAGGAGACGCCTCAACACATGATTTAACTTCGCGCAAGCTGAGTTTTTTTGTTTCGCACTTTTATTCCGCAGATCTTTGAATTTATTAAAAACTGAGAATTCAGTCAGAGCTCAGAGCACTGCTCGAAGCGCCCCTAAAATCTAGAAAATAAGCTTTATAATTAAGTGAAGGAGACGCCTCAACGCATGATTTAACTTCGCGCAAGCTGAGTTTTTTTGTTTCGCACTTTTATTCCGCAGATCTTTGAATTTATTAAAAATTGAGAATTCAGTCAGACCTCAGAGCATTGCTCGAAGCGCCCTAAAATCTAGAAAATAAGCTTTATAATTAAGTGAAGGAGACGCCTCAACGAATGATTTAACTTCGCGCAAGCTGAGTTTTTTTGTTTCGCACTTTTATTCCGCAGATCTTTGAATTTATTAAAAACTGAGAATTCAGTCAGAGCTCAGAGCAATGCTCGAAGCGCCCTAAAATCTAGAAAATGAGCTTTAAAATTAAGTGAAGGAGACGCCTCAACACATGATTTAACTTCGCGCAAGCTGAGTTTTTTTGTTTCGCACTTTTATTCCGCAGATCTTTGAATTTATTAAAAATTGAGAATTCAGTCAGACCTCAGAGCATTGCTCGAAGCGCCCTAAAATCTAGAAAATAAGCTTTATAATTTAGTGAAGGAGACGCCTCAACGAATGATTTAACTTCGCGCAAGCTGAGTTTTTTTGTTTCGCACTTTTATTCTGCAGATCTTTGAATTTATTAAAAACTGAGAATTCAGTCAGAGCTCAGAGCATTGCTCGAAGCGCCCTAAAATCTAGAAAATGAGCTTTAAAATTAAGTGAAGGAGACGCCTCAACACATGATTTAACTTCGCGCAAGCTGAGTTTTTTTGTTTCGCACTTTTATTCCGCAGATCTTTGAATTTATTAAAAACTGAGAATTCAGTCAGAGCTCAGAGCAATGCTCGAAGCGCCCTAAAATCTAGAAAATGAGCTTTAAAATTAAGTGAAGGAGACGCCTCAACACATGATTTAACTTCGCGCAAGCTGAGTTTTTTTGTTTCGCACTTTTATTCCGCAGATCTTTGAATTTATTAAAAATTGAGAATTCAGTCAGACCTCAGAGCATTGCTCGAAGCGCCCTAAAATCTAGAAAATAAGCTTTATAATTAAGTGAAGGAGACGCCTCAACGAATGATTTAACTTCGCGCAAGCTGAGTTTTTTTGTTTCGCACTTTTATTCTGCAGATCTTTGAATTTATTAAAAACTGAGAATTCAGTCAGAGCTCAGAGCATTGCTCGAAGCGCCCTAAAATCTAGAAAATGAGCTTTAAAATTAAGTGAAGGAGACGCCTCAACACATGATTTAACTTCGCGCAAGCTGAGTTTTTTTGTTTCGCACTTTTATTCCGCAGATATTTTAATTTATTAAAGACTGAGAATTCAGTCAGAGCTCAGAGCATTGCTTGAAGCGCCCTAAAATCTAAAAAATAAGCTTTATAATTAAGTGAAGGAGACGCCTCAACACATAATTTAACTTCGCGCAAGCTGAGTTTTTTGTTTCGCACTTTTATTCCGCAGATCTTTGAATTTATTAAAAACTGAGAATTCAGTCAGAGCTCAGAGCATTGCTGGAAGCGCCCTAAAATCTAGAAAATGAGCTTTAAAATTAAGTGAAGGAGACGCCTCAACACATGATTTAACTTCGCGCAAGCTGAGTTTTTTTGTTTCGCACTTTTATTCCGCAGATCTTTGAATTTATTAAAAACTGAGAATTCAGTCAGAGCTCAGAGCATTGCTCGAAGCGCCCTAAAATCTAGAAAATAAGATTTAAAATTAAGTGAAGGAGACGCCTCAACACATGATTTAACTTCGCGCAAGCTGAGTTTTTTTGTTTCGCACTTTTATTCCGCAGATATTTTAATTTATTAAAGACTGAGAATTCAGTCAGAGCTCAGAGCATTGCTTGAAGCGCCCTAAAATCTAAAAAATAAGCTTTATAATTAAGTGAAGGAGACGCCTCAACACATAATTTAACTTCGCGCAAGCTGAGTTTTTTTGTTTCGCACTTTTATTCCGCAAATCTTTGAATTTATTAAAAACTGAGAATTCAGTCAGAGCTCAGAGCATTGCTTGAAGCGCCCTAAAATCTAAAAAATAAGCTTTATAATAAAGTGAAGGAGACGCCTCAACACATAATTTAACTTCGCGCAAGCTGAGTTTTTTTGTTTCGCACTTTTATTCCGCAGATCTTTGAATTTATTAAAAACTGAGAATTCAGTCAGAGCTCAGAGCACTGCTCGAAGCGCCCTAAAATCTAGAAAATAAGCTTTATAATTAAGTGAAGGAGACGCCTCAACGCATGATTTAACTTCGCGCAAGCTGAGTTTTTTTGTTTCGCACTTTTATTCCGCAGATCTTTGAATTTATTAAAAATTGAGAATTCAGTCAGACCTCAGAGCATTGCTCGAAGCGCCCTAAAATCTAGAAAATAAGCTTTATAATTAAGTGAAGGAGACGCCTCAACGAATGATTTAACTTCGCGCAAGCTGAGTTTTTTTGTTTCGCACTTTTATTCCGCAGATCTTTGAATTTATTAAAAACTGAGAATTCAGTCAGAGCTCAGAGCATTGCTCGAAGCGCCCTAAAATCTAGAAAATGAGCTTTAAAATTAAGTGAAGGAGACGCCTCAACACATGATTTAACTTCGCGCAAGCTGAGTTTTTTTGTTTCGCACTTTTATTCCGCAGATATTTTAATTTATTAAAGACTGAGAATTCAGTCAGAGCTCAGAGCATTGCTTGAAGCGCCCTAAAATCTAAAAAATAAGCTTTATAATTAAGTGAAGGAGACGCCTCAACACATAATTTAACTTCGCGCAAGCTGAGTTTTTTGTTTCGCACTTTTATTCCGCAGATCTTTGAATTTATTAAAAACTGAGAATTCAGTCAGAGCTCAGAGCATTGCTGGAAGCGCCCTAAAATCTAGAAAATGAGCTTTAAAATTAAGTGAAGGAGACGCCTCAACACATGATTTAACTTCGCGCAAGCTGAGTTTTTTTGTTTCGCACTTTTATTCCGCAGATCTTTGAATTTATTAAAAACTGAGAATTCAGTCAGAGCTCAGAGCATTGCTCGAAGCGCCCTAAAATCTAGAAAATAAGATTTAAAATTAAGTGAAGGAGACGCCTCAACACATGATTTAACTTCGCGCAAGCTGAGTTTTTTTGTTTCGCACTTTTATTCCGCAGATATTTTAATTTATTAAAGACTGAGAATTCAGTCAGAGCTCAGAGCATTGCTTGAAGCGCCCTAAAATCTAAAAAATAAGCTTTATAATTAAGTGAAGGAGACGCCTCAACACATAATTTAACTTCGCGCAAGCT
Source organism: Neocloeon triangulifer (assembly GCF_031216515.1). NCBI lineage: Eukaryota > Metazoa > Arthropoda > Insecta > Ephemeroptera > Baetidae > Neocloeon > Neocloeon triangulifer. Next base: position 1,640,007 of record NW_026775545.1, read on the forward strand.
GAGTTTTTTTGTTTCGCACTTTTATTCCGCAAATCTTTGAATTTATTAAAAACTGAGAATTCAGTCAGAGCTCAGAGCATTGCTTGAAGCGCCCTAAAATCTAAAAAATAAGCTTTATAATAAAGTGAAGGAGACGCCTCAACACATAATTTAACTTCGCGCAAGCTGAGTTTTTTTGTTTCGCACTTTTATTCCGCAGATCTTTGAATTTATTAAAAACTGAGAATTCAGTCAGAGCTCAGAGCACTGCTCGAAGCGCCCTAAAATCTAGAAAATAAGCTTTATAATTAAGTGAAGGAGACGCCTCAACGCATGATTTAACTTCGCGCAAGCTGAGTTTTTTTGTTTCGCACTTTTATTCCGCAGATCTTTGAATTTATTAAAAATTGAGAATTCAGTCAGACCTCAGAGCATTGCTCGAAGCGCCCTAAAATCTAGAAAATAAGCTTTATAATTAAGTGAAGGAGACGCCTCAACGAATGATTTAACTTCGCGCAAGCTGAGTTTTTTTGTTTCGCACTTTTATTCCGCAGATCTTAGAATTTATTAAAAACTGAGAATTCAGTCAGAGCTCAGAGCATTGCTCGAAGCGCCCTAAAATCTAGAAAATGAGCTTTAAAATTAAGTGAAGGAGACGCCTCAACACATGATTTAACTTCGCGCAAGCTGAGTTTTTTTGTTTCGCACTTTTATTCCGCAGATCTTTGAATTTATTAAAAACAGAATTCAATCAGAGCTCAGAGCATTGCTTGAGGCGCCCTAAAATCTAGAAAATAAGCTTTAAAATTAAGTGAAGGTGACGCCTCAACACATGATTTAACTTCGCGCAAGCTGAGTTTTTTTGTTTCGCACTTTTATTCCGCAGATCTTTGAATTTATTAAAAACTGAGAATTCAGTCAGAGCTCAGAGCACTGCTCGAAGCGCCCTAAAATCTAGAAAATAAGCTTTATAATTAAGTGAAGGAGACGCCTCAACGCATGATTTAACTTCGCGCAAGCTGAGTTTTTTTGTTTCGCACTTTTATTCCGCAGATCTTTGAATTTATTAAAAACTGAGAATTCAGTCAGAGCTCAGAGCATTGCTCGAAGCGCCCTAAAATCTAGAAAATAAGATTTAAAATTATGTGAAGGAGACGCCTCAACACATGATTTAACTTCGCGCAAGCTGAGTTTTTTTGTTTCGCACTTTTATTCTGCAGATCTTTGAATTTATTAAAAACTGAGAATTCAGTCAGAGCTCAGAGCATTGCTCGAAGCGCCCTAAAATCTAGAAAATGAGCTTTAAAATTAAGTGAAGGAGACGCCTCAACACATGATTTAACTTCGCGCAAGCTGAGTTTTTTTGTTTCGCACTTTTATTCCGCAGATATTTTAATTTATTAAAGACTGAGAATTCAGTCAGAGCTCAGAGCATTGCTTGAAGCGCCCTAAAATCTAAAAAATAAGCTTTATAATTAAGTGAAGGAGACGCCTCAACACATAATTTAACTTCGCGCAAGCTGAGTTTTTTGTTTCGCACTTTTATTCCGCAGATCTTTGAATTTATTAAAAACTGAGAATTCAGTCAGAGCTCAGAGCATTGCTGGAAGCGCCCTAAAATCTAGAAAATGAGCTTTAAAATTAAGTGAAGGAGACGCCTCAACACATGATTTAACTTCGCGCAAGCTGAGTTTTTTTGTTTCGCACTTTTATTCCGCAGATCTTTGAATTTATTAAAAATTGAGAATTCAGTCAGAGCTCAGAGCATTGCTCGAAGCGCCCTAAAATCTAAAAAATAAGCTTTATAATTAAGTGAAGGAGACGCCTCAACACATGATTTAACTTCGCGCAAGCTGAGTTTTTTTGTTTCGCACTTTTATTCCGCAGATCTTTGAATTTATTAAAAACTGAGAATTCAGTCAGAGCTCAGAGCATTGCTCGAAGCGCCCTAAAATCTAGAAAATAAGATTTAAAATTAAGTGAAGGAGACGCCTCAACACATGATTTAACTTCGCGCAAGCTGAGTTTTTTTTTCTTCGCACTTTTATTCCGCAGATCTTTGAATTTATTAAAAACTGAGAATTCAGTCAGAGCTCAGAGCATTGCTCGAAGCGCCCTAAAATCTAGAAAATAAGATTTAAAATTAAGTGAAGGAGACGCCTCAACACATGATTTAACTTCGCGCAAGCTGAGTTTTTTTGTTTCGCACTTTTATTCCGCAGATCTTTGAATTTATTAAAAATTGAGAATTCAGTCAGAGCTCAGAGCATTGCTCGAAGCGCCCTAAAATCTAAAAAATAAGCTTTATAATTAAGTGAAGGAGACGCCTCAACACATGATTTAACTTCGCGCAAGCTGAGTTTTTTTGTTTCGCACTTTTATTCCGCAGATCTTTGAATTTATTAAAAACTGAGAATTCAGTCAGAGCTCAGAGCATTGCTCGAAGCGCCCTAAAATCTAGAAAATGAGCTTTAAAATTAAGTGAAGGAGACGCCTCAACACATGATTTAACTTCGCGCAAGCTGAGTTTTTTTGTTTCGCACTTTTATTCCGCAGATCTTTGAATTTATTAAAAATTGAGAATTCAGTCAGAGCTCAGAGCATTGCTCGAAGCGCCCTAAAATCTAAAAAATAAGCTTTATAATTAAGTGAAGGAGACGCCTCAACACATGATTTAACTTCGCGCAAGCTGAGTTTTTTTGTTTCGCACTTTTATTCCGCAGATCTTTGAATTTATTAAAAATTGAGAATTCAGTCAGACCTCAGAGCATTGCTCGAAGCGCCCTAAAATCTAGAAAATAAGCTTTATAATTAAGTGAAGGAGACGCCTCAACGAATGATTTAACTTCGCGCAAGCTGTTTTTTTGTTTCGCACTTTTATTCCGCAGATCTTTGAATTTATTAAAAACTGAGAATTCAGTCAGAGCTCAGAGCAATGCTCGAAGCGCCCTAAAATCTAGAAAATGAGCTTTAAAATTAAGTGAAGGAGACGCCTCAACACATGATTTAACTTCGCGCAAGCTGAGTTTTTTTGTTTCGCACTTTTATTCCGCAGATCTTTGAATTTATTAAAAATTGAGAATTCAGTCAGACCTCAGAGCATTGCTCGAAGCGCCCTAAAATCTAGAAAATAAGCTTTATAATTAAGTGAAGGAGACGCCTCAACGAATGATTTAACTTCGCGCAAGCTGAGTTTTTTTGTTTCGCACTTTTATTCCGCAGATCTTTGAATTTATTAAAAACTGAGAATTCAGTCAGAGCTCAGAGCAATGCTCGAAGCGCCCTAAAATCTAGAAAATGAGCTTTAAAATTAAGTGAAGGAGACGCCTCAACACATGATTTAACTTCGCGCAAGCTGAGTTTTTTTGTTTCGCACTTTTATTCCGCAGATCTTTGAATTTATTAAAAATTGAGAATTCAGTCAGACCTCAGAGCATTGCTCGAAGCGCCCTAAAATCTAGAAAATAATTTTTATAATTAAGTGAAGGAGACGCCTCAACGAATGATTTAACTTCGCGCAAGCTGAGTTTTTTTGTTTCGCACTTTTATTCCGCAGATCTTTGAATTTATTAAAAATTGAGAATTTTGTCAGACCTCAGAGCATTGCTCAAAGCGCCCTAAAATCTAGTAAATAAGCTTTAAAATTAAGTGAAGGAGACGCCCCAACACATGATTTAACTTCGCGCAAGCTGAGTTTTTTTGTTTCGCACTTTTATTCCGCAGATCTTTGAATTTATTAAAAACTGAGAATTCAGTCAGAGCTCAGAGCATTGCTTGAAGCGCCCTAAAATCTAAAAAATAAGCTTTATAATTAAGTGAAGGAGACGCCTCAACACATGATTTAACTTCGCGCAAGCTGAGTTTTTTTGTTTCGCACTTTTATTCCGCAGATCTTTTAATTTATTAAAACCTGAGAATTCAGTCAGAGCTCAGAGCATTGCTCGAAGCGCCCTAAAATCTAGAAAATAAGCTTTATAATTAAGTGAAGGAGACGCCTCAACACATGATTTAACTTCGCGCAAGCTGAGTTTTTTTGTTTCGCACTTTTATTCCGCAGATCTTTGAATTTATTAAAAACTGAGAATTCAATCAGAGCTCAGAGCATTGCTTGAGGCGCCCTAAAATCTAGAAAATAAGCTTTAAAATTAAGTGAAGGTGACGCCTCAACACATGATTTAACTTCGCGCAAGCTGAGTTTTTTTGTTTCGCACTTTTATTCCGCAGATCTTTGAATTTATTAAAAACTGAGAATTCAGTCAGAGCTCAGAGCACTGCTCGAAGCGCCCTAAAATCTAGAAAATACGCTTTATAATTAAGTGAAGGAGACGCCTCAACGCATGATTTAACTTCGCGCAAGCTGAGTTTTTTTGTTTCGCACTTTTATTCCGCAGATCTTTGAATTTATTAAAAACTGAGAATTCAGTCAGAGCTCAGAGCATTGCTCGAAGCGCCCTAAAATCTAGAAAATAAGATTGAAAATTAAGTGAAGGAGACGCCTCAACACATGATTTAACTTCGCGCAAGCTGAGTTTTTTTGTTTCGCACTTTTATTCCGCAGATCTTTGAATTTATTAAAAACTGAGAATTCAGTCAGAGCTCAGAGCATTGCTCGAAGCGCCCTAAAATCTAAAAAATGAGCTTTAAAATTAAGTGAAGGAGACGCCTCAACACATGATTTAACTTCGCGCAAGCTGAGTTTTTTTGTTTCGCACTTTTATTCCGCAGATCTTTTAATTTATTAAAAACTGAGAATTCAGTCAGAGCTCAGAGCATTGCTTGAAGCGCCCTAAAATCTAAAAAATAAGCTTTATAATTAAGTGAAGGAGACGCCTCAACACATGATTTAACTTCGCGCAAGCTGAGTTTTTTGTTTCGCACTTTTATTCCGCAGATCTTTGAATTTATTAAAAACTGAGAATTCAGTCAGAGCTCAGAGCATTGCTGGAAGCGCCCTAAAATCTAGAAAATAAGCTTTATAATTAAGTGAAGGAGACGCCTCAACGCATGATTTAACTTCGCGCAAGCTGAGTTTTTTTGTTTCGCACTTTTATTCCGCAGATCTTTGAATTTATTAAAAACTGAGAATTCAGTCAGAGCTCAGAGCATTGCTCGAAGCGCCCTAAAATCTAGAATATAAGCTTTATATTTAAGTGAAGGAGACGCCTCAACACATGATTTAACTTCGCGCAAGCTGAGTTTTTTTGTTTCGCACTTTTATTCCGCAGATCTTTGAATTTATTAAAAACTGAGAATTCAATCAGAGCTCAGAGCATTGCTTGAGGCGCCCTAAAATCTAGAAAATAAGCTTTAAAATTAAGTGAAGGTGACGCCTCAACACATGATTTAACTTCGCGCAAGCTGAGTTTTTTTGTTTCGCACTTTTATTCCGCAGATCTTTGAATTTATTAAAAACTGAGAATTCAGTCAGAGCTCAGAGCACTGCTCGAAGCGCCCTAAAATCTAGAAAATAAGCTTTAAAATTAAGTGAAGGTGACGCCTCAACACATGATTTAACTTCGCGCAAGCTGAGTTTTTTTGTTTCGCACTTTTATTCCGCAGATCTTTGAATTTATTAAAAACTGAGAATTCAGTCAGAGCTCAGAGCATTGCTCGAAGCGCCCTAAAATCTAAAAAATTAGCTTTATAATTAAGTGAAGGAGACGCCTCAACACATGATTTAACTTCGCGCAAGCTGAGTTTTTTTGTTTCGCACTTTTATTCCGCAGATCTTTTAATTTATTAAAATCTGAGAATTCAGTCAGAGCTCAGAGCATTGCTTGAAGCGCCCTAAAATCTAAAAAATAAGCTTTATAATTAAGTGAAGGAGACGCCTCAACACATAATTTAACTTCGCGCATGCTGAGTTTTTTGTTTCGCACTTTTATTCCGCAGATCTTTGAATTTATTAAAAACTGAGAATTCAATCAGAGCTCAGAGCATTGCTTGAGGCGCCCTAAAATCTAGAAAATAAGCTTTAAAATTAAGTGAAGGTGACGCCTCAACACATGATTTAACTTCGCGCAAGCTGAGTTTTTTTGTTTCGCACTTTTATTCCGCAGATCTTTGAATTTATTAAAAACTGAGAATTCAGTCAGAGCTCAGAGCATTGCTTGAAGCGCCCTAAAATCTAAAAAATAAGCTTTATAATTAAGTGAAGGAGACGCCTCAACACATGATTTAACTTCGCGCAAGCTGAGTTTTTTTGTTTCGCACTTTTATTCCGCAGATCTTTTAATTTATTAAAAACTGAGAATTCAGTCAGAGCTCAGAGCATTGCTCGAAGCGCCCTAAAATCTAGAAAATAAGCTTTATAATTAAGTGAAGGAGACGCCTCAACACATGATTTAACTTCGCGCAAGCTGAGTTTTTTTGTTTCGCACTTTTTTTCCGCAGATCTTTGAATTTATTAAAAACTGAGAATTCAGTCAGAGCCCAGAGCATTGCTCGAAGCGCCCTAAAATCTAGAAAATAAGCTTTAAAATTAAGTGAAGGAGACGCCCCAACACATGATTTAACTTCGCGCAAGCCGAGTTTTTTTGTTTCGCACTTTTATTCCGCAGATCTTTGAATTTATTAAAAACTGAGAATTCAGTCAGAGCTCAGAGCATTGCTTGAAGCGCCCTAAAATCTAAAAAATAAGCTTTATAATTAAGTGAAGGAGACGCCTCAACACATGATTTAACTTCGCGCAAGCTGAGTTTTTTTGTTTCGCACTTTTATTCCGCAGATCTTTGAATTTATTAAAAACTGAGAATTCAGTCAGAGCTCAGAGCATTGCTCGAAGCGCCCTAAAATCTAGAAAATAAGCTTTAAAATTAAGTGAAGGTGACGCCTCAACACATGATTTAACTTCGCGCAAGCTGAGTTTTTTTGTTTCGCACTTTTATTCCGCAGATCTTTGAATTTATTAAAAACTGAGAATTCAGTCAGAGCTCAGAGCATTGCTGGAAGCGCCCTAAAATCTAGAAAATAAGCTTTATAATTAAGTGAAGGAGACGCCTCAACACATGATTTAACTTCGCGCAAGCTGAGTTTTTTTGTTTCGCACTTTTTTTCCGCAGATCTTTGAATTTATTAAAAACTGAGAATTCAGTCAGAGCTCAGAGCATTGCTCGAAGCGCCCTAAAATCTAGAAAATAAGCTTTAAAATTAAGTGAAGGTGACGCCTCAACACATGATTTAACTTCGCGCAAGCTGAGTTTTTTTGTTTCGCACTTTTATTCCGCAGATCTTTGAATTTATTAAAAACTGAGAATTCAATCAGAGCTCAGAGCATTGCTTGAGGCGCCCTAAAATCTAGAAAATAAGCTTTAAAATTAAGTGAAGGTGACGCCTCAACACATGATTTAACTTCGCGCAAGCTGAGTTTTTTTGTTTCGCACTTTTATTCCGCAGATCTTTGAATTTATTAAAAACTGAGAATTCAGTCAGAGCTCAGAGCATTGCTTGAAGCGCCCTAAAATCTAAAAAATAAGCTTTATAATTAAGTGAAGGAGACGCCTCAACACATGATTTAACTTCGCGCAAGCTGAGTTTTTTTGTTTCGCACTTTTATTCCGCAGATCTTTTAATTTATTAAAAACTGAGAATTCAGTCAGAGCTCAGAGCATTGCTCGAAGCGCCCTAAAATCTAGAAAATAAGCTTTATAATTAAGTGAAGGAGACGCCTCAACACATGATTTAACTTCGCGCAAGCTGAGTTTTTTTGTTTCGCACTTTTTTTCCGCAGATCTTTGAATTTATTAAAAACTGAGAATTCAGTCAGAGCCCAGAGCATTGCTCGAAGCGCCCTAAAATCTAGAAAATAAGCTTTAAAATTAAGTGAAGGAGACGCCCCAACACATGATTTAACTTCGCGCAAGCCGAGTTTTTTTGTTTCGCACTTTTATTCCGCAGATCTTTGAATTTATTAAAAACTGAGAATTCAGTCAGAGCTCAGAGCATTGCTTGAAGCGCCCTAAAATCTAAAAAATAAGCTTTATAATTAAGTGAAGGAGACGCCTCAACACATGATTTAACTTCGCGCAAGCTGAGTTTTTTTGTTTCGCACTTTTATTCCGCAGATCTTTGAATTTATTAAAAACTGAGAATTCAGTCAGAGCTCAGAGCATTGCTCGAAGCGCCCTAAAATCTAGAAAATAAGCTTTAAAATTAAGTGAAGGTGACGCCTCAACACATGATTTAACTTCGCGCAAGCTGAGTTTTTTTGTTTCGCACTTTTATTCCGCAGATCTTTGAATTTATTAAAAACTGAGAATTCAGTCAGAGCTCAGAGCATTGCTGGAAGCGCCCTAAAATCTAGAAAATAAGCTTTATAATTAAGTGAAGGAGACGCCTCAACACATGATTTAACTTCGCGCAAGCTGAGTTTTTTTGTTTCGCACTTTTTTTCCGCAGATCTTTGAATTTATTAAAAACTGAGAATTCAGTCAGAGCTCAGAGCATTGCTCGAAGCGCCCTAAAATCTAGAAAATAAGCTTTAAAATTAAGTGAAGGTGACGCCTCAACACATGATTTAACTTCGCGCAAGCTGAGTTTTTTTGTTTCGCACTTTTATTCCGCAGATCTTTGAATTTATTAAAAACTGAGAATTCAGTCAGAGCTCAGAGCATTGCTCGAAGCGCCCTAAAATCTAAAAAATGAGCTTTAAAATTAAGTGAAGGAGACGCCTCAACACATGATTTAACTTCGCGCAAGCTGAGTTTTTTTGTTTCGCACTTTTATTCCGCAGATCTTTTAATTTATTAAAAACTGAGAATTCAGTCAGAGCTCAGAGCATTGCTTGAAGCGCCCTAAAATCTAAAAAATAAGCTTTATAATTAAGTGAAGGAGACGCCTCAACACATGATTTAACTTCGCGCAAGCTGAGTTTTTTGTTTCGCACTTTTATTCCGCAGATCTTTGAATTTATTAAAAACTGAGAATTCAGTCAGAGCTCAGAGCATTGCTGGAAGCGCCCTAAAATCTAGAAAATAAGCTTTATAATTAAGTGAAGGAGACGCCTCAACGCATGATTTAACTTCGCGCAAGCTGAGTTTTTTTGTTTCGCACTTTTATTCCGCAGATCTTTGAATTTATTAAAAACTGAGAATTCAGTCAGAGCTCAGAGCATTGCTCGAAGCGCCCTAAAATCTAGAAAATAAGCTTTATAATTAAGTGAAGGAGACGCCTCAACACATGATTTAACTTCGCGCAAGCTGAGTTTTTTTGTTTCGCACTTTTATTCCGCAGATCTTTGAATTTATTAAAAACTGAGAATTCAGTCAGAGCTCAGAGCATTGCTCGAAGCGCCCTAAAATCTAGAAAATAAGCTTTAAAATTAAGTGAAGGAGACGCCCCAACACATGATTTAACTTCGCGCAAGCTGAGTTTTTTTGTTTCGCACTTTTATTCCGCAGATCTTTGAATTTATTAAAAACTGAGAATTCAGTCAGAGCTCAGAGCATTGCTTGAAGCGCCCTAAAATCTAGAAAATAAGCTTTAAAATTAAGTGAAGGAGCCGCCTCAACACTTGATATAACGCGGTGCAAGCCGAGTTTTTTTTTTAATTTTATTCGCTCTTTTTTCCGCAGATACCTGATTTTATTAAAATTTGAGAATTCAGTTGGTGCATAGCTCAAACCGCTTTTATATTTAGAAAATAAGCTTCAAAATTAAATGAAAGAGCACCTTTAACTCAATTTTATGCAACACAAGCTGAGTGTCTTGCTTTGCTCGTATTCTACCCAGATTTTTGCAATTTTAATTTATAACAAAAGGGTTTTATTGCTTATTTTTACTTATTATTATTGTTATTATTTTTTTTAATTCTAAATTAACTGAATATTTAATGCCTATGCTCTCTTTCCTTCGCAAAATTCACAGATCTAAATACCTATTTCCTGCAGCTCAATTTCTGCTTCAAAGAAAGCCTTTTCTACTTCCGTTTTATTATTTTATTTATTCAGGAAACACGTTATTCTTCTTTCAAGAGGCAAAATAGGGCTCCAGTTAAAAAATCAAAGGAGCCACTTGGAGCGTTTTCCCCAAGTTTAAGTGCTCAGAGCAAACAAAAAGTCGCTCTTAATTAGGCACTAAAGAAAGCAAAAGTCAAAACAGCTGACCAAAAAGTCGTTAAAGCGAGGATGTTTTGCCGGAGCGAGCTTTTTTCTCTCTGCCGAGCTGCAGCCAACGAAACTTCCAGTCTGGTTTATTTCAGTCCAAGTTGCGTTTCGCTCTGTCAAAATCCTCCTCAGCTGGAGGAACGGCGGCGGCGTTGTTTTGGTTGCGCAGACCCAGTCGCGAGTGCGTGCAGGTGCTAATTGGGGCGCGGGTGTTTCTCTCCGTCGCCTCAGCCACACCGAGTTCTCTGCGGCAGGTTCGCTGTTGCCATGGAAACGCGTCTTCCCCCCGGCGCAGCCACCCTCCGACACACAAAAACTGCAACCCCCGGCCGGCTGGAAGGCAGACTGCCTTCCGAAAGAGAGACATAAATATACACACAGACAGACTTTTTACACTCGGCGCTGCCAAACGCAAGAAAAATCGCCCGTTTCTTGGCAATGAAGCCATTCTGCGAATTAATAGCTGCGCCAGATGCTGCGCTGCCCACTTAATCTGTTTGCGCCACTTTTCCGCCGAATTAGCCAGCACGGGCTGGAAAAGCATTTTTCACTTATCAGCGCTCCCCTTCGTGGAACAGAAACACACACACGTGGTGTCAAGAAGCTCCAAAATGATGCCTTCCTCTTTCGCTCTCTTTTAGAGACAAAACCCGTGACTCAACCAACAAATGTTAAATTAAGGCTCTTTCCTGCTAGCGTGTCCTTCGGTGACTTCTTTCGGCGTCGTTTCCTTATTTAAATTCTAACACGGTGCCGCGTTTGTAGAGAATGGAAGAAAAGATTAGCTCACATTAATATTTATTCGCCTTGAGAAGAAGAGGGAAAAGATGCTAATTTTCAACAGCACGTGTTATTTTTGCTCGTTAAGATGTTAGGCATCCTCTATAACCAAATGCACTAACTATTTAGGCTAAACAAACAGAAGAAATTTAATTCAAGTTTGAAGTTATCGATTGCAAAAATAAAATTTTTCATTATTTCAACCAGAAAAATGTTTTTTAGCAAAATACTTCTATGTTTATTTTTCATAATTTTATTTTTTCTTTCAATAACTCTTTTACATTCTGAGAAAGAAACTGAAGGCGTGGATTTTGTGTTTAGCAAACGCGAGACGCAGCCTCGTGCCGTCCTGATAATGTGCCACGCAATATTATTTATTTGGACAAGTGATTTTCTCGCTCGTGCTATTTCTCTCCCTAACCCCAACCTACCTCACTGCCAATATTTAAACACGCTCTGTGTGTGTCTGTGTCAGTGCTCTCAAATATTTACGGACCTTCCATTTCGCAGATCACGCCGTTTCTCAACCAATCTCGATGACGCCGAGAAGAGCGGGCAGCTTTCCCGGACCGGACGCAGCCTCGATTTTGTCCCCCAGATCCGAGACTGGCGGATTAGGTGTAAAAATGGTCGAATACGTTTTAGGATCGTCGCCGACGAGCAAAGAACTGGAACCCAGATTAAGAGTTCTTGGACTGGTGAGGAAAAATAAAAAATCTAATTTTGGCCACATTTCCCCCAATTTAAGAAATCAATATTAATTCAATTTAAATTGTTTTTTTTTTTTTAAACATTTTGTCACTGCCAAGGTGAGACGCCAATTTACTTAATTAAATTCTCTTCCTGCCTGCCTATCCATTAAAGTTAAAATTTTATTTGCTCAAGCTTCAAGCTGTGAGTGAAAAAATAATTTAAGAGCCATTGCCCTCCCGCCGCTGGGGATAATTGAGAGGAAAAAATTTCGAGCAAAACCCGCTTTCCACTACCTGCGCTCACCTCCCCTCCAGCCACCACTCCCATAGGGTGCTATTGTGCTCTATTCTTCTCTGGTCATGCTTGGGGAGCGATTTTCTCTTTTCGGGAGTTGTTGTGCCTGATCTTCCTCCCCACCCTCGGCTTGCCACCTGATTGGCTGGCAAAAATGCAACCCTTTGTATTCCCTGCCTGACCTTCCGTTAGTTACCCCTCCTGCGCCGCGCGTCCCGCAGTCCCACTTGTTTCTTCTCGCGTGCAGGCTGTGATTTTCAAAATGATTCCTTTCTCGGAATATGTGATCTGGCAATCTCACCCTCTTCTCGTGGTCTAATTGTGGCGATTTTCATCAATCCAAGTGTAACAAGTGTTTTTTCATTGCAGAACGGGTCGGATGGGAAAAAGGAGCAGGGAGACAAAGCGCCGTCGCCTTTCGAGGCTGCACAAAAGGATAATGAGAACGGCCAAAACGGACAGCAATCGGCCGGACAGAACGGACTGGACGACGACAAGGGATTCAAGTGAGTTTTAATTTTCTATCTAGAGCCGCGCGCTTTTTTGTTTGGCTTCAATTCCGAGGAGCCAGACGCTCTTTCTGCGAGCTGCTTTTTATTAGAGCCCGTGGCGATTAACGCCTGCCGCTTGTGGTGCGGCAATCCTGCATACTTAAATCGTATGAACGTAATTTCATTGCCAAATGCTCTCCATAAACATCTTTCTTGCACTTCATGGTCAATGCCATCACGCCGGCGTGTGCCGACGCGCCATCTTTCAAAGCCGCTGTATAAACCGAGCTTGGCAGCGACTCCGATAGAGGGACAGAATTTCCAACTCTATTATTTCTCACTTGCATTGAAGCAATTTTAATCCTAATTCTAAGAAAATTTTGACAAATAATAAATTGTTATTTGTAAATCATATATTTTGTTAATGTTCCTTTGTTATTTTCTTTTTAATTAAGACCGACTTAATTTAGTACATTATCATTTAAAATTTTTAACAACTTCCTTTGTAATATTTGAATTTTATTTTTATCTTTTCCTTGAAACAAGTGACTGAATCATTATAAAAAGGAAAACAGCTGCTTTTAATTCAGTGTTATAAATTTTCGTAATTCTCTCACTCGCTCTGCTTTGTAATTTTTTTAAACAAATGATGAAAGCAGTCACTTGACTCACCATTCTATAAATAATTGTAAAGGTATAGTAATCCACATTATGTAAACAGTGACAGTTTTATTTTGTCTATCATGGAACCGGCTTAAACTAAACCAGTGCATGCAATATTTTATTTATTTCTGTCACAATGAAGTAATTCTCTTTTGTGTTTGCAGTCGAACACCTGGAAGTCGTCAGCCCTCACCTTCGGAGGAACAGTTAGCAGGCGCAGTGAAGCAGGTCAAAATCGAAGACCAGCAACCCCATCCACCCCATGTTGCCAATCATCTACCCGCTAATGTTGTAGTTGTGCCTGTAAGTATCCTCCAAAAATATGGGTTTGCCAGAATACATTGGCTCGAATTCATGGAGATTTTCATAATTTACCTTGCTGCAATTATAATTATCATTATTATTTTTGTTTATTTATCCACATTTTTACAGTAAATTTTTACATTCAATTGTTGGAAGAATTTAAAAAAAAAAGGAATTGTTTCACAAAATGGCACCAGCACTAGCAAGAATTTTGCTAGGACTTTCTGAGATCAAAAAGACCCCTTCCGCTGCAGTGATCATATATATAACAAGGAATAATTTTTCCTTTTAATTCTTTTACATGAGAAAAAGTGAACTTGCACAAAGGTTGCCTGACAAGACAACTTGCCAAGCTGATTTTTCTTATCTGAATATAAGAAGCCTTAGACTCATTACCTGAATTTTCTAATATAAAAATGATGCAAGCTAAAATATTCTTTTGTCTATTGCAACATTCATAAGTCAATAAGTTGTTAATATTTGAAGATAAATTTAATTTTTAATACAATGAGCCTTCCATTTAATTAATTATTTTATTTCATTGTGTGTATTGTCCTTTAATGAGGGCATTCCAAAAACCTAACCTGACTGACAATCAGGCTAATATAGTCTGCCGTTTGAGCTGCATGGTAGCTCTTATGATTGTTTTTTTTTCTTGCAATATTTTAAAGTTTAATTTCAATTGGAATATCAAAATATTTTGTTTCTTGATAAAAATATTCAACCAATTTATTTGAAACAAATTCTTTAAAATCTTCTTTGCTGAATTGATTATTGACATAAATTATTTTTCAGGTCCCTTCCAATCCCAATGTGGTCCCACAAATGGCGATGCACCACGCAATGCACCCAGCCCTTCACCCAGGTCACAACATGCATCATCCGCACCACATGCAGTCCATGGACGGCTCTCAATTCGACCACCACGGCATGCTCTCTGACCAAAACCAGGGTGTCCAGCAGCAACAGCAGCTGTTCTCCGACCCCAATGGTCCCAACCAGGGTGGCTACGGCATGATCGCCCCTCCGCCTCAACAGCAGCAGCCAATGGACTCCCCCGGCGTGATGACTAATTTCGATTTGCAGGTAGGACGCCATTTCAATTCAGCCGTTTAGCTTTTGATCGGGTAGGAAATAGGTTATTGTATGCAAATTCTAGTGGAAATAGCTCTGCATTCACTACGTATTGGAAAATTTATTGATTCAAAGTGCTCCAAGTCTGCACAAAAGCAAGCTGCTCCGTTGCTTGCATAATCAAGAGAGCGGGGATATTGAAATGATTTTTCATTAACACAAAACGAATGGTGCACTGATTCCTTATGCTTTTCATTTTTTGTCCTCATCCACAAATGCCTTTCATTTACAGTTTTCATTTAATCCGTGAAACATGAGAAATAGGTTAATTTATTATTAACTGAACTGCGAAGAATCTCAAGTTTATGAAATAGGCACTCGACAAAATTTTATGTGCTCCGCAAAGTGGGAAATATAAAGCAGCACTTCTTCCTCTTAAATTTATTATAGAACAGCTTGCCATGAATTCACGTTGGGCCGGTAGCGACGCCAGCGGGCGGTCTGGGAACTAAAATCGAGCGGTGCTCAAGTCAGGTTTTTCATTTCGCCTCTCCATCCATCTCCTGTGTGACTTAATTGGCAAAGTCGAGATGGCCAAGTCATGATAAAATTACAATGAGTCCAATCAAGCTGCGGCACCTTGTTCTTGTTCGGTTTATCGAACTGCATCACAAAAGAGCGCGACGGCCGTGCATCCATCCATATTTCACTCTGGGGACCCTGCATGTGAATTAGCATTGTCAGCGGAATGTCGCTCTTGCTGCCAAGTCATGTGTGCCCCGGCGAACAGAGGAGACTGCACGTAATTGGTCCCCGGGAGGATTAATTTGCTAATGCACGTGCATACTGGCCTTTAGCTCTCGGCCAAGACCTTTCCACGGCCCGTTAGGTGCGGAAAGTGGAAAAAGTGCGCGCTCGACCGGCTTTATGACATTTTCCAACTCGTAAAATATCAGTTATTGCGCGCCCTAAAAGCGAAATTAAGCAACCGAAAACAAGCCATGTGCTAGGCCCGGTTCATGCTAATCTCGCGACTTTACAGCCCACTTTTCATTTTCTCGCAAGACTTAATCCCGCAGTTTGCTAAACCCGTTTTAATTTATGCCGGTTAATTATTCACGCGTAATTGAAAGTCTTCAAATCTCGCGCGTCATCCCTCTTTATTAACCTCGGCGCCGGAAAGGAAAAGAAGAGCAGCAGAGATGGAACGCGAAGTGCACTTTCCGCCCTTTTACCAACCAACCGACAGAGAGCTATCGATTTTGGATCAATCAACCGGCAGAATATGATCCGCCGGCAAAAGACCAGTCATAATCCGCGACGAGTGACACACACGCATTCCATTCCCAGCATCACAGAGATAAAAGGGTTGCCTCCTCTTGTTTTAGCGCTGTCAATCGAGTGACGGATGAGAATCGCTCGCTCTCTCTACCGAAAAAGATTTTCTTCTTCTTTTCAGCCAGTCAGTCACCTTTTGAGACGCACCTCGAAGGGTGGCCAGAAGTAGACGGGCCAAAAATAATCCCGGGGACACCTAGTTAGGCGCATACCTGTCATCTCGCAAAGTGACACGCGGCGTCCCGAGAAAGCGGCCAACTATAATTACTCCTGCCCACCTGGTTTCCCTTTCGTTTTGTTCGCTTCGGAACGAACATTTATTGCTCGTAATTAGAACAAGCCGGGGTTTAATGTAATTTAGTAGCCGCGTGTCTTACCATTAAGCTTTGTTATTATTTCGCCAGGCGTGTGTGCATGCAAGCCGGGTGCGTGACGACTTTTATTGAATTCGCTGCCAGAGTGTAATTAAAATGTCAAACACATTGAGCAAAGAGGACACACAAGTTCGCGCGCCGGTCCCACGCTTCTAAAACCGACCTCGCCTGTTTCACTTGCTGATGGATTTTGACAGCTTACGATGAAATACTGTTTCAAAAGTTGCAAACAGAAATTAAATCCTCAGCTATAGTAATTAATTGAGTTGTGTTTCCAATATTCACTTTTAAATTCAAATTTTCAAGAGGAATTTTGCTTGGAAAATATATTAACACTGAAACAGATTACTAATGAACAAAAATTGTGATAATTAATTTTAAATTTAGTTGAAATTTCCAAGACAGGTGGAAATGAATATCTAGCAATATTTCCAGATTTTGTTACTCCATTGAATTTTTATTATTTCCACTTTTACACATCTGCGACCTGCAAGTTTTAAAATAAATTAGCTTCCTAAGCGACTTTATCACACGAAAAAATCTATTTTCGCCCAGTCTTTCGCAGTCTGCCCTTCAGCCGATTGATTTATTAACGCTGGACCGCTTGATTTATGAACAATTTGTTGCTCGGACTTCTTCTTCTCCTTTCCACTTGCCTGTTTTTGTCATCCGGCTCTTTCGCCGCACGTCTCTCCCTCTTTTTTTCACGCGTTATATATGAATTTCTCGCACCACACGGTGGCAAAAAGTCCGCACGACTGGCCATATTGGGCGGTGCAGCCCGAGTGTGAAAAGTTCCTTTTAGCGCCGCGCACTTGTCGCCCGCCCGGCCAGATGGAATTATTATTGTCGTTGAAAAAGAAACACACAACGAACGAGCCGCAGCCAATATCACACCCTGCCACACACATACCAGCAGCTGCAGCGGGCGCACGTCTCCCAGACTTAATTGGGTCAAGATTCAGTAATTATTAGCCGGCGGGGTAATTAGGTTGCGCCGGGTAATTTATTCATGATGAGCTGAGAACAATTTCGTCTCGCAAATAAATAAATATATACTCACGCTTGAGTGGCACCGACTTGGATCGCGGCCAAGTGCTGCATATTTCTTCTCTTATTTTTACCCTTTTGTTACGTGACATTGTGGCCCATGAGACCTTTGACAGCGAAAAGCACCTCCGTTTTAATGCCCGCTTTTTATTTTACGACCCGGGCGAAATCAAACTTTTTGCTGAGAAATCGGTGCCTTTTGTCGCCCAGGACGTGATGCCCGGGCCATTTTTATTGTAATCATTACACCGCCGGTCTGTCGTCAACCCTTTTTTATTACATTATGCTCTGCTGACGGAAATCTTATAACAAATCACACTTCTACGGGCTCATTTGATGCCGAAAAATCCGCTTAGGACCGTCCCGTGTTTTTTCAACGCCGTCGTCTCTTTTTCCATCCCGCTCAGGGATCACGCACATCCAGGCATAAATAAACACACAAATAATCAGATTTCCTACGGCCTCAATCACGTGCTGATCGCTTTTTCCTGTCGCAATTCGATGAAGAAGAAAAAAATCATAATTGCCAGACGCGTGCGCTGCTAATTAAATTTGGCGTTTCCTCCGCTCTGCTTTTTCGGCGTGCCAATATCGCGATAATTTACAGCGGCACGTTGTGTACTTGTTGTCTGTTTGCTGTCACATTAGCGAGCACATCGTCAGACGGATGGTATCCGGGGGCCGTCTAATACCTGTGCCGCGCTGTTCGGCACGCCCGGCCCTGGAAATTTGCGAGCACTTTCGGACAAGGCAAATCTAAAATCGATCCCAGACGCTCTGGTATCTCAAAGTTGCAAGGACAATGGGCTTGTTTGATTTATTCTTTAAATAAATAAATAAATTAAGATCACTCTGGGGGAGGAAATCTAATTGATTTGTTTTTTAATTCACTCATAAATAAAAAATGAGAAATTATTTTATTATGCTAATTTGCAAATTACGTCAAATTGATTGAGAAATATTTGGCTTATTGAAATTTTAAGTTGATTTGAGGCTCTGTAGCTCAATATTATGGACTTTTCTACTAATTTTTACTTCTAATTTTTATCTTTATTTGTTTTGAAAAGATTTTTTTAATAAATTTTACCCTAGAAGATTCGTTTGTGCTTGAAGAATCACAAACTTAAAACTTTCCTATTAGTGCCACTTCCGACGGTGCGAAGGGCTGATCCACGTCGTCCTCTTTTTTTCCAACCCTCGTCTATATAGGTGTCCTCTTTCGAAGAGCAAATTACCGTCTGCTGCAAACGAGACGAAAATCAATTTCGAGGCTCTTCATTATTTGCCACGTCGACCTGTTCCGCTAGATGAGACCAATTTCCAGGCCTGACACTCTGCGAATCGACTTTCCGCCTTTTATTTTAATGGAATTCAAGTCGACTTCTCTGCTCTTGTCGCTCCAGCTCCGAAGAAGACGAAACTTTGATATACACGCCGTTTCACTTTTGATTCGGCTGCGACGAAGAAGCAGTTCGGAGAGATGAGACAATGGTCGCTTGGTTTATTTTATCCGCCTCGCCGGCTGCCGCGGAGCGAATTTGCAACTTCATCATCTGGCTGGAATAACCGGCAGGACAAATATTGGCGCTCGTTACAGACACAGCCCTTTTGTCGCGCCATTCCCACTATTCGCAGCACCGAACAATGCCGCTCTATTTCTCCTATAAAGTGTAAATAACCGGCTCCGTTTGCGCTGCGGCAAAGTCCCCGGTGGTGATAAACGGGCGCCCATCATAGTGCACGAATCGTAATTAGCGCCGCATTCAAGTCAAACAAAGCGGCCTGTTCATATGTGGGGGTGACACATGTGTTTGCTGGGCGGCGCAATAAATTAATGGCACGGGACACGCGAATTGACACCTTTCAAACCGCGATTAGTCATTGCAAAATGATTACTTCCGATTCGACCCGCTGGAGCGTTTTGTGAATTTTTTTTTGTTTTATTATTTCGCCCGATTTAATAAGCACTTATGCGCCGACCGGAATTGGCTTCACGTTTTTGCGCCGTTTCGAAAGTAGAAAAATTTATTGCGCTCACGCAAATTGTAATATGCCAATACATGCAACAATAATCATAACTATTCATACCGATGAATTGCGACGCCTCACCCGCCACGTTTAGAAAGAAAGGTTGGAAAAAATGTGATTGGTGATTGCAGTTGATTGAGTTGGAAAACGGATGCGCGCCGTGCAGATAATCATAATTGAATAAAATCACGCATATAGCTCGCCTCCTATGTGTGCTGAATATGAAGATAAAAATTGTGAAGTAGATAATAACGTAATTGTTCTAGTGAAATTTTCACTTGCAGCAGAGACAATTGACCTAGAAAAGCCAAAGGTTTATCAAACATTTTAACATTTTGTCATGTAAGCTTCTTTAACTGATATAAAAACAGGGATTTTTTTTCTTTTTTTTTCACATGTGAAAGTATTTAAATTTTCAATCTTTCTAAAAAAAAAAATTGATTCATAATAAGTATCCAAAATAAAATGCTAATTGATGTTGAAAATTACTTCACCGCTTTCAGTTTGTGCAGCATTTTGAATTATAAAATCCCCTGACAGGAAAGCCATGAGCTTTCTCCATTAATTTCCATTGCAAATCTCGGAACTGATTTCTATAAAATATCCCAAATGAAATAATAATTCCAGTAGTGAATGAGCGGATTTCGCAAGGAAGCCTCAATTTACTTTAAAGCTCTGCGATATGGATCGCGCATTGTTGAAAAATCGAAAGTCGTCATTAATGCAGCCATAATTTCATATACGCAGCGTAATTCTATTCATCGGCCGTCGAATTAATCTGCATCCAGCCCGCGTGGAAATGTATAATAATTCCAGCCGTGTGTGAAGCCGCTCGATTTCGAAGGGGTGTAGACGCGAGAGACAAAGAACACTTTGGTATGTTTTATTAAAAACTTCGCAGCCGCCGCTCTCGTCAGTGAATTTGCAAAGCATTTTGCGCCACTCGAAAGAAGCGCTTGATTAATACCCGCGCACACAGACACAGCCTTCGCCGCTCGTTGATGACAAATCCCAGAGCAATTTAATTGTAAAAGCCGACGTCCCGAGCGACCCGTTGAGCAAACCGCCGAATATCTTCTTACCCGCAGCAAATTTTATTCCGGCGGCGCGGATATTTGTCAACCGCATTTGGGACCAGAATTTTTCACCCGGGGCAGCGAGTGAGCGAGAAGAGCTCTCAAATCCAGCGATTTGTCAACGCCATTATACGGCCGGACAATGCGCGCATCACTCGCCCCCGTTTCTGCATGTGAAGTGTTTACACGGCCATTGTGCGCTTTTATTTTAAATTACGCCGGGGCCGGTCGCTGCTGCCGGGCTGACCTAACTCGGTTTAAATGGAGATAATCAGGATGCACACACAGACGCACGCCTTTACAGGGTCACGTAGCGGTACCGCAGCAGGTTCCGAGGAAAGTAAGACTGGTTGGTGGTCCTCCTTATTTTTTTCTTCTCCCGCTTTTGGGTCGCCACTGTTTGTCGTAAAATTTAGCAAGTGCAAATTAAAATAACAACCAAATGAGGTTTTTGAACATAATTTTGAGTGTTTTTATTTTTTATAAGAGAAAATCATGCAAATTTTGACTCCGTAACATGAATTATAATTATACCAAAATAAAATAAATTTTAATTTTATAAATTTAAATTTTTTTTCAATTTTAAATATTTATTGATTAATTTTTAAATTTAAATAAATAAAATTGTTTCTAGTTGACGAAAAAGGTTGTTCACCTTTGAATATAAAAAAAGAGGACGTGCGAGTTAATTTATTGATGGTAAAACTCAATTTTCTGATTCTCTTTATCACAGAGAGTTTAAGGGCAATCTTGAAATATTTATCTCGAATCCTGCGTCAGCTCTTGAATATCTTATTCTGGGAGAAAATGTGGACCCCTCGCTCGGAGGCTGCACCTTTTTTATCGCACACCCGCTCCTCTTATTCGACTCATCTCCCCGATGTCCATCACACATAAAGCATAAAAAAATCCTTCCGATGTCATTGCACGCTGCCAAGGTGCGACGCTCTCCCGAAATTGAAATCTCTCTCGAAAGCTTTTACTGTGATGCGTGCGCGATTCGCCCTTTGTTGTTTGTTGCTGTTAATATTTTACGTGAAAAATTGGGTCCGGACGTGATCGACGCAGCGAAATAATAACAGCTCGGATTTGCGTCGCTCTTTCGAATTCCACTTTTTGCCCGGCACGCTCGCTCGCTCATCTTTTTCCCATTTTTACAGTCGTGTGTGTGTAATTATCCTTAACACACCGGTTAGTTCATTTTTGTGTCGCCTTGCAGGAAAAGAGAGAGACGAGAGAGTTCATTGATTCTCTCTGTGCAATAGTTTTTCCATGGCGGCGAATAAAAAGAAGAGATGTAATTCGTAAAAAGCTCCGGGTATTATTAAAGAGCCCTTGCGAGGGAGCATTAAGGATTATTATTCAAATCAGCGCAGAAAGCGCTGGCGGCCGTGCAAGTATGAAATAAAACACACATACAAAAAGATTCCAGAGAGGAAGAAGAGGAAAGAGAGGAGTCATTGCGCTCCACTCGGCGCACAGCTTTATTTTTTAAACATTTTTTATGTATATTTCGCCGACGGCCGCCGCGGGCTTTATTGCGATAAAGATAATACGCGCTTTGAACAAAAAAGGGCACGAATATTCACATCGCTTTTTGCTTTTCGGCCGCAAATTAAGTAATACCGCGCGATGTAATAGATTTTCGCCTTTTTTGCCTCTAAATGGAAAAGCAATTTCCACTTGTTTTCAACATGATTCAACTCTACGGATTACAGCGTTTATATATAAATTTAGCGTTTTGCCGACAGCCTCGATTCAGACGGAAATAAATTTCTCTCACAAAGAGAGACAGAGAAAGAAAAGTACAGCTCAATGAAGAGAATAATGTGAGAATTTCCTCCAAACTCGGCCCGCCGACCGGCTGCTCACCAAGACTTTTTTTGTTCACCTGTGCGCGGAGAGCACTTTTTCGACTTCGTCGATTTCGAAGCCGCTAACAAAGTGAAATGATTCATGAAAATCAGATGTTGGTTCTGCAGCGCGGCAACTTTATACCTCGGCTCGAGGTTTCGCCTTTTTTGCTCCCCTGCCTCTTTCCTTGCGGCCACGGTTTGCGGTCATTATAACTCCAGTAATATAAAACCCCAATAATAATAAAGAGCAGCAGCAGCGGCAACTGCTGCTCTCGCCATTTTGCGCCACGTTAAATTCGAAAAAGTATACACGTCTGTCCTCGAGGGCCCCATCCCGCCGCAGAAATAAAGCATATCAAGAGAGTTTCGCTAAATAATTAATGCCCGTTTTAAATTGCTTCCGAGCCCGGCCGTGTCCAAGTTAAGCCGAGCATTATTAGACAAGGGGCCTCCCTTGTTGCAGACCGGCCGGCTTTGTCGGAATTGAGTCGCAAACTTTAAACTTTGGCGTCCCGAAATTCACGCCGGCCGCTTTTCGTAATGGGGCCGTAAAGCAAGTGAAGCCAACAACCTGGACTTTCTTCGTCCGTCGACCGCGCAGAATATTATATACCCATGCACTTTGCTTTCAATCTCGCCGTGCAGCGAGACGTCTAATTACGAGTAGAAGTTCCGTGGAATTGGAACATTAATGACGTAGACAGGTGCAGAGGCTTCGCTGTAAAGTCAGCGAGATGCGCCTCCGAGTGCAATCATCCTATCTGCCGATTGTCAATCACGCAACCTTCGCCGAGAGAGATGGAGTTTGATAAAGAGCAATACACTCGACGTTAATATCAATTCAATATAAATATAAATACGGTTCGTCGTCGTTATCAGGTAGACTTTTCAATCAAAGTTAATGTAATATTGCTTCTGACGGAAAATTGCTTTTTGAATCTATGCAAAATAGTCGAACACAATCTATTGATCAAACATTTGCTTTGATAAATATTTGCCTAATCATGTGGAATAACAATGGAATTAATCAATTTTTTTTTCAACAGTAATGCTTATTGATAAATGAAAAGAAAAATGAATTATAAAATGGAGAAATATTATAAATATTTGTACAAATACTTAATAAAAATGTTTCAATTTTCAATTTAATCTATTGGAAACAAAAATAGGTACAGAATTTGTACCGACAAGTAAAACCAGGCGCTTTATCTTATCAGCCACACCTCGTGCGCAAAAATGAGAAATAATCCCCGAATCGGTCCAGCAGCCAGTTCGTTAGCACCGTCGGCCCAAGCGTGACCATTCCTCTCTGTCCGTTTGCGCGTGAAATTCGTCCTTGGCGCAGATATATTTATTAGCAAACTTGAGGAGAGACTTTAATATACGAGTGGCGATAAAGTCTTGTAATCTAATCGGTCGAGGATGCGCGAGATGTGGCAAATTTATTAGACGATAAATTCCGGTGCGAAATTGAACTTTGGTGGTGCTCCAACATGGTGGCGTTGGCCGCGCGCTCGCGGCCCCGCCACTGCTCTCCTTGGCGAGAGAGTCAGTCGTTCGAAGAGCTCGCTGCTGGTAGGAGCATTTTGCTCTGCTCGGCACCTCGGCTTGCTCCTCCGCCAGCCGGATCGTGTGTGTAGTTCATTGCCATCGGCGGACTCACGTGGTGTGACGGACCTGCCAGGTTGATTCTCTCTCTTTCTTGTCAGTGCACCTCGGATGGAGCCTCTTTAGAGCCGCCTTAAACAAACCCTGTGATAAATGCAAAAAGTGCGCATTCAATTGAATTTCCATTACCCAACTGCGATGCTTGTCGATAAGACGACTTGCTGATTACACTCGTCAAAGCAAGTGCGATTACGCCGCCGTGGTGTGTCACAAAAACGGGATTGTCGCATTGATGGTGTCCGGTGGAATCAATCAGCAGCCCCAGCGTCAAAAATGGTAGTGCTGGAACCGTTGTCCAACACTTCTCCGCCCAGGAGTCAAAACTCGATGAAGCTGTTACCAAAGAGATTTATCAACCTGCACCAATGGCTAGGACCATTAGCAGCGAAGGACCTGAAAGAAGCCGTGGTAAGTTGACCGCAATTCCTATGGTTAATTAAACAAACGCCAAGGATTTCGTCATTAAGGGTCCATTCATTTCCCTTTTTTTTTTTTTCGCAACGGGTATTATTATTTCAAGCACTGGCGAATTTCGAGGGTTGAATAATTAAATTTGTCAGCGAGCGAGCGAGAGAGAAAGAAAGAAAGACGGAAAGTAGGAATGTCGAGCGAGAGCTCATTAGCGCCGCGCGGCGAAAGAGCCATTCCGTAATGCACTCAACGAGCTATGAATTTTAATGAGAGACTCGTAATGTGAAATAAAAACTCCCCAAATTGATACAAATATTGACTGTTGAAATTTATGTCTCTGCCTTTGACGTAAATCTCGCATACGTTTATTAATTAGTTCTGCCACGCTTTGAAGACGATGTTGTTTCTCGAGTGGTAGTCAATTTTCTGAGCCGGCGAATTGTCCCGCCGAGGTACGCGCGCGCAACGTACACAAAAGGGCCGCGCTCGCTGCGTCTTAAAATTTAATTACTTTTTGAGTGCTTTTTCTCGTGCGTTTCCTCACTTTTGAGCGCCGCTCATTCGCGAAAAATAATAAAAAGAAGAGAAAAGTTGCGCCACCGCCGCCGCTCCTCGCGATATTAAAACTTAACTGCTGCAGGTCATTCTCGTGAAAATAGTACATCATCAAATATTCATGTGGCAAAGAGTCAGATGCTGCTCTCCGGACAAAACTTTATTGCTGCACTCGGAGCGTTGAAAGTGTTTAAGGAAAAGAGCACACCTCCACCTTATCGACTGCATATAAACTAGACCAAAACAACTTTTGAATTTTTGCTCCGAAACCAAATTTTGAGAAAATCGACACCGCTTTTATTAAATGGAAATAAATAATATTGTAGTGGAAGTTCACGATCGAGGGTTGATTCATGGTGATTTGAATTTAAATTTGGATTTTCCTTGATGGGTTTATGTGAGTTTTTATTGTTTAAGTAAAAAAAATTCAGGATATTGTATTTTTTTATCTTAAACAATAAAAAACTCAAAAATCCATTGAGGAAAAGCCGAATTTAAGTTCAAATCACCATGAAATAAATAATACATCACCTTCGGTAGATCTTTAACTTTCAAATTTACCCCTCACACCTGCCATTGCCGGGGGTTGATGCAAAATTCATGCGGAATTTTCGTGGCTCTTATTCAGGGACCAACTTTGTAAAGGCTCTGTTTGCAAATCCCCTGTTTATTAGAAGCGACTGCGCGAATTCCAAAAGGCGGCTTTGAAAGCGGTTGTGCCTCCGCCGAACTCCCGCGCGCTGCTTTTGAGTCTCACGTGCGGCTGCCTCGCAACAATGCCCACAAGAAATAAATAAGCGCCGAGAGAGAGAAAGAGCAATGAAATTATTTATATGCGTTCGGTACATTTCCCATCTCGCAAAACTCGAACAACATTCCGCGCGTAATCGCATCGGCAGGTCATTTATCTTGCGCAATAATAATAAATAAATAATAATAATACACCGTAATGTAACAATAATATACCTGCTGCTTTCTTCTGCCAGAGAGGAAAGAGCTTCCTACCCATCACGGTGATCAATATCTCGCTCTCGCGGAACCGGAATGAGGAGGCGAATTTATTGCCTCAAAGCTTTTATTTACAAGTCGCTTACATACACGTTCGCAGGGAGAGACGTCAAACTTCAAAAGCCCGGCCTTTTCGTCGACGATTCTAATTGAAATTTGGCTCTGCTCTCCTTTGCCGAACAAAAACGCGCAAATATTAATATTTCCAGGCGTCGTTCCCAGTTCCGAGAGCTGCTGGAAAGAGAAAAAGTCAGCAAAAAAAACTCTCTCAAGAGACACGCCTCGGGTATATTTTTAGTTTTTTTTCTCCGAGTGCGCGAGGGGCACATTGTCGGCGCAATTAAAACGAGTTGTCACCTTTCGCAGAAAGTAAGAAAAAACACACACACTTTTCGCCCCGGGGCGGCGGTTTCAAGTGCTGGGCACACATTGCGCATTAGAGCACGGCTCAGGTGTTAAAAGGTGCGAGAAGAAGCGCGGCCGACCTTTTGCCCTTTCCGCGAGCGAATTTATTTTTGAACTCGTTGCGCGCTCGAGTAAAAGCCTCGGTGATTTCGTTTATTATTGTTCCATTGCTTCAATTCCCGGCTGAATCAAACGCCATTAAATGCGCCGCTCTCCGCCCCCTTCCCGCTGGAGAGAAATTGATTAAAGCGAAAATGTGTACATATATATTTCGCGGGAGAACAAACGCAACCCGCGGCCCCCTTCCGCTCTCCTCTGGTGAGCGAAAATTTGGTTTCCAACGTATGTGTTGGAAATTAAATGGGCTCCTTTTGTTTATACACAGACGTGTGTGTTTGATGTAGTTTTTGTTTCTAAAAACCAACCTGCACACTCAGCATTGGAAACTAATCAAGGCTCTAATTAAAATTGTGAAAAGTTAAATGCTGGATTTATGAAATATCTTCTAAGCTGCAAATTATTGGTTAACACAAGGCAATCTCTGCCCATAACAAGATTCATCATCCAAATATTAAAAATTTTAAATGCAAACTACAAAAAAATTAGTTGAAAAAAAATGCAAGAAAAAAATTAATGAATTATGTAAAATTTACAATTTTTTTTCTTTGAAATATGATCTTAGTTATAAAAAAAAGCTTAATTTTCTTCTCAAATTTTTACCCCTCTCTTAAAAAAAAAATATTTTTCACTTTGAGAATCCTGAACCACTAATTTGATCAGTACGGTTCATGTCATCTTTGAATCAATATAATCTTGGCCGAATGACAGCCATTTCGAAATGTTGAGGGGTGATTAAATTTTCCGTGTCGTCAGGGTGATTATTTGCGCGACTTGTCATTACGACGGGCGGTCGGCGGGACACTTGAGCGACGCAATCTGCTTTAATTACCACCCCCGACGCAATAACAAGACGCGCCTTTCTCTCTTTCTCGAACCACCCCTTTCCTTGCTCCGTCGGCATAATGATGATGCGTCGTCGTCGCGTTATTACCGCGTCGCTCGAGTGGTGTTCTCCGTGCGAGAGAGACAAACACACACACACACACACACAGCCAGTCAGACAGTCCCTAATAATCCGACCGGCACAACAACAATGCCGAGAGTGGGTGCACCGACTACTCTTATTCCTTTTTTCACTCTGTTTGTTCCAAGGTGCGGCTCGCGAAACGAGTCGAGTGCGCGAAACACACGCATCACTGCACGTACGTCGTGTGCAATATTGACGTGAGAGTCTGGTGTGAGCGGGGTGGCGGCGGCGGCTCGCGCCGACTCCCCTTTTTGCACAATATCTACGTGCCGGAATAAAAGAGAAAAACGACGGAATCCCGCGTGTTTGTTCGCATGTGAAAACGGTCTCGCGAGATAATTAGTCGCTTAAATAAGCGAACTTCTGCGCGCTTATTTTCCTCACCAAATATTTGCGGGGAAAGAGGCTGCCGCCGTTTTGGATTAGGCAGATGAGCTTGATTGTCTAATTAAAAGTTGCGGAGAGATAAATTTTGAGTGCTGAAAGTTGGGGAGTCAAAATAATAGTATTGAAAGAAAAAGAAAACAAGCCCAGATAAGAAAGTTCCTTTTTTTTTATTTTGATAATATTTGCAAAAAAAAATGCCGCATTTGAAAGTCATTATTTGAATCAGCCAATCAAAATGTTATCAGTACTTTCCATTTCCAGATATTGATTCGAATGAGGAGCATTGATATTTTTATAAGCAGTTGCAACGGAAGCGGAAAGTAAATTGTTTACAATGAAAAAGTTATCAAGAAAATGCCAGTTGAACTTGTGGTGAAATGAAAATGTCAGATGATTATTTAAAAAAAATAAAGTAACTAAAATAGCTTCCTTCATTGTATATCAACATTTTCCCTGTTATCAAATTGAGCCTTTTCTGATTCATTGAAATCGGTAATATCTGTGAAAACTTTTTTTTCTCATTCAAATATTTATTTTGATCATATTTTTCCAAGAGAGAGCTAAAACTTGATGTTATTCGTAAGTGAAACATTCTCGCATCTCAAATTTGCGTCTCTCGAGGAATATGAGAGCTTAACTCGGAGATTAATTACTCAACTTGGTGAGTGGTAGTTAGCTCTGTTATTTTAGTTGTGCGCAAACAAGCTGATAAAGATTTCAGTAGTTTCCTCCTGCTGATAAAGCGCGTGTTTACCAGCAGGAAATTTGTATTTTCGAGGGCAAAACGCGCGCGGCTCTAAATTAATTGAACCAGCCTGTTTTGCATTTCAATTTACACATAAAAATCCCTGCCATTGTTTCCTGCAATTAAAATTGCGCAAAGTCGTAATGGAAATAATGGAAAAGTGCTGTTGTCGTTCCGAATTGGATTGCGCAAGGGTAATTAAAATTTATGCATTTTAACTATCCATTAAAAGCGGTCGCATAACAATAACGCGGTCTAATGCGCCACCCAGGCCGTAATCACTTCATTACCATGCACGATGCGGCCCGAGATGTTTTTGTGTGGCCCTGTTTTGATTGCTAACTTTTGCTAATGAGAATCTGTTCGTCAATTAGGGTCGCGGCGGCGTAAACAGAAGCAGCGAGGGTGTCAAATGGTGGGCAAACATTATCCCACGGGGAGTCAAACGGAGCAAGAAAGAAGCTTTTTCCGGAAATTCGATATTTTAATGATTTCCAAAGGGTTGGGTTTCTTTCAACATGTGGCGCGTATCGCACACACCGCAATTGTATCCGGCCGCTGCAGTTTTAGGGAAATTGCCTGCCGACGATAAGACGCGCGCGCGGAAGTGGTCAGACCAGAGTAAACAGCCTGTATAAAAAATAGCCAGCCCTGTGTGATGTGATAAAGTGCTCGGCTTGTGTACTTGTTTCGCAGAATTTCCTTTGGCGCGTGAAAATGACGGCCACAATGGCGCAGAGATTTTCAAAAAGGCGCACCGAGAAAAAAAAATAAGTGTGGCAAACATATGTGTGCGCACAGGAATTTCAAAGCAGGCCTTTGTAATTGGGTTTCTAACCTCCTTTGGAATAAATGTATTCACGAAGAAGAAGAAGTGAATGTCGCTCAACACAGGCAGCTCCTTGTTTGTCAGCCGCATTTTTCCCAACTTAAATTGCTTTACGATTATCCTGCAGCTTTGATTTCTCAAGCAGATAGAATTTCAAATTAGCTCATTTAAAGTTCTGTTTTGAAATGCAGGAACTATGCTGTGAATCAGCTTGGAAAGTAAATCACTCTGTAATTAATTTAATGAAAATAATTTAAATTATATTTTTAATTTTTTAAGTACAATTAATATGAAAATTCATTCTTTTTTTAACATAAAGCTATTTTTGACGGAATGGAAAGCAAAATATTATTTTAAACAATAAGTATTTCAAAACCGTCAATAAGGAACTGAATTGTTCACCGAAACATGAACTCAATAATTGACACGCAGGCCTGGTATATAATCTAATCGTTAAAGAAACCAATGTCAATTGTTTTATTTGTCTCAACAGAGCGATTGCAACAGTGATAGCCACAAGTAGTGCCGATTCGGCACCGACGCTCGCTCACTTGTTCGCCAAACATGTTATGATAAATTATACAGCGATGCGCCTCTTGTTTCGCACACAACTTACTTCCTCGGTGCCGAGCAAGCACTTTTTATCCCTCGCGTCGTGTGTATATATTGAAAAAGGGACTAGCAATTTCCACGGTGTCAGCAGAGAGGGCAACTTTTGCGTCCCCGGTGCAAGAAGTGACACGGCGGCGAGGGGCGTGGCGCGAATTTGTGCATGCAAATCGAGCGAATCAAGTATTAATGAACAGGGCTGCAGGTGGACTAATTAATTCAGCGGCACCCCCTTGGGAGGACGGCGGTGTGTGTAACATGCAGCCACTCTCTCACCTGCGCGCCGAACATCGTGCAGCGCCGCCACCGCCGAGCAAGCACGCCTAAATTAATTATAGAAAAGTTGTCGGCGGCCGTCGTCATGGAGCGACTGGTCATCGGCCACGGCAATAAAGCACCGAGAGATGGCCGCTCATAATACCTCACCTATGTGCCGAACGTGCCCACGCCAAATTAGCCTGCCGTCCTCATTGTGTTGCTGCCCGAGAGAGAGAGGATGTAAATTTGCCCTACCCTCGGCGCGTGCTCCAACTTTTTTTACAAGGATATTTTGCATTTTTCAAACTGTAGAACTTTCTTTCCTCTCCTAAATTCAAAAGAGAATATATTATAAAAATTTATATCAAGCAAAATTGGCAAATTTTGGATAATTTTGCACACAAGACTTATATTTAAACTCCATTTTATCTCATTTTTTTGGTAAACTGTCCAATTGTGGGTTGGAAACAAAAGGAAAAAATTTTACATTTTTGCAGCTGAAAATTTGTTCAAAATTTAGATTTAGTAACTTAAAAATTTTGCTGACCGAGTTTTATCTTAGTCAGTTTTGGGGAAAATTGTCTTTCTGAGGGTGGAGAAAACTCCGTAGACTATTCTCGTATCCGAAAGTTTTTGTTTCAAGAAGTATGATGAAACTCGGAAATCTGAGCTCTTATGTAAATGCAGACCCTTCTTCTTCTTCTTCTAGAAAAATTATTATAACTTACAAACTTTCTCGCTGCGTCGTCGCGGCGACGAAAGAAATAGTTGACACGAAAATCCGAGCGCGAAGGAAAGGTGCTGCGTGGTGGTAATCAATTTAAACACGGTGTAAACACGACCTTGTCACTTTTGATAAACTATTCATTCCAACTGCCAGCCGTGGTGGTGGTTCAACAGAATAAGCAACTCTCTTTCAGTCCAGGGCGCACGAAAGACATTTTATATACTTTCTCGTTAGAGTTGGTTTGCCGATCAAAAAGAAACACTCCGAATGCTAATTGGACTTAATTAAATCGAGTTGCCGCCGCCGCCGGCGAATTTCCATTTCATCTCACGAAAGAAAGAGAGAAGGAAGGGGTGTGTGGAGTTTTAATTTTCTCGCTCACCGTATTTTACAGCAACGCGGCGCTCAAACTGCAAACTTTTATATCAATCTAATGGACCTTCTCGATCAAAAAGTTTCCCGACGAAAGAACCAACTCTTCACTCACGCAAGAGGATGCCTAAAAAGAAAGAATGAGAGATATTTTCCAATTTATTTATAAATTGACACACAACTATTTCTCTTTTGGAGCGGCAACATCGGCTCGTCGTGTATGTCTGTGTTCTCGGGGGATTTCGGGGCGGAAGATAAACGGCTTTTTCTTGAGTGCACAAGTTGATTGAATCCAAGCAGGCGTCTCCGTGTTTACTTAGAATTAAACTCTCCAAATTTAATCGGATTAATTCATAAACGGGTCAGCACTTGAATAAGTGGCAAGGGTGCTCTCCGAGGAGGGGCGGTCGGGAGGAAAGTAATAAATTCTCGGCGCGTTTCAGCTCTCTCTGATTAATTTATCCTCGGCCGCAAAACTAATATACGGCGCTTGTAATTCGCACCGTAGATCATGCGCGAAATAAATTCTAAAAACAAGCCTCGCGTGTACACCTAAAGTAAACAAATGGAAATAAATCAAGAGCAGAGGACGGATATTTCCCGAGAAGGTCCTCAACCCACAGAGAGAGACGAGTGGAGCTGCGTCTGCGTTTGTATTATTTGTTCAGCCTGGGCGAATATTGATCTGCCGCCTATAAATAACCGCCGGCATAATTGAAAAGTAAATCGGCCACAGGCGGCGAATCAAAACTGTTGCTGAAACAATCTTCTTCTTCTGATTCGATCGTAATTCATGCGCGGGACCCCGACGGATTCAATACCGTCGCGCTCGTTAGCACGACATACACATTCAGATTGGATTACTCGCGGGTGTCGAGGGAGGGCTGAGCCTTTTTTGCGCGGGCCAAATTACCCCGCACGTGGCTCGACGCGGCAGATTCTTGGCTAACGCTCGCGCGCGCCGCCCCGATTTTACTATCCGCGTAAATCATTATAGGACTTGGTCTGCGAATCCCCCTTTATTTGAGTTATATTCACCGTATAGCGGTTAATAGAAAATTAGCGTCCCCACGCGTGAATTTACGACGCCAGTTGAAATTCTAGTTAAACCCGAGAGTTGCGAAAGAAATAAAGTCGTTGTTTCTATTGTTTTTAAGTACCCACTCTGGCCAAAAATGTGTACTTCTTTTTAAATTTGTTGTTTGTGGTGATATAAAAAAGTAAACAGGCTTAAAAGTTGCCAAAAGATTTTTTTAATTAACCGAATTATAAAAAATTAAATTTCTGGAAAGAACTGATTTTTTTTTTTTGCTTTTTGCTAATTATTGAATTAAAAGAATTTAGCGAAAACCACAGAAATTTTACGTCCTTTCAAACCTTAATTTTTCAACAAAGAAGTTCTTTCCTCTAAAGCAGAATTTGGGATTCAGCCGGCGTGCGCCCGCGCCTAGGTGAATTTTTGCCCATTTTTCAGTGTCGGGCTCGGTACACACGGCCTCCTCGTTTTTAATCATGAAAAACGAGCGTTTTCGCTGCTACACCTCGTCTCGTTGTAGTAAATTTCACACGCGCTCGCGAGATGCATTAGCCGCGCGTAAATCAATTTCGGGCCAAATTAATCCTTCAGCCCCTTCGCCTTTCAGAGCAGATTAGCACCGTAAGCCAGGTGGATCACACACTTGTCTTGCGTAAAAATCAGCAGGGCGGGTCTCCTCGGCGCGGTGGAGCGATTTTAAGTGCGTGACACTCTCTCTCTCCTCCTTTCCGCACTACCTGCTCGTCGGGTGATAAATTACGGTCGCAAAGTATTATACTTGTCCGTCCATCTCGCATTTGCAGCGTGGCGGCTGCCGAGACACAAATAAACCCGCCGCCGGTCCACTTGAGTGAGAGATCTCGGCGCGCATTAGCGCCAGCATCAGTTTGGGGGTCACTCTCGAAAATATCGCACCAAGACGAAAAACGCACACAATAGTATAGTAGCTAGAATAACAGGAGAGGGTTTTTGCCCGGAGTGACGTTGCTAGATGGACGCGACCGACCGAGATTCATTTTTTGCGCTCGGTGTATTTTGGACTTGACGTTTGTCATTGGGAAAATATAATTAAGCGAAAATGGTCTCTCGTCAGAGGGCTGACGTGACTTTGACGCGGTCGCATGATTTATTAGGAGGGTCCTCTCGGCTGCCTCTTCTTCTGATTAACACGCAATTAGCCATTCGCAAAGTGGAGCGCATTGTTGCCCGCCCTGCTATATTTAAGCACGACGAGCACAGCCGCGAGCATGATCCGAGATATTTGCTCGCCCGGTACCTGTTATTTGAGTGTGTGTGAGAACGAGAGGCCGTTTATGCTGCCAAAAAAGTAACGGCGCATTGATTCATGCAGCCCGACGAATTCCCATGCGAACGCAATTAAACCGCGGCAGAGCATTGTGCCGAGATTAGATTGCGCATGAATTATTCCCATTTGAAGACGTCTTTGTTTCGTTGGCAACGCGTGTGCCAGTGATTGATGTTGCGAAATTCTGCAAAAGAGTTTTGCAGAAAGAAAGAAAGCTCTCTCTGGAAATATAATTCATGGAGCCTCATTACCTCCGCCTCGTTGCTTAAATCGCGAGTGCATTTCTCTGAAAGAAAAACGACAGAATTAATAGCGAGGAAGAAATCGGGGCCACGTTTGCGAATGGTTTTCATTAAAAAGTATGAAGTGTTTATTTAAAAAAGAATTCATTATCCCACACTGATAATTAATAAGAGGCTTTGCAAAAAGAAACTCCTACAATTTTTCTGCTTGGAATTTTTTATGATATTCATGCAGAAATGTTTTATATAAGGAAAGAGCATTTTAAAAGTTGGTTTCTAAATGTTAATGAATAAAATTTGGCCTCAATTTTCGGAATTTTCAATATCATCAAAACTTTACAGACCGCAATAAATGAATAAAAGCAACCAACTCTCCGCCTGATGATTCCGCACATCTTTCCTTCTTTCTCTCTCACGCGAGTTCCGTTATCATTCGTAATCAAATCGCGTCTCGGATTTCGTGCGTGCCGTCGTCAATTTTGCGCAATTAGGCCTGAGGAGCAAGTTTGCTGCGATTCCGGAATGGAGGTCGGTCGGCCACCCACCCGCCTGCGGTTTGTCGCCTGCGCGAAATTTTGAAATGACGCTTGCTCTCGTTCAAGAGCGCACTCGAGTGTTTGTAGTGTGTATTATCGATGGCGTTGGAGAGATCCAGGTCGAGTTACGCACTCTTCAAATTCTTTCTCCAAACACAACAAACACACAAGCAGCGCCTCTTTATCATGCGCAACGCCGCGTTGTTATTACCGCCGCCTTTTAATTAAAATTCACAATCACGTCGTGCGGTATGCGTTGTTTTACTTCAAGAATAACTTTCTTTATTTCTTTATTTCAATTGCTAGCCAAAGGGTGCATGTTGTTTTCGGACGAGGAAGTCACGCTTCGTTTTACTGGCTTAAGGGGCGGCAATTTGTTTAAACTGCGCTGGCTGCCAGTAAATTAACGATGGATTTAACTCGACTGCCCGCGAGCCAGAACACGACTTTGCCCAACTAACCAAACGTCCAGGCGGCTTTTCCGAAAAGAGCCGTGAGAAGCTCCGCTGCAAACACGGGAGTGCACAAACGCCGTCGGGTCCGCCCGCTTCGAATATATATTCACTCGAAACTCTACTAAAAGCCTAGCGCAACCGGTTCCATTAGCACTAGGCGGAAAGAGAACTTCTGGCTGATCAGCTGACCGTCTTCCTTTTTTGGAGGTCAAATAACGCACCGTGCGAGAAACTTCATCACTTTTCTCCGTGTTTGCTGACACAAATAAATAATAAACACAACAACGCTGCATTTTCTTTCCTTCCGGCGGCAGAATTTTGTTCAAAATGTGAAAATCCACTTATAAGTGCAAATTAGAAAGGTGAAAATTTCAAAGCTGCAAATTCCTTTCCTTTCTTAAAATTAATTTTTATTGAAATAATTTTTGCCATTTATTAGGTAAAAACATGCAATAAAAAATATTATTTTTGTGCACGAAAATTCAATCTTACAAATGAAATTTTCTTAATTTTTATTTTAAGATATTATTATTGTTGTTGTTTATTTTTTCTCATTGTTGTAATAAATTGTTTACATTCAATTGTTGGAAATATTTATTTAATAAAAAAGGAATTACTTGAAAAAATTTCATCAACATAAGCAAGAATTTTGTTAAAACTTCAGAGATCAAAAAGCCACATCCGCCGCAGGAAATTCATAAGATTAAGTATCTTTATTAATAATTTTTTTTTTTTGTAACTTCTTTGGAATATTTTGAAGCTTTTGGAAAAAAATATAAAAAGGAAAAGAATGGAATATTTTCTCTGTTGCCTAGAAATCTAGCCCGAATTTTCATATCTTTCTGCCTCACTTTTCTCTCATTTCGCCACTTTTTCCGGCCTTGCAAATACACACCATGTTAATTTCCCCTGTCGCTGGTGGGTTGCGTAATTCAACCAGCAGCCCTCCTGACGCACCGCCGGCAGGGAGTAGAATAAGCTGTTCTCTCGCGCGCACGCATTTGATATTATTTACTGCCGCCCGCGTTTTTTCTTTTTTCTTGTGCTCGGAACAGCGACACAGACAAAAGAGCCCAAAAAAGGACATTCTGGTTGTCGGTCCATCTGTCTTCATTATGGAAAGCAAGACGGCCGTAAAAAGTATATGGTAGTGTGTTGTGACACGCAACTAGGCTAGTATGGGCTGAGTATCAATTTTGCGTAACCGCATCCCGCTATGGCAGTTTGTCATTTGCGTGGAATTGTTATTGCTCGGCGTCGCCTTTTTCGACCGGACTAAATTGCCAATTAGCTGAAAGTGGACAAATGAAAAAGCGAAATTAAAAAAGTCAAGGAAACGTGCGTTTACATAAACAATTCCACCGGCGAGAGCAAAAATTTATCGCCTCTTTTCGGGGCTGCGTGCCTCGCGCGTCTGCCATTCCTTCGGGGCGGTGCGCCGAGGTGAAAGCGGCGGCGGCGGCCAAATTAAACGAATCAATTTGGAGACGCAGTCTTGCATTTTGGCACATGAGAGGTTCACCTTGAAGAGAAATTGCCATTCTTTGCAATTAATTGTAATTAAAATTTCTAAAAAAAAAAATGAGTGAAATTTTTAAAATTATGTCAAAATTTACACTTTGCCGTCTCATCGTGGCGTTATTTTCATTCTCTCCGTGTTTGTTGTTCTTCGGGGCTTAAATGCAAATGGGTCGTCGCCCGCCCGGAGGAGTTATCGCAGAATAATACAGGTCTCATCTCTCTTGACGGCGCTGAGCTCCACACCTATTATTATTGTTGCGTTTCATTGTAATTTGGGAAATTAAGTGGCTCATGAGAGTGAGCGAGCAACTAACCCATATTTCCACTCGTGCCGCCGTGTTTACTGCTGCAAAACGCAAATACATATTTCATTTGGTATGCAAAGCGTGTGTGTGTATTGTGCAGCGAACAAGAGAGAAATACGTACGCGCTGGAATTTCAAAATTTACGGCCACTGCACTCGCAACGTTTTTGTTTACGCGGACACGAAAATAAATAAATCGCGTCGTTTCAAGAATAATTAGTCATTGAGGGGCCATTCGCTTTATCCCGCCGGCTGAAAATGCGGCCGATTTTTCTCGCCGCCGTTTAGACTTTTATTCACGGCGAGTCTCGCGCGCAGATTGAGCAGCATTTATTCAAGAGCGCCGCGCCACATCGCTATCTCATTAATCTTGAAGGCGAGCGGTGCCGTAATTGGCGCCGAGCCACAAAAGACACAGACCAGAGGATAAAAGAAGAAAGAAAGAAAGAAAGTGCAACCTTTTGTAGTTGCTTCGTACGTGTATTGCCAACAATAATTTTTAAATAGCAGCCAGCTCGACCAGGCAAAACGCCGTCCCCACCCTTATCACTCATTGTGCAGCCGCCTTTTTAATTGCACCCCGTATTGTGGCTGGCGAAAACAATCCGCAGAAGCTCCTACTCTCTCGTTCCCTTGTAAATTGGCCCCTCTTTGTGTAGTCGGCCGCCTTTGTCCGTCTGAATTAAATATCAAAGGTGTTGAAAGACAAACTCGGACGGCCCGGCTGCAAATTTATTCAGCAGTTATCACTATTATTGCAGCCTCCGTGTTTTTCGTCCTTTGTGCGCGGAAAATGCGCGCCTGCCAGATATCCGAGAAGCTTCTTTGCTTTACATAACACTTCGTAATATTGAGATAACAAAGCTAGCAAGTCTCGCGCGCACGAAGCAGTATTGAAAATCAAGCTGGGCTTTGTTGCTGCTCGAGGAGTTTATCGGGAAATATGAGAGCGCCCAAGATGTTATTACGCCACCTTTTTACATTCTGTGTACGATCGTAAAAAATATGCATCTCCCTTCAAAATATCAATATTTTGTGACAGGAGAACTTGGCTTTTATCAAAGTCGATTAAAAAGCAAAGGCTCTGTTGAAAATGCACCAAAATTTTCATATTTTCTTCTTAATTATATTTAATTCAGTGGAGGAATGACTGAAAATTTAATTTTAGTTACAAAATTCTATCATATTAAATTTTCATAAAATATTGATTGCTCATCTCATTATTAATTAAAGTGATGGAAATAGTAAAATTAGCATAACCATTGTGTATAATTGAGAGAAATCAAAATGATATTTGTCAGTTCTGCCAATTAATTCTGTGTTTGAAATTTCCGAGTTTCCCTTGCAGGGAGAAAATTATTTGATATTTTCTCTTCTCTGGACCCAGGCGTGTGGTTCACACTCACAGATAAAGAGAAGATTTCTCTCCTTTGCGGTCGTTATGTAGTGATTGGAA
This sequence comes from Neocloeon triangulifer, assembly GCF_031216515.1. Classification (NCBI taxonomy): domain Eukaryota; kingdom Metazoa; phylum Arthropoda; class Insecta; order Ephemeroptera; family Baetidae; genus Neocloeon; species Neocloeon triangulifer. The sequence continues at coordinate 1,678,026 of NW_026775545.1, forward strand.
GTGCATCCGCGTCGATCGTGTTACGTGCCTCGGCAGATTTATTATGCATTAAGGCTATAATTAGCCGAGAGAATTCACGAGCTGCCACCAAAACAAAAGATTCGGGCCGAGATTCGATTATCTCGTTCGGACAACGGTTGTGCCAATTAGGCTTTGAAAATTGATCGCCGCTTTTACACTGAATTTAATCTCAGCTGGCATCTTTATTACTCATTCGTTTCGTAAAACTGTTTTATTTTTTTTTCCTCTAAAAGATGTTCTTCTTGAGAAATTATTTGTGTCACGACTGCTGAGCAAGTAAAGCGATTTGAATATTCACCTCGTATTTAAAAACTTGCGTCGTGTACCTGAAGTAAATTTGTACGAATTTATTAGCATATCATGTCTTGTCTGTTAAGCGTCTGTGTCGGACAACGGCGGAGAAACGCGCAATCCAAGAAAGTGGATGCAATAAAATGCACAATCCAGCTCATCACGCGCACATGTTTGTACACAAAAACACTCGGCGAGATCCATTTTTCATTCGGTTTGCGGTCGAGACATGACTGCGCGTCCGTCGTTGCAACATGAATATCCTGAACGTTTTTCGCACGCCCGCCGCCCGTCCTTTGAGAGATGAAATTTTAACTTTCAAAACGCGTATGTCGGCAGTCGGGTCGGCCGAGCCAAGGGCCGCTCCTTTTTTATACTTGGAAACGAGCAAAACCGCAGCCAAAGTCGACATGCAAGCTGTGGAGGTTTCTATACATTTGAAAAAAAAAATTGTGAAACATATACCTGTGTGGAGAAGATTCATTTCAGAGCTTTTTAAAAAATTTTTTTCAACTGAAACAAGTAATTGATTCTAGTGAATATGTGCGCTAGTTGAAGCCAACAAATTTTTTAGCTCTAGAATAAAAAATTAATTTTTTTTTAATTCTTGACAGGCTAGAGGTCATTCACGCCAAAATTATTTTTGCTATATTTAAATGGCAGTTGCTTTTACGTGTTTCCAAGTGACTGATTTATGGATGAAAATTACAATTTAATTAAAGTAACGGCGGTAAAGTTTCTTCATATCTATGCGGGTTGCATAACTTTGCCGCTTTTTATACCTTCTATTTGTGACCACTTTTTACCACTGCCTAATACTCCAATAAATATTAAATGGCGTCTCATTTTAATGAAATAAACTTATAAATTTTTTTTATATTTATTTAATTATTCTCAAGTACTTAAAATTGTAAAATAAAATTATTAAATAAATAATATTATAATAAAAAAAATTGCGATGACCGAAGCTAAATTTTCGTTGCATTTCTTTCTATGTTTTTTTTTTTTATATTTATTGGAAGACTCTACAGGAGGGCAAGAGTTGGAAAAGAGACTCATCGCGGAGCCCTGAGGCTCAAAGTGCAAAGAACGCCAATATCAGATGCTGGCTGGAGCTTTTATAGCGTTTCATATATTGCGAGAAGAAATGAAAAAGCCGCTGGTCAGATGCAATTCATTCGCACTCGGTATTACGTCGTCGTTTAGCATTCCTCCTTCGGCCGGCTGTGTCATAACGGGACCGGCACCCGACCGGCTGCTGACAATCTTGCGTTGGAAATTGGCCGCGCTGTTTGTACGTATGACTCGCCATAAAAGTACATATAAAAACAGCGTCCTTACGTATTTTTATTGTTTCCTCAATCGACAAACGACCGGAATACATACCAAGGGAAAAAGAAAATAAACAGTGGAAACGTTTCTCGCGCTACCGTTACACATTTAATTATTTACAGTTGCATACAGACAGGTACACTATGCGTGCTTTTTTTTATTCAAAATAATGATTGTCTGTGTCGCTCTCTGTATGTCCACACGCACAATTTTTTAGTACTTTTTGCGCGTTCAATTCATCGTGCTGATTGCAAACCCCTGGCGAAAGCAAACGTTGTTGCCGCTTGATAAATAAAAATTTCAATTTCCTCTTTTGTTATCGCTAAACTGGCAGCCATTGGAAAAGCGGCTCGTAAAAACCACCGAGCTGGTTCGCGCATGCATATAAAAAAAACTCCCAAGCCACCTGCATACATCCGCGAGAGCGCGCTTCGAATCTCGCTCGTACTGGTTTTGTGAAAATTCGCCCCAGGCCTGATTGAACATCTCTTGCGGGATTTAAATTCTGAAAGTACTGCTCTTAGTGTACTTGCAGCAGCTCTTTTTTTTCTTGCCGGCTCTCAAATAAAATCGCTGCTTCCGAGAGATCGATCGCAGCCACATCCTTCTGCAGTCAATCGCTTTTGGTCCACTTCGAGTTCGGTTTACAAAGTACAGTGGCCTGATTTCGATTGGCGAGTGGTCAGCACAGCCGACCGGGATTTGATCAAAAGCGATGCTGCTGATGGGCAAAAGGCATAAAAAAGGCGGACAATGAAGAAGGACGAGGAGGCCGTCTATGGTCTGAAATTAATTACAAGAAGTAAAACGAACTGGATTGTTGTTTATTTGGCAAAATGTTTACATGATTTTTTTAATAAAAAAGAAAATAATTATTATGGGGAACTGCATTTTTGAAAGAAAAAAATTTTCAAAATAAAAGGAATTAAAAATAATAAGTAATTTAATTTAATGATGCTTTTCATATTTATAATAAAATTTTAAATTTATATTTAATTTTAATTCTAAAATTTCTTTGATTTTAATAAGATTAAATCCTAAATTTAATTTAAAAATAAAAATCTTTATTTTGTGAAATTCTGGTGATATTATGAGAGAGTCCGAAAGAAGGACGTTGACCTGCTATTAAATTTACAGCTTCTGGCTGCGAAAACGAACAACTTGCACTCCAAAGCTTTTCAACTCGCAGCATACTCTTCGCAAATCTGGTTTTCGCGGTGAAATTTCAGTCACTTCAAAACTGCGCACTGGCTTGTTCTTTACGAGTACGCATTTAAAGCGAGAGCAGCTCTCGACTTTCCGGGAAAGTTTCGGCTTTATATTCAATCTCTCTTTATCTTGCAATATTCGCCAACGTGAATTATTCCTCTCGCGAGCACGTTCGTCTTTCAGCACCGGCGGCGATAACTCATCCAGCAGAAATGCATTTGCAAATTAACCCTGCGCGCGCCAACCCTGTATATTTTGTGCGAAAATGATCGCCCGTCGTTTCAATTGCGCCGTCGGCGGTGCATCCGAGAGAGGGATCCCCTCATTATTCTGATTATTTTTCGCTCCGCACTCACTCTCGTCACCCCTCGCCGGATGCTCCAATTATTCAGGTCGTCTTGTCGCTACGGTGAATAACAATATTATGACACGGCCGCTAAAAGTGATACGAAAATATGTCACTCCGCGACTTGATTATCTCTCCGCTTGTTTTGCTCCTGCAGGCAAGCGAGCAGCAGTTTGTGTATGTTTGATGTCTCGCTCGGGTCCAAGGTGAGCATTTAACTTTTTTAATAAAGCTCCTGCCGGCGCAAAAATCCATATTTTCTTTCCTCCTCCCGCGCCTCTCGCCGTCTCCGCCGCCCTCTCCGAACTGGAAGCTGTTGGGAAAGAGAGGAATTTTCTGGGCTCGATTTTTTTTCATATTATTACTCTTGAAAAATTCTTTCTTCACACTATACACAGCACGAGCCGCGGGAGAAAACATTATGTAAAAAACCGGCACCAAAACTCGTGTTCAGATTATTAAATACGTCCGCCCCACGCAGCTCCCGCGCTCCAAGTTAAGCCTAAAAAAATGTAAATAGGCGCATAAGCATACAAATTGAATCTCCGTGTAAGCCCAAAAGTGTCTATCTTGCTCACCACAAAGAGCAACCGCGGGAGAAAAAGAAAATGCCGCTGAACTGGTTTCAACTGATGCCTTTTTTCAATAACAAATTGGAATTGAGGACATTTCCCATCAGAATCGTGTTGCTAAGAGAGCCTCTTGGATGCAAATCGATTTGGCGCTTCAGATTCGGCGCCATTAGGGACAATCAATTTTTCTTTTCCGGGAAAAGCGGCAGGTATACATCCCCTGGTCGGATGATTTATTGATAACAGCCGCGTCTCTCTCCCGAGTGGTATATTGTGCCACCAGGATCATCCAATCTCCCTTCAGAGCGGGTTTGCGAAATACATCCATCCCTCTTTTGAGCGATTGATTTCTTGAGTTTCATCATCTGCAGAGAGAGAGAGAGGGAAAGACGGACCGACCAAAAATTGAAGCGCCAGCCACTCGAGCAGCGACTAATTAATTGGCCTGCAGGCTTTATCGCGGGACGCACCCGTCGGCATTAAGCCCTTATCTGTATGCAAATGGCCAACTAATTAAGCTGTTAACCTTTGCGCCTGCATTCCGCCGCCCGATTATTCCGCCGCACTGAATTATTTATTTATTTATTTTCCGCGTCAAATCAGTCGTCGAGTATGATTGCGAAGCGATTTTCCGCGGCTTTATTTATGCGCGCAAATTGCGCTCTTTGCAATCAATAATGACCTCACTTGACGAGGCGTTGCAGAAATCTCTAATCGCAGCCAATAAGTATTATGGTGTCTTGTGAAATACCAAAATTGCGATAAGAAAAAGCTTTTTCATTTTCAAACTCGATTGAAGTGGAGAACATTGATAAAAAAATTGTTTATCAAAAGTTTCTAGAGCTTTCAATCATCAAACTTTGAAAGTAGCCACAAATTTCAAAAATAAAATTCTAAAATCCTCCGACGGTATTGTCATGCAAATAGCCCGAAAAGTGCCGTTCCCATCCCCTCTTTACTAGGCTTCTGCTCTTTCTCTCTTTTTTCGTTTTCTTATCTCCGAAACGCAGTGTTCCCTGCTCCCCCGTTCTTTATTTTCCGCTCGGTGCAAAATCGTGTCGCAAAACGTTAAATAAAGATTGCCGGCGGCCGGTGAAGAAGCAAGAAACTTTTGCCGCCAGTTTCTCAACTGCCGCCGAGTTGAGAAATGTAAAAAAGCAACACTTTAGCCGCTGAATGTGTCGCAGTTCATTTGATCCACCATCAAGCCTATCGCGTGGTTTCGCGAGATGCATGTCGGCCCGTCAGCGTCACAACGCCTTTAAAATCACCCATTGCGTACATCCGCGGGAGGAAAAATGCCAAATGGGACGGGAAAACGAGAGAAAAAGAGACGGAGCAGCCGTGTGCGTGCGTTGTGCTATTTTGGAAGCCATCTATCTTTTATCGCCACTTACTTTCGGCAAAACGAGAAGGGCGGTGCCAACAGCAAACCCGTTTGATTTCGGACACGGCAAAAGTCTGCAGGCTCGGTCGGGCTTGAAAAGTGCATTAAAAATTCACGCGCGCGCGCTGCCCTTTTGCATTAGTGCGCGCCACGAGAGCTCCCCATCCATTATGCGCCCTTTTAGCTCGGCAGCACTTAGCTCTCTGTTTGCATCACCATGCATATGCACCCTGTCTATGCGATTCATTAATCAACCTGCAAATTCGCAATTAAACTTGCAGCGAGCGCCGCCGTGCATATGATCAGCGGCGCGCAACAATGAGATGAAATTTTCAATCAACAGAACCAGCGGTCACTCGATTTCGCTTGCCAAGTGCTCAAAGGGATTAAACTAAACCCCGACGGGACGCACCGGCTTAGGCCGAATTAATTCTGCCGCAAAACACTCGGATTCAAGGATTATTTAGCCGAGATTTGAGTTGCAAAGTGAAAGAAGACGACGTTTATTTTTAGTTTAAAATTGCCGCACATCTGGCCGCCAACTGCGTGAGTGAAAAGCGTCTGCGAATAAATGGTCACGTAAAAAATTCGCCGATCGGAAACAGGTTGGCCAGGTTGTAAACATGTCACTCCAAGTCAATGTCTCTATAATTAACTCCGAGTGCAAAAAAAAAGGAAAATTCTGTGAAATTTAGATATGCTCGTAATTATTCGTGATTTTAAACTTTTTAAAGCAAAAAGAAAGATTGAATCATTTGCAGCGGAAATCTTACTTAATCGCAAGAAAGAGTGTGGATTCAAAATCGCGCTCGAATTAATTAAATAAGCCGATGAAACTTGAGCATCGCCTCGGGCCCATCTTCTTTTGCAGTGCGAATTAAACATCTCGAGTTACTTCTTTATTCGCGCAGCACTCATTAGCGCGCGGGTATAATGAAAAAAAAGGAGAAGAGGAAAAGAAATTGCCGAATTCCGTTGCGATTTAATTAAATTAGAGAGAGTACAGAGAGAAAGAGCCTCCGAAATCGATATCGCTGTTTTTGCACGGCAGCCCTTTTGTACCTTTCATGCTGTGACCAGTTTTCGTCACGTACAATAAATTTTTTGAAAGTTGGTCTCGTCACTCGATCCCGGCCGCGAGTCGCTCGGTGCATGACATGCAACAAGAATCAACCATAATAACTAATCTCATATTTATCACAGGGGCTCGGGTTTAATTTTCCAGCGGCTTATTTTACAGCGGACTTGCAATTAAATCCCATCTCGTGGCCGACGAGAAAGAAGAAAGGCTTAACAAAAAGGAACAGCTCCTTTTCCAGGCCAACGAGAAAAAGAAGAAGTTGGAGCGAGGGAATAAAAAAAAATCACAAATTCCATTAAAGGGGCTGCCGAGTGCGTTAAATATTTTATCGGGCGATCCTTCCCATGAAAGATGTAGTAATTAACATTGATTTTCTCCTTATTCGGCGCTGCGTGCGTGCGATACACATTCATTGCACACACAATTTCCGAGTCGCCGCCGCTTTTCGTCCCGTGACGTTTGCTCAGGCCAATTGCAAACGTCTGTTAGCTTAGCCGGTCGGTCGGTTCGTTCTCTCGCCGAGTGACTGCGGTGGAGGTTTTCATGATATTATATACGCGAAATGAATACCACGCTAACTAACGCACCGTGCATTAAACGCTTGCCCGCCCGTTTTCCAAGAGCAGCAAAGTCGCTGTCAAAAGAAGGAACGCGCGCCGCTTTCACTGCGGATTTGCAGTTCTTTTCAACCGAATTTTTAATTAGACCCGAGGAATGTTTCCAAACTCGCTCAAAGTTCCGCGCATTCTGACAATGAGATGGGTCCGTTGGTTAATAAAGAGGTTGAAGTATCAAGTCAACCCTAATTGCGAGTTGGAAACAATCTGAAATAAACTTGGCGAGTATCGATTAATTTCTCTTGCTTGACGAAATTATTCTGCTTTGGCGAAGTGGCACAAAAGACGTTTTGATTTATTGCCGCTAAATGCCAAGCCTCAGTGTTCGGGAGTCGCATTGCCAGCCCAGTTAAGTGGTATTTGGCTGGTGTTACCTTTGCCGTGTTATTAAGCCCCAGAGACGCGCCCCTCGGGGTGGCAGTTCCGCTTTATGCCCGGCTGAAGGTCTGCTCGTCATTACGTTACATGAGCAAGAAGGAGTGCACATGGTATTATATAATAATAATGATACCCCGTGTTCGTTCTCTCGCTCGGCAAAGGCCACGCTGATGGCGCTGCTCTTTCAGCGCCGCTGATTAATACGCCGGTAGACCTTTGCACCCCCTCGCCCCGTGCCTACCCGCCGACGGATGAGTGTGTGAAATCATATCGTGTGCCACGCCCTTGTCATCTCGCTCATTCCATCAGCACGGAGGGTGAAATTATGAACTTGGGAAATTACACGAATGCATTCAAATTAGCTAATTAGACTATCAAGTAATTCATTTTCAAGATATAAGATTTTTAATCTCTTATTGTTGTGCAACTTTTTAATTTAATTTAAATTTTATATTCATTTTATTAAAATAAATTGCAGGAAATTCAAAATGAAAGCAACAAAGTAGAAAATAATTGTTCAAAAATAAAGGGAATTCAGTTTTTAGACTAAATTGAAAAAAAATAATTGCTTCCAGAAAACTCAATTAAATACAGTTCGAAGTAGACAAATTTCTTAGAAGTCGTTTGCCCATTTCTCCGAATGCTAGTTGATATGGGCGTTGAGTCAACTTGCCACTGCGCGAGCCAAGACGTCATTAGTGCAAATTCGTCGCTCGACTGGCTAATGAGCGCGTAATTATGCAACCTGCGGCGCTTTATTTTGCCCGGTTCAGCTGCTCGACGGCTTTTAATTGACTTTGTCGCGCCTCGGGAAATGTTAGTTTTTGAAGGGCTGCCTTTTAATTGCTAATTGATTTCACCTCTGAGCCAACCGAGAAACCTGCAAAGTTGTTTGTTTAATTTGGGAGCCAAAACGGTTTCCTTGTTGACACGTTTTAATTTGAAAACACAAATTTCCGCAAAAACAAAATACGAGGCTTTGTGGCTTTGCCCGGGGTTTCTCAGAAGTGCGAAATATTCGTGACTGACAACTCCAGTTCGGGGCGGGGTGATGGAGCGAGCGATACAAATTCACCCCGCTGGCCTTTGGCCCTCGGGTGCGCAAACAGAGTTGGCATTAATTGTGACGTGAGTGATGCTAATGTATGCAGCTAACTGTACGCGAAACGAGGAGCGGGCGGGCGGTTCAACTGGTTGCCTTAATGCGAATTTCGGGGCGTCCGGGGAATTAAGGCAGCAAAAACGCCCGCCAGTAATTAATAATTTGTTTACTGGAAGCATCATCTTTATTAATGCCTTCATGCATATGCGCCCCGGCGAGCGGCGCGAGACTCGGCGCGGGAAATTAATTTTTCATTATTTTTAATGTTTGCTGCATGCAAATGAAAGGACGGGGGCGATGGCCGCCGTCCTTGAAAGTGATTTGATTATCGCGAGCCAGCGAGAGGGATTGTTGCTGGGAAATAATGTTTTTGCGCGGAAAATGTATTACAAAATGTTAATTAATTCTGCTTTTAATTAGATTCTGTGAAAAGCCGCAAGGTAGAAATAAAACCAGCAGTGCCTGCAAAACTAAATTTAGCACTTTTAAATTGATAATTTTTTCAAATTATCCACACAAAAATAATCACTTTAATTATTTAATTTAAAATAAAACGTGAAATTGAATAGATATAAGTGCAAATTCCTTGTTATAAATTTATTGTATTTTATTTACGAATTTTTTAAAACTGAATATTAAATTTTATTACTATTTTGTGCCTACTTTGTTATGTAATGTAGACTCAAAATTATGTGTTCCCTCCGGGTCTGGCAAAACCACAAGCCAAACTTTACGGACCAACAGAGCGTTATTATCCGATAGACATTAGGAATATCAAGACGCTGGTCCTTCCTGCCTTGCACACATGCCCGTCGGCGCAGATAAATATTTGTCATTAGCAAGAGGCAGAAGGGCTCATTTCTGGCTAAAAGCAGCGGCACGCGAGAACGTGCACAAGTAGCGCCCCGTCTCTCTCTCTCCTGCCTGCTTATTTGCTTGCCACCCACCCCCTTGAGGCAGGCACATTCTCGCGGCGGAGCACCATAGTCATCACCCACCGCCGACCGACGACCCCTTTCTCTTACTCTCTCGCCACCGACGTGGAGAGAAGACAACAAGGTATTAGCATTAGTTGCGGCGACGGCGCCACTCGGCGAAACGCCGGCCGGCCCTCCGAGTGGGCACAACACACATATCATCATTACACGTTTGCACGCTGGCTGACCTCCCTCCAACCGGGCTAATTTTCCCGGGCTTAATTGACGCCGTAATTGCGCGTCGCATCTCTCCGCAAAGACCGCGCGCATTCGTCGGTTTCTGGCGAAAAATTTCATTAAGAGCTAAACAAGATTTCTCATTTAATTTAATTAATAGGCGTGTCTCAACCAAATTAAGGTCATGAATAATTTAGTTGTGTGGTTGGTAATTTTTTTTGTTTATATCCATATAAAAAACAAAGAAGACTAAATGCAAATAATGGCAGGAATAAATTAAATTATTAAAATTTGCTATAAATTTTCCTCAATAAATTTGAAAAAATAAATATACGAAGTCAATTTTTTAGGAAAAAATTCGTTGTTAATTTTTTATTATTATTTTTCAAGAGTTTAACCAAATGTTTTCAATTATTAAATATTTGCATTTAATTTTTAGAAATTTGTATGAGAATATCAAAATGCAAGTTTTTAAGAAAACATTCCTTAATGTTATTTTTCTACATTATAAAATTGAGTTGACCTTCTTGTTTTAGCTTACAAATCAGTTCCTTGTAAATTAAACCATTCTAAAATGTTCATTTCCGACTTTTTTGTGAAGGTTTCTTGTTAAATTTCAAAACACATGTACTTCTGTGTCTGAATTCATATCCTTTTAATTACTAGAGTGTTTTTGTCCTTAAAAAAGAGAATTGCCTAATTCAAAAGGAGTTTCGCCGTCGCTTTATACACGGCCGGATTCTCCGCATTTTTGCGGTATGTGGTGTTTTGCCGCACGGACTTTTTCAGTACACACAACATTTTCAAGGCTGCCTCTGTTTGCAACGCTTATCCACTTTGATTTATTTTTCATTTGAACAGTTTTATTATCCGGCTTCTTCGCGCCCGCCGTTGTCAAGCTAACAAAATCAATAAACGTTGTTTAATTTTGCGCCGAATTCGCGACAGACCTGGCTGGGGTCGGAGCGCGAGAAGCAGCAGCAGGTTATTTTTATGTTCATCTCGAACACCTTGCGCGGCCACACGTGACTTGATCCACCCCACCCGCATCTCTCGCGCGCAGCCTCTCGATAACAATAAAGCGCAGTCATTGAGCCCGCCGACGAGTTCAAGCATAATCGTCTGGCGGTGATGCCATTTCAAGGCAATTCGCTCGTCGTTTATTCCAACGTGTGCGATCGATTATTTAGAAGGCAAGAAGAGACTAAATGAGGCGACCAAGGCTGGCACAACCGCCAGGGGATGCTAATGTGATCAAATTTGTCTTGTCAAAATCGGAGCGGCCCCGAATTTGTCATTTATACATTTTGTCGCTCGTCGAAGAATTTCTTTCCATCAGTCATTTCGGCCCGGGATAAACATACAATGATTGCTTTTTCCTGATGAATCGCGTGATGGGGGTGCGTGGATAAAAGAAATTGATGGAAAGATAGATGGTCAGGTGCGGTAGATAGTGATGGGCGCGGCCCTTCTCTCTTTTTCATCTTATGAACCCCCGTCCAAGATAATCACGCTTGAAGCTCTGCCCAGAGATGCAGGATAAAGAAAGAAAAAAATAAAACGATGCGGTGGCGGCCAAGTGCGCGAGCAAAGATCGCTATCAGCCAGTCGCGGTTCTTCTTGATAAATAAAAATTTTATTTCGGTTTAAAAGGAGGGAGAAATTGCGCGCGCCAAGTAGTGAGCTTTTCATTAAAATTTCATTTGGCAAAGTCGGAGCCGCGCGCGCTCGAAACATCCTCTCCAGAGCAGCCTTTCATTATTCCCCGAAGAATCCTAGCGCCGCGCCGTCTTTCGCATACATTTTGCACACAGACACAGAAACCATATGTGGAATAAAGCTGCCGACGAGCAGGAGGAGGCAAAAGACGAGAGTGAGCTGCCCACCTATGCAACCCCGCCGGGTCGCCGTTATTGCTCCTAAAAGTTCCAACGACCTAAACTTATCTTATCAAGATTTAACTACAAATCTTCCTCGTGAATTTCATTCTGGGTTAAAATCCACGCAGAAAGTAATAGTAATTAAAATTTAATTTATAGAAATGGTCAAATGTTGTAAAGAACAAATTAAATTTGGGCCACTTTGATTTTTTTATTGCAATTTTATTTATTTTTATTTTTTTCTTGTTAACATTGCTTTAATCTTTGACAACATGAAAATTCACTTTTTTTTGGCAGGAATTCTAAAGGGAAATTTTGTAAATAAATATTCAGCTGCTTTTTCGCGCATTTTGATGATTAACTTTTTGGCAGCGTTAGGGTGTCCCAAAGTGAATGTGTTTGTGGAGTTGTTGCCGCTGCCACTCTTTATTCCTCCAACCCCGATGTTTTCGAGAGTGCACATCAAAAAGCAGCTCCCAAGTTTGTAGTTCGAATCTCTCTCTTTACATACAGCAGGAATCCTCTGCTTTTTATCTGCCTTTCAACTGTAACAAATGCGGGTCTATGTATACGACCCATCCGCGCAGAGCAGAGCGAGAGAGAGAAACAAAAAGCAGTTTTGCAATTTAATATATTATTGTCTGCGACATGGAGGTGCACCCACCCCGCGGCGGTATTAAAAAAAGACGCACACAAACTCCGGCCGCGATGTTTATTTAGCGATATTTGCTCGGTCGAGTTTCAATAACCGCAGGTCGTTCCTCCCCGTGCATGTCCCACAAGTGCCTATAAAGTGGGAATCGACGCAATGAATATTCAGCAGCGTGAAATAAAATTTTTACCACGGGGATGCAGGGAAAAAAACGGCGTGGGCGAATGAATATCTCCATCCGTCCGTCGGGGTGGAGCCGAGAGAGATGTGTCGAGAGTTCGCAGAGAGAGTTTGGAGGGTTTAGTCGGCAGGTAGGGAAGGGAGAAGTGCGTTTTCAAATCATCAGAGAGAGCAGGAGCGAGGCCGGGGCCAAATCTTGTGCCCTGCAACCTCCATCCATTCAATCCGACTGTCTGTCTCACCCACCAGTTACATAATCTTGCCGTTTTGCGTCGACCCGGCCGTCATAAGATGTTTGTATTAAGTCTCAAACATGAACAAATATTATCGGGCCGACGGACGAGGAAGTTTGCTAAAAGAAATAACCCCGCGAAAAAGCAGCTTATGTCTTTTACGGCGAGTTGTTTACACCGTTGACGTTTTCCCTGTTGTAATTTGAAATGGGCTGAATAAAAAAAATCAAATATAGAGATAAAAGGAGTTATTTTTCGTTTAAAATTAAATAGACAAATTGTGTGTTAAAAATGGTTTTGTTAAATAATGTAACCTTATATTAATTTTTCTCATTAAAAGTCAATTTGAAGGAAAATTTCTAAAAAAAATGATCTTACTAATTCTTATCAAAATGATTTTCACAGCCGTAAAAATGTAGAGCAGGGTATTGTTTTTCTTAAAAATAAAAAACTCACAAAACCCATCGAACAAAAGCCGATTTACAATTCAAATCACCATGAATATTATTTTGTTATTTTCAGCTGTTGAAAGTGCGAATTTTTAAAATTCGTGTTCATAAGTTTCTATTTTTGGTTAAACATCACCTAAATAAAGTGTATTTGGGCCTTGTTTTGATGGTCTCGGGATTAATGACTGGTCCGAGAGATAATTATTGTTATTGTGGACGCGCTTGTTACCAATTTGGGCGGCGAGCAACATGTCATTACAAAGCTCGAAACCAGCACTTTGACGGATCAATCAGTTTGCTCATTTCCGATTTGTAACAAGCAGAGCAGGGATTTTGTTTTTTGAGCGCCAGTCAGTTGCCTCTCTTTTCCCTTTTAAAGGGCTTATAAAATGCTCTCGGTTTTTCCTTCGAAACTTGCAATGTTTCCGAGCGAGCAGCGATCCGGAAAATGGGAGTTCGGAGCACAAGTTAATGTTTTCATAAAATATAACGAGAGCGAGTTTGCGTCGGCATGAAATTAGAAAACCCACTACATATACTTTCTATACCCAAAAACCGCACAGAAAAAAAATTCATCTCCGCCACGCTTGATGACGGACTTCTTTGTTTGTTTCAAATTTTAAATTATTTTTTTCCTCCATTATCCACGGCACACTTGTCTCTCAATGTCACTGGTTCGCCAACATGGCGCCCGCGGGAAGGCAAAGGTGCCTCCGAGAAAGAAACACGACTGCTCTTGAAAATCCCTGCTCTTTTGCCACGCTTCACGCTTCCTAGGCCGCTCTGGCAGCGAAACCGGTGCGTCGACCCGCGCCTCCAAGGAGAATGATATCGTCAGTTCACCTTGACTCGCGCTTCTATTCTCAACTACTGACACGCGGTGCAGCAAACGAAATGGAAATGAATATCATCCGTAGCTAGAGATTGACCACACCTGGCAGCTAATGGAGTCCCTCGCACTCAATTAACGTGTATTCTATTACTTTTCGTGCGTGATTTGGCACTTTCGGCGGAGAAACTCCACTGGCACTGACTCAATTGATTGATGCACCGCCTCTGTTTTGCCTTCCGGGCGAAATTTATTGGACAAAAGGAGGCCAAACCTCGGAGCAAAAAAATTGAACGATTTGTGTTTGGCCAACAAACTGCATTGAAGCCTAAAGAATTAAAGTTAATCAATTTTTTTTACTCTTGGCAATTTATATTTTATTATTTGACGCTGAAAATTTTATATTAATCACAAATTCCCAAGTGCATAATTGAGACTAATTTTTTTGGGTCTTCTTTGAAATACTTTTCTTGGAAGGATTTGTATATCATTCTCAAAGTATAATGTCAGCTTTCTCCTATATACCATCATTAAACGGAAGCCTTTCATAAAAAACTGGGCGTCGAATAATTCATTAAAAATAAATTTCAATTGTGAAAAATTTAGCCCCCGGTTTCAAATAACCGTCCGTCAGTGTTTGCCGCCCGCTTATTATTAATGGAAGCGCCGAAAGAAAGTATTATGTATTTTGCTTGATGCATGTTCCTGGCTCATTTATTCTGATTACGCTCGAGCTGGCTCGCTGCGAGGTACATAATAAGAATAACTAGCCCCGCCGCCACACATCACAATACACACCGTGCTTTTTTCACACTCCTTTGCTCGCTGCTTTTTTGACTTATGGCGTGCCAACCGCGGCTCCGTGTTATTTTTCACCAACGTTGAAAAGTATTATTACAAAGAGAAGCGAGCGCTGGATATATTTTTACTCCTCTTCTATAAAAAAACGACAAACTAGCGCCGGGACCTGAGGATATTTTCACAAGTCGGCCGAAGATGGACGTCCCCGGGCGCTAATGCGTGGATAATTTTTCAATTCTCGAGAGCCGTGACCGATTTTGTTTTATCTCTATTTACTCTCGGCGCTCGTTTAGAGAAAATCGAATTTTAGGCACGCGGTCTCTCATTCCGTTTGATCCCGCATTCACAAAGCTCCACTTTTTTTCAAAATTTTGTTCCAGACCAGTTGAGCGACGAAAACGACTCATTATGAATGTTTGATAAATTGTTTCAGTCACAAAAAGCTTTTTGGTAAAGCTAGGCTGAAAATAAAGTTCTCATAGTAACAAAAAGAGCATTTTTTTGCTTTCAGATATTGAGATTTATAAAGATTCGCATTAAAATAAGTAAAGAGTAAACAATTGCCAGAGTTTCCTTATAAAAATATCGTCTGGAAAACATAAAATTTATAAATCTGTCAATTTTAGCTCAATTTAAATTTTGAAATCATAAAACAAAAACTCTCAGAATCTCCAGTGAATATTTTTGAAGGTTATTTAAACTATTTTAAATATAATTTGGAGATGAGAGACAGGTACAGAAATTAATTTGCAGCACAACACAGGAGCAAACAAACAACACGCTTGGCAAACATAATATTGAATTAGTGGCGTGCATGAACAATTAAGTTGCCTCCGCCATGTATACGTCTTTTGATAAAACTCATCACAAGCAAGGAGTAATAAACCGACACATATGTACGCTGCAGCTCAAATTACCTGCACCTGACTAATAAATTACCGTGCTTTGTTCGATAAGCTCCAGAGACCTCAACAATAATTAAAACCGCGCGTGTACAAAATAATAACGCGGCGTTCGAGGAAAAGCATAGTCTGTCTGTCTCTCTCGGAATAACCGCAATGACAAAAAGCCTCAGCGGGACGTCCTCGCGCAAATCAAACACTCTGATTTCCGAATTTATCCGGCAGATCTGCGTTTGTTGGCTTTCCCGAGGGGAGTTGAAACGAGCCAGCCTGCTTCGGGCAGGTTATCTGTCTGTGTGTGTTGACTGAAAATTCGCCAGTGTGGTTTTGAGAGGGGTAACTTTCCATTCAGCCCGAGTTTGCCTCTCGCCTAATGGCGTCTGCTCGTTCTCATGCAAATTTCGTGCACAGCGGCCGAGAATGGAATATCAATTAATCGCAATTTGCGTAAGCCTTCTTCGCTCAAAGTCGATAAGCTAATTTTTATCCCCGCGATTCTCCACAAACTCCAGTTTTTCAATGGCTTTATTTTTTATTTCTGAGAACAAATTTCAAACATTTTAATTAAATAATTGCTTCGGTTTAAATTTGTTTCGGGTGACTGAACAAAAGTTTATTAATACTTTTGCCATTCATGCTTGAATTGGTCTTCTTCTTTTGCTTGAAAGTTGAAGTTTGCGGCGCCACTGCAAATCAATTTAACTCATTAAACCCTTCAGAAGCTCTTCAAGCACGTCGGCGGCGCACAGGAAATTCGCGGCGCCTCGCTTGATTTCCTTTTCTCTCGCGCGAAAAACAGATTTGTATTAAATTCGTTGCTCGTCCTAGGGTTGAGTGAACGCGGCGTCCATTGTTATACAACTCTCATCATTAAATTCCCATACTCACACACACAATGTGCACTTTTCTCGAAACGCTGGCTGGCGGTAACGGTAGGCTAAGCACTCGGAACGAATAGTTCCCAACGTCGCAGATATATTCGCGTCCTCCTCCCACTCCGCCTCTCAACTCGGTCGTGATGATAAAATCCCATAATACATCTGCCGCTCGGAAGAAGGTCGAAGACCCTGTCCGTGAAAAAGTACAAAATCACGACGGTGCAACTATTGGTCGCTCGCTTGCTCGGCTAATCCGTGCAGCCCGCAATGGTTTCGTCCGTCCTGCCCGCGAGCAACATACACGGCGATTGGCTTAATTGAATTGTAATTTATGCGGCACGAACGGATTTTATATTGGCACATTCCTGCGTGCCATAAAAATATGATGGAAAAACGATGGGCGGATTTTTATAGAGAGATGCGCTTTATTGCAATTCAGAAAGATCAAAGGTTATAAAATTAAATAAAAAAAAAACGGATTAAAATTAAAAGTTTTCCAACCTGTAGAAGCCTCAGCCTATAAAATTAATGGATAGACTTTTTGTGTTTGGCCAACAAGCTTGAAATATTTCTGCGTCGAGTAAAGGTATTTTCGTCTCAAATCGATTTCCTGTGAGCTTTCTGCTGATGTATTATTAACGTCTGCTAGACTCGTTTAAAAAGTTTCTCCCCACTTTTGAGGTAAAACTCTGTTAAAAGGAACTTTTTATCAAACTCCAAAATTTCTCACAGAATTTGAAATTTGCAAAAGTAGATCATTTTTATACGGTTTGAGTTTGTAATTTCAAACAAATTCAATACCTACAATTGCAATAAAGTGTCAGATTTCTTGAAACAAAACCGCCCAGAGAGATTTGGAAATGATTGAAATTCGAATCCGAATCCCAACATCTGCGCATTTTCCTTTCCGCGAATCGATTATAATTCCGTCAACCCTTGGCTGAGGGATCAGTTGTCATAATCCCAGTAATTCCAATCCCACGTTTTGGCGCGCACCCTCTTCTGATTTGCATAATAAATCACATCAGATATCAATCAAATTTCCGCTAAGGCCGAGGCGAGACCCTCTCTGGCAATCCGTGTACCTTTCGCCCCTCGTCGGAGGCCTTCTTCGTTTCAAGGCATGAATTTTGCACTGCGGCCTTATTAATTATTACATTAATATCACGCATCTCGTCCTCCGGTGGTGCTGCCGGTGCGTTATTACGAAACATCACAGGGTAGTTTTATCACACAACACAAGAAGAAGAACTTGGTAATTCTCCTCCACCCCGCAGCGCTCGCCCCAACTTTCGCTGTTCCCAGACTACATTACCGTGAATTTCTTACCTGCGCCTGCTAATGGCCGCCGACTTTGCAACTTTTCATCCCAACCGCTGCTTATTATTACAATAATGAAATTTCCGCGCCAAATTATTATTTCATTAGCTGGCGACGAAAAAGTTTTTCTTCTCATTCTTCGCCGGAGAGGATTATTTTCCTCTCGAGTCAATAGCCGGTGGTCCGATTCAAGGCTGCAGCGGCGATGAGAAAATTGATTCTAATCGTGGCCAACAATTTATTTTTCCCGCTGCAATTATCCTCTGTGGTCGCTGGCTGGGATTATGCTGATTTACGGCGTGCACTCTCAATCGAAAATAATAATTTTACATATCGCACGCCAACCTTCGCAAACAAAATAATCGCAGTCACGTCGAACGGACTTCGATAAATAAACAAAACGCAAATAGATAGGAATTTGTAAAGTATTTACATTTATGCAACCCGCGCAACACACGATAAAAATCATCAGAAATTCTGTTATTTTTGAAGCGTGTGAATTAAAAATTGATACAGCTGGAACCTGATAATGTACAAATTTTCCGCTTTGCTTACTCAAGCTCCAATTTCAATAATGGAAATTTGGAACAAAAACAATATTGTAATTTGCAACGCGATGGCTCGAATTTGAAGCAATCAAATCAACTGTTGATTTTCCCAACCGTGCTCGATTTTTCCCCTTGGGTTCGGAAATTTTTTGCGCTTTTCCTTTCCCCACTTGAGGCAAACGAGCTACATGATTCACAAAGTATAAGGCCGATGTTAATTACCGAGGCAAATTGAACACTCCAGACGGCAAAAAGCGGCGGCCATAAATCACCAGAGGCGCATCACATGTTTCAAATCGGCGATGGACTCTGCTCGTAAAAAGCGAGTTTATTGGTCTGAAAGAGAGAAGAAAAAAATAATATAGAGCTGCTTTAATTTTACGCGGCACTTAAATGGGGCGCTTGAGTGGCGACTCGGGCGCGCGCGTTGTTTGAAGGGAGGCGGCTGCTGTCATGAAAAATCTTTAATGATGGTATGTGATGCAAACTTCGTTAGTTATCCCATCAGGCCGGGGCATAGTGAGTGACTTCAGACTTCACATGGTATAAAATGATGTAAAACTAGGCTACGCCGCCTTCGCTCTCGGTTATCTGAGAGAACTTGCAGGGAGATGCACTTAAAAAAATGCATGATTTCAATAAGAGCTGATTAAAGTTTGAACAAACAAAAAACTTGAATAAAATTTTTTTATCATTCCAAATAAAGAAATTCGGGTCAATTCATATTGATTTGAATTCAAAGTTTGATTTCTCGTTATACACAAAAATTAGTATTTTTAATTATTTTGATAAAATAGAAAAATAATTTTAAAATTTGTAATTTTTCCATAATCCAACGATTTTTTTAGCGGCTCATTTTTTTTTTAACTTTGGTTCAGATCATCATTCAAACTAGAGTATTTTGCCCTTTCTGTTGACGGGTGGGTAACATTTAACCCCTGAAAAAGTTTGCCTTGTTTTAAAGTGGGAGGAAACGTGGTGCGGCGCTTCTCCCTTCAATAACCTCCCACACTTTGATGGAGTTATGAGAGAACTAAAAGCAAAGTCATCTTGATTTTACTCGCATTTCACTTTCCGCGCGGAAAAAAGGCGAAAGATCGAGGCCATCAGAGGAGCCTCTTTTTTACTCCGCAAAATGAATATGAGAAAAGACGCCACTCCGTCGAGAAAGGTGATTATTTACATTTGAATGAGCTGCGACTTGTGAGAAGAAGAAAACGAGAACATCGGGTTAAAAAGTACAACGTCACACCCGTAGGAGCTGCGACATCTGGGAAAATTTTTCATTTCCTGATGGCAAAATCTTTTTTCCGGCTCGCATTCAAGAAGCTCGCTCTCCGCCCGCCAGCTTCCTGCAAAAGCAGCCAGGTTTTACATATAAAAAAGTAAAAAAGAAACGATATACATACTCGGAGGCACTTTTCCATTCGTTGAAAGAAATTGTTATTCAGCCGGTACGTTGGGCTTACATTTGCGCTTTTTCAACCCAAACACACAACAACTCTGATATTGGAGCCGGAAAATTGCACAGTCCGAAATTCTCATAAAAAAATGTGTATATAAAATATTTCATGTACATCAGATTTGGCTTTGGTATTAAAAGCCGCACGCAAAAACGTCGAGCCAAAACGTCGATTTTGATTCGCGGCGGCGCGCCGTGTTTGCGCCTAATTGCGTTAGCGGGATGACATATTGTTTTAATTATCGTCCGGGCTGGTGCCGCGTGCATCGAGTGATGTAATGGAGAGTCCATCACATCTCGCAGCGGCCAACGCGCCACTTGCTCCAGTTGAAAGTCCGGAGTGGCTGAATATTATTCTAGCCTTTCAACTCCCTGTGCGAGCAACCTTCTCTGTGTTTGCTCTTCATCAGGATGGGTCGGTCGGCTTGAAAAAGGAAAGAATATTATACGAGAGGACTTTCCTTCCATCTGTTCCCTTGTCAATATCAAAGCACGTGATACGCCCCTAACACGATTATTTGTTCTTTGAATCCTGGAGAAGTTCGGACATTTTTTATCTAGATTGAAAATCATCTTGTATTTTATAAAAATTTATAATTTGGTTCTTAGTCTGTTGTTCTTTCTTCAGTCATTGGCATTGTAATTAAATCAAAAAAATATTTGAAGTAATCATAATCATTTACTTTTTCTTAAATTTAGATTCAATGTTTTCCACTTTTTCGGTGTCTTTCAATTTATTCTAATATTAAACTTCTTATATTTTAATTGTTGATTATTTGTCAAATTGCTACAGAATTGTTTATATTCAACTATTTTAAACAATTTATTTGAGAACAAGATATCGTTGGAAAAAAACGGCACCATCACTAGCAATAATTTTGCAATTTATTTTGAAATTCAAATTAAATTTCATAGAAAAAATCTCCACATCATTGGTGTGGCTATTCTATTTTCCTTTCTATTTTTCGCTCGACTCTGATTTCTAAAATTTTAGTCCTTTGACTGACTTCTGCGGTTTCGTGAGTCAAAAGAAAAGCGTTGTGACTCCAACAAAGCACGATGAATAAAAGAACAGCGGCGGCTCTAATTAGAGCCTGTATATGTGTGAGTATGTCCGTCCGCTCGCACACACATACGAGATCGTGTGCTCAAAATTTTAGAGCGGAAACAAAAAATTTCTCCAGAGACGCGCGCGCAGCAATTCATCAGCTCGTTTGTGCAGCTTTTTCCGCGCCTAACTTTTCGCCCGTGCGCCACTTTTGCGCCAGAGAGCAAGCACACATTTTTATATTTCAAAAGCGGTGGAATTTCGGCCAAACCGCGCGCCAATCCGATGTTGGTTTTAATTACGGCGAAATTGAAATCCAATACACGCTCCCGCCGGCAAATTTGTATCGCAATCATACGTGACGCGCTGATTGGAACAGCCGAAAGTCAATATTGGTTCGTACAATAAATTCGTCAACACAAAAACAAGAAAATTTCCAGATTTATTCGACGATGGCGCAACAGCCTGAACAGCCCTTATGATCCAGCCTTGTTTGTTTGCCCCTCTTTTTCTCCACAACAAACAAATCCTCAGATCAAATTTTCCTCAGAGTTATTTTTCTCCATCAGTCATTCGATATAATATCGAGTTTCATGCCTACGCAGAGATGATGAAAAAGCGGACGTGCTCTCTGATAATGACGTGGAAATAATGGCCGGGTCAATCCATCGCCCCACCTGCAGATGAATTTCGTCGCCTGCGTGACGCCGTCGCAACGCAAACACCACCTTTCTTTACGTCCGTCGGATTTACTGCCAATTAATCCGGCCGCCGTAAAGTGAGACTGGCCTTTTTATATGCGCGGTAATAATTTTTTCGCTCGTTTCTCCGTGCTAACGACCGGCCTTTCATTAAAAGCAAGCGTTGTTTTCGCACCAAATTGCAAATAAGTGCCGATGGTTGTTAGCGAGACAAAAGTCTTGGGGGCGCCAGAAGATCCTTACATATTGCGAAATAATCCTCTTTTATGGGGTCGTGCGCTCGTTCAAGCCCAATTCAATTTCATCGGATTCGGCGATAAATTATTCCGAGAGCGAAAGCGCCATCAAAATGTTGAGCCTTCCTACTAAGGGTGGGTCCAAATTTTGCAGGATTGGTATTTCAATTTGATTCCAAGAAATGTTTGGGCATTCGGAATTTAATTTTATTTTCTATTTCAATTATTTAGAGGAAATTCCTGCTGTCAAGGAAGGAATGACTAAATAATTATTATCAAAATTGCTCCCTCAATCCTAAGTTGTTTTTTTTAATAATTTAATTAATGTCTTGTTTTTTAAATCTAGAGAGCTTTTGTCAGAATGCGTTTCTCTTAAAAATTATTATTGGAAAAATATTCGTAAAATTCCTCCTCTGATAAATAATGCTACAAAAAAAACACACAGATAACACACCTTAAACCCAGGTCAAATAAAAAACAGATTTTTAATTATAAATTAACGTTAAAAGTTTTAAATTTTGTATTATTCGTTTAATTTTTTTTAACCTACATATTAAACATATTATAAATTTAAAATAGCCTCAGACTTATTTTTAAAAATTCTGTGTTCGCCTCGAATGGAAACATTCGCCTGAATTTGGCACCCCTCGGAATGCTCTTCAAGTCGATATCGCGAGCGAGCCCCTCTTGAATGGCGCATCAGGAATGCCTACCGGGAGAAACATCTCGTTTGATAAGAGTCAATAAAGTTTTGAGATCTCGGCTGAACTCAAACACGCGCCGAGAGGATTGGATGCAAATAATTCCTCCTTCGTCTTGCGCCCCCAATATAAAAAAAAAACTGGAGGCAAATCAATCTAGAGACGGGTGGTCGGTCGGTCGGCTAACTTTATTTTCCGCTGATAATCACGATTCGGGGAGAAGCTCTTTCTTCTCGCTCTTTCTCCCGCCGCGCGTAATTGAAAAAGCAACCCACGGTGAATTATCGCTTCGGTGTGATGGCGTGACGGCATGGGGCTGATCCACCCTCACTTTGCAGGTGAAAGAAGGGTGCGGTCCGAACGGGCTAGGTGTGGCCCTTTCATTATTTTACACGCGAGCCTAATTTATTTCGGAAAACATCTTCACGCTGGCAAAAAGGTGTGTGTGTGTGCGACGGGGTGCAGGCAGGGTGGATAGAATTACGCAAACGCCCTTGACGTGTCATTGTCTCTCAGTCAGAAATGTATCAGGTGACGACTTGTTATACGTCGGCGTCTCCACCGCAAAACCATGCCTCGTCACACAGAGCGCGCGGCAGCCGAAATTATGTTTGCACAAACGAGCGACTAATTAAAAATACTCAAACAAGCACTCGCGAGCGACGTCGAGTGTTTGCCTTTGGATCATCCTCTAAAAAGCAGGGTTGACCCTCGAGAGTGTTTCCATACGAGCAAATCTGCGCGGCTCTCAGTGAATGGACTCTTTTCTTTTTGTGAAGTGTATAAGGAGAGCTTAATTCAAATAATTCAATCTTCTACAGAACAAAATTGAAGAAAAGAAAATATAAACTAACAAAGTAAAATTAAAGGAATTTAATTAGCTTCTTAATTATTTTTAAAACGTAAATAAACAAATTAATTAAAAACATCAAGCAAAATGAAATTTTTTTTAAGGAGGTGACTTTTGAATGAAAGTCTTATTTATAAAAAATGTCCCTCTTATGATTTTAAAACAAAAAGAATTAATGAAATAATCATACACATAATTTTTTACTTTAAATATATTTGTTACTATTTATTTATTATTACTTTTTGATATTAACATTTTATTTCACTTTTAAGGTCAAAATTGTTGGACATTTTTCACCAGTCTAAGTATAGCAGTAAATTTAATCCATTTATTTCGTGTAAAGTTTTACACTCATCGTTCAAAACATTTATGTGGTAAAAACGTCACCTTCTCATACCAATTTCTGTGAAGTTGTGAACCACCTGATAATCGTCTACTGGTTTTCCCATGACTAGCGGTTCTCGTCTTTCTTCCCGCTTGTGCTTATTAGCGCACAGCACATAATTGTTTTTTCGCGCAACAAGGAGGCATTTTGCGTGGTAATTCGAGGAGAAGAAGTGGCACCGCTATTTTGTGGGAAAAAGTGCAAATCCTCCAGTCAGCGACCCAATTAAGCCGCAAAGAGAGCAGTGAGATATGGATTTTTTCTCTCGTACACGCTGCGGGCGACAAGAAATAATTGAACATGCGACCTTTAATGCACCATTCATTCCGCACATACACACGAGTCGCATTATTATCAGCTTGCATTCCAGCAATTGCACTGCACTCGGCTCTCCCACAGTCATTATTGTTTTTCTGCAGAGCGCTTCCCCCCTCGGCAGGGCCTTGCCAAAGGTCGCTCACCTCGCGCGACTGCTGCTGCTGCAAATAGGCGTCATAATTGCGCAAATTAAATATTCATAACATACCGAGCCGCAACGATTATACTAATCATGTTCCAAGACGATGATGAGTGCACATTTCCGTTTACATGCAAGTGTTAATGTCCACAGAGGGTTATTCAAAGGGCAACTCGCCAGCCAGCGTAAGTGGAGCGAGCAGCTTGTTTGATTCCGCTTGCAGCACATAATCCTCTGAAATTATCATTATTTTGAGAAAATAAACAAATATGTGCAAATAATTATCAAACAAATAGGTATTTTAGCCATTGAAACGTTTAAAAATTCTGAAATTGTTAAAAAATCATAATACCGTCCAGATGAGATTCTGATAGACCTTTTGTAACGATTCAAATGCTTTTAACATAATTGCTTTTGAACTCAGATATAAATTTCAAAGTTCCCTTCGTAACTTCATTATTCCCACAGTTTTTGTTCAAATATGTTCAAAGTTCAAATCTTGACAAAAAAAATTATCTAGATCTTCATTACATGATAGCACTTTTTAAAATTTTTCTTTTCCAAATCCTTGTTAAATTACTTTCTAATTTTCAATTATGATAATTCCAAACAAAATTTGAACCTAACATTGCAAACAGAAAATGAATACTTTATTAACGGTGACAAATGATGAGAGGAAATTCAATTCAAGACTGTAGCCTGTAATTATCTCAGGCCAAAGGAACCCCCAGTGCTATCTTTCGAGCATGAATAGCCCTCGTAATTTGCTCCGACTCTCGCAGCGCAAACATGCATCTTTCTTTTTCTTAACCCGCCGCTGGCTTCCGTGCGCCCGCCGCGATGATTGTTTCCGCGTCACTCGTTTTTTTTCTTTTTGCTCATTCTAATTATACACGTAAGGACTTTTTGCACCACCGAGACTCAATTTTTCTTTCTCTGTTCCAGGCTGTGTTCCGTAATCAACCTCAGACTGCGTCCCAACAGTTGCAGCTGCTGCAACAGCAACAGTACCTCGCCTCCCAACAACAGCAACCGCAAATAGGTTGGTTTCCTTTGCTCCGCTCTTTCCCACAATCGCAAATTAATTTCCGTCGATTCCGCCAATTAATCTGGTTGCGTCGGTTGTTGCGAAAGCTTTTTCAGCCGCGAATTTATTTGCGCGCTCAAATATTTGCTCTCAAGAAACGACAGAACGTGCGCGGCTTCCTTCTCTGCGACAAGTTGCTGCTGTTTGCGCCAACTTGCTCGTTTCCTTTCTCCTGACGAAAAGGAAAACCTTGGAAATTTGCTCGGGTTTTAATTAAAACGCTAACTTAATTTCTAACTTCAACTCAAAACTGTTTATGTTTCCTTGTCGTTTTAATTGAATTTGAGGGAAGCCGTCGAATAATTAAATTCAACTCAAGATAATTTTGATGATTAATTATTTCCTAATTTGTTTGCAATTAGTAAATTATGGTTTATATTGAGAAGTTTTGTTCAAATAATAAGAAAAAAAGTATTTAAGAAGTTCATAATGACAAGATAACATTCATTTTAGCTGCCAAATCATTTAAATTCACGATCCATCAATAACTTATTTTATAATTAACTGCTGGATTTTAGTTTTTTTCCGGGGGGGGGGGGGTTCAAAGTTTTGACGTTTAAATTTATATTAACAAAAATTGACAAAACTAAAATTAGATTATTTAATGAATTGCTTTTCCAAAAATGTTCAAATTTAACAATTTTCATCATTTTCCTTTTTTATTAAAATTTTTAATTGTGGTTTTGATTTTGTTTAGCCGGACTTGCGCCACCCACTGCCTTCAACGGCGCCGCGTACTTGATCAACCCCCAAGATTACGCCACAATCATTCCCGGCGCCACCGTGCTGCCCCAGTACTATGGGGTGCCGTGGCCTGCCCTGCAAGCCTACCCTGCAGGCCTGCTGCAGCCGAACGCTGCGGCCGCCGTCGCCGCCCAGCAGCAACAGAACTCGCAGCAGAGGAGGCCCCTCACGCCCAGCTCTGCCAGCGACGTCAGCAACAGCAGTGGCAGCCTCTCACAGGTACGTGTAATTTGACTTGCTGATTTGCGGTCACTCCGGTGCTTGCGACTTGCGACACCTCCAGCAAATACTGCCAATCACAGAAGTGGTTGATGTTTCAACTTTAACTTTTTAAATTGTGTATTTCAATGATGATCTCTATTCAGTTATCCCTATCAGAAGAAGATATAGTTGGTGAAAATACTGTTCTGAGAATACACATATCATTAACAAAAAATTATGTCAATTTTTAATTAAATTTTATTTTCATTAAATGATTTAAAGCTTAATTTCTTTTTTATGAAACTAAAATTGATAACTATATTAAGTCGTGCAAATTTTTATCTATTCCCTTTTTATCTGCTGCTTCTATACATCCAAAATCATCTAACCAGTTAATTTAAATTAATCAAAACTGAAAATTTTCTTATGTAGTTTTCTTTTTTAAATCTAGAAATATGCACATAAATAATGAAATAAATTCATAAAATTTGGTGCTTATTACCTGTCCCGTTTTAATGCCATTTTTAGCTCGATTTTTTAAAATAATTATTTTTTGCAAGTCTCATTACATTTGATGGTCTCCTAATGGCTTTTAAATCATTGATTCTTTGCTAGTTTCAAAAGCATAAACATCAAAGTCTCTTATCATAATCGCATTACAAGCGTTTTGCGTGTGATGATGTCAGTTGGAAGCAGCACATTGTACTTTTATCGCTTTTTAATTACCGAGTTTCATGTTTTTAGCAACATTCCCTTCTTATCAATCGACGCTGTTTGCAGGTGCCTGGTGGGTACCAAATGATTCCTGCCTACTACCATGAAAATGGAGGCATTGTCATGGGCAACATGCGCGGCCTGGGCAACGCTACCCCCTTGAGACTTGTTAGTCCGGCGCCGGTTCTCGTCAATCCCGGCTCGGCAGGTAATAATTGATTAATTACGATACAAATATGAGCACAATCGATTTCGCGACTCCCCCGAGCCAAATTTGACACTTGTCGTCTCTCCCGCAGGAAACGGCGTCAGGTTGCTGAACAGCCAACCCCAACCGATCCAGACCCCTCCGGCCTCGCTCTACTCGGCGACGCAGCCTCCCTCGTTGTACTCCAACACCTCCGGCAGCGGCACCCCCATTGGTGGTCAGTATCGTTGTTTTGATTTGACCAGAAACAAAAAACTATTTCCCCCTTCACATTATTTCATTTTGGTTGCTCTCTGTAAATATTTGTACAAATTTTGGATAGATTCCTGCATGCTTTTCTTCTTCTGTCACTAACCGACCGCACTGATATTCAAAAAAATTTAGGAGTACATTATTTTTAGTTTGTTGGTTTTCTTCTCTCTTTCTCTCTCTGTAAATAACCAATGAATCGGGCTGACTTGTGTTGGTTTGGTTGTTTCTGTCCCGGTTGGCTTGGACGCGCGCAGGATCGGCCGCAGCCACTCTGACAGGGGTTGGTTTCAACACCCTGGGCTTAACGCAGCAGCAGCAGCAATCGCAGCAGCAGCAGCAGTCCAGCCAGCAGCAGCAAAGTCAGCAGCAGCAAACTCTGTCCGCTGCTGTTGCTGCTTCCTATGGGAATAATTCTCTCGGTACTATTGGCTCTCCGGCTGTCTTGGGTTCCCTCGGCTCAGGTATTCACGGCTCTACCTCTCTATCTGAAACAAAACAATTTCTGCATCTCTCACACTCTCTCACTACTAACCCCCCACCCCACTCTCAGTCTGTACAAATGCGCATTGTTTTCTTGGCTCCTATGATTAACGTCCGGTCGTTTTGTGCAATTTGTACAGGTCTAGGTCTAGGCTCGGGCAGTTCCGGCCGCCGAGACTCCTTCGACAGAAACACCTCCGCCTTCTCGCCGTCCCTCGACTACGGACGAGGAAAATGGGCCCAGAACTACGGCGCCCTTGGTGAGTTGAGAATTTCACTCGTTTGGCGGCCGTTCAAGTGAGTCACTCTAATTGAAAAAGGGTGACTCTCGTCGTTTTGCACTGTGTATTCCTATGATGATCTCATTTCAGTTATCCCTATCAGAATATATAAATAGAGTTGGTGACAATACTGTTCTGAGAATACACATCTATAAATAACAGTTATTTTCTTTTGTAAATTTGGGATTCATTCCTGCTGAAATTAATCATTTGTTTGGTTGTGAGAATTTGTTTGCATATTTACACTGTAAAAATAACTGGAGTAACAAAAATCTAAAATTAAATAAAATAAATCGCTTCAATTTGTATTAAAAAGGAATTTATAATAATATAAAAAATAAAAAAATGTAAATATAAATTTCTTAATACTTTAATAAAATAATAACTATTCTCCCTTGATTATTTTGATTATCTTAAATTTATTCTAAATATCTAAAAAATTATTGAACTATTTTTTACGTTTCCAATATCTACAGCAAATATCAATACATTTTTATCAATATTTACAAAAAGCAATGAGATGAGAATTTAAATTTGAATTTTACTAAATATGGTTGTTAACTTTTAATTTTAAATAACTAATTATTTATTATTTTGGTTAGAGAAAATTTTCTTCGAAACTTTAAAAATCACCTTTGTTGTAACATCTCTTCTCTGAAAATATATTATTAAATTTTAAACAATTGATGCTTGAAATTTAATAAATGGCCAGGATGATTCCAAAACCCACTTTTGGGTTTATTAAATTTTTGTATTCTTAAATTTATTCATTAAAAAAAATTCAATCTAAATTTTGACAAAAACCACCTGTGTAAATCAATGTACAAATCTAAAATGCAAATCTGGTCCCGCAGGCACTGTGACCGCTTCGCAATCTCCGCTGGGACTGACAGGCGGCTCCCTGACGCCGCCGCCCTCCCTCAACCTGGGCGGCACGGCTCTGGGCGCCATCATGAACTCGAGTCGCATCCTTTCGGCCGCTCCAGGGGCCGAGGCGGCCAAGTTCCGCAGCAACCTGGGCCAGCTGCACAACGGCTACAGCAGCGTGACCAACGGCCTGACCAGCAGCGGCGCCACCTCTCCAGGAGGCCTCGGCATGAGCACCCAGTCCCTGTTCGCCAAGCTGGGCCAGGTGGCCGCCGGGGCGGCCACTGTGTCCAACGGCCTGGACACGAAACCTCCAGGCCGCAGCCGACTCTTGGAGGACTTCCGGAACAACCGCTTCCCGAACCTGAGTCTGCGCGACCTGACGCAGCACATCGTCGAGTTCTCGCAGGACCAGCACGGCTCGAGGTTCATCCAGCAGAAGCTGGAGCGCGCCTCAGTCGCTGACAAACAGGCCGTCTTCAACGAGATCCTGGTGCACGCGCACGCCCTGATGACCGACGTCTTCGGCAACTACGTCATCCAGAAGTTCTTCGAGTTCGGCACCCCTGAGCAGAAACAGACCCTGGCGCAGAAGGTGCGCGGCAATGTGCTCGCCCTGGCCCTCCAGATGTACGGCTGCCGAGTGATCCAGAAGGCCCTTGAGACCATCTCGGCCGAGCAGCAGCACGAAATTGTCGCCGAACTGGACGGCCACGTGCTCAAGTGCGTCAAGGACCAGAACGGCAACCACGTGGTGCAGAAGTGCATCGAGTGCGTCGACCCGCACTCCCTCCAGTTCATCATCTCTGCCTTCCAAGGACAGGTATATCCATCGGAGAGAATTTTTTTATCTGTAAATAATGTAAATTTAAACAGATAATTCTCATTAATCATTCTATGACAATATTGATGTGAAAAATGATTAATTTTTTCACTTAATTTATGCATTTTTATTAGTCTGCCGCCTGCTTTAAGAATCTCATAGCATTTTGTAAATCGTTAAATCAGATTGAAAAAATAAAAAATAAATAAAACTTTTTTTATCTTTCAATTTTATAAATAGTATTATAAAGTATCTGAAGTTTCCTATGTTTGCAATTTCTGATAATTTATAAATATTTTTCTGTAAACTATAATTTTTAGCATGTTTCTAAAACCATCAAACTTTTAAAATATTTTGAAGAGTTGTAAAATTTCACCTTTTCCTCTCTTTACTCGTTATTCAATTCACCAATTTTTCTTTTAATTGAAATATGCAATTATTTTTCCATTGCAGGTGTTCTCCCTGTCCACCCATCCGTACGGTTGCCGAGTGATCCAGCGCATCCTGGAGCACTGCACCCAAGAGCAAACAATGCCCATTCTGGATGAGCTTCACTCCCACGTGGAACAACTGATTCAGGACCAGTACGGAAACTACGTGATTCAACATGTGCTTGGTGAGTTTCCAATTCATTTTGCTTTCTACTTCTTAAGTAAAATAAAATTTCGAATATTAACGACTTATTTTTTCAGAGCATGGAAAGCCTGAGGACAAAGCAAAACTGATAAATGCTGTGCGCGGCAAGGTGTTGGTGCTTTCCCAACACAAGTTTGCGTCCAACGTCGTGGAGAAGTGCGTGACCCACGCGTCTCGCCCTGAAAGGTCATTCCTCATCGATGAAGTTTGCAGTTATGCCGATAGGTAGGCACATATTTTTAAATTATTCTTATACCTAAAATTTAAAAAGAAAAAAACAATTAAGTAATATAATTACTTTTATCAAATAGATGGTTTCATTTCATTTTTTTTCTTCAAACTGAAAACTTTTAATCCTAAACCTAAATAATTATTTAAAATTTGGTTTATTTGCTGCTGTTATTTTTTCCATTTTTCTTTATTGACCTCTCTTTTAATTGGAACAAAAATTATTTTAAACCACATATTTGTTTGCAGCAACGCTTTGCAAACAATGATGAAGGACCAGTATGCCAACTACGTGGTCCAGAAGATGATCGACGTTGCCGAGCCAGGGCAGCGCAAGACCCTGATGCACAAGATTCGTCCCCACCTGAGCTCTCTGCGCAAGTACACGTACGGCAAGCACATAATCGCCAAGCTGGAGAAGTACTTTGTCAAGAACCCGACCCCCGATCTGGGACCCATCGGACCACCCACCGTCAATCCGGTCCCACTCTGAATGTCGCCGTCAATCGGGTCCGCTTCTGTTTTAAATTTTGATTTTGACTAAATTTTTTTTTACATCGAGCAACAACAAAATCACACAAACACCCACATACACGCGCGCGAACAACAATTTTTGCTACCCTGCTGCATTTTCAAATTGTGATACGAGCCTCAGGTATATTTAGAATCACGTCTCATCTGTGGTGTTGATCAAAAGGGAAGAGAGGACAAAATAAATTTTTCACTTCTCGCAAGAACATTATTGGAGCAGTGGAGCGGAAGGAAAAATTTTTGTTCTCCCAGAGGCGTCGCATTAAATTACTTTTTGTTATTATCGGGTCTAAAAATTAATAAATTCCGAGCAGGGTAACCGTCAGTAATGCAGATTATTTGGAAAATTCATGGTTGCGTGTCCAGTTAATTAATCAAAAGAAGAGAAGTATTTTGACTTGGCAACCACCCACATGATAACACTCCTTTTGTGTCTTCTGGTATGTAGGTGTTAAGCAGTTCTTGTGTCGGTGGTTAATTAGCCAATCAAACATACTCACATACTTGTTGCGTAGAAGAAAGAAAACGACCGTGCTTTCTTGCTCTTGTCTCCACACAGGTGTAAATATTTTTAAATTGAAGACTTGAAATTTTGGTTCGAGAATTATTTTTATACTTTTTGGTTGCCCACCAATAAATTTGTAATGAAACAAAAAGCTGCGGTCGATTGAACGATGATAAGAAGCTCTCTCAGTTTTTTTCTGGATTTTTTTCACCATTGACGACTATTTTTGGTATTTTGCATTTTTTTATATACGTGAAATTTTTAGAATTTTACTTTATACGATTTATACTAGATGGTAGTGTGATGGTACGTTTTATTTTAATATACTTGAGAGGACGCGTATATATGTAGGTAGCATTACGATTGGGCGAGAAATCGAACTTATCAGGTGGTGGGTAATATTTTGACTGCTGCGTATTATTATGATTACTATTACGATTTCATTGCGTACGAATAATAGACATGAATTTATCATTAACTGTGAAGATGTGTTTCTCTCACACACACACTCGTAGGTTCCACTGATTGTGCGTAAAAAAGCTTGAATTCTGGCAAAGATGGCATTGATTTTGTTTTCGACCCGAAAAGCTCAAGCATCATTCTCTCTAAATAAATTAAATGAAACAAGCAAAAGTATAAAAAAATCGAGCGCCCATTCCTTCCTCATTCGTCGCCGGTGAATTAATAATTAATTGCAAAAACAAACAAACACGACGCCCCCTGTTTGCATTTTTATAAACGCCGCCCTAGCGATATAAATATTGGAAAAATTGTAAGATAAATGTTGTAAAATCTTTGTGAATAGAGCAGAGCCACGAAAGTTTAAAATCGCGTCCCCCGTTGATTCCCACCAGCTATAAATAATGTTTGTAAAATGAACATAATATGATGGAAAATATTTTATTATACAAAAGTGGAAGAACTTTTTTAATTCCGCCTCTATACACTTACACACTGAAACACCGCAAGTTTTATACGAAAGTGCGTAAATATAAATGATGAACTTCCTGTACAGTTTTTAATTATCTCGCCTCTGCATCTCCATGCCCCTAATTTTTATATAAATATGAACAAAAAACGTTGTACATTTTTTTGACGAAAAGACTTGAAGCGCATTAAAAACTTAACTATCAAAATCTGTGGTGATGAGAGAGATTGTAAATAAAGAAGGAATTTGAGCAAACAACTGCAGCAAACGAATGTGATATTTCTGCATTGGTCTTCGAATGAACGAACAACGGGTGCTCGAAAATTCACACATTAAAAATTCAATCCAAACAAAAAATCATTGCCATCTGCGTGTGTACGTTTGATGAAAACATAAAAAAACAACGTAGAGCTAATTAAGGATAAAAGAAATAGGCGTATTTAAAAAAACAAAACACACCGTACTGCTTGATTTTCGATTTTACTCTTAATGGTAGGTGTAATTTTTCACACAAGTGTTATAATCGATCAGTGTTTTCTACTGTAGGATTATGATTATAAATTTGTCTCATCGAGTATGCTTTAGATGACGGGAAAAAAATGAGAAAATACTTGACACTTTCACACAGCTGCCCAAAATTTTGGTAAATAAATTGGAGTGTAAAAAAAAGAGCGAAAACCACCGCGCTGTCCTCCACAACAGTGGAAGGGGATTTTTATTGCCTGAACGACAAAAAAAACTTGTATAAACAAAATTCACAATGAGCTTTCCGAGTAAATACCACACACCTTATAACATTATTAGATAAAAAATGAACAGATTATGAGTATATAATTATTATATGAGAAAAAATTGAATGTTGTAATTACTATAAATGATTATTATGTCTCTGTGTAATTTCTGTTAAGTAACAATTAATTGTATCGGATCAAGTGATCTCAAAGGGGTTGGTCTCTCGTTCGTGATGAAAGTGAAATCAATTAAAAAGAAACTCCGGCGCCTCGGTCGAGCGCCTTTTCCTGCAGACAAAATTGCCCAACGTGCCCCGCCCGAAAATCATTGTAATATTTCATTCTCATTGACCTTTGTACTGAGATTTTTGTAAATAAATAGACATTATTGTAGAGAAGTAAAAAAAAAAAGAAAATAAGTAAGCACTTTGGGCTCGACCGTTGGCGCCGGTTTGCAGATCTAATGAAAAATGGCAGTTCCATACCCCTCACAACACAAACTCTGTAATTTTGTCCAAAATCTGAAGCTCGAGAAAGTATATAAAAATATAAATTCGAACCCATTGTGTAAATCCAATTCTCCGGCGATTATTTCTTTCTCTTATTAAATCGGTTTGATTTAGTTTTTAATTAATTAATTCTCTCTTCATGTATGTGAACTTTGATAAATATTTTTTTCAAGCGCATTCACTTCTGCTGTATCGATTAGTGTGTATTTTTTAAGTATCAAACGTTTTTTTCTAGCGCGGTAAATTATTATTCTTGATTTACATTGTAATCGAGTTAATGTGTAATTATTATTAAATATCATACTTTTAGCATATAGAGTGTAATTCTCAAGCGAGACACGTTTCTCTTTTTTTTGTACTTGAATTTTTTTAAAGAGTTGTTTCTCTGTTTGTTTCACCAATTACGTTGACGGCCGATTTTTTTTAACCCCGCTGATGTGACAGCAAATCCTTGTTTTTGATTTGGCAAAATTTTATTGAAGACAGCTTGCATGAGAATTGAAATTGAACGATAAGTGGAAGAAGAAAAAAACGTGAATATTTTTCGAACGGCGCCGACGCCGCTGCTTTTTGTAAATACACAAACACTCGTCGTCACAACATGCATCTGGGTATAAAAAAGTAAAAGGAAAGAAAGTGCAAAATTTTTAAAATCAACTCTACGTCACTTTGCATGTAAGAAAAGAAGAAGTGTGTTCGGCACTCAAATTCAATTGTTGCGATTCACTTCACGCATCGTGGAAAATTTATATATATTTAAAAAGGATTGTAAGATAAACGCAAAAAATTTTATGAATTGAAAAAAAGCGCTCTTAAAAATGCATCATCTTTTATTAGGCTTTAAACGCATTATAATAATCTATACCACACACAAATACACTCACACACTGTCTCTGTTTGGAACACACACTCACACACACACACACACTTGTAGAAAGAATCTATTAAATAATCATTCAACACCCCACAAGTCATGTATATGGTGTACAAAGTGTAACAACTTGGAAAACGTATAAAAATATGTATGAACAACAGTAATAAATCGAAAACCTCGAAAATGAACGAATTGGAATTTTATTCTGATTAAACCTAGAAGCTAAAATTAGCATTTAAAAAATAATTTGGAACATTAAATTTAATCAAGGATAATCCCAATTTTCCAAAAAAGAGGGACATGAGAGTCTCAAAACATTAGTGATAATTAATAGCTTATTGGTGCAAGTGATACATCGGGAAGTCTCGTTTTAAATTCAACCAGAAGCTTCCTAATTAACCTCTAAGCAGATTCCTATGTGCCATTTTGATCGAAGGATAAAATTAAAGGTGTACTTTTCAATAATCGGAACCGTGAATATAAAAAACAGTAAATCATTAATTTTAGATAAATCATGAATTAAAATAACTCTTTTATCACAATTTTTTTTTAATGTGCTATTTTTCTGAGTGAATCTGAGGGACTTGTACACAGGAATTTGAGAATTTCATTTGATAAAATGTCCTTTAATTTTACTTTTACATAACATGATCAAGAAGGCGCCTAAGTGTCACTCACAAATTTTCAGACCCCTAAAAATTTTGATAGCCTAACCATGAGAAAAGAAAAATAAAATCTGATTAATTTGATTATCCCCCAATTGATTTACTTGACACCTTGTTTCTGCACCTGCTTGTTATATCCCTACTTGTTACTTGACGTCGAACACAAATTGCTATTGTTTTGCTAATGACCAGGGATACACAATTTGCTGCGAACTCTGTAGGTGTCAGTCAACGTTGAGCCCAGCGATGGAAAAGTTCAGGAAAAACGCATGGATGCAAGAAAAGAATGTGCATATTTTTAGCAATTTGCAGGGTAAATTTTATTTTCAACTGAATTATTAAGATTTATTTTATAAGTATAATTTATTGAAGTTGCTGCTGAAGAAGGACGGGACAAGAAATGTATATCAGAGAGGTTAAATTGTCTTCACCGCATTTTAGCGCCTATTTTGAGTGTGGCCCAGATTTGTGGAATCCTTCCTATTCACGGCATTAATTCCGCCTGTCCAAAACACTTGAAGTGGTTTAAATCCGTTTTAACTCGACAAATATATTAATTATTTTAATATATCAGAATGAAGAGAAATTCTTATCTGGGTGGGTATTCTACACTTTTGATGCTTTCGACTTCTGCCCTGGCCGGTTTGAGTTTGGTGCACGCGGCCAGGAGTCT
The DNA here is from genome assembly GCF_031216515.1 of Neocloeon triangulifer. Classification (NCBI taxonomy): domain Eukaryota; kingdom Metazoa; phylum Arthropoda; class Insecta; order Ephemeroptera; family Baetidae; genus Neocloeon; species Neocloeon triangulifer. The sequence continues at coordinate 1,713,965 of NW_026775545.1, forward strand.
TCGTTCTGAGACATTCACTGTTCTTGGTAAAATTTAAAAAGGAAATAAATTTTAATTAGGATTTCAATATTAAATGTATTTTTAAAAAGACTAGAAAATATTTTACTTAAATTGGAATCAGATGAAAAAAATTGAAATAAATCCAAATATGCGCAATATAATTAAACTTAATTGTCTTGAAGGTGGACTAGGGGCAGCAACGGCCGGCGCCGTTTTTTACAGCAACGCCAGTGTGGCCACTTTTCTCTTCTGGCGACTGGCGGCCAAGTGGCGGCCGCTGATGCTCCAATGGGCCGCGATTGAGAGAAGATTAGGGGCCACTTTTCCTACTCCAACTAGTTCAAGATTGAGGACTCACGCCTTAGCAATCACAGTTTTGATTTTGGCCTCGGGTAAAAATAATACAAATTTATAACGATTTATTAGATAAAATTCACTGAATGCTTTCTGCATAAAAATATATTGTTAAATTAATTCAGATATTTTCAATTGTTTTAAAAATAGCCATTAATTTTTTACTTTAGTTGAGCACGGTTTGAGCATCTCAACCCACTCATCGTCCGACTCATTCACAAACTGGCTCCAAAAATACTCGCTCAGTTCGCACGCATTCATCTTTTCCACTCTGGAGTACTCCTTGGGTCTTGGAGTGGTCGTGCAAATTCTCAGCCGAGTGGCCACTTTTGTCTGGAACTTCACCGACCTTTTTTTAATGGTCGTCGGGCAGTCCTTGTCACTGAGGTTTGAACAATTCAACAAAACGCTCAGAAAGGTACAGTTTTCATCATTTATAATTTATTCCATTTATTCATTGTATATCCATTAAATTTTTTATCTTTCGATCGATCCACAATAAGTTTCGCTTAAAATCTAAATATTTCAGTAAAAAATATATACGTCGTAAAAATTAAAATCAAATTTGAGCTGTTAGGAAAAACAAGCTCTTGTCAATTCAGTCAACTTCTAAGAATGTCTGCGAGCAGAGATTTGTCAGAAAGGGCGTCGGAAACTTCGTCGTGGTCCCACTGGAGAGCCACCAGTCCTGCCCCAGTCACTCGAACGGCGCCTTCGGCCTCCAGTAATTGGCAAATGTGGAGGAGTTCGGAACGACCGACGGCACCTAATTTCCGGCGGTTGCAAACACCTGAGTAAACCTCGTGCAGCTGGAACACATTTAAAAAATTGCTATTATAATTATTAAAACCATGAAGAGGCTTTCTAAATTATCAACAAGAAATTTCTCAGTCTTAATATAAATGAAAAATAATTTAATGGTATAAAAATATTATATTATCTATATAAAATTCAGAATTGTTCAGAATGGTCAAAATTATTATTTGGGGAATAAAAATACAATCTGATCAATCAATTAAATTATGAACTAATTACACACGAGCGTAAGGCCTTACGGGTCGGGAATAAAGGCTAACGCTTTAAGCAGAGGGTGAAGAAAAAGTTATCCCAAAAGAATGGGACAAAAAAAATTTATCCCGGGACAACGCCTATCGCAGGATAAACATTTTTTCCAAAAATTAATTTTTCAGCGCATTCAGAAAATTTTAGTTAAGTATCAATTTTTTTAATAAATCTGAAAATTTCAAATTAAAACTGGCATAAAATCTGTACCTTTCCAATGGTGGCCTTCTTGACAGGCGGTCTCTTGAGCAAAAGGAGGCAGGCGAGGACAATTTGGTGCTGCAGGGGCAACTGGGGTCCCTGGTCGATTCCTCCGAACACAGAGTCGAGCACCTTGCGCACATGCATGGGTCCGACACGGTTCTCGAGCGCCTTGTCCAAGTCATTGGCCGGCCCCAGAACAGAGGACGGGCGTTTCCGGCCGCCAACCTCGAGGGCTCGGCGGCCCAGGTCAAGGGCCCTCCTGGCGTCGCCGGACACGGAGGCCACCTTGGCAGCCAACAGCTCAAGGGCGGCCGCGTCAAAGGCCCCAGAGGCGCCTGCGGACAGGAGGCGATGGCGCAGGACTTCGAGCAGCTGCTGCTTAGTGTAGGGGGCGAAGGGCAGCAGAAGGGGCTCACTCGAGGGGCCGCGGGCACCCAGTCTTGGAAGGGCCCGCTGCGTCAGGTCAAGGGCGTTGGCAATTCCGATCAGGGTAAAGGAGTGGCCGAGCTTCAGCGGCCACTCGAACAGACGGTACAGGGCTTTCTGGCCTCGGCCACCCTCCAGCTGGTCCACCTCGTCCAGAACCAAAACACTGTCAAAACAAAATTTATTAGCAATATTGATAAACAATTTACTAACTAAATTCAATAGATAATATAAATTGTGATTTAAAAGAGAAAAAATTAAAATTTGGCTGAAATTAGAGAATAAAACTCTGAATCGAGAATTTGACACAATATTTAAAATTTTCAACAGTCTCTCTTAGTTAATTTAATTGAAATCACTGTTAAGAATTTTTAAATCCTTACGCCTTTCTAGAATTTTTCCTTTTCAGGTGCTTGTGAATAATAGTTTCCATTTGCTCGATAGTGGCCCCAGCAGGAAGATTTACTTCAAACTCCTCGGCAATTTTCTTCAAAAGTGCACTCAGAGTTTTGACGAATGTGCAGTTGATGAATCCACTGGAAAATTCTTCCCTCATCTAAAAAAAAAGTTAAATTATGTAAATGATTTGATATTTTATCCAGTTTTTACCTGAGAAATCACAAGTTGAATGCAGGCAGTTTTGCCCGTTCCTGGCGGGCCTGACACGTAGGCGGCCCCTGGGGCACCTTTGACGCCCTGCGACCTTTGCAGAAGGAACTTTCCCAGGGTTTCGAGCTCCTGTTCGCGGCCGGGCAGCGATTCTGTCGACGCCACATGAAGGGCCCGACGGACTGCCGAGTCGTGGCCTGCCAAAGAGAGGGATTAATTCTGACTTGTTTTGCCAATTTTTCACACAAACCTTTCATTTTCGGCTCGGACAGAATGAGATCAGATGGCCGAGGGATTCTTGTCGGCGAATTCGGCACCAGAAGTGCAGCAAATCCTCGATCGGGGGTTGAAATTAGGGATTTTAAAAATTTAAAGAGCTGATCTCTGGAAATTAGTGGAAATGTCCGTGGCTCCTCCCCCTACTTGGACGTTTTGGCGCCAACAAGCCCCTCTTTTCTCACTTGCACGCATGCTCCGTCTCCAAGTTGGATCGGCAGCGCAAGAGGCGCGAACAGCAGAAAATTGGCACTTTTTAAGCTATTCACAGTCAAAAAAAGCTCCATGCCGCGGCCTGAAATCTCTATGCCGTCCTTATGCCAGTCCATCAGTGGTCATGCCGCGGCATAGCTCGATCATGCCGCTTAAAAAGTCCTCATACCACGGCATGAAGTCGGTTCGGCATGGCATGGAGTATTACCATGCCGTCCATGCCTAACTAAATTTAATCATGCCGGCATAGCTTTTCCTTCACAGGGCATGCAAGCCGCTTGCAAGTCCACGAAACACTTAAATTTTTTTGTCCAAAACCTGCCGAAAACATTTAATTTTATTTCATTCAAAGTTGTTTTAATTTGACTAAATGAAAGTAAAAATAGAAGAAAAATTTTAAAAATCTTAATAATTAACTTTTATTATGCGTGTATTATTAACATTAAAATTTAACTTAACATAAACTAAGAAAGGTATGTTGACTAAATTTTTACGTAGAAAAATACTTGAAGTTGCAGTGATGGATATTAGTTTAAATTTGATTTGATATTTTACTCTTATTTTACAATTTTGTGCGACGACTGGATCTAAAATTTTATTTTATCAGACGTAAAATTAACAATATTATTTTAAATTTTCCTAATTGAAAATATCAATTATGTTTGAAATTAGACATGTGTAAGCTACTTTGCAAATTATTACACATCATATCAAGGCTCTAATTTGTGTATTAGAGATCTAAAATAATATGGCTTTCATATATTGAAATTATTTTTAAGGAGGCGCGTATTACAAATTATTATTGTGAAAATTTTCATTCAATCTGGGCATATTACATAAGATTTAGTATTTTTGTTACGATTCCAACTCATTTGAGCGTATATGAAAATATGAAGTAATTAGAAATACTCAAATCATGATTCTGCCCTGACTGGTGGCTTTACCTGAAGGTGCTTCCCGCGCATATTGGTTCAAATTTCACCCTCGCTCAACATCGGCGCTCTTCGCGACCTTTGCGCCAGCGCCCTGAGCGCCCAACGAACTTTCCGAGCACATTTTTTACCTGAGCTCGTATGGAGTGTTATGGCCGCGGAAGGTGTTAATTTTATTCATTTGTGCGTCGAAATAAGCGCGTAAGGACATTTTAAGACAAAGTGCGACACGCAGGAATATTTCCTTAAGAAGCTGAGCTGCTTAGAATCCGTTTGGAATCAAACTTAGGAGCAAAAGATGAAGAAAAAAAGTCGCCGGCATCCCCCTCGCGACGCGAGAGCGCAGCCCCTATCATCGGGCACATCAACTCAGCGGCGGGACAGCCAATATTTCTTTCCTCTCACCATCTCTGCCAAATCTGCAGCCGCGGACTGATTTTTGGAAATTAATTTCAGGTAACAAGCAATAATTAATTAAAGAAAGCAACTAAAATGCAAAATTTGCATTGCTCACAATTTAATAATTTTTTAATTTTGTTGTTTGAATTTTTCAGTGTGATGAGGAGAGACTATTTCTCAACCGAGAAAATGCTGAAAAAAATTCATCGGAATTTGCGTTATGCCATCTTGCAGTTATTAAAGGTAGTTTTTGTTTCATTTAAATAAGATTATAATTTTAGTACCATAAATTTTGAATAACATGTTACAAGTTGCTGTAATAAAGCTTATTTTAAGCTTATACGTTTTATATTTTAAATCAAATATATGTGAATATGAGATCTTATTTTAGTTTTTTTTTACAGATTTTGCAAATCCTGTTCTGCAAGTGAACAATGCCGACAAATTAGGAAAGTTTGATGAACTATTGGACCGTACGTACGCGTGGAGCAGGAACGAAGGAAGAAAATTTTAAGTTTGATGTAAAAATAATTTCAAAGATTGTGGGTATTATATTACTATTAAAAAATAAATTTTAAAAAGTAAACATTGGTATTATTTAGTAACTAAATATGCAAATCCTAAAATCTGAGTGGCATGCAGGCCAGGCCTGCCGAACGGCATGCAGGCCAGGCCAACCGGACGGCATGCAGGCCAGGCTGATCCGGTACTGGCATGCATGCCAGGTGCGGAAAGCGGCATGCAGGTCATGCCGACTACCCCTCATGCCGCTGGTATGGCCATGCCGTGGCCTTAGGTCGATTTTGCTCGAAAATGACCTGAGCCGAAATCCATGCCGCGGCATGGAACTTTTTTTGACTGTGTTATTAAAAAAAAAAAAAAAAAACCATTCTGTAATTAGATGATAAAAGCGAGGAGTATTTTTAAGGAGAAAAAAAATTCTGCAACTATTGGGAATTTTTTCACCTTTTTAGACTATTTACGTTCATCGACTGATTAGACAGTACTAAATTAAAATAAAATTAATAACAAAAAATTTTCCTTCAAAAACAATTAATTAAAAAAAATTCTTTCCCAAAGAACTTTTAAGAAAAAACAATGATGCTACAATTCAAATAATAAGGAAGTGTTTTGCAACAATGTTGTTTTGCCTTTATTAATTTATTATTATTATTTTCTTTTTAATTCTTTCAATAACTATGCACTTTACCAATTATTATGCTTGTGAGCTTTTTTTAATTTTAGTAACAATCTCCATTCTAATAAATTCAATAATATTGAAGTGAAAAATGTAACCTCATTTTCTAATAAAAAAAGATGATTTATTTTTATTTATTAATTTTTTTTATTTTGTGCAGCGATCATTGACTCGATTGGAATGGAGTGAAGCTCGAGAGCAATTCGCTGACCTGGCAAATTTGACTCGCAGATTGGATGCTGAGATTTCTGGAATAATTCTTTTGAGTTTTTCAAACAATCTCTACTTCATCTGCCTGCAACTCCTCAACGGCCTTTCGTAAGTTTTCAAAATTAAAAAAAAATAATAATAAATGAGCACATATACAGGCCTCTTGAGGGCGACAACAAAGGACTTCAGTCGATCTACTTTTGGGCCTCGTTTCTCTTCCTGCTCTCTCGAACGGCCGCCGTAACGATTTTCCTATCCAACGTCAACGTGGCAAGCAAGGGCGGCCTTCCGGACTTGTTTGCGTGTCCGGGACATTTCTTTTGCGAAAACACGCAGCGGCTTTTGCATCACATGGCCAACGATGATCTTGCACTAACTGGACTTGGCCTCTTTCACGTCACCAGAAGTTTTTTGCTTGCGGTAAAAATGAAAGAATTAAAAATCAGTAAAAATAAATATTTTTAAAAAAAGCTGACATATTAAATTAGGACTCAATTCCATAAATTTTAAATTTTTTTGATTAAATAATATTTATGGATTTAAAAAAAAAATGAATAACGGACATCAAATTTTAAAAAGTTAAAAAAAAAATTAATATTTTGATGAGAATTTGTATAATAATTCTTTTTTATTCTTTAAGTCTCATCAAGCGAAAACCAGTTCATTTTATCTTATACTTTGTAATCTACGCATTAAATTACCTAATATTTAATTAAATTAGAAAGCAATAAAAAATTATATTGAAATTTAGTATTTACGTCTTTCAGGTTGCAGGTGCCATAGCAACCTATGAAGTCGTTCTTCTCCAATTCAACGTTGCAATTACGCAGCCTTCGCCATCAGTCACTTGTGCTCCTTCATCTAATTAAATTGAGTTAATTATTTTACAAGCTCACAAAAGCATCATTTTAGGAGCAAATAAATATAATGACGAAATTTTCAATCACTTTTCTCCAGCTCTCCAAATCAGCCCCCGAAGGAGAAATATTTTGGCGCCCATAGAGTGCGCCTCCTGTTGTGCGATTTTAAAACTAAGTTTGTTGTTATTTCGGTCGCCGCTTCTGATCCACGTTTTAAATTATTTCAAACCTTATATTTCTGATAAAGAATTGAGTTTTACGCGGTGTATTTCTACTCAAGTGATTCTTAATAGTTCACAAAATCAGCAGCCATCAACTGCGGTCTGGTTTAAAATCGGTTAGGTACGTAATTTGTCATCATGATCATTAGATTCTGATATTCAATGAAATCCGAAATGACTATGCAAATTTTTGAAGAGTTTATTGTAAATTATGATTTCAACGACGTGCATTTTTCAGTGGTGATGGAAGGCGAGGGCAAGTTGGAGTGTCAGAGTCAGCGTCTGCAACGCAACTTGCTCGACGTCGTGGACACCGAGTGGCGCAACGAGAAACTGCCCTTCGAGGACATCGAGGTGCCGCAGGAACTTCTGCCCGACCCTGAGGCGGACAGCACCGAGGAGGCGCAGATGACCATCAGAGACCTCGAGCAGCGCTGGACCGACCTTGGCCTCGCCAAATTTGCCGAGACCGACAGCAACAAGCAGTAGAATTAATTTTAAACCACACAAAACACCCAGCACTTCTTTAATTTTTTGGTAAGAAAAAAATTATGCAACTTGAGTGAAATTTAAAATTATTTAGCAATCATGATTTACGGATTAATAATAGCATTACGATTTTGGTTTGTAATAAATATTTGCCGTCAACAATATTGAACAAGACTCAAGAATATCATTGCAGAATTTTCATTGGTTGTAATCATGGATGTTAATAATTTTTCACTGCGGCGGATTGTCCAGCAATTCCTATTTTATTTAAATTGTTGTCAACAATTGAATGCTATGTATTCATTTGTATTGCAACTATGCAGGCAAACAAACAATAACAATGACTATAAAAATAACCTTTTTTAAGGACTCCTTATTGACTGACACAATCAAGTCAAGTTTTTCAATGATAGGAAGCGATTTTTGGCGACTATTGGAAATTTTTACCTCCACTATTTTAAAGAATTGATTTTAATATTGTAGTGAAATAAATTTCTTGACTTAACATTCCTCAATATTTACTAGGTGATGAAAACTTTCAATATCATCAGCAATTTGATGATCTAAAAAAATTTAATTCTCGTGCTTCAATAATTTAAAACTTAGTTTAACAAAAGAGTTTTTAATTTGAGTATGAACGCAGAGTATAAAAGAAAAGATGAAAAAGTATAGGACATTTAAATGGGGATAAAAAAGGTATTTTTTTTTTAATTTAAAATAAATTAATTATGAGCTCTACCAGATATTAGGGAGTTCAAAATAGGGTTCATTATATATATTTTTTTTCAATTTATAAAGTTTCATTTTGTTGATATTATTTGGTGTTTCGAAGAAATTGACACTTGATGGAAATGATTTTCATCGTTGCAAAATTTGCGGCCAGTGAATAACCTCTACAAATGACTTGCCGGTCAAAAATCAGCAAGCCCTTTACAGAAGTCGTCCACTAGAACGCATCAGGCTCGAAGGGCAACTCGCATTTTGTGAGCAATGCAACCTGGCGGCTGGTCCGAAACCAAAGCCACCAAAGCCATATTACTCTGAAAAGGCAAGTGGGGTCAGTGTGAGCCACTGGGGAGCAATCCGACCTGGCGGCCTCTCAAAATCGGCGCCACCATGGCCATATTACTCTCCAGCTGCTGGCCCGTGCTGACTGATGCTCTTGCTTGTGGAGCGTCCCTTTTTATACCGCCTGCCGCGCTCCTATTGGCCCGGCGCTGTCACGTGATCAGCGCTCCTCTCACTCATACAGGGAGGGGGCAGAGTTTACTGAGCGCGCTGAAAGTTCTAGATTTGTATTGATGAATCACATGAATTTTCTTGATTCACCACACCATTCATTATTCCAGAAATTACCCCAGATAAACATAAAAAATTTAATTTATTCAAATTGTTGTTAGTGTGCGTGTGTGTTTCTTTTGATAATTCGTGATAATTATATAAGATCAATAAATTTTAACATTTTCATTGTTCATCTAGCTAAGAAGAGTAAAAGGAATAATTCATAATAAATACAAAACTCAATTTTTATTATTTTTGTTATTTGTCTACAATTTTTAAAATACATGCAGGAATCAATTGTTGAAAACAATTATATTTAAATAGGAATTGTTGGGAAAAACACCACTAGCAAGAATTTTGCTAAAACTTTGAAATAAGAAAGTTAAATTTTACATAATTTTATTACAACGATCAATTTTTAAATTTTGTTTCAATAACGTAGTTTGCTTTCAATTAATGAATCGATTGAAAAAATATCGTTAGAAGGGTTTCGTGGGGTTTTGTACAAACAGAAAAAAAGAGTACGCCAACAAGATCCACCAATATCAAGAATTTTGCCCAAATTTTCAAGATAAAATAGACCCCATCCGGTGGTGAGCTTTGGTTGAATTTGTTTTCCTTTTTGCTATTATTTAAATATAATTATATGATGCTCCCAAAAATAAAAACACCAATATTATTTTTAAATTATTTTAAGACTTTGGTTTTCATGTGAATATTTATTTCCATTATTTGTAAACGCATTTGAAACTTTGCAAGACGCTCAGACAGGAGTAAAATGACAAAATAGTTTCCCCCGACACGAGTTTTGTGATGCTATTCTCATTCTAAGCTTTTTTCAGATGCAATGGCCGAGTTGCCCAACTTGGGCCGTCACTGTGGCTGGTCTTTGTGCCAGCAGCTGGACTTCCTGCCGCTCGAGTGCCGCCACTGCCAATTGACCTTCTGCAAGGAGCACCTGCCCTTCGCCAGTCACGCCTGTGCCAAGAAACCAGACCGAGTCCTTTCAGCAGACGAATGTCGCTTGGCCGAGGGTTTCGAGTGCACCTTCGAAGGCTGTCAGCGCCGGGAGCTGGTGGCCGTCACGTGTGGACAGTGTCAGCGCCAAGTGTGTCTTGACCACCGTCTGCCGACGCAGCACAACTGCCCCTCGGTGGAAATCCAAGCCGAGATCAACCTGGAAATTTCTAAGAAGGAAGAGGCCCTGAGCAAGGAAATAAGCATTGCTAAAAAAGAGGTTTGTTTTAATCTTGGATCACTGCAAATAAAAAATTAGAATTGAAAAAGAAAAAAATAATTTGAATATTAATTATTAAAAAAACTTTTTTATATTAATTTTAATTACCATTAGTGCAAAATTAATATTATTTGATTTTAAATTGCAAATAATAAGAATTTAAATAATCTTAAATCAAGAAGCAAAATTTCTTATAATTCTGATTATTAATCCGATATTTATTTAATTCAATTATCTTTTCCTCTGCCAATCATATAATATTTTAAAATTAAATTTAAACAAAAAAATATTTTTATATTATATTTTATTAATTATTGCTTTATAATAAAATATATCATTATTAAATGTTATTAAAAATTTCAGGTTGAAGAACAATTGGCAAAACAGCTGAAAGCGGCCAAGAACCGAGCAAGGGCAGCCAAAGTGCAGCTGATGAAACTGAAAAGCAAAGCCTCGCTGGCCAAACGAGGCCTCAACATTGCTCAGTCCGAGAGGCTGCACTTCTTGGTCAAAACGCCTGTGGGAGGAGAGGAGGTGCTTGTCGTTTCGAAGGAGTGGAGTCTTGGCCGAGTGTTGGACTTCACAGCTGAGCAGTGCTGCACAAAGAACACCAACAACGTTCCAAACACTCCGAAACTGCGTTTGGTCCAAGAGGATGGCACTTTGATTGACGAGAATAGACTTGACTCCACGACTGCAACCTTGGTCGAGAAGGGGGAATTGTGTGATGGACAGACAGTTGTGTTAAGATACTTTGATTAAAGGTATTTGAATTCGCTATAAATCTTCATGAAATGGATTGCAAAAATAATTATTAAATTGATTTGGAATTTATAAAGTATTTATTGAAAGTTTAATTTGCTTGAAAAAGTAAACAATTAATTAGATGTGTAACACTAATTCATATTTATTTATTTATATTGATCTTAGGCTCAAAATGCAGACATGATAGAATGAAGTCGTCGTGTTCATCCTGGTGAATTAATCGGTTGCATGTCTCCTCGCAGTCTTTGCTGCAGTACCATGTCACATCAGGGTAATCGTCAAAATCTTTGCAGTATGAGCATAAAATGAACTTCAAGTTGTCTGAAAATAATTCAATTTTTCCGCACCAGCGACAGTGTTTGACAGGAGCCATCGTAATTTCTCCTTTATTTGTCATGACAATGCGTCCATTTGAAATTTTTCTTGTGAGGCACAGAGTTATTTCAGGATTTCTTTCCAGGTCGTTTTTGTCCAGCAAACTCAGGTCCCTCCTTTTGTCGGCACACAATTTGGGCATCAGATTTAATCGCAAACCCAACCAATTGTGTTCTTTGAATAAATCGACCAGTCTTTTAGTTTCTACATCTATAAATGCTTCACAGTCATCATAGTGCGCTGACTTATGGATGAAGAGGGTGTGCAGAACGATGCCGAAAATTTTCCTGAAGCTCAAATTGTCCGCTTCGGAAAATACCTTTTTTCTTAAGTCGGCCAATCCTCTTCCGTCTTTTGGAATGCTCTGTTTGCGTTTGAGGCAATGAATTTTCCTGTGAACGTGTTGCAGCAACCATCGAATAGTTGATGGCACGTAGTCCAAAATGCAAAGCACCTGATCCAGAAAGTTGTGCATTTTGAGGAGATATTTTAGATTTGGTGAGGGGGCATTTCGTAATTCCAGAACTCGGATTGACTTTGATATCCTCATCAAAAACCATTGCTGTCTAACCGTCCACTTTCTTATGATATCATCAAAGCACTCGTGTATATCAGGAAGATTGTAGAAGCAATCGGTAAAGATTTTTTCCAAGCTCTGTATACCTGGAATTCCTTCAAGCTTGTGATCAGGAGAAGTTTTGTCAAAAACAAACAAATTGATCTCGTACCACAAGTTATGCCACAAATAAAAAATCTTTTCTGCATAAAAACTCCGAATAAACTTTTTTTCAGGAAAAGCTTTTTCCTTAAAGGGTTCATTCAAATCATCCTCAAACTGCTTGATTAGGTTTTCAATCACGGTGACCAAACGATCTAGATTGAAGGCTTTAAAATACGGCTTCTTATTGGCGGTCAGGAAGGAGGAAACGAAGCAGGGCAACATGTACTGAGCCCAGAGCAAATTCTTCTGACTTTCAAACCGAAATCCCTTTGTTTTACAGTTTTGCGTCAGAATCGCTGTGACCATCCGAGATATTCTTTCCTGGAAAATTTCAATGTTTTGTTTTCAGATAAATCATAATATATAATAATATTTTTTTATAAATACCTGCATTGCAGCAGCTTTCCTGTCAAAGTAGTTGTTCCTGGCCTGAAATTTTTTGGACATTGCAGTTTCCTTTCGTAGACTTTCAACAACTCTATCAATATCCAATCTCGGTTTTGATGTGGCTTCTTTGATGATTTTGATGCATTTAAGCAGGTAAAGCAGGTTAGATGATGCGGAGGCTTTATCAGGAAAGTTGAACTCTGCGTTAATTCCTTTAAGCTTCTGAAATAGCAGTAAATATCCCATGGTGTTAGTGAGAATGCGATGTAACGAACGCCTGCAATCCAAGCTGACAAATACATTTGTGTGCCCGTTGTCGGTGCACAATTCGTTGTCCTTCAAACAAAACTCATAAAAAAAGTAGTTCTCGATGTTATCGACAATGCACTTAATCTCGGGCCCTCTTTTTAAATCTTGCTGTGAGAAACCATTGATCAACCTGTTCTCAATTATGTGTTGCTCCAGGAACGACACGTACACTTCTCTGTTCCAATTCACTGTGCAGGTAGAGGCGATCGCTATGAACATCATCGGATCGTCATCCACACAGATCAGATCCAACGTGCTGTCAGCAGAAGTCAGGACCCGGTCAATTTCGGAGAGATCTGTAATGCGGTGACCAAACACTCCGTCGTCCTGAATCGCATGCATCAACGACAATGATCGACCGATGTTGATGCGAAAGGGCAACCTCAATGATTCAAGATTCGTCAAGTGATCTTTTTTCACTCGAATGCTTACCATTGACTCCTTTCCAAACTTCATCAGGATTTGTCTCTGAACCGATAAAAGGACAATATCGAGAGAGTCGCATTTGGAGAAAAATTCTTGAAAATGGCCGATTCTCGGTACAAAATGTACTTTGATGAATTGAACCAATTTGTGGTCAATTTGCGGGTAGCTTTTCACTCCGAGTCCCAAAAGAGCAAAACCACCCGCAATAAAAGCCTCGGCGCTGTGGTAAAATTTATTCAGTTCAGTCAAGGGAGTTTTTAGACTTGCAGGATATGCGAATAAACCGAGAAACGACAGTTTCTTGGAAATCCTGAACCACTCTGCGGTGAATGCACTCATCCATTGATAAAGGACGCTGGGGAAATATGGTAGCTGCATGATGACCCGCGGCTCGAAAAGGTACTCGGCTGCATTTTTGCATTCGTCCAGGTTATTGGCAAACTCCTCGAAAAGTGTTCGCACGCTCAGAAATTCCGAGCTGATTGGTATTTCTGGACGAGTTTTCCTGCAGAGCGCGTCGATCATTTTCCAAAATGCTACTCCGTGCACCTCGTTGTGCAAAATAAATTGTGCGGCGTGCAGAAATTGCTTGTAGCAATCGGGCTGGGTTTGCACTCGGTGATAAGCGGCGGGCAGATAAAAAGGCAAACTGCTGTTAAACAAATCTTGTAATCGGCCGTTCAGGGATTCGGGCGCTGACACCTCGTAGGTAAAAACGGACGGTTTAATCCACGCAAAATTGGCGTTGAACGCCATGACTCTTATCCTGGAATCAAAATCAAATAAAATTTATTTAAATATACAATTTCTATAAAGTCTCGTAAAGTCTTACCTGTAAAAGTAAAGAATATTCTTAATAATATAGACTTCCACTTATAGCTTTAATTATTGACGGCTCTCCAATGCAATGTCGCTCTGAAGTGTGAATTTGGTTGTGACTGTATGCGTGTGTTTAATCCTGACAACGCTGTGGTAGTTAATTTATCAGACTGCTGAGAGATAAGAAGTTCTTCGAAAACAAATCTTGCGGACGCAATTGTACATTATTTGTACAATCTTCCAAAATGAGGATGATTTGTTTCAGGAAAAGGTAAAGTACCAGTCTAGTATTGCAAAAGTCCAAGACAATTTAAATATTTCTTGTAAAAATATGGACTAATCTGATCATTTAAATAATGCCTCCTAAAACTAAATTTTCTACAATTTTTTTTATAACACATTTTTTTTAGTCCGCTCTACAGTCCACCAAATCGGTCTGGTCAATAAAAATTTATTTTATTAAATTTTTTTGAGTGAATTAATGTTATTAAATTAATTTGATTTTAATAAATATTTCCAGTTTCGCTAGTGTTTATTTGATCGTAAATAATGCAAATTAAATGAGTAGATTAAAATACAATTGATTAATCTTTTGTAATAATAATGTTTTAGTTTTAATACTCAATTTAATCATTTATACCCTAATAATTTCAATCATTTTTAATAAAATTTCTCTTCTCATTCTTATCAATGGTAAAATTCACAAATCGCATTGATAAAATATAATTTTAATGTTTGAAATAACAAAATATTGTCAATTTGGCAAGCAACTGTGATTATTTGAACTTTAAACATAAATAATAAAATAATGCATAAATTAAATAATTAGATTAAAAAAATAAGCACTTTAATAGTATTTTTAAATCTATTAAACGCTATTAAATCAAATGAAACAATAAATAACTTTTTAAATAATTAATATGTTCTTCAATTTCAAGGAGGCAATTTTTTATCATACAGAACACCGCGCATCGCCGTCTACGAATATAAATTTGGGCAATAAAAAATAGTGCTCACCATGCCTTTTACTGATTCAGATAATTGAATTCTGCAAAAAAAAACCTTAAGATAAAAATTAAATTTTATTTTGTCCACCGGGGTTTGTGTTCAAGTTACAAAATGAATCAATAAAAAAAATTAAAAAATATAATTGTGTAGTTTGGAATTTATTAAGTTGTTCATTTTATGTTATAAATAATTAAAATATATGATTTATTATTTTATTGTAGCGGCTTTGTAATGTTTTACAATCAAATAAAACCGGTTGGGGGTGATAAAGACAATATTTATTACAATCGTTAAAATCGTAATTGATTATAAAATAATACAAATCAATTGATCAACCAGGCCGGGAGGGAATTAAGTTGCCTGTCATTGTAATTATGCATTCATTAAATTTCAATATTCTTACGAAGTAGAAGAGGGATTGTATAAAAAAAAATTCATCATTGGGAATGTGTTTTTAGTTAAATAATAAATCAATATTAAAAAATAGAATGTTTATTAAACTTTGAAATTAATTTCGTATTTCATTTTATGTTACAAATTAAAATATCATTTATTAAACCGGGGGGCCGGGTGGCCAAAATATTGTAATTTTAATCCGAAGGTTTTTTTTTTGCGAAAATAATAAATCCTTGTATTAGATCCATAGCACATAAAAGCCAGTTTTTGCACGCCTGCTTCGCGGCGAGTTTGTAATTTTGAACGAGGAGGCGTGGCACGATGTCGGCACAAATGTTTTGATTTGTGCACAAAACAAACGTCACAAGTCACAAACACTGCAACCAGAGACGGCAGAGACTCTTGATCACTGCAACTTGAAGACTGAAGTCGGCCGCATTTAATTTCGTGGCTCTTAAAGATCATTAAGTACTCTAGTCTAGAGGATTTGTTAATTTGCAGTGTTGACTAAAAATCGATTACATTTTGCAACAATAAAATAAAAAATGACCACCCCAGCAGCAGCAGCAGCCGTAAGTGAATGCTACACATACATAAATTTTCTGGAACAACTTCTACCATTTCAACGTCCTTTTTGCATTACGTTCCACTTCTTAAGTTCTAGAATATAATAGTTTTTAAACACTTTAAACTTATGAAGATAGGAATAACTAATTGCATTTTTTTTAACATTAAATTTTTTAAATAATAAACGACATTAATAATAAGAAATGATTAATAAATTTTCAGGCAACGCCAGCAACGGAGTACACCATCCGATGTCCCAAGTGAGTCACACTTTATTTCTAAATTTATTAAAAATAAACGTTTCTGTTTAGGAACACGAACAAAAAACTACACGTCATGAGGTTCGCTTCTGAACGAGATCTGGACTTCAAGAAATGGACAAACGTCAAAATGGAAAGGGAGAACAACATGCGCGAGTTCAAAGGCATGGAGGAGGATCAGCCAAAATTTGGCGCAGGCAGCGAATTTGGGTATTTTGCAAAAACTTGCAGTAAGCAAAGAGTTTTAATCTGAATGTTTTGTAGTCGCGATCAACGAGAAGAAGCTCGCCGGAAGAAGCTGGGCATCGTTAGTCGAAAGTATCGGCAAGATGACCAGCCGTGGCTCTTGAAAGTTGGTGGAAAAACTGGCAGGAAGTACAAGGGCATCAGGGATGGAGGAATTGCAGACAATGCTGCCTATTATGTCTTCACTCATGCTCCGGGAGGACACATCGAAGCCTATCCACTTCTGGAGTGGTTGGTTCATTATTGTCAACTAAAATTGAATTACTCATTTTTAAATCCAAATCAGGTACAACTTTATTGCCATTCAGAGATTCAAACCTTTGACTGCTGAAGAGGCTGAGGAGGTTTACAGCAAGAGGAACAAGACAATCGATTTCTTCAGTCTGATGATGCGGAAAAGACTGCGTGGTGACACGGATGACGCCGACGAGGATTCCATCAAGGAGGAGAAGGTTACATATTAACGCCGAGTGATTTTTAGGATGACGTAATTGTTGCATTTACTTACAGAAAAAGGGGAAGGCTAAGAAGGATTTCACTATCTCGGAGATGGACGAGTGGATGGAGTCTTCGGAGGATGACGAGTCAGGGGACGAAGAGAAAGAGGAGGAGAAAGAAGACAAGAAAAAGAAAAAGAAGCAGGTAGGCAAGGACAAAAAGAAGAAGAAGAAGGGATCTGACGATGAGGCTATAGAGGAGAGTGACGATGGTGATGAGGAAGGTCGAGAGCACGAGTACATTTCCGACTCAAGTTCTTCAGAATCTGAGCATGAAGGAACCAAGCAGCTCAAGGTAAATAATACACTTTAGTAATAACTAACTAAAGTACTTTTATAAATCTTTTAAAAAGGATTTTAAATTGATAAAAATTGTTAAAAAAAAAAGATTAAATTGTTATATCAAAATCTATTAGCAGATCAACTGCATAATCTATATTTTCTGAAAGAAAAAAATTCTAATAAAATAATAATTTAATAAGGGAGTGGCTGAGGAAGATGCCCTGCGCAAACTGTTGACTTCAGACGAAGATTCCGAGGACGAGGAAAAGAAGGACGAGGACAAGAAAGATGATGAGACCAAAGGGGAGGAGGACGAGGAGAAGGCTTCGAAACTCAACAAGAAGAGCAAGAAGAAGGTTGTCGAAAAGAAGGAAAGTAAAGAATCCAGTTCCGACATGAGCTCGAACAGTGAAGATGAGGAAAAGGAAAAGAAGCCCTTGGACGAACCAGTGCCTGCCCCTCAGGAGCAAAAGCCTGTGGTGGAAAAGAGGAAGGCCGGGGACGGCACTCCTCCATCGTCACCACCACTCAAGAAGCCAAGACCTGAAGGAGCAAAGTAGTTTATTTTTTTTAACAAAAATATTATATTTTTATTTAATTTAATATTTTTCAGTGATAGCATGGAAGAGGCTGTGCGCAGGTACTTGACTAGAAAGCCAATGACCACCACTGAACTGCTCCAGAAGTTCAAGAGCAAGAAAACTGGCATGAGCAGTGAACAGCTGTTGAAGCTGATGACTCAAATCCTGAAGAGAATCAACCCTGTGAGGCAAACAATCAAAGGGAAAATGTACCTTTCCATCAAAAAATGAAATTTAATCTAAGTTATATATTATCTCTACCAGTAAAAAATTCCAGTGCTGTTTTACTGTGACTAAATAAATAAATTAAACAAATTTTCTTTATAATTATTAGTTTAATTGTCAATCCAAAGCCATTTATTTTTGAGTTTGTCTCAAACGTCAGTCCTGATTAGATTTTGGTGGTCTATTGGCCACAACTATGTGACCCCACATCACTTTCTTCCTGCAGCCAGGACACTTTCCTTCAACTGGAAGCACAACACCTTTGGAACCAAGTCTCTGCACCCAGCATGCAGCGTGCGCTGAAAATTCGCAATGAAGACACCTGAGGGTTTTCAGTCCATTTCGTCGTCCACACTCTGCACATTCTTCTTGAGCAACGAGGGCTTCATGAGGTTGGTCTGCCTTTCTCAGGGCTCCTTTCACAATACTCATGTGATCGGGAAGGGGCGTCTGATTAAAGTAATAATAAAAGAAGGTTAATTTTTTTATAAGAAAATTAAGTAGACATTTATTTTACTTTGAGAGTGGCAAAGTATTTGGGCTGAAGCCACCTGAGCGTCAAAGGAAGTCTCCTCCAAGGACCAACCCTGAGCATTTCATTCACAACACCAAGGCAGAAAGTTAAGGTTCGTTTTGCCGTCTTCGAACATCCCAAATGTGCCAGGCGTCGAGATCGCCACGGGTGCTGCCAAGCCCATTCAAACTGAAATTAATCAATTTTATTCTCTGCTAAAACTTATTTGACATTTCTCACTCTAAGTGCAGCTACGTCATTGGGAAAGCCATGAACTATTAAGATCATCTCCCTGAAAATTAATTGATAATTGTTTTGAGAATATTAATACATACACATATTAGGGACAGACCATGGTCCTTTATTACTTGTCCTTCGGGCGCCACCAAATTGAGATCCTCGATTATGTTGTTTCACTCGACGCAAAGGGTTGACGGTGAAGCCCACGTAGGTCCGACCCAGGTATTGTGGGTTTGTGCAGTATAAAAGATAAACGCCGTAAAAGTGCTCCTCGATCTCTCCCTCAAACTCTTGAATTTCACTGCCCATTATACGTCACTGAAAAATAAAAGGTCAAATTAATTTATCATATTTATTTAAGATTAAGAAAAAAATTGACATTGAAATAATATAATTTTTTAAGTTTTTTTTCCAAATGCAAATAAAAATTCAATCTGAAAACTACACAAAAAATCCTGACGTTTTCACCTTTTTTACGTATTAATACATAGATCTTTACGTTAAATCCAACGAATATAACTAGCCCGAGTAATAAATTAATTTTTTTTAAGAATTGAGTTCACGTTTATGCAAATTCTACACGAAACTCCAAAGAGTTCAAAGAAGTTGGAATTAAACAGAATTCGCCAGTGGAGATTTGTTTACATTTTGAAATTTCCCTCGAGCACTCAAGGCTGCCAGCATAAATGTCTTATTTTATTGCCAAAAATGCCAAACAATAAGGGCTACCAACTTCAGATAGTGCAACTGCAAGTGCAAGCCAAGACGAAAAACAGGGAGCTCTCTTAAAAAAAAAACTATTTTTGCTATTCTGTTCTGTGCGTGACATACGTAAATCAAGATTCCTGTGTACTCATCAAATCTCTTTGAAGCCAAAACTTCTTGGACTGCAGTGAAAATCAGACAAGGGTTGTGAGGATTGGAGGAATGCGAGGATCCAAAATGCAGGGACAGGCTATAGCGCAGGCGACAACGGAATTCGCTACAAGACGAAACATAAAAGGTAGGATGAAATTTTTAACGCCAAAATTGTGTTCTACGCCGTCATTTTTTAGGAAATATTCTACAAACACTGTACAATTGAAACTAGAATAACTAATCAAATTCTTGCAAATGCAAGAAAACTTTAGAAACACGGTCAAATTTTTTGTGATGCAAAAAATAATAATTTATGCAAATTTGAAATTTATTTCCATATTTTATGGCATTGAAAGTTGCGATCAAAATTTGTACTTTTCTAAGTTATTATTTAATTTTTTTTTAATTGTTTATCCCTCTTGGGAAAGGCACCAGCCAATCTTTTCTTTCAACGTTTCAACTATTAATTCCTAAGGTAATTTATATTTAATTATGTATTAGATTTACAGCTTAAAATTGCAGGTTTGACAATGATTATAAAAACGAATTATAAAGTTGAATGAAACCATTCCAGTTTTAATTAAATTTAATCTTCACAAAATGGGTAGGCGTCCGTCGCCGTGCTCAGTGCGTTCACCAAATACGAATTCGAACCCAACGTATTCACGTAAAGGGCCACCAGATAATTAGCCGCAACAGTTGAGTACGAACTTGCCGTATCCGAATTCCACAAAAAGTCGCTGATATTCAACCTTTCGTTGGTGCCGCACCAAACGGGCGCTGTGGGTTTTCCTAAAGAGGAGCCCGAAGTCCACAGTTTGAAGGGGCGAACACCTTTTTTGTTGTTCGATTTTTAATTTCAGGCTAATTAAGAAATTAAAAAAAAAAACGTACTGAAATTTAAATTCGCAACGCAATCGAGTTTGCTTTGCGACTCCAGCGAGACCATGCGCATTCCAAATTTGCAACACAATGATCCTCCGGAATGAGCGCTCTTCAGATTTATAAAAGTTATAGAGATATTTTTTTAAATTTGCTCATTCTTACCTTAGTTCCGAACAAGATGAAATTTTTTCCTCCGCAAACGTTTCTCTTGAAGTAAATAGCGCTTGATGCCATTGCTGAAATATTAAAATTTTAATTTTATTTAAATCCCAGAAAAAATACTTGCAAATGTTTTGCTCGTAGTTCTGACGATAAACGGGCTGGAATTTAATTAAAAATTAAAAGAACCCAAATTTAGAAGAAAAAATGGTTCACATACATCAATAACGCATTCGAATCCTGTAGGACATTTAGCCACTTCTGGTGGCAAAGGCACCTCTTCCTTTTCAATGAGATTTTTTTTTTTAATAATTTTTTAAGTTTCTCCAAAATTAAAATTTACCGCCGAGATGTTTCTTTCGACGGTGGCAATGGCATTTGCGACCAAGTCTGGTGCTTGTTGTTGTCCACACTGATAAGCCTGTGCCGCCGTGTCACATTCGTCCATTCCCTCTATAAAATTAAATAATTTAGTAAATATAAATTGGTACCAAAAAAATTTTTTTTTTCAGATATTTTCTTTACTAATGTGTGCGCAGTTGTCGACCGCTACTAAATTTTTCTGCAGTTCCTCCGCGTTGCTACTTGACATTTGTTCAGCAATTTTTATTAGTCCCTCGTCTATGAGTCTTCCGTTGAGAATCTTGGAAATGAAAGTTTATTTACCAACGAGAAATTAACATTATACACTAGTAAAACTTTTTCTATTGGAACGTCTGAAATTTTCTGACTGAAAATCTGAAGGTCAATTTTCTTTTCGTAATTATGTAATTATGTCATTTTCGGTCATTTTTATCAAGTTGGCCCGATTAAAAATTTTTTTATTTTGAAAATTGTCACCAGTGCAATTTTAAAAAATTTGAACGTTCAAATTGCACATTTCTTCTAATCTTCAGCTCTTGCCTGTTTAACATTTATTTGATTTACAAACTATTGCTACCACCAAACTAATTAAAAATTAATATGAAATTTATAGATCAAAACATACAAGTCCTCCATTTTCGCCAACGCACTTCAGAAAACACTGTAAACACATTTAAATTTGAACCTCTGGCTTAAAGTTTGTATTCTATTTTAAACTATTTTCTACCTTAATTTTTGTGTCAAAATTAGTAGAGTTGAAAATGTTGTCCACTTCAGCTAAATTCAAGAAATTATTTTGAGAATTTAAAAAAAAAAATCACAAATATCGATATGATAAATTAAACTTTTTTTTCGGCTTTTCCTCGATGGGTTTTTTGAAAAATATATAAAGGGAAACAAAAACCCATTGAGGATTAAATTAAATTCATCTTAAAACATTTCATACATTCTGACAGATTAAATGCAGCGGCACATTCATTTTTGATGGCGTTTCCTGCCGTTGTTGAATTTGTGGTGTCTCTAGCCTTTGACAAATTATAAAATATTTAAATTTTCAATGCAATATTTTTTCCACTTCGCAAATGTATTTAAAAGTTTTCAAACAATCCTCATCTTGGAGCTCTGCCTTATTTGTGTCCACGCCAACAACAAGGCAATTTTCTTTTCCTCCCGCATTTTCTGGTTGACCCGAGGCCCAAATCGCGTTTCGAACAAGTTTGTTGACCGCGCACCAGCCAAAAGCTTTTTCGCAACCCTCGTCCGAGGCTGAAGTCCAATAATTACCAGCAGGGATCGCGTTACTTGCTTGAGAGAAAATTAAGTATTTATTAATGTTTGCAATTTAAATTAAAATCCAACATCTCAAAGCCGCCTGCAGATTATTGTACTCATAGTCATTGTCAATGCTCAAGAGCTTCATTCCAATTCTACAACATTCAGAGTTTGCGTCCGACCACTAAAATCAGTTGATATTTATATTTTTTAATTTTTTTTTTTTTTTTAATAAAAATTAATTTACGTTTTTAGATGCCGTGCTAAAAACATAGCTTCTTTCGTTGACAGTAAACCAAATACCATGATCAGCAGGCTCTATGTCGTCAAAATTATTATATGAAATATTATGTCAGTATAAATTTTTGTATAACTTGTCAAATAGCTCGTTTTTCCGTCAGCGAGTTGTGTGAAGAGCGTAAGCTGAGAATCAATGACAAGTTAAATCGAAATCAATGAAACAATTTTAACAATTTTTACGTCTTTCTTGCAATTATATGATGGACACTTGGGCGCGAAACACGGAGGCGCTGTGGTCGGCGTTCCCTAAATTTTGTAGTTTCAAATTTTCAAAAATCAACTTTTTCTGATTTTGAATACCTGGCAAGCAAAAACAAACGAATTTTTGCAGTTTTTCGCCGTCAATTGCATTAAATTGAGGGTTTGATCGATGACCATGTGGACGCAGTCTTGAGTCTGGTTGGGATTATTGGGCTCCCCAGTTGCCCACATTGACGGTTGGCCCTTGGCCGATTTGGTTGCAATCGAAATTGGCTGGGGGGAGCAGAATTCATATGTTGCAATTGGCAAGTTATGTCTGGCTGAGGTCCAATAGTTTAAACTGTAATCCCACTTGGCTGTAAAATCGCTTTTATCAACAGAAAATGAAGGTTATTTTAATTAATCTACGAATTAATTTATTCATGCAGGCATATTTTGTTGCGTTTTCAATTGCAATTGGAGCCATTCCCAGACTGCAACACCGCTTGAAGTTTGTCTCCCAATCAACCTTGAAACAAATCAAATTTTGTTCGTGATTTTCAACTGAATTGAGGAATCATAAGTATTTTTCAGTATTTTATTACAACACTCTTTCCAAACAAGAATAAAACTCCACAGGCCTCGTTCCAATAACCATAAGACTGAGCATCTTCAATTTTTTTAATAAAGTTATTAAAAATTCAAATTTTTTCAAAATTTTAACAAACCCGCAACGCTGCTGTCGGGCATCAAAAGAGAACTCTGGAAATAATTTTATTTTAAAGAAAATTATGTAGCTAATACAAGTAATAATTTAATACATTTTTCTGACAAGTAGATAGGGTGTGTGAGCAATTGTATGGAACCTTTGGATTTTATTGTCTCAGTTTTAATTCCAATTTTTATATTAAAATGGTGGATTACAACCTCAGGTTGGACTGTTGTAGTGGTGGTACTGGTGGTAGATGTAAAGGTTGTGGATGTGCTACTTGAACTTGTTGATGCGCTTGTTGAAGTTGTTGACGGACCAGGTGAAGTTGTTGACGCACCAGTTGAAGTTTTGGAAGTGGTAATCAAAGTTGCTTCAGTACTAGTGACAGCTGTTGACGCGCTAGTTTTTGAAGTTAGAGTTGATGAGGCGCTAATTGGAGCTGCTGAAGTGCTAACTGAAGTTTTTAAATTGTTTATTGGAGTTTCAGAAGTGCTCATCAAAGTATTTGACGAGATAGTTGTTGAAGTTTTTGTAGTGTCAGATGAAGTGGCTGATACGCTAGCCTTGATTGTTGATTCGGTTGTTGGCGATTCATTAGGTTTAGTTGTTGGAACTTCGCTTACTCCCTGATTTCCGATGGTAGAACTTGGAGTTTCAAACCCATTGTCGGCTTGAGATGAACTTTCCGTTGGTTCGCCTTGCACAGTTGAAGGTTCCTCTGGTGCAGAAATTTCATCGTTACTTACCTCACTCGCTTCTGCTGCAGTCTCAGAGTTTGAAATCTGGTCAGTTACAGCAATAGTTTTGCCAGAAGTAGCTTTTTCATTGGTCCTTGATACCGTCTATACAAAAATTGTTATTAGAAAGCTGCTCTGAAATTACCAAATGATTATTTACGCGTGTTTTATGCGTAGTTACATTGCTTTTAGAGCTGCCACCCAAGCAAGAACTATAACCGCAGCAGTTGACTATCGCTTTTCGAGTATCTAAGATAATAATAAAATTGCAAACAATTGTTTTATAGTTCTGGTTTTTCTCAGTTTCTGACTTATTCGAAGTATGCTTCTTGATTTTCCACGAGCTTTCAAATCTCTCTTACACTCACAGGATATCTTCGACAATACACTGTTAATTATTTTGTTCTGTTTTGGAAAAATTATTTTACCAGAGCTAATATTATAAGAAAGTTTAGCAGCAAAACTTTGTTGAAATTCATGCCGGTGTTAAACTGTAAAGATTGTGCGACTTGCTGGGGCCTGCCCGGCGTACAGAATGATTCGATCTGCAGTATTTATTTTACAAAAATGAGAGATTTCAACGTTCGCTGATGCTCTACAGGATGCATTATCAATGCATCAATAACATTTTTTCCTCTTAGATAATATTTTGGCCTTTCCAGCAATTTAAAGCTGACGTTCTTCCGCAACTTTGCTGTAACGAGTTACGTATGTATAATTATTTCGTAGCTTAATTCCACCAATAACAATATTTTACTTGAAGAAAAAACAAATTTTCTTTAGAAAGGAAAAATAATTTTATTTCGACAACACTTACATCAGCTATGCATGAAAATTATTTTATCATGTTATTCAATAATTATTTACAGGCATTTCAATAAATTTTATAAAAAAATTACAAATCTTTTGCAAACAATCTTCCTCATAAAAATGCGTCGTTAATTAAAAAAAAAATGTTGAAGATTGCCAAATTTGCTCCGACTACGTACGCCTGGCACAGAGGCTGAAACTGTGCCGCTGTACCTTCGTTCAATGCGGGTCGCTTGCCATTTGTCATTCCACGTTTTGACGGCGCTGCTTTCTCACGGGCGGCGGTGGAGAACGGACCACTTGGGGCTAACTTTTTTTGAGTGTATAAGAGCTCAAATTAAATAAATAATAGCAATTAAAATTCATAATATAAGTGAGACCTTTCTTATATTTAATTTTTTTCTGATAAGCTTTTCATATTAAAATGAAACAACAACTTCTTAAATTCATTATTCCAATATAAATATATGACTGAAAATAAATGTGGAAATTGCGAATTTTAAATTGTTGTGCAAATTTAAACCCTACAGATATTTTTCTTGACCGTCAGCTTTTTTATTTTTGCACTGTATACAATTTTACAAATTTTCTGTGGCCTATTAGAGCCACTTAATTAATATTCCTGACACATTGGGTAGTATAATTCATCTGCTGTGCCTGGTACATTCATCAGATACGAGGCAGCTGTAGTGATCTCGGTATGCATTACTATTAAATATTTGTTGGCGATTTTTGATATGCCTGCTCCATTGTTCCATTGAAATTCCGTGACATTAACCGGCTTTCTGCGAACACACCACACAGGTTCGCCGGTTTTTCCCAAGCTCGATCCCGACGTCCACATTCTAATAGGACGTGGGGCAGTGGCGACTGATTAGATTAAGATTAGAAATTTAATCGGCAAAACTATCAAAATATATGAAGTGCTTACGGTAATTTAGATCTACAATGCAATCAAATTTTTCCTTTGAACCAATAGTCACAAGACGCATTCCTAATTTGCAGCATTTTGTCTCGGCGGCATTGTAGGTAGTCTTTTTAAAAAAAATAATATAGCTTACTTTTTTATCTCTAAAAACAAAGTGCAATAAATGCTTAGTTACAGGAGTTGTAAAAAAAGCCATCCTTGATCCTAGGCATCCAGTTTGAAAGGAAACAGTTCCAGGCAAAGCTAAAGATGTTTGTAAAAAATGCATTAACTGAAGAATTTTCAAACAGAAATCGCTTTTTAATACGGATATCTTGGTTATAAAATCTTCGCAGTACAGGCTAAAATTATTTTGAGCAATCAATAATTTTTTACAGTCAAGAGAATGTTTACATTGACAGCACACTGAAATCCTGTAGGGCACTTGGCTCTTTGTGGAGGCAGAGGTACCTCTTCCTTAAAGTTTTAATAAATTTTTTATTTTTTATTTATATATTGTAATATTTTACTCACAGCCGATGAATTTTGCTCGGCCGTAGCAATGGCACTAGCGACCAGATCTGGCGCTTTTTCTTGGCCACACTGGTAGACCAGTGCCGCCGTGTCACATTCGTCCATGCCCTCTGCAAATGAATTAATTTGCAAAATTTAGACTTTCACAGGCTGCCTCACTGATGTTTTCGCAACTGTCGATTGCCATCAAATTGTCCTGCAGATCCTGCGAGCTATTGCCTGAAATTTCTTCCGCCATCTTTATAATTCCCTCGTCCACAAGTTTTCCATTGACAATCTAAACATTTTATTTTAATACTTTTTTTTAATTTTGTGATATGAAAAACTTGCATATCCTCCGTTCTCGCCAACGCATTTAAGGAAACACTAAAATTATTATTAAAACCTACCAAAAGGGACCTAGTGCAACAGTCAAACCTTGATTCGAGTGTCAAACTTTGTGCTATTAAAAATGTTGTCCACCTCATCTATTTTATTAATTTTCAATACAGCAAAAGGCAAAGTTTGAATAAAAATTATACCTTCTGATACATTAAACACCGCCATACATTCATTTTTGATGGCGTTTCCAGCCGTAGATGAATTTGTTGTATCTCTAGCCTTTATAAAAATATTTATTAAAATATAAAATGAAATATTTTTTTCCACTTCGCAAATGTATTGAAAAGTTTTCAAACAATCCTCATCTTGGAGCTCGGCCTTATTTTTATCAACGCCGACAACTAGGCAATTTTCTTTTCCTCCCGCATTGTCTGGTTGACCCGTGGCCCAAATCGCGTCTCGAACAAGTTTGTTGACCGCGCACCAGCCGAAAGATTTTTCGCAACCCTCATCCGAGGCTGAAGTCCAGTAATTACCAGCCATAATCGAATTATTAGCTAATAAGAAAAATTAAATTTGAAATTTCAAAAGTTTCTTTACATCTTATTGCCATCTGAAGATTATTATATTCATAATCATTATCAACACTCAGCAGCTTCATTCCTATCCGGCAGCACTCCTTACTTGCATCAGACCACTTTATAATGCCAAATTTTTTACACAATTATTATTATTCTTTAATTCTAGCTATTGTTATGATACCGATTTTTTTGCTATGCTGAATAAGTAAGTTCTCTCATTAAATGTAAACCAAGTCCCGTGGGTGGAAGGATCTTTCAAAATATTTTAATGAAAAAATATTTTTATTGCTTAAAGCGGCTTAAAGCCTAGAAATTAATCTTACTTGCCAAAACACTTGTTTGGTTATCTTCCAGCGTTCGAAATAATGAATCCTATCAAAAATTTAATAATGAACTTAAAAAGCTGCAATAATAATTGTTTTACGTCTTTTTTGCATTCAGTGGGTAGACATTTTGGCGCGTGGCATGGAGGCGCAGGGGTTGGCGGGCCCTAAATAATTTTTGTGAAACGACTGTATTTATTTGCCAACTATTTTAAAAACCTGGCATGCGAATATGAAAGAATCACTGCAGTTTTTTGTCGTCAACTGTGTTACGTTGTGAGTCTGGTTTATGAATAAATGCACACAGGATCCATTGCTAGCAGGATGACTAGGTGCCCAAATGGACCCCGTAGTCGGAAGGGAAATGGCCCCGGGCGAGCAGAACTGGAATGTGTCGTTCGGCCAGATGCGCCTTGCAGAGGTCCAGTAATTTGTATTGTACTCCCAAGTTTCTAAAAACCAAAATAATTTTTTTGGTTTTAATTGTAATGAAATATTTCTACTTGCCCACTAGTTTATTTAGGCAGGTTTGTTTATCTGCGTTTTCAATTGTGATCGGGACCATTCCCAGGCTGCAGCACTTTTTCCGGTTAGCTTCCCAAGTTACCTATTTTTATTTTTTTATTTTTACGAACCAGGTAAATCTTATATCATCTCACAATGCTTTTTCCGAACAAATATAGAATCCCACAAGCTTCCTTCCAATAGCCATAACTAGGAGCATCTTTAACAAAAGAGTGCCTTCAAAATTTGCAATGATATTAAATGTTATTATTTTCACCAGAAACGCTGTTGTCTGGCTTTATAAGTGAATTCTGGAGAGATCAATGTACATTAAGTCTTTACTTTTTTTTTGTAAAAATAATTTCATAATATTTTTACAAGAATTTATGGAACACATTTATTTTACAATAAAATTCACTCACGTTTTTCTGACAAAGTGTACTAGAACAACTATAAAGGGCCTAAAAATTTTGTAATGAATCAGTAATCAATTAAATTTATGGCACGTCAGCACCCCTGGGGGGATGGTCGCTGTGGTTGGAGACATGGTGGTTGTAGACGTTGTGGTTGAGGAGGTGGGAGAAATCTTTGTAGATGTAAAAATTACTTGGCTATATTATGCCCGTAAAATTAATATGTAGATCTTTATACCACTGAAGTCGACAAATCTGGTGAAGAAACTTTGTTTGCTGTGGTGGTACTTTCTGAAATCTCCTGATTAATTGTGCTGGTGACAGAATTTTCATTGTCAGCCAGAGTCTCTTGTCCAGTAGAAGATTCTTCAACTGTATTCCCATTAATTTCTGTGACTGCTTCTGACATATCGAGGGAAGTTTGTTCATCGTCTCCTGGAGTCAAGGTAGAGTTTGTGACCAAATTAGGTTTTGATTGGGTCTAGACACAAGATCATGTTCCAAATTTACTGAGATAGTTCTAATTTTAAGTTTGAGCATTACAGATTTTGTGGCTGATATTTTGGAGAGTCCATTTGAGTTGAAACAGGTGTTGCGACCGCAGCAATTCACAATCGTTTGTCTATAGGCTATATTTTGTAACAAATAAAACTCAAATTAACACTCATTTCAATGCCATTGTCCAAAAATTCTTTGAGAAACATAGAGGTGATAATAATATTACACTTTAGTAACCTTGATCTTTGACGTACGTAAAAAATCAATCAAAAAATTTAATTCTAGAAAATCGATTTTTCTAAAAAAAAAAAAATATTAAAATTTATTCAATTTAAAATTTTATTGGAGAATCTCCTCTTATCTTAAAAAAAACTTTAAGTATACAATGGTAATCGCAACCTAAATTTTTGTGACAATATTTTTAAAGAGTCCGAAATACCAATTTTGCTGCTTTTTGATTTTTTAGATTTCAAGCTTCTTTTACATTCGCCAGGTGACTATGGATTTAATTCTTCTAAATTAGTCGGAAACATATATATTTTTTTGCTCACGAAGGCCAAGATCAAAAGTGCAACCAATACAATAAATTTAGTGGTGAGCATGATGTTGCGTCGAAGGCACAGAAAAACGCACTGCCAAACTAAACCTTAGGGTCATCAAAATATTTGATTTATTATATGTAATTTTTGACAAGCACGCATTACCGCCAATGCTGCTTCCCATTTTTAAGTGAGGGATTTTCCAACACATAGTTTCGCACTTTTATTTTACCTTGGAAATCACCATATCTCACCAAAAAATTTGAAAATAATTTTTGCGGAATCCCCCATTTTAATGCAAGATCCTAGAAAATGTTATTTGTTAACTAAGTAAATAGCAGACAATCATAATTTTTCTTAAGCCAATGTTCTAACAAGCTATATTTCTTTTACATTATATTTTATTGTTTGTTCAATATTAAATACAAATTACCTACAATACAATGAGACAATATCATTTTCATTAATTTTATAATTTTTATCATTTCTGCTCATTAATGATCAGTTGTATGAAAGCTTGACTTTAATAATTTTCAAGAACAACCTTTTTCATACATATCATATTTTACAATAAAAGTATTCATTTTTAAAGTTACCAAACGAAGAAGTGCTAGAGGCTATTTTTTGTTAGTCTTAATACCAAAGCCTTGCCGATATTTATTGTATTTCCATTGCATCGCAGTAAAGCGATTCAAAACAACAAAAATATTATTTAGTAATTGGGCCTACCTCTCTCATTTTACTGCAAGTGCGCCCAGCTATATAAAAGGCACCCGCCGCCACTAACAACATTATCAATCACTCAGCAATGAGAACGGTAATCACATCTACCTGCACTTTTTCCCTCAATTCAAATTTAACCAAAAATTTCAATTTGCAGATAATTGCGCTCGTTTTCGTTGTGGGGGCCGTTTTGGCCGACGAGGACTTCCGGGTGGTTCCGGAACTGGGCAGAGTTCCAGTCGTCAGAACCAGGACGAATTTGCACCATGACGACTCAGTAACCTACGCTCCTCCGGTGGTCACGTACCCTCCTGCTGAAGTCACATATCCTCCGGCCGCACCACCACCACCTCCTCCTCCAAGACCCGTCTACGCTCCGCCACCACCTCCCCCTGCTCCCCCTAAGCCTGTCTACGCACCCCCTCCTCCGCCTCCGGCTCCCCCGAAGCCCGTTTACGCACCCCCTAAGCCCGTTTACGCACCCCCTCCCCCAGTTTACGCACCCCCTCCCCCAGTTTACGCACCCCCTCCACCTCCTCCTCCTCCACCACCACCACCACCAACCCCTCCTAAGCCAGTTTACGCTCCCCCTCCTCCTGTGACCTACCCTCCTCCTCACGCTCCCCCTCACGCTTATGGCGCCCCCTTCGCACCTGCTGCTGTTGGAAAACTGGAAATGAAGACCGCCGTTGTTGGCGTTGGTGGACCCCCGCACTTTGACCTCACGTAATACATAATAATACCACCAAGATGTAAAGTAATGTTTGATTCAATATTTTTGCAGTGTCATCGACAATATTCAAAGGGGTGTGCACCACTCGAGGAGCTTTGTGGGCCACCAAGGACCTTTCAAGCACGGCACCTTCAAATACGTCGACCCTGCCGGCACACCTGTACACGTCAAGTGGATCTAATGAGGCAACAAACGACCACTTTCCCTGTCTGACTGGCTGACTATTGCAACGTCGATGTTGAACTGCTGTTAGTGTGTAAATACGAGCATATTTGTTATGGCAACAGATTCTATGAATTGAAATAAATTGTTATTTTAATCAAGCAATGCATTTTAATAATGAACATTATTATTATATTGACGTGCTGTTAAAAAAAAACTAAATTTTTTTCCTTTTGCAAGTAGAACACAAGTTTAAAGAGGAGACCTGCGACAATTTTAATAAGTTTTTCTCAATTCAGAAAAAAAGTCGGTTCTTATTAATGATATCAATAATGCAATATAAGTTAATCTCAAGTTTTCACCTCTAATCTTTCCAATTTAAGTAATTACCATTAAAATATAATTAAATTGCACACGTTAAGTAACTTTATACAAATATCTTAAATATTATGTGAATCAAATGCAATTAATAATAATGATAATAGAGAGTATGCAGAACCCTTAAAACTAAATAATTATTATGCTTTATATCTTATATCTGAAGCTGTGCGCAATTTAGCTTTTTTTCTTTTGAATTTTAGATAACAACAAATTTTTGCAATTTCTATTTCATGCGATATGAACAATTCAAAATTAGCAATCCAAAAGCCTAACCTGTCTCATACTTTGATCACCCTCTTTGTTTTTCAGCTCATTATAAACTCAGATTGTCAGATTAAAGACACACAAGAAACAAAAGTGACCAATCAATGAAATTTTGTATAATGTCGGGGTTTTACTCAGCAATTTCCTCCTCGGCCACCGATGGCGCATAATTGTTTTGCATATTCATTGGAAAAAATTAGCATTTAAACCGCAGCTGTAAAAAAGTGCAATAATAATAATGAAATTTTCCACTTCCACAAAATGTGGCCATAGTCATGAGGTGTCAATTTAAAAAAGCTCTTAAAGTCTGTGAAAAAAACCAAATTACAAATTAAGCTTGAAAATATCATTTAATTGATGCTTGAAATAAGAGGAAAGTGATATTTTACAGCGCTTAAACTGTTATAAAATTTAATATATTATTATTTGCCCTTATTTTATGTGACTCTATTATTTAATTTGGTAAAGGCGCAGAATAAATTAATTTTTGTGACTTTTTATTATTATTATTTAAATTATTTTGCAAAAAGTGCAGCACTAAAATATAAACTTAAAATCTCGAAGTGTCTTGTAGCTCTTGCTCGACATTTTCAGAATGATTTTATGTATTTTGTACAAAAAGCTCATTATTATATTTTTTATGATTTTATTGCAGCTTGGTGTTCAAATCACAACTTAAGGCCTGATGGTGATTCCAGCGTTGGTCTCGAGCCAGTCAAGGTACTCAGTGACTCTGGCAAAGGCAGCGGGAGCGCCAGACTCGCATCCAGCGGAGGAGCCGAAGGAGACAATGCCGACCTCGGTGGGGAGACCGTCAGACTCGGTGATGACGAGGGGACCGCCAGAGTCGCCGTTGCAGGTGGAGACGGATCCGCCGTTGGTGTCGACGCAAATCTTGTTGGCGTTGATGATGATTCCGTAGTAGTCGGCGCACAGGGTGTTGGTGATGACGGTCAGGTCAACGAACTTCAGGTCATCGCTGATGGCGGAAGAGGCTAAATTTTTCACAGGTTGTAATTAGTGCCCTTGCCCAAATCAAAAGATCTCTCTTACCGTCAGAAGGCTTGCCCCAGCCGGAAACGCGAGCAACGGTGCCAACAAACTGATCAGAAGCCTGGGAACGAGAGGGCACGCGGACGGAGGCAATGTCTGAAAATTAGGTCTATTAAAATTTCCAATTTTTTTCATCGACCAAGACAAAAAAAAATTTCAAAGCTGAATTTTGCACACACGATCATTTTAGATTTCTTAATAGTTTGAAATTTCCCAAGGATTTCTTTTTGATTGTTATATTTCTCTTTAATACTTTTAGTAGTAACATTTCAATTGTTTTCGATTTATGGAGAATGCAAGAAATCTTACTGGGTCCAGAGACGGCGCTGGTCAGCCTGACGATGGCGATGTCGTTGTTGATGGTGAAGCTGTTGTAGTTCTCGTGGAGAACAGCGTCAGTGCTCCTGACGGTGACGCGTCCAGCCTCGTTGGTGTTGGAGTACTTGAGGGCTCCAGCGGTGATGTCCCAGGTACGGGCTCTGCAATTTGCATCATTGACGTAAGGATTTGAGACTGCTTGAGGGCCAAAAATGTATCGGTTCTTACCCATCAACGCAGTGACCAGCGGTGAGGACAACGTTGTCGGCGATCAGGGAGCCTCCGCAGAAGCCACCACCGTCGATGAGGACAGCGACCTGATATTTGAACTGGCCAGTGGTGGCCAAGCTACCTCCAATGATGCGTCCCGAGTAGCGGGGAGGAGCACGCAGCGTGGGCATCACGCGGTTCATGGGCCTCAGGTTGGACCATGAGGTAGCCTAAAATTACAAATCCATTTAAAATGTCATTCAAGAGAACGTTAAATCAAATTTTTTTAGTTTTAAATTTGTGTATATGAATTTAATCTGCCGATCTGGTTTTGAAGACACCATGAACTTCAATTTTCGAAGAAAGAAAAAATTTAAATAAAACAATTAAAACGACAATTATTATTAATTATATCATTTTGAAGATAAATTACTCTAATTTCCAAGCAAAGAGTGTAAATGAGTAAAATATTTCCAATGCTTGAATATATTTTCAAATTGTTTTTACCTGAGCGGCCACGGCAAGGAAGAGAACAGCAAGCAGAACCCTCATTATTTGGCTTTCCGGAGAGAAGTGATGAGTTTGGCGAATGTAGGCCTTTTTATACAAATGATCATCTCGCACCTTGAACGTATCCCAAGTGACAGTGACAAATCAGCAGATTGAACCAGTCGCTGATAAGGATTCCCTATTGTGGCACTCTCTGCCAAAAGTCCTAATCTCGTCTCGTCTCTAGCTCTGATACTTAATGAACATGCACTTGAAATCACAATTAAAAACATTCTTAACTGATGGTTTCTGCAAATCAAATTTTGCTCGTCATTATATGCACAATAAACTGTTTAATTTGAGTTACAACACAAACTAAGACACTATACTACTCTTCACTAATTCGAACAGAAAAACACTAACAACAATGTGAAAAATAAAATGTTTAATGTTTATTAAATTCTTTTTCGCTTATATAACATTAAATATTAAATAAAAATGTTTTTCACATGCCATGAGCAATCTCCAGGTTAGTTAATAAAAACTACTGTGATTCCCACCGACATTGCAGGTGACCTTTTGATAAAGATTTCTGATCTTTCTCAACACATTCTGTCTGATTATTCTGCTATCAAGGTTTAAGCTTCAAAACTAGGACGTTCCGTTGGGAAATTTTTGAGTTTTCACAATGGTTTTAATACATGAGCACGGTTTATTTCTAAGAAAAAAAAAAAATTAAATATTTTTTCTTGCAGTATGAGTTCCAAATCAAAACTTAATGCCTTCACGGTATCAAACGCAATAATTCTAAACAGTCTAAACCTCATACTCATGTTCCTTTTAACAATAATTTCTAATATTTATCCATTTTATTATAATATTTTTATATAATTTTTTTACTCTGACGCTCTCTGGAGGTGACATGAAGATTTTATCTTCAGAACTAGGGCATTGTTTTGGGGAAATTTCTTGCAGCTGATTTTATTTAATAATCTTCTGCGTCGCAGTAATTAAGTGATTTGACACATTGTACCGAAATGCAAAATACCCAAGATATACTTGAAAGCATTAACTTTTGTAACAATGAGATATATATCTATCATGGAAATGATTCAAATTCAAGATCGTAGACTGATAAAAGTAGTGGAAATTTTTAATCTCTGCATTGGTTCAGTGATTTTTTGGGTACCAATGTTATCAGCAAACTTAAAAACGTGTTTCGTCAGCACGTGCAAAGTTTCCAGATTCTCAAATTATAATTGCTTAATGTTCACTCAACTCTATATCTCACTTCGAAAACCAGATCTGTGGCCAGTTTCACAATCTTCCGTGAATAAGAAAAGGTTTACGCCCCACGTCCACTTAATGAATTTTGAAGTGGCTGACACTTTAAATCAGTTGAAACCACAACAAGAAGTAGCGTTTAACTGCTTGAATAACGCAAATAATTTAAGGAATTCAAAATTTGAAATGAAATCATTTTAATATGCTTTTTTTGGAAATATAAAATTTCCTGTTCAACTTTTTTTATAATAATAAATTAATATTTAATTTTTCCACGTACGATTGTGCCTTTTTTTCACTGTCCGGTGAAATGTATTTTACACTCTCCAGAGCAAAAGCTGAGTTTATTTCTCAAAGTCCTGGGAGAAACGAGTGCGCATGGGCCGCTAAGCGAATGGAGAGGTATACGGGGCAGCGTATGAAGCTGGGTCGGCTTTAGTTCTCTGTTTTACGGCCGCACCTGACGGGCCACGGCTGAGCCATGGCCTCACAGGCGGCCACGGAAACCACCCCGCTAAAATCAAACACCGTCGGACAGGCCACTTTCATCCAGCAGCAAGTACGTTGAGTAAACTTTTTTCTAATTTATTTTTTAATTTTATTGTTTTGACATGTTTGGAGAAAAATAAACTAAATTAAAAAATCACAGAAAATAATGATATGACGAGAGTGTGTTTATTTCAGCAAAATACAGACAAAATTTCTAGATATATTTAAAAATTTAAAACAAACTAATTAATCGAGGTGACATTCATGAGGTGAAAAGGGGCTGTTCCGATTGAAAAGGTTTTTTTTTTCACAAAATAAACGGCTTAACCAGTTTCATGCACCTTATTAAATGAGCAAAAGAAAAATTGAATGAACAAATAAAATGAAAAATGTGGTTTTAATGTTATAATTTTTTATTTTATATAACTAAACGCTCTGGTAGAACCGCTTAAATCAAATCCAGATTTTCATTAAAAATTATTCAATTTTTTTTAATTCTTATTTTATTTTGTTCAAAATAATGAAAAAAAAATGCTTCATTGCAATGTAGAGCGTGTTGCGTGCTGTTTGACCGGAATACCAATTAATTGTTTCTGGCTCTTACATGAACTGATTCTGGCAACTGCGAAAATCTCGCTAGCCTTGAAATCCACTTGTAGTTTATTTTTAGGCCAAGTTCACAACTTGTAATAATTAATTCATTCAGGACATAACGGCATTCAAAAGCATGTTTTTAACATATGAAGTAAAAAAAATTGCAAATTTTATCAATCACAGAAATGTATACTTTTTCGGCGGTGCTGGGAGTAAAATTATTCATTAGCATTTCACAATAGTGGGCTGAGTTGACGGAAATAAGCTGAAGCCTTAGGAAGTTTTTTGCATTCGCGATCAGCGGAGCGTTTGGTGCGAGCGAGGGGCTTTCTGGATCCCAAAACAATCATTGAGTGAAACTAGATACTCATGGCTCGGCTGTCAATTTTGCATAATTTTATATATAATGTGAATGCCCTCGTCTTCTCCCTTCAAAATGCAGACGCAGTCGGTCACAAGACTACTGTCTCCTCAATCAATAAAACACATTCCAAGATTTCTGCACCTCTCTTGATAATGGAGCTCCCTTTTTATCCTGCTCCGTTCCTCGCGGGAATACGTGACAATAAGACCTGCAGCCGTTCCTATACTTTTGCCTTTAATATTACATTGTATCACATTGTATATGAAATTTCCTTAAAAAAAAAAATATTCAAACCTGCAGTAAAGTATCAGTTTTTCGTGTCTAAAAGAAAAAATACCAATCAATTCAGATATTACCAATGAAAATTTGGTGAATATTATTGGAATTAAAAAAGTTTATTGCTGTAGAGGAAAAAATAGCATATTTATTTAAATAAATCATCGATCTTTTACTAATAAATTTGTTTTTAAAATATTCCAACCCCAAGATAAAATTTTGATGTAATTAAAAAATTAACTCATTTTTTAGTAAAAATTTCAAAGTTCTTTGAAGCAAGGTTTATTAGATGTCAAATTTCAAAGTGAAGCGAGTTTTTGCCTTTTGCTGCAGGCTGCAGGGGTCTCCTTTAAGCGAATTATTGCAATTTGTCGCCAAGTGCCTCTAAATCGATCGCAACTTGTGGAGCTTTCCGAGCGTAAAGTGTGCGAGAGAATAGGGAAGGAAAGAGCTGTTCCGCAGGTGGGCCATATAAATTCGCCTCGCTTCACAACAAAGAAAAGGAAAATGCGAAAAGAGTGGAACTATCGAACGTTCGGGAATCAATTCAATTGACGCACTTGTTGACAATCAATTTGTTATTTCACGGAATGTAAATACGCAGCCGGCACGACAAACACTTTTCCATTACGAGAGAGCTCTCTCTCATCATCCGCTCATTAATCCCATTTATTTTTTTCTATCTCGTTTGTTTAATCTGTTAAAAGCTAGTGTCTTTTGAATATTCATCGGAAAGCAAACACAAATTGCAAATCGCCCGGGTGATTTTTCAATCTCTTCCCTTTTGATCCTGCTGAATATGCAACAGGCGTGGGCTGCAGCCCGGAGCACACACTTTGCAAATGATGCGCAGCCCCTTTCTCGCATCCATATATATACTTTTGCACATAACCCAGACGAAGAAGTGAGCTGCGGACGACGTGAATGAAAATGATGAGCGGCCGCAAATGCCATCGCGCGCGCGACTCAATAATGCAATTCCACGCATTCCCAGCCGCCTCCCCGAAGCAAAATTAAAAAGAGCACCCTTTGCCCAAGTATGATTGGAAGATTCCATTTTGCGGCGGAGTGATCAATTTGTCATTTCAATTTAATCATGACTTCAAGCGCGAGAGTGATTGGAAAACTTTTGCTGATAACAAATTTCACAACTTTCTGTGTCTGTACGGATCACAGAAAAGAGATCAAAATTATTTACGTTAGGGTTGTGAAAAACTTCGATCAACTTTTTCGACTTGCAAAAGATTTGGTGGCGTAAAATATGTGACAAGTATGAATATTAATCGACAACAACTTTGGGAATTCAGGAATTTTTCAATTTTTTTTTACGACCAATTTTTAAGTAATTAACTTTTAAAATTTCTTCGTATCATTTTCTGGAATTTAGTCTCTTTAAGGGTTCATTTATACCATTTATACAATCATTATTCTTTCATTTCTTTGTCATTTTTCCGTAAAAGGTTACTTACGTTTTAGTTTTTATATAGAATTAGCTGGCGGAGTAAAGCCGTGCGCCAATTTTTTTGTTATTTTCCTTGCAAATCAAACTTATTAAAGCTATAAA
Organism: Neocloeon triangulifer; assembly: GCF_031216515.1. Lineage (NCBI taxonomy): Eukaryota > Metazoa > Arthropoda > Insecta > Ephemeroptera > Baetidae > Neocloeon > Neocloeon triangulifer. The sequence goes on from NW_026775545.1 coordinate 1,752,354, forward strand.
TACAAAATCATGCAGCTTGAATTTTGTTTGAAATAAGAGGGAGATTAAAACCTTAATTTAATAATAAAAAAAGCACTTTTTCCTAATCTGTTGAATGAATTTGAGTCGGCACTTTTTTGCCTAAAAAACCATGCGCAATAAAAAAAAATATTAGAGTTATCTGAGTCATTGGCGAGTGCGGCGACCTATTTCTCAATAAAAGCAATTAACAAACGTGCATTCAACAATAAATATGGTTGAAATAATAAATTTGGTAATATTTATTAGAGGAATGAAGAGATAAAAATTAATTGACATCTTCATTTGTGTTGATTGTTTTGCCGCTTGTTTGGTTTCAGAGTCCAGTAGCCTCGGAGGGGTCAGTGAGCGACACAAAGCAGCTGATCGAACAGGTGCCTTTCGGGGTCAAGGGTCACATTTATAGCTTGTCTCGTTATATTTGGATTTAATTTGCAGGAGAATGGTGCCGTTTTCAAGAGTGGGCTCGCGTCCGCCAGCTTCAACTACATCAACTCCATCATCGGCAGTGGAGTGATCGGTCAGACAAGCTTTTCTTTTTCGATTGAATAAATATCGACCCGTTCAGAATAATATTCAAATTGAGGCAAACTTTGCTGAAAACAAAAAGAAAGCGTTTTGGCATTTTCCGTGTTGCCCGGGCTTGAATTGATCTTTCGTTTGCCACTTGAGGCACGCAGTTTCTTGTTGACCTGTGCGGAAACATTCAACCCTTGAGTAGAGAGGTGGGCGGAGGGTGGAGGCGAACTTCAAGGCGTGCTGGCGTGGGATTTTAACTATACGGGCAGATTGGAAAAAGAGAAATGTCAACAAATGCGGCGAACAAATATTTTTTTACAAATTCATAGCTTGCCCCGGGGCGCCATTCAAAAACGAAATGAACGTGGGAGAAATTTTGTTCATATAAATTTTAGTAATTGATAATCATTTTCTTTCCTGGAGATTCTTAAAATTAAAAATAAATTAGGTTCTTTCCAAAAACAAATTTAGCACATTATTTGATAAGTTAACTTATTTTTTGTTAAAAAACTACTTTAATTCAAGTGCACTTTTGCATTAGTTTTTGCGCTGGGGGTGGTAAAGCTGAAAGCTTTTCCCACATTGCACACTATATTTTTGTGGCATTGAATGATAATTGAATGGAGTGTTGTGTTATATGTTTTCAATATAATTGGCGTTCTGATTGACTAAATCAATACTTTGCAGGCATGGCTTACGCCTTGAAAGAGGCAGGATTTGGTCTGGGACTGATTTTATTAGTGGTTGTGGCTGTCGTTACCGACTATTCACTCATACTGATGGTGCGCAGTGGGCACCTCAGCGGCGCCTTTTCCTACCAGGGCATCATGCAGGCGGCTTTCGGCCGTCCAGGCTTCATCCTGCTCTCGTTCCTCCAATTTTTCTACCCTTTTATTGGTGAGATTTGAATTAATAAAATTTATTTTAATCTACTTTTAATTGATGTAAAATTTATTTACTTAGATTTTTGCTTAAAAATCATCATAAGCTTTTATATTATTAAATATTGATAGAAACCTATTTAAAAAAAAGTTACAAAAAAATAAAATTAAAAACGGCAGTTTGATTTTTAAAATTTTTAAAGGGGTTGAAAATGTTGATCCTTTTGTATACTTCAAATAGATCAAGAAAAAACCAATTTATGATATCTCACTTAATCAAAATCTGTTTGCCTACGTTTTTTAGGTAAAAATTTGAAGTTATTTCAAAATTTTAAATATGATAAAAGAATTAAATTCTCAATCATTTTTCAAAGGATTTTAATTTATTTTCCTTTTTTTTTTTAAAATCATTAGCTATGGTGAGCTACAACATCGTGGTGGGCGACACGGTGACCAAAGTGCTGATCCGGATGACGGGAATGTCACACGACTCGGCCCTGGCGCACCGCGAGTTGGTGACGCTGCTGGCGACGCTTCTGGTGACGCTGCCGCTGTGTCTGCAGCGCGACGTGGCGCGTCTGGCGCGGGTTTCTTTCATGTCGCTCGTGTTTGTGGCGCTGATCCTGGCGGCGATCATCGCCAGGGCGCCGTACATGGAGCCGTTGGTGCCGCCAGTGGTGGATGGCTGGCGTTTTGCAAAGGGCGACCTCGTGCCGGCCGTCGGCATCATGGCCTTCGCCTTCATGTGCCACCACAACACCTTCCTCATCTACCACTCGATGGAGGGCGCCAGTCAGAAGCGCTGGGACACCGTCACGCACATCTCGGTTGGGGTCTCCGCCCTTGTCTCCTTCGCCTTCGGAGCCATCGGCTATGCAACTTTTACCGACTGGGCTCAAGGTGAAAATTCAAATATTCTATAACATTTTCATAAAAAAAAGACTTGCGTTTCGTTCCAGGCCGAGTTAAAATTGAAATAAATCAAATGCAAAGAAAATTGCAAAAAAATTGGGGGATATTCACGTGCTATAAAGTTATATTCTATATTCTATATAATAATTGTTTAACAATATTGGATTTTGGTTAATTCACGTTCTCTTTTTTCTCAGGCGATCTTTTGGAAAATTATTGCTGGAGCGACGATCTGATGAATGGTGCTAGGGTTATGTTCAGCGCCACCATTCTCCTCACCTACCCCTTTGAGTGTTTCGTCGCTCGGGAGGTGCTCAAAAACACCATCCTCTGTGGTCGACCTGACACAACTTTCATGCACGTTGGAATCTCTCTGGTCTTGGTTATTGTCACTCTGCTCCTCTCGATGATAACTGACTGTCTCGGAATCGTTTTAGAACTTAATGTAAGTAAATTTTAACTTGAATTTGAAAAATTTTTTAAAATTACAATGTCAGATTTTAATAAAATTTGATTTAAAAATGAAATTAACAAAATTATTATTTTAAATTAATTATTTTCTTTTAAATAGGGAATTTTGGCGGCTGTGCCATTGGCGTATCTTCTGCCTGCCCTTTGTTATTGCAAGCTCGAAGTAGGACCCCTTTTCTCGAGGAGGAAACTGCCAGCCCTTCTGACCGCACTTTTTGGAGCAGGGGTGGCCATCATGGGCACCGTATTGCTGATTCTCAATTTTGAAACGGCCAGTGAATGCAGCCACGGAGTGTCCATGTCCTACTGCCGCATCCTGGACAACGTCACCACTCTGGAAGTTCGTCCTTAATGTAGAAGCACACCACAGAAAATAATTCTTCTAAATCTCTCTGTTGCCAAATATATAATATAATTATAAAAGTGTTATTCAAACACAAAATGTAATCTCAATTTTCACTGTGTTCGAAAAGTATTGTATTTTGTTGAACAAGATTGCAATATTTTGTCAAGCATTCTTTTAATGCAGAGACCAATGGTTTTGTCTCTTTATTTTTTTACCGATCTTAATTTTTTGTGATAAAAATATATTTAATCTTGAATTTGGTTAGCAAATTAAAATTTAATTTGCTTGCTATTTTGAATTTCAATTAAATGATTTCTGTCTACTTGAAAAAAGGTATTCTTTTAGTCATAACAATCCTAGAAAATTTTAAATCGTTATTTTATCATTGTTTTTTTTCTTATGGAAATTTAGGTGAAATACCGAAAAACCGACAAATTCACCGGTTAAATTAAATTTGCAAAATAAAAAACCGGTACGCTTCTGCGGACGAGAAATCGATTTTTCTCCCCCTGTTCCCCTCCGAATCGAGCCAATCGCGCCATTGCACTTGACAGGTACCACTTCAGAAGGCTTACGTAAAACTTTGAGCACAATTTCCACCCCTCGAAATTCAAGGCTCCGGTGCTGAATGCCCGAAATAGCAGCTCAGATCGCACCCCTCGTCTGCCCAGAGTGCACCGAGGCCGTTTGAACGCGCCTCCGGACCTCCGCAAGGGTTCTTCGGCAGGTCTAGGGCTGCGATGCCCGAAGTGACGTCAGCCGCGGGCCAGGAGCCCCTCCAGATCAGCTGGCATAGCAACAACTGCGTCGCAAATTCGCAGCTCTCGTCGACGATTTCGGGCCGAATTTTCGAGACTGTCGACGGACAGTGCGTTGCCTTCGACAGCCCGGAGGCGGACGGCGACGGAGGCGGCGCCAAGGGTGGATGGGAGCGCGGGGGCGGCCTCTTCTCGTGCACATCTGAGCCAAGGACGAGGTACGAGTCTTTTCTACTGCAATTATATTGCGTGCTTCTTAGCCAATATTCGAGCGAATTTATTTGCTGGGCGTCGCTCTCGGACGACACTCGTCACTCTGGACTTTGATTAGTTTGATTTTCCCTCTGAAGTCGTAGTTTTTACCAATTTTCACACAACTGCGTTTTCGGAACGCCAGGTTGTTTTTGTTGTTCGCTTCCTGGATATACGCGCTTTGCTGCATTTCTTGGAAGCAATTTTGCCAAAAGTGACCTGAAAATATAAACCACTTACCTGACGGTTTCATACCTGAGCTACTTTTTCTTCTGCTCATATCGGATTTAACTCTCGAATTTTTGTGAATTGGAAATTGGCAAGTACTAAATTAATTTCTATTAATAACAACGCATCGCGTCGTGTTGTTGTTTTATTTCTGGATTGGAATTTAATTTTGTTTTTTTATTTTCTTTCAGCATGTCGGCCGAGTCACCAGCACGCAGGCGGCCCCAGGAGGGTCTCAGGGTGCGGCCACAGTCAGTCAGCGACAAGACCATCCTCGAGAGCGTCGCTGGTTTCATAAACGAGGTCGTGCCCCAGGTGAGTGAGTCAACTTGGTGAAAGCAACCTGGGCATTCACCTCCTGATAACGACACCTTTATCAAAAACAATGAAATTTTTAATAATAATATACATCGTCATAGCGATTCAAACCTTAAAAGGCCTCTTTTAACAACAAATTACGTATTGTTATTTTTATTTCGGTTTTCTCTTATCAAAAAATGCCACCAAAGTGAGGAAATCAAAATGTTTGGAGTTTAGATGCACAATTGTTTCACAGATTTACATTTTTTTTATTTTACGCTTATGGCATGCATTAAGTTTATTTTTTGCTTTCCTGTTTCTACAATCATTTTTTTCTTGAGACCTTGTTGTCACCTGCTTGCCTTCAAGTAAAGGTAAAAGTAACAAAAAATGAAAACAAATTATCATCAAAAACCCTTGTATCAGTTCTAATTTATTTATTTGGTAATTCACATTTTCACCTATTAATAAAATTTCTAAACCACGATCAATAAGAAACTAAACGTCAGTCAGGAATTTCAATTATAATTAATTAATTCTCAACCTTTGTTAACCCTTTCCGTGGTCTCTTTGCAGGGGTACATGACTGGACAGCTGGTCGATGGGAAAGATGCCATCCTGTGGGCCCGTTTTGAGACCATGGACGCCAACGACCCTCACCTCTTGGGAGAGGTTGGGGTCGGAGGTCCCCCGCTGCTGCTGGTGCTCGGCTATGCTGTCGGAGTGCAGGTGTGGCTGGTGCCGAGCTCGGGGGAGGCGACAGAGGTGCTTGCCTGGCGACAGGGGGTGGTTCGCACCCTCCGTCTGCTGCCGTCACCGGAGCCCCGCCTCCCCCACGAAGGTCACCTGGCCAAGAAGAGGCCGCTGGTTGCCCTGTGCGACAGCGCTGGCTCCGGACCGCAATTCAGCTCGGTCAGCTTCGTTTCATTAAAGGACGGAGAGCAGGTTTGTGACTAAAAAAATTATTTAATAATTTCATATTTCAGAAATCAAATTAATTTTTAAAGCCTATATTTAAATACAAGCATTACAGGTTTGCTTCAATTTAAATTAAGAAATTATTTTCAAATTTTGAACAAATAGTTGCGTAAATTTTATGTTTTAATATGAATTGTATTTTGAAACAAACAATTAAATCAATCAGGTTGACGTAATGAAACCATGGAATTGATTGACCTCAAAATTTCCATTGAACTTATTAGGAATCACTTAAAAAAACATTAATGCTGCATGCAACAGATGCATTCTTTAAAAAAAATTATAGTTCTATTGAATCACAAAATTGTAGAGCTTCTGTATTTATCATGACATGTTTTGCTTTTTACGCTTCATCGAGTGTGAGTAAAAGGAATATCTCACGGAAAAGTGGAGTTGCCCTTGATGCGTTTTTTTCTCTTGCAAAATTAATGCAATTTAACTGTCCCCACTTTGTTGTGCGAGACCTTTACTGTGAAGCAGCAATATAATTTTCCTCTGGCTCCCCACTTGCCAGTTGTTCGTACGTCAGTCGGCACACACACAGTTGTCATTACTTTATAGCTTGATGTTGCAATCGGCCGTGCTGAACATGTAATGATGTTTTGCGCTTATCATTTCCCTACCAATGCGCATACTTGTTTTTGCCCCTCCACGCTGTCTGCCTTTTAATCGCGTTCTGCATATCTCTCAGTGTACACTGCTTGCAATGCACATTTACTGGTTACTGGTGGATTAAAAAAAAGCAGTCTGATACATTGGAACGAACTAAATTAATAATGAAAACATTGTTTCATCATTTACGCAGATATTTTTTATTTACATTTTAACAAATATTTTAATTTTTAAGAGGGTTTTACATGGTTTTACTGAAAATGTGCTAGAAAAACTTCACATAAATTCATTTCTCAATATAAAGTTTACCTTATTTTTCATCTTTCCTTTTCAAACGGTTATTTTTGCAAAACCCCACTTTCTCACAATCAGACAGTCATTCTTATCAACCCGTGGAGAAAAATAATTGTATCCACATGCTGAAATTAAAAAAAAAAATTAAAAAATTCACCCATGCCTTAAAAAAAATCAATTTTCAAGTTTTTGTTATTTAGTTTAAACCCATCCTCCCAACATCTTGCCAAAATAAAAAAGCACTAGAAGAAAGAATATGGAGGAGAAACACGTTTTCACTGCACTTCCTCATCTGTTTAAAATGTATTTTCCAGGTGTTTTTTTTTTTTTTTTTTTTTTTTTTTAGAAGTTTCTCTTAGACTTTACTTTGCAAGAAAAACTTTGCTTTAAAGAATGTGGAATATGGAATCTGATAAAAGGGTCAACATTTTGAGTTTCAGTTAAGGTACCTTGGGAGATGGGTTTTTGCTGAAACCACCCTTATTAATAAAAAAATGTTATTTCAGGGTAGAACGTGCGGGATGCAATAGTTTTGTAGCACTATAAATTTAATACTTCTGGATTGGAAGTATTGTTGCATAGATTATTTCACAAGTATCAATCCATTTTTGTTTTTGGTTTGAAATTAAATCATACATTTTTAACGGAAAAATATTTACTGTATATTTTTTTGGTATTGTTAAAACAAGTTTTAGGTTAATTATCCTTAAAATATTGTTGATTGTTGTTGATTTATAACAAGAATTTTGTTTGGAATGATTTTAGGTAAAGAGCATCAAGTTCAAACACGCTGTCAATGACATCTTGGTGAGCCGTGTCTGCATCGCTGTGACCTTTCCGGAGCGAGTGGCTGTTTTCGACGCCGCCCGTCTTGAGGAGTCTTTCAGCGTCACCACCTGCTTTTCCTCCCCTGGACTCAACCCCAACCCCGTTGCTCTGGGTGCTCGCTGGCTTGCGTTCGCCGACCGCCGTCTCCTGCCTTCTGTCCGCTCGTCCGGAGGCGTCGAACTCGAAGGGGTGCCCTCTTACACGGCCACAGTGCTGCAGGCTGCAAAAACCTTAGGGAAGGGCATCAGGTTGGTTTTTCTGTTTTTTACCAAAAAAAAAAAGAAAATTTTAAACCTCTTTCTCTTCAGAGAAGTGGCTTCGAGTCTGACAGGTCAAAAGGTGGCCCAGGCCGCACCTGCGCCGGACGCAAGTACGCCTGGGGTGGTGACCGTCCTGGACGTGGCCAAGGGTGGGCAGGACCCTGAGGAGGCTGTTGTGGCTCATTTTGTGGCCCACGCAGCTCCCATCGTGCATCTGGCCTTTGATCCCTCTGGAAGCCTCCTGTTGACCGCTGACAAGCACGGACACGACTTCCACGTCTTCCAGCTACATCCCCATCCATGTGGAAGCTCCCTTGGTGCTGTTCACCATCTCTATGTTCTGCACAGGTTTGAAAACTTTCCTCCAACGTTGTTTTTTGAAATTTGAAAATTTTGATATTAATTTCAGGGGAGACACAACAGCCAAAGTGCAGGATGCCATCTTTTCGACTGACAGCCGTTATTGCGCTGTGAGCACCCTGAGAGGCACCACACATGTGTTTGCTGTGAACCCGTATGGTGGAAATCCATCTATGCGCACCCACGGATCCAGCGTTGTGGTCAACAGACTCAGCCGATTCCATCGAAGTGCTGGTCTGGACGACCCTCTGCCATGTCCCAACCCCCGCCTGCCACCATATCCAAGACCAACGGTTTGTTTTTATCATGGTTTATAAAAACTTATCCTATCAGTTCAAATATTCAGGTTCTCTTTCCCCTGGTTCAACTTCGTCAACCTTTGGCGGCCTCTGCAGCCAATCCTGCCATACAAAGCAGTCAACGACCTGGACTGGGCCGCACTTCGTCCGACGACGGTCTGCCTCTTCGTGTAGCTGCCACCTTTGCTGGGCCAAGGGCTTGGCTGGCTGGACCTGGTGGATTGCTAGGAAGGGAGAGGGAAAAGAGACGACCTGCCGAGGCTCTGTTTGTTGCTGCGTGCCATGGAAACTTGATTGAATATCACTTGGAGCCGAGGCCTCTTCCTGGAAAGGAGAAGATCGGAGACGAAGCCTCCATTGAGCTTGCTGTTGCTGCCAAGGCTCAGTGGGCTTTGCTTCGCCAGCCAGGAAGCCATGAAATTCAGCCCCCTCTTAATTCGGACAACCCTCTGCTCTTCAGCGGAAACCTGAACAAAACTGCTAGGCAAAACAAGGAAAACAATGACACGTGGCTATCCCAGGTAATACAATTTAAAAAAACCTAACTAAAAAAATTTACGTATGGGAGAACTTGAAATTTTGATATAATTAATAAAATTAAAATCTTTTAGGTTGAAATTGTTACCCACGCTGGTCCCCATCGTCGCCTTTGGATGGGCCCTCAGTTCACCTTCAAAATGTATACAACCACAAAAGGCCCTAATGGCACAATTGAGCGCGAAACAATGGATGTGGGCACCAGCGGCAGGCCGGCTAGGTCACATCCAGTCAACATGCCAAGCAGTGGAATTGTGCCGGTGCTAATAGAATCTGGTTCTTGCAGTATGTGTCACATTTAATTAGAAATTAACTAATGTTAATTTTATCTTTGCATTGATAATTTCCAGACAGTTACGATCAGTCGCCTAGGTTGATGGACATGTATGGGGAGACGGAAGGAGAGGGTGTTGCAGGAGAGTCTCAACTTCGAGAGGATCTGGCAGACGCGATGCTTGAGAGTCCTGCTGGAGCACCGATTAAAGACCCAGGTGAGATTTTTGCCCCCTTCTGCCAGGGAGATGCCAAAGCAGACCCGTAGTGTTGAAATGCAAGCATTCCTAGTAGAATGGGCCAGTGAAGGCCCGTTGTGTGTGCTCGGAGAGTGGTATTCATTTTTTTTCCTCTTCCCCTTTGTCTGTCGTGGTCGAGAATGGAAGCCAAACTTTTGACTCAGACAAATTTGTCAAGGATGACCTCGAAAGTTGTCATCATTGACTTCTTTTTATATCACTTTGAACTTTTCCTCTCTTGAAATTCCAAGTGCATCAAGATTTGGAATCTTAAATTGCACCGAGTGTTGTTGTCTTTTTTTTTTTTTAAATAACTGAGTCAGGGGTCTGGCATCACGTGTGGGCTGCGAATCGGCAGTCAGAAAAATGTCAAGGCAGCAGCGCTGATTTCTTCTTTGAAGGACGCCAAAGTGCTGGCCGCTGCCCGTCCGTGGAGGAACTGATGCCTCGGGTTCTGATCACAGTCGCGGCTACTCTGCAGTCGCCGGACGCCAACAGAGCACCCAGTCCTGCAGTTGAGGAGGAGCAGTTCGAGGAGGCTCTTCCTGGCCGCGAATCGCCACCGCTAGAGGAGCTGGAGGAGGTGCAAATTTTGGCAGAACCTTTCGAGGAGGTGGAGGAGCCTCCGTTCGAGGAACCTGTCAAAGTGGACCTGCTACCCGCAGAGCCCTTTGAAGAGGTCCCTTCTATCATGGAGGAGGCTCCCCCCACTGTCGAGGTTATTGCCGAGTTGCCTGATGAAAATCAGGAACCTCCTCGCGGCATCCTGAACAACAACAGCAACAAGTCCAAGGGCAAGAAGGCCAAGAAGAAGAAGAAATAACGCTTTGTGTTTGGTAGCCTAATAATGTGGGCCGTTGAGGCCCACTGGACCAACTTTGTTTGAATAGGGTGTGCGCTTTTGCCTTCTGTTTTGTGCTGGCCATTTATAATTTATATAATGCAGTAACATACATTAACAAACTTATGTTAAACCGCAATATTTTCTTTTGTTGAGGAAGTCATTTTTATTTTCATTTTTAATTTTTAATTTACAATTCAGCTGAATCTTTTCAGAGGAGTTTTTTTTTATCATTTACTCTGCCAATTTTTTTGGTATTTTAGTACTCAAGACGCAGACCTTACGGTTTGTGGAGAACAACGCTTAAGGGTTTTAATTTGAATTAATGTCTCTTATATTGTGATTAACTTTTAACGCTAACATTAAAATTGCATATATATTACTTTTACATTTACGTCACTTAACTTTGAGCACCTCATTTATTTAAGTGTAATTGACTAGACAATGGCCAGCACTTGATATGTGAGCTATACTATAATCTCTCTTCACAAAGTTAAGTGAGAAAATTGCCAAAAAAAAAAGTATTAAAAAGTGAAGAAATGACGGCAGCACTGCTGACCACCAGACTGTGAAACAATTTTGAGACGAACGCCCTCAAATTGACTGAATCCAAACCTATCTTTCACATAAACGATCATTTTTGTTATCAACGCCCAAAAATTTACACTACCACAAAATTGCTCTTTCGTCAATGTTAACCACTTTTAAATTGCAGTCCACAGTAATATATATTATAGATCAAATGGTGCCATGTGCCGTTCAAAATTTGCACAGTGCCAACACCAACATTTTCTGAAAACCTGTACACACAAAAAGTAATAAAATGACGAGGCTGCAATGTTTTATCGGAATTGGAAAGAGCAATGTTAGTAATTGTTTTATCTCTCTGATCTCGAGCATTTTTGGGCGTTTTAAACTGGCCCTCGAAGCTACATGGATTTTAATTTATTAATTTATTTGTTCACTGCCCGGTGCCTGTCAAATAAAAAATCTTAATATTACCATTTTATTGTTTGCTAGTGGATAAGTGTAGCTTTTACACACACGATGTATGATTTTACCCCTTAATGTACTTCTCTTTGGTGCATATATATGCGACACAAAAATAGCCATTGTATGTACTCTCTAATATACACCTGTTAACCACACAGCTTTATCAGCGAGTAAAAGAAAGGCGTAACTAAAAGAGTGGCAATGCAGACACCATAATGTCCGTTTCTCAATGTCAAAGTAATTATATTAAAGTACTTTAGATGTTAATGCTCAAAAATTAGTATGTCGTCTGCTAGTTTAGCGGTTTTTCGTGCCTGCATTCTCAAGCTTCTAGTTGTTGCTCTGTTTTGAAAAACAGTAATTTAAGACTGACATAGTTCAACCAATAAAATTAAATCAATATGCCACTCACCACTTTTAATTGTTAATTGTTGCCTTGACCAGTTGTGGAAAGTAATTTTTGTCAGTGTGCGACTCTCAGCACTCCGAAATGTCGTGTGTCCAGTATGTAAAAAAAAGAATCAATTATATAAGCCAAGCACTCATGGAAATTTAATCTGACATTGCGTGTATGTATAACCAGACAAATATTTATTGACTCTCGCTAATGACTTTATTTATTGTTCACAGAATAAAGAGATGGTTATTTTAATTGCAACTAAACTCCAGTCTTTTGGCAACCCGTTTACACATTTTGCCAAACCCTTCCTCAAATCTGCTTAGCATCTCCCCAAGCAGCATTTTTTTTTTCAAATATTTCACAGATTTTTTGAATTTTTTCGAATTTTTAAATCAATTCAAAAATGAAAAAAAAAAGCTTCACGGTGATAATAACGTTCGGTCGCATTTATTTTGTCAATGCCATTTTCTGTCAATTAGCTGCAGTGTGAACAATCCTAAACAAAAATTGCAGGGGACAGTAGTTTGGAGGACCTGAGCTCAAGCAGCTTCAGCTCGGCCAGCAACTGTGACCATGGTTTTTCGAGCGGTCTCGTCTTTCCCACGGACGCCGACTCCATTTGACACCTGCGGGCCGGTGTGGCCGCAATTCTCAGGACGAGACACAACTAGTTTCCCCTTTTGCTTAGTGATCGTGTGGACCAGGAGTGGAGCCGCGCAGTGATTGTGATACAGATATATCTCTAAAAATCAGTAGTTTTATCGTAACAATGAGACGATCACCTCTACCCAAAATTTAGTCCGTGGAAAGAAAGAAGTTTGCCGCTCCAGGCGTTTTGGTTTGCTCACTGTTTTTCCATTTTAAGGAGATGAAATCAAAAACATTTTTGGTATAAATAGCAATTTTATGAAACATATTTTACACTAAATGTAATGGGGCGTTGATGAGTTTTTTAGTTCCACGGCTTCTGTATTGGGTGTAAATTGAAGTTGTTGTGCAGAGGAGTACAAAAATGATACTGTTCGTGATTTTTGAAATTGATCTCCGAGGTAGATCTTTTCACTTTTATTAAATCCATAGGTTTTAATAACGCTTGCCGAATTTCTAACATAGAGAGTATAACACGTTGAAATGTTTAAGTAGCAGTTTAGCATATTCTGCTGGAGCAGGAATGAAATTATTAGATAGTTTTCATTTTTTAAGACGTATTGATTAAATCAAATTTTCAAGTTCACTCAAAATATAAGAAAATTACAAGGTTGTCAACTTTAAAAAAAGCTATTGCTTTATACAAGAAGATCAGATCGCATTATAAATTATTAAAAATTCTGAAATACCAAACCAATTTTTAAAATCTCACTCACATTAAGTGCTGACCAATTTGAAATAGGACAAACACACTGAAACTTTGGGTGACAAATATTAAAACACGAATAATTTATTATTGAGTGTTGATGTATTTTATGAAATAAAAAAAATGTGTCACAAAAATATGTTGCACTGAGGAATGTGTAGCAACTACACTCAAAAGATGAATTATTTCTTGAAATTTACCATTAGTTAGTTGTACAGAACATGTTAGAAAGCATACATCATTGTGCACGCAAGGGCCATCAGCTGAAGATACTCGTCGGCGCCTTTTTCAAGAGCGGCCATGCAAACCTGTTGAAAATACATTTAAATATTTATTTAGAAAAAAAATCGCTTATTTCTACTGACCGCTAATTTTTCACAAATTTCAGCTTTGGACTCGTCGGTAATGTCTTCTTTGTCCAGAATGCGGTCATGCAGCTGCAGCATGATCTGGGAGGCCGAGTATGCTTCCAAGAGAATGTTGTTGACAAAAGTTTCCACTTTGTCATAATTCTTGGATCCCGCAACTTCCATAAAACCGTGGATCCAGTTTCCGGGAACGACTCCCATCAACTCGACGACTTCTTCTTTTTCCACGGGCACACCCTTGCTCTTCAGCCGAGCACAAGACTGGAGGCAAGTGATGGCTCTTCTTAAATCACCACCCGAGGTTGAAATCACGGCCTCGATGGCCTCTGGTCCCACCGCAACGCCCTCTTCTTTGGCAATCATCTCAAGACGCCCAGTCAATTGCTCTATGCCTGATTTCAAAATCAATTAATTTTAGAAGTTAAAGTTTTAATTTTAAGCAATTACTCAGAGGTTTGAAGCGGAACTTGGCACATCTGGACGTGATTGGTTCGATGATTCGGGACACATAGTTGCAAACAAGACAAAATCTTGTACTTTTCGACTCCCTCTCCATGGTTCGCCGAAGGGCAGACTGAGCCTGTTTGGTCATCGAATCGGCTTCATCCAAAATAACGATTTTAAAACCAGGACATTTCCTTCCACTAAAGTTGGGAATTATTTTAATATATATTCATATTAAAATGATATTCAATTACTCTGGTCTCTCCGAACTGGCTGCAAGTTGAGCAAACTGTTTCACCTTCTCTCTAATCACTTGGATTCCTCTTTCGTCAGAAGCGTTCAGCTCAAGAACCCTTTGAATGTTGATATAAATTACTTAAAGTCCTGATAAATTGTTGGATTACCTTTCTCTGTACAAGTCTCCAAAGAGCTGCCTGGCTGCAGCCATAATCGTGCTGGTTTTTCCAGTACCAGGGGGCCCGTACAGAAGCAAATTTGGCAGGTCAGCGCCCTTTGACAACACCTGCTGCAAAACTGACACGACTTCAGGTTGGGCGACGACTTCTTCCACCGTTCTTGGTCGACTGTCGAATGAAATTCATTGGTTAAATTCACTTTCAAATTTAATTCAAAATATTTCCATACTATTTCTCGACCCAGGGTGCTTTGGATTTCTTCTCTGCAGCGTCTGCTTTTGCTTTGCCTTTGATTCCTGATGAGCCTGCATTCGCTCCAAGTTTTCCCGTCTTCAAAAAGCCTTCCATTTTTGTAAAATATTTTTTGCGATCGCCAAATTTCAGACTAAAATTGGACGAAAATTAAAAATCTGGCTGTATTTTTCTCTGACATGTGTTATTTGGCGGCAAGAATTTCGGTATTTTACAAAGTTAACCGGTTTACAAATGTTTCACAAACTCTCAATATTAGATAAGTGTCGAATATTTAAATTTTTATTCGTTATTAAAGAAAAATACAATTAATATTAAATGAAGCTATCTGGATTTTAAAAAATAATCTTGAAAAGCGACAAATTAGCTGAAAAAAAGGAATTCTCAAAAATAGGTGAACCGGTTTACAATGCTAGTTTTTAATTGATTATTTTCATTGGACAGTTATTTCGAATTCATCCAATCAAACTTCGATAAAAATGGGCTCGTCCGCGCGCGTGTTCTGAAAACTCAAAATTTGATGGGCGTGGTTATTAAACAATTTTGTAGCAGATTACGTTTTAAGAGATAGTGATAGTTGTTAACTACTTTACTTCCCTGTTGCTAGTTACTAAACGAATTTTCAATTTTGAGTTCTTCGCTCTTGGGATTCGGCAGATTCGGAACTCATTTGAGTTGTTCTTTTCAAAATGCTGTGCTGTCTATCAACGTCCTTTGTTGGCTATGGTTTGTTTGCCAGCGTGATTTTGCTGGTCATTTCTCATTTCACTCAACGCAAAAAGCGCTCCGTCGAAGGCAAACATGTTCTGGTGATGCCTGAAAATTTTTTATCAGCAAAGATCAATTTATTCTAAATCATGGATTTCTCCTTCAGGTTACGGGCGGATCGCTTGGAATCGGCAGGAGTTTTGCCATCGAGGCAGCAAAGAGAGGTGCTCACGTGACTTTGGTGGCTCGAAACGTGCAGAATTTGGAAAAAGCAGCTGAAGATGTGAAGAAGGCAGCCAAAAATCCAGATCAGAAAATCCAGTGCATCTCCAGTATGCATTTTCACAAAGCATTCAGCAATTTAATCTCATTTAAAACCTCTCATTTTTAGTGGACTTAAGCGGCAAATGTGAGGAGTTGAAGGCAAAAATGAAAGATGCTGAAGATGTCAATGGGCCAATTTACATGCTCGTAAATTGCGCTGGATCTCCAATTTGTGGGAAATTGGAGGATTTGAAAGACGATGATATCAAAGTATTTTCCCTCAAGCTTGTTACAAATTGTACTTTTAATTATTTTGTAGTATGTTACAAATCTGAACATTTTGGGAACAATTCTGCCGACCAAAGCGGTGATTACGGGAATGAAGGAGAGAGGCGATGGAATCGTGATCGCCGTTGCGTCCCAAGCAGCTTCAGTCGGAGTTTATGGGTACTGCGCCTACAGTGCCACCAAGTACGCCATCAGAGGATTTGCCGAGTCCCTTCGAATGGAAGTTAGTTGATGCTCGAAGTCCTCTAATATAAAATGAGTATTTTTTAATGTAAAATTTTTCAGACAAAGCCCTATGGAGTTTCCGTAACTCTGGCCATTCCTCCCGACACTGACACGCCTGGATTGGCAGAGGAATTGAAGCAAAAGCCCGAGGAGTGTAAACTAGTTTGCGAAGAGGCTGGGTTTAGCACCCCTGACGTTGTTGCCACAAAGATGATGAATGATGCTCTGGTCAAATTTTTCTTTATAAATAAAGAACGTGGAATTTGATAATTTGTATTTGCAGAAGGGAAAATTCTTGAGCACTGTTGGATGGGAAGGTGCCTTGGCTTCAATTGCCTGTGCTGGTTTTATTCCGCCTTCCTCTGGCCTTGAATTGCTGTGGCAGGTAATTTTGAAATCAAATTATTTTTTCAATGATATTTGATTAAAAAATTTTGAAAATCTAGTTTGGCTCTATTGGCTTCCTGCGTCTTTTTGCTGCTTATCTTGTGAACAAGATGGATAACATTGTTGCTGATTGCAAAGCAAGAAGAGAGAAGCAAAAATAATTTTTTTTCCGTTCTGATTTTGTCAATGTTGGGCTAAAAGTTACCGAATGCACTTATGTCGTGTTTGGCTGGTTATCTTAAAGCATTTTAATTAATAGTACAATATCTTCTTAAATCTTTGAAAGCACAACTTAATTCAAAAGCAAAAGCTTAAAGTGTTCCATTAATGATAAAAGTTGCTTGTCTCCAACAAAATCCTCACATATTGCCTTGATCTTTCCAAGTTTGAATTTTTAATAACATACGTGAGTGAAATAAAAATGAAAATTACTGAAAATTTTAAGAACTCTTTATTTTTCAACCACTTTTCTACCATGAAATATTTGACTATTATACATATGATTGAAAAGATTAATAAGAAAAATCATTTTGCAGAGCCCTATATAAGTTGCCGTGCAATTACTTTTTGATCACAATATATTTCAACTCTGATAATCTTTGTTTTACCAATGAGATGCAATCAAATAAAGACGTCGATGTGTAAATAAATTTTTCACACTGCCGTTTGTACCTACTCTTCTTAATTTTTTCTATTCATTTGAATATTCTTTTGTTTAGACGTTTAGAGCATCAGCAATAAATAAAAAAACATGACAGCTGCATCTTTAATCTATGCCTAATTATCTAATGTTCTTTTCATTCCTCACCTAGTGATGTATTCTAAATGCAATCAGATTAATTTAATCATGATTATAAATTTATATTCCATTTCTATACTAAATAATGGAAAAGATTATGAGATAATAATTATGTTAAAATATTTTGTATTTTTTTTTGTCTGCGCAGGAAAAGCTAGTTTCGCGCCATTCCAAGAGAGAGCTGCAGCGCCTCACAGGATTGGCTGAATTTTATTTTTAAACCATAAACAATCATGGCTACCGGTGAGTCTACACTTTCCAATCTCTCCCTTATTTTTGGACATTTTACGGGGATGAGAAGCTCTCAGACCCAATAAATCTTTCCCTTAAAACCTAATTAACGGTCAAAGATGATTCGACCTTTTATAGTTGAAAAAATTTATTTGCAGAAGTCGCAATAATGCAAAATTTCTATGCCCCACCTCAGCCCTATTTTCGAAAGTGAACTGTGTGTGTAGAAAAGCGATACAAATTATAATTCTTCACCGATTGTCATTATAAAAACACATGTACACCTAATGTGATTATATATTTTTAAATTTTTTTGGAAGTTAATCGTTTTTATGTAACATACTTAAATTATAAATTTGTTAGCAATATATATAACGTTATGCATTGCTTACATTTAGAATTCAGGCCGTCCTTATTTGACGTAGGTTCCATAAATCAAAAACAAAAAAAGCAAATCTTGCAAACTATTATGTAAATAGATAATAATCAAACAAGCCTGATAGTTCTTTATTTGTTTGTCATACCGTTGACCTAAATTTGACTTTCAAAATTCATGATATTTTTTGTTGCAAAATTTGACCGGTGGGTAAAATAATATTAAACACAATTAAATCAAATTAAAAACTGTTGTTAAAGCATTTGGAAGTAAATGATTATTTATCGTTTAAATTTTGCAGAACTTACCTTGGAAGAGTTGACGAGTTTGAAAGACGAGTTTTTCTCAGACGAGAAAAATGTGGTTGCCCAGAATGCGTGCACCAGGGCTGACCCTCAGGAAGTGTGCGTCTCAAGACAGAGACTGCAGGAAGTGTCGCAGCACGTCTTTGAGCACAAAGTCGAAGCCGAAATCAAGCCGATGACCGACCAGAAGAACTCTGGCCGTTGCTGGCTCTTTGCCACCCTCAACGTCATCCGGCTTCCCTTTGCCAAGGCAATGAACATTGAGGAATTTGAGTTCAGCCAAGGCCACCTCTTCTTTTGGGACAAGGTGAATTTAAATTATTCTCAGTTTTTTATTAGTTTATTACAAATAATTGTTTTCAGATCGAACGGTGCCACTTTTTCCTTCACAACATTGTTGAGACTGTGAAGCGAGGGGAGGCCGTTGATGGCCGCCTGGTCTCCTTCTTACTCCACGACCCCACTTGTGATGGTGGTCAGTGGGACATGGTTGCTAACCTCATCACAAAGCACGGACTAGTGCCCAAGAAGTGCTTCCCCGAGTCATTTTCCTGCGAATCCAGCATCAGGCTCAACTCAGTCCTCAAGTCCAAACTCCGTGAGTTTGCCAAGGAACTGAGAAACCTGGTAGAGGCTGGAGAAGATCCTCTTCCGACCATAAAAAAACAAATGAAGTAATTTTTGCTTTGAAATCCTTTATTAAAATATATTAATCTAAATCATGATAGGTTTGTCTATCGAACTGTCTCAATCTTTCTTGGAGTACCGCCAACAGAATTCACCTGGCAGTATTTGAACAAGACAAAAAAGTACAACTCCATCGGCCCTATCACACCTCAGCAATTTTATGAGCAACATGTCAAACCAATTTTTAATTTGGACGAAAAGGTCATTAATATTTAAATGCACCGTTTTATTTTTATCATGCATTGAAAGAAACACAAGCTTTTGTTTGTTAAGAAAATTGTTTTCAAAAAAAGTTCATCTAATGCCAACTGAAGCCCTATTTTCTATCTCAATACAAAAAATTAGTAGCTGAAAATAAAAGCTGAACTATTTTTTCCAAATTTTAAATGAAAATATTTACAACAAGGAAAAGCTTGGTTCGTCATCTAACAATATTATTTGCTTGTGTAGCACAAATTTTATATGGCTGTTTGAATGTAGGTTTGCCTGGTCACTGACCCAAGGCCGTCAAACCCTTATGGCCACCTTTACACCGTGGACTGTTTGGGCAACATGGTTGGAGGTCGCACAACCATTTACAACAATCAGCCTGTAGAGCTATTAGCAAAGGTTGCAGCGGAGTCCATCAAGGCCAACGAAGCTGTTTGGTTTGGTTGTGAAGTCAACAAGAGATTTGCTGGAAAGGCTGGACTACTTGACCTTGAATTGTATGGTAGAAAATGACAAAAGGTTAAAATGTAATTTTTATGTTGAATTTTGTTAAAGGCATAACTGGAAGAGTCTACTTGGCGAAGAAGTTTACTTGAACTTGGACAAAGCCGAAAGACTTCAGTACGGTGATTCCATGATGACTCATGCCATGGTTTTCACAGCCGTCTCCACAGATGTATTTATATAGAAATCAATTGTTATTATTTTACTTAATAAAATTTAAATTTTAGGATGAGGGCAAGCCTATCAAATGGCGAGTGGAAAATTCCTGGGGTGACGACCGAGGCGAAAAAGGGTATTTGCTCATGACCCAGCGCTGGTTTGACGAGTTCATGTACGAAGTGGTTGTGGACAAGAAATTTGTCCCTCAAGAGGTGCTGGACATTTTCCAGCAGAAACCTGTTGTGCTGCCTGCCTGGGACCCCATGGGCACCCTGGCACTGTAGAAAAGCCTACTAAATACCACAGGATATTAAACTAAGGCCAACAAGATAAGATTTTGGTGAGTACAGAAAAAACTTAATTTTTATTTTCTGGAGATTGTACATTCAGTGCTATGGGAGAGTTGGGCAATATTTTATCAATGTCAGGCGAATAGTGATCTGACAATGATAAGCAAACACAATAGAAGTGCAGAAGGCCTTGCTGATAAAGCTGAATTGCAGTAATCTGCACTCGGACCAAATTTTCCAGCGCAGCTTATGGCGTGTGCCACATAGCTTTGTTCGAATACTCCGTTAAACAGATGAGAGAACGGCCCTGCAAAATGAAAGATTTATGAGACTTGCAAATTTTGTTTTAATTTCATATCAATCAGTTATTCTGAATTGTTAAAACTACCATTGGCATAAATGGCCACGTCCTCTCCTGAGTGCGTTTCAATTGACTCGTAAATAGGGGCGAAATGCCCATATCTCGTATCATCTCGGTTTTGCAAAGTGCTGGGGTCGATCCACATGTATTCACCCTCGGCTATAGCGCCCAACTTTTTGTGTACATTGTATCCAGGTCCATTCGCATATGTTATCGTTTCATAAGCAAACTCCTTGTCAGTAGTTTTTTGAGCAAATCCTTTAAATAGAAAATTAATTTTTAAACTTGGCCGCATTTATTTAATTATACCTAAAATGTCGTTGCCCCTTTCGGGATATCCGTTCATGGTCATTGCGTGGGAATGATCAGCCGTGACAATGATCAGAGTGTCGTCTTCATTTGTAATGTTGAACGCTTTCTCAATCGCCTCGTCAAATCTCACCGCTTCGTCAAGAGCCAACCTTGCATAGTTTCCGTGGTGAGCATGATCGATTCTTCCTCCTTCAACCTGTCAATGAAATGAGGAAAACACATTGATTTTTTACTGCCATCACTTGAACAATAAATTCCATGTTTTTTTTACTCTTTTCTTCATTTTTTCATTCCAGATTTTTTTTATGCAATAATAGTTCATTTTTCGAAGTAAAACATTTCCGTGAAATAATTCTTACCATTAAAAAGTATCCGTTTTGCGCACCCTGGAGCAATTCAATGGCCTTCTCTGTCATGTCGGCGATGGAAGGAGATCCCGTTGGCGTGGTGTCTCTTTCCAAATCGAATGACATGTGCCCATAGCCAAACAAACCCAAGACCTTCTGCTCTGTGCTGAGCGCCTCCATTTGCTCCCTGTTGGTGACAAAACCGTAACTGACCCGCTCAGTCGCCCTGTCATTCTCCCATTGCGAAGTGAGATTCTTGCCATCGGTCCTTTTGCAGGAACTCTCGCTTGGACTCGAACCAAATCCCATCTGCTGCAGTCCTCCGCCAAAAATGACCTAAATTTGAAAAATATGTCAATGCAAAATGTAATTTTGTGAGGAAAATTTTAAATATTTCACTTACGTTCAGATTTTTTCCTGGCTCGTCTTCTACAAGTTGCCGAGCAATATCTTTAGTGCAGCTTTTGTACTCTTCCGGAATCTCCGAGTCGCACTCCCAGTCTCGGTTGTTGATGTGAGCGTACCCTGCCGCTGGGGTTGCGTGGGTGATTCTCGTCGTCGTGACCACCCCTTGGATTTAAATTTGAAATTAAAAATAATTTTAAACTGCCAGAACGTTCTTCTAAATTAATTGTTTAATTTACATACAAAAAAAATCACCAATATTTTTACCCGATAAGCATATCCTTGAAATTAAAAAAAAAATTTCACCTGTTCTCTTTCCTATATCCTGAGCCCACTTGAACAGAGACTCGACCTTTGACGTTCCTATGATTTCCGAGTTGCACTCGTCATAAATAGCGTTGGCATCAAACCCTATTACTTCTTGGTTCGTTTTGACCCCACAAAGCATGGCCGTAGCAGTTGCTGCCGAATCAGGAACTTGCATGTTTACTGTGTACGTCTGAAATTATTTTATTTTAGGGCAGTTTTTTTTTTATTTTGACCCACTTTTGGCATGGGTCAACCGATTTGGATAAAATTTGGCAGGCCGATTCCTTTAGGTGTATAGAGATAAAGTTTCAAAGGATTTTGAAAAATTCTCAAAATTGCCTACTTTACAGGGGCTCAAAGTTAGGCATTTTTTTAAAAGGAGATTTTGAAAATCGAAAATATCTCGGTTTCTGTTAGAGATACGCTAAAAAGTATAATAACCAAAGTTGTTGGGATTGAGACGACCTACAACTTTACTATGGTGCCCAAAGTCGTAAGTCAAAGTTCAAGGTCACTTTTACCATAATTAATTTTTAAATTTGCTGCTGAAGTGCCTAGTACATCGATATTTTTAGTTTCAAAATAGCCAAAAGTTGCGTATGTTAGTAGGGAAGAACATATTAAAAATTGGTGATAGTATTTTTTTTAGTTAAAAAGTTATTCAGAGTCAAAGTGTGAAAAACGTGGTTTTTCGAGCTTTTTTTGTGAAAATTTATTTTCAACGTCAATAACTTTTTTTCTGTTAGAGTTAGGACATAATGTATAATGACAAAAAATGATCTCATTGACAAGTTCTTTTAGATAATGTATCGCACGTGGTAACCAGGTCACAAAAGTTCATTGACCCCGGTGACCTGTGACCTTTTCAAAAAATAAATAGTAGTGTGACACAAATTTTGAAAGAGGACATCAGCAGAAACATTTTGGTAACTGGATTTTTGTTTTAAATCCAATACAATTGAAGTTATCACCGATGGAAGGAAATTTTTCACAATAAATGCTCGAAAAACCACGTTTTTCACACTTTGACTCTGAATAACTTTTTAACTAAAAAAAATACTATCACCAATTTTTAATATGTTCTTCCCTACTAACATACGCAACTTTTGGCTATTTTGAAACTAAAAATATCGATGTACTAGGCACTTCAGCAGCAAATTTAAAAATTAATTATGGTAAAAGTGACCTTGAACTTTGGCTTACGACTTTGGGCACCATAGTAAAGTTGTAGGTCGTCTCAATCCCAACAACTTTGGTTTTTATACTTTTTAGCGTATCTCTAACAGAAACCGAGATATTTTCGATTTTCAAAATCTCCTTTTAAAAAAATGCCTAACTTTGAGCTCCTGTAAAGTAGGCAATTTTGAGAATTTTTCAAAATCCTTTGAAACTTTATCTCTATACACCTAAAGGAATTGGCCTGCCAAATTTTATCCAAATTGGTTGACCCATGCCAAAAGTGGGTCAAAATAAAAAAAAAACTGCCTTAGATTTTTTTTTAGTAAAAATTGAATTCAAATTTTCTAAAAATTACGCACCTTAATTAGGCCAACGTTGGAGAACAGCTCAAAGGAGTGGAACGACTCCTCGCCAGTATTACCGTTGAGTTGACCCCTGTAAATTCGGGATGTGGTAACTGTCGCGATTCCCATTCCGTCTCCAATGAAAAGAATAATATTCTTTGCCTTATTCTCAATTTGCTTCTTTTTTGTTACTTTGTCAAGTCGATTCTGTGCCTCTTCAAACCAAACTTCCTTGTCTAGCAAAAATTAAATACAGTGAAATATTTTCAAAAGTATTAATTTTTTTTTGGTATTCCATATTAATTTTCAAGAAAAAATTAAATTTATGACGTGTGTTTATGAGAAAAATCCAGAAAATCCTGAAATTCAGTTTTAAATAATTTGAACACAACTTATTCTATAGATTTTCTGCAAATTTGAACAAAAATGTAATGAATAATACCTATCACAATTGTTGGACATCGATTTAAGAATTTAAAAATCCTCCCTTACCTTCGATGGCTTTAACCATGCGAATCTCCGTCTCTTGCTTCTTATCAGAGGGTGCCGCGCCGCAGACGGCAAAAAGAAATGTGACAACCAAAACAGCCCTCATTCCGATCTAAATTCTCTCTTTGTAAGAAAGCAAAACCTTAAGTAAAATCAAAAGGTCCTCAATGGAGCTTCAGCTTCCATATTAAAATAATTAAAACTGCCAGAACTTTCCGCGCAACGTGAATTGACACTTTTCTTCATTGGCATGGAGCGGCATGGAGTATTTATTCACCACGGGAGACGGGCAAAAGGTATTTTATTACATTATGGTCGGCTAGATTAGTTATCTTTGTGCTTCATGCAGTTTGCCAAGTATTAGGTTGTGCAGACCACGTGCTCAACCTTTGGAGAGACCATTAACTTTGATAACATTCGACGTGTATTTATATTAGTGCACTCGTGGCCAACTTATAGCAATATAAAATTTAGAAATATAAATGCAGCCATCAAACGCGCGATTTTTATACAAGCGCATCATTCATGACCTGCATGGTCTATCTGCTAAAGTGGCAGAGCTCTCGTCCTCCTGATTGTTGATGAGTTGCTCGCCTATCACCAGCTTGAATTTGGCGTGCAGAAAGCGCAGTTCTCACGTGATTAAGATAAACCTGGCGGCTGTCGTGAGTCTTTGTTTCAACAGATTGATACATAAGTGTTTTTTTTTGTGATGATTTTTCTAACGATCGATCAATGTTTGTAATGGAGTAAAAATTTACTGAGAGATTGATTTGATAAATAAAACAAAAATTGAGAATGAAATTTACCTTTCCGCCATTGCTTTCAATGTTTTTTTCTGATTATTATAAATTTTGAAATATATTGTAATTAAATTATGACTAATATGGAGGTATGAAATGTTCCTCACTTAAAATTGGAGTAAGTAGTTCTTAATTATTGTCACATGAATCACGAATAGTCTAAGCGCATACATTTTTTTAATCTTCCGTCAATCTACATATCCAATTGAGGATTGCGGCTTGTTACGTAATTACAAAAATTATAAATTAATCTTCCCAGTCCTTGAAAATAAACATCTTAATTGAGGTTATTTGGTCATTTAATGATTACACAATAAATAGGTTTTTATCGAGATTGGTATTTTATTGCTTATTCCAAGCGTAAGATATTTATGAGTTGATCGGTTTATTATCCTATTTATTAGCGATTACATTAATCAACTAAATGAGAGTCTTGACGAGGAAGGACATGAACATGACTAGAAAGGATGCAGATTTCACAGAAATCGACGAGTTGCACAAATCGGCACTGGGTCCGAAATTTCCAGCGCAACTGATCACGTGCGCGATGTAACTTTGTTCAAAAACGCCATTGAATAAGTGGGAAAATGGACCTAAAAATGATTTATTTGATAAAAATTAAATTTTATTGCTTTAAAAAATAAAGAACATACCACTTGCGTAGATAGCGACGTCCTCGCCGCCGTGAGTTTCCAAGTCTTTGTAAATTGGGGCAAAGTGCCTGTACCGCGGCTCATTTCGATTCATCTGCGTCACGTCCTTCCACAAAGATTCCTCAGCTTCAATCGGTCCTTCCTTTCTGTGCGTGTTGTATCCAGGACCGTTGGCGTAGGTCAAAGTTTCATAAATTAACCCCTCGTCAGATTCATCATAGGCGAAATCTAGTGAAATTTGTATTATTTAATTAGCGAATCAAATATATATTTTTTTATTTTTACCTAAAATCGAGTTTCCTCTGTCTGGGTATCCATTCATTGTGAGTGAGTGAGAATGATCTGCCGTCACCACGATCAGGGTGTTGTCGCTGTCAGTGAGTTGGACCGCGGCTGCCACGGCTTCGTTGAATCGAACAGCCTCTGTCAGGGCGAGTCGCGCGTAGTTGTCGTGATGAGCGTGATCGATCCTTCCTCCCTCAACCTTAATTAGTTAATTGAAACCAGTCAATTTTATTTTTCAATCGATTCAATTTTTTTTTGTACAATTAGAACGAAGCCATTTTCAGCTTTTTGCAGAAGTCTGATTGCCTTGACGGTCATGTTGACTAGGGACGGTGGTCCTTCAGGACCAGTTTCTCGCTCCAGGTCGTAGGGCATGTGTCCGTAGCTGAACAGACCGAGGACCTTCTTCTCGTCCTGGAGCTCTTCCATTTCACCTCTGGTCGTCACAAATCGGTGACTCACACCTTCCTCTACGCGAAGTTGCTCCCACTCGGTGGTGAGATTTCGGTCGTCTGTCCTTTCGCAAGAACTATCTCCATTCCCGAATCCAAGTTGCTGCCGACCTCCTCCGAAAATGACCTGATTTTTTGGTTTAACGTTAGTTTTGAAATTTTCAATCTAACTTTGAAGACGATTGAAAATGAAAAACAATTTTTAAAAAGCAAAATTCTAATTTAAAAATTATAATAAAAAAATAAAAATTTATATTATGAATTATGAGTCATAAAATTGTTCTTTGAAATGAAAAACATGCAATTTGAGTCATTTCAAATTTCAAATAAAACAATTTTTAAGTTAAAAAATGCGTCATCTATTGGAGCTTTTTTATCAGTGTATGAAGTTTCAAAAATACTTCTGAAATAAAAACTGGGCACTTAAAATAATCAACTTACATTGAGGTCTTTGCCAGGCGAATCTTCAACCAATTGTACTGCAATGTCCTTTAAACAACCGCGGTATTGTTCGGGAATTTCTCCGTCGCACTCCCAATCTCTGTCCATGACGTGCGCATAAGCTGCGGATGGGGTGGCGTGTGTGATCCTGGTCGTGGTCACGAGCCCCGTCAGTTTTCCGGCGTCTTGGGCCCATTTCAGAATCGAATCGACCTTGGCGCCCTCGTAAATCTCTGGGTCGCATTCACTGGTGGTCACCGTATCGTCCACACCAATGGTGGAATATTTAGTTTTGACGCCGCAAAAAAGGGCTGTTGCCGTTCCAGCGGAGTCTGGAACTTGTCTATCCGTATTGTAAGTCTGGAAAAATTGGCAATAAAATTTTATATTAATCTTTTCATTGTATAAACAGAGGAAGTGAAACTTCTTTCAGTAAAATTTTATAAAATTGATATAAGTTGCCTAAAAAATTATTTGGATTTTTTATATTAAGAAGAACATTCTTGTAAGTTCCTATTCCTACACATGCTTTTTAAATTTAAGAAATCAATCCTTTTAATACCACTCAATTTTTTTAATTATCCATAGTTTTTTTTAAATACATATACCTATAGAGGGGGAAAATGGCCAGATGCACGGCTGCAGTAGTGCAGTCGCTGCTACTTTTTCTGACGATTTTTGCATCATTTGAGCTCCAATCTAGCAGAATTTGTGCAAATAAGGTACGTGAATGCCAAGTGTTCAATTCGCATTGCGATTCGGCCGCCTCGGATGTAAGGCCGCTGAGATTTCCACTCTGGACCATTTGGTTTTGTTACGGTAATTTAGGAAAAATAGTAAACAGAGCGGCCTTGAGGAAGCAGCAAAGGAGGAGAGGTCATGGCGTTGGTGCTGGTGGGTGGGTCGTTGACCCCCCATCTTTTCACCTGCTGCTGCCACACAGTGTTCGCTCCGGTCACTCACCTTTGCTTATCTTGATAGATAGGCGACATCTATTTGCAACTGATGTATTAAAAACTACTTTCAGAACGGTTTTAGGAAGTGGCGCGTATTTGCTTATAATTTTGCTTTGTGGTTCGGATGTGGAACTAAATCCTGGACCCCTCTCAAAAGAGGATTTGCAGGCATTTGGAGAAGTCGTTGATGAACGAATGCAGAAATTTATGGATTTATTTGGACCCAAAATTAATCAAATAACGTCAGACATTTCAGAGATAAAGGAGCATAATTTGGAGCGGCAGAAAATAATGGAAAATTTACAGGAAGATAATAAAGAGTTGAGGAAAAGATTGGCGCAATTGGAGAGAGCGGCTCGTGCAAATAATATTCTTGTGTTTGGAATTAAGACTGCTACTGAAATTAACACTGCTTTTAATCATGTCACTAAAGTCTTGCTTAAATTAACTGAGTTGCCACAAATTGAAGCAATGTATAGAATAGGAAAATCTGATGCGGCTAAGCGGCCTATTTTGGTCAAGTTTAAAACTCAATCTGATAAGCGCATAATTATGTCTAAAGTAGCTTCTCTAAAAGGAACAGGCGTCACTATAGGGGACGATTTAACACCAGAGGAGCAGGCGGTGAGACGTACAATTGTTGCTGCTTCGAAAGCTGCTAAAGAAAAAGGTGTAGTTAGCAAAATTCGGCGAAATGGACTGATCATTGGAAATAAATTTGTTAATCCTGAGGTGTTAGTTGACCCAAACTGGCTACAGAATTTTACAGAAATATCAGGAATTGATAATAATTTGCAGGCGCGGCCGGAAAAGCGAGCACACTCACCGACTGATTTAGGTGCAGACTTAGAGTCCATTGAAACAGAAACTGCGAGCGCGGGTTTTCACAAACCCCGCAGCGACAGTACAGGCAGCAGAAGGATAAAGAATGCGGGAGACGCGACCCGGAGCAGCAGCAGAGACAAGCGAGTGAAGCAAAATTAAAATCAAAATTTTCTTTTATATATAAAAATGATTATATTAGCATTAATGATTATGTTTCTCAAAACCAATTTCTCAAAGTAATTTTTCTTAATGCGCAATCCCTTGCTGATGTAAACCACATTGTGCTTTTTCGTCACTTGCTAGCTGAAAAAGTAATTGATATTATAGGAGTTTCAGAAACTTGGCTCAAAGATAAGCACGCAGATAACCTAGTTGATGTGATTGGTTATAATATTTTACGCAATGATAGGGAAGGTGCACGAGGAGGTGGAGTAGCGATCTATTTAAAGAAAGGTTTAAAATATAAGAAACTAGCGGCATCTCCGCAAAATAATAATTTGCAACTTACAGAATATATCTTGTGTGAAGTGGAGCAGGTGAATGGAAATATTTTAGTAGCAGTAATTTACAGGCGCCCTAGCAGACTAACAAAATTAACTAATTTTTTGAATAAATTGAATGAAATGAGTGCTAAATATGCAAATGTGATTGTTTTAGGAGATTTTAACTACAATTTTGCAGATGGATCACGTGAAGGTAAAGAACTGGAAACAGAATTGCAGGATCTAAGTCTTAATCGGTTGCCTATTAAAGACACTCACATATCATATAATGCAGTTACAACAATTGATGCTATTTTTGTTTCGGACATGTTAAATTGCACTAATTTCGGAAAATTGCTTAATCCTTTATCTAGTCATGAAATATTATTTGCGATTTTTGACTCAAAAATAATTGAGGCTGAGAGTGAATTTGCAATGTATAGGAATTTTTCTGCAGCAGATAATAATTTTCTACAAGAGAAGGCGTTAAATGTTGAATGGTTTTTATGTGGAGCTGAACTAACGATTGATGGCAAAGTTGAAAAATTTAATAAAATGCTCATTGATTTTTATAATGAATTTGTGCCACTGCAGAGGCGATGTGTGCCTAAAAATTTTAAACCAAAACTTCCCTTGCAAATCAGGTCCGAAATATCCCACCGTGATCGTCTGCTGAGCCTTGCTCGTCGTATTAAAAACAATCGATATCTGTTTGATGTTTATAGGGCTGTTAAAAACAGAGTGAAGCAGTTGATTTTAACCTTTTATAGAAGCCGAGTTTTTGATCAGTTAAGTTCCCTCAATAATTCAGGCCAAATTTGGAGTAAACTTAGAAATATGGGCTTGATAAAATCAAAACATAATCATGCAAGTCTCCCTGTTAGTCTAGATATTATGGTAGAAGAGCTGACGGTAGTGCGCGACCAAAGCCAGCTTGCTAAAATTGATAATAATTATGTAATTCCAGGTATAAAGAATAACGAACCATTTCACTTTTCTTATGCAAACCCTGTGGATATTAAAAAAGCAATTTTCAGCATTACTTCGGCAGCTGAGGGGCATGACAAAATTTGTATTAGCATGATAAAGAAAATTTGCTGTGTTCTGATGCCAACGCTCACTAATATTATTAATTCATCTCTACAGATGGCTGTATTTCCAAGTGCGTGGAAAAAAGTAATTCTAAGTCCAATCCCAAAGGTGCGCATCCCTTCCAAAGCAAGTGAATTTCGTCCAATAAGTCTCTTAAGCACAATATCGAAGGTCGTTGAAAAAATTGTGTTCAAACAAATTCAGGAATTCTTAAAAAATAATAATTATTTAGACGAGTTTCAATCTGCCTACAGAAAATTGTATAGCACGACTTCCGCTTTGCTGAAAATAGCCGAGGATATAAGGGCAGCGCTTTTTCGCAAAAAAGTTGTTTTAATGGTTTTTCTTGACTATTCTAAGGCTTTTGATACCGTTGATCATAAACTCTTACTGAGAAAACTTTCCCAGCTAAATTTTTCACCGCCTGTTTTGCAATGGTTTAATAATTATCTTTCTGACAGAAAGCAAGCAGTAAAAGGCAGCGATGGAAAATATTCCAAATGGGCTGAATTAAATTGTGGAGTGCCCCAGGGTTCAGTGCTTGGTCCACTTCTTTTTTCACTTTATATGATTGATATAAACAGAATTTTTAAGAGCAGGTGTAAATATCATGTGTATGCGGACGATGTTCAGCTGTATATTGAATGTGGAGTGAAAGAACTAGCTGATGCAATAGGAATTATGAATTTAATTTTGCAGGATGTGGCAAAATGGTCCGAAAGGCATGGATTAAAATTGAATGCAGCAAAAACTAAAGCTATGATAATTTCCTCTCCTCAAATGAATAAATTAATAAACTTTAATGTTCTTCCTCCGCTGGCAATTAACAATTCTAATATTGAATTTGTAGACACGTTTAAAAATTTAGGAGTTCATTTTGATAAAGAATTTCGATGGGATAAGCAGATTTCAACTGTTTGTCAGAAAATTTACAGCACTTTGAATAACCTGAATAAATTTCGCAATTTTACGCCTCAAAAGGTACGGCTACAGTTGCTAAAAAGTTTAATTCTCCCACATTTAGATTATTGCAGCATAGTTTACTGTGATGTGAGAAAGGAGCGTCTGAAACGACTTGATGTTGCATTAAATAATTGTTTAAGATATGTTTATGATGTCAAGTTTGGTGATCGAATTACACCCTTCTATGTGAAAGCAGGAATTCTCAGAGTTGAGGAGCGAATGCAGCTTAACATACTTCTTATGACACATAAAACTTTGCATGGAAATAGCCCACCCTATTTAAAAGAATTATTTTTATTGCGAGATGAGCATCATTCGAGAGCTGCTAGATCACACAAACTTTTTCTGCTGCCACCTTTTGACTGTGGTGATTTTTCTTTTAAAATGCAGAGCTATCATTTATGGAATGCGTTGCAGGCGAACTGGTGTCTGAATGAAAATATTAATGTCTTCAAAAATAATTTGATGCAATCTTACTTGAATAAATATAAATAATTACTGTGAGAAATTAACAATTATAAATGAAAATGAATAAGTTCAATAAGGAGGCCACCTTTCCTGAGTCGTAAAAGAAAAACAGTACAAGCTAGGCTATGTCTAAGATAAAAGACTAGTTTAAAATAAATAGCGACAAAGTGCTGACGACATGAACAGGTCTGTAATGATGGCAAAAAACAAAACAAACAAAAAGTAATATTTATAATAAACAATATCAATTTCAGGGCTATTTACTTTGTATGTTCTGTCTTTGTATTTTTTGATGTAATTTCTCTCTCTTGTAATCAATGCAATTTATAATATTGAATGTATGGATGATGTATTTGGGCAGAGAATGCCCGGTGGTACATTAATAAACACAATTGTAACTATACCTTTACTAATCCTACGTCTGGGAAAAGGTCGTATGAGTTATAATTTTCTTCTCCTGTCTCTCCGTTGAGTTGTCCCTGGTAAATTCGCGATGCCGTCACTGTTGTCAACCCCATGCCGTCACCAATGAAAACAATCACATTTTTTGCCCTGTTGATGATTCGCTTTTTCTCTTTCTGGTTCCTGATGCGCGCTTTTCCCTCCTCGTACCAGAAATTCTTGTCTGGATATTGCAAATTAAAATTCTTCCTACAATTTTTTTATGCAAAAAATTACCCTCAACCCTGACCACTTGCAACTTCTCGCTCACCACCGCAGAGTGGAACACGACCGCACAGAGAACAATCAAACTGATGGCCCTCATTTTCCAGAGCGACCCGGCTACAAAGTTGCAAGCTTCTCAGCTTGGAATCATCTGAAATCTTCTTACAGAGGCCAATTTATAGCATTTGCATCATAATCGTGTGCTGCTTATCTTAAATTCAAAAGTTCCAACGCATTTCTCACTTGTGGTTATCTTAATTGGATTACGTTTGATGTAACGCTTAGAATAATCATCCAATTGTTTTTATTTTTTCATGTTCAGTTACGCTTTTTTTCTTGTATTTTATTCTAAATTTTATTTTAACGTCGATGCATCAAACAATTTATTTGTTTCATTGCCTGTTTTGCAGACGCAATGTTGGAATAGTAAGTAATCCTTATTCTCGGAACTCAGCACGTGCAGTAATTTATCTCATGTTTGATAAGAGGGAAAAGCTTCTAATTCAAGTGTAGACTCTTTATGTTATCAAAGTCATGATCAATATAACAAATACCAAATACCCTTCAAAAATAGAAACATTCAGTATTTGCAAACAGAAATTGGGTATTCAATATTATTTTTGTAAACTATTTTTATTTTTCAAATTTAGCGCGTAATGTTCTAGTTGTGATAAATTAAAATAAACGACCAACCTAAACATATAAATATGATTTTTAAATTAAGTGTTTATTCTTATAATTATCTTATAATTATCATCAAAAATTATTTTAAAATTAAATTTGGCAATATGTGCCACTTGGTCCAAACCTTCCGGCGCAACTGACGGCGTGAGCAACGTAGCTTTGCTCAAACACTCCGTTAAACAAGTGCGAATATGGACCTAAATAATTTAAAATTTTAAAAATTTGATTAGAATAATGAAAAGGAATACTTACCAATTGCGTAAATCGCAACGTCCTCTCCACCGTGAGTTTCAGACGATTCGTAAATCGGCGCAAAGTGTCTGTACCTTGGGTCCTCCCTGTCTGTCATAAGCAAAAGGTCGTTCCAGAGATATTCGCCCGCAGCAATGGCACCTGCCTTTCGATGAACATTAAATCCGCGTCCGTTGGCGTAGGTCAGCGTTTCGTAAAGCGGCTGTTTCTCCGGTTCCGAATGGGCAAATCCTAAGTTTTACATGAAATTTATTTTGATGAAGTTATTTTTACGGTTCAGACGCCAATACCCAAAATATCGTTTCCTCTCTCTGGATATCCATTCATTGTCATTGCGTGCGAGTGGTCGGCGGTGACCACAATAAGAGTGTCGTCGCGCGAAGTGACATTCAGTGCCGCAGATATCGCTTCGTCGAATTTCACAGCCTCGGCCAAGGCCAATTTCGCGAAGTTGTCGTGGTGTGCGTGATCTATCCGGCCACCTTCAACCTTAAAATTCACCACATATAGAAATAATTGCTTAAAGAGTCGAACCTGATAGCTTAAAAAAATTATTTAATAAAGATATATAAAATTAGTTATTTATGTGGATATATTTATTTTTTCAATAAATATATAACATAAAATTTAAAATTTTAACACCAATCTTAGAGCAAAATTTCTCTTTGATTCTTTCAAATTCAGGGAATTATTGTTATTATTTTAAAGTTTCAAATTTATTTGCAGAAAATTAAGTTTATGTTACTTTTACTCACGATTAAAACATATCCATTTGCTGCACTCTCCAGCATGGAAATGGCCTTCTGGACCATGTCAATTATCGAAGGAGATCCGTTGACACTGGTGTCTCGTTCCAAATCGTAGTCCATGTGACCATACCCAAAGAGTCCAAGAACTTTCTCCTCGGTGCTCAACCCTTCCATCTGCCCCCTGTTGGTCACGAATCGGTGACTCACCCCTTCGACCAGGCGATCAGATTCCCATTTCGAGGTGAGGTTCAGGCCGTCGGTCCTGATGCAGGAAGCGACATCACCGATTGCAAAACCCAATTGCTGCAATCCTCCTCCGAAAATGACCTGAAATTTTTCAAACGCGAATTAATTTAGTATTATTTTAGTTTTATTTTTTATTTTTTCTTTTTAATAAATTTAACTTCAATTTTTAAAACTGAGCAACAAAAGTCAAATTATCTCACTCAGGACACCAAATTATTTCCGTTTTGAGAATTTTGAATTTTCGTTTTCTCTGTCAAAATTTCTGAACTGAAAATAATATACATTCAACAATAATTTTTGTTGAATTTGCTTACTTACATTTAAGTCCTTGCCAGGCGAGTCCTCAACCAACTGCCTCGCAATGTCCTTGGTGCAAGTTTGATACTGCGCCGGGATTTCTCCGTCGCACTCCCAATTCCTGTCGTTGACGTGCGAATAAGAAGCCGCCGGTGTTGCGTGCGTGATTCTGGCCGTCGTGACAAGCCCAGTTTTCTTTCCAGCGTCTTGAGCCCATTTCAGCATCGAATCGACCCTGGCCCCTTCGTTGACCACAGGGTCGCAGATGCCCAGAGTTGCTGTTGCGTCCACCCCCGCCGTGTAGTAATTGGTCTTGACCCCACAGAAAAGGGCAGTCGCTGTTCCTGCAGAGTCTGGGACTTGCTTGTCCGTATTGTACGTCTAAAAAATAGACGTGTTTTGTCCCTTTCAAAACATTGAAATTTCCTAGCAATCGTTTTAATTCAAAGCAACATTCTTCAAGATTTAATAATTTTATTCATTGAAGATAATTTTTATTTTGTTAATCTTGATTTTTGCATCAATCTGAATTGTTTAAATGGAAGTTATGTTTTTTATTATGGTTTTTAATTTTATTTGATTGCGATTGTTATTCTGCGCTGGTTGCATATTATGCGTAAAATACCTTGATTAACCCAACGTCTGGGAAAAGTTCAAAAGAGTGATTGGCCTCCTCTCCACTTTGCCCGGCCAATTGTCCCTTGTAGATTCGAGAAGCAGTCACAGTTGGCAAACCCATTCCATCGCCAATGAAAATTATAACATTTTTGGCGACGTTGAGATTCTGCGTTCTCCTCAAAACTTCTTCCAAACGCAATCTGCCTTCCTCATACCAATAGTTTTTATCTGCTTTTAAAAATATTATATTTATGGCAAGTTTTAATAATAATATTAAAAAAAAAAAAATCTTTTATAATAAATTGATTTGTTCTCACCCTCAATTTTACTCCCGGCAATAGGAATATTTTCGCAAAATCCTAGTGACCCCAAAAGGACTAGAAGAGAAATCAAAGGAAGGGACCGCATCTTGAAAAGCCTAATTTGCTTCTAAGTGATTTCTTGCATATTCGTTCCGATTTATACCTCACGTTGTTTTAATTTTTGCTCAAAACTTCTTAGCCAATGAATGATAAGCAGTTAATCGACCTTGTTTACTTCACCTTAATTCTGAGTGTTAAGTTCACGAAACATCAGATAAAATTTATAGAAATCGGTGAAATTTCTACAGTACGATTGCTAAAATCTCAGCCCAAAAGACAAGTAGTAAAGTGCAATCAGAGAATCACGCGAGTACGATCCGTACCTATCACAATCTGACAATAATACTCTACCCAAGTGCTAATATTTTGTTCTTGGAAACTTTCACCCGGCTTCTAATCTTAAAAGCTATTCAAACTGGTACAAAAGCTGGGACTACGCAGCAGAAAACTACATAATTATTAATTTTGATACAAAAGTTAAGAAACTGCAATTTGAATTTTTCGTGGATCAGCCTTTTTTTAAGTTGTAAAATTCCAGATTTTATTAGCATATTTTTTTATTTTGCTTATTTTTCTAAATCACAATTCCATCATGACTTAATTAATTGGTGTAGGTCAACATAAACAGGCTGTGATTCTATTTGAGATAATAATTAGAGTATAATTATCACTAAAACATTTTTATTTGGGTTGATTACAATTACTCTAATTATTATCTCAACAAGAATCACAAATATTCAGACAGAGATAAATTGCAGGTGTTATTATAGCAATTAAAATTAAAACGTCTCCAATCCGGTTTGTCAGTGCTGTGATTATCCTTGCGATAATATTAATTCCGCATTTTTTTTTAAAATTTAATTTTTATTTAAACAAAATTGATAAAAAAAAAATGAGACTTTTTTTGCTATAAAATAACCAAAATGATGAATGAATCCTTCATGCTCATGCGTACAAATTAAAATTTGAAATTAAATGAGATTTCTTTATTCAAATCAAACTAAAAAAATCACCGAAACTTGACTAGAAACGCGTTGATCATGAAAGACAGTGTGACCAGTCCAATAAGAGGCTTCACCTGGTGGCTCGAGGATGATGATTTGCACAAATGCGCGTTTGGTCCAAAGTGGCCGGCACAGCTGGCGGCGTGCGCGATGTAATTCTGTTCGTGGACCCCATTGAAGAGATGCGAAAAGGGGCCTGCGACACGTCAAGTGGATAAGTCGGATAAATTGGATTGAAATTGACGGACTGACCGGTTGCGTAAACGGCGATGTCCTCGCCGCCGTGCGTTTCCGATTTGATCCAGATGGGCGCGAAGTGCATGTAGCGCGGGTCCCCTCGGTTGGACATTTGTCCCGCGTCCAGCCACAGGTTCTCTCCGGTGCCGTTGTTCAGGTGCTGGTGATACGCAGGGCCATTGGCGTACGTCAATGTTTCAAAAGGTTGCCTCTTGGGATTGTTGTGGGCCATTCCTTTTTAACATAAAAAATTAATTAATTATAATTAATAATATACATTCATGAAAATAAACAAAAATAATTAGTAAGAGGTTTTTTTACATGGTTTTACTGAAACTGTGCTTTAATGAATGGATTACCAACCAAAATTTTGTCTTTTAATTGAGAAATTAATTTTACAATGGCTCAAAAATAAAATTTAATGTTTTTGAGTCACAAAAATAAAAAATTCAATAAAAACCCGGAAAGTTAGGTTAAATGGAGCAACGTGGACTTTTGATTTTTTGTGACTCAAAAATATTAATTTTTTGAGCTATTTTAAAAATAAAATTATTCTCAATTAAAAGTAAAATTTAATTTTGGTCTTTATTCCATTCTTTAAAGCCACGTTTTTCTCGCACAGTTTCAACTCTCTTAAAAATTAAACTCTGAAACAGCTTTTTACACTTTAAAATACAAAAAAAGACACACTACACTAATTAGAACAGAAAAAACACACGCACACTAACAACTATCTGAGAAAAATAATTTGAATTTTGGTGATTTAATGGCAATCAAAACTTCCAAATTCAAGTCAACAAAATTTTCTCCTCCTCTCATCATCCCTCAACATAGCAAGAAAGTATTTTTGGTTACTGTAAATTATTGATTGAAGCAGTTTTTTATATTTTGACCTTTAATAGATTAACAAAGAACTAACGTTAAAATTAAATTTAAGACAACTTCTATTTTTTGGCAGGAGACAAATGAGTGAATTTTGAATTACCATTAAGAGTGTTTGAATTAAATTCAAACTTTGTTGCGCTAGAAAATCTCTTGCAGGAAAAATTTATCAAATTTTCTATTTTTTTTTTTGAAATTTTAATTGCATAGTTAAAACTGCCAAATTTTAGTGACTAGCTCAATTTTCAGTTTGGTTAAAATTCGCACTTATGTGTTGAAAATTTGCAAATCTGTAAGGCATATTAAATTGTAACAAATAAATAGAAAAGCTTATGTTTTATCAGATTTTGAAATGCACTTTTGCTCAATATTGTGCCAGCATTTTTCTCTTTCATAGTTTTATTACTATTTTATTTATTCTTACCAAGGATGTCATTGCCACGTGCTGGATATCCATTGATTGTCATGGTGTGCGAGTGATCAGCAGTCACTATAACTAAAGTGTCCTTTCTTGAGGTCATGGCCAGGACCGCTTCGACTGTCGCCTCCATTCCAACGGTCTCCATCAACGCCAAGCGCGCGTAATTCAGATGATGCGCCTGATCGATCAGCCCTCCCTCGACCTGTTTCGCTTATTTTTCAACTTCATATTGACATTTTTTGTTAAATATACCATTAGGACGAATCCGTTTGGTCCCTTTTTGAGCAATCGCAGCGCAGTCACAGTCATGTTGAGCAGGGATGGACTGCCCTCGGACCCTTTTTCTCTCTCCGCGTCGTAATCCATGTGATTCGTAGCAAACAAACCTGCAGATCAGAATTTGAGGATCAAAAAAATTTATGAAAAAAAAAGTGCAAACCCATAACGGCGTCATTTTCAGAAGTGACACTCGCAAGTTCGCCAGAGTTTTGAACAAATTTCGCACGCAAACCTGCACGTTCTTTATTTAGCAACCACTCTTGTGCCAAATTTCTGCCGTCAGTTCTTTTGCAAACCTCTTCGTCGGGCCCTGTGTAATTCACGACTCCCATCGGTGACAAACCGCCGCCAAAAATTACCTGAAAATAATTTAAAAACTTCAACACATTAAATAAAGCATACATAATAATAGAGTTGATGTTAAGTTAACATAATTTGTTGGTTCTAATTGGAATTGAAAAAATAAAATGAAAAACATAGATTATTATCCAATTAATGAAACAAATTTTACCAACGAGTAAAGAATAAATAAAATACATAAAATTATTGTTATTTTGATTTATTCGACTCAAGTCATAAAAAAAAAAAAAATTTAAAAAAGTTCATATTAAGTATCTTTTGGTATTTCAGTATCCATTATTATTTTAGTCAATTTAAATAAATGATGTAGTTCTAAAAATTTCTCACTTCTTTAATTAAATTATTGTTAGAAACTTAAACACCATCATTGATTAAATTTTAATTATTTTTAGTGATATTTTTTTTTATTTCATTAAATTGGCTAAAATATAAAGGAGAAGAGAAGCAAATCATTTTTTGTTTTTTGTTAACAATGTTTAGAGCTTTTAATTAACCAAAACTAGAAAAATGTAAACACAAACTTATTGAATTTTGTTTCTTATTAATTAAATGCATCATAGAGTCAAATTAATTGTGTATATTTTTTATTGTTCCAGCATATTGTATACCCTCAAATTTCGGCCAGGCTCGTCCTCTACAAGTTGCCTTGCAAGATCCTTGACACAGTCGGCCGCCTCCGGAGGGACTTTAGCGTTGCATTCCCACTCTCGGTGCGGAGTGTGTCCGTAGGTGGAGGACGGGGTGGCGTGCGTGACCCGGGTCGTGGTGACGAAGCCCGTGAGCCGGCCCGACGCCTGCGCCCACTTGAAAATGGACTCGAGTTCCGCCTTGCGCACCTGGGTCGCGTCGCATTTGCCCTTGGCCACCCTGGCGTCGACCCCGACCACCCCAAGGTTGGTCTTGACCCCCGTGAAAATCGCGGTGCCCGTTCCCGCCGAGTCCGGCACTTGCTTGTCAACGTTGTACGTCTGTGTCAGGAATTTTGCGTCAGGAAATTTTTGAATAAATTTTAAAATGTTGTGAGAAAATTTGGAGTTACCTTTACCAGACCGACGTCTGGAAACGTTTCCCACACCAGAGAACCCTTTTCAGCTCCGACCATACCTTGTTGCTGACCCTTAAATATTCTGGCCGCCGTCACCGTCGCAACGCCCATGCCGTCGCCGACAAAGATGATTATATTTTTGGCAAGGTTCTTGTTTTGCTGCTTGGAAAGAATGTTTTTCAGATGGACTCGGCCCACATTCATCCAGTGCTCTCGATCTAGTTATTATTAATAATTTTATATCTATTTTTTTTTTACATTAATTTAAAAGATCATAATTATTTTTCAAGATTTCACGTAACGGTTCAAACCATTTAAAAAAATTATTTTTTTAACAATTGACAGATTTTATAACTATAAAAGTTTCCAAATCAGCAGATGTGCAAAAATTACTCGATGGCTTTCATTTGGAAAAAAAATTATTAAATATAGTGATAAAATATTCTGCAACTTGTCAGAGCCCTTTTAAGAAAATCCATACCTTCGAGCGCAGCCCCGGTGAACGCTAGAAGCAGCAGCAGCAGCAACAACAGACTCTGCATTCTTATTGCGACTCCGCTGGATGAATGAATAATGTATTGGATAAACTTGCTCGGCCTTAGCGTTATCCTTTGTGCCTTGGCCAGCAACAATCAAGCGGCGTGCCGAGTTGTGC
This sequence comes from Neocloeon triangulifer, assembly GCF_031216515.1. Lineage (NCBI taxonomy): Eukaryota > Metazoa > Arthropoda > Insecta > Ephemeroptera > Baetidae > Neocloeon > Neocloeon triangulifer. Next base: position 1,792,143 of record NW_026775545.1, read on the forward strand.
AACCGCCGTCAATCAGCGGATCGCGCTATTTTTATTATTTAGGTGAAAGCAAAGCATTGTGCTCCACGGAATGACAATTAAGTCCAACATAAAAAAGTGCCGACGACACTCCAGATCGGCAATTGACAGCCAAACTGACTCTCCTTCAAAAGGAGTCACTTATTGCATAATTTTGTTGCTGCAGATTTTTTTTGAGATTGCACCAAATTTAAAATTAAAGTGTTTCTTGTTATCATTGAAAAAATATTTTAAAGCTGTTTTAAATAAATAATGATTTATTTTAAATATTGAAAAGCCCATTTTCTTCACTCAATGGATTTAAAAAAGTCTGGCACTAACATTGATTTAAAATAATGAAATTATACATTTTTTTTTTAATTTGGTATGTACTAATAAAGAATAATCTTTGTTTTGAACACACTATTACGACACAATTTTTATTGAAGATAAAACAATGCTTAAACTGGAATCAAGTAGATTTTCATGAAGGTGGAGTTGGGATGTTCTGAAACCTATCACGAGCTTTATCCCAAGCTTGTTTCCGCCTCTTGTCCTTGCGGTCCATCTCTGGCGGCAGAGGAATCGAATCAAGCCCCAAACCGGTCTTGTCTGCTCTCAAATCAATGTTAATCTAAAAAATCAGAAGTTCGCATAAATCAAAATTGATGAAGTGCCCATTGTGACTAACCGGCTCAGCAATGCCAGAAACTCCGTCTTTGCCCAACGTCTCTCCGCTTTTCCAACCCATCTTTTCAAGCATCTTAAAGCCTTTGTTGGACTGCGGCACCGCCGCGTCCAAGGAAGCCGCCTCGGTCTTTTCACCGTGGTGTTGAGAACCGACCGTCACTCTTCTGCGGTCAGCTCTGTCCACATAGCCCGAGGCTAGAGACGTGTCGGCCTCGCCAACTCCGGATAGGGCAAATCTGCGCTTCAGACGAAGCAGTTCCTCTTTGTGAGTCGGTTTTTCACCCAAAGTAGAGGAAGAAACAGCTTCTGGCTGCTGCACCAAACCTGGTTCGCAGTGGCCACAGGTTTCTTGGCCAGGGTGAATGTGGCATAGGAGGAATGTGTTGGCCACACGAATAATACTTCCATGCATCACCTGATCAAAATATATAACATTTATTTATAAACTTTAATTTATTTTTATAATTTACTAAAAATTTTATTGATTAATTTAATTTTAATTATTTCTAAATTATAACGTGTTTTAAAGTCTATGGTACTTCAGCATACCTGCTTTGTTTTATCCTTTTTGAGCCTCTTCTTATTGAGCCATGTTCCATTTGTGCTGCCTGAGTCTTCCACCCAATAGCCTCCGTCCTCATACAAGAAATTGCAGTGCGATTTGCTGACATTCAAATCGGGAACCGTCACAGAATGATGACTTCCCTGTAAACAATTTTTATTGTTTTAAAATGATAAATTTAGTTGTTAAATCCAACCTCTCGACCAAGAGTTCCGCCGGTGCAGGTTACAATAAACAATGTTCCCAGTTTCAACTTTTCCAGATCCGTCTGCTGAACAATAAGTCGCATGCAAGGATCAATTTCATCAGCCGTTGGTAGCTTGTGATGAACCGGACGAGACTCTGAACAAAAGTTTATAAAAAAATAGTCAATGTTTACTTTTGTGAAATTACTTTCTTTAGCCGACTTCTTCTTTTTATAGTAGTCGTAAGAATCCACTTCTGAATCTGACGAGCACTCTCCTTCCTCCTCCTCGATTTTCTGCTCCTTCTTCCTCTTTGCATTCTTTTTCTTCACCTCCAGAAGCAACTCTCTCTTTTTCTATCAAATATAAAATTGATTATTTCTTTATTCTTAATTCAATTTTCTGATTTACTCTTTCCAATTCTTGCTCCCAGTGCTCTCGACGCTCTTCCTCTGGGTCTTTGTCTTCTTGCTGGTGATAAACAGAAAACACTCCGGTGTTCTCGTCATATGTGTAGTAAGTCTTGTTTACTCCATCATAGTAGAGTCCAGTATTCTAATAAAAATGAATGGATATTATAAAAATCTTAAAGTAAATTATCTATCAAAAATGTATCTTAATACAAAATTGTGAAAATCGAGGTAAAAATTAATATAAAATTAGCTCCATAAATTTCATTTTTAGGATAACATTTTAAATTACCTGATCGTAATAGTAGCCTGTGCTGTTGTCGTAGTAAAGGCCAAGACTCTCATGGTAAACAAAACCAGTCTCCTGTACGACATTTTCGGCAATCTCCTTGACCTGGTCAGCGATGGACAAACCAGTGACCCACGATTCGTCTCCGGCCGCCGAAGTAAGCTCGACCTTTTTCTTTTTCTTGGGCATGAAAACCCCTCGCGACTCATTGGAATTTCCTCCCGATTGCAGCTGAAAAATAACCCAAATGTGAATCAACCTTCTGAAGAGTCAAACTTTTGAATCAAACCTGCTGCAGAGCCGCGGTGGCTGTTTTGAAAGACCTGATGGTCCTGTTCAGGTCAACGATGTACTCCTGCACTTGAGGCAAATCGCCGATCTGCTCCAGGACGTGCTCGGGAACGTCAAACTCGGCCAGGTCGGGGTTCAGAAGTTTGGCCTCCACCTTCATTTCGGGCGTCTTGGCGCCTTCCCTCTCTGGAGATTTTTCTGTGACCTGTCGGAGAAGCATCTCGGTTAGTTTTGTCCGTTCTGCAGAGAAAACCTGCTGTCTGTGCCATCTGGACAGTAGAGCAAGTCGGAGCAGAATCTGCTTGTCCTTCGCCAACTGGAACTGGCGGCGGTTCGTCCGCCTCCTGCTCCTCCACCTCCATTTTCATCGAACTTCGGGCCCAGAAAATCTACACGGAAAAGGTCTGCAGCAGTCGACGCCCAAGCTCTGAGGAAAAAGATCAACTTATTAAACTGGTGACGGAAAAATTTAAAGGATATTACACGTTTATCAAACTGAATTAAAACGGAGCGCTTATCAAATTTAATACCAAAGCGTGAAATAAACCAAACACGCCAGCCACTGCCAGAAAATGGAAATGAAAACAATGTCAGTGGCGCCCACTAAGGTCGGGGATGCGAATTATAATTCTAAACGTTTCTCGCGCCAAAAGAACGTGCGCCACTTTGATATAATTAGGCAGTTATTAACATTTTTGCTTTTTTTGTTCGTTGTTTTTGATATAAATAACAATACATAAAAGGGTTTGTTTGTTTAGAGTTAAAAGCACGTTTTCTTCACTTCGCCTTCTGTGAGACACGCAAAAGGCAGCATAAATTTTTGTTTGCAAATTGCAGATGCATTTTATAGATAAAAATCACTCTTCCTAGTGTAAGTAAGAAATATTTCGTATTTTGGTAAAAAGTTTTTGATATTAATTTGATATCCCCTGTTAATATTTCAATGATTTGCAAAGATTTAATTATATTTGATATCCTGACTTGGTAGGAGAAAAATAAATTTAACTGAATTGAATTTTTTAAATTATATTTAGCGGATGATTTGTTAAAAAGCTTTCATTAATTATTAGTAGATTTTTGTAAAATCCTATTTTTCGAAGAAAAAAAGTGTACACATTTAAGCCAATCCATTGAAAAAAAAACTCTTTAATAATTAATTTAATATTTTATTCAAAATTAAATTGAATAATTGAAGGATAGTGCTGCAGGTAGGTGGTAGGTAAATTAATTATCAATTCCATTGAGAATTTGCATTTTATCACTCATCACACTTTTTTAAGCAGGTGCACCGTTTGATTTTTTTTATCAAAATTAATAATGAGCTTGTCATAAACTGACCTTGAATTCGAAAAAGTCTGAATTTACCCACGTGCACGAGCAATTATTCGCGCCCACATATTGTGCATGTCGATTTAATTTTGCCCACATCCTTTCCGTCTTTTACGCACGAACTTTATTCCAGCTGATTTCACCTCAACTGGCGATTTCACGTTTTTTTTACTCGTAGCATCTCATCACGCCCAACACAAGGCGCTCCTCTGCTCTGCTCGCGATTTGCGCAACCGAGATTTTGATCTTGAAGACAGAAAAAATGTACAAAAATGGAAATGTGGCAAGAGAAAAATGACTACGAGGAAAAACGGAAATAAACATGGTTTTATTGGCTAAGAATGCCGAGAATTATATTATAAAAACACTGATGTAATTTCCCTTGATGCCGATATAATTTCACAATCTACTTTTATTAATTATTTAATGGATCAACCTCTGAATTTCAAATAAAATTATTTTATCGTATAGTAAGAATCCAATAAAAATACTTTGAAAATAATTAAGATCAAGCTTCTGAAGATAATTCCTTTTCTCTTCTAGCCTCAAAGCTGTGGGTAAATCTAAAATAAGTGCAAGACGATGAGCACTCTTTATTTTTGTGAACAACAGAGAGATTTTTTGTTAGGTGTCTGATCGAGGTCTTGTGAACCTCTCGTGACAAATCAATTGTTCAGTGTAGCAACCTTGATCAGGATCAAAGAAGAACTTTTCCGATATTAAATTTAACCTATTGCTTTAGAATGCAAAAGAGTTTTATACACAAAGCTAAAGTAAGCTTATATTCAAAATTTTGTAAATGAAGGCTATTTTATAAATTGTCATTTTATTTAATTTAAAAAATTAATATTTTTTCATTTTTTTCCAGCATGTTGCTAAAAAATCATCTTACTCCTAATGTTTAATTTATTTAAATTAATTTATTAGTTTGGAATTTTGTTTACCAATTTTAAATTTTCCTTAAATATGATATTCAGGAATGTATAAAAATTTATTGAAAAAAGTATGTATGAAACAAATTAATTGCTGATTGTAGTTATTTAGTTTTAGGATAAAATTTTCCTTATTTAATTTAGATTTAAATGTCCTTCTTTAACCTAAAATAATATATTTTGATCCTCATCTCATTGATAATAATCACTTAACTTTTAAATTTAACAAAAAAACAAACAAGGAAAATAATTAAACTCGATTGACGCCGGTCTGTGATTGGTCGCCCTGTTTTGCGCAGCAGCATTTTGTTAAAAACCAACGCTATGAATATAATCACCGACCAAATGACCTGTGCCCCAAGGGTCACATTATATTTATTATTTATTTTCCTCAAACCAAATAACTGTAGAATTATTTTGCGTGTCTGAATTAAAAAAAAAAAAACTTTTAAGAGAAGCAGTTTGCACCGGTTTATGATTGAAGCACCAGATTATCAGAGCAGCTCAAACAGGCTCATTCGAAAAAGATGAATCTTCCTTATTTCGCTGTAAAAAACCCGCATGAATCAAACCTGCAATTTGTTTACAGTCCTTTTTGGTCAATTCGCGTGCGGATGAAAGAGTAGAAAGGATGAAAAAAAAGTGGCGATTAGCATGCGGATGATGTCAGTCGCGCTTCTGCGAATCCGAAGCGCCGTGGTGGGAAAATAAAAATGATATACCACGCATGCAAGCGATGATGAGCGCGCCCGCGGCTCAATGTATGTATTCGAATCGACACACCAGTGACGTCATTTTGGTGGCTTGGAGGGGCGATTTATATGTACTGGTGGCCGGTGCCGCGGCAGCTCAGAAAACAGAAACACCGAACACGAGAGAGAACGAAGAGGAAAGAGCAGCTCGAAATGAAAACGGTTCTTGTGGTGCTCGTCCTGGCCGTCGTGGCCCAGGCTAAACCTGCCAGAAGTCCTTATGGTGAGTTGATTCTATCAGAACATTATTGATTTATTTAAAAATTTCAATAATTCAATAATTTCAAAATTTCAGCAATGGTTATTGTTGAAAAAGGTATTGCAAACGATTGCAAATTATTTTTGGTTAATTATTTTCTGAAAATATTAAAAAAAAAATCAAGTGATTTTATCTGCTTGTTATTTTTTTTAATTTTAATTTTTGTGGATAATTTCAAAAGAAACCGTTCTTTTTCTTTGCTTGTGAAATCTCTCTCTTTCTTTCTCTCTTCTCACTAATTGGTCACTGCTGATGTGTTCTCCGAACGCAAATGAGAAGAGCCGAGAGAGCGCGGCCTCGAAGTTTCTGGACGTAATTCAATATGATAATTCAATCGCCCATTGCTGGCGCGCCACTTGGAAAAAAAATTACCGTTACAAAACTCGCAGTGAACTTCACTTTGTACTCATTATTATTCGTAATTCAATCCCTGCCAGGAGCAAAGGGCATTACGAACCTTTATTTATATAGAAGATATAAATTATAAGTAGAGGCTATTTCAGGCTATTTACAGAAATCGTAGAGCGACAAGCAGACGGTTAATTTTTCATTAAGGCTTTATTTAATTTACTTTTATTAATTAAAGAGGCTGTCGAGCAAGAGAAAAAGTTTGAAATAAAAAAACAATTAAAAGTTTATAGCAATTTTTTATTTCAATGAAATTTTGGCCAACTTTTTCTTTGTGCTTATTATTTAAATATTAAATATTTAAAAAAAGGAGCTAACATTGATAATTTCTGCGGTAATTCTGTATCTTTTAATGGTTAAAAGGAAGTTGTGGGTTGAAAATGCCACAAGATTTGTTCTTGAATTTTTAATTAATTTTATGGCCAAGTATTTCGAAAAGTAAATTGTGATTTTCTTTTTCAATTAAATTAAATTTTATTTTTTAAAATCTGTTGTTAACATCAAAAAGCTTCTGCGGCGATTTAAAAATACAGCTTTCCTTTCCTGTCTGGAAATTTCTTGATGCGTTAAAAGCTTCTTGTAATTTCTTTTATCGTTTTCTCAAATTGATTAGTGGTGTCGCGAGTGCTTGGAGTGCCTTCATGGCTGGCATTTGTACGCAGCCTTCTCCAAATTGACTCACCTGGACACGTCACTCCAGTGTGTTATTGGTAAAGGTCATAAAGGACAAACGCACCTGGAATTCATTATTGACAAATCATTTACATTGGCCTGAAGAAGCGTCTTGAGCGCGCGACATATTTCTATGCAATAAACACCGCCTGTTTATAATTATTTTCAAAACTGGACATTGTCTGTGTGTTAGTGGTCGTAATTAGAAAATTAAACAGAAAGGGTCAGAATAGATAATAAACCAAATAGACGCAGTTGGTAGAGACTGAAAATAGCTGTTAATACGAGAAACCTCAGGATTTCTTGTAATCGATGAGCGTCACTTCGCTGAATAATTTCACAAGAATGAGGAAATAATCAGAAATAATTGCAAGTGGAATTAATTGCCTAAGGTTGTTGCAGAAAATATGTTAATAATTTCAATTTATATAATTCACGCAGGAATTATTTTGCAAACGAAATCATTTTCTAAACAAGTAGATCAAAATATAAATTATATTTATTTAATTACTAATTTTTTGGATCGCACATACTTCCCTATGATTTTAGTGATGTTTCCATTTATTTAGATCTTTTTAGCCAACTGTGAGTATTTTCAGGGCAATTTCAAATCGTCCTCTTGCGTCACTGCGAGTTATTTTATCCTTCCAGATGGCAATGAACTATGTTTTGGAATCAAGTCAGTGTGTTTTTGGTTTAGCAAACGAGTTTTGCGTTTCGCCGTCTGCTGTGTCAGCAAAACGAGTCGTTGATCCACTTGCTCGAGCAAACAAGACCTCTTTCTTCTTTTTTATTCATTCCGCCTCAAGAGCGTCAAATTAAGCACGGCGAGGATGCGCTCGATAACCTCGGAGCAAAATTCGCAAAGCAATCATCTTCTTGCAGTTCTTTAATTTAGTCACGAGTGGCTGGTACGGAAATTTATTTCGCTATAGGCCCGTCGTGTTTTGCTGATGTGGATACAATTTTTGTCGCCGACGGATGTAGCGAGCCGAGTGCAATGCGAGGGGAAACGCTTAACTATACCAGAGCGAGTGAACTACATCTATGTACTTTTTGCTGGAGCGTTCCATCTGGCCGCGCAAAACCTCGCGGTTGAAATTAAAAATTCGTTATGTGTCGTTCTATTTTTGAAATGAATAAATTTTTCTTGCAAAACGAGAAACAGTTTGGAAATTTTGAATAGAATAAAAAAAGAGAAATAAGAAATAATTTTATTTTCCAAACTGCGCAGTAACAAATAACTAATCTTATCGCATTAAATAAATGACGATGTAATTAACCAAGCAAAAAAAAAAATATAATCTGATGGCAAAGTTCATTTTTAATGTTAATTTACGCAAAGGCTATTTTTAAAAAGCAATATTTTTAAATTGATAAATTACATTTTAAGACTCTAAAAATTTCTAGATTAGTGTCTGTTAATGGTACTTTGCAAGAATTTTAATCAATAAGGTTTGGATATTTTTATTAATTGTTATTGTAAGTATCAATTTATTTTGATTATTATTATAGATTCAACGTAAATTTAACATAATTCACCTTAAAATATTGACTGCGTTTCTTTCTAATTGATTTTTTGAAGCTTACTTTCATTAATTAAAAAAAAGGGAAACAAATATTTTTTTCAGCATGCACCAAAAAATTATTTCGCACATCAGTAAGACAAACTTTAGACTCCAGACAGAGTGGTCCTTGAAACGCAAATTTATTCCCCCCACATTCAAATGTGCTCATTAGTATGCAAGTGCCAAAATGCAACTGGGCGAGACTTCAAATACGCAGTTACCGCCGCTGGCAGTAAAAAATTTCAAAGCCCATTGTTTGCATTTAATTGCTGAATTATTTTATCATAGACCAAAGTTTATTAATAAAATTCTTGCAATATGTTTCAGGCGGAATCTTTGATCACCCATTCTTCCGAATGCCTGTGATTCCCGCCGGCTACAGTGACGAGGTTGATTCCGAAGAGGCAGTTTCTGCCCCCGACTACGAAGAGGTTCCTCACCCCGCAGGAACCATTTCTCTGGGGTCGCTTATGGACGGTACGTGATTTATTCCAAGTATTTTTCTGTTAAAACCTGAGAATTTGAGTTATTTTCAGGAGTATTTAGCACGATGGATTTCGTTGGCAGTAATCAATTTTGACGACTTTAAATAAATTGATGTTTACTTACAATAAAATAAAATGTTTCAGGCATCTTCAACAGAATGAGGCAGCAGTTTGAACGTCTGCCGGCCCTTCACACTCCTAACTTCGAGTCGTTTGGATTCCCTTCATTCAAGCCTAACGATCCTAACACAAAGTCCACATCTACTTCCACAGTAAGTTATTTTTTGATTAATTTAATCCCTCCTGTTTTTTAGGACTGGGAAAAACTTTCGACTTAGTACATGATAATCAATTGTTTTTAGAAATTTTACAAAAAAATTGAATTTAGTTGAAATTATATAAAATTTTAATGATTTAAACAAAACCCATAGAAACAGAATATTTAAATAATTTTAATACAATATTAAATTTAAATTTTTAATTTTTACACTTGCTGTTATTTACTACTACGTAACAATTTTAATTTTTACATACATTTTTTATAATAATATTTTTAATTTTTTATTAAATACTAGGTTTACACCACGAAATATAATTTAACTCTTCCATCATCTTTAATTTGAGTCACGTCAAACAATTAAAAAGAAAAAAAATTGTGTTCAATTCAATCTCTTGTCAATAATGCATTTTATATTGCAAGTTTTCTCTCTTATTTCTTCATATCAACTATGACAAAAATTTCTAAGCTATATTTCTTTTGGAGTTCAAGAAATTTTAATTTATAAATCAAATCAAATAAATTTAAGTACATTTCACAAGAAATTTGTCCACTTTAATATTAATTGAAATTTTTAATTTTTCAGTTGAAATTTAAACTTTACATAAAATCAACTTTTTCTTTAGTTCTTGTGTTTCTTTTGAGATTTCAAACAATTAATATGAACTTTTTACAATATTGATTTACATAATATTTTTTTCGATTCAGATTGTTGGTGATCAAGTTGTCACTGTGAATGAGACTGTTTACCACAAGGAGGATGGCGGCACCAAGTCCGTCTTCCGCATCAAGGTGATCGATTTTGGGCCTAAACCTGCCATCAAGGACCAGAAAGCAAAACCCGCCGCCACTCCCGAGTCGACTGAAAGTTCCGTCGAAGAAGTGGTCGAGATCGACCTGCCCGCCGAAAAGACGCCCGAACAGGTGCAAGAATCGACCGAGAAGGAGTTCCCTGAGCCCACCGTAGAGGCCAACCCTGAGTCCACCACGTCCGAAGAGGAGCAGGTCAGCAACGAGATGGACAACGAGATCAAGGTCAGCCCCTGAGTTGTGTGTGACAGCAGCTTTTTTCTGGCACCCCCACTCACAAATTTTTAATAAGCATTTTGTGCCTGCGCTGAGATTTTATTGTAATTAATTTTCTCTTACACACACAAGCTAACCTGAACAAAACCTGCACTCAAATACGCAATGCTATAATTTTAGTTAAATTTCGCTAGTTTGACTTTTTTTTATTTAAAACAACAGTCAGTTAAAAACTGCTGAAATAAAGGGGCAATTAAATATATACGCATTGCAGAATCTCGAGATTCTGCCCTGGGAGTATAAAATATTTTTCAAGGGCTTCATATATATTATATAATTTATAAATAAGGGAAGACAGTAAGCATTTTTTTATTATTCACAAAATGTGACCCAACTGATTAAGAAAGTAAGTCTTTAGGGAAAATGGTGTAAATGATTTAGATTAGGACGATCTTTGGTAATCAAAAGTGCATGCTAAAATATTTTAATCATTTTATCGCATATAAAAGAATAAATGGACGAAGAATAATAAAACTGAAATGGCATGACTTTTAATTCATTACCCGCGCATGCTTTTATATCTGTAATTTTTTATTGCTACAGATTTGACTTATTTGACAAAGTTACAGAACTTAAAATTAATATTTAGACTGCACCGACTCTAGGTTCATTATTATTACAAATCATTTTTTTTTTTGTATATATTTTGTTATCACTGGCCTCTCTATTATAAATTTTTTAGGAAAATAAATTTACTCTCTACTAATTAAATCGCAACCATTCACATGTTTATACTGCACAAAAGTAATTTGATTTGACTAATCTGATTAGTGCACAATTTGTGAATTTTATCCACTTTCTTGCTTAAGCTTAATTCAAATAATATGCAATTTATTCTTTAATAACAAAAGATGCGTTACAAAGAAGGCGTGAAGCTCTAAATGAACCTTTTAGGGACAAGAATCGCTGATGGACACGCTCAAGAGATGGAACAAAAAAGAGAATGACCTTCGAAGCGCACCCGACGATGAAGTGGAGGTCATCGTGCCCGCTGCCGATACACCCATCGACCTTGCCGGCGACCTGAGGGTCAACCAAATTTTGCAGGATCAAGCAATGAAGGGAGGGCTTTTCATGCCAGACCCTGACGTAGAATTCATCGAGGTTGACGATGAGGGCAAATTGGTTCCTGATAATTTGCAAGAAATTTAAACGAGATTTGCACTTTTTGGCTCTCTTGCTCAATAAGTACAAAGGTATATATTTTAATTTATGAAGAAGATTCCGTTTTTAAAGTAATTCTTTGTACCCGCTAAACAGAGCTGCAGTGACAAAGTATTAAAATGTAAAATGTGCAATAATGGAGGGCGAGCAATTTCTAATAATAATGAGCTATATAAAGTGTATTTGTAAAACCAAAGTCAACTCGAATAAAATAGCTGTGTGATATTTTGTAAGTTACAAATTTTATCGTGAATATCTTTTCAATAAACCTACTCGAGTTTCATTATTTTATTAAAAATTTAAGGCCAGTGGAAATGAAAGAGATTTATTTATGATGACATGGAAAAATAAACCAAATTGATATAAAAAATATATGTATTTATATTAAAAAAAGTAATATGAATGTATAACATAGCAAAGTAAACATAGTGTGATACCCACATTCGTGGAGGTAGATTGACTGCTCAACACTGATGTAGCGCAGGTTGCATAACCTAGCTAAGAGTTTGCCTATTGAAGCAAGACTTGTTTTGGGATTTACTTTCATAAACTGGAAAATGAGAACAATTTTTGAAGGTAAATAAATGTTTTATCTCCTCAGCTTATTTTTCCTGAAATTTTCATACCCTTGTAAGCGAACAGTCTACCACGGCGCTATGCCCTGCTTCAAATTCCAGTTTTCTTAGGCATGTATCTATGCTTCCTTCTGGGTCACAAGGCATTCAAAGCAAATTTTTATTTTACAAATTTCTGATACCAATGTTCTCCCCTTTCTCATTTTTCTTGAAATTTTCAAAACCTATTAGCATTTGGAGTAGAAAATTAATACCATAGCATTGTAATTGGAGTTATGGTTCAATAATAATGTGTGGTTGAAAATATTATTTTTTTTTTCCATAGAAGTACGTATAATTTTTAATTTCAATCTTTGGCTACACCAGCAAGTTTTGACACAGAGATATTGGTAAATTCGGTAAATTGACCAACTAGATTAATAAATACATATATTCAAAGAAGAGAATCAAGTTGATTTCAATGGCCCCCTGAAAGGTGTTAAGGTATTGAACTTAGAAGCTGGTTAGCTGAAGGAGGGAACTCCATTGAGGTCGACGTTTCACTTTTGATTATTCAAATTTTTTGGGTGGAATCAAAGGCACCTTCCTTTCAAGAAATTTTTTTTTCGTCACCAAACTAAGCTATTATACATAGCAAAATCATCAGATATATGCAATTATATGCAAATATTGAGTGATGGTACTGACCTTAGAATCCGGTAGCCTGAAGAAGGGAACTCCACCGAGGTGGGATATAAGAGTCATGGTAATTCATAGCTTATTGGTGGAAGTGATACGTGGAAATTTTAGTTTATATTCAACCAGAAGCTTCCTAATATACGCGCTGAGTAGATTCACATGTGCTATTTTGATGGAGGGATTAATATAATGGGTGCATTTTTCATATAACATAATTTATATTTACAAGCAAATCATTATATTAAATTCAACGGCTTCACTCAACGGAAGCAAAGTAGCTAACTTTGGCCGATGATAGTAATTTTGTAGGCTCGAAAACAGTATGTTTATGGTTAATTTTTATAAATATTGAAACCTAAACTCAAATTTTCAATGAACGAGAAATTCCACGCAAATATTTTTTTGTCCCACTCAGGGTCACTTCAATCTGGAGCATAATGCGGCTCATATAATTTCCTTGCTTATTATTCAAGGAGTAGCGGGAAAAGTCTAGGAAAAAAGCTGCTTTTTTAGCTGCAGCGCGTTTGTGTTTGAGTGGTTATTGTGCCCAGGGCGAGGGCAATAAATATTTCACCCGCGCCGTGCTGCACAGACACACAATGGAAAATAGAGAGAGCCAGAAAATAAAGCCAGCCAAAATTGGCTCATGCAGCCGCGCGTGGAGGGTTGTTTTGTAATTATGTGGAGGATTTTGGGCTCTCTCCGCTCGGCCTTTTCGAGGTCAGCAGAGCGAGAGGCAAAAGATTCAAAAGACAAACGGTTCGTTTCCCCGAATCGAGAAAAAGCAGCCTGCCCACATTTCTCGTCACTGCTGGGTTTAAGCGATATTCAGGAAGTATTTTTACTTCATTTCATTTTTTAAAACCTTTTTTAAGTCAGGGACCTGATTTATTTAAAAATTCCAAAACAAAATAGTACGATAATAAAAGATAATTATTCATTCACTTTTTATTTATCCAAAATCAAATCAAAATGGAATTTAAAACTGATGTTTTTTTTCAAAAACAAGCCGCATGCATTGAATTTAAAATGAAATATCTAAAAATTAAACTCCTATATGATCAAGAAGTCACACCATTCTCTGACTAGCTGACTCATGCCATGCCAATTCTAATCTCTTTGTGAATTTTTTTGACCTGTTGTGAAATAAATGGAATTCTTCAAAATTTGAACTTTAAATCTAACCCCGAAAATTGATACTATTACACTGAAAATACTTAGATATTTTGTTGTTATAATTTCCCTTAAGAACGCAAAAAGGCTTCAAAAGATAAAAAAATGTCACTTGGCAATTTTTTAAATGAATTCTATATTTTTTATTTTGTGTTGCAAATTAAGTTTATTGGTGTAAAAATTATAAATGAAAACTACAAACATTTTTAAGAATGCAGTTTGATTTTTATTCAGAATTTCTCAACGATTTGCCAAGATTAGGTATTCAGAATCCAGATTTAATATTAAAATGACAGTTATGACACTGTTAGTAATATCTAAATATTAAATAAGATTCAACAGCTCAAAATATTGTTAAGAAAGGAATAAATAATAAATTGAATCGGCCGGTTCACTCTCTTTTGAAGGAGAGTGTGCAAGTTGTTTGCTCGCAAAAATCCATTTCTCCTTTTTTTCCCATCATTAATTTTTTCTTATATCTATTAATCACTTATTTCTAATGTATTTTCAGCATTAAACATAAATTATCGATTCCAGTATTTTCCGGCATTTTTTAAAATTTCATACTTTTTTCTGTCGATGTATAGTTCCACTTTTTCGTACAGTGTACTTTTTTGCGATGTAATGTTAACAATGAATAGAATAAATCAATAAATGAAAAATGCTGCACCAACATCTGCGTAAAGGCGAAAATTTGAGAATGTAAAATATTAAAATTTGTGAATCTAACACTGAAATAAGAGAATTTTTTAACTTATGTCTTCAAATTTAACGATACTTTATCTTGACCCTTGGATACTTAAAGCAATGATTCGCTCACAATTTTTTTTTTTTAATTTTCATTTTTAAATTTCAAAACACAATAGGTGTTTACCTGCTCGATTTCATTAGTGTTTTTTTTTTTTTTTTTTTTTTTTTTATATAAAACCTTACTTAAATATTCTTCCTTCGCTTGTTTTTAATCATTATGAATAAAAAAACTCTGAATGAGTCCTTAAAATAATGTTTCTGAAATTTTCTTATATATAACAACCAGCTTGAATAGCAACTGCTCCACTTTCATATGATTTTTGTCTTTATTTTTTCCATGTAGTGGAAAAAACCCCACCATGGCTCTTGCGTTGGCCGGGGCTTTTAGTGTCGCTTGTCGAAATTGCTGGTCGTGTTTGTTGCTTTTTCGCTGCTCTCTTGGCTGTTGCTCAATTCGATTCAATTGCATGGGGCCCCCTCCCCCGTGCCGCGCCACGAGTAATTCATACCCGAGATATGCATTTAGTTTGCTGAGCCTCCGCGCCACATCACACTCCCGACAACCACCACCGGCCTCTTCTTATTCCTCCAGCGACTCCCGATCCCTTCGCAGCTCCACCCGCGAGCTCCGCGGACGCGGCCTGGCCCAACGCCTCTCATTTTCAGGTAGGTCAAATCTCCTTCGATTTTGCTCTTCCTTTATTAAACACATTTTGTTATGGAAAAATTTGAATTTATTTTTGATTTTAGACTCAATTTTGAAATGTATTCTTATTATTTTAACCAGAAATAGAATAACAAAATTCAGATTTATTTGAAGTGTACTTTTAAACATTGTATTTTGCTTTTACTATTTTTTTCATTGGGAGATTGCAATATTTACAATCTTTGTGGTTACCATTTATAAATAAGAAAAAGATGAAAATATTAATTTGTTTTTTAAATAAATATTCTTTTAATTTTTATCTTTGAAAACTTTCCTTTGCAATTTCAAACATAAATTTTTTACTTAATTTTCTTTGCATCAAAACAAAACTACAATTGGTTTAAATTAATTTAACTTATACCAGTTTCTGCATAAAATTCCATTCATTCCAAAATGCTTGAAAGTTTTGAAAATATTATTTTTCAGTTTTAAATTTTCTAAAATACCAAGACAAACAGAAAATAAATTGTGAGAAAATTGGGTTTATTCTAAATAATTTGGATTTTAAATTAATTATTTCCACCGTTGCGTTTTTGTGAAGAGTTTGTGAATGGCGAATTAGCTCATTGATGTGTCAAAAAGCTGGAAATTCGCGATGCGTAAATTGGGCAGCCGGCGGCGAGACGAGGGTGCGCCGAGTATTGATTTGACAGCGACCCCGCCCCCAGACCAACCCCACCCAGTCCAATTTCCAACCCCATTTTGCCGTCTGAATAAAAATACGTGCACGCGAGTCCCTCGAAGCAAAAAAGAGTCACTCGCCGTTAGACTGACCTCTCGAAAGTTGGCACGCCGCTCACGATGGCTTGATGCAGACGCACTTTTCATTTCTGACCGCGCGTATAAAACTACCCTCTCTGGTGAAGACGTCGGCGTGGGTAAGAAAAACGTTAATTTTGTGGGTTTTTCACCCTCTCACTCTCCTGCGATATTTATTTAAAAAGGGAAATCCATTTTTACAAACTTCTACTTAGAAACGAATTTTCTTCAATTTGACTTTTTTTTTAGATTGTATTCATATTTTTAAAATGAATCAGTTTTATCATTTTTTCAAGAAAAAAACGTATAAGCTTGAATCTGAAAATTAGCTTATTTTTCTGTCCTTTTTAAATTAAATTGTAAATTTGAAAATAAAGCCGTTTGAAATATCTTTCATTTAGGGCGCGGCAACAATAGCCTATTTTCCCAATAAGCTTGAAGTTGAATTTTATACACTTTGATTTACCTAATCTCACCTAATTAATCTCAATCATTGTTTAAAGTATATAAAAAATTAAACATAAAAACCTTACAGAGAAAAAGAAAGAAACAAGTTTTAGCAAATCATAAACAAATTTTTGAATTTATTTTTTTGACAATTTTATATAAGATTATTTTTTTCAAGTTAATCTTAATTAAGGCGAAAATCCTACATAAAATTCGAGTATATTTATTTATCTTTCATGTTGGGTGGCAACAAAGCAAATTGGCGAATGACATTCAATATTGACGATCAAGTGGCGTGTAAATAGGGAAATAAGCCTGCGTGTTTATTTTTGCAGCAGCGGCGCGCTCGCGTTTCGCTTTGTTGTGCGTTTTGACCCTGTTTTCGGGTCGGACAGATATTAATGATTGCAGCATGATGGTGCATTCAACCTGTGGCCGCCGCTCCGCCATCAGCATCAGGCTTTGCATTATTTATTCCAATTCGCCGCCACGCAAATCATGCAGCGAATTACGCACCGAATGAATGAATTATCCTTCCATTCCTAATTTGAATTTATATAGTTTCAAATTTACAGCGTTTCATTTAATTTTAGCTTTGTTAATTTGAAAAGAGTTTTCCTAATTTGCGCTTTGGAATAATTTTTTCCCTGAAAAGCCACTACGAAACTTTTTTGCCGGGCTTCACCGAGCCAACTTTTCATTTTGCTAATTTCCATGTATGAACAAATTTGCCAGAAATTGGCAAACGCCCAGAAAGCCATGAGACCTCTATTCAAAGTTTCCGCGACAAAAAGTAGTTGAAAATTTGCCAGTTGATCTTTCTCGTTGAAAGTTGAAAAGTTCATCAGATGTTTCGCAGCGAAAGAACTTTGCAAGCGAGGGCCGACCCGCCCTTGAGGGACGCCAAACGCACCCCTTGAGCCGCCCGAGCTAGATTTTGTGTTGAGACAAGGGGAGGCTCCGTGAGGGGAAGTTTTATTCGGTGCTAGGACGATAGTTTTTCCGGACGATAGTTTTTTTCTCTAAACGGACAATAGTACAACGCGGCGTTGCCACATAGTGCGCGCGAATTTTGAAATGAAAGTTATAAAGTATTTAATTTTAATTTAATTTTAACCTCTTTAATAATAGTTAATTATTAAAAAGTTATTTTTTTTAAATGTAAAAATAAAAGTTAATTGTTTTAAATTAATGATAAAAAATTTACATTTTTCTAAGAATTTTTTTTTATTTTCTTGTCATTACTCTTACACTTATATTAAATTTCATCCTGTCACAATAATGCGCATTCATCTACCTAGCCAAGTTAATGTTACGAGCCACTTTCCGAAGGTAAGTGCTTGGTAGTTGGTTTCCGAGGGAGTATATTTCACAGAGGTTTTTCAGGCGACTTTGCAGCCTCTTGTAAATCTGATTTTTCCTTCTGGTCGGAACTTCGCCAGATTTTTTGACATATGTCTTTTCGTACGACAAAGTCTATCCATTATCCATCTATTCTATTTTTGTATAATATTAAATATAATATTTATTTATTATTACTAAAGAAGTTAAAATTAAAATAAAATTTAATATTTTTAGGTATATTATTCAGGAAAAAAAATACTTCAGTGACTTCAGTCCTATGAATAGATTAAGATCACTCTTTTCCGTTTTTTTTTTCTTTTCATATTTTAAGTATTTTTATTAAAGAAGTTAAAATTAAATTAAATTAACTTTCATATTCTGGAATAATAAAAAAACTTCTCCTTAATTGCATGTGACAGCCGCTGAACGCATCCATTTCCCGCCACTTCATTTCAAAATGCGCGCGCACTATGTGGCAACGCCGCGTTGTACTATTGTCCGTTTTGAGAAAAAAACTATCGTCCGGAAAAACTATCGTCCGCACACCGTTTTATTCGACAGTGCACGCGGCCTTTTTAGATATCGCACCTTCTGCGTGCATTTCGCTGATTCACACGTTTCGTGCAAAAGGCAATGAAACCATTATCACCGGCGGGCTGTTACTTTCCCCGAAAGCTTTCGCAGATATTAGCTTTTTTATGATTTTTTTTCCGGAAAATTATTTCTTTGTTTTATTTGAGAAGTAATTGAAAAGTTGATTTCGTAAAAATTGAATAGGAAAACTGAATTTTTTGTTGTTGTTAAATTTAATATTTGTATTCCATTTAATTTTAAATGATTATTTCTTATACGAATTAATTAAATTAAAAGTCAAAATGCTGAAAAACATTTTAAAGATTGGATATAAAGAGAACAAATCTTCTTGTCCCTCCAATTAATTTCGTTCAATTTGGAAAATTTTCAATTTCCTTTGGAATTCTAATTTGAAATTTCTACACAGCCTTAATTTCCCTGAATGTTAATTTATATCAGACGCCACGAAGTAATTTCAAGTCGCTTAAATTTCTCTAATTTAATTTTTCAAAGGTCTTCTCGCTCATTGACTTCATACTTTGATGCATTTAGGCCCATCAAAGTGCAATTTCCTGCTCATGGCTTTTCCTACACTACAGAAAATTGATTCCGAGGAATTCGTCGCTCCCACAGTGTATATAAAAAGCGTTTCAATTTTCCTTTTGCTTGTTCGCGGCGTCGCTGAGGGTTGGGCGCAGGAAATGGCTATTCAGGAGGAATTTGACCATCCAGCCAGGCCAAGGTCTCAAAGGTCGTAAATTTTTTTTGCTTTCCAAAGAATGCTCGCTTGCAAGGCAAGATGGTTGGTTACATAATAAACGGCCCCCTGTTATTTCCCGGCCGGGCAGCTGGGAGCAACTTTTCTTACAATTGACTGCAAGCTCATCCCTCTGTGCTCCAGCAAGGAGAGAGCGCGAGAGAGAAAAAAAGAAGAAAAAGCGCAGCTCTCTCTTTCTTATACCTGCTGCTTCGAAGAAAAAAGACAATCAGCGTGACGTTGACCCACTGCTATGTACTTTATGTACGTGGAAACAAAAACTACACGCTTTTTGGGGAAAAAATTCGGAGGGTGTCTAATCCGCTACATGGATGCGCACTTAGGGCCTTTTGTGCCTTTGCAAGCTTATTTATTTCTGCCAGCTTATTTTTCCTTTTCTGTTGCAGATTCCTCACGCGTGAATGGAGACGTTTCTTTGGCTGCTGACCAAAAGTAATCTTGGTAAGTATTCAGAATCAGTGGGTGTGAAAATGCACGGGAGATCAGCTAAAAGGATTTTTGCTTCAACACTGATATTTGCTTTTGAAAAAGGAATTTAGCTTTCCCTTTTTGATATTTCTCACAATACTTATCTTCAAAGTAAACACAGCTGCGTGATTTCTTTTTAATAGGATTTAACTTGAATTAGTTGAAAAATACACAAATTTGCTAAATCCTTTTTGGATTTTTTGGATTCTTTTGTTAAAGTTTCTTTGTTATATTGAATCACATTTTGAAGTAATATTTTTAATATTTAGCACTGGAAACTACAGCTGCAACCATTATTTCAGGCGAATTAACGCGGTTCTTTAACTCAAAAAACTAAATTTAAGGCATATTTTAATTACATGACTAGCCAGAATTTTAAGAAAGTAAATTACAATAAAATAAATTAATGATGAATAATTTAATTGAATGTATAAGTTTATTTTGAAACTCTATTTTATTTTTGTGAGTTCCGGAAAATAATAATAGTACATTTAGATTTATCTTTGGTTAGCAAATTTAATTTCGAAATTTTCTTTTTTTCCTTTTAAAATATCAAAATTCTTTATCATTTAAAGAGAAATTGACTGAGCGATAAAAAAGTGGTTTAAATGCAAATTTTAATTCCAAAATCGCAAATTTTAATTATAAACATCAATTCTCCAAGATTATTATTTTAGATTTAAATTACATCATCTATTTGAAAATTATACAATAAAAATATATGCAATTTGATCGATATAAGTCATATAATTAGAAAATTAATTATTTGTAAATGAAAAAAGCCTAATTAAGGATAAAATAATTTATTTGTGTGGGTCTGACAATCGGTTCAAATCTATTTTCCTCTACGCTGAGCCTGACTTATTGTTTTTCCTTTTTCCTGTCATAAAAATAAATGATAATTTTCGGACTCTATACACGGTCTGTCGCGATAAAGCCGGCCGATAAGCAAAACTCGCAGCTGCTGCGAATTCTTATCTTCACACTGCATCCCTTGGCGCAACTGTTTTTGTTTTCGTCAACGCCGCATGGCAATTATTAATATTGTTTTGCAGATTTCGCGTATTAAAAAAAAGAGCAAACATTCCAATTAAGTTAACTATTCATAGCGTTGTCTGCTCTGTAGAAAAAAAAGAATGTGCAAAACGACGCGCATGAGTTCATTAAGCGCGTCTGCTCTCTCTAGGGCGAGGTCATAAAAAAACAAAACGCTGCTGCATCTGTCTGTCTCTGGGCCATAAACATACATCTCGCAACTTGCTCCTTCTTCTTTTTTTGCACGCCTGTACTCATTTCTGCGACTTGCTGCCAAGCAACAATATTCTCGGGCGCGGCCTAATGCAAATAGGAAACGCTCTCCTATGGTGCGCGAGAGAGAGAGAGACATGTGTTTGCCTCCGCTTCCTCTTTCGAAAATGGGCCATAAATTCTCCGGAGAAATTCTACTCGCTACATTACACTCGACCTCTAATGACTCTCAACTTTGCCCAAATTTAATTACAAATTTATCAACATTTGGATTAGGTCAAATAAATTGCACAGTCTAAAACTCTCAACAATTCAATCTAGACTAAAATTAAAAAAACTTCTTTGTAATTGTTCAAGTGTGTTTCAAGAGAAGTTATTTATCTTATTTTTGCTGATATAACCGAATTCGATAAATAACGCTAACAGTAAAGGTGTGCGGACGGTAATTTTTCCGGATGATTGTTTTTTTCTATAAATATAACTTCAAACTCAATCATTATAGGTTTTCTTCAAAGCTTTTTTATGTTTACCTGGGTATTTTTTATTTCTTTTTTTTAAATTAGAATTTTAAGGATGTGACAAAAACATCTTGAGAAGTTGAAATATTCTAATTTAAAACAATTAAGAATTTTTAAAATGATTAAAAATTGTACAAAGGAAATATGGAAATAATAATTTTAATAAAAAGTTAAAAGAGTTATAAAATTATAAATATATATTTTATAACAATTTAATTTTTTCAATAATTATATGTTAACAGTTTTTGAATTTTCTAAATTAATTGAACTTAAATGTGACTCCAACTGAGGCATTGATCCAACTCTCTAATTATATACTTAAATTAAAATAGCAAACCTTTTTTTAAATTTTTAATGTCAGGCTTCATGCAAGTCAAAATAGATATAAATTTTGATGACGTAATTTATTCTTGCCGCATCAAAACTTTTTGCACGTCTTCAAATTTCGCAGGATTAAATTCTCACTCTCATTTCATTACAACGCCGGAATTCTATGCTGGTTCGAGCAACTATTTTGGCCCTGCTTGGAAGCACTTAACGCTCGAGTTTCTCTCTCACTAATATTAAATGCGCACGATAGGGAATAATTACCATAAGGACTTTTAGAGCTCTCTTCGCACTCGCAGAACGACGATATCATTTCCTTTTGTGCCCCGAGCTCATTACCCGGCCGAGCGGAGATGTTAGAGATGAAACAGTCAAACACACTACTTTGTCCTCGCCCCTCATGCAAATAGTTTGAGTGGATGCGGCATCTGATTGGTCTCCGCATTAAAACTTTATTTACACTGGAGGTCCTTCGTCCTCAAGAGCACTTTGCTTCACCAAAAATCAAAATATTTTCCTGCCACGGTCTTTTATTCTTGGTTTTATTTAATAAAGGAAAAACAGCGGTTGATTCGACTAGCAAATTTTCTAATTCAACTTTTTCTGCTGTTTGCGGATAAACAATTAAGTCGTGCAATTTTGAATTAATTTTAAATTTTGCTGGACTTCATTTATTTTTCTGATTTTTCTTCTGCCAAAGCCGACTAGAATTTTCACAGAGCTTGTTTTGATAATAACAGTTTTTCTGCTTTCACCACTCTTTTTACAGTTTTTTTATTGCAAACTAAAAAGCATTTTCTCAGCAGCATGCATTTGTATTTCATGCTTGATATGTTGGGGGAGATAAAAAATATTATATGCACCTTTAATAGTGAGAATCGTAAAACGCGCAAATGGTTTTTAATTACGTTCACGCGACTTTTCGTGTAATTATTTTATTCAGGCGTGCAGAGTGTGCAGTGGAGCATATTTATTTTTTTACACCGACGGCTATCTGCATGCACAGAGGTATACCAGTCTCGTGTGGGGGTGCGTGCACGGTGGCCATAAACTGGACGGAAAACTGATATATCAGACGCAGATATTTGGTCGCGAGCAAAATAATACACATATTAGAGCAGGCCAGACGTTTGTTTCTATAACAGTCACGGAACTGTAAGGTGAATGATCCTGTCTCCGTTTGCTTTTCTGGAATAAATTATATCCTCCTTGAATTAAAGAAAAAATAATAATATAATATGTTTAAAAAAACAAAAAAAGTCTTCGGTGACTATTTAAAGAATCTTTGTGCAATGATTTTATATCATTTTTTTATTTAAATTTTATTTGGAAAAATCTTCACAAAGAATTTTTACCCGAAAATTCTTTCTTTTGTAAAAAGATCTCAACTATATATGAAATTTCAATTTTCTGAATTAAGTTCTAACAATTGTTTTCCTTTAATCAAATCAAAATTAACTCAATTTTTTCCCACTTTAAGCCCTTTTTAAATTAATTGGCTTGAACTTAATATTCTTTTTTTATATATATATTTCTATTTTAAAACGAAAAAAAATACGACAGAAGGCTTTGTAACCATAATATTAATGAGATCGCGGCGTCGAGACAGAGAGTCACTCAGGTGTCGTGTTGATAATGGTTTGAACAGAGCCCCCTAGCCAAGTCACCGGGGTGTATCACGCACATGTCACATGAACTGCTGCCGAACTAATTTGCATCGCGGCCGCTAAATGATTTCGTCAACGTTGCATAACGTGTTTTATAAACATTAAGACTATTCTCGTAAAAAAACCACATTATTTTATACTTGCTAATTCAGCGCGAATGTTTCAGATCGCGGCCGAGACCAGTTATCCCACCGTGTGAGCTAATGTTCTACATCTACCCTGTAGATCCGAATTTGTTTGACCCTAAGCGACAAATTCGGTTCTAGAGAGGTTTGTGTGGGGCATGCAAATCTGCTTCGACGCTCATTCGGTTTGCTGACATTCTGCCCTCAAGATCGCCTCACGTTGATGTCAACATTCATCATGTATTTTAGAAGAATATCAAGAAATTTTTAGATCTGGCATTTCTTTGATTTGTTGTTAAAGTAATTTATTGTTCCCTCATATAATACTTTTAACAATAATTTATGATTTAAGAAAAATATGATTTGTAATTCAAGGTTGGTATTGTTAAACCTTTCATGGAATCTTTTATATTATTTTTATAGTTTCGTCGCACAGTCTGAATAAAAAGATTAAATCTGGAATTAAAATTTAAATATATTTAAAAAAAAAAATCAATATTGGTAAAATCAGTTCAGTACTCTCTTGACTTTTGTAAGAAATAAAAAGTTATATTTCTGATGTATTACCCAGTTGTAAAAAAATACGCCTGCAGTTTTGATGTTTATGCAACCTGATGGACATGTAAGCGCTAAAAATTGCCTAATTGTAAGTGGAAAAAGCAATATAAATTTAGGAGAATAAATATTCCTTTCTTTTACTAATACCTTGAGTGACCTAGAGTTATACTTAAAATTGAAAAAAGTAAACATGGAAAATAAAAATAACATAGTATAAAAAAGTCTGGAAATAAAATTTAACAATGAAAATGTCTTATCATTCTTCATGATTTCTCCTTGAAATTTAATTAAAGTTATTATTTATAATCTGAGGTTTTCAGAAAGAAAATAAAAATAAACTGTTATTCCTGTTGAGCAGATTAGGATAATAAAGTAATGCTATTATTAATGTAGCATTTCATCGACAATAGAAAAAATCTGAATAGTGAAAATAATAATTTTGAATTGTTAATTATAATAGAAATATGCAGAAAAGTTGCATATTAATAATAAATTTCATTAATAATTTTTTTCCGCTCTCAAAGCTCAAAGTTGAGGTTTTAGTGCTTTAAAAGCTAATTAGTTGAAAATTACTTGAATTTAGAACGAAGTTCCATTTTAAATGAAATAACTGTCTTCCTATAATATAAGTATTACTCTTAAAACCTGGATGAAATTAAAAAAAAAATATGATTTAATCTTTTATCGTATCATTCAAATGCAACAACGGATTTATTAATTTTACAAATTATAAAATAGTAAAGATACTGAAATTTTATGTTTTAATTAAGAAGTTATCGCTTTTTCCTGGCTTTTCATAAATAATAATGTCATTTTTTAAAGAGAGGAAAAAAACGAATCTTTTGGTTGTTTTTGTCCTTTGTAAAAATTAAGTCGATGGCCGTCTGCCAACTATCGACGACGAGCCGAACTGCTCAGCTTGGCCGTCCGGCTGCTAGATGGCCGCGGCGTGCCCGCTCGACGTCCAGTCAGCCATGCTGCACCGCCGACCAATGGGAGGCCGGCGTGCTGCGGCAGACACGAGTCACTTAAGCGGAAAACTTTTGAATGCGCGCGTGAGTGACAGCCGAGCAGGCGGTCCTTTCATCTCGCGCGCGCGGCCCTTATTCTTTTTGCCGGAATAATCAAATGTAACGGTGACGTCACCCGTTCGTTGTTGCCCGTAATAATTTATTACATTATTTGTTGGCCGCGTGAATCGAGTCGTTTCTCTATTATTCAAATTCATGACATGAACATATTCAGTCATATTCATATTTTTACAGCTGCTTGCAATGAGGTATAATAATGAAAATTATTAAAAATGATAATCATGACTTCTATGTACTATTTAACGATTTTTCTTGAAATTACAGTCATTGCTAAAATTCTTCAGAATAGAACTTGGATCAGTTGAAAAAAATGTTAATGTGATAAATGCTTATTTGTTTACAGAGAAATTACTATAATTGATTGCATATAGGACAAAGAACCGTAAAACAAAATGGAAAATATTGTGGTCAATTAATTACACTAGTTAGTTGCACCAATAAATGCTGACATTTTCAAGCGGAGCTAAATTTTAAAATTAATTATTAAAATTTTGAAATAAAATAACATACACCGATTCATGTGGTACTTTCAAAATAAAACTTAATAATATAATACTTTCGATAGTATTTTCTATATAAAAAAAATCGTTTAACTAAAATGAATATTTTGTGAAATAATACAGATTTTTAGAATACATAATGAAATTTAAAACAAATAGCATATTATGCCAAATAATTGCATTGAACTGGATTTTAAAAAATAATTTAAGAGAGAACAAGAACAAAGAAAAGATGTTTTACAGTAAAAGTGAGGAAATAATTGATTTTTTTCCAAGGATGCTCTATTTTAAAGGCGTATAAAAATTATAACACATTCGACTTTATATTTTTATTTTGGAAATTAAAACTGAATGACAATGAAAAATCAATGTAAAATAAAAAAATTTAAGATCTAACAATAAGATGACAATTTACAGGTTGGCTTGACAAACAAATTTTTTCAATAAAAAATCTTTGAAATTTCTTAGACTTTTCTTTTATACAGAACTTGATGAACATAATTCTTGAGTTTTATTGAAGATGAATTACATTTTATATTCTGTTTATTTCCTACAAAGTACTACATTTTTAAGGGGTTCCGTGTAGGCAACCTGCTTCACAAGCATGATTAGCTGGTTGCTGCTTTTGCAGTTCTAGGGGCTCCACTTATAACTAGGAAAGTGATACTAATAATGTGGACTTGAGAAAAAGTTTCGTCGGACTTGATTTTTTCTTTCTGCTTGAGAGGCACATTATTTTTTCATGAATAGAATTACACACCGTCCTTGGTTTTCGCCTCTCAATTTTCTGCAGCAGCAACTCTGCCAGGTAATTGCTATTCAGAATAATAATCCAAGCGGTGCTGCGCTTCCTTCCATCAAAGGAGATCAACTCCTCAATTTTTCTCCCCGGCGCTGCGGATTAAAATCGCTCCTGCAATGAAGCAAGGGGCATTTTTTTTCCATAAATTAGCATCCGCCTTGCGCATATTGCGGATTGATATTTTAATCCGAGATGGCGTAGGAATTAGCCGTGCTGATCCCGTCAAATATTAAAACTAGAAAGAAAGCAGGGAGAATATTTTTGTACGTCAGCTCTGCAGGAACATTTTTTTTTTAAATTGCTATGAGACGAGCAGACTGGAGTGAAGATTCTCTCATCAATTTTTATTTTTAAATTCAACACAAAAATGAATTTGGATGTTTTTAAGAGCTTCAACATTCTGATGTAAATCATGTCCCTTTAATTTCTTGGGGTGGAAACAGAATATTTTGAAAGTTTCTGATTAGAGGCTTCATAGGATATCAAATAAATTAAGCTTGGAACTAACCAAGTCTACAATAATATTTTGTATAATTTTAATTTGTTTGAAACTTTTTATTCATTCAAAATAAGTACTTTTGAAGTTTTTTTAATGCCATAGTGTACACCTAAATGTTTATAAAGGAATGAACTTAAAAATTAAAATAATTTACTTTTTTGTCCATTCATTTCAATGAAGTTTTACTTTTCACCTCGGAACAATATAGTGAAAGCCCAGAAAAATCTATAGTTTGTTTTTAAATTTTGTTGCTAAAATTTGACTTACTTTTCCATTAAAATCAAGCCTGAAGATAATTTCATCTTCTCTACGAGACTCTTTTTTTTATCAAATTCAGTTTTTTTATGCATCTTATTTTGAAAGCGAAAGCTGCTGTCAGGAGGAGCCGAGCATTAATTTGCGATATTCACCCCAGTTCTTAATTTTCAGCGGCGGCACCGAGAAATCGATAAGGACTGATGAGAAAAAAGAAAGGGGGGCGCCTGGGTGGCTGAAGTTTAATTATTGCACGGCTGCAGATAAGAAGAAGAGAGAGAGTTTGTTTGGCCCGGAGGAATTTGAAAATAAAAATGGGGTGGAGGGGTCATATTCACTCGTAGCGGGGCTGTCACTCAAAAACACTCTGCCGCTTAGAAATTTTTGGTGCGCGCAGCCAGAAAGGTTCCCATCGGTCCAAAAAGACCCCAGCCAAGCAAGAGCCAAGCCGCGGTGATTAATGATTGCAGCGCCAGTCTACCAACTACGCGCGCACCTCTAAAAAATACACTCACTCGCTGTATCAAAGAAGAGAAGTAGTGCTATAGCTGTGTGTTCGTATTTATATATTTTTACAGCTCACGCCATGTGCACGGACGGCGGCGGCGGCGGAAAAGACGAACGAAAAGAGCGCCGCCAGATTCCTCCTCTCGTCCTTTTTCTTTTTCCTTCTCTCCAATTTTTTTTTTTCATTTCACTTCTTCTTCTTCTTCTGCACCTTTTTGTATTTGACTATCAATCATGCCGTGGCCGAGAACGCGCGAGACTGCCTGGCGTAATAACAATTTTAACAGAATTAACATTTTTTAATCAAACACTCCCTCCCTCTGTATAATATTGTTATATTCTCTCCTTTTCTGCGCGCCTATAGTTATTATGGTGTGTGTGTGTATTTTGTAAGGTGCCATCCATGATCACGGTTGTAAAAAGGCTGTTGGATTATATGGCGGATTATCAAAGGCCGCGCCTGCTTTGTTCGCAGCCTCATTTCTTCATTGCGGAAAGCCCGAGGTGATTTATTTTTTGCACAACCTTCACACTACACACATGGAGCCCATTCTATAATATTCACAGGTTGATTACAATGTTAATTTGCTAAATCTATGTTTGTAAAACATAACTTGGAAATTGAAAATAATAAGAAAAAAATGTTAGTCTTGAGATATTTTAAATGCATTATTTCCTTTTCACATTAAATTTTGGTATCAAGAAATGCAGAGGTTGAAAGAAAGTGCCAACAATTATAACTAAATTATTTTACTAAAAAACATAAAGCATATCGTTATAGAATTGAGAATTAAAATAAATGAAAACAATGTATTTTTGCATCAAACATTGTGTTTTATAGAATTATCAGACCTTTTATGTACTTAAAAAAATCTTTTTCTTAACTCCTCTCAAAAATCATCAAGATTTTTTTTTAAAACGTTCATTCATACTTACAATTAGATGCATGGTGATGTTAAATATTTATTTAAAATAAAATATCTTATCAATTTTTTAAACTCATTTATAAATAAAGTAAAATGAGTAAAATAATAAAAAAAACCGTATGCATTGAATAAATCAGTTTTAATAAAACTATAAATTGTAGAATATAAATATCAAATATTATATCATATATTATATTATAAAAAACGGATTTAGTTCTTATATCTTCTTTAAAAAATTTTGAAAAATTTATCTCATAATATTATGTGCTGGACAGGCAAATTCCTGCAAAAATATCTCAAAACATCACTTAATTTTGAGAATTAATTTTCTGCTAAAAGAAAAGCGTTAAGCCTAAAATTGCTAAAAACAAACTTTCATTTGACGTCAAATTATTTTACGGCCCACTTTTTTTACTGTTAATTATTATAAAATATTTTATTTTGAAATAAATATCACAGAAAGTGGCAATTCTAAAAAAATGTCAATAATCATAATCACTTACTTTTGCCAAATCCCTACAGCTGATTAAAAATTTGTGACTCTTTCTTGTAGATATTTGTGTTTTAAGTGTTTGACTTTATTGAAAAAAAAGGATGGATTTGAGTTTGGAATTATACCAGATGAATTACAAAAATAAATTTAATATGAAAAAATTATTTGATGAGGCGGACCACCCACGGCCGATCTCTCAGCAGTCAGGTCGTTTCTGCCGCGACACATTTCAGTGGCACTCTCGCTCTTAGCCCCACATATTTCCATATTATGCGTGTTAGATGTTTGTAGTGTCGCGCAGAAATGGGTCTATTAGCGGCGATAATGAAGCTGTAATGTAATCCACGTAGCCAGTGACAATAATCAATCATAGCTGCGAGTCTTGTTAATTATTTATAGCTCTCGGTGTTGCGAGCACGCGGCCGCCGAAGCGGGCTCTCGAAATAATTGGCCGAGCTCGGAGCGCGCAGCCGACTGAGCGGCAATATGCTGTGCGAGACACCATATTTCTTTTTGTCAGGGGCTGTCCAATCGGCATCATCCATCATCGGGGTGTCACTCACCCCCTGCACCCCCCGAGAGAGCGCGGCGCAACTCCTCCGAGAAAGTTTACAAAATGTCACTGCGCGCGAGAGCTGCGAGTCTCGAAAATCTGCCCCGCTCGTTTCTCTTCATTAGCGCACTCTCATTATTTTTGATCAAAAAACGCACCCGCCAGATTATTTTCGCACGAGCGCCAAAATCCTCATCCGCTTCTTCTCTCGCACGCGCACCCACGCTCGTTTGCCACCATCAAACAATCATCCCCATAACACTCGATTTTCAAGAGCGACACTTAAATATAAAAGGGCAATCCATATATCATCCTTACAGAAAATATTGTGGTTTTAATATTAAGCCAATATACTTTCAGTGGAAAGCATCTCTGCCCTTTTACGACAAAATTTCAGCGTTGTATCTTCCTAAATCATTTAATCAATCCAAATAATAATATTAGAATAATTCAAAATTATTTAGGGAATTTTTTGATGCGTGAGGCTGTAACTGAACACTTTAAATCATGTCCCAAGTGCTATTATAAAAAATTTAAACCGGTTAATAATCGCCTTTGTTAGTTTTTATTATTAAAGATTTAGACCAACAAAAGGCCTAAGAACTGAAAAATCAAATTTTCAGCAATGCTGGGGTTCCAGCATAAGATGATATGAACTCTGGGTTTCTTTCAAATGTGGGAAAATTAAAATTTGTATCAATTTAGATAGGAACCAGTTAAACAATCAATACAATTCCAATTAATTATGTATAAATAGCTATACTAAAAGCTGATGCTCCAACTGCAAAAGTTAACATTTAAGCTTAATTATAATTCAAAAATGAAGCGATCGGGCTTTTCCTCGTTGCAGAAAATTGTTTTTATTCAATTTATTGCTTTAATTATTATTGCTTTTCTGCAACGAGGAAAAGCCCGATCGCTTCATTTCCATGATCATCTCCTCGAGTGTCAACTTCTTCAAATAATTCCAAAAGTTTTTATTTAAGCTTTACTATATCACCATATTTATTTAAAATAAGTAGTTATCCATCGCTAAAAATTAATATGTTTACAAATTTAAGAAAATTCAAAAAGGAATAAGCAAAGTTTTATATTACCAGCATATGGCAACTATAATTTTATATTTTATAATTTTATTTCTTCCAAAAGAATCCGCGCATAAATGTTTAAAATGTCGTTTGATCAAAACACACGAAATATATCATCAAAATGTAGAAAATTATTATAGGTTTGAAAATTGCTATGATACTTCAATTAAATCTAAACTGATATGAGTGAAATAAGACCTGATTTTTTTTTTTAAAATTAATCCATGATCTGCAGATATTAGAAAATGAAGATATATAATAATTATATCTTCATTTTCTAAATTCTAAATAATTATTCTTCCTTATATTAGTGTTATTAAGTTTTCTCCTTTGCTGGTGACTTCAACTTGATCTGCAAAATTTGCTGTATTGTTGTGAAATTCACATTTATAATTAAATTTGTTTTTGTCCTGAGGAAATCCGCCCCCTTATGTAGCCGCGCTATCAACGATATTAAATCGATACTTTCGTCAGAATATAACTTTTTATATTATACAATCATGGTTGTGTGTGTGCACGAAGGATAATACATATTACACACATATATACATGTGCTGTGTATGTACTTTTGTATTTGGGTTCGCGGCATGACTTGCGAGAATTTTACTACCGAGAATAACACGGAGCCTCAGAATAACAGCTGCACTACTACCAGCACTTTTCTCATCCTCAATGGACGCGGCCCCACAATGCGTTTTTACATGCGGAGGCTCGTTTGCCGCCGCGCTTCCAAAACCGAGCAGAGAAGGCTCGCGTTGGCACAAAAACACTCATAAAGTTTAAAAGTAAAAAAAATAAAAATTGGCGCATTGGCAACTCTTAATTACAATGTTCAGCAAAATTATTTTGTGCTTCAATTTGCAGTGAATTTCAAAGTTTTAATTTTTTAATTCAAACAAATGATAAGTGAATGTTAACCTTGGTAAATTCAAGTACTCGGTTTATTGTGCATTTGCAGGAAAAAAATTAAATTGGTATAAAACAATTTAAACGCTTAATTAAAAGTTGATTTTATTTAATAAAGTTGAATGCTTAACCAAGCATTATTTTGATCCTATAAACAAAATTAGTGTCTATTAAGTATAAATATGATTAAAAATTATTGAGTTGAAAAAGGTTTGAGTGACGACGAGTCGGATAAGCAAAAAGAAATTAAAGTTCATTTAGGCATGTCAACGCCTTATTAACAAATTATTCAAATTTGCAACTTGGGAATTGACCTGTACTTTTTTAACACAATTCAAACCGCACAAAATAAATCCCGTTGGGTTTTGACTTTTACCGAACAAAAGTAGCAATTTTTCACCAAAACGTTCTCATAACTGTGTGGTCTCTTTTTCCCTCATATCACGCGGGAGGGTAAATATGCATCTGAAAGGGAAAGGCACGCGAGACAAATTTCAGCCCAAAAGCGTGAGAAAGGGTTGAGAGTGTGTCCTCGCCAAACAACACAACAATAATAACAGTAAACGCTCTCTCTGGATGCTGCGAACGAAGGAGCGAGCGAAACTCTGCTGTTTTGCATGTGCTGCGCGGGGGACAAAGGAAGAAAGGGTTGCCTGCTTTCGGTCCAGCATTGGCTTCCGGGGGTGTGATTTATTATTCTTGTGTGAGTGTGTTGTGTACAGTGTGTGTTATTTTGCAACCAGAGAGCCAAGGAGAAAGGCAACAACCTGTGGACTGTTTGATCTGTGAAGAAATGAGGTCGTAATCTTGCAAAATATTAATTAAGTTCATAAAAATTTTAATTTAAATTCGAGGTGGATTCCATGAAAAATTTAAACCGAGCAAACTTTGTTACGAAAAAAATTTGACAAAATAAAAGGGCAACTGACCCCAAATTAATTAACTAATTATAATTAATTATTAATTAAGTACTTCAAAAAGATTATTAAATATTTTTTTTTCAACACAATATTATTATCTTTCTCTCTCAAGTATATTATCTAAAGCAATTAGAATCTAATAAATTTAATTTGTATTAGAAATCAATAATTTTCTTTTTATTAATCTCAAAATTTGTCATTTTATCGATTTTTTTTTTCAACTGGTTCAGTAGTCTTCTTCCCATACATTCAACTTCAGTTACTTTAAAGCAGTTTATTATTTTTCGTATACCTTATAAATTCCCAACTGGGAGCAAGATTTTGCTTACAGATAGAATATTCAGCAGTGCGGGGCAAGTCCGGTGTTTTGTCATCTCGGCTCTCAATCCCTGAACAGAAAATCCTATTTTAGGATGATGTATCGCTCTCTTGGCGATTCTCGGAGGAAATGTGCTTGTTTATAGGCGAAGTGTGTTTGTTCGTCTAATTTGATAAAATATTTTGACTCAACGCGTTTCACAGCTCCTCTCTGTCAGGTGAAATTACTCGGAGACGTCATGTGTGTTCGTTCGTTCGGTGGCCTTTTACCCGATATAGAGAGCAGCAACATATTTTCAACACCCGAGCCACTCCATCAAACTCGCTTTCAAATAAATGAGAATAAATAAGCTCTATCCTCTTTTAAATAAACAGCACGACACATTCCTTTTTTCACAGTTTGTATTTTATGCGATTCAAAGCGTGATAAATATAGAATATTTATGTAGCGGGCGATCGTTGCTCTTTTAACTATTAAAAAAATATGCCATGGGCTGCTTGCTCGGCACACTTTGCGCCTTTGTTAATTTAATTTGGTGCACCTGCCTCCGCTCCAGTTTCCGTGATGTTAAAGGTGTGCACAAATAAAAGAGGAACACACATGCTGGCGACATTTTGCCAACACGTCAAACGCAATTAAAAATGCCAATGACAAATTTTTCTACATTCAATGCAAAAAGGCAAACAGAATGTGATATTAAAATGAATGAATTCATTTGGTTGATTAATTCATTTTTTAACCTATATACATAATTTCAGGAATTTCTATCAACAATACAAATATCAACCGAGTTAGGATAAAGTATCTGAATAATTATATTAAATAATAGCCTTGAAATATAATAATAAAATTTCATACTCAATTAAATCAAAAATAATTTTAAAGAAATGTCAATAAATTAAGATTTTTTTAAGCTCTCAAGCAAATTTGCAGCAATTATGAGTATTTTCATTTTCCTAAAGTGCACTCTAATTTCATGTGAATAAAATTATAAATTCATTAATTACCTTGCATGCTCAATTTAGAGAATTGAGAACAATAGCATTTTTGAACCATCGCAGAAGGATTACGTGGCGCGGCACTCCCGTGCTTTTTTTACTTTTATAAATTACAACAAAGGCCGTCTCCAGCTGATTTTGTGGCGCGTGTTCCGAATATATTTTCTATGCTATAATGTACTTCAGCAGGAAATTATCAGGAAAGTGCGGCTGACCCCCTGCTGCACTTTGTTATTGTTATTACCAGAGCGTCATTGATTGTTTCCAAACTAAAATAGATAAGAGAGAGGAAAGGAAAAACTATAACAAATATTTAACAAAAGTGCAGGTTGTGTTTCGCAAATATGTTTCATCATCACAGAGAAAACTTTAAAAGAGAAAAGAGATCATTACACAAATTATTTAATTTATTTGCATTATCTTCAATTTATTTTATTTATATTCCATTCAATTCATGCCATGAGAATAACTGAATAAATATGAATTGGTCCCCAACAATGAAAAACTCAACAATGAACGAAAATGTTTTTCAATTTCAATGTCTTATTGATTGATGTATGAGAGACTATAAATTCATTTTAAAATACAATTTTTACGATCATTGCTGTAGGAATGTAATAATGTATTATAGAAAATAAAATGATATTTTTTTATATTGCGTTTTAATAATAAAATAAGAATAATTAATTTAATATATCTTTTAATAATCTCTAAACTAAATTTTAAAATATTTGGTTACAAATAAAATACTATATTTTTATTTGTTAATTAGCAATATTTTGTTGTAGAGAAGATTCAGTAAATCACCTGCAGGCACCTCTGGCCTGGGCATTTATTTTCGCGTCGCCTCCATATGAATTTAGCCTGCGTGCTTTGCTCTTTTGCTCGCGACGAGAGAGACTGTCACAGACACACATAGTGCTCCCATGCAGCCTATGTGTGTGTTGCAAAGGAAGAAGAAATGACAAATGATGTTTAGTTGTATGGCGGGAGAGAGACGCGTGAAAGGCAGCTCCGGCGGAATAAATATATATGAAGAAAGAAAGAAGAGAGAGAGAAACAAAAGAACGAAAGCGAGCAGCACAAGAGGGTTAGTGGACCCTTTTACAAGTCAGCTCCCTCAGGAATTGAGAGATGATAAAGACGGAAAATAGCTCCAGCAGCTTCCGAAAATATAATGTATAGCTCGCGAGAGAAGAGCAAGAGAGTGCATAGGGGCCTCTTTCTTTTCGCTCTGACAAATTCTCCGCGGCAGCGCCAACTTTTTTCCTCCTTTCTTTTCTAAAAAACTGGCTGTCCGCAAGAAAAGAAAACAAGAATAAAGACTCGGTGAATCTTTAAAAATTACAAGCTTTTTAAGCAATAATATTGAATAAATTTGACAATCTGCGCAATCTAAATGAATTATTTTTAATCTTGAGCAAAGAGATTTACTAAATTTTACGGAACTTATAATTAATAAGAAGCCTCGGTCACATTATATTAAAGGTTAATCCAATAGTTGTGACCTATATTGTTGTCCAGAGGCATTAAATACGCGGTAAATACAATTAAGTGATGTGCAAATGATTTGCAGTCTTTTAACCTTGGCCCATTAAAAAAATCCCATGCTCAGAATTATTTTTCGAATTTCTGCGCATGAATTTCTCTGGTCAAATATCATTGTTTTAACAGTTTGTATATTATTAAAAATTTCTTTAATAATATTATAAAACTTTCATTTAAATAAAAAGACCATTGCATAGCTGGCCGACCTTTAAAGTCATTAAAAATCCGAGGAAAATTTTTTTCTTAACAAAATAAAGTACAGAGCTTTATAAATTTCTATAATTAGTTTCAAATCATGTTTAAAATCAATTAAGCGTAAATTACTTGCGATCATTACAATGATGTATCATAAATATATCTAGTCTTGTGTGTTACTTTATAAAACAAAAATAAATTTTTAAACTCCGTTATTTTAATTTTTGCCAGAGGTTGAACTAACCCTTTGCGTAAATTAGACATTGCCAAAATTCTAAAATGAACCAATTGTTATTTTAATTTTTCTAAAAATATCATAATTATTTTTGCTGTTTTAGAAAAACTGAACCAAAGAGCCTTTTAAAAATTATGCAACCCGCTCAACAATTGTAAAATAATTTATTAACAAAAAATACTATTAAAATAAAAAAGAGAGTCTAAAACGTTTTCTATTCTCTTGTGTGAAATTTCCTAGGACTTTTGGGCTATAAGAGTGGTTTTTGATACACTTGAGGTGAACAAAAAACTTTGACTCTGAACACAATTTAAAAGTGCTTTATTTGAGAGGGCTGCTTGCAGATTATATAATATATTTTGTGACTGCTGCATGTATATATAGATGCTGGATCGAGATTCGAAGCTCCCCCGTGGGTTTTGTGCGTTTTCGGTCCTTCTCCCTCAACAGGGTGCGTGAATCCGAGGCAAGATGGCGGCGATCCTTGGTCCGCGACGGTTGTTTGTTGCAGCGCGAATAATGATGGATGATCTCGCAGGATCCAAGGGTTCTGCCGCCAATATCACCCCACACGGTCAAAAACTCGTTACAAAATCGAGAGGGAGGAGGACGCGCCGAAAAATAATAACAAAAAGAATGCTAGAGAGGGCCACGCAGAGTTTGCCTCAATTTGCGACGGCCTCGTTATTGCTTTTGTTGGGAAACACTTTGGCGCGGCGGCGTCAAATGGTTTTTTAACAACCCTCGGCGCGGGAGCGAGACGGGAATCGTTAATTGCGCGCCTTTCGGGGACCACGGAAAACTTGATTTTTGAAAAAGAAAAAAAAAAGATTATTGTAAATGATCAGATTTGCTGCGGCGGCAGATGCCAAATTCTGGTCAGATCAATTCATTCCATGTGGAATGAATTTACAGATGTAGCGTGCTTCTGTGACAAATCATGCTTGACTTTTATTTGGTTTGCAATTATGACTCTTTTTAGCATGAGATAGAAGTTTTAAAATGGACGAGAGGAAAACTTATCTTGAAATTTTTTGCACCGAGTTTTGTAAATCGATTTAGTTATATATTTTGTGCTTTAATAAAAATGGAAATTTTATTACCAGTTCGTCTTAAAAAAATTCAATGTGTAGATATTAAAAAATTAGTCATGGTTCTAGTTCGTCACAAATTTACTAAAAGCTATCAAACAGCATAAAAAATATTGAAAAACATTTCAAAATCCAAAAGTATGTTATTTGATATTATAATTTTGTTCATGCTTATTATTCTAATCTTTAATCATATTGTTTACATTCATAATATTCAATTGTTAAAAATAATATTTAGTTTAAAAAAGGTATTGTTTTACAAAACGGCACCAGCTATAGCAAGAATTTTGTTTAAACTTCCGAGATCAAAAAGACCCCAATCCAATACCCCGTATATTGAAGTTATAAATTTTTTATCCAAATTAAACTCTTCAATATAAAAATTTCTAGGCCAAGTGGTTGATCTTTTAAATCTTTTCTTTTATATCTATTATCTACTGAAATTTTAAAATGACAATCATGTTAATTAATTCAATTGTCATTAGTCAATTAAATTCTACATAGATCTAGCATTCCTATTCTTTTCACAAATATAAATACCATTGCTGCAATCCAGGCAAAATAAATACATAAAATATAATTATAATTATCGTATTAAACTAAATATAGAAATATAAAATTAAAATCTGAAGAGGAGCTCTAAATTTTTAACCTTAACATAAAAATATATTATACTAATTCTGATAAAATTTTAATCTGCAAAATAGAATAAGTAATATTTTTGTTAAATCATTCCTCTGCAAAATAATAATTTATTTTTTAAATATAGACTAAAAGTATTTACTTTTAAGTTGTTTTAATGCTCAATAAATTAATGAATTCTTTATTGTTGTTTATTTGCCCAAATTGTTACATCACATGAAATTTGTATTATTGAGTTTACCAAAAGTAATCGTTCAAAATTTCCAAATTATAAGCATTGTTTATAGGTCCATTATATTATTACACTGAATATTATAATCAACACGAATAATTGTTTTCAAAACAGTTTATTGCTTAGGAAATGAATATATTTAAATAAAATTACTTTTTATGAAGAGGTTTGTGCTTTAAAATTCTCCAAAAACTATATATTATAATATTGTTAGAAATTCTGTGAACGTTTTTCAATGATTTTATTTTGCAAATATTTTTGCATATCACGATCCGCAAGCTAATAGGCAAAGAGAGTTTATTTTCCAAAGAGTTGGGCTTGGAGTTGTAGAGAGGCAGAGAGGCCGGTTGATATAAATTGTATCGATCTGAGCGAAATAATTCAAAAGGGAGGAGGGTCGGACTGTCACTTGGTGACAAGCGGGGATGAAAGCTGCAGAGCAGCAGGGGCTGCTGATGTCTCGCAAGAAGGACCAGCCAAGACGCTGCCGGGGTGATTGATTGTCTTGCCACTCACAACACACTGCGATGAGATTCCTTTTACATCCTCCATCCAGAGATACACACGCATTTACCATCTCTCTCACTACTGCCTCTTTTTCCGAGAAGAGAAAAGCGGCGTCGGGATGAGATGCTGCCGAGAAAGAGAGAGATTCTCTGCTCTTGTTATGCGCCGGCACATCCGAAATTCGCCAAATTGTTTTCCAATTGAATTTTTCGTCGCCCAGCATCCAGTCGCGCAGCTGCTGCTCCTTTTTTAATGTATTCACCCCACGCAGCGTCTTATCAATTTGAGGCGCATTATCGCACATCGGATCTCTCTTTGCGCAGCAGACAGATCATTTGGTGGATTTTGATTAAATTTGCTTTTATTGAAAAAAAGAAGAAAGAAGCAACGAAGGGAGCAAAATTTCACTGTAAAAGTTCCATTAAATAGCAAAGAAATTAATAAAAACTGCAATGATAATAATATAGTTCACAATTTTTAAGTTTGTAATTATACAGAACAAATCAATTTTTTTTTATATAAAATCAATAAAAAAAGGTATTATAAAATAATTTATTTATATAAACAAAGCTTTAAAATTTAAGTGAAATGGAGATACTTATGCTTAAATTAATACCTTTTGTCATGCACCAGCTTCAAATTTAACTTTTATAAAAAGTTTTGTTTCTTCTGGGACTTGAATTTGGCAGGAATATTATTAACTTAAATTTGCACATTCCAAAGTGAAAAATTTGTCAATTCATTTGGCGCGGTCTTCATTTTTTTTACGGTGTAACATTTCAGCATGATTTATTAATTTTAAATTCTTTTTTTTCTAAATTTATAGATTCTTCTGTTTACTCTTAATTATTAAAATCATAAAAAAAACTTTAACATCATCAGCAAACATTTAATGCAAATTAAATTGTCTTCAATCTTTATGAACAAACAAGAGTAATGGTTCATTTAAATTCTGAGCGTATAATTATAAGCTGTACTTTTTTTTCATCCATATTTACATTCAATTTGCCTTGGAGCTGCACGCAAATCTACATACCCCGGCGTTTTACAAATCTGAGCATTATTCAAATGAAGACGTGAAACAAGGTGCAAAGCTCATCTGTTCCACATTAAGCCAAATGAACTGCTCCCCCCGCAGGATAAAGAGAGTAAGGAGTTTATAAAGGGCGCCGTAAATCACTCGCGCTCACACTCTGCAGCGTCTGGAGGTGTGCGCCTCTCTCATACATGTATCAGCGTCGCCGCAGAGCACCAGCCAGACACACGAATAAATGTGTCACCCTGAGAGAGATCCCAGCCCATTTGTTTTACAGCCCATGGGATGCTGTCGCCATCAAAAACGACTTAATCCGCGCACCACAATGGGGACGATCGAGATCGCGGCGACGGCGTTATTTATCAGAGAAAAGAATTATTATTCGTTTGTATAATACGAAGGGTCAACGGACTGATTTAAAACTATATTTAAATTTTCCAAATAAGATAAAATATGAAGTAAACAACAACAATAATAATGATGGGAGTGAAGAACTCCCAGCTTTTTTCCGAGTTCGTCACTATTCCATGCGATCATCTCCTTAATTGATGTCAATTTCATTAAACAAATAGTAATAAAATATGCAAAGAGCGAAGTGAAAAAGTTAAAAGTCGAAATAACTTTGAAATTGATATTATACTCCTAACAAAATTAATTGATAATTGTAAAATAATTGTATTAAAAACCAAGAAATGGCAAAATATAAATAAAAACGAGATTTAAAATCTCAGAATTTCCGTATACATAATAATTCAAGTCTACTTCTCAGAAAAGATAAATCAAATGGACCACCTTGCACAAGAGTCAAAAATTTATAAACCTCTGTACTTATTCTCTTTTCAGAAAATCGCAAACTCAGTCACTCTTAATTCAGATTACTCTCGTCAGTCAATCAGTATTAAATTGATGAAAAAGATAATTATGTAATAGGC
Organism: Neocloeon triangulifer; assembly: GCF_031216515.1. NCBI lineage: Eukaryota > Metazoa > Arthropoda > Insecta > Ephemeroptera > Baetidae > Neocloeon > Neocloeon triangulifer. Next base: position 1,832,468 of record NW_026775545.1, read on the forward strand.
ACCCTGCATGACACAGTAAAAGCGCGTGTTGCATACCTTTTAAAATATGAAATACTAAAGAAATGGAAATGAAGCGATCGAGCTTTTCCTCGTTGCAGAAAAATTGTTTTTATTCAAAAACAAATGGCTCTACCAGTTTCGGTCACGGTCTGCGACCCTATTTCATGAGCAAGAAAAAATACAAAAAATCAGCAAATTGAAAAAACACCACATTTTAAATAAAAAATTCTTTTAGTTAGTTTTTCGTTAGTTTTTAAGTTAGTTTTTAAGAATTTAATTTTTTATTTAAAATGTGGTGTTTTTTCAATTTGCTGATTTTTTGTATTTTTTCTTGCTCATGAAATAGGGTCGCAGACCGTGACCGAAACTGGTAGAGCCATTTGTTTTTGAATAAAAACAATTTTTCTGCAACGAGGAAAAGCCCGATCGCTTCATTTCCATGATCATCTCCTCGAGTGTCAACTTCTTCAAACAAATACTAAAGAAATACCCATCTTTGTGTGATTAGAATAAAAATTTGCTATCATCAACTCGAAACATGCTAAAAAAAGAGATTTTTCACTAAGTTGATTTTAACATTATTAAGAATTAAGACATATCATCTAATTGCAAGGCAACTATTATCCCATTCTGAATAAAAAAATTACTTAGAGAGTAACTTCCAAACACTTCAAATTCCAACTTTTTCATATGGAAAAATAAACCAAATTCTGGAATTTTTTATAAGCATTTGATCTCTTTAAAGAAATTAATTAATTTAATCCTAAATTTGGGTCTCCGTGGCGCGTTATGCAAAATTTAATTTTGTACAAAAACAGAAAAATAGGCAAAAATAAAAATTACATTACCTAGTCGTGCAGGCAGATCGCGAGCTAACGTGTTTGCGTGTTGTTCGTGCACGTCCCGACCTGTTGGGCACCTGAGCAAGGCCCCGCCCCGGCGGCGGGCGGGCCAATGAGCATAGGGGGGCCGCCATGGCGCGGCACCGCCTGCCCGCCGCGAGCACGCGGTGGCCGCGACAAGTCGTCAAGTGACTGTGCGGACGCGGCAGCCGCAGGATGCAAGTGCGATGAGCTCGTTCCTCATGAACTCGTACCCGGGGGTGGACCCCAAGTTCCCGCCGCCGGAGGCCGACTACGGCCAGTACATGCCCCCGGCGGCGGCCGCCGACTACTTTCCCCAGCAGCCGCAATACTACGGCGCGGCGGCGCCGCCACCGGCGCCTGCGGCGCCAGCCCAGTATCACCACCAGTACCACCACCAGGGCTACTACCCTGTGCACCACCAGCAACATTTGTACCACGTGCAGCCCCCGGCGGCCCCGGCGCCGCCGCATCTGCCGGCGGCCGTCGTCGGAGCCGGCGACGTCAGTCCGCACGTCGCCCAACACGCATCGCCGGCCGAGAGTCCGAGCACCACCGCTGACCAGCATTCGAACCTTGGCGACTACATCGGCGACGATTCGTGCCCAGAACTGGATGACGACGACGACGATGAGTCGGACGAGACCTCAGACAGGGTCATCTACCCGTGGATGAAGAAGATCCACGTGGCCGGAGTTGGTAAGCCTCCAAGTGAGAAAATTTATTATGCCTCTGGGATTTTGGTGGCTGGATTAACGTTTTTTTTTGTCTTAATAATATTATAATTGATTTTTATAATAATTAAAATTCAAATTATTAATTTATCAAGCGCAAAAAAATATAGACATTATTTTTATCAGGCTGTTGCGGTCATTTTTATTTTATTTATTACTTGGCATTATTATATTTAAATAAAATGGATAATTTTTATTTAAAAAATTCAATTAATTATTATAAATTGGCTCAATGGAGTTAAAGAATTGAAAAAATATAATAATTATAATACTGAAAATTTGTCAAGATCCTAACCGATTCTGCAATTATTTATCCGCAAAAAATTTGATACAATTGATGTTGTTTCTGATACTGTTTAAAAATGAAAAGGCCATTTTAGCATCATCGGTAAGTGATAATCCTTTTTGAACTAAAATTTTAGTTAAAAAATTAACCTAGCTCAAAATAATTGTCAGAGAAAAATATAAACAATAAGAAAAGATGAAAATTATTATCTTCACAAATAATTACAGTGATATATATCTGAAAGAATTTTATTTAATCTGTCGTGAAAATGAAAAAATTTAAAAATAATTTTGTTTTTAAATCTGCCTGTCTCAAAATCATGAAAATATATAATTCCAAAAGAGCCACCAATTCTGGAGAATGTATAAATTTTAATCATTTAAAAATTGCAAAGTATATTATGTAATTATAATTTTTACAAATTGATTAATCACCTAAACAATGTGTTAATTTTATAATACTAGAGCGCTGAAGTGATAATTTAATTGCCCGCGTGTATGATTCACAAATTCGTATGCCGTTGTCGAGGTCAGTGCGATAACACCCATAAGCCCTCGCACTAACTCATCACGGTGACAACGTCAATTTATTTAATCACTGTCCCATTAGGACCGGCAAGTAGCCGTGGAAAGGCGCTGCTTTGCCACCAAAATAATTGAGGGTAATTTATATTTGTGCTGTGGGTCCAATGCCAGCAGCACCGCGCACAATATTCAGGCAACAAAGTTTTATCGAGCCCTCGAATCTCACGCGCGTGAATGTCACCAACACACAAAGTCTCTGAAAATTCAATTTGTCCCGCGGTTGCGTGCGGCGCTGATACGGCACTCGACTGCTTTTTCGTTTTGTTTCCGTTTTTGGCTGTTGACAAAGTGGGGTTCATAGAAATGTGTGGGAAAAACCGCGACGTATTGTCAAAAACCGTAAGAAACGCGGCGGCAATAATGGAAATGAGCCTCTCATAAATCTGTCAGACCGCAGGTCATTTCACCGATTGTTGGCCAGAAACGTTGCTTTAACTGTTGCCAAGCTAAATAAACACGCGAGGAAATATTTGGGTTGAGAAATTGGGGGCTGTAAATCATTTTCCCGCGGGTCAAGAAAGTGAGGCCCTTTGTTTGTTTTTGTGTCTGTTCTCTTGAGTGAGACGAGTATTGTCCGTTTGACTGAGTTTTAACATGTCAATTTTGTCAGTGCACAGAAGACAGGCTGGGAAAATGCGATTCTTTGAGTTCACAGAGGTACCCTTTTCTGCACGGGTGCATTTAATCCTTTTAGGCAAAAGACGAAAGTGAAACTGGAAAGTGACCAGACCTTTTTAAGTAAATATTTTTAGCAGATGTTTAGAATATTGGCATTCTCAAATGAGAAATTTATTAATTTTTTTATTCTATTGCAAAATTAATAATAACCTATTTTGTTTCTGGAAATAAAATAAATAAATTTGAGATGTAAAATGGACTCGCGGGAAGATTTATTACCGAGCCACGGCAGGTGCCAATGGCGGCAACAAGCGGCTCTCCTCGCTGCCAGTCGGCACTTTCCTGGTTCCGTGGTTTTGATATAAGGACTGTATTAAGGCTTATCGCGTTACTTGGCAAGTTTATTATTATATTATATCAAAATGCTTGAAATGGAATATTATATATATAAGAAATTATTTCGATACAGGCAACACGATACTGAAAATACAGTCATTTTCCATATTAGTATCCTTTAAAAGATATTAAAAAAGTGTAGCAACAGAATTTATTATTATAAATAGAAATTTACATTACAAATGATATTTTAAACAGAGCAAGATATTTAAAATAATAAAGCTGATATCAAATAAATGTAATAAAAATATTTAAATAAAATAAATAATTTTAACTTTGTTATATAAAAATATTTTTAAGTATTATGTAATTTATAAATATGAAATTAACTATAATAATGTGGTAAACAATTAAAGGAGTAAAAATTTTAATATGTTACATTATTTATCCTCCTCCTTTTGCATTTTAAGAAAGTCGATATTCTTTTTTTTAAAAAATTGAATTTTTTGTTCCTTTTTATAAACGTTAAATTAAAGTAAGCTCGCCTATTTACATGTTAATGCACAAAAACTAATTTGTAAAATCAAACAGATTTAATTAAAAACAGAAATAAACAGAGTTCCAGTTAGGCTATTTTTTTATTCGTAACAAAATTTAAGACTTTAAAATGACGGGCCGTCTTGCCAGTGTCACTTTTATTGAGGAGGAGATTCCTTGTCCGACGTGCTGTCACTGCCGTAGACGCATTCCTAAGGCCCTTATCTGTCTCAGCCAAATGAAAAATATCTAATGAGACGCTTCTGAACGTATATAACAAACGCGCTCTTAAGAAAAAATGTATTTTCTGCCCACGACTTAACAGCATTCCTAAAACCCGAGGTCCAGAACCATGGGCCAGAAGTTTTTAAATAATTTAAGGCAGTCTCACAATCAGAGAATTCCAAATATATTTTTCTAATTATAAAATTATTACAGGGCATCTGATAGCTTTTTTAAATTCCTTGTTAAGTGGCTCAGATCATTGACGATATTTGCATTTTTTTTAAGTTTTTTATACTGACCAAAATTGGCAGATAAATTAAATTTTTAAATTGCTTCCAAAATCACAGAAATTCACATGAAAGTCAGTGCAAAGATTGGCTTCCAGAATGAAAGTTTTAATATCACCCCGTCAATATAGGTTATGATAAAAAAAATTTATAATGACTCTAGAATTTGCAGTTTTTCTAATTTTATGAAGTTAATTTTTTAGAGATATCCAAGACATTTATATGTAAAAGTCTTTTATTAAAAAATAAAGCTTGTCCTATATATTAAAAAGAAGCATTAGAGTTTGCTCATTAATTATTGGAAATAGTTCAAAGTTAAAATAATTTCTTTGTGATTAAATAATATATATTTTTTTGTTTAACTGAGATTTTTAGTTATATTTTTAATTATTTTTAGGCACTTTTAAAAATGTCCTCTGGTCATTTTGTTGCAGCTCCTGGTCAATTCCAACCAGGCATGGAGCCGAAGCGGCAGCGGACGGCGTACACGCGCCACCAAATCCTCGAGTTGGAGAAGGAGTTCCACTTCAACCGTTACCTGACGCGACGGCGACGCATCGAAATCGCGCACTCGCTGTGTCTGTCTGAGCGTCAGATAAAAATCTGGTTCCAAAACCGGCGCATGAAGTGGAAGAAGGACAACAAGCTGCCCAACACGAAGAACGTGCGTCGGAAAAACGCCAACGGGCAGCCGACGGCGCCCAAGTCGCGCGCCAAACGCGGCCGCAGCAACAACAACGTCGACGGCAGCAGCAACCTGAACGACCCCCTGTCACAATTGGGCGCCATGAACCCTGATTCAACACCCCCTCTCCACAACATGTCGCCGGTGGCGATCGGGCAGCAGGTGGCACCCCTGACGCCGCAGTCCTGCCACCTCCAGCCGCCCCCGCTCAAGCCGGACTACGGCCTCACGGCCTTGTGAGTGCAGTGCCATCTGCGGGACTGGACCCTGACTAGCGTCCAGGTAGGTGCGCGGACGCTGACTGGTGCGCGTGCGCAGGTGGTTTTTTCTCGTTTCCTTGTTGTGAAAGTGCGAATTCTGCCCCTCTGATTGGTGCAAACTTCTCGCGGCCAAGATTCAAACGTTTTTTTTTATATAAAAAATTTAAGCCCGAAGTTTAGAAGTCAAAAAATATTTTTAAGAGGGCTAATTTAAAAAAGTTGAGCAATAATAATACTTCTCAAAGAAGTGATCAATCGAAATTTTCAAAGTTTGATTTTATCCATGAAGGATGTTGGTGAAAATGATAAAAAAAAATATTCTTCTGAAAAGCCAGCCAAAAGGGATAGGAACAATCAGGTTTACAAAATAATTTAATCCAAATATATTTTACTAAGCAATAAGAATGATGGGATCCATTCTTTGTACAAGTAATTCGAATTAATTGAGCTAAAAATCTGTTTTTGCAAATATTTGTGTTGTTTTTTTTATAGTAAATTCAATAGACAATTTTTATATATCAAAGACGTATTTTCTGGGTCCATAAAGAAAACAATTAAGTAATATTAATATTTTAAATTTTGAGTTAAAAAAGTCCCCATTTATTTATTCCAATTTTGTGCTTTAATATTCATGATCATGAAATCACTTGATGTTTTTGATAAACTAATTATTTCAATAATGGATGAAAGCTTCTGCGCGATGTATGCTGAAAATTCTACAAGCACAATTTTTTTTCAAACATAACAAAATTTATTGAATTAGTTTTTGAAGGAAATAAGTAAACATTTTTTTTCCATTTCAACTTGAACTGTTTTGTTTGGCGATTCGTTTCTTATTAGCCGCGGTGGTTGCAGCTTTAGCTCTTTTATTCAAAACCGGGGCTGATTTTACAAGAGCGCGCGCGTCCTTGAGCTATTATGTGGCGAGTGAGGTCATGTGCCCTGGCTGCAAACAGTCCATTTAGGGCGACAATGGGGCGAACACGTAGCGGGTATGTCTGATTAATGTGCAGACATTAGTCTCTGGCCAAGAGATAATGGCCGCCGTTCTATCATTCCGCGCCGAGGTGGTTTCGCCGCGCGCGCTACAATCAAAACAACATTGCCTCGGCTGGGATTTTGTGTAAAATATACCAGAGACCCACCGCCAAGAAATGCCACCCCAAAACACAGCAGACTTGAAAAATAATGCTTCCTCATCCCCGCCGAGCGCCATCGGTTATATCAAATTCACAAAATAAAAAATAATGCGTTTGCCACCTCGAACCAAAACAAATTATTTTTCACAGCTTGTTTACCATAAAGTGATAAATCTTTGCCTCCTTTTATCATAAATTTGGTAAAAAATGTTGAAAGCGTATAATTTTTGTTTCTGTTAAGATCGCTGAATCGAATCAACTTCGTCCGAAAGTCACACGCGTTGAACTCTTTTTGACAAAAACAAGGAAATTCACAAGACAAAAAGTGCAGTGAGACGACAACTTAATTTTCACGCCTGCCTTATTAGATTTTGATTGATTTAAGAGTTTTTTTTGTTCTTTTCGCTGATATAGCAGAGTATAATTTGAAAAGAAATTTATTTTTTTACATTTTAGACTCTGCTTAAATATGTATTTTCATACGAACGCTCAAATTTTAGTTTCAGTTTAATTTTTTTTAAAAAAAACGAAGGTAAAAAGTCGTCTTTAACGAGTTATATGATTTTTTTTCAAATCAAAATAATCTCCTATAAGATTTTTTACCTTCATATCAATCTTTCAAAGAAGGCCCTTTACAAATTCTTTTCTCAAATATTATAATAAAAACTTATTTTCACTAGTCTGTTAAAATTCGAAAGTAAACAATTATTTCCAAAGAATTTCAAAGTCATGTGTTTCGGAAAATGAATAGCCCCTTTTCAGTCTCTTGGAGTAATTATACTCGGCACTACGAAGCTCTTAAGGAGATGAGTTAATCAATTGCATTCCTCCTGTTTACCAAAGCAAATCGCGCCTCTCTTCGTTTAATTACCCGCACCATTGCGCAGCTAATTAATCGATGAGAATAACAACAAAACAATTAAAATTATACACACGTTCAAAACAAAGCTGGGTAGATAAAGTTTTCAAAATTGACATCCTGAATTTTATGTTTTTCCTCGTAATGATTAAATAATCATAAATTTTTTTTATTAGAAATAAAAAAAAACCCTTCTAATCCAGGAAGAGCTTTTCAAATGAGAATTGGCCAACGCGTCTCTCTTGACGAGTATTACAAAAAAGAGATATATTGGGTGAGTGAAAGATGATTGACGCGCACTTTATTCTTTTTGTTGCTCCTCTCTTGGCGCGGAGAGATTGATGCATTTTCATATACTCTTGCATCTCACCAACGGCAGGCGTCAAATAAAATATATTAATAATAAAAATAATCGTCGTATATGCGCGCGTAATTATCTTCCTATAATATTGGGCTCGGCAGGTAATTTACATTTTTATTGGAAAATCCGCCGCCTCGCTGGCTCCGTATGCGAGTAATTTATCAAAGGAGCCTCGTTGGCCAATCGCTATAACCATCATTTTTCACCAACGATCACCTAGCCTTTATTTTTTTTTATCGCAATAATAGGCTTTTTTATAATTCGAATTTTGAATCTTGGTCCGCCTCATAGTTTCGCACATTCTTGAGAAGGGCTTGGTCTTGATAGAAGAAAAGGACTTGAAATAATTATACTTTCTGATATTAATAAAAGCAATGCTCAATGTGTAAAGTATAAACAAATGTGTGGAAACTCGAGTCCTGCTTGACCATCAAGTGATTTTATATTTCTCTCAACACCGTAGCACAAAAGTTGATTAATTTATCCCAACGATTTTTGTTTGTTTCAATTAATAATCCACAAAAATATATGTACTTCATTTTTAAATGTTTTCGATTTTGTTATGATAATTATTTGTTGATGCTTTGAGAGATATTAATTGGGATACATACAATCAAACTGGAAGCACAAATCAAAGTACTAAATGTTGGATATTGATTATATATTATTTCCATTGTTTTTATGCACGCGTATAATAATTACCATCAATATTAAGCTTCACCTGTACACAAATCACACAAGCTGTTGATTTTTCTAATTATTTATTAATGTATGATTGATTGTATTACACATTATATTATGATGATCTCAGTCTATTAACACAATCTTTAATTCGCTCTCCCCCTTCACCAAAGTCTTTTATAAAAATGCATAAAGTCTTTTTTAATTTCACTTTGAGCTTGATCGAATTGGGACGATGATTTTTCTGCCAGAGAGATTGATGAAAATTGTATATAAAGGGAAAATGACCGACCTATTTGATTATGTATCGCGCATCAAACAATGAACAATTGTGTACCAAGTGCTTGTAAATAATTATACATAAAAATTGCTGTACTGAAAGAGAGAGAAAATGTGTAAATATAAAAAATGAATACGAAAATAAATATGCACGCATTATTGAGGTAAAAGTATAAAAATATTTAAATTGCTGAAATGAGAGATTTGATTTGTGTAAGATCCAAAAAGAAAAAAAATAAACTGTGAATGTTTCATAGTACGACAAACAAGATTTTTTCGTTCTCCATCAACACTTGACCTTTTTATCTTATAATTAGTCCACAGAGAGATAAAGGAATTAATTTGACTTAATTATGCATGGTTTCTGAGCTGATGAATTGTTAATTTGTAAATTAATTTTGCTTCTCTGAGCTGAATGGGAGCTTCTTTTTTACATTTCCGGCTATGCAGCTCTGAATTTGATTAATTACTCTGTTTGTAACGGGCCAGAGTTTTATCATCGCCACGGATATTCAACACCTCCGCTTTCTATCAAACATATAGGAGCAGTTTTGTGCGCGCATGTAAATTAATTTTGGGACCATCAAAAGGCGTAGAGCAGTTGTGAAAAAAGAATTAGGAGATGGCCGGCTGTGTAAAAGTGTAAATAATACAAGCGAGCCGCGCGCAGAGATGGGCCCAGCGTGTAATAAATATATAAAAGAGCGCATTCTTTCTCGCCTTCGAAGAGTTCTGCTCGAAATGCAAAGTCATGCTTTTTGTTCTTGCATGCGGCCATGACCAGAAAAAATATTATGTATCATGCAAGCCGACTTGTGAGTAAGTAAGTCTACACTGCTCCTTTTTCACCAGTTGGCTTTCGGGAAAAGCCTTTTTTAGCTTATCCTCTTTCTGCTCCCCGCCGAAAAGATGAAGATTTACAAAAGCTCGACAAAGAAAAAAAAACTGTTTGGTCTTTTCTGAAAGGCATCTACCGGGCAACACCCACTGGTAAAAAGTAAAATTAATAAAAAGGTAAAACCAGAAGTTTTAAAAATCAATCAAAATTACTGAACGTTTGCCGAAAATTTTACAATTATTCGAAAATTGCTTGTTTGAAATCAGATTTGTAGATTTCAATGTTTCAAATGATTTTTAAATGGATAAAAAATATTTGAATTGAATCCGTATAGCTTTAAAAATAACTGGAAGCTTATTTTTAAATATAATTAATGCAATTTGAGACTATAAATTGCAAATAAAATTGGGGTTTTTAATAAACATTTCAAAATAATATTAATTTATTTGTTATTTAACTGGTTAATAATTAGTTATTTTAATCAGAATTCAATTCTCTGTAACTATAAATTACAGAAAACATACTATGAATTCTATTTAAATTACAAAATATACACTTTAGTACTGGGCAGCTTTTATCTTTGATTTCCACTCCCTCCATTGCAACCCTCGAAGTAACGAATTTTTCCTTTCGCTTGACTGCTTCGTGAAGCGGCATGAAGTTTTTTTAAAATTCAGAGCGCGACTCAAATTGAAAGCATAAGCGAGTTGGTTTGATGCTGCTGGGGTTCTGTCGAGCGGCAGGGTGGCTCTCGCCATTTTCACGGCTGCAGCAGGGGGTAGTTAGGGGATGAAGGAGGGTGGGACGAATGAGAGAATCTCTGCAGCTTCACAGGTCCAGCAGAGCATGCCAGGCATCTCTTTTTCCTTCTCAACCGAAAGGAATCCATGCCGAGTGACAGCCGCGCGCGTTGAGAAAAGAAGAAGAGAGAGGGATTTCGAATATAAGAACTTGCGGCGGCATCCACAGCCTGCACAGCCCTTAATCTCCACACCCTCATCCAACTAATTCACTCCCAGAATATCAATTTATGCGCCTCCTCTATCAAAATGGAAATTGAATAATATCGCAAGCAGGTGCATCCCATTTATACCTTCAAAAAGGAATGGGACTTCTATTATTCTGTTGAGACTTTTTGAAAGATCGATTTTTCTCTCTTTTGACACTTTTCCCTTTTCGTTCGAAGTAACTGTAAATGTTTGGAGAAATAACATTTTCATGGTTGCATGTTTTCAAATTGATCATTCCAGAGGATATCAGTAGGATTGGGAAAATAAATTAGGAAAAGCAGACTTAATATAGGTCAGTATTGCTGTGTAAAATTTTAGTACTTATTAATTAAGCTTAATTCTTTTTACTGTTTGTGTAGTCCAAACACACAAGATTTTATTACGTTTTTCTTGATGTAGTAAAGGCTCTGTACGGATTATCAAAACAGGATTGGGAAAATCATGAAGATTTATAAACGGTAAAATATCCGCCGCTGAGTAATAAATAATTGTATTTAAAGACACTTTTAAAGTCACGCAATTCCTTCTTGTTTTTGTGATTGGTTAGATTTTTTTACACTAATCGAGCCAAATACTTCATTATTCGTTATTTTATTTTAAGAGTAAAATATTCTAATATAGAAAATTTTGTAATATCCATTATTTATCACAAAAATTCTTTGTTAAATTGAGGTTATTGTAATTCTGCAAAATGTATCGACTCATTTTCCTTATGTTGAGGTGAAAAACCAAAAAAGCTAGTTACAGAAAAAAATCTACGCATATATAATAAGCAACAATAATAAAACTCGTGAGGATTCATCACTACGCGCGGTATAAAAGAAAAGTAAATTTTTTTTGCACGTTTTAATTTCAGCAGGGCAATTATGATCCACATATAATTACTTATACAGTCTTACTGATTTTTTTTATTACTTTTTGTGACTTCGTTGCTTTTCTGTTTAGATGGCGTCAATCTTAAATTTATATTCAATGACAACGAGCGTGCAGATTTGATAAAAATTAAGCTGAATTAAGCAATAGTGAATATTCCATTAAAGGAGGCATAACCGTTTAAATAGCACTCCTCTATTTGCTTTAAAATTAATCAATTGTCATGATTTTGCCGAGAGTTTTGTAGAAGGAAAAAAAAATTAAGATAATTTAAATAAAACGCAGTTTTAATTGTTAAGTTACAATAATTATTATAAACCCTATAGACTCATTGCCCAAAGTTGTGTTGAGCTTTCATTTTCTTTTCTCTTGCACGGACCTAAAAAAAGCCAAGCCCAAATTTGACCTGCACAAGGCATATATCCGGCGCAGACGTGTAATTTTCTCCGCTGATTAGAAATAATGGCCGATTGGGCGGATTGGCTCTGAGCCGGGCAGTGTGCACGAGGGAAAATTTCGTCTGTCCGTCCAATAATCTGCGGAGAGTGCGCGAGAGATGATAAATTTACCGCAGCGCTTGCGGACGGGGCGAAACACAAAACGCCGAGGCAATTTTTCTTTTAATTTCCGAGATGAATGCAAAACCATGGGAGTAATATTAATAACTTTTTGTCTGCTGCAAGAGAGCAGCAAATCAAAAGAGCTTAATGTTTATCTCCAGCTGTGAGGGCTCACAACAAAAAGAACCACTCTCGGCCTGCCTGCCTAGCTGTCTCGGCGATACCAAGAAATATTTTCCAAGGACCCGCACCGCCGAGGAGAAAAAATAATGCTGCTGCCTCTTTCGACGTGGATAGTGGGACACACCAAAGTAATGCAGAAAACACGCAAAGAAATACTCATGTATCAAAAGAAACGAGATTTAAAAAGTTTAAAATAATAGATGTTTCCCTTGACAGCTTTAATTTTCACGATATTTAAATTTATACGGAATTTTCTTCCATTTAATTAATTTTAATCAAGTTCTCCGTAGGTTTCGGTTACCTTTATAAATAGACTTAACACGTTTGCTTTTAAATTTCAAGCGTGTTTCAAAATTTATTTACAATGATAACGCTTATTTAATTTTTCTCATGAAATAACAGCACATTAAACATAGAGAGAATATTAATTGAAAATTTTTAAAAGAAGAACACATCGTTTCCCAAAATATAATGTTATAAGCATTATTTTTATAACATCAGATTATTTCATGCAAATTAAATTTAAAAATAAATATAAATTTTTATAATATTATTTGACTCCATTTAAATTAATTTATTTATTACAAATTTAATATTTACATAAATTACAACATTAACTTATTGCAAATAAGTAACTATTACTCATTGTATTTTTATGGATTTTAAATTTTATAAATTTGAACTTTTGCATCAAGATTGCACAATAGCAAATAATTCAGGAAATGTGAAATTAGACGAAAAATTGGTAAATTCAAATAGTTGTTATTAAAAGCATAAAAAAATATTTATATCTCAAAAAAAGAAAACAAATTCAAAAACCAAGGAGATGAAAAATTAAGAAAAAAGAAGTATCAAGGAAGTTTGAATTTCGCAAAAAGAATAAGAGCGCGCAATCTCATCAAAATATTTAATCCATGCACCTTTACAAAAAAGAAAATATGAATGAATGAATTGTATGATTGGTGCAATGCGTGCGATACATATGGTTTTGAAAGGACTTGTGATGAGCGATTGAGAAAAGTGTGCCGCATCATCATCTCGTATAAGCCGCGCGAGCCGCGCAAGGTGCTGATGGAGTAAGAATATATAAAATGCACAAAACAGCGCACTGATGTTAATTCCGGTACGTTTTGTGCAGGACGAACAGGTGATCATTGCGGGCCGAGTCATTAATAATAATAAAGCAGCTACAAGATAGGACCAAGTGTAATCGGGCCTCATTAAAAAGTATAAGCCGGGCCAGATCAAGATTGGGAGCTGCAGTGTGTTGGGCGGTCCACTCACTCTGACGAGACTCTGACGGCGAACATGGCTGCCGAGCCGGCCGCCACAAAAAACACACACACACGTTTCATATCTCAACGTTATATTATTTTTATATATAATATATACATACATGTATGTATTTACTTGAAGGAACGCGCGTCGCCGTCGTGATCCGGCCTTAGAACAAAATGAGAATAAAAACACATTTCTAATTACGCGCCGGGCCGCGGCTCTCTCGGCCTCTTGTCATGTCATGTCGGATCGCAACAACTTTGACTGGCCGACCTACCTGCCGAAGATGGGCCAAATCAATCTCCAGACACTGCCTCGCATGCCTATATATCTCATCCCAGTCAGGCCTTCTGATATTCCGTGATATTCTTTTGTCTGCCATGGTCCGTACCATCGGCTCTCTCAACTCTTTCGAAATCGAAAACCCCCCAGAGTTTTTGCCTTTTCGGTCTCTGCGGAGAAACTTTTTACTGTGTACACAGGCTATGCTTTTATCTGCATGCCTGAAGAGCAGATCATGGATTAAATACATTAACGAAACTTTTCAAAGGCACTATTTTTCTGCTCGAGCGTATAGAAGTCTTAATTTAACTTGAAATGTTATGAAAACGCCAAATTTCACAAAAAACTGCCAATTATTGCTATTAATACTGTTTACTTTTCTACTTTTTCACAATGAAAACGATTTATTTAAATAAAGATTCATAGGAAAAAACGGCATCATCAACTAGCAAAAATTTTGTTAAAACTTCCAAGATAAAAACCCCATATGCAAGCATCTGCCGTAGTGAGCTTTTATTTTTTTCAAATATGTATTTTTTGTGCAAATTCACTAGGCCAATTGTGTTAAAAGTTGTATCTAAATGTGCAGATTATAACTATTTTATAAGGACCAAAGAGCTGACACTTAATTCTCCTCTTTCAGTATAAATATATTTTTTGAAATTTTCCGCAAGTTCACTTTTTCAAGTGACGCATAAATATTCAGGATATGAAAATATTTTGCTAAAATAATATTGAATAATATATTTCATTAAATATATTTATTTATCCTCATTTTATATAGTGAATTATACAATGTTAGTAATATTTTTAGCACTTTATACCAAACCGCTGCTTATAGTCACTCTTAAATTGTATTTTATTTTTGAATAAGTAATTTTTAATACAACAGCATAATAATACTAATTTTGTGTATTTATGCAAAGAAAAATTTAAATGCTCATTTAAATGCTTGTTATACAGAATAATAAAAAAATTTTAATTTTAAATAATCCGGTTCTTTTCACTTTTCCAATAGTTTTTGCGCCTGTGTACAGAGAAATTTCATTTTTTTGGAGACTTTATGACTTTGTGATTTTTATTTAAATCTCTTTAAGAAATAATTAAAACTTAATCGATAAGCCAAGGAAGGATATTTAAAAAATATTTTATCCTTTTTAATTTATATTGCGATCCATTGACGCAATTGGATTTTCCAGAAAACTTTATTAAAAAGCTGAGTAAACACCGCAAATCTTTTCAACACACCGCGCGCAATCCGTTGGAACCAGCTTTTCTTATAAACATTTTTTATTTAGTATACTATATTATTATAGCATAACACAACCATGCATGAGTCGTGCACTTTGGTTGATTCATCTCCCGCGCGGACAACATCGGAAAATTATATTTTCTCTTTTTGCCGTTGCTGCACGGCGCCTTATATATATTTATTGCAGCAGAGTCAGGACTTGCGCCACCGCGAATAACAAGAAGGGGTTATTATATTCACGCGTTGAGCAAATGCACTCTCGCGATCGTTGCAGTGCATTGAATCGACGCAACAACAAAAGTATTATAATATGCATTACACACACACACAGCTGATAATGCGCGATGAGAGGCGCGGTGGGCTGTTGGAAAGATGACTTTGCACTTTTGGTGCACTCGTTTGACTTGCGATTGCATTTAATTAACTCCCTCATACTGCGTTGTACGTTAAAACATATAAATATATAAGCAACGAACACTTGCCGCGTGCGAGATAAACAAGTGAGATGCATGTGCGCTGCCGCTTTAATTGTTGTCATGAATTGGCAATTATTACTCGCTCGGTACAACGAGATAAAAAAAGAAACGAGTTGGCTCAGCCAATGTGGCAAGGACGGTCGACTTTTCAAAAGTTGCGTTGAAAGAGGTCACCAAGCTTTGAAAATTTTGAAACGTTAAAATCAGTTCAAATAATCTTAATCATTCAATATTTTAACAAAATAAATTTGCTTTTATTATGATGTAGCAAAAATGGAAAAAAATTTTTTACTAGAGTTTATTCAAGCCCAAAATTAACTATTCTCCCAGATATCTAAATTTGAAAATTGAAACTATATTATAGAATATATTGCTACATGCCATGGCTTGGGAACATCAAGAGAATGAAAATTTTTTGGAATAGCCAAATCATAAGAAAACAACTTCTTTTAGGAAAAAATAATCCAGTAGTTTATATATGTCTTAAAATAAAACTTTATGATAAAAGCTGGATAAAAGGAATGAAAAATTTTTCACCGGTATTTTTAGCGATCTCCACAAAATTTTAAAAATCAATAATGAAACAATTTAACAACATTAAATTATAACTTTCAAAGCTCTTAAATAATCTAACATGTTGCACTTTAGGTTATATTCTTCTTCTTGATGCATAGCATGATGAGAAAAAATCTCATAATTTCACAGCGCAGCATGCAGTCAATCAAAGCCTTTTCTTGTGATTGAAGTTCCCAACAGCTTCAATGCCGCATATTCAAGATATTGAAATATTAAAAGTGCTCGTTTTTCCCTCAGCATGTCTTCGCTCACGCACTACTCTCGTATCCACGGCAATATTGATTTCTGGAAGAGTGAAAAGATCGTGTGTTTTATGTAAGAGTCACGATATTTGTATATTTAATCAAACCTATCCTTTTATATAAAGATACACTTGCACGCAGAAAAATCATCAGCAAGAAATCAATCAAGCTACGGCGGCCAGCGCGTATATATCAACCTCGGGGTATCAGCCTTATTAATTCCGGCAAAGTAACTGTTTGCTGAATAGAGCCAGCTAATCTATCAACGGTGAGCTCGGATTTCCAGGTCCTTCAATCAACAATATATAAAGCAGTAACATTAAAATTGCGATTGTAAAAAAAAACACACTAATTTAATTTGATATTTAACGGGGAAATAAATTTAATTTATCAGCCATTTATATTAACTGAAAATTATAGACCTGGAAGTTTATAAAAAGGGCAGCCATTTCAGCGTAAATATTTTCCGAAGAAAACAAGTAATAAATTTGATGGAAATAATTTAATTTTTAAATATAGAGGTAAATAGTGCAAAAGATAAACATTATAATTTTTTAAATTTCTTTCAGTTTGAATAATGTCATAAACTGCCACTTGAAATCCGCTCCCACAATCGACAGCCGATTCTGTTTATTGCTATTAGGCGCACAATGAGGTGCTCAGTGTTTGGCTTTCCGAGAAAACCCTATCTCAACAAAGGGACAAAGTGAATAAGTGCGCTGGTTGGTCCAGCAGCGCCCGGCGGCTTTAAGAGCCGCGCTCTGGCCGCTGCACGCATCATTGCATCTTGAAAAAGCCGCGTGACAATCATTTTGTTTCATCCGATTAGGAGGGACGGCGCAAAAAACGAGCCGAAAAGTGGTACCATTGCTTGTCAACTGGCCGGCGGGGAGATTTTCCAGAACTGATAACTTAGAAAAGTTAATAAATAAAATTCTATTAGGTCCTGTGACTTGACGAAATTGGATTCTGCGGAAATTCGTGCAATTTGATCCTTCAATGTGGCAACAAACAATAGATTATTCGATTTTTTTCCTCTTGCTTTGTTCCCGATCGTTTAAAAAAATAGTCTTTTGATAATAAAACTGATAAATATGAAGGCCTGAAGAGGGAAAAATATTAAATAATTTCTTATGGCATTAATAAAATACAAGGTACAAATATTGCATTCAGAAATCCAAATAATGTTATGGTTTTCTCTATGCAAATGATCCGAATTAAAACTCAAATCCAGCCCGATACACTATGTAATTTGTAAATAATATAAGTGGTTTATGACAATTATAACTTATTATAAGATCACAAAATCAAAGAACCTCACCGCAGTATTGAACGCTCATAATGGGCCTAAAAACCAAGATAAGAAAATTGCAAAAAAATTCTTCCAGTATTACTTACTAATTTTTATTAACCATCTTGTCCACAAACCCTAAATTATAATTTTTTTTAATCCCAATCATCATTTTTCTATAATTGTATATTAATATCATTTGATTTTTTTTTTATCCGCGGATTTAATTATATATTTTTTACAATGCGCAGAATTATTGAAAGTATGAGCCATCAAGCTATGTATTAAGCTTATGGGAGTTGATGCGATACTAACAATGTGAATATCCCTCAAAATTCCACGCTTTGGTCTGCTTAAAAAATAAATAACAATATTAACTTCATTATAATATTTTTTCATTGATTTATTTCTTTTCATTAAAATTATAAGTTTTTGATGTATCGGTGTTGTCCTGTTGCAGGACACAATTTTTTTTTTTTTACTGCCTGAATCATGAATCAACTCTTCATTTTCAATATTCAACGGATCAAAAGTTAAAAAGTCGTGCTTCAGGATTCAAGAGCGCACACAAATCGCGCCCACATGCAAACATCTCCGGCTGTCTGGCTGACTGAAAGTCAAACCCACCTGCGACCAAATCAAAATATCTGACTGAGAGAGAGTGACATTCCCCCATATTAATAATAATATTATTATAATAATATTCCTGCAGCGTTTGCGCGCCGCTCTATCATCCGCGAGTGATCGGATCCCAATTTATTTTCCAAGCATGGCTCGCGGAGAAACAATTAAGCCTCTCTGCGGCGCTGTCCACACCTACGTGGCTTTACAATATATAAATATATATATAATAATATTCCCCAGCATATTCGTCGGCCTGATCAAGGCGAGCATGCAGCAACATGGCTCCGCGCGTCTAACAGCCTCGCTGGGTGGCCCTCGATATTCCTCTCTGCATTGGGATTCCAGCCAAACAACGCCTAAATATCTGACGAACCAACTCCCAATATGTTCAAAATTGTTTTTTAATCAGCCTCGAGGATGAAGGCCAAGCAACGACAACCGTGTAATCTTTTAATTTGCATGTTTCGCCAACTCGCTCTTAGCTAATGGGGTTCTTCAACCTTTTGAAAATGGGCGGCTTGCGTAATAATAAAGAGCCACGAATCAGAAATTGTTGATTCGAGAAGGTAGAATTTAATTAGTTACAGAAGTAAATGGAATTAAATTCATATAAATTTTTCTAAATGGCTGTTGCAGTTTCTCCGTTAAAAAAAAATTGCATAAATTTTGAAAAATTAGTCAGAATTGATTTTGCAACTTTCGGTATACCTCTCTGAATTGCACTGATATTGAACATTTGAAAAGAAAATGTTGAGCTTCATAGCAGTTGCAAAGAACACATTTTTGGAAAAACTATTCCTGCAGCAGGGGTCACAAATGGGATTATTTGATATAACGGTGATTTTGCAAATTAAGCATTCTGATTTGCTAAATAAACATGCCTCCTCCACGTCAATTGGCTTCTAGTATTATTTCTTTTTATATAGTTATTCAGTTTATTTTTATCTTGCACAAAAAAAAACATAAATACTAGGTATTTCTGTAAGTCAAACTTAATACCTATACTGCAAGGTAGGAAAAAAACGATATAATTAATGTCATTGAAAATCTAACTTTTCAAATAATCTGACAATTGATGTCATATAAAGAATTTTCATAAAATAATTTTGCTATTAATTGAGAATTAAATCAGGTTGCCATTTTTCTAAGCGAAATTAAAAGTACACAAATAGTTTATCTTCCATAAAATAAAAATAAAGAAGAATTATTGAATTTTGACTGGATCAAAAACTCCCATCTATATTGAAGGTTGCGAAAAGAATGAATTAATTGTCATTTTTTAATTGCTTCTCTATGTTCCTGTAGTTTTTAATGTGTTATTTAGCATTTCAGAGTGAATTAAGGGATTGAGGCTCTCGCTTGTCGTTGGAGTGCAGGCCGATGACACGCTCTGGTAATTAAATTACCAATAATTAATCACTCGCTCGGGCGGCGATGACAAATGGCTGAATTACACACATGCACACGTTGTAATAAATAAATTCGCGGAGCTGATGGTGCGTGCAAATTCCTCCTCAACACACACCAGCAGATTATGGCCTCGGAGAGCGGCGCCGGCAGCGGCTCGGAGCAGCAGAAAATTGCGATCGCATCGAGATTTCGCAGCGAAAAATATTGAAAAAGTTGCCGTTGGCCCAATTAGAGGCGGCTCGCTCTCTCCAGAGATTTAATTGACAAACAGTAGCGGTGATGGCCCTTGATGGATGAATTCGGATAATCATCAGACTTGCCAATGACTACATATACATGGATATGAGAGTATGGTGGTGTGTCGTCTGCTGGGCTACTGCACGCGGGGCTTTTACATTGGCTAGGGCCCTCTTCAAACAGGCCCTGCTCATTATTATAAATTTCCATACAATATTTTAATTCGATTCGATGAGATAAACTGCCCTATTCATGACACTGAATTTTTTTGTAGAAAATTATTTTGAACGAAAAATGCGAGTTTCTTCGTGTTAAAATTAATTTAATTAAGTTTAAATTTATATTTCTTGAATGATAATAATTTTTAAATAGCAACAAGTGACTTGAATAAATCAGATGAACATTTTTTCTAATTAAAATTTGAGAATAGCTATGCGATTTAAAAACTGTTAAGTGATTATTTTTTTTTAGAATAATTGTTTTGGCGTTCAAATTTTCGTAATAAAGAAAATCAATCATTATTTTTTATGCCTCTCACTAAATGCTTTTTACCAAGGCAAATTAACTTATTACGCCACAATCAAGTTGGAAAAAATTAAAAATTATAAGCTCTCAAAATTGATAATCGTTGTGAAACACATTTTTGCAGTAAAAGACCCCTTTAATTAATTTTTATTTTGCAAATTTTAATCCACATTAACAAATAGATTTTATTAATTTGTCATTAAATCCTGTTTTTCATGTATTTTATTGACATATTTAATCAGGATTTATGAGTTTCTTCTTCTTATTGTTAGCTATTCATTGTTTTCCCTCCAAATTTAAATAAAGACATTATTTAGCGCTTTCAGCCAAAATTAATTCAATTGAAAAGAAAATCAGCGCAAGACTCGTTTTGAGATGGTCCTGGTCGTGGTGCTTGCAAGTCATCCCGCCAGAGACACACCAACCCATTCACCTTTACATTTATTGTGCCCAACAGGTAATTTATCATTCACCAAATGCACCTACGTACATCCACAGTCGGAACGGAGAAAAGAGCGCCCAGGAATAATATCACACACGTATTCACTCTGGCGAGGAATTTTCAGGCACAGCTTCTGCCGCGGCGGCACCTTTTCATTTATTTATTTCGTTTCAAGGCGCGCTGTTTTTCATACTCTCATTTCACATCACTCCTTTTTGTCCACTTCTGACTTGTTCCTGCTTGCATTTCAATGCCCTTTGAGCTTTTATCTTCAAAAGAAATATATAATTATGAGGAACGTATTTTTGCTTTTAGATAAATTTTGCAACTCTATGCAAATTTTAGCATATTGAAGTTAAAAAACACTGGAAACTAAGTAAAACTACTGAAACTATAACAATGAAAGAGAAAAAAAAACACCAATGCTTTGAAAAATGGAATGCCAAAACTTCAATCTTTCTGCATTGGAATATTTCGAATAAAGTTTTTTATTTTTAATTAAAAGTTAAAATTTGCCACTTAATTACTTTTACAAAATTTTAAAAGCATTAAATTTGTCACTCAGCTTCCAAATTAAGTGTCAAACTTCTTATTTAAATAATAATAAGATTTTATAAATTTAAAAAAGTCGTATCTGATCAAAAATTTGTTTATTGTTGTTTATGTAATAGAAAATAATTTAAAGAGTAGAAAAATATTACATTATTATTACAATATGGTGTTTATATTTGTTTCCGAATCCTCTTTGATCTCAAATTTCAAATAAGCTGGTGAAGAAAAATGAATATTTTCTTTGACATGATGGTGTTTTCAGTGTTTTGTACCCGTCTCAGATCACCAAGGAGAAAATAGCGCGATAATTTTCTTAACAGTCACAATAATATCCGCCCCGGAAACGTTATGGATATTGTGTACAGTTTGAAAGCGCCAGTTGGAAAAAGTCACAGCTCTTCAAAGAAGAATTAAAAATGAAAAATGGTGTGTATCAGAAGGTTCTTCTTTTGTGGCAATCAAAAGAGGTCCCTCGTCTGCGCTTTCCAGCTTGTCCGCGCGCGAAATGAGCAGCGCAGAGAGAAACTGCCTTCTTTGTCCCCTAAAGCATCCCCAAATACATACATTTGCTCTCGGCCGGGTCCGTACACAGCACGTGAGGCTGCGTGTTGCATACATCCTGTAAAGGTGGCGAGAAATAATTAATGATGCGCCCGCCAGGGAGGTTTTGAGTGACGCTCGGAACACCACTCTGTGCTCGGTATGGCTTACAGGCCTAATTATCAGCCGCACACAAAGCAGCCTGCTTGGGACAGACACACGTCCTTCTCGCCTCAGCGTCTGCTTCGATTATCGCCGCTTCACAATTAGTTCGGATCGCACACTTCGGAATTCCTCTGATGTTTTAAATAGCCACAGAAATTTTGGTTTTCCCAAAACAAGTTTGTGTTATGCATTTTAATATTTTCTCAAAATAAAATGAAGATTATTACTATTTTATGTAACTAATCACAATTATCAATTGATTTTGGTCTAAACATATAAAATAATAAAAATAAATCTAAACATATAAGATTGATTCTATGGATATAGCAATGGTTATGGAAAAAAACAAATAAGAGTCCTTATACATAACAAACAGAAATTGCCAGATTTTTTTTTTAAATTCATGTGATTTTCAACCATATTTATGCTATAGAAAAAGGATGGACTAATGAAATTTAAATATTTGCTTCCTGTCTCAGTGTCGTAATAAGAAAAAAAAGTAATAATTGATTCCGCAGTTCTGCTGAGGTTCAATAGTAGCAATATTTTCTTAGAACGCTATTTTAAATAGAACATTCAAAATTTTTTCACAAATCGCTTGAAAAAGAGTATACGTTGTATTTTTTGTAAATTTTAATATCAAATTTTGCAAGTTTTAGTGTTTATGGATCTACCACGGGGAAAAAATTAACATTATCATTTCAGCGTTTGTTTTTAATTGTGATTTTTGATACAAATCCATATTTATTTTCTTTACTTTAAATTCCTTTTGATAAAAGCAGAATATTTGGTCACTGACGTTTGCCATGGTGGTTGATTAAATTTCCAAACCGCAAAGCCGAGACAGAATCAATCTTGACTTTGATGTCCAACTTCTCAAAGGCTTTTTATTATATTATTATTTAATCCGCGAGCAAACTCAATGGCCAGAAAATAATTTTCGGCGCCTCGACCAGCGTGGTGCTGCTTTAAAGCGGCCAATTTGAATGAAATTCGTGACTGCGGTCTGCGGTGTTATTTTGTGAGTCGGCGCTGCGAGTAATAAAAAATCTTTACTTCTCTCGGCGTGTCGGTAAGCCACAAAGCGTTTCGTGCGCTTTTCATTTCGGCTTTCAGCAGCTCGGGAAATAACTGCGGGAATTAATATATATAAAATGCTTTCCAGCGGCGCCGACGTTTAATCAAAATATTTATACAAAGGCGGCGATATGAAAGGGTTACTCGCTTTTCCCAGGGCATTGAGTTGTCACGAAAATCCGGCGTGTCCAATTGCACGTGGAAACCTCTGCGTTCAATTCGATGATTTTCCCTCGGCAGAGAAATAGGTTTGGGGAAATTCAAATTGGTGATCGGTCAGAGAGGAATATATAGGCGAGATTCAAGATGGGGGCACGGCGCGAGTTTGCCTTTCAATGGAGGTTAATTAAAAAGACCTCTGGCCGCAGACCATCTCTCATCTCGCTTTGGCGCCAGCAGTTTTGTTTTTTAACGCTCAAGAGAGGAGAAAATAGCTTTTGGGATTGGCCAAGGATGCTGATGGGTTTTATTGGATCCGGAGGGAAGATGATTGCCTAAACCGCCAAGGACTCGGGCTAAAAAATATGGGGTCTGATCTTGGTGAGGCGCATAAAAACTTTTCAAGGAAAGGAAAAAGAATTAATTAATAAATTAAGTGGAAAAATAGTGAACAAAATGATTTCACGCATCCTCTGTTAATGAGTTTTTAATTATTACATTAAAATATTATTAAGAATCATGGATTTATTTTATTAATTGATCTTAAATCAAGATATTTGATATTATATATTGATTGGAACTTTTTATTAAATATTTTGGCATTATTTACTTTTTTAACTAATTTTTTACAGATAATTTTTAAAAATTTTATTTTCATGGAGATTGTTAAGTCGGATTAAATTTTAGTTTTGCTTGAACAGAATTGGTGATTGTTTTGGTGAAGTGCAAATGCAGTGTCGGTAATCTCGCGGTGCATTAGCCGCGGATTAGCATTTCAGCTAATGTCCGAGCGCTGCCGGTCCCTCTCGCGCGCCACTCTGCTCGGGTGACACTCGCACAATTAAAACTGCCACTCAGCTGAGGCTGACCATTGTCCCCCGGCTGTGAATTACAACACAATGAGGCGGGGATTAATTCAGTGGCCATCCAGCAGCGGCTTTTGTGCGAGACACCGCGTTAATACTTTATACTTCATCACAAACTGTGCTTCACTCCTTTTGACATTTCTATTGTTTTATATTCGCAATTTTCATATAATGAAAAAAATTCAATGCTTATTCCGATGAAATAAAAATAATTCATTTTGAACATTACACACCACCAGAAATTTTTCCATTCAAAATTGAAAGACAATGAAATTCAATATTTTAAAATTCAAATTATTCACTACACTGCATTATAAATATAAATTAATAATTCCCTTGACACTGACATTTTTTGTGTTTTTGGAGCAAAAGTTTGAAAATGTTAATCGATTTCATAAGAAATTTTGTTATTTATTCTTGTTATGATAGATTTAAAATTACTTTGCTCTTTTTATCTTTACCAATTCTTAAAATTTATTTGATTGTGTGATTGGAAAATTTTCACGATTGAATTCGATAAAGAGTCACGCTCACTTATTGAAGACAATTGAGAAAAATGCCAGAAAAGAAGAGGACGCGTAATTTTGCTCTGAAAAGCGTGTAGGCATTGATTCGCTGCATACAAAAAACCATTATTTATAAATGTGTCGGCGAGTATTTGGTCTACGCCGCGGCCTGAGCATATAAAAGGAATAAAACACCGGCCGAGCGAGCGCAGAAATTGATCATCTCATCGCGCGCAGCCGGGGAGAATGATCAGAATAATATTCGGCCGCAATAAATAATTTATTTTTATTTCGAGCCGCGGGACTCTCCACTGTGCACGACGAATCAGGCCAAATTATTGTTATCGCACTCGGCGGGAGTAAATTGGAATTCACAGCTCGCGAGGCAAGAAGAACGCCAAAGCTGCGTGTAATGAATGCAATACAAAGAAATAAAGCAGTTTCGCCTTTTTCCGAGCGGCTCATCAAGGGCCGAGCGCCGCCAACAAGAAAAAAATGCACCTCTTTTATTCCGAGTTATTGGCGCACACTCGCTCTGCCGGCCAATTCCGCGCTCTCTGGCTGCGTTTGATGGCTCTATTTTCTGACTACACGCACCAATGACCGCACAAAACAAATGTTCGCTAACCGCATAAATTCCTAAGCGATCGAACAATTTGGCTATTATATATAATGTTTGGTTACTGAGCTTCAAAAAGACGGAAATTAAAAAAAAAAATGAACACGGAATTATTTTAATTTTAATAATTTACAAAACTTTTGGAATTATATAGTTCTGCAGTAGGGAAAATTAGTCCGAAAAAGTAATTTTTATGTTAAATTGCAACATGAATTTAATTTTATTTAAGTAAACAAGGCAACGGAAAAGCCCAACTAATATCATTTATCAATCAAGTACTAACAACAATAAAAAAAAAAAATAAATAAAATTTGTTTTATTTAAAAAAAGAAATATTAAATTATTTTTATTTTTAGAAAATTTTTAATTTTCACATATTCATTTTTTCTTTATAGATAATTTTTTTTTAATTTAATAAACTTATTTGTTTATAGTTGGATAAAAATAATTTTTGTGTAGAAATATTCATTATTCCCCTCAGACAAGAATTTAAATTAATTATTTGAAAGATTAAGAAAATCATATAAAAACAACGCTTATAGCAAGGGCTGATATATCCTTTCATCTAATGATAAATATCCTTCATTAGCACTTTCTGATGGTAATTTTAAAATATCTAATAATTTAATTAGTTCATGAATCAAATGGATCTCAAGGATGTCGACAGGCAAATCAAAATTGAACAGGAATTTATTTATTAAAATGAACCATTTGTAAAATAAAGTAATTTATATAGATTCGTGTAAAGAAACTGAAATTATAAATGTAACCAATTATTTCACACGATTAATAAAATAGTACCAACCTATGAACCAATAAAATTAAACCAATCGCAAACAATGCTGCTGGATGTGCTGGAAAATATTCACAATTAAATAAGAAATTGCTAATTGGTCAAATTTTTCACCATGGCTTATACAACTTACAAGTAAATTTTTGAGAACCACTGATTAAATTTTCTAAAAAATTTGAATGCATTACGGAAACAAAATATCATTTTTTTTTTTTTAAATCAAGCACCTAAATTGGGACATAATATAAAAATTTTAATTAATTATACAGTAATTCAACCATTTTTATGAACCACATTTTTAAGATTTTCTAATCGCTGAGATGAAGAATTGAGATTAATTTCACCATAAAAATGTAAAATGAGTTGCGAAGGAAAATAAATTTGGTTGGGCGAGCTGCAGGCAGGCTTTTCCGCGACAAACAAGGGCGGATTGATCCAAAAGTTGGGGGCCGGTGTGTGTGCGGTTCTCTTTGGCTGGCTGCCGCCGCCGCCTGGCTATATAATAATATAGAAAATATAGAACCATCTGCGCCGCCATCCAACATTTCCATAAGCTGACGGCTTGAAATGACACACAAGAGCGCCCGCCACTATTTTCCTTGCTTTTGATTAATGAATCGCAATCGCTACACTGCTATACGGCGCATATCCATGACTGACAACTGACGTGTTTGCAGCAAGAAAAAATACAAACCCGCCGCATTACATAGAAAAGAGACTCCATATACACGCGATCGAGCGCAGGCACATACAACGTTTTTACTAGAAGCGAAAATATAAAAGGAGCAGGAAACGGGCCAAATTTATTTCGCCAAGTAAAGTAATTAAAAAAAACACCCCTTTAATTATTCAATGTCTGAAAACCACTAAATTCATTTGTAAGAAATTCGCAGCGTATGAATAAGAATAGCAGATGATATTAAAATTAAATTATTCGTAATTTAAATATTATTTCTGCAAATTTCATAGGTCGATCAAAAATTTAAATTAATCTTCAAAAATTTAAAGACGCCGCTTCATTTTGATCTCCACAAATAATATTAATATAAATTATTTCATCCTCTTTAACTTTTTGATTAATTTTCCTTTCCCCTTTATAAAGAAATTGATAGTTTATTTCTTTTCTAAAAAATACATTTTTTTTTTTAAGAAAGCATTTGTTCAGTTTTTTTAACTGATAAATTTGAAGTCAATGGAAGTTAAAAACTTTTAGCAACACGGATGTTCTTTCTTTTGGAAAAATCATTAAAATGGTTTGATAAAAAGAACTAATTAATCCTTTGTTGTGCTTTTGATGAGCGTTGGAATGAAAGGTGAAAAGTCACAGCAACACAATTTTCAGCTGCCGAGAGAATTTTTAACAGCGTTTGCTCGTCGGTTTGTTTACGTTCACTCGGTTGCGAGAGGCCACGTGTTAATATTTACGAACACACTTGATTAATTGAACTGTGCTCTACAATTAATTAGGCGTAAACAAGTATTTAATTAACAGCTCCATTCGCAAAATCGCCGAGTTAATTTGCACAGGCCGGCATGCTTTGTCCCAATTAAAATGCATCCTTTTGATGAGAAAAGTTTAAATTGCAAAATTATATTTTAAATATTATTTTATACGCTATAATTATTTTTTTCAGATTTTCGGTGATTATATTTAAATGATGATTGTTATATGTTACTTACCAGGAAGAAAAGAGAAGTGATCAATCCTGTCCTGAACCTCAATACGAATCCTGCTCCTCTTGCACTGGGGCAGATTATTGGCGGACATCATGGCCATCATGGGTCTCAAGTTTGCGGTAAAAATCCAAATTCATCACCAGTGTTTTCACTACTTTCTTTCACGGCCACAACCACGCAGTCCACCTAAAAAACAAAACAAAAACACAATTCACTCTTTCCCTGAAGATTGTACAAAACTCCGAACCATACAAACGTCATTTATCAGAGATGAAATTTGGACAAACACACAACAAATTAAAAATTCCGACACGTTTTGAAAATTTTCCAGAACTAGATCAGCTGCAGCGAGCGATACCAAATGCTGCCGATTGTGGCGCTTCCTGAAGTAAGTGTCAATTTCAGAAACTTCTTCAGTTTTCTGTTTACATTTTGAAGCCGACACAGACGATTATGTAAGAAAGTGTGAATTGTCAAGAACTCACGTATTTTCTCAGCAAATGTGCCAATTATTTGACTATTGGGTGCACATTTCATTCGATAATCAAGGACTGCGCACCATTATTGTGCTCCTAGTTGTTGTGTGACGGTTTTTAACTTGAAATATCGTGAGAGATTCCACGACTCCAGCTGACTTCTGCCTGTCTCTGATGGGAATCGGACATCAGACCATCCTAGAACCTTTTTGCAGCTCGCACTGAAAAGGTAAGATTATTTTTTTTACAGAAATTTGGAAATTTGGTGCATTCTTAATTTAAAATTTTGATAATTATAAATTCTATACGGCGCATACAATTCATAAAAAATTATCCGTATCATAGCAGGGAATAAATTTTTAAAATTTATCAAATTGATTAAAATATGGTGATTTTTAATTCTGGCCCAAACTTATTTTTAATTATGGTCCACGACTTACTTTATAGGAATTTTTTTGTAAGAACTATAAATTTTCTGTAATAATTAAACAAACCACAGGATAAAAATTGTTATGCAAAATATTTTAGGTAATATTTGTAATATTTCAAATTGTAAAAACAAAATCAGCGAAATTTTCCTATTTAACAAATTTGATACGTGAATTTTGAGCGTATTTCACGGTCTCGCTTTTCAGCGCGAGGAAAGGGTTGAAAACATAAAAGAGTTGCTTTTGTAATAAGCAAGCTGTCGGTTTGAAAAGAACGCGTGAATATCAGCTTGGAACGACGTGTATTGTCGAAAAAGCCTGCGTGGAAAATTGGAGCGGGCAGGCATTGCCGGCAAAACCAACAGCAGGTAAAAAACGCACATGCTAACGTGTCGGCGCCTTTTCATTATGCCACATGCAATGCACCTACAATTGTTCATTGTGCCCCGATTCGCCACGCCGCGTTCGCTGCCAGAAGTGCGCTCGGCACCGTTTTTTGCGATAATTCATTCCACCTCGAGTACCACCGGGCGCAACACGCAATTTCACAAAAACTCGCGAAACAAGACTACAATGGAAAATCAGCAAGTTTTTATTATTCAGTGAAATGAATTAAAGTTTCATATAAATTCTCTGTTTTGATAACTATCATTTATTACATCAAAAAGGAAGGAGATGATATTTCTCTTCAGAATTTTGCATCATTATTTTGATTCCAAGCATGAATTTAAAATTATAAAATTTATTAAGCGAGCGGTAAACAATATGATCATCTTTTTTAAGTTACTGTATATTGTAAATAATTAAAATGAATAAAATAAATAATTAATCAAAAATTAAGAGAAAAGAATAATTCAAAATTAAAATAATTGTGCTTATTAATTATATACTAATAAGTTATAAAAATTCAAATATTTAATTAAACAAGAAACATAAAAATGTACAAAGATGTGTGTGGCAAATTTCTCTCCTTTTAAAAGGGTTTCCTCCGGCTTTTCCCAATTTTTTTTCTCGCGCATTGTTTGTTATTTTGCAGTTTTGTAAAGAATAGCGGCGTGACTTTTCCCTTTCTTGCCGGAGGTCTCTAAAAATAGTCCTGAGAGGGCCATAAACCACCCTGACGCGCGCTAGGGAACGATTTATGGTTCCTATTGAACCCTTTCTCTGCACAGAGACACACAACAGAAGAATGCACTCTCGTTTCCCTTTCTCACGTGCAATACTATGGATCTGACAGTCTGCCTTGGACACATAAAGAAACCTGACAGATATGCTTACAATTTTCCTGCAACTTTAAACGGTCTGCAATGATTACGGTGCAGTTAGATGATCATTATAAAAACATGTGACTTAATTTTTGCTCCATTTTTATTTTATTTTTATTTCAATCCAAAGGTATAAATTTATAGAGGTAAAGTAAAATTAAAAAAATAAATGATAATAAAAATAATTTAATAAATATTAAAAAATAAACAAAACAATGAAAGGACTGCTACCGCTGGCGCCTTTTTGAAAGACAATTTGAAGACAATTAAAAAAGGCATCTGAAAAATTGAATTAAATATGTTCGTTTTTATTTTCATTGAAAGAATACAGATCTGTATACAGATCTATCTGTTTTAAATTATACTTTATCATACTATTATGAAAAGATGTCAATAGAAAATCATAGTAATAATAAATCATTTTGATCTAGAAAAAAGCTAAATAAATTTCCCTAATTTTAGACATTTTTTTTTTTAATTTTTGTAATGGACCGACTATTAACGTTTATCAATTTTACTTTCTGTGAGTCACACTCGAAACAATTTAATTTGCCATGTCTTCGCTTTTGACCTTGCCCTTCGCAGTGCACGCACATGTAAAACGTGTAATTATTGCGGCGCAATGGCGAGCGCGCGGCAATAGAAAATAAAGCCCTTTCTGCCAAGGGTGGAATTGAAAGTGCATTATTGCGGGGGGAGTGGTGACGTCACCTTGTATTGTTGTATCGGGGTGGGTATTAAGGGATGTCGACGATGTGCCTCCCTCAAGACTGGCAGCGTGATTGATTATCCACCCCCATGTACCCTGCCGAGATAGTACATAACATGCATTTACTTGGGAATTCGTATACCCTACAGCAGATACATGGCATCGCCATGTCCGGCAGACAAAAAAATTCTGCCTACGGTGTTCAAATTAATTTTTGTCTAAATTTACTAAAGCAAATTTTGAAATCCTTTGTATAATATAATAAAAAGAAAAGATGGGTGTTCATTAACAGAATTAACATAATTAATATTAAGATGGAAAAAGGTTGGAATTTTTATTTTATTGATCTAAAATTTAAATTAATTTTTATTAAATTAAATGCTATTTTCAACACTAATTTTAATATAAAGCAAGAAATTTGATGTTGAAAAACAATTTTATGTAATTAACTATTAATCAAAAGTTTGTTATTTTTTTTTATCATTTTTTTATTTCCTTGCGATTATGTTTCAACATAGGCTTAATTTAACTTTAAAAATTGAAAAAAAAAAAAGAAAATGTAAAAAGAATGTGCGAGGCTGTAGAATTTCATCCCGTGGATTTGTCGCTGCCACGGCTGAGCAAATATACCTGGCTGCGTGAAAAACTAAGTGATGGGTAATTTTTCATCCCTCTTTAAGCAGGTCTGTTCGCTGGCTGCAGGAGGGGGATTCTCGCATGCAAATCAGCCCCTCGAGGCTGCACCTCTCTCGCCGCGCTCTGTTTTTATGCACAATTACTCAGCACAAATCCAAAAAGACTTCTGTTATACCCGGCCGCGGCTTTCAAAAGGTGAAACACGCTAAGGTGGGAAATTAAAAAATCACACTCACTCTCCGCGCTCACAATTTCGCATTGACATGCAAATTAGTTTTCCATTTATCATTTCGCAGCTTTTTACTATTCATGGCCGTTTTTCCACAGCGTGACAAACTGAAAATAATCACTCTCCTGAAGTGGACCTAACTTTTTTCATTATAAATTTCATTGTAATATAATTTTTAGTCTGAAGAGTTTTTGTGGGATTCTTAATTTTAACCAGTAAATAAAACAATTATGAAAAAAATTGTGGGTACCGATAATAATATATATTTATATTTTTATGTTGAAGTAGGAAAATTTTTGATGAGCTAGAAGAGCTGTTGTTACATCAACAAAGCGTGATAACGGTAAACGTTTACGGCTGTATGCAAATTTTCACCAACAATTAATTATCTATGAAGTAATGACTCGCTAATAGGTGATAATAATTTGATTGTAACATCCATTAGGCTCATTGATACAAGTCATTGATTAAGATGATAAATTGGACTTGCGGTGGATGGCAGCTAGAGAGGGGCAGGGGCCCATTCCCAATTCTGCGCCAGGCAGAAGTCTAGCGCGATCTCTCGACGGTTTCGTTAACTCCGAGCTCGAGAGGAAAATTACATGACAAGGGAAGCCAAGAGGGGGCAACTAATAGAAAAGATAATATTTTAATACTAAAAAAAATATAATAATAACGTTACAATTTTTTGCAATCAATTGATAATAATTAATAATTACTGTCAAGAATATTTTAAAAATAGAGATTTTTTTTTAAATTTTATATTTGAACTGATTTCAAATGCTTTTTTAAACTGATATTAACGCTTGATAAATTAAAGTTATATTACATTTATCTGATTAAAATAAATTTTTCATGAACACAAATATGACGATTTTTCAATAGTGTAGGTTTACCGCGGAGGCCGTGTCTATTTTGATGTCGGGCGTTTTAGCAGACATCTGCTAGTTGTAAACCCTTTCTTCTCTTTTTTCCCAATTTAAAATTTTTGTATCGACTGAGAAGAATAAATAATAATAATAATAAGTTTTCGGTATACAGTATTTAAGTCCTTACAATATAATAATATTATACAGTATTTCATGTTTGATTCTATCAAAATAGTTCGCGAATTTTTAATGATTCCAATACAATTTTAAAAAGTTAATAGACCATTCAAAAGAAACTTCAACTAAAACTTTTTGATTTTGAACTTTATGGCATGTAACTGTCTATCTGGCGTCTACTAGAATTTGACGTTACAAATTTACTATAATGATAATATTAGTTTCAAGAAGTTGTTTATTGAGTTCACACTTACTGAAGACAACCTAAATAAATTATTGCGCTTTAAAAATACTTTTAAGTGTAAATTAAAAAATTTACATTTTTTTTTACTTGTAACCATTTTAAAACACATTAAAAACAATTATTTACTAGTTAAAATTAACATTTTTTTTAATTGTATTGTTATAAGCTTTTAACAATATATATTTATTTAATTAATTTTTCATTCAACGTATATCATTTATCTTATAAAGATAAATAAAACCACAAAACACGTGAGTTGATTTTGCAACTCAAAATTATTTATAAGTGTAAGCAGTGCAATTATTCAAAATGATTTAATTTTCAATAAACATCTCTCCACATTCAGTTCTTATTAATTTTGATCTACAATTAAAATATTTATTTCAGATTATTTAAGTTTACATTAAAAACTCTCCATCATTATTAAATACCAACAATTATCTCAAACATCAGTGTGCGTCCGTTGCTGCAGATGGCGCAAAGTCCCTCAATTCCAGTTCACTTCTCTTTACTTCTTGTTGCTGCCCGTTAGGTCCGTCGTCCGCCGTGGAAAATTACTTCTTTTCTCTACCACCCTCTTTACTACTCTTGTTCATCCCTCGCTCACATACACATTCTCTCCGGGCTATTTCCTTTTCAGCGTGGCTACTGAGGAGGGTGAAATTTTGATTAAACCGTGAGATTCCCAGATGTTCTTTTTCTGCCTGCAAACCCCAAAATGATTACCAATATAGCCTGTCCCAGCGGCAAACAAA
Source organism: Neocloeon triangulifer (assembly GCF_031216515.1). Lineage (NCBI taxonomy): Eukaryota > Metazoa > Arthropoda > Insecta > Ephemeroptera > Baetidae > Neocloeon > Neocloeon triangulifer. Next base: position 1,866,043 of record NW_026775545.1, read on the forward strand.
AATTAGCTCCGCTCTCTGCTTCATTATTAGAATGTCTCACCAAAATAAATTAAAATACAAAATACATCACAATCACATGAATACAAGCAAATAATTCCTAGATAAAAATTCCATTAATAATTAAAATTCAATTTTTAAGTCATAAACAAAAACACCTGCATATACGCATATTTTATGAGCAAAAATTAAATTGTTAAAGAATTAAGATTAAACTTTTATACATTTTTATGTACTTCCCTGTCAAAATGAAAACAAAAATGGGATGAGAGAAGGAAAGAAAAATTATATCTAAGAAACATAAGCAATGTCAATTAAATATCCTTAGCAATAATTCTTATTAGAACACATTAAGCTCTCTTTAGAATTTGTTACATCTCAAAAAGACTCTACAAAAAGTTAGGAGAATTTTTATTTGTTTATAAAGAAAATCTTCAAAAGCCAAATCATGATCATATATAAAAAAAAAAAAAAAATAGAAAAGCCAATTCCCAACATATAGGACACAAGTATAAGTATCAGTTTCACAAATTGCAAAGATTTTGGAAAGTTAGAATAGCACAGAGGATTGTTAATAAGATAATTTTGCCAAATTATTATACATTAAGCTTTTGTTACCTTATTCTATGAACATCGATAGATTCTATGATCCATCTTTGATGGAAAATTTTACAATTATGTCGCAGTGGTGAGAAGATCAAGGTTGAGTTTTTCGAGGGTCAATCGAGGTTGCGGTCTTCCAACCGTAAGATACCTGTAGAGACGAGCTTCTGATCTACTCATTTTCTACAAAAGCCCGGATCTACAGGGTAGATTACGAGTGTGCCTTTTTAAAAAAGTGCCGTGCGCAATGAAGGTGAGAAGGTCTGGTCACTCGGACGTCTGCGGCTGGACTGATTGTGTCGCGAAATCGGAAAGGAAGGTCTTATGTTCTTCGGCCGGAGGAAGTGCGTGACCAGAATTCGATTTTCACACCGGCGACATCTCATTTGCACGTCGTCCGTGCGCTGACCACCTCTGGAAGATAGCAAGACCAAATTAGCATAAGCGATAAAAGATTAAAATAAAAAAATAAAAAATATGCTATACAGCATTCAATACTTTTTTTAAATTAAATTACAGAAAAAAGTTTCATACTTTTAATTTGCTCAGAAATTTATATTTTAATGAGCTTTTGAAAAACTTCAAACTTTTGTATGCAGTTTTGAACAAAAATTTTTTTCCAGATTATTGAATTTTTGAAGGTGTGAGGCACCGGGGAGTGCGAAAGGTGAAAAGGTCATTTTGCAACTTTTTAATGACTTTTGCAATGACGTCACCGCGCACACCGAAAGTGCAAAAATCGATTAGCATGCGTAAATTTTCGCCGGGCAGGCGCGTATGGAGAGGCGGATCATTCAACTCTCGTGTCCGTCCGTTATGATGAAGTGGGTGTTCGCGCGCGGTCGCCGCCGCACTTCTATAAAAGGCAATGCAGGGGCAATATGTTTATATAAAGGTATTTGGTGTAACTCTATCCAGGATTTCCTGCCTGGCGAAAAAAGGGAAGCCTGCGCTGACGGCGGTCGAGTGGTGGACAAACAAACTCATCCAAACACACCCGATCAGCTGCGCTCATGCGGCAATCTGCTCGTGGAATACGGTTCTTTTTAAGGGCAGTAAAACATTCTGGTTAATAAATTGGCAAAATAAATGTATTTTTGTAAAAAAAAAAAAAAAAAAAAAACAATTTCAGAAGGTTATAATTTGCTCTATAACATTTATATATTGAAATTAGTGTAATCATCAAGATAAAGTAATTAATAGTCATTTTTATTAACATTTGTAAATATTTTAATTTTTAATCAAAAGAATTTTTTATATTTATTTTTAAACGTTAGACTAATATAAGAAAAAAGGTGAAATTGAATAATCTAACGAATTACTACGTTTCCTTTGAATTGTTGGTATCAGTGTGTTTTTGTATTTTAATTTTAATGCAATTTTAAATGTTGATTTACTAAACTTAAATCTCTGTTTCCCTCTTTCATTGAAAATTTAAAAGAAAAATTAAATTATGATCATAAAAATACAATATTGTCTTTAAGAAAACAGATATTTCATTTAACAATTTTTGCATTTAAATTTTGAAAGAGAGCATTCAATTATTATTTCCCGCTGTTAAAATCCCCCTCTTCCTTTCACAATTTCCTGTGATTTTTGTTGTTCAGGTTTTTTAATTTCATTTTGTTGAAAACGAAAAATCCTTTCAAGATTTAACACTTTTTTCTATCCTTTGGTGTGTTAATTAATCAACGATTAGAAGAGTTTTCGGAAACAAGCATCACCCTGTCGTCATCTTTTGTGAAACGCCTAAATTAATGGCAATTTAAATGGCCGAGCGCAGGCCGAAGTGGAATTTCAAGGGACCTCACTGCAGAACACAAGCGGCGTGAGAAATGGCAAAGGGCAATTAATCACTCGCTCTGACCAGAGACAAAACTTAATTTAATAAGCCCCTGAGAATAGATAGGCAGGTTTTTGGGTGCGCGATGCTGTTAGCAAATTAACAGAGCGCAACAATGGCCCGCTCTCTCTCGTCCCTGCTGCTTTTCGCATTATTATGTGGCCCAACAATGGGAGGCGAGAGCGGAGAAGGAGCTTTTTGTGCGCGGCCGGGTTTCGGGAATCCGAGAGAGTGCGGTTATTCCACACGGCCAAGTTATTTCCTTTACGGGCGCATCATTAATCTTGCCCTGTCTGCATCACGCAGCTCAAATCTCTACAAATTTCTATATATATTTTTCTTTTCCTACTTTCGGCGCCGCCAAAGAGCCTTTCCGCCTTTGTTGGAAATTCGCTCTTTTCCGCTCGCGAGGCAGCGGAGGCGCTCGAGCAAAAAGATGCGAGAAAGAGCCGAAAACGAGATTATTATGTTCTTTTTTGCTTTATAGTCAGCCAAATATTGATCCCGAAACGTGGAGGCTATTCAAGCAGCCAGCTCTGCTAATTAAATTTGTTTATCAATTGGAAGTTTTGATCAAAAACTGTCAAAAACGGAAACATTTGGTTGTACTTTTTTTTTTTCTTTTTATTAACTTGTATTTAAATTTTATCTTTAAAAGGCAAAATAACTTGTTGTTTTGTAAACATTTAAAGATTTAATTGAATATTTGTTTTTATTAATATCCGTGAAATTAAAATTTAAAATGCCAAGTTGATTTTCTAGTTATTTTAAATTTTTTTATATCGCTAAAAATTACTTTATAAATACATAGGTTAAGAGATTTAAACACCCGAGTATTCTAAAAAGGTATTGTTTGAGTTGGTTGATTCAGGTTTGAATTATTTTTTAAATGCGGATTTTACAGTTTTATTGATTTTATAGAGTAGAAATAATACTGCGAAAAAATGTGTGTATATTAAACGCTGGAAATTTAGAAGTTAATTGAAAAAATGTAACAATTATTTTCTTGAGCCTTGAATAGAAAGTGCAATAAAATAAAAATTTTGCCTCCTGCAAGTTTTTTCTATTAATTATGTCAAAATTGATTTATTTAGACGGAATATTGGACACAACTAAAGAGTTTTGTTTTAATAAATATTAAAATTCATGAAGATTAATCCAAATAATAATTATGAAATTCTCTTTATTTTCCAGTTTGATTATTTTTCAATTTTTAATTATGCTCCTTTTTGGGCTTTTTGTTAGTTATTTCATAAAAGTCTGTAAACACCTGCAACAGTTTCTGATTATTTTAAAATAAAAAATTTAAAAAAAATTACATAATCATTTTGCTTAAACCTTTTGCAACGGAGTCTCTAATCAGCAAATTGCCCGAATCAAAAATCGATGTGCGCGCGAAATTAATTCCGAGAATAATGCCACCGCGCGTTTGACGCACGAATTTCCCTCTCCCACGCGCAATTGATTTTCGGACCAAGATTAAATCGGCAAAGTTTGATCCTCGAGGGTGCGAGAAGTTTTAATGCCGGTGCATGCGAAATTAGTTGTGTCCGCATTCCAATTAACCTCGGGGAAATTGAATTTTGACAAGTTGATCCCGGGCATTAGAGTGTGCGGAATATTTAATTAGTTGGTGATGCGGTGCGCGGGCGCCGTGGAGAGACGGCGCGTGCTTTTCACAGAACATGCGTGTTCGTTCGCCCCTGGCTGCTGTACAGCATCCAGGAATCTTGTCATCCGCACATTCCGACCATGCTATACACCCGCCATCTTGCTTTTGCCAAAATGCTTGCGATTCCGAGAGATAAAATTGGCGGAACGACGCTGCCGGAATTTCGCTCGGCCGGATAAAAAAATCTGCCCAAGCGTCACGTCTCAAATGGGCATGCCTAAATCAGCCTTGCGAAAACTTTCACTCAAAATTTGCATTTTTATTAACTAAAAAAAAGAGGAAAAAATGCGTTCAAATAAACTTCTTAAAACGGGGCTCAAATTTTACTAAACAAAATAAAAATCTTATGGTCAGAATTTCAAATTATTAAGAGTTTGAATTTTAAATCATACAACTTTTCCTTCAATTATTGAAATTATTTCAATTTTTAAGAGAAAATTGGTTTCAAAATATTAACCAAGTTGTTATTTTAAATTAAATTAATCAAAATTTAATTATAAAATATTGAAATTAAGCCTAGACACAATTTTAAAACCTTAAAACACAATTTGCATATCAAAGTTTAGAGACAAAACAAAAATTAATGCTCTGAAAGTTGTCTTCTCGTTACTCAGAATCACCCCGGAAGACCCAAAACGCCATAGTTACCCTCGGGGGTGCAGCAAAGGGGCCCGAGTTGGGTCGTCTGCGGGTCGTCGTGGGCCGCGTGTCGCGCTGGACCAACCTCGGGTTGCAAGTCTGAGGCTGGTGTGCAGACCCGGGAGCAGCTCGGAGGGGGATGCTATGGCCACCCCTCGCCACCCCCAACCCCGACCCCCGCGCAGCCAAACTGCGGCCGGAGCTATTGATCGCGCACTTTCGCTCGTCTATTGATCTGCCTCAGAGATTTCAACGCGCATGCCTCCGCGAGGAAAAAACCGCCCTTGCCCGGACAAATTTGCATCCCCGCGCGTGCTGCTCCGGATGGGGGGCCGCCTCCCGGCCAGCAAAAAGCGGCGGCGCCTGCTGCTCGCGCTTGCCAACCTTTGATTTTCGCCAGCTCAAATATGCGCTTATGAATTTGGCACGTGCTACGTTAAACTGCTGCTGTCAAAAGGAATAAAAAACTAGACGGTTTTATTAAATCTATGAAAATAATCATTTCAATTATTATTATATATTTTAAAATGCAAGTTTATTTGGTTTGATTAGGTCTGAAAATTCTGCAACAGGAATGATGGAACTAACTTTAAAATATTATAAAATGCAAACAAAAATTTCTCTTAATTAATAAATTAAATTTTGAATGGTTTTGTGGAATTCAAAACGCTTTATAAATGATTTTACTTGGATTAATTTAATAAAATAATATCAAATTAATATTTTAGAAACTAAAACTTTTGTCCATTAAATTTTTTTTCCATATTAAAGAGTTATGGAGTTTCATATAACTTAAGCATTCTCCTTTCGCTTGAGATTGTAAAAAGTACAGGGCCAAAATAATGTTTAAATTTGAAAGAATTTATTTCAAACTAAATATAAACTTTAACCGAATCAGCTTATTTTTTTAATTGATTTTCATATTTACTGAATTTTATGACTTTGATCAATAAATTTGGATAGCTGATTAGGCAGAAAAATAACTATAAAACTTTCAAATTTGTTAATACAAGATAATCATATCCATGAATTTAAAATTAAATATTTTCTTTAATTTCATATTGTGTTATTATTTTGTCTCCAGGCATTTTTTTTTTTAAATTATTTATGCAATTTATTAGAAACAGCTATTTTTTCCAGTGATTCAAAACTCCAATATACAACCTCTGTATCATCTGTTCCACATTTTTTTCCGCAAACCAAATCGCACCTAACAAAGATAGCGCACCGTGACGCGTCACGTTCCATTTTTCACCCTCAAAACCGTGGGTGTGCCATCATAAATTTAAATTAACTTTCCGCAAGTCGTTAAAAAACGGCCCGTGGCTCGCGAGCTTGGTGCTTTTTTCGCGATAAAACTGCGGCGGCGTTTTATGGTGGTTTTTTTCTGCTTTGGCCGCACATGCACCACTTTAGCTGGTTTTGTGCCGCGCGTCCATCCATCTCTCGTGATCTATCTACGGTGACATAAATATTTTGTCACCGCACTGCCGGCAGCGAAAAAATAAAGTGCCGCTGTCATTATTGATGTCTGTCGCACTCGCCAGACAGATGCTCTTCAAAACACAAGGACGATTCCAAATGGAGCTAGAGAGCCTTTGTTTGCTTTTGGCAGCAGCGCGAGCGGAGAAAGAGCTGCGCCCGCCGAAATCAAATATTTGCGCTGGCACGCAAAACTCCCTGTGCCAGCACAGATTTTGTTTCAACAAGCAGACTTACATACACACCATACACAAGCAGAGATATCTCCATTTAATGGCCCTGGTATATGTGGACAATTTTTTTATCTGATCCATTTTTTTTTTAATTTATGAAGAATCCTCAAAATAAGTTTGGTTTTTGCTACAATTTATTGTTGAAATATTTTAATTCTAAATATTGCCTTAATTGAAGATTCCTTAAATTCGATATTTTTGTCATGCCCAATTAAAGGCAATTCAGTTGCTCAAAATATTTTTTTGAAGTAATTTTTAGTAATTTCCTTAGAATTTTTCATTATCTTAATTAATTTGAAATTTAATGATAACTAATAACACGCACAAATAAATAAATTGCATTTAACCTCAGTTTTAAAATTTTTCCATGCATTTTTTTTCCTAAAATCCAATTGAAAGTTGTAACTCTACTAATTCGGCTTATAAAAATTCAATTGCTTAATTATTTTACAAATTTCTATAATTGAAAATAAACAAACTTTTCAACATTAAAATTCAACTGCCTTGTGTGATATTTTGTTAAGTATCAAATAATATTTGAATTAAAAGTTCCTACGAGTTTTGTGAATATTGTTCCAAAATTTCCCAAAAGTGTATTTCTTTTCTTTTCAATTAAATTTACCAACATTTTCTTTTCTATTTTTCTTCTGCATGTAGAAAGAGATAATATTAAAATTCAATCATTATTTAATTTCTCTTTTACACCTTAAATAAATAAAAAAATTAAAAACAAAATTCTAAGTATTTGTAAAGTGAAGTTGATGAATTTTTTATAATTTCAATCATTTCCCCCCGAAGGATTTTTACTTTTATATTTCCGAACCGCATGCAAAGTGAAATTTTACGATCCATTTGCATGGAAACGGCAGCCATTCGGAAAACTGACAATTGGCAAGCTCTGCAAATTTCGCCCCGTTTTTCGAGTGGGGCGGGAGGAGAAAGAGAGGCGCTAAAGAGAGCGTTTCACCACTCGGGCGTCGATATGCGGACGCGCAGGCAACTGGTGGGCCGCGGGTGTCGGGCGGGTTGCGGTCGTCTGACTGGCAGGCGCACTGCTTCTCTCTCACTTTCGCTCTCGTCCCTGTTGCCAGGCGCGCCGCCACCCTTAACAAACGGCCCCTTTGAGGACAACCCTTTTAGCACCGGAGCCGAGAGTCCGGCGGATGTTCTGCCGGACTAACCACCAACTAAACTTGTTAGTGAGAGCCAAATTTAACTCGGCTGGGATTAAGGCGGACTCATGAATTATTCGCAGGGTGCGACCCAAAGGAAATTTCTGAAAATTCTCTTTGAATAAAGAAAACATTTCAAAAAAATTAAAAAGAAATTTTAGGTGAAATTCATAAATCCTCTTTTTTGATACAAAATTTATATTTTTATATTCATAGAATTTAGGAATTATAAATTTTATTCAGAAAATTACTTGAATATTTGTATCCATTTGATATATTTTTTATTGAATTGTTTATTGATTTTCATTTTTATTTTTGAATTTACTGGTAGAAATTATAAATTGATGATTACAAATTTTTCTGTGATTTTTCATTTTTTTTTTTTTTTACTTATTTATGCTGATTAGAGTATTTTTCTATCAAATTAGCTTTAAAAATCTAAATCAATCATGATCGTTCTTGAATGTGCATTTATTTCATGGTTTAAAACAGTTTATAAACTGAAAAAAATTTAAAATGAAATTTATTAATTTTTATTAAATAGAAGTATAAAATATCTTCCTTTCATTCTTAGGTTATGTGAATTTATTTTGATTTTAAATTTCCTCTCAATTTCTCAACTTTTTTATTTGAATGCATAAATATTTATCATTTGCAATGAATGGAAATTAAATGAACGTAAATAACAGAAAATTTTAAAACATATTTTTGCTATTAATTAAGGTGAAAAAATTTTTTTATTTTTTTGTTGAAACGTTAAAACAAAAGAGATTATGTATTTTCTTGCCAAGGAAGTCGTTCGTGGCCGCGGGTGGAATGAACTTGAGCGCGAGCTAGTGTGGGGGATGGTTAGACCATTTATCAAGGTGTGTGATCCATCACCCTGACCTCGGCCAACTACAAAACACACTCTGCTCTACCCATATTTTCAGCACCGAAATATAAATGATCTGTTCGCGCCCGCCAAGTGTGCAGTAATGAAGCCGCGGCAATTCACGCACAACTAATCATTTATCACTCGCTCGTCTGGCTCGGGAGCTGCACTTGGCAATTCACTATACACACTTGCAGCCGCGAACAGTCATTAGGGGTCATTAGCTTTTTATTGGCGACACTCGCGGCGCACTGGGTCAAGGCCACCGATCATTAGCCTAGCCGGCCTATCAATCATCCTTAAAGGGCGCCGACCTAGCCCAACCGACATTTATTCCGCTCACTTTCGCCCACTTTTTATGCACGCACCGCACCTGAGGCTCCGCACAACACCCTCCCGAAGAGATTAGCGCCACAGTAAACAGGTCTTAAAATTTACGAGGCAAGTTGGGAAAACAATTACAATGTCGTGTGTCTTTGCGTTGACACTTTAATCCGCTCTGCAGTATCAAAATTTTAAAATCAGCTTTAATATTTTAATTTATTACTTATTTGCCAAAGGTTATAAAGATTTTTTTTAATAAAACTACACATGGCGTATGAATAAATACTCTTTTTAACTGTTTTAAACAAAATTCTAATATATAAGGAATGAACTTGAGATAAATTTAAAGTTTTATCAAAGCATTGAAAGTTTATTAACTTTTGGAATTTTCGTATCAAAAATTCACACATGGAATAAAGTAGTGTGAAAATTTGAAATAAAATTAGGCAAAAAATGGCCGATTGTTTGCTTACCCAAGCTTTATTATATTCATTTTATATATTTTTAAATTAGAGATTAACAGAAAAAAATTTTTAAAGAGAATGCTTATATTTTCATATTAATCGGATTATAAAAATCCACGGGCTGACAAAATTTAAATAATAATAATTTATCCAATTTATTAAAACTCTAATCATTAACTGAAACAAAACTAATTTCTAACCGAATTGGCTTTTGATATTTGCGTAATTATCTGTTTTTCAGGGCAATTGAAACGTAGTCAAGTTTTAAACTCGGCAGTTTTTGGCGAGCACACATATTTTTGATGCAAAAGCCCACAAGCTTCCGCTGTCCCTTATTTATTGATCCTTCAGACACAAATGAACAGAAGAGGGGAGGCTGTGGAAAATTTAAACTAATATTGACGTTGGCTTTTGTAAACGTTTTGCTTTCAAATATATGCACGCATTTCTATTATAATTTCCGTTAAACATTAATTCAAATTCATATTATTCGCAATTTAGCTGTTTATTAAAATAATATTTTATTGCATATAAAATATGATGCAAAAGGGTTAAGTCAACACGTCAAAGGCCGATTGATTTTTCCTCTCGGCGGCTCTATAAATAATTAAAGCGCGGGGATTTGCGACGAGAGTTGTTTTAGTTTTGGAGCACGCAGCGTGACGTGCAAATAAACAGCAAGCAGGGGCAAATCCCCCGGCTCCCATTTTGAGCGAGGCACTCGAGGGTTGATTGACAGGTGCCCACCCCTGGCCCACCCCTGCTCTGCGGGTTGGCCGCTCTGCGCGCAGATGCCGCCACCGTCCGGAAACCGACTCGGCGCGTTTGTTCATTTTTTATAGAGGGAATTTTGCAGTCTTCTCTTTTACGAGGCCAATCAAGTCAGGTGGTTAAATGCAGATAAATTTTGCCGGCGGCGAGACTAGTGCCGATAAAAATGGCGATGCCCAATTACCATTTATTGCTGTGTTGTTGCTGTTTTGATTACTAAAAAAGCTGTTACGGCTTTGGGGAATATTGGGCTATTAAAAAAAACACACAAACATTTTAGTCTAATGAAAGAATGTCTATGCCTGTTATATTGATTCAATTAATTAGTCATCTGGCTTCATTAAATAGTAAAAAAATTTATAGAGGCAATTTTTATAAATTTTTTGTTATATATTTTTAGGGGAAAAAGCAAGATCTTTTAATATTAATTGCAAATTTATTTCAATTAAAAAATTTGTTCACGTTTATTTATTAATTTAGTAACTTTCCTCAGCTAAAAATAAATACTATTGATTTATGGCAAAATTTATTCCTATTTCCTTTCTCTATACAAATGTCGTGTATTTTGAGACATTAATAATTAAGGTTCTGTTTTATGAGAACTTCTTAAAATGTTTTCTAATTCTGCCTTAACATGGTACTATTTATAAAAATTTCAATAAATCAACCAAATCATGAGCCTTACGTCACGCACCCTATAATTGAAATAAAATCATAGTAAAAGTATGATAGCTCTCATTAACTTGAAAATTTATATTGCACTTTAGGACATCACTTTTTCAGTGAATAAAAACCTAATTAGGATAATTTGTGATTAATTTAGAAAATTTAATCATCCTAGTTGATTGTTTTTCATCTTTTTCAAAGACCAAATATAAATTAAAGCATTAGAAAAATATCATTTAAAATATCACATAAGCAATTATTCATATACTTTACCCATTCACAAAAATCACTTTTCCATTACCAATTTCACTGTATAAAAGCAGAAAATTCAAACCTCACACAGTTTCAAAACCAAACACACTTCACAAATTATCTCGTACTGCACCGTGTAAAATGCGTGTTTTCTGGTGCAGATGCACAGCCAGACTGCCGGCCAATAAATAAATGTGGCCGTTGGATATAAAAAGTCATCCCGCCATTAATCGGATACTGGCTGCCTTCTGGTTTTTCACACATGTACATACATAGCAGGGGTACACAAATTCACCCTAGCCATAAAACTGAATGGTCTAGGTGTCAAGTCCGCGCAATTTATGGCCCTGCGAAAGCTGCCGGCTTGGCTTATATGGCACACCAAGCAACTCGCCCTTATGATTTTATACATCAGCTCGGGTGTGTTGCTTTGCTTGTTTTGCATTTTGCGTCCAACAGTCGCGCATTGCAATTTCTCGGGTCCTCAAGAGAGATGCTGTTCCGCAAAACTCATATATACATACTTTCCCACGCTTGGAAAATCAAAAGGTTCAAACCAGACCAGACAACAGACAGCTGTTGTCAATAAATAATCCACCATAGTAAAAAGAAACATAAAAATTTTTTTTAAAAACTTCATTTTATATTATGTATAATTATAATTTTTGTAATTAAAAATTTACATTAATTAATTTTCCTTTTTAATATTTTTTAAAATTATTTTTATTTATTGATGTTTAAATAAGTTAAACTTATTGTTTTAATTATTTGCTTGTGAGTGAAGAAAATAATTTTATAAATTTTAAAAATAACAATCAAATATTTAAAAATTTCTCATTGATAGCTCATGATGAATTTAACTCTGTAAATTAACATTCAATGATGACGTTGGATTCTCAAATTCATAATTTAATTTAATTTTTTCACATTGACGAATTGAGTGTTGTGTTTTATGAATTTGCTTTAAATGTACTGATTCATATATTAATGTCTAGTTTAAAAGAAAAAAACCTTGATTTTATTCAGAATAGTTTTTCGTTGCAGAAAATACTGATTCAGCTTTTTTATATGAATAAGTTTTTATTTTTCAAAGTGTGTTTTTAAAATCATCTTTCAGCAAGAAGGTCAAATGTGTGTTAGTGGAACTTGAGCGTCAGAGAGGAAAATAATAAGCATCACAGACACGCATATATATACCTTTTTGACAAAAGTGATTTATGACTGTGAGACCCTCCGCGCGCTATCCCACAAGACTCGGCTGTCCGATGCGCGTTTTGTAAAAAAGCGAGAACTACACAGACCGTGCGGGCGCCGCTCACAATTATACAAATTCGTTATATCCACGGTGCAGGTTGCTGAATGAGATTAATGAGTTGCTATTGGTCGGGCGCTTTACCTTTTACCCTGTTAATGAGAAACGATTTGTAAAAAGAAAATAAATCGAAAACCATGAGTACCAAAAGAAACTAAGCGACTAAAATTAGGAAAGCTAACAATCTTGTAAGTTGGTTTAAGTTAAAAATCTAATAATTGTGAATAAAAATATTGAAAAAATTCTGGGTGTGTTAAATTCAAAATTTTAGCTAATTTTTTTACAATTAATTAGTAATAAGTTCAAAAACAATTAAACAATCAATGAAAAATTCTACCAAAATTTTCTCTATAATCTTAGTTTTAAAATTTAATTCCTTCCTAAATTCTTATTACTTTGGTTGTGCAGATTTTTTATTTTTAATAAAATATTCCTTTCAGAAAGTTGGAGTTTGCGATAGGAAAAAGGAAAAGTGCGACAAAGAGCACGCATCAAACTGGCGGAAAGAGAGTTCGCCGCTCAAGAATTGCCCCTTTTGACTGGGACACGGCGGGGAGGAAGGGGGAGAGGGGTTGCCGCGCTGCTGGCTGACACGCAGGGGTGAATGGGGTGCCTTTTGCCGGCAGGATCATCCATCATTCGCGGCTGGCATCTGGGGGGAGGATATAAATACAGCCAGCTATAGAGACACAATCGGCACCCCCTTTGACAGCTGATACCTAGAATTACATACCGTCTCTCCAAAGCATCTCTCGCTCGCTTGGTACAGCTGTGATCCTCCCTTGCTTTCGAGGGGCTGCTCGCCTGCCTGCCGCGTCTCTGCAGGCGTCGCTCAATTTAAATATTATTATTTGGCGAAATTCATCTCGAAAGCTGCCGCTCTTCTTTCATTTGGCCCGGTAATTTATGGACTTTCTCCCCCATGCAAATTTACAATTCGTTCTTCTTTTTTTGTCCATTATTTGGTTGCGATTCCTTTTTCCTCCAAAATCTACAAAACAATATGAAAAAATCAAATCAGGATTTCATCCACAATTGCCTTATGTAAGAAAGGAATCCATATTTTTTCTGCTATTTACCAATCTAAATTTTTTCTCTGGGTTTAAAAGTTTTCAGATCCCAATTTTTAACCAACCTTTCAATTAGCTGAATTGTAATGATTAAGAATATAAATCATCACATGCAATCTTTTATATGAAATAGCATAAAATTTAGCTAATACAAAGTGAATAGATTGAACATTAAAAACTATTTATTTAGTTCACCTTTTATCGGAACTAAAAATTCACTGAGAATATATTAGATTTTTTTATTTAAATTTTGCACGAAGTTAAAACAAAAAAAGAGGGGAATTGAAACTTTTTTCATTTTAAATTTTATTTTATTATTTAACAATTTATAAAATTTTTCTTTAAATTCCTCACAAATCCGTGTCTTTTTGTCTTTTCGCAGAGGCATTTGAGCTTAAGCCTTGCGCGCAGCAACGGAATTCCACGGGTGCAGCTATAATGTACGTATTTTAATATTTTCAATCTCGGGGCGCATCTTTCCCTGGTGCAACTGCGTGTACGGGCGCGCATTGCCAAATGGCAGTATAATGAGCGCGAGCCTCCCTCAAGGATTAGCGTTTACTCGCGCGGCCAATTAAATATGCAACACGCAGCTTGTGCAGTGCATCGCAAACATGTATATTTATGCTTATGAAGGGGTTGAATTATCCCAATATCTCTCGCCGCTCGTCCCTGATTGCAGTTTGATTGACTCGTCTAGGCTTTTTCTCTCGCATTCAAATCCCCGCAGAAAATGTCTTTCACGAAAATACAAAAAATAAATGGAAAAAAAGGGAATAAAAGTAAATTCCTATATAGTTTAAACTTCAAGGAAGTGTGCAATTTATTGGGAAAAGGAGCCGAGCGTAGCTGGCGGTGTCGGTGGCATTTGGCCCAAGCTGATAGTTCCGTCATCACGAAACAGAGGTCTCACTGCGTTGCTCCTCAGCTAATCTGTATTTTTGTCTAAATTTTTAATTTTTTGCCGTTTTGTTAATTAATTAATTTTATAAGTTTCCTCTTAAAATTTACCAAAAATTTTGGATGAGAAATTTATGGTAAAAATTAATTAACAAGAAATATTAAATGTCGCAGGTCTTAATTTTTTCCAGTAAGATTGTTCTCATTTTTTATCAATTCAAGTCAATCCTAACTTTAAGGACGCCAAACGGTTTTGCCGGAATTAATGCTTGATTACTTAATTTTATTATAGATCTCGAGCGGAGGTTTTCTGCGGTTGAGATTTGAGATACACCGCCGCCACCATTCTTGGCAAGTTACCACGCGCTGTAGAAAATAATAATTTCATCCTCTCTCGGCGGAATATAAAAATAATGCCATTATTTCCGTGGCTGCGAGCTAAAATCCCGCCAGAGACGGACGATATAAATTTTTACAACAAAACGCGCCGAGCAAGCACGACGCGGGTTTTTATCGCCAGAAAAATTACATTTTAAGGTTAAAGTTGCAAACAAATTCCCGAGTATTTCATCCGAGTCTGACAATGCACCACGGCCAGATTAGACGGCGCGCAAAAGTTATCCTCGCGCAGCATGGCATCTTCTTTTAGCGGCAGCCGCCACCAATTTGTTAGCAATGCTTGGCAGTGCTGCGACTCGTTGATTGCTATACACGCCTGAGAGAAAACTTAAGACTATATTTTTTCTCAAGGCCTTTAAAAATTGCAAAACCTTTATCTGAATTATTTTTTAAATATAATTCAATCATGAAAAATGAAATAAATCTGGGAAGATTTCTTGATGGTGGAGGCCGGGTTGATTCGAGATGAATGAACTAAAATTCAAATTAACGCCGTCTGTTCCTCATTGAGCTTTTTTTTAGAGTCTTCCAGTTTTTTCATAGGAAACAAACTGATTTGCAGCAATCGGTTTGATAAAATTAAATATTTGTATCACTGCTTACAATTATTTTGAGGGGAGTCATGCTAAAATTTGTTTTAAAATTGTGAAACATTTAAATCAAATCAATTGTGCATATTAAAAAATTTTTTTTAGTAAATTTAATTTTTTTCTTGTTGATTTTTTTTTAAACAACAAGCGATGCAGAATTTTAACTTCACTCTCCTCCCCTTCTTTGAAGCTTTCGGTTTTGAATAATGGATTGGTATCAATTTGTGGAATCTGTGATGAAAGGGTTAATAAATACAAGTGCTGCAGCCATAGAGCGCGCGGCGATTCGAAACAATGGGGATGATAATAGCGTGCATGTAGGGCAGTACTGAGAGCAATTCATCATCTAAGATGGCTGTCGACCGCTCAATGAGGGTTGTTTCTAGCTGTTCTGCGATAAGGGGGAATATAAACACCCCCTATTTACGTGCTTACATGCGGCTCTCCTCCGGCAGAGTGATGCTCCTAAATGCAACCTCGCTCATTTGCTAAAAATCACAAAAAACTTATTTAGTTTTATATACAGTAAATAAATAATATATTGCAATGGGTTTAATTTTAAAAGTTATAAAAATCTAATATAGCTGTCGGAACAAAAGAGGTAAAAAATAAATTAATTGATCCGCAAAATTTCCGCATAAAAAATTTCAACTGTGAAAGTAATAAAAATTTTTGCAATTCAAAGACTGAATGAGTTAATTTCATCAATGTATTTCTGTAAGCAATTTAAGTAATTAAACAAATTTGAGAATGAAAAAGAATTTGATTTTTGGTTTTTTATTAAATACTTGTATGCATTCAGTCAAATTTCCAGCAAAATGATGACTTGTGTAATGAATTCAAATTTTTAAATACTTAGTCAAATATTTATTTAATTTGAGATACATTTTAAAAATAAACAAATCAAATATATATTATATAATTAGCATTGATTTTTCTGTACATGAATCTAAATAATAAATACCATTTTCATCCTTAATTGAATGCAGTGTGGACATAACGCAGGATGTAAAATCAATTATATCCTCCATAATATTGCAGAGTCAACAATGATAATACATAACATTCTTGTGCGTCCCTTGCACTTGCACATAAATTGAATTGCTGCCCATCAGCACTGTATATAAACGATAAGCAAGCTGCACTATATTGCTGCAGGATTTATTACCTAGTAAGGGCCGTGTTTATGTACTTATATATTATACGTGCCGTCGTCTTTTGCCACCACGTGAAATATACGCATGCTTTAGTGCTTTGCGGCTTTATTAGCTTATAATATGCTCAGAAATTTGAGCTATACCCGAGTGCCGTGAAACGCAATACCTTCTGATGAGGCAATGCATAAATAAATATATGCACAACTAAACATGCTTCGAGTATGAGGCATAAAAAAGGTGATCAATTTATATTATGATCTATCTTTTGATAAAGAAAAAAAATACATGTTTTGTAATAGATTTAATACAATTATAAAATCAATAAAACTTAATATATTTCCATAAAGATCCACTGAAGTAAATTAATCTTATCCCATTTTTAACAGCATTCATTTGATTGACGTAAATATTAAAAAAGGAGCAACTAAAAAAAAATTTCGATTAAAAAAAGGTTTTTAGCGTATAATTATAAAAAATTAAAAAAATTAACAATGAAATGAAATTAATATAAAAAATATAACCCGTCAATTGGCTTTTTTTTAAATATAGATATGTTTTGGATTTTAAATAACATTAAGTTGTTTGTAAACTTGCAATGTTTTTTCATGTCCATAATTTACTTTCCAGCTTTGCGTCGTTGAGTGAAATTTGCAAAGTTTTCCGAGGGTCGGCCGGCATTAGTCTCCCCTAATTGTTGCATCTCGGGCATTTTTTATTGCGGTCTCGTGCATGCCAGTGTGTCCGCGGAAGGGACGCGGTGCAGCGAAAGGCGCGTGATGTTTACAGCCGGCTCGACATGAATACCAAGCACATTGGCAAAAAACATAAAAAGCAGGTCTCTCTCTGCTCTCACACATCTCCACTTTTATTGTTCGCACCAAAGGCGATTCCAACCAAATGTTGCACAAAA
The DNA here is from genome assembly GCF_031216515.1 of Neocloeon triangulifer. NCBI lineage: Eukaryota > Metazoa > Arthropoda > Insecta > Ephemeroptera > Baetidae > Neocloeon > Neocloeon triangulifer. The sequence goes on from NW_026775545.1 coordinate 1,883,373, forward strand.
ACAGATGCTTTCTCTCTTCCGTCTCCAAAGAGAAAAGAGGGAGCGGATTCAAATTTTATTTCATTTCGCCCTCACTTGCCTCTCCATACGCGTATTTCATTTTTCATGGGCGTTTTATATTATTTCCCATTGATTTCTGTCACCTCTGATCCCTCTCGGCACGCACAGAAATGTATGCACATTTTTCACCCTAGCTCTTCGAAATGAAATGACTGACGAGAAAATTTCATAAAAAGGCTCACCTTTTCTAAATTGTATTTTTACTCTGATATTGGATAAATTCCGTTTATATAAAAACGAAAAAAGCGTCATAGGGTTTTTTTCTAATTTTTTTCATCCTTCCTTGAATTAAATATTTTTGCATTTAAATTTTCCGGTGCAAGGGAAATTTGAATTAGAAAGGGGGTGCGAGAGGTGAATGCGACACCTTCCGCTCTCTCTTCTGCCACAGGAAAGTGAAAAAGGGTCCGGCGAAAGAGAAATGCGTGTATGTGAACTTCTCTGCTCTGAAGAGGGAGGACCAACTTTTATTTTTTAAATTTCCCTTTCTCGCAGTGACTGGGGTGCGAGCTTGGCAAATTCATGCTCGCGCGCACATAAATAGTTGAGAACACGTGTGCGACTTCACGTGTGTCAGCGCAAGCGAAAAACTTCAGCGCCAACAGCATCAGCAACTCGGGCCATCACGTACTATGCTTTCTTTCAGCCAGAAAAAAAGCAGCAGGAGCGTGAGAATTTTATTTTATTGCTTCGTATTTCATCGGAATTAATGAAATTCGGGGAAAAAACTCTAGAAGCAAAACGCAAAGAATTGTATATCACATTTTTTGACTTGAATTTTATGAGATTTGAGTTTTTCAACAGATCCTTCAGCTTGGGGTCATATTATGAAATTTTTTATGAAACAAATTTTTAAAATTCAAGGATCAATTATATTTAAAATCTTTACTTAACATTATATGATTATTTAATTAAATTAAAAAATATATATATCAAATAGGTCAGGGATAAAGAGAAGCTATTGGTAAAAACTTGCTTGTATTCAAATTTCGCTAACAACTTCAGTTTTTTATATGTATCATTTATAAATTTTTTTTTTTTAGTTTTTGACGTTTAGACACCTTAATTTGGTTAATTTGTAAAGGAAGTAGCAATTAAAATTGATATTATTGAATACTTCCAAAATCGTCAGTTTAATTTTAAGTCGATTAGGCAATGCAACAGTGAATTACAATACGTGAGGTTGACATTTTTTCCAATAACAAATGTTTAAAAATTTCTACTCCGTTTTCAGCGAAGAAGTTCAATTTTGTCTTTGATTAGTTTTCGCAGCCAGGACGAGGAGCAATTTGAAATCTAGACCGAGAGATTGTGGTTGCGGGGGTGTTTTTGGGGGGCGCGAGGGGGGCGATTGCACCGCTTGAGAAGCGAGAGAGTGATATGTCAGCTTTATTATTAAAGCGCCTCTCTTCTCTCTCTCGGCGTGGCATGGCAACTGAATTAGTGAAACTGCAGTGAGCGAATTCTGCGAAGAGCTGCTGCGCGCCGCCGGCAGGATAAGATCAGGGAAGCAGTGCAAGAGTTGGGCGAGGCGAGGAAATGAATATCGGGGGCCGTGTTTAATTTAGATAAAAGCATATGTTAAATCGAGGAGGAAGAGAGAGAGCGAGAGAGAGACCCGTCTCTCATCCACGGCTCTTATTTCACTCGGTGCTCCCAAGCTTTGCTCTCTGGAAATTATTACGCAAACGGTTGTGCCCGCGAGCACCTTGTTTTTATCGCCGCAGCTTGAATTTCCTCACGCTCCATTCAAGAAAATATGGAAAAGTTTTAGAGTGATAAAAATTTCATCACAAAAATAAGTCAAAACATTTCTAAAAATTTGACTTGGTTCATAAATTTTAATTAATTTGAAGGATTCCATGCACTTTCAATCCAATTTTGGTCTCTCGTCCAGAATATTTGTCACTGTTGCATAAATAATTGATCTTATTTTGTAGAATCATTTTTATTCGCTAATAATGAACTATATAATGAAAGAATCACGATTTCACTGCATGATTTTTATTGACAAAAATTATGTAGTTTTTTGCAGATAGTAGAATATAATAAAAAAAATTTTATTGCATAATTGAAACAATAATTTTGATGGTGTCATTGAATAATAAAACCTCTTGATATATAAATATCAAAATTATTTTAAACAAAACATATTATATAAAAAGTAAATTCAATAAATAAAAACAATATATCACTCAATTTATGTGAAACTATTAGACTTAAAAAATTTAAAAATATTTATTAATTTAATTTTAAATTGCTTAAAAACATTAAACTTGCTTCTCTACGTTTTAATGGAGACACACCCTATCCAAGTTATCTTGCGTCTGCCTTTAAGGAGAAGCGATTGGCAATAAAAATGAGTTTGGTGCGGGTGCACATGCATATTAAATTGTGCATATCTGCGCCGCTGGAGTGATTGCGGAGAGAAAGAGCCTCTGCTGTGAGAGAGCGGATGGCTGCTTTTCTCGCCGCTCATTTCTGCTCCTTGGCTCGTCATTAGCGCTTATCTCAGACCAAGATGTTGTGTTTATGGACCATATTACCTTCCTGGACAGGGCACATCACCAGATAACACACATACACACACAGCTAGAGAGAACCACTCGCCATATCAAAATAACACTCTAGAGAGCTAGCACGCTCGAGCTACTGCAAAACGTTATAGCCCCTTTTTCGGAAGAAGGGAAATAATATATTGTGTTTTCATTTTTTTTCTTTTAATTTGCGAAAATGAAGTCATATGACACATGAATATTTTGTATGTTTATTTTGCTTTTACTCGTAAACAATGGTGAAAATGTTTGGTTCAAAAAAGCACTGATTTTAATATTTTAAATTGGTGCATAAAATTTTTGAAAAATTGTGGCAATTTCTACATTCTGTATTTTTAAATGGGGCATTATTCATACATATATGACTTATCAAATATAACGGAACATTCGAATATCCCTAAATTTAATTGGAAATTAATGAAAAAAAGACAACTCAAAACAATAAGACAATATTTATATTTCCAATTAAATATTCCATACAAACGGTTTCATACAGTTTAATCCTTCCTTCTTGAATGATTTGATTTTGGGATTTAAAGGTAAGATAGATTTTCCAATTTATTTTACTTATTTCCATGTATTTTGAAGGTTGATAAGGTTCTCTCTGGTGACTTCGGATGGTCGTATGGATAAATATAAGAATTTTTCAAATGCACTAACACATACATACAGAAAAGATTCAATATAAATCTGTTGACTGGGAACAGTTACGTTATATTGCTCTCTCTTGTATAAGTGCGATAACAACGGCAGGTATTGGACCCTGGTAGAAAAACACTCGAGGTTCTGAGCCGAAGTAGTGCGCAGGTGACAATGAAACGTTCGTTTTCTGGGCGCAGACGGTGACAATAACACACGGAATTTAAAAAGGTATATTATTAGTATATTTAAATTACACTTTATAAATTTTTTTTTATAAATAAATTTTAAATTCTAGATTGCGTATTCCCGATTAATTTTGTGATTGAAAAAAATATAATACTGCATAATTATATTGGAATTGCCAATTTTATTTAAGTCGGTTTATTCCTCAGCAAAAGAAGCGACTAAAATTAAGTGTATTTAAGACATAATTATAGAAGCTATATAAAATTAGCTGATAGTTAAGGATAAAAAATGCTAAAAATAGAAAATGTGACAAGAGAAAAAAATAATTTTTGTATTTTCTTATTACCCAGATAAATTAATTTTAATTTGCATTAAATTATATTGTAAGGATCATTTAATTTTTTTTTATTAACTTGACAGAAAGTTACCAAATGAAACATAATTTAGAACAGAAATGTGTTTATTAGTTGATTCGGTTGTTGATATTTTTGTTCAATTACCGCGGCGGCCGAGTCTATTGACTTTTAATGAGCGTTTCAGCATTAGCAGACATCTCGACATCTGCAAGCTTTAAATTCCTACTTCTCTTTTCCAACTGATAACCGAGTAGAATAAATTAAAACAAATATAATTTAAATTCTTTTTGTACGTTTATCATATGAAAACAAAACATTTTGTAAAAACAAAAAATGGGTATAATTTTTTTAATACATAATTAGTTTGTTTTGATCAATGTAATCTGGTTTAATCGATTTTATCATAGGTGATTTCACAGACAAAATTATTACATTAGTAGCCATGATTTTGGCAGCAGAAAATAAATATTGAAACAAAAATCCATGCATTTATTTATAGGAAAATCAGCATGATTTTGATTTGATTAATTTAGTATTTTAGAATTTTTTAAGTTTAAAAAATAGCCACAAGTTCAAGCAATTTTCTCTTACATCAGAAAAATAAATTCCCTCTCTCAATATCGTCATCAAATTTACAACGAAATCGGTGGTATAGCCACGAAAAGAATTTTATCCAAAGCAATTCCAAGAAGGCGAAGCCTTTGTTTGCTTGTGCAAACACGATTCATAACTAACTAACTACGCTGGCGTGACGAATCCAGCAAATTCCAGACGGTCGGAAGGAGGAAGGAGCGATGAGCGGGGAAGCGGACGGCGCCCCCTGGTCGCCTGCAGCACCCTGCGAGCCCTCCTCAGGTGGCCCTGACGAGTCGTGCTGGTCAGTGTGTCTCTTGTCAGCGGCGAGTGCAGCGACCACGGAACAAACGGCCGACAACATGTACACCCCGTACGGCCCCTACTTCGCGCCCACCCAAGACCCCTTCGCCCTTCTCCAGCAGGGTTGCTACCCCTCGTGCCCTGACCCTGCGGCGCAGGATGACTACCCCTCGCAGTTCTACAACCAGCAGCAACAACAGCAGCAGCAGCCCCAGTGGCCGTACAACAACTTTCAGGAACACACACCCCTTTACAAGAGCCTCCCACTGCAACTTACTACTTCAGGTAATTATTAATTATATTTATTTCTATTATAATATTGTGATCTTTTTATTTGGATTTTTTAATGATATTCTGTGATAAATTTTTTTAAATATTTATTGAAACGTTGCGGGAATAATTTGGCGTAATTTAAAATTAGATTTATGGATAAGTTATGTATTTATTTACTTATTAATTACTTCTTTAATTTTTAAAATAATTATGCGTAGACTTATAAAATAAATTGCATTGGACAATAGTTCTCTAGCGACAAATGTAGGTTGAGTTTATTTTAGTTTTTTTCTTGAATTATTACTGCTTATATTTTCATTGTTGAAATACATTTAAAGAACAATGAGAGGTATCAATTTTTGGGATAAGAAACATTGAATTGTTGGAAAAAACGACATCAAAGTGAGAATCGTCGTGCTTAGTTTTCGTTCTTTTCACTAATCACAGGTTTTGCCACGGTTGGGCCTTGCACAGGGCAAGAAATATGTAATTTCTGAATTTTTTTAAAAAAATGTTTCTACTAGTTAAAATCAATTTAATGAAATTTTAATGAATGCGTGTTCTAATTACCGATTTAAAATATTTTCACATGAGCTATTTTGAATAAGAAAATAATTAAAACTATGTCTTTTTCTTATCCATTAAACAGCTTTAAAAACTGATAATTATTCAAGTTCAAATTAAAAATTTAATTAATTAGAATTTTTGTGTTTCTTGCTTGCACATTGTTGGCAATGCGTGGCGCCTGAAAAATTTCCTTTCGATTTCTACTTGACAGTCGCGTCATATTCTGCCTGTTTGAATGATCGGCAGGCGGCCTTGATCGAAACCGAAGTGCATTTTCCTTGCCTGGCCAAATGTAATTAGGAATGCGACCGTTGACCGACGGGGTCGGCGCCCTCTCGGAGCCTTCCTTTGTATTTCTTTCCCGCGACTCCTCTCTCTTGTCGATACCTGGCATGTCTGCCGGCCGGCGCCATCCATCGCAGACTCGATTCTCCAGTGCTGACATTTATTTTGTTTGCCAGGAATTAATCACCAGACAACAATTAACCCCGCGCGCGCCCAAAGTTTCTTTATATATTATAAACTCGCCTGCTGGCATTTCTTGTCCCCCGGCCGCATTTAAGACGGAAATTTTGGAAAATTAATTTTTCGCTGCCTACTGGGTTTGGATGAAAATATATAAGTGAAAGAATAAAGGGGGGAAATTTATATGTCACACCAAAGGTTAACTAAAATTGCACATGACAGGCCCGCGGCTAAGAATGTATATATATGTAAAAGAAAGGGTGCAAAGAGTCTGCTCTGGATCAGCGGAGAGATTTATGGCCGGCAGGAAAGAAAGAAAGAAAGAAAGACGTGCTTTTAAGTGCAAGTGCTCCAAAATTGTGATTAATTATATTTTCCAGCGGGCTCCGTTTTGAGCAAAAATTATCATTTCGTCACTTCAATTAAAATAACTTAATTTATAGACACCATCAGAAATGGTTAAATAAATTTTTGTTTGTTAATTAAATTATTTATTATTAATTTATTTTATTAGATTAATTTATTAAGTTTTAAATATCAATTTTGATCAATTTCATCAACGATCTATTCCAATAAGCATTCTAAAATTGTCAAATCTTTTATTGCTAAAATTTAATGACTTTTTTTCATATTCATATTGTTATAAATTAGATCAGCAAACCAGAAGGTTGCAATAATATTTTCTACTGTAAAATCTTTTTCACTCCAATGGACGTTGAGGCAAAATAACTGTATGTAATGCTTGGTAAATTTATTGAACCTTAAATTATTTATAATTTCATACATTATACATTGTTATAATTTTCACTATTTACTTTTATCGTTTTCATATTTTGATTTTACATTTATTAATTTCATTTTTTTTTCTTCAGAACCTGAGAGCTGCACTTCAAGTCCCTCATCTCCAGGAAATGTTTGCTCGTCGATTAGTTCCTCATCATCAACCCCGAAGAGGGCAAGAACCGCCTACAGCGCCGAACAGCTGAACAAACTGGAAACCTCGTTTCAGGTATAGATAACATAATTTTTCAAAGGAAAATCTCATTAAGGGGAAAAGGCAATCGTTAACAGAACTAAATGATATTAATCAACTCCTATTGCATCTTGATTAACAATTATTTTTCCTTGTAAAATTTCAGTCCAACAAATACTTGTGCCGCACCAGCCGAATCCAGTTGGCTCAGAGTTTGTCGCTGACGGAGCGTCAAATCAAAATCTGGTTCCAAAACCGGCGGATGAAGGCCAAGAAGCTGGAGCGCCAGCAGACAAAGACTCCGCCGCCGGCGCCACCCCTGAGCAGCAGCGTCCTCGCAGACTTGTGTCCGCCCAACGTGGACATCGGCCAGTTCTTCCGAGACATGCCGCTGCCTCCGCCACCCCCGTTCAACCCCAGCAGTCTGTGGCAGCCGCACCGCCAGCTCAAGTCTGAGCCCCTCTGAGTGGGCATCTCTGCAACTCCGGCGCGCCTCGCCAGCTGCATAAGCCACAGGCGCTCCGACTGAATGTACGTTGACTGATTAAATTCCGTTCTGTAATGAAAAGGTGCTAAAATTTTGTAACCACGCAGAGTTCTGTGGCTAAAAATTTTCAATTGGCACTACAGATATTTCAAACTGTGAACTTAAACAAATACAAAATAGAGAAGAAAGAGAACTGCTGTAGTTTTTAGGTTAAATTCTAGATACTGACTGAGAATTTAATATGTAATGATTCTTGAAAAAGGTTTGCTTCATTAAATTTAACATCCCTATGACTGAAGCTTGAAAATTTTTGAGGTCGAATTGATTTTTGTGCAAACTGAGTTTTGCAAAATCTCTAGAAATATTATAATTTGAATGAAAAATAATAATTTCATAGTGAGATCGAGAGAGATGTTTTGAAATAAAAACTTAACGTGAAATAATATTAGTGAGCACATCAAATAAAGTTGAAAAAATTTCTAAAAACCACTTCTTCTTTTGAATTCCTTTTCCGAGAAGAGACTTTGGGTGTAAAATTAAAGAGGAACTGGAGTAGGAGGTTTTGAAGGGAACACGTCATCTGCGTGACGGCCAAAACTATCCCCCTGGTCTGTCAGTCGCGCTAAAGATGGATTGCCAGCGAATGGAAATCAACCCTCTCTCCAACCCCTCGCGGTGCATCCCCCAGCGTTCAGCGGCCGGAGCTAGAATGCTGCTGCATTGATAAAACCGAGGAGCCGCTCTTTAAATATTCAAAAACGCGGTGATGCCATTTCAAAAGCGCCAAATACGCTCACTCACTCAAAGTTTTCATCGAGCCAAAATGGCCAAGTCGAGGAAATTTTAAATAATATTTTATTCTATTTATTAAAAAAGACAAGCTTAAAGTCTAAAGGAAGAGATTGTTTTTTTGTTTTTTCTCCATAAAATTTTTATTGTTTTCCACCTTTGCGAAAACATCTCAATCCCTTTCTCCCCTTATATAGCTCTCGGCCAAAAGACATTTCCTTCCACCCCAAGAAGCGCAGAGAGATTTTTAAACGGATAATTTTTCCAGGGAAGGAGCAGAAAATTGTTGGAAATTATTCGCAGTTGATAAAAACGCGGTGGTGGCGAGAGAGAGGAAAAGAAAGGAGGAAAAAACGGGTTGTTCTGTCATCTGCTTGAAATTATTGTTATTATGCTAATTCCGTGTCTTTGCCATCTTTTATGGAGCACGCGGGCTGCTGGGGGAGCTAAGAAAGATTTATTCGCTCGGAATCACCGCCGCACTTTTACACATATAAATTTATTTATCCCTCTCGCCGAGCGCCGCGCACACACTAAATAAAATAAATGTTTTTGTCGGGCGCATGGCTTTGTGCGGTTCGGCCCGCGCTTAGTATTTTTAATTATTTCTCTATTTTCGCTCCGCTTGGCTCATTCTTTCCGTCTCCGCCAAAGGAAATATGGAGGAAGTGGGAGCTTTATTTTAAAAATTGTATACATATAAGAAGAAGAGCTTTGTAGAAATGAATAAGAGAAAAAAATTATATTGTAGCAAAAATATGCTCCACTATGCATTTTATTATTGACCGGATTGAGCAAGAAATTTTGTATTTTACTTAGAATTAGAATATTGGATTCTTACATTTTATGCAGAAAAGGCAAAATTTTATCTATTTCATGAAACTGTTAGGTATAAAAAAGTACTAATTAACTTTGCACGGAATTTTAATTATGATTAATTGTAAGGAATTTTTAAAACCCTCTGATGTAGAAAATTTAGATTAATTTTTCACATTTTAATTCTTTTCTTTTGTGCAATTAATGTAGTTTGAAATATAATTTCTTTAAAAACTATTCCACTATTTTATTATGGTTTTTATTAAAAGAAATTGTGTCAATTTAATTGATGGCAAAACCCAATTCTGGTGTTTTGACTTTTGTAACATCAACAAAAATTTGATACAGAAAGGGAAGGCCCAATTAATTTTACTGTTCAGTACAACTTTGGTGGATTTGTTTTCCTTTTTTATGTTATTAAATGAATATCAAGCTTCAAGCTGTTATTATTTTATCTTTAAGATTTTTGATTGTTTCGACAGAAATTAAACTCGCTCCAACCGAATTCCCAACGAAATCCTGAGCCATTCAAAAGATTTCCGAGGCCGAACGGCAGAGATAACGCCGAGTGAAAAATGCGTGTGGGTGTTTTTTTTTCTCGCTCGGCTGATCTTTCAGCTGGAATGAATATTTTAATTACCTGCTTTTCCCAACCAAGCAGCGGCAAATCCGAAATCACACTCACACAACATGCACACGAAACAGTAGCGAGGTAGACGGCAAAAAATGGTGCGAGCGAGCCATTTTGGCTGAAACAATGCCGGGCATGTGAGAAAAATGAGTCATTAGGCCGAGACAATGCCCAGCACACACACCGAGACATAAATATGTATTTTCGGAGGATGTTTCCTTGACTGCATCGCGCCCACCCGACGACTTGCTTGCTGTATACATAATCAAGGAATAATTAAATAAGTATACGGCAGCGCAGAAAAGCTCAAATCTGCAGAATTTACATAAAAAGGAAAAACTTTTCCTCCCTTCCTCTGTCGGCGGAGAAAAATGTTTTGTGTGAAAAAGAGGAACACACGCGCGCGCGTGTGTGTGAAATTAAATTATTTGCATAAATTTACATCGCAGATTGGCTCATTTGCATATTGATTAGCGCGCCAACTTTTATTATTTCTTCTCTCCTGCTTTTCCGCCGAGCTCTCTATTTTGCGCCGCCGGGATTATCCACTTGTGCTCGCTCTGGAATAAATATATATATAAAGAGGAGCTTTCCAATTCCAGCAACCCGTCGCGCGAAATCTCCTTTCCTTTCTCCCCGAAATATCTATCTGCGGCCTGTCTCATTTATTTTTAACTAAAAAAGTAAAGCCCTTATGTCCCCTTCTCTTAAATAAGTCCTCCCACACTAAACCGCAAACCACACCAAATAATTTTCAACCGAATGTATTTCCTTATGCAGAGAGTGATTTGTTTTCAAAAAGGTAAGACTTTGCATTTGCTCAGAATTTAAATTTTAAATTTTTATAATCTATAATATAGCAAACTCTTGTTTTAGAATTTAATAATTAATTGTTAAATATATGTGAGGTAAACATTTGAAAAAAAAAACATATTGCATATGCACTTTTCTGTCACTGTAAATTTAATTGAAAATTGAGTTGATATAAAAAAACTTATCTTATTAAACAATGAAGTCAAATGAATAAAAAAAAAAATGGTATATAATAAAATGAATTCTAACCTTTTCAATTTACAAGCGCGGTTCTTTCTACAGTTCAATGCAAATCCACATTATTAAAAACCTTAAAAACAACATCCTAAACAATAAAAAAACACTCCACAAAAACCCATCGAGGTAAAGCTGACTTTAAATTCAAATCACTATAAATCAACCCTCAATCGTGAAATTGAAACGACAAAATTAAAAATAATATTGATGAGAATTTATGATTGATATTGAGCAAATTGTTTTATAATAAAAAGGAGCTTTTCTTTTTTTTTTATACATTTTTTTTTTGCAATGAAAAACAACAAGCGGCTGTATTGGGAATTTCGTTACACATTAAGAGTTTTCTTTTAATTAGTATTTTTTTCTTCTCTTGAAAAGGAAAAGGTTGCAGGCAAAATAACCAATTTATACAAGATTTTTAGATCAAAAATTCAGTGCCAACTTATTAACTCTTAAATTATTAATTTATTTATATAAATATAAAAGCTGAGGATAAATAGCGTACAAAGAAATAAAGAAAAAAAAAATAATGTTAAAATTCACTCTCTGGTATACGTCCTATGTATATCCAACTCGGGGTATGTGTATATTGATTATGTCAATTTTTGCGCCGTCAAAGTGTCAACAGAACTTTTGATTGATCGCTGATTTGCTTTAGAGTAAAATAAAAGTTTGTCTCTCTCTCGTAAAGAGCGCGCCAAAAGAGCCGCCGTCACAAACGGAAAAAGTGTCTTGTCGTCTGCTTTTCATTTTCGTTCGTCGGCCCCTCTCGTATGTTATTAAATTCGCATTTTTCAAGGCAGGTGCGAAAAATGTGAAGGCGTGAATGCAGGTGAGGCGCAGCAGTTTTGCGAAATTACTATGATTAAATTATTAATTGCCGGCAGACACTAATTGAGCTGCAAGAGACAAAACTATTATTGCCGCCAATTAAACTGGTCAGCAGCATGTGTAGATGGGGAGCGAATTTAATATATCACCGCACTCACACACATGTGTGTGTTATACTTTGGGAAGGACCAGAGAGAGCTGTCAGACCCGAGTGAGATAAATAATGGCGGCGGCGAATCACTTGCGCGCCGCGTCGCTCACTCACTTAATTGTGGTCCATTACCTTTGACGCAATCAATTTGCGTTCTGATGCCAAAGCCTATTTATTTACCCCTCTCGCTCCACTTGCACTCATCGCACGGCCTGCTGTGTGTCGGAAGTCGGCGAAAACAATTCAATTTTTAATCTTGCTGTCGTGTCGAACATTCGACTCGCAAATTGCAACCATTAAGTGCAAATACGTCAAATATAATTATTTTACTGTACGTAACAAGACTCTGAATTAATATTTGGGGGTGGTTTGCATGGTATAGTTAATTTTTTCAGATAAAGTATAATAATTTTATAAAAATTAAAAGCGGATCAATCAAACTTTTCTTAGAATTTAAACATGCATAATGCATAATTCCATTATTTTCACAGCAGTTGAAAATATTTATCTGGCAAATAATTTTCCTTTTGTTTCTAAAAACATAAAAAAATTAATTTTTAATTCTCAATTGATTGCAATGATTGTAAGCATTAGGTGGTTATAAATCAAATTTAAATGCCAAAATCTCTCGTTTTTGTTATAAATACATAAATATTGTATAGTAATTTATATAGGCTTCAAAGCATTGTGGTATTCTCACTCACTCCGCTGTCCGCTTCATTATTCATCTCAAACCCTGCTCATCAGCTCAGTTATGTTGGCCAAAAAAAGATGTCTACCTTCCAGAGCCATAAGGCCCCATGGCTCTGACGGCAGCAGTGTACCAACATAATTTCGGGACGAGCAGGGTTTGATTCATCTTTAATACTACTTTAAGAAAATGTTAATGTGAAAATTGGAATTGAATCTATTCGTAAAGTGATCCAATTTTTTTTTAAATTATGTTTAGAACTCATGAATGTTAGGTCCTAATAGAAAAAATTGCCTATTATAATTTGAAGCAAATTATCTGATGAAATCTTATTTTTCCCTTATAATTTTAATAGTAGCTATTTTAATTTTATAATATATAATTATATAGTAATTTAAGTTTTTAATTTAATTAATTTATTTAATTATTACAAAGATATTGAGTTTTTATTTTTCTAATTAATTGTGTTTCTCTTACTACAACTTATATAACAAAATTATAATGTTACATGATAATATAAATTATAAATTATCCAATGTGAAATAATTATTTACTTCAGTTAGCTTAGAAATGTAGTCTGTCCAATTTTTAAGCCTTGATTTTTTTCAATAATGAATGCCCACCTGCAAATATTTTTATCCATATTGCTAAAATTATTATTAAAGCAAACAATCATGATATACTGAATCAGTAATTGCTAAGTAATATAGAAAAATGTGCAAATAATATTTTAATTGAGAACCCCAAGGCACCTTGAGGCAATCCTCACCAAATTAAAATTTTCCACTTAAAATTATTATAATTCGACCGAGAAGGTAACAAAACAAAGAAAATTTAAAGGACTTCTTTGCTGGATAAATCATAAAAATTCAAATCTATTTAATGCTGGTGAAGATTTAAGATAAAAAATTATTTGTATTGATATCAAATTTTGAAAAACCATAATAATTTTTTTTTTTAAAAACTTACTTGACATTGCAAATTTCATATCTTTCAAGTGTCTAAACCTTTCCCTGCTTTTTTTTTAATTTTTGACTTACAGTGATCAAGAATTTAACAAATGAAATGTTTCAAAATATTTGCTACAAAATATTTAAAATGAAGATACTAACGTTTTCTAATTTATCTTATATTAAACACAAAGTTTTTAAGCATTATTTTTCCTCCAAAACTTGCGGCGCGGTGCGCATCCGGCTCTTGGTGATGAAAAAAGTTTTGTGCTCTCGCGCTGATGGTCCAATTATTAGCACGGCGGCGAGCAAATCTTCAACAAGCGTTTCTTTCCAGATAAAAAGATGAATGGCCGGAAGTTAATTTTTAATTGGCTCACGAGGCCCATTACCAAAGGCAGCCACCGTCGATGAATTCGCCGCCTCCTCTCAAATTTGTGCTCATAAATCTGCAAAAATTGCCAATCCAATTCTCGCAGCAATAAAGCAGCCGCGCGTATACTTTTGATTCGGCGTAATAAATTCTCGTTAGACTTGCAAACTACCCCAAAAAAGTCTCTCGCTTTTCTGCGTGGAATTTTGCTGCTCTCAAAGTGCGCGGTGCTGATAGCGGCCAGAGATATACGCACAATATTTTCGCGGCGGGCTCTCAAGTGTCTTCATTACGCGCCCTCTCTCTCGATTTTAGTCCCTGCTCTCCATTAATGGCGATAACATTTTTACTTTTGTCATTTTTCGACGTTAACGCCCGGACGGCGAAAAAATAAGAGCTCGCGCCAAGGAAATTGAAGCGGAGCGATGCGCCTTTTTATGGCCAACAATAAACACACGCCAGATATGCAAAACACGAGAAATAATAAAAAGTAACACGCCCCGCCAAAGACGACGTACACACACTTGCAGATGTATTCACATGCGCCCACTTAAGAGACACTGTGTGCAGTGTTTGTCGTTCAAATCTAGTATAGAGATAAAAAAAAAATACTCAATAGAAGCGGAGAAAAGAGGAAAAGGCAAAAGTTGAAATCAACATTGAGAATCAGCAATTTCCACTATGGAGTTTTTTTTTCAAAAGTAGAAATTAACTTTGATCAAATTGATACGTCCTAAAATTTTCTGCTCATTAATAATTCAAAAATACAAAAAAAGTTCGCCATACAGAGAAAAAAAAAATAATTTTTAAGATGCAAATTTCAAAGGAATAATTTATGATCACTTCAGTTTAAAAATTCACGTTTTTGGGGCCAATAATCTGGCTGGGATTCACTATATTGTGGAACTCGGGCATAATTTATATACCAAGGGACAAATCACACTACTTTCTTTTGTAATGGTACGAATGTCCTCGACGCACGAACGCTTAATAGTTGTAAAAGCTTTTAAACCTGACTATTTTCGCCATGGAAACTAACAAATATTTTTGGCTGGCACCATTGCTCCAAAATAAAAAAATAGACGACAAAAGTCATAATTCGAGCACCTTTGATACCATATTATTTTTCATTAATTTGTCTCTTTTTGTTGAAATTGCAAGTGAATTGTAAATTATTTAATGGATTTTTTGGACATGTGTTAATTAAGAATGTTGTGGATTTTTAATATTTCAATTTTTTTTAATAAATTATTCAGGTAACCTTTCACAACTCTATGGAAACTTATTCTATAATGGCTTACAAATTTAATTATAGTTTTAAAGTAAATTATTGAATAAAATATTTTATGTGCGGTCCATGCAATCAACTTTAGAATTGCAATTTCATTCAATTATCAATTTGTCTAATTATACCAGCGAACCATATTATTTTCTGCAGAAAAGAAAAGTAATACTGAATTCTTTTAGAAAAATCTGCAAGAAATCATAAAAAAAATGTATATTTATTTTTAACTTTTAAAGGGAGAATTGGAGAAATAAATTTACAAAACCAAATATTTATACAAAAAGGGAAATATCGAGGCAGTTTGAATGACAATTTCCATTCATGATATTACATCGCGCAAGATAAATGGTTTCCTTGAATTTTTTCCGGCACTGAGTTTCTCCACTTGATCCAGCTTGCAGCGGCAGTTTTAAAATAAGACGTCTCTACGAGCAGACGAGTTGAGACACATTCAGCTGCACAGGGTCATTAATAATTCACTCTCGACGCAGTAGCCCTTTTATTGTGTATATGAATTTTGATCTGAAAAGCGCGCCGGCTCTTATATAAATAGCAAAGCTCCACACACCCCATAAATAAATATATAAATTGCTCGCCAGCCATCCGGAGCCACGCATAGGCCAGATTTGAATGCATGCGCCGTTGAATCAATCAAGGGCGATGATTTATTTATTTGCAGCACGGGCCAGATTTGTTGGAATGATGAAGTGCCTGCGAAATATCATCCTTCTTAAGCGGCCCGATTGTTGCTTTTGTTGCAAAAGTACAATTGAATGCGTGTGTGTTGGGTCGGAATACACAGAACAGATCTTTTGTATGCGCGCTGGCATGCGTTTTTGACCAGAACAAGATTCTCTTGTTTCCTTTGACTAAATTGAACTATTGTGATTCATATTTTCTTGAATTTCATGATTGAATTCCTTTTTAATTTACATGCAGCTCAGCAATTTTTGAGATTTTGCAGTAAGGCAAACAGAAAGTTTTGGTTTAAGAAATTTTATATTAATTCATTGCTGGTTCATTCCAAAAGTTACATGCAGAATGAAGAATAATCATAATTATGAAATTGTAGAAAAAAAATCTTAAATTATTTTGTTTGGCTTGGACCCTTTTTTTTTACAAAATGCGTCACAGAATTATGTTGTACGAAAAACCTATTTCTGTAATGAAATCGTCAATTCCATTAATCCTCTTTTATATTTTGGTAATTCACGGGATGCTGTTGAGGATAAAAGCCGAAAAGAAATCATATTTGGGTAATGAGGGTTAATTAATTTTATGATCTGATCTTTCTTGGGCAATGTCAGGCTTCAAAAAGTGTAACATCATTTTATATGTCATTTATAAAATTTTATAATTTTTTTAATTTTTTTTTTAAACTTATCAGCAATGATTAAATAACATTTTTATGTAATTTAATTTATCATATTTAAAATATTATGACGCAATAATTTAATTTTTTTAAACCAACTAAGCAAAAATGTGCGCTTACAAAATATAAATAGAGGCTATTGACTAATTTTTAAATTTGTAACTGACAATATAGTTATTGATAATTCTTTAGAAATTCAAATCGAAAGTTCTCTTCTTCTTCTCCAGATGTACCTCGTCATGGTTAAAATACAATTCATACATTTCGTCTATATGATTTTAAGTTAAAATTTAGCTCTGACATGGAAGTCAAATTAGTCTCTTTTTTGATTGTAATATTTCTAAGATTGCCAATTAGATTAGATTTAAGAATAGACGTTTTTATTCATTTTTTTAAACAAAAAATATTAAAATATATATAGTCCCTCTCTTGTATCTCCTGATACCTAAAGTTGAAATGTTGCCGTGAAAAACAGGACGAGCTGTGTAAATGGGGAAGTCCTGCCAAGTCAATCAACTTTTCTCGATTGGGAAATTTCACGTTGAGAGCGAGCGTGTGCGGCGGGGACTCTTTTCATTTATTATGTTATCAGAGAGAGTGGATGGTTGTGCAAAAGTAAAGTATATGTAAATATGCACTGAGAGCGCCGGCAAATAGGAGCAAAAGTTGTGTCGCGCAGGCTTTTTCCCTTCCTGCGTCATCTCCGCCGAAGATACAACACCGAGAGAGAGAGTATTTTGTATTTCGCACCCTCTTCTTTTTTTAAATACCGGCGGGCGCACCACCACATATTATTTGCATCGCTCCCCATTTTTCCTGTGCTCGAGACCTGCCAATGATAAAAAAGCAGCGTCGTCTCGCTCGGTCCCCAGCTTTTTTTATAATATTTATATATATAAACTCTGCTTTTCTCGCTCTGCAGCGCTTTGGGTGCCGCGCGCCGATTTTTCCTCTCGCCACCACCTTCTTATCAGCGCCAATATAAATGAGGAGGTGAAATATTGCACCCTTTTTGCATCTTTATCAGCGCGCAGGCAACTGCCGAAATTTACGCAGTTTGAAAAATATTCCTTGCCTCTGGGTATATAAACCGTGAAATGTTAAAAGGAGGAAAGAGAGACGTGCATGTTTAATACAGAATGGGGCTCCCCAAAAAATGCTGCGAAGGGAAAAATTTCTGGCTGTGCTTTTTAGCGATTTCCAATATTTCACCAACTTCTGTTATAACATGATTTGACGAAAATGTCCCCTTCGTAAGGATAAATTAGAATAAAATTTATGGTGTATTGCCCACCAGTGATCACCGTATATCCCATTTAGGTTTAAAATTGAATTAATCTGTTTAAAAATTTTGGGAATGAATAAAAATCTGGATAATTTAATTTAAAAAAACCCACAATCATGTAAAATCTTGTTAAATCAAAGGATTAAATTGTTTTTTTGATGAAATAAAGGCGTCAGTGAAGGCGGGTAAAATTTTTGTTTCTGCATGATTAAGAAAAACTCTACTCTAGAAATTAAATTACTTGCGAAATTAGTATTAATTTATTGAATCATATGGATAATAAGATAAATAAGGTAGAGGGTAGATTTTTTAATATATTTATTTTTATTTAAATTGGAGTTTGACTTTGTCAGAGCGTGCTTAATGGAATTTAAAGCTTGTAAAATTATTGTGAAACTTTTGCTAACTAAAATAATGACAGGTTTCAGTTAAAAAACCATCTTTTTTAAATCGGGCAATTAAGGCAGATTTTTTGTAGACCTATTAAAAGAGACTAAAGTTGTTATAAAAAGTCAGAGATTCTTAAGACAATAGGATTTAGGACTTGTGTTCATATTTAACTTCAATAACAAGAGTTTTTGATAATGTTATCCGTGTACTTATTTCGCCAAAATTATTAAACTTAAAAGAAAACAAGTTAAGTGAAAATCTTTTTGCAATAAATTGTAACAAGATGTCGTTGATATTTCATTATCAATTTATATTCTTCTTTCTCTTACTTAATTGTATACTTCAAATGAAAACTCAACTTTCATTAATTGTTTGGCATTATGAATTTTTCCAGCTCTACAATGGAATAAAACAACCTTTTTTTTTCAAGAATGAACAAAGCCCGCTTAAAAATAAAAAGACGAATATTTTCCCATTATAACTTCCATGATTTATATATAAGTTGATGATCAGTTCTCAAATCCAATTTATTTAAAATTTCAAAATTAATGCAGAGCATCACAATACATAATAACGCGATCTCTCCTCTGGGCATTTATATATAATAAAATTCACGATGAAAACGGAGGGAGCGGCAGATGCTGCACTGGCTGGGTTGGGAACGAAATTCTTATTATATATAAAAGTTGAAGAAGATTAATTTCCAATCTGGATAGCATAGCTGGAAAACACCTCGCTCGAGAGTCCGATCTGGATTTCTTCCTCATTTTTCACCGCAGTCTCCGCGCAGTCGGCGCTGCCCTGAGGAGGGAGCGGGTAATTAGAGTGGCCCGCAGGTCGCCTCAGGTCCCCAAACCGGAGGAACGCGTCCTTCTCGAGGTTGGGCGGCCCGCGGCGGGTCGGGTCCTCAACTCGGAGCTGATCGCGATATAATTTGACACGTCTCGGTGATCTGGAATCGGGGCTGCGTGTATTTAGAGGTTTTTAATATCTGTCTCAGGGTGGCCGCGGGCGACCGCACCATTTGTCTGCTCGCGCCATACCCTTCAATTACGCACCGGCGTCCAGCAACAACAACGAGAAATTAGTGAGAGGAGAGAGAGATTAATTTTTCATTGGTTTGTCGTGCACCGCCGACTGCGATTGGAGCATCGGAAGAGGATCCATCATCCTTCTGTAATAACACACCTCGCACCTGAGGCCAGGGGCGGCATACCCTGACGCCATTAACCAATGTCAGGGCCAACTACGCCCATCGCAATTAGCCGCCGGAACACAGACTTTTTGTTTCGACAGCAGACCGCGTTCGCATCGCACAACTGACACACAACTCCGCGCCGCACCTCAAAGAGGAAAAGCTCAAAACTCACACAAGTCAAAGGAAATTTTTCATCAGAGAGTCGAACCTTTGCACAGAGCCAAAGTCTATTTTTATCTCGTCCCAAAAAGGAGAAGATGTAAAAAATTACTCGGCTCATGAATGAGTTGAAAGACCTAAAAATATTTTGCCGTTTTGTAAGCAATTATTTTTAGTTGAATGTGCAAGCGGTATCATTTTATTGTTTTATGCAATATTTATATTTATTATTTATTTTTATCTTAAAATAATTACATAATATGTGACAAGATTTTTCAAATGACATATAGTTACGAGTTAGCGTAGCCATTCTTCAGGGGTCTAATTTCTCTATAGCAAAAGTATTTTTCTAAAATGAGTAAAATGTATATGTATTAATGGCCTGATTAATACTCTAAGCTCCGATAAATTTTTCCTACCAATCTTTTCAATTAAAATAGTCTTAATTGAGCTGAATCCAAATTCCAAATAATGGATATAAGAATTGACTCAATTGGGAAAAGCGGGGAAAAGTATAACACATACAATACTTTCAATTTTACATTAGCAAATAATTATAAATAAAAATATGCAAATATTATTTATTTACATAAAAAGATTTTCTTTTTTTTTCAATTTAATAAATTAGTAAAGAATTGATAAATTAATTAAATTTTTCTATTAAAAAATTAATTTTCAGGTCTTTCAAGAATTAATCGGTTTTAAACTTCAATTTGTGTATATATAAATTATATAATTTATATAAATTGTTTAAATTTAATGGACAATACAACAATTTAATGGATGATTAATAGATTTATTAATATTCGGCGGCAGTCATTAATTGCATTTATACAATGATTACGGACACGTTTACTCATATACATTGAATAGGCAAAATAACTAATGGACAAAAATTAATTTTTGAATGAAAAATTTTTATGAATATAAACAAAATAAAAATTTTGGTCTTCCTTTCTTTATTATCGCAGCCAATTCAATCGCCTGACGCCCTTCAAGAAAGCATAATATACATTTTCATCAGACAATATGCGTTTGCCCGCTCTAATTATTAATCATCGCAGCTCAAACACGATTTTTTTTGCGTCAAAAGTGCAAAAGATTGCACCTTTGCGATACCGTGGGCACTGGGCACACCTCTCTGTGTCAGACTGAGAGTGGCTGCGCGAGTAATTAAAATTAATCACCTGTCGTTTTTCATCGTTCGAAACGTGGAATTAATCTTCGAATGAATAAATCATAGCGAATGGAATAGCAAATTTCGCAACGCGGCTCTCAAACTCTAGCGCGGGCGTGTTATCCGTTGACCCCAAAGTTGGCCTCTGCGAGGGTCATTTATTTTTCGCGTGATTTGCGATTCTGAGCACATGTGCAAGACCTTTTTTCTATATTTGAATGTATGAAGTGCGTCTTCTGCAATTGCGAATGCAGGCTATGTGTTGCATTCCTTTACTAAATTCTGCATATATTTATATTCAAGACGCACGTTTGGATCAAATCATGAGAGTATGAAAAAAGTCAAATTATTAAAATCCCCAACTTTTAGTGAATATTGAATTTTACAAAAAACTAAACCTTGTTCAAAAAATGGTTAAAAAAGGGAAAAAAACGTCTCAAAATCAATTGAAAAATTAAATAAATATCCGTAATTATTTTGTTCATTTTACTACCCATATGGAAAGTGTTTTTTATTTTATTTTCAGTCAATATAGGAAAGACAATTTATTATCTGGATCTTTGAGGTAGATGTTAAAAAATTTAAATGCATACTATTTTCACTAGTAGCATAGTAACGATACATAAAATTTTTTATATTGTTTTAAAGTTTGTGGTATTCTTTAATTATTAATGATATAAATTTTTATTTATTTACGTAGTCAATAAATAAATCTGTATATTTAGTTTTAGCTTATATAGTTGCAGAGTTCTCTCTTTTTTTCCTCCAATTAAATATACATACAATAATTTTTAAATTTTGAATAGTGCCAGATATATTTTAGCTTGATATTAATTAATATTAAATAGTCCTGCGGTTAAAGAAGGTAGCTTGGAATGAAATGATAAATAAAACAAAATCAGGATTTTCAATATGTGAATCCAGCACTGAAAAGAAATAGTGCGTGGGTGGTT
Organism: Neocloeon triangulifer; assembly: GCF_031216515.1. Taxonomy (NCBI): domain Eukaryota; kingdom Metazoa; phylum Arthropoda; class Insecta; order Ephemeroptera; family Baetidae; genus Neocloeon; species Neocloeon triangulifer. Next base: position 1,904,914 of record NW_026775545.1, read on the forward strand.
CACGTCTCATTGTCAGGTCGATTAGTTTGTAAATTCCCATGAAATGTGAGGGTCAAAAGTGTGTGTGCGGCTCGCTCATGTCCAGAAGGAGCATTATTTGTTTTCGAGGGTAGGTCTGGTCGGCTGCGAGTTTTTTCCCACGGGACGTGCGAGGGCGAAAAGCGTATTAATATCGAGAAGGAGAAGAAAACAGCCGGACGCGATTAGACTGACCCTTATTGACAGCTTTCCGCAGAGAGCGTTTTCTTGGCGGATTATGAAAATAAAAGCTGCTAATGATATATTGCGGTAAAGAATAAAACTGGAGCCGCAGAGAGTTTTACAAATGAGCTGCCACAAACAATCATCTCTCCACCTTTTCCTCTCTTTCGTGCCCTCGCGCTGAAGAAAATATAAGAAAGAAAAAAATAATGTTCGCCGCCGCCGCATCTTTTGACTTTTGGGCGCAAGAAAAATTGCTCCGTATGCGGCGAGAGAAAGAAAGAGCGGCGGCCACTTTTCTGTACATCGAATGCAAGCAGACGCCGCTATGCTTTTTTGACCCCGGCGCAAAGTGTTATTAATTATGTTTTCTTTTCCTTCTTCTCATGCAGCCGCACCACTCCGCGTCATCCCTTTTTGTTTGGTTCTTTGCGGCCGAGGTTTTGTGGTGTAAATTATTTTTGTTCAAAATACTTAAAATTTTAAACAGAAATAAAATATGTGAAGAAAAAAAAGAAATTGATCTTGAAACCTTTTTTTTAAATTCAGTGTAGTCTCTAATAATTCAAAGTTGTATTATTATTGCTAAGTAAAAATTTGATATTTTTAGGGAATTTCAACAATTATTTTAGTATGTAAAAGTGACAAATGTAAGTGAATCCTGTGCCAAAAAAAAAAACGAATTGACACTAAATTATATAAATATCAAAAATTAAAAATATTATTAAAATAATTGTAAATTTGGATAATTATGGCAAACGCAACTTTTAACACCTTTAAAAAATAGTAATAGATATTTCCGTTTTAAGTTGTTTAAAAAATTTCTTTAAAAATGTGCCCAGAATACAAACAAAATATAAATGATAATGATGGAGAAAATAGCTGAGATAATGTTTATTTAAAAGGTAAAATATCTTTCACAAAATACACTACGATTTCATTTTTTTTTTGTTAGTGATAAAAAAATCCTCGATTTAGAAGATTTAATTAATGATCTGGTTGAATTTTGTCGTAGGTATATTGAATTTTGTTTCTATTATGGAGTTTTTGGTAATTATATATCCCAATATCTCCTTTCTTCCTTGTAATTGATGTTATATTACAAATTAAATTAAATAATCATCATGAATTTTGAGTGTCATTTATAAATTTTATAAGCGTCAATGGAAATTAAAATACAAAACTGGAAGTGAATTTATAGTTTTAAATACACTGCTGACCTTTTGTATTGTTTGATAATTATTTCTAAACATAATTTAATGAGAAATATTGTATTTTTAATTTTTTTTCGTCTGGAGTTAATTTATTAATAATGACAAATTAACGTCTAAAATTTGTTAATTAATTTAATGTAATTTCCTTTAACTATAAATAATTGGGGCAGTGTGCCGTGCGTCAACAGTTAGACATTTAATTATTTTGTTTAACTCATTTAAATTAAAACAAATTGTCGGTCAATTACAATTAATGTTATTCTAAAGCACTTCCCTTGCGCGATTTTATGTTCGTGTATGTACATCTTACTCAACGGCCAGCCAGATATGTTGTTGAAAACCTCATCAATCATAAATTTTTACAGTTGACTCTCTGCTACACAGCTTTGATTTTGAATTTCAGGTTGCCTGCGGTCAAAATCATAATGTGGGATTTGATTTCTGCGCTCAGCCGAATGCACCTTGATTCTGACACACACAAACACACACCGGCAGCCAGCAGGTAGGCCTAATTACGCATGTGATGAATTGCGATAATTTTATACACTTGAACATGCATGAAGTAATTGCGCGCTGTTTTACAGTTGCTCGGTACGCCCATATGTATGCTCGGGCCCTTTTTATATGAAGTGTTTATGCATTTGTATCGTGCGTGGAGATCGCGCAAATTATTCATTTTCAGTCATGTCTGCAACAGGCACCGTCATATCACGACGCCTGCAGCTCATTTGCATTTTGCCTCGTGCCCGTTTCCCATCCATATCGGTTGGAAATTAATATGCGTCGACGTGACTGTCGATATTTTCACGTCTGTCCTGGAAAAAAAGAGTTGGCCGCGCGTCACTCAAACCTTACGAAATTTCCAACAAATAAATCAGTGCCCCACCATGCTTCCTTTGAGACTCAATAAAATAAAACACATGCAAATTTTTTTTAAATTCGAACGAGAAATGATTTTGGAAAGTGAAATCCTTTTATATTCCAATACAAAAAAATGATCATGAATTAAAAAATTAGTGTATAATTTTTCAAAGTTTTAATTTTTTCAGTTTGAATTTCTATATTGCCAGGTGGAAAGTCTAAATTCGCTCTCGAAAAGTCAAGTTGACAATGTTTTTATTTAAATTGTGTCATGATGTGATGATATAATATATTTTCGACTACAGAGAGCTGCTTTATGCATTTTAAAGCATTTTTCTGACTTGCCGCGAAGGAATAAAAAATAAAATTTATAAAAGAAGGAAACAATTTATAATAATTACAAAAAATATTTTTATTTTGAATTGACTTTAACATTTAATTATAAAAATGTTGCTACAAATTCATATTTGATATTTTTATACACTATAAATCGTTACCAAGGTTTGAAATAAAATAAAAATCATGAATTTTTGTTCATCCGAAAAATTTGCAAAAAAAAATTAAATTTAAAAAAGTTTTCAGAAGATAAAGAAATTTTTAAAAATGATTTGAAAAAAAGTAAACTATTTAAATTTTTCACTGGGTTTAGAGTTTAGTTTATGCGTTTTTTATCTTCTTGAACGTTTCCTTTTAGCCTTCGAAGATGATATTCAGGAGAACCATCGTTTTATTTGCCCGCGCCTACTGACATGACAATTTGATTTCGGGGTGGCGTGTGTTGCGACGCAAAAGTAAGTGATGTGTCACATATTATGCGGCCGACATGGAGCTGGAAAGAGCGTCGCTCCGTGTGTGTGCATTTTTTGTCACGCCCCGCCATATATATTCGCGGCGTGCAGTACTTTCAGCGGCAAAGTGATGGAGCGTTTGTCATATATCGCGCAACCCTAAAAGCACGCACTTAAAACTGCCTCGAATAGAAAGAGGCGCTGCATTTTTTGCTCGCGCCTTTTCGAATATATAAAATTCAATTTGAGTATATATAAGTATAGAGCATTGCGCGCGTTTCCGCAGCAGATTGAGATTGAATGCTGATGGGAATGATGGTGATTCGTGTATACATTTCAGGCTAAGAGCCCTTAGATCACAAAAAAGAAACATCAAAGTTATGTGTATTAAAAAATGAAAACATCTGAGAATAAGATGTAAAAATTATTTCATGGGAAAAGTACATAAATTTATAAATTATTTATTTAAAAAGTTTTTAATTGTATTAAATTATACTCCCTTTTATTTACTAACAACGTAATGAAAATATTTATTGCTAATAAAAGAAAATTTAAATTTCATTTGAAATTAATAATTTCACTTTTTTTTAGCATCAAAAACTTGTAAATTTAAAATATAGACATTTTGCTTTGTTTTTGTAAAACAGTCTTTATTTTTTTTCTTATTTGAATCTATTAATGCGCTCGTCTATATACAAAGTGCATTGATGTGTGGCGTATATGGAGCGAAATATGTAATAATAAAAAGCTGTACGCGGCCGATGACAAATAACGTATTTCACGTTTGATGAATGAGTGCGAGACACACGCTCTAAGTGCTGGATGCTGCATGGGGCTCAAATTTGAGCTCTCAGCTAGACTCTCTCTTTCTGTTACTCTCCTGCCCGAGACCCAAACAGATTTATTTCCTTGCTTTTTTTCGTCCCGCGCCCTTTCTCCGGCACCGCCACCGCTGACGATGGAATGACATCTCACGTCACTTTTGCTCCAGACAAAGTGTAATATGGACCTCAGACGCTGAGCTTTCGGATGAAGGGGTTTTGTCGCGCGAGACGTTTCATATCTCAACACAGGGAGAATCAGTCTTTGATTGCTTTGATATGCGTTTTCGTTTCGAACAGGCCGGAAATCATTTGTTTGATTCATGCTCACTTTTATAGCAGAATTAAATGTAGCTATTAAGGTATTTAAAATTTATTTTAAACCACTCTTTCTATGTAACATAACATAAAATTTAATTAAATTATGAGCAGATAATCCCCTAAAAGCATAATCATTTTTTGTATAAAAAGAATTCAGAAATTTTAATTTTTACTTAGTAATTCGAAATGCAGGAAGGGATCTGGAAGGAGCGTTGATAAAAATATTTATCCTTGGATTTTGTATTTTGTGTTTCACTCTCTGTAATATTTATATTTTGTCATTGAAAGAGAAAAAGTGAAACCGCAACAAATAATATACCGGCATCAAGAAATGCGAGACAAAAACGACAAATGTCAAGGCGAAAAAATGACGCACTTTCGCGAAACGAAGAGAAAAAAACCGAAAAGTCATTTCCTGCGTGCTGCTCTTTTGGCGAAAACTTTCTATGTCCGTGTCTCCGGCAGAACGCAGCAAAAACAAGAAAATAAATAAATATATATCTAAAATTCTTCTGCGGCGAAGAGGGAAAATCTAGTTTCTTCTGTGGCTGGAACCGAAAGTGTGTATGTAATAATAAAAATAAAATATCCAAGAGAGAACACAGCAAAATGATTCGCGGTCTTTCGCCGGCGAAAATGTTTGTATAAAAGTTTGAGCGCTGGGGTGAAATAAATAGCGTAAAAAGGGTGAAGTTTTCGGCGGGTGCGCCGCAGCTCCCAACTCTCTCTCTCTCTCTGGCTCGGCGAAATATAAAGTATTTGTGTTTTTTGGCTGCACGTCGCGACGATAAATCACACACAAAAATATGAGAAGGCGAGCTCAAAAATTAATTTGCACCAAAGAATTCTGTCAAAAACATTCAGCGGCGATGTTTCCCACCAGCCCTCTGAACCGGAGCGTGTAATCTGAATAAATATTTATGCACGTCAGCCCTGCTGCTTGCACTCCAAACTTCAACAAACCACCACAAAGATCTCGCATCCTTCGTTTTAGGTTTGAAACTTATCTATAAATGAGAGAATTTTCTAATTAAAAAGCAAAGCTGTGGTTTATGAATCCAAAGAACACAAGTAATTTTAAAACGATCATATATGAGAGTAATCGGGATTTTTTCGCTCTCCAACGAAATTCATTCTCATGATTGAGTCTTCGCTGCCATTTTAATTGAAATTTGTTTATTTCACAACTTGAGAAATTTTTTTTCTCATATTTGGACTTCTTTTTGTTTTTAATTTTTGTAATTAAATTGAATAACCGCTACAATTAAAAAAAACAGTGATGTCATTAATTTTAGTAAAAAAACATAATTTAGCAATAATTATTACACTATTTTATAGGACTTCTTTTTGACAAATAATTACTTTTCAGGCTTAGAAACTACGGAGATTACTTTATAACTTCTTTTTACTGAAATTTGAGCTTTAATAATGGCCATTTTATAAAAAGATGATCCTTTTTTTCATCATTCTGCCAAATATATTACTTAATTCGCTCAAATATAATACCGAAAAGTATAGCTTGCAGATATACACATTTTCAATCTCAAGTACATCCATTTTTTTTTTTTTTTTTTTTTTATAAATAAAATTTCTCACAGGAGCAATTTGAAAATTTTAGACAAATGATTTTTATGAAAAATGATCGCACTGTACATTTAGAGCCCATATTTACTTGGAAAAATTTAAAATGATTTAAGTTTTAAATACTAGGAATGGTTCAGTACAAATTCAGCATTGCTTATTAAATTAAATTTTAAATTCTATCCCACTATGATCTGCCACAGAGTTACCAATTGAATTTATATTCCACAAATTTAATTTGTCCTCTAATTCATGACCTTTATTATTTTAAGTAAACAATTTTATTAATATTATTCATATTAATCAATATAATGGGTTTATTTTTCAAAAATAAACCCATATAATATACTTAAATAAAAAATTACTATGATATAATTTTTTTATTGAAAAAAAAAAATTTTTTTATTAAATTGAAAATGATGTGCAATTATAGTGCACATATCTTTAATTTTGTAAAAATTTTGACATGACTGTATCGAATAGAGAATAAATAAATAAATAGCTAAAAAGTTATTATATTAAAAACATTATGACTAAAAGCTTATGTACTTGTTTTGCAAAAAGTTCAGCTAATTTAAGTGATTTTATATGCAACAATGCACTTCAGGAATTATTCGCAAGTGTGTGCATTGCAAAATGCATCTTTCCGTCCTTGGCCTGACTTTGTCTCTCTCTTCAATATGTCGACAGTTCTTACTTTTTTTTACACACTGTCATCTTCGTGTGCAAAACTCTCACATCTTTTTTTTGTCTGTTGAGCTGCACACACACATTCATGCACATTTGCTCAAACATTCGCACACGCGGATTCATTAAATTTTTTTCTTCGGCAACGTCACGGTCTGCCTAATTCAAGGAAAACAATACCTGAAAAGAGCAGGCGTGACACCGGCGTCGCGATTGGCTGAAATGTAGTTTTATCTGCACACAAAGCGATTATATTTTATATTTTTCTTGCTGCCAGCAGAGTTCGGTGGAAACGCTGCTTTTTTCTCTCTCTCATGCAATCTGCCCGTTTGATCAGCACAAATTTATTTAATAAGCCAAAGCAACGCATGCGGCATAGACTTGCCTTTCCGCACCGAGAGGCTCAGCAAATTGGCGGCCGCGATTATGATTAAAGGGCTCGACCGCCGCCTGATCGACTTTGCAACAAAAAAACCTTTAACCATCAGATAATTCCGAATGTTGCTGAGAGATAAAAGAAAAAGAACGCAATTTAAATATAATTGCGTCAAGCATATAAAAGTTGTAGAAATTTTTTGTACAATTTTTAAATCGTAATATAAAAACTTTCATAAATATACAATTTAAAAAAAAATATAGCTCTCATTGTTAGATTATTGTTTAATTATTTTATTTTTCCATTTTCAATTTCTAATTTTTTATAAAATTGACGGTTAAAGTATTTTTAAACATACATGAAAGAAACACAAGGGCATCAAAGTTAGGAGAGGAGAGAAATTAAAACATTGGAACGTCAATTCATCATCTCCGGCCGACCCGAAGAGTAATTTTTCACCCGCACTACATACGAGAGCATGTTGTGTTAGGTTTTCCAAAGCGTGTATATTGAGAATTGATATTTCTTGTCGACGGCGTAGCTTCCACATCGCGCGTCTTCCACGGCAAAAAAAGCGAAGCAGAATCTGCTCTCGGTTTAATGCAAATTCGATGCGAGCAGCAGCAGCACTACACTCCATAATTCTGGAGATAAAAAGTGTTGGTGCGGATGCACTTGCTCCTGTGTGCGCCAGGGACGTCTTCAAAGTGGCTTCACTTATTCTTATAAAATGCAGGTTAATATATTTTTTTAATTTTATATGAGTTACTACGTGTTTGATTGAATTAATAAAAATGTGGAGAAATGAACCTGCTTTAATTGCTTGCCTTTTTTGGATTTTTCTGCATGTCCAGAATAATTATTAGAAACTGCAGGAAGATTAATGAAGAAATAAATAAATTTATTAATTCACTGAGCAAAATTTTTCTAACAATTATATCAGTGAAAATCCTCCCCCCCCCCTTCAATTAAATTGGATACATCCCCTTTTAAATTAATAATAACTTGTTATTTTTCATTGTGAGACAAATTTTTTGGCTTCCTTGGCGAAGTTGAGCTATTTTGTTGTTTCTGCTGCATGATACAGAAAATCGCAGGCATAATTTTAGTCCATCAAAAATGAATAATTGAAATGCAAAACGGTTAAGCTATTATCTACACAAAGACAACAATCTTCTATATTGAAATGTAAAAAGTTTTATAAATTTTTTTGTGGCGTTCCCATGGATTTTCATATTTTTTTCTTTGCAAACTTCAAAATCAGTTTCAAAGAGAATTTCTTTTTGAGCCATTCTCAATGTGTGTTGAGGGATGAATTTTTGGAAATAAATTATGAAAGATTTGGATTTTTGAAATGAAAAGGAATTTGGCATTATTTTCCAAATCATCAGAATCATAAAATGCGTTTTTTTACAATAAACTTCAAGGCAAGGTATAAGAATGGACGTACAATCAAATCACAAAATCAAATTTTCGCCATTGACAATATCGGGACGAAATCAAACGGCCCGTCACTGTCAGATGACCCTGGTTTGCAGAGAGCATTGTTCGGGGGCAACAGCTTGCAAGTGCGCCATGATCAATACATAAAGAAGCCCGCCGAGAGATGTTACAATCGGGATGGATACATATTATAAACACAGAGGCCCGGCCGATAATGATAGAGAGAGAGCCGCGTGTTTTGTGCCGTGGCTGTGCTGCTGCAGCTATATTTATATTTAATCATAATAACAGAGTATAGACAGTGAGTTGATGGATCTTGGTCACGCAAGCAAGCGGCACCGCAATTATAAATACACTCAGCCAATCCACTGTGGACACCCTGGCGCACTTTTTATTTCGAAAGTCACCGCCCCTCGGACGCCATCATATCAGACCAAAAAACGAACCAAATTATAATGTGTATCAGGCAAAGCGAGAGCCGCCGCCGCCGCCGCTGCTGGCCAGGCCTGTGTGTATAATCATACAAATATTAGACGTTTCCTCTCTGGCCCGGCGGCGGCCATTTTTGGTGCACCCTAGCTGCTTTTTAGTTTTATAATCGGACACATATAATATACACTTTGTGTTATTGTTATATATATGTATTCCGCGCGTCCAATCGGCCTGATGGAATAATATATAAAATTTCGGCTCTCACGCGGCGAGCGATGGAGAAATCGTGTAGTGGCGACTCGGCACGAAATCGTGCTATTTTCAGAGTGAATATACCACTTTTTGTTTTATGATAATCATATTGTTGTGCGTCATGCTGGCTTTTTCATATCTATCGAAAATTGGTCTCTTGCAAAATGTGTTTCGGGAAAAAAATAATCAATTTCAACTAGCCTTGATAACAAAATGCTAGGCACCCAAATAGGCTCGACTTTGTTAAATGCCATAATAATTTTAAATATTTTGTACTGTCCACAATTATTGTTAATTTATTTCATGGAGAATTTTTCAATATAAAAACATTTTATCAGTAATGCATTAATTTTATTTTTTGGATTGTTATTGATTCTTTCAATTTCCATACTTTAAATCCTTTAAATAATCCATTGTTGCTTCAATCACAAATTATTATTTGTATTAGAAATTGGCAGAGTATTCTCTATAAAATTATAAATAAATAAATAAAATTCTAAACGTTTTCTTTACCTTTCCCTATAGAAACTGAGCGAAAAGCCTCAGGTTGTTCCAAAAGGAACAATTTAAAATTTAACCAGCGCGGTGAAAAACAAATCTTCCTTGCTCTTTTTTTAAATGGCCCATAATAGGGGGAAAAAAATTGAAAACAAATTTTGAAGGCAGCTAAGCAATAGACTCATTTGAATAATAAAATTATCACAGAAGTACCTTCCCTTAAATTTAAGAATTATGAAATTTGTCATTGAAGTATTTAAATATTAATAATATTATACTTTTGATTATTCTATTTTTAAGATACCTTTTTGACCATCAAAGTTTTCTTGATTCTCATTGCACTCAAAATTTTATACAATTTTAAGTTTTTTATTTTTGCGCCATGCTTTTAACATTGCATTGCATTGCAAGTGCGGGGAAACAATTTAAAAAAAAATATGATCATTGTTAAAAATTATTCAAAAATAAATTGCTTTTAAAATACAAACAATACCTCTTGAGTAATGGATCAAGTGCAACAAAATCTTTATTAAGGTAAACGGGACATGATAATATGAAAAGTTAAGTTTTTGTTTTTTGGTATCTCTTAAATTCCTTTTTAACGTCATCATCTTTACTCATCATCATTGTTGGCCAAAAATTTAATAATCTATAATAATATCAATTGTTTTGAATCAAATTGCATGAGCTGTCATTCGAAGAATTGCAATACAGATCGAGATAAAGAAAAATGAGATGCCTGCTGGTGGTGTCGGGTGTGGATGGGAAGGGATGAAGAGGGAAAAGCGGTGGTGCTGGTGGTGCGGTGGCGGTGGCAGCAAAAGCAATAATGCTTTTTGCGCCTCTGCATTTGCGGACGCTGCATTTGTTTTTTGCCGCTCGATTCTCGGCTCGAGTTTCCTGGCTGGAAAAGTGGAAAGCATCCCCGTAGAGTTCGAGCCGGCCGGGGGTTGTGCTTTTCCGCGCGCGTCGAGCGGCGGCGGCGGGGTGGAAAAAAGACTGACAAGACAAGACGTCCTCCTCGGCGTTACTCATTAATCCGATTGTGAGAGGACAAAGAGAAATGAAAGAGCCATCGCCAGTTATTCTGCTGTCAGAGAAAAATGGGCAAAAAATTGGAAAAAACTTTGCCAGCGAGAGCTGGAAGGAGAGTGGAGCATCGCTCACTCTTCGCCGCGCGCGCCGTGCTGAGTTTTTCTTAATTCTTTTAGGACCTGCACCACTGCAGGAATAAAAGTTGGGAGAGAATAAAACGCGAAGAAAAACCAAGCCATCGACCAGCACCGTAGTAAAATTTTAATAAGCCTATCTCCACTAGAATTTGTAAATTAAAAGATTAGAGAAACATAAGTTAAGACAAAAATATTAATTAATTATAACAAGATTATACAAATTAATTCAATATACATATAAATTGTTGGTTCAATAAAAAAATTAAACAATGAAATATATTTTACCTCAAATTTTCACTTGTTTATGAATTATATAACACACTGCAAATGAAAATAACTTATATTTTATTCGCAGTATTGTGGAAAACATTATTTATGTAAATTTTTTATTATAACTTTAAATTTTTGTGCGTTAGGAAAATTTGTGATTTGCTTATTTTTCCTTGATCGATTTGAAATATCTTAAGTTTTAAATTACTTTTTTAGTACATTCGATTAAAAACAACAAAATTGTTTTGGGATAGAGTCCAAAATATGTAGCTTATCAGTAAAATTTTGAAAATTCTGATTAAAATTCATCTAAGAAAAAAACAGATTCCCATTGAAGTATTTTGTTAAATTATATTACGAACACAGCTGTGAAAAAGGCAAAATTGAAACAATAAATAAAATTTTCTAACATCATTTGCTCCATAAACTTCTGTATATGACAGAAAGAATAAATAGAAATAATTAAAAAAATAATAAAATAAAATAAACTAATTTAAAAAAATATTTATTTAAAGTTATAAAACAGTTAAAATGGTTCATTTCATTTCATAAAATAAAAACAGAAGAAATATTTGGCGTTAATAAAGGCAGTAGAATATTTATTTAATTAATATACATTAACTATTAATTATTTCCATGGAAGTGAAAAAAATTCAATTTAGATTTCACCATCTCTGGGTGCGGAGAAAGCTGCGTGTGAATATTAAATTGATATTATTGTTTATTTCTTTTTTGCGTTAATGAATTTAGTCCGCGACTGCATTAATATTTTTGTGCATGTTTTTATATCACATCTCACCGCTTTCAAATGTGTGCCGTGTGTTTTGTGTGTGGATTTTGATGTAGAATAATTTTCGGCCGGCGGGCTTTGATATCGCAGGTGAAGTGGAGCACACGAGACAGTGACTAATTCGCAGCCAGACCGCCCGCAAAGACAAAGGAGGCGCGCGAGATTTTCTCATTTCCCGCGTGCATTCTCCCAAAAAACACACGGAGCGGCTCATTATGTTGGATTCGTGCTGCTCCGCGTGTTTATGAGAGAGAAAGATGTATTTTTCTTTTTATATTTCGGCCGAGATCGGACGCGATTAATTGCGGCCATTTTTCAAAATTTAAAGCACTGAATTCGAGATGGGTATCACTCTTATTAATGGATTTGGATATGTAGAGACGTGCGTAGAGGGCTCGTCGCTGCAATTAAAATTAAGCCACGGTGGCTCCCGCTATGACTAATTAATGCCGGTGGCTCTGACTTCTTTTTTCGGTTGCTCCTGTTAATTATAATTAAGCTCTTAGCTGGACACCTTCACACTCGTCCTTATCGGAACGGAAAAAATAACCGCAGCACACCCGTATAACACACTTCGAGCACGGTAATTAATCAGACACCTCTCAAGGGGAGAGCTAGGTCACGTGTAATTTTGCAAACTTCAATTTTTTTACGGTCTTTTCTTTCAACAGTACTCTAAAGAGGAACAAGCCTTTCAAAAATTTTGTGATTAATTAATTAATACACTTTTTTAACGTTTGTTTTCTTTAAAATTAGCTTTCTTGTGCTTTATTTTAAAAAAAGGGAAAATAATTATAAACAATTTTCTTATTCAATAAATTTTAATAAGTAAATAAGGGGTTATAAATGAGATTTCTATTGAATCATACATAATTACTACATATTTTTAAATTCATAATTTTATTCCTATACAGTATATATTAATTATGTTATTTAAAATTGAATGAATGAATTTAAAATTATGAAAAATTTAAAAATTACAATTTGTTATAATTTCAAAAGTATAAAATGGGAAAAAATTATTTCTATAAATATATAACTTAAATTTTCTCTTTCCTGCAAACTGTGGTGTGTGTTCTATAGTGTTCTTCAACCCTTCCATCATCATGGTGGTTATTATTACAACAACGGGTGGAAGTTTTGTCGGCGGAAAATGCATTCTTCTATGCGGTCATACACGCAGTGCGCCCACATGTTAAGACACACAACAACCGGCACTTTTTGCCGGCCAGTGGCGGATAAATCCATCATTCTGCGACTGGCGATCCGGAAAGCACTACATAACGCTACATTGCGCCCTGTCATGTCCTCCTCAAAAGGGCAAGAAATCGCCAGCCCGCCCGTCCGCCCGCCTAATAATAATTAATTTGCACTCTTATTGTTTACGCTCGAGCTGCAGGACAACTTTATAATAAATGCAAAAAGTGACCGCCGACCACCAGCATATATAACACGCGGACAGAGAGAACGCCCTCAAGAATATATATTTATACATTAACCAAACTGCAGGAAGGGGTCGACGGGTGGTTTTGCGTTTGGCAATGATGACCGACGTGGTATTATTTTCTGAAAAGCTGAAAGGGAGAGGGTGAGATTTCGCCAACTCATCTCGGAGCAATTCGCGTCGCACTTTTCAGCAGACTATTGCTGATGGGGTCGACACGATTTTTCTGTGATTGCACTAGTATAAGACTGATTGAGAACGGGAAGGCGCTGAAATCTTAAACTAGAGAGCTTTTGATATTTTTTATTATATGTATAATTAAAAACTAAAACAAAAAATGTATAATTATGCAGATAAATTTTAAAGTAAAAGTTGCGCATATTGAATTCATTCTAATAAAATTGGTCAGGCTGATATTAAGTCGATTCGGTGAATTTTAACTGATCTTTCTTGAGAATTTAATGAAATTAAAGAGGATATTTTGTTATTTACAAAAGTTTTGTTTTTAGGATGACAAGCCAGAAACCTCAATGGAAACATGTGCTTTAAAAATGACTAGAAATTATATCATAGAATTCACTCCAGCCTATTTAGGACTGAAGAAATAATAACAGAGATAATGTGTTATTAAAGTAAACATTAATTTGTATCTTATATGAAAATGCTAATATGAGAAGGACCAAGGTCGTTTACACAAATTCAACAGATGTGGCTGTAATGAAGTTAGGAATTGAAAAATATAAATTTAAAAGCTTTAAATAAACAAAATTTTAAAATAATACGAAACTGTGTTGCTAATACAAATTGGAGAAATATTTGTGATAATAATTTTTATTTTGCTTGAAATTTATTGAACAAAATTTTTAATTTAAGAAACTTAATTTACTATTCAGAAAATCCAATTAAATAAAAAATCACGCTACGAATTAAAGTTTTTAATTTTATTAAATTAAAACAAATTTTTTTTGTCCGGATCAATTAATTTAACGACGTCGGTTAGTGTTAAGACCATCATCACGCGGGACGGTTTGTTTCATTTAATAGGTTGGTGGTGTATTTCGTCATTACGAACATAAAAGAAGGCGCGAGCATTATCATTCCGCTGTTTTGTGCGGAGTGTGATGGGGAAGCGCGGGCGTGTAAGTGGAGAGCTTAAAGAAATAATAAAAGGTGTCTGCGCGGCGCTCGGGCGCTTTTGTTGCTCTTTACATTTATCGTTTGCAATAAAGCGTCTCAAATTTCTTTTGAAGCGCGCCAGTTTAACCTTTTGTGCGTGTTTTGATAAACTAATTTGTGCGGCCGAGAGAAGAATGGGAACAAAAGAAGGGCCGCGCTTAATTGACGCGAGAGCGGCGCGCGCGCCTTCCTATTTAGATTTATGATGCACGGCGCAAACTTTTGCCGCGCTTTTTATTGCATAGCCTGGCGATGACACTTATTGTGTATTTATATTTTGATGTGTACACACGCAATTTGTTAAATTAGACAAAAACCTCTCCATCCGAAACTCCCTTTTCTCTCGCGGATCGAGATAACCTTCGCCGAGTATAAAATTTTATATGCAAATTCGAATCACTCTTTTTTTCAGGAAAAAAAACTCCACCGAGCTTAAGAACCACCAAATTACTCAAGAAAGTTGCGGATCTTTTTTTTTGCCGCTCTCGTGCAGAAGGAGTGTCTCTCAAACTTTTTTCATTGCCCTCCTATTAAATGGCATCGCAGGCATTATTCAGAGAGCGAGCGGCCAGGGTAATTGGAGTGAGTGCCTGGCCTGCCTGCTTGTGGCCCATTAGAATTATTAAGACGGAGAGATCGCGTTTCACTCTCTTATTCCTCTCCGAAACCCTCCACGTAGTCAATTAGAAAAAAAGCAGATGATCTATTATAGATGCACGCGCGCCTCCAAACAAATTTACTTACCCAATTTATACAAAGTTATACTCGCCGAGACATGACGCGGCATGGCTTCTGGTTTTATCCGCCTTATTATGAGATTAAAACTTTGACGAATCAATATAAGGAGATTGCTCGCCGGCAGCAACAAAAGAGGTTCAGGGGCTGTTTTGTCAAAGTTTCGGGAATCTCCGAAGAAGGTCTGATTTCCACATTGAATCACTCGGCGCCCCTTTAAAGTATGCACCCCCGTCGAGCATACGTGTGTTGCACTTGGGGAGTTCAGGGGCTATTTGTTATTTGCCTCTTCAAGAGAGGGAGAGGAGATGATTAGAGAAAAGGGACTTTTATGCTATATATAACTAGGGACACGACAAATTAATATGTTCAAAAAAGTAAATTTTAGAGGCAAAATGAAATTTTTAGATTGTGATTAATTTTTTTAGCATTTGTGTACTGAAAATTATATTTTATTTTTTAAAAAAGATCTAAATGAGTACTTTTTATAACATTTTTGTTGATTGATTCAAGTTATTCCAGAGAGGTATATAATTTTAATCGGAACCAGAAATTAATGAAAAAAATTGAAAAATAACAAATAATTATTTTGGTTTACTTTTTGTAAATTGAAATTCACTAAAGCAATCGTAATAGAAATATAAGATGGTTTATTGCAATATTCCTTAAATTGTCCTATTCTTGTGAAGAATAATATCTGCAAAAATTCAAATCATTCATTGTAAAATTGCTGATCATTTTTTACTCTGGCGTGGAATTTGTTGCTTTTTTCTTTGCTTCTGTTTAGAACAAGCAAGATTGTTGTAGGCTCAGAGTGTACAGTTTAAGAACAAAATTGTTCAGACCAGTTTCAGTAGCAGAAAAAGTCTTTTGAAATTGTGATTTTAAACAAATCTAGTTATTGAGAGGAAAATTGGAAATTCTTAAAATTATATTGAAAAAAAATCAATTTCCAAACCATCATTTTTTTATTTATGATTTCTTTCGACGCCAAGTTTTGTTTGTACTTCCGCAGAGAGGATTAGTCCGCGTGAACTTAATTGGGTTAACAAAATGGTTAGTCGCAAGTTTCCTCTTTCTCTCTTCATGGGCGGAAGTTGCTCAAGAGTTTGTCGGGTGGGAAGAATGCGGTGGCCGTCAGCTAGGCGCAGACATGCAGTTTTGGGGACCGCAGGCAAAACCTCAAGCAGGGGTGGTTTTTCGCGAAGAAAGCTTGTTTGTCCTCATCAAGGAGCGAGTTTGCGGCTGCGACGGCGGCCCTCGAGCAAAGACAAAGGATAAAAGGCGGCAAGCTGGGTGCGCATAATGACTCTGAAAACACAGCTAATTGAAAACCGCACACACATACTTGCAAACTCGGGAGAGAGCGACGCGTGGCTGAATGCCCCTGTAAAATATGCAACACGCCAATGAATTAGCCTGGCATGCGCTCTGCTTTGGAATTAATTCTCATGTGAATGCGAATTTATTAAATTATACCATAGCGACGCCGCTCCACTCTGCTGAGAAACTTTAAATTGCCTTCCTGCTCCTGCACGGCTGATTATATTTATATGCGCAGTCTGCTGCTGGCTGCTTACTATATTATTATATTTATTGCTGTGTGGTGTGTGTGTGTGTTCTTGTTTTGCGCCACCAATTTACAGTTGGTTGCCAGTACATTCACACTGCTCGCAGTCTAGAAACAAATTTTTCGATAATTTTTAACTTTTATATTTATAAATTTGATTTTTTTTTTTTTAATTTGCTCATTTCTCTTTTCATAATTAAAACTTTTATATTAATTTGTTTATTTGATTTGAAAGTGTTTTTATTGAACGCCAATGGCGTTTGACAGGTTACATAAAAATTTATTTTATTTAAATTCTTATAATTTAATTTTCAGCTGCTCTCTGTAAATAAAAGTAAAAAGTTTTCAAACATCGCACAAAAAGTTTTGTCCGGAATTTTTGTAGGGCCCAGAGCAACTTTTGTATCAAAATGTATTCACACCTATTTAAATGTAAATTCCCATATATTTACTTACATGTAATTTTTTAATCTAGATAAAATTATATATTTTATTAAACTAAATACATAAAAAAAATTATGAAATGTTGATTCCATTCATCACGAGTTGTTTATGGCGCAGAGTTTCCTAAAAGAGCCTCAACTGCAGAGAGTTTCACCGACCTTGCCGTTTCCTGTGAGCTTCAGGTGAGCTTGAGAGAAAAAATCCAAAATGGTGAAATGTTTAATGTTGGAAAGCTCATTATTTCTAGGTGGCTTGATAATTAATATTTTCATAACAAATAATAAATCTTCATGGTTAGTGTACTATTAACTATTAAATAGAACCTATACAGTAATTTATATATAGCAAAATTCTTACTTTTCTTTTTCATAATCAAAAGTATAATATATATACTTTTTTAAGTTTCATTAAAACCATTTGAAGAAATCTATCTGTAAATAATGAACCATTTATTAACTTGTATGTACATTAATTTTTCATCTAATTTTTTTCCTAATAATGGACCTATGAGAAGCTCACAAGAAATAAGAGATCGCAGTGATGCTTCCAAAATTATGGTTTTTATTCATTTTCATGTATTTTTTTGTATTTGTATGTGTTATTAAAAAAATTAGGCTGCATTTATTGTAACAATTTTCAGCAGTTTTTTAAACTTTCTATAAACGCGAAAAGACCTTGAAGTTTATATCTCATCTTAATAAATTTTATTCAATAGAGCAAATGAATTTTAAAGGAACTAGTAATTTTTGCAAAATATGGGAACCAATTTCTCCATCGTTTAACAACTCACTTAGCGCCAGCTTCTAGTCCAGCGTAGTCAGCACACTCTTTTTATTCTGACCGTGTATGTGACCTTTCCGCAGGACAAAATGTTCTCGCCTCTGGAAATCGGTCCGGTAGCAGCATGTGTGTGTCCGTATGACTCTGGGGCTGCACAATGCGGTGCTGATTATTTTCTAGTTAGTGTGTGCTCGCTGGTGTTTTATTTATTAATTTAATTATAATTCAGTAGCTGCACGAGAGAGTGCTCGTTAAAGCACCACAGGTCCGCCGCAGGCCCATTTATCTTGGAACCTAAGCGCACCGTATGCTTGCTCTACAGAGAAGGTTTTCTGATCTCAAGAAATATACGACGAGCCTCTCTGCAAAGTTGCCACCCGTGTGCCTCTGCACACAGGGGCAATCGGCCTCTCGGTGACACTTTTAGGGGCAGCGCCCCCAGGTCGTAATCAGCATCTGGGACAAATTTTATATATCACTCGTTGCCCTGCTCTGAATTATATAGAAATATTCGTGTTATGTTAAAATATGCAACAATCTAGTTTTTTTAAAGAGGTTTTTATAATTGATTACTGAAACTTTCCTAAAGTGTTAACCTATATGAGATTCAAATAGAAATGCCACATTTAAAAATAAGTTATTATTATTTTATTTATATTTAAAATTATTTAAATTCTTCTAGGACACTGCGCACAAATTTTAGATTGGAAAAAAGAGAAGAAAGGGTTTACAACGTTGCAACGTTCAACTTACAAAAAAAGAGAATCGGCCGATAAACCCATACTATCAAAAAATAAGAACGATATATCACAAATCACAAACAATTTAAATTCCCGTAATAAATACTCCATGCAGAGGGAGGATATAATTTGATAAGATAGAATGTTCCATTACCATTTTTATAGTTCATTTTCAATGCGTTCATATTATTTTTGCGGGCTTGTATAATTTTTTTCATATTGTAATTTTTCAAATTTAGAATTTAGTGCAGACCTGGTTAAATAATAGTACAGAACTGGTGCAGAACCGGTTTAGCTGTTCTGCATCAGTTCTACACTAGATTTGCAGCAGTTCTGAACCCGATCTGAACCGGGGCTGTAATTCGCTAAGATAGAATGTTTCCATTTCCATTTATATCGATCAATTTCCATGCACACATTATTTTTTTTAGGCTTGTACAAATTTTTTTGTATCAAAATTTTTTCAAATTAGAAATTAGTGCAGATGTGGTTTAAAAATTATTCAAAGCTGGTGCAAAACCGTTTCAGCTGTTCTACACCAGTTCTGCACCCATTCTGAGCCAGATCTGAACCAGGGGTATAATTCGATATGATAGAATGGTGCCAATTCCATTTTTATAGTTTATTTTCCATGTGTTTTTATTATTTTTTGCGGGCTTATATACTTTTTTCACATTAGTCCAATTCTTTCTGTTCTCACATACCCCGCCCCAAGTTGAAGATATCAATATGAGATTTACACCACTTGATCATCTTAGTTCCAAGGCAAGTTTCCTAAATTTTTATCAAAAAATTTTCAAAATTGCGGGTTTTATGGGACATTTTGAAAAAATCAAAAAACGCAATTATCTCGGCTTCTAGTGGTTGTAGAACAATTTTCCGGGTATGGTTGAGCTCATCTCAGCAAGTTCTACAACTATTCTATTAAAAGCAAAATTTTAGGTCAAAGGTCAAGGTCAATTTTTGTGAACGTAAATTTTCAAACTCAAAATTGAAAACCAGCCGACCATTTTAAATTAATTTTGAGATAGCCAAACGATTCCTCGTAAAAATTTACGTAATATATGTCAAAACTGCGATGAGGTTATTTTTTGTTAAATTTAAAAATAAATAAGAATATTAAAAAACATGGTTTTTTGCAACTCTGAAGACAGGGTCAACATTATAATCGCATTTAACTTCGTCCCTGATGATTTTAGGTAAGAATTGATAATGACCAAAGTTGATCCCCACGTCAAGACCAATCGAATGATATATAGGTCAATGACCTTTGGTGACCTTCAGGCAAAAGGTCACCCAGGTCGGTGACCTGAGGTCACCTGACCTAGATGTATGATATGTTTTTGAAAAGGTCTTGTTAAGAAGATAATTTTGGTTACCATGTTTTGGTCTGTACCTCGACTACAAACCAAATGATTGTACTTTTGTTTTTTTAAATGCACAATTTTATGAGAAGTGAATTTGAAAAGTACAATTATTCGGCTTGTAGTTGATGAACAGACCAAAAATTGGTGACTAAAATTATCTTCTCAACAAGACCTTTTCAAAAACATATCATACATCTAGGTCAGGTGACCTCAGGTCGCCGACCTGGGTAACCTTTGACCCGAAGGTCACCAAAGGTCATTGACCTATACATCATTCGATTGGTCTTGACGTAGGGATCAACTTTGGTCAATATCAATTTTTACCTAAAATCATCAGGGATGAAGTTAAATGCGATTATAATGTTGACCCTGCCTTCGGAGTTGCAAAAAACCATGTTTTTTAATATTCTTATTTATTTTTAAATTTAACAAAAAATAACCTCATCGCAGTTTTGACATATATTACGTAAAATTTCACGAGGAATCGTTTGGCTATCTCAAAATTAATTTAAAATGGTCGGCTGGTTTTCAAATTTGAGTTTTAAAATTTGAAGGTCACCAAAGGTCATTGACCTATATATCATTCGATTGGTCTTGACGTGGGGATCAACTTTGGTCATTATCAATTCTTACCTAAAATCATCAGGGACGAAGTTAAATGCGATTATAATGTTGACCCTGTCTTCGGAGTTGCAAAAAACCATGTTTTTTAATATTCTTATTTATTTTTAAATTTAACAAAAAATAACCTCAACGCAGTTTTGACATATATTACGTAAAATTTTACGAGGAATCGTTTGGCTATCTCAAAATTAATTTAAAATGGTCGGCTGGTTTTCAATTTTGAGTTTGAAAATTTACGTTCACAAAAATTGACCTTGACCTTTGACCTACAATTTTGCTTTTAATAGAATAGTTGTAGAACTTGCTGAGACGAGCTCAACCATACCCGGAAAATTGTTCTACAACCACTAGAAGCCGAGATAATTGCGTTTTTTGATTTTTTCAAAATGTCCCATAAAACCCGCAATTTTGAAAATTTTTTGATAAAAATTTAGGAAACTTGCCTTGGAACTAAGATGATCAAGTGGTGTAAATCTCATATTGATATCTTCAACTTGGGGCGGGGTATGTGAGAACAGAAAGAATTGGACATTATAATTTTTCAAATTTAGAATTTATTGCAGACCTGGTTCAATAATGGTACAGAACTGGTGCAGAACTGTTCTGCATCAGTTCTACATCAGATCTGCACCCGTTATGAACCAGATCTGAACCAGGAGAGTAATTCGCTAAAATAGAAAGTTTCCATTTACATTTATGGCTCATTTTCTATCCACTCAGATTATTTTTTTAAGGCTTGTAACAATTTTTTCGTACCTCCTCTTAGGCCCTGTTACTCTAATAGTTTAGATTTTTTTACTGGATCAAATCCTGCGTGTGCATATTTAGTTGTCTGAACAGAGACGTCATTGTGTGTCCTGCGAGTTCTTTTCATTCACAAAAATAAGTTGTCTCAATTTCTCGTCGGCCGTTAGGTGATGCATCATGGCCTGTCAGAGCCTCGCAATTGTGCATGTTCTGGCCCCCTGATTTGAGCGGCAATGACACACATGATGTGCTCTCAGATGAAAAAAAAACTCCCTACAAACAGCGAGTGCATATTCCGATATCAAAACAAGAAATCCGATTTTTTTAAATATTATACAAGTACATGTAACTATACAAAAAAGAGACAAAAATTCAGAACAAGGATTCAACAATTTTAATTCAAAAATGAAATTTTCTAACTCTAACATACATGAACTATCCGAAGGAAAATTAAATATTCTTCATTCAGTAAAAACATTAAATTTAATTTATCTATATTTAATTAATAATTACTAATTTTTAATGTGTTTGGAGAAAAATTACTACAATAAAACCCGACTATGTCTTTTTGGCTTGGTTTTTTTATGATAGGGCAACAGCAACAAAATTTACAAAAATATAATTTCTTTAAATATTACATAAATGCAACCATTGCAACTTGGATGTTACGCAGGCTGCATACTTTCATCATTCCTCCAGTCTAAAAATCAAAATCACCCCCATTGCTCTTTACGTTTTTTTTGTCCATTCACTTTTTATACAACCCATCTTTTTGGATTTTCAACTGCACACAACAAAGCATTAAAGGCAATTTGAGATGCTCAAGGTAAGCAAGCCGCTTTGAAGGCATTTTATCGCTCCAGAAATTCGAAAATAATTGCACACTTTAAACTCCCCGACATTGGACCTCATCAAAGGCACTTTGAGCAGCGAGTTAATTCGTATCCTCGGCCGAGTTGATCAGAAAAGAGCGCGCGCGTCCATGATGTTTCGAAAGAGCTGCGAGCGAGGCGAGTTTTTTTGTGTGCCGAGTGGAGAGGGAATAATGATAGGTTTGATATCGAGAATTACACCACGCCTATATAATAACAAACTTCAGCAAAGTTTGGGCTCCGGCGTAGCATTGTGTGGTGCGGCTGGTTCGTGACCGGGGCCATTTATTTGACACGACATTGTGCTGCACCAGCATAAGACTATTATCAGTTTGCTGTTAATTCCGTGTTGCTGCACAAAAAAGGCAGCAGGCCAAATAATTGGGACCCGTAGCCGCATGTAATATAATTTTCCCTCTCTGCAGCGCCCACCGACCATATTTTCTCTATGGATGTGTGTGTGTTTATTAATATTACACACCCAACTAGCAGCATTTGCCAACTAATGCGCGCAGACATGCGAGCTGAAAACAATGTTGATACAACCATTACACCACCACACGTCTCTCTCTCTCAGAGGCCGGAGCCGCCGCGTGTTTCTTTTAATATAAAGTTGGAGCCGAAACATATAGAGCTCGTTGTATTTCATTATCGTCCCCTCATTATCGGCACCCATATACCGATAAAAGCAGCATATTATTCCGTGTTTTGCCTACTTTGACAATCTGCTTCCTAGAACACAATTTATACGAAAGAAAAACACGGAAAAGAATAAATAAAACATGAAATGACAAAATATTTCTATAACGCTTACAATATATTAGTGGAATTTGAATAAAAATTATGATTTTTTTTTTTAAAATGTTTAGAAATTATTCCAACACAGGTGCGACAAGTTTTTGTGGAAATTTATTGCTATATCTACTGAAAAACTCTTATGCATTCTCATTCATCAATTAGAAATCCTGTGAATATTTTGAGAAAAAATTTCACAGCAATCCAAGCCTTGCACAATCCAAATTTTTGATCGATTCTTGATTCTTGACATAAATTAAATAATTTGTTTGGAGATGTTTTTAAAATTAAAAATAAATTACTAATTATTTTTATATTTTAACCATTTTAACAGTTTTCAACATCATATAATCCAAATTAAGTGTTTTTTTTTTAAATTAAATTATTATTATTTAATTTTCTTCTTTCATCACTTGATAATCAGTCATTTTTTACAAATTGAAAACTGAACAAAACTAAATTCTATAATGCAGAATTGGTAAATAAAATGTAAAATAAAGGATCCCTACTTGATTTTTAAACGTAAAGAAAGCTAAAAGCTAATTTTCATTTACAAATGGTCATTGCTGTGTGAACAAGAAGCTCAATTAATATTTGGGGAAATTAACTTGTACACTCATTGATTTTGAGAATTTCTTTCATTTTAAATTTTGAAAACAATAACGAGGCAATTTGTAAATTAACTGCATAAAAAAATGAATTCAAACTAAAATGTTTCTATCGGCACCTTTTTTTTTTTTTTTTTTTTTTTTTTTTTTTTTTTTTTAAGTGTATTTATATTTAATTTCATATATCTACTTATATCAAGCGTTTTTGAGAACTGTTTCAGAGTGGGTGTCTCACTTGACCTATAATGAGCAAAAAGAATTCGGTTTTTCAGGAATCAATAAAAGCTACCGCGCGCGGCTGCTGAGCATCACAGATGATGCAGCGGCGGCGAGGAACACACACAATGCGCCGCTCCACGCCGCGAGTTTTATATTTAAGCTTGGCACCGCGCGCATAATACATTTTATGCATATTTGGAGCATGGGTATTTACCCCGTGCACTTGATGGAATGATGGATAGCCGTCTATATAGCTGCGATATATTTATAAATAAACACGCGCGGCGCACTCTCTTCCCATCGTTTGTACCACCCGCAAGAGAGAAAGAGAACACACGATGCTCTCTCTCGGCATTCACTTGGGCCTCCGCAAGAGAAGAGAGAGAACCAACGCTCAACGACGAGATCGTGCTCTCCGCAGAAAATAATAAACACGCACATTGTGTGGCGAAAATTGAAGGAAAAAATTGAGAAAACGAGCTGAGAGAGCACAAAGGGCGCCCAGGGAAAAGATAAACTTGAGATAGAGAGAGTGCATGAGCTGGCAAAAGATAAACAAGTTGATGTTTATCTCTATGGGGGTTGATATGTACAAAGTTTGCAGGTTATTGTACACAATATATAAAAGCTTTGGGTGTGCATAGTTCAGATTGATAATTTAATAAAAAATAAGCCACCTTAATTATTAAAATTTTAGATTCAAGAAATTTAAAATTTATAAACTTTTTAATTTTAATTGTAATAATTGATTATTTATTTATAATATATTATTATTATAATAATATTGTATCATTATGTTATATTAATTAATTATTATTATAATTTTGGTAACAATAAGGTCTTATATCCTAAAAATATTATTGATATATATTCAAAGTATTGAGGTATGTGATTCTAATCTCAAAAGTCATTTTGATCAAACTTTGGTTCGTTTCGTTCCTCTCCAAATCAGACAACAACAAAAGATACACTAACACTATTAAAATTGAGTCCATCTGAAGCATTTATTCTATAATTAGCATAGAACACTCGTTATTGTGTCGACCCTAATTTTATTAATTGAACAATAAATCGGAGCAAATTGTAAAACGCACAATGCGTGTCCCCTTAAGCTGCTTTCATCGCTCCACTATTACTTCTAAAATTTGTTTAGGGAGCACAAAATCTTTTTGCTTTTCGCTCTCCGGCCAGCAGCAGTGGCGGCGGCGGCAAGGGCATTAGGGTGGTCAAGAGTATATATCACCCCTATTAAGGGGTGATATTATACAAAAGCGTGTGTGCTGTGCTATCCTGGGCACATGTAAAGTGACCCCTGCGGAGGGAAACCCATACTTCAGCTAAGAAAAATGGGTGCACGTGGTTGGCTGACCACTTGCGGTCAAGGCACATTAATATTGGCCGGCCGGTGCTCAAGGGGTTGCCTACCCTCAAGACAGCAGGCAAATTTATAAGAGCAATATCGTCACCTTTGCTGAGAGCTTGCGGTCGCCGAACGAATTTACGGCGTCCAGCGCATTAATTAATTTCAACAACAGATGCGCTCCTCTTTTCAAACTTAAATAACTGCTGCTCTTCCTGGCATAAAAGGCTTTGCCGCCACCCTGGGTTTATTACGGCTAAGGTGCGGAGTTTAAGAACGCAAATAAGCAGCACTTAACTTTAAATAAAATTATGCAAATTTGAAAGGAGATGACATGTCTTATTTTTTTTATAAATTGATATGGGTCAAAATGAAAATTGTGGTTATAAGATGTATATTTTTCCCCCTGGAGAAATATAATCACATTGGGGGCTAATTTAACTTACCTTAACTTGGTTAAGACTATATGGTTCAAATTAATCCACCATATAAACTTTCAATGGCGGGTCTTTTGTGAAACATTTTTTCTGAGTTTTTTTTTTAATCCCCCTCCCAATATCAACTAAAATTCATATTTTGGTTTCTGGCTGCAACCATAAAATTGATGTGTAATATACCAGTGTAATACTATACATAATTGTAACTTTTATAAACATTTTATTAGTATATATGTTATTAATCTTATTGCACTAATTTATATTTTATTAAGTAATCTTTCATTTATTGAAAGTTATTTCTTATTATTTATTTTAATTTCATATTTTTTTATGTTTTAAGAGTTTTTCAAAAGTAAATGAAAATATTTTTAGCATAATAAAATTTGTAAAATATCAAATACTATTTAAATTGTAGTTTATGCCAGAAAATTAAGCTACATGTGAAACGGGAGTTCTCGGGTGTGTCTAGGGTTTTTGGGTTGGCCGAAAGAGATGAACTTTTATTCCCAATTAATTAATAACTCGTTGGTGAATTACTCGACGGCGACTGCGGGTGCAGTCGTCTGATTCGGGCTTTCTGAAATATAAAACACGAAAGGTGGGTGAAGCAGCCGGGCTAGTGCGGCTGTATGCTTCAGAGC
This sequence comes from Neocloeon triangulifer, assembly GCF_031216515.1. Classification (NCBI taxonomy): domain Eukaryota; kingdom Metazoa; phylum Arthropoda; class Insecta; order Ephemeroptera; family Baetidae; genus Neocloeon; species Neocloeon triangulifer. The sequence goes on from NW_026775545.1 coordinate 1,931,180, forward strand.
GGGCCGGCGGCTTATGTGCCTCGTACAGGCTTATAAGCGCGCCTTGCCTTTCAAGGGAAACACAAAGTGAAACAACTTGAATTGCTCGTGGAACTAGATAGCGAGTTGCCGTCGGTTTATTTGTGGCATTCATCAAATAATACATCTCTGATTCAAGTCTAAGTTACAATATTAATTTTGATAATATTTAATTGACTGTTTAATATTTGATTATTGTTTGATTACATGATTAATATTTAATATATGGTCTTTATTTTTAATGATTATTTTATTTACTTGATTGAGCAATTTAATTATTGATTTTTTGGGTTACACATGTCTGAAAAGATAATAAGCTTTTTCTCAGAGGATCTGCAGTTATGCAGCGTATTACCATTGATGACATTTATAAAATGAAATATTAAAAAAGAAATCAAATTTGATAAATTGAGAGGAAACTATTACAGGCTGTTCTGGTGGTTATTTTCAAGTGAGGCCGGGATTGATTTTTATCATTTAACATATTGAGAAAAGAAAGCACTTCAAACCGGACCAACTTATCCTCTCGTTTTCATTAAAAAAGCATTCCATGTCTGCTCGTTTTACCAATTCCAATCAAAGTCTGCGACCCTATTATATATAATCAAACATGAAAAAGCTATAGACCCAAAAATTATTATTGCTGTTTCTTTCATCCTAAGATGTTACGCGCGAATTTTACATTGAGAGAAATAGTGTACAATTGTTTTGGGAGCTGGATAATAAACAAAAATTTTCCAGAAGAATAATAAAACGTGTATTCAACGCAAACACGACACATACTCAATTATCTATACTAAAATAAGCGAGGCAACGAACATTGAATTTCTCGACAAAGAAGCACCATAATATGCCTTATCAAATGATTTTAAAACTTCCGAGATCTAAAAGTCCCAATCCGCCTCTCACAATCAGTGAGCCTGGTTTAACTTTGTTTTAGTCTTTTCATTCTTTTCTTTTCACAACTAAATTAGTAAATTTTAAAAACCATGACTATTAATAAAATATTATTAAAAACCAATTTAAATAATAAATATAATATATATAAATATTCAGAGTTAATGTTTTAATATATTTGAATCTATGAAGGATAATTCAGTTTTTCGCCTCATTTTTTTTTTTTTTTTTTAATGTTTGTGTTATTTAAAAACAACATCAACACGATTGCAACTTCTCTAATAATAGCAAATTTAAAGTTTAGTGTGGTTTTTTAATGCAACGTGTAAACCTCCCAGCAACCCCAGCGTCGGAGTAAAGAACCCTTAACACTGCAGATCGCAGGCGAGCCCAAGCAAGAATCCGAGTCGGGGCAGCAAAAAGTTGGTGGTGCGTGTCTGTGTGTCGCGAGTGAGCACCACGTGGTGCGCTAGTCCCGCCTCCGGTGAGGCCCTTCCCCCCGCTGCCATTGGAGGCCGGGGTCACGTGGTGCCTGGGCCGGCGGCGTTGGCGGCGTGCGGGGCGCCGCGCGTCAAAGTGCCGGGGAAGTTGAATGAGCGTGCACCTCCTCGCGAGGATTACCTGCAAGCCGTGGCGGCCGCCGTCGACAACTGCTGGGGGCCGCTGGGGGCGGCCATGGACCACTGCAACGAGACCGGCTTCATCAACAGCCAGCCGTCGATGGCCGAGTTCATGACGCACCTCGCCGACCGACCGGACACGCCGCCCTTCCTCGATGTTGCCGCCGCGCAGGCCGACGGCCGCGGCCTCATGCAGCCGGCGGCCGCCGTGCCCGAGTACCCGTGGATGAAGGAAAAGAAAACCACGAGGAAAAGCAGCGCCCAAGGTGAGTTCCGACGAAATCTTAATTTCTTTAAAATCTATAAATTCGGAATTCGGAAATTTGAGCGCTTTATATAAATGTAAAATTTGAGGCAGTTTAGGACTAAAAGTTTGTAAATGAAGGCTTAAATTTAATACATGCCATTATACCGTTTAATTAAGTCTATAAATGTATAAAAAAAGTGTCTCGTACCCACGAACTTTTTGATTTCATCAATGAGAATGGCACTAAATGTGTAATTAATTGAGGAGACCTTTTTCATTATGCGACTCTTAAGACAATGACGCTAGGATAATAGTTAATAGGACACCCGCTGCTTCAAATCTTGAGGACCATCATATGTTAATTACAAAAACCGTGTTAATGAGAGAGTAATGTGCGCGCCGTATAATTTTTTCCACACTTTTGCACTTAAGGACAAGATGAAAAGATATAATGTGTGGGCCCAGATTACGAATTTACAATTTTTTTTAAGCATTGGCTATAAAAATGTACAATGCATAAAGGAACCTTTAATATGAATTAAAATCATTCCCATAGATCTTAAATTTTGAGTTTTTAGGCATTTTTGGAAAATAATCCATATGCAAATTGTCAAGATTTAACATGCGCCAAGCAAAATGAGAACGAAAAAATTATTTTTTGTTCCGACTTCCTTTGCAATTTAGAAATTCTGAATCCGCAACCCTAGCTTTTTTGAATTTATGAGAAATTCAATTTTGAGAAGAAATCGGCGTTTCTCACGCAGGTCAACAGATGATGAGGCTCTGAAAGGATGGCATGGGAAAATCCGGAGCGAAACTCGCAATGCTGACAAAATCACATACAAGACTTGCACGCGTTGTTATATTTCAGATTCACACATGCATGCACCATGGCAACATCTTTTTCTCTCTCTCACCGCGGCTCCGTCGCTCATGCTTAAATTTGAAGGATATGTAATTTTGTGAAATAACAAGCGCGAAATGGCCGTGTTGCCTCCGCCGCGACAGGATATATATTTTTTTATTTATGTAATACCCCGCAATGTGATGAAATATACACTCGCTGAGAGCAGAGTGCACTTTTATGGCCCTGGGGGATCTTTCTATCTGTGCAGCGCCCGAATTTGTACTGCAGCAGAGGGCAGAGGGTGCAGTCGAATGTATCATAAACATTTATGCGCGAATTGTTCAGCCAGTGTGATATTGCACTGGTTATACAAGACACTTTTCACTCACTAAATTTCCAAAATCGTAAAATTATACCATTTATCTCTCGTCAAGGTTAAAAAAAGGCAATTTTTTTTATTAAAAATTATGGGTTTTGACGGATTTGAAACTTATATTGGGATGAAAAGCACAGAGGAGAAACAAAATACAAGATAACTTAAAAATTTATACAAACCTTTATTATAATCTTATAACTGGAAAAAGTTGATTTTAAAAATAAAAAAATTAATCTATAGATTTCATAAGAATGTTAATTTTTAATATTTCTGGCATGTTTTCCTTTTAATAATAGTTCTCCCCGGAAGAATTCAAGTCAAATTCTTCCATCTGCAAACATCAGTTGACTTATTTATATTTTTATTTATTAAATTTCAATTTTTTTATTTTTGAAAACAAGTTTTTTTTCTTTTGCAATTTTTTTCGTCTTAATTTTTTGGCTCAAAAATTTAGAATTTATAAAACTAGTTTCTCTTTGTGGGTTACAAAGTATAATAGATTAAAGGCATCAGCTGCACTGCCTTTTAATTGTAAGTCTCGTGCCAATTTGTTCCACGTCATTGCGGAGCAATTTATGCTTTTCCTCTTTTGTTTCACGCAGGGATGATTAGTAAATGGTCCCCTCACTAAACCAAACCGCTACAATTTGCACCTTGCGCCGCGCGCCGCACTCCCCGGCACTTATACTCTGCTGCATTTAACGCAATTGAATTTATATAACATTTCTTGGCTCGCAAAGAGAAACGCTTACAACACTTTTTGCTCCCCGGCGCGTTTTACTGCATGAAAGGGTCAGCGCGAAAGATATAATCAAGCCGAGATTCGCGCTCTATTAAAATCCAAAATTGTGACTCTCTGGGGGCCGCTGGGAAACAAATTGTCGTCGCTGAGCAGGGGTGGCTTTTGACTTCACCCTCGCGAGACTGCAAATAAAATAAGAATGATCAGCAGTGAGAGAATCAGAAAATGTGCGAGACGCGAGAGAGAATTTGTTGCCGAGGGAGAGGCTTCGGTGGCCGCTGCGGCCTCAAATAGTCTTTTCGATGCAAAGAAATTTAACATAAAATAATATACAATTTATTTTGGTATATTTTATTTTATAAACTTAAATCAATATGATATTATTTGCAAATAAAAATAATTATTAAATTTTAATTTATTTTTTTTAATATGCCATCCACATGCAACATTAGCAAAATTGATCGTGTTATTTTTTTAACCCTACTTTTATATTAAATATTTTTTTTTATAATATTTATTTCAGGAGGGCAATACATGAATAGTTATTAATTGTAAAATTTTACACTTTCCTAGGATTAACTCTTAGTTGCATTGGTTTTATTGTAATTAAATACTAATATTTAATAAATAGTAATGAAATCATTCATCATAAAGGGGATGAATAAGACAAATATTGAGCGCAGACATTACTCAAGCTTTGTTACAACTTTATAAAAGTTTGCTCCGTTCATTATCAAAATTATAATATAATTTTTTTATTATTTCTGTAGCAAACAATTCATATTTTATTTATAAAAAAAATCCCATTTGAACTGACTTTGGTAAAGTTTTTATTTTATTGTAACCCTATTTTTAATGTAGTTGCCGTAAATAATTTTTGTATAAAGCATTTTTTTTTTTTTAATAAAACCGTTTTTCCTGGTTTTTTCAGTTTTTAAAAATTACCAAAAACAAAATATTCGTTACTGATAAAAAAATTAATTCACAATATTTTAAGATAATTGGCAATTGCATTTCAATATGCATATTTAGTTAGCTGAATAGTGAAAGACTCTCAGAAAAAAATTCTGAACTCTTTTATATCATTTCAGTTAATAGAAAGGATTTTTTTTTTAATATCTGTAAAACAATCTCCGCATAAGGGGATTGAAAGTGATATTATAAATTATTTCAATCTCTGTCAGAATGGCCCAATTCAATTTAATCTCTGTGGCTCAGCAACACATCCCTGCTCGTGTCTCTCTGGAGCCAAATTTAATTAGCCTGCAATAATCCGCCGCTCTCGGATTTCGCGCCGAACAGGTTGCATATACGCGGCAAGGGGGTGCGTTCATTGTTCGTTGCGCTGAGAGAGAGGTGCGAGCATTAAAGCCGGCGATTCTACTCTTCCCATTCAGGGTAGGGTTACACGTGTTAGGTGTGCCGCTACCATATACACTGTACGTGTGTGTTATGAGATGGAATTAGGTGTCTGGTTACACCCCGAGAACGGCAGGGTGCCTCTCGCTCACCGCAGGGGGTGGTTAACGATAGGTCAATTAATCTAATCCTTTGTCAAGCTGCAGTCAAGGAGCTGTGCTAATTGTCTGTCCTCTCTTGCTATACCTATGCGTGCTTGATATAATCACGTCATCAAGTCCTAAAAAATAAAATAATAAAAAATGTTGAAATTTTTAAGAAATGTTTTATCTTTTATACTAATCAAAGGAATTTTTCATTTCTCTCTGCTTTCAATTTTTGTTTTTCTTATTTAAAATATGCCACACTGGAAACAAATTTTTAAGACTTTTTGAGGAAAAATCTTGAGTTTCAGCTTATTTTGGAGTATGTAGTGATTTTTCAAAATTATTTATTTTTTAGAATTTTTCATACTCTTTTTAATTTAAATTTCCGACATAATTACTTAAACATATTTCCTTGAGGAGAATTCCTTTCAATTTATAAATATTGAAGCAATATCAATTTGAAATATTTGTTTGAAGAAAAGCGTTTGAATATTTCATGTAACATTTACGTATAGATTATCACACTGTTTTATTTTAACGAAACGGTAATTTCGTAGATTGGAGCGCAGCAAAAGAGTTGAAAAGGTGCTATGCAAAAAGCATCTGTGACGCTCCGAATGTGTTGACACATGCAGCCAATGAAACCGCCATTAGTGTAAATAAAACGTGCCAAATGCGAGTGCAATCAATTGGCCATCAATTAGTGCAATCCCTCTCTTTGTCTGGCTGTCGCGGCACTGATTATTTTTTCATTCGCTCAAAAAGCCATTTTGTGGCAGACCAAAATACCGTCCTAAAATTCTTTCTGATAAATATTCAAAATCGCATTTCAGTATATTCCTTTACAGTTATAGATATTCCTCCATAGTCTCGGATTTGATGGTAAAATGTTTACCAATTTTTAATATATTGAGATTAATTATCCAAAAAAACCTCTCTCAGCTTGTCTTAAAAAGAAAACACAAAAAGAGACGAATTATTATTGTGTTGTGTTTTGACTGGCGCTGCTTCTCTTTCTCTGCCGCAGTTTTAAAAAGAGAATGTTGGCGGTGTTTATTTTAATACCTTGTTACAAGCGGCTTGACAAGCTGAGATATTTATTCTAGTAATAAAGGCGGCGAACGTGTCGATGGATTGGATCTTTCCGAGAGTCTAGGCTCCTGCTTTCTGTCACTCTCGTCGCGCTGCATACATTTTTACATTTCTTGGCTTTGATCACCTGGCAAGAGAAGACGAGAGGCGATTTATAATTAGCTCTCCCTCGGAAAAATTTGATGAGACACACGTCGCCCCTCCGAATCCTGACTCTGACAAATTTGGATTGATTCAATTAGTCAAAAAAAAAGAGTGACACAAATTGTTAATTGTGTTGTTGAAATTGTTTGAGATAAATAAAAAAGAATAGCATGTTTGTTTTCTCGTAAAAAGAAGATGTGTCGTATTTAATTAGTAAGAATTTAAGAGGGAAAAATAACCTCACCGGAAAAAAACTTTTAATTGTTTGAAATTTAATTTAATGAAATACCTTGACAGACAATTTTAATTTACAAATTTAAAAAATCCAAAAACAGGTGTTTTTAATCTTCTCTGTGCATTTTGGTTTGATTATTCCAGTTCCTCTTAAAACTTAAAAAAAAAAATGTAATACCTGCAGCAATTATTTTTATAATATTAATTTCATTCAGTTTTCTGCAGGGTTACTTTGCCCAATGGAAGAAACTCATGCAAAATATTAATCAATTTTTCCCACTTTTAATGAAATCTGTTTCGATTCTATTGTATGTAAATTTTTTCACCAGTTTGGTCACAAAATTTTGAATTAAATACTTCTGAACGTTTGTGTAAGTAAATATGGTTATTCCTCAAAAGCTAAAGCAAAATTTTATTAATCAAAACCATAAGCATTGAGCATAGACATTATTAAAAATTTGCATATCAATTTTATTCAGAAACAGATTTAACTCAAGATTGTTGTTTTTTTTTTCAATTAATATGTGAATCAAAAATCTTTCATCGAATTTGAAGTTAATGCGCACCGGCACGTTATAAAAAAGTTTCATTTGGAGCCTCCTTGGCGGCTCCCATGCTGTTGTTAGTTGTTTTACACACACACACACACACACACGGCTGCAATTAAATTAAAAAACAAAGGAAGTGAGTTCTCAAGTTTTGGTTGTGGATGTACATGCACGCCGGCAAACATATTGGCTGGCGGGGCAGAGAAAAATTGTCAGAGGCGGATACCAGCTAATTTTTCAGGCACATGTGAGCGAGGGCTCCGCCGCTAGCTCACAAAAATGCAACGGTATTAAACCGCTCTCACACGAAAAGGAATATTATATTTTATATGTACGAAAGGAAATATATATCCATCCATCCACATAGAAAAAATTATATACACGTCTGTATACGCGCGCGCAGAGAAGGCAGCGGCTGAAAAATATACATTTTGAGCTCTCAAATTATTAATGGCTTGATGCGCCTCGTGGAAATATCTAAAAAAAAATCATATAATAATCAAAAGAGAAACCGTTTCTCAAGACTTATATTGTTTCCCGCCGCAGGTAATAAAAATGATTGTGTGATCAATTTTTAATATGAAAAAACAAAAGACATCATAACAAAATTAATAAGCTTTTCTCTCTGGAGAGTTGAACAAAATGAGTTTTATGTCTGAAAAGTGTCAAGAAATGACAAACTTTTGTAACGTTAATTCCTTTTCTTTTTTAAAAAAAGAGGGAAAATTCAGTGTGCTGCAAGCTGTAAGGAATTTAAATTTTAAGATTGAAAAGTCCACAAGTAAAGAGTGATTATAAAGACTCTCTGTTGTCCGACATTTGACATGAAGTAATTTTTCTAAAGAACTTGAAGCTTTGGCAACTTAAAGTATATATTCGCAGCATGAAAGGAAACAAGTTAAATGAAAAAAAAAAATTGTTAGCAAGTGAAATATGGACTTGTGAATTTATAACACTTTTCCAAAATATTTCATTGATTTTTGAAGAAAACTAATTTCAGTTCGAGAAGAAAAGATAACAATAACAATTATTTTGAAAATTACATTCCACTGAAAAACGTTTGTCAAATTAAAATTATACTGTCAAAAAGTCACTAGCATAATTATTTACATTATGTTGAAATTTGTTGACACTTTCACTCAACACAAATTTAAAAACCTGCGTAAAATATACCGCACCAGCGGATAAAATATATATTCAGGGTGAAAGCGTTGGGTGTTGCAGGGGGTACTATTTTATTAAATCAGCCGCGGTTATCAGGCAGCATCGGCGGTTGATAAATGCCCGGCCGCGCGCTGTCAGTCATATCGATGATGAAACAAATCAATACCTGCCATGCACCATGACCACGCATTTTTGCCGAGCCAACAACCCGCCGCCGCTCTGCACTGGCAGCACCACCAAATTTGTATATATATATATTCGTGTACACATTTATTTTGTTCAGCACATTTTAAAACACACACAGCAGCAGCAGCATGACGCACAAAAATCCAAATCGGCACTCTCTATCGCGCGGCGAGATTATTTAGGCCTGATTAAAAACGACCCCCGCGCCACCGAAACATGAGTTATATTTTTACATGAAAGGGCGATAAAAGTTTTTCGTAAATGTGCAGTACATATACATAAATTGCCACAAAAAAGGGATGTGGAATGTGATCGTGTTGTGTTGATAACTTGAATTATTTTCCATACGTCAAAAGTATGACAATTAACTTATTTTCGTCGTATAGCCAGAAATAAAAAAAAATAATTATTTTTGTGTAAAGTTTAAATCGGAAAATAAATTGAACAATCCCTTTAGAGCTCTTTACATAAAATGCTCTTAAAAAAGAATACAAATATTACAGCAAGCAATAAAATATGAATATAATAAAATTTGTGGCTATTTTGAAGCGGTTTATCTTTAATCGTACAATTCATTGGTTTTGAAAGAAAAATACCATGAGTGACGCATTTGTGTACCAAATGAATTTTAAGATTTAGATGCACCAAAATATTAATAAGTATTGATATATAATTAATTTTTATTAAGACATTTTAATATATATTTTTTTAATTTGTTATATTTAATTTTATAATTTTATATTTATTTTTTTGGATAATTTTTGAATTTTATGTCATTTATATAGACTTAAAATATTTGACACACATATGAATAAATTTTTTATTAGAAACTATATATAAAACAAATTTATTTATATATAAATTTTTTTAACCCTTAATGCAATTTTAAATCTTTCTAGTTATCACTTCATTTAATTTGTTCCTTGCCAGTTTGTTATTGTATTTTATGTACAATCCAAGTCACATTGGTTGAATCACAAGTTCATTATTGGTGACAAAATTCAAGAAAGAAAACAAATCAAATTATTCCAAATTTTAAAATCAATTTCAGTTTTTGCATCGTAAAATATGCACTAATAATTTTTTTGTTCAATACTTTTGAATTTTTTACCTTTTTTACTATAATAGCTTCAATTTTCAAATAATCTTGATGGTTATAATTTTCCAGGAAAAGAGTTGCTGCTCTATGCAATTAATTTCTTTCCATTAGACTAAAAAATCCATCTTACAATTAGCGTCGTATTTAAAATTTTTGAATAATTTGTGGATCCAAAATAATTTTCCCTCTTGTTCACTGTGCGACTTTGCGTCATGTGTTCGGTTTCAAGACTCGGGGGTGCGTGACCAGCCCTCGGGGCACACAGAGCACGAATGTGTACATAATGTAACACGAGAGAGAGAGCACCGGCGGCAGGGTGAGTTCTGGTACATGAGCATGTACGTGACATGTGTGCACCACCCACCCTTGGTCGCCCCTCCTTCCACCCAATGGCAGGCAGGGGCGGGTTATTAAATTACAGTGCACGGACGCGGGGCCGAGTGTGTGTGTTTCCATTTCTCGGTGAGCATTCTGCTGGCTGGAGCGCAAACAGGTGGTCCAGCCAGAGATCTCACCGACTGGTATTCGCTCGCCAAAGCAGCACACACCGCCGGACCTTTTCTGCTTCCATTAAAAGCAGAGGCGAGAGCACCATTTTTCTGCACGCCATGGTGCACACCAAGAACCAAATCAAATTCATTTCTTGTGGTGCGGAGACTAATTGAAGAGAATTATATTTCATCCTTCAATTTTTTTTTAATATTGCAATGGAAAATGAAAGCGAAAAAGATTTTAACAATGATAGTAAAAAAGTTTATTTATTGAAACTACATTCATTAAATACACCAAATTAATGCCTTTAATTTTTTTAAATAAATTATTGTCTGCATGTGGCTAATGAAACTGTGTAAGTTAATAAATAACTTACAATTATAATTAAATTTTTAATTAATAATAATATAAATTAATGTTTTTCCCTTTTGGATAAGTTGCTCAAATTTACTGGATTTTATTACAGAAACTATATTTGATTACCTTTAATTTAAATTGAAACAATTAAAAAATTCAACTATAATAATTAATTCAATTTACAGCGAATATTAAATTAACCAGATTTGTGGATCAACAAAATCTCGAGTTTAAACCTTTTTTAATATTGTTTTGTCCATAATATTGGTTTATTGAACACTCTCCAGAGTTATCTTATTTTAAAGCACAAAAGCCAAAAAAGGGGACAAAAAGAAATCGCCTCTTCCCTTTTTGAAAGAAGAAAAGAACTGTGCGCTTTTTTAGATTTAAAAAGCCGAGAGCTGTGTGGCGGCGTTGGCGGATTTTTACTTATCTGCACTTATTTTCATACCTCATTACCACAAGCTCTTAGTGGTGCGATTTTAATATGCATGAGAGCAGGGGGAGCGAAAGATACATAGACACCGACTCGCTTGTGTGCAGCCAAAGTAAAAGCGGCTCTCTTTTTCTTCTCTCTCTCTACTTTTGTACATAGGCGCGCAGCTTTACGCAAAGTCTTTTTATTCAAACCAGTAGGAAATACATGGTTGTGCAGGGCATTGATTTTCCAGCCCTTAAACTAAACAACAAACTTTTTGGCGAGAAAAACAGTCCGCCCCAGAGAGCGCCAGAGAAATAAATGGAGACACACCAAAACTGTTATTTAATTCCTCGCCACCGAAAACAGCTCGCATGTAGCCCTTCTCTCGCCCTTTTCCGACGCGTAAACGGATCCCTTTTTGCGCCGCGTTTGTTGTTGAGATTTGGAAATTATATTTTGCCTTTCTCTAAACCACCGCTTAAAGCTATAAAATGGGAGATTTTTGTTTTTAATTTGATTTTAAATAATTGAAATAAGTGCACAGTAAAAGGAGAATAATTTTTTTTTCTATTATAATATAGTAATCATTCTAAAAGTTGCACAATATTTTTCGAATCCAGTATACAATATTTATAGTAAATATATATTATTGAAGCATAAAAGATAGCATCCAGATTTCTGTTCGAAATTGATAATAAACTAGTCCTGGAAGACAAAAAGCGTGTAATTAACGGGGTCGAAAACTATACTTTTGTTTTATTCAGTTTGGTAAAACGGTTTGGAATTTGTAAATGAAGTTATCCATATAATACAGTCATGTCATTGTGAAAGTGAGATTACACAAAATAACTTTTTAGTTATTTAACAGTTTTATATAATTTATTAATGAAACTGCAGGAATATACAAGATAATTAAATTTCACCAGAATAGGATGATCGTTAAGAACTCAACCTTAAATCCGAATTCCGAATGGGGTAAAACTTTTTGTTATATCAGTTATATTTATTATCATATCAAGTTCAATTAGAATACAAATTGCTTATGCCGCCACATTGCACCATCACAGTATTGTAGTTTCATACTCGCACTATTACCCTTTGCATCTGATGGTGACATACACTTATTTTTTTTTTTTTTTTGAAATATTGCTTTCAAATAAGTTCTTGAGTATTTTAATATAATAAAGTAAATTAATAAATTCTTAATATTTATTAAATAAAATAATTTAATAATATTTTAATTAAGTTCGTTTGACAATTAAATGAAAAGGAAACAAATATTTACCTTGTTATTAAATTAAATTTTTCTCCTGAAGCAATAACAATTCTGTTTAAAATAATTGTAAGAAAACTATGTGTGTGATGACATCTTTTTCGAGCCACCCCCTCAAGGGTGCAGAACGGTGGTTTTTGCGCGTGCCAAGCAGAGGCAGGAACAAACTACTCACGGAGGTTTGTTATCAGCTTAATTCCACTTGGCTGCGAATTTCGCTCTGCAGCTCTCTCGCTCGTCGCCGATTTCGCCAGCAGCGACGCAAAAAACACGCGAGTGGGCGGTTGGAAAAAATATGGATTCTTGAAAAATAGCTGCTGAAGTTGCAGAGATTTGACAGGCCCTTCTGTCGGTGCATTCGGCGCGCCGGCTATTAAGCGTGCGTGAAAAAAAAATGGAAAAAAGAAAATTCAACCCCCCTTTTATGCAGCTTTTTGCGTGGCACGATTTTTCTACACTGATATTCTGTTTCACTCCCTTGTCGAAGGAAACGCGCTCGTTTATATTAAAAATGAACTGTCTCCTGCAGCACGGCAGACACACGCGCATTTTTATTGCCGATGCATTTTTGCGCCCCCGCGCCGCCAAAGAGAAAGGCCTTTCCACCCCCTTATATGTATATAGCTATGGGTGAAAGCGGCAAAAACGCATCTTGGCACCACCCTCGATAGGGAGCAAGGATGCAGCCGAATTTTGAATTTATAACATTGATCTCGACCTGTGCTGCCTCTGATTATGCACTGCAGAGGAAGTTCAAAAATTCACAATTTACTGCTCGGCCGAGCTAAAAAAAATATAAGAAGTAAATTTCAAATTAATAATTCTGCTTTTTTTCTGAAAAGCAATCATGAAATTGGTTCATGTCATTTACTTTATTTTAATTAAGGAATTTTTAATTAGAGATGCATTTATTTATTTTATGTAGAAAAATTGTGGTGATGCCAATAATTAACATGCCCTAATAAATTAAGGGTCCTAAAGTAGTTTATAAAAAAATTATAGCAGATTAGATTAAAATTAAGGGGAATCTTTATATAAAAATCAAACAAGTCTATAAAGATATTAGAGAGGCATTTGTACTGTTCTAGACCAACAATTACATTTATTTATTTATTTTATTTATTTATATCATATCAATTACATATATCAGTAATTTTTTTTTATCATTGATGGTCTATACCTGAAATTTCCATTTGGTTAAAAAAAAACTTAATAATTTGGCTCAATCCTTCCAGAAATTTTGTTTTCTGACTACGTGGAAATTTGAATCTGTCATCAAAAGCGTTGCATTTTTTTCATACAGATGTCAAAAATTAAGCTGCAAGAATAAAAATTTCTATCTATTGTTTTTTGGCGATTTTCACACTGCCATGTGATTTTTCGATTTTTAATTTACTTTGATGCCCTCCATTTTATTTTTTTACTGTGTACAAGGACAAAAATGCTCGACAAATCCAATTGTTGATATATTCAAAATATTCTGATTTTTTTTAGTTGCAAATTGTGTGTTGTTTTTTAAAACACAAATGTTTATCATGTTTCGCTTAGGATAATATTGAAAATTTGTGTTGTCAGTGAAATATTTTGAGCGTAAACTATTATAATTCTAAAATTTACTGTTTTAATCCTTATATTAATTATTTTGTGCACTCTCATTCTACAACAGGGACACATGTTTCGTTGATTAAAATAAATTAAATTTGATTAAAATTTGCAATATAATGCAGCTGTTAACCATTCGTTATTATGATGGGTACGTTTTTATCTCTTTTTTTGTCTCGCTTAAATAAAATAATAATAATATGTATTTTAATTTGCACCAATTCATCAAAATACCCTGCTGCTGCCACGCACGTTGACCGGACAAAAAAGTGCTGTCGTATTCCGCGTGTCTCTGTGAATATTTTTATAAAAAAAGTGGCCACAGCTCGGAGGGAATATCGAAAATGCATTTATTCGGGCAGCGCGTTGTATTTTGATAATCGGGCGCGCGGTGCGGCTGTTGATTTGCGGTTTGTGTGTTTATAAATGAGTGGACCACATCTGGCCGCACCATAAATCACTCGCCACGCGCGCCAGCCACGCATATATACACAGAGAGGCCACCAGATCACAGGCAGGGGTTGCCGAAGAGCGGCTGGGGGCGAGTTTTATCAGGACATGTTTCGCATTGGGGCGAACACGCGGCAAGCTAGATTATTTCTTTGCACGGAGACAAGATAAGAAAGAGAGAACACGTCCATAAAGAAACAATTTTTCTTCTTATATAAAGCACGGCAAAGTCATAAAAGGCTCACAAATTTTGGTCATAAAAATGACAATCAAAGTGTGATTTATAAATATATCTTTGGTCAGAATTTTTAAGTGATTGGTGTTCAAGCAAAAACTGTGTAAATATAAAATTTATGAAAGTATAATTTTTATGTTTATGTATATTTAATTTACATAATGAGTGAATCTTATGAGCATTATGATTTTTTTTTAAATCACGAAAAAGGAACCAAAAATTTTAGAATGGAAATTAATTGTGTATGGTAGATTTTTTTTAGGTAAGATAATTTGATATTTATTTATTTATGGCTATTTGCTAATATTTCTTTTGAAAAGTATTGTATAATATTTCTGCCATTTAATGATTGTTTAAATTTCAAAGCTGCACATAAATTGCCGATCAACAATATAAATTGCAGAAGGACTAAATTTGAATATTTTTGTAAAATGCATAAAACATTTTTATCCTATAAACAGAATTTCCAGTTTTTTACTCGCATTTTATTAAGTTTGCATAATATCTAATAATTTTTTTGCAAGCTTTATAACCTCTCCATCAAAAGTAAGAAATTCCTAGCTGAACTGAATTCATGGCGGCTGCGTAAACTTGGGCGACGTATGGTGCTCAAAATTAAATAAATGTTTGCTTCGTGACAGGACAAAATGGGTGGTCATTCAGTCATTATTCAGACCATCTGGGCCAAATTATGGCCGACTCACTCTCTCAATTATCTTTCATTTTTTGCCTGCCCGGTGAGCTCAGTGGAGCGTGCGTTTAATTTGGTGTTTCTCGCCGCCTTTTCGATTCTGCGTGTCCTACCGCGCCGCCAGCACCAATTCTTGCTTATGGGTGGGTGCACAATTCTCTACTCAATCAAAACCCACCAAATACTCCGCAGAATATACTATTTTCGCAGGTTTTTTTATAATTGTGAGATGAGACTATAATCAAATGAAATTTATTTGTAAAATCGCTATGGCCATCAAAATTGTGTAAGTTTTACTGTTTTTTATAAAATAATATTTATAATTTTAATAGCAAGATCACATTTTTTTTTTAAATTTGCATCAAATCAATAGAATATTTAAATGGATTTAATTTGTATTTTTTTTTTTAAAGAGATTGCTTTTGTGTAAAATTAAAAAAAAAAATTTGTTTGTCAAATGTCCATTTCAACATTTTAATTTTTCTTGAAAAGTAGCTCGTTCATGTAAAATAAATAAGCTAGATTTAATTTGAGAAGTTTATTTAGTGTTTTTATAAGTTTTCAATTATTTGAAGATATAAAAACTGCATCTCATCCCTCTAAAATAAGTTTAAAAAAAATCATTTCTCAAAACAATAAGATTCTTAGAAAGAAACGATTCGTTTTTATATAAGGACAATTTTAAGCTTTTTTGTGTAAATAAGATTTTGCGGCGGTGAACCTTTTGTTTGCACCCGAAGCTGCCATTAAGTGCCGCTGCTGGAAAGCCACGTCCTGACGTGAATTGAATCCCTCTTCTCTCTGCGCTGATCGATTTTCCTTTCCTCGGGTGTACGCAGTGGCTTATCAATAGGAGTATCAAACTGCGAGAGCAATGAGCTTTCCAGAGAGAGAGATGAGCAGCCGACTTAGTGCTGCTGGGTAAGAGATGCGCAAACATCTAGATTCGCGCCCGCGATAGAATTGTCCCCTCGGCACCTACTTTATACACGCAGTCGGGCTATAACTCATCAGTCAAATGGCCAGACATCCCCCAACCCTTTGACTCGGCACGTTTCACGTGGACTTTGTTGCGCCGGCGATTTATTTCAAAGAGGGCAAGCGTTCCACTTTATATAAGTGAATAACCCCTGCCAACCAACATTACTCACTCGCGCACTTCATGAAATTTGTAGTGGCTTCTAAAATAATAAATATATATAATATAAAATTTTAAGCTGTAATCTCTGCATTAAAGATCAATTATATAACCGGTTTAAATTCAGAAAAATAATTCAAGGAGCTTTAAGTTTATAACTTTTTTATATAAATTAATGTTAAACTATAAAAATATTTACTAAAATTAAATTTTTAAGAATATTTATATATATTCATTTTTTGTTTAATTAAATTTTTATTTTTAGGTTATTTGTTGCATTTTATAATTAAAAATTCAAGTTGTAAATTTAAATAAAGTTTTTACTTCGCTTTGACAAGTTTGTCAATGCGAAAAAAACTATTATTTGTATTATAAATTGTTTTACCAATAACAAATATAATTAATTGAGATTTGTTTAAAGATCAATTCTCTTCTTCTGATTTATAGGTCATATAACAGAGTTAATTATAATTTTAGTTACACATATTTGTTTACTTGAAAGAAATTGAAATTGATGAACAAGTTTTCTCTGCACACACAAAAATACACAATAATATCAAATTATATTTCTTAACTTCAATATTGAATTGAACCAGAATCATCTTGATTGTTTTTAAAAAGAGCAGAGCTCCATTGTAAGAGGAGTTTACCTCTCTATTTCAGGCTTACAGAAGTAGACCGGCTCGTCCTCTTAATTGGTTTAAAATGATCAAAACCCACTTTTTCTCTTCATCTAAATTTTCGCGTTTTTGTATTAGCAGTAAAAAAAATTATTGGGCTTTTTCTTCGAAGTGCATGATGCTTATAATGCTTATTTCTTATTTTTGTACAAAGGGAATAAATTTAATATTAATTTTGCAATTATTCTTTTAGTTGAGACTTTGTAAGATAAAAAATATTGATGTACAAACACCATAAATTATGAATGAAAATGTTAAGATATGTAATTTTCTAACCTTTTCTCTATAAATATTTTAAAATTTGTTTTTCTTTCGTTTTGAAATCCTTGCTTGGAGGGTTAATCGAAAGTTTTCCACTCCAAATCGTATTAAGAATTCCAGCCTTGCTGGTTATTCGCTGGGCATTTTCCCTCTTAAAAGATTGAGCAGAGAGATCGTGCGGCGCCCAAATTGAATTAACCGCGTGTGTTGGCGTTTGAAAGCGGCGCATTGAGTCCGGAATCAGGTGTGAAGTGTGAAACAGCAGCGGCCGCATTGTCCTCTCTCGCTTTGAACTCGCCGATGCAGAGCGCGACTGCAGCAGTGCCGCCGCGGCTAATTCTGCGGCATGCATAATGCATATGCAAATACGAGCCGCTTTTAATAAAAACTTTTTTAATAGAGAAAGAAGCGAAACTCGTTCGTCGGCCCGAGCAGAGAACGCAGGAAAACGAAGAGAGAGAGATAATCTTTGTCAAAGCCGCTTGCAGCCCCGGGGGTGGTTTCGCGTTATTTTTTCAGCCCCCTCTTTGGAAAGACTCCAACTTGAGAGAGAGAAAACGAGATCGAGTGGAGCTGCGAGAGCAGAAGCTCCTTCATTACTGTTATCGCTCTTTAATTGTGTCGCACACCATATTGATATAGCGTCGGCTTTGGGGACGAAGAAATAATGTGTCACAAAGTTTAAAATTTAAAATAATGTTCACAGTATAATATCTGAAACGAAAATTTGTGATACAATTTGGAAAATTAATTCTGTCGGTGGATCATTTCAATTAAAAAATATAAAATTTCAACGCTAAAAACAACACAATTTTTGTATATAAATATTGTTTTTTTTTTAAGTGTCTTAATAATTTTAAAATACTTATCCCTATATTTGTGGCTTTTTAATTGTTTTATTTTCGCGTTTATTGCAAATTAAAATAATTCTTGCAAAGAATTTTGTATTCAAATAAAAACTTGGAAATTTTAATATATATTGAAAATTTATAAATAAAAATGGAGGTTTGTAACCAACTGATAAATCTGTTTACCAATATATAACTCCAAGGAATGTACTTTTTATTTACCTTTTTATTTAAATTCATTTTATTCAATACCCTCTCATGTTAAACTTTGCGAGTTAATAATTTTCAATTTGATTACAACTTCCTGCTTGTCTTGGAATATGACTATCCAGAACGCTGCCTCCCTTATTCAAGGCGTTTTTCCCATGCACTTACCCACACACCTAACAAAAAGCGCGAGATGCGATGATCGTTGTTATGGTTGAGGACAAAGCAAGAGCACAATCAAATAAATAAATTGAAATGCGGCGCTCGCCTGGTGTGGCGCGCGATCCTCAGAAAAAGGCGGCTCCTTTTAATTTACTCATTCAAATCAGTGTCCAATCTCGCGGCGGCAACCTTCAAAGCATTATTTCTCGCCACGCTGGCATATCTCTTTATTTCAAAGCGCACACGGGAAATTTCGGCTCCGGCGACCATTCGATATACACAAATCATTTCGTTATTTGTTTGACTTGTCTGCCGCTTCGAATTTCAGAATTTCACGCTTGGCCAGATTGAAATGTCGCAAGGCAAAATAAAAAATTTAATGTTTATATGAAAGTGTGAGAGCAAAAAATCACTGTCAAAAATATAAGTTTTTAAAATTAATAAAAATCTTCTTATGTCTTCTAAATGAAAATAATTTTTTAAATCCAAATTTTGCCATTCAAAATATATTTATAATGAATTTTTTCTTTTTGATTTACATTAAAAAATAAAACGATTTTGAAACAGAGCATGAGAGCATTGATTCCCAATACAAAACTCATGTGGGGGCCACAGCAGCAGCAGTCTCTCTTTTTTTTGGCCAGGGGTTCAGTCTTGATGATTTTTTGCGTCACTGCTTTGCCTGCTGCGCCAGCTGTACGAAGCGAGAACAGTCTGGCGGTGCTGTATATAAATTTGTATCTATCCATCTCTGCGGTTCATCCCCCAGGGCGAGGGCTAATGATTACTCGGCCCGATGAAAAATTAGTGTCATCATCGGCGAGAGAGAGAGAAATTTCTTTTATTGCATCTTGGGGTGCGCCGAAACAAAAGAAACAAAATTTCCGTCTGGGAACTCTCGCAGGCCAAAAATATATAGCCATAGGAAAAGAAAAAGAAAAGACGGCAGGAGAAAAAAATTGGTAAGAGAAAGATTGATTAAAAATTGCATAAGAAACATGAGGGATTAAACATTATTTTTACTTTGGGAATAATGTTTTGTATTTCTTTTTATTTATAAAATTAATTCAAACTCAATTTGCATTGTAATAAAGAAAATTATAAAAATAGTTTTAACAAATTGATTCCCACTTGATTTTGTAATTATTATTCTTTATGTTAAAACTTTTTATTTATACTGCCAGAAATAATTTTTTTTTCATAGAGCTCTGACATTGAATCAATCAATATTTGTAAAAAAGTAAAAATTTGGATTAAAATTTTGTATTTATAATATAAAACATTATGGAATTAAGCAAGAATTCTAAACATTAAAACATATTTTTTTCGCTTTTTATTTATTATATTAAAGTTATTTAAAAGTTGTGCAAAATAATCACAAAACTTTAAATAAAATTATTATTATTATTATTGTTGTTGTTTATTCTTGTCCGACAAATATTACATACATGTTATATGCACAGATCACAAAGAAAAATTGAGATAACAATTTTTGGGAGGGAAATGTTCTTGGACAAGAAAAGGCGCCGCCTCTAGCAAACATTTTGCTAAAACACTCGAAATCAAGAAGAAGTCTCATGCCGAAACGAGCCTCATTTTTTGATGAAATATTTTTTCAAACCATTAATTCAATTATATTTTAAAATTTCTATTTATTTTATATATAATAAATAAGGTGAAGTGAAATTGGTACAGTGAAATTTGAAGTTAATTTTACTAAAGTGATACAGATTAGGCGATTATTATAGTAAATAATACTGACTTGTATTAATACTATTCTTTCACATTATTCTCGACTGGACAAATAAGGAAAACAGCAATGCTTTCTTCAGTTCATTTTATTGGAATTGGTCTTTCTTCCTGCACACTTGCATTGTTGATGCGGTCGATTGTTGTCTTGACAAATGCCTGGTCAGCGTGTGTAAATGTGTGAATGCACTGCACAGCAGCAGCAGGGTCCTCGGGGGCGCTCTCGAGGCAATTTGTCACCCCCTCTCACCCCTGGTGTCAATCCTAAAAGTCTCACTCTGAGCGCCCACGTCTCGCCCGAGACGTTCTTATTTTGGCTCGCTGTCTCCGTCGCGTTGTAGAAAGTAGTGGAAAACCACCAAAAAAATATAGAGAGTAGAAAAGAAAGACATAAGAGCTCAAATGGACACACCCATTATTTTGACGTGTGGACAACACAGACCCACAGAAATCACTTTATAAAATCATCCATATTTTTTTTATTATTTAATTTTAATCTAAGAGATGGACAAATTTAAATTCAAACCGGGTTGGTCTGTCTGTCCGCAGAGCTGCGTGGCATTTACATGGACAGTGAGACCGAGAATGAGCCAGAAGACCACAGGCGCGGCTCATCTGGACGCTCAAACAGACACAGTCAGTCCCAATTTATTTCAAACTTCTTTAAACAAAAATCAATTAATCTTATTTCAAACTTTAAAAAAATGGTCACTTCAGTAAATTTTAATATTAAATTTGCAAGAAGAAAAATATGATAAAAAAATTCGTTTTACGGAGGGATGAAACAGCGCGGATCATTCACCTTTTTCCTTAAAAAGCATTTAATCTCCTATCAATCAATTTCCAGAACTGCTGAAATAATTAACATATTTTGTTGAATGTACGACACGACAGTATTCAAAAATTATTACTGAGGAGCTGAGCTTTTGCATTTTATAATAAAATAAAATTTATTTTCGCTGTTGGCGGCACAAGTGACTCCCGTCGACGGTTAAGTTTTAAATTAATTCATACGCGAGATATCCTTGACGGACAAAAAATCGAGGCAGCTAGCAATGACAAGGCACTATTATCGCGGACAAAACGCTAAATGGAGGTATTAAAACGTACACTGTTAGTAAATATATATATGCGTGTCCGAATGAAGAATGGAGCGAAGGTGTTTGGACCGCTCTTTTGTGTGTGGCCATGCACGAAAATGAAATGTACAAAGCCACACCAGATGAAGCAGTAAAACTCGCGCCGCTTCTATAGTTTATAAAACTATTAATTTTAGCCGTGTCACGCTTCCCAATGTAAATATATACAAATAAATATGATTTTTGAAAAGATTATCACAGAGAGTGCTGACTGAGGATGCGGGACTATGACAAATTATTGCACAGGACTTCTCATCAGCTCACAGATATATATAAAATAAAAAACGTATTCCAAAGAAGGGAAAAGGAAATGAAAATTTTATATTATTTGTGGGTTAATATTAAAATAATTTTTTGTCCATGTCTATATTATAATTTAAGAGAGCGGCCGCTGTTTTGTTTTCAAGCTGGGAATATTTTTGAATAATTACGGCAATAAATATTTTCCCACTGATTGATGCGAGGTGTCAAGTTAAAGCATGAAATGAAAAAAACAAAAGGGGAACGCCGCCTCCAATATATAAGACCGCGGCCGCTTTCTTATTTCCCAAATTGTTTAATTCCACGGCTCAAAAATTAATTCCACACGCGAGAGGAAAGTGCATGGCCGCGAATCGAAAAGCGCGCAAAGGAAAAACTGCCGGGATTGATGCGATTTCGGCGCGGAGAGACGAAAGTTAATTTGATGTGTGTGAGCTGCACACAAGGCAGCTGAATTAAACATATTACATACAGAAATGGCCCGAGGGCCAAATACATAAAAACCACGCGCAGATATAAAAGAAGCAGAGGCGAAAACACATATAATGCGCTGTGTGTTATTCGTGCTGGGGCTACTGGTGTTGGTCAAAATGTGCCCAGTCATTCCTGGGACCCAACGCTAGACGCAAAAGCTCGAATGGCTATTTCCTTTTATTTTCTCACTCCGAGCACTACTTCTCCCCAACCGTCTTAGATCTGATGTTTGACTGCCAGTCGAAAAATATATATGTGTGAAAAACTAGAAAAGTGGAAAGAAAATAAATAATTACAAATTATTGTGCTATTTAAATCGATGAAAGCTCAAAGCTCGTCCATAAAATCAATGTGAATTTGATTATTTTATTTTTAATGCACGATTTTATTAAGTTTCCGTTTTATTGGTGCATTAAGTTTATTTTTCTGAAATTTTTATTAATTTTAGAATCAAGCTTTCTTCAATGACTGCCATAAAAATTTTAATTTAAAAAAGGTCTTAAAAAGGTTGATGGCTTTAACTGGTCAAATATATCACAATTTTGTGCCAATGACCACTTTTGGATTAATTTTAGGTGCGACAAAAGTCTTTTGAAATAGGGAAAACCGTGGGTCCACTGGTGTCAGAAAATTATATAAAACACCTGATATGTTTGATCCAAAGTATTGGCAGAAAATTGTATTACATTTTGCCAGTTCAAACCCCCCAGTCTTGGCGTTCGCAATGATTTTATTCAATTTTACGAGTAAATTTTGAGTGTGAAATTATTTTAAATACAAGCAATTTAATATTCAAAGATCCAGTTTTTGAAATAATTAAAAACTGATCACGAAAGAAATATTATTTATCATCAGATTTTTTTCAGCGCCATCAATTTCCGAATTCCAGATTAAATTTCATTTACAAAATTATAAAGCAAAACAAATTTTACGTTGAAAATTTCAAAGTCTTTGATCAAGAAGATCAATAAGTTTTTAATATGCAATTTTATCTTCAAGCGACCTTTGTGCCTGTCTTAATTGCCAACGTGGCATATGCTTAAATATCAGTCTTTAGAGTAATAATGTGGAAAGACGGCTGCGACTTTGCGGGGGCTGCGGTGCTTCTTTCAGAGAGGAGAGATTTTTCGCCTCCACTCTCGCTGCACCCTGGCCAGATCAAGCTTGATTGCTCTCCAGACGGTCGTAATAATAATTTCACAAGGAGGAAAAATAAACGACCCTCTTGCGATTCGAATTAACCTTTTTATATTGAGCGGAGGAGAGAAAAATTGAGACAAAATGAGTGCGGAAAAATTTATTTCTTCAAATTTCAAATTACACATGTGCGCAGACAAGATCTTTCCGGGAGAGGATGTTTCTTGTTTGGCAAAACTTTAATTCCACCTTGGCTTTAATCTGATGCAGACTCAAATCAGTGAGCGCTTGCGCACACGGTCCGTGATGAAAGAGTTGCACGCTCGTGTGGATACATCTTATTTTTCAGTCATGCTTCCGACGGCATGGGAGGTGAAAACTGCTGGCTGGTTTCATTTTGAGAACCTTCAAACAGCTGTCAAATAGGTTGTTGAAACGAAGAGTAAAATTGTTGAATCTTAGGAAAAAAGCAACAAAAATTTTAAAAGTTTTAAAACTGTAAAACTAAATAAATTTATTATAAAATTAATTAAATTGAAATTGACAACATATGAAACTTATTTCAGGATTTTAAACATTATTGTTATTTGTTTTAAATTTAGTATTAATGAAAAATCTACAAAAATATTATGCAATTTTCATAAAAAAAACGACGCATAATTATTTATCTAAGAATAAATAATGAGTCGCAATATTTATTTATATTTCTAATTTCTAGCATTGATGCTACAAAATTTAAATTTGTCAATAGGCAATTAATATTTTAGTATGCATAATGTTTATAGAATTTCGGAATCTTCAAAAGAATGACTTTTTAACTATTATAAAATCGTTTTTTACAGGCCAGACACAAAACTGGTGGTGTGGATTTGTTCCAAAAGCGCGCCAAGTGTGATATGGTTTAGTTGTAATACGAGTCGGAAATGTGTTTTTTAGAGAGGTCTGTCGTCTGCGCAGAGTTCCAGCCTCCGTGTAGCACAGAGAGCAGAGAATAATATATGTTTTTATGCGAGCGCGCAATATAAAACACATAAGTCTCCCCCAGCGTGGAAATTAAATTGCTTTATCTGGAGTGAAGTGAGCGTAGATCCTGCTAGTGGCTAAATTCTATGTAATATTGCATTATTTGCCGAGTCTGCTCTCCACAAAGCCACCGCGCGCGAGAAATGAATGGGTCCGTGGCCCGGGGCCAAAGTGCACTTGGCCAGATGCACCAGAATAAATCATCGCAAAAACCGATCATTGGCTGCTTCGCCCCGCAGAATAGATGGATACTTCCAGATAGACTCTCTAGATTTATGGCCACGGGCGAGCCAACGTAGATGACTCGATCTTTAACCTCTTGAAAGAAAGAAAGCAAGTCCAGCATGCAAAGGCCAACAAAGGGATTCATCTGAAAAAAGCGACAAAATTTTTGTTTTAGTCGCTTTTTGATATAAAAAAAAGCAAGAAATAATCTTAATTTTGATGTTTTCTGAATATTTAAATACATTTCAAATTTTATTATATTTTCTTCGTTAAAAAAAATATTTTAACAAGAAATCACAACAAGAGACATTTATTCAAATAATTTAATGCCCATGAAAATGTGTTGAAAATAGTTGAGTTTTAATATCTCTTGTAACTTTTGAAACACCACTTCCGCTTCAAAATATGCACCCTGCATCAGAGCAGAGGAGTTTTACATGCTCGTCGTCCAAAAGTTTGAGGGAAGCACAGGTGTGTGCCGCGGACGTTTGGCTAACAGCTATTGTGACGTAAGAGTTTGACACCCTAATTATTGGTCAGGGCACTTAACTTTTCTTTTTCTCTCCGTCTTATCCGCCGAACTCATCGCATAATTAATTAATTGCCGCCCGACCTGCGCCGACTTGCGCACGATGATTCTGCACAAATCGTAAATTAAGAAGCAGCATCTCTCTCTGCACGCGCTTAGCACCTTCTGAATAAAATTTTCTTTAATGGAATTTCGCCGAGCGCATTAGGCCCAATTATGACTTATTTAGCTGTGTTAGTGCATTTCCGTGTCTCGATTTGATGATAAACCAAAACGCAGTGTTTTTCAAGCTGGAACAAAAAAAATACACATTAGAAAACTAATAGAAAATTAAAAAAATATGAGCAATTAAAAAATATCAAAATTAAATTTCAGAAGTTTAATCTGAATAAACTAAAATGTAAAAGAAAATTCATTCAAAATTACTTTGCCGTTTGCTTTGATTACATTTTTACTAACAAAATCTAATGTTCTAGGAGGAACAAATTAAATTTTATAGGGAGAATTTGTATAGAACCAACACACGCATGATTATTATTATTATTATTATTTTATAATAAGGTAGTGGGTGGGGAGAAATAAATGGAGAAAGGCTAATTATGAGAGCCGTGTGTGTCAGATTTCAAGCCCTGATTGCGTGAACGAGAGCTACTTTTGCAGCCACATGAATATTTGAAAACACGACAGGCTTGTGCTGGGGAAACAGATGAAAAATAGAGCGTGCCCTAGGAAAAATTTATTCCTGGCGTGAAAAATTTACTCTGTTTTATAGGCGAGGGGTGGCTTTTAGCCCTGCGGTGGTGGCAGGGGCGAAAATGCAATTCGAAAATAACACACTAATTTACTTTGATATGGAAATTAGCCGATGCTAATCAACGTGCGTGTGAGGGAATTTTTCTTGCCAGCCCAATTTTAAATTTCGAAACCACCACCAATGGCATGCATAATACTCTCTCAAAATTAAAATTAAAAAAAAAAAAAAATAGGAAGAAAATAGTTAATTTTGGCGTGGCTGAGACCATTTGTTATATTATTGTAGCAATTGTAAATAAACTATAGGTAATTTAATTACAGTATTTTATAATATTTAATATAAAAAAAATTCTTGCAAAAATTCAAAATTGAGAGTCAGATTTACATTAAAAAAATGACATAAAATTGTAATGGCATGGATTTTTTTAAATGCTGTATAAATTTCAAATAATTATATACAACATTTTAAGATTAATATTAATTTTCGTAGTAAAAATATCCTTCAATTCAATTGATGGCTAAAAACACATAACATTTTTTACTATAAGATTTGGTACAGTTTAAACTTTTCCATCCTCATCTCATTTTTTCCTTCTCTTGCTGTGAATTTTATTTCTCCCGACGCCCGGCAGGAAAAGTAATTTCATAGCTTGATAACAATAATGTAATAATACACCAAGCACTGCGCTATTATTGTCTTTCTCTCTCTCCAACTGCAGCTAAAACCTTCCGCGAAACAGATTGCCCGCGCCGCAAACTTTGTTTAATCTGCAAAACATATTTCCCCTAGTTGCTCTGAATTTCTTTATTACTCCCCCTGTGAGCGGCTCTCCCACAATTTCCTTTTCCTTTTCTCGCGTTGTTTTTAGCCGATTTTCTCCCCAGTTTCTGCGAGTCGTTTTCTTCCCTCCCTAAAGAATAAATATTATGGCATTTTAGCTTCTTTTTTTGTTGAGTGAAAATTTTCAGATTAAAAATTTCACTCAGCCGGGCTCGAGACTATTTCCAAAATGATGACGAAAGACGTGTTTTTTTCTTCGGGCGACTTTTGTCTCTGTCCCATATCTCGTCGCCCGCGTGTGTGTCATCGCCGGGCGGGGAAGAAAATAATAGAAACACGAAAATATCATCCACTTTCCTCTGACACCAGGTATGAGTTGTTATTGTCTGCAGCAGCACTGGTGTCAAAGTGGCCCATTGTTTTGTAATGTTTGTGTTGGCCCCGCAGACAGACACTTTATTTTTAATAACATACAAGCGCAGCCAGCAGTTTCTCATCACTTGTTGTTCGCCGAGCCACAGATTTTTTCCAATGCACACCTTTTGGTTCGGTGCCCCCAAAAATATCGCCAGTTTTCTATTTTAAGGAGCTTACGAAAGGAACCAAGCTAAATTTGTAGACTGATGTAAAATGGTCATCGTTAATTATTTTCAATTTTTATATCCATTCAAAAGTAAATCTATTTAAAATTTAAATATCCAGTACCTGCCAATCAACAAATTAAAAACGATTTTCAAAAAATTTAACTCAATGGAACAAAAATTAGAGGCTCCTCTGATCAGTTTTGAATAAGATTGAGAAACTTCGTTCTCAGGCAATTTTTTGGCAACGTGACGATTTGAATTGAAAATAAATACAAGTTTTTGCTGCAGTCTATAAATTTACAACAAAAGGTTTTATATTTTTGCCCACATTAATATGTAATGGATTTGGCGTGTTGTATTTTATTATCAAAAGAATACAAAATATAAACATTTACAAAAGAGAAATGTTTCTGAATACAAAATTATGCGTGAACGTAGAATTTTTTGTTGCGCGCGTCTCTTTTCTGAGCGATGGAAAAAGCAGGAGCTCTGCTCGTCAGGTTTTATATTTCTATTGTGCAGTCTGGGCAGGAAAAGAATGAGAAAGAGAGAGCTTTCTGTGTTGGACTAAAAGGAAAAGAGAGAAGAATTCTTTGCTGCCGCTGGTGTGTATAATCATTTATCATGCAAGTGATGTGAGTGTGTGTGTATCTCTGATTCATTTTTTATTCCGCCAGCTCTGGCGCGCTGCTACCAAAATACAAAACGGCTCAATGAATAAAAAAGAAAAGAGGAAAGCGCTGCTTTGCTTTGCTGCGCGCCCGCCCGCCTGCCCGCTCTGCAGTCAAATCGCGACCTGTCAGGGCCAAATCCTTGCCCAAATGGATCTCGCGCTTATTCTCCAAATCTTGCACCACTCACAATTTGACACGCCAATTTTCTGAATTCAATCTGCTATTTTCTTTTGACGTTTCTGGTTTCAAAATTGGAAATATCATAAAAAGGTGTGATAATTTTTCTTGCGACTTTCCTTCAATTTCCAAATAAACATTTTATTTCCAATTTTTTTTATCATTAAAATAATTGATCGAATGATAAATTTGATATCAGAATTACTGGCGGTACTTTAATTGAAGAATCAAGTGATTTTTTTAAATATAATATGTTTTAAATAATTATTCGCAATGAATTACTGTTAAAATTTAATAAAAAATAATTAAAAATAGAAAAATTTCGATTTTTGAAAGATCAAGTACAAAAATAAAACTCAAGAACATCACTGAAAAAAATAATAATGTTTTAAATAAATTTTTTTCCGGTTTATATAGTTTTAGTTGGAAATTGATTGGTTGGCGTTTAATTATTTTCACTGACAATGAGTAAATTGTTTTAAAAGCCATAATGGTAATGAAAATTAAAATCATGCTGTATCTATGTTTTAAACTGAATTTAATTGTGATTGCCAAAAAATCACATTAATTAATTTTTTTTTATAATATGTAAAATAGACAAAATTTAGGAGGTTCTTAACAAACAAAGTCGGTCATTTTTCTACATACATGAATTTAATTTATTTTTGATTTCAATTATACCATTAAAAGTGAGCCACTGATAAAAAAAAATTATTTTAATCTTTTAAAATAATTTGAAAGAAAAAGATTTCATAACAAATTCTAAATTTAAAAATTTTGAGGCCATTGGCCGCCTGCATGTCATCTTTTACAGGTTTAGCTTTAACCTTAAAGAACGCAAAGTTTCTCGAAGAGCGCGCCGAGTTCAGCTGCCGGGGTAGTTGTGCGAGTAGGGGATGATCCAGGGCGGAATATGACACCCTGCAGGCCTAGGCGTGGTGTGCACTTTGATTGACAGCCTGTCTGGCCAATCACGGGCCCAGAATTTTGATGAGCCCGCGTGTCAATCAAAAAGTTTGCCGCTCGCAAGTATGCAGCCCCCGGCCCGACACGCTTTTTGCCCCTGAGTGGCACGCAACCCTCGTTCTGACCAGCGGCCGCTTCCAAATGATCAATACGCGCCGCGCTACTTCAAATTGGCCTCCTCCTTTTCCATGCCCTCTTTTTTCTTCTTGCGTTTTTTACATTCGGAATTCAATTCTTGGTTATTCTACAAAGTAGGAAAGGAAATTGATTTCTTTTAAAATAATTGAGCAATTATATTTATCTCATTTTCCTGAAACAATTTTCCTTCACGCAGCAGATCAAAATCATTAGAAAAAAGTACTTTCGAAAATATAAATAAAATAAAAATAAATTCATCAATCTCTCTACTGTTTATTCTTATTTATTCATATATTTCGGGTCAATGATCTCCTATAAAAAATTTTAAAATTATAAAATTTTAATTTTTCTCAGATGAATATTTCTAAAAATATCTCATATCAATTTAATTAGTTATTTTTTTTACGTCAATATCATTAATATTACTTAATTTTAAATATACCTGATTGTGAGAGATTGCTGTAAATTTGAATTATTTAAAACATGACCAGTCTGGTTCAAATGAAATTAGACAATTTCCGTAACACGCAAGTGGCGGAGGGTCGTACGTAATTAGCAAGATACCCCCATTTATTCTGCAATGCCAAAGTCCTTTATTAAAAAAGTTATCACAACTCCCTTGCGTGCTGCATGTGAACGGGAATGTGGGGCATCAGCAGGTATGACAAAAATGAGGCGATGAATTTATCGCACTGCCACATAGCAGATGAGTTATTTATCATGGTCGCCTGTCATCATTTTTATTTGAACTGCTGTCGCTCTCATGAAAGAAAATATACACGCGCGGTTCAATACGATGCACAAAAGAGCGAATATTTTTTATGACCTATTGGTCTGTAGCGATTTGCGTCAGAGCAGGAAAATGCACTCGGCATGGCGCAGAAGCGCTTTTAGAGTTTTCCTATAGAGAATTATGTTTTGACATCCCAAATGATTATTAAAACGGTGTGGAATTTCAAAGTGAGCAGATCCTGATGCAGAGATAGTGCCACGCGGATCCACGGCCGCGTGTTCCAGTTCCGCTGCGCGGCCATTCCCCAATGCCCGTTCTCAGCATCAAAACAAAATAAATCTCAATTTGTAGAGCTTTCAAAACACGTCAAAAGTGACAGGGGCATTCATAATTATTCAGAGTATATTCCAATAAAAATAAATTTTTAGAACAAATTGCTTTATTTGTTACAACTGCGACTGAAATTCAAATGAAAGTTCAAATTTTACAAATAGAAAACAAATTTGAATTAAAAAATTTTAAAAAACAAGAACAGATTTAAAACTGGCACAGGAAATAAAAAAGAAAAAACATTGGAAAAACATTACAACCTTTTCATAATTAAAAAATAAATAAAATGTGAAATAAAGGTTCAATCAGTGCAAAGTTTGCTTTTCTACTCAAGATGTTTGTTCAAAAGAAAATTTTGTTTCCTTTTATAAGATAATTATTATAGTTATAAAATAAATTAATAATAAAATTTGATGTCAAGATAATTTTAATAAAAATTTTATTATAATTAAAACAATAAAATTGCCATACTAGCCGTGTAGAAAGCTAATACAATAAAAATTAAAATAATAAAATAAATTGAATAAATGTATTTGAATTGCAAATTTAGAAGGTGGATTATACTTGCCGTAATGAGCTACATTTGTTAGCTATTCCGTTGGGACGATAAATTCTTTTTCACAATTCTAATTTTACAAATAAAAGGGTCTTATGATAAAGAAATAATATGTGACTAAATTTAATTTTCCTTCATTTATATTTGATATATATTTTTCATTCAATATCAAGATTTAAATTAATTTTGTGGATGAACAATGTTTTATACCTTTCGCAATTAAAAAAGTGAAGAATAAAAATTAAGTGAAATCAATATAATGAATTTAATCTTAATCTAAAGAGACAGTTAAAAAGAAGTTTCCATACCGTAGGAAAAGTTTTTTCTTTATAATAAAAATTTGGCTTGAGCATTATAATAAACAAATTTTTTAATTTAAACAAACATTTTTTGCTTATATAAACAATTATTATTGGAGAAATATTATTAAACAAAATATATAAGGAAATAATAACAAAAGCATTTTCCACTCGTGCTGCTTGTAGTGCTTGTACTATTTCAGATTGACAGTTGCTCAAGGTCGTTTTCTGTAAATGAAAAGGTTTTATGCTGTGATTACTTGAGTGCGACTGATTGTTGCCTCTAATAACATAAAAAGACGAGCGCTTGATTGTCATTTAGGCTCACCCGCTGATAGTAGAAGCGTGAAGCCCTCTCTTGCTCGCGGATTTCGGTTAATTGCCACAATGAGTAGTGCGATTCACGTCCTCTTTCATTGAGAGCGAATCCTATTCAACGCAACACGCATCGTGATATTGCATAGGGTGACGTTTCGAGCGCGCAAAATGACACTGCGCTGCCGTGGGTGGCTTTAGCCTTTTAGTCGGCTGAAAGTCGGAGCGCGCGCCTTTTGACAAATGGTCGTAGGGAAATACTGCATCAGAGAAAGGGGGCAAAAAAGAAATAAAATACCTTTTTTGAATAGCACCCAGATTACAGCCAGAGACAGAAAGCATAAGAGAAGGAAGACACATCACTCAGAATATAAAATAGAGGCGGGCGGGCGCGCACTGCACACACACACATACGGCAGATAAAAAACACTGAAATTGTATAAGGAGGAGATGACGAGGAAGAAAAATTGTAATGGCACCACTATAAAAGGATGGATGGATATATGTACTGATATTATATAGGCGCGCGTACGTGTATCCTCGCCAGCGTGCCATGTGGGTTATTGCTTTTGCATTTGCCGAGAGAGACAGAAAGAGAGCGAAAGAGCTCGAGCACACACACACGTCACCCATGCTTTATTAAAATCAATATTTTGGATGTCGCTCAACACCCAAATTCTTTTTTATATTAGTTATGCGCTCATATTTTCACTTTTGACGTATAATTAGAAAATAAATTTACTAAATTATGTGATTTTATACGATTGGCACCTAATTTTTAAAATCGACTAAGAAAACGACTACTTCTTTAATTTCCGACTAAAACTACTGAAATAGACTAAAACGACTGACTTTTTTCAACTTTTAAAGTAAAAAAATTATACTAGATTTAAGAGAACTGCAAAATTTTGAAAGAAAAAATTTAAAAAAATACAAATAAGTATCTAATATTTAAAAATTAATTTCATGCAGATTTTATTTCAAGCAATTGAAATTAGCACTAAATAAAGTCATTGCGTCACTTATTATTTTATTGCAAAAGAGGAATATATTAATCAACGAATATAATTCATGATATTCCAATTTCCAATTAATGTAACAACATGTTTTATATGTTTTGAGCTTTATAGAAAATTATTTTAAGTTATAATTTTAAAACAAATATAAATTTTGTTCCCAAATATCAAACAAAACACTCATATAATAAAATTCTGCATAAATGCTATAGTTCGGAAATTTAAAAATGATGAGAAATTGGTGATTAAATAAGATTTATGCTTCCAAAAATAGAAGTTATTTTTTAATCAAAAATAATAAAAAATTGTACAATAATTTTAAAAGAACTTAGGAATTGTTTCCTTTCTCGGATAAAAATTTAAAAAAAGGTGGAAATAATATTATCATGTAATTTATAGCAAAAATCTCAATAAAAAAATTAACTCAAATTTAGGCAAAAACCAGCTAAAAGGCGCGACTAAATTGCTGTATAAAATGAACTAAAAAAATTTTTTTAAAGAGAAGGAGAGCAAGAAAAAATTGAAGTGAATCTAAAATTTTGAATTTTCTGTTCACAGAAAATGGCCTGCCGAGAAGATTGCGCACTGCATATACCAACACCCAACTGCTTGAACTGGAGAAAGAGTTCCATTTCAACAAGTACCTGTGTCGACCGCGGCGAATCGAGATCGCCGCCTCCCTAGACCTGACAGAGCGCCAGGTCAAAGTGTGGTTCCAGAACCGACGGATGAAGCACAAAAGACAAACCGTGGGCAAAGGTGACGACGATAAAGAGGGATCCAAGGAAAAGGCCAAGGAGGACAAAAAGAGTTGCCAAAATTGCGAGCTGCCCGGAGGACCCCTCACGTCTGGCAACAACAACAATAATTCTGCAAAAAATAATAACAGTAGCAATGCTTTTAGCAGCAGCAGTTCCACCAGCAGCTCTTTCAAGGAAGAGGATTCGCAGTCCCGTGAGAGTGGAGTTCTCACCCCTTCTATCAAAATGGCTGACGTCATAAAGATGGAAGTGAAGCACTCGCCGGTGGACGCATCACCAAAAACGCCACCCGTAGACGCGCTGGCCGAACCTAGTCTGGGCAGCCTGACACCCTCAACGTCGTCGCCGCCTCACCCCAGCCCTGCGTATCGCCACCCTTCGCCGTCCCCCGCCACTCTTCAGACCTCTCCAGCTCCGAACAATGTCGTAGCTGCTCGCCGGAACTTCAAAACCACCCCCTACCGAGCAGACTACCCCTCAAGGGCTTACACCACTCCCCAGGGTCGATTCCCTGGACAAGCGGCCCCCATCCGGCAGCAGTACCCTTGCACCTCCGTTCAGGGTGATTACAGGAGAGCCAACGGCCTGCACAACCCTGTGACCACCCCCAGGACGCAGCAAACGGCCACGGCAAGATACTACCAGGCGGGCTACAACGCCTACTATCAGCAGCAACAACAGCAGGAGGGCAGCACCTCCACCTACTACAACCAGGCCCAGCTTCAACAGCAGCAAAGGGCCTACCAGGCTCAGTACGAAGAAGGATACCATCACCAGCCACAAACCCAAACCCAAACGACCCAACAGGTGAACGGTCCTTACAACTACACCAACTCTGCCTACTACCAACAAAATCAGCAACAACAGGCCTCGAGTGAAGCCCTGAGCCAGTACTACGAGAACTACCACGCCCACCACCAGCAGCACCACCAGGCGCAGTACCACAAGGCCGGCTCAACTTACTACGCCGCCTCCGCCGACCTGATGCAAGGTGGCGAAGCCTCAAACATCCCCAGCCATTACGTTTCCTCGCCCGACACGTTCCCCGCAGCGGCCACGGCGGCTGCGGTCTCTACCTCTTTGCACCAGCAGCAGCCACAAATGCAGACTCACGGGACGGAGCACGGCCCCCAGTTTCCGCAGTTCGCTGCTGCAGGAACTAGTACTTTTTACGAGCAGAGCGCCTCAACATCGACGCCGGCAATCGCTGCCGCGCCGCCAATGGTGGCCAGTTCGAACAGCATGGCGTCCGAGAACAGCAACAGTTCGTCTGATTTTAACTTTTTGTCCAACCTGGCTAATGACTTCGCACCGGAGTACTACCAGCTGAGCTGAAGAGTGTGACTTTTTGCCGCAAGTGAGAGAGAAAAACGCTCGAGCCATACCAAAAAATTAAGATTTGTGTATAGATTGCATCTTGATATTATATATGATGAGAAAAACATGCGAAGGTGGACCGCAAACAAAAGTGGGACAAAAAGTTGTTTCTGGTTGAATTTATTATTGATTATCGTGTCAGTGGTGTAAATATATAGACGGAATGAAAAAAAATTAATGTTTTTGTTATAACGCAATGATGTCTCTTTAACTCTTTTTCTCTAATGCTCTTATCAAGTGGTGAATCAGCCTATCAAAGACACGAACACGCAACACACATGCATGCATAAAGAATTATAAAAAAGTAATTACCTAGCTAGAGGGAAGAAATCTACTTTTAGAGATAAAATGCGCCTGTGTATTAAATTGATATTTACTACTACTTTGCTGCACCAAAGAGAGGATCATAATGTTGTTGATGTTACGCAAAAGTGAAACAAACGGCATAATATTTCGCATGCACCGCGCCGAGAAAATTGCTTTACTGACGCGCGACGATGAGAGTACGTACATACTAAAAAATGTATATGCAGCACCCCCACTACTATTACGAAAATAAATGAGAAAGATCTTATTACGTACAAACTGCGCTTTTCATTTTTGAAAATCGTCGCATGCAAAATTCTTCTCTCTTCTCCATCCCCTTGTTCCGTCGCAGTCCGGCCGCACCTGACCCTTGCGGCCAGAGGCGCTTCCGATAAGGAAGCGGGGACCCTTTAACCAGCTGATAAGCGGCGGGGTCCATTCAGATCGGTGTAATCAATAGGCAGTAGTTGTCGCGGCACGTCACTCCGTCACCCGGCCTCCATCCATCACCGCTCCTTTACATGAGATGGCAACGACTCCAGCGACTCACACCGAATCTGCCCTTTAGCCATGACGATGACAAGTTTTTCAATGCAATATTTTAAAATTTGAGTAATTTTACCAATTTTACAACATATAAATAAATTAAACTTTATCATTAATAATTTTAAATAATATTTTTAGATAATATTACTAAAATATTTTCTGTATATTATTTATTTATTTTATTTTTAAAAGTACAAAATGGTTTTTTTATACAAAAATTTTAAAAGTTTTTCCTTTAATTATTTATGTAATTGTTATAATTTTATCATTATATTTATATAGTCAATGAAGGTCATTATTACAATTAACAATGAATGATTGTTACTGATTAAAATCTTATTTATCCTTAGCAAGAAGGCACCAAGTTTCAAAGCATTAATAATGTTCTGCGAGTTATAAATAATATTCTTCTCAGCAATTTTAAATATTTAAAAAAATAATAATTTAATCATTTTTGTATTCATTGTTGCTATTTGCATTTGCAGCATAAGTCAATTGTTTGCCTGCACAAATTGATGTTCTCAAGGTAAATCAAGAAAAAAATAGAACTCAATATATTCAAATTAAAGATTAATTATATTTCAACTTATTCATTTAATCCTTGCGATTCTTTCCTGAGGAACTTAAAAAAATGATAGTGTACTATTTCATTTAAAAAAATGTGCAGCTTACAAAGGGTCTCCGGAAGCTTTCAGTAAATTAAATTTTATGGTGTTCCCTTGAATGTGAAATGTTTTCACGGCTTTTAGGAAAAAATTGGTAGAGTTTATTTAACTTTTAAAAAAATTCAAAGAGTTCGTCTTATTTTATTTTTGACCCTCATTGTCAAGATAAATCTAAACCCAATTATAATTTTTGGAAGGTTTTCAGGGCCCTTTAAAAAGAAGGAAAAAATTCTGGATGCAAATCCCCATCGCAGCATTTTATTTCACCGCCTCAGTGGTGCAGAAGCAACAAGCTCATCTTTCTGCTGCTTCTCCAATATTTTCGCTTCGAATTTACCCTCCCGCTGCGATATCTCAATGCTCTGCTATATATGTACGCGCGCCTCTTTCTCCGCTAAATTATGTGACTTGATATAGGCAGCAGATATTTCGCCCCGTTTTTCCTGGCAAGCTGCGTCAACAGAGAAAGCGAGAGCGGGAGAAATATCAGCTCTGGGCGTCTTTTTTGCTCGTCTTCCTGCCATAGAACACACCTGAACATTTTCCATGGCATTTTGCTGCACGTAAGATAAAAACTGAATATATTTCACTGATCGATTTATTCGTTGGCCACCGCTCAACACAGGCGGCTCAAATCGCTCTCGAGAGCGACATGGGGGAGCGCGCCGGAGAGAGAAGATTTCGCAGCCGCATTTAAAGGAGCAGAGCATCCCAGAAAGGAATCATTTACATAATGGGGGAGTCTCTGGAGAAACTAGTCGCGTCGCAACCACCGCCGCACATCGATCAGTGGCCTCCTCGCGCCGATTCCGTAAAGTGAGAGCAAATTTGTGCCAAAAGAAGATTTTATTTAAAATTAACACAAATTTTATCTTCAGTTCAGGGAAAAAAGATAAAAATCACCTCGGAAAAATTTTTCCTGCAGAGAAAATATTTTACGATTTTTTGCTCCGATAGGAAAATTGGTGATCGCATAAATAAACTAATGTGATAATTGCACTGCTCAATTAAAATTATTATATTGGAGCAGGTCAACTTCTAGAATCATTTAACTAAGTTTTGCCTAGAGCAATCAGTCTTTTTCTTCCAAATTAATGAACCTGCTGAAATGGAAAAAACAAAAAAGCCCAAATTATAAAAATATTAAAAATAAAAATTTACCATTGCAACAAACTCTAAAGCTTAATTGAATCTTTCACCTAATAATCAAATATAAAAAGAGATAAAAATAAAATAATCGATGCCTATTATACAATACGCCTGTTTTTATTAATTCATTGACTTGAAAGCATTTTATTCTCAAAACACATCGGAAGGAAATGCATTTTTTTTTTTAAATATTATAATTTTGATCTCCCATTTGAAATAATATATTCGTTTTATTTCAATTTTTTTCGCAACTTTTGGCCAAAAGTTTCTTTGGACTTTGAAGAATATAAAATTCCGCGCGTGGAAATTGATTAAAAGAGCTGTGTGTTGATGTCGAGCAGGCAGGCAGGCGAAATCAGCAGGCTTTCGGTCGTCGTCGGAGTGACGTGTCCGGGCTATGCATGCATGAATGTGGTGGTTACAGTGACAGTGATGTATTGCCCGTCTGTGAGTCAGCACTCGAGGGATGAAAATCTGCTGCACTGCACCCCGTTTGGAAATGCAGCCGACAACAAGACGACGACGGCGGCGCTCGCTTTTGGCTCGCTCCATGCTGGTGCACGCACTTTCATTCCGCGGCTGGCAGCTCTCGCACTAATTCCTCTCTCGCTACTCCGATAGAGGAGAGATACAGCCGCCAAAAAATTCGCGTCGAGACGGAATTGTCTCTCTCTCTTTCTGATATGTCAATCAGCCAAGAACAGAGGAGGAGTTTGAGAGATGCTGCACCATCATGGCGCGCGGCTCTTGCGAATGCATGTGTCGAGTTGGGCTGTCTGTCCTACTCATCTGGCTTCCACTTGAGGTTTCTACTTTTTTAGGGGCGGTTTCAGGTTTCCAATTCGTATAGCCGTGACTGGAAAAAATGTCGGTTTGCTTGGCGCCGGAAGAACTTGTTTTTTTATATAATCTGTTTTTTTTTTGTCTCATTTTGGAGACGGATTTGAAAAGTTTTCAATTCTTTTGTGTATTTTCTCTCTTAAATTAAAATAATAAATAATAATAATTAGAATAATAGATGAAAAAGTAGCAAAGTAGATAACGTCGGAACTAATAATGCCTTTCAGCAAGCTCAACTAAAGGAACACGCATGATCCTTAATTATGTCAAAACATCCATTTTTGAATTGTCTTGGAAATGTTTTAAGTCTGAATTTATCTAATTCAATGAATTGCTGGAAAAAATTTAAATTCAAATTGAAAAAAAGAATATCTTATGCGTTGAAAGAGAAAAATAATCAAAAAATAAATCAAATATAGGTTGGGCAGAAAAAATGTATTTTAAGATAAAAACAAATTTAATTTAAAAAAAAGTCTGGTACTTTTCCTACAATATGAAAATGAAAATTATCCGAAAATTATTACTTGTTCCTCATGCCCATAATTTAGCGAAACAATGTTGGGGCTAAATTAGTCAAATAAGCGTAAACTTCTTTGAATTTTATGGGTGACAATAAACTAATTGGAGAGTTGCAAAACATTAACAAAAAATTTAATTTAAAAAGATTCTGTAAATAAATATAACATGCAATCAACAAGATCTTACGTGTATAATTAATTTATTATCTCTGTTATACAAATATATCCTTTAGGAAATAACGATTTGTGTTGCTCCCATATTAATAATAACAACATTAAAAACTGAAACAAAGGGCGGCAAAACCATTTATCCCAAGAGCAGACCCGCTGATCAACGTGGGCCAGATGGATGAAACGCTCGTTTTATTAATTCGCATCTGCCTCTCGTGTATTTAATGCTTCATTTCGGCGCGCAGCCCCCCCAGCAGCATAAATATGCTGGGAATATATAAAAGCTAGGGAAGCGCGCGAGTTGAGAGCTGGAGCCGCGTGTCCAATCGAGAGCTGCACCCTCGCCAAAAAATAAATTGCTCTTTTAATCAAGTACCTTGTATGGCTCACTCGGTTATTGCAATTATTTCAGCCAGCAGCACACAATTAAAAGTTAAACGCCGTCGGCAATTAGCCTATTAAAGTGATTTATTGCTGCGGAGAGACCCTATTCTGCCGTGGAGCAATTTCATAAAGCAAATAAGGCTTTTTAAAATCTAAACAGAGAGATTATTAGGATTCTTTTTAAAATTAAAAAAAAAATTAAATTGATTTTATGAAATAAATTAACAAGAAATTCTTGCACATTTAAATCTCTGGATTAAATATTATTGGTATGACCTTTTAATTTTCCTTTTCCACTTTATGATATATCGAAGTGTCCGATTTTATTTCAGTTTTTATTTGCGTGTTTCACTCCGTCACACCGTTCCACCCTTTCGGCTTCAGGTGTAGGAAATAAACATTCTCATGATTTATTGGGCTGGCACTCGCATATGCATGCAATAAAGAGGGCGCAACACGTGACTGAGTGGCTGGATGAATGGAATGGACCAGAGTGGCTCTTTTAATGCTGGATTTAT
The DNA here is from genome assembly GCF_031216515.1 of Neocloeon triangulifer. NCBI lineage: Eukaryota > Metazoa > Arthropoda > Insecta > Ephemeroptera > Baetidae > Neocloeon > Neocloeon triangulifer. Next base: position 1,970,810 of record NW_026775545.1, read on the forward strand.
GGCTTGTTTATCTGGTGTGTCGACATGCGGAGGGTGCACCCTGGCTGGCGGGCTGGCGAGCTTGATTTATGGGCCTGTTGCGCCCCGTGCAACCCCACACGCCATCTCCAATGCAACCCCTGAACTCGGTCCGCCGAGCAACCAGCAGCACACCGTCGATCAATATCAAATAAATAAAGAAAATAAAAGAGGCGCTTTTGCGGCGCGCAGAATGGAATCGATAATTGATTGATTCTTCTCGTAGCAAAAATAATAATTTTCAGCTACTGTAAAATGTAACTGTTTTAATTGTAATGAAGTAAGATGATTATTTAATATCTTTCAGGAGCTACAAAAATATAGAATATAAATAAATAAATTGAATGGTCGAGAGAAAATTGTTTTTGTTTTACAATTCTCCTCAACCAACTGGTAAATGTACAATAAATTTTGTATTTATGAGGTGGCAGTACATTGAGTACATGAGTGTCGTACCCCCTTTCCTCCCCTTTGAAAAACTATCAAATTTCCGCGCGCTCTTGAAGCTGATCAGAGAGTTCATCCTTCTAACAGAAGGTGTCAGGAGAGACCACTAAAAGGAAACTGAGCTTTGAAAACGTGTATCGTTCTCAATTTGGTATTATTAGCAGGAAAAATATTTCAAATATTTTTAGGTTTTCAACTACTTCATTAATAAACGTGTTAACCTTACCTAGAACTGCCTAGAACCTTGTAACAATTAAAAAATTAACACTAATAACAATAAAATTTAAAAAACTGCTGTTTTTTAGATATGAAGTCGCTCCAGCACTCTCACTCCACTCTTAAAAAAAAAATACGAATTTTTATACAGTTTATAATAGTAATAATAATAATTTAAATTTCATTCAGTGAATTAAAATTTTTATCAAATTATGAAACACCAATTTGATAAGATAGCAAATAAAAAAAATAGCAATAATGTTTCAATATTATTTGTAAATTATATTTTTTTCTGTTATGGATCACATAATGTTTTATATTTTTCACGATTTGCATAATCATTGTGCTTGATTATTTCAAGGTTTAAAATGAAAAATCCCAAATAAAATCTCTTCTTCATCAAAATAAACCTAGAACACCTAGAAGAGCACTTTTTTCTTCATTTCCCTTAATAAGTGCTTTTTCTTGATGCGTTTCTTCAGTCATGTCAAGGCGCGCAAATGGCAACTGCTAGTTCTATTTTTTTTTTTTTTTTTTTTTTTTATTGTGAAAAGTGGCGTGATGGCTCCAAAGCCGAGAGGAATAACGTGTCTTGAGAGTCGAGTGGCGTGCGCTGAGATGGGAATTTGTTGCAATGTATTTTTGGGAAAGAAAGAGCGCGCAGAGCAAGGAGAAAAAGGCTCTCTCACAAATATAAGAGTAGCATATAATATGGAGCGGGGCTGAGATATGAGCAGGCAGCAGATTGATGGATCACCTCAGCTAGTGCCAAACTGTGTACCTGCTCAATGAAAACTTAAACAACCAAGACAGCAGCAGCTCCTATTTTCTCGCTCGCCCTCGGAGCAAAAGCCCTGAGAGCTGCAGACTCAAACTCTCGTGATGGAAAAATTCCTCACTCTGAGGCAGCCCCACATCACACACAACCGTGTTTTCCTCCTAGCAAGTGAGCGTGTGGTCTTTCCCATATGTTTCTGGAAATTTAATTGAAATATCATGGAGAAATTTTTGATCTTAAAGTATGTCTGCGACAAAAAATAACGTTACACAGAGAACTTATACCATACCATGCATAGTAATTTAGTTGCATTGTCAGTTTGGCCAAACGTAATAAGTACTTAAAATTATTATAATTTAAAACATAATAAATAAACTTAAAAATTTAAGAGTATTTCAATTATACCATAATGATTATTTATTAATATTCAACCATACATTTTATTTATTATTTGAATTATATTTTAACATTTGTTTAGTTCCATCATTTTTTATTTAACGAACAAACCTTTTCTTTTTACCACTTTTTATGAAGACGTTGCAGTATTAGAACAAAAATTATATATATTTATTATTTCTCAATAACACAAAGCTCTATTATATTGAAGTCTGATAGATAAACATTTTATTCTTCTGTCGCGCTGATAGTAATTACAAAATCGTGATTTGAGTAAATATTTAAAAAAAAAATATGATATGCGGTTGATATTAGTCTTTTTTATTGTAACTAATCGATAAAAAAAATTCTTCTCTAGCCTTAGCCAAGACAACCAAAACATTATCTTAAAGAAAAGAGACATTTTGATAACTTATTAAAAGGACCTTCTCTTTTTTTCTAAATTATCCGCGGCGGCCGTGTCTCTTTTGATGTCGGGCGTTTTAGCAGACATCTGCTAGTTGTAAACCCTTTCTTCTCTTTTTTTTCCAATTTGAAATTTTTGTATTGACTGAGAAGAATAAATAATAATAATATCCCTTTTCCGTAGTGTGACAATTCCATATTGAGATTTAATTCAAAAAGAAGTTTTGATTATGCAACCGGCCAAGTCGGCACGTGATGCGAGTGGCCTATCCGGCGAGTGGCAGGCGTCGGTCGGCCGGCGGGCTGGTTTCGCTTCGAAATTCGATTTGGGGGACACAACATCGTGTACAAAATTATAATTGCAGCAAGAGAAGTGCATATGGAGATGCGAAGGCAGGTGGTCTCTGCGGTGCACGGTGATCCATCACTGGCCCTGTCACTGCGCATTACCTATTAATGCAATTGTCAGACTTTTGGATGTCTCTCTCGCTCAAAAGAGCGGCTCCGAATTAACTGCGCGCGAAGTCGTTCGCTCAGAAAAATATAAAATGTAACAGCCGAAACGTGTCTATCCTGAGCCGACACTTTGCTTTAGGGGAGCCTGCTTTTCACAAGCTCTTTTTGTTCAGAATGTAATTCGACGAATTTGCCTTCCAAAATGGCCAGTTTTTTCTATGGGGAATTATTTCCGTATAAGTTCTTTTCAGGGAAAAAAATGCCATCGATCACTTGCGCCAATTTGTTGAAAGCGGGGTGTTAGTAGGAAAAAAAACTATGAAGTGATCAAAAAGTCCAGTGGATTCACCATCTCTGAAAAATCTTTATTTCTGTCCAATGTCATTAATGCATAATTTCATACAAGTTTTCCAACTTTCAAAAAATTATAAATTGTAAAGCTGATAAGAACAACCCACAGTGTATTTTTCTTCAACGAAAAACTGAGCTAGAGCTGTAATATTTTCTTAATATAAAAACATTTAATAAGTTTGAAATAAACATCACACATTTTTTTGCACAATCGTTTCTTTACAGAACCTTTATAAAAAGTCATTTATATATTATCTATTATTATACAAGAACTGCACCTAATTTGAGATAGAGAAATAAAATTTAACGATAGTAATAATTAACTCCTGTTAGCTCCTTTCAGCACCTATAAAAATTATAAATTGATTATTTTAAATATTTCATAAAAGTATATAGAAAATTTAATTGAAATCCAAATTATGATAATAATTCAATAATCAGAAAATACATTATTGAGTTTAAAATTTACGTCAATTTGTTGTATTACAAATAATATTAAATTTATTTTATTATTAGGAAAGATGAATGGAACTCTTTAATGTTATAAATTAATTTAAACTAATATAGAAACGTTTTATTCTGGATTATAGTCCAATTCCACTCCAAAGAAACAATCTAGATCTTAGATTTCCATCAAAGCTTAAAATTTAGGAAACTAAATCGTGAGATCGTTTTTGATGTTAATTTCTCTAAATTTTCAGTTAAATAATAAAAAATAAAAAATAGGAACAAAACAAGGCTAAAGCCGCAACAAACTTTAAATTTACAACAGGAATTTTATTAAATTCATGTGCAAATTACTTGAAAAAGAACCTTAACAAAATTTAGGCTTCTCACATTCAATTTATTTTCCTTCAATATTTCACTGTCAATTGTAACCTTAGTTTCTTTATGGCGCTTATTTTATTCATGTATTTTTTTTTTATCAAACTTTTAGTAAAAGTAAGAAATAATTTACAACTGGAGCAAAATAAATGCATAATAAAAGCTGGGGAAAATTTTTTTGTTGAAAATCGCTTGGCGCGCGGAGAAAAAGAGACAAAGAGTGCGAACTCCCAGTGGACGGATCGCGCGCTGCACAAATAGAAATATCAGCTGTAAGCATCTGGACAAAGGTTGATGAATCGGTGTGCGTGCGTCGGACAGAGGCCCAAACGTCGTGTCTCCGCAGCAGGCTGAAAAGCGTGGAAATTTCTATTAAATTTTGGCACAAAAAGAGCGAGAGCGATTGGCTGTTTTGCTGCTGTCACTGTTTCTCCGGCGATTATTTCGGCTCGACTCGCGGCCAGGCCGGCAGGAACTGCGAGGGGCGACCGGCGCCGCTCCCGGCCGCCGCCTCCGGAGCCGCTCCGAGGGCTGCCGGGGGGCGGCTCGGCCGGCCGGCTGATAGCTGCTTGATGGATGAGTCTGGCCCGCAACTTTTGTAATATCCATCTCTCTGGCTGCAGCCGTAATTATTTTTTCACACACAGGCCCCTTTATCTCCAGATAAAAGTGCAGCCCCCGAATTCTATGCTGTTCCGCCACACTCTTGGAAAAACGGCTGATTTTTTGCAGCCCACACGCTGCAGGACTCTATTTTATTCCGATTGCAAATGTTGAAACTTCCGTAGACTTTCAGAGTTCATTGGTTTTTAAGAAAGAAAAAAAAGGTTTGGAAAAATTCAAACAAGAAAAATGCTGTTCTCTAACAAATAAATTTACATTAGATAGAGAAAATATTTTTACATATTCTGTGGCGTTTTATTTAATTTTTTTTAGTGTCAATTGTCTTTGGCCTGAAGAATTGAAACTCGGCTATTAATCAATAAATATTCTTATGATACTGTTTTGCACCAACAGACAATACAATTATCTAATTCCTCAAGGAATTATCGAGTTTCAATTCCTAAACTTGATTTCCACCTCGATTGTGTCTTCGTCACAAATCGAAATTGTTTATTTTTTTTTTAGGAAAAACCACAATAAATACAATTAATAAAACTGCATTAAATTTGTTATTTTCACTATTATTTGTATAATACGGGTTCATCATGTCACGTGACTCGTGTACTTGAAAATTGTCAGAACTCTACGTCAATCGGCTGCATATTTCCGTTCGTGCACAAATAAAACGCAATGCTCGCAATAGAAGGGAACTCCACACAAATATTGCACGTCCATCGACTGATACCATCATGATTTTCAGTATATTTCCATTTCAATCTAATTTTTTCCGACTTCTTTTGATTCATATCATTTTGCTTGTGGAAAGTTTCTTGACTTCTCATTAATTACTTATTAATTATTATTATACTGGCCAGATGCCAGTAATCAGTAAATCGAATGACCGTAAATAATTTCAAAATTTCTCAATTGTGAAAAAGAATTAACTTTTAAACAATTTATAGAGTGCGGACGCTATTACAATGGCTATATCAGGCAATGTATCGCTCAATGTTTGGGATTGGTTGGAAATGCATCGGCTAAAAATAATAGTGAAAAGTGCTACTTTGACAAGAAAACTGGCGCTGGTTTAGATGCTCATGTAAACGAACACAAATTATAAAAATTAGAGTTGCTAAAAATTTCCAATACTAAATTCTTAGGCAGCTTCATGTCCAGACTGCATGACTTTAGACTTTAAGTCGGAGGTGGTAAGACTATATGGCATAGAAATCGTTGATGGGTAGTTTTAATAAACAGTAATTAATTTAATGAGCAGGCTCAAACCATAAGGGGAACCAACGCAGCAAGTAATTATGTCAAATATCATAACATTATTTATTAAAAAATTATAGCTGCAATGTTTTTTGGTTCTATTTATGAGATAAAATGAAAAAAATTAAATCAATCTTGCTATAATATTTTATCTCTCTCTGTTTAAAGTGCCGGGTACTTTTAAAAAAATGTGCAACAAGACTATTTATTACAATACGGCGATTCCGGTATGATTTTAATTACAGAGATAAAGAGTTTTGACAATTATTATTTTTTTTTTTTTTGTTATTGTTCTTCACCAGATTGAGTATGATCGTCATGTGTACGTCTGTCTAGGTGGAATTTATCGTCCAAGTTCTCCGTGGGTACCCAAAAGCGTGGATGAAATGAAATGTGTTATTAGCAATTTGCGTATGTCCTATTGAATATTATTTTGTAATCTATTTCTGGAACCTAAATGAGAATTTTTAAACAACTTTTCATCTTACATAACAATAGATTTGTAGAAGAAAAATATATTTATTTGATTTTTTTACTTATTTGAAATGGCACGATTTAAGCAAAATTTTAGCATAATTATATGTATATATGAAGCATAATATAATTTCTCTCTAGCATCTAATAATGACATTATAATCTACAGCTTCAATGTACCACCCAACTGGATCTGGTTTTGGATCGTTGAGGATATTTGTGGAGAAAAATTATTGCAAATCAAACTTCGCATATTGCAATCTTCCCAATGAGAAATACGTGAAATTCAATGCGAGCATGCTTCCTTGGGCACCAAGCAATTTCACATCAAAAGGCAGCAGCCGCACCTGTTTGGGTCTCATGTTTAAAGTCAAAAACAAAAACGAAGTTCATTCGATGCAGTTCCAAGAAGTTAGTTGCGTGGAAAAACTGAACGCCGTGTGCGAGGGTCTAGAATAATGTGAAATATAACCGAGTCCTAATGTTTAAATAAAGATTTACTGGAAAAATATATGAGTTGATTAAATTGGAAAAAAAATACTTTTAAACTTTTTTTTTTAATTCTTTTGAATTATTTCTAAGAATTGTTTAAACAAATATTACTGTTAAAATACGCAAGACAATGAGTGTTATAGCAAAACTTTTGTATGACCTTTATCAAATTCTCAAAAAGGAGTTCAGCGGTCCTTAACTGATAATCTGCCCATGCTGTATAGTGACAGTGTCAAATTCCGAGAAATATTAAGATATATCTATTTTTATTGCTTTGAAAATTTCACTAAATTCATTATACAGTAAAGGGAAAAAAAATGCAAAATGAGAATGTTTTTTTCAGTTTTATTAAATAAGGAGAATATTGTTCTATTAAATAAAATGATTAATACAGTTTCAAATTAAAGGAATGAAGAGCGGAATACACCAGCACTTTTTTGTTTTTAAACAAAATACATACATCAGTAAATTTGTATCCTTCTGTGCTGTGTTTCATTTTGACGGGAATGATACATATAATGTATATCATAATAATATAGAAATTCAGCATTTGGAAGCACCTGGGCGACCAAGCATCATTTCCTGTACACCATCAATTTTTACTTTTTTTTTAGCAGTTTCCACCTAAAAAAGAAGGGACCTGAAAATTTTCCATGCCTGCAAGTGCAGAGTATTAATGGTTGACTCTGTCACTTGCATGAATTGTGCTGTCTAATAAACAGAAAATTAATCCAGTTTATTTCCTATAATTATATTTTTTTCCTCTTAAGTACCACTTTCTTACTAAAATATTTTTTTCTTTGGTCGAGAGATCTGCTTAAAAAATAGTAATGAAAAGCAAAATAAACTTTTTTACATAAAAAATCTGTAAAAAAAAATTATAAATAATGTAATAGTCGTAATAATTTGATTTTTTTTTTATCATGCAGCGTCATTTTGCACGTCCTGTTCAATAACCATAATTATGCCAATTTTTGTTGGGTTTATTTTTGAATAATAAACAACAACAAAATTCCAGAATATTGACTTGTGTCGCCTAAAATCGTCATTTGATTTTTATCAAATATTCCAAAATTCTGCGTCCATCGACGAACATCCGCTTCTGGATAAACAAACCGCAAAAACGCGGAGGTCCTGCACGAACACAGATGTTATTCACGTCCCTCGATGCTATGCTTTTCAGCACTTTTCTACGGCTGCTTACATCAAAATATTTTCGACAGGACTTGCTCGCTTTCATATTTTTCATGGTAAAATTGAATCTGAATAATATTTTGCAAGTATTATTTTTTAATTCGCTAAGGTGCCGATAATCAGCAAGCAGAATGACGGTATTTTTCCATCTTCTTTTTAATTACATAAAAATCCATCTATTGTTCATGATTTCAAGAGTGTGGGCTCCATAACACTGTCCGACAATGTATCGCTCAATGCTTGGGATTGGTTGGAAACGTATCTGCATCATACAAAAATCCCAAAAATAATAGTAGCGAAAAGTGCTATTTTGACAGAAAAACTGGCGTTGGCTTAGATGCTCGAGTAGACAATAAAAGTCTTTGTTAAAAGCAATTTTATCCATTAATAAAAATTTCAGGGAGCGTCGTGTCCTGACTGCATAACTTTTGACTTTAATTCTGATGTGGTAAGCGAACAATAATGGAACACTTTGTTGAATAATTATCAACCATGATGAATTGAAGGCAAAATCCGTAAGGGGAGCTAACAGCAGGTATTTTATGTTTTCATGAAATGTCCTATTTACTATTGCTGCAATGTGTTTAGTCGGCAATTATATATTATGTATAACCGTAATTATTTTGATAATGACAATCCTGTCTGCAACAGTGCACCGTTTAAAATTTTTCGCTTTTCTAGACCAAACAATAGACATTGTTGAAACGACTTGATTTGATTTTTCAAAAAATTCCTCTCACTATTGGTTTTCAAAATTATTTACATTTAATTAATCTGGTGTATTTTTGTTTATTGCGTAATAATAAGTTTATTTTATCTGTCACTAGGTCCAGGTACTTTTAAAAAAATGTGCAACAAGACCATTTATTACAGTCTGCCATTTCCAGTATAAATCTTATTGTGTCCAAAAAAAGAGAAAAAAATTAATTGTCTCTTTATCTCTCAGAATGATTATGAGCGCCATGTGTACGCCTGTGCAGGAGGACTTATTCGTCCAAGTTCTCCATGGGTACCAAAGAGCGAGGAGGAAATGAAATGCGTAATAAGCAATTTACGTACGTAAAATTAACTGAAATAACGTTAGACTTTATTTACACGAGTAACAACTGCCTTATTTATAAATAGTTATATCAATTTTTTAATTCGCACTGCAAAATTTATTTAGACACGAATAATTGCAAACAGTTTTTAATTTATTCAATAAATTTTATTTTATTGTAAAATATCACAATGTCTAAGTCAGCTATCGACTTTTGAACAAATAAAAAATTAAATTTTCCCATAGATATCTGCACTGTTTTGATGATTTATTTTTTTGCTCAATTTTAACATTGCCCTCATTTGCAGCAATAATTTCCACACCAGAAAGTTCCAGATTTTTTTTTCTTTTTTAGATATTGCTTTAAAATGACGATGTTATTTATTTGAAAATAGGTTTATTTAATTATCATTTTTATTTATTTAATTAGAGGCAATCTTCACTAGTTTAATATTTTATTTTATACTTGTAGCTTCAACCTTTTACCAAGCTGGCTCGCTGAGGATGTTTTTGATGAAAAACTATTGCAAACCGAGTTTCACATATTGCTACCTTCCGAATGGGAAATACGTGCCTTTCAATGCGAGCATCGTGCCTTGGGCGCCCAGCAATTTCACCGCCAAAGGCAACAGCCCCACTTGCGTGCGCCTTCTTTTTAAGGTTAAAAACAAAAATGAAGTTCATTCGCTTCAACTCCAAGAGATTAGCTGCTTAGACGCTTTAAACGTTGTTTGCGAAGGTCTGGAATAGAATGTAAAACAAATAATGATCTGGATATATAAAAAAATCCTTTTTTTAATTATGAAAAAAGCAAAATAAACTTGGAAGGGAATTTTAATTGTCGGCATGAGTGTGACGATCATCTGCAGGTAATAGAGAAAGAACACGTCTTTTTCATTATGGAGGCTGGGCTGTTATCAGATGGGCCTGGCTGACACCTTGACAGCTGCCGCATGTATAAAACCCTGAGGGACGCAGGGATGTGAGAATAGACGCTTCGTTTCTCAGGGGACGCCCACCTTTATACCTTTCTGGCCAAGAGAGACAGCCGCTGTGTTCCTCTCAGGACGTTTGATGTCAGATGGCTATCACGCAGGAAGAGCCAACTCTTTCGCCTTAATCTGAAATTCTAATTAACTTGCACCAAAATGGCTGACCAACTTTATATTTGTGAATAACTTCTTGTAACTGAAAAGAGAAAAAGCTAAAAATGGGCCGGGTGATTTTGATGGCAGTAATTTAATAATGCATTAATTTATTCAATTACATATCCATCGAGGCTTCGTAAGATTGCTCAACAGCTACAATAATTAATCTGGGAAAAATAAATTTTTTAAATTACTTTTTACATTTTGTTATTAAATATTGACTTACAATAAACAATAATTAGTATAATTAAAGTATTTGATCTCAAATCACCTTAAGATTAGCTGGAAAAGTAAAATCCAGGGACTTATGAGAAAAATAATAATTTAAATCACTTTTTATCAGAAGAAATTTACAATAATGAAGCAAAAAATTTATAGATTATTTGCCATAAGTTTATTGAGGATCTACAGAGGTCGGTTTTTATTTACATCAGTACATTGAGATAATTAATGATGATAAATTATGATGAACCAGCGAGTGAACGAGCATGCACACCAAAAGTCACAAGAGTTTTGTTTTTTCATTCCGAGCCACCTTTTCTTTTCTCTCCATCTTCTGACGTGTAGCAGATTTCATTGTTTCCCAAATTAAAATGTTTTTTCGTTTTCTCACCACAAAGAGAGACAAGTTGAGGAACCGTGAGGAGGCGGGACTAGGGAGCCGAGGGCGAACCCTCGTGGGGCGCCAGGGGCCCGCTCAAGTTCGGGGAGTTGCTGCTGCTACTCGGTGGACTCGTCGCGAGGGGCTCTGGAGGGATGAGGCCCTCCTTCATCCGCTTTTTCTGCTTCATCCGCCGGTTTTGAAACCAGATCTTCACCTGGGCAACATATAAATGTGTGGTGTAGTTGCAAAAAATGATTCGAAATATGAAAATGAGAAATAAAAAAAAGCTGCATTTGTTATTTTTTATTGTAATAAATATTTAGTAAATTAATTTAAATTATATTTTTAATATATAAAATTAAACTATTTTTATTTGATTATTGCAATTATAAATTAGCAAATGATATTACAAATTATTATAATGTTATAGTGCTGAGTGATTCAATATAAGAATCAAAATTAAAAATTAAAATATAATTTAAAATTTTTATTGTTTTTTATATTCTGCTTGTGGAATCTACAGTAAATGGAATACTTAAACAAAAACATTGTAATTGCAACAGGATGACCTATGTGTTGTGTCAGAAATTACATTGCGAAATTACACATGTATAATTATAAAATATTATACATTCATGTCAAATTGGTCTTAATAATAACTCAAATCTATAAATAAAATCAATTTAAGAACTTTTTAATGTCAATAATGTCATAACCAAAATATAATATCTGGTAACAATTTTTATGGGAGTATAAATTTTTTGAACTTAAATCAGATCATACTTGAAAAATTAACTCTTTTGACATGAAATAAATTTGTAAGGAAATATCTCAGACAAGAATCATTTTGCTGCTTTTAATTAATGAAATTGCAAAATTTTATAAGATGAATAATTCATGTTGATGATTCTTCAGTTCCAAAAGACTCCGGAATAAAAAATGACTGAGTACAGACACAAGATTTCGCAGAATTGTAACCAAGAATACTCTTTGGTATTGACTTACCTGCGTTTCGTTGAGTTGCAGGGCCGACGCAATTTCTATCCGCCTGGCGCGTGTCAAGTACTTGTTGAAGTGAAACTCCTTTTCCAGCTCGGTGAGTTGCTTGTTGGTGAAGTTTGTGCGGCCGGCGCCTGCCGCCAAGGCCGCCGCGCCACTCAACACGGGGCCCAACTGCGACAGGGGGCCCAGCGGTCCCGAGTTGACCATCGGCGAAGGGCCCAGCTGCAGTGACGGCGGCTGGTGGTGTTGCTGGAACAACTCCTGCACGCTCGTTTTGCATGCTGAAACATAATTACCAAATTCTGACATAAATGTTAAATATCAAAACAAAATTAAATAGAATTTTTCAATTGATTTGAAAATATCAAATCAGAAGGTTTTGTATTTTTATATCAAAGGTGCTGAAGAACACTCATGATCTTCACAAGAATTAAAAAGAGTGCATTGAGTATAAATGGGAAATGTTTGAAACGTTTTGTTTTCAGCTAATATTCCGGAAAATGGTATAAATATAACGTTAATAATAAAATAACCGCAAAAGTTACGTGATGAGTAATTTTAATAATTTGTTTGCGAACCTTTCAATAACTTAAAATTCATGGTGATTTAAATTTAAAATTCGCCTTTTTCTCGACGGGTTTTTGTGAGTTTTTATTTATTTAAGAAAACACAATATCCTGCCCTACTTGTTTCGCAATTTGAAAGAAAAATCATTTTTGAAAAAAAAAAGATTGATTTTTCACTAATTCTTGTCAAAATGATTTCACAGCTCATGAATTATGGCTGCAGCCCGCAGCCGAAACATGTAGAGCAGGATATTGTTTTTCTGCTACAAAACTTAAAATTCATTTAAAGATATGAAATATGAAAGACATGGGGAACGCACAAAATTAAGTTCTAAATTAGGATGAATGAAATAATTATCTAGTCTTGTAGCTTGTACAAAATATATATTAAATTAAATAAGTTAAATAATAAAACAATATAATACAATTCCAAAACAAAATTTATTTCGTTTGTAAGAAAATAAAAAAAAAAAATATTAAAATATAATTTTTAAATTATTTTATAAATTATATATTTTAACTGTATGAATTTTGTTTTGCAATTTATCTTAAAAAAAAATTATTATCAGTTTTAATTTTTAAGTTAAATTATGGTTTAACTCATTTTTTGAAAACCTTCTATCGTCTCTCAGAAATAGGTTGAGACTCGATCTAATTTTTTGTTCAGCCCTTCAATTTTCTATATTGGAGCAAGATTTAATTCCCAACCCTATGTGAAGGAAAAAGCTGGCAGATTGCTTAAGGGAGGGACAGATATTAAGGTCTAAATAAGTAACATATTGTTGTTGATCTTGCAGCGAAGGGGTTTGATTTAATTAGCGCGCAGCAGCGAGAGTGAGCTGCTTAATCGGCTTATTCCGTGGATGGTACACGTGTTTTTCTGTCAGTTGGGGCGATCCGTCAATCTGACAAAGTCAAGCGCGACACTCACAATGCGCGTTGCCCGCAAGAATGGATTGTGTCCTGCCTTAATAAGTAAGAAAGGAATTGCTGCAGCGGCAAAAATAACCAATATAACCCTCTCCTTTTCTCTGATGTGCTTTACTTACGGACTGGTCAGTTCGCTTTATTCACGCTTCGCGCACATAAAACAGCGAAAATTCCACACATCTATTTTATTCATAACATGAATAACGAAAAAATGCACTACTAAAAGTAACCGACTACCCTAATTTTGGATTTGGTTTTTTTATTCAGGGAAAATTCGATATAGTATTATTTTTTGCTAAATGGATTTTCATATATTTTTTTGCAACAATTTTATTTGATCAAGGCTTCCTGCAAATTGATTAATTAATTAAAAGGTTTTTCCTTGATGAGTCTCATGTGAGTTGTTTCTCTCTTGTGGGTTGCAGAACGACTCAAAATCTAATAAATATTCAATTCAATGCATATTTATTTTTGTTGACTTTTGTAATTGAAATAAGTAGATTACATTTTTATTGAAATCGGATTTTTAATTGAAGGAGGTGGAATGAAGAGCTTTCCATAGTATTTTTGTCAATGGAATATTGAAATAAATAAAAATGAACAAATAATTTTTAAAATAAAAGTAATTCATCAGAACAAGAGAGAGATTGATGCAACCACATTATTGAAGGATGATTCTAGTGTAGAGAGATCAATGAGAAATGCCTAGTTAAATATAATTGATTAAAAAGACAAAAAAATAACACAACTACCAGCATGACTGTTAAAAAAATTGAAATAAATAAAGTGACTTTAATATGACTAACTATAAATAATATGTTAAAAATAGTAAATTCAATAACTTGTAAATCTTTTATATTAAAAAATGTAAATTAAACTAATTTGCAATTAAATAAAATCTAGTTATTATTACTACTAGTTATATTTTTAAAAAGGTCAATTTAAGCAAAGTGTGATCAGAAATTGCTGTTCGTGCAGCTAATTAAATAAAAAATTGCTTGGTCATCCTGCCACCGAAGCACGATATTACGAGAGTGTCGGTTTTTTCTATGCAAATCATGAGTGCATTCTAGAGAGAGGAAAAGCAGCTCGCGTGCGCGTTATCTTGGCTCGGGAATCAGTCACGCTGCTATTTTCGCCGGCAAAGGTGCACTCGGGCAGAGAGAAAGGCTCTCTCATTTGGCACCCCCTTCACAATTCCACACTTTCCTCGACTAAATTATACACAGCAGTCGAAATAAAATAAAAACTCAATCACACCAAAATGTTTTTTGCAATGGCAATTATTAAATTGAAAATAAATAATATTTTTTTAAGAAAGTTAATGATAATAAAACCCATTTAATAAGCTTCGCATTTTTAAAAAGCCAACATATTGCTTTGTTTTATTTTTTAATATAATATTTTGTTTCCAACGAAGTGTAAAAGTTTCTTTTAATAATACTGAATGATTTTAGTAAATTTATTACATTTATAAATATTGTTGTGCGGTTTGTTGTTTCAGAGTTTCTTGTGTGGGAATGAGGAAAGGGCTTGACTGCCACGATGCTGTCCTCTGCTCCCGAACGCACGCAGTGGAGAGGAGTTAATTGCGACCCTCGGGGTGCGCGGGGGTGAGTGATGAGGTAGAGTCTAATGAAATGCCCAGCAGCCTCAAGACTGCGGCGGTCCTTGGCTAATTGCGTGATCTATTGCACCGCCGGGACGCAATTGAATAACAAGATTAAAAGCATTTTCTCATCGGTTGACAAACAACGTGCGCGCGGCGGCCAAACAAAAACTTTTAATTAGATCAACGCCCAGCTTAATTCAAAACCACCATGAAACTCCTAAAATCTGCTTTCACACTTAAAATCTGATGTGGATAAATTTATATTCGTTTGTGAATTATTGGCATCTGCAGAATTTCGGTCATTGAATTTCTCTTGAAAAATTTTTGCCTGCACTTTTAGAGATGCATATGACTGCAAAATTGCTTATATCATTTATGTATGAATTAGTAATTGGAGCTTAAATTTGAAATTTCACTGTTTTTGATGAAAAATTTAATTTTTCGTTTCTTAATGATGTTTACAACTTTCGGAAAAACAAGATTCAGATAAAATAATTTTAATTTCCTTAGTGATTGAAGCTATGCAAAGCAATCAGAAATAGATAATTTGATTTTGATTTTCAACGATAGCGTTTAAAATTAGAGAGAAAGAGTAAGTTATATATTATAAATTTTTTTACTAATATTGACAAATGCTGGAAAAAAATTTATAATGACCAAAAATTTCAGCCTAAAAATAAAACGTTTTATTTTTTTTTCAAATCAATTTTTTCTCTTGCACATTTTCTGCCACAATATTCAGAAATATGATTCTAGCTGACTTGCACTTAAAAAAATCAATGCGCATTTTAATAAGTCAAAATGTTTTAAGCCCTAATAATTATCCTAACCGTTCTCCTTCATGTAACGTTTAATTAAAAAGCTTTTAATTCAGCCGTCGCGGCTCTCGCTTGTAATGCAATTAAAAGTAGGTGTGTTTGGCTGACCAAAAAGTCCGATTTGAGTAATTAGCCGGGCACCTAACTGAAAAAAAACCACGCCACAAAGCGGTGCTACTCGCATTAGAGCTGCGGTCACCTGGGTTGAGGGGGCGGCTCGAGGTTTATTATGGAAAAAAACGTTCGTTACTCATTATTGCTTGAGTGACTGCTCAGCACAAGCATTCTCTCCAGCTCGTATATACGGCCAGTGTGTGACTTACTCTCTCTTTCGCTGGCTCACACAATAATAATGTGAATGCGCGATCACAATCTCACGCCACTTTTCTGTCACTCGGCTCCGAAACTAGCGTGACACTCGAAAAATCGATACACCCGGTGCCTCCGACACAAATCACTCTCCAACTATATTTATTTTTTCAAATGACCGGAGCCACTCTTTTCCGACCACAAGGACAGTTTTCTGATCAAACCCCGCTTTGGAATGGGGCCTGTTTTGTTTAGCCAACAAGTCGATACGATAAAAATTAATGAACCATCTGTATCTTGAAACTCTCTTTAGCAGGGAATAAATTTGAAAATTTGAAAATATTTTTTATTTGAAATTTGAATGTAAATGGAATAATAAAATAAAAAAATTAAATGAAGTTATTAAATAGAAGCCATGTAAGAAAAACTATTAAAAGCCAAATTTTCATGGATTGGTTTGCAAAAATTGCAAGCTAATAAATCGGTTCACATTATTCTTAAGTGGGCAGCTCTTAATTTTGCTTCACAGGTAGAATAATCAAATTTAAATCAAAAATTTTCTTTACAGACAGGTATGCGGAAGAGTTGGCCGGAAAGCAAAACTGCCAGAGGCAAAAACAAACAAAATAGTTGAACAAAGAAAATTTAAATTGTATATTTTCAGTGGATCTTTTGCAGAGAGCTATTTATCAAGCAACAAAATACTTATAATTTTCAATTTTTCATGGAATTTAGAATGTAAGAAGATCAAAATTCAACTCAAAGGAAAGTCACGGCTCAATTATTTTTAATAGAAATTATAATTTGAATTTTTATTTTAACTTGGAAATAGGACAATGTAAAATTTATATAAATAAATTAATTTTGCTGAAATTTACATTTAATTAATTAAGAGTTCGAACAGAAATTTGTATTTAAAAAAGAGATGTTGATGAAGTAAATTTCCATGTCTTTAAACATAAGTTCCAAAATATATCTTCATTTCGTCAAAAAAGCAAATTTTGTAATTTTACGATGGTCACAGAAGTAGCTCTGTAGTAATAATGATAATGAGACGCTTTGCACGTCATAAAGGCGAATTACAGTGGCTCATTATGAGATAGTTATCGAGTTGGCACGGACACAGACACGCACATACTCTGCTCCTGTGTCCATAATAGTAATGTGGGGTGCCCATAAAAGTAGTAATAATGCGCTCCCTCAACAAAGGTAGATATATAAATAAATATGTAATTTGAATTTATGTGCATGTTGAGGAACGAAAAAGCACTCGCGGGCATATTAAATTATGATTTATTCAGCAAGCGTTCCGTGATGTGTGTAATTTGGCGGTCAAGCGCCGCGTGCCTTTTGAAAATTAACCATATTTGCACCGGTGTAAGGTGTCAAAATTGCTTTGCGGCGTGATTTTGATAATTCAATACATCTTGAGAAATATACTTGAAAAATTCTTTCGTCATTTGATTTAAGAGGAACAGTTCTAATATTGAATTTGATTTTGAAGATATTGTTCGCCCATTAATTTTTTTAATAACGGAATTAAATATAAAATTGAGATACAAAATGACAATAACATAATTTTAGGGCATTAAAATTCAAACATTTTTAACTGCTTTTTTTAGTTGCGATACAAACGTCGCGATATTAAAACGGTTGACTTAATTACTCAATATCATATTAAATTTATTGTTTTTTTTTATCACTTAAAATAAGATGCACAATACTAAAATTATTAAATTTAAATTATTTAATTCTAAATTTTCATAAAATAATTGACTTTTCAGCTATGTTTAGATTATTTGCAGGTTATGGGAAACATTATGGAATATTTAATTGGATTTTTCTTTACTTTTTTATACTTGAGACTATTGTTTATTTCTTTTAGTTGTCTGCTGAGAAAAAAATATTACTATTAGAGTTTGTTTTAATAGTTTTTAAGAT
The DNA here is from genome assembly GCF_031216515.1 of Neocloeon triangulifer. Classification (NCBI taxonomy): domain Eukaryota; kingdom Metazoa; phylum Arthropoda; class Insecta; order Ephemeroptera; family Baetidae; genus Neocloeon; species Neocloeon triangulifer. The sequence goes on from NW_026775545.1 coordinate 1,988,706, forward strand.
TTTGCAGCACACTTATGAAAAACAAACAAAGATTATCTGCCTCTTCAAACTTTTCCAAATTGTTATTCGGGGGAAACGCCTAAACATATCAAGAAACATCCAATAGTGAAAAAAACAATACATATTTGTTACAAAAATATTTTGCCAATTTTTATAAATTTTCAGTGAAGTGGAAGTCTTTATGTTCTAAAATACATAATAGACAATAATTCTAATAAAAAGCTAATTTTATAAAAATTAAACAATAAATTGTAGTTTTTTTCTATATTGATTTTGTGCGTTCCCATAACGTATTAATGAAGCCACGCGCACTTCACGCACAGAGAGTTTTCACTTGTTTTCCCGTCGGGTCCATCAAGCCGACGACGGGCTCATCAAAATATTTGCACAGGGCAAATATGCACTCCCGCGTACAAACTCGACTCGGCGGCCGTTGACGACGAGCACACACGAGGACCAAAATGAAAATTGGTCGGGTCGATTGCGTGTGGATTGCGTCATGGAAATTCGAAACCAAGAAGAGCAAACAGCATAAATATCAAATGATGCGATCCTTTTTAATGCACGCCGCCCGCACCACACACAGCAGATTATCGCCCGTAAAACCCACAGCTGAAATTGATTCCTCGCCCGTCGCGCAGCGGCGACCCCACTCGAGCTTGAACATCGTCAACTTTTCTGTCCAAAGCTTTCCAACTTGATGAAAATATAAAACGTTTTTATATAAAGATCATTTTTCTCCTCCCAAAATTAACACAGTATTTATAAGGGAATTTCCTTGAAAGGACACGACACAATTAATTTTTCACTTTCCACTCCTTTTTTTATGCTGGTTAAAAGGATAAATAAAGGCAAATTATTAAGCTCAAATTAAGTTAACTCATTAACAAGAACACCATTCTAACGCATCATTTGTAAAAATTACAATCTTACATAAAATTTTAAGTTGCGAGTTGGAAACCGAAAATAAAAAATAAAAAAATAAAGCAATTAACAGCAAAGTTAATATAGGACGGCTTATTCACAAAATGACAAAAGAAAAGCGTTTAAGCTAAAAAAATCAAAATAAAAAAGTTTATAATAATTAAATTAAATATATTACATATTTTACATTATTAAAAAAATGTTTGAAAAAATACTTATAAAATTAGTTTATTATTTTATTTAAAAAGGCGCATTTATTTTTTAAATTAAAAATAATAGTTGTTTTCATTTCATATTCATTAAATTAAATAAACGTTTTTTCAAACTTGATGCTATTATTAATCAATTATCTGTTGTCATGAAAAAAGAAATTTTGCATCGCTACAAGCGAGCGTGAAAATTTGAGCTTTTCTGCTTCGTAATGCCGATGGCCGTAATTTGCCATGTGTGGCTTATAGTGTGACACACACACGACGACGCATTTTTGATGCGATTGATAATTCTATCAGCAGAGGCGTGTGGGATGATTTACAGCGCACGATCTTTGTCTGGGATTAGGGTCGAGTAATCCCCAGTTAAACATTCAATATTGTAGCGCACAACAAGCTCTTATTTTATTTATTATATTCCTGGGCTGCCGGCAGATAAGATAAAAAAGTTTGTGTCATGTGCGTGGAAGCCTCTGCTACTTTTTCGGCCGCATCACCCTGCACCAGCACATAACCGATTTTCAACGCTTTTGACGTGAAATAATTCTGAGTATAAAAGCCGAATGTGTAACAAGAGTCTGGGGTCAACGTCATCATTTTTTTGATGAAAAAAAATAATAATAAAATTTTACGCAAAAAATGAATCATGAAGTTTGATTTTGTGATGCAATTATAATTTTATGCCAATTTTTTTTTGTTACTCCTTCTATTTTGTTAAAGAAAATCGTGATTTTATAAAAACATTAAGAACGTAATAAATATTCTTGTATTAATTTATTTTTACTTCACTTTTATTAGTAAAATTAATTTCATTAATTAACAGTTAATTAGAAAAATCTGGGACTTTCTTTAACTAAAATAAAATAAAACGGCCCTTTGTTTAAAATGACTTTCAAAATAAAAACATGGAAAATACATTTGATTATATTTTTGTTTGGAAAAATGGAAAATTTTTAGAAAACTATTTTTGACGGTGATAAAAATACAAATTTCTACGAGTAGATATAAATTGTGAAAGAAAAACAGAATAATTATTAATCTATGGAGAGCTAGCGTGAGTCGAAAATAATCTCTTAAGCTTTTTTGTGGAAATTGTCAAATACCTAAAGATAACGGCACAGCAAATTGCATGCTTTCTGGAGTGGATGCAAAATCAACAGCAAATAATGTTCTGATATGTCATCTCGAAAAGCATTGATCCGGCCTCATCTTATCGCAGAGTTGTGAATTCAGCAGTAGCACAACAGATAATCTCGCACTAATCTCTCGCTAATAAATATATCTGGTTAATTTTGAGAGGATCGTGAAAATGATATTGCCAAACACTCAATTTAGATTGGCATGCTGTCTCAATACTTCATCCTTTTATCGCCGAGCATAGCCCAATTAATCTACAATTTGTCTGCTCTCCATGCAAAGCAAATGATATTGTAATGATCTAATTACAACAAGTTGACAGGACAAATATTGAAATGTGCGTATATGATAATTTACGACACAGATTTTAATGAGGTTGAATAATCGCAGATAAACAAAGCAGAATTTGAAGATACTCGAATGTGATATTTTTTATTTGACCCACCAATCTTATAAATAAGTTGTTTATATAACAGGTCAAAATGTACAATAAAGCTCAAATTTCAAATTTGGCATCTTCAGGAAATGCTGGAAATTGAAAATAAAATATACTAAAATTGTAATCATAACATCTTTGTGAAGGAACCAAATATTTTGTAACATATTGAATTCAACATTTTCGCTCTTTTCCATTTTTTCTCGGAGAAAAACCAACTTTTGCCATAAATTCCAAGTTTTCTTTGAGTGTTAAAGAAATCAAGAAAATAAATTGTTTCATAACTTATTTATTATGTAATAAAGAAAAAGAGAAGTACTGATTCTTTGCTGATTGAAGTAGCAAATTTTAAGAGTAAAAAATTCATTTCCTCCCAAAAATCTTATAATGTTTTACTTTAATGACATATATAATTATCATTTATTTGAGAATAGGAATTTTCAAGAAAGCCCTGCAAATTGTTTTGTCTTAAATTTTGCATTTGCAATCATCCTTTGTGTAAGATTTAAATTAAAAGCTTAAAATGGATCACCCTTAAGATTTCCCCTTAAGATCTTGTTAAAAAAATATCTGCGAAGTTTTTGGTTGTTCACAGCACGTTCTATTATTAAAAACATTCAAAATATTCCTTTATTATTTCACCGACGCAGAAAGAATTCACTGGTTTTGACATGTCCAGCAGAAAATTCAAAACTACAAGTCTTAACAATGAAAAGAAAAAAGGTCCGAGAGTTTCCCTTTCCGCCAAAGTCAACAGATTTTCCCACAGCCGGAATGTTTTATCTTGAATGAAATTCCTCCTTGTGTGGGAACAAAAAAAGTCGAAGGAATAACACACAAAGTCTGGGGCCAGTGTTGTGTAAACACTGATTTGTCCCCTTGAGACCTCAGGTACAAAAAGGTATCACTTTCTTCCAAAGGCCGCGGTGCCTAAAAGTGTCGAACGCGCGGCGATCGAGAGGGTTTATTCAAACGCCACTCACTCTCTCTTTTGCGGCCTGGACTCACAAAAGGGTTAATTGGGTGTGCGCCTCCGCGCACGCAACACCCAATTAAGCAATTTGCATTTAATCGCTCTCGGCTTGAATTCGGAGCGGCTAATTTTATGTAAAATGCCATCTATCACTCAAGCGCGGTTCGTGCCCCTCTTGAAACGCGCGCGCCGTGTTTATTCTCGGATAAGCCGTGCGGGGATTAAGGGATCTGGGATAAGCAAAGGGCCTCGAGACTCCTCATCGGCAAATCAAAATTCACGGTTTTATTGCGCGTGAAAATTTTGACCTCGGAATCGCCTGTTGCGTTTGAATAAAATATTTGAATATTTTAAGTATAATTAAAATGCAAAAATTTTAATATGCATATTTAAATTTTTGGTTTGATGTTTATAAAAAATTTTTTAATTAACGATTTATATTTAAACAATAATAACACATAGAATAATAATAGTCAAATATGATAATTTTTATCAATAATGTATTGAAAAATTATTAAATATATAATTTGTATTACCTTCCACTAATTAAATTGTTTAATGAATATGAACTATGTTTATGACAATATCTATGTTTTCTATTTTAGAATATTGAGAAAATTGTAAAAAAAAAATTATACCATTAAAGACTTAATGCGCTTGTAATGCAAAAATAATTTATAAATATGAATACTTGTCTTGAACCAAAGGAATACTTTCTATGCATCACTATATAAAACGAAACTCGATATGATGGTTTTCTGATTTTGAGCTCTATATGATTGAGAATAACCCAATCAGAACGCTCGGCAACAATCAAAATTTCCTCTGGGTGAGCGGACATCAATGAAGAAAAAACATTGAGCCATATATTTATTTAATTTTATACTTTGAGGCAAAATGTCACATCTCTTGATTTCTTTGTTTTTACTTAAAAAAAATAAATGTTTCCAAATTAGAACTTTATCAAGAATATATATGCAATTAAGGTTCAATTCATTTTTATATTTTGTTCCTTGCACAAGTCCTAACAATCAAAAGTTTTTCACTTCATCATACTGCTTCATGAACGACTCGTGGAGTGCTCATTTCACCGTAAGGTTATGAGAAAGTTTTCAATTATAAATTTATAAAATAAAAAGATAATAAGTATGCGGATCTATATAAAATAAAAGGAGCAAATTCTGTTGTGTCCTAGTTTGTATATAATTTCATACCATCAAAATTCTACTATGAGAAGGTTTTTTTAATATAGGAAATTACAAAAATAATATTATAATCTGAACATTAACAGAAATTTAAAGAGGTTATATAAATTACAAAAAAAATCCTATTTCATTTCCATTTCTTGCCATGAGAATTGATACAGTTATAGCTACTTTAAACCCTAGATTTTGTCTTATTTTCTTTGGTTATATTGCTAAAAAAACATTATTCCCGCAAAAATTAATTAGATGAATTGAAATTTCCTACCTGGCTTAGGAACATTTCTCTTGACTTGCATCCACTTGTAGGTGGGCACGGCGGCCTGTTGGCTGCTGTGGTTGTGGTTGGGTTGCAGGTGGTTGTGTTGGTGCAACCGCTGCTGGTACTCTGGAGGTTGGGGCGGCGGGGGCGGCTGGTGGTGGTGCTGCTGGGGGTAGTAGTCGGTGGCCTGGTAGTACTCGGAGTAGTACTGGTGGTGTCCGCCGGCCGTGTGGCCGCCGCCGCCGCCGGGGCCGGCGGCCGCGTAGTCGAGGTTGGTGTAGCAGAGGCCGTTGTCGGTGGTGATGATGTCGGCGGCCTCCGAGGGGTAGTAGTAGTCGTGGGCCGCCTCCGCCTGGTGGTACTGCTGCTGCGGAGGCGGCTGCGGGTGGAACTGGCCCGGGGGCTGCTGGGGGCCCTCGTAGCTCGGGTACTCGGACACCATGCTGTACATCATCTCGCTGCTAGTCCATGGCCGGTTCGCGCCGCACTGCCCCGAAAGGCCTCCGCGGCCGCCGCCGCCGCACCACGTGACGCGTGGGGCGGGACCGTCCCCGCCTTCCGCCGGCCCCTCGCACTCCACATACACGCAACCCCGCCACACGCGCGCATCGATCAAGGACCGCGCGCTCGTCCTTTCCTTTACACTCTACCTTTCATCATCTTTTCTCCACAAAAATTGTGAAATGATAATTTATTTCCTTAAAAGCATTTCCTCTCTAAAATTTGGTTGTATTTAATCAAAATTATTTAATTGTTAAAAATAACAACTTTTGAGAGGAGAAGCTGAATTATGGAAATTAAACATAAGACATAAGTATTATGATAAGAGATATTTTTGCGCTGAATCAGTTTTGAATGAAAAAAGTTTTATTAAGTTTTATTTTATCGTTCGGGCGGTTCGGGGATCTTATAAAAATGATGACGATGATGAGCTTAATTAGAACGTTGGTTTTATACAAATTTGCTAGCAATAATCTCATTAATATATGTTTGATAAAATGTAAAATTTCAAAAATTGAGATATCTTACTATAAAAATAATCCCCCGGATAAGAAAATTGGAACAGTGCAATAAATCACTTAGCCTGAAAAGGCATGCATAGCTTCAATATGAGACCAAATTTTTTTTAACTTTTTAATTTTATATTTGTTTTTCTTAATCCCTATAAAAGACTAGTTTTGAGCTGAAATATTATAATTATTGAAAGGTCAATAAGAAAATTTGAGTATCTTGGCAAATCTGCTGCACAATGAAGCCCATATTTTTTTTATTTTCCTTTTTTCGCAATTCTTAATCTTTTTATTAAATTTTTTTTATTTATTAGATGAAAACACAAATATGCGCATTGAATTATTTTACATATCCATTGAAGAGTAACGGGTAAAATTTTATCATTATAATTCATTACAATTCCCTTTTCCATGCTCTTATACGTAAGTCTAGACTTGTTTAAATAAAAGTTAATTCAATTAATGACCACGGAACTCCGTGCGTCGTTGTAAGTCATTAAATTCGTTATATAAATAAAAATTTACTTCCAATTCAGAGTGTAAATAATATAACGAGTTTTATATATTATAAAAATTCCATTGTAATAATAATAATGCGATACGAAGCCACATTTTCATTTGGCCGAAGGGTACAATTCAAGACAGCCTATGCAATGAACTTTGACTTTCAATACTTAATGCGTTACTATTTATAAATTTATTTAGTTTTCATAAATTAGCTGTTGAAGTCAATGCCCTCCTCTGATTTCGTCATAGCCGTGCATCAAATTGATGAGTCAACGAATATAACCTTCATTTTATACTTAAATTCTAAGACAATAATTGAAACAGAAAAGTTTAAAACGCTGATGAAATGCAATATGTAAATGTTGCAAATAAATTTATTTAAATTGCTACAGTCTGATTTTGTTGGAATATAATTTTTCCTTTTATCTTCAATGCCACCAGCATCAAATTTATTCCTTCCAAAATTCTCTCGTGTGCTTTTTTAAAAAAAAGTACAATTATCTCTCCTCCGCACATGAAGCTCTCTAGCTGATGGCAAGTTGGAGGTTTTTAAAAAGTGATTGGCACCTGAAAACTGAATTGTGTTGTCAAAGAGTGCGTCTGTGCCGAGGGAGATAAAAAATATATTAACGGAGCCTCCGTCGAGCGAGCGTCCAAACGATGTATGGGTATAATTTTAACAAGGCGAAAAAGGATGACGGAGAAGAGCTCTGCGCGCGAGAGAGTGTCAGGCAAAATATATAAATAATAAAATATGTCGCCCGAGTGTGTCGATGTCTATCTCGTGTCCATCACCGGGCTAATTCAATAAATTGGCCCACGGAGTCGAATTTTTTATCTGATTGGTGTTGGTTGCTCCGCGCTCTCGACTGCTCATTAAAACTGTGCCATGGGAACAACGAGAGACGCTGGATGGAAAATCGTCATTTCTCGTCGAAGCAGCAGAGTTGCAGCAGCAAAGGGTTCACTTTTTATCAAAGTGACAGGTGCTGGTCCTGTCGCAGTCAGTCACGGCCCTATCGTTAGACCAGTTGAACACGCCGAAATTATATGACAAAATTTTAGAGAGCCCTAGACACATTTCATATCCTTGTAGGTGTAAAAGAAATTCTCTTTCTACTCGTTTTAGAGAGGTTCTTCTGTACAATTTTCAGTAAAATTATAATATTTAAAAATAATTTTTATAGTTGTCAATTATTATTTTAATTGTTCTAAGAAAACGAATTAAAAATGTTTATTTAAAAAAATTAATATTTTTTTGATTTTTTTTTAAATAATCAATTTCATTTTTTTTAACTGTCAGTTTAATAAATAACCATTCACGTCAACATTAACAAAATTTAACATTATTGTATAAATAATACAAATTATTAACTTTTGTCACTTAACTTATCATTTTATTTGATTTCTTTGATTCAACTATCAATTCCATTATGGTGTATGAATATGCCTATAATAAAAATTAGCCATTGTTTGAAATATCTTCATGCTATTAAGTATCAAATATCGCAGGATCATGAAGGTCATGAAAATAGTTCGAAATTTTAAATATGATTGAATTAAAAATAATTCAGATTTCAGATTTGGAAGAAAAAATTAATTTTGCCCGGCTGATTATCAAAAAAAGGTTGCCAAAAGGCAACATGAAAAAAAGAAAAAAATGGCAAATTCAATAGTTTGATTGCTTAACTTGATATTTTAAAATTCATTTTGCATTAGTTTTGTCCACGGTAGACACAAACTTTATGCTATCGGTTACGAGGTTAAAGTTTTAATTTAAGAATGCATTAATATTTTGGTTTCTTCACTGAATTGAATTTAAAGATTATAAAATAAAGTACTTGCGTTTGAAAAATATACCACATGAAAAACCAAAGCCTTTTGTCTGAAGCAAAACAAAGCATGAACAAACCTCTCTCGAATAAAAAAGTGAAACACAACAATGTTGATGTCAAATAATTTTTTCACTTCAGTGCGGAGAGGGCCGTGTCTATTTTGGCCTTTGCTGCTTTACATTGAGAAATTATACACATTTATTTTTAATTTGTGAAGCTAGCAGAGGCTGCCCTTAAACATTTTTGATTGTACGCGGCGTTTGACAGGAAGCGATTCATCATTTCTGTGCCTCTACAGCTCTGACCGCGCGCGCTGCCGGGCGCTCCTCATATAAGAGAATCAGGAGCCGTCGCTCTACCTGAATCCTGAATGGAAGCTGCGCGTGTGTGTCACTCACTCTCTGCTGCGACCCTTTTTACGACAGAGGGACTCGTTTTTTTATTTTTTTGTAAGCTTTGGAAAAAGAAATATCAGACGAAGACTTAAGGGAGGAAGTTTTTCAAAATAATTCTCTACATGCAAAAAATAAAATAGTAATAAACAAAAAACACACAAAATACAAAACTGAGCCAAATAAAATTTAATTAAAAAATAAAATAACATTTCTAATTGTTAAAAAAAGCTGTATAATAATTTTACATGATATAGTAATTAAGTCCTATTTAATTTATTTTCTTTGAATTAAGGAGAACTTTTGAGTGTTAAATTTTTTATTAAAAAGACTTAAATTTTTAAGTTATATTAAATTGGTTTACCGTTGGTTTTTTATCTTAATTGTTCCACATACAATGATGAGCAAAATCAAATTGTTTATTTATTATATAGTTGAACATTTTTGTTAAAATTTTCCTTCATTTGGCAAAGTACCTTCGATTTATTTTAATTAATTAATTATTCCTTTTTCATAATAGCAACGCGTATATCCGCCTGCTGCTGCGTCTTTCCTCCTTCTTACATAACTTTTTTTCCAAACAAAAATATCGAAAACAAGTTGTCTGCGTGTCGCGCCCGGTCCGTGATTCGGAGATCAACTCGTCACTCACGTGGAAGGGCCCATCAAAGATAAAAGAGCCTCACCCGAACAGTCTCATCGGCGCTTTATAATATTATATGACCAAATAATATACTCTGCAGTGGTAACTTGTCTTCGATTAAAATTGTGATTCATGAATATAGTTTCATTGAAGTCTCAAAACGGTTTGTTTATTATATTATTATTATTAGTGAAAATAACTTATAAATTTCTACAACTAAGGTAAAATTTTTGAAAGTTTAATTAAAATATTTAGCAACATTTACAGCTTACACGCTCTAGCTTTTATATATTTTATATTGAGAAATTCAATATTTAAACATTTAATAATTGCGTGCTTCAATAATAACAAAATGTTTCAAAAGACTTTTTCAAGGCGGTGAGTCGTGATCTGCACGTTATTACGCGCCACTGAACCCAAATATGTGCACGGAGAGCTTCGCGATTTTTTTTTATTCCTCGCTGCTTTATCGACACTCCTTCATCTCCGTTGTCTCCGGCGCACAATGTTTGGACCTCTCTGGTTTCGTATATTATACCAAGCAATCGAATTTTCAATCTTTGAAAGTTGTTTAGACACCTTCGAACATATTATACGAACTTGAGCATTGACTCGTTAGGTCTCATGAGAAAAATCTACCGAGGCGTGAAATTAATTAAATAAGGATATCAGTGTCACTTGATCTTAAAAACCCTCACCAAATATCACAATATAATTTTTATGTAAGTAATTTTGGCAAAACAGCCTGTAATTCGATTAATTAATCAGCTTATTTCCTTCATATTAAAAAGATTTAAAAATTTAATGTAACAATTTGATAAATAAACAAACTATAAAAATATTGGAAGCAAAGAACTCGGGTTTTTCCACATTGTAAAAACTTGTTTTTATCCAAAACAATAATTATCTTTTTGAGTGTCAATTTTTTTATACAAAACAGAACTATTATAGTTTTTTGTTTTAAATTTAATTATAACATTTTATACATTAAAATTTATATTAGAAAAAGGGATTTTTTTAAAAACTTTATTGATTTACTTGATTGTACTAAAGTTCCGAATTTTTTAATTTTGAATGTTAAATCAACTTTTAATTTAAAAAATTATAAAATCTTCCAACACTAAAGATCAGTTTGAATGATTTAATAATAAAATTCCTTAACAGCTTCGTCAAAGGTTTGAAAAATAATATGGATGTACACGAACAAGCTGCAGCAATGCGCTTTTCATATATCGACTGCACTTCTGATTGTGTTAAGTGCATTGAGTTGTTAATAAAATAATGAGCGCTGCTGCAATTACACTCTGGTGCACGCGGCGAACAAGCAATCGGCGTATAATTATCAAGAAAAGAGACACCCGGCGCTCCCGTCTCCATGTCACAAGGTTGCTCTTTTGCTTTTTTCCCGTCAACGATCTCCTCTTTTAACAGACCTTCTCGTCTCTGAAACGTAAAAATCGTATTAATGAGTCTTTCTCTATATCTCTCCCTCTCGTAAAGCGTGTACGAGTATTTATGCAAAGCAGCTGTCAAGACGCAAAATGTGAAAAACTGGCTCCGCTCTCTGCCTGCGCGATGACATAATTATGTATTTTCCGCCAGTCGTGCCGCCGCCGATCTGTCGCTAATTCACCGTGAGATCGTACACGCATACCATTTTTTCATTTCATTGACTGCAGACCACGATCTCATAAATTCACGGTTCTGATCTGAAATAATTAGCAGCCAGTTATTTTTGTGACTTCACAAGAAAGCTCAGATCGATATATTCTTTAATCACAATTATTTATTAATTCCATCTTATTACAGTGAAAGTGGCAGAAAATTATCAGTATTAGATAATATTAAGTCCTCAATAAAGAACTCACGATTTGAAAAAAAAATTAATTTAAAAAGAAATAAATGAATAAGGCTAAATAGATCAATAAAAACAGAAATATTAAATGGATTATATAAAAGAAATTATAAATAATATTTTATTTTATAAAAAAATATCTAAATTAAAGTTTAAATAATTATAACTGTGTTTAAAGATGTAAAAAACTATTTAAATTTAAAATTTTTTTTTTGTTTTTTGTTTTTTTAATTTTCTTGTTTTAAAGGCACTAAAATAAAAAATTGCTTTGTTATAAAGTGTTCCAATTTGTGACGCTTAAAATTGTTGGTTGTATACATCTTTTTGTGTAAAATTAATCCTTTTAACATATCTAATCTATTAGGGCAACATTCATGAACCTCATTTGGTAATAACTAATGCAGTAAGCTTCTTTCTAAATTAAAAAAAAAATCGGCACTATGTACTTACATCATCTAAAAATGGACTTTTTCTGATAATTATATCAAACACAAATTTTTTCACTCATTTGTCTGTGACCCTTGTTGTGACCGCAACCCCATCTACAGTTCAAGTCTCCAGGCTTTTGAGTCTCGGCTCCGCAACACGTGCGCTGCAAAAATACGACGCCCATCTGCGTTTATTGGAGGAGATTTGAGCGCGGAATCCTATCACAATCTGGTGCTCATTGTGATGCAGGCCTGCCCGTCCAATGAAGGGCAACAACCCGGTTTTCGAGCGCTCAACGTCGCAAAACCAGCCAATGGAAATTTTAGCAGCCATGCGTATTTGTTTTGACACGAGCATCAAATCAAACCTTGAGTGTTTTTATTTCAAGATTAAGAAAAAAACAATAAATTTTTAGTTTCACTTACCAAATTGCAGACTGTAATTATAAAAAAGTAAATAAACAGAAGAAAATATTTTATATATAAATTAATATCTACTCCAAATATTACAAATTTTCCATTTCGTATAACAAATATATAAAGTAATTCTGTAAATTAGTTTTTTAATCATTTTTTGAAGCAAGAATCTTAAAAGTTATAAAATAAATTATAATTCTGCAATAATGTAGTGTAGCTTTTGCCAATAGGTAGCGTGCTAGTCGCGATTGTACCAAAATAACTTCACATTTTTACCACCAGATGTCGTACATGTTATCGCAGCTAATATTATTTCGATATTATAATATTATTGTTCAGCAGCAGACTTTTTGCGTGACCTTGTATATTACAAGCTCATGTGATCAACAAACGCTATTGAATTTTCCGTACGAACGGCGCGTGGCAGATGGCGTGCGTGTTGCTTTTATCGGAAGCCCGCGCATTTACTTCTCGATAGGTGGCTCATGATGCTTGTTTCGACTGACACTTGAAGAGCTATGCAAACCCGTGCAGCATTAAAGCTGGACCGGTTGCATACAGCTTTTTACATAACAAGCTGCGCTCTGCGGTGTGGTTTTTAACACCCCAAGAGACAAAGGATTGCAGCTGCGGATAGTGGTAGCATATGGGCAGAATATTTTTTTGCGTTCACGCAGAAAAGAGCTTGTTTTGAAAGCAGCAAGCGGAAGCTACGATGCTCGTGGGAATTGGAAATAAAAAGGAATTGCAGCCGTGCACTCAGCGCGTATGCTAGATTTCAATTTTTCCGTTGTTCCGTGAAGATGGAGAGACAAAAAATAACATGCATCTTCCTTGAATATGTGAACCGAAGAGTATAAAAATTTAACACATAATTGGAAAAAATTGAACACAAAATATCAGGTCTAAGAAAAGCACGTTGAGTAAATTGCATCTTTTTCAAAACTGCAGCTTAAATGAAAAAAAAGAAACTTATACAACTTTCCTCATTCTTTTATAACTACTCAGAACTCATTCCAATCAATCCTGTTTTTTATGTCGAAGAAATGAAAACCAATTGAATTGAGAGAAAAAAGACTCCGAGAGAAATCTCTGCAGCTGCTTGCAATGCGAGTCAGCTGTGATTATTTTATTGTTTTATTCAGTTAAAAAGTTTGTCACAAAAGGGCCGTTGTCTTTGAGATGTCGGTTGACCCAGATCTTGTGAGAAGAAAGGTCTCCTGCGCCATTAAAGTTGTGTGTATATTGGCAATACGTGGATGTACTTGTTATGTTATTAGTTTGAGAGCAAATTGCGCGGCCACTTGAAAAGTTGTGAAACTTTGCTCCATATATCGAAGCCTGTCGTTACAAGAAGCTTGTTTTCGCTTAATTTATGGCCGTGCAAGCATTACGTAATGTATCTTTGCACTTGGATGATTAACTCGTCCCTGCAAAGAACAAAAGGAATAAGAAAAATTTCCCTTTGGTTGGCATGAATTTGAATAAACTGTCTCCTTTTGACTTAAAAGGACGTCTGCGACGCTAAACAAATATTGAAGTAATAAAAAAAACACTTTAGAAAATTAGACATTGTGCAATTCAAAAGATGAAAGATTCTGAAATGAAACTCGGCACTTAAGTAATTCGTCTTTCTCTCGTGAATCTTTTTTATTTATTAATTGCCATTTACAGAACAGTCGCCCACTGAGAGATAGAATTTATTATGCATGATCAAGGCGAATCGGGATGAGCAAAAAGCCGCCGCGCTGAAGTTAAACCGAGCGTCGCGGGGGAAATCCTAGGAGCTCCATTTGAACAGTCTGCGGATCGTTTGATGTGGAGAGAGTTAAAAAACGCGCTGAAAAATTAACACTCCACGTCAAAAGATTGACAGACGGGCTAATTAACTTGGCGGTGGCCGGGAATTTCATTTTCTCTCAACGTTTTTTTTCACTTTCATATTCTATCTCTCAATTTCTTTTTTAACACATCAATCCACGTACGAGACATGTATACAATAATTTACGAATAGAATTACATAGTATACGGTGGCGAATCGTGATGGGTTTTGCGGCGAAACCAAAAAAGGAGAAAAGTTTTCGGCGGTGTCTGATTTCGGTCAAGATAATTAGCCGAGCTACCTGAATAGCGAAACTTTTCTCGCGAACCGACAAAAGGAAGTTGCAGAACAATGCTAATTAATTAGAAAACTTTTCTTTCCGGAAAAGACGTCGTTAACATTTTGCACAAATTTTTGAACTGGATTAATTAGCAGAGAGAATTCTCGTTGAAAAACAGAATTAACAAGACACATTGAAAAATCAAAACAAACTTCTGCAAATGAATTCGCCTTAATTTGATGTTTTGAAACTTTCGGAATGAGATTTCCAGAGAAAACATCCAAGTGTACCAAAGCAAGAATTAGTTTTTGTAGAGATGGCGAAAGCGAGTCTCTGCCTCACCTGAACCAACCACTCACTTCTTGTCCCGGAGATAAAAACGATATTTTTTTCGTCTCACATTAAATTCCGATAATGCTTGTCCGTCGTATTCGTATTTAACAACAGAAACACCAACAAGTGCGCGACGTTTTTTTTTCATCTTTTCCTCGGAATCGCCTTTTTTCCACTCGGACAGGCGGCCTTGCCTTTTCCTTCTCGATTTCACTCACACCCCTCGCCGAGAGATGATTAGTCTCTGCGTGTCCTTATCGCCGCGTCGCACGTCCCACTTTCTTCCCACACCACACTGCTTATCACCGGTGCCAGCGGTGCTCGCATAGGACGAGTTGCGCGGCGGCCGCGGTCACCAGACCCAGCGGCCACAACGGCCACGTCGCTGTGAGCAGCAGTCCGCCGCCGCTGTGCTGCATCGCCGCCGGACTCTCGCCTGCAACATCAAAGTTTCAACGTTCACTTAATTAAATTGGTTAATTGCGGCCGACGGGCGTTTCGTTAAATTGATTGGACGGGGACATGGAAAACATGGAGCTTTTAAATTTCATGAGACTGCAAATTTATTTGTAAACTGGAACAATACAGCTTGAAACAACATAATTATTATGCTTTTTTGACAAATAAGGGGGAAATATTTAAAATTTTACATTGGGAAATGCACAAAAAATATACAGCAACAATTTTTTATTTTCTTCATTTATTTTTTGATATTGATTTATAATTTTCCATTGAAATTTAACAATTTAAACTTCCAATATATAATGATTTGATTTTAAAATCGGCTTTTCCTCGATGGGTTTTGTGAGTTGTTTATTGTTAAGGTAAAAAAACAATATTCTACTCTTCAATAACAACTCACAAAACCTATCAAGGAA
The DNA here is from genome assembly GCF_031216515.1 of Neocloeon triangulifer. Taxonomy (NCBI): domain Eukaryota; kingdom Metazoa; phylum Arthropoda; class Insecta; order Ephemeroptera; family Baetidae; genus Neocloeon; species Neocloeon triangulifer. The sequence continues at coordinate 2,004,249 of NW_026775545.1, forward strand.
AAGCCGATTTTGAATCAACCCTCGATCGTGAACTTCCACCACAAAATTCCAATATATATTTTATAAGAGGTATTTACATGGTTTTACTGAAATTGTGCGAGAACTAAATTGCTTTTTAAAGGGCATTGCCCGGAACCTTCCAGGTAAAATTTGAAACTATCAATTGCTTTTGTCTATAGAGGTATATTTTTTTCCAAATAATTCAGCGATTATGAAAAAAAAAAAGTGTAAAAATCCTGTCACTTTAAGGAATTTTGTATAAATAGACTTTTGTGGTTTTTTCCAACACCACCCTTTTCTATTTGTGTTAAGCACGTAAACGTAAAAGATAAATTTTGGGTGAAAACTGATCAATACAGCCCGTCTGGCGTGGGCGAGCGACCTCAGTTCTGTCGTGTTTGTATAATAATGGAGAAAACCGCGGTCGTCAGCAAGCGAAGGAAATTTAATTTTTTGCCTAGTCGCTGCCTGAATTGTTCTTGTAATTCCGTTTTATTATACACCCTCGTGAATTATATCAAAGTAAAATCGACCCGAGACTGGTTCTGAGTGAGAAATAAATTCAAACGAGAATTATTCCGCCCGCCGAGTGTAATTTATAAAATGACATCGGAGCTCATTTCCATCCATCGTCTAAATTGATAGCGAGAAACGGGCCATTTATTAATATAACAGCGCGACACGAGAAGAAATCAATTTGTTCTCCAATAAAAAGAAATTAAAGTAAAAAAAAAAAAATTATACATTAGAAAGAAACAAATAAATAAATCGCCGCGGTTTGTTGTTGTTCGGAAACTGTCTTCGGGGCGCATGCAAATTTAAAACCATCAATTACTCTCAGGGAAGACAGGACGTTTAGCCCTGCCGGTGAAACAAAGACGTCGTAAATTTGGCCTGAGACGCACTTAGCACTCACCCACGCCTGTCTTTACCTTTCAGGGGTAATTAATTATAATCGATTAAGCCCATAAGAGTGTCACGCACGTGAAGTTACCCATCCACCCACACTCCATAACTCTCGAGAGTTCGTCTCGCCGCACAGCGAAGGGTTATCGGAGCCCGTAAAATTTTATTCCTCTCGGTCCTGTGATGAAATTTGATTAATGTTCTGACGGGAAGTGAACGAGCCGGAGAGAGAAAGCGACCCTCCTCTCTTCTGATAGGCGACCCGAAATAAATGGATTGTGAAGTTGTAATTTTGAACTGCGGCCTGCCGAGGAGATTTGCATCTTTCTTCATTTCTCTCTCGCTTCAGAAAACGGCAACAAAAAATAAGAATAAGCAGTCATGGGTGCATATATGAAATAAAATTCGATCCGGCGACTCCCTCGCGCATAATCAACGTCGCTTCATTCTTTTTCGCTGGGGTCGCGGCGAATGATAATTCTGCGCCGCCGAGTGGTTTCTGACTTTTTAGCGTCGCTTGTTTGGAAGGAAGAAAAGTGACTTAACTTGGGATTACGTCGCGCAGCAAAATGAAGAAGTTGCTAATAAAGCAGAATTGTCTTCCTCTCTTTAGGACAGACAGCTTTTATCAGGCCTTGGAGAAAATTTGATGATGATGATCTTTAATACAAACCAAGCAAGTTTAAAAAAAAACACACATTTAGATCGATTTTAATACGTTATTACTTTTTAAACAGAGTTTTTCTGATTGGACAATATTCGTGATTGAATAATGAACTGGTATTTTAAAATTTTTATCCGCATTTCTGAATAATAAAACTTTAAGAAGACGAACCTCTAAAAGAGACGTTTTATTTTAACAATTAACAATTTCTGGCGCAAAATAAGATCAGCCATTTCAAATTTTCTGCAATGAGCCGTTTTTATACAAAATATTTTACATAACTTCTGCAATTTCAAAATTTTTGATGAAAAAAACCCTATAAATATTGCAATCACAGTTCATTTGCAAAAGTATTTAAACTAATATAATTCATCCAGGAGGAATTTTTAGTTCAAAAGCAATATCGACTAAATTTAAGCTGAATTATTTTGTCGACTTTCAAATATTTAACTTTTAAGTTGACTTTCTGCCACCAGCCCTATGTAGCAATGATTTCTGCGACCCCCTATTATTTTTCTTTCATGATTGAGTTACGCATTGATTTCCAATCAAAACTCGCTGCTCGAGGGGTCGTAAAAAAATCGAAATTTGCATTCGCTGCGATATTGAAGAAATCTCTCGTCTCCTGCTTTTCCATCGAGGGGGTGTCGAGAGATAGGTCGGTTTATTGCTCAAGTGTACACAAGACGAGCGAGCGAGCGAGCAGCCGCCATAAAAATAATTCTTCACGCCCCGGTCGTCCCAATCTGGAGAAGGGTTCACGTCTAGCTGGAATACCAAAAGGCTGGTGATAGATTGCGGTGATATTCTATAGATATATACACCGCTAATATGACGTGAAAGGAGTTGAAAAAAAGAGAGAGGGCCACAACTTTAGTACTTTTATATATTATATATTTTAAGGGTGCGCAATACCCTCGAGGTAACTGCGGCAAAAATTTCCAACATTTAGATGAAGACCTTTTTCTGATAAAACGAAAATTTTATTTTATAAAAATGAAAAGAAAATAATAGTTTAAATTGAAAAATAGCTCAGGAAATTTTGAATATTTTCTTTTTAATATAATTTTGCAAATTTTAGGAAATAGATAAAAAAAACTATATAATATATTAAATAATTTACAATAAATTTTTGTTAATTAATATTACTGAATTACTCATCAATATTTAACAGAACGTTTTTCACAACCAAAATTTGATAATTTAGACTTGATTATCAAGATGTAGCACAATTTTTGCATGAATCTTTATACTTATTGATAATTGAAACTTTGAAAATGAAAAAATTACTAAAATTTATTTCGCAAAATAAAATCATAATTTTTCAAGCATAAATCGTAATAAACTCAAAATTATTATTTTTTTTTTTTATAAATTAATTTGTATTGATTTCACTTTACAGTACCTGAAAGAGAGAGGAGACCAGTCAAGACAAAAATCATTTTAATATGATTAAATATTTAAAAACAGGCCAAAAATAAAAAACAACTGATTCGATTTTAAGTTTTTATGAGGAAAAATTTAGCAAACTTGTGAAGTCGCTTCTCCCTTCAATGTCTCTTAATGCGGTGGGTATTCAATTTCTTTCCAAGAAAAGCGAGAGCGGGCCTCAGTGCGTCGTACATATGTATGTACGACCCAATCACTCAAAAGCTTCTGCACACTCACCAAACCACCCTGCTCTCTTTTTCTCTTTCGCGCACACAACAAAAAAGGCCGAAATCCATCCCTGGAGACGCAGACCGGTGCGTGTCGTTATAATTCCAGTGCAGTAGTTATTTTTCTACCCTTTCCATAGCTCTAGAGTATTTCCAGCCGGCCCACTTCCTGTTCGCCGAAATGCAAATCCGCAGAGAGCGGCGGAAAATTAAAAATCTCGACTCTTTTGTAGTGAAGCGGGCGAGCTTTGTTTTCGGCCAACAATGGGACCAAGTTTTGCGCGGCGATGATGGATTAGTTCGGAGCAAGATTGATTATATCTCGTCTCTCGCCCGCACACACTCGTAATGAGAACGAAGCAGCCATTTAGGAGTAGCGCGCACTTTTTGCCGGGGTGACAGAAAATTAAATGACATCGCGATGTTTAATTCATTTCGCCATCAAGATAGGCTGTCTTTATGTGAAATGGCCGTTTTTATATAGAGTGACGAGCACGAATATTTTTTTTTATTTTTGTGCAACCCTAGCGATTCTAAAGCTTTATTTACTCCTCAAGTTTGTTAAATATTTGCTTGTTTAAATTGGTATTGGAGGTGCATTACCCGACAAAGTTATTAACAGAATAATGCGGCACAAACTACCGCATTATCCTATTATATTAGTTTATTCTTCAAGCACAATCGCACGGTTGGCTTGTTTTGCAATATTGCAAATCTTTCCTGCCACAAATGGAGTTATCTGCATGCGTAGCATGCATATTAATAAATTGAACATGAAATTGGAAATAGCAGGCTGAGAGTTATGTCCCATTTTAACTTATTACGAAGTTCATACGTAATTTTAGATTCTCCAATATTGGGTTTTGTTGCAAATTGTAATTTAAAGTTCAGAATCTCCAGAAAAATATGTAAATTGTTTCAAAATAATTAATTAAAAATTCCTTGGTAATAAAGTTTACAAAAAAATTGGAATTAGTAAAATTCCTATATTATTTTTAGTACTCAATAAGCAATTATAATATCACGAGTATAATTGCTCGACTTTATTATCACAATAAAAGCGCTCGGTGCTTACTTAATCGAAATTCAAATTTCTCCAGAATTTCGCTGGTTATTTTCCTTGAGAGCAAAAATTACAGAGCTGGGCGGGAGAATAAATGAGTTTAGCAGGCGAGCAATTATTATTCATTATTACAAACAATGCCGTCGGGGATATAATGTTTCGCGAAAGTTTATGGTAGAGTGCGGTGGCGGCTGCGAGATATACCGCGGCGTATTTTGTTTATGCGTCTCGGCTATACAGAGGTGCGCATATATGAATGTGAACACGTTTAAGCACAACTCGGTGTATTAAAATTCACACTCTCTGGCGCCGTTAAATTTCTCGTCTTTGGCAAAAAGCAGTCCTCGCTCGAAGCTCAACAAAGGCTTTGTTCAATTGCGTGCAGCCGCGCTTTCGTGAGATTCTCGAGGAAAACTTTTTCTTCAAGTTCAAGAGGAAGCGACTGCAAAATACACAAAATTTGATTCGCATTTCGCTGACGACATCAAAGTAGCTGCTGTGTTTCGCCGTAACGAGGAAGCCCGCCAAATAAATTAGAAATTTATAGTATCATTTCGGTCGTAATGAGGCTTCTCTTTTCAGGTCTTGTTTCCTGCCAGTGGTGAGTCGGCAAATTGAGAGGCAACCACGCGACTCCCCCGCTCTTGCAGCAACTTCCGTGGATCAAACGAATTAATTGACCCCCGCACCGATGCGAGCAAGCACGAAAACTGATTCACCTCTATGCTTTGACAAAGTGACGAATCAATCGAGCACCCCTAGCACATTCACAGTCGAATTAAATCGACCCGCAGGGTCACTGCAATTTGTCCAATAATCAAATTGGCCAGCAATGAAAGATATCAGCATTCAGCAAGCAATTTTATCAGTTGGTTAATTACAAAAGTAAGAAAATATTTAATTATTGAAATAATAGAATTGTTGATGTAGGTTTATAAAAAATATTATTAGCAAAATGCACAGTTGCAACAAAAAAACCGATAAGGAATAAAAATTAATTAATTGTTTTTCCTTGAAAGGTTCAATAAAATATTAAATTTATCAAATTATCATTGACTGATTGCGGGAAGAGCAAAAAATAAGTAACTAAATTATCTTTGAATAAGACTGTAAAAAAGAAATGCAAATTATAAATAAAATTCTTCAAATATTTCTTAGTGTGCGTGTGTTTTTTCTGATCTATTCATTGTTAGTTTAGAGTAGCGTTGCAGTTTCCGGGTTTATTTTAAGAAGTTTTTACGTGGTTTTACTGAAACTGTGCGAGAAAATTTGGCTTTAAAGAATGGAAAAAAAATCAAAATTTTTTACTTTTAACTGAGAAATTAATTTTTAAATGACTCCAAAATTAATCTTAAATTGTCACAAAAAAATCAGAAACTCAATTAAAATCCGGAAAATTAAAGCAATCAGAGCAACATGTTTACCAGTTTTTAATTGAGTTTCTCATTTTTTGTGACACATAAAGATAAATTTTTGAGTCATTTTCAATTTTTTTTTCTCAATTAAAAGTAAAAAAAATTGGGTTTGTATTCCATTCTTTAAAGCCAAGTTTTTTCTCACACAGTTTCACTAAAACCAAGTAAAAACCTCTTAAAGAAAAATAATAAATATAAAAAAATATGCCCAAATTGCAAAAATTACTAAAAATTAACAACAATAATTGTATGGGAAAATGTGCGCAATAAAAAACGCTTGAAAGTCCATTTTGTTGATTATATAGGGAAAATGATATTTTCCTGCCACTTTAACAATTGATTTTGCTCGTTTCCCGTTTAAGCAATTTCGGGTTTGCGACGGCAACCCACGCGGCATCAACAGATAGCGTTTTGCGGCTTTGGCAATCAATAGGCCCGCTTGTCGTCGAACCTGAGCCGGAGCACTCACCTGGTTGGCAACGGGAAACGTGCCTGCCGTACCTGCACATCGAGCATTAATTTATCAGCAGGCATCGACGAGTGAGAGAGAGCGAACGCTAATTGCCGTTCTCTGACGTTTCAATCACAAAGTGTCGCTCAACCAGAAACGCAGATAAAGCACCCGCGCCATAAGCTCGGCGAAAATAAAATACATCCATCGGCGAAGGCGCGCAAGTTATGTTTGCCGATCGTGCCTAATCCGGACTAGGCGAGACGTGTGTGTATTTGCCGGCTCGGATATATAGCAAGAAAGTGAGAGAAGGCAGACTTTGCTTTATCCACCTCTCTAGCGACGAGTGAAGGGGTAGATTTTATCACTTTGCTATGATCCAATGGGCTACCATTAAAGGTCCTCTCCAGAAATTATTTTTATTCTTAAAAAAATAGCTCAATACGGTTTATAGAGTTTTTTTGATCTCAAAAAGCAAAATCCATGCTGGTGGTGGTGCCGTTTTGTCCAACAATTCCTTTATTTTAATTAAAAAATCTTTTTGTTGAACTATAGAATGTAAATTATTGGACAAAATAAAAAAAAAAATTCTTCAAAATCGAGATGGAAAAAATCGCACTAGGAAGGGGATGGAACATAGGTTCATTGAAAGTCAAAGTTTTTTTCTGGCCAAAATCATTTTAAAATATGAGATTCTATACAAGTTTAATAAGTTGCGTATATTTGGTCAAAATTTACCGATTTTAGCAACCAAAGCAAGGAGCCCTTTAATTAAAGTTCAAATTCTTTTGGCGGGAAAAGTTAAACTTGAATTGTTTTGTATGAATCTCTACTCGATTTTGATTTCCGTCATGAAATTTAGCGTTCTTTGGACTTTTGGAAAACTCATTGATGGAGAGGGACTTAAGTTACGAACGACTTTAATCTGAGGAAAATAAGAGAGGCTATTTCTTGGCCAATTCCTACCTTTCCTTTTACGGCCCTTTCATTATCTTTACGACCCGTTGTGGGTAAAGCAAACATCCTTAGCAGCTGCTCCGATGTAAATCTGCCGCAGACGGCCCCTGAATTTTATGCTTTTTAATTAATTTTTATTGGTAATTGCGCGGCTAGACTACTTCTGCGTTTGGCCCCTCTGGCTCGCCGGCGTTTTTGATAAGCCTATGTCGTGCGTGTTGACTTTTCGGTCGGCGACGCCTGCCGGGCCGATTTTCAGGCACAAACATTTTCTCGGCACAAACAAACCGCCCACCCACAAACTGGCCTTAAAATTCTCTCGTAAAAGCGCCTCATCGTAAACATGCTTGCCGATGGCGCGGCTTATGCTGCGGAACATAAAGAGCTTTGTGTGGACGCGGAAATGAAGAGGACTCTATCGTTCCATTATTGGCCGAGGCCAAAAACGACAATTTCAAATTGCCGCAACGTAAACGTTATGTAACGTTGTATTTTCACCGCAGTTTGTTCCATGATTATGTGTATATTTTAATGAACAATTTTGTCTCTTTATACTGATATATTAATATAAATTTTAAATGGCTGGGAAATGATTTTAGTAATATAAGTAGTGTGCTTTCAAAGCTATAGTTAAATAGCTGTTAATATAAAATATTACTTTCTATTATATGAAAATGGACAAAATTACAGATGGTTGGGTTAGCAAGCCAGACTATTAAATAAAAAATAAAAAAGGTTAAGAATTAACAAATTTTTTTTAAAGCATAATGTTGCATGTTGCTTTCCCTTGAATAAATTATTATGATTATTGCATTGATTCTAATTAATCTTATAATTTACAAAATCCAAAAACATTACGGGGATTCCAAGCGACCACTACCTATTAACTAATCACATCCATATCAGGGTTCTGGGTTCAGCTCTGTGAAACGCAACTGCTCAAAATATAAGTATTTAAATCAGAATAGTTTAGCAAAATGTTTATAAATTAAAGAATTCAAAAATGAAAAGAAGTTTATCAATTTTAAACAATAAATATAGATTTAAATTTCAATAAAAATACTACAAATTTTTATTAGCTAAAAATATTACTTAAATTGTATATGCATATATAATAAATTAAAAATGTTGCTAAAATGGCAAATAAATAAGATTATTATTATAATTAAAATTTTGTTTATAACATAAAATTAATTTACCAAAGCAAGGCTTAATAAGAAGTGTAATTTCCAGTTTGAAATAAAGAATTATTATAATGAGCTAAAAACTAATTATTTATATTTTCATTCAGAACATATTATGCTTATATTATAATTAAGAGGTTCAATTTCTCCTGAAAATTTATGCAGGCAAGACTTACTCGGTGGTGGCGCAATTTACCACCCAGACCGATTGAAGTATAATTTCTGCACTGCAGGCACCGCGTCCGTCTGTCCTGCACTGGTTACTTACCAGTCAGCGGCTGATCCACTGCGGCTTCCAGATTAGCAGGATTACAATTTGCACCTCGGGCCCCACAATGGGACGATCCGCATTCTCCCCCATCCATACGCCGGCCTTTATGAATATATACATCAATGAAGTGGCGTGAAATTGATTCTGGCATAGATAGTGGCGTTGCGAATGCAAACGAGCCAGAAATGTGCACCGACCAGAATATGACCGGGTTTGTGTGCAGCGGCCGTGGTTATCTATTCAGGCACATCAATGCACATAAAGTTTTAATTAAAATAACTCCCCAAAGGCTGCCGCCGACGGCCATTATTGCGAATAACACGCTCGCCGGCTGATTACCGGATTTGGCCGCACGCAAAAATTATCAGCCGTAGCGGGCAGGGTGATAAAATTTAAGCGCTGGCTGGAGATGAGCTTTTTCACGTGCATATAACACAATCGTCGAGCTGCATGTGTTATTTTATGCATTACGGGGTAATAACGCGGCCAACATGGCGGCGGATTATTTGCACACACTGGACGTATAAAATGCGAGTGGGCAGGAAAGTCCTTTGATGCGAAAATAGAGAGCGGCTTTTTGCTTTAGAGAGATCAGAGAAGCTGTCGTTTTTTCCATGCAGCTTTGTCAAGAGGAAATATTGCGCCACACACACCTTGTTTGCCGTTTCAAGTTTCAATCGAGAGAGACTTTTGCTTTGTGAAATCGAGAGTTTGTTGCTGGACAGACAGATTTTAAATCTCTATTGTGATTTGATGACGGAAAAGAGAATATTTAGAAATTACGCTTGTATTTTTAAAAGTAATATAGCAGAGTACAATTTATTTAATGAAATTCCAATAATTCATCAGGAAAAAAAAATAAAAAGCGCGAAAAGGAAAATCAAGCTTTTTCCTCGTCTACAATAGTAAAATGAGTGGCCAATATTTCAGTCTGATTAGTCCCCACGGTAATATGATGAAAATTTCCGTGAAAAATATCCAAAATGTCAACCTTAAAAATAACTGTGACTTTTATAAAAGATAATTATCATTTTATACAAAACCCACTTCATTTAAGTTTCTGGTGGTCAAAAGCATATCAGAGGGGAATAGATCAAATTGGGTGTTGATTGCCAAAATTAGTTTACTGAAGCAGGAATAAATGTTGATTTTTTTTTAAATAATATTAAAAACTGACCAAAATCAACAAAATTTGAAAAAAAAAAATACAATAAAATGAATTAAATTAATTTTAAGCTTCATATTTCCATCTTTTAATTGGCCAAAAAAGTCCGCTAATCAGCTTTCATGCGATGTAGTAATTTAAAATTGCTCTAGTCAAAGTAAAAATAATTTGATTTAAAAAAAATGAACCCCTGCAGTTTATGGAAAGTTTGGATTTTGAAAAACAACCATCAACACGAAAATCGCTATGAAAATTCAATGAAGCTTGTCATCAGATAGAAAGTTTTGCTCAGAAAAATTTATAAATATGGGATAACTTTGTGCTACAAGTGAAAAAAATTCAATTTCGGACTCTTTTTAGTTTTAAAATACTTTTTTTTTGCATTTATTTGTATAATTAATGTTTTAATTATTATAGATTTTTTTTATCTCGATAAAATTAAATAATATTTACTTTTGAATCCATGTTTGATTATCTCGATATGGGGATAGCTTGGTGAACAAAATTGCTTACGTTACAATTTGTCAAACAAATCATTCTGCAGAGCATAGAAAACGACTCAACGCAGTTAAGAATTTAACAAGCTGCATTTTTCCAGTTGATTAGAAAAGCAAAATAATGCAGTTCCGCTGAACAACCAACACAGATGCAGCACAAACGCATGCATGCACTGAATCGCGATTCTGGTTTAGTCGATGCACCTCTATTTGCACCACTGTTCGATACATGTGTAAAGCGGATGTGCACACACGGACAGCAGCGGAACGTGCCTGCAAAGGAAACAGTGCTGGTTCTACGCTTCCCTGGGCGGATTCTTAGTCGAGCGTTATTATCGCGTTAGTCAATACTCGGTCGGCGAAAGCGAATAAAACGGACGAGTGGAGAGCGTGTGCGCCCATTTGCAGAGAACTCGTTCGCTTTTACTGCAGTTGTTTCGCGCACACTGCATAATATGGTGAATTACTCAAGAGAAAGGCGTAAATCGTTTCGCTGGCGAACGACTCTTGCAAGATTTAAGTTTGTTTGTTTGTGGGGAGCGAGTTTCTGCACGCGAGAGATTAATCCGGGGTGCGTTGGCTGGGGATTCAGGCTAATTCAATTGCAGCGCATGTTCACTCGGCAGGAAAATGTCCATGTGAGTGGCTGAATGCAGAATTTGCACGCTCTTTTGCAAATGTGAAATTTATACTTTTATATTTTCCTTCCATTTCCATAAAATACTTGTGAAAAGATTTCTTTTAGTTCACAGCATTCTTCATTCTGGAAATGTATTTTTGAAATATAGAGTAATTAGAAAGAGAAAAATGTGAGAGTGATAAATATGTACTTTTTACTTTTTCTCAAAAAAGCAAAAAAAAAATAATAATAATAAATAAATAAATAAAATATATAGATATTTTTACTTTTTACTATTTTTAGACCCTATATTTATTGTTTAAGCAAATAGATTAAAAAAATCACAGAATTTGTTCATTAAAAATTTGTGTTTGGACTTTTAAGTTTAGTGCAATATTTTGGTAAAAAAATATTTAATATACATGGGGTTTGGTTTTTTCTAGCTAGATGTTTTTTTTCTTAATCAACTTTAAATCTGATGATTAATTTATGTTTTTGACCAATGAAAATATAAAGAAATTTACTATCAAAAATTTGCAGCCCGAAATTTTAAAATTTTAATATAATCTCGACACAATGGCTTATTTTTATTAACTCTTAAAAAAGCAGCAATATTTAAGCCTGACTTCTTCATTTCGAATATTTAATTACATAACTTGGAGATATTCAGTTTTTCGCCAGGGGGTCTCAAGTTATTTCCTTTTCTGAGCATTTGTTAAATTAAATTGTCTGACATTTCTTTTCAGGGTCTGTTCATTTCCATTTATTGCACTACTTGCAAATCTGTGAATCTAAAAAAAAAAAATAATAAGGATTTTTACAAAAGAGAACGAAATAGAGTTTGGCTATGCATTGGGTGATAAATAGCAAAGAGGCCGTTTCATTGATAATAATAGCCACCTTCAACATTCATGTGGGTCCAAAACACTTTCGAGAGGTGCTGCTTTTACTACACGCGGACTGCAAGTAGTGGCAATAAAAAGCAAAAGGCCTATTTACTTTTTTCGTTCTCGCCTTCTTTCTTTCGCTCTTACTCGTAACAAATGGTGGTGACACGTCCGATTTTCGCCACAAATGGCGCCGACGACGTTAAATTTCTAGCCCGACACACACTCGCGGCCACTAATCGACCATGACCTTTCCGCTGGCGAAAAAGCTTCCCAATGCCATTATACCCTTCTTGTTGACTTAAGGTGACAGGTAATTGGAAAAATATCGATTGCTGTTGCGTCAAACAGGTAAATCGGATAAAAAAACCGAGTCTATCAAGATCAGCAAATAGAACGGAATGTTTGCAGACTGACAATCAACTCTACCGGATAATGGCTTTGAGACAGGATTAGATCTGCTGGGAGATTAGCAGTAAAATGAAAGTGGAAACGCAAAATTAAACGAAATTTATTTTTAGAAGTGAAAATAAGCCCATGATTAGCAATTATAAGGGAAAAATGAAGAAAATCTCTTCAGGCGGCAAAAGAAAAAAAAAGAAAAGTGTGGAGCAATCTCTCTCTTTCAAAGTTTTCCCCGAAACAAATTTAGGAAATTAAACTTCACCTCCCTGGGATCTTTTGTCAAGCGCCCTTTTTCACCCGAGGCAACTTTCGGAATAAAAAAAGGCATGTCGCTTGGCTACCCCACTTTTCCTCCCAAAATGCACAGCTGCGACTTTTTGCTCAAGTTATTTGTAAAAGGAAGGCTGGACAAATAGAGGGAACAATTTGAGGGTCGTCATGGGTTTTAATCCATTGTCGGAAAAAAAAACTTTCAGGGTCCTAATTGTTCTCTAAAAGTAAGAATTTGCTACTGCAAAACATCTTCTACATGTTCTTTCCGTTCTTGGTGGTTTGTTTTTTATGAGATTGTTAAATATTACAAGCAAGTTTCAGAAAAATAGTGACGGAAAGTGGAAAAAAATAATGATTCAAAGTATTTGAAACACTTTAAATTCAAAATTTATTTATAAGCTAGCAAATATAAAATCTGTAATCCAAAATCATAGTTATCTGCCCATCTAATGCTCATTTTAAAATAAAATAAAAAGTTTAAATAAACAGACATATGTATTAGAAACATTAAAAAATTATACTGATATAATTTTTTTATATATATATATTTTTTTTATTTAAGTAGTTTTTTTATACATATTTATGTAAAATAAAATTAAAATGTTACATAAAGGGTTTGGTTATTTTGATTTATTTGCAAATTTTAAATAAATTTACAAATCCCTCTGATATCTTGAATTGAATGGCATTCACTAGTAACCTACATTTCTAAGATCACGTATTCTTCTCTTATAGCTTATAGTAATGAATTATGATGAAAAAAAAAATACGCAATCTTATGAAATGACAAAATAATATTTTAAATCGTGTCAATGGCATTTATTTTAAATTAATGAAGAAAATAATTTTGTTTCGTAAGTAGAGGCCCTCAATTTCTTTTTAAAGAAGAGTATAAGTATAATTTGATAAAAATAATTTAGATTGTAAAAAGGAAAAATTATGGAGACTCACCATTGAGCACATGAACGGAAATCGTTGCTTCTGCCACGTCGGTGAGGGCACACGTGTAGTTGCCAGAGTCGTGCTGGTTGGCGTTGGCGATGTACAAAAAACTGGTGGCTCCCGAGCTGAGAATGTCCGTCTTGACGCTGAAACAGAGATTTATGACAATCCTCTCTTCTTTTCCATAGCAAAGAGTGCATATAGGGAACCCGTTCGCCAGCCCCGCCGTTTTATGTCGCTATTTGCAACGTCTATAGGGTCGCGTGAGTGAGACAACAATAAGCGCTGCCGGCGCTTTGTTGTGCCATGTGAATGAATGTGCATCTGAGCGAGCTTTTTATGATCGATTCGCCGGCGATTGCAGTCCTAGTTGTATGTTGCCGGCCTTTTAAACGAATGGGGCATTATTGCAATGTGTTTTGTTTTTTGCTCCCCGGAAAGGAGTAGTCGAGGTGCATGCTTGGCACCACCATTGTGCGAGTCTCAACAATGGCGTTTTGCTGCCTTCGTGTATGGAGCAGATTTTATGAATCGTAACTTTTTACGACGGTGGCACACAGCGTACATGCAAGGTGCTAAATTTAGTACTTTATTTGAAATGAGCTCACAAATTGTGTGTAATACACGTCATGCTATTTCGCTTTTAGGCAAAAACTGATGAAAATTGGATTCAGGAGAATATTTTTCAACAATCCAATATTTCCATTAAAAATTGAAACCAACGCTTTCACGCCATAATACTTTTTTCGCCAAAAGCCAAAAGACCCAACAATAGTTTAAAGAAAAATTGCATATTATTTTGCAGTTCAATATGTGACAGTAAAATTTTGTCTTATTTTCATTATTGAATTTATTTTGTTAAAAGCTGGTTTTTTAAATGGAACTGTTGGTAAGGAAAATCAATCTGACTTCCTTACCAACTCACTTAAAAATAATCCTGCACCAAGTTTTACGCAAATTTTTCTATAAAACAAAGGGAAAAATGTTTAATTTTAATTGGAAGTTCATTCATGTTGCAAATAAATTTCCTAAGTTGGAAATTTTATAAACATTATCAATGATATTAATTAAAATTTATATTTAATTACATGCTCTAAAATTACCTATTTTTAATTATGAAGTCTGGTGTCACTGATTTCCTTTAAATCGGAAACATTCAATTTATTTGATTCAATATAGATTTCGTTTCATTCCTCCTAAAACTTTTGACTAGAGTTATTGAGTTGATTAGTAATTGATTAAAAAAAGATAATTCAGCATTAAATAGAATGACATAAAATGTTATATAAAAAATAATGACATTATTATTTTCATGCAACTTTCTCAGAACGATATTTCACTAACAATAAATTGCCATTTTATAGGTTGACGTGTTCCAAGAGTTGAGACGCTTCATCTCCCAAATCACCACTTGAGCAAACAGCACAATCAAAGCACGTAGAAAAGCCGTAAAAATGGCTGTCACTGGGATGACCTCGGTGGAAGATTAATTGCGTCAAAGATCCGAACACACACGAGACGATTCTCATTTCTAAGAGATTATTTGACAAGCGGGCGACACTGCTAAGCTCGCGGCGGCAGTAATTCAGAGCTTAAAAGGCCCTGTCAACTGGCCATTCCTCCTCTCAAGAGAGCCGGGCAGTGGTTTTTCCGTCAGGTTAAGTGCACGGAGGGGGGCGGGGAAGGGGTGAGTTGCAGCGCAGAAATGTCAATGGCAGCGAAGTAGCGAGAGAAGTCACTAAGCTCTCGAGCGAGAAACTGTAAATAAATGCCGGGCCTGTTCATCGGAACAGGCTTATCTTGGAGTGGCGCTATTATTCATGTAGCCAAACAATATTAAGCCCTTGAACACAACCGCCCACCACTCTCCCTCCCTCTCTCGTGTGTGTGCTTTGCACGGACAAGTCAATAAATTTACATTACTCGGGTGGTGCATGAACGTCGTCCGAAGAGGCTCAGCACGGAATCGACTCTCCCGTTTTAATTATTGCCAAGTGCCGAAAACATGCAGAGCCAATATATCGGCTCGGCGGCGACGTCTGCCAACTTTTTCAAATGCTGCAGACACTTCTTGTTCTTCTACTTTTGCTTATTTGACTCTGGGGAAGGAAAAAGGTCGGCGTATTGGAAAAGTCCTCTGGGGATTCGGCGAATTTTCAAACAGCCTCCGTTGCTTTTGATAAACATTTCTTGAGCAAACATTCTTTGTGTTAATAAACAGAGTCAAATGTGCAAAACGTGCCGCTGGATGTGCTTTTGCCAAATGAGCTGCTTTTCCAGCGCTCGGAGCGGTAAGAATTATAGGACTTGAGCAAAATGTCACGTTGAATAAACATTCCTCCATCTCAAGAGGCTGCTGTTATGTTTAGAAGAACAAATAAGAAATTAAATACCATGCTTCAGGCAAGTGCGGCAATTAGGGGAGGGAAAAGTCGCATTTCGGAGTTAATGATTACTAATTTTTTAAATTAATTCATAAATAAGTCTGCAAATACAAGTAAATAACAAAAAAGTATAATATTAACATTTTTAAATTGAATGGTAACACTCAAAGTTGATTTGTGGATTTCGTGAAACATTTTTCATTGACATTTTTGAATTTAATCGCGCCATTATTTCATTTCAAAGAGTACGAACAACGTGAAAACTCATATTTATAAAAAACCTCCCTTTATGAGAATAATTTATTCAGATTCTGTCTAGGTTCGTGTAGGAAAGAATAGATCCCATCCGCTGACTCCTTTTTTTTACATTATGCGATGTTACAATTAGGAGTTATGCAACCGCTGCGCCTTCTGTGTACCAATGGTTGCCTACTTTTTATTCTTTGTCTCCATCAACGGACTGAACCAAGTTGACAAAGAATAGCGACTTGCATAAGTTGCATAATTCTAGTCATTCCGCTCCGACTAAAAAGCGCAGCCTTCCAACTTTCCTGTGAGCACCGCATGAAAAATTAACCCTGAGCAAACAACTATATGTGCGCACAATTAAAAAATCCCTTTCAACTGCAGCGAAAGCAGATTATTGTATGGACGGAAACTCATTTTCTGCCAGCGAGAGCAGTTCAAAGGGCCGTGTGCGTTGGTATTATTCAAAGCAGGCAAATAGCAGCACACAGCCTCAGGTAGCAAAGCAGAATTAAACAAGCTGCGGACGTAATTGGGAGAGCAGCCTGCAATGCAACTCTGACACACGCCCACTCACATGCGGCACTGCAAATTGTGCTAATCAAACAAGCCGGATAATGAGAGTGTGCACATGCCAGAAGGAGAGAATCGGTCCTGCTCGACGGGCTAAATAAACAATACCCTACGGAATCAACATTCACGGAGAAGTGATGATTTAGAAGGGCTAAATATAATTGTATATTGACGATTAAGACCAATTTGGCCAATAGAAGACTCTGCACAAGTGAATTTATGATAAGTTTTTAACAACTGAAATTTCAAACGTTGAAAATATTGCCTGCAATGCTCATGAAAACAAATAAGTTAATGCTCGGCTTTTTTTAAACAGATTTAAGTAATGATCCAATTTATTATTCATTTTCATTATTTTGTTATTCAAAAGTTTAAAAAAATTCATAATTTATGTTCTTGAACGCATTGATTGTTGCTTGGAAATTTTTTTCAAAATTAAATTAAAAAAAAATAAATTAATATTTTTATTTTAATATTTATTCAGTTTTCAATTTAAAAAAGACAATACTTTTAGAATAATTAGATCCACTTTATTTATCTCGAGGGCTCAATTAGTTGGATAATGGAACGCAATTTGGCTGGAAGCGATCCAAAGAGACTGGGAAAGACAAAACAAAATGCAAAAAAACGATTTGGACCGAATTCAATTGCATTAATTCAGAGTGCTGGTGTGCGTGGATGTTTTGAAATTCATGCGTATAGCTTCCTTGAGCGTCGGAAATGATCCTGCTGGGATGACAAGCAAACAAACATTTGCCTAAACAAAGCGTCGGAGCTCATTCGTATTCACCTGGCGTCGACGCCGACGTCACATTTAAATGCAAATTTAATTTACAACTGTGTCAGGGCCCGTGATTTTTGAGCACGAATTCTGTTGTTTGCATAATACAAATGCACGCACAACTGACTAATGGAATTTCGCAATCACGGCAATTTGAATTATTTATTTTTTGAATCCCCTCGATTCGAAGGGTTGGGCGAATATCAGAGTGGGTGTTTGACTTTCGGGGCGTGGTTGGAGTGCGTGTGGTGCGAGGCGAACTTGATTGATATTAATGCGAAATTTAATCTCAACAAGAAGCATGAGAGCACTTTGAAACAAGCAGGCCGTTCAACGAACGGAAATCGATTTGCTGGCTTGTGTTGTGAGCAGATTGGAAATTGCAAAAAAATGGCTTGACGCTCTGCCGATACAAATTGCCGCGCTAATAGCGTCTGCCCGCCTCGAGGTATCAAAAACCGAGTGCATTTGCACTGGTGCCAGCGAAATTGGATACATTCAATGTATTTTAAGGACGAAAGGCGATACGCTCTGAAGTCTAAATAAGCGTATCATTTCATTAGCTGGAGTTTATTTTTACCCAATAATAAGAGCGGAGGGTTCTTGTCGGCAACGTTAAATTTGAGAGGAGAAAGAAAGTTAGAAGGAGATTAAAATCGGTTCTGGTGCAATAAGATCTTAAGTCTGCAGGACTATAAAAAAAACACAATATGATTAATTTTCTCGGGTGTCGTAGCGTTTTTAATAACAAAGATAAAAGTATTTTGGCCGTTTTAAAGTAACGGAAAGCAACAAAAGCTGTAATTTAGTCACAAGTTGATCGCAATTTATTTCCAAATTATGAAAAGTTTGGTATTTGTCAAATAAAGATCTACACTCTGCAAGACTAAAAATTATAGTATGATTAATTTTCTCCGCTGAATGGGAAAGTTGAAGTGAAAGAAAGGAAAGTACAAAATGAATTCTGCTTTCCAGGACCTCTAATAAAGAATAAAAAAATTAATAATACTAATGCTCTACAAATTTGTAAAATTTTTATTATTTATCTTTAAAAATGACAGTTTTTAAATTATGATTTCCGAAATTTTTGTACCCAATCAAAAGAAAACGGCTAATATATGGATGGTAAAAATGAGTGAAGAGAATTTGCAACTACACGATTCTGATTTTGAGTTGATTAATGAAACTGTTTTTGTTTCAGGTCGGCTTCAAATTCTTGAGGGTATCATTAGGCAATTCCTCCCTCATGTGCACATAAGAAAAGGAGGATCAGTGCCAAAATTGCACAAACAGGTTTCCGTATAGCTCTGCCGGAAATGCGAACAAGATGCTAATAACGCCCTTATGTGTTTTTACTGCCACCTCAGCCAGTCAAGCCATTTCGAGCTGGCAAAACAAAGCACATAACTCTCAGCTCGCTCACTTGATTATTACATACTGCGCCCGTTTACGACTGAATTAGAGCCCCGGCGTCTTTTTGTCCGAGAAGAATAACGACCGCACCTGCGGAAGCATCTTTAGCAGCAAATAAATTACTTGGTGGCGGCTTTCACAGGCAATGCAGTCATCACGGTGCAGGCAATTAAAGTGCAAGTCAATCTGGAAATTGCCCATCTTCAGCAGAAATTTGCCTTCAGAGTCCATCAGAGGATCGCTGAGTGCACTTTACACGAAGTGCAATTTATCTCAAAGTTATAAACGTTTGTCGCTTCAACAAAGAGAGGAGGTGCAAGTTATAACTTATAAGGAGTAAGTTTGATGATGTGTTGAGACAGGGAGGCTTAAAGTTGGAAAGTGTAATTGTTCTCGCCGTTAATTAAATGAGAGATAACTGTTTTAAAATTCGCAACCTTGCAAAATAAATTGGAATGGAAGGGAAATTTAATTGGATTGTTGAAGCCACTGAAACCGAACAAACTTTGGAAACGTTGAGGTCATACTGAGCTTTAATTTTAATTTAGTTTTAACTTTATAGATTTGAGGTAACATAAATTTAAAATCAGCGTTGCATAAAACATTTTTTCTTATATTGAGTTATATGGATTGAATTAAGATATAAATCAAGCTCATTAAATTTCAATTAAAAATATATAATTTCATTACGACATAATTACTCCCCAATATTTGTAATTTGCAGTTTTTTTTAAAATTTATTTTAATGGTTTTAAATTTATGTATTTAAAATTAGAATTAAAATTTAATTTTAATTAAGGTTGATGTGATTTATTTTTTATGGATCTGAGTGACTGCAGAGTAAGTATTTCATTGTACATGTTAAATAAAATTAGAGTTAAAGAATCACTTAAATCTTCAATGATTTCACAAATTCTGCTTTTACAGAGCGCCGGCTTTGAGGAGAACAATGTGCAGCAATAATGACGAATGTACCGTTGGTTTTACAGTCGCGCATGGTAGGCAGTGAGCCAGCAGGCTTATTACAAATTTATAATTAGAACGCACACAGACGAACGAGCACGGAGAACAAAGACACACAATGAAGGGGCGGGCCGGGCGGACTGAAGGTACAGAAGGAACCTTTCTTTCTCTCTCTCACGTCGCGGATTGCTGATATATGGCCCCTTAAAAGCGGGCAAGATTGTTCTTAATTACTTGCACACTTCCGCAGTTCCGTTCGAGTGCTTCGGCTTAAAAGCGGCCGTGTGCGAATTCTCGTCTTACTTGATTCTCTCTCGCGGCCTCCTCAATAAATCGATAATTCCTCTGCGGATAAAGAAAGATGCGCTGGAACGAGGGTCTAATCTGCTCGTTGAAAGAGAGGAATTTCGGCAACAGAAAATTATATCGCACAACATGAGAGGAAATTACTTACTGATGGTTAATTTTTAATGAATTTTAGATTAGAACTCTAGTTTACTATTTTTTTTTCTATTAAAAGAGTTTAAAAAAATTACAAATTACTTGAAAAAAATTGTTTCTTAATATGTACCTTGTACGTTATCAACAAAAATTGAGCCTAAAAAGATGAGTTGGGAAGTAAATCCTTTTTTTTATTTCTCTTAAAGGTTACTATTCAGAATACATTGGCAGCTTTAATATCTATTTTCAACTTCTTTTCCCTTTCCACGCGATGAGTTTCTCCCTTTAATACTGCTGCTTTTAATATAGAAGATGCTGCCATTGACAAGTTGTAATCAAACTTGTGCAAAGAAGATGGAAAAAGAAAAAGTCGGAGTTGCGGAGACTTGACAATAAGAGCAGAGCGAGGTAAATATATTTTATATGGGCTGGAAAGCGCTGCTCAAAGGTGTGAGGGTCGCATGAAAGAAGACGTTTTACTCGTGACACTTGCAGAACTACACCATGTAGAACCGCAATTGAATGAGAGATTTGCCACATGCACGACAAGTCCCCCAAGGACGCTCTCTGCTTTGCCTTTGCTGCTTTCCATTCAGACGCGACGTGCAATATATCTTTCCGTCTTTTTATATTTATTTTGTCGCCGCCACGAGAGAGAGATGCAATCGCAATATTGCTTGTTGCAGAGAGAGAAAGATGAAAAATGCACTACTTCGTTGGCATTACGTGTATTGGCGAGGCGCGAGAACTTGTCATGTAAACAGAAACTGGGCGGAATTCATGCATGTACGGATGCACTCTTGTCTGTTTCAATGGATATGTGTGTCGCTGTGAGGAGCCAATGGCGCGCAACGAATCATCGCCCTTTGTGTTTGATTCAAACAAATAGCTTTGGCGAGAAATTGCAGCAGCGTAATGACACAAGCCACAATCAGCATCAAAATGACACCTTTGTCGTAAAACTTAAGGGACTTCAGTAAATAAAAATGAGTAAAAATTGAGTATTCTGATGTAACTAAAAAGAGTAAAGGCTGCAAAATTGTCAAAAATTTAAAAAATTTTATTATGTACAAATTTTGGCTTTTGGCTTTCTAAATCTTTTCGGCTAGTCCTAAATATATGCATGGTTTATTCAAACAAGATGTAGGAGAATTCAAGAGAATTTTAAAATTATGAGGTATGGAAATAAATTTAAAATAAAAAAGTTAGATTCAAACAAAATTAGCGCAGCCCCAAATATTATTTAATTTTTTTATTATACATTATTTTCACATTTTTTCAACTTTTAGAAACTTCAAATTTGATTTATAAGCCATAAAATTATATTTACACATTTTTTTAAGTAATTCGATTAAAAATGAAATTAATTACTACTCGCTGTTATAGAATAGAAATTTGTGACAATTGAAAATGGAAAGTAATTTAAATTCTTTGCATATTAATAGAAGAAATCAAAATATAAAAAATGTTTTAATCTACACAAAAAATAAAAATTGCAATTTCAATTTACTTTTATTTTAAATTTTTTAATTATACTTTCAATAACATAATATAAAAAATTAAATTAAATTAATTTTTTTAATATTATTTATCAATTTAATTGTATATTTAATAGGCCACATACATGAAATATAAATTTTTTTGTAAATTTTATGAACCCGCTATTTTTTGTTTGCTGTCTGCGTAAAATATTTTGCATAATCCAGTGCCATCGAAAGTTTGGCTGTTTTAATTTTACAATCCAAGTGACATGAAGGCCATGAAGTAATAATATTTATTGCAACAATTTGATCACCTCTATAAATTCACCCCGTCCAAATTGCACGTATGGAAGACGATAAAGTTCTGAATGAAATCCAACTGCCGTCAGCACTGACCAACTGCAATAAACTCGCAGTAAATTGCCCGTGGCAGTATAATAAGATATTGTTATCCAGCGTAGCATATCTGATGTCATGCGGACAATTTTTTCGTCTGCGGCGAGAGCAATAACACAGAAGCTGAGAAGAGGTCAAGAGAAGAGGAAACGAAAAGGAAAAAAGACCTTCTGGCCGCACTTAAATATAATAAAACAACTTTCCAATATAAAGGCGCGCGGGTTTAATAAAATAAAAAAAAGGGAGAAACGACTCAATTGCAGCAGAAAAATATTTTATGAAACGAGGAGCTTTTCCTTTTGGTTCACCGGATTTCCTTTTCTTCCTTTTTTTCAACTTTTCTTTCTCTCTCCTAGCTCGCCAAGAAGCAGATGTAAAGGGGCTGTTGCTGCCCGCGTGCTCTTTCTTTCTTTCTTCTTTGGTGCGAAACTTTTACACTTAAGTGGCTCCATTTCTCCATACACGTATTAGATTTGAATAAATGTGTGTCACGAGTGGCGAAAAACGCCGAAAACTTTCCTTGTGCAAAGCGGACCTGTCGATTTGCTTTTTTTTTCTTGGCCAAACAAATCCGGTATAAATCTCTCGTGTTTTGCCACCCTTTGCCAGCGTTTCCTCCTGCAAGACAAATCGAAGCGTATTGCTGCCAGGTCTTCATTTTACGGAGCGCTCTACACTTTCACTTTTAATCAAACTTTAAAGCTGAGCTCTCTGAACGGAGTGAAATATTATCGAGCTGCACCCGAACCATAAATTTCAGCGAAAATAACACGCCGAATATAAACTCGCTTGCAAACAAAGGGGGAGTATTATTTTAGCGGAGGTACCGGAGGTGCAGGCAATACTATATATCGATAATATACTGACCGAGCCAACAACAGATCCCCGTGCGAAATTATTTTGCCGCCAGGATTTATGGCTCCCGCCTCGTTTGAAGTGCAAAAAGAAAATATTGCTGGGTCCGTGTTTTATTGGGGCTGTACCAGATACGCCTCTAAATACAAACAAACAAACAGTCTGGCTTTTCTATTTAGGCAAATATGTTGAATTAAATTCACGACTGCAGCACAAAAAATGTGATACGCATCGTAGAAATAATAATAATGATAATGGTAACTTTTATTATAAAATAGAATAATATTAATGGACTTGTTTGTCAGTAAATTGTATGTTAAAAAATTTATTTCACGTCAAAAGTTGTTAAAAATTTATTATATTTATGCAAATTATTAATAATTTTTTAATTTTATTTTTATTTTTTGTTTTTATTTAATATGATATATTACAGTTGTTTTCTTAGTTAAATTATTGAAACAATTTTAAATTATTCAAAATAAATAATTTTAAGTTTTAATTTAAACTATCGATACTTCAATCCTAATCACTCAGACAGATACATTAATGTGTATGGCACGATTTCATCAATTTTTATTACAATGTTTCCAATAGGTTATTATAGACAAAATTATATATTATGGAATCGCAGCTCGCAGTTTCCTTTATTAGTTCCAATTAAACTATAATTTTATTTACTGGAAGCAGCTTTTACCCAAAATAATAAAGTTCAATGAACAGTTTTGTTTAATTTTAAGAATATTGACGACGGAAAATTTTTGATGAATGTTAATCATTTTAATGCAACAATTTATAAATAATGCAAACTGCTTTGTTTGCCAATGTATTTGCAATAAAATCTTATATAGGAGGATTTTTCCTTGCGAAAATATTGACATTCCGCCGTCTATCCGCGTGCAAACAGGAACTTATGCAAATATGGGCTCGGCAGCCTCTTCCTGCCTCAAGATGCACCTGCGAATCGATTTCAATTACGTATGTGAGCCGACAGGCGGTGTCGGTCGGACGGGCAGTTCATTTTGCACGCAGGGCCAGAAGGCCAGAATGAACACGACGAGGCTTGAATGAAGAATCGCGCTCGTCAAAGAAAGAAAAAAAAGAAGAAAGGCACATACGGGGGCTCATCCATCCATCTATTCAAAAGGAGTGGCGCGATTTCTCGAGTGGAGATTTCGCCGGCGTCAACTCTCATCGCGGCGCTTGTCACGTCGGCCGAGATATTGCCGGCGCTACACTTTCAGACTTCTTCCATTTTTGTTCTCCTTTCTGTACTCACTTAGCGAGTGCGGCCCCGGCGTCTAATCCAATTTATCCTCGCCATAACACTGCTATCTAACTACCGAGCGCGAGAAAGGCCAAGAGTTTCGGCACGCCCGCGGCAAAATAAAAAAGCATCAACAAGCGAGCGCCCTGTGTTATTTTTCGCTCCCGGCACTTTTTAGCATCCCATTCACACAGAGACGCGAATATTATCCTTAATGGAGATACTCGTTCGAGTTAGTGCGGAGCCAAAAGTTTCACCTCTCCAAATAAACGCGTGCACGGCTTTTGCAAAAGCAGCCAGCACAAGGGATAGGTGCGAATTTTATACAAAAGAAGGCACTGATTTCCTCTGCAAAGAGAAGAGGTGGAAAGATTTTGCCATGAGCCATGACTAATAACAGTAGTGATAGTTGAAAATTTTAATAACTGCAACAAAACAATCAAATCAATCAAAAAAAAAGAAGCAATGAATTTTGAATTTGGATTTTACAATGTGTGTAGCTTGAGTCTAGATGTTGTACAGTATATTTTATTTAAATGGCAAAAATATGCATTATTTAAAAATAAAATTAAAACGTAATTTAAAAAAATGTTAAACAAAACAGAAAATAAGCCTATTTTGTATTAATAATTAAATAAAAAATAAAAAAAATCTTTTTTAAACAAATGTGAATTTTTTTGTTACGTAAATAAATTTTATATTTTAACTAAAAATTTTAAAAATTTGTGATTTTATTAACAATTAAACCACATCTGCACGTATTGAATAGGCGATCGTTCTCTTTAATCGGCCACCCAGAATCAAAACACGTAAAATTTGGGCCCACACCCTTCAGTCTGCTCTCTCGTGAGCCCGTTATTGTGTCCTTTCTCTCTCTCTCTCTTGGTGTCTTTTGCGTCTCCTTTTGCCCGAAATTCGGCTGCAGTCGTGCGTGAAATAATAGCGCAAGCCGATCGGCGTTTCTCTTTGGCTTAGCGAGTAGACGACGAGGACCGAGAGAAGAAAGTCTCGTGTTTAAAGCAGGCCTCCATTTAACGAAAAGCGCTTTCAAAGGACTGGTGCCGGAACAAATTTCAATTGAGACCTCCTCTTCAACATGCAACTTAATTCCATCAGCCATTGAGGAACCAGAGGAGAGAAAGGGTTCCTAATTTTATTGATCCAAATAATTTCGTCCTGGGTTAAAACTTGCAGCTGCGTAAAAAAATTAAAAGAGGAGGCCCAAGGAGGCCTTTCATTATTTCCTGGATTATATGTGCAATGCGATGAAACTTTCTTCTTTTTACTGAGGGTTAGAAAAAAGAAAAAAAAGCAAGCCGGGCTTACGCACTCTCAGATTGCTATCGAAATATTTAAGACTTGGCAGCAGCTAAAATAATGGAACATTTCACTCCCTGAGAGAAAAACGGGGTTTAGATTTTAAGAACGTGATAACCCGTGGGCGAGATGCATCTGAATAAATCTGACCCGGCCTTCCGCACAACTTTTGCGGTCTGGAGACAACATTCCATCAACTATCAGGCCTTTTCGGAGGCGCAAAAGCGGAAACATTTTGCTATGGCGACGTCCAAGATTACGTATGATAAATCTATTACTGTCCGAGTTGTGAAGGGACTTCAGACCTTCCCTGTGAATGCAAAACACGCTTTGAGGGAAAGGGTCGTTAATTTGCAGCAAAGACGGAATTTGTCATTTAATTGTCGCTCCCTTGATCGGTCCCTCCACTCAAACTGAATGCCTAATCCGCTTTAGGGATGGACATGGAGAGCTGCCGCTTGTTGCATTAAAGATTTGCCAAATAAATTTTTGAGAGGCCCTGCCAGAGAAGATGCGAGTCAAATGAATATTTAAAAAAAAAAATATTGATAAAAAAAAACGATTTTTAATAATTTTCTTGTTTTTAATTTTAATACGAAAAAGGTATAATTTTCATCGCATGAACCGTTAAAAACAGCCTAAATCATTTAAAGCCGTTAAAACAAGATTTACATTATTTTCTAAAGTTAAATAATTAAACGTTCGTTCTTTGTTTGAAATAATAATGGAATTCTTCACAAAAAGTTAAGAATTGAAAAAGTGAAATTAATATTTTATAAAAAAAAAATTGAGTCTAAAACTAGTCAACTATTTTGCCCACAAAAGTTTCACATCCTTAATCATGCCATTTTTCCTCAAACTTCCCTCCTTTTCAGAGCCTCATATACTTTTACAGCTAATCAAATATTCTCAAAACCTTTGAAGGCCGAGAGATGAAATGAAAATTAATTAAAGCACGACTTTCTGGTGCACAAGGCAGAAAATGTGATTAGATTTTCTGCCGGGCTCAAAAGACGGACCGATAAAAGTCGCTTTGGGCAAACAAGCGTGCTGAGAGACGGAGACAAATTGAATCGAAACGTCGCTGCGACTCGATTTTTTTGCCACTCACGCGTGCATGTAAATAAGTAACAACCTTATTAGGAGGCGGAGAGGACGCTCGCTTTCCGCAAATTATGTGCTAAAACCCGACTCACTCCTTGTTATACCGTGAGCGAAAAAATAAAATAAAAAATACCGACCTGGGAGAAGCGAGTGAATTCATGAATATTTCACCGGGCGGAATGGCAAATCGCGCGCCGAGAAAAAGCAGGTATTGACAGGTGGCTTAAATTTAGCTCTCTCTCTATATAAAGCGAGGAGAGGGTTCTCTCTTTTCTCTCTCCGGCTATAGCGAGCGAGAGAGAGATTACCGAGCATTAGCTGGCCCCTGCCACTGGAGAGTACCTGCGGTGTTTTTGCCCGAGCTTGAATTATTTATGAAAGGCGGCGAAAAACAAGAGGGCGTGTTATAAATTGAAAGGAAAATATAACCCTCGGGTAGTTTAACCCCCGATGACGGCCAATTTTATCGGAGACCTGATTTCATTCCACCGCAAAACAATGAGAAAGGGTCGAACTCACCTTATTCCGCCTCGAGAGGTGTCGTAATTGAGCATTCGCTGGCCGTGCTTCCAAGTGACGTAAGTGGATGGATGCGGGACTTGACTGATAACACACTTGAGCTCGATCGTGCTGCCCGTTTTGTAGAATTTATCGACAATTGGTACACCGCGCTCATCTACGATCTCCACTCGTGGAGCTGAAACACAGAGAGAGAAACACGGGCTGATCAATAAAAGTGGCTGGTGCGCTGCTCGCGAATAAGGCCGGGCCGCTCCAAAGAAGGAAAGAAAGAAACAAGGATAGGCAGTTTTGGATTTCGCCTCACGCACTTTCGGCAAAGGCCCGAGACACCGTGTTGTGCAGCTGACGTGTCATTTTTGCATTTTGATATGCCGCCCAAAAGCACAAAAGCGGCGGGTTTATATATTATGAGGACTGGCACGGTCGTGTGCACTGGAATGAGCAATTTGCGTCTGAGTTTCACTCAGGGCAGTGGGCACGATAAACTTATTATCCTGCTTTAGCTAAGCGTAGAATAAAAAATTGTAAGCAAAGTTCGCTCATTTAAAAAAAAAATATTTCCATCATTTGCATCAATTTGCATTATAAGAAGAAGATTAAGACTTTCTTATAATAATTATTTATTATTAATCCTTGTTTATTTGTCAAAATTGTGACGTAACATTTTTTTACATTCAATTGCTGAAAACAATTTATTTGGAAATAAAGGAATTGTTGTACAAAATTGCATCACCACTAGCAATTTTTTGCCAAAACTTCCGAGATAAAAAAAAACACCCCATCCGCCGCAGTGAGTTATAATAATTAAAAAAAAAATAACACATATTACCCCCCCCCTCAATCATAAGCATTGCAACAGTCTTTGATATCTTCTTCTTATTATCAAAATTAACTTCTATTAATTAAAAAAGAAAACAATTTTCCCAAAAAAACTAGTTCGCTTTAATATCTAGCAAATAAACATGAAAACTATGTAGTTGCTTTAACATTATTTAAATTCACGAAACGCAAGCTCAGTTTTTTGCTTTGCTCTTGCTCGCTCCGATCCTCGATTTGAGGAAAAATTGTGAAAATAATCCATTCATAGCTTGAACCGATTTAATAAAAAAAACTTGGATTAATATTATCTTCTAAAATTGTTGTGTTGTAAACGCTTGAGTTAGCTAAACACGCAAAAATTTAGCAAATTTCTTGCTAGTTGTTTTTTCCCATAATTCTTAGTGTTTTTGATTTCTTTTCAATAATTTAACGAACCCAGGGTGATTGCAACAATAACAATAACAAATAAACCAATAAAAATTAAGATTGATAAGGAAAGGATCCGTCACTAATATCTCTTCATAAATTTTGCAACTTATTTGAGTTATGAGCTAAGTTGTTATTTGTTTATTTATAAATAAAATGAACATCAATATTCAACGGATTTTCTATTTTGGTGTATGAGACTTACAATTACGATTTCCTCACATTCACAGAATTAGAATTTCTCAGACAAAAAATGGAAATAGTCCCATTATCAAAAAAATAAAATAGCTTTGCGATGTGGGCGTGAATGAATATCAAATTAGGTTTTTTAGTTTTCAATTGCGACTTGGTTTGTCGTAATTTATGGAAATTTGGCCGCGGCCAGGCAGTGTCTCTCGTGCGAGTTATCGCAAAGTGGTGGAAAGTGGCCGCGGCGGCGCGAGAATCAATAGTCCGGAGCGCGTCACACTCTCTCTCTACTTTTCTTGGATTTGTTCCAGCGCCAACAAATCACGGCCCTAAAAAGTTGAGCTCACTTTATTACACAGAGATAAATACGAATTTATCATTTGAATATTACAACAAATGTGTGCCGCATATCGGCTGCAATACACGTCCAATAAATTTTAATCGCTGCTTCCTCTTGGGACGCAATAACTCAAGCCGCGACTGCATGTGCGGATTGCGATCTGGCTCTGCAAAATTCATATAACGGCGAACTTGTACAGCGAAATAGTAATTAAATAAAAATCGCCCAGAGCCACAACCCCTGCCAGGATAAAAATTTTGAATTGTGCACCCTGAGTTTATTTTTGTGTACCGATGTAAGAGGATTCAAATATTGGAGCGTATTGGAGGGAACCCAACTTTCATATATTATAATCAAATCTCTAACTTATTTAAATTTAACCCTGATAACACAAAAATTTCTTTTAAAGTAACACAAATTTTTTGCTCATAAACCGCAAAATAATTTATTTTGCAGGAAAAATTGAGGTAGTTTTAGAACAGACTCAATTTTGAATCAAGAAAAGTGGAAATAAATCAATAGATAAAACGCAAAATAATATACAAATTTATTAATTTTTTATAAAAAAAAAATTAAAACTTTAATCCTATAAATTTATTATTCTCTGACTTTTAAAAGGCTATATTTATTTATTAAATTTTTTATAATAAGGAATTTTTAATCAAATGAACATGATTCTTTTCTTTCCTTGCTCCTTAATAATAAAATCAAATGATTTTTTACCAATAGAGAAATATTTTTTTAATCAAATTCCAATTAATCATACCCTCTTTATCTGCTTTTGTCGGCGCTTAATCATACATAAGACTCTCCCAAAACGTGCTCTACTTGTTACACGATGTCATAAATTAAAATTTGACACGCATAATTTGGCCAGCGGTGGACCTTAATGAGCACGGCTGGCTTTGCCAAAGCCTCGCAGATTAAATTCGGATGAGCAATTCTTGTCTAGTCTGGTTGGCCAAGTTTTAGGTGCGAGAAGAAGATTTACAGCCTTTCTTTGTTGAATTAATTATCTCGGCCAGCAGAGGGTCGAAAACGCACCAGTCAGTTTGAAAACGGCCCTTGAGGTGCGCGAGAAAAAATGGGCGAGATTTGTTCGAAGAGTGAAAAGCGTGAAAAAGTTTTTCATGCAGAGCTAATTTCGGCGAGAGTGGCCGGAAATATCATCACGTGCCGAGAGAGAGAGAAGGGCGGCCCATTCCAGAGAGGAAAGGGTAATTGATGGCCAAAGTTATCCTTCCTAACAAATGATTTGAAAATACGATAGGTGTATCTCCATTTGCAGGACCGTGAAATTTATGTGTCGCCTCCGCCGATGGTGGATTTCTGCCCGGGGTGAAATATTATTTAGCTCCCCATAATGCTATTCGAGGCCCCGACGGCGAAAATCCGTCTCGATTCTCAGCCGGGGGACACATTTAAAAATAATAAATGATCATCCACGCTGACACCCGAGTGGTTTATTCGGTATTTATCTGTAATCGATAACGTCCGATAAAATACACAGCCCAACCATCGCTTGCCAAAACACGCTTCGCCATATAAACGCACAGTTCCTAAAAATAAATCTATCATTTGTCCACTGAGGGCAATTCAGTTGATTATTTGGGCTGAATAAATGGAATATCATTTGTTTAGAGGGATGTCTAATTTTCTGATGAAAAAAATTATTTTACAGGTTACTGCGAAACATCTATAAATTTCATTGGAAATAACTGATAAAATTTTGATGTTTGAATAAATTATGTTTGAATTACCAAAATTAAATTTTATTTTGATAGAAAATCAGCAATCGTTTTGATCAACATAAATTTCTCACCATATTTATTAATGCATGAAGTTCAAATAATTCGTTGAAATGAACGTTTCGTAGAATATTGTGCTATTTTAATCAAATGAATATATGGACTCTATTATTTCCTGTAAAAAAATTATTATAAGAATATCAAATTTGTAATTATTTTAAAATTTTAACTGAAATTTTCCTATTGCATAGTTTTTTCAAGAATTTTCCTCATTATTCCATACACTCTACTAATTTTTTTTTTTAAATCATGATTATTTAAATTTATTAATTAAACAAAAAAATACGGGTAGAAATTATTGAAAAAAAGTTAAAATCGTTTAATAATTCACCATTTGATTCACTGAAGACCCAAACGTCTTGTATAGAAACAATAGTTAATAAAGTCGATTTTGTTCATCCTTTTGCAAGTGAAAGTTTAATTTTTTAATTTCACCCTCCCTCTTTTTACGGCCGCTCGCTTTTATTGTCGCGGGGAGCGTCGCATTTATCTCAGACGACCGGGCGAAAAGGGGAAAAAGGCACATTATTATAATGGCGGCGAGGACTGGTGGCATTTTAGCGAGATTAAATGTGCTTATGGTAACGCAAACTGAACCACAATAACACACGCTGCCGGCGTTGTTGCTGCTGCCGGATATAAATTCAATAATGAACAAACCGGTCGTGCTGCGTTTAGAGCGAGAGAGAGTGAAATTTGCGCGTGTGTAACACTGGCCGACCCAAAACTTGCAGAAGTCGAAACTCAGTCGGAACAACTTCGGCTCGGACGGACACTTGGCCTGATGTCAGCCCGCAAGTTTATCCATCATTTAGGCGCCATTTGCGGCCGGAAAGTATTTTATGGATTCGCAAGTAAAAGTTTTTTAACGCACAGGCGACATAAGTCTCTGCCGCAAGAGCCTTCGTCCGTCGTGTTCTGCGGCCGGAAGAATCCAACTCTCGGCGGATGATGCATTACGAAAGGGCTTTAAGATGGAACACTCTTATTTTACTATCTTATTAAAAACAACTCAACGTTAAACTTTAATCTAGATTCTTCTGAAAAAAAATTAATTTAACATTTTAGCACAGCAAGTTCTTGATGAAATAACTCTCAACGGATAATCCACTCAGGTTTCATTTTTAATCTCACAAAAAGTACTCTGTACTGTTGATAAAGTCCCATCATTTTTTTTTTTATTTATTTTTTTTTTTAATTCAAAACAATAAAAATAATTTGATCATAGCTTTTTCTACACAATATGACCATTTTGATTTAAAATATTAAATATGCCAAATATGCCAAATTTGCGATAAATTATTTTCATATCTTTTTCATTTATTGTAAATCAATAAATAAGGCTTTTTGGCCCTCCTGGTATGATCACCAAATTATTGGTGCGATATTTTTTAATTGAAAAAATTTTAGTTGGGTAAAAATTACATTTAGAGCTTTAAGAAACAATCATTGTGCCGGACGCCTCTCAATGTGCATTTTTTTTTGTAACTTCAGCAGCTAATCTTCCTTTAAAGATTCTCTGTTTTGATTTCAAAAACAGTATTAAAAGAGGACTCTTTAAGATTAAAATTTATGATGTAAACTTTTGTACTTGAAATATTTATCTCAGTTAAGTTTTGTATATAATCTTCAAAATAGAGCAACTTTTACAAAACTTGGGAGTCTGAGATATAAAACTTTCGAGAGGATTGATTAATTTTCAAGGCCTCCCATTATGCAAATTGCTGAAGCCGGGAGAAAAATCGATGCCGGGCAGAAACAAACAAAGCAATTATGCGACGCATTCTGCAAAAAGTGAAAGAATAGGGAAAGAAAAGGAGCACTGCTGCGAGACCTCGGCTTGCAATAAAGCAGAGAAATTTCCCCAGCAGTGACACTTTTCAAGACGGAGCGGTTGGGAATAATTTTTGAATACAAAAAGCAGCAGCAAAAGGCGCAAAGGACATTTAAGGAAAGAACAAAGTTGCGTCATCGCGGAGTCTCGCTGTTGGCAGTTAAAAACAAGATAAAAAATTCGGTTATACAGTCGCTTTTTTTTGTAGCAAATGCAGTGAACAAAGGGGGTGCATAAAATTTTCTTTCCTCGCGGGGAAAGTCGTCATCAATTTTTTTGCCAGACACTCGGCGGCGAAATGGAGACCCGAGCATTTGGCTCGGCCGCTTTTCACGTTCGCTCTTTCGTGCGGCGTTATCATTTTAAATGGGCTCATAAAATTTTCGCACCCGTAAACAATGAAACATTACCCAGCAAGTCCGACTCCGCACTACATATTTTCGGCCAGACAATGCAAAGAGGCATTACTCGTTGACACAGCGCGCACTGCTTGTACGGCGCTGGCTGGCAAATCACTATGGGAATATCATTGTCCGCACTCTCGGCCTCTCGTCAGCTAAAATAAAACCCAAATGCTCTGCTTTTTACGCACAAAAGGCACTCTAGAAACAAGTGCAAGTTTTGAATGAAATACTTCTGCAAGGAAATGTTTTATTTTTTTTTTTTTTGTCAAGCAATATCAAGTAGGTGATGATGATGATTTTTGTTTCTCTAGCGTTTTTTAAATGCAAAAAGGTCTTTTGAATGTATGAAACAAAATTTTTTTATCATTTGATGAAACAATTGATAGAAATAATTTGAATTTTTAAAGATGGGAACAATTTTTTATTTGCTTTGGCATAAATGTTTAAATTTGGATCTAATTTAAATTTCTTTAGATCAGACATTTCATCAAGAATCAAATTTTCTAAAACTTTACCTTTTTTTAGTTTTTGACTCACATTTTTGTTATTTAATTTGTCCACACTTTTTTGTTAGCAAAATCTTATTGTATCTCAATTGTTTGCAGTTATTTTTATGCCATTTATTTTTGAAACGATTACATCCATTCGCACATTTTTCCACCAGTGATCAAAATACCTGTTTTACAAAAACTGCAAGCTCAAAGTCGTGAACAAAAATTTTGAAACGTTCCTCACAAAGCTTGTATAAACTAAAACAAAATTTATCCAGCCCAAACTTTGTAAACTGAGTTAATTAAACTCAAGTCTAATCAAATTATTTTTATTTTTAACTTCTCTTTTTCAAAACTTTCCAATTTTCAACCAGTGTTAAAATGGATGTTGCAAGAGAATTCATAATTTTATTTAACTCTCATAAAAGGTTTAACGACAAAATACGACTTTAAATCAAGTTTCTACAAGCTTCATATTAACACTAAGAAAATATTTGGAAAATGAATATTACAAACAAACAAAATTTGCCTAATTTGAAGCTTATGCGGTTTCTCTCTACGCAAGAGTATTAATAGCAACTAATTTGCTGTGTTTGCTTTTTGAAGGTATAGTCTCAGATTTCAATATTGTTTGCGTTTTCCAGCTTTATTGAGTATTCCTTGTGGCAAAATGAATGTAAGTTATGAGAGTGGGATATGTTTATTCTTAGTTAGATCCGTACATGAAGCAAATATCAGTAATAAACTCAAGAAGACGCGAATCAAATTGTGACGAAACCGCAATTTTCTCAGCGTCACTTCCAAACCAACTCTCGCAATATTTGCTCGCTCCAGCATGTTGATTAAAATCTTTCGTCGTGTGTTCGCACACGAATCCGCAGATATGATTTTGGGCCTTTTGAAATTGTGGCGGGTAAATATTCATGTTATGCAAATGACGGCAGCGAGATGGAATTTTGTTACTACACCAAATTACTCCAAGTTATTAACAAATTTCTATTTGCTCAGCTAAAAGGTTTCATAACTAACTTTGCACAAGTAATAATGCTTCCGTTGATTTTGCTCTTGGCGGAAAGTTGTTCTGCAAAATGTTTACAAGGGGGTCGACGTCTGCAGTTTCCCTCTAGGAAATCGATCCGAACTAAATTTTTTGACTACAAATATTTCTCTTTTTCCTCGATTTAAGCAGAGGAAAATTTGCAACGGAAAAGATTTTCCGAGTAAAATGTTTCGCACAGATTGTGCCATCATACTTCACAAAGAAACGGAACCGAGAATATCGGCAATAAATTATATTGCCTCGATGCGATACACACAGATTCATTTCGCGGGAAAGGACTACAAAGGGACGCTTTTCCGCCCACTCGGCCCCGATGAATTCCAGTTCCATTTGCTCGTCCAATAGACGTGAATTTTATTGCAGCTGGGTCGCGTTTTTCTGGACAAAATGTTTTATTTTACAACCAGACTTTTTTTATTTCAAAGCCTGCTGCTTTATGTCGTGTCGTGCGTCGGTTGTAAAGCATTGCCAAGTGAGGATTGTAATTTGGTCCCTGCTCGGGTATATTTCAGGGCAGTGAGAGACAAGGGGGTATACAATAAATATCAGTTTTATCGCTTGTTTCCTCCTCATTAATTTGTAAAAAATATGTGGGTTTTTTAAGAATGGCCGGTCTAAAAAAAAGACGACAAAGGGTTTTGCAATTAAATAAGTTTTTTCCGGCTAAACTTAAGAGTTTTGTATTCAATTTAACAAGTTCAGCTTGAATTTTTTCTTAAATCTTTTAATATATATGACTTTGCTTCAAATGGAATTTACTATACAATTTTTTCTCAACTGAAATTAATAAAAATTTCATTCAGATATTTTCAAAAGCTTTTTCAAAAGCTTCATATCAAACTTGTAAGCACTGAATATAAATTATATTTTTGTATCCGATTTGACACTTCCCTATACCTATACAATTAAAGCAAAATAACCTCTCGACCTAATTCGCGAGGCCGTCTCCCACTGATCCGGAATTGCATTTAAATCATATGTCACTCACTATCTCTCGGTCAAAGGGGTGACGAACCACGCGGGAATGCAATATGGATGACCTAATTGCACTCCCATATATTTAATTGGAAAAGCGCGCCCCATGAATTAGTGTATGCGCATTTCGCGAATTAACAATTAACGCGAGTTTCTGCATTTGTATGTCGGCCCTGTTTTTGTTGGAATCAATTAATAATGCGCCGGGCGCGACATATGGCTGTCATTAATGCCATCATTATGGTAATTTCGCCGTCAGCCATTCGTCAGGATTACGATTCGGACGTGTGGGCATGAACTCGCTGCTGATGAATGCTGAAAATTGAATTCGCTTGTCGCTTGTTAACCGGCGCTAATACCCGCCAGTGACGACGGAATTAAGACTTGGATGAAGCGACTGTGTTTACTAATGGATTTCGTATTGAGCTCGGTGGAATTTATTGTTTGCGGTTCATAAACGTTAATAAAAGACACCAATATTATATGTAAATGTTCCTAATAAAATAGATTGTGTCAATTTCTTAAAAGGGGTTAATAATGTTTTAATTAATAAATTTTGAGATTTTAAACAATTAAAAAAAAATGATTTTTGTGCACGTATAATTGAATTGTTATAGATAATAATAGTTAATTGAATTCCATAAAAACAAAAATGATGAATTTCCCCTTATTTACGTTTTTAGGAAACGGTTAACATAATTTCCAAAGACAAATTATCCCCCCTCGCAGAAAAAAAACTTCATTTGACCAAGGAAAGCAGATATTTTTCTATATACATAATTATAAATTTCTAAATACTAAAAGAATTCTCATTTTTTTAAGCAGGCTTATTTCACTTCCACCAATGATAATAACTGTTATTGTTATTCAATTCTGAAATTTCCCTTCTAAGTATTACAGAAATAACCCATTACAATGATTATTTCAAACCCGGTAAGTGCGAGTTTGAATAACCATTTCCTGGAACGGAAAATGTACATGTAACAAAAGGAGAATAATATCTTGGAAATGGGAGGCCAAATTATATACAAAATATGGTAAATTGAGGCAGTTAAAAAGAGGTAAATATTAAGGAAAACAGTTACAAAATTATCAAAGTAAGTAGATATTTGATTGATTTTTAAATGCAAATTATTAGGAACAAAATGTAAAAAATTCCCATCCTCAATAAAAAATAGTAACTTTGGTCTATTTTTGACTAAACTCCCCAACTCCCTCGTGCGTAATCTTCCCTTTTTGGGGGAGGCGTCTGTAAGCATCGCTTAAACGCTGTTTGGCCTCACCTATATAAAAAAGTCACAATTTTGCCGACGTGTCGCGAGATAATGCTGTCGGCGCAGCGTATTTTATTTTTCTCTCTTTCGCCGTGCGCGCGTCTCGAAGCGAAATTCAGTCAGCTCCGTTGTGGCAAAAGCCACGTCAGCGAGCGAAGTCCCATGTTAAATTTAACAATACGGAGGCAGTAGCGAGAGAGAGGCTGTCTATCCTTGAGATAACTTTTGTGACAATCTTGTTAAAAAGCAGCCAACCAAAAGTTGGCGAATCTGATAAAATAAAGAAAAACCGCTTCGCAAGGCAGCGACGAGCAGAATTATGATCTTGGAAATCAGATCGCTCTCCTCGAGGCCACGCCAGAGATGGAAGTTGTAATAATGAAATCTTGCTTTATCTCTGTAATGAAGACGATAATTTCTAGTCGGGGAAAGAAAGGAAATGAAAATCATTGCGTCCACGGACAGCAATTTACGACTGCAACCTCGCGGACTATATTTAAGAATAACTTTACGTGCCTCTGCGTACTGAAGATAATTGTAATATATTCTCCCTCTGCACTCGCAGAGATGGAAGTGAGCAATTCCAGTTACAATTTATGCAAACATTCCGTGTGCAGCGTTATGAAAAGGAATTTAACAGGATTCATTGAGATGATTGCATGCGAAGCGTACACTCTCTAATTTGAGTACTGACAATGTGTGAGCTGAATATTTCAATAAAATTTTCAAATCATTTCAAATGAAATCTGAATTCATGAATTGTGAAGCCTTTTGATTTTCTGATTAACATATACATATGGTTGTAGTTTCAATTTGTTTGGAAAATAAACAGAATTTGGTTTTAAAAAACTTTTTAATCTTTTCGATGTATATCCGAATCGACATATATTATTAACTTATTGTCCAGTGGGGTTGGTCATAACAACACAGAAATTTCTTTGTCATTGTTTTTAGCTGCTCATAAGTGGAGCCAGTTTGATGGTGCCATTTCTATTTGCTCCAAACCCATAGACACAATAAATGAAATTCGGATTATTTTCCTCAATTTTCGTTGTCTTCAATTGATCTCAAATAATTACGATCAAGTTCATAAGATATACTCTCCATGATGTGTCTTTGGAATCAGTAACAATTTTTGTTCACATAACTGAGCTCATCAATGCATGATAATATTTACATACATACAGATAAATGAATTTAACTTAAAGTTGCAAATGTTTAATTACTTTTAAAAATTAAATAATTATCAAATTATGAAATTACTAATTAAAATTATAATATTAAAAATAATATAATTTTTGTAGGAAAAAATAATTATTTTAGAACACAGGAAATAAATAAAATTTAATTATTATCAAGATATATCTTAATGATCTTTAGAACTAATGTTTAAAAATGTTTGTGAAATCATTTCTAGTCCTGCGATAATTCATCATTGACCTTGTTGAAATTCATTGCATTCCTTCCATTGAGGTAGGACAATTTTTACAAGGTGGAATTTTATCATGGAACAATAACCGTGCATCCAAAACTGTAGGCTTTGGAGTTACTTGGCGCGTTGATTAAATTTCACAAAAGAGCGGGGAACAAAAGGGCGCGTTGCTGCGCCAAAATGAGGCACCAGCTGCTGCCCTTGTTTCGGCGCCTTCCACTTTTTGCTCCTTTTAATGCAGAACGCATCGCTGACATAAAAACGGCTCGTAAAAGGGTCACTGATTAAACAATATTTATGTAATGCGACCTGGATGATGTGTGTGCCCCCTGGGCTCTCTCGCGATCCCCAATAAAAAGTATAAGATGGATGTCGAGCCAGTCGTAAAACAAGTTTTAATAACTCCGGCCCCGGTGGTATGCTTTGGGCGAAGACGCCAGAAATAATAAAGAGTGGGATCAAATTAAAATGTCCTTCACAGAGACACGCATTTTTGAAAAATAAAAAAATAGCCAGGCGGAGAAAAAAAAGGAACCGAATCAATAATTTCATTCTTCGCAGAAAACGACAAAGCAAAATAAGCAAAGCCTGGGAAATAATTTCTGCAAAGGCTTCGGCGTCCTTTGGCGCAAACACAAAAAGATTTTTTTTGCAAAGCTCCCGAAGCTACTTTGACAAGCAGAAAAAGAACACAACAGCCTCTAATTAAAACGAATGCCGCCCGCGAAGTGCTTTCTTTTTTTGTCCCGGTTTTGGCACCAGCTCGCAATTTTAGTATGGCTGCTCGTGTCGATGTTCATTTGGCCGAACGCAAATCTGAAAGGGGTGAAATTTAGCATGATCTCTTGCATGATGCCGCTCGAATAATCGGCCAATATTCGCATATTGATCGGCAACGCCGCCGGCAACTGCTGGAAAATGCAATTTGAGAGCAACACGGGCTTTCCTCTCTGGCAGCTGTTTTTGTTGTGAGAGCGAGTTGAGAGCACCGGGGCGTGCATTTCAAAGAGGCACGGATTTAAATATTTGTCCGTCATCTCGCTGTCTGGCCACCGACCGCAGGCACCCAATTAATAAAAGCAGCCGCCGGATTACGCCCCACATCGCTCGCTGTCAAAACAGTCGGACGCAGTTTTTAACTTGTGGTCCAGACTGGATAATTGGGAAAAATAAATAACTAAAAAGAGAGTAGAGGGACGTTTTTAAAAGAATCAGTTTCGTGGAAAACCCTTGCTAATTGGACATTTTGAATTTGCAGATGAAAATAATTGGGGACGGATGAAATCAATGATGTTATCGCAAAGTTTTATAAATATAAAAAAGACATTTTATAAATTATTGTTGCGAAGGTTGGAAGAAATTATTATACATGATTACTTTTTAAACTTAGAGATAATTTAACGTCCTAAATTAAAAGTATCGAGTCGTATGAGGTTGAAAATATTTTACCTTCAAACCGAACTTGTTGATCTAAAAAGATACAATTTTTTTGCATGAATTCAAAACAGTTCCACCCTCTTAAAAAAAATGAACACACTAAAATCTGAGAAAGTTACTCTAAAAAGAGAAATCTCCCTTATGTGTTCTTTTTTTTTATAGACAAACAAATTAGGCTTGAAAAAAGAGGCTTTTTAAATTTTTAACATTAAAATAGCTAAAAAATGGACCATTCTAATTAAAATTTCAGCTTTGAAACATTTTTACTAAAAAAAAACCTTTTCACTACTTTAGAAAATAAAATAAATTGCAGAGATATAAATTTCCACTAAAATCACCAAAACTGGTTTTTAGCTGATCAGACTCACTAATTAATTGATGAGTTGTGTTATTTGTATGCTTTGAATTTCTGATGCGTACCATTGGAATCCCCGGGGAACAGGAAAGTTTTGCACACTCAGATACAAATCAATCAGGCGCGTTCGCAACTTTACTCCCGGGCAGCTTTTATTAGGTGCATTTAGCCTGTCAAAGGGCAAAGTACTTTTTAAGCATTCTTCTGCGCCTTTCAGGACGTTACTTCCACACGCTAGTGGCACAAAGGACGCTTTGAAGTGGATTCCGAAAAGAGACGCAGGAGATGAGAAATAAAGCGGAGAAAACTACGTTTGATTTCTGCACGGATTTCTGCAAAAGGTCTCATCAAGGAATTCTTTTCCAGCAAATAACGAATTCCCGGGACTTTCATCTTTTACTATCATTCGACGACTCTCCATGAACTTCCTCATTTTCTCTGCAAGATTATTCCATAACGGAACGCCGGGAATAGTAATTCTATCCAATTTTCCAGCCTCAATTTAAAAGCTATTCACCAACACTAATCAGATTTCAGCTACTTGCGGCCGGGGTTTCTGTCTATGGATCCAAACCGACGCACTTTGGCGCAAAGCAAATCCAATCATTTAGGCACAAGTGAATATCAAGACGGTGCAAAAACTTCCAGCCGCTAAAAAAAAATATCAAAAGTTCCTTCCTCTTTAGAGCTTTTAGTAAATGAAATTTTCGTTCAAAAAGCGCCCAAACTCGTTCCAAATGAAAAGCCGGAGCGAGTCGATAAAGATTCCATCACAACTCTCTCGGCAAGTTCATTACTGGGCCCCTAGAATTCCCCAAGTCAGTCGCGAGCCATTAATATCCTCTGCCGGCCGACGAGTGCGAACAAAGTCATCGGAACCCCGTCACGCCCCTCGCCGAGCAAAAACTAAAACTCAAATGCTTCACCACTCACCTACGACAGTCAGAAGAACTTGCAGAACACGAGGGGGGTGGGAGGAGACCTGGCACTCGTAGTGGCCCTGGTCCCTGGCGGTGGCGTACCGGATTTGCAGGCGCCAGTTGTTGGGCGCCTCGAACATCAGCGCGAACCTGCTGTCGCTGATGTACGTGTGCAGACCGAAGGTGATCAAGCGCAGCTCCTCACCGTGACGTCTCACCCAAGAAACCTGCGAACAGAATTGTGCAAAAATTATTTTTATTGTAAAGGATGATCAATTTGAATATTTTTAAAATAAGGTTTTGAGAAAAAACATTTTAATTTCCTTGCAAAATTTTAAATTCAATTCAATTCCGAAAAAGAAAAAGAAAAAACGGACAGCAATAAATTTTTTATTAGATATACTAATTTTTTCCTCCTTTTTTTCTAATTTTTAGCTAAATTCAATTACAGCCTTAGATTAGATTGATATTTTAAAAATATATAGTATGAATTTCGTGGAAATTTTTGCCGGATTTCAAATAATTTTATAATTTGAAAATTTATTTTTAGATGCATTTTTATAAATTAATATTAAAAGAGCTTTTTTTTCATCTTCTTTTTATTCCCAGCAGTTTTTATTCAAATTATAATCGAAGCAATGTGGAAAATTTGATAAGCTTTTGTAATTTGGAATTATATATTGTTGGAATTGGATTTGAACAGTCTAGGTTGACTGGAAAATTTTTAATGCCAATTAATTGAATATAAATTTATTTTAATTTCCTCATAGTTTGTAGCTCAAATTGTCACAATGCTTTCTCTCTCAACACACCGCAAACCCTCTCCAACACAAACATAGTGTGTTTTGTGTGACAGATTCAAGCTAACATGCCCGTTGTTGTTAATCCTGTTCGCCGGTAATAATTCTTGAGGCGGAAAGTGCATTAGAATCGACAGACACACACATGTGAATTAATATATACCAGAGCCGGCGGGAGATGAAATTCGCACCGACGAGTCTACGTGAAATAAATCAGTCCTCTCAGGGATGCTAATCGCGCCGCTCGCTGGAAAATCAATTTATGCAAAGCACAACGAGACACCGCGTGCTTTAATAGAATTGTATTTCGTGACAGGTCCAATTGCATTCTGTTGCCTCCCGCGGGCGTTCAATAAATTAAGGCGGACAGGTGTACGTAATGTCAGAGACGAGCGTTATGCCCGACGTTGAGTGGCCAAAATATATGCATATCTTTGATTTTCCTGCAGCAACTACGGTTATTGATTTCGCGTCCCTTTAATTAGAATTTTTGTAATTTTTCCCTTTCATAATTTCGCCCTTTGTTTACTTTTGGTAGATTGATTTGAGTGGGAAAAGCTTTCCAGGCTTTTGGAATCATTCTTTGGAGGAAAAATTACGAATGGTGCTCATTCATTTTAAAACGCACTACACATGAAGGTTCAAAAAAAGGAAAAAAAATCTAAATTTATTTAAAATTTAATGTATTTTGTTGGGATTGATGGAGTAAAAATTTTAAAAGGAGTAAGGTA
Organism: Neocloeon triangulifer; assembly: GCF_031216515.1. Taxonomy (NCBI): domain Eukaryota; kingdom Metazoa; phylum Arthropoda; class Insecta; order Ephemeroptera; family Baetidae; genus Neocloeon; species Neocloeon triangulifer. Next base: position 2,046,641 of record NW_026775545.1, read on the forward strand.
CGTGATGTTATTTTTTTTAATTACTATAAATCAACACAGTAGAACTGCCAAAAAAAATTGGTATTTAGGCAAATAAAGTTTCTTATTGTGAATAACAAATAATGTATGAATATTATGCTTGTTCTCAACAACAGTAAACGTTTTTGGAATTTTTACCATTTTCTTTCTATTCCTATGCAGTCCATATTTGTTCAAAAGATCAATTAGTGCATGAAGATTAAATTAAAAACAAGTTACCATATTGAACTCCTGATGACAGAAAGGCATTTTGACACTATTTGTTAAAATTGATTACTGTTTTGTATACTACCTCATTCATTGGATAATATATTATATTATTTGTGTATTAGAATTAATTAGTAAAATAATTTATTGCTAATATCATTAAAATTAAAATTTTAAAAAATAAATAAGCTATATTTATAAGTAAAAACAATAATGAATTTAAAGTCAAGTAATTAAAAAAAAAAAGTCCAATACGATTTAAATATTTATTTTTTAAACTTTACAATCTTTCATATTTTTCAGATTTATTATAAAAAATTCTTATCATTCAATATTTTCTGCTTCAGTTTTATTATTCTTCCTCTCACTAAATCTTTATATTGGGCCATTGTGCGAAAATAAGCCCTGGCAGCTGATTTTTCTCTCATACATCTGCTCAGCTGAAATAATTTAATTAGAAATCCTCTCCAGGGGACCAATTTCCTCATCGGCGCAGGGAGCTGATGCGGGCAAATTGCACGTAACAAGATTCCGAAGCAATCTCAGGCATGTGCTCGGCGGTGGCGAAGCCTTTCTTGGATAATTCTTTCCCACCCCGGCTCAGAGTTAAAAGAGGTGAGCGAGGCGCTCTGCACGGAGCCTGATTAATTTAATTGAGGGTTTTATAAAGGGAAGGGCTTTCCTGGAACGTCACAAACCACAGATTGCGATTATGCTTCGTAATTAAAGCGAGCGAACTCCTTTCGAGGAATAAAATTTAATTCGGCCTCATTAACGCTGAAGGTGATTAAAGTAATTCAAAGGACTCGGTCTTATCACCTCACAAGAAGTGCAAACTGAAATTGCTACGCTTGAATGGAATCTTTAGTGCCTCCATCAAAAGGGCGAACGCTTTCATCGCCACATTTCTGCTACCCTTGCCGATCTTTTTCCACCGCGTGTCTTTCCAGCTCGACTTTTCACGCCGTTTTCTTTTTTGTTTGCCGTCACGCAGCAGCGCTCAAAGTGCGGCGTTAACTTTTGCATCGCAGTATAAAACATGACTAGAAAGTGCCTCGGCAAAGTATTGCTTTTACTTAAAGTAGCGTTTCGTGCGCGGATCAAGGTTTAGGATTTGCCGCGTAGAGCTCACTTTATTAGCCGGCAGCAACGAAATGAGCGTTAAATGGAGATGAGTTTGTCCTGATTATGTGCGCCTTTCAAATGCAACATCGATTTTCCATCAAAAGGTCACAGAGCTCTTTACAAAATTGCATTTTGAAACAAAGTTTTATCAAGTTTATATTTTAAGAAATTTCTATGATCAGAAAAATGTATTTTTTTCAAAATATATTTTTTCCCAATAATAAAGCCTAAGACAAAATATTGATTAGGAAACAATTTGATTCATTTTTTTTATCAATTTAGGACTCGCAATCATTACAAGGATGAAAAAGACGCAACCTGCGCAACATACATGTCAAGCAGGTTGCATTAATATTAATTAATTTGTTAATTTCACTGGCAAAAAGCTGTGTTTATATAGTCGAGGAAAAAATCGGAACACCCTTGCAGTGATAATTGATTGCCACTAGGAGAAACTTTGGTACCAAGCAACATTTTTGCTGCAAAAATATCATGGGACGGACTAAACAAATAATTTTTTGCCTAAAACAATTTTCCAAAAAGCTTGGAATATTTCAAGTTTTTATGGATTTACGTAATTAAACTAATTGTTGAGGTTTCCAGACTTATCAAAACTTATTATACAAACTTTCTTTACTTTCTACATAATTCAACACCATCAATTTTGATTTGATAAATGAGGGAAAAATATAATCTTGTGTATACATCATTGGCGTTTGGCAGGATTTTCTCCGTGATTTGGAAACAGCCCAAGAAATCGCGTTCGACGAGAAGTGGAATGTATAAACAACCTTCGAAGTTTTGACATTTTTAGAGGGTGAGAAACGCAAAACACGGTGGCAAAAAAGTCTTGTTTACAGTCGTCGGCGAGAGAGATGACGGCAAAAAATTGCGCCTCATATTGTGCTGTCACTCGGAATGAATTGCGTGCGGCCGCGGGAAAAAATTTGGGAAAAATTTGGGGCATGTATTCCATTAGGGCGGCAATTTGGGGTAGGGGGAGGAACTCTGACAAGAGAAGGAGTGAGTCGTTGGCTGCATAATACATTTAAACGGCGACGGCTTGGCACTTTTGTTATAAAATAGGAGGACGTGAGCGAATTCAGCAAAGGAGGGAAAAAAAAGAAAGAGAGGGTTCGGCCGTTTGAAATGCTTAGCCACGTTTAATTTGCGTTAATAATGTCTGCTACTCTCACGGGGTGTATTATTGGTTCGCCACGGAACGTGAGTCTGTGAGCTAAACGTGCGCCCATTACTCTCTCCCCCGCAGGCTGGAGATGTTTGGCGTCTCTCTTGGCCAGGCCTTGTTTTGCACAATAGATCTCCAAGGCATTATGCGCGCCGCCTGAATTTATATCGCGCGCACAAATACCGCGGCTTTCGCCAAACTGCCAAATTTTACTGCCTTTGTCTGCGGAGTTTTGACCGCGCCCCACTTTTCGCTCCTTCGCTCAGCACATTTTTTGCATGCCTGCGCCTCCGTGATAAATGTTTATTATGAAATTTTTAAGCCGACGCGCCTGCTGAATGAAATATATTTTGCATGCATTCCTCGAGCCGCTCCAAAGCTTCAAGGAACATGCTCTCAGTAAATTTGACATGGAGAAAAATGAAATATTCATCTCGGAACATCATAAAAAGTTAATTAAATTTCGTCTGAAAAAAATATTAAAATATATCCTGTGAGATTTGAAATTTTAATTTTTAAATGTAGTGTGTATAGAACACAGCAAATTTCTCTGAATTCAGAATTTAATTTAATGAACCCAATAAGATTTACTTTGCAACCAACTAGTTGAAATTGTAGTAAGAATATAAATGAAAGAAAAAGACGATTTTGATATTAATTATCAATTAGAAAAAAATTAATATATTTTCAGACAAATTGGCACAAATCTTAGTAATTATTATATATTAAATGACATTTAAGAACAACTGTATTTTAAAATAATTAATTTTAAATTTTAGAAGACAAATAAGCATATTTATTTAAAGAAGCAATTTTTTTATGTTTTTAATGATTCATTAATTTACTTCTTATTTATTAATTTCCAAAGATACAAACAAATTAATAAGCTTAGTTTTTTTTGTTATTTTCATTTAACTTATTCTACAACTATATCAATATGAACTTTGCATCTCTGTTCGATTATCTAAAAATTGTAAAATTAGTTGACATTCCGCGTGGAATTTTCTCCTGATATAATTATTTTAAAAATGCATGTGAAAAACGACCGAAATTATCAATATGATTATAATTATTTTTGTAAGTTTATCTCATACGTTTAAAGAAATTTATAATTTTGTAGATTCAGGTTAGACTTATTTTAGTTTGATAAAATCAATTTTTACTATTTTTTAAATATAAAACTAAATTATGTAGTATATATGGAATTGGTGTTTCCCTCTATCTATCTGTTGCATAATTTGTGTGAGTTTAACTTTGAAAGGCATGTATCTGCGCCGCGGGAAGTCTCTCACTCCTTTCCTCACAGCCAACTTTCGAGAGGCACTAACATGTTGAGCGTTTCTCGTGCTCTGCACGCAAACAATTAAGTTTTTAGACTGGAGCCTCACTCCGCGAACGAAGAGACATACATTTCATGGCGCACTTAACTAATCTTTGTTCTCGGGCGCGGAGCAAACGAAGAGTCGCGTCTGCTTGATTAATTGATAAACTCAATCAACACGGCGCACGCTGCTTTGCGGGTTTTACGCCACTGCGGCGGTGGCGTCGGGCGGGCTGGAATTTCCGGCCCGAGAACTTGCTAATTAATGAAGAGTGCAAATTTTTGCGGATGCTAATTGAGCGCTATACACTTGTTTGCACCGCTCGCGCATATTTTCCATCCTTTCAAATCGGCGGAAAAGAGAACCGCGATTGTTTGCCAGTGCTTTGAAATGCTGCCAGTTTGCTTTACTCTCTCTGCTGTATTTGGCCAACATTCAAATTCTATTATTTTTACCAGCACTCGCCAGTTTTTACTTTTTAAAGTTTGTTATTTTAATAGAACATGAAAATAAATTTGAATTTGGCAGCCATAAAAATTAAACGAGAGAGAAAACATTCAAAATAGAGTTAGAAGAATTATGAAAATATCCACAAGAACGAGACCTTCAATGATCAAGAATCTAGTAAAAATTGAGAAAATTTGAAAAAAATTAAAAATTCTTAAGAAATGGCAAAAAAAATTCAATGTAAAAAAATATTATTTATTTGCTTGCCAAAGAATTTGAAATTTTTTTTAACAGACAAAACTGTGAGTATAAGGCTTTTAAAATTAGAAGCTTGTTGGAGAAATGGAGAATTTCTCACCTCCTGTGATATTTAATCCTCTCCACAAAAGTATTGGAGATGGAAAATTTCCGCGTTCCATTACACAATTAATTTCCGTTTCGTTTTCATCCCACCGAAGCCTCTCTCTTTTTCTCCCTTTTGAGCAAAATGATGGCCTTCGGCGTTTTTTTTTCTCTTCCGAGAAACTGGTAGAGACGAAATTAAAAGCTCTTTAAGGCAACCGAAACTCTGCCGCCGTTTATTTTTTACTCGTTTCTTTTTCCCCCGACGCAGAAAGCCGCGGTTACTTTGAACGCATTAAAACTTTTTATCCCACCTCCTTTCATTAAAAATTCAGCCCCAACAGCCGGCCGCACTACTTCTTCTTCTTCTTTTCCTTCTCCGCACTTCTTGCCACGTCGGAAGACAAACACCGTTTGCTCGCCGGGCTGCCGCGTGTGATATCAATTTAGCGCAGCTTACACGCGTCATCTTACGCGCCCAGCTTATTTTTTCAGACCTTATTGCACCATAAAGCCGAAATGGCCACGCAAAAAGATCAGCCGTCATTATTATTGATGGTTAGACCGGCAAAGCAAAATTTACTATGAAAAAATCTACTTGTGGAGCTGCTTTTGCGCGTATCTGATTTCCGACCAGCGGGAAAGCCGCCTTATCGCGCAGAGCTGTCAAAGCTCATTAACCTAAATCTGCGCGAAGGCACACACAAAGTATAGCCCGACTGGCAAAGCGGCGGATCTGTGCACTTAAATTGAACTACTAGAGACGAGATTGCCGCGCTAGAGAGAGAGAAAAGCGACGATCAAGTTGGAAAGCTCCTCTAATGCGTGTGTGTTATTGAAACTTTGCAACAATAGCAGTCTCTCTCCCTCTCGTTTAGTTTTCTGTGAAAGTTCCGTTTTATTTAATTGGACCTGTCCTAACGAGCCAAGGGAAAAGGGTTTGTCATGTTGGAAAATATTGACAGCCAGACAAAAACACAGATTGTCTGAAATCCTTATACCTTTAATTTTTAGGAGGGGAATATTTTTTTTTTTTTTTAGCTGAAAATATCAAGTTAAGACGGGCGATATTTAATCTTTTTACTGAAATAATGAAAACGGAAAGATGCTTCATTCACTCATGACGTTTCAAGTATCTGCGCAGTATTTTTTTTTTTTTTATTTCATGAATTTCCGATTAGGACCTTGTAAATTTAAAAATTTTAATTTTTTTCCAATAGTTCTACTGAATTAATTTTGGTGAATTTTTTATCTATTTTAACTGCAAATAAACTTAAAAAATACATTTTTTACAACATTATCACAAAAATCCAAGTTTATACACAAATATTCAGTTTTTGTGATTCATTTGAAGCTATCCTTTTATAAATATGACAGTTAATTCAAATATAAATTGCAATAAAATTCACTTGAGCTCATTTATTTAAAAATATTCTCGTTTCGTTAATAGAAAAGCAGCCGAGATCAATATTCTGCTCACCTTTTGTTCTCCATATATCAGTTTTTTCGATGAGAATGTAGCTGTCTAGATCATCTGTGATAGCAGCTAGTCTTGGGGAAATTCCGTCAAAATGTAGTGTTTCAAGCAAATTGGCATGTGCTCTCTGTCAGACGTTTGGATATATGCGAAGGAATCAAACATCAATATATAAACAAAAACAAATAAACTGTTTCAGACAAAGTAGCCAATTTGCCCTAGAAAAATGTGGGAATCGGAAAATGCTTTTCTTTCACATATTCGACCCGTTGAAAAGTTGTCTGCCACAAAAACAGTAAATTGACTCCCCAAACGCACATATATTTTTCACGCACAAACATGTATACGCAAATAAATCGTCCCTTTTTGCATTTGCCAAGAGGTGACAAAAATGTGCAAAAACGCCAGCCCGGCGCATTTTTCCTCTGCGACTGAAGGAAAATTTATCAGGCAAAGCGACAACGCCACAGTTTTGCTATTCCTGGCAAAAATGTGCGGTTGCAATAAATTGTAGGAAGGGTGCGTGCGTGGCCATCAGCGTGTTTTGCTATTATTTGCGCCAAATATTATTAGAGCGGCACTGCGCTTGATTTATCACGAGCCATTTGGCCGAATTTTTGCTTCAATACAAACGAACGAACGAGCATCAAAGTTTGTTCTTTTCCTGGACCTTGTTACATGTCAGTGAGTTACAGGCCGTCTTTTATTCCGGGAGCATCTCTGAGCCGGGCGAGGTATGTGAAAGAAAAAGGGTCGTATATAAGCCGAAGAATTTCTTTGTTCCTTTTTGCACACAATTCCGTGCTTCGCGAGACTGGCTTAATGAAAAAACGCCGCCGTCTCCGGCAGCAGCCCCTGCGCTGGTGTTTGACATTTGACATCGGTCTTGTCGAATATAATAATGCTCAAAAGTGCCTGCGGCGAATCGGATCGAGTTCAGAGTTGAACCAATTCGCACGTCTCGGCTCTGGAATTTCGCACCCGCGGCCCAAGACTTGTACAACTCTCTTCCGGCCCTTTCAGATTTGACGAGTTTATGACGCGAGCACACCCATATTTCTCTGGGCCATCATGTAAGAAAGACTACGGCAGTAAAAAAGTTTGCCAAAAGTGGTGTTTTTCCCTCCGTTGATGCGCAGCGAGCCTATTTTTCCAAAATTGCAAGAAGCAGCCTCGTTCCCCGAACCCTGGGAAAATACACTACTTTTTTTAGTGCAGCCCCCCGGAAGGATTTATTTGTTTTGCAATATGGCACCACGCGCTTTCCATAACACTTCTGCGCCGCTTCCATTAAGCACTCGAGTTTTCTATTATATTCTTGGCGAAAACAATAAAATAAAAGTACCCCGGCGCAGGCTGGCAATTGCTGCCGGAATTCGAATAAATGACATCTTGACGTTAAGTAGCTCACGTATTTCAAAAAAAGTTTTAACGTCATTTCCAGACTAATTTCATTCCGTTGAGTCGTAAATGGATATACTCGCGGAAAAACCTGTTAAGCGGTAATTTCAAGGAGCATTAAATTGACGTCGTTTTTAATAAATAAAAAGAGCGCAATTCGAGCCAGCAGCTTCTAAACTAAATTAAACCATAAATAAATATAAAAAAATCAGCATCCACCAAGACGAGTGGAGAAATTCTGTTATTTTCCAGACGAGAAGTGGGTCGCACACTTGTTTGTGCAGCCTCTGTGTTCAAATTAGATCAACGCAATAAAAACGAGTCGGGATTCCAGCGTGAAACCGAATTATTCTCCTTTTGAAAAATGCAAATTTGCTGCACATCCGCCTTCTCTCCCTTTTCTCTCCTCGTCTACGAAGAATGTAATACTTTGTCGCAAGGACATTCCCTCTCTTATTTTCCAACAAGATGCACGCGTACCCTTTGAGCACTGCTCTCTTTCTCTCGCAGCGAAATTTAATTTCCCGGGCTGCTGTTTTGTCCTTTTGCTCGCAGCCGCTGAATCATGCGAGAGAGAGAGCCGAGCGAAAAATGCAGAGACCGGATTTGCGCGCTGCTGGTATTCATATTCATGAAGCAGCCGGCGCAAAAAATAAATATGCCCGTTTTATACGGAATCACCTCATTTGGTGTTTGCACGCGGAGAGCAGAAGGGCCGCTGAAATGTCATGCCGGTTGCGTACGTTGTTTGCTTTTTCCATAAATTACAGTCACCGAGAACTGGGCTCTGATCAATACTCGCTCAAACCAGAGGCGAGAGTTGTCGTCTCTCTCTCTCTCTCCGGAGCGTGTGAGACAGTTTGCATATACACGCCCGAAATGTATAAACAAACATGTGAACGAACACACGCATATTTGATGTCACACATCATGCAAACGCAGATTTTGCTCGGTTGCAGATGCGGCTGGTTCGCAACTCTCGTGAGCCCGGCCGCCGGGACAGCTGCGAGACGTGACCTCGCTTTCAATTACATCTCAAATTTTTTATTTTGCCGAAGTCTTAAAACGTGGCAGACCTTTTTACAGACATGTGAATTGTTGGCAACTCAAGCTCATAATTATTTAATTTTATTTTATGTCTGATTTGCAATTTTGAGAGACTTTATTCCGTTTACTTTTACCACGCAGATTTCACGAAGTCTAAACAAGGAATAGTTTTATTTTTACTGTTATTGTTGCTGCGCCAAGGAAAAACAAACAAATATTACAACGGGCTTAAAAAGGATAAGCAGACTTTTATCCTTGTCATAATTTTTTTTAACACTTTTATGCTCTACCGAATTTCAAGTTTTTTTTTATCAACCCTCTAAGAACAAATTTATTTAGCCCAATCAAAAAAATTTAATTTTATATTTAAAAAAAAACAGCTTTCATAGGAAGAAAAATTTAGAAAAAAAACCTATTATTAATTTTACCAAAATAATTTGTCACTTTTAAACATGAGAAGGTAAAGTAGAACATTTTTTGGCACATTTTCTTGGCATTTTTAATAGGGCCATTGTATTTTTAATTGGAAAAAAGTACTTCTCGGGAGCACATTATAGAAGCAGGGAGTGAGGTAGGGTTTAATTAAATCTGCTGCCGTTGACATTTACTCCGGCGAATCGCAAATTGGCAGTTCTGCGAATGAGTTGACAGCGAATAATTTGCATTTTTATTCTGCCTCCCTTCGACTGGAAGTTTGCAAATTCGCTGCTTCCTCTCTTTTTCTCACGCACGTTTTGCGGCGAGAGGGAAAAATTTCTAAATGGGAAGATCCACAAGGGAGAGAAATCAAGTTTGTTACAAAGTTTATTGCGGAACTGGGAGGAAAATAGCAAATCAACAAATAAAGTAAATAAAATTACGCAAAATTTGATTTGAATAAGTTGAACATCCTGTAGACGCAGGAAAAAGGAATTCAGGGGATGCGACGGTTCACCCACATTTGTATAAATATCACGAAAAATATTGGAAACATTCGATCTGCGAACAGTCATTAATAATGCGCTGCCTCTGGCGTTTCTCCTCCCCCTTGCTATATAAATATGTAAACATTTTTTTTTATTTATTGCGCTGGTACCCACTGGTGGTCTTTTTTTCCTCAAAAAAGGCCGAATTTTGCATTAAAAAGGACGCCGTGCAGTGATGTTCTCATTTTGTGCCCGAGCGAGCAAAACAGCGCTCTTATTTCTCTCCTTGCACGGAAAGTCTCCTTCTTTTTATCTGGCGGAATGAACAGGGCGTGTTTGCGAATTCGTGTCGCATTCAAACGAGAGGCGATTCCAATGCTAAATATTTCCACTAACTAGAGCGGCCCCTTAGCCGGTGGATAAATACGCGCTCTCTATTTTTATGCTCCCTCGTTCTGCGTTCAAATATTCAAATTACTCGGTAATAACTTTTTTAATATCCATATCCACCACGAAGGAGAGCGTCTCGTGGGAGTTCTCATTATGCACGAGTACCCGCACTGATAAACATATTATGCCATCGCTTTCCTAGTGCTTCCGCCAGCCAGGCCAACTTTTCATCCGACCGCTGACCTGTTGGCCGTTTGCTTTGAGCGCACGTCACGCGCAGGAAATGGAGCTTCATGCACATTTAATATCTATTTCGACAGAAGCCTCACTACACCGACGTCCATTATGACATGTATGACATTGCGACGGCACGTCTCGTAAAACGGCAACATTAAAAGCGGACATTTTTTCAGAGGGTCGCTCACGTTGATCGATTGGACACTAAGAGCTTTTTTATTTTAATAGATTTATCATGAAACGTTTAAAAATCAGGAGTTTTTTTTTAACTAAATTCGGAGATAAATTTATTGTTATTTTTTTAAATAATTTTAAAAATAATTAAACTAATATTCAAAACTTTTGATTATTTAAATTTAAAATTGAATATTTTGAAACCTTTTTCCGCGTGGACCGTTATTAGATTTAATACATTTACAAAGATTTGTTTAAATTCTTTCCGTTTTATTAATGTAAATGAATGTAAAAGTAATTAGTAAGAATTACTTTGGGCAAATGATTTATTTACAATTAAATGTACTCTTTTAAAATCAGCGAGTTATAATATTTTATAATAAAATTATTTAAAATAATCTTTACTGACCAATTATTATTTCCCTTTTAGAATTTTAAAACGAAATAACTCTCTTAATATATCATTAATGAGACACTTTTTCATCAGTCTATCAAGCTTTAAATTAATATTTTTGTAATAGTCTCTTAGAAGTTTTTTTTTTGTACTTTTAACTTTTATTATAATAATTTCTGGATAAAAAGTGTTAATTAGAGAAAATACTTTATAGCTGACGGGTTCAAACTGCTCACACTTTATTCAACTTTGCAAATTGCCCGCAGAAATTTTATAAATCTGCCGCGTGGAAAAGTTTTTATTTGCATAATCCAGTTTCCGCTTTTCAACACGTCATTCCTTTTTCCCAGGCTTAATTTACTCCCTCGGTCCTCGCGCTTTTGTTTATTCCGAGTCGGAAACCCCTGCTTTTTCAAAGTGTACACTGAAGTGCATTTGCGTTTAATTTACTCAAGCGGTGGTGCGAAACAGGCAAGTGTTCCACACAGCACCGCAGCCAGCCAAGATGAGATTAAAAAGGTCATCCCGTCCGGCAGCGGCAAATTCCACCCTTTTTTACGAGCGCGCCGCCGGTGTGGTCGCGGTGCAGGCGCTCGCTTGTTTAATGTGGTTTTAATTTATTGATTGCAGGCGTGCCTGCGGAAGAGCTTTTCCCTCGCAATTCCCCGCGTTATGCAAATTTATATATATAAATGCAAGGAAAAAAATTTTAACGGCGCTTCCGAGATTACAAAAGCGACTCTGACTGAGTGCAAAGTGCGTCTCGCGAATAAATTACGCGCGCACTGCTCGCTCGGCCGTCGTAAAATTATCTCCGGCGTGCAGAGTATTTTGCTCGCGCACTTTCTTCCACGCCCGAATTCTTATCGCCGAGTCACATGCGCTGCATGGGAATCACCCGCGCCGAGCCCAACGCACTTCCCAATTCAAGAAGAAGCCCAGCAGTCCCGCGAGAGCCACAAACGCGAATGCGCCCGCCCAATTCATATCTCAATGCAATTATCTGCTCCTCGACATAAATCTGTCACGTGCAGTCTCAGCATGTAGGTGGAAAAAACGCAACCTTATCACTGCGCCAGCTAGGCATTGGGGAAATCGGCTTTTGCTGAAGATAAAAATCCAAAATGTCTTATCGATTGAAACTGAACTGCGTATTTTAATTTATTTGTGAGCTAGAAATTTAATTAAATTAACAATCTGTTTGCTTGTCAACAAATATAAATCTATTTGTGTATTTATCATTATTAAAATCATAAGTCCATATTTTTTTATGTTGATTAATTTAATTTTTTATTTATTTTTAATTTGACTTTCAGCTAATTTTTAAGCATTGCAAAAAATTTAAATTTAAAGAAAACATATTTCATAGATTTTTATAAGATGTATATTTTGTGAGGCAAAGTGGAAAGAAATATAATAATATAAATTAAAATAGCAAGTATAAATAAATATTGCAAAAGTATGCTGTTTGATCCTCTATATTAAAAATTTTTGACAGCCAAACATGGGTTTTTTAATCCTAAAGAATAGGTTTAAAGAAATCCACGACTGCGCTTAAACCTGAAATATAGTAAACCGCTATAAAATGCGCCAAAAACAGGACTATGAACTCATTATCAAACATTTAAAAAAATTTGACCACCAAACGTGGATTTTTTTAATCCTAAAGAATAGGTATAAAAAATCCACGACTGCGCTTAAACCAGAAATATAGTACCCCGCTATAAAATGCGCCAAAAACAGGACTATTAACTCATTATCCAACATTTAAAAAATTTTGACCACCAAACGTGGATTTTTTTTAATCCTAAAGAATAGGTATAAAAAATCCACGACTGCGCTTAAACCAGAAATATAGTACCCCACTATAAAATGCGCCAAAAACAGGACTATGAACTCATTATCCAACATTTAAAAAATTTTGACCACCAAACGTGGATTTTTTTTAATCCTAAAGAATAGGTATAAAAAATCCACGACTGCGCTTAAACCAGAAATATAGTACCCCGCTATAAAGTGCGCCAAAAACAGGACTATGAACTCATTATCCAACATTTAAAAAATTTTGACCACCAAACGTGGATTTTTTTTAATTCTAAAGAATAGGTATAAAAAATCCACGACTGCGCTTAAACCAGAAATATAGTACCCCGCTATAAAATGCGCCAAAAACAGGACTATGAACTCATTATCCAACATTTAAAAAATTTTGACCACCAAACGTGGATTTTTTTTAATCCTAAAGAATAGGTATAAAAAAATCCACGACTGCGCTTAAACCAGAAATATAGTACCCCGCTATAAAGTGCGCCAAAAACAGGACTATGAACTCATTATCCAACATTTAAAAAATTTTGACCACCAAACGTGGATTTTTTTTAATCCTAAAGAATAGGTATAAAAAATCCACGACTGCGCTTAAACCAGAAATATAGTACCCCGCTATAAAGTGCGCCAAAAACAGGACTATGAACTCATTATCCAACATTTAAAAAATTTTGACCACCAAACGTGGATTTTTTTTAATCCTAAAGAATAGGTATAAAAAATCCACGACTGCGCTTAAACCAGAAATATAGTACCCCGCTATAAAGTGCGCCAAAAACAGGACTATGAACTCATTATCCAACATTTAAAAAATTTTGACCACCAAACGTGGATTTTTTTTAATCCTAAAGAATAGGTATAAAAAATCCACGACTGCGCTTAAACCAGAAATATAGTACCCCGCTATAAAGTGCGCCAAAAACAGGACTATGAACTCATTATCCAACATTTAAAAAATTTTGACCACCAAACGTGGATTTTTTTAATCCTAAAGAATGGGTATAAAAAAATCCACGACTGCGCTTAAACCAGAAATATAGTACCCCGCTATAAAGTGCGCCAAAAACAGGACTATGAACTCATTATCCAACATTTAAAAAATTTTGACCACCAAACGTGGATTTTTTTTAATCCTAAAGAATAGGTATAAAAAATCCACGACTGCGCTTAAACCAGAAATATAGTACCCCGCTATAAAGTGCGCCAAAAACAGGACTATGAACTCATTATCCAACATTTAAAAAATTTTGACCACCAAACGTGGATTTTTTTAATCCTAAAGAATGGGTATAAAAAAATCCACGACTGCGCTTAAACCAGAAATATAGTACCCCGCTATAAAATGCGCCAAAAACAGGACTATTAACTCATTATAGTACATTTAAAAAATTTTGACTGCCAAACGTGGAATTAATTGAGCTTCAAGTTGATTTAAATCGTTTTTTTAAAATGTACATTCATTCTTCATAAATATATTAATTTTATGGAATGAAAAACTTTATTTAATAACAAGCAGCACCTTATTCTTTTAAGTGTAAAACACGCTCAATTAAAATAATAAAATTATTATTTAACCCTGATTGCATTTAACCACTTAATGCACGTTTTACCAATTGGGATTCTGCTGCGATAAAATAATTATTAGCAATCGGCGTCAAAATGATTTGCCGCGAATACAAATATGATGTGTGGTCGCGTTCACAACCGGCAATTAGCTGCTTTTCATTGGTTCACTCGACGTTCAGTGCTTTCATCATTTGCGGTATATTTAACTCGGGCACTTTTGCATAATTGAACTCGCTTCAATACGCGCTGCGAATTTCGACAGCTAACGAGACCATTATTATTATTTTCAACAGGGGCCCAATTGAGGCGAGGTATAGAGAGAGATATAAAAAAAAAATTAAACGAAAACCGCTCTCGGGGCGTGCCGACGGGACGGAAGCCGCATTTTGCGCTGATTAAAATGCCGCCCGCTTTTTTTCTCGCGAAATTGTTCTGCAAAAGGGGCTCTTGCAATTTCTCCGGCATTAAAGCTGCTGGGCGAAAATAAATTGTGCTCGCCATTAGACGCACACGCACTTGAGAAAAGCGAGCGCCTCTTGTATTGCTGTTTCGTCCGACGAAATAAGATGAGAGAAAGTTCAAAAATAAAATAAAAAGACCTAACCTTTTTCCTTTTTCATCGCAGACAACAAAAAACAAGGTTTTTTTCTAGGTTGGTGGCAGCTCATTTCAGTTGAAAACGAGAAATTGCGCGAAAATTCTCCGAGATTATATTTGTGCCGAAATATGCAAATTATTTTCATCTCGACGCCAGCTGCGCAGGATTATTATTTACCCAGCATGTTATCTGGATGAGCAAACGGATCAGTGTATCTCACGCGAACATACATTCATTTCGTCACCCGCGGCCAACAACTGTGTGTTTGTAACAACTGGTGCTGCAAACACATTGCGTGAAAAGCAAGCACCCGCAGCTAGACACAAACTTCTCGCAAAAACCCCGCCAACTTTTTTCATATCGTCTCTCTGGTGACACTTCATATTTTCGCTCTGTATCAGCTATTTTTGCCCAGAGGGTGCACGAGAGGGCAAAAGAAACAGCCCCTTTTTTCTATTGTGACAGTCGTCGCGAGAAAACCAGTGAAGTGGTCTGTCATTGAGATAAAGTGGACTCGGCGCGAAACAATTTTGATGTGGCCAATAAATGAGGCGGGGAGAGCTGCAGAGCTCATTTAGGAAATAATCATTTCCTTACTGTCGGAGGCCTGAAGTAAATAAATAATAAAGGCAACAAACTTGATTTATAATACTCATTACGCTTATTACTATTTTACATAATTATAATTACTCAATTAACTCAAGAGAGAACATAAATAATCAAATAAGATAATGAAAAAATGGTACTCCTTATAATATTTTTTTTTTTTTAATTTAAATTTCCACTCCAATATTATCACTAAAACTAACTTAAAGATTGTTATTAACTTCAAGCTATTGATTTTCATTTATAAAGAAATTTACTTTTCATTTAAAGTCTTTGTTCTCTTTGGTAATCATTGCTATCGTAAATTTGTAAGAATGAAATATTATATTTTGTAGTAGAATTTTACGATCAAGGGATGATTCTTGTTGATTTGAATTTGAAATCAGCTTTACCTCAATGGGTTTTGTGAGTTGTTTATTGTGTAAGGAAAAACAATATCCCATGAAATAAAATTTAAATATTTAATTTATGGAATTTAAAAAGAAATGACTACATAAATAAAACTTGAAAAACAATTAATTCAGACTTTTTAAAACTAAAATTTGGACCCAAAAAGTTGTCTGTTTTTGCATAAAACCGAGGTTTTTACGCGTCTGTCAACTTTATATTAATAATGCCCTCAAAATGGGTCCATTTTAACTCCTACAAAAAATGAAACATCAACGCAAGAAACCTGAGCAAAACTTGTAACAGAATTAATCCGCAAATCCCTGGCAGAGCGCTTATTTTCCCAACACTAATTCCGACTTCAACTAGTGTTACTTTTTATTTTAGTTCTGCCAAAGATTGGATTCGTCGGATTTCTGAGGCGGCGAAATGAGCAAAACGGAGGCGGCAGAAAGTCGGCACGTGAAGCCTCTTTGCTTGTTATTATCAAAACAGGCGGCTGATGACTTTATTAGCATAGCGGAATGAATTTTCTTGCTGCTATTCCATGCATAATGAATAAGGCAGGCGCGTCTCTCGCGAACCGGCAGCTTATTTACTCCTGCGAGCAAAGCAGGAGGGAACACAATAATAATAAAATCACGCGAGATGATGCGGAACTGCGCGATATTTTGCGCCCCTCTGGCGCAGACACAGCTTGTGTCGCGCATAAATGTGTGTCTGTGTTTTGTGTTGCCAGCGACAAGATGCGCCTGCCTGTCTTGCTTGGGAGGCACCTTGGCTGCTGTTCCGCAGTGGCGGACCGATCTGTTATTATATCAAAGTGGAAAATCTACTCGCTCATTACAATATCTCCTTAGCCGGATTGTGCAGTAATGTTTTATGAGCAGCAATGTGGGATGATGGTCGTCGCCGCTCTGTGTTTATCTTCAAGCATGAGAAGGTCGCTCTCGATTAAATCCAGACCTTGATCTAATAAGTTAAGATTGCATAAAATGATATCGCGGATTGTCGTGATCCTTGCAATTAGAGAGATCAGATGAATTGCATTAATCAGAGATAATTTTATTAAGATTCAAAGAAAAATTTAAAAAAAAAAATATGTTTTTATTTTTTAAATTTTTTTATGTTTGATGCTTAGATAATTATGGAGTAAAATTAGAAACAAAATTAATATAATAAAACTTACGACATATCACGACATATCAAGTAGTGGCTTCTGTGTTTCACTCTTTAAATTTATGTTTAAATTTTTTTCATCTTTGTGCGAATCATTAAAAATATATCATAATATACTCATTATGCTGAAGGAAAAGCAGGAAATTATAAAAGATCGAGCAAAAAGAGGAATTATTAATGTAGGCTGGTTTACAAAGCAGCTTATATAATTTAATTTTAAAATAAAAATCTCATTAAAAAAAAACGAAAGAATTTACTCATTCTGTCCCCGCTCGCTTTTCTGAAAGTCTTTTGCCCGCTATTCTTATAAAGAAAGCATAAAATATTTATACAAAAACCACTCCAAATTGAAAACGGAGAAAATGTTTTCAAAACTTTTTCCTCTTTTATATATTTAAGAAAATTTCTCAACCTTAGAAAACAAGGCAAGTATATATATTTTATGATCTTTCATAATAAAATGTTGAACAAGATGTAAAAAGCAGAGCAACAATTTGAACTTGTCATGCAACTGACGGTTTTACTAACAGTTTCAT
Source organism: Neocloeon triangulifer (assembly GCF_031216515.1). NCBI lineage: Eukaryota > Metazoa > Arthropoda > Insecta > Ephemeroptera > Baetidae > Neocloeon > Neocloeon triangulifer. The sequence continues at coordinate 2,064,015 of NW_026775545.1, forward strand.
TACAAAAGCTAAACCGTCCTTTGTAAAAGCAACGTGTGCATGCAAGTGAATGGCGTCCAACAGAACCAACGGAGGAAGTAAGAGAACTTGGCGAAACAACAAACGTAGACTGCTGGTATTCATTCCACTGTTTGGAATAATTACGTGGAATTACGCGATGCAAGATTCATTCGAGCCAATCATAACTGCACGGGATCCTCACAGAAGACAGTTTAATTATTTCCAGAGCATGTATCTGTTCATTATTAAAACGGAATCACGTTGTTAGGAGTGTGACTGGTTGTCTGGAATGATACACGAGAGCGATGTCTTTGTCCAATTAACTAGAATGAGATGAATATATTCTGACATGACTGATTTTCCGCTCGGTGGAAAACGGCTCCGTTAATTAACTGCTGATCAATTAGTTCAAACTGTATTTCAAAAACATACCCGCAGGTCTTGTAATGAAAAGTTGAAATCGCCACTCACTCGAGCAAACAAAGCCCGACAAACTTCTTTGTATGCTTCAATGTTTAATTGCCAAAGTTGAAGGCTGCGGTCCACGCAAGAGCAATTACTTCGGCCAAGACAAAACACACACACCAACTTTCGTTCGCCGGGACTGAATTTTTCATAAGGCTGCCAACTTTTGAAGATTGTGTCCGGAATGCCAGCTGAACGAATTAAAATGAATTTGTTATTTAAATTACAAAAAGGGCCGCTCGTGTATGGAAATGCAAGAAGAAGTGGAGCCGGTGCAAAGCAGAGTACATTTTCACCATTTATTTGCACGTCCCTTCACATGCATAATTTATGTCAGGCTGGCATTAAACTCGATTAGAAAGGTAGCCAGACGGTTTCCTTTGCTTTCATTTGCATGGAAAGTGGAAGTATCTTCTGTGAAAAAATGCTTTATTCAACTTTGTTGCAATGGAAGCATATTTGAACAGAAAGATAGAAAATTTTAATGAGACAAAAGGCAAAACTCTTCTTTTTAACAAACCACATAAGAAAAATTTTAATTCCCCTCACATTAAATTTATTTCAATCAACATTTATGAATTTCTAACAGGAATAAAAATAAACTACATGGTGAGAAAGATATTTTTATTTTAATAATTTTGTGTTTAATATTTGCGCTGACTTTTGATAATGGATCTTAGATTAGATTAAAAAACGACCTATATTTAATTTTTTCACAAAAATTAAAAATTTTTTAGGGATCTTTCAGCTTTTTTTAATCATTTAATTTTCTTTTTTTTTCTTTTTCTAACTATTTTGTGACATAATTTATTTGATTCTTCCACTAAAAATGTGTAACTTGTGACTAATTTCTATATCTTGATCAAATTTTTACGCTTTGGTAAATTTCACTGTTGCTTAAATAAAAAGCCTCCATCAAATTTTCTTAATCTCGTCTCAAATTAGTTCAACACACAGTATATTGCACCCAATCAATACGAGCCTAATCCTCGCGGCGAAAGGGAATTTCCTTTTTCACGCGTATCGCTTTCCTAGGAGTATAAATCTCGATTGCGTGCGTCTACGGGGAGGAATACCGCGGCGAGCAAATTAATTTCTCTCGGCGCACGCAGGATGAGGAAATTGGCAGGCATTAAGAGGGATTATTTGCGGGCGAAAGAAGACCGGGGTGCGTCCTGCACAACCAGTCTAATCTGCACTTAATCTCTCGGCTTGATTTTAATTTATGGTGGGACTGCACATAAATTATAAGCAGCAAACCTATTTGCATACTTGCTGTGCAAAATTAAAAAGCACCCTCGGCGAACGAAGAAAGTGCATCCGAGGAGTGCAACTAAATGCATCGCTGCGCGCAAATTTGCATACTAACGGCGAAATTTATATCGGATGTGCGCATTAATTCGTTTTAATTAAAACGACGTGCCGACCAATTAGTTTTCCGAAACTCCCTCTCCCTCCTCCCCAGTTGCAAATGTAATTAAATTTCAAGGCAATTTCGGATCTCTCGACATATTTGTTTACGGATGAAGTATAAATTTGGTTCACTTCTGTGCGAACATCTCAAGTTGTCGGCAAACACAGTTGCGTGTCTCTTTTGTGCAAAACCACTTTCCAAACCAGTATATTATTCTGGTTAATTTCGGGTCGCTACGCAATCCAGCGGGTGAACACAGACAAACGCTTCCCTTTCGCTGCGCCAACTGTCATCGGCAGCTGTGTGCACATTACATCTCCCAAACTTAGCAGTGTTTCCATCAATTTGCGAATTGTGCGCCACAGGCTCACTCACACGCTCAGCAAAACAAAACTAATTCGGCTAACCTTCTCATCTGATTGTGAGTGATGAAATCCGCATTCATATAGTTCGCAGACAAGCAGCTGTCTCTGGATAATGCCATTAAAACTTTAGAATGAATAAATTGTACATTAATCAAACTAGCAAAAAAATAACTTTCAAAATTTAAATTTTATTCCTCCCTCATTCGATTCAAATCAAAATTTATCAAATTTAAAAGTCAAATCAAAAAATAATTTGAAAATATTTACACTGGCACATTATGTACATAGACTTTATCTGCTGAATAAGTCTTTAAAAAGTTAATTTTTGTTCTAAAAATTTGGGTGAAAAAGGAAGGAAATCCAAAAAATTCAAGAAATATGAGAATATCTATACAATTTCACATATTTTAATAATTAGTAAAAAAAATTAGTCACCGTATTTATTTTTATTTTTTTGACGTAAAGATCCATTTTAATTTTGTAAAGAATAACAAAAGAATAAAATAAAGTTTATCCCAACCAGTCTAGTTTTATTGAAATTAAATTTTAGCATCGATGGACCCCTTAGGCCTAACGGTAAGGTAGTTTCATCACTAATAAGAACTTTAAAAAATCTGCAAGAGCCTCTAATTTTTCATTAGGGCTTTCAACCTTCCAATTAATAAACAAACCCCATCCATTCACAAAATTTAAATAAACCTATAAAACTTTTAACTTGCAATACTCAAAACCAAAACTAATCACTTTGATGTGCCACGCAATCGGCTACCGTCCATTCAAATAACAAACAGCCGCGCATATAATCACATTAAGCACACCAATCCGCTTCAAATCCTAATTAACGTTGGCGCATGGCACTAATTAAAAATGAAAGCACCATTTTTGGCAACTTCCCCCCGCTGCTACGAAATTCGCGGCTCCTAAAACTTTTCAACAGTTGGCGGCCACGAATAATTAACGACTTCATTTCGCGGTGTATAAAAAGTTAAACCGCACCTCTGTATATTTTTAATCATAACACAACTCGACGTCAGCAAGAGAGGAGTTTTGCGTGTTTGCCTTGCACGATTAGAAACTTTGGTAATTTTTCCCAGAAGAGGCAGCATTTTGCGCTATCACGTGATTTACCGATTCACCTGCCGCCGGTTATCGTGACGCGAAATATGAAAAATGCGAATCTGCGAAAAATCTGCAGATATCTCTTTCACTGCCGACTTAACTGCGAAATGATTTATGAAGCGCCGCTTTTTTCCGTCTCTTTGCCTCTGCTGTTCGTTTTCGGTCTCTCTCTCTCTCTCTTTCTCTATATAATGTGTTTTTTTTCTGGCGAATGTTTTTGTTTAGCCAGTGTGCTTGCCGATTGGCCGCTGCTCAAATTGCGAACAGCCGCCGGAGAGCTTTTTGCGATTTCGCTCTCTCGTCGTCTCCTGCAGAGGACGACAAACACAGAAAGAGAGGAATCCATCCGGTATTATTTTAACAATGACAAACTCTTGAGTTGGAAGAATTTAAGAGCTCATTTTAAAATGTATGAAAAAATTAATGATGGAAAGTGAAGGGAAGAATGGTAGAAAAAGCAAGGGAGATATTTCAACTAATCAAAAAGTTTACATTTTCCTCTGGTTCATAATTAGCCCAGAAATATCTTATAAATACAAAAATTATGCTACACAAACTATAAAAAATAAAAAAGGTATTAAAATTTAATTAATAATTTAAAATAAAAATTCAAAACTATAGAGGGTTTAACCTAAGTAAGGTTAATTGAACATTTTGTTTCAATTGAGTGCTTTTTAGCAACTATCAACAATAAATCGGGTGACACTCGAGGCTCAAATTCAAATTCTTTAGATAGGTTAGGAGAGCCCCAGTTTCTTCAATTAAAAAAAAGTATTTTCCTTATCGATTCACGCTTGAAAAAAAAATATTTTAAATTAAAGAATAATTATTTATCCGGAAAAAATGCTTTTAAAAAAGCTTATGGCCCAGAGACAGATAAAAAATAAAAATTATTTTTTTTATTTATTTTAGTAAATTTGATTCTGAATTTTTTCTTAGTCCCAACGGACTGCTACTGCCCTCTTTTCTTTTCAAGTGCCAACTCGAAATAAGTAATTTCCGGAGGCATTCCGTTGGAAAGAATTCTCTCGCGTGAGCGATTGATTGACTTTGACTGGCTGCGAAGATACACTTCTGTCTTCTTGAAATGGAATTATACACATACCGTACGGCGCTGCATTTATTGTTCAGAGCAGTGTCTGTCGGGACGGAATCAAATTAAAAGAGAAAGAGCAGCGAGACCCGAACTGCTGATTTGCATTTCAAATTAAATTACACCGAAGAAAGAACAATTGCGCATCGCGAGAGAAATGAAGTCGCCGCCGGCTGCAATTGAATTTCGCTCCGTTTTAGAGAAAAAGCGTTGAAATGAAATTGCTTCCGAAAGTGTATCTCAGCTGTGTTGTTTTTTCAGGGGGCAATAAAAGTTTATTTATTCCGCGAGTATAAACGTCATTTGCATACGTCCCGAACATAAATCAGTCGGAAATTCCGAAAACCATTGGCGAGAATTTCGCGAATTTTGTGTCGCGAGCAGGAGGTGCGTTTTTGAGTGCGTTTTAATGATGACCCTGCGTGCGGAATCTCCAAAACTGCTGGTGTAATAAAACAAAGGCCAACGGCACTAAAAATGTACAAATTCTATGGTGGGGCAAAAAATGCGGACGCACATATTTTAGCATTATTTTGTAGCTCGCAAATGTGCGTCTGCGAAATTTATTGCACCAACAACGACCCTGTAGTTTCGCCCGTTAATAATGCGCGTTCGAATTGCAATGCAGCTCGCGGGGCAAAATGAAAATTTACTCGCGGCCAATTAAAACGGACCCCTCGCTGCGATATGTTTGAGTTAAACGATCCGTTCGCGCCAACATTAAAACTAGTGGAAAAACAAAGCTCGCCGCTCTTATTGGATTTTCCAGTTCATTTGATGATTAATTGCACGCGACGCGATGGTGGTCAGCTTTCGCCATTGTGAACCCTCTTTGATTTATCGGCTGACGGTTCGTTTTGTTTGCACACTCTCGGTACGGGGAATGTCATTTCATGCAGCCGTGGCATGTAAAAAATAACTAGAAAACTGTACTAGAAACCAAATTTTAATAGCAACAAACATAATATAAATATGTGTAATTTGCCATTTTATAACAATGTTAGAATTGATTTTCTAAAGAAATTTAATTATTTAAATTATATTTTATTAAATAAATTTAAAATTTTCCTTGAATTAAATATTTTTTATTATTTTTTTTTACTTTGATTATTTTGATTAAGGTCTTCACCTTTTCCAATCTAACAATAAAAATAAAAAATAAAATAATTTTTGCCAAAGTCAAGGCTAGTTATTTAAAACTCGATGAAACTTAGATAATTTGTTAATGAACCCTTTCTTGAATGTTATATATTGATAATATTTGAATACATAAATAGATGAACTTGGGCAGTAATTGCCTAATGATAAATAAATAAAATCACTTTGCAATAAAATATCTCATCGTTATTACAAATTGAGTTTGTTAATATTTTTTTTTTTAATAATTCCAAGAGAGCGTCGCAAAGTGGAATGCGGCTATTTTAACCTTATATCTACACGGCTTTCACATAGATTGTAGCAATATAAAAATAGTAGCCACTGATAAGCAACCAAAATTTATTATTTTTGCTCTAACCTTAAAAAAAGATATCAATCTTCTTAGCAAGTTTTCTGCACTTAAAATCTATTTTTAGAATCCTTTAAAATTAGAACACAAGATATGATATTCTGCGTAGCAATAAAGATAAAAAAAGAAAATAGTATGATGTCTACATCTTATTGTTTTCGGGTTCTTAAAAATTTAGAAGTAAGTGGTTTAATTGTCCACTTAACCTAATTTGCTTTTGCTAAGATAATCCATTATGACTTTGCCATTTTAAGTTCTATTGTTTCATATGGGGCTAAATCTTGTATGAGTCATTCAAGTAATGTTAGCATTCATAGCTTTTAACTAATTGTTTTTCGGAATTTTTGTAAATAATTGTATACAAGACTCTAAAAAGTATTGAATATATATTATATAATTTAATTATATAAATATCATCAATGTAATAATCTTATTACAGCTTATTTATTTCAAAACTCCCGGCTATGCATGGTGTGAATTTATTACATTTTTATACTTTAAGCTGTTATCTTACCACACACCAAGTTGAGGAAACGCAGTAATTCTTAATGACGTTGCTCGAGTCAAATATAAGAAACATTTATAATAACTTAATTGTAAGTCCAATATTGAGAATTTTTTATTTTACTTTATCTAAAAAAATTGCAGGCTATCAATAGCATCACACCATGCTGCAGTAAAAGGGAAGATGCAATAACAATTTGATAAACAGTGCGGTTCAAATAAAATTTCTAAGCCGCTCAAATCTAATATAATAAAAGTGCAATTTGATACAAAACAAAAGTTAATTATCCCCCACTGATGAATATAAATACGGCTGCTCAAATTCACCTGCCACATTATACGCACCAAACAGGTAAGAAGAGTTTCACTTGATTTTAATAGCAGCAAGCTGAGATATTTAATGTTTTTAATTTTAATGTATTGTTCAAAGTTTTCCTGAATACAATTTTTAAAAGAAACATATTTTGCAGAGTATATGAAATAATTAATTGAGAGATGAATAAGCTGTACGTATATTTGTGCGTGGCCTTGTTGCCCGCAATTTTGGCAAACCCTTTGGAGCAGATTAATTATGACAATGTGCAACCTGAGAAGCCAAGTGACGAAGAACATAATGCAGAAGTCAGGAAAATTAGGATGCTGAGCATTGGAAAACCCGATGTCAATGTTGGTAAGTAATAATTTTTTTTTCTTCCTTCAAACATGATAATCAATATGAATTATTAAAATCAAAATTGAATTTATAATAAATTTAATTAAATTGAAATCTTAAATTTTTAAACAATACTAATTTCCCAGTTCATGTATTTTTTTTTATTCCATGATGAATAAAATGGGTCTTTAAATTTTTAATAATATTAATTATTATATCAATTTAATACACCACAAAAATTTATTCTAAATTATTTCATTTCAGGGGCGTTGGTTGACAATTGGAAACCTGATTCCGGAGTCAAGCCTGAGGAGCTCGGTTCATACCTGGAAGGTGACATTCTGACCGTGCCTAATTCCCAGGGCAGGAACGGAATCATCAGCACCAGCTACAGGTGGCCAAATGCGGTCGTTTACTACAAAATCCAGGGCGCTTTCAGTGAAAACCAAACTTATTTCCATCGGACAATTTTTTAAATCAGATTTTTTCAGACTCGTATCAACTCAATTTGATCTACCAAGCAATGAATGCGTTCCAAAGCAACACTTGCATCAGGTTCAGACCATTCACAGGAACCTCAGGCGACCATATCATCATCAAAAGTGACAATACAGGGTGCTGGTCTGCCGTCGGTAGAATCGGTGGCGCTCAGAACCTCAATTTGCAGGCTCCGGGCTGCGTGAATGTGGTTAGTAATTAAAAACAAACTCATTGAATTTCTAATTAGTCAAACAAAAATTAGGTTGGAACGCCTATCCACGAGTTAATGCACGCTGTTGGCTTTTTCCATGAGCAGTCGCGCTTGGACAGGGACAGTTATGTTAATGTCTTGTGGCAGAATATCCAATCAGGTAAATGGACAGTCAGTAATTCAGAAAGCAGCTATATAAAATTTTTAATTTATAAATAAATTGAATTAAATTTTTTGACGAGGATTAATTATTGATAAATTCGGACAGGCCAAGAGCATAACTTCAATAAAATGACCTCTACACCCTTCGGAGTGAGTTACGACTACGGAAGTGTGATGCACTACTCCCTAAAGGCCTTCTCACGTAACGGACAACCAACACTCCAAGCAAGGGTGCGCTATCATCATAAATTAAAATTTAAATGCTTAGCTAACGACTAATTTGTCTACCTAGCAATCTACCAGCGCCACCATTGGTCAAACTGCCGGACTCAGCGCGTCGGACATCAGGAAGCTCAAGGCCATGTACAATTGCTAGGTCGCTGAAGGTGGAATTTGTTTTGACTTTTTTTTCTCTTTTTCTCTCTTCAATTTAATAAATCTAATATATACAGTTTTAACATCTAATAACCTAAACGATTTTATTTAATTCCGTTTCAAATTCTACTAAAAACATAGGGACTAAATGAGTTGATCCCCTTTGCATAAACGTAAAAAAGGAAATTGCATTCAATAGACAAGGTAATCGTTACAAAAAATTAATTGAAGCCTAATTTGCAATTAAAACACTTTGATGAAGCTATTTAATTTTCCTCCCAAGTTTGTTAATGTTGTACTTAAATATTTATAAATTATTTGATTGGCACAAAAAATAATTATACTTGTGTAGCCTGTGGTAGAGATATCCCAATTAATAGTTCATAATACTCATCTCAATTTAACAAAAACTTAATTTTATTAAAAAAAAAAATTATGAAAATTTAAAATTATTATTCATTATTCACTTAATCCTCGCTATCCTAAGAAATTAAAATTCAGTGAGGAATATAATAAAATTGAATGCAGCTTTGCAAACAAGTGTTGATTTTAACAATATTTTTTTCTTTTTTAATTGAAAAATGTATTTTTCCCCTTTTGAGTGTAAAAATTATTCACTTTGATCATAAACTGCATTTACGAAATTATAAAAATCATAAGGTGTGGTATGCAGAATTTTTTAACTGTCAGTTCGCCATCATAGCGCAAGCAAATAAAAATGAATTGCAGCTTTTGAAAAATGCACTCAATTTAATAAAACGACTCGCATCTATGCAGTTCATTGAAGGCGGAAAAGCACGCGGTTGAATTATGGCTGTTTAAAACGCTCTCTTTACGATGAATTATTTTTAAGCGAGGCAGAGAGCGAGAGGCGAGTTTCATGATGTGCCTCTCGTTTTAATGAAAACACACCCAGAGCAGGAGAACATCTGCCGCGCACTGCTGGGCTGCAAAAATCAACTGGGCCGGCGGGAAGTAATTGGGCGAAATTTCAGCTCGGACTAGCTCAACAAGTTTAACTAATCAGCCGGAGAGAGAGAGTTTCGTAGTATAGCTGGTGGTACGTCTGCTGATGCAAATGAATATTGTTCAGCGGAGGGCACCGGCGCCGTGTTTATGGTACGGCGAGCCAACTGCTGTTATGTAATTTGGCGCGTCGTAATTGGGTTAGTTAAATAGACAGCACGCGGTGGCCGCTCGGTGTGTTGTCGTTGTGTGACCAGAAATTAATTAAAAATGTTATTGCCGAGCTCCTGGAAAACGGTCTTTCCAACTAGGCCAGGCTATGAGCGATTCTGGTCACGTAATCTGCTTTTATGTGCGGCATAAATTAAAGCATGTTTAATTTTTATGCCACTCCATGTAGAGTCTTCAATGAGAAAATCCTAAATAAGATCATAATATAATTTAAATGGAATAATCTTGTATTTTATAAATGCTAATGGTAAATGTAGACTGCTGCAAAAAATGTATTTTCTGCTCTTTTTGTTTTTATTTATATATAATTATTATTGCATTTACGTCAAATAGTATTAATTATATTAATTAAACATAATTAAATCCTGAAATAAAACTTTGAAGCATTTTGAACTGCTTATTTTAAGGTTCCGTTTTTTTTTTTTAATTTTGAAGATTTTTAAAGTCTCTAGAAGTTCTAGCTTATTTATGTAGATTTGTTGCAGTTTAAATTTAGTTATATTATTTTGTAAAATTATTTTTAAATCCTGCTTTGAATTTGAATCGAAAACATTTCTTGATAAAAAGAAAACAAAATCTCTCGTCCTCCAAAAAATTTGCATTACTAACAAAAAATTAATTTTGTTTTGAAACCGTTTGCTCTTGATCCTGGACAAAAAAAAATTATATACATAAAATAAGCTGTTGTACATTTGTATGGTCAAAGCATGTTTATTCTATTTGTTTTTGGATCAACATTCATCGTGCGCAACACTCGCCAACGCTTGCTCTTTTTTGCAGATCCCCTTTGAAATTGTCATCGCTAATTGCGCACCAGGAAAAAGCTGGCCGTTCAAAATTCAAACGGCAATCGCGTCGCGGGTCTCTCTGTCTGACTCTCATTAAAAAAATAACACTACCGCGCTTTCGCCTGGAAAAACATAAACATGAAAAGGACGGCAGCACTCAGAGAATGAAACGCGGTGATTACTCAAAAAAAAAAAAAGTGCCGAAAAATCCCTCACCGGAAACGAATCCTTCCCTTCCCTAAAAAAATAAATGTAAAAAGAAGTTTCGAGTGGGTCCCTAAAAAAAAAGGAAAATGAGAGGCGAATTGCCGCAGTCATTTGCATTCGGTTTCAAGTGCGGGACTTTTTCGCTCGCCCGCCCAAAGTGAAAGTTTTTTTTTTTCAACTCACCGTTTTGTCGCGGAGATCGTTGACGCGGCAGTGCAGAGTGGCGGTGGAGCCGAGCTGCGCGGTGACGTTGCTGGCGCCGGCGTCGACGTCCTCGAAGAAGGGCAGCGGCTCGGTGGTGACCTCGTCGGCGCCCGGGGACTCCTCGGTGTTGGCCTCGGCCGCCTCCTGGTCGTCGTACGACTCGGTGAACGGCGACGTGAAGTCGTACCAGAAACTCTTGGGCGCCGCCCCACCGGCCGCCGCCGCCGCCTGCTGCGGAGGCTGTTGCTGCTGAGCCCCCTGTCCGCCTGCAACACACCCGCGCGTTTCATTAAAGCCGCTGCTCTACCGTGAACACCCTAATTTGCTTAGTTGGCCGACTGGCGAGAGTCGAGAGAGGGCTGCAAAAGTTTTGAGAGAGTAGTTTTGTGGAAAGGGTCGAGTGGCTCCGAGAAGCGGTGGTCAACTGCTAGATTTGGGTTAATGTTATTGATTAATTGCCTCCCTTTTGCTGGTTTAATTGTACGAGCAGCTTTCACGGGCCAATAGTTACGTAGGGTTATTGAAGGAGACACAGGTCTAATTAATTAATGACAACTTTACAAAAGTATAGTGAAACGAGAAATTAATAAAAATGGCAAAATAAAAAACAATGTTTAGAACATTTAACTATAAAATATTTTAATTATTCAAATAAATTTAAAACTTTATTTTTTATATTTCTTTTATTTTAATTAAATATATTATTTAATTCTTGATTTTTAAAATTTTTATTTATTTTAATAGATACCACAGAATTTTGAGCATTTCATTTTTAATTCAAAGTTCAATGAAATCGTAATAAAACCGCTCAAAAATTTAAAGTAACGATATAAGTTAACAATCCCAATTAATACTATTTCAACTTGATTTTAAAAATAAAAATACTTCACATTATGTGCTTCGAGTTTGATTAATTATCAATTAATTTTTAATAATGAACCACAAGTCAATTGCTGCTCATTATGGGAAACCTTCGCTATAAGTAAATTAAAAAATTATGCAAGAACAAGTTTATCAAAACGAGAGAAGTGCGTTATTTATGTTGAAAAAAAGGCTTTTTTAAAGATTGTTTCCTGATTTCAGTATGGAAAAATTATAAAAATTTAACTTTTCACGAAGTAGGAAAAACGAATTGCGTATGTTTGTTATTTAAAAAGAATAATAAATTCCAAACTTCAGAATGGCAAGCTCACAATTAGGGTTGGAAATACGCAATTTAGAATAAAAATTCTCCATCATTAGTAATTTTTTACACATTTATATTTTGATCATTAAAAAAATTCACCTTTTGTTTCAAATTTTTTAATTGTAAGGAATTTAGTTGAATAACTTTTTTAGAATCTTCCTCCCAAAAAAAATTACCAATGCTGTCTCCAAATAATATGAATCAATGTAATTACTAGCATAACATGACTGTTTTAACAATTGTACGCCGAAACGATAGAAAAAGATTTTTAATGAATTCAAAAATTTCAAACGCTTATAATTTGCTCTCTATGTAACTTCTCTGTTGCCTGAAGTTAATTTGATCAAATTCCTATATTTACTTGGTTTTTTCATGAAGATACGAAAATAATTGCCCTCATTAATTTCTTGCATGTCCTTGAGGGGTTATCAAAATCATCCCAATCCGCACCGAGCTAATTACGTTATAACACATTTTTTCCCTGGGCATTCTGCAGCAGCTACTAATGATCTTGTTCGCTTCCAATTACAAGCAAAAAGTGACGCGCCGCACAGCCCGAGAAGGGGGTTTAAGTGCGCTTTGGCTGCCCTTCCTTGGCGCGCACAAAACACACGCCGGCATGTATAAGAAGTGCTGCGGCGGCAGCCAAGGGGCCAAATTGCCCGGCGAAATGACGAGGCTGAGCGGCCGTTCTCCATTATGGCCGGCAATAAGTTTTCGAAGATGATGAGAAAAAGCGAGCGCGGCCCTGCTAGAAAAGATCACCACCGCGCTGTGACAAATGAAGAAGTTTCGCTGATGGGAACTTTCTTAATTGCGCGTAAAAGTGGGCCGGCGGTGGAATTTAATTGAAAAGCGGCGGCGCAACTCTTTGATTTTATTGCCCCCCGAACTTTAGGCCGCGCGAATTCTGCAGAACCGCATGCGGTCCGCAACTTGTTTCCCGAGGGGCCGATTTCCTCGCGCGCGCCCTTTGTAAATTCGACTAGAACGAATCTTGCTCGCTCGTGAGTTGGGCGATGAAACTGTGAGAACCACTTTTACACACCGCGCGTCTCAAATATTAATGAAAGTTCAAGAACAAAGTTGGAGAAAGTCGCAGATTTTTATCAAACTGCTTAAAGTAAGCGTCACCGAACCACTGTTGCAATTTTGGGAGACTCGGCGCGTAAAAAGTTTTGAATCGATTTCCGGAGTGGAAAAATCTTCCATTCATTGAATTTTGGCAATACAAACAACATCCTTTTGAATATCGTTGCCTCTACCGAAGATAAAAACGGTACCATATTGTTTTTTACCGTTTGGAGGGTCATGAGATGAGTTCTGCCTGTTTTTGCTTTGTGAATATATCCACGGGGTCAAAGTTTTGCCATATATATGATGGTTTTCAAAATACCAGGGATCTCATGAAACTCATGAAACTCAAAAGTTCAAGGTTCAATGGTCAATGGGGGAAATTCAATAGAATAGAAGATATCCTGGAATAAACCAAAGGGATGAAATTTAGAACTTTGGAATTTAGAATTTGGGGTGTAAACCCTTAGGCTTTTGATTTCAATTTTTGCCTCATTTTCAGATTGTCGCAAAATTCTGATCTGAGAAAGTATTCGCGGCGCGCCTTTGGCCATCAATTGCAAATGGCCAAAATTTAAAACGTTTGCAAGCATGTTGACGATCTTTTAATAACCTGCTGATTTTATTATAACGTGCGGGTTTAAAATTTTATCCTGTTACGAGGGTTAAGAAAAAGTTATCCCGAAAGATTGGATTTATCCCGGGATATCTTTTTTACCGGGAGAGCGAAGTCTATTGAATCTCCCCCAATATAAATAAGGCAGTATAATTTTTTTTTAATTTATTCAAATAAGTTTACTTGTTGAATCTTGAACTATAATTGAGATGCAGGGTTAATCTTCACATTGTTAAATATAAATAATACATGCAATGATTTTTGTATAACTCCTTGTTTTTTTGCTGACAAAAATTCATTTTTGTCACGCCTTCTTTATAGCACTTTCATTTTACGTTTTTTTTAAATTAATTATTCAATCGATGCATCTTACAATTAATATGGGCAGAGATTGCCTTGTGGTGCTCCAATAAAAATAAAACTTACCATTAAGTAACGTCTGTGAAGTGGAGTTTTTAAAGTATATTATTTTCCAGCTTTGCTCGCATAAGTGCATTTCTTGGTCTAACGGTTTTTTATGGGCGAAGTATATTTTTTCTAATTGTGTTAGTAGCGAAGAGAAAAAGGCAATAAGCGGTCGCGCAGATTAGATTCAGAACCAGATATTTACTGGCACCGCCCAACAGCCGTGATATCCAATTTAAAACCGGATGCGGCGGCAGATAAAGTGGATAAATTCTTGGATGCAGATAAAATGCAGTCGGCGCAAAGGGTTGTGGGGAAAGAGAGCCATTCCTTTCCGGATCGAGGCCAGATAAAGAGGCCGCAGAGAGAGACGTGCGCATTCCTGCCGAATTTTGATTAGTATTCGTGGCGCGCCTTTGGCCATCAATTGCTCGCGCGCATCTATCTGCATCACACTGCTCTCGGTGGAAACAATCTCGCGCATCTGATACGATCCCGAAAGCCACTTGGGCCAAATTCACCTCTCTCAGATTTATATTCGTTTCGAGGAACTTACTTTTTCTCTCTCGTGATTTTCCACCACTGCGCTTCTGCAGAATTTGCACTCTTCTCGCATGGCTTCATTTTGGGCCGACAGAGGGCCAAATTATTTGCTTTTCATTTCCATCTCGCGAGCGAACAAATTTTCGCAGGAGAGTGTTTAGAGAGTGTTACATACCTATTTCCGCTGTTTGCATACTTGCGAGAATTTCATCTTGAGAGAAAACGAACTTGTCCCTTCAGAAGTTAAGTAAGAAGTTTTTTACTCTCTATGAATAAGGTTTGGCATGTTTTCTGATATGTTTTGAATTAAAATTTGAATATGTTAAAACTTTTATCAAATTTTATACTGTTTTCTACTTATGCTGAGGAAATTAAAAAGAAAAATGAATTTCGCTTTTTGTTACTTAATGGTTGCGCAAATAAGTTTAAAAAAATCATAAAAAATTAATTTTAACCTCTTAAACGTTATTTAATATAATATCTATTATTATTAAATATCTATTATTTTGTTCCTTTTCTACTATTTAAATAAAATTTAAATTTTATAACATTTTTTTTATATTCTCTTTTCAATGGTGAAAGAAGGAAATATATTTGAGGACAGAAAACCAACAAGAGCTAAAAAAAAATATTAAATGTTGCTACATGTTTTTGAAGTGAAAACTAATCAAATAATCTTTGAATCTTCTGACCATATCGATTTTTTTTCCATTCAAAGGAGATTAATTATTAAAAATAACCTATAGTCCTATAGTTGATTTCCACAAAATAGCAACTTTTAAATATGAATCATAACGGCCGAACGTGCAAAAACCCAATGAAAGGTCCAAGTGCTCTTAAGTTAGCATTATGCTGTGAGGACGATTGTCTTTTTTCAGTTTGCTGCTTTTCCGAAATGTGTTTTCGGGCGAGGTAACTTTTGTGAATGGTCGCACGCGTGCAATAGGCAGGCAGCAAGTGCCGAGGCCTTTTCAGTGCTCGCTACGCGAGACTTTCCAACTCCATGGCACAAGACAAAGAGTCTCTCAGCGATTTTGGCTCGGCGAGAGCTGCTGCGTGTACATATTTTATAGCGGAGGGCGAAAGAGAGACAAAACTCGCACGCACTGCCGAGACTAACACGGAGGAGAGCATCTTTCATAAAACAAAGGGCCATAAATTGCGGCAACACTCGGCGCGAAACGGGCAAAAAATCGTCCTCCGTACTACATGCGAGAGTTTTGGCCGTACCAACTGGGTGAAATTCGCCGTCCAAAGTCGGGCGCTGCAGGTGTTTTCGTACGATATTAATTAAAAAGCGAGACAGCGCAATTTGATAAGAGCTCGTCTGCCCAGCACGTTTGAAAAGCGAGCTTCTGGATTGTTCTCGAGTGGAGCAATTAAACACCCTGCACAATGAGAGGGAACTCGAGAATAAAATGCTGACGCGTCGTCGGCCCTTCAAATTAGATTTTATTCCTAATGAGTTCACCGCAGCGCACTGTAAAGGTCTCGGAATAAATCCGGTCTAGCTGGAAGTTTCGGTCTTTCGTTCCACAAATGCAAATTTCCTCTATTTAATTAAAGGTTAAATAATAAATAATCCAATTTGGGTAGGCAAGAGTCGACTGAAAATTAATTGCAATTTCTAGTGAATTCTGAAGCTTATAATAGATTTGTAGCAATAATTGCCATATTTAAACTTGAGAGAACGTGAATTGGTTTTTCAATTTGCTGCTTTTTGTATTTCTCTTCTTACATTTAAAATTTAAAATAGGGTCGCAGATTGAAACTGGTTACCTTTTAACCACTTTTAACCCTTTTAAGTACTATTGAATTGAAATGTGTTGCAGTTTATTTTGGAAAAGAATTTTAGTTTTTAAAAGTTTAAATGTAAGATTCTTAGCCTGGTGGTTTACAAAAAAAAAAAAAATTTAAGCTCAAATTTTATCTGAAAGAATAATAAGTTCAGTTGTTTTCCAGAAATAAGTATTTTCAGCGTGATAAAATTTTAAAATTCTGTGAAAAATAAAATACATTTAAAAATTAATATTCAAGATTTCGTGGAAAAAATTCAAGTTGTAACAGTTCATTGTCAGAATAACAAATATAAAAAAAAAATATTATGAAATGAATTTTTCAGCAAATTAAAAAATGTAAAATATTATTTTCCCTTTCTTTGTGTAATTTTAAATTCATTTTGACAAGACAAGTTTCATTTCCATTTTGAAATAAATATTTTTCAAAATAATGTCATTGCAAACGAATTTCTAGTTTGTGACTCAATTATTTTTTTAATAGCTCGTTCAAGATAAATTTAAAATGCGCATGACTAGAGTTGTTGTAAATGGAGCGTCCACCTTTTAGAAGCGAACAAGTACTTTGTGCAATTGCCACACATCGATTGGCACAGAGCAACATTTTGCAAGAAAAAAATACATGATGTTTGACGGCATTTTCCTTGTGTCAAAGGAAAATGCGCGCCGCGAAGGCTTTGTCGCGTGCTGAAAAGAACTGTCGCCATTCAAAGTGAATATTGAGAAAGAGACTGGAAATAAATGCACGCTCGACTCTAAAGCAATTCTGCGATCGTGTGCATTAAACACATGAAACGTCTTTTCCATATCCGATCGTCAAAAGGCGCGTTTGCTGTTTTTCCACTCTTCTTTCATTTGATGTTGCAATCGTGTAATTACGAGGTACTTTGACGGTTTAATAGTTGTCTTTTAATTAGATCGTCAAGCTAATTTAAGAAGAAAGCAACAATGCAACGCGATGAAAGGCAGGGTTATAGCTTAGAGTAATGATGACAAAAGAAACGAGTCGGCGTCGCTCGTTGCACTAAAATTCCACAGACGGAGGAAAGAAGAAGTGTATTTGACAGGTTTAAAGCGGCTGAAAGCCTGCTTTCGTGGCATTTCTTTAACTCTTGCAATCTGATTGTCAAGCTGGGAAAATTGGATTCTGAGGAAAATCACTCGGAATCGATTTCTCTTAAGTGAATTTCGTAGAGTCCACAAAGAACGGTTAAAAATGGATCCAACATAAATCAATAAGTGAAAAACTCGTGCTGAATTTTGAATTTAATACCTCATGATCATAAAAATTAATGCTCACAATAAAAAATATTTATTAAAAAAAAAAATATTAAATTTTGTGGGCATTACAGATTGAGGTCAGTTATATCCTTCTCAAAATATATAAATAAATAAATTCATTTTTTTAAATTATTCTCTTGCAATGAACAACCCGGATTCAATTTTTCAAGTATATTTTTTCATCAACATTTTGCGAGTTGAGGGTAATTTTATTTAGATTAAAATAAGCCATTTCTGTGATATTTTGAAAAACTGATTTAAGGTGAAAAATCTCAAAATTTGAGCTGAAGATAGATTGTTATTTACTTTTGAATGTTAAAATATAGAGTTCAACAGGCGATTTCTCATCAAATAGGTGATCATAGATCTAAAGCCTCTATTTTTACTTAAAAGCGGCATAATATATTTTTTCTTTATAAGAATAAGAAAAAGGCTATCACCTAATTTCTCATCCCTTTAATGCATAATTATAATCGGAATATTTTTATTTTTCATCATTATCTGTTTTGGCATTTATATTATTTTTTTCTCAATTCACTCAAAATACAAACATTTGGTGAAATTTAGTCATTTTATATTAGTTTCTTCATCTTTGGATGAACGAAATTATGCACAATATCAAAAAATGTGTGGTTTTTTAGTGCGATCAACTAAATTTTAAATTCTAGGAATCAAACTACTTTAGAATTTAAAAATAATATCCACAATCAAAATTTATTCTTCCCACAAAGTGGAAATGTGAAACCTGTCTTGTTCATGTTCACAGATATCTGAAATTTGATTTTCAATTAACAAAAACCGTCAAAGTAAAGAGCATTTCTCAAAATCTTGAATAGAATGATCATATGGAGCGGAGCGCAGTTCATCTTGAAGTGCGTTTATACGAGGCGGGTGGCATCTGTGTGTGTCTCGCCTCTTTCATCACATACGGTGAAAATCGAAAGGCGCCTGCGGCACAAATTGGATATCAATGACGGCAACCCTATCACGTATCTCAAGGGCCTTGGCAAACATCAGCAGCCTCGGTGAGCAAACGGTGTGAAAAATTCGGACCTCGCCACAGGCAGATTCCTCCGTAAAAACAAACACGCGAGACGAGCGAAAAATTTGCGCACCGGGAATAAATAGTGGGGCGGAATTCGGAGCACTCGGGTCAACTCCCGCATGCAAACGCTCTTGGACGGGCACATAATTAATACGGCCGGTCGTTTTTCAGGCCGCAGAAAAAAAATCTCGAGCTTTTTGTTTGGAGAGGGGTCAGGCCTTTTTTATAGTGCACCACCAAGTCGGTCGGCGCTTTTAAGAGGCTGCAAGTTTATTTACTGGCGTGCCATTTCGCCCTCAGCTAATGTTCCTAAATGCTATATGTGCGGCGGACGTGCGCGTTGCGGTTCTGCTCACTCTGAGAGGCTGCGGTTTGGTTTGTGCCGGAAAAAGTTTTTTGCTCGGCCGGACGATTTATTTTTTGTGCGCCCGCACGACGCTAATACTTAAAGAAACTGGCGTGAAAATTAATCGTTTTATTTACAAAAGCCGTTTCATTTATTTGTTTCAACCGCCAGGACTGTTGCTCTTGCATTTGTTAAATCTTTGAATTTTAATATTCAAATTACTCAAATATATTTAAAACGGTTCACCTTGATCTTTTCTAGTAAAAAAGCTTCAGAATTTATAATCAAAAGAGCATTTCAACAAACTATTGTCGTAAGAAATGATCTTACAGTTTCTAGTAAAACAAATATCCCATTTTTCATCCTGATTTCCTAATTATTTTATCAATTTAAAATTACGGCAAACTTTGACTAACAATTAGAGACTTTTATAATTATATATCAAAATATCAATTGGAACCATTGGTGGTAAAAAGCAAACTTTCAAAAAAAAAAAAAATACAAAGTTTACGTTTTTTTCCCCTGAAATCAATATCCTAAAAGTGGCATTTGTATCGATACTTAGAGCTGTATCTGGAAATCTAAAAGAAAATTATTTTTAACAATTATTCTTTATTAAGACAATTTTTTTTTTTAAATTTTTTAGACCAAGTGAATTTAAAAATTATTCATATCAGAGTTTGAAATTAAATAATCAATTAATCTCTAAAATTTATCTCTGAGCACAACGTTTGACATTTGATATAAAATTATTTTTGATGTTTTTACTTTGAATAAAACTTTAAATAATTAAACAATAATTATATTTTTAAACTTTTGTTATTTGTTCTAGCTTTACATAATATGAACATAATTTGACAATATTTAGTTTTTACGGAAGCTTTTTAACTCCGTGCTGATTTCTTTGAGAAAATTAAATTTGAAAAAATGCAAATTAATCATTTTTACAATCATTATTTTCATTCATTCATTCATTATTATTATTATTATTTTACAATCATATTACTTAAATCCATTAGAACCTTGAGAAGATTATGGAGCTTTTTAGCAAGATTAATTAAAATATAACTCATTCTCAACACAGAGATTTCAAAAAACCCTTGCTCGAATTCAGAGAGCGTGCTATGCTGTACAACCGCCTTATTTGGCTTTGGGTCATTCCGTGTCTGCGCCACATATTTCACGGTGTCACGCGCTTAATTTGTATTTATAGCGGATGCGTGGCTTGAAATGCATTTGACGTGCTATGCACCGAGTGAAAAATAAACACACACAGCAAACGCCGCAGCGGCAATTACGAATTTTTGCCGGAGCGAGGGTTGTTTATGGCAGGAGCAAATTCGCCCCCGGCTCCAACGTTTTAATCTTTTAAATGCTTCTCTCGCACACAGGTGCAAAACGCGCGAGTCGTAAAGCACCTCCGAGGATTTGGCGATGAAATTTTCATAAATAAATGGTCGGGGCGGCTCTGAATAGATCCGCAGCCGAGGCACAATCATGCCAAATTCGCCGTTCGTCGAGTGCGAAAATTGCTCACAGCGGGCCGCCTAATTGGACTTGTTCAAGATTTCTTGGCTGCCGTCGCCTGTCAAGTAAATTGTGTCTTGCGCAAAATCGAATCGTTCAAGCGACGTAATTTCTAATCGCCTGGTTACTTCTGTTTCATTTATTTCCCTTCAAAATTTCAGCGTTGTTCAATGGGCCTCATTAAGGTGAACACTTCATAAATAAATTATCCATTATTTCTGGTGTTTTAATTCATTGCTCATTGCTCTCATTTTATGTTGCAAATATGAAGCAATTATGGTTATAAATTCAAAATTTAGGAAAATTAAATTGTCTAGAATATTTTTAAATCAATTAAGTTTCCTTGCCAAATAAAATTTAGATTAATTTATTTATTATTAGTTTGTGTTTCAATTAGTATTGGATTAAATTATCTTAAGAAAGTGACTTGAATTGTTTTGAATCCACTGCTTTTTAGTAAATTGTTGAATAATCCATTCAGTCATTTTCAAAATGGCGGGGTTTTATGCGCTAACGTCAAAAATTAAAGATTTTCCATGTTTCCCCCAGTGTGAGTGATGGTGGTTTAATTTGCAGCAGCACTGGCTGAATGGCTGAATGCATAATATATCATTTCGACACGCACCAGTGTCATCCCGCTCTGCAGTTTTCGGCTGCAAGATAAGAATAATTCGAGTTGCTGGCTGTCACCCGTCGTAATAGATTGCTTTTCCAATGTCCCAGAATTATGATAATTTATATATGTCAGGCGAGTGGAGAAACAAAGCTGGGCATGCATTTGGAATTTGATAGCCGGCCGCGATAGCAGTACAAATCCAATAAAGAGGAAAGCGAGCTCCTTACCAGGGTCCCTTTGTTTTATTATTCGGGAGGAAATTGCTGCGAAGAGACGGTCCGTGCGAGCGGCCTGATTGGGCGAGGGGCTGCAAAAGACTCACTTATGCAACCGGATCGACACGCCGGCGCAACTGGTTGCCTACTTTTAAATTTCGCTGCCTTGTGTATTGTGATCTCGGTGATTATTATACGCGCCAGCGACGCGTAATATCAAAGAGGGAATGAAAGAGCAGAAGGGGGTGGGGGGTGGGGGGGGCGGACTGCAACGGAAATTTTAACAAGCTTCCGCCTTCTTGTTTGCAAAGTGCGCGAAAAGAAGGGAGAGTGAGGCTACGGTAATAAAAATACAAAAGCGCCGCGACATCATTATTTCAACGATACAATAGGTCGCGGCAACCCGGCCTCGTGCTATGTGTGTGGCGGCTTAAATTATGCTTTTTTAGCTTAATTGTTCACCGCGCAAAGTCAAATAAACACAAAGAACAACAGCAACTCACAGGCACTGCACACACGTTCGCGAAGGGGCGAACAAAGAGCGCGGTGTGCAAAACCAAGCACCGTTAATGACTGCGATCTCGGCTGTGGCAAGGAAACTGTGGAAAATTTAAGCCTGCCATGAATAATTGTTACAGCCAAGCCATGTTCTTTTGATGTAAAAACGTTTGAAATGTCATTAACGTCGCTGGTAATGAATTTATTGTCAAACACTGGCTTTTTTGTTAAGTTTTAGAAGCAAAATATTACATTAAAAATAGTTTAAATCTCTTTAAAGGAAAAAATTAAAGCAAATGTTTGAAAAGCAGAAAATTGAATGAATAAAACAATTAAATTTTGATAATTAATCAAATATTTTTTATCCCAAAATAGCATTGATAATTCAGCAAAATTAGTAGTAAATCAGTGAATTAAAATTAATGATTTACATATTTTGTTGTAAATTAAATTTACTCCACTCCCATTATGAAAAACATCAACAAAGGACTAACTAAAATTTTAATTTCAAATAATTAGGCCATTTTATCGCTCCAGTCATCACATTATCATTTTGCTCTCCATTGTGTTTGCTGTCAACAGTGCGTCGGCAAAAAGCGAGAGTGGCTGAAGAGAGACGCGAATTGTCAGCTCATTACATTTTTCGCGTGTGACGCACTTTTATCCGAAGGTGCGTTGGCGAAAGTGAAAATTACCCGGCTTCTGCGCCCTCGCCTTAATTCAAATTCAGCGCTCGTATATGTGAGGCGCCTTGAGGGTGAAAGGCAGGCCAACTCATCGGGAGGGAAAGCAATCACCTCGACAGCAATTAATGCCAGTCTTCGGTTCTTCAAACATTTCCAAAACGAAATTGGCACTGTCGGCATTATATTTGTACCTCCTGCCGAGCGATATAGAGTTTTCCACTTTGCACAAAAAAAAAATGAAATGTCAATTAATTTGCTCCCACACAGGTAGAGGAAATTATTTACCCATTGTTGGTTGAAACTCAATTATAAGTCGGAGTTTCTAATTAATTTGAGCTGGGTTAGAGTATATCAAATCGCAATGTTGGCTGAACCAGAAATAAATCGATGGAGCGATACCTTTTCGAGAGCTACAGTTTGAGAGTGGAAAACCCTGCAGCACCTCGGCCCGTTTTATTACAAGAGCTTAGCAGGGGCGGTGATTTTATCGTTTAATGGACAGCCTTGATGAGAAGTAAACACGGCCATTATGAAGTGGTGCACCAGAACGGCAGCTTTTACTTTGTTATCTTTCCACCGCCTTCTCGTATATACGGCGGGCGTCTCTAATGCGCCGCACAACAAACTTCCCAAGTACTCTCTGCATCGAGCTGCTCAAATGAGAAAAAAATCCAGAGTGCTCAGAATTCAATTTAAAAATAATGAGCATCTCGAGCTCGGTGTATGTGCATGTGTGTTTAATCTCTACTGCAGTAGAGCAAAAAAATAACAACTTGCCAGACCGGAGAAGGTGTTTTTTTCATTCCGTACGTGAACTTGTCTTTTCAACTCCGCAAGCTTCTCGGTTGACAGCAAAAAGTTTAATCGCACCCGCCTGGATTACTTTAATTTCAAAGTCCTTCCAAGTTCCTTATTGCGCACCGGAATTTCAATTAGTAAATAGTTCACGACACAAAAAACTTCGTCTTTTCTTCAGCGTTTTGTCCCTTCCGCGTTGGAAAATCGTTGGTTGTTAATCGTCCCCCCTTCCCCAAAGGCCCGTTTTGCCACCAAGGCTAATTTGGTAGTTTGCGTAACACACGAGGCTTCAGGCGAAAACTTAGGCACCGAAAGTGATTGTTAACTAATTAACTGTTTTCTCAGCAAGGAAACTGAGCGTGAACTCCCAGAGGGATTGTGGATTCTAGTCTAGTCTACCTACGTACACACATGGAAGTTGTTTTCCTTCTGGCAGTTAAGGGCAAACAAAAGCTGTTTTCGGTTTTAAACTTAATTGAGTTTGTATGCAAATTTAAACTTTTGAAATAAAATTAGTCAAGATACTAAAACAAAGACAAAAAAGCATTTGCTGAAAAATGATAACAATTATATAAATTAAATAACTTCATTTTAAAACAATTTGATTAATTGAGATACAAAATGATAAATGTGATGAATGAATTAAATGTTATGCCACTAAATGTTTTACGATGGGCATCCTCTTAAGAATTGGAGATCTGCTGCTCCGATTATAGCTTTCAGAGAAGAAACTTTGGTGAATATCAAATAAATTCAAATCACCATGAATCAACCCTCCATCGTGAAATTCTACCACAAAAAGTTCAAAATTAATTTGATGCTAATTGATCATTTTAATACAATCTGAGCAATAATTAATTCTAAATTAAACATCAATGACCTTTAAGAAAATTCCACGGGCTTTTTATTTTCCTGAATTAAATTAAACATAGAAATAAATTTGCATATTTCCAATTTAGTTTCTAAGGATTTAATAATTATTTAATATAAAACCTTTGAGAGTGAATTTTTTGCCACACATTTCATAGGGAAAAATTTAAAAAATTGGTCTCTTTTGAAAAAATAATATAAATTGTAGATATTTTAAAGCCATTATTGTTGCATGTAATCTCAAATATTGAAACAGATTTTGGTATTTATGTTGGTGAGGACTCCTAATTTGCTAATGACGCTTAAATCCCTCCTAATCCATTAGCGTTTTAGATAATAAATGCCGCAAAACAGGGCTCGCATTTCCACCTAAATTGCTGCAGGTGGGAAGCTTAAGGTCTCTCTCGACAAAGCATTTGTATTTGCTACGCTTATTGTTAGTTTGAGTTGTTAGTTTGCACTCACCACTGTTATGCGAAGGAGGCGGCGGTGGCTTGACAATGCCTTCTGTGGCGCTGGGCAACAGAAGCAGCAGACTCGCCAAGCCGCATGCTACGAAGATTACAGGGCTACTCGCTGATGTAGTTAGACACGTCATTTCTGTGGCACTGGCGAGGCTTGATGAGGCGTGGTGTTCCCTGTTGTTCCGGCAGCCGCCATTGTGTGTTCCTCGCCCTGCAAACGGAAAATTACATTCTTTAAACTTGGTCAACTCGGTCAGAAAGGAAAAGGGTTGTCGCCCTGCGAAAGTACACAAAACGTGTGCGTCTTGCATGAGTAATGGTGGCGCGGCAAATGAACCGTTGCCGCGCCATTACCAGCAACTTTCATATACATGGCAGCGGGAAAAAGTGAAACTTTGCATAATTAATGCGGTTTAAAACTTTTGGCGCACACGAATTGCGCCGCGCCGTGTGTTGTTGGGTGTCCCAGAAACAAGCAAAACATGCGGCATCTGCAAACAGCACGACTCTGCCGTGAATTTATTCACAAAAGGGGGTGGCAACACATATGCGAGCGAGTACATATGTTCACGTGCTTGCCAAAGTTTGTGCTTAAACGAGACTTTTTATAGTTCGAAAGCAAATTGTTTTCAAAGTTGTAGATCATGTTTTATGCTTTATAAATTCGTTATGAATTCCTGACAAGGTGCTCATGACAAAGAGAAAAAAATCACTATATTATCTTCAGCTAAATTTACATTGATGAGGATTTTGTTATAAAAAATTGATACCGGGATTAAGTGAAAAATAAAGAGGAAACTGAACCTAAAAAGCAATTTTTTTTTATAAATTAAAAAGTCATATTTTTTTTAATTTCTTATAAATTCTTCCTCTTGATTTTTGTGATAGATCAAGAAACACAATTTTGCAACTAATTTTAGTTGGATTCAAGAAACCAGGTTTATTTAAGTTCCAGCAGACCATGTGTCTCTTTTTGGGGTAAATTGGCATTATGTTTCTTCATTTTTCTCTTTGCAACACGAAACTATATTCAATTTTTTATAAATTCCACCTTGCGTTCGCTTTCAATTTTTTAATACTCTCTTTTACGAATTCTAAGAAAATAATAATTGAACTATGGAATTTTGGTTTCCTGATTCTTCAGGCCCTTATTATATTTTACAATATGTATGTATTTTTTACAAAGAGAGATGTTCCTTTACTCAAAACCAGCCGCGAGTTCTTTAAAACAAAAAGGAGGAACAAACTTTTCTTTCTGAGTAACTTCGCAAATTACAAATCTTGCCGGCGCTTGACAGCCTCCCTCCTAAACTGATCTCCGTTCCCATTTTCATGTCCAAGCAGCAGTTCGCTTCTCCACCCTATTTTCCTTCAGATGATAGATTCTGCTGCAGACTGATCCCTCTCATTCTTCTCGCTCTCCGACGAGTCTTTATCGAAATTAAAGAGAGTGAAAGAAAAAGACAACTCCTTTAAGAAAGCGCGTTAAAACTTGTGCTCCGGCTAATGGGTCTAATCAATTAAATCGCGTCGAATCCTTTCCAGCGAATTGTTTTTACTCGACGACGAGTATCGATCTTGTCAGAGAAATAACGAAAATAAAAAAATAAAGAGATAAGTGTTCGTTGCCACCATAAACGGTATTTTCGCAAATTCACGAGAGAGGGAAAAGTGGCTGATCAAAACTCTTTCGGCCCCAACAGACGGACGAAGTTGAGTGCGGAAAAAAATCGCAGAAAGATTTATTCTGGCCCGCGATAAAAAGCAAACATGCACGCAGACAGACAAACAAAGTGCGAGGAGAGGAAAGAGAAGAAGGCTATTTTTCAATGTTTTATCTCCCCGCGGCTTTTGTTTATTGCCCGATGGGGCATAAATCATTGTGCATGATGAAACGACGCCAGAGAGTGCAATAATGGAAAGAAGTGGCTTATTAAATGCCGATCCGTCTGCTTCTCCTATTGTCTCGCGGAGATATCGGCGATTCACATCTCGCGCGCAGCAAACCAATAAATGCACTGGCGCGGGCATGATTTAAAAGCGATCATTTACTCTGGAGCAGTCAAAGTGCAGCTGCTGGCCTACATTGGTCGTCGCGTGTAATTAACAGAATCGCTGCTCTTGGAGGTCATCAATCATGTGGCACGGACGCTTTGTGGAGCAGATTTGTTGCCATTAGGACTTTATTAAAATGCAAGATGTGCAGTCATGTGCACGGAAGGAACACGACTGCTGGATTGGAAAGATTTATGTACTTTGCGAGAGATAAGTTCAGCAGAGCACGTTAGGAACGTCCATTGTTTTTGCTGTACTTGGCGAAAACGGATACTTAATGAGATTTCATTTTATTAAAGGATCACTGATCACAAAATCTATAGCCAGCAAGAAATATGAAACACTACTTTTCTTGATATTCCAAAATTAAAATATTGCAATATTTCTTGTTACATAATTGCGCAGAAAAATTTAATTTATTATATTCTTTTTAAAATTATTTTGATCTTAACAAAAAAAGACAACAAAAGCTAGCTGCGCAGAAGTAGAAGAATTTCTTTTTTTTTAATTCGACTGTTTTAGCAAAATAATTACCATCAATTGTGGGTTTTCCGCATGAACTAATTAATTCTTCGAAACGTTAGCTTTGTGAAATTCTAAACTCCAAACTATCAAAATTATAGTGTCACATTTCCTTTTTGGTGTTGAACAAACATTGTGGATCGAATTATGTTGTTTAGTTTTAGAGCATGTTATTAACTACATTTATATTTTGCTGTAATTAACCTATGAGCTGTAATGCCTGAAATTAAAAATTAATAACGAAAATTAATTAAAAACACACAATGTTCAGCAATATAATAGTTTTATTTTTTTAATTTATATTTTTTCAATTAGTTTTTCAGGCTGTTAATAAACTGAAATGTTTTTAGATTTTTGCTTTTAATCATAAGTAAGCGTGCTGCTGTTTGCCGCGATACGCGAATAGATAATGCCCGGCGTTATGGTCATTAAAAGCCAATTTTGTGTCGCGTGCAAAAAGTGCGATTGTAATGACGTCAAATGTGCCAGCAGAACGAATCGATTGTTCCGACCGAGTTGCTGACCGGTGACTTTATTGGCATTTATTGCAACCAGAAAACAAGCAGTACTAGTGCTACTTGTATCCCGGGGCCAGCCATGCGAATGACAGAAAATTGCAAATCGAAGCGCATTAGGCGTGTGTTTATTTACAGATCGGCAAAAAAAAGACGCATTTATTTCCCTCTGCAATTCCAAATGGATCTGCAAACAGCACGAGTGCACACGAGGTCACGGGTTGGATTTGATTAAAATAAAAAAAATTATCTCTGGGCAAAGTTGGCATCAGCGCTCTGGCGCAAAACTGCAGAGCAATCCATTTTGCTCAATGGAGCGCGCTCCAATTTCGGACTGGAACAATTCCGATGCACTCGCTCGCTCACTGGTTCGCCGCTAAAACCCACCTCGCTTCGGCCGCTAATTCCGCTCTGTCGATTGAAAATTAACGCTGACTGTGTCAATTTTTTTCCAACTCCAACGAGAAATAAATCGTTTAAAAAGTGGAACAGCTGCCTCAGCCTCCGTTTGAGTGCAAAAGCGCCACTTACTGAGTTTCAATTTAGAGTTGATTCACTTCTTGGAAATATTAATCATCTGGGTAAAGAGAACAATATATTTTTTAAACAGCTTTCATGTTTTGCGATTGAATTTTTATCATAGAGTTCAAGGAAGTTAATTTCAAAATACAAATCAATGGTGGGAAAAAATATAAATAATTCTAATTGTAAATAAATAAATCAAATGTATTAAAGACATACGAAAAACGGAAATGAAAATAAAATCTTTATAATTTTAATTAAGTTTAGACACAAGTTCTTTCATCGAGGATCTGCGAGAGAAATATTGTCTCCCCGAAACCGAAAGTTATGACAAATTTTTCACTAATCAATCCTTTAAAATAGCCGAAATAAACTTAAAATTCTTTGACACTCCAGCAATGATCGACCAAAACTGGAAAACAGCTTGCTTTGAAAATCGACACGTTTTCACCCGATATGCATGTCACGGTTTTCACTATGTGTTGTGCCGGACTAAAAATTACCACGCGAGTGCTCAAGAAAATTGCGTGTGCAAAAAGTGTAACCAGCAGATGGACACTTATCACTTCCTCAAATGCGCAAAAAATGATATGTCTCTTATTGAAGCTTCAAAAGTTAAATGGAAAAAATGACGTTTTTGCCTTCTTAATGTTTATTATATTATGCTGTATTTATTTTATGTAACCTGTCGCACGCCATTGGCGTTCAATAAACACATACATACAATTAAGTTTAGAGCTATTTCGGAGTGAAAATTAAAATTTTGCATCTTCATATTTAAATTTTTGTTGATAATAGCCAAATTCTGCAAAACATTTTATATCAGCCGCTTAATTCATTCCAAATATCCTGATTTAAAAAATTTCTAATTTATTTCAAAAGAAAATCGTATTTTCCGAAAAGTTTGAGAGATTGAAAAGCATTTTTTATTTTTTAAAGCACCTCAAAAACGTGAAAAGAAATTACAAATTTAAAAAAAAAAAAAACATATTCAGCCAAAAAATGTCATTAA
The DNA here is from genome assembly GCF_031216515.1 of Neocloeon triangulifer. Taxonomy (NCBI): domain Eukaryota; kingdom Metazoa; phylum Arthropoda; class Insecta; order Ephemeroptera; family Baetidae; genus Neocloeon; species Neocloeon triangulifer. The sequence continues at coordinate 2,093,350 of NW_026775545.1, forward strand.
TGAACTATCATTATCACTTATCAAATCTAATCACAATGTCATGATAATGATTTCTAGAAGTTAATTGAGAAAAAATCTTTTTGCTCCTTTCTTATTGTTTCTTTCCAATATTTCGTAGTAAAAAAAAAACTTAAAAGTCTACAGATTACTACAATCTAGTGACGTCACCTTGAATTATTTTGCAATTTAAAAGTTAATCTTTAGTAATATCTCCTTGAATATAAACTGTCAATCAACTGCTTCTTTTAATAATCCCTTCCAGGCAGTTATTGCTTGTCAGGCTATTTACGAGAGACTCTATAATACAAAATCAAAGTACTTGATGCATAAACAAGGGCTGAGTAAATCTATATTTGAAATGGGTTAACAGATGCGCAAATGTAAGGCTTATTTTCATCTCAAATCAAAGCACGGTTCACTATTTTCTGCCGTCACAAACAAGCTCTTTCGTCTCTTCGCCCGACTGTGAAGCCGTGTGACAAGTTATTACATTCTGTCGTTGGCCGACACAAAGGAAATATTGCAAACTAGCCGCCAGCATTGTGGAAATATATGAAGTTGCGAAACGGACTTCAGTTTTTATTCTCTCGCGGTGGTGCCGTGAGCAGAAACATAATGGCTTATTACTGCGACCGCATTTGTTTCGACGAAACAGCAGGAAATTCGGATTGTTCTCTTCCTTTTCTTTGCCCGTGGCGAGGCAGCCCCGTCAATTTTCCACCGCAGCCCCATTTTCACCGCATTACGGGGCCGCACACTCATTATGCGCGCCGAGCAGAGAAAAGTGGAACAATTTCCGATCAGAAACGTCTTCGCCACAGAAGAACTCCCTCCCGCCCCTGATTGTACGTGTGTTATTTTCCACGGCGGCAACTCGATAGGGAGGGAAATTGGAAGAAAATATGCATGCATAATATAGCGAGCATATTATACTGAATTGTATTAAATTGGGCGGTCGGCCGGACGAATAAATGAATTGAAACGCCTGCAATTGAAAATGAATCGATCAATTTATTCACAAAAGATCCCTTTCCGTTCCGGGCTCTGCAATTGAATATACAAGCGAGCCGTGGCACTTTAGTCCTGGTGAGGTTAAATCAGCCATTGTGTTTTGCTGCCGATGGAATTTTGAATTCAATTAAAACTCGCACGAGTGAACACTACTTTGTGAAAAGAGCATGCAAAAGCAATATCTTTTGCCTGTTTGCAGTGGTTCCGCAATAATTTATTCCAGAGAGTTCAAATTTCAGGCCGGTTTTGATCAAGTTAATGAGAATTTCGATCTAAAATTAGATTTCTGATGAATAAAAAATTAAAGAAATCTTTAGATTTAAGCGCCGGTAGAAAGTTCATTGAATAGTTCTAAGTGCTTTAGCGTTAAATTACATTACTGAATCTTCTTTCTTTGATAGTTAATCAAATCAGCACAAAAGTTTAAGTGAAACCAGAAGATATTCGCTAAAAGATTCTTTCTCTTGTTTGTCTTTATAATGGTGGTTAATTCAGACTTTGTTAAAAATAAAATCTTGAAATTATTCTGCAATTTGTATGAACTTTAAAAATAAGTTGTATAAATATTTTAAAATTTAAAATTAATTCATGCTTTTTGAAATTCCAACACATTTATTAGTTGAATCACGCCAGACGAAATGCAGAAAACATGGTTTTATTAAATTCCACTGTCGAGTGTGAAAAACTAATTAAAACCAGACGGCTGAAAAATTTTTCCGCCTCGAGCAGAAAAAGCGGAGAACGTTTTCGGTACGTGCTGTGCTGCAGCGAGCAGTATCACTGGCCGGATTAGCTGAGTTATTACTCTTGTGTGCAGAGCAAATAAATCAAAGTTGAGCTTTATTGTCTGTCTAGCAGGCGGCTGGCGAGCCCAAATATTTGTGCGTCGCAAGAGCGCAACATTAATTACCTCCATTCTCCTCCGTGGGTCGGCTCGACAGGAATTTCCCAATAAAAATCTCTCGCTGCAAATCTCATTAGCTCGCCGACGCTCATAAAAGCGTTTAACAAACTCGTTTCCCAGCAATTACGGCGCAGGACACTTTTTGCGCGGAATAATTTTCGAAAACTCGGCATCAAACAAGACGAGCACGAGAGGGTCTTAATTAAGTGTTGACGGAAGAAACTTCTTCAAAAATGCATGAATGTTGTATGTCGTCAGTGAGATTAGGTTGCGCGGCGAAAAAGCCCCATCTGCAGCTCAACGCATAAGGGAGTGAAAAAGCACCCTCTGTCACAGAGGTGTAGTGTTTAATTTCCACGTGCGAATGAAACGTCGAGAGAAGGAAGACGTGTCAAAAATGCGACGAGTTCTTCGCACCTGTCTTAATGTGAAGCGCAGGAGATGAGATGACGTGCCTTGGTTAGGAATTCTCGGCTTTAATTTAGGCGAAATGCAAATTGAAACTCTCAGAGTGCAAAAGATTGCGAATCTTTTTAATTAAATATTAAATGGGAGAGCACAGAAGAGACCTGCTTGTGCCCCAAAATTAGAGACAATCGATTGAAATTGTTTTAAAAAGAGCATATCAGGCAAAATAAGCAAAATGTATTACATTTTATGGCAATAAAAATTTCATATGAATCAAGAATAGAAAACGACACGTTTCAGGACATGAGCATTCTGATTTCTTAATCAAAGTTTAATTAATCATTATAAAAAATTTAGTAGATGTAACTGTTAGCATAAATTTAAAATTTACTTTTCTTATTCAATATTAAAAAAGCAATATTTTTTGGTAAAGCACCTTCTGAAATTTATAGAATGTTTAAAAAGTATTAAAAATAAATATACAAGTAAATATAATAAGTCATTTAATAAAACTTAAACACTTTATTGACAAATACTAGAGTTTCTCTCCACTTCAGATAAAAATTTTAAATTGTTAGTTAAATGATGTGATTTTAAAATGCATGATATAACATTTTTTAATATTTTTCTTTCTCTTTTTTTTCAAATAATATGCTGTGCTCTTTAAAATGAATTTAATATATACATCCAAAATTTTTTTAAATTTTATATTTTACAAGTAAAAAAGTTATTCACGCGTGACTGAACCAGTTTAAAGTAGATATATCTATCTAACTGAAATCGCACGCGCACTTCACCTCACTTGAAATCAAAGCATGAAAAAATTATGGCCGCAAATGATTAAAACGGGTGAGCTCCGCGTGATAATAACATCGTCCCAGTTCGTTTAATCCCCTTCCGAGGTAAATGAATAAGCTGAAAAATAATAATTCAAAGTAGCAACCGAAATTTCCATTCTAAAGCGTGTCAGGGGATTTGCGCTCAGCTAAAAAGTTTTAACTCAGCCAACCAACGCATTTTGCTGGGTCAGATTAGACAAAAAAAAAAAAAATACAGGAAGGAAAAGCTTTGGACGCGCTCGGTCTGCTACGCTAGGAAAATATATAAAAATACATCGAGTGGGCGAACAGAAGAGCGCTCTTGAAATCCAGGCCAGTAAAAAACACAAGCGCACGGAGAAAAATTGCTATCAAATCCCGAGTCCCGACGAATAGGAAATTTCCATCCAAACGCGTCGGCATAAAAGTTGCGAAAACGGTTGAGGTGGCCTGGAAAAATTATCATCTGTCGAACTCGAGGGGCTGCCCATCTTATCTTATTGGGGTTCCTCTTCTTCCCCCTCTCGGTCTATTTCCATGTATGTTATGAAAAAGTTTTCTGGGTTCGGCAATTTCGGAAACGCGAGCGGCGAGTTTGTTTCGCTTTGGTGCCCTCGAGCGACGTGGCACCGCACGAGTGGGCGCACACAAATGTGTCGTCCCTGCGCGCAGAAATTCTTTTCCCCGGTGCATAAATAAAAAGCCGCCAACCGGCGCAAACACGTCGCAACAAAGGCTCAAATATTTCATCCGAGGCGTATTCAGAAATTTATGCTGCTGCTAGAAGTGAATTATTTTCTGCTACACTCATACAACGATGCGGAAAAACGTGCAAACACGTTTTCAGTGCATACATAGTAAGAATGTTTATTTAATCATATTAATTACTATGAAAAAATTTATTCTTGGCTTATACAAAAAATTTAATCTTATTAAGCAAAAATTAATCTACTGAACGTTTCCAATTTGGGTATACAGCGGCGGCCGAGTCTCTTTTGATATCGGCCGTTTTAGCAGACATCTGCTAGTTGCGAACCCTTTCTTCTCTTTTTTCCAATTTAATAATTTTTCTGTAATGACCCAGAAGAATAAATAATAGCAATAAGCTTTATGTTAGAGTCTATATCTTGTTTGGGTAAAGAATTCTTGAAATAATTTTTCCAACTTAAATGGGGATGAAATGAACTTGGTTTGTTGAAATTTTTATTCTTACCTTTTTAATGTGGCCGATTTGAAGAATTAATTTTAACAATTAAAAATGAATTTTTATATTATACCTCAATGGAAAATTATCTACAAATTTTTTATAATTTATAAACAAAACTCGTCGATTCCTCAATGTGTTTTGTGAGCTTTTTAATTGTTAAGAAGCAAAATAACAATAATCCTGGTGCTAATCTACATGCTTTGGCTGCGGGCTATCAAAATTAATAAAATAATTATTTTGTTAAAAGATATCTGATATAATATCAAACAATGTGTTAAAACTTGTTTGGTGTAAAAATTAAACAGTAAATTTTTCAAGAAGAATTGTTAATTTGAATGAGATTTATATTTTAAAAAAAAAATTGATTTTGCTACTAATTCTAGCCAAAATGATTTCACAGCTCATTCATTATGGCTGCAGCCCGCAGCCGAAACATGTAGAGCAGGATATTTTTTGCTTAAACAATAATTATGCATCTCACAAAACTCATCGGGGAAAAGCCGATTTTTTATTCAAATCACCTTGAATCAACCCTAGATCGTGAAATTCTACCACACACAAAAAAATTGTCAAATTTTTTTTATTATTATTCGGGAAACAAATTTTTTAAATTACCAGCAATTACCAGTATTATGCGATCACTGGCGCCAAAAAATGTGGATAATTGTATATATGAATTAAATTTTTGTAATTTTTAATTAATAAATACAATTTAAATTAAATGATGTACCGACCAAGGATGTATATTGACGTTATTACTCACTGGCCCTTTCAACTGGCCGGCGAGATTGTTGAGAGAATACTTGCCGTCATGGAACTCGGTCTGATTACATTCCCTACCCATCCAGTGGCGCAGTCAAAAGCGAGTAGTCGAGTTGTCGGAACTTTTTAGCCAAAGGTCAACTACACATAGAGAGGGCGAGCGGCGACGACCCTGAATAACGAGATTTGGTCCAGCGCGTCTCTCTGGATTAGTAACGCAAAATTCCAGCCAAAATAGTCTGATGCAGTCGACGACCATTAGCAAGAAGGGAGACGCACTTGACATGCAAGACACACGACTCTGCGCTGGTAATCAGATTTCGGGGCGGCATATTCGACAGGCCGAGTTGGTTTGCGACTCTGTTGAAATGCACGAGGGGTCCCCGCGGAATTCCTCAACACTCCGTTTGATGGGAAGGGGAGTGAAGGAATATATTGTTATTCCTCCATTTCGTCTTGAGCCGCAGGTTTCGCAGCGGAATAATATTAAGTGCGCAGGGAAAAAATCAAAAGACGAGCGAGAGAGAAACCCAAATCAAAGGGAAAAAACTAGCGTCGCTCAGATCGCGCCAATTCCAGCCGAGGAAAAAGTGCTCCTCGGGCTGTAATAAAAATTCAAATAGAAAAACTTGTTATTCGGAATGTGCCGAGTGCGAGGAATGAGACGGCGAATCTGGAAATATCCTCTAATATCGCCTTTTTCCCGCCCAACCGATATTGTGAAAAGCGGCACGTGTGTGCGAGTCTTGGGTTTCCTTTCGCCCTTTCAGCCCAGAGAAGAGACATTGCTTGCAAATGCCTTGGGATATTTTTGCGCAACGACGGGTAAATCACAAAGCCGCGGCGTTTCCAATAGCGACCTTATTAAATACGGACGCAGGACATAAATCTACTTCGGAGCCAAAAATGTCATGCAAAAGACGAAAATGAAGGCGTGTCTGTCCCCAAGGTTGAAAGGTTAATCTTCGACCTAAGAAAAACTTTTATCTTTTTTTGCATTGAGAAAACGAGAAGATATTGATTTTTTATTTATATTAAAAAGATTGCATTTTAATAATATAAGAAGATCAGAAATATTTTTTTTATTATTGCCATACTACTTCTTCTACTAGGATACTTAGAACATTAATTTAATTTTGCTGATATAACTATTTAATCAAATTGTATACTTAAATTGATACTCAATTAATTATCCAACTTGAAACACATTTAGAAATGAATTTAAATTATAAAAGTTTAAGTAGTCTTCATATTTTCCATTTTTTATTTTTTAATAAAATTTGATTTGTGCTTTAAACAATTTCATAATTAATTATTAATAATACAATGAAGAAAGATATGTTCTATATAAATTACTTTTTTGTATTTAATAAATATTTATTATATTTTGAAATTGAAGCGTCATTTTATATTCTTTTAATTTATTTATACTAATTTAATCTCCATTCAAGTCTTAAAATTTGCTCTTTTCTATTAAATTATGCTGATCTTTTATTCAAAATTTGATAAGCTAAAGAAATCGTCTTGTGTAGAAGATTGGAATAGTTTTCATTTGGTTTTAAAGAGAAAATTAAATCAGTATTATATTAAAATTGCAATGGTTTTATAATAAATTCTGCTGACGTTTCCCATTCTTATATCGCTGACAATTATCTCCCAGCACTGAATATGTATTCCGTGAGTGCAAGGCATCTTCTCTCGCTTTTCCATTTGCGTCAAGCGGCACTCATTGGGCGTCAAGAGCTGCTCTCGCGTTATTGAGTCGGGGAAATTCTTTGCTCAGTCAGTTATGCAGCAAGTATGCCTCGCGCCCGTCGCTCGGGGCGATGCATAATTAATGAGTGCCGCAGGACACAACTCGAGAGCTCCTCTATTTGTTGAGATATTATTATGGAAAAAAAGAAAAGGAGAAATGCAGCTGCTTTTATGGAGTCGTCTGGTAGTTTTATGGCTAATAAAACAGCTGCAAGGCCTCGGAAGCAGCTTAGGATTTTCGCTAATTTGCATAACGCATTCCACTGGAATTTTTCCACAAGCATAATTAATTCGTCCAAATTATAATCAAGCCGCTGCCAAATTGAAATTTTGCGCAAACAGGAAAGTATAAAAACGCTGTAAATTGTTTCTTCCATGAGAGAGCAGAGCGAAATTAGATTATAACAGGCGGGTTGCAATTAAGTTTTAATGAAAAAGCGAGCGCTTTCAATGCTCTCTCTCATCCACTTCCCTCTTTTTTTTTAATTTTCATGTGCCCGTGCTGCACGTTAAATTAAAATCGATACTCATAACCATTAAGCTGCCAAAAGTCGCGAGTACAAGCATTGTTCGGTTAAATAATAAAACCGGGTGCTCTCGGTCCAAAGCCCACGGCGCACATTGTTCGTTGCAATAACAATAATTCGGCTGCCTCCCCATTAAATTCGCGCCATTTCGCCATTCTTGCGTCCGAAATTATAGACGACTCGTGTGTCAGACCCGCGTAAACAATAATTAGACTTTCATCGTTTCTGCGAACGAAACGTATGTCGCTGCTAATTATCCGCGCGTATAATTACACGTTGTTGCGGTTGTCGCGAGAGAGACAGACTGGCTTATTATCCAACTTGGTGCGCGACGATATATAAACTATTTATATAATATGTGTTGTCAACAAGAAGCCATTTTTGGCGAGTCGTTCTTAAACAATAGTCTTCGTCAAATGTTCCAGGCCTTTATATTTTATTCTTCTAGTTTTCAATATCGTATTTTATTATATAAAAATAAAAAATACATAATTAGGTACAATAATAGACAATTTGGGGGGAAATATGACAATAGCTAAAACTAGCTGGATAATAGTTGCTAAAGGGCCTGACATCGTCTGACCCGGTAAACCTGGTAGACAAATCTTGAAACTTTTTTGTGATTTGAAATTTTGAAGGAAATGAAGTATAGATGAGAATATTAAAAACAAGTAGATTTTCAGGAATTTAATCTATATTACTATTTTTATAAAGATTAATCTCTCAAAATTTAAGTATTATATGCATTATGTATTTTTATTTTAATTTATTATTAATATTTAATTTTTGTATATTTTATTGTTGCTAAATTAAACATAATATCAACTTAGAATAATAACTTATGGAACTAGATATAAAGCAAAGAGTACTTAAACAATTCACATTTTTATTTCAAATAAAGTTACATTTACGCTATTAATATGAAAGTGTTTCACAGAAACATTGTTTAGCAATATAAATCGGTTAAATTAATTATGTATAAAAGTTCAATTGATAATTATTCAACTTTATATTTTAAATTGCACATGAATTTATATGCACATTGTAAATAATAAACACATGCATTCCAATGTAAGTAGAAAAATAGATGCAGAGTAAAAATACTGAAATGACATATTTTATGATTGTTGTCCAAAATGCCTTCTTGTCAACAACATATCTAATCACAGGGGGTATATATAATTTGCAGCAAATAATAATAGCGCACGCACTCGCTTGTAATGTGATTAGTTTCGCAACGCGCAAATAATAATTCCTCTCGTCTGCGCTCCAGTGGATGGGCGGAGGAAAGCAAATCCGGCGGGATAATTTCGCAAATGTTTGTGAACGCATGAAAGCTGTGCCGGCAAAACTTCCGGCAATCCTCTCGAGTGCGTCGCTTTGCCGAAAATTAATATTTAATTGTGCTAGTCGGCACAGTGCCGGCTGCAGCTAGCGAAAATCAAATATTCGCTCAGCTACACTCGCTTAACCGGAATTCGCGTGCGTGAAATGGAACGGTCCTTTGTAGACTCACAGAGAGTGGTCCCCCTAGGATGCGCGCAGAATTAATTAAGAAAAGAGGGCCCAATTATTATACGGGCGACGTTTCAGCCTATCCACAGTCAAAAGATTTTTTAAGGTGAGGCACGAAATTCGCTAATAGGTGAGACATTAAAGTGTAGTTAGATGAAAAAAGTGGGCTCTGATGAAGAAAGAGGAAATTTCTAATTTAAAAATAAATGCAGAACTTTTTTAAAGGCTAATCTAATATAAATTTTTTAATTTGAATGTTTCCTATAAGTTTGCTGATATTTTGAAATATTTTTTTTTCGTTTCGTCCGCATTCTTAAATTGTTCAATTACTGCGGAAACAATTTTTTATAATAAGTCAGGTTCAAGTTACAAAATTTAAATTATGTAATGTGTATTGGGCCAGAAATGAGAGGATTTTACTATTTTGAAAATATTATTTTTATCATTTTGAGATTGAGTGCTGTGACTACTTTTGATAGAATATCCCATTGCGACTGACTGGTAACTGATACGATCGATGGTTAAAGCTATTTTTAGAATTTTTTCGAAGCAAAATGAACTGGTGTGTTTAAAGCCGTGTAGGGTGTAATGGGTGTGCTTGAAAATATTAAATTTTGAGCAGCCATTAGCACGTCAGGCGGCAACGCAGCACCTGCGGGCGGGTTTTGAAAATCGGCCAGAGTGCGCTGTCGCTTGTGATTAAACGCATTTGGTCTTACACGCGTCACTCTCTCTGCGTTGTTCGACCGAAATATTCAATTAATGGCAATTTCACATCACCGAATTTTTCAATTATCACACGGTCGAATTCTCTGACAAATTTCCACTTCCAGGATGAAAATTTTTGTTGTTTGTGTTGCGCGTGCTGAGAGGCGAATGTATATTATGACGGGTGCCGCTTCTTTCATCTTCCAATTATTCAAACGCTTCCAGCCCCATCAGCTCATCTCAACGCAAAATGCCACACGGCGTTTGTTTTTGTTTGCGATGCGCATAATGCGCTGTCGTTATTCAACTCGCATATATTTCCGCAGACGCTAAAAGTGAAAGTTTTTGCTTTTCCTCTTGAGTATGGCTTTCATAAATATATTTATTTAATATCTGCGACTCGGTGGAAGTTCCACTTAGCGCAATTTAAATAAATACAAAGTTGCAAAGTGCGGAAAAGTTTTGTTTGTGTAAATAATTTGATGGAGAATTTGTATTAAATGTTGAGGGTCTTGGAAATGGAACTGGGGGAAAATAAAACTTGTTTTTAAATGACAATATTGCAGAGTTAAATTGTCAATCAAAAACAAATAAAACAAAAACAAAAGGAGAAAATATAGGAAAATTTATAAGCAAAGATTTTTAGTTAGACTCACTGGAATGAACTAAAAATAAGAGAAGATGCAATTTTGTTCAAAAACAGAAATAAAAAAAAAAAAAAACTATACCAAGTAATTGATTGAGAAGATCCAATGTTTTGAAGAAAAAAAAATAGTTGTTATACAGACCAAATTTAAACTTTTAAGTCGTAAGAAGTCTCCGCTTTCTCAAACAGAAATATCAAACACATATATCTAACAAAACAAAAAAGTTTTCAAATTTTGTTTAGTAATTCACAGTTTTATGTTATTTTTTTTTAAATAAATTCCTTGCTCGGAATTTTTGGCACAGAAACAAAAAATTTGATGTTTTTCACCAGCGCAGACCACAGGTCACCTTGTGGGGTGATTATTATTTTTATTTTTTATCAAGTTTGCCCGGTTCCAAATTAAAATCCACCTTGTGCTTAATTTAAACAAAGGCAAATATAAAAATAATTAAATCTATAATTATATAAAATTCTAATTTCTCTTTTCTAAACAAAGTAGCTACAAATCCAGCCTTTATTTGTTCCACCCTGGTTCCACTAAAATTTGAAATATTGTTTATGAAGTGAAACGCTGCTTTCTCCGCTTTGTAAATTGAGGATTAATTAAAACTTTGAGATAAGTTTTAAGATGGCTGCTGCATAATTCCGTTTGGCTTTTCAAAGCATCTAAGAGCACACGTGAATAATTTATCGCACACTCCTCTTGAAAAAGCAATACGGGTCTCATTTGGGAGGAAAAATAGACGTCGTTATTGGTAAAAGTGGAGCAAAACCCTTTCCGATGGAAACTTGTGTCCGCAATCGATGGTTCACAACACAAGTTTTGCTTGCGGCTTCTTTTCCTTCCTGCGTTCAAAGAGAATGACAAAAAAGCGAACGGACGGACCAAGTGGCCGCTCGCTCTGTAGCTCCGTGCGCGACACAGACGAACGCACATTTCCGACGCAAAATTTCCAGTGCCGGTTTATTTCATGAATTCTTGAAAAGAGCCTAATGTAAATAGCCGAGGGAATTGCTGCCTTTGCCTCCTCCTCTTTGTGCGCTCTCTGCACCACGGGGCAAACTTTCGCAACCGCGGCGCCGCCGCCGAGCTTTCTTTGGCAGAGCTTTTATCGCAGCGCCGCCGAATGACAAGGCAAACGCGTTAGATGAAAACACGCGCGTTGCGCACTTGAAATAGGAGAAGCCGCCGCGGCGAGGTTTTATTTTAGCGGGGATGACGCACAAACAGAATTCATCAGAGTTTATCAAGGCTTTATTTGACCATCAATCTTTGCTTATCCGCAAACCTCGACGAAAGGCAAACTGAAGCAGAGTGAAAGCCCATTTTCAATGACCTGATCCAGATTATCAATAATATAAGCCCAAATTTTAGAGATAATGATTTGCTTTTAAATTGTTTTATATTTCAATTTTATGAAGTTTGAACTACAAAAAAAATATTAATAATCCAAATTATTAGTAAAAAAAAAATTCGTATATTTTAAAAAAATTTAACAAATTTAACTTAATTTTTTTCTTTATTATTAATATTTTATTGCATTGTACTTTTATGCTTTTACCTTTTTACGCATTATTTTTAATAATTGTTATTTAATATTAAAATATTTCTTGGTTGCAGAAATTGGTTATGTATTAAAAAAAAGCTTCTAACAATGTTTTAATATGCAGTTGGTGCAATTTTTATGAGAATTATTTAAAAAAAATTAAATAGAAATTTAAGACTTTTAAATTGCCAGCATCACAATTTTCACATAAAAAATTATTTGTTCACTAAATATTTTGGTAATTTAAATAAATATGTTATTAATTATTTAACGTTACTATCCCAATTAATTCTCATTTTTTAATCCAAGATTCTGGCAGCTCTCGCTTTTCGTACGATTTATAGCCTTATAAGGAATAAAAATTGACCTTGATAATGCATGTTTATCGAACAAAGGGAGTCTGCGCTCACCCCTTCCCATCGTTGGCCATTAGTCAAAAGGCTCTTTTTCCAATTCGCCGAAGGGAAAGCGATCCCTGGCAGACACAAAATTACTGGCGGTGGTGCGATTTTTTATTGTCATTTGACGCGATGCCCGCCCATAGAGAACACACGTCATTTTGAGAGTAATTTTTACCCGCACACCGAGACGCTTCTGCTTCTTCTCATGGGAGAGCTGGATGACGATGAAGGGCGCCATCAACCCTCTCCACCGCCACCCCATAATGCGTGGAATTTATTGAGCGCGCGACTCATTCAGCTCTAATCTCGGAGGCAGCCGAGCACAATCAAGCGCGAATTAGTCGACAGCTCCCTTAACCACACCGAACTGACTAATATAAGGGCGCGCCGCGCAGGTAAACACCGCGAGAAAATATAATGCAGTCGCAGATTGAGGCCGCCCAATGGGGATGCAGGGATAAAAGGAGGTTCGCTCCAAACTGGGGCTCTAGTCTTATTAAAAGGCTGAGGAATCTGCAGCGGAATGCCGAAATTAGATTCTCCCTTGCGATGGTTTGAGTTTACCGTGACTGGATAATCAATTATTTCTAAGGTCTCGCTTCCAATAATGATATTTTACATTGACTTTTGATATTTAAAAAAAAAAAATATTACTTAATAGATCATATATTTTAAAACAAACAATCACGAAGAAAAAAATAATGGAAAATGCGCCTTTTAATAGAATATAAGAAAATGCATCAGAAATTAGAAATAATTGTTCACTTTTTTCCACTTTTTTTACTTTTAAGCTACAATAAAATTAATGGGATCTTATTGGCTGGACCCTTCATAGAGCTTGTGGAAGGCAAGTTTTTCTTTTTAATTGATTTTTCTATCATAATTTACGTTATCATCATCCTTAATAACACGATTTTTATTTTTAAATTACTCTTAAAAATCATTCTGATTGTGAAGAAATTTCCAAATATATCTTCTCCGTCAATTTTCAAGAAGCTAAATAGTTAAAATACCTTTTTGAGGCAGTATATGATATAAGAAAAAGAGAAGAAATTATATAGTTCAATTATTAAGATGAATTTTAAATCATGGTCTTTTTGGAATTTTAAATTACAAATGCCTAGTTTTTCATACAAAAGACAAAATTTGAACATTTAAGGGCTCACTGCGGCGGATGGGGTCTTTCTGATCTCGGAAGTTATAGCAAAATTCTTGCTTGTGGTGGTGCCGTTTTTTTCCAACGATTCCTTTTTTAATCAAATTGTTTTCAACAATTGAATTTTTACAATGTGGACCAAAAACAACAATAATTACACTTTAAACAAGGAAAAGCTCAATTTAACATTTAATCGCCGCATTAATGAAGATAAATATTTGATGAACCGGATTTTCCTTCGTAATAAAGTGGTTTTAGTTAAAATAAACAGCTCATTTTAGCCACCAACTGCAAAAAGAAAACAAACAAACCTATTTCCAACTATTTTTTATAACTTTCAACTCGTGGAAAACCATTTCCCGTGGCGATATTTTAAACGGCTTAATGATCGATGAAACGTTGACTAGTTGATCGGAACAAAAGAGGAAGGTGGTATTATAAATTGACACCAATTCGCCACCCTACATCAAAGGGTTGCAGCATAAACGGTGTTGCTACGTGCAAACAAATAACACGAAAAATCGCTCAGTATAAAACATCGCCGGTTGCACACAAATCATCAAATAATATCCACCCCGGACGAAATTGAAATCAATCACCGCACTCATCGGTGTTTGCTCTCGCAGTAGTCGGAATTAAAATTCACTTGCAGCCACACGAGCAATTTTGACGCAATCAATCTCGCCGAGAGAGAGAAAAAAGGGGTTTAAAGAGAGAAAACGCCGCGGCTGAGCAAACACGAAAAATACAGTCGGATCGCAGATTTATTCCGCTGCGTCCCGCTCTTGATTATTTTGCAAATGAAACCCCCGGAGAATTAATGCACGCGTGTGTGTGTGCTCTCTGGTCAATTTAACTGATTGGTTCGCCGGGCAGGCTCGTCGGGTTCGAGCATTGCACGGACGCGCGCTCAACAAAAGCCGCCGCCTCTTTTATATGTGTCCAATGTGCAAACAAAAATATTTGCAGACCTACGTAGTACTTTGTGCGTAGACCGGGTGTTATTATGCGTGCGGAGAGAGCGAGCCACCGCCACTGCAGAGAGATATTAAGCTGCTTAATCTGCGAGCCCTTTTTGCGTCAGCCCCGAAAAATCGCACGCTACTCTTTTCTTTCCGCCGTCAAAAAAAGGAGCGAGTGCGGACCGTGCTTTTTAATTATGCTCATTAATTATGAGCACTCCTTTTTTTAATTCCGCCTCTATTTCAGGGATTTTTCGTCGCCTGGTGATATTTATTTTTCATTAGCCTGAATTCTCCGACTCAACAGACGATTTTTTGCGTTCCAAAAATTGCAGAAAAAAATCAACCACTTTTCATTCCTTCCATATTATAATTCAGACTAAAAGATGAGCCTTTCTTTCTCTAACTCACATTTTAAAATATTAAATTGTTCAATATGCATGAGTCTCTAATTTGTGAGAAGCTAAAAATAAAATTTTAGGTGACATTTTTAAAAAAATATAGCGATTTGTCTTATTCATAATAAAAAATTCATAGATCTTCCGATATAACTTTTTCATACCTTAATAGCATCAGATGAAATTCGGTCACTTATAGTTTTCCCCTTTTACTCGAGTTCCTTTTGGCAAAAGTTTTGATTTTCCGTTTCGTTGCCGAATCGAAGCTTCGCGTGCTTCGGCAGTTCTCATCCATACAGCAGGCAAAGAGAAAAGTTGCTTTTTTTCTAGCAGGAGTCCAAGAGACGGTTCAACTCCTTGAGTAGGAATCGGAGCTGAAAGGGCGAGTGTCGTTTTTTACTCTAATCCTCACAGAGTCAAGTTGGAGGAGATGCGACTCAGCTGATAAAAAGAACAAGAGCAGAGGCTCGGGAAATGAGATTTTTACTGCAGGCTGTGTAAATGGGCCGACTTAGAGCATTCCTCTGGCATTATAAGCATAATAAATGTTGGTAAAAAGGGGTGAAAAGTCATGCGATGTGTATATGCTTTTGTCTGCGTTTATGGCAGGATTTGTAACTGACAAGGATTGAAATGAATGCAAGAAATTCAAATCACAGCTAGAAAAGTTAAAAAGAAATTGATTAATTCACATAGCTCAAAAATCCCTGAATAAAATTTAAGGATTAAAAAATTAATTACAAATTATAAATTTCGGTAAACTTTAGAAATGAAGAAACCCAAACCCTAAAAAATAGACTTTCCGGACTTTTTCTTCCCTTTCAGTTTTTTCAGATTTGTTCAGTCTGAACCACCAAAATGAGCCAGATTTTTTAATAACGTTTAAAGAAAATAAAAATACTTTCTGCACCCACAAAGAAAGGCACAATTCGATAAGAATTAGCATTAGCTATTATGACCATTGAAAAACTCAGAGAGAAACTTGTAAATTGGGTAATATATTTTGTTCGTTAAATATGGAAAAAATGAACAACTAATATACATACTTTTCAATCAATTTAGCGTGATTTGTTTTCAATTCCAATCTACATGGTTGAAAAAAATTAATCCCATTTGAAAAGCTTTCATCGAAAACAAGCCATTATATGTTTTTTAATTGGAAGCTCAGCGTTGTTTTATTTTCCATTAATAATGTTTTGAGCCCGATCCAAAATCTAGGCAAACTAAGCCCACCATGCCCTTTCAATGGCAGGATAAATTAGCCTGGGCAATAAGGTTAGGTTTCTCGATTGCCCTCATAAATTTGTTAATATTGAATGATTTTTTTATTATTATTTTTTTATTTTGGCATCAAATGAAAAATAATAGCAGCCTTTTTCATTTCCCCAAACATTTTAATAAATAATTGTTATTACTGTCAGCAATATTAGGAAGCTTTTATGTTATTACCATCGACAAATTCAGTTGAAACCACACTGAACTGATTGCTTTCTATTCATTCGGCACGCCCAAACTCAT
This sequence comes from Neocloeon triangulifer, assembly GCF_031216515.1. Taxonomy (NCBI): domain Eukaryota; kingdom Metazoa; phylum Arthropoda; class Insecta; order Ephemeroptera; family Baetidae; genus Neocloeon; species Neocloeon triangulifer. The sequence goes on from NW_026775545.1 coordinate 2,109,596, forward strand.
TAGCAACGTGTTCTGCACTTACGATTTCCATAATGACAATTTCGCGGTTCGATTATATCAATAAAACTGAGCGTTCAGCGCATGAATTATTAAGCCAAATGAAATGGTCCATTTCGTCGCTCTCACCTGACACACGACAGGTTCGAAAATCTCTGTGCATTTAAAATTCAAAACAGCCCTCGGAAAATAGGGCGCGCTTGCTGCATTCTGCGAAATAATTCTTGAATCCAACTCCGCGGCTATATTTTATTTAGGGCCCAAATCCGTTCGCTCACACTTCGCCCATCATTTCCGTCTCGATGCTATTTACGACTATAACGATTAATTGGCAGTTAGGATATTGCAGAATTTATTACACACACATTTTTTTATTTTGCAAAATCTATTTCTTTTTTTATACACTTTTTTTAATTTCACTTTCCTTTCCTTCACCCTTTAAAATAAAATTGTACGTCGCCGGACAAGACCAGAGGCGGCGAGGGAGCTGCGAGAGTGAAAGTGAGTGTGCTCGCCTGCAAGTGCACTTTGCACCTTGCACGTGACGGGTGCCGGAAGGTGGGAGGCACCGCGGTGCTTTCCGCAGAAAGCGGTCGGAGTCAGTGGCCCAAAACCAATCAAGGGCGACGCACTTGCCGTTGCGGTGTGCGTTCGCCAAAACGATCGGCCGAGTGCCGAAATCGGATCCGAACGAGTGTCGTGGACACAAAGTAAAACGTGAGTTTTATTAGCAAATTTTTAAACCCCATTTGGGCCTTTGTCCGGTGGACTTCCGAGCCACCCTATTTTTCCCTTCGGGTTCACTGACACGACGCTTTCGACCTTTCAGGCGCCCCTCGGGGCCGTTTGGTGTCTAGGAACGGCTTCGTGGAGCCAACCGGGGCGTCATTCCGGACGGCGGCTCAAACACCACCCTGAGCTTGCCGAATGACCTCGTCAATTGGGTCACTGCACGAGCCACTCACATTTCACGTTTCACCCTTCGGGTTTGAGAGAGTCAACGAGCAGCAAGAGGGAACGACTCATCAAATGGACATCGACGAATAAGTACCATTTTTGAAAGTGCACTTTTGATATTGTATCCAATTCCTTTTCCTACCCTTTTTTTATATTGATACACTAATTTCATTACATTACATTCATACTAATTATTATCATTAAAATTTTACAATAAAGTTTTGCATATTTTACTACCTGCAAAATTAATTGTAACTTTGGTCTTCTTTTTTATTGCGATACGAATCTCCAAATTATTTTCAACAGTTCAGTCAGTTTGCACATTTCAGGAGCCACCAGAAAACGAACCCTGGTTTAGTTTTTTTATTTTGAATTTTGAGAATTTAATTGAGCATAATGTGTAGCAGCATTTAAATCTGTTACTGGCATCCCAACATAGAAGAAGTTTCCAGAAAGAACTAAGTAACGTTATATGGCATCCCTTTTAAATTTTCTGCGTGGCTAGTCGAGTAGTCGGAATTTATTCGGTCGTCTTGCGTGCGCGGGGCGTGTTGACGTGCGAGTCTCGAACCGGAGGGCCGTTATTGTTTCGGTATTTTGTGTTTTTCGGTCGGCGTTTGCTAAGCGAGCGACATCGCGATCGGGCCGCTTGAGCGTTATTTGGATTCCGTAGTGCATTCGTGGCTAGCGTGAAATTCTAAATTCCTCTTGCGTGTATTGCATTGTTAATTTTTATTTATTTTCTTGTTGCGTTTGAAATATTTAGTTTTGTTTTGTGTTGATTTTTATTGTTAAAATGGATAATTTCAAGATCGAATTTGATCGTTTGAATGAAGAATTTGTGCGGCATGAGTGCGTGGCGTTAGGAATAGAGATTGGCGAGAAAAATATCACAGCCTTGCGAGCTGAATTAAAAGCAGCACACGACGCGTTTGCGAGTGGGGCCCGCGAGAGGCCGGTGATTGTGGAAACTCCAGCCGTCGTGGAGGAGCTGAATTTCATTTCCGTTCAAGTCGGGACAGTAAAAGCAAGGGTGCAGGACGTCGCCAACGCAAAGTCTGCCACCGAGGCTCGGAAGGTGCGAGCGCAGATTGCATATTTGCGCGAGTGTCTTTTGAGGCTGAAGCCTGCGGAGGGCGCGGAGCGTTGCAAGGGCTTAGTTTCGACTTTGTGGGAGCACTTGCGTGCGGCCTTTAATGTTTTGAGGGGCGTACGCGAGGAGGACCCTGAGCAGGTCGGAGGTGAGCAGGCGCAGGCGAACGCGGCTCTCTTTGATGAGCTAAACGAGACTGTGGCCGCGCTGGGTGACGTTGCCCAGCCGGAAATTGACCTTGACCAGGGGGGAGGGGGGTTGCGTGCCCAATCCACCCCGAGGCCACAGCCATCGTGGTTTGATGACGTACTATTGTATTTGCCAATGCGTTTTGACGCGCAGAGAAATGAACCGGTGCCACTTCTTGCAGATGCGGCAGCCGGCGGACTTCGCTCTTTTCCCGAGCCACGGAGAGCTGGAAAAATGATTCCAGTGGCGGACTGGAAAATTCAGTTCTCCGGCGAGGCGAAAGAGAAAGTGTCGTTTGCTGATTTTTTGTTTGAAGTGTCGCTGAAAAGAGAGGAGTGCAATTTGTCCGAGAGCGAGTTTTGGCGCGGCGCGCACAATTTGTTCACGGGCCCGGCAAAAACGTGGTTCATTGCGAATCGCGGAAAGTGGGCGTCGTGGAGTGAATTTGAGCCGGAATTTTTGCAGAATTTCAAACCCGCCAATTTTGATTCGCGACTGTGGCAGCAGCTTCGATTGAGAACGCAGGGGAGGGAAGAGCGATTAAATCTTTATGTGGCGGAAATGCAGAGGAGCTTTTCTCTTCTTGAATTTCCACCACATGAGGCGGAGCGTTTGTCTTTCCTCAAGGAGCGACTTAATCCGTTTTTATTAAAAAACCTGCCACTGTCAAAAATCAAAACGTTGGACGAGTTGGTGGCTGAAGGCCTGAAATTAGAGTCGGTTCAGTCGCTCATTGACAATTATCGCGAACCAGTGGCACCAGATAACCCAGTGCAGCCGAGCCTGGTGTATAAAAAGCCAAATTCAAGGGCCGCGGATTCGGGCAAGGCGAGTGCCGCGAAGGCATCGCAATCGAGTGACAGTCAGCCGAGGGCGCGCGCTGCAACTGTAGCAGTTGATGGGACGGTGGCGAAGGGAGACAATCGGCCGAATTGGACCCAGGGTGGGGCTAAGGGGTCGAATTTTGTCCCCGGCTCAAAGCAGCCACATCCAGCTTTTGCGCGAGCAAATTCTGACCCCGGGCGTGCCAGGAGGTGTTGGAATTGTGCTCAGCCGGGGCACACTTACGTCTACTGCCCCTCAAAAGTTGTGAATTTCTTTTGTTGGGGATGTGGTGCTCAGGGTGTGTCCCGCAAGACGTGCAAGAATGAGAAATGCCGCCGTGCAAAAAACGTGCAGGAGGGCCCTGCTGGAGGCAACACGCAGCCGAGCAGGCCCGCAAACAGTGCAGACGGACCGGCTGCGAGTGGAGCCGCTTCGTAGGAAAGATCCGTATTGATACCGTGCGTGCAAAAATTGATTCAATTAAGCGAAATTTGAAGTCAAAGTTAGGGAGAAAATTTACGTCTGTAGACGAGGATGATCGTTTGTTTTTAGATGTGCAAATAGTGGGCCGTAAAGTAACGGCGTTGCTTGATTGTGGGGCCTCAATGTGTGTTTTGGGGGGGCCGGGAGAGTATTTGATTAAGGAGCTCAATTTGCACATCCGAAAAACAATGATTAAAAATGTTGAGTTGGCTGACGGCAGTCACAATTTGGTGGGCGGTTGCGTTGATTTGCCAATTACGTTGGACGGTAAAACATTTTTAATTCCAGCATTAATTGTTCCCAAAGTGGATCAGGCTTTAATTCTCGGTTTGAATTTTTGGGTTCGGACAGGTTTTGTCCCGGACGTTTTAAATGGGACTTGGCATTTCACTTCTCAAAATGCGAGCGAGGCGCCGCGGCCGCCTGAGAGAATTTCATCGGCGAGGGCGGACGGCGACGCTTTGAATGAAAAGCAAAGAAAGGAATTGCTTGGTTTCATTGAAAACGTTAAGAAAGATTTTCCAAAGAAATTAGGCCGAGTTAAAACTGAATACCACATTGACACGGGCGATGCGAGGCCAATTAAATGCAAACAATTTTACATTGCGCCGCCGATGTTGGAGTTAATGCACAAGAACATAGACGAGATGTTAGAGCTCGGCGTCATTGAATATGCCCAGAGCCCTTGGTGCTCGCCGGTGTTTTTTGTGCGTAATGACGAGAAAGGGAAAGAGCCGCGTTTAGTTCTTGATATGCGCGAGGTTAATAAAGTAACTGTTGAAGATGCGTATGCAGTGCCAATTTTGTCATCAATATTAGATAATTTGGGAGATTTTCGATTCATTAGCTCTGTCGATTTTAAAAAGAGTTATTGGCAAGTGCCACTTGACGCAGAGAGCCGGCCAAAAACCGCTTTTTTTGTTCCAGGGAGGGGATTATTACAATTTTGTGTCATTCCATTTGGCGCTATTAATAGCGGTCCCGGTTTTATGCGCGTGTTTGACGGAGTTCTTGCAAATTCTTGGATTAGGAAATATATAAAAAATTATATTGATGATGTCTTTATTGGTACTCCAACGCTTGAGTTGCATTTTGAGGTTTTGAAAGAATTTTTCCGATTGATGAAAGAGGCTAATTTGACACCTAATTGGGATAAATGTCATTTTCTTCGAAGCTCAATTAAAATATTGGGGTATATTTTTGATAGTGCAGGTTTGCATCCGGATCCAGAAAAAATCAGTGCCATTTTGCAATTAAAACGGCCGGAGAACGTTAAGGAGGTGAAAATGCTCCTTGGCGCTGTTTCGTATTACCGCCGGTTAATTGACAATTTTAGCACTATTGTGGAGCCGATGACACGCCTCACTCGCAAAAAGAGCTCTTTTGTTTGGACGGACGAGCAAGAAAATGCATTTACTTCCATGAGGGAGGCTCTAATTAGTGACCCCGTGGTCCGATTGCCTGATTTTTCGCGTCAATTTATTTTGTCTACGGACGCGTCAGATGTAGGAATTTCGGGGGTGCTCACACAGATTTTTGAGGATGGGAAGGAACACCCGGTGTTTTATGTGAGCAGAGTTTTGAGCGAGGCCGAGCAAAAATATCCAACTATCCATAAGGAGGCATTAGCGATTTTGTGGTCAATCGAGCGCCTTGAGGGTTATTTAGCGTATAAAAAATTTCTGTTGTACACAGATAATAGGCCATTAAAGTTTTTGCGCGACGTTAAAAATCCGAAGGGGAGGCTGGCGAATTGGGTCGACAAGTTGCAAAAATACGATTTTGAAGTTTTCCACAAGCCGGGAAAATTAAACGTAGTGCCAGATTTGCTCTCCCGTTCATTCTCAGCGCCAATTAAAGTTGCACCAATTAATGTCCCAGAACGGACCAATGACCGATGGTATATTGATTTGATGGAAAATGTTCAGCGTGAACCAGGGAAATTTCCACTTTTCAAGGTTGAGGGAGGGAGACTCTTTAAACTTGTTAAGGGTTGGAATCCGTGGGATATTTCCGATTACAAGCAGGTGGTCCCGCGAGATCAGAGATTAAAGGTTATTCGCTTGAATCACTGCCCGCCGGAGGCAGGTCACTTTGGTTTTTTCAAAACATTTCACCGAGTATCTGAAAATTTTTATTGGCCTAAAATGCGATATGACATTAAAAAGTTTATTTCAAGCTGCCGCACATGTGTCGAGCAAAAACCTAGTCAATCTGCGCCAGCAGGATTTATGGCCTCTCACCAAGTAGAAAGGCCTTGGCAGGTAGTTTGTTCTGATATTGTGGGCGAGTTTCCGCGTAGTTCTTTGGGAAATAAAGTAATTTTGTCAGTCGTTGATTTTTTTACAAAGTTTGTCATTCTTGTGCCACTCCGGGAGGCAAGCGCCAATGCGTTGTGTGCCGCTCTCGAGAAAATAATTTTCACTTACGGTGCGCCAGAATTATTAATTCAGGATAATGCAAAAATTTATAACAGCAGGGTTTTTAAAGATCTCGGGAAAAGATTTAATATTGACCTCCAGTATACCCCACGTTATCATCCGCAAGCAAATCCAGTGGAAAGGGTTAATAGAGTGTTTGAAACAGTTATACGCTGCCACGTTTCCGATAATCACAAAGATTGGGATAAATTTTTGCCGCAGGTGGCCTTTGCTATTAATTCAAGTGTGCATGAGACGACAAAATTTTCACCTTTTTTTCTAACTTTTGGTCGTCAACTTTCATTGTATAATCAACCAGCGCCGGAAGCTGAGCGCGATCAGGCGGTGCGCGATCCGATCTCCGAGTATGCCAAACGATTTCCGAAACTACAAAAAATATTTGAAACCGTTCGTGAAAATATGAGGGCGTCCGGGGAGAAGAACGCACGTCATTATAATCTGCGCCGACGGCCGGGTGATTTGCGAGTAGGCGATTCTGTCATGAAAAGAAATTTTGTTTTGTCCAATAAAGGAGCAGGGTTCTCAGCTAAATTAGTCCCATCATTTGTTGGCCCGTATACAATTGTTGAGCAGAAGGCTCCTAATATGTTCACTCTGGCAGATGATCAACGAAAAATAATTGGAGATTTTGATTGCAAGGATTTGAAGAAAACTGCGCTCACGAATTAATTTCCACTTCGTGAAAATTAATTTTGTGACGGGGGGAGGTATAACGATTAATTGGCAGTTAGGATATTGCAGAATTTATTACACACACATTTTTTTATTTTGCAAAATCTATTTCTTTTTTTATACACTTTTTTTAATTTCACTTTCCTTTCCTTCACCCTTTAAAATAAAATTGTACGTCGCCGGACAAGACCAGAGGCGGCGAGGGAGCTGCGAGAGTGAAAGTGAGTGTGCTCGCCTGCAAGTGCACTTTGCACCTTGCACGTGACGGGTGCCGGAAGGTGGGAGGCACCGCGGTGCTTTCCGCAGAAAGCGGTCGGAGTCAGTGGCCCAAAACCAATCAAGGGCGACGCACTTGCCGTTGCGGTGTGCGTTCGCCAAAACGATCGGCCGAGTGCCGAAATCGGATCCGAACGAGTGTCGTGGACACAAAGTAAAACGTGAGTTTTATTAGCAAATTTTTAAACCCCATTTGGGCCTTTGTCCGGTGGACTTCCGAGCCACCCTATTTTTCCCTTCGGGTTCACTGACACGACGCTTTCGACCTTTCAGGCGCCCCTCGGGGCCGTTTGGTGTCTAGGAACGGCTTCGTGGAGCCAACCGGGGCGTCATTCCGGACGGCGGCTCAAACACCACCCTGAGCTTGCCGAATGACCTCGTCAATTGGGTCACTGCACGAGCCACTCACATTTCACGTTTCACCCTTCGGGTTTGAGAGAGTCAACGAGCAGCAAGAGGGAACGACTCATCAAATGGACATCGACGAATAAGTACCATTTTTGAAAGTGCACTTTTGATATTGTATCCAATTCCTTTTCCTACCCTTTTTTTATATTGATACACTAATTTCATTACATTACATTCATACTAATTATTATCATTAAAATTTTACAATAAAGTTTTGCATATTTTACTACCTGCAAAATTAATTGTAACTTTGGTCTTCTTTTTTATTGCGATACGAATCTCCAAATTATTTTCAACAGTTCAGTCAGTTTGCACATTTCAGGAGCCACCAGAAAACGAACCCTGGTTTAGTTTTTTTATTTTGAATTTTGAGAATTTAATTGAGCATAATGTGTAGCAGCATTTAAATCTGTTACTGGCATCCCAACATAGAAGAAGTTTCCAGAAAGAACTAAGTAACGTTATACGACGGTTTCTGCACCGACTGCACGATTCGTTCATTATTGATGCGGCCGATTTCTGATTTCGCCCTGTTATATTTATTCCGGCACGCTCTCGCAATATCTTTCTCCTCTGTACGTTATTTCAAAGGGCGAACCGAAGTCAAACTTGCTGCTTTTTTTGCCGCCCCACTAATGACGGACGGGGCAGCAGGCACGACAACTTTGTGTCCGACCTGCTGAGATCAAGTCGCAACAACTTGCGAAAAGCGAGACCCGGTTTTAATGAGTACTCTCGGGCGCACTCAAGTCGTGAGGGAAATCTGCTGCCGTAAGTTGCGAATTCTGGGGAAACGATGGAGCTACTTGAAAACAGGGCGTTTTGCTCCAACTTTGTGCTTGAAATATAAACTTCGGTAATAATTTATGAGACTGGCAAAAGATTCACGGAAAATCAAACTTTAAGTATTAAATAAATGCTAATAAATGAATATCAAGAAGGAGGGAGCTATTTTTTTTAATTAAATGATTTAATTCTTAATAAATAAAAAATGTTTTATTATACTTTTATTTGTAAATGAATTTAATATAAATGTGGGAGAATGCTCTGCCTGTATCCATTCAGATATTAAATATTTAAAAAAATTGCCCTAAAAAAGTGAGAGAAGACATTTTTAAGAAATTTCCACTGCAAAACAATGGACCGATCAATTGCAAAATTTCCCCAAAACTAATTGAAATAAATTTTTAAAGATAAAATGTTACGTTTTTTTGCCATTTTCCTTAATTTATCTCAAGAGTACAAAAACAAGCAATAATCACGAACGTCCTTTTCAAAAGCGCACCACTCTTTCTTCGAGAAGTATATCAAAATGTAATTTACCCCTGGCCTTTTTCAAGCAACTCAACTTCGACCTTTCAATATTTGAGAATCCAACCGAGCGACAGTCTTTTGAGATATGAAAAATGGAAGGGTAAATTCCCACTTATAAAAAAATCAATTCCCAGAAGCGATATTGAACCTGTCTCTACGCCACGTCTTTTTTGTACTAAGAGAACCACTTTCAATTCAACTCGATACCATTTTTTCCAATCGAATGTATATTTTGATTGGTCGATAAATTTTTATTATAAATATCACATTAAATAATGTTTTATGTTTAATTAAAAATTTGCATTTCAAACTGTAATTAAATAATTTGGTTCGACTTGCCTGGAGAGTCAAAAGATCCTCATCGTCGCTCCGACGGTAAATTATCCCGCACGAGCTGAAAACTTTCCGACTGATAAAGTCTGAAGTCACCGGCACACGAAATCTCGGCAGACGCGTGTTTTCACGAACAAGCAGGTGCCGACGCGTGAGACAGACGGTGTTTGTCCTAGGGAAACGAGAGCACCACCACACACCACTGCTAAGGGTATATAGATGTGGCAGAGCAGAGAACGAACCCGGCCGGCTGGCGTTTGGTGATGCCGAGGGAAGACTGCACTGCAGCTCGCAAGCAGGAGCGCGATGGGCTGCTCGGCGCGCGAACGCCCTGCCGGCTCGAAGCGCCCCCTGCCCTCCTGCGACGCCGACAACCCTTGCCTTCCCTGCATGCTTTTGGGCAATTGCCCACTTGGGTTTTCGGCCGGCTTTTATCGACGTCGTTATTAATACTTTGATGCGCCTTTGGAATCACTTGCCAATTTTTATGTGTATCTGAGGAAACTTTTATTTTTTAAGCAAGAGAGCGCGTTTTCTCTTTCTATCGGTTGTGCGTTTTCTCTAGAGCGTTTTCGGGCAATCGATGGCGGAGATAGTCGGTTACATTTGTCCCTGTTTAGGGACATGAGCGATTTATTTCCACCGTTGCGATCACGATTATTTCTTTGGTCTGGTGCAGACGGGTGAAATGAAGTCTTGTTTAATACTTCTAAATTTCGCTGGGCCTTGAACTGTTTTTTAAGAATCTTGACCATATTATATAATTTGAAAATATTGAGATTTATTTTTAATTATATAGGAAAATTCAATCAAATGTATCTGTTTCGTGACTTTTCAATTTAAGCTCGATTTCTCTCCTTTGGTAATTAAATTGAAGAACAAAAATAGAGTCCTTAATTAGTTTCTGCATTTCAGAGCATTTGAATTTAAAAAAGAAATGGAATTCTTTGTTAAGGCTTTTTGCTTTAAAATGACTTAATTAACTTAAATGCAGTTTAAATGTTTTGATAATTACGAAGTTTTGTGGAGGAAGTTTATGGCAAATATTATAATTATTTCTGTATCTGCTATTAGATTTATAACAATTATAAATGTCCTACTTTGAAGACAAAAATACAGACCCTTGACCTATGTTTTATGTAAACTTACGCAAACTCAACTGGAAAATAAGGTCGTGGTTGCTTAAAACTCTTGACTGCTCAACGGTGCATTAAGTAAGCAAAACTCATAATATTAGTTCTCATTGGAAGTACATGTTTTCCTCAACATTTGAAAACTCGGCATTTTGCGTTTTATGCTCCAGTAATTACTTAATTTAGTAAGAACTATGAGCGAGATTTAAAATATAATCGAATAAGTCCATGAGTGTCACTCGTAGATTTAGATTAATTGTTAAAGAGTATGCCATATTATAGCACTTAACTTAATAAATAATTGCATGATAGCAAATAAAATTGAATAAAAATTCAAAGTAAAAAAATTCAAAATTTTTAATTTATAATTACATATTAAAAGCCATTTTCAACTGGATAAATATTGTTCATGCTAATAAAAATGTGTTTAAAATTAAAGAAATTTGAGATCACAGATTTTTAACCGTGTCATTTAAATGTTCATACGCTTCTAACCTTATTATGGTGAAATACCGAAACTATTTCATAAAGTGTTAAAGGACGCAGGATACAGAAATGCGTTATAGTTGTTGAAATGATCACCGCAGCATTACGTTGGATGAGTTGAATTGCACTAATTGTTTTCAATGTGCTTGATGATTCTCGCAAACACGCACGTGAATAGTGCAGGCTGATTGCCAAATTGTGTGCTCGAATTGTAATACGAATTAACCATGGTACTCCATTTTCGTTAGGCCACGTTTGTAGGGCTTTTAGGCAGATTAAAACTCATCGCGAAAGGTTGGTTAATTGTAACTTGCGTGGCACCGGCGAAGAATTATGTGCCTTTTGAACGAACGCGCGGCGCGTTTTGTCTCGGCTGAAAATTAGTTGAAATGGGACTACACGGTACCTTCACACCTTTCCGTGACGATTCGCCTCCCTCGATTTCTCTTGCGCTGCCACCACAGACCGCACGAAACGGCTAAAAGGTAAACGTCAGTGCCGCTTACCTGTAACACAACACAAGTCAGAAGATGTTAAATTAGTGTTTTGTAATTGGGGCAAAACATGAAATTTTATAACAAAATGCTAATAAATATGGAAATGAAGAGATCCGGTTTTTTCCTCGTTGTTCTCTTCACTTCCATGATCATGTGGAAATTTCTTCGGAAAAATGTTAATAAATCTGTTGTTAATTTTCTGCAATTTTTGTTTGTCAAATTGAAGTCGCCCAGTTTAATTTTTTACTACTTCCCCCCACTTAGTTTTAGTTCGGTCATGACAAATTCTTATTTTTAAAAAGTGCCAGCTTTTTGAGTAATTTGTCATTTTATTCTCATTTTTTTTCTTTCTAACGAGGTTCGCCGGTTTCAATTTTTCATAGAAGATGTAAATTAAAATTTATTTTCATGCTTTATAATTACCTTTAAATAGTAATATTATTTTGTATTTAATTACTTGAAAGTGACGATTTGTGAACTCAAATTAGTCATTAAGAGTGCAATGGAAAATCTTTATGCAGAGACCTATCATAATTTCACCTGCTGAATTTCTATTAAGTTTTCAAACCTTTTAAAATGAAATAATTTATTGACTCTATTATCACATTTTCAAAACTTTAAAATTCAATATGCCAAGCATATTCAATTTTAATTTAGTTGCAAATATTGTTTTTTTAATTATTTTTATTTAAGAGGAACATTTTAATATAGTATTAATTTCAATAAAAAAAAATCCATAATATACATTTATTTTTTAAAATGTAATTTTTTTATCATAATATGTGAATCCAACGGGATATTTGAATTTTTCAAATCAAATTACATTTTCTTCATAATATTTAGCGATAATTACAATTATGCAACAGATGCCAATCACGCTCATTATAAAAAAGATTAATGATTTCTAATTAAAATAATTTGATATCAATGGAAATTCAACACCTCCGCGTGAGTTGGAATTATATAACATTGCTGTCATTGGAAATGAAAACCATAACGAGAAATTAATTAGTCCCGATCCGCGATTACATAATTTAATGAACGGATTTTACAAAATCAGAGCTTGTCACCCTCAGTTGATTAATTTTCACTGCTCTGAGTGACATAAATTTCTGAAAAAGGATCGCATTACCCGTGTCGGGAAACAGAAAATAGGTCACTTTCCTGAAATGAAATTTGCACAGGTTCGTCACAATATGTTTTGACGTATCTTTTTTGTAATCAACTTGAGTAGGATTTTTTTGCAAATATGCACGTCACTCCGAGAGAAAGAGAAGTGCACACAAGTTTTAATCCACACTCTGTGCGATTGCCGAGGCCAGACAGAGATAAAATTTGCCCGCCGCGACCGAACGGGAGACGAGTTTTAATTAAATCTGTCTTGTCGATGGTGAAATAAATGACACGGCGGCGCGCGCCCACGCCGAATGAAAATGGAAAAATATGTACATCCACCTCTTTTTTATTCTCGCCCTTCTTTCGCAGACCGAAAAGCCTCAACCCGTGATGATTTTCACAGCCCTTTTAAATTTTTTTCTCGCACATTTGGCGCCGCAGACGAGACGACGCTCGTTACTCCATCAGAGCGACATGCACGATGGCGAGATGGCTCGTTAAATGCTCTCCTGTTAATTGGCAAAATGTTCAGCTCGTTGCCCGCTGCCGTCGAGCGCCTTTTAATCGCGGCACGGACTTGATTTGCGTATGTGCGTCGGGGTTAAAGGAGGTCACTAGCTTCTTCTCATTATGAAGATGAACAGAAATCTTCAAAATAAATTTAAACAGCAACAATATTATAATAAAAATATTAATAAATATTAATGAAACCAATTTAAAATAATTAAAATTGGATGAAAAAAATATAGTGATTTTCTGCAGGTGTAAAATTTACTGAGTAATAATTTATTTACTTTTTATTATTAATCAGGACTAATAAGAAGATCCACGAGAAATTGCTGACTTGGAAGGGGAAATTCTAAAGACGTTTACCAAGAAACCGTCGGAAAATTACCTAAGCGAGTTATTCTGTGCGCAACTCATGAAAGACAGGCAAATTATCAAACTAGTTTATGTATCGTGTGTGGAGTGCGCTGCACGACGTAAGTAAACGTTGCTCGCACCTTCTCCTCTCGCGTTTAGCATGCAAGGCACTCACTCGTCCTTGCTCAAACACACTTTGCATAACATTAAGCAGGCTGCAGTGCAAAAATTCGCAATTACTTCGGGCGCGCGCAAATCTTGATAAATATTCATACGCATGCAAATTCGCGCGCGCGATTCGCGCCATTAATTAAGCGGCGCGGACGCTGCTGCTGCTATTTTGCGGCTTCGCTCGCCTAGGAGCAGTCAATTACTCATACACGTGTAAAGGCTTCGTCACACTCGGAGATAATTAATCTTTGCGACCGCGAATCTCTCTTGTTGCTGCGCCGCAAGGGATCGGTTTTATTTCGGGGCTCATGTAAATTGCACGACCGTCTTTTATGGGCACACCCGCCGAATCTTACACTTATTGTCAGCGTAAAGAGGCTTTTAAACTCGACTGCCGAGGGACCCTTTTCTCTAAATTTGCGGTCCCCTTTCAGCCTCTTCAGCTGACGTCATGCCCTTTGTTAGCGTCGAAAGCGTGTCATGTGGAATTTAAGGTGAAATGCGTGGGTTTTAAATTAAAGCTGAAAGGCCAACTTCAGTGATGATATTTTTGTTCGTGAATTTAAAAAAAAAAAAAAAAAGAGATAAATAAATTCACAATCGGGTTCTTCAAAGGTTGATCGTTACTTCCCTCAATGAAATTAACTCTCAAATCTTTCATTCGCGATTTGATTTCAAAAATGAAATTTTGCTTCATTTTTTATTCAATAATAACAATCATTACTGGAAAGGCCCTTTAAAAACACAATTTTTTGAAAAACTTTAGGACGTCTTTACTTTTTCCCTAAATAAATATTTTTTGCTTTCAGAATAGGGACAATATGAACCCACGATATTTTAACTTTCTGAAACATAACTTTTTTATGCTATTTATGCATGGTATGTTTACTGTTGGAATCTAAAGACCCCTCTCTCTTCCAATGAATATTTCATCGATGCTGTGATTTAGGAAGCGAATTTGTTCGCATGCAGTTTTGTAAATATCCACGAATATATCAGTCTACCTTCTTCCTCCCTCATGGAAATCGAGCAGATGTGAGTGGGGAAGAAACAACAATCCCTTGCCCCATTCCACATCACGGGTCCTTTACATCAAATTTCTGGGCTCGAGTGCCAGAGGGGATGCAGTGTATCGGACCGTTGAGCTCTTATACGTATGTGTTCGGAGGAAGCGGGCTTATGCAACGTGCTCTGCTCCGAGGACGCCCGGGTTGCATAAGCTGCCAATTCTCGTTTACCTTCTCATGTTGCCTGTCGATTAACTTGGCAGGCGATTATTTATTTTTAGAAGCAGTTGAACAAATATGTATAGTTCCATGAGCCTGAGACGTTTAATCCATACTGCGCAATTGTTGGTCGAATTTATTACTGTAATTTCAAGATTCTAAAAACCATTTTTATAGCGGTTTAAATTTTCAACAAGTACCGGTAAAGAAAGAAATAAAAAATTTTGATGATTACAAAGGTGATAAATTTTGAAGTTTCCCCATTGGATGATTTTGTTTAAATAGTGCACAATATTATAAAATTTTAATCAACAACCATTTCTTTTAAATTTAAATTCAGTTAGTACAATGGTTAAAATTTGGATAATATAGTAAATTTTATAAGATTCAGGTATTGCATAATACTGTATATAAAAACTAAATATACTTAAGCTGAATATCGTTGTATTAGGTTTATATTTTTCTGTATTTTGTTTCAAAAAATTACAAATTCCAAATGTTTACGATTTCCTAATGTCTGCCATTTTGCAGAGCAAGCGAATGGCGGGTTTTACGGCTGAGCAGGAATATTTAGATGCGAATTTACGCGCATTATGCAGCGCCGCTCGGCACCATAAAAGAAGGAAGAAGCTGCTCTTCTTTAGAACGGACCTCGGTTTTCATGGATCAACAAACAACCGGGCGTAAGCAGCAGAAAATGAGTTTTTCTGTGCTCTCGAGAAGTGTGTGGGAGAGAACCAGGTCGGATGAGAGGGCTAGCGTGGGTCTATCTGGAGAAGGTCCCTTGAGCACTTGCTCGTTTAATCGAAGCGGCCTAGAATAACGCAGCAGATGATTTACCCTGAGGGAGCGCATATACTGCGTTAATTGAAACTAAGTCGGAGATGTATCGCCGCTGATTTATACCCTTGACGTGTGCTACATTCGCCGCTGAATGCGGCAGACAGTTCTCTGTTTGTTCTTCGCCGACAGTCACTTGAAACGGGCGCTCAGTATATGGAGAAAGTTTGGGCCGCTATAGAGCCTGCGAAAAACGCGAATGAATCCCAAGCGATGAAATCTAGGCTGGCAATTACAGTGATGGTTGAGGGTGTTTCTGACATGGTGTTCAGGCTTGCGTATTTTCAGCGACTTGGTACAAACATATTGTTTAAGCAAATTTTTATCAATTATAAAACATTTAAAAAAAAATTAAAATTAAATTTATTGACCTATATTTAATTGCATCAATAATTATTTATATTGATTTATATTAGAAAACCGGAGAAAAAATCACTGTAGGAAAATTTGAAATGAAATTAATTTTAAAAAAAATATATAAAATTCAAATGCCTCATCTTGGAAATTTATCGTGTTTTAAATAGACGGCAACAGATCTATCTTTCAAACTTATTTCTTGGTTTTGAGACTGTTTTTTTTTACATTTTAAAAGCTTTTTAATCAAGCAGAAATTAGGTTTCACGGGCGAAAAAAATTGAATTTTAAAAAAAGTTCAATTTAACTGAACTTTAATATTTGATGACAAAATTGCTATTCCTTTTCTCAAATAATTTTTCAGCCTTAAGGAAAGACAGCTTTAAGGCATGATTATTTACTTTCACTTATTGTAAGAAATTATCACTGGAATGTAAGCTGAAAATAACGATTGCAGAGAAACTACTTAAGATTATTGCAAATCTTAAAGGCACAACTTTCTCGTTATCATGACGATTCTAATGCCATAAGCTAGATAACATTGCCAGTGGATGGTGCAATGTACTCCATTGCAGCAGTAAAATCAGGTTTTCATTTCCGTTTGCGTTGCAGTATAAACTGCCGCGGATTTAATAAAATTCCTTCGTCTGGGATTGAGTTAAGTAAATAAGCGGCGAACGAGAACTGCCATCGGCCGCGCGAGAAGATGCAAACCGCAAAAAATGCATGTTCGCGAAGATATACTTCTTAAAAAGGAGAGCAAGTGAAGAATGCCGATCCAGCAGAGGGTGGCTGAGTGAGTGGAAGAATAAAAAAAAAACTGCGGCAAAAGTTGGCGGTGGTGAGAGACGTGCGTCGGAGCAGTGCTCTCTTATCAATTCTGCAGCTTGTGCGTAACACCCCGGCTGTGGCAGCTCTAATATCAAGAGAGAGGCGCCACCCATCTAGCCAGAATTCGCACGGCGCGAGATAAAAGGCTGCTCTCTCTCATTGCGCGCCGACTGACTCCGTTTATACACACGCTCGGCTATGTAAGCTCTGAGAAATATTGATTTCCAGCCTCATCTTTTCCTTCTTTCACTTTGATAAAGCGGACGGCAGGGCACTCGTGCAAACAAAACCCCTGCGCATCAGAATTTTTAATTGTTTTGCCTTTAATAAGATTACGCACCGGCCTTGAAATGGCGACCGTGGAAAAAAGGTCGAGAGAGGAAAAAAGAGAGGCGCAAATTTGAGGGACTGATTGAGGTGCAAACGGCCCGAGATCTTCAACAGACTGACTGACGAGCACTCGGCAGAAAATTGGATTGCAAGCGTCGTTGTTTGCTGAGCTGGCAGTGCAGAGGGCAAATGTTCAAAAATGTTGTCCAGTGCTCAGGAAACAATTTGATGAAAGAGAAAGCAGTGGACTGAAAGCTTTTTTCAAACTCCTTACTGATGTGAAATCAATATTCATATTAAATTACAAGATCATTAAAAGTTTGCAAGGAAGTTTTGAAAATAAATTAGATATTCTTACATTAAATTTGTCAGAAATACATTTTCTAAAAAGCAATCTAAAATGATTTTCTATAAAGATTGAGAGAGAATGAAGAGCTAATTTTTCATTGCTTCTTTTTTTGAAGAGCTTTTTTATACCAAACAAAAGAGGCACCATACAGATATTTTTCCCTTTCCAAGAAAATAAGCTGAGAGGAGATTTTTCAATTTTTCCTGCTTTTTTAATATAAATGGTCGGAAAATAAAAATTTTAATGACTCGTGAGAATTACAATGTCTGGAAGCAACTAAAAAATATTAAATGCAAGCTGCAATTGTCTTTTGGCATATTATCAACAATGCCTGCCACTTTGAAAGTGAAATACTTTCAATTGTCTTCAAATGAAGATTTAAAAAATACTTTTCAATCATTAAGAAATCTATTAAGACATCGGCTTTGGAATGAATGTAAAATTGTCCAGACCCTTTGAAACAATATTTTAAAAATTAGGCCTTTTAGACTTTTTCTCCCTCTTATTATAACTTTTCCTTTCGCTACATCAATTTCAGTGGACACACAAAAGCCGGAAATGGAGTCATCGCATTAATAGTCTCTCTTAATGGCCCCCCTCCGCATAATATATATTTCCTTATCGCGGGCAGAATTGTTGCCCGCGCCGCGGCACTTTCTTTCGCAGATGGATATCTCTTCGACGCTCTCTTTGCGCCTCTCAGTCGGGCCAACTGCCCCCGTGTGCCACAGCGAAACGCAATTTGGCTAACGGCGGCCCCCTTATCTCTGCAGCGGGGAATTTCAATTTAATTAATTCTCACGCGCGGCGGCCCTGCGCCAAAAAGCGGCGGTGGATTCTGATTTGCTTGCACTTTCGGGCCGATCTTCTGCTTCTTCTCAAAAAGAAGAGAGAATTGAGCTTTCCATGTATGCACCTGACACGCAGCCAACAAACACAAAGCTGCGTCTGTTTCAGAGAGGAGGATGAGCAGGAAATCGGTGGCCTTAACCGAGCAGAGAGATTAGTCGGTCTGTCTCTCATATAATTCGACCAATAAAGCGACCAAGGAATCTGGCCAGAATTAAATTTAAACCGACGGGGTCATAATTCGAGCGAGACTGACCCTTTTCTCGCAAAACAAGCGGCCGAAATTTCATTAATAGTGGTGACACACACAAAAAGGCGGGGACGAATTCTTTCCGTTTGCGGTGGAATTCCATCACACAGACAGCGACCAAAGTGTACAAAGGATTCGTCTGGCGCGATGCCATCCATGCGAGAGAGAGAGAGAGAGAGAGAGAGAGAGAGAGAGAGAGAGAGAGAGAGAGAGAGAGAGAGAGAGAGAGAGAGAGAGAGAGAGAGAGGAGAGAGAGAGAGAGAGAGAGAGAGAGATGAGAGAGAGAGAGAGAGAGAGAGAGAGAGAGAGAGAGGGAGAGAGAGAGAGAGAGAGAGATGAGAGAGAGAGAGAGAGAGAGAGAGAGAGAGAGAGAGAGAGAGAGAGAGAGAGAGAGAGAGAGAGAGTCAGATGAGAACTTCTTGTACATATAAGCCCCGTTAGTATGCAACAAGAGACACCAGCAGGGCGGCACTTGATGCAACTTCTTCTTCTGCTGCTGCTGCTTTTTGTCGAGCAAGCTGCCTCTGGGATGAGCGCCCCTTTCTCTAATACCGAAGGACCTCTTTCGCATTGTGTGCAGCCAGAGCTAGCGAGAGGTGGGGCCGTAAACCTCCGGTGCTTGCGCTGGCGACAAAATGCGCTGCCATCCACTCGTGCACACTCGAGCTCTTCATTTTGATCCTTTATTCTGGCCTTTTACTGCTATCATCATCCCATATTGCCTGCCACGACGGGCCATGTACATATTTCTATTTTCCACGTCTAATGAGCGTCCTGCTTTCTTTCTTCCCTTCTTTTCTTCGCTGCCCCACTAGCACACAGATGGGATCCTTTTCTATTTTCAAAAAGCCAGGAAGCCTCCTGCCGGCAGACAAGTTTATTAGGCCGCTTTTTATGCCAGTGAGTTACGGCCTGGCGGGCTCGGCGTGCGATACACATAATACACTCCGCCGCCTCTCATTCGCCATTAATTTCCCTTTTATGTATTTCAATACAAGAGTGAGCACGTGTGTAATGATAAAGTGTAATACAGCTCAGACCCTCGTCGTGAGTTACGTCCGTTTTGAGCATAAACTTTCGCGTCTCGGGCTGTTTTATTCACACCGTATCGAGCCTAACGCAATGAAGTTGGTATTTTTTCCGCGCCGTTTCTCTCACAAGCAGCAGTTGGATGTGACAATTGTATAAATTTTTGAATTCGAACCTGCACTCTTAATATGAGGATTTTCTGGATTTTGTTTGTCCTTCATCATATTTGGTTTATAAAATCCATTATTTTCATGGATTTTAATTCAATATTTATTTTAAGAATCTTTACAGATGCATAATTATTCTTATCATTGATAATGAATCGGAATCTGACAGATGAATGGAGAATAAGTAAATAGGTAAATAATAGAAAAATGCTTGCATACAGACAATTGATCGATTTATCATTGGCTTTCGCTTGGTGAGTCCTTTGAACAACCTTTGTTTATTTATTTATCTAAAAAAATTAAGAATTAAAAAATGATTAACTTCAAGATCCGAGAGAGAATTATAAATTTTAATCAAATAAAAAATATATATATTTAATCTATAAAAACAATAAATAAAGGAAATGAGAATAAAAACATTTCATTTAAATAAAATAAAATATTATTATAAAAATATTGCATTTTATTTTAATTATTAAAATATTTTATGTAACAATGCAAAATTAAAAGATATCCACCGTTTTCTTTCCAGTTATCTCATAGAGAGTGGCAAATAACTAATAGCAACCAATTATCTTCATTGCAAAATAATGAAAAATCTTAATTCAGTGTTTTAATTTTTTTTCAAGCTCTGTGAAGAGAATTTGAATTCTCTTACTGAACCTTTACTGAAGATTCGATTTTGCTCAAATTCCCTTTATTCATTTGCCACTGTTTTGGGCAGACAAAAGTTTCATTTAATGTTTCCCAGCATTACACGCGTAAAAACGGGCACCATTAAAGGGCATTTACATGCGCACAAAGTGCCACTTTAACTGGACGACTTTTGTGTACCAACTCTTGAAATGGTGCAGACCTCGGAGGGCAAAATCAATATGGACCGGGATGGGTGCGTTGTTTAACCATCGACTTTGGCGCACCAGGGCCAATATCGCACCTCGGAGAACGTGCATTTATTGGCATTAAGCGATCGATTCAATTGGCTTCTGTACCGCTGCAGACAGAAAGAACAAGAAGTGAAGAAGTGAATGTTTCGCCTCGTTCCGCACCGGCTAATGAGAATGTTCCTCTAGGGTGCCCGTACAATAGCCGCACTAACACCTTGTGTGTTACAAAGGCCAGCCTTTACTTACACACACACGTGTGAAGGCAACGGTGTGCTCGACTTCTTCTTTTTCTTCCCGAGGTGTGAAAGAAAGACGCCGCCTCGCCAATTGTATAACCCCAACGTTCACGCTCGCACACGCAAAAATGTTATTTCACGCGCACTTTGCTCCCAGGCAAAATGTTTACTCGCAGCTTTCGTTTTCAATAGTTTTTATTTTCTTTCTTTTATTGATATAGAACTTTCTCATTTCTCCAGCGTGACTTTTATTGCGTTTACAAATATTTACTGCAACTAAAAGTTGATGTGAAAAGAAAATGGAAAATAAATACAAGACGTGCAAGTTTTTCTAGCCCGTTTGCTGAACTTTTCTACTCTGTGCGTCATTTGAAAATTTCAAAGAAAAAGTGTTATTGATTCAAAAAAGGCGTTTAAAATAAAAGCGTAATAAACTTTTAAAATTTGGAATTTTAAAAAATTGTATTCTGGCTTCGAAATAACCGTGCTCGTCAGTTTCTTTTATAAAATTTAACGATTGCAAAACCCAGCAAAACACACTTTTCAATTTTTTCATAGTTTAATTTAAATAAGTTAAAAATATCAACAAAACTAGAGCTTGTAAAATGACAAAACAAAATTCTTGCTAATGGTTATTAAATTTTATCCAACAATTCCTATTTTAAATAAATAATTTTCAATGTAAACAATGTATTTTTTGTAACAATTTGAACAATTAAACAAAAACAATAATAATTTTTAAATCAAATTTCAGATATAATTAATAAATTTAATTAATTAATAACCTCTCGTTAAGCTTAAAGCCTTTGTGTTGTGTGAAATGCAACCCTGTTATAACTATAGAGTCAATTTCTACGACTGTAATTTACACCTGATTAATTAACTTTTAATAGCAAACTAAAGCTAGTTAACGTCACAGTGCAAAGGAAAATGGTTATTCACACAACTCACGATCGGTGCTTGTTGTAGAAAAGTTTCGAGGGAATATTTCGCATGGCAGTCATTTGCGTTGAACCTCAGCTTTGATTAGGCCGATCTAGCGCCGAGATCCATAGGGCGGGTGCCTGATTGCCTGGCTGGTGTGTTCGCCGCTCTGCACGATTGCGTGTTTTATTGGAGGGCTAAAGTGGCCCCGGGCGCGTTATTGTTCAGCGGCACCTAGCGAGCGAGAGGCTGTGGTCAGGGCCGGCAAAAGAGCTCCAGCTACAGCGCCCGCTGCGGTTTTTGGTATTCTAATGGCGTATCATCTGACACGTAGCCATCCGACTCCTCATCGTGGCGCCGCCGCCGCCGCTTTTATTATACAATTCTCGGCGAGCCCTCTTTGAGCACGATGCATGCGACGGGGCCCTTGAAATAATGTGTCACATCCAGCGGCTTCGGATTTGCTCGTACTAGAATTTATATCGCACCTCATTTTACTATACGGCCGAGCTCTTCATGCAATGTGTCTGGCGCACAAGTTCGATTCACGGATATTGCAGGGAGATGTGCAGATTTAAATTATATTTAAAAATTAGAATTGAAATAATTATGTAATTTTATCACCACCATACTAATTTATTTCAGAAGGCGAAAAGTTTATGATTTTTATACAAATAGACGCTGAAAGGTTTTTCCCAAAATCAGATACTTTGACGGTAGTTTCAAAATTTCACTATATTAATTTTTTATTTATCCAAGAAAATCTTGATTCTAAGCAAATACTATTACCGGAAAAATAAAATTTACACTTTTTGATCTCATTATAAATGATATCCCGGGATCTATCCAAAGGTATTAAATTTATCCCACTGTACCGGGATCAGATATTTTTTTCCTGCTTCATTCTAGCTATCTTCCTGATCCATCCCTCATCCCTTCCTCAGGCTGGGGGTCACTATCTTTCCCTAAAATATCAAAATTAACGATTATACTCATTAAACATCTTTTAATGGGCCATTGACAAAAAATTAGTTAAAATTCGGAATCCGATAAAAATCAGTTAAATATCTATTCTAAAGTTGCAAACTCCATAATATATTGCATGGATGAATTTATGCGCAAATAAATCTATTTTTCGTGTAAATACAGAAATTTTAGACGAGTTTAAATAACCAGCTACTGATCCAGTCTTGAAAAGAATAAAAGTTACATCTGAGTTATTTTTTTCGCATTTCTCGTATTCCAGATGACTTTTTTATTTTTTAATTTAGGAATTTTGGTCATAAAAATTTACTAGATTTTCACTGATCGTTCATTAAAAGTGAAACTTTATTAAAAACTATATAAAACGCGAAACCAAATTTGGCACGGTTTCAAACAGGAACTACCACAATCCATAGAGGCGAATCTCCCTTCAAAATTCGCAGTTCGACCGAGAGACCTTTTTTAATCGACTCGCTCTCTCTCTCTCTCACGCAGATTATTATACCATTGCGGCGCATGATTGTGTGACTGGAATTCTGATGAGCAGGAAATTACTGGTGCGCGGAAGTGCTGCGGTTGTGTTTTTTTTTCCACCCAACTTGCGAATAATATACTCAATGTGCGCGCGCGCGTTTATAAATTCAGCAATCATCACTGGCGCTTTGATACAATCCGTGTTTTGCAGATTTGTCGTCGCGCCGGTTGCTCAACAACGCGGCCCAGGGGAGGGTGCGGCGTGTTGAGAGAATTATCTGCGCACATAATAACTCACCGGCCTAAATTGCGCCGCAGCGTGCATGCGAGCGAGAGAGAGAAAGGTCGTTATTCGACCTGCTGCTGAAGCCCGTTTATGGTTGTCGTGCCGCTTGAGTAATCAACTTTGTTGATTGCGAGCCGAGGAAAATGTTCATTAAGCTAATTGCGATGAGCAACTAGTTTGCTCTCGCCACTTTTTGATTGAAACGTAAAGATTGTCTCGGAATAATTTTGAAACTTTCTAGCAGTTTCGCAGCAAATATAGATTCGGCAGATGTTGCAATAATGTTTGTTGAAAGTTCAAACAAAGTATCATTTCATTACTTAAATTACACGTCCCACTGTGCAAAGAATGTAAATTCGCACATTTGCATGTCTCTTGAGCGCGAAAGAAGTCGCACGAATGCAATTTTTCCAAATTACTTCAGCTCCAATTCACAGCTTTCTCAAGCACGCTGGAAAAAAGTGGATAAAGTAGCTGATTTTTCTCCATGACTATAGTAAAGATCAGTCAAATAAGTTGAAATTTTTTACAAAACAGGAGAAGTATTTAAAAAATATAAAAGACTTGATTGAAAATTGTATCAAGTTTTTCAGCAAATTAAGTTAATTACTTTTAGTCTTTCTTGATATAATTTTTTTCGTTTCTAGGCTTGATTTGAATAATGATTTTTAAAATGAGGACGAAAAAAATTTTAAAAAAATGTCTGGTTATAAACAAAAAAAATTTAAAAGAAAAAAAAATTAAAAAACAATTGTATAAAAAATGTAGTTCTTTACTTCGAAATTCCAAGTTCAGTTGATTTTTTTAGTTTTTTTTCTTTGCGAAATGGATTTGGTCAATTTTATAGTCACAATTTATTTTAACAATAATTTATTCTCTACTAAAAATTGCATGATTCAAGCTGATTTGATGATTTTGAACATCAGGTCCAAGAGCAAAAATAGACGATTGACTAAAATTTGCATGTAGTTGTTTCTGGCGAAATGTGCATTAATATTATTGATGTTGTTTATTTGTCCAAATTGTTAAATTCTTTTTCTAATATCAATTTATTTTAGAAGTAAAAATCCAATTTAAAAGAAAAAAAATGATTCGACCAATTCTAACATGAATAATAATAAAATATAGGTTAAATTTTTTACAAAAAAGGCCAGTAGATTTTAGCTGATTGAAATAACTCATACAAATGAAAATTCAACCTCCTTTTAAAACATTTAATGAGCTTTGCATCAAAAAATAAGATTATTCAGTTGATCAACAATTTCTCCCACTTTCAATAAAGAGAGTAAAAAGGCAAAGCATCTCCATTAATGAATTGAATGAAATTAATTCCGTTATCTGATAATTATTTCACGCAGAATGAAATTTTTCGCGTTGCATACTAAGCGGCGAATTGACCTAATAAAATGCAAATTTGGCCTGCAAGCACGCGTCCGACGTAATTT
Organism: Neocloeon triangulifer; assembly: GCF_031216515.1. Lineage (NCBI taxonomy): Eukaryota > Metazoa > Arthropoda > Insecta > Ephemeroptera > Baetidae > Neocloeon > Neocloeon triangulifer. The sequence continues at coordinate 2,134,312 of NW_026775545.1, forward strand.
GAAATACTCAAGGCGCTTTCTCTCTCTCTTGTTTCTCACCCCGCCATGGTGAGAGAGCGCACGGCTGTACCCTTTTGTTATGAAACAAGTTTTAATGAAGCCCTCCTTGCGCATTCCTTGTTGGCTTTCGCTCTCTCACGTACGATAGCAAGCGCTATCCAACCCGCTGCTTGCTTGCAAATGATAATTATTTTTAACAATCCTCCCAAGCTCGAGATACTCAAACAAGGTGCCGGTGCGCTTTTTGCTCCGCTGAATACTACAAGCGACTTTCTCCACCCAACTTGATCAAAAGACTTTGCTTTTCAAAGGTGTACTGGCGGTGGTTGCATATTAATAATTGTTGTTTTATTTTTGCGACTTCTGTGTTAAAATAAGTCCCAAATGTAAAGTAAGAAGTAACAGTATTAAACAGAGTAAATATAAATTAAAGCACTTTATATTATTTTTGAAAAAAAAAATAATAATTTAAATTTAAATTTTAAGTATTTTTACATTCTGGTGTGAAAAGTCAATTAAAAGTGTATCTATCTTATGAAGAATGAACAAACAGATTTTTAATACGAATTTTTAGTTTCAGTAGAATTAAAAACCATTATTTCTGACTATTTTATTTATGTCCACCGAAAAATTTTCTTTCCTAGAAATTTATTAAATTCGTCTCTTAAATTTCACAGCTGGGTTTAAATTTTATACGTATTTTTTACATTCATATCAAATATTCTTGACAATATGTTAGTAATTCAAAAACAATTTTGATATATCCTTAAATTTTAAATGAGTTTTTGTAATAAATTTACTGTAGAAAATTACCCGTGCAATTTGAATCAGTGAAAAGTTTTACTTGCCTGAAGACTTTGTATTTACAATGGCACGGGTGGTATCAAAAGCAACAACTTTTCTTTTGAGCAGAGGCCGGATATCGTTAATTAAATTCGGTTTGGCCCGCCTAGGACATCAAAGGCGCCGGTTTGATCAATGGTGGCTAATTGAATTTTTATGTAGCGTCGATACCTGGCTGGGCCCACGCTTTGGTGGCTTTTGTGCAAATACAACAAAACAAGGAAAGGACGCGCGGTAATTGGATTCTGCGGCTGTTTTCGGTCCCACTTTAATCCGTGCTTACACTCAACATCTTGATCGGAGGATGATTTGCAGATGTGCCTGCCAAACGCGAGCGAGCAACTCTCCCGGAGAGATTTATTGAGCTAGAGAGAGAAAGACGCTGTGCCGCCGTAAAAGATGAATGATGATTCGGCACGCCGCTTTTTTCCATCTCCTCTTTGCGCTGCGGACGATGTTTTTCCAATAAAATCCTTGAATAGCACGGTCTGTGAAGAGAGTGATTGCGAGAATTGCCTGTGCGCTGCACGGACGCGATTTAAAAATTTCATTTGCGGCCTCTGGAGGAAGGCGGGATTACGTCGATTGCTCAAAGCCGTCCGCCTTTTCAATCAGAAAAATTTAATAGAGGTAAATAAATCTCCTGGAATCGTATTTTTTATTTTATTTTTTTCCTCCTGGCATTCGCGGAAATTCGTTTAGAAACGCCCCTGGTGGGTTCTTCCGGAAAAACAATCGCGATCCCTGCAATTTCCGCGCCTCTTGGTGCCAACAGTCTTTGAATTCCTCTTTTTCTATCGGTGATGACATCGTCAAAGGGCGCACCGTCGCGACCCTAAACTGGTACAGCACGAATTTTACTACCGCGCCGTGGGTCGTAAAAAACGCAAAAATCGCACGTTTACATTGCGCTCTGCCCCTTGGCGCCTATTTTTTCGCACTTAAAGGAAAAGGAATAAAGAGGCAGTTGTTGCGAGAGGAAGAGAAGGACAGAGCATTAGTTGGGTGCTTTTTACGGCCAACGTGAAACGAGAGATGCTTAATTTATCTCCGTTGAATTTCATTACAAATCTTGTCAATAAAGCTGAGCTTACTACCTTGCTAGTGATATGCGATAAGAAACAGCTAATTTTACCACAGCTAAATTATTCATGGAAATAAAATTGCAATAAAAACTTGGTAAATTTTAAAACTAAATTTATTAGACTGGTTAAAGTTTTTTTTTTAATTATCTCCAAAATTCATTCTGATGCGAGAATGAACAATGATTTTTTTTCACAAGATATGTTAACGTAATTGATTGTAAAAATTTAAATTTTATTTAATAGTGTTACTGGTTTCTTTTATTAGTTATAAAGCAACTTATTCATAAAACTACAAGCATTTTACATTTTTACTGAAAAATAATAATATAATTTTTTTATTAAAATGAGTTCCGATGCCATCAAAAATAATTAAAGAAAATTTGCAGTAAAATGTTCTCAATTTGGTTATTTTAAAAAAAAAAAATACTTTTGTCCAAATTTTTCACCACATTGCTTATCAATTGTTGAAAACAATTTATTTGAAAAGAAAGGAATTATTGGACAAATGGCACTACCACTAGCAAGAATCTTGCTCTATAACCTATTTTTTGTGGAAAGACGACTCATGCAGTTTTTTTTTTAAGTAAGTTAAAATTTAAGCCTAAAAATTCGTTGTTTTGGCAGATTTATTCAAATGGTATAATTTAAGTTAGAACAGCCTTTCCTTTGGTTTTTCTATCTCATAGTAAGTATTAATAAGTATTAAAAATTGAATACGAAACGGTTTTAATTTAAACTGTAACAAAAGCTCGCCTTTAATTCATATGTCATGACACGTTTGATATTAAACGGCCTAAAAAAAAAACGGCTGGCCAATTGCTGACGCTCAAAATAAAGAGCATCTGCGTCCGAGCCTCACAAACGAGCTTTTACAACATCGTGATTACGCCGGTTTATCAGTCCAGCGAGGGAAAAAAGAGGGATGAGGATTACTTAGTCGGCCGCAGATTCGCGCATTTTTCGCTAATCCCTGCGTGTGGAGGGGGTGGGGGAGGCATTCGGTTAATTGCACTCCATTAGACCAAACACGGACAATCAATCCGGGCCCTCTCTCATTTTGCAGGCACAGAGGTAGGTAGGTGTTCTGCGAAAATTAGGCGAGGAGTGGCGCTAATTGCTCCCCGCACGAAATAAATCTTTCACGGGCCGAGAGCGAGCCCGAAATTGCTCTCACCGTAATACGTGCCTGTGCGTCGGAATGAATTCGGCGGCGTCAACTTGCCTAATGCGGAGCAATAATGTGCAGTGGGTGTTTCTGAGCCTCCAACTGTAATTAGGGCCACTAATTCCGAGCAGAAAGACTGGAAAACCACAGTTTGGGCCTCTCTCTCGTCTATAAATAGGCTGCACATTAGAGGGTCTCTTCACTTGGCAGACCCGACTCGTCCGCGCGGTGTCCACCTAGCTTTGCGGGCCACGCTTATTTGCCTGCATAATTCATTAGACGGAATGGAGTGTATTGTTTACGGTCTGGTTCGGTCGGCGTTGTAATTAATATCGTGATTAAATATCAACATCGCCTGCTAGACATACAAGGGACGCTCTCTGGGCGCCTCTTTCCTCTTTCGCGTACACATAAAGACCGTCACGCCACTCTGTATAATTTTGTTGTTGCCCGTCTTTGTTTGTGTTTGCCAGCGCAGGCCCCAAGTTTAACAAGCCTTTCTAATTTAAATTAATATAGATCGTGCCTGAAATTGACTGTAGACGGAACGAGAGCGAGCCTGATTCGTTTATTTCAAATAGGTTAGTTCAAATATCACCCAGACTGCGTGTTCATCAAACTTGTTTAAGTTGCGCGATTGTTTGCTAATGTCGTGGAATCGGATGTAACAAGCTTATTGTTAGTGAGACAGATTTGATTACTTGTGTGAATTTGGTTGTAAACAATGTTTATTGATCTATCTCATCACAGAGGTAATCACAGTCCACATTCAATATGAGACCAATAATTTTATTTCAATTAATTAAAGGTTAATTAAATTTATTCAATGGAAAAATGGAAAAAATGAAATTAAAATATAAAAATATGACTTCAAATCAACAAATAAATTATCTTTTAGTTTAAATTAATTTAATTTGAAGAGCAAATGCCAAGAAAGAAATTTCTGCAATTATTTTATTAAAAAACAATAGAAATATCAAACATGGCTAAAATTATTTGTTTCAATATTTATTATTTAAGCGTGTGTTTGATTATCTCTATTATTTTATAAATTTGCCAGTAGAATTATTATGTCACGTACTGTTTAATAATTCCAATCATTGAATATAATGTTGTGAGTGGTATTTGCGATTTCAGTTGAATTATTTTCTATTAAATTCCAAAAACCTCATCAATATTGCCGTTCGCATTTCCATTCGAATGAACCAAGTGAATTGCTAAATCGAAGGATTAGATTTATTCAGCTGTACCTTTCGGACGAGTTTTAATTTCAATGGAAATGAGGCCGAATTTTGCGGAATTTTGTCTTCCCTTTTGACGCATTTTCGGAGTGCACGAGCGCGCTTGGCAAAGTTTTAATAGAGTATATGACGTGAGCGTGCCGAGTGAATCGCTTTGAGCGCCGATGTCAAAGGTCTTGTGCCTGCCGAAAGGTGGTATGCGCGGGGGCCAGGCGTGAAAGCAGGGCTCCTCATCAAACAGTGCGCGGGGAAGCGCGCAATTGCAATTACCGAGATGTTCTGCAAATCTCGTTTGTGCCATTATCTCTTCTTTATGGCGTCATAAAAAGTTTGGCGACTCGCGAGCGCGCAGAACAACTTTTAATTTGCATCAATTCGAGACGCGCCAGACTCGGCGGGTGCAAAGTAAAGGTGGCAATTAAGATGATTTTGAATTTGAGCAGTCCGGAAACTATTTGAAGCGCACCGTTTGAAGGCAACTTCGGTGCAGAGCACAACATTAGTGTGGAAATATGGCCGATCTTCACAAAATTTAGAAACAAAATTATTTAATTATTCCATTTGTTACTGTTTTAAATTAAATTAGAAAATTAATAGTTGATTGATTATTGACAAACTTAAAAATAATTTTTTTTTATTTTATTAATATTTAAATTATTTTTAACATGGGTCTTTTTAATTGTCATATTATGGATTTGAATTAATTTATTTTGTTATAATTAATTACAAATTTTGTAATTTTTTTGCACTCAACATGTAATTTCAATCTGAATAGGGAGGCGCGAGTCACTTTCATTTCCGCAACAAGTCCGCTCATTTGGTTATCCACGCCGCCGAGATAGGCCAAATTTCCGCGGGCACGGCGACGACTTTGCTGAGCGCCACGTTTGCTTTATGTGCAGCGACGGCGGAGGCGCGAATTTGAATTGCTCGCTTTCGCAGAGCCGGACACAGAAGGTGTAATAACGCCTAATTACGACGCGCCGCCTTAGCAGCATCAAAGTTGGGCGCCGCCGCCAGTTAGCGCGCCAACAGGCAGTCCCGTAAGCAGTTCTGGCGTCTCTCTCTCTTTTACTGTCAAAACTTGCATAATGAATAAATTAGTCGTCCGAATAATGAAATGCGAGCAAACTTTTTGCTCTGTCAAGCATATAATTGTTTTATATTCGCTTGCATTTTTTTACATTTCTTTCTTAGCGTGATGTGTGAGTTATTATTTGACTCAAGAAAAAGTCTCTTTTTTTTCTAAAACAATGCGAATTTTTAGACCAAGAATTTAGTTAAAAATGACACATACTATGAAATTTTTTTAACCAAAAGTTCTTTTAATTGACGTTTTTAAAAATCCTACGGATTTAAAATAAAGTAAACGATATTTTAATTTGCGATGGCACTTGCTAGAATTTGTAGCTTGGGATTTGCACAGAGGAAAAAATGAAATAAAAATTACAAAGAATTACATTAAGAATTTAATAGAAAAATAATTTAAAAGTATAATTATTTTAGTCCACATTATATAAAAATTCTAAGCAATTTTTTTATTTTCACACATTTTATTTTGAAAAAATATTTAATGTTTGAATTCATTGTCATTATAAATTTTTGAGCGGAATAAAATACCTGGTCCAATTTTCATTTTTATCCTCAAGAGTGCCTTTTATTCATTTGCAACTATGTTAAGTAAAAAGAAGAGAACTCATTTTTTCCCTTCTTTGCTCTAACACGCCACAAAAGAATAAAGAGCACAGCGGTAATATGCTTTTTCAACTTTCGGTTTTTATTTTGTCTAAATTCGCTCTTTGGCCTCGGGAAAAAGCCACCGTACGGTAAATTCCATGCAAATTTCCATTACGGTGGAAAAAGAGAGAAGAAAAGTTTTCGTTCTCTCGGATCCAGCGAAAAACTCGTTACTCTCTCGCGGCAAAAGGAAAAAGTAAGATGACAGAGGATATTTATTTGATTATCAGCAGCTCGTAACTCGGCGGGTTGACCTTCTTTTTTGTTCTTTTTATTGAGCGCCGGTGCGAAAGGTGGTGCATTGGATCGGCGTGGAAAAAAAGCCGAGTGGCTCCATTTTCCGCCGGCGAGCCGTGCTGGCACGGAAAATGTATGAGATTGAAAGTCTATTTGGTCGTCCCGTCCCAACTTTTCCACCATAATCCCTCTCTGTTGGCGAGCACACGTGTTCAAAGTTCGTTTATTTATCACGCACAAGCTTCGCATTTGTTTTTGGTCCAATCACTCGCCCTTGCTTTGTAATTCTCGCACCACCAACTTTTCAAAAATAAATTTGCAACCACCCCTGTTTTTTGTATTCATCGTCTGCACGAAGCGGAAAAAATATTATTAATCCGATTATTTTTAAGCTCGGCACCATTTACGGCATTCATTTCCCGACGCAAAAACTGAACTGCATTCACTCGACCCTCTTCGTTCTTGCCCTTTGATACGCCGGTAGAAACCACGTATAATAATTTTTACACTTACAAGGGAACACCGCCAATCTTCACTTCACACCGTTTCTTTTTAAGATCTGCAAAAAATTAAATTAATTTCTTTGAAAGTTGGTGAAATGAAAATAAGGTCCATGGAGTCGCCGCACATTATTTGTCCTAAATTTATTCTTCCTAAAACTGATTTCTCTATTTTTGTCCTAAAAGCAAAAGTCCTGAAAAAAGTATCCAATTTTTTTCTCCTAAATGAAAAGCGTTCCAAATATATGGATTATATGGAATCGAAAATAAATTTATTTTTTGCTGTTTATCATTAAATTTTAATGCACTCAATTATGCATTCAGTGTGAATAAAATTTATTAAAGTAAGCAAAATTAAATAATTTGACACTAAACAAATATTATAAATTGAGACTATTATTGAAATAAATGTGTATTACATCGACTTGAAAATAAATTAAAAATAAAATTTATTAAGATTAAAATGTATTTCAAACGAAATTATTTTATTTAATTACAAAAATTGCAAAAATATGGACCTAAAACCCACCGAGACTGGCCGACACCGCGAGACCCACCGAGACCAGCCGAGTTTGATTTAATTTAATTTCTGCAAAATCAATTATCAATATTGTATTCAATTTTGCTAAATTTTATGATTTCTCAGATTTAACAGAATCGCAATAGAAAATAAAGGCAGACAAAAAAAAACAATTATTTTCTCAGCAGGAAGCATTTGTACCTCACAGGATTGAAGACAAATAAATTTTTGGATAAATGCATTTAGAAGAAATGGAAAAACAAATCAGGACAAAAATATTGGGATGAAAAATTTAGAAATGATTTTTTGAACTTTTAGGACAACTGAAATTATGATAAATGCGGTTCTCTTGGTCGATACCATATTTTTCAACTTAATTTCACATCTTATTAATTTTGAATTTCACCTGGTGTTTGTTTAATTCAAGAAAATTTTCTATCATTTTCAGCTTCTTTTTATTATATTTTCGAATTATAATTTTTTTATAATTTGAAAATAATTTTTAAAAAATATTGAAATTGTTGAAAATAAGACTAAAATCATCTTAAAGCGTGGGATTGAGGGAAAAACAAATAACCTTACTCATCCAAATCTACGTTATTGGACGAAAATCGGTTGTCACCGCTTGCTCGTTTCAGAAAGGCAAGTTGATTAAACCCCTTGGTTGTGGCAAACGAAGGCCACGATTGAGGTTAAGAGTTGATCTCCAGCTGGAAAAATGTTTACGCAGCCTAAAACAACAGAGGGGTGGGCGCGTCTCTCACTTTCATAGTTCACAAATCTCGTCCAAGTTTCCATAAGCTCAATGTTCTGTGAATATTACTTCTCTCTCCGCCCTCCAACTGAGAGGCGCGTCTCTCTTACAGGGAAATTCACGCAACCCGCAAATCTATTCAGCTAAACTTGCATTTACACTAGGGGGCGAGTAAGAGAGAAACAAAATGCGCTGTTTGTATATTTCTCCAAGTCCATGAAAAGCCCGGCTGGCTCGAATCTCATTTGCAGCAGCAGCCGTGTTGTAACGATTCCGGAGATTTGGCCTACTTTGGCTTTGTTTTGACACGGAAAGACGTTTAGCATTGAGTGTAAATTCTGGTTGAGCGCTGGAAATGAGCTGGTCTCTCTCTGTTGTATTCGTGAGCAGGGGGAAGTGGTCGCTTATTTTTCAGGGCCCCCTTCTCTGTTCTATTCTATGCCTCTTTCAAAGTTCTGGGCTATTAAACACTTCAACTTGAAAGGTTAATTCATAAACTAGGAAGAATATCGCCAACCGAGGAGTCAAGAGACTTATCTCGGGCACTCTGGCAAATGGTAGAAATTTGCCGATCTGGCCAAAATCTTCTAAAGTGAATGAGATTAGCTGACGAGCTCCATTATCATTTGGCGAGTAAATAACAGGATTTCGCTCCCCCTTCTTTAAGATAAAGTTTTCAAGAGGAAAATCGTTCAAAGGCATAGTATTACGAAATAAGTTTGTTCTCTTTAATTAATTCCTATTTTTAAAGGGTCATGTCAAAATAATACTTGTAATTTTTATTTGAATAATTAAACAGGTTTTACCTCTAAATTTTAAGGCGATTTAATGAATGAAGTTCATTTAAATTATTATTTATATTTATACTTTTTATTCTCAACTTAATTAGTAATTTAAAAGTTGGTTCTGGAATATTTTGATTAATAATTAATAAAAAGAAGAACATTTATACTGAATCAATTTGAGGATTGAAAGTTATTATTCATCAGTTTTTCTTCATGAATTTTAAATTGTAACAAAAAATAATTTTTATACTTTTTTTGCTCTAGGTTACTTGCTTAGCGATTAACTATTTTATCGTTATATTCTTCACTCTTAAAGGTTTCTTGAGCACATAATTATCGCTTCCTGGCTCTCACTTCTTGTGCAGCACTTGGAATAAAAACAATAACAGAAGTTTGAGTCACGCTCCATGTAATTTAATTACTCGAGTTATGCAACGTGCACAGTATGCAAGCCAAACAGGTTGCGGAAAACGGCGTTGCCAGGGGCGATCAAACTGCCGTTCTTATTCCAGACACTTTTCCAACTGCTCGATTAAAGTAAATTTCTCCGTCGGAATGATAATATGCTTAGTAAGCCCGTTTTCAGCCAATAAAATCGCGATAAATCTCGCGGCTGCGACGGACTGAATTACATTCGTAGAACGGCGCGGTGAAATCGATTGTTATATAAAACACCAAACTCCATTCTTCAATATATAACAAGCTCGAATTGAGCATTACGAGAGGTAAAACAGGCGCGAGTGTGTATAAATATTTTATTCAAACGGGCCGTCATTATTTTCTCTCGGCGTGATAAAATATCGCGGCCATAAAAGTGTCGCGCGCAAGTGAAAACTCGGGCACACCTTTGCTGGCGTGAAATATCTCCATTCATTGTTGTCCCGGTGGCGACGTCATCATTCTCCGTCGGCCACATTCTCGCACATTCACCAGTTGATGCGGCAATATAAGTAATAACAAGGCTGCTGTGCCACCGAGAGAGCGGCGAAATCTCTCTTCCAGGCACTCTTTTCGGGGCCGGTGATTTCATCCACTTAGATCCGAGGCACCAAACTGGCAGCTTTTCACGCCGAATTGCGTTTCAAATCAATCAAAAGCATGACTGACTCTCGACTAAAATATCATAAGCCGGCGCGGCTGATACGATGCCAGCCATAAACTGCTCACTCTCGTCAATGGGGCCGCGAGCGAGCAAAAAATCGCGTGTTGTGCGAGAGCGGCAACCAAGTGAAATTGAGTGCCGAAAAAGTATAAAAAAAATCCTTTGCTGGAGCGCGAGGCTTTTTTTGTCTTTTGTTTCACACTGCGGTCTGGCGCGCAAAGTACTCTGGGGATTGAAATACCATTGATAAAAAAAAAAATAAACAACAGTTTCGTAAGTTAAGAATAAAAATTAAAAAAAAAAATATAAATCACAAAATTTTAACTCTTGTTCCTGAGTTTGGTCTTCTCATTTAAAGTGAAATAAAATCTTTTTTACTGCATATACAAAAGAATTTTGAAAAAAAATCTTTTCAAGTTGCATAATTACTTATTTTTTCTTTATCCATCAACTTGATTTGAGACAGAATAATAGAAACGAGATGCAGTGATCTGCAGATGATTTATTTCTCCGAATTATATTTCTTTTGCCCTCCTCAAATCAAAATGTCTCTAATGTTTTTTTTTTCACGAAAAAATGAATAATGACGATGTTTGTTATTTGGCCAATGTTTAGCATCGTTATTTTGAGACGCAAATGCTGTTTCTGTTGACTCCCTAATGATCTTACATTCAAAAGAAATGTTTATTCGCTTTTTTCTGCCATCAAGAATCTCTTTTACTAAAAATCAGCTATTGTTTGCTTATTACAAAAATTTGAAAAATTGAATCCGAATCAAAGCCAAACACAAGTGAACATCGAATAAGTTCATTATGATGCGCACATGTAAACATTTTTTTTTATAAATCTTAACATTTTGATTGCAAAATTATTTGTCAGCAAATTAAAGATTATTTGTGCTGGATATATATCTTAAATTTTACTTCTGAATTATTTCATAATGTTGTAATTCTGGTTGGTGCTACCGTTGATTTATTTTTGTTTTGGATTATTTTTTATTTTAAGAACTAATTTTGGTAAAACCATCAGAATTTTTTTCAATTTCAATTTATATTATTAGTCAAGCTGCAAATTTAATTATTTTCTGTTTAATTTGGATTTAAATAAGATTCTGGTCCTTGCCAATAAATTCCCGAACAGAGAAGTGTCTTATTGAGCTCCTATTCCAGCATCCATCGATCTGATCCACACTATACTTCCATTGAGCGCTCGGAGGTCGGTGCAGATTTACGTCAGGCAGCGATGAAACCGTCGCAAAAGCGTGGAAACCCTCCTTCCTCTCACATTTTATTACGCGCTGGCACCTCCATATCAGAGAGAGAGAAAGACTGGGAGGGCCCACAAAGGGAAACTATCAATTTTCAAAGCGGATCCGGCGGCAGTCTCTGCGTCGGCCGCTGCACACCCGATAAAACTCGTCGTTAATATTGAATGTGACAATACCAGGTAATTTTAAAACACTTTGTCATAATTTAAAGGGAAGCTGCTCGCACTCGACAAAAACTCTCTTTCGGCACGCCAAAGAATGAAAAATGAATTTAATAAGAGCCGCCGCGTCGAGTCCTTTTATTATTTTCGGGGCGGCCGTCGTGCCACTTCTAATCTTATTATGTCGCTCGGCCGACATGTTTCAAATTGAGTCGCACTTTAATACCATCGTAAGGAGATAAAAACCGCTTTTTATTTCCGCAACAAACGGCGAAAAAGGAGCTTTTCGAAATTTAGAAACACTTCTTGATGCGGTATTTTTCCACTTGCTCACTAAAACGTATAATTAGAGGGTCTCAGTCGTCATTTTTGGAGGCATTTGTGGAATGATGATTGTTTTTGTCGAGCTATCTGGCCATCGACCTGATTCGCAGAAAAGATAAAGAAGCGTCTCTCTCTCTCGCCGTCTCGGCATTAATGACTGGAATTTCTCCACCATCATTGCCATCATTTATTGCTGTGATGGCAGTCGAGATATACTATAATAATATAAAATGACTGTGAGTTATCGCGCGCAAAAAAAGAAGCTTCTCATCCTGATTTATTGTTCATTACGCCGATATTTCCCAACCATTCAAAGCAGCGAGCGTCATCCGCAGAAATGGAAAAGGGGCGCGGAAATGCTTTCGCTTCTTTTACGAGCCTTTCCAGGAATTGCTTCATTTGTATGCCTTTCTGGAGGATTGAGCAAATAAGTCAGTTGATGGTTCTGAATTTTACGTCAAAATTCCTTTAACATTCGGAAAACTCTCCGAAGAAGCGATAAACAAACGCGGAAACCTTTCCACTTTCCAGATATGACAAAGATAATAAATGTTCGTATCGTCTTTTTACTTTTGGTAAATTGTGAAATTCTCAAGAAATTAATAAAATAAAATTTAAATTATATCAGTGCTGAAAAGAAATAAAGTTCTTGGAAAAATAATATAAAATTCAACAATATTGTAAGCTAGTCTGACAATGGGCACCTAAAATAATGTCATTCAGGCCAAAATTTTGATTATACATTCCAATTTCATTACAAAACGCTTTGAATGTCTACGCAGTGAAATATTTTTTGGGGGAATAAAACTCAAAAAGTTGCTGAATAAATCTAGAAATAAATATTTTGATAGTAAATATATAAAGCAAGTTAGGGACGTGTAAAACACGTTGTTTAGCTCGTGGACCCTATTTTATGGTCGATCCAAGCTGCCTAATAAAATTTTAACCACTCCCTAATCTGTATTCATGTATTCCGGATTTCCAGATAGTCTCGCGGCAAGGGAGTGCGATTCAGCCGGTATGAAAACCACACGCACGCGGAGTCTGAATCGTATAAAATCAAAAATGCCACGACGCGCAAAAGGCAATTTCAATAAAGCAGACAAATAACGCGTGCATATCTCTCAGCCTCATTTCATTGGCAGTGCGTAAAACACAGAGATGGATTATGAAATTCCTTGTGGGTGGGTGGCGGTGGATAAATAATATTGGAACGCAGCTGCTGTAGCAGTAAATTTTTGAGTCCGTCGTTTCACAATACCAGCCCGTGGGAAAAATTATTTTGGATGCGGTGAGAAATAAAAAGCAGTGCTTTAAAATGAAAAAGAGAGATGGAGGGAGAAAGTATAAAAAAAACTACTCAATCGCGAGCAATGCTGAAGAGAAAGGCATAACGAGGCCAATAACACACTCAGCGGGTAATAAAAAATTTAAACATTGAAGGGAGATCCTCGAATTTTTCTATATTTATGAACAAGGAGATTTAATAGAATAAAAATTATATCGCGGGATTAATCCAAATGAAAAAATTTTAACCCGCTGTCCAGGAATAAATATAAATTGTCCCGCCTTCAAATTAATTCAGGATAACTTTTTCTTAACCGGCACAATCGGGATAAGCGCTATAATCACATCAGCTGGTTATTAAAAGGTAAAAAAAAATGCTCGTAAACCTTTTAAATTTTGGCAATCGACACAATTTTAAATTTAGTTTGTTAAGATTTTATTACTGTATAAAATAAAAATATTTTTTAAAAAAAGTGAATGTAAAAAAGCAAATATAGACTTGCTGTTTTTTTTTTTTTTTTTTTTTATTCCGAAACTCATGTATGTGATCACGATCAACCACCAAGCGTAAACGATTAGTAGATTTAGATTAAAATTAAACCACTGACCTTATTGAAGGTCTCAGGCTGATCTTGAGAAGGGTGACTCCATGATCCATGATGTCTGGCTTTCTGATATTGATGGGCTTTGCCTTCCTTCGGGGGCCGTCTTCAAAACATTCCCTTCGATTTCTGCAGTCTTGCCTTTGTCCCTCACAATCAGTCTACTGCATCTCCACCGACTGAAACCTAAAATTTTATTGATTTATTAAGAGTAATGTTGTCTGCATAATTTGCAAATAATGAATTTTATTTTCAGAGGAAAAAATACATATGTTGTCACCTGTGGCTTGTGAGTAAAATAAAAGTAATTTAAAAATGCTTATTAATGAGAAAAGTTTTTTACCTGAGAGAAGTGTTAATCGGCCACACTTTGGCCTCCTCCAACATGGCCTCCAAGGGTGAGAGCCGACGCCAGTGACAGACACCAAGTTGCTATAGCCAGGCAATCTGCAAGTTGGGAACGAGGGCCCTTTTAACAACGAAACGAAGGTTCTTGAAGGGTCAGCTCCTGCTGCCAATCGCCTCTCTCCCGGTTCTCACCTTTTTGGGGGCAGCTTTCCTTCCTGAGAAATTCTGGTCGATTTTGGGAACGTTTGAAGCTCGAAACCACCCGAATAAACTCCGTCTTCGGTCCTGGCCTCAGGGCCTCCAATGGTCTTGAAGGATATCGGCCCATTCGGCCCGCAAACACTTCCTGTTCCTGGAGGCAAAATGTCTTTCAATTCACAGAGAAAGCACGAGGCACGAGGCACGACGAAACACACGCAATGACTTAATCCGCGGATCCGCCCGACTGAACAATGGTACCAACAAAACAAATTTTCGTGATTAAATTGATTCTGCAGAAGGTTTGAATTATTTTGAGTTCCAGTGTCTTCAATTCTAGAAAATCCACGTCAAGGCGATTAGTCACAAGTACTGACAAGTACTAATTTAATTATCATGAGAATTTTTATCAACTAGAGTCGACTAAAATAGAGTTTATTGCAAAAACTCATTTGAAAGATAAAATGAAATCTAACTGAAAATTGAAGTTGCTGATCCAATGGAGGTGTGAACTGTGAATCTCCCATCATGAGTCTCACTCTTCAACAAAAAGTGGAGAGGCAAGTTTTGGCGTGAGTCGACCTCAATTTCAGGGGTGACTGCCGCTTTACAAACGCACGCAAATTGGCCTCGCGTTTAAATATACATAACTAGTGCCGCGGTTCCAGAGGCGCATAAACTGCTCTTGTTTACAACCAATACAAATCACGGTTCAATTGGCCGGTATTATTACTTGCTCGGCCGACGGCTCTGCCGAATCAATCATTATCCAACGTGTACAATTATACGACTGGACGTATTAATTAAAGCATGTTTTTATAACTAGGATGCTGCGCTAATGAGCCAATTTGCGGTGGGCGAGGTGAATTTTGCGACCGTGTGCTTGTTTTGCCGCCGCTTTTGTTGCGCTATTGATTTTTAATTAGCCCGCCGTCAGTCTCGCGCTGACGCAAATTAAATTTTCGACGGATACACACAAATAATTTTGATTTGTCATTGTTGATGGCACTATTCATTAGCAAAAGTTTGGAAAATTTTACAATGACGATATAATTTATATTCATGAAGAATCACAATTGAATTAGAGAAAATTATAACGTCACGAGTCCATCGGACTGGGTGAAATTTATTTTTCTTTGTGCCTATTTGTGCCATTAATGAATTGCAGGAAAATTTAAGACCCTCTCCAATTATGAATTGTTTTCAATAATTTGAAATAAAACATAATTTCCTGACTCAAATTGAAATCGCATTTATAAAAAACACATGCGCTCCTACTTGCTCGTGATGGAGGTTTTGGCTCAAAAGCTTTTGATCTTGTTTTCCAAACACTAAATTCAACAAAATAAGTCAAATTTTAATTGTAGACGCACACACATATTAAGTTTGAAATTCAATTCTTCAATCAAGAGCAAGTGTGCCAAAATTTTGCTGTTTTTTTTTTTTTCTTTTGGATTGTTCGCTTTAAAAATGGCTTAATTATTTATATTAATACAAAGATCAAAGTTATTGAGATTAAGCAGGCTTAACTCTCACCGTTTCCAAGGGGTACAGACAATTGAAAAAAATTAAATTAATTAATGTTACAACAAAAATAATGCTCAATTTGAAAAAAAAATCGTAATTTATAAATATTGTTAACTTTATTTTCAATTTTGATAATTAAAATTGAGGTATAAACGGGTTTGATTACTTGTCAGCGAATATCAATTTTGCGTGCCATAGGCATTTTTTTGTTCACATTTCCGTGCATTCGTCTGAATCAGCACGTTTTTTTTTAGCACAGTGGGACTTGAAATCCCTGACTCATTTTCCTCGCACGATGGCACGGCAAATATTTGCCATTCATTCCGCCTCTGCCAAACAAAGCAGATGTACATTTATTTGCAAATAAACCCGGCGTGCCGTTAATAAAGACCGCGCATTCGTTGTTCCCGGTTTCCGCACACAAAAACTCGCTTTGCTGCTCAAAGAGAACAAAGTGTGTTGTGCGTATACGCAAAAGTTTCTGCGCAACCGTAAATTATTCAAAGAGGGATACACATTGAATTAACCTTTTTAAGCCATAAAAGTTATTTAAAATGTAAATTCGAAGGCGCGCGGCTCTTTCTCTGGCGAGTGCATTCAGCGGCAAGGGCCAGTGCGAAAAGGCCAAGCTTGTTTTCCCGCGAATTTATAACTGATAATATTTCACCCTTTGTGCGGCAGAAAAGAACGCGGCGAGAGCATAATGAACCACAAATTCGCCTCATAACTCACAGCACGGCTTGCTATTAATGTGCTCCCCTGCGCTGCGCATCAACGATGCAACCCCCTCTAAATTCTGAAAGGTGAAAAGAAAAGTAATGTGAATAGCAATTTTAATCAACTACACAAGTATAAATTTACACCTTTTGCAAAAATTATTAAAACATAAAAACAAGATATTAGATTGATCGCCAAATTTTATTTAAAATAAAATACAAATTATTTACAAAAATTGTGATTTATTAATTTTTTAATTTTGTCAGTAGGTTCACTAAATTTAAAAATAAAATGAAATATCCTTAATATACTCCATTAAAATTGTATTTCACTATTCCAAAAACCCTAAAATAAAACTTTTAATTCAAGAACTACCAGTATTGCTTAAATTAATCGAAGGGGATTTATTTTTTCCTGCTCTGTCACTGTAAAAACCGTGAACGAATTCGCCACGCAAACGCCGGAGTTCTATAAAAGAGATTTTTGTTTACGAGCGAGTCCAAACTCTCCAAAGTTGGCAGAATTACAATATAGTTTTAAACTTTGCCTCGCGGTATATGTGTAATCTCTGCTGGGTTGTATGTTTTACTTTTTTAATATTAATGTGCTCGAGGCTTTTTTTTGTCAAAGAATTTTCCAACTTTTCACTAAATCCTTTTAGCCTCGTTATTTCGACATCCATCTCTGGACGCGGAATCGCTGTGTTTGTTGACAAAGGCCCCAATTTTTCATTTCGCGTGGGCAAAGCCGCACACGGCCGTAATTCAAAAAAGGCTAGTCCGTTTCATCCGGCGCCAAAGTAGAAGCCTTTCGGTGTAATTAAATAGCGATGCGAGAGAGTTAAAATTTGTCCCGGTAAACAAACAAATCCAACTGCAAAACCTGAGCTCGAAAGTACACACGGAAAAGCAGCGATGGTTTTGCTGCCCACCAAAGTTTGTCCGAAAAAGTAAAACAAAAAATCATTTCTGCCGGAAGCACCTCGTACTGGGAACTTTAGTTTGTGAGACAAAAGCACGCACAACATTTGAACTAGTCGTCCGTCTTTGTGAAAAAGCTGCACGGAAGGGATTAAAACGGCGTTTAATGCGACGACGGCAAACGCAGGACGCTTTGCATGAACATTTGGCGTAATAATATTACGCCAGCACAAACACACGCGGCAAAGCAAAATAAATAATAAGCCTAGCTCCAGACACAACAGAGAGAGAGACTAACGTGTACACGACGACGAATAAGCACCAACAAAAAGGATCAACTTTTGCCATTAATTTCACGTCTGCACGGATTAATTGTTTTAATAATCTAATATTTCAACACCACCGGAGAGAAATTAAGCGCAGAAAGTAAAATTCAATTTTGGCACAACGGTGACGAAATTTTCTAATTATGTAGTTAATTATACATTCTCGTCTGCATCCCAGATAAGTGGATGAGGAAAATTGAAACGGTTACGAGTGAAATCTCAACAAATTAGTAAGCAATGATAAGCACGTTAACGCTTGATAGAAACACATAATTATGTATTCAAAATAGCCGCTTTTTTAGCATTTCCTTATTTAAAAGTTTGTATAAATAGAAGAAGCGCACTGCGGCGGATGGGGTCTTTTTGATCTTGATAGTTTTAGCAAAATTCTTGCAAAAGGTGGTGTTGTTTTGTCCAACAATTCCTTTTTTTACAAATTAATTGTTTTCAACAATTGTATGTAAAAAAAATTTGACGTAAAAATTTGTACAAATTAATATCAAAAAAGAAGAGAAAATCTCAAATAAGTAAAATATTGTTGTGTATTTTAGGCCAAAATCTTTTTTTTAAATAATAGCAAATGTTTTAAAAAAAATTGCAAATATTATGTTTTAATTTCTGAATTTAGGAGAGAAATAATATCAAAATATTATAATTATAAGAATCATTGCATTGGTATAATAGGAAACATTCTATTTGATAAAAACTCAAAATAAGCCAGTCTTTTATTCGTTTATTACCTAAATTTGTTTTTTTTTTTTAGTATTTATCCAAAATAAAATCTATTTATTAATTTAATGCAACCCATCACAGAATCAAGGGTTAATTCTTTAAAATTATCTTGTTTTTAGCAAATCCCCTGCTCTTGTCAGACGGAGTTTGTATCTTGTTTTGAGTATTTGGGTCGTTTTGGAGATAAGATATTGTTGGAGTGGCTTCTGCATTTATTTCGCCTATGTATTCCAAAGCCTCCGCCCTTTTCCTCTTAACTCACTGGCTTGTCGGCGAAACTTTTTGCGGCGGCGAGTTTACTTTTCACCTGGCGCAAAAAGCTAGAGAAAAGCGAAGGGTTGAAATAATGCTTGGTCTGTGCGGTTTCGCCGAGCAGTGCGTCACATCTTTTTGCTCTGCGCCGGCAAGTGCGAAGGAGAAGAATGGTTTTCTCAAATTTGCAAGTCCTTTCGCATGCAAGGGTTACGCAAACAGCACGCGTTACAAATTCAATTGTCTCTTGCCGCCTTGCCTGCGTTTTTAATTCGTAACTCATGCATAAAATATAAATTACAAATTGAATGCCGCATGGGCCAACGCAATTGGGGAAATGGTACGAAAACAATTCAAATAAATTCCCACCGTTTTATGAATTTTGAATTGGTGCAGTTGAATTATGCAAAAGAATACGGAAGGTAATTTTTTTCTCACCCTTTTGATAAATTATAAATTTTTTTTAAAAATCAAACATATCTCTGGACATGGTTTCAATATAAAAAAACCCTCTGAGAGCATTAAAAAAAATTACAAGACAAAAAAAAGAAATTCTAACTTTTCCAAATGCTACTTTCAGTTGCTTGATTTATTAAATCTTTTTATCAAGTATAAACCAAATAAATTTTTCTTTGGTAAACACCAAGAAACAACATGGAATTATTTTAAATTTAAACCTATTACAACATATTTTTTTCTACAAAAAAATTAAATCGATCACCTTGTCCATTTGAATACCAAAATGAAGAAATTTTGTTCGTTTCAGTCATTTTCAAACCAGATATAAAATCAATTGATCAAAATGTATATTTTTAAGATTCCAAGCGAAGTAAGAAAAAAATCGAGTAATGAAAAAGTACGGATAATAAGCAGCAATATATGTTCCGCTCAACAAACTCCTTTCAATATAAATGTGCGATGAATATCGCAAAGCTTTTTGCGATACACTACTTGTGTTTGCACTGCAGCTGTGTACAGAGAAGCGCAAAAGGATGTATGCGTGCGGTGGTGGATTAGTGAGTGAAGCTCTCTTTGTGAACACACGCGCGCCGAATAAAAAGCCTGACGCACAAACAAGCTCGCATTGGCGCTGGACACGTTTCGCAACAAAGAGTGCTTGCGCTTCACACACGTTTCGCGACTGAAAATGCTTTTTTAATGTGTCACCTGATTTGTAGGCTGTGTGTAGTTTTAATCACGTCACACGGTAACCCGGCAGAGTCAAAACAAATCTGTCTGTCAATCATATTTTTCAGCTGAAACTGGGCGCTTTTCAAAATGTTTTTTATTTGGATCCTTTGTCCATTTGTAGAGAGTTAAAAGTTTATTTGAATAAGTAAAAAGGTGTGAAAACTTTCAGAAAACAAAATTATTTCCATTATTCCAATGGCTTATTCTGATTGATATTTTTGTAACGATTCAAACATTTTTGAGAAAATTATTTCTGTACAAAACAAGTGCCATTGCTGAACTTCAAAAGTTTCTGAATGGCAGCTCTTAAATTCAATCAGACTGTAGCAAGTATTTTTCTCATGTTTAAATGAACCTCAGTCATTTTTGTCAAAAACATTTTTTGAGAAATAACCACCAAATCAAATTATATTATAAAATAAAAATCATATTATATAACATTCTTTTCTAATTTCATGGAGTTTAATAAAATTGATCTCTTAATTATTTTGGATATTTTCAGATTCCAATTAAATTAACATAAATTAATAAATAATTGTAAGAAGCAGCAGTTTTTGAAGTAGGAAAATAACAACTTGACCTATTTCGCTTCAATATCAAAATTTTATTCGAGATTTCCACGCTCATTATCAAGGTAGCAACGTACGAAAGACATAATTAATTTCTAGGAATAAAACGAATAAACACCAGCCTGCATTAAAGAACGTTCATTTAAAATTTACGCGTTGGCAAAGTTGCAGCAGAGCTTGCATTTTTCGTCGGCTACGCGGCCAAATGGCCACTATCCCCTCCACTTCATCCCATTTAATTCCATGCAATAGACGGTAGGGGCGCCACCTCAGAATGGCCATCTGTCCGCGTAGCCGACGAATTTACTCTATATCATCATTAGTTCATTGATGTGTATCGCACAAGAAAATCTTAGCGCATATTATGTATTATTGAAATACGTTATAGAGAGATATTCAAAAATTTCTCAAAACGTGAGAAAGGAAAGAACGCGTTTATTTAATTGAAAGAAGCTTTTTAACCTGAAAAACAAACGAATTTACATAAAATGTTGTATTATTAGTTAAATAAAATCTGGTGAAATCATGCGTAATTTAAATAAAATAAAATATATTTGTGTCAAGCAATACTTCCATGTTGACTTTTTCATTAATTTCATGAATTATTGTGAACAATAAGATCACGTAGAAATTATTGAATAAAATTATGAATGGAGCATAACTAAAAACTTAAAATGGGCCCATAATTTTATTCAAATTTTGTATTTTTTGTTTCACTTAGCGGGTTAGCAAAAAGTTTTTTTTTTAATATTTGCAAGTAGAAGGCATTTGAGCATTAATTCAAGTTTCAAAAGCCTATTGTTTTCCAGTGTTGACATTATTTGCAACTTCAGAAATTTCGCATTGATGCAAACGAGCCTCATTTCATCCTCATCTTGCAAGAACTTTGCAATTTTAACTTTGACTAGAGGCTTATATTCTGCATCCTCATCTTCAACGCCATTGAATTTGACTTTCGCTGTACTTGCGCCGAGGAGAAGTTGCCGGTTTGATGAACACACGACGACAAAGTTCCATGCAAACCTTCCATATTGCCTGTCTATTAAAAGGCCGATAAATAAACCACGTCGACCGTAATACACTTCTTTTCACGTACAAGATCGATTAACTTGGAGCGTATTTTTCACGCGGGCGACGCAAAAATGGGGCATAAATCATCGAACGGCTGAGAGGGTGGAAAAGCAGCCGAGCAGCCAATGGAGCGGCTTAATAGAATCAACGCGCCGTTAGAGGTAATTATTTATTCGGCGGATTATTGCCCTTTTCCTCCACCGGTGATGATAAATTATTTCGGCGTCCCACTTGCGTTTTATTGTCGACTTCATTTTCGTCGTCTGCCGGAGGAGAAAGAATGAATAAATGACGCTGCAGCGACGGAACAGTTTCACTCTCTTGCGTGTGTATGTGTAAGGCTAAAAAATGACTCGGGGGGTGGAAGATTTTCAAGATTAATGATCTGGCGACGCGAGACTCGGCATCAAAGTGGTGTAACACTTTAAGCACATCAAAGTACAAGGCAAAGGGGTCTCCGAGCGCCGCCGCTTTGTCGTCCAAAGAAAGAAAGAAAGAAAAAGACTCTCTTTCTCATTGTTGTAACTGCGCTTCCGCTCCCTGCTTTTTCTTTCTCCTCGCGGGGATATAAATGGAAAATATGAGAAAGAGAATGGCGAAAATTTTATATACCAGCCCAACAAAGTTCATTTGCCGCTATTTATATTTAGCGGTTGTTTGCTTTTCGGCAGCAAGTTTTTGCAGCCGTGTTTGACTTTGAGCGCGCGTTCGCGAACTGCTCTTTGATCTATGCCGCGGCTGTTTACCCAAAACCGCCAACCGGTGCTGCTGCAGTGCACGCCAAATTTCCATTAAACGCGCCAAATTGACTTCTTTTGTCGTCATAAGTGTCCAGCCACGTGCGTGTGAATGAAAAATGACTCGTCAAAGGCACCAATTTTCATCCATCAACTGAACTCAATCAATTCAGGATCTTTGGAACTTTCAGAATGGTGTTATTAATGTTATCAATTTGTAATTTCTAAAAAATGATGAAATAATTTTTTGGTTTGTGAATAAAAAGGATTAAAATATAGGCAATAGGCTTAGCACAATTTAAGATTGGCAGCTTGAAAGGTGTAGTTAATCGTTTGAAAGCGTTCTGGAAATTTCTCAAAATTGTCTATCTACCTTGATTAAGATTAAAAATAATCTATCAAAAATTTTTTCTGTTTAATAATTTTTATTGAATATTGTTTTATTGGCTAATAATAATGAATTGTTGGTCGACCAATTTTCTTCAAAATAATTACAGCTGCAGCCAACAACCTCAATAATGTAGAGAACGACTCTAAAAATCAATCTAGGAGGGGCAAGATTTAAAATTGACGATAATTAATATAACAACAAGAACGTGAATTTTGTACTTGGCATAAATTAATCAACTTTGGTTTTTACCCACTTTTATACCGATCAAGACTCACTTATATTTAACAAGTTTTCTCCACTCCGCACGTTTCTCTGAAGACTCTCTTTACTCTCAAGAAGGGAGAAGCTCGGAGGAGAGAAGAGCCTAGACACAATTTCGCTACCGCATTAGACGCAATTAATTCAAGAGCGGCGAAAGCAGCCGTCACTGTTATACGCGTTGATGAATGATAAAGTGGCAAAAAAGATCCAGCTCCCCTCCTGACACAATCGCTGGAATTTAATAATTAATTAATGTGCAGAGCGCTGCGAGCTCATCGGCCAAGTTAATCGCCGGCGTATAGGAGAGCACTCAACATACAGTGGGGCGATGTGATTAGGTGTGTGTGTAATTATCGCGCCTAGCTCTGCTATATACATACACATAGGTGATGACAATGCTCCGATATAAATTGCATTATAAACGAGAAACAGGCGCAGCTGAGCTCACATAATCCAATACGGCTAATCTCTCTCCATAAATACAACGTTAACTGACAGTTCGATGAGACCAAATTGAAAAAGTCGACGCCGTTATTGATCGATCAGAAATTCAGTTGGAAGATAAGGGCCTTCTGTATTGGTAAAAAATTAATTTAATTAGACATTAATTTATCAAATATCTTCATCATCTTCTATTTAGTCAGATCAATAATTTATGGTCAAAAATTTAATTCTTTCACAATTATTTAAAAAGTCTCACTAATATATAGATAAGAAGCAATCTATTTAATACTTGTTAATTTGAAAATACAAAATTTCTGCAATTTTCAAAAACTTTTGAAGATTTTGTTTTACTCTCTTTTAAATTTCTTTTCTTTTCTTTCATCTCTTAATTGTAATTTTCTGTTGTTTTTGGATAAATGAATTTTTGATAAACTTTTTTCCTGCGTTTTTTTTTGTACAAATCTGGCGAAAATGAAAACTTACAGGCTACTTTTGCTGATTAATTATTTTTTGGAAATACTGACATATTTTCTGATGTCATTAATTCCTGATCAATAAGGGGTTCCCCGGTAGTAAATGATAAACGATCCAAATTGATAAGTTAGGCGACGAAGCAAAAAAATATTGCAGCAACAGCAGCTCACGTCCGCTCTTTCCCTCTCACATGAATTAGCGCGGGATTTATGGTTGTTGTGTGTTATTAGATAAGCGCAGCCGTGGAGGAAAAACACGGGCGGCACAACGAGCACCCCGCTCGGGGCACATTCATCACCTTGGGTGCAGTTAGTTGCATGCACCGGGGGAGTTTCACTTGAAAGTTTGATTATAAATGGCACTCGCCCCGTTGTACATGTATGATGCATGCACTAGATACATTTTTTATTGCGCGCGTCGCTGCCCCTAAACAAGTTTCGCCGAGTGAGTGAAACTCTTTGCTTCTTTCCAACTCGGCGCGGCTTTTCTTTTCAAATTGCAATAAAAATAGTTAAGCCAAGTGGAAATAGAAACTTGCCTCGCGCACACCAGATCGCCGGAATAAGATGGTGCTTTTTTCTGATTGGATGAAGCCCCGAATATTGTCACACCAAACATACATTATTGCAGTATGGGGTATGAACATTGATTGAGAAAAAGGATTACAAAGACAGAGATGCTTAAGGCATTCTACTTGCCCAGTTTGGCCAAAAAATAAAATATAGAAAGCATTGAACAGTATAAAATTGTTCAGCACTCAAATAATAAATAATTTTTTTTTTACATTTTCATTAGGGTTGTTTTTATAATTATTTTCCTGTAGAACTCATTCTTTTCGGTACTAAAATTTTGTTGGCATACCAATAATTCTGATTCTAAATAATAGAATAACATACACGGCATAATAGGAATTTCCCACAGATAAATACATTATTAGAATTTCCATTTTCAGCTCAACATTATAAAAAATAATTTATTATTATGCTGATAATGAATAGAATTTTGAATAAAACGATTTGTTTACTTTAAAAATGGGCGCTATCATAAAAAAAAATTAGACAAAAATATTAATAACTCATCGTAACTTTTATCTTCCTTTTTGCAAGTTTAAGGATTCCTTATTGACATAGTCAAATCAAGTCTTTACAACAATGGTGATTAAAATTTCCAATTGTCTTTCAACAATCGCAAAAATCTGTTTACATTGTTGTAAGGACTTGATTTGACTAAGTCAATAAGAAGTCCTTAAATATATTAGCATGCAAAAATTAAACTTTTTATACATTTATTTATTCCTTTTTGTTTTAAATAAATTACTGTCCCTCAAACTTATCCGTTTAAAATTCAAGCCTTAAAAATCATCTTATGATAAAGTTTAAATCGGTCTCACGATAATTTTGTACAAGCTATAATAAAAACAGTAAAATAAAAAGAATCTTTACAACATAATTTACTTCATTTTTAATATTTTAAATTCAGTTTGAAAGCCCGCCATAATGTATTAGCAATCGACTAAAAACCTGATTGGTTCTCACTAAGATACCGTGCAAACTTGATAATTAGCCACAGCAGTCGATTTGAATTTTAATTGAGTTTTCTGTTTTATGGATTTTACTACACGCTCTATTTCCTGCAACGAGTTTTATCTCGTTGCTCGTATTCTCGGCGAGAAACAATTCAACAGGGCCGTTTAATTAAGACCATATTGCAGCAGATCCGGTCGCTCTGGCGCTGGAAGGTGGTATTTATCTTATAAAACGGGCATTGCGAGCGAGCGGGCCGCTTTAGAAAAGCGATAAAATCGCGACTGTTAATTTTCAAGACTATCTGCATGTTACCACAGCAGGACTACACAAGCACTTTAATCGAGCGCGCATTAGCGGCATTGCGGGCCACAATGCAGAAGCCGAGTCTCGCCTATTAGCTCTCCACGGCATCCCCTAGACGTGAATTAATTCGATAATGCACTCTCTCTATAGAACGTACGCGTTGAATTAATGAGCAATTCTAGCTCCGCTTCAGAAATGGCAGTGCTTCCCTCATCTGAAAACGGCAATTTGCCGGCTGACGAGAGCAACAGCTAGTAAAAGCAGACCTGCTCCTGCCTGCGTCCTAACAAATCGCAGTGCATTATTTGTGAAAAATCGCTGCAATAAATAAAAAATTCCCGGACCCTCAAGCTCGGCTCGCATCGTTATTAATCCACCAACCGCGAGATAATGCGGTGCATTAGCGTTTCAGGAAAGGAAAACTTTTCAAAAGCTTTTAACTGAGGTTTGGGAAAGTGTGTTTACTTTCTGTGGAAAAGCTTCATTTCTTGATATATTTATTTACAAGAATTAAACAATATGTAAATAAATTTTAACTGCGTTTTTCAATAAATTTCTTTTCTTAAAAAATGTTTATTTTCCAAACGTTAGAGAGGAATAAAGAACAAAATTATGATGGTTAATGTTCAATTAATTTTTGATTCAAGAATCATTAATTTCCAATTTTCGTCCTTTAAATTTATTAGAATGCTGACTCAAGGAGTGAATGTGAAAGATTTTAGATAAATTTGTCCTTTCTAAATATTATTTTATTATTTCTGATTATTTTTAAATAAAAATGAAGCATTGGATAGCTACAGTCGCATCTCATGAACTGAAAAAAAACGTGTCTAAATTGGAAAAAGAATATCCATTTCGTCAGTTTTTAATTTTTAATTCCCATTTTGCAGATATTCAAAAATTGTTTCTTTTATATAAAAAAAAAAAGGAGAATTATTTTGGTCCTGCTGCCGTTGCTGCCAATACAAGACTTTCATAAAGATTTTTCTGCAATTTTATTTTATTGACAAAAATTTCAATCCAACGAATGGCCTCATCTTGCGCCAGCTTATTTTTTGTTTCGTTTTTTATAATTTTGTGTGTCCCACTAACTAAATTTATAATATGTTTAAAGATATATATAATAAATTATTACTGATGGCATTGCTGTTTATTTGTACAATTATTACATCATAGTGTTATTAAATTTTCGAAAACAAAATTCAAACTGATAGAAATTTATATAATGCTACAGAAACGATCCAATAATGAAGTTATTAAATAATTATCTGATGATCAGAAGAATAAAAGTAGCGTATATACTTTCTATTTATTGCCTCTCCAAGATTTATTTTGACATGCAAATGTAAGAAGGAAAATTTGTGCAGGGAGACTCAAAAAGGCTAAATTGGAATGCAATTTTGTCCGCCGCAAGATGTAATTCGGCACACTGAGAATTTTCCGAAACACTATTCACTCTTGAGGGCCACGGGTACCTTTCCAGAACCTGGTAAGTTGGGCACCAAGCAAAAACGGGCACGCAGCCAATATTGGTCGCCGCCACCGCAAAGGCAATAGAATTTGCAGCCTTCACCTTGTTCAGTGCTTTAAAAATTAAAAATATTTTAAGTAGATAAAATTTCAAATAAAAATAAACCTGTGTCGGCATCAATAAAACATTTTAAGTCTTCCACAGAATTAAAATATGCAAGGGTCATGTTGAGTTGGCAGCAACTTATGATGGAGTCAGGAATTGCCTTTTTGGTGAAGCCGGCAATTACGAACTTACGACCACATGCATTCAGAAGATACTGAAAACCTAAGGGAGCTGCAAATTCTCTAATTTATTAAGTAAGTCACACAGCTTTGATTTTACTACATACTGGTGTTGTTTGCAATTTGCGCGACAGCAGCTTTCTTAATTAAAATAAAGTTTTTAAAATTAATGCATTCAAATGATAGAGGAAAAATACATCAAGTGAACAATTTTTGCCAAAAGCAATGTGTGCTGAGCAGTCGGGCAGAAGACAAGAAACTGGATTTTTGTACTAAAGGAGAATTCAAAAATTTGATAGTCAGTTTGATTAAAGAATATTTAAGATTCACACAGTTGCATCTGATGCGGCGTCTTTAACTATTCCAGCCACGATTTCCGGCTTTTGCTCGACTGAGCATTTGAAAAAGTGGGCTGTTGCGTCGCACCCCTTCAGTGAAGCTGCCTCCGAGTTTCCTTTGCAAGTGTCATAGGCTTCAAAACTCCCTTGTATATCATTGTCTGCGTTAATTACACTTTCTATCATCCGATAAAATTTTTCATCCACAAAAACTCCATTTGTACTGATCTTTAAAAAAAGAATGTGATTGTATAAAATCTTCTACAGATTATTTCAGAAATTTAAACAGACCAGCTTCAAACTCTCTCCCATACATTTAAAGTAGCACTGAAATTATAATTTTACCATCAATTAAAGATTTATTTCAAAAGATGCACACACCTTTAGGTTGACGGAGAAATTCAGGTTAATAAAAACACTGTCGATATCACCTGTTTTGTTAAATTATGTACATTTGAATTGATATTATTAATAATATAATTCATTCACCATCAGTCAAATTGAACATTTTCCTGCACTGCTCACTCTTTGATTTCGCCATTGACTGGCCATTTGTTTCCTCTGCCTAAAATAAAAATGATTAATTTCTATTATGCATAAATTGGTCTAGATTTGCCTCGCAAATGAATGAAATGGCAGAATTGCACGGAATCGCTTCAAAGTACGGTTCTTTGTTGGGGTCTAAAACGATGCTCAAGCAAGTGTCCGCTTTTTTCTGCGGAGGGTGTCCTTCGCCCCAATTAATTTGATTTGTGTTCACCAAATCTTCAGTGGAGCACCACGAGTAGTGCAAATCTTCCGGACAGTCCAAAAAGGCGCCGGACGTCCAGTGGGGTCGATAATTTCGTGGATTTTGTTTGAAAAAGCTTTTAATGCATTCTACATTTGAAGCCTTTTCGACACTGAAAAGTTTGAAGCCAATCGTTTCACATTGCTGCTTAGCCGCTTCCCACGTAAGAAGTTGCTGTTTACGTATTGAATTTCAATCATAAAAACCTCAATCATAAAAAAAAAAATCACTGTGTAATTGGTCAAAGTGTGGCTGATAACGTAAAACTTGCTGCAATTCTGAACCCACCTCCCATAGTTGTATGCGTCTGAAAGCAATAAAAATTATTTCTTTGAACAATGAAATTAACTGCAAAAGATTGCTAACGAGTGAGAGAGCCATTTTCTAAACCAAACAGGGAGGCCTAAATCGAAAAATAGTTATTAATGAGATAATTTTAATACATGATTATTTTACATTTTTCGCAAATTCAATAGGGCACGATTCTCGCTGACACGGTTTTGGAGTTACTGGTCCCTGCGAAGTTATTTTATTAGATTTTTTAACAAAATTTTTAAACTTTTACCCTGCAAGCCAATCTTAGTTTTTGGCTGCAGTTCGACAGCGAAAATTGGCCCGCAAACGAAGTCGTAATGTTGCTTGGCTTCCGTAAAACTTGAAAAGCAATGCAATCTTGATTACCGTAGAGTGTCTTATTATTCAGGCCTTGGATAGGAAACTGCGTCATATTTTTAACAAGAATTTCATCCGGACACCACATCGGGCCTTTGTCAGGGAAATCAATTTGCCCCCCAGCCGTCCAGTAGTAGTAGCCAAATCTCCAATCTTTTTATATTAAAGAAATTGTTTTGAGAGGGTGAAAAATTAAAAAACTTGAAACTTAATCAATGAGATTCTGATGGGACTTTGCTCAGCGATTAACACTTTCAGAAAATTATTTTTTACAAAAAAAGCTCCGGAGTTATTATTGGCGTCCAAGTTGTCTGAGAGACAGCAATTATTACCCTTGTAGAAAATTAAATTATATTTAACCGAGAAACTTTCAAAGCTAATAACTTAGTTAATTTTTAATCAAAAATAATTAAAAGAAAAAGTATTAATTATCAATTTTTATACAAGTTGCATCAGGATCTCATCGATTAAAAGCATTAAAACTTAAAATTTAAAGATGAAAAATAGAATCACTTTTAATAATAGTCTGGATGAAGCTTTCATATTCAGCAGAGCCGTTCAAAATCATCGGACTCATTCCTAAACTTGCACATTTTGTCCAACTTTCTTTCCAAGTAACCTGATAATATTTTAATTACATAAATTTTACCATGCGTTTTTCTTTGTAACCAACCAGCTCTCGCCCAAAAAGAAAAGTTGCAAACAACGTGTTCGCCCAGGAGCCGTAAGAACTGGAATCTTGATACACAAAAAGTGCAAAACTTGAATGACTAAAAAAATTATATTTTACCAATCAATTTGCCCTCCAAATTAAACAAGCTTCTCTGTGCCACAAAATAGAAAATAGCATTTAAAAATTATGATAATTTTGAATAATTACGTTTTTAGTTGTAGTCGTGTCCACTGCACAGGTAGTTTCAATGGCCTGAAATATTTTGAGCGATATATTTTAATTTTGATTATTTGCTTTGAGCACCAACTTCACAAATGAAGCTGAATTTGTCTGTGCAGCTCGACAGTTTCAGTCCACTTTTATTTTCCCCGCCAACGTTCATCTCAAAGACTGCGCACTTTTCAGAGTCGACTTGAGCAGGCGGACTTACGATCCAATTCAAATCAGCCCCGAATAGTGAAAACCACCCATTCCAAGACCAGCCACCAAAATTCGCATTCTGGATTCCAGCCGTCCAATAAGAAACCCCCGATTGTTTTAAAAAGTCTGATAATTTTTACGTAAAATATAATTGTAATTAAAATACATATTTTCAATGTAATTATACTATTTAAAGAAGATACGCAAGAGTGCGTATATGCAGATGTGACCGTCAGTAATTGCATCTTGTGTTCGCAACAAGTGGTGCGGGCGTCAACTAAGACTGCCTGTGATATTTTTTTTTATTAATAGCTCAATTTAATTCTCATTGTTACTGGTTTGCTGCTTATAAAATATTTTTTGCCGCAAGAGTTGATAAACCTTCCATCGGCGTAGTCTGAATATTTTATAATTATTATTTAAAAAATGAAAATTAATCAATAAAAATTATTTTTTAACCACCTAAGCCATATTGCATCTTATTGTACTTTTCAATCTAGTTAAAAAATTCAATTAAAAGTAACTGATTCAGCTGAATATAGGGTTCTTTTACTCATACCGTAACATTACAAGAAAATTTACTACTCGTTACTGTCGGCATTGAGGAAGAGGAGGATTCAATTGTAGCAATTGTAGATGACATATCTATAGTAGAACCTGATGAACATCGTTTAAAGACAAGATTAATTTTTATCAAAGAAAAAAATGATATCTGACAAATTCATTTCACTTGAAAATATACTCTGTCTTACTCCGTCTTTAAATTAAAAATATTACCTATGATGTTTGAAGTTTCTGCAGGAGCAAAAACTGTTTCTGTAGAAACAAAAACTGTTTCTGTAGAAGTGTCTAATACGCTAACACTATTTCCTCCGTCAGTTAATTCAGTCGAGGTATCGTAGGCAGTTTCAGTGACTCCATTCACATTGTTACTCATTGTATTCAAATAAGTCATTGTTGATGTTGTCAAGGTCGCTAGTGTTGAAATGTGAGTACATTTAAAAATAAAATTCAAATAGAGGATTACCAGAAGCAGATAATTGAATTTTCTTACTAGTGCCCAACTTAAAACGAAATTTACTTAGATTAAAATGTGATTCTTCATATTTTGATTTTCATACAGATTTTGCTCCTTGGGTAGAGTTTAACTTATTGACACTGCCTGATGTGCATGCATTTTTTCCACAGCATTTTATAATGTAGTTCCGACTTTTGGTATTCCGTCCTCCTTGAAACAAAAATACTCAATTAAAAAATGTTTATAAATTTTCAACCAGAAAAATAATACTAATATTTGAATTCTTCTTTTTGGCTGAATTAGCCAAGGCCTGTGAGAAAATTTAAAATTCTTAATGACTGGTTTAAAATATCAGTAAATTGCACAAACCATATAATTAATAGAAATGAGGAGTAGCACAATTCCAATTTTCATTTTTATATGACTAAATTTCACTCATCTGTTGAATCCAACATACAAGAGCTGCAGATATTGTGGGGCAGTGCGTTTGAAACGTCCCAAATTTTTGACAGGAAATTTGTCCGTTCAAAACAGGAAGCGTGACGTTTGTTATTTTTCGCAACATATGAAAACAAAAATGAATTCATTTGATGGGACCGGGTGGCGAAAAATAAAATGAAAATTGAGTGATATAAAATTTTGAAAAAATATTAAAATAGTAGGTCCCTAATTTTTAGTGAATTAAGAAATAAACATTTTGCCACATTCTGAAGATATTGTCATGTTTATGAGATTTTTTACTTTCTAATACAATTAGATAATCTTCTACTTTATTCCAAATGAATGGTATATGAATTTTAGACGCATTCCACATTTTCGGTGAAAATTTAAGACTTTTTCCCGATCTCTGCAAATTTGAGGCTTGCAAGCTTTTCGCCGAGCCAGGTCACGCCGCGCGCTGTCTCATTAAAAACACTGTGTGTGCGCGCAAATGATGAAAAAGCTGTGGGCCGTAATGCTGCTCAGCGCGTGTGTCGCACGTCATGTGGAACATGCAAATTTTTCAGGCCGCCCTTTTGACAATGCGGCAAAATCTTGTGCCCTGCTAAACCGACGCTCGGCCCAATTATATTTTGCCAAATTGTGTGTGTTTCCGACTCGCGGATTTATTTATCTACGAATGAGAGAGCGCAAAGAGAGAGTTTGTTTTGCGTCAGATGGATTCGGGTGTGCGCAAACTTCTCCACATCCAGCGCTGTGTTTGTTATCCCGGAAGCAAAAAGAGTTTTGCTGAACAAAGAGAGCTAGAAAAACAGTATTTTTAACCCCTTTTTGGACCAAGTACTTGTTTTCATTTTGTTGAAAAACGTGAAATTAGTTTCAAATGGCAACATTGTTATTGAAAAGAAAAAAGGTATTTATTCGTCACAAAATAAATTGAAACTGAATACTGCTTTTTCTCTAAAAATCTTGTACTTTGTAGAATTAAATTACATATTTGAATTCCATTAAAAAAAATGGGATATAAAATTTAATAAAGGGAAAAGTGATTATTCAAATTATGTGGTAAGAAAAAAAGATCCAAAAAGATAAATTATTTAAGTAAATAAAAATAAATTTGATAATTTAAAAAAAAAATCATTATTATTGTATTAAAATTCGAGGTCCACAACGCTGGTGATACTTTTTATAGGGGTTTATAGTTTTAAAAATCAAATTGGCAAATAAAATGAAATATTAATTTCATGCCAAGAGCACGTTTTTAAAAAAATTACTCGCTGAAAAGTATTTTCGAAGGGCAAACCAATTTAAAAAATTAACCATATATAAACAGCAAAATCCAATCACAGCCCAACACCAGCAACACCTGATGAAACTTTAATTGAACCAATTTATGCACCGCATAACCGAATGTTTGCATTTAATTCCATACGTGGCCCGCCGGTGTATGCTCTTTAGGGAGATATGTAAAATATAACTGGCTGCCCCTAGAATAACACATTACGGACAGGGTATACGCGCGCCCTAATAAGTTTTGGCAACAAACGGTCCTCTGTGTTTTCCGCATGCACCCCGTCATCAAACGCAATTTCATGCATGCGAAATCCCACCGGCCGTGTCACACCATCATATTTGCGTTAAATTGAAAGCGGAAAAATATCAAGTTCGAGAGAGAAAAGCACAGTTTAATCACAGTAGCTGCTGAATAATTAATGAAAATTCGCTTCATATTTTGCGGTTATTTCCACTGTGGTAAGCATTGCAGTTCCGGTGCAGCTTTTGCTCTGGTAATTTATATTAACTATTATGCACTCATTGTTAAAAACAATTAATGTTAATTTAGATCATTTTCCACAGACTTTTAATTACAATAGGGCTTACAAATGTAATTTTATTAATGCAGGTCACGAATAAATAAAAATGTCAACACAATAGTTTTAAAAGTTAAAAGGCTTAATTAACTTGAGGGAAAAAAATTTGTGTTTTGAGGTAAAAGTTTTGAAATAATCAAGAAATTTAGAATAACTTCTCTAAATAGACTAAAAATGTATTTTTATCTCCAATGAAAAAAGTTAGTTTTTGTCTGATGAATTTTTAATCAGAAAAACACAATTTCCTTGCATATCCACTTTCATATTAACTTTAAGGTGAAGTATACAAATCAGAGTTTTTACCACTCTATAGACCTTAATAATATTTTATTAAAATTTAAATAAATTCCCGTAAGAATTTTAAAATTTTGCAAAATCCCTAGTTATAGCTGAGCTACTCTTTGAAAACTGTGAAATTTTCTCTCCTGATAAGTTTGTCTGACGTAACATTATGTACATTATCGCAATGCGAAACGCGTGCTCCCTCGAGAGTTCATATATCTCACTCTCATGCCGGCTTTATGCAGAGTAAGCTTCCCAAACTAGCTCGAACCGTCATTCTCAAGAGAAAGATTTTCTTCCGGCCAAAATAGATAAGAACGGATCGACCGAGCGAAATTTGATGCTTACCTCAAACTAACGCCGAGGCAGATATAAAAAAAAGCTTTTGCGCCATATTACCACTGCCATTCTACGAGTCGGCCAAGTCTTCTGGCAAACGACCAGATTCTTTAAAAATGCAAGGTCGTGGAAAGCGAGTTTTTTATGTCACTTTTCACGTTCGGCTCTACAGAATGAACGGAGACAGAAAAAGAGAGCACATGAACTTCAAATTGAAAGAAATTGGAAACTTCCATGTCATTAGCCATTTGCCTTATTTGATAGTTTCACCGTTCACTATCGAATAACTGGGGCGGCGATATAAATAAGGAGGTCAACTTTTTGCTGATAGGACACTAAAAATATAAAATGTACTTAAAGTATTGGCAGCATTTCAAAAATTTAAAAAAGGGAGTACAAATATTAAAACATCATGAACAAACTTTACAGTCATTAGGATTGATTAGGATCTAATAAAATCGTTCGTTTAATTATTTTAAATTAAATTATCCACAAATATTTTGTGTGAAAGAGTATTAATTTTTTTTGGAAAAAAGCATCTCCACCATTAGCAAGATTTTTGCTGAACCTCCTAGATAAAAAAGATCCCACTTGCCGCAGTGAGCCTATTAATGTTTTATTTTCTGAAAATATCATTGAAAAAAATATTGTTTTTCTTCTTTATTCAAATAATGATTAATTTAATCAATTTAAAAATTTTTTTATTATAATTAAGTTTTTAAATTTTTTTAATGTCATGATTTTTAGCAATTTGAAATTTTAATTAACTCATAAATTAAAAAGCGCCTGTAATATTATAGAGTAGGCACTACGCCTTTCATACGAGTCGAGCGAGTTGCATAACACCCTATTATTATGCTGGCGGCAACGGAGCAAAAAAATCGGCGCCACTTTCGCACGTACTATCAAAGATCGTGTTTTGTTTGTTGATGAACACGGCGTCCTCCATGTGTATTGGGAATTTATCATAAAATTTCTAAATTTCGAGTTGTTTTTAGGACAATTGTACGCCAATCGGACGAATTTACGCTCTAGACCGTTGCTTAATTAAGTTAATCGTCGAAGGTGAGCACAAGTTTCAGCAAAATCTCAAAATTTGTAATCAAATTTAAATTAACAAAACTTTTACACGGGTTGCCGGCTTTTTGTTTATTTGTTCGCAAATTTACTAATTTGTCAGAATGTTTCAGATTTCATTACAAAACTGGTAAGCACTTTAATTTCCTTTCAGGTGTGCCCACTTTCAACCCATACAATGGCCACGAATTCGAGCTGACGGTAAAGTTCTCCAAGCCGGCTTCCGGGGGGACAACTTTCAATTTCAAGATTTTATTTATTTTTTAATTTACTTCATGTATATTAAGGTGCCCGTACTTATAAGCGTGTTTGATTTTTTAAGGTGATCTGAACAGACGCCAAGATGTATCTGTACAACCTCACCCTGCAGAGGTCCTCTGCAATCACCCATGCCGTTCACGGGAACTTCAGCGGCACCAAAAGCCAAGAGATCATGGTCTCGAGAGGAAAGTCCTTGGAACTTTTGCGCCCTGATCCCAACACAGGCAAAGTTCACACTCTCATGTCCATGGAGGTGTTTGGCATCATCAGATCTCTAATGGCTTTCCGTCTGACTGGAGGAACCAAAGGTATGCAAATTAAAAAAAAAATTAATTAATTAATTAATTTTCATTCTTCAGACTACATTGTTGTTGGCTCTGATTCCGGTCGCATTGTCATCTTGGAGTACAACCCTGCCAAGAATGCCCTTGAAAAGGTGCACCAGGAGACCTACGGAAAGAGCGGCTGCCGCAGAATTGTCCCTGGACAATATTTGGCTGTTGACCCCAAGGGCCGTGCAGTCATGATTGGAGCCATCGAGAAACAAAAGTTGGTGTACATTTTGAACAGAGACGCGCAAGCCCATCTGACCATTTCCTCCCCTCTCGAGGCACACAAGAGCAACACCTTCGTTTATCACATTGTCGGAGTTGACGTTGGTTTCGAAAACCCTATGTTCGCTTGTCTTGAAATCGATTATGAGGTTTGTTGAAAAGAGATATTTTCTGCTGCCAAAGTTGATTTTGTTAAATTTCAGGAGGCGGATAGTGATCCTTCTGGTGAGGCTGCCCAGAAAACCCAGCAAACTCTGACTTTCTACGAGTTGGATCTGGGTTTGAACCACGTTGTTCGCAAGTACAGTGAACCTCTGGAGGAGCATGCCAACTTTCTTATCACCGTGCCTGGTGGAAATGATGGGCCCAGTGGAGTGTTGATTTGCTCAGAAAACTACTTGACCTACAAAAACTTTGGTGATCAGCATGACATCAGATGCCCTATTCCCCGCAGGAGGGTAATTTCTTTTAAAAATCACTATTGAAATTTATTTTGAAGTTGTTTTTTGTCGTTTCAGAATGACTTGGATGATCCTGAGAGAGGGATGATTTTTGTCTGTTCTGCCACACACAAGACAAAGACCATGTTCTTCTTCCTCGCACAAACTGAGCAGGGAGATATTTTCAAGATCACTCTTGAGACGGACGAAGATGTGGTGACTGAAATCAAACTCAAGTACTTTGACACAGTCCCAGTTGCCTCAGCCATGTGTGTTCTGAAAACTGGTTTCCTCTTTGTTGCCTCTGAATTTGGCAACCAGTAAGTTTTCACAATTAAAAAAATAACTAAATTAATTTGCAATTTTGCAGCTACTTGTATCAAATTGCCCACCTCGGAGACGATGATGACGAGCCAGAATTTAGCTCTGCCATGCCCTTGGAAGAGGGTGACACTTTCTTCTTTGCTCCCAGAGCGCTTCGAAACTTGGTCCTGGTTGATGAATTGGAGGCCCTCTCGCCTATCCTGGCATGCCAAGTTGCTGATTTAGGTATTTTTTTAATTTTAGCTATTGAATCGTTAGAAAGTTTTAAATGTTTAGCCAATGAGGACACATCTCAGCTATACATGCTGTGCGGCCGAGGACCAAGGTCCTCTTTGAGAGTGTTGAGACACGGCTTGGAAGTGTCTGAGATGGCTGTGTCTGAGCTTCCTGGCAATCCTAATGCTGTGTGGACCGTTAAAAAGAGATTTGATGGTAATGAATTCAGATTTTAAGTTCACAAGAAACTTATTTAACTCTGCAGAGGAATTTGATGCCTACATCATTGTGTCCTTCGTAAACGCCACTCTTGTTTTGAGTATTGGAGAAACTGTCGAGGAAGTTACAGATTCTGGATTCTTAGGAACTACTCCAACCCTATCATGCTCTGCCCTGGGAGACGAAGCTCTTGTGCAGGTAAAATATTTCACATTTTTTAATTTAATTTGGTTTTACACAACTTTCAATAGGTTTATCCTGATGGAATTCGTCACATTCGAGCAGACAAGCGTGTCAATGAGTGGAAGGCACCAGGAAAAAGAACAATCGTCAAGTGCGCTGTAAACCAACGCCAAGTTGTGATTGCACTGACTGGAGGAGAAATTGTCTACTTTGAGATGGATGCTGTGAGTTTTTTTTCACACATATCAATCATTTTTTTCTTACTCCTCTTTTTAGACTGGTCAACTGAACGAGTACACGGAGAGAAAGGAAATGCCCTCGGACATTGTCTGCATGGCGTTGGCCTCAGTTCCATCAGGAGAGCTTCGTTCTCGGTTCTTGGCCGTTGGTCTATCTGACAACACTGTTCGCATCATTTCTCTCGACCCTTCGGACTGTCTTTCGCCTCTCAGCATGCAGGCCCTTCCTGCCTCTGCCGAGTCATTGTGCATTGTCGAGATGGGCGGCCAAGAAGCCAACGAAGAAGGAAACATCACTTCTGCATCCAGGATGTTCCTCAATATCGGTCTGCACAACGGAGTTCTGCTTAGAACTGTCCTGGACTACGCCACCGGAGACTTGGCTGACACCAGGACTCGATATCTGGGCTCGAGGCCTGTGAAACTTTTTAGAGTCAAGATGCAAGGAAATGAAGCAGTATTGGCCATCTCGAGCCGCACTTGGCTTAGCTACCACTACCAGAACAGGTTCCACCTGACACCATTGTCATACGAAATGCTGGAGTATGCCTCTGGATTCTCTTCAGAACAGTGTCCAGAGGGTATCGTTGCAATTTCAACCAACACCTTGAGGATTTTGGCGCTGGAGAAACTGGGTGCTATTTTCAATCAGGTATTATTCCATTTAAAAATTCACATTCTTATTTTTTTACTCTTCTTTTGAATTTTAGATTTCATTCCCTCTGGAGTACACTCCGCGTCGCTTTGTCATCCACCCCGAAACCAACAACTTGGTGATCATCGAGACTGATCACAATGCGTACACCGAGGACACCAAGAAGCAGCGGCGCATCCAGATGGCCCAAGAAATGCAAGAGGCGGCTGGTGAGGAGGAACAGGAGCTGGCGAAAGAAATGGCCGAAGCGTTCCTCAATGAGGATTTGCCTGAGAGCACCTTCGGAGCCCCGAAAGCTGGTCCAGGCATGTGGGCCTCTGCCCTTCGAATCATGGATGCTGTTCAAGGAACGACACACCAGATGCTCAGACTTGAGCAGAACGAGGCAGCCATGTGGTAAGTTGTGTTGAAAATAATTGCAATCGATTTCCATTAAAATAATATGACTCCAGTATTGCAATGATGAGATTCGCCAACCAGTCAGACGGCTCCCAGTACGTCATTGTCGGCATTGCTAAGGACTACCAGCTGAACCCAAAAATTGTGGGTGGCGGATACTTGTACTCTTACAAGTAAGAAATCTTAGAATCACATCAGTGACTTTTTAACTAACTTCATTTTCAGGGTTAATTTGGAGTGCACAGAGTTGACTTTAATGCACAAAACTCCAGTTGAAGATATCCCGTATGCACTTTGCTCATTCCAAGGCCGTGTTTTGGTGGGCATAGGCAAAATGCTTCGTCTCTACGATCTGGGAAAGAAAAAGTTGTTGCGCAAGTGCGAGAACAAAGTAAGCCGTCAAGAGAAATTGTCAGACAAAATTGTTCTAACATTAACTTTCAGCATATTCCCAACATGATCGTCAACATTCAAACCATTGGCCACAGAATTTATGTGAGTGATGTCCAAGAAAGTGTCTACAGTGTGAGGTACAAGAGAATGGAGAACCAGTTGATTATCTTTGCTGATGACACTTATCCTCGATGGGTCACTTGCACGGCAGTTCTGGATTATGACACTGTGGCCATTGCAGACAAGTTTGGCAACATTGCTGTGGTAAGAAGTTATTTTTTTTAATACTTCAGTTTGCAATACAAATTTGTTCCATTTTGGAAGCTTGAATTTTCATAAATTTAAAAAAGGAAAGAATGACACAATTAATCAAATTATTATAATCGTAGATTATATGCCTTTCTTTTCTCTCTTTTTTTTCTTAATTTGTAACAGTTTTTATTTTTTAAATAAAAATAATTTTTATACAATTTAGACGAGACTGGCGCCAAGCGTTTCTGATGAAGTTGAAGATGACCCGACTGGAAACAAAGCATTATGGGACAGAGGTCTTCTTTCAGGAGCTTCCCAGAAATCGGATGTTGTGTGCAACTTCCACATTGGCGAATGTATCACTTCGTTACAGGTAATGTTTGTTAATTTTTTGCAAGATAAAATGATCAACTTTGATTATTTACAGAAAACGACACTGATTCCTGGAGGCTCCGAAGCCTTGATGTATGCCACACTCTCTGGCACAATCGGAGTCTTGGTCCCCTTCACCTCACACGAAGACCACGATTTCTTCCAGCATCTGGAGATGCACATGCGCTCCGAGTACCCTCCAATTTGTGGTCGTGACCACTTGTCATACAGGTCGTACTACTTCCCAGTCAAGGTTAGTTGAGCATACAAAGTTTATTGTCGGGTGACTTTAAAATTGATTAATTTCAGAATGTCATTGACGGCGATCTTTGTGAACAATTCAACTCAATAGACTTGTCCAAGCAGAAGCAGATTGCAGAAGAACTGGACCGAATGTCAAGTGAAGTGTCCAAAAAGCTGGAAGACATTCGCACCCGATACGCTTTTTAAAATCACTTGTAAATTTTTTTGGCATGTATATTTTATTATCATTTTTAGTGTTAGATTGAAACCTGAACTTGTTCAACTCAATGTTTACTGCATTTTTATGGCGTAAAATAAAATGATTGTGAGTTGACTTCTAATTAACTAAAAAAAAGACCTGCTACTTTGTGTCATTTTTTTACAAGCACATTAATTTATTCAGTTAATGAATGAAATTTGCAGTGTAACTAAAAAAAAGCATTAAAATCTTACAATTAGAATTTTTCAAGGAAAGAAAATTTAAATATGAAAGCAAAATTATAAAATTGACCAGACGCATTTTTTGAAAATTTTCCAGCTTGATATGTTACTTGAATATGCGCGCCATTCCATACACAGATTAAACGATTTGATTGGCTGCTGACGTTAGTGGGGAACAAATGAACGCTGATGGCGTCGCCGTCAACAAGTTCATTCTAGGGATAGTAGAGCTCTGGGATACGAATAAGGGCGGGGCTTAGGTACCAGCTCCCATTTGATTACATTGTACCAGTTTAACATTGCGGGTATGGGGGGGCTCCGCCTTTCTTCGTATCCCATGGTTCTACAATCCCTAGTTCATTCAAAACAGGTCAACGTGAGTCTAGTTTTCAGAGGAGTTTATTCCCGGAATTTGCCTCAATTCCGGTTCGATGGAACTGTCCCCTAGGCGTTCCCAGTGCAAGAAGCCCAGGAAGAGCGAGGTGGCCTTGTCCGAGGTCACGGCCGCGCTCAAGAACGCGGCCATCAACAATAACAACAACAGTCCTCCGCCGAGCAGAGCCGTCCGCAGCATCAGCATGCCAGCTCTTGGAGAGCAGAACAAGGTCTTTTCCGAGATCTGCATCGACTTCCCGGACGTCTTGTCCAACGTCACGTGCTCTGAACTTATCATTGAACTCATCAAATACATTTTATTTATGAAAGAACAAATTCCGTACCAGTACAACCAGCTCAAATATGTGGTGGATAGAAAGAAAAAGTGGGACATAGAAAAGGTGATTTTGATTAAATTTAAATTAAGTTTAAAGGCATTTTATAACATGTAAGTTTTTTTCTCTTTATAGGGCAAAGGTGGACCTGCTGCAAAGGTAGCTAGACCATCAGCGATTTTGGCTGAGAAACATTACAGAAAAGCCTGCTGTGCCATTGAGAGTTTGGAAAAGACTTTTG
The DNA here is from genome assembly GCF_031216515.1 of Neocloeon triangulifer. Taxonomy (NCBI): domain Eukaryota; kingdom Metazoa; phylum Arthropoda; class Insecta; order Ephemeroptera; family Baetidae; genus Neocloeon; species Neocloeon triangulifer. Next base: position 2,175,727 of record NW_026775545.1, read on the forward strand.
AGGTAATTTTATTATTTAATAAAATTTACAGATTGTAAATTTATTTTTCATAATTTTAGAGCATTCGCCAAGATGTGCAAACGGCGGACAGTTTTGCCATCGTCATTGGGGCCACTGTCGCAACTCCACAAGAACTCTACATAGTTGAATTGCCTGCAATGGTGCAAGTTCCACAAGGGTCCCCTCCTTCGAGAATTTGTCTCACTCGTTTGCTCAGGTATGTAATTTTGAAAGAAATTCTTAACCTCCAAATTGTTTGAAACCTGACGTTTTTATTCTATTTTCCAGGGAAATGATAGCCTCGGAAGGGATGCAGAAACTGATTGGCAAGCCTTTCCATCCGACAAACACATTCCTCCTTTTGCACAAGACTGGATCAAGTGAAAACTCATGCTTTGACCCCAAGCCCAACTTCACCCTTCCCAAACGAACTCAGCGTGTTGTCATGAAATTCAACCAGCCTCCGTCAATTGAAGACCCGAACAATTTCAAGGTGTTCAGTGACATGGGGGTTGAGAGCATGGAGTGTGACGTGGAAAAGGGAAAAGGCATTTGGTACCAAGCCAAGTCTTTAGTGGCAGGCTTCAAAGACTGCTGGATTGGTGACGAGTGTGCCACTGAGGTTTGGCTCAAAGTTTGAGTCGGAACTTGAAAAATACATAAATTCTGTTTGCCGTGCCAATACCGGCTCAAAGCCATTTCATTAACCAAATGTTCAAAGACATGGAGACGGAGCGAAAATTGTTAAAATGATAATAGTCTTCTTTACAAATCAACGAAGCAATGTGATTATACACGAGTACTATAAATCTTGCATTTATCACAATGTAAGAGTAAGACAAATCAATTAATTAATTCAATTATTATCATTCACTGCGCATTTATAAAAATGAAACAGCTGAGGTTTATAGTAATTATAAATGAAAAGAGTCAAGAACTATATCAACTGCGGCGGATCTCAGTTCCATCAATTTACTTAAAGGATTTAAAAATTCCGTTTTAATTTTTGTGATGCAGCACTACTTGTGCATTATCTAAATGTACGTTATAATCATAATAGGAGATAATAAATAACAAGGATGGTCACAGTATCGAATAAATTTTGTATAGTAAATAATAATTATGCTCGTGGTGTTTAATTTTTATAGCCCCTCTAAAAAAGTTGCCATGACAACGGGGCGCATGTGAGCCTGATACATCCCACGCCCTCCTTAGCCTCCCACATTCCAGCTGCAGCGCTAAACAAAAGCATGCGTTTTAAATTGCAAATTTGAATTTCATGTTTTTCTGTCTAGCCAGGGTGAATTTCTCGCCATTGCTCCTCCTTATTTAAAGTCCTGGCCTACAGAAGGCTTACAAATTTAGTTTTTTATCAGTTGGCAAACAGCACTTCTTTATCTTTTTCAACCTCCTCCGTCTCATATTGCTTGGCTTCACCTCATTACAACTACAGCAGACCAAAACAAACCATAAATTCAAAAGAGATGAGTGAAAATAAGGTAACCAAGTATTTTCCTATGAATCGCAGCTTTAGTTATGACCAATTTTAGAACAAAGCGTTGGTGTTGGTGCCGCCGTTGGTGGTTGTCGACACTGACCCGGGCACGGACGATGCCCTGGCCCTGTACATGCTCCTGGCTGCTGACAAGAGAAAAATGATCAAACTGGTTGCAGTGACTTGTGTCGACGGAAACACAAGTGTTCACCATGGAACCAGAAATGCACTCAGAGTCCTTCAATCGGTCGACCGACTAGATGTAAAATTTTAATTAAAAGCGATATTCATAGTTTATAATTATTTGTATTTGTAAAAGGTTCCAGTTTTCAAAGGCGCTGTCGAACCACTTATCGTGGAACCAGTGCCCAAAGATGAAAGTCGTGTGTCCCACGCTGGCTACCACGGAGAGGATGGATTTGGTGGTGCCAAGTTTGACAAAGAGCCAGACTTGGGACTGATCCAAAATAAAACTGCTGTTGCTGGGTTGACTGACTTGGCCAGACAATACAAGGGTAATAAAATAATTGTTCTGGTTCATATTGTTTTTTATTACTAAAAAATTTCTTTCCGAAAGGGCGCCTCAGCCTAGTGTGTGTAGGACCACTGACAAATGTTGCCCTTGCGATCAAAAGTGACCCAGAATTTGCAGGAAATATCAAAGACATTTTTGTAATGGGTGGAAATATGTCTGGTAATTATTATTATTATTTTTTTTTAATTAATTTAGAATGATAATTGAAATTTTCTTCTTAGGTGTTGGCAATGTTACCTCATGTGCAGAGTTTAACTTTTTCCACGATCCTGAAGCTGCACACATTGTTCTGGCCAACGCTCAAAGTCACATTACTCTTGTGCCATGGGAGCCTACCAAGGCTCAAGGAATGTCATACGTAAGCCCTCACCCTCACTTAAATGTGGAGTGTATTATTTTGAGCAATAATTTTTCTTTTCTGTAGGAATGGAGGGAAAAAGTTTTTGGAAAGGCCAATACAAAGCAGATCGAGCTGCTCAACAAAATCGAGCAGACTGTAAATGAAAAGAGCAAGAATCCCTCTTGGATTCCGTGTGATTCATTCATCACAGCTGCTTTCATTGACCCGTCCATTATCACAAAGCTTGAAACGTAGAAATTTTCTTTCATTAATTTATTATTGTCTAATTATTGTTTCATTGCTTAACAGATACCATCTCACTGTTGAGCTGCACGGCGTGCGCACTAGGGGTCAAGTGGTCATTGATCATTTGCGCAAATGTGATGACAATGTGAAACTAATCAAAGAGGTAGATCTGGAAAAGTTCAAGCAACTGATGTACATGGCCGTTGACCACCCCAACTGTGTTTTGTAAAAGAAATCAACAGGCAAGTTTCGTCAAATTATTTTTAGGCTTCTCTGAAGGAATATTTTTTGGTAAAAATTGAAACCAAAAATAAAACTGCATATTTGTATAAAATTTAAAAATAAATATTTGGTTTATTTTGCTAATTATTAATAATAATATCAGAGTTGTCAGCAATCCACTGCAAATAGCAGGTGAGGCGCACATAAACTTGAGGCGCTGCATTTTCGCAGGCAAAAGGGTGACCGAAGCTGCTCACTCCTTGCACTTGCCATTCCAAAGAGTCGTTTTCAAAAGCCAGAGCTCCTCCCGTGTCACCCTGATTCATTAATTTATTTTACTTATTTAAATAAATGACAATAATTAACATACACTGCAAAATCCTTTTGTTCCCACGTCAGAGCTGACGCAGATGTGGCACTCGGTCACAAGTTCTTCGTTAAAAGTTATCTGGCATTCTTGGATGGGAACAACCAACAAATCCACATATCGCAGGGATTCGCTCAAATATGGAATGGCTTTTTGAAAAAAATAGTACAAAATTTAAAATATTTAATAATTAATTTACTATCGTCAATGGTTCCCCATCCAGACAATCTTCCGATTTTTCCTTCAAGCGTGGAGTTTGCCTGTGACCAGGTCGGCAAGAGAATTGGGACAATATCTGTGAAATTATTTTTAGGATTTTCTTAAAAAAAAAATCTTTGTGTATATACTTGGCTGTGATACAGGAGCTGTGAGCCTTAAGAGCGCTATATCGTTTTTGCTTCCGACAATGTCAAAATTTTCATGCACAATTTTGTCAAACGTGACGTCAACAAAAAGCCCAGGCTCGTTTAAATTTGTGCGCTCATTATTTCCCAGATGAATCTCAAATCTGTTAGCGCTGAAAATGATTAAATTTAATTTATAAAAGTTTTTTAATTTCAAAAAAAAATCCAAACTTGTGAATGCAGTGAGCTGCGGTCAAAACATATTGAGGAGAAATCAAAGAGCCGCCGCAAAATCTTGTTTCATCAATAAATACGCCCGCTTGATATGGAAACTGTCCTGATAGTGCCACAGTTCCTCCAATTATTCTTTCATTTATGGAAAACGCCTAAAAAAAATATTAGTTTTCCCAATTTTTGACGAAAATTCTTACTTTTATGTCAGCTGCCAGAAGAACACAAAGTGTCACCAAAAATTTAATGCAGACCATCGTAATCGCTCACTGACTTTGAATAATATCAAAACACCGTCTTTCTTTATATATGAAAATGTGCCCTTCTTGTGGAATGGGAAAACGCACACGGTTATTCCGTATCACTTTTTCTTATCGTCTAATTAACTTTACCTATCAATCTCTGCATTTATATGATTATGTAACTACACCATTTAAAACGCAAAAAGTCAAATTAAAATTGATATTCAATTTATTCTCTAATAATGACACCGCCGTTGACTTCGAGCCAGTCGAGGTGTCCACTGAGACGGGCGAAACCCTGAGGGCCAACTCCTTCACAGCCGTCGTCAGCGACATAGTTAGCGATTCCAATCACAGTGTCTAGACCGTCGCTATCGACAATGACCAACGGGCCGCCAGCGTCGGACTAAATTATTGAATCATTTTTTTTTTTTAATTATTCAGATTGGCCAATTTAATTGTTTTTTTATACGTTGCAAGTGCCGGCCGTGCCAAAGCTGGTGTCGATGCAAATTTGACTTGCGTCGTAAAGGTTGCCGTAGTAGGCGAGGCAAAGGTCGTCGTAAATGGTGGTCACGTCCACGTAGAGCAGGTCGGGGTTGATGGCGTTTTCACCTTCGTAAGTCCATCCCCAGCCAGCGGTGCGTGCGGGGATGTCTTCGAATTTCAAGCCGTTTTGCGACCAACCAGGCAAACGTGCAGTTTGAATGGCTGTTTAATTTTATCTTTTTTTTTTAAATAATATTTTTTTTTAAATTTTTTTCTTACTGGAGGTGAGGTTGATCCTCGAATCGAACTCAATGACGGCGATGTCATTGGCCAAAGTGAAATCGTCGTAGGCCTGGTGAACCCTGACTTTGGTCGCGGTCACAACAAGGCGGCCGGGTTCAGCCGCGTTGTTGTAGTTCAGAGCACCGAGAATGACTTCATAATAGACTCCTCTGAATTTTTTAGTATCAAATAAGTAGGATAATCCTTTGGTACATTTTTATTTATACCCAGTGGTGCAATGGGCAGCGGTGAGGACAGTGTAATCAGAAATGAGGACTCCGCCGCAAAATTCAACTCCATTATTTAAAACAGCGGCAATATAAGGGAACTGACCAGCGGTGGCGAGAGATCCACCAATAATTTTTGACGATTTTTTGTTATAGGCTTTGCAAATTAAAATAAAATTAGTATTTGCTTCCAATTTAAGTGAGAATACCTTTTCTGAGCAGGGGACTGGATTTAACCCTGAACGCCGGCCTCACTGCAGACCAGTCGACGGCCTGTTTGAAAAATAATTCCGTTTTTTTATTTCACCTCGCGAATTTCTTAAAATGAAATTTATACCTCAGAGAGAGCCAGAAGAGCTAAAATTGCTATGGCACTTTTCCACATCTTGAGATTTATTCAACAATTGGACACTTTAAATTTTTAACTCTCTTATATAACTATAATGCTCTTTTTATCTTGTGGTGCATCAGTCTGGCTGATTAAATCTTATCAATAGTGGTCAAGAGAAAATTTGGCTTGATTGGTTGTGATAAAAAAAACCCGCATCCATTTCCAAGCAAACAAAAACCACTCCTGAATGCCTCTTTTTGATTATTTAATATCAAGTTTTTATCTTCGATTGGACTCTCCATGACACCAATAGCAGCAAAATCTTTTGCGCTTTTTAAAATGATTAAAAGTTTGGCTTTTGAATTATTTCTCTCAGAAGACTGCGTTAGATATTCATTTTAAATCAATCAGCTTTGAGAGAAAACGAAATATTGCAGTAAAATAGAGTTTTTAAGTTTTTATTATTTTCTTCTATTTTTTTTTTTTTTTTGTGAAAACTTTTGGCTTGCTCCTGAACTCAATTCACATTGAAAAAGACATAATGTAATCTTGTAATGTGTAAATCAAACAAGCAATATTATCAGAAAAAAGCTCTTCAATATACAAAATTGTTTTTTGTTTAATTGTTTATTGTTTCAATATAAACCATTTTTAATGACAAAGATTTCATGTATTTTGGCAGCCGCCATAAAGGTAAAATTTTAATAAAATACGGAGAAAACTTGGAAACTTCTGTGCTTCAGTTGTTGAAATGAAATTGGCAATTCGCCCATAAAGTTACCCCTCCTGAGATGCGCAACAACCAGTTTGAACTGCAAAACCGGCTGGCCGTTTGTTCGCATTGCGTCGCTTTTCTACACCTGAAGCGGCGCTTTAAAACACAACACAGAAAGTAAAAAACTACGGCGAAATGGCAACGGCAAACCTGACCGCTGTTCTTTATAAGGCCAATGATTTGCGACTGGTGAGGAATATTTAATTATTTTAATAATTCGCAGTTAAAATACAAAAATTAAATAAATATTTTGTTTTTTAAGGAAAACAGGCCAGTCCCAGATCCAAAGGAACATGGTATAAATTTAAAATATTAACAAATTTCTTAATCTTCTGCAATTTAATTTAGAGGTTCTTTTGGAAATGGGCTGTGTTGGAATATGCGGATCCGATGTTCACTACTTTATCAATGGAGCCAACGGAGAAAAAGTTGTAAAAGCCCCCATAGTGATGGGGCACGAAGCCAGTGGCACTGTGGCCAAAGTCGGTAAAAATGTCAAGCACCTCAAAGTTGGTAAAACAAATCCATCTGATATAAATCAAATTTTTTATATATCTTTAAATCGCTAGGAGATAGAGTGGCAATCGAACCAGGCATACCGTGCAAAATTTGTGACTACTGCAAACAAGGTCGTTACAATTTGTGCGCTGAAATAAATTTTTGCTCTTCCCCGCCTTGCAATGGAAACCTTTGCCAGTATTACACGCACTCGGCCGACTTTTGTTATAGGTTAATTTTTCTATTAAAATATTTTGGAAATTTTGAAATTTTTAAGCAGACTCCCCGATCACGTTTCGATGGAGGAAGGCGCGCTTTTGGAGCCACTTTCAGTTGGAGTGCACGCCTGTCGAAGGGCAGATGTCAAGTTGGGGTCAACCGTGTTGGTCACTGGCGCTGGACCCATTGGCCTGGTGTCAATGCTTAGCGCTAAAGCCATGGGAGCCACCAAAGTCATCATTACTGGTGCTTTAAAATTTTCTTAATTTATTTAAAATAAAAAAAAAATTGAAATTATTTTTAACATCAGAATTATTTTTACTTTGGGAGCTTTATATGAAAAACTTTAAATTTCAGAAAACAATGAAACAATATAGCATAATAACACTTAATAATTAATTTGAATAAAAATCCACACAGATTTGGTGCAGAAACGTCTTGATTTGGCTAAAAGTCTTGGCGCCGATCACACACTGCTTTTAATCAACTTAGACGAAAAAGCCATAGTCGGTCAGATCCACCAGCTTTTGGGTAAAGAACCTGACAAGTCCATTGAGTGCTCTGGAGCTGAGAGCTCCATCAGGATTGCGATTCAAGTAAAATAAAATATTCAATTGAAATCAATGTTGAATTTAAAAATTAAATAAATTGCAGTCCACAAAGTCAGGTGGAGTGGTTGTGATGGTCGGCGTGGGAAAACCCAACGTTACCGTTCCTCTGATGAATGCCCTTGTGAGAGAGGTGGATATTCGAGGCGTACACAGATATGCCAACTGGTATATTATAATTATAAATTTTTTTTAATTTTAAAACGTTAATGTTTTATTTATAAAAAAGCTACCCATTGGCACTGGAATTGACTGCATCTGGAAAAGTTGACGTTAAAAAACTTATCACGCACAATTTTTCTTTGGAGGAAACACACGCCGCGCTCGAAACTGCCAAATCTGGAAGTGGAGTGAAAATCATGATTCATTGCAAACGGAAGAAAATATCTGAATCTGCGAGTTAATTAAAATCCACGAGTATTAAAATATGTGATTAAAAAATATTTAAATATTTGATTATGGTATTTTACAATTTTACCCTCCCTCCCTATTAGAGATAAAAAAATTTTTGTATATTTTCTTTTATTTGAGGCAGATTTGTGCTGAAGAAAAATAAAAAAGGACGCAATCGCTAAGCGTGATATCTCGTATTTCACAAATATAAAACCAATAAAATGAATCGTCATTTGAACTTGTTTGACCCGCGACTGTGTATGATGAAATAAAAAAGACGATGGAATGCGCGCCGTTGTCTGCAAACAGACCGTTATCAGAAAAAAACATCTCCTATCAGAATCTTAAATTGTTACAAAGAGATTTTCGCTGTAGAATATTGAAAATATATTTCTCTTTCCAATTTTCGTATTAAATGAAACGCAACTAAATTGCAAACAAGCTTGCGATTTCTGATAAGGAATATGAGAATGAGAAAATAATGAATCAGAGGAATTCTAGCAAACACCAAACTACGACTTATTAATGCTTCAATAATTGATATTTAATTAGTTTGAGAATAGATTATTTTAGGCACCTTGTCATACTTTTACTTTCTGGAAGAATGCAGAACGTGGTGGAGAATTTTGGAATAAACGCGCCGGCGCTTGCGTGTTTGGCGCCCAATATTTAACCCCGCTTGAGATGCGCACCAGTTTGACCTACTAAAGTACGAAATCAGCTCTCGACTGCTGTTCTCCAGCTGACGGCGTGGTGCACACTTGGCGAACTAAGGGCAAAACAATCGCGGCGATCATGGCATCGGACAACCTGACAGCCGTCCTGTACAAGGTCAATGATTTGCGACTGGTGAGACTGATTCTCTGTACTTAAATTTTCAAATTATCAATTATATTTCATTAGGAAAAAAGATCAATACCTGAACCAGAGGATCATGGTAAAAATATAAATGAAATATTTGATGTTGTATTAATTTTTAAAATTATTCAGAGGTTCTTTTGGAAATGGGCAGCGTTGGTATTTGCGGGTCCGACGTGCACTATTTGGTCAATGGAGCTATTGGAGATTTTGTTGTGAGGGCTCCGATGGTGATGGGACACGAAGCAAGCGGCACTGTGGCCAAGGTTGGGAAAAATGTCAAGAACCTCAAAGTTGGTAAATAAAATTAATTTAAAATATTTAATCTAATTAAAATGTTTTGAAATCTCATAAAAATCAATCCTTATGACCACGCCAGCCATGATTATATTAATTTTCCGGATATAAAAAATTGAATTTATCAGTTTATTTTAATTATTTAACTACTTAATGTATTATTTTTATTAATAAATTTGAAATATGTACCAAAATATACAAATAAATATGTAAAAATTAAACATTATTAATTACAAAAAATTAAAGTATCAGGAAAATTAAGAAATTTTAAGGAAATTTTTTTTAAAGATAATATTATAAAAAGCCACAAAATTTTTTATTTAATAACAATGTAAGCCAACGCATAATTTGCCTATTTTGCAAAGGGAAATTTAAAAACAATTTTTTTTCCAATTTTTATAGGCGACAGAGTTGCCATCGAGCCAGGCGTCCCCTGCAAAACTTGTGAATATTGCAAACACGGCCGCTATAATTTGTGTGCCGACATAATTTTTTGCGCAACCCCACCTTGCCATGGAAACCTGTGCCAGTACTACACGCATTCAGCTGACTTTTGCTACAAGTAAATAAAAATATTAGAAAAAAATGCAAAATAATATTAAATTACAAATTTTTAAAGACTTCCAGATCACGTTTCAATGGAGGAAGGCGCGCTTTTGGAGCCACTTTCGGTTGGAGTGCACGCCTGTCGAAGGGCAGATGTCAAGTTGGGGTCAACCGTGTTGGTCACTGGCGCTGGACCCATTGGCCTGGTGTCAATGCTTAGCGCCAAGGCCATGGGAGCCACCAAAGTCATCATTACCGGTAATTTTTAATGTGAAAAAATTGAAACAAGAAAAATATAAAAAGTGTATTTTTTTTTTCAGATTTGGCACAAAATCGTCTCGACTTAGCAAAAGATTTGGGCGCCGACTACACAGTTCTTCTGAATAAGGATAGTAATGAAAAGGCCATAGTCGAGCAGGTCCATCAGCTTTTGGGGAAGGAGCCTGACAAGACCATCGAGTGTTCTGGAGCTGAGAGCTCCATCAGAATTGCCATTCAGGTATATTAGAAATTCAATTTCTAAAATAAATTTTTTTTTACTAAATATGAATTGCAGGCCACAAAGTCAGGTGGAGTGGTTGTGGTGGTGGGAATGGGAAGACCCGAAGCTACCGTTCCTCTGGTGAATGCCCTTGTGAGAGAAGTGGATATTCGAGGTGTCTTCAGATATGCTAATTGGTAATAATTATATAAAAAAAAAATGCTTTCTCTAAATGTTAACATTTTGAAAAAAAAACACAGCTATCCATTGGCATTGGAAATGATTGCGTCCGGCAAAGTTGACGTGAAGAAACTAATCACGCATAATTACACTTTGGAAGAGACGCTCGCCGCATTTGAAACTGCCAAAACTGGAGCTGGAGGCGCTGTCAAAATCATGATCCATTGCAAAAAATAAGATTACCTTTTAAGAAATGTCATCAAAAGAAAATGTTGAATTTTAGTAAATAAATCAATAAATATATTTTCTAATAATTTGCATTCATATTTTTTCAAAGTTCAATATCTGCACTTTTGAAATTGGATATTTTTATGCTGTTAAGAGTTTAAGAAGCTTTTCTGATGCAATTTTTATTTCAAAGCAAAATACGATCTTTGTTTGTTGACTGTGGTTTAATAAATTATTGACAATCATGAGTGAAAGTCAACCGATGATCTAGTGATATAAAAAATTGATGATGGAGAAAGAGGAATAATATCTTCACCATAAAATAAAAATGTGGCAAATAAAGCCTTTGATGATGGAAACCTTACATTATGATCGTTTATAATTTTTTAAGGAACTCACAATCAGATGCACTAATATGAATTTCATATAAATTATTATCGCAATTTTAAATTTTAGTATCGATGCAATAATTTTTTTTTATTTTAAATGTAAACCTAGTTAGTATTTAATTGAAAGGATATAAAGATTAAAAATTGCTAAATTTTAGGTTAACTACAAAATTGTCTCTCACAGAATGCTTCAAAATTGAGACAAAATTGTTTAAAAACTTTGAATTATTTTATTGGCCCAGTATTTAATCTTCAAAGTAATAGTACTTTTGTGTTTCTGTGTACTTTTTTAATCTACGAAAATTTTGAAAATATGCCTCCAGCTTCCGGCTCGCCCAATATTTAGGAATATTCGCTTCATTTAAAAAGCTTTCACTTTTTCACTTTTATGACGTTTATGACAAAACCTGTTTTTTTCACTCCATCCTAAAACCGCGGAGCTATTTTTTACTCTTGTAAATTCGAGATTCACCAGCACGTGAGGTGACAAACCGGAGCGTGATTATTAAAGCCACACAACTGTAAATGCAATTTCCTTGGCTTGCACACGGCGGCTGCAGCGCAGAGGAAAAGGAAAAAAAATATATAATTCGAGATAAAGAACGTGCTGTCTGTTGCTATACAGGGGGGGACGCATGCTCTGCTCACGCGTGAGTCACTCGACAAAAAAATTACAGCGCAGCTCGCTCAACAATTGAAAGAGAGGAAGCAAGCGAAGGGCCAAAGACTTATTCAAGCTCCAGCGCTCGACACAGAAATCAGCTGCGCACCAAAACAAACGACGAAAGCAGGTCGAACCCGAGACCCTGGCACCCGTTTGATGCCCTGAAACCAGGGAACAGGGCAAAGGTGAGTTGAAATTGGATAAACTAAAGTTCTCCTGGACGTTTTTGTTGACCATAGCAACGCAGGTTTTGTGTTCGGATCTCGCGTGTGACGCAATTTAACAAAAGCCAGATGATAATCTCCGAGCTCTCGGACGGAACTTTTTTATTTTTTGTCCAATTCAAGCCCGGACGTCAGTCAATTTATAATTGGGCTCTGATCAAAAAGGGGATCGATTCAGTCGAGCGCGAATTATGCATGTGCAGTGTGGAAATACAAAAAGCGAAGGCCGTCGGACCGACGACTGATGGCGCGCAATTATTATTATTATTATTATTGTTATGATCATTTCGATGAGTGTGTTTGGCTCGACGTGTCGCACCACTGCGGCTGCTCGCCTCGCAAATGACTGAAATGTGGACCTATTTTGCAGCTAAAATGTGGCAGAATCTGGAGCCGGGCAGTTCGCCCATCGACTGGTGCGAGAACAATTACACCTTCAGCCCTTTGATCGCCGAGTTCACCAACACGGTGAGTGTTTTTATTCAAATTTTGACCCTTTTCCTCATCCCTCACTGCAGAGGGAACCATTCGTGTGTTTAATTGGCAAGGGTCCAACGCTAAACTAGGCTGGGAACAAAAATAACCAAAAATTCATTTAAAAAAAGCAAAAATATTTAAATTTAAATATTTTATGACGATAATTTATAAAAAAAAATCCACTTTTGTAAAATTTAAATAGAAGTTCAAATTTTTTATCCAAATTTTAATTAAGAAATATTTCCAAAATTTAATTTTTTTTACAGTTTTTTTCACATTTTAATATTTATTACATTTTTTTATTCTTTCTTCGTGATAAAAATTTAAACTTAATAAAAGTGAAATGTGTTCCGCAAGTCGGTTTTAAAGTTTGTAATGGCCCGTCTGTCTGTAGTAAAGTTTCACTGCCAAAAATTTGCCGCATTGCAGCGCACAAGTGTTTAACAAACGTGTTATAGCGTAACAACCACATAATTTTTTTTCTTGCTAAAACTAAAAGCTGTTGGCTCCCGTATCAGACAATTTACGCAAATTTGACGCAGCGCTGCTTCTGCTGGTCAACGTTTGTCGAGATTGCGTCACTGAAATTTGGGTCAGAGTTTCTTTTCCTTTCGCTGATAACGCACTGCGCGCGGTTCAGAGGTCAAACCGCGATTATATAAATTACGCGAACTTTTTAAAACGCAAAAGAACTATTGCGCACTTGTCATACTCTATGGCTATGTAAATTTTCCATGTCCATAAAGATTCGTTTAATCTTGAGGAGGTGTTCATGATAAATATAAATAAACAGGCCTCTCCTTTGGATTGCAAAAGGATTTTAAAAGATTTATTTTATTATATGCGCATGTTTAATTGCAACAGCAGTAAAAATTATTTCTTGTTGTTCTCGCTATACATTAAAATGTTGTTGTTAAAAAATTTAATAAACAGTCAAGCTAATTTTTAATCGTTGATCATTCAGACCAAGGGTCACAACCATAAACCTTGCTACATCTCCATAAAAACCCTAAGTTTCAAGTTTCACTGAATGAAAAATCAGCTCTTTTTTGGCCACAGCCCAATGAAATTTTAATTTTTTTTTTATCCAAAAATCCTTTTTTCTCCTTTTTTAATAATTTTGTATTTCCTTATTTTTAAAATAAATGAAATGTTTAAAACTTTGAGTTTAATTTCAATTTTGAAAATTTGTTTATTTTAATTTTGTTCTTTTCAGTTGAGCAACATTCTGTTCTTCCTGATGCCACCGGTACTAATCCATTTATTCCGAGAGTACGGACGCTTCGTCAACCCTGGCATTCACATAATTTGGATTTTGCTCATGGTCGTCGGACTTTGCTCGGCCTATTTCCACGCGACTCTCAGTTTCATCGGCCAGCTTCTGGACGAGCTCGCCATCCTTTGGGTGTTGGCGGCTGCGCTTGCCATGTTTTTCCCCAGGCGCCACTTTCCTGCCATTTTAAAAAACGACAGGTAATCCCACGCCATAGGAAATTTTACTAAATTTTTTTTTTAAGTAAAAACTCATTTTAATTGTTACTTTTTTAACTTATTTAAATTAAACTGATTCCAATTTCGGGAAAAGGATATGTGATTTATTATTTTTCTGATGATTTATTTAAATTTCAGGCGCAAATTTGGGTATGTGACTATTTCCTTGGCCATGGTCGCCACAGGACTGGCCTTTCTCTACCCATTCGCAAATGCCTTCGCCCTGATGGGTTTCAGTATTTTGGTGGTTGTCTTGATGGCTACAGAATTACGAAGGTTAAATTATTGCTCTTGTCGTCAAAGCGAAGGAAATGAGTAAATGGAATTGCTTTTTAATGGCCGCCTATAGTGTCATTAGGGTGATAACTTTCTTGATGTGTGTCGCCAGTGAGAGCCATTCAAGTTCTTTCTTGATAAAGGCAAATAATAATTTACTAAGAGCGAGAGGAAGAAGTGGGAGGTTTTAATATTTTATTTTGTTATTACATTCGGCTCTTAAAGGTTGCGGGGATATTATTCAAAGACTTTCTTTTTTAACACATTTTCTCATTTTTTGTCTTGGTTTTTTTTTTAATGCCAATTTTATTTTTGACAAAGATTTAAAAAAAAAAGGTGAAAGACAGAGCATCTTAATGATTGGGAAAAATTAAAAATAGAATTTGCTGAATCTTGATTCAAGAGAATAATAAATTCAGTTTGCATTCTTTAACTGTTTGTAACACCTGTTTATTGTTTGTTTGTAGAATATTAATTGTTATTGCAAACAATGAGCTATTGCTGCATTGGTGCTATAACCTCTATGTGCAGTTTTCTCAATCTGGCTCCCTAATTTAAATCAATTGAAATATTACGAAATATTGCATTGAAATTTTTACTAGCCCAACAAAATTCTCTTACTAAATTTCATGTTATCTGTCAATTAAATTAATCGAAATTAATCATAGAACTATAACTTTATTTTTGGTGATTTTAATTTTAAATCTAAAAAAATGAGTAATAATATAATTTCACGATTGAAGCTGGATTTAAATTTAACTGCAGCTTTTCCTCTCCTCAACAACAAAACACAAAAGGAAAAGCCGTATTGCAACACTAAACAAACATAGATTTATATTTAAAAGAGTCTTCGTTAATTCCATTACAAATTATCCTTAGCTTGACAACTTTAATTTATTAACTATTTTTTTTATTAAATCATTTTAATTTCAGGAATCAAGATGCAAGAGTGCAGCGTCTGGGCAACCGTTGCGCCATTGCTTGGGTCGTGGCCGCCGTTCTGTGGACCACGGACCGCATGTTCTGCTCAACTTGGCTCTCCCTCGACTTCCCCTACCTACACGCCCTGTTCCACATTTGCATTTTCATCGTGTCCTACACGGCCTGCGTTCTGTTTGCCTTTTTCGCGGTCAAAGATGAGCGACCTGATCTCAGCCCCACCCTCAAATACTGGCCCAGGGACCACTTCGAGCTCGGAGTTCCGTATGTCACAGTCAAGAATGGCGGACACCAAATTTAGGGTCAAGGAAGAGACACTGCCTCCTCGAGTGTTTAGTACAGGCCTCGTTGTTATCTCAGGAGAAAATTGAAGATCACTTTTTAAGACAAAAGCGTCAAAGATTTCTCGTAACAGTTTAAGGCTTTTGTAGGTCGAATAGAATTGTTGGTTTTAAAACTGCCACAATATCAATCATTGCCAAAAAAGACCAGCAGAATATTAGCTCAAAAGTTTAAAAATGTACTTTGCAAGATTTCAGATGATAATATTTGTAACAAATTGTATTTGCAAGCTTTTAACTGTATGCAGTATTTTTAGCAATTTTACATGCTGTCTAGAGCTATATTTATAAAATGAAAATTCTGCATTACCTAAGTAGTGATAGTCGTGATAAAATACAGAGTAACTGACTTTATTATAATGTGATTGAGTTGTGGATTAAATGTGATTTGGAGAATAAGTCGAAATTATGAACAAGGTGATTGTCGAGCAAGCTATATATTATACACAATTAATACAAGCTAACTTTTGTTGTGAAAGATTTAAATTTTAGATCAAAATGATCAAGATGTGCACAATTAAAGTATTATCAATTAATGTTAACCCAAGTGGATCAGAAAAGACAAAATTTAAGCATTTATTTGAGATTTGATTTTTGTGTTTATCTTTTTTTTGGTCACTTTTTTTGAATGCGCATTAGTGAGATCAAAACTCTATTGTAAATATTTTTTAATTTCCTTTTCCTATTTTGCCTGTCGGCACTTTTGTAAATCTCAGCTTATTCAAGCATGAAAATTGGCATCTTTAAAATTATTTGTTACCAAATTTGACTTGATAAGCTCAGCTATTATGCTACAAAGTGCAGAGTAAAATTACTGAAAATTAGAGCAGCGCTTCACAAAAATAAATGAGATGCAATTAAATAATAGCTAGATGATATTATTCTCTATTCGATAACCCATAATTTAATTTTCTAAAAATTGTTGCTGTTGACAAAATATATTGAAAGATTTTACTTGGGCGGCATTATAGATGCAGTCCCTCATTAATATCAGTGATGAGTGAACTTGAGTATGTTGAAACAAATTCCATATGCCTTTTTATATGGATTAAACTTGAATTTCATAAACAACTCCATGCAAGCCGTCTATTGCTATAGAACAGCATTGAATCACGCACAGACGACACAATCATTAGCCAAGCGTCTTCAACAAACAAAACATTGTGCTACTCCAATTTATCAGATTTATAATTGGAGCAAAATAATTTTATGACGGGTGTTTTCTAAATGGAAAAGTATTGAAAATTGAGCGCAAAGTTGTAAGTGGGATGGCTAATAATATTAAGAGTTTCACTTTTAACTTTGGCAATATCTTAAAAATCTCTAATAATTCTCACTCCTCAAATCTTGTTGCGAGGCGGAACCAGCTATGGCAGAGAACAAGTTTTTTAACTGCAGTTTAATCGCCTGTCAGCATGATTTTACTCTTTTCATCCGTACAATTTGCACGCTCCTTCCAAAGCAATATGTATCATAATTTTTGCCCATCATCTTAATCTAACAGAAAGAAGAAAAATATCATTTGTTAAATTTAATTTCTAAGAATAAAGTAATAAATTCAAGTAAAATTATTTATCTATTTTATTTACTATTAAAAAAGAAAAGTATTTAAAATATAATCAACTAATATTAATACCTAAAATTGAAAATTATCTCGAATAGAAATTTCTTAAAACGGTCTTTTCACTTGTGTAATTTTGTGTAAGAGGGAATGAAGCATGTTCTCTTGAGGGTGTCAAAGATCAAACATGCGATTAATTAAGATTAGTGTTGTCCAGCCGGTGCAGCCAATGAAAGAGGTTCTCGCAGAGGCTCGGCGGCGACTGCTAATTTCCAAGGTGACCCACTCCGCTGGCATGGCATGGCATAGCAACCGCGGCGGCGAGCCCACCAAGAGGTTCGCCTTCGTTAACTTTTAAAAGAGTACATCTTGCTATGTAACATATTTATAAGAGTTAAAACGTGCCGCTTTTCCATACGCAATCCTTGATGACCATTACAATTCTGGTTAGAGACGGATTATCCATAAAAGCAGCGAGGGATAATTTTTTTTTCATATAGGCTTTTGCAAGCTTAGACATGCGGGCATTTGAATGCATAATGAATTTGA
Source organism: Neocloeon triangulifer (assembly GCF_031216515.1). Taxonomy (NCBI): domain Eukaryota; kingdom Metazoa; phylum Arthropoda; class Insecta; order Ephemeroptera; family Baetidae; genus Neocloeon; species Neocloeon triangulifer. The sequence goes on from NW_026775545.1 coordinate 2,193,072, forward strand.
CATTGTAAAAAAATCATATTTTAATAACAAAAAAATATTTACATCGAGAGATGGTTGTTAATGTTTTTAATTTTTCCATATTATTTTTTTTTTTGTAGCAAGAATATGAAATGTTTTATTCAGATCTCTTGATGAGGCAATGATGCTCATCTTTGAACTGGAATTAAAAATTGCTTGGCACTTTGCACTACAGATTTGAGATTTCAAGTGCTTTTAAATTTCTATTAAATAGATCCGTTTATCATCTCTGCTGATTGTGAGATCAGGGCCCTCAAAGGGATAAAGGTCGTTTGTGCGTCACTTTGGCAAATGCTAATTAGCGCTTTGGGAGAGATATTTGCAACACAGTTAGCGCTTTTCAAAAGCTATTCGATCATGTAAACGACCGCCGGTATAGCATTGCAAGATCAAAATTTGAGAAACAAAAAATTATTCTCGGCTTTGTCGATTAATAAAACAATTTTTTCAACAAAAAAGATAATTTTTACCTCAATCGAAAATTGCAGTTTTATGGCTGCGGAAGATATTTTAGCAACACGCCCAATGCTGTAAAATGGTGCGAAAAATACTTGAATCACGCACAAGGATTTGACATGGAATAGGATACAAAATACATCTTGATAAGATTAAAAAAAAGCGCCTTTGGAGACAGAACGCGAAAAACAGATTACGAAATTTCATATATTATTTTCCGATAAAATAATAAGTTCGCACTTTGAGAGTCCAATTGCGTTGTTTGCTTAATTCTGCCCAAGGCCGAATGTTGCCGAGCAGTCACATAACTAGATTAACTTTGGGGAATTATAATTATTCGATCTCCAGAAATAAACGCGTGTGAACCTTGAAAACGACCAGGAAGGGCCAACGAATATAATGAGCGGCGTTTTCCAATAATTCAGTCCTAGTCTGGCAGCCAAGCAATGCATAATGCGGCATTAGTGTGCATTTCCTAGTCCATTAATTCATAGACTAAAGTCTGCTGCTGACACTTTGCTAGGAATAAAGTGACGTTGAAGTCGCCTTGCCTATTTCTAGACCGCGCCGCGTTGGCTAATGCGCGACGCTTTCACTTCAGAATATTTAATACCTTGTTTATTCAAGAGACAACCGATTTTTAAATGTTTTCTGAAAGTGTGTAGCGCAAAACAATATAAAAATGTGCAAAATTTAATTTAATATAAAATTAATTTATAAAAAAAGTTGGAAGATCAAAATTTAAAAGATGATTCGAAAAGATTTTTCTTTCTTGAAAAATTATTATTGTTAGAAGTAAAAAAAAAAACACATATCTTTAGTTTTTAAAATTTGAAAAATACAGCAAAATAATTTGCTTGCAAACTTTCAGCAAGCAAAGTTTTCCGTTACAATGCTTTTAATTTTTTATTTTTGTTTAATAAAAACTATTTTGTTAAATACATCCGGGTCCAGCCAATTTCCTCCCAATTTCTTATTTTTGAAATTCTTTTTTTAGTGGGAATAATAAGAATTGAATTTAAAAAAAAGGAACTTTGTTAGGATTTACAGATTTTTTTTCGATTTTTTCTTGCAATTAACAAATTAAACAAAAAAAATGGATTTTTCACAAGGTTCCAATTTTTTTCCTTAAAGTAATTTTTTCATATCATAGGCTTTTCCTCACAAATTTTGTGTCTATCAATTTTCTGTATTGCTACTTCCATGACAGCAGTGCACGTTTCGTCTAATTGATCAATGGAAGATTATTATGCAAATAGGTGCAGCGTGATTAAAAATTTATATGAGCCGTGAGAATTAAGTGACTAGACAAAAAGGCAAATTGTGTTTTCCTCTCTAGGAAGGCCTTGGCAAAATTGAGCGCAAAAAGTGCAGATAATCGCTGCCTCAATAATTTGAAAGGGCAACTGACGCAAATTGAACAAAAAGCACTATTTGAATTTCGCGTCGGGTCATCCTGTGACGCTGGTCGAAGCACCTGGTTCCGATGTTCATTGTGTGCATGTGCGGGATCAGGCGCAGTGGGAAAATCTTTCTGAGTGTGACGTCGCGGCAAGCAGAGTTGCTGCGGCGTAGAGGGAGAGACGAGCCCCCAAACGCCCGAGCGGGGCCGAAGTCGATGTGTTTTCTGTGATTGGCGCACAACTGGTGATCAACTCACTCGATTGGCCCCCACCGGGTCTGGTATAAAAGCCCACGAGCCCTTCTTTTGGGACATCATTTCATTTGCATCAGTCGGTAAGTGCACTTAATTTCCGTCGCCAAATGTGTGTGCTGCTTTTTATGTTTTCCAACTAACCGAGCCCGAAATTCATTCCATACTGACCTAGATAATTCCAAAATGCGTTGAATTAGAATTTTAATTATATTTCACTTCTTTTAAGCAGGAAAGTCTTTATATTTAGATTCATTTTAATTTTTGTTAACGCCTGCCTGTTTTTTCAACATTTTATTTTATTTGCTTAAAATTATAAATTATTTTTATTATCAATTGAATTTCGAATTTTTGGTAACAAATAAAGGGTACTCGACAAAAGAATGAAAATAATAATTATAAGAAAATTTGTCCTTGAGGAAAACAGGGAAACCACATTGAAGTTTTTTATGCGACGAATTAAATTAACAACTATATAGGAAGTTTTATCTTTTTTGTAATTTTCCCAACCTCACCAATAAACGGGAACTTTTCATGACTGTTTTTCGTCATGAAATTTTAATTTCTCGCGTCTTTCGCATTTCGCACATCTTGGAGCGATTTCAAGCGCCACAGATGCGTCTAGTACTTTTCCATCGAGCTCCCCTAGCTGATGTTAAAAAGCTGCTGCGCGAACCCAGCACGTGAGGAAAACGAAATTAAATAGACTGTTTAAGACTGGTGGTTGCCAAAAAACGGCTTGATAGGCTTGTTGACCACGTAGAAAGAATCAAATCCGAAAGAAGAATTCGTCAAAACAGCTCGGCTGACGTAAATCTGGTAAATCTCGAGCGGGGCGTAAATTTCGAGCTCGCGTGGTTTGGCAAAAACAAGCGAGTTTGTTCGCGTGTCGCGGGGTTTAAGGACGCGACGGTTGCTCATTCTTTTCGGTTTCTATGCCAACTTGGCCTCACTATACTTTTGCTACAGCACAATATTAATTCAGATTGAACCGGTGCGCACCGCCGCGAGATTATATCCAAACGCGGGGTTTGATGTCATCAAAAGCCTATATAAATATATGACGCACGCGTCATAACAGGGGTCGGGTTAATTTTCAGGGCGTCACTCTTCTTCTTCTCTCCTCAAATTTGCCAGACGCAAAATTATTATATAATGAAATTTTAAAAAAAAAATTCGCAATTTTAAGAGTTTGATTATTTCACGGATTTTTTCCGATTACTTCATTTCAGTAAAAAAAAAATGCTCGGTAAAAAACACCCTGGTATAAGAAAGGTTAAGTTGGTTTCCAGATTAATCCTGAATTAAGCTTTTCTCCTTGATAATAAATATAGCAGACTGCAGAATTGATCGTGGCGAGCAAAACTAGTGCACGCTCGATATTCTCCCGGCGCGAAATAAATAAATTGCGTCTCGGCCAGGTTCGCCAAAGCTCTGAATGTGAGTCGTCGTGTAAATAAGAATGAATAAAAAATAAGACCGTGTGTCGCTGCTCGTCTCTTGAAAGCAAGAGCATTGACTTGGATCGTTTCTAGAACTCCGTCTGAGAGAGATAGACTTTGAGATGTAAAGACAGGAGAAGCGCTCTTTGAAGCCGAGAGATATTGTTAATGAGGACAATTCAGTGGGCCGACGGACTTTGATAATTCGGATAATTCCTTTTTTTAAGACTCGTGCTTCTTTGTCTGGCTTATTTATTTTGTGGCAAAGAAAGGGAAAAGAAGAAATTCAAAATATTTTTAGTACAAATTTACTGAACCACCTTGGTTTACAGAAATTAATAACATAAAAAAATTGTAATAAATTGAAATTCTTGTAGTACAATTTCACGACCGAGGGTTGATTCATGGTGATTTGAATTTAAAATCCGCTTTTCCTCGTTGGGTATTTTGAGTTGTTTATTTTTAAGAAAATTGATATTGTTATTTCTTAAAAAAAATAAACTACTCAAAAAACCCAGCGAGGAAAAGACGACTTTAAATTCAAATCATCATAAATTGAAATTCATTAAGGAAATTGGATTATCATCGTTTTATAAAATTCTTGGTAATTAAATTTTAATTAAATTAATTTTTTAATTTATTTCCGCTTTAGTCTCATCTTGATTGCAGCCCTATTTCATGATCAATCGTCATTCTTTTTATCCCAAAAATTCAACCTTAATTGTATGCCGTAAAATAAAGCTCTTCAATTTTTATAGCGTTAAATTTGAAGTGAAATTTTTTTGTATTGACTGAGAAGAAAAAATAATAAAATAATAAATAATAATAATTAGAAATCAAAAGAAAGAAGAGCAAGTTTTTTTAATTTTTCAATAGAGCAATGAAGGTGACAAAACAGTTTATTTTAAATAAAACGAGAATTATTATAATGGATACAGATAATTGGATTTCTTTCTATATCTCACTACCTTGAATGAAATTCAATTAAAAAAAAAAAAAAAATGCCAAGATGACCAAGGTTGCAAATAATCAAGTTTTTTTGCTCTTATTATTACATGTGTATGTGTCGGTTGAAGTCAAAACAAAAAATGGTCTGCAATCAATTGAGGTTTTGCTTGAGGCTTGAGCGCAATGTCCAATTACACTCACGGAAAAGAAATATAATTGACGGTGTCAGGCAGTACTTTTTATCTGACAAACATTAAACGTTATCTGAAAAAAGCTACGAAACCTCCAAAATCCAGATGAATCGGGTTTTAACAGGGAGGAGTTCCGAAACTTTCCAAAAACCAGCCGCTGTCGCCTTGAACGGCCAGAGTGCATAAATATTTTATTTCAGACACGGCTTTCGAGCTTTTATCTAACCTGAGAATGAAGAAATGCATTGGAAGAGTTTCTCTCCTTTTTTTTCTCTCTAGCCGCGGCCGTGTATATAATAAATGACGTCGAGTATTTTACAATATCTCGGCGGCGAGAGAGCTTTGGGTGTAAAGAAAATTGCTTCCTGCAAGTGCTACACAGATTTGAAACGCGTTGTATTGTGCGTAACGCGAGGTTTGCGCAAATTATAATCTCGCTCGCCGCAATAGACTCGCACGCACCTGTCCTCGTGTGTGTACTCAACTGCACTTTGATAATCGCGGCTGGCGTTGGGATGATTGGTAGTTTCTCAGTAAACACTCGATCAATTGCCAAGGTCTTGTTTGTCAGCGGCTCGGAAGCAATCGCCCTCTAATGAGATTGGAAGGCTTTTCACGCCTCCAACTAAATTAGAATAGAAAAGAATTTTCGAAAATAACACATTTCAATTTGTAAATTTGTTGATATAATTACTGTGCATGAACACAAAATATGTTTTTAAAATTTTTAGAATTATTGCGCATAAATTCGTGTTGTTTTATAAGCTTGTAATGAAAATACATCCTGCTTTTTTATACTAAAATAATAATTTGTGTGCCAATATAAGAAAATAATTGCATCCTTCATAATTTAAAAGTTTAAAAAATAATCACGATAGACTTATTTTTTTGTGAAATTCATTATCTTGCCGCTTTTTCGATACTGATTTTGCCTCATTTGTGTGTTTCAGGTTGTTATAGCATGGTACTAGCGCACATCATCAACCCCTTCTATTTAGATATATCCCATAAACGCGCCAACAGTGCGCATATTTACGTCTTGTTTGACGACTTTAGGGAAGGAGCCTTTCCCATTTGATTAGTCTTTTTCCAATTTCACTAACATTCCATAAAGGTAAGTTGATTGATTAAAGCGCAAGTCGAAGCTCAGCCTCATACTATTTTGAATTCTAAATCAGATGTCGCAAATCCCCAAACTACCAACTACGGCCGTCACTGTGACCGAGAGCCCTCTTTATGTCAAGCTGCTGACGGCGGGCACCGCAGCATGCGTGGCCGACTTCGTAACTTTCCCTCTTGACACCGCCAAAGTTCGTCTGCAGGTAATAAAATTATAATCATAATTAAAAATATTTTAATTAAACATTTTGGTTGTTATCCTTTAACTTGAGTTGGTCTTTGTTTAAAAGATATTTACAGATTTATTGGAGGAAAAAACTCTTGATATTAAAAAAAAATTGACTGGAAATTTAAAACTTAGTTACATGTTAATTAAAAAATTTGCGGCATTTTTATGGTACTTTCATTTTAAATTTTTTGAAATTTTTATAAAACAAAAGAAAAGTTTTAATTTGACATTTTATCCCTTTTCTGAATTCATAAGTTAAAGTGTTTTTGTGATTTGTTTGTAATTTAGGTGCAAGGCGAGGGTCGAGCCGTTATCGCAGCAGCCATGGCCACGTCCGGTCAGGCAGCTGTGGTGGTGCCGGCTGGTCCGCAGTACCGTGGCCTGGTGGGCACAATCGCGACCATGGCGCGCCAGGAAGGCGCCAGGTAAATAAGCACAGCCCTCTGGTTGTTGCGCGTGGAATATAATGTATCAATGCAGGAGCCTGTACAATGGTCTCTCTGCTGGTCTCCAGAGACAGATGTGCTTTGCTTCTGTGCGCTTGGGCCTCTACGACACTACCAAGGCCTTCTACCAGCAGATTTTGGACGGAGGTTCGTTTTATAATTTAAATTTTTTCGATTTTTTTAAATTATTTCCTTGAATTTTTTAATTCATTATTTTTGTTAATATTGATTTTATAATTATTTTGTTTTAATCCCAGGAAACCCAAAAGTTGCTGGATCGATTCACGTTGGCACTCGCATTGCCGCTGGCTTCACCACAGGCGCCCTTGCCGTACTTTTGGCGCAACCCACTGACGTGGTCAAAGTTCGATTCCAAGCTGCCCAGAAAAACAGCTCGTCTCCGCGCTACAAGAGCACCCTTCAGGCTTACAAAACGATTGCGAAAAAAGAGGGCGCGCGTGGATTGTGGAAGGGTATGTTTTTCCTTAATTGCAAATTAATTATTTTTAATCCTCAAATTAATTTAAAAAATTTAATTTCAGGAACTTTCCCCAATGTTGGTCGCAACGCAATTGTCAACGTGTCCGAAATCGTTTGCTACGACATCATCAAAGAAACCATCATCAAGAACAACCTCATGACAGACAACGTTCCATGCCATTTTACCTCGGCTGTGATTGCAGGTGCGTAAATTACTTTCATTTTGTAATTACAATTAATTACAATCTTGTATCTATTTTTAATAGGATTTTGCACAACCGTTTTCGCTTCTCCCGTGGATGTGGTTAAAACTCGTTACATGAACTCAGCGCCCGGCACTTACAAGGGCGCCATCGACTGCGCCATCCGCATGTTTTCTCAAGAAGGACATTCTGCCTTTTATAAAGGGTATGTCGATCTAATTATATTTAAATTATAATAATAACTTTGAATTTTATAAAGATTCACCCCTTCGTTCTATCGCCTGGTGAGCTGGAACATTGTGCTTTGGATCACTTACGAGCAGTTGAAGAAAACGATCAGCAACTCGCGTCGCTTTGAATAAAAATTTGAGAGCTACTCTTCAACGCTGCATCCTCTATCTGAGTTTGAATGGAAAATAATTGTGCATTATTCTGTATGATTGTGATATGCTATATTTAAATAATACTTAGCTATGACTTGCTAATTATTCACACCTGACTTTACATTTCAAATACTATATTATATGTATAATTTATGTTGCTAACGTACAATATTGTTCACGTGTCTCAATGTTAAAAATAAAAGGGCCTGCCGCAGTCCAGCGTAACATAAACCTATCTCGTTTTTCTTTTCGAATCAACTTTTTGTGCATAATTTCAATATCTTGACGAAATGCAGAAATTCGGCAAAAAATGTTCTGTACTCACTCAGTGCTGGAGCTCCTTCACTACTTTCATGATCTCTTCAGCGTTCATTTCAAGTAGTTTCTGCTTGAAAGCCTGCATGTTAATGGCACTGTCCTGAGACTTGCTCTTCTCTCCCATTGTCAGACCGTCGTCCAGCAGTGAAGTTTGAGACAGAGACTGAAAGTTGTAGCTGAAGACTGAGGCTGTGGAAACATTTTTATTTATTTTTTATATAAATTGAAAATAAAATATGTACCATCTTGTCCAGTGTGAGTTTTTGGAGGTGTAGTTGCAATCAAAGGGGACAAAATACTGCAGGAGGCTGTGAGGTCACTGTCACTTTCAGACTCGTTTCCTCCGTAATTCGTCGGGCAGTACCTATTTTGAATGTAATAAAATAATTTTTTTAAATTTAAAAGATAACAAATACAAACTTTTCCACTAATTGAGAATAACTGCAGGTCAAAAAATCACTGTGATCTTCATTGTTGTCATCTTCAACCAATTGACTGTTTTGAGTGTATAATTCAGAGTTGTCACTATAATTAAAGTGAATCATGATAATTATTCCCAATTATTCAACTACAAAAAAATAAAAACCCAGCAACCTGAAAAATTTGTTCTCAGCAACCTTGAACGAGGATGGAAAGGCGCCTTGTTGACTAAATGAATTTGTTCTTGGCAACTTTTTATCAAATGAAACTGATTGTGAGAAATCTCTAAAATAAAAAAATAAAATGAAAAAAACAATAAAATATAATTGTCAAAGTTATTCAACAAAATCTAAACATACGTTGGAACGTCCGTATTGAAAATGCTCTCAAGAGTCTTAATCAGGCAGTCGTCTGCATCTGCAGGACCTAATGCAGACGAAGACGTAGGGAACTGGAGCTTCCTCTTTGCAGCTCGAGAGACAGTCATTTTCATGGGAAGATTGGAATTTCTCTTGCCAGGGGCGGACTGGGTGGAGATGCACTTGGCCTTGCCTTCAAGCCACGGCTGCTGGCTTTCCAACTCTTCAGGGGCTTTGATTGCCGAGTGAAAATTTCCAATGCCCATGAGAGGGGCAGGTGTTTCCTCTGCCTGCTATAAAAGGTTAAAACGATGATTTTTTTTTTCGATTTTGGCAAAAAAGCTCTAATCATTATCAATTTAAAAAATTTCACGTACACAAGCCATATACAAGAGATGGCTTTGGGTGTCCTTGACTTGTGTGGAAGCATCCTTATCGAAGGAACGAGGAGTGCTTCTCCGAGTTGCAGAAGCGCAGACTGTACTTTCAGCCACTCTTGGTAATAAATGCTCCATTCTGGTCCTGTTGAATTGCTACTTTCTGCAAATAATTAAAAAATACTAGACATAAAATGAATAAAATAGAATTATTATATGCGATAAAATTGAAATATTATAGAATGAGGACCCAGAGGATTATAACAAAATGCAGAAAATAAATAAAATGCTATACAAAAAGAGGAAATATTTTTACGTAAATACATAAAAAACAGTGCAATTCGACGATCGACGATGAGTAGGTATAAGTGACCATAGCTGACAAATTTAATTCATCATAATTTATGCTTTATGTACATATTGGATGATAAGAAAAATTAGACTTTATGAAGGAATTAAAATATGTATGGGTGAAATGAACGGATGAAGAAAGACTTGCATGTGGGATTAAAAATTAAAATTGAATTTTACAAACAATCACAAATAATGTCCTTTCCTATTTTTCCGTATGTATTTTTGTTTTCTAAAATATACCCTGCGCTCAAGCACGTTCAACTGCTGCTGTGTTCTGCACTTTGCACTTTTCACTCAATCTCTCCTAGTTTTTTTTTTTTTTTCCTCCCTACCCTCCTCTTTCACATTTTTTCACTTTGCGCCGCCGCTCCTTGTTGCGCCGTTTGCGCGCGATTAGGAGCAGATTAGGAGCAAGGATGAGGAGAGACATGTTTGCAGTTTTGCACGCTAGAGGGTAGGACGACGCAGATCTTGGTTTTGGAGCCAATCGCTGTGCGCGGAATAACGAAATTTTTGTGACGTCAGAGGGGCGGTAGGGCGGTACTCGTTTGAAGTTTGAACACAAAAGAAATTAAAAACGACAAACGGCCGAAGTGGATTTGCTCACAAACGCGCCTTTTTTATTTCCCTAATTTAGGGATTTTTCAGGTGTTGCGCGTCCTGATTGGGAAAAATGTTTTCCAAAGCCAAAATCACGAGATTCAACGAGGTCGAGGGTGAGTAAAAGAAGCATCTTTGATGATTTTTTCATTGAGAAACAGCCTTTTGAATTCGCATTGTCCGTTGACCACGTTTTTAAATGGCACTTTGGCGCTATTTAATCTTGCCATTTTAATTCGAGTGTAAATACCGTAAATACGGATGAATCATGTTGCTTATTATTTTAGGCTGTGCACCACCACCGGGCACTTATGATCCCAAGAAGGAAGAGAAACTTGTTGGCGGCGTTTTGAGCAAAACGCAAAGATTCCCTGAGCTTGCTGCCAACGAAATTGCAGGGTTAGGGGTCGCTGCCATTTCTGGTTCGACAGAGCATCTGCCGAAAAAAACGGTATTGCACATTAATTTACAATTGTACTCTTTCTTTTTTTACAATATTTTTTTTATATAAAATTGTTGGTACTGAAATTTATTGAATTTATTTGTATGTATTATATTATTTTAGCCATTGAAAACTCCAAAGTATGTGAAGCCTTTGCCGAAATCCTCAGCCAAAAAGAGTATTATGGGGAGCTCATCTTTGACTGATTTGAGAAAGGTATTGTTTTCAGCGGTTCAAAGCCACTTTTCTCATTACTTTTAATTAATGAAAATTTTATTTTATGATTGCTATTAATTTACATAATTTTCAGATGCTCCCCGTGGACAATGAGATTACAAAACTTAAAGAAGAAATCGAAGACTTAAAAAGCAAACTGGAGAAATCTGCTGTAAGCTAATTTTTAAATATCATTTGGATTTTATCTTATTTCTGTGATATCTTTTTGTAGATTTTTCACTCAAACGTTGGCGACTGGGTCAGCATGATAGAGAAATCTGATGATGAGAGTTTGAAGTTCATCACAGAAGAATGGGCGAAATTGGCCGACTTTTCTGACATGAAGGGAGTAAAGGACCTTGAGCTAGAATTGGAGATGTCACAAAACAAGGTAGTCGAGATTAGATCTGAGGTTAATGCTCAGGCAGAGACGATTCAAAAACTCCAAGACGAGCTGTCTGGAGCTACTGAAAACTTCCAGAGGCTGGAGGCCTTTATGGAAATGGTCAACCAGGGAAATAACAACCTCCACAACACCATTGAAGAGCTGGAGGCTGAGAAGATCCAGTTGCAGAAACATCTGCTGCAAAAGTGCGATTTGATGGAAGAGTTGGCTGCTGCCGAAGAAACGTTGCGTAAAGAGTTAGCCCTTACAAAAGGCTACAGCAAGACTCTGGAGGAGAATTTCAACGTCCAGAGTCAAGAACTGCGAAGTGTGCAAATGCAAATTATTGCTTTGGAAGAACTTCTCGAGACAAAGAAGGACCTCGAATCCATCAATGAGAATTTGGAGGAGGAGCTGAAGAACTCAAAAGAGCAAAATTCTCTTTTGCAACTGAATTTGGCTTCGACAGAGAGCAGCCTTGAAATTGCAAAAGAAGAAAAGGTACAACTGGTGCAGCATTTGAAGAATGCCGACGAGGGTATTGCTGCCATAGAAAACCAACTACGGCTGAAAAATGAAGAGTTTGGCGCCAAAATCGAAGACGTATCAGCCAAAGCTCTATTCCTTGAGGGCCAAATGGAAGTTCTGCAGAATCAACTTAAACTCACCTTGGAAGAGAGAGATGGCTTAAAGAAGGAACTGGCGGAATCTCATGAGAAGATCAACAGTCTGCATGAAAAGCATCAGGAGACTTTGGTGGCTCTGTCTGAAGAAATGAAACTGAACCAACTTGGAGAAGAGAAAGTTGAGCAGTTGTTGATTTCTCAGCGAAATGGCTTGAGAGAACTAAATCAGGCACTTGAAGATAAACATACGATTCAAATTGAAATGATCGAGGTCCGAAAAGAACTGAAAGAGAACCAGGAAAATCTGAAGTTGTATATGGAGAGGGAGAAGAAAACTCAAGAGACTTTGATGGAGTCACATCGAGTCACCGTCATGGTGCGTGACAGGATCCTTGACTTGGAAGAGCGTCTTGAGAGAAACGCGCAAGACACTGACGAAATTCAAAGAAGAGCCGAATCTTTTGCTCATCACGTCACTGCCATCAATATGGAGAAGGACGGTCTTTGCGCTACACTGCAAGACAAAACTGACTACATAGAGAAGTTGTCTCTGAAACTGGACAATGAAGTCAAGGCGAAGGAGAAACTTCACCGCAAGTTGACTGGCACTAAAGCTATGCTGAAGAGTAATCAGGTAATTTATTTAATGCTTAATTAAACGTGAAATTAAAATTAAATTTGGTTAAAATTAAAAAAAAATGACATATTAAATTAGATTCTAATTATTGTATTAGTAATATATCACAAAGGAGTGGAAAAGGAAATTTAGCTCAATGTGATGTGTACTTGCTCGTCTTGTTATAAAAGTATTGATGATTAATTAAGAATTAAATATTATCATATTTGTTTCAGGAAAAGCTTTCGACGGTTGAAAATGATCTTCTGGTAATCAATGACAAATTGCAACAGAGTTTGGACAAGGAAGAAAAGCTGAAAGCTTCCAACAGTGACTTGAAGAAGCAGATTACCAATCTTGAAGAGAAGGTGACTTCCGTGAGTCGGGAAAAAGAGAAGAGCATCCAAGAACTTTTGAAGATCAATGAGATTCTGAGACGGGAAATCGAGGATGTCCAAAGCAGCCTGGAATCGATTCAGTTTTACAAGGAAAATATTCAGGTTGAAGTGGGGTCGGCTGTCAAACAAAATGAAGACCTGCAGACTGAGAATAAAAAGTTGTTAGCCGAGCTCAAAAAGACTGGCGAGGACTTGGTAATTGTACAAGAAGAGCTCCGAGGTGCCAAGGAACACCTGCAAGAGCACCTAACTGAGGGGAACAAAAATATTCAGGCACTCAACCAGCAACTTACAGAGGCTCAAGGTGAGGTTCTCTGTTTGAAAAAGGAAAGCATTGAAGCCAACCAAAGCATATTTGAATTGTGCCACAAACTTCTGGACACTGAAAAGCTTTTGCAAGACACCAAGTCCCAAAATGTTGAGAATTTGAGAAAAATAACAGAAATTTTGGAGATGAGAGAGGAATTCAAGGAATCAACGGCCATGGGTGACATTGAGAGAAGACTGATTGTACTGAACAAGTACATCGAGGAACTGGAAGATGAATTTGCTGAAAGTGTGCTCTTGAAGATGAATTGCGAGGAACTTGTCGAAGAGGAAAGAAGAAAAGCCACAGCTCTGAGGGACCAGGCCTTTGATGCCAAGCAAGAGAAAGAGGACATCCAGATGTGCTACGAGGCCGTTCAGAGGAAGCTGGAAGCCATGGAAGTGGAGAAGCAGAATTTGGAGGACGAGTTTGCTAAGGCAGAGAAGGAGTGGGACGAGCGCGAGTTGAAGCTGATGACGGACATCAAACTTCTTAGCGAAGAGGCTAAAGAGGCCGAGGATAAGGAAGTCCAACATGAGGAGGAAGTCATGCAGTTAAAGGAGGAGGTTCGTTTGCTGAAAGAAGAGGCGCAGTGGGAGGAAGAGAAGCAACTCAAGCTGGAGGAGGAGCTTAACGAGTTGATGGCCGAGAAAGAGAAGTGCATCGACAAGTGCGCCCGAATGGACTGCGAAATTCAAGAGTTGAAACGCAGAGAGGAGGAGGCCAAGTTGGGAGTTGAGAAGAGCTGGGAGAAAGTCAAGGAAGTGGCGGAAATGCTCGAGGCGGTCAAATTGGAAATGAAGGAGTTTAGGGAGATTTTCTCTAACCAAGATGAAGAAATCACTAAGCTTGAAGACATCATTGTTGAAAAGGAAAAGGAGGTGGCCAAGCTGAAGCAGGAGAAGGAAGAGCAGATCCGTCTGCTGGAAGGTCGCCTTCAGGACCAGGACGCAGCTATGAAAAGACTGTTGAATGAGGTGGAGTCGAGAGTCGAGGCAGCGGACGAAATGGAAGATTTGCTGCAGAGGAAGATTGCTGAGTTGACACGCAGCAAAGAGCAGATCGGCAAACTGGAAGTCCACAGCCAGAGTTTGTTGGACAAAACAATCGTTTTGGAGGAAAAGGAAATAAAGGCACTGGCCGAGTTGAAGAAGGCTCAGGAGGAAGTTAAGCTGGCCAACAAGACGTTGGAGAATCAGATGCTGGAATTCTCTTCAAGGTGATTTATCATTAATTTAAAATGCAACATCAAATTAAAAATTCCTAATTCAAGCAATTTTTAAAATAAGCAAATTTTTTTTATGAATTTTCATAATTTGTCTGTAACTTACATTTATGGCTAATGTTCTCAGGTGGAGTGCCGTGGAAGATAGCATAATGAACTATGAGTCTGTCGAGGGCCGCAACAAGGAACTGAGTGCCAATGACAGTTGCCTTCGCTCTCAGCTCTCAATCCACGAAAGTGAGAACCACAGACTCCGTTTGGCCAACAAAGAGATGCGTGAGCGACTTTTGGACCTAGAGAAGGTGGAGGCAAAATCCAGTGGCCACCAAAACCACCTCCAGAAACTGAGCTATATGCAGAACCTCAAGGAAGTAGTTTTCAAGCATGAGGCGGTAAAAAATTGCATTTAAATCAAGAAACTTAAGATATTAATGAGTTTTTATTTTAGAATGAGGAGGAAATGCACGCTCGTCTTGTGGATAGCGAGTGTCGCGTAGCCCAACTCGAGTCTGAACTGCAGAAACATGGTATCAGTGTGGCTCTGAGCAAGTCGATGGTTGTCGAGGGTATTGCTTCCTCAGCAAAGAAGAGGCACGGCAAAGAGAACAGATCTTTGATGGCCTCACTGAGCCGCACTGCTCACTCTCTTCTCTCCACCTCAACTCCGATGCACAGGAAATCTCCACTCCAGCCCAAGAACAACTGAACACAATTCACTACGACTTTTTTGACGTTGAGTTACATCTTTTTACACTTTACTACAACCATTGATCTGACTTTTGTAAAATATTCACCTCCTATTTTTGAATCATAAAAAAATACGCACTATGGTGTGTCTGACTTAAAATTAAATTTGTATTTTTTAACAACCACTTAAATCATTGAAATTAATTGTCTATTTAAGAAATTATCAGCTACATTATTAAGGGCAACCCTTTACTGCCACAGTAAGCTGAAGATGGTGAGGGGAGGCATTCCTGGATCAGCGCCTTTCTTGAATCCTATCAAAAATTTTATTAAACGTATTATATTAATTGAAAAGTCCCCTTTTAACATACCTAAGTAAAGGACAGTGGGAATGAAACCCCAGTGGAAAATTGTTCTTGTGAGGGCAGTCACTTTGGCGAGTCGCTGTTTCGTTCCAGTTTCCATCTCGTTTTCTAAGGCAAAAAATGCAAAATTTTTTAACTATCGTAAAAAATTATCACAAGACAAAAAGATATACCTGGTATTCCAAAATAATTTGGCGATGCAGCACTAGAAGCAGACAAAAACAACAAGCATGCACACTCAACACTGACCACGAGTTTTTAGATTGTTGTTTGTGGAAAGGGGGTGTGTCTTTTCAAAAAAAAAATTGCACTAGCGTTTTAGCCAACATGCTAAAGATAGTATAATTTATGAAATATTAAAAATTTGGTTTAAAAAATGATCTAAAATTCTCAAAGATTTAAGTTTAAGCTCAAAAATTTAATTATTAACTCAAAGAACCTATCTGTTTTTATTTAAAATACAAGTTTAAGCTTTTCGCTAACTTTTATAAGGTTGTCAACACTTGAAAATTGTGCATAAATTTGCAGTTTGCAGCTGGCATTTCCAAATTTTTACAATCACATGCTGATTGCATAATACATACGCAAAGATTTTTTGATTTTTTAAAATTTCAGGTACTGAAAGTGCTCTTCGATGTATTTATTATATCACCAATAGTAAGGTAATTAAACCGCAGTTACAAAAAATTATTTTAGAGCGTGCACTATAATTTGTTAGAAGTTTGAAAGCATTTTTGTTTGGAAAGAAACAAATTTTTAACAATCAAATTGATTATTTTCAGGCTTTCACAACTATAAGGGCTTAAAAATGCTGCGAGTCTTACTACGAAGTGGCTACGGCCTGACGAGAGGAACCAACAATTCAACCTCCATCCTTTGGAGAGGAGCGTCCAGGCCGCTGCACCACCACCGTGCAGCACTTGTCGCCCAAAACCGGCGTTTTGTCCAACACAGACAAGGTCCAATCTCTGGCTGCTTTTTGCTATCGAGGTCATTTTGCTCAAAACCTCCAAGTGATGACGGAAGCGCACCTGCCCAAACCGAAGAGTCTGCGGTCGAAGATAAAAACTACCCTTCTCATCATTCGCTGCCCACAACGGTGACTGTGCCTGAGGTCTGGCCGCATGTGCCTGTCATTGCTGTCAGCAGGAACCCGGTTTTCCCTAGGTTCATCAAAATGATAGAGGTTTTAATTAACCTAGATATATGGTAGAATTATCTTCAATAATATTTCAATCATTTGTAGATTTCCAACCCGCATTTAATGAATTTAATTCGACGTCACGTTAAGCTCAACCATCCGTACGCTGGTGTTTTCTTAAAAAAGAATGAAGAGTAAGTTAGGAATAGAAATGTAAGCATTTAATAAAAGTTTGAACTGATTGTTTAATTTTGCAGTAATGAGTCCGACGTTGTTGAGAAATTGACAGATTTGCACAAAGTAGGAACGTTTGTCCAGATTCATGAAATGCAGGACATGGGAGACAAACTGCGCTTGGTTGTCATGGCCCATAGACGAATCAGAATTTTAGACCAAATTATGGAAGACATCATGGAATTGGAGGAACCAGGTAAAATTAAATTATTTCTTTCAAACCTCACCCCGACACGGTACCATTAGGAGAACTCAAGCTTGAATTTCCTCTTCTTAAAACTTCCATGAATGTAGGAACTGACAACGTTGGTGACAAAAGGAGACGGAGGAGGAAGAAAAGGAGGAACGGAGACGAAGTGGAGAGCGCAACAGAAACGCCGGAAAGCACCACCACCGCCGCCACCTCTGCACAGGAACAGCCAAAACTAGAGTAAGTTTTTTGTTTCAGAATTTTTTAATACATAGAAATTCAAATAATTTTCCAATTCAGAATAGTGGAAACTCCTCAGCCGGTCCTGATAGTGGAAGTTGAAAATGTTGTGCATGAGAAGTTCAAACAAACGGAGGAAGTCAAAGTAAATTTTAATATTAAAGAAATCAATTTTTTTAATCAAAATAATTATATTTCAGGCTCTTACACAAGAAGTAATAAAGACCATTCGTGATATAATCAACATGAACCCACTTTATCGAGAGTCGCTGCAGCAAATGCTGCACCAGGGTCAGAGAGTTGTTGACAACCCCGTGTATTTGTCTGATTTGGGAGCTTCATTAACTGGAGCTGAACCTGCAGAGTTGCAAGCTGTGCTCGAGGAGATGGATGTAATATTTTTATAATCCTCATTTTCATTAGTAAATAATTCATTTTCAAATCCCAGATTCCGAAAAGGCTGCTTCTCTCCCTGTCGTTGCTAAAAAAGGAGTACGAGCTTAGCAAACTGCAGCAGAAAATTGGCAAAGAAGTGGAAGAAAAGGTGAAGCAGCAACACCGGAAATACATTCTGCAGGAGCAGCTTAAAGTCATTAAAAAGGAGCTGGGCTTGGAAAAGGATGATAAAGACGCCGTGGAGGAGAAATTCCGGGAGCGAATTAAAGAAAAGATTGTGCCAAAAGCTGTCATGGATGTTATCGAAGAGGAGCTCAGCAAACTAGGGTTCCTGGAAAGTCACTCGTCTGAGTTTAAGTACAGTATTCAATAATGTTGCATGTTCCTTTTCATTAAATATTACAAAATTAGCGTGACTCGCAATTATTTGGACTGGTTGACCACCCTACCCTGGGGAGTGACCAGCACTGAAACACTGGAACTTGATTCGGCCTCAAAAATTTTGGACGAAGATCATTATGGCATGGAGGATGTAAAGAAAAGGATTCTTGGTAATTTTGGGCAATTAAACAATCAATAGCAAACATGAAATTTTAAATTATAGAATTCATTGCTGTCAGTCAGTTGAAGGGTTCAACCCAGGGAAAGATTTTGTGCTTCTATGGCCCTCCTGGTGTTGGAAAAACGAGCATTGCCAAATCCATTGCCAGAGCCCTCAACAGAGAAGTAAAAAAAAAAACAATATGCAACTCTTTTCAATTTTTAATAAAAAATATCATAGTATTTTAGATTTAGCGTTGGTGGGATGACGGACGTTGCAGAAATCAAGGGCCACAGACGCACTTACGTTGGAGCCATGCCTGGCAAAATGATTCAATGCCTCAAGAAAACCAAGACTGAAAACCCACTTGTTCTGATTGACGAGGTGGACAAAATTGGAAGGTGCCTTCTTTATTAAAACCAAAATCAGAATTTTTTTAAGTGAAAAATAAAACAGGGGCTATCAAGGAGATCCATCATCTGCCTTGCTTGAGCTGCTCGATCCTGAACAAAATGCCAACTTCTTGGATCACTACTTGGATGTACCAGTTGACCTTTCAAAGGTACATATTTAAGCATTTTTTAAAGAAAGAATCATTTGAATGTGTCCTTCTCTAGGTCCTGTTCATTTGCACAGCCAACGTCCTTGACACAATTCCTGAGCCTTTGAGAGACCGAATGGAAATGATCGACGTTTCTGGCTATGTTGCAGAGGAAAAGGTTGCTATTGCAAAACAATATTTAATTCCCCAGGCACGGAAAGATTGCGGTCTTAGCGAACAACAGGTGAATTCTCAATCAAAGAATTTAAACCGTATCTTATAATAAACAAATTTCAGATTTATATTGAAGAACCTGCCCTGCAACGACTAATTAAAATGTACTGCCGGGAAAGTGGAGTTCGAAACCTTCAAAAACATGTTGAAAAAGTAAATAATGTTTGTATTTTTTAATTGGAATACTTCACAAACAAGTATCAAATTTCAGATTGTCAGGAAAGTTGCATTTAAATTAGTCAAGAAAGAGGCTGAGGAGTTCAAAATAACTACGGATAATTTGACGGACTTTGTCGGAAAGCCCGTTTTCACCCACGACAGGATGTATGAAGTTACACCACCAGGAGTTGTCATGGGTCTGGCGTGGACAGCTATGGGCGGCTCGACATTATACATTGAGACGGCCTTGAGAGTTCCACGAACTGTCTCAGACAGGGAAAAGGAAAGTGACGGCAGCTTGGAGTTGACAGGACACCTGGGCGACGTCATGAAGGAATCGGCCAGAATCGCAATGACTGTGGCGCGAAACTTTTTAGCCAAACACCAACCCAAAAACGACTTTTTGAAAACAAACCACATCCATCTGCACGTGCCGGAGGTAAAACTCTGAAGTAACTAAAATGCCTAACTAATTAATTTAATCATAGGGAGCAACTCCGAAGGACGGCCCAAGTGCAGGTTGCACCATAGTCACGGCATTGCTGTCCCTTGCAGAGAACAGGCCCATTCGACAAGATTTGGCGATGACAGGTGAAGTTTCCTTGACTGGTCAAGTGTTGCCTGTCGGAGGCATCAAGGAAAAAACAATTGCGGCCAAGAGAGTCGGTGTCAAGTGCATCATAATTCCAGAAGAGAACAAGAAAGACTTTGACGATCTTCCTAAGTTCATTACGGAAGGGCTTGAAGTCCACTTTGTTAGCCACTATTCAGATGTCTACGATATTGTGTTTCCCGAGAGTTGAAGAATTTAGACGCACGTGATTAAAAGAGCGCAAACTGTGGGCGGAAATTTAATTTTTGTTACTGCAAATTTCCTGCAAATAAAATTTGGCTCTTGTTAGCCGCTTGAGGACAGAATCCTTTCCTAGAATATTCATCACTTCAGCCACCCCTGGTCCTTCCTAAAATTACCAAATTTTAAATTGTTATCAAATTATTTTTTTATCACCCCCACCTTCAATCCGCTTAATGCCATTCTTAGAATTTTCATTAAGAGAACAAATTTAACTCCATTATTGTCAGCTATTCGCCTCAGACTAGACTTCAACGCTTCGAGTTCAAAATCATTTTCTTGCTGCAGTTCCCTTATAACTAGATCAAGTTTCTCTGAAAAATCAACAAAATAATACCAAAGTCAAGCCGGATTAAAGTAGTACCTGGATCTATTTTTGAGTCAACTAGCTGTTCTTTAGACGGAACATTCCAAAGAAATGCCAAATTAGGTTTCACCAAATCATTTAAAGCGTGAATCCGATCTTGACTCCACAGAACAACTTTCCTCACATGCTCCTTGCTCAAATCCAATTCCCTGCAAAATTTGCATTAAACTCTATAAAAAAAATTAATAAAATATTACTTAATATTGGGGAAACTATTTTCCACCATTTTAATCACAGACGCAATCATTTCATTCAGGACTTCTTCTTTGAGAACCATTTGTTGCAAAGTCGTCCTATTATACTCGTCCAATCTATCAGTAAGTTTGCAGGAACTCTTATGCACCAAATTAAGATCAAACTTAAAAAAAATATATAATAGATATAATATTTTAGTCAACCATAAAAAATATAATCTCACATTATCCTTCAGTTGGTCCATGGAATAGATTTGATCTAGATCCATATTTTTGAACCCGCCTCCTGCTTTACTGACGTAGTTGATCAATGCTAAAGGAAATATTCCCATCCCTTCGTAATTCCGGATCTGAATGTCCCCTTGTCGCTTTGAAAGTTTTGATCCGTCAGCGTTCATAATCAATGGTAAGTGTCCATACTGAGGAGCGTCCCAGCCAAATGCTCTAAAAATTTTGATTTGAAAATAAAATAATTTGAGGTAAAAATTAAATAATTACTTGTACAAAAGGAGATGTTTAGGTGTTGATATGTGCCACTCAACCCCTCGTAGAACATGGGTCACCACCATCATGTGGTCGTCCACCACATTAGCAAGGTGGTAGGTGGGGAAGCCGTCTTGCTTGAGAATGACAAGGTCGCCTTCGTTTTCACAGGGTTGGTAGTTGAGATCATCCCGTATCAAATCATAAGTTGGCTCTGTCAAAGGGGACAGCTGCAAAAATTTCCAAATAAAACAGATTCGCATTGAAAAATTGAAATCAAAACCTTAAATCGAATGCAGTGTGGATGACCTGAGTTTATTTTTTGTTGGGCTTCTTCTTTCGTGAGCGACCTGCACTTATTGTCGTATTTTGGGATTTCTCTCATTCTGATCGCCTCTTTCCTCAGCAGATCCAACCTCTTTTCTGAACAAAAGCACGGATAGGCAAACCCGGAGTCCACCAAAATCTGGGCTTGGTTTTTGTATAGGTGGACTCGTTCTGACTGAATGTAGGGTCCATACGACCCTCCGGCGGTGGGGCCCTCGTCTGGACTCAATCCGGCCCATCGAAGGTCCCGTTCGAGCTGCTCAATGGCGCCAGGCACTGTTCTTGACTGGTCGGTGTCCTCGATTCGCAGAACGAATTGGCCACCGTGGGATTTGGCAAAGAGGAAATTATATAAGGCTGTTCGGAGGCCACCCAAGTGAAGATATCCTAGAAAAATATATACATATTTTTTAAAACTAACGGAATTTAAATCAAAATAAATAAAAATTGAACTAATTTATCAAAAATAAAAAATAAATAAATTTTTATAATTATATGCATACCTGTGGGACTCGGTGCAAACCGAACTCTCACTAGTTTGTTTCTAGGAACTGACTTCACGGGCTCGATGAATGTAGCAAAATTCCGAATCTTAGGGAATCTCATTTTGTGATTTATCATACTGAAAAGAAAATTTGAAAAATTGTACGATTGTAAACTGTAAAATGTACGTTTCAAAAAACAAAAAAAGCATAATTATATTCATTACCAATGCAGAGTTCAGAAAAATGATCCGGATAATTGTTTACAGAGGTGTCTTAACTCAAATCAAAACAAAGAATATAAATTTTAATTAAAAATCTTATGGAAATCAGTGTTTTGAATCAACGCCCCTCGCCCCTCTCCTCTCCGGCCGGTGCGATCGACATGCCATCTATAGGCAGAGGTCGCTTTTCTAAATTCTAAACATTCTCAAGCTTTTCAAGCATGGACGAATTGAATGTTTATAAACACAAACCTTGTTGATATTGACAGTTGACACTGTGTAACATACCATCAGACGGGCTGTAAAAACTGAATAAACTGCATCATTTTCTCTTCCACTTGATAATTTCAAGTTATAACGCAATGGACACGGACAAAAACTTGTGCACCCTGTAAGTCCAAACTATTCATACACATTTTTTTTAAAAAATATTTAAGTGTCATGTTCTTTAAAAAATTTCAGGTGTGGTTCCGTGCCAGGGAAATACGTGTGCCCAAGATGCAACGCTTTTTACTGCAGTCTAGACTGCTACAGAAGCGAAAAACATGCACAATGCTCGGAACAATTCTACAAAGAGTGCATCCAGGAGGAGATGGCTGTTGACGCTGACCCTGCAGATGCAAAGTTTGTCCATATTAAATAAGAAAAATTATATTTTTAAAATTTTTTTTATCTGCAGGTCGATGCAGGAGATTTTGTGTAGGCTGCAGGAGCACGAAAGTCGAGGAATAGAAACTGGTCTTCTGGCGAAGGACAAAGAAGAGGATGAGAGTGAGGCGGACTCTGACGATTTGCAATCTGAACCAGACGACCTGGCCTCGAGACTAGCTGGAATCGATTTGAATGATCCAGACTCAATTTGGCAAAAACTTTCAGAAGAGGAAAAAGCTGAATTTCAAAATCTTGTCTCGTCAGGCGATGCCACAAAAATTGTTCCAACCTGGGATCCCTGGTGGAATTACAAGTATAATTATCAAAAGTTTTAATTCAACCTGAATTAATAATTTGTTATCATGAAGGGCTGCTCTGGTGCAGGAAGTGGAAAGCTCTGACAAGTTCAAAAAACACTGTCCTCGAATCAATCAAAAAATCCCAGCGTTGAAAGATGTTTCGGTAAAAAAAATAGCCTGTAAAGTTCAAACTTATCTTTAATCACATAATTGTAGAAAGTGAATCCAGCTGTTGCATTTGGAATCGCCAACGTGATTTACTCTTACGCCACCATCACACGATACTTCCAAGGTGACCATCTAGAGTCGGACCTTGTCAAGGAGGCAGCCGACCACTTAATGGACCTCAGCGCCAGTTTAAGTAAAGGGGAAAATTTTGTTGATCAAGAGAATGCAATCACCTCTGCCAAAATTCAATCTATTGAAGTAAGTCTGAGATTTAAAAGCTTCAAAATTTACACTAATCTTCTTTTTAGATTTTGGGATCAACTCAGGATGACGAGAGTCTCGTATTAGACGATGTGCAAAAAATAATGGAAGGCCCTAGTTCCGAGGAGCAATCTTTTTATTTGCTGGCTGCTTTGTCTGACTGTTTATCCTTATTGAAATCAGCCTCTTGCAAAGAGAAGGGTAAATTTAATATTAGGGAGTGATTAAAATACTAAATAAAATTTTACAATAGGTGATAGTCTTGCAGCTGCTGGTGAGTTTAGTAAGCGGTTTCCAGACAGCAAGGTTCGAGAAGCAAAGTGGTCCAAGAAACAGCTCATTCTGGCCATTAAAAAATTGGAGTTCTACATATCTTGGGCCAAAACTAAATCAGGGCAGCATTAATTATGCATTTTTTATATACAATAAATGAAACCAAACATATATCTCGTTGCATTTTGCTTTATTTTACTCATCCATAGTCACTATAATTACTGCTTTTTCTCTAACACACATTCATGTTTTTAGGACATCTTCATTGGCATATATTCGTAATTTTGTCAAGACCCAAGATTGGTGCACATTATTGCAGATTAAAAGGTTATAAACATCAATGAAGGTGGGGGCAGGAAAGAGGTCCTGGGGGAAATGAAGGGTGAGATCAACAAAGGATTATTTTTCACCTCAAAATTCCAATCTCAACTTGCGCTAACAACAAACGTACATCCAAGCTCTGGCTATGCTTGAACCAGAAAGAAGACATTTCCATCAATTTTTAGTGTTGCTGCAGTTAAACACATTCAATCAGCCAATCAATATTCAGCAATAAATAGGAAATCAGACCCTACAAGAATGATCAAAGGAACACTGAATTAAAGCGAATGAGACAATGACATCATTTTTAGTTTTTGTTTTTGCCCGTCGATGACGCCAAGAACAAACTCGTTGGCCAGCGACGGGTGAAATTAAGAATTAAAATGCTGCAGAAAATAATATAATAAAAAATGGGCTAATATTAAAGGACATGACATTGCTTGGATGCGTTCGAGACAAAGTCGTCCCGACAAGGCTTCATCAAAGCGACAATTCATCATCTTCGGGAGGTGCCAACAACTTCAGGATGCTTTTCTAATTACCAAATTTAATTAAGACTTCAAGTCAAAGGTTTCAAATTCTAGCAATTTGTTTCGGAAAACCTTAAATATACAATTTCCACGCAGGAGGTTTGGAAAAGTGTGACATGCAAAAGAGCTGAATTTGAAACTTTTGTGGGTAATCCTGAAATGGCACTAACAATGATGATTGAAATTTACAAAGCATGTGATTTAATACTTTCATTTTTCACCTTCACCTTGAGTTACGGTTTTTTTTCTTCTTAGATTTCTTAATTAAGCTTTACACTTGAGTGACAAAGTGTTCTGCACATTATACCACT
The DNA here is from genome assembly GCF_031216515.1 of Neocloeon triangulifer. Classification (NCBI taxonomy): domain Eukaryota; kingdom Metazoa; phylum Arthropoda; class Insecta; order Ephemeroptera; family Baetidae; genus Neocloeon; species Neocloeon triangulifer. Next base: position 2,217,756 of record NW_026775545.1, read on the forward strand.
GGCGATAGTGTCCTTTTAGAAAGAGGAAATCATAATTTGTACTTTTTATGTGGAAATTAAAACAAAAGCAGGAAATAGGAATGTACGCTGAAACGCTTTCAGCCACACGCAGCACCTCTCCCGCCACTCAGACAATTACGAGGGTGCGCTTTTGGGGGTTGCGGCGCCATTGGGAGAAGCAGCCTCGCCTGACGGAGGCGGCAACCTCGGAGCAGCCACCACGGGCGCTGGTGAGCTCACCATCATCACGGGCTTGACAAGTTGTCCGCTCAGGTAGGCCTGCGCCGGCAGCACTTGGTGCTTCAGCAGGGGGCCACTCACCACTTGAAATGGCGGCTGTGCAACATTTTCATTTATTTTAATTTAAAAAAAAAACATCCACTATACACTTAAATTATTTATTACTGACTAAATTTTGACATGGGAATGTTTTAAATCTGAGACTCGATGAAACAATTGATTATGGACATAAGAGAGCAGTTTTTTTGTTTTGTGAGCTCAGTCTCATCTAAATTATTGTTTAAAGTTGTATTTCGTACCTTGCCGGTGGTCAGAATGTGGACTCCGGACGGGTGGCTGCCGGGCGCAACCATGGTGACGGGCGCTGCAACCAGCGGTGCAAGAGTGGAAATGTGAGCTGCACCTGACGCAGTCACAACATGGGTGATTCCTACAGAGAAATCAAAAGCTTAATTTTCCAATTAATTATCAAATTGATAGCAACACAAGAAAACAAAACGATATGAAGTTTATCAATGCATAAGCTTTGATTGGATTAAATTAATTTGAGTAATAATTTTACCTGTAGCAGGTGAAAGATGATGGGTTACTGTGTGGGGTATGCCCATGGTTGCAGGGGCACCTGACGGCACCGAAGAGAGCACTGTCGTAGAATTTTGTCCTGAAATTCGGAAAAATTAACTTTTACTTGAAAAACGGTCCAATCCAAAATTTACCTTGGGGCAGTGTGTGTCTGTGGAGGGCAGAGGCATGGCTGATGACGCCTCCGTTGAGAATTGGGGGCGCCGAGGAGTTGGTCAGGTGCCCTTTGCTGGCACTCGAAGAGAGGTTGATGGGTTTGCTCGAAAGGTTGCTCCGTACGGCCGAACCCAGTAAAGCATTTTGGGACGCAGAACTGGAAATTACATTGATCTCCGCACCCCCAGGTAACCTCGAAGACTCAGTTGATGCTATGAAGGTGCCTAGTTTGGCTTTCGGGGTTTCTTCTCTGCTTACTATAAAATTAAAATAAAGTCAGTATATAAAAACATGATTTTTTTTTTTAATTTGCCTAACATTCCATTTAGGAAATATTAATTAAAAGAAATTTACAGGAAAATTGCACCTCGAATTAAATTATTCTAATAGAATTTTAAATATCATTTATTCTTTAATTTTTTTAATAGTTCACATTTTTTTAAAAAATTAGAATACGAATTTCTTACTAAAAAAATTTCTACCTGGAGTCCTCTGGTCATGAGATGGAGCTGTGGTGAGCATCCGAAGCCCGCTGGGTGCTGCTAGGAGTTGAATTGCAGGCCCGACCAGGGTCGTTGACCCCGAGGTGCTGATCAAACCCGAGGGGGAAGACACGAGTTGCACATGCGACGGCCGAGTTATGTGCTCGCCGAATTGCTGAACAAAAGATTTATTTCTTCAATGCCAACTCCACGTTGCATCAGTTTGAATGGAAACTCACCTTGCTGGAGACCTGTGACAAGTGAATGGGGGTGGCGTGTGGGGGGAGGTGGAGTTTTGTGCCTTGACTCTGAGGAGGCGCAGCCAGCTCGGTGCTCGGAGGGGTGGATTTGCGCAGGACGTCGCCCAGAGTGAGCACCCCCAAGCGACCGGGGTGCTCGACCACTGCCGAAGGACGAAGCGAGTTGGGGTTTGGGGTTGGAGGGGCGGAGGTCTGCGTCGGAGAGTTGTCACCCTCGCGCGAAGACCCGGGCCTTGAATTTCCGGCCGAGAGATCTTCCACGTCGCTCAAGTGGCCGCGCTCTGCAAAGTACAACAGGTCTCAGGGTCTCCAAGGGGTACCAACAAAACATCAAAAGCAGGGGGTTGGGGGTGAAAGGGAGGTCTAAAGAGAGGAACATTCACAAGTTTGAAATTGAAAAGTGTCACTGATAGGTTAGTCATAGCCATGCATTTACTCTCCAAGGATAAAAAGAGTGAAAATAATTTTGTCTAAAATATTAACCTCTGAACTTATTTGCAATTTGATTTAGTTCGGGAGGGGCTGCGTCAAAGGGGTGTATTATTTTACCCCTGGTGACGAGCAAGCGAAATTGATGAGGAAAGGGGTGGTACCTGTCTTACCGGAGGCGGTCGAGGTGGAGGCCGAGTGGGGTGGCGACAAGGGTTTCCGAAGACTTTCATCTTCCTCCTCGAACTCAAAGTCGTCGTCCGAGTCAAAGGGCGGCGGCTTTGAGAGCGATCCTGAGCCCAGGTGCACCTGAGACGCTTTCAGGGCCGACGGGGCGGGGACGTCCGGCAATAGGGCTGCGAAGTCCACCGAGTCGTACTGAGAGCTGATCTCCTTTTTCAGGGACGATAGTCGCTGCTGGAAAGAAATCTTCTCGCGCGCCAACCGTTCCATTTCATGCTCGTAATCGCGCTCTTTCCTCTTCAGCGTCTGAAAAGACCATGGGATTTCCAGGTTAAACATAAATTTATACTTCGAATTTAATTTAAAATTGAAGAAATTTCATATTCATTTTAATTATATGGTTAAAATCCACATAAATTGCCTAAAAACTAAATTGCTGAAAGAAAACGATATACATATATAAATAATTTTCCTTGAAAACCCACTAGGATAATGTTTTTTTTTTTTTGCAAACTGGAGCATGAGTTTGTGCCAGAAAAATTTTAGTTATAACAAAATTGGAAATTTTTGAGCCACTAAAAGTCGAAGCTTTTCATAATTGTAGTTAATTTTTGAAATTTATTTCCAGAACAATATCTTCGGGCGAAGTTCGGCGGTTTTATTTTGGCTGCAAAAGTCATAGGTCGGCGCGGCAAGATTGGAACGATCGGTGGCCTCACGAGTCAAGGTGGCCGGTCAAGAGAGGCGAAAGAAAATTGGCGTGCCAAAGCAAAGGACGGACCTCTTTTTAAAATAGCGAGGCTGCCTCCTCGTTGCCGCGGATGGTCAGTGGGAGGAGGAGGAGGGGAGAGGGCGGGCGGATCGCAACCACGTGCTCTCGGCACACGAGGCCTCGCACGCTCCATATATTTATGTTCCCCTCTCGGCTGTCGTCTGCACCGCCACTCAAACAAGCTCGTTCGCCAGCCCCGCCGACATTGGTGCACAATGTGTCCGTCTACTTTGCACACTTAATTCTATTGCAAAATATATATAAAGCGGCCGGCACACGTCCCAGCACGCTCGAAGCCCGAATTCATGTAGATGAACCGCAGCCAAATTCGCAAATCACAAAGTACACAAGCGTTCCCCTCCCTGCGAACGAGAGCAGTCCCTTTTACTTTTACGCTTTGGTAGTAATTTTTTTTGTGGGTGGGCAATCAGTGTCAACATGGGCCAAGGTTACTCAATGTCACTTTGGCGAAACGAAAACGTGCGTCTGTCGGACGGATGATTTTTTTACTCGTAACGCGCGATAAGATAACAGGGCCGAGTTGAGAATCGGCGCGTTTTTTTTTTCGAATTAGGTGGCGTCTCCCTACTTCAAGTTGACCTTCAAGTACCACGCAAATAAATTTGCAGGCTATTTCCAAGCGAGGCCTCTGTTGCGAATATTTTAGCATTTTTTTTTTTATGTACGCGTCGCCCCTTCTGCTCGGGCTTCTTTTTTTCCACTCGGCTCGGAGAAAGAGAGATGGGCGGGCGTTCTCTCTTCTCTCTTTCGCAGCCAAAACACTGCTCGCTGGCGTTGCAAAATTTGTTTGCGCCGCGATTATCAGGCCAACGAGTCCTGCTAATGGGCGTCCGACACGTCCAAAATTAGCACCGAGATTGAAAATAAAAATCTGATCGTTTTGATATTTTATTTTTACACGGAGCCAAGTGGAAAAGCAAATCCATGGAGACCGAGCTTCCGGGAGACGAGACCGTTGGCGAAACCGCAATTTGATATTCGGCGCGACCACTTTCTTTATTCGCACTGAAGTCGAGCCAAGAAAGAAGCCTCGAGAACAACACCGCCGCGATGCCTGCACCCGATCAGCCTTGAATTCTTTCTTCAACGCGTACATAGTCGCACACATTGAGTGTGGTTTTGAAAAATAAATTTGTCAAGGGAATAATAATAATGACGATTTACAAAAAAAGTTCATTTTGGCTATAATTCAATTTTTTTCTAATGTTTAACGTTAATAGTGAAAAGCTCATTGAGATAAAATTAAATTATTTCAGAGTCAATCTTTAAATTTATAAGTGAGGAGAATTTGAATAAATCTAATAAAAAAACTACTTTCTAATGAATTTGGACATATTTATGGAAATTTGAACCAAGCCATTTATTTTTATCTGGAAACATCGATACGTGACGAAAGCATTAGAAACTTGTTTTTTTTTTTAAATGTAAAAAAGGAGCTGGTTTGTTTTGAATCTTTTTTTGCACAATATATAAATCGTGGCAAAGAAATGAAAAATAGGCCGTCGCCGCCGTGAAAGGAAACTGCGCAGATTGTTATGCAAAATTTTGGTTCGAGTTGAATGCCATCGGCGGCGGCAATCAAAACCAGATCGGTCCAGATGAGGCTTAACTTTGACCCCGGGCCGCGCGCGAGAGAGGCTTGCGTGCGAAGAAGTCTATTTTGGCAGCGTGGGGAAAATGGCGACAGCGCGAGTAGTGGGCGAACGAACGAGAACCCCGAACCTAAATAAACAGCACGGTCTCTCTACTCCACCTCGAAACTCTCGCCCGTCCACGTGCTCTGCTCACCCAAGGCTGGTGACGTCACCACCCACGACACGTGCTCCCTCAGACGACAACAGCCTCTTATCAGGCGGCCCCAAACAAATTCCGGACACGCCCAAACATTGTTTCGCAAAAATATTACTATATTTTTTATAGCATTTTAATTTAATTTTTTTTTTACCTGGATGTAGCGGATGGCCGAGTGGAGAACGGTGAGGTTGGACGGTTTTTTGTCGTCGTGGCCGCACGGGGGTAGCTGTCGCCGCAGCAGCTCGAAGCACTCCTTCAAATGGGCCCGCCGATTCTTCTCCAGCTTATTGTGCACTTCCCGAGTCCCAGCACTGTGGTTCAAAAAAAATAAAAATAAAATCAATGAGATACAATTTGAAATTATAAAGGTAAAAGAAAATTTTAATTAATTCAACTTTAAGTAGGAAACAGAGCAGTACAGTTGGGGGATTAAATTTATTTTCACCCATAAAATTAGTAAACAAAAGGCCACGCCAAAATAAGATCCGGAAACAAAGGACTACAAAATAAAAACACGTTTTCAACCAACGCGACCAATAAAATAATAAATAATGCCTTTTTGTTCAATTGCCACTTCATTCAAACGAGATTCAAAAGAACGTGAACAGTGAACTGGAAGTTTTTGTAGCAATAATTATACTCTGTACATCTCGAAGCTGTGACAGAGAAAGCCATACAAACAAAAAAATCTGATATTTCTTGCTATGGTAACCGTTTTAATGATCAAATGAGAGACTTGAAGAATTGTAGTTATACCCTGATTGTGAGTAGAGGTGCTAGAAATAAATAATTGTAGATAAGTTCACCGTAATTCAGATTGTATTAAAAGATATTAAAAAGCATTTCTAATTCACTCAATTTAATGTTGAAACCCAAATTAAAATTAAAAATGTGCAGAAAAAATGCATATTTTAAAAGAAGCAAAGATTTTGGTGCATCATTTATCTCTTTTTCGCCCAACTAATCAATTAATTTGTATGTTTCAACTTGCCTTTTGAGCTCCTGTGGAGAGACGTTTCCATTGCTGTTGGCGCTGGAGGGTGAGTTTGGCACCGCGCTCGACGGGGTCTGCGCGGAGGGTGGCGAGGCGGAGAGGGGCGCCGCCGTCGAAAGGGTGAGCGGCACATTCTTGACCTTGATGTAGGCGTCGGAGGCGGGGGCGGCACTGCCCCCGTTGGAGGCGGGCGAGGGGGCGGTGAGCCTTGCGGCCAGGTACGAACCGTCTGGGTGGTAGTAGGGGGGGCTGGAGGGGGGCGCCGCCTTGCCCACAGGCGAGGAGCCCACCCCGTTGACCTTGGCGGCGTGGACAGGGGTGTTGTGAGGCGCTGGGGGCGGCGGTGGAGGCAGTGACACTCTTGGCGGCGACGACGAAGCGGGCGGCGAGCCAGAGTTTTGCAGCGCTGTGAAAGTCTTATAGTCTTTTGGAACTTCGCCTGCAACAAATTCCAAAAAAAAAACCATTAAAATTTTGATGAATTTAAAAACGGTTAAAATTTTTTTTTACAATCTCCTGAAGAATATTCGAAGTTGCGTTTTTTTTTTATTTATATTATAATGTAGCTTGGAAAATTGTAATATTACATTCTTATGAATTTGCATTAGGATTATTGAAATTAAATTACTTAATATTTTCCCTTACAATATTGCAAAGTTTCACTTTTTGAACCTCATTTGAATAATCTGGATCATATTATTGAGATTAAAGTTCAGCATAATAGATTTTAATATAGAATAAACCAATATTTTACCTCAATTAAATCATAAATTTGAAACTATATTTAACAAAATTCAATGGAAACAAAAAAACTTGCACATTCAGTGAATAATCACGGTTTCTAATAAAAGCATTAATTCCTGGATGTATATTTTCTCTCTGAACAAAATCATATATATTTGGAGCGTCTCTTTCTATCTTTGTGTGTTGGTCAAGTACGAGCAAGAGATGCGTTTGTGTTCATAGGAGAGAAAAATTAAATCCCTCACTGACGACCATTTTTCCAGCATTTGTTCCCTGCCTCTAGGGCACTATTTCACGCAAACAATTTTCCCCCTTGTATGAGACGTGTTTCAACGTGTCTGTTTCTGTGGAGAATGAAAATATTTCGCTCGCCGAGTGGACAGGAAGGCTCTTCATTCACATGGAAAAGTATCAGTCAGGGTGGATTATAAGGGTTCGTGCCTGGCAGAAGAGCAGCTCCGACAAAAGCAGGCTTTTCTCGGAAACGGGATGGACGGACCAAGCACGTGGGTGCCACAAAAGGTACACGCATTTCGCATTTGATGAATATAAAAAAAAAATGATGATACTCCTTTTATTTGTGCCAAGAGGAAAAAAGAGAGAATTGAAGGAAAACTCATAGTCAGTTTTGAAACATTGGCAAATTCCTATGGAAAAGAGTAAAAATAATATAATAAAATTTTATAAACAATATTTTCTAGACTAGAATAAATGAAAATAAATAATTAATAAAAAAATCGGACAAATTAACAACAATAATTACAAGACATTTCATAGAAATAGTATTGTTTTTATTTATTGAAAATTATTGTTATTTGTTCATCACAAATCACGTCAATGGAAAAATTTATGGTTTTTGGTCCTTTTCAAAAACCAATCCAAATAAAATTTCTTTCTGGCAAAAAATACAAAACTTGATTTTTTCTTAATTAATATCAGCAACCCCAATTTAAATAAAATAAAAAATAACTATTATATTGGGTGGTGCCTTCTGCACCAGTATTGAAGGGCATAGACACGACTTTTTCTTGGCCTGACCCTAAAAAAATATAGAAAAATCAGTCTGTTGCGCGCCGCAAAATTGTTTTGACTGAACAAAATCAATAAAATAACTCTGCGAGCAATTTTTCCCTTACACAAGTACACAATCAATGTTTGGTCTCGCCCACGAAAAAATAAATACGAACACCTCGGGGGTAAAATATACGAGAGTGGGTCGCTATTTTCAGAAAAAGATTGGGCGTGGAGAATAGGGAGCGAAATTGAGACGCGGCTCACAACTCTCTGGCTTCGCACAACCTCACACCGACCGTGCAAATCCGCACAATTTTATTTTTAGTATATGTGTCCTTGTCAACGCAGCAAGACTCGTTGCGGAAAAAACTTTGATTCAAACAGAAAGCCAAAGGGAAAATAATAATAAAAAAAAAAAACTAACCGGCTTCTCACAAAATTTCGCAACCGCTTTTTAGATCGGAAACACCTGCGAAAATTTGCCAAGACACGCGCTGCACAGTTCGTTCGTACAACATCTGCAATTTGTAATTGTTCAAGTACAAGTAGGTACTCTTCACGTGCTACATACGTGCATGTGCACGCAATCAAGCGCTTTGTGCGCAAACGTGTGCGGCAGTTTTTTGCTTTGACATTCCTGGTCGGTCGAGTTTTTTGTTCCAATCGCGCAAAGACAGAAGAAAACGGTTTTAAAAATTATTTCCATTTCATCGCAAGAGATATAATAATTTTGTTTTTAATTCTGAATAATTCTATTTAGTTTTCTTTTAGTTTTAAGTTCGAGCGACTCACTAAGGAAGTAGTGCCGGATCCACTTCTTCTTGGGCGGAGGGATCCAGGCCTGCTCGTTCTCGATCAGAACGCCCATCATGGCCAAGGAACGAAAACAATTTTCTGGGCAAATCACAGACTCAAAAAAGCATGGCAATATCACAGCAACGACGATTTTCCGCGGCTACCACAGACTGACTAACAGCCCGGCGAGCAGCGTGTGCGCTAAAGAAGTGGCTCCGAGGGGCCCCAGACGCCCCTCTCCTCTTCCCCTCCCGCCCTCCCTCTCGGCCGACCAACTCGCGGTGCCCCAATTTTCATAAATCACTCGCGCTGCCCATTTGCTCATTTTCGAGGTTAATTGGATAAATGGGCGTGAAAACTTGTATTTAATCAGGTAGAGGTGAACGAACTCGATTTAAATAATTATGTACGCTTCACTGAAAAATTTTATAGATAATTACATTTACATTTTTAAGTGTTTATTCGTTTAATTAATGAGGTACAAAAGTAATTCTTTAGTAAATTTTAAATTCTATGAAGTTCAAATTTTGTTAAAATAATACAATGCATTTTCAAGATCAAAATTAATTTTCATGTCCTTGATTAGACTGATTTGCTCTCCAAATGAATTTTTTTTCTGGAACTGCAAAACAAAACAAATAACCTTGCATTTTTTTTTTAAATTTGCCCGTTTTACGAAGAGGTCATCGATGACCTGCAGCAATCTCCGACGCTGACGGGAACAATTGGGGTTTTTTCACTTTTTCATTTATTTACTTCATTTATTTTATTTTAGGACAAATTTATCTCGAGGAAATAATTTGAGCAGGTAAGTATTTTTTAGCAGCGGTAATGGTGCGTGACCTGAGTTGAACCAGGAGCGGGTCACATGCTTCCAGGGTCATTTGAACCCTAATGCCAATTTGTTGTCACGCGTGGTCAAAAGTTTAACAAACTTGGGGTCGTTGGAAGGGTTCAGAGTTCACTCGCCGCGAAAATTTCACTTCTGGAGAATCCACGGATACGAGTTGATGTTTCTTTAATGAGGGCGCCATTTTTCAAAGAGGTCAAAATACTTTGGTGCGGAACTCAAATTTCAAGCTACGAGACCATGGCTGCGTATACATTAATATACATCACTGGACAAGACAAAGAGCTGAATAATACGATTTCGGTGGTGTGACGTTTAAATATTTTTGTGTAATTTTATTTATTTAGGCATTCCTATTTGACTTGCAATAGATCAATGGAAAGTATTAAATAATCAGAGTGAGCCACGAGGACACATGTTTTAAATTTGAAATAGACTGTATCATTTCTGTTTATTCTTCACCAATTCTAAGATATTATTAATAATAATAAAATAGTAAAAACGTGAAATCATCTTTTTCTTACATAGGAAACTTAATTTAAATTTAATATGCATTTTATTTATCCATTATACTAACCGCATAACTAAAATAATATGAAATTTTGTATGATTACTTTAAGAAATCTTGCCAATTATAGGATTTTTATCAGCAAACTTAGGCCATTCCCAGGAAAAATTGACTTTGGGCATCAATTACTTTAAAGTTTATATCAATAGTGCAATTTCTGTAAGTGCAACTTAATTGAGATTAAAATACTTATAAATAAATTCGTTTACCACCAGCGTAAAATGGAGAGATAACTAAAAGTTCCAAGTGTTCCGATAATTTTAAAGATAGCAAAGATCTACGTTAAAAGAAAATCCAGTTGCAAACGTGTCAATCGTTTTGATAAAGACTTCTGACTCACATTAAAGTGCATGAATTGGTGACGAGAGATACAAATAACACACACGGGGTTTTTATCTCACACAAAGAACTCGCCACCATTCTTAAAAATATCGCAACATCTCCTCGATTGGCACACACAATCGCGATAAAATCTAGACACACGTGATCCAGACGCTATTATGCATTCAGGAAATAATTCGGCATCTCCAGAATAATTCAAATTTGCAAGTCATTCATGATGAGAAAATTGAAAGCAAGAGCACGTGCGGAGAATAATTTTGATAGCTTGCAAATCCGATTTTAAATGTCGTGCGTACATGTCGATCGACATGATGTCCAAAATCTGTAATCTCTTGATTTGACTGTTGGGACATACGAATGCCAGTTGATAACGTCGAGAGACCGGGCATTTATGTTTGAACAGGAGAGTTTCTCTTTCAGTCACGCGATTCAGATTTTATTTTGAATTTGCACTTTCAGAATTTTTGAAATCCACACGTGGCCAATCTGACTCTTCTTTATTTTATAAAACGAAAGCGATTTTCACTTTGCTGACGAGAAATATTCATTTGCCAAAAACAAATTGCGAGATATCATAAGTATGTGTGAAATACGACACTCGAGCTTTGATTTTCAGAAGGCGCACGTGAATCTTCCAGGGACGTAATCAGCCAAGGAGCTACCTATGATGTTAGATTTCAAAAAGTGCCACGTGAGATTTCAAGGTCATGATCAAACGGAATCTATAGCCAAGATTGAACTTGATTTACGCTCGTTAACAGTTCTCGTAACAAAGCGCATTCATTGAATAATGCAAAACGGATAAGCAAAAAATGATTTAATTATCACAGGTCAATACTCCGTTGAAGTGATTGATGCAATAATCAGCCAATTTTCAACCCACAGCTGAAAATATATAAAAAAAAAATGTCAAAAAGAGAATTATATTAAAAAAAGTTAATAATAATTAATTAGCAACTGATTGCTGTTGCTCATAAATCATCAAGTTAAGTGTAGATAAATCAGAATTTAAATAGTAAATGTAACAAAATTTAATAAATTTGTAGAATACAGTCAATTTGTTTTGATGCAAATGTTTGAAAATAGAAATTGTAAGATTTCTCAATTTTAGCTGAAATTTTTTCATAGTGGACCAAATAAAACTTTTTTCACTGTTGCTACAGAAATTCAAATTCTTGCACCTCTTAATTTTCACTGCGCATCATTATGTTTTCCAATCTATCATGAATCAGAATAAAAAAGGAACTCAGTTCGAATAACATGAAAATTTTAGCAGAATTTCCGTGGGCACGAGGCGCCTATGCTGTGTTTTCCCATCCGGCACTCCGGTGGGCAATAGGTGCTCCATTTTTATTTTTAAAAGCCAGTCCAGGGTCATCCTTTCACGGCTGCGAAAGGGGTGGCAATGCAGCCGGCCACGTGCTCGGCTAGAATCGTGTTTGCTGCAACTCAGCCTCCCTCCCCGCCGCCCACGCATGTTATTATCCAACAACACTTTATGACTGATTGTGAATAGCGCACGGCCACCATCAGAGGAAGCTCATTTTTTGCCGGCAAATGAGCCTGCCTGCGGACGTGACCGTCCACTCGTGTTTTCGGCCATTAACTTGCAAAAGTTTTCGAATTTGGAAATTAATACACAATCAACTTTGCATCATGTTGAAGAGTGAGAGGACGAAAATTGCTTGATAGACTTTATTAATTTTTGTGGAATTTATCTTCATCTTATATTGCTATTTATGCATTGATTAGAGAAAACATTTTATTATAGGATATGCAGACATACAATTTAATTTTTATTGCTAACAACGTGTGAATGATTGAAATTTTGATAGTGTTTAATTTGAGAGCATTTGAAGCATGTAAATAAAAATTTTAATTCAAAGATTTAATTTCTTGAGGAAAATTTATATTTATTGCTTTTTTCTCTAGGCTTTTTAATGCTAAATTATCTGAATTATGTTTGTTTACTTATCACTTTTTAATAATACCCGTAAGGTAGAAATATCTCTTTATGGGCAGAAAATAGCACTAATAAACTAAATTTTTTATTTGATTTTAAAATTTCAAGTAAAAAGTAATATATTCATATCCAATTAAACTTAAAACTTTAAGCTAACATGCTTAAGAAAACCACCAGATATGATGAATAATTTTTCAAATTCTTTTCAAAACAAAATTTGAACAAGTTGATTGTAATTTATAATTACAAATTTAAATTTCAACTAAGACCTTTTGAAAAGTTTGAATACAATACGGAACCTCACGCCTGTTATTTTGAGATTTAATTCAGACATCAAGTAAATTACGGTTATAAACTGGACGTCTTCCATCCTGTTTTAACACGTGGACGCTCATTCGGTTGAAGGGCAGTTAAAAGTCAGCGCTAAAATTATCCCCCGCGCGCGGCAGCAACATTATGCGTGCGTGCGTTCGTAACAGGGCGATTATCGACACGTCACTCGTTAAAACGAAGCCTTTCAAAACCATCCTTCCAACCCTTGGCGTTCACACAGTTGACACCGCAGCAACGTCCCACTTTGCTCAATTTCCTCCATGTGATTCGCACACACACTCAAAGAGAAAGGCAAAAAAAAAAATAGCCCAAGTGTGAACGGCTAAAAATAAAGCCAATCGAAATTTAAAAAAAAGTGCAGCCATGGAAAACGGGGAATTCATTATTTGTAGTTGTTGTTGTGGGAAAATAAACGCAGAAACCGCATCGCTCTTGGTAATTACTGCCGTCAGGTGCAATATTATTGTGCAGTTGTGCATGCCGCTCACGCCGAGCCAGCAGTAAAAAAATGCCTAGCCGCGTCAGCGCGGCCCCGACCAGCGCGCGGCTGCATAGCCAAGTGCAAGCAACCTTGGGATAGGTCGTGAAACCTTTCCTCTTGTTGTGGAACTTCATTAGAATCATCGCCCGATTGTCGCCGTGCCAATTACTGCCGTCGCGACGAGCAAGACTGCTGCACTCGCCACTGGAAGAGATTTTCTCCTTCTTTTTTTGTTAAATGTTCACAACTAAAAAAAATCCAAGGATGAAGAAAACACGCAGTTTAATTATTTTTAAATCGTGAAACAAAGGAGACGAGGAGATTAAATTGAATTATCCAAGTTAATTAACGTTGTTCGTGTATTTTTATACGGTAGAGGGTGCTTTGTTCCTTGATTCTAAGATGATTTTTTGATAAGGTTTTAATTGCGATATCTACTTGCATAATTTAGATTCTGTTACTTACACAACACCAATACGTGGTGATCAACGAATTTTTTTACACTTTTGTTTGCATAACCTGGATTATATAAAAGGATCCACGTTTGTTTATTGGTTTTGTTTGTTGTTTTTGTAGTTTTTGTTTCATAATTTATGTTTCGTAAGTTTTGATTGAGGGAAAATAATGAGCTTTGCATCTTCTGCGGTGCCAATACAATAAAATTACAAATATATTTTACATTCCAAAAATATCAAATTGACGCATTCTCGCACACAGAAATTATTGAAAGTATTTTTTTTTTCAATCAAAATATAACATTATAATATCCTGGACATTTTATTAAAAAAATATTTGTAAAATTTACTTCTTAATTAAAACTAGTTAATAATAATACTTTTTAATTTATTCAATTTCCTTGTTTCTTGATTTGATCCAATTTTTTTTTAATATCAATGAATAATGCATTTGGATGGAAATTTCCGGTCGGTATATCGATAAAAAGCACGGAATACTTGAAACTAGAATACAAAATGATATTGCGCAGGAAAGTTGGTCGGAAGGGAAATTGTGCTGCAATTGCACTTTTATCGAGAAAACGGTCTATCCGGCGGTTGCGAAACATTTGTCTGGTGCGCGCGGTGAACTGGTTCGTGCTTTTTTCTTTTTTCTTTCTTTTTCATATTTTTTACCAAAGCGGAATGCGCTCATCTGCGCTGGCACCGCAGCTAGCAGAATATTGATCACCGCTGGCCAGGCTGCGTGCGCTTTTGATCCTGCTGCACACAATTGCTCAATGCGTCCTGTTCAAGGGCCTTGGCTTGGCGTAGGTCATGCACTCTCCGCAGAGTGCAGCACACCTACCTACTCCGGCGGCGCACATAGTTGCACTCGCGAGAGAGCGCGCGCGGTGAAAACTGCAGCTCTGTTTTGAAACCAACCAACCTCCCAGATCTAATATGTACGGCTTGCGCAAGCGAGCCACTTTCCACCCCCTGACCACCTCCTTTGCGATGATGGGATGAGTTTCGCTCCGGCACACACTGGGGATTTACACAAGTTTCATTTGTTGGCACGACAGAAGTGTCTCTCTCGTGGCGCATGATAAAAAAGTTTATAGAAAAAGGGTTTTATTGGCGACAGCACCAGATCAAAAATTAAACTTTTTTATTATAACTGAAATTTTACATGTCTTTGGCATTTGAAAAATTTTTTACTGGTGAAAATCAAGAATTTCATGTGTGATTCAATGTTGTACAAAAATTTTTGAGGGCTCATAAAGTTGAATCAGGCCGTTTTTTGACTGTTTTGTAAAATAAATTTAAAATAGAAAGTAAATATTCATTTTGTATGGGGGTCTAAAGCAAGCCCCTATAACTTTGAATTTTTATGCTGATTGTTTGATTTTGAACGAAACAGGAACCAAATTTATTGGGCCCTCTGTTTACGCCTTCCTTAACTTGCCAAATTTGTGTTTAGGTGAAGTGCTTTGAAGTCGTCATAACAAGAATTAAACATTAAAACTTACTGGCGTGAAATTTTTGAATTAAAATAATATGAGATATGAAAAAATTCAAGAAATAAATTTGGATAGAATTTTTTTGAGCGCTTTTTTCAGAATCCACACATAATATGAAAAAATCGGTAGCAAATAGTTTGCAATTATTGGAATAAAAAAAAAACATATTATAACAGATAATCCAACTTTTGCTATGGATAAATATCATTTTGATAAAAAGGGCGAAGGGCGTCTTTGATTTTGTTTTTGGGTAAATCTGAACAGCATTTAATCATATTTTAAAAATTAAAAACAAATCATTTATTTGTCTGTTTTGGCCATCAATTATTATTTCTTTTAAAGGGAAGAACGCGTTAAGATATTGCGACTTGATTGAAGTGTCAACAGATTTCCGCGTGTGCAAATAAGGTGATGACGCGTCACAACAAAAAGTCAAAAACGACCGAGCATGATTTGCTCATCGACGAGCGCAGGGTTGTGGCCTGTATTATGTATTATTATCATATCGATTGGCAAGTGCACGCCGCTCATTTATTTAATATTTAATAATAAGTGTGTGCGCAATAGTCGTGTGCATGTTTATCCGATATGTGAAAGGACGCACGCAACGTGTAACTTGCTGCAGCTGAGCAAAAGCAAATAAAACGTTTGCGTCACCGCGTGGTGCATCGTGCGGTGGCCGAGAAGGACCTACCACAACCCGCGACTTTCTGAGGAAACAGCGGCGAGACGCTGCTGCTTTTTGTGCAAGGTCGCCACATAACAATGTTGCAACAACTGTCAAGCACGCCCGGGACGAGGAAATAATAAAAAAAATTTAATCCAAGACCCGAGACGCTTGCAAAAGAGGTCTGGAAATAAAAGTATAATTGATGGAGTACTAAAAATTCAGCACTTCAGAAAAAACCGAGTTTCAAAGACAATGGGGCAATTAATGCGTTTGCCAATCAACTCGTGGTTATAACGACGCATTGTGCATCTCCCGTGGTGGAAATAAGAAATGTGCGCCGGACTTCTTCTTCTCTGCCGACGAGTTTGCTCGTGGGTTTATTTTTTATACATAATAAATCGGCATTCCGATCTCCCGGGTCGTGTAATGATCGTACGTAATCCTTTTTCTCTTTCTCCGACCCACCCAGTTTTATGTGCTGCAAAAATCTCATCATTCAAACACACAGATTTCGTCTCTCGGCTGCAACAAGTTAGCGCCGGGCAAAGTCAAGTCAAGGTTGTATTCGGCAGGCGTGCATGAACACTTTGCCAAGCACGCGGTGCACTTCAACTAGGGAGAGTAATCTACTCTCTGCGTAAATGCAGCACCGACGACCAGGGTCACGTGACCCCAAGTTGCAACATCACCGCCGCCGGAAAGTCGAGTGCAGCTAAAGGTTTACGTCAAGGGCTATTTTCGGTTCTGACGTGCACATGCGAAATTTTGCACATGCGAGATTTAGTGTTGCGTCTATAATTGGACATGAACTGATCAGAACAAAAATTTATTTTTGACGTAAATGAGCTCGCATGAGGGCAAGGGGAGAATTTAATTAAGGGAGATGGCCATATTTTTGTAAAGTAGACTTCCCGCTTGTCACTCTGGACAGGCACTTTGCATAAGTTGTTTATTTCATGAATCCAGGCATTAATAATATTAATTTTTGCATCTTTCTTTGGATTTCCCCGCAAATTCAAGGCATATTTTCTGAATCAAAAATAAATTAAGTTCAATTCTTTTTTAATTTATACACCATTTAAGCAAGGAAGTATTGAGAAAAAACTTGTCAAAATGAATTTAGTGGGACCAATATTACTCAAATTTCAAATTCAAAAGAACCAAAATAAATAAAATTTTGTACGTTCTAAAATACCTATGATGAAGAAGAAAACGAACATTACTTTAATATAGGTTTTAAGAAAATATCTCCTCAATTGAATGCTGACTGTCAGTTTTCAAACTTATGAAGGTTTTCTTGAGATATACCGAAGAGTTAAATTTACAAGTTTGTAAAGTTTAATCTTAAATGTATGCGTAGGACGAATTACGTTACGATTACAAATTATTCTGTCACAAAAAGGCAGACTGAGTTTGCAATGAACACATTTTTCTAAGAGTTTCTAGAGAGCTGTCTGTATATGGTTATTTACGGCCACGGAATGAAATTTTAATTCTTGAATTGGTAGAACAAAATCAACAATTTTTTGTCATTTGACGGAGAAATGACTTCAAAAATAACCTTAAAGAGGAGCAATTTCGTTTGGCCTTATAGAGAATTATAAAATCCGCATCACTCAAAAAGCGCCTTCTAAAGTAAGTTTTTTTTTTTGTTAGAAAAAATCCAACAACATAAATGACATTTTGATATTTGTGTGTTCGTTAAATTTTGATCACTTTTTTATAGCTTTCAGGGATTGGAGCGAATTCCACAGGGTGGCTTCCGCAAGGTCGGCGAAGGGAGCAGCGGATTGCGTGCGCGCCGCTGACAAATACGAAAAAGTGTAAAGTGGCAAAGCCGCATTGCAAACGCAAGCATGGAGCGGACGGACGGGTGGCCAATGAGCGGCGCCGGCGAGTTTGCCAACAGGACACACTGAAAGTAATAATGGGCGAGCGTTGTTGCGGTGCGGTGTGCATGTGACTTTGAGGTCACATTGAGGTAGACCATGTGGAGCAAGAGCCAACCAGACGGCCGAAGCCTGCGCCATGTGACTCGTCGTCCAATGGGGCCTCGGTTGCGCCGATTAGCCCAAGGACAAGCGATGCACCCGCCACTCTTATGAAACCCCCTAGCTCGTCTTATCGGCACGGACCGTTTCAAAAACGCCCGGCCTACCGACGCACACGTGATATGTACTACATGCACCACGCTGGTTGCGAAATCCACACAATTGTGTGCAGCGTTGTTTATTTACATCTGGCTGACGGACAGCGCTGATAATTTGTCTTATCTCCACGCTTCTCTTGTATACGGTTACACAAACAAAATTTATTGTTACATAAGATTAATCATTTAATCCGTCTCTAACCCCTTGATTGGCCCTTTGCAACAAATGCGATGATTTTATTATTGCCTGAATATAAATAAGATAAAAATGGTTTTGAATAGGTTTAATGCATTTTTTCTAGATAACACTTTTTAAGAAAGAACTTTATGAAATTTAAATTTTTAAAAAATTTTTATAGAATTAAAATTTATTTTTATCAAGGTGGAATACAATAGCATGATTGTGTTGAATTTACATGGACTTTTATAAGAAAGCACAGTTATAAGATGTGCCGGAACAGTTGAGTTTTTAAGGAAAGTTACTGAAATTCAAATTTAGATTTTGTCTTGAAACTGATCAAGCAAAAAACAATGTCTGAAAACAATTCTGCCATCAACTTTAAGGAATCTCAAATTCTCTCGATAAGAATTAAATTTCCGTTTTGAAAAATTAAAAGTTCCAAAAAATTGAACTCCGCTTTAATAAAAATGAGTTTACTATTTAATATTGTAAATTGTAATAATTCAATGTTGAATTTATGTTCACTTCTCTTTGAAAATTTTAATAGTTTAATTTTGATTTCAGAAAAATATTCCAGAAATACAAATGAACTCTTCTCAAAATGAGCTAAATTTGCCAAATTACTCATGTGAATTGGTTCAGAATAATCAATTCTAAGGAGTATTTATCTGTATTATCACGTGAATTTTGTACCCTCATGTGCGAATTCACACTCTTTCAATTGACAGAGGCTGCGATTCGGCAGACCTCTTTCTCTCTCTCCCTTTGGCGTTACAGCAATCAAGGTCGACTTGTTGTAAGCATTGAGAGGCCATAGAGGAGCCGTTTGCGTACAGCAGGGCGCCATTTCGAAAAATGTATCATAATATTCCTCCACGCAATCAGAGGAAAAGCAGGAGGAATAAATAGGAGACTTTGGTAGTGCGGTAAATTCTACGTGCTTCGCTTTGACATAGGTCAGGTAGCAGCATTTTATTGCAGCGGCAACTCAAGGCTGAAAGGCAACTGCACTCTAAACAGACACACAGAGCCTTGCTTTGTTCTTCCATTAGGAGAAATACGAGAGCACTATCAGATTCCTCGCTTTGGATGCAAATAACTGCTGGGCAGCAACTCGAGAGAGGAAATTTATTACGTCTGCATACAGGAGACGTCGATTCTCAACACTAACCACCTTTCAAAGACTTTGAGAGCGCGCAATATCGGATTCACTCAGAGCTGTGAATTACGCATGAACTGAACAACAGTTACGAGAAATGAAGTTGCCACACAAAAAAAAGAGTAAAAATCTTGGAAAATGATACACAATATTTATGTTGATAAATTAAATAAATATTTGATAAAATATTCTAGAATTAATTTCATTGATGTTGGTTTATTAATTTATTTGGTCCCAATTTCTTCTTCTTTTTTTATATTCCATCTCTTCATGTTTTTGCACACATGTTTTGCACGAGTCAAGTGAGTCAAAGATAAAAAATAACTGCTTGTATATTCTACTTTTTTTTCATGATTAGCAAAACGAAAACTTTAACCTTCGCTGACATTGTCAAAATGAGGCGCACCAGCACGGCCCCTGTGGCCTGCAGCTCAATTCTGCTGTTATATAACGCCAACTGGTGCTCGTAATCACCTCCGTGCCACGAACCCAGCCAGCTCGGTCGCTGGTGTTGGTGCTCCCCGCTTTCACTGCTTGGTGCTCACAGCTCTTGCCACCTATCGAGCCGCTCGTCAAGCAACTCGGCGGCTAACGATTTTTGCAAAAGCGCTTTTCGCGAGTTAGCAACCGAAACGCGCCTCAGTTGGGCAGGAATTTGCAATTTCTGAAATCACTCTTAAATGTGTGTCTTAAATTAGCCAAATTTTTCTGTATTAATCAAAAGTTAATTTTTTGCTAAATTTTGTTTACTGTCTGGAAACTCTTTCACAACACTAGCAAATATTTAAAAAAAAAAAAAAATCAATTAGTCTCATGATTCATGATATTTCTCTATGGTAATCTTCTCAATGCAGAAGACTTTGAACATTAAGGAAAATTGTCAACAAAAATTAATCGAACTGACAATGAGTTTTGATTTTTTTAGTTTACTTAAATTGTTTGTGTGCTCTCAACAAGTCTAATTTTTGTGCTATTATTTAAATTACATAAAATTGAGCAAATCTCTGAAATATAATTTCAAGAGAGC
Source organism: Neocloeon triangulifer (assembly GCF_031216515.1). Taxonomy (NCBI): domain Eukaryota; kingdom Metazoa; phylum Arthropoda; class Insecta; order Ephemeroptera; family Baetidae; genus Neocloeon; species Neocloeon triangulifer. The sequence continues at coordinate 2,237,902 of NW_026775545.1, forward strand.
GTACGAGGCGATTGTACTGTAGCTTTCGTCTTTAATAGGCAACCGCAGCACCGTGAGTCACTATTGTGTAGTATGGCTCTATCCTGTTGCTGGGTGACGCTGATCTAATCACAAAAAAGGTAATGCCACTTCTGTGGGCCGCGCACATTAAATCTCGCAAGCACCAATCACACCGCGCCAACTTATTAAAAATTAAAAAATTATCTCACTTCAGGCAATTATCTTTAATCGCCCAGAATTGCGCCTCAAATTAAAAATATTTATTAAAATTATAATAAAATTTAAATGTGAAATGAGAAATCTTCCTTCAAAAAATTAATTAATTTAAAATTATAAAGTTCTCATTTTTTGTTTTTAAGGTGCGAAAGGGTCAGAAAAGGTAAGTTCGGGGTTTCCTAGAGAGCAGCACAAGGGAGCGATTTCGCGTCGAGCGGCGCAGCTCAGGCTCGGGAGGGGCCGCTCCGCCGCAGCCCTCAACCGCTTCGCTCGCAGACATCCACGTGGCAAGCTAAGCTCCGCCTCTAAAGCGTGCCATGTGCGCGCCGAAGGTGACGTCACGGGCACGGCTAACGATTCGGGCGAGCCGAAGAGGCTCCGTCGCTCGCTCTCTCTCTATCTAGAGAGAGCACGTTCATGCGTGGTTTCCACAGGCGTGCATGTATTTGTTGCCAAGAGCCCAAGAGACAGAGAGAGCCTCGGGTTCGAAGCCCAGTCCGGGTCCGTCTCGGCTGCGATTGCGTGGGCGGAGGCGCAAATCGCAGACGGATCGACGGGATGCATTGATTTTGGAGTCGCGAATCCGCAGCAAATAAAGACCAAAAATTTGAATACGGAGTGAAATTTTGAATGATTGGGAGTTTTCAGATTTTACAGACTTCTCGATAAAATTAATTATAAAAATTCTCTTACCTCTTTTTTGAGCCTCTGTTTGGTACTCAAGGTAAAGAGCGGCCTCCAGTAGAATTTCGAGACTCATGTTGTCAGCTCCACTCAACAAAGGCTGCCCACTCGATCTTCCGCCCTGGAACAAGAAATTTAAAACATCAATTCACACAAAAAGAAATTAAATCGATATTAATTTAACTGGTTGTAAGTTTTGTTTAAGAACACAATCAACACGCATTTACGGCAGTTGAGTTACGACAAAAAACAAAGCGCGTATGAACGTGTTTGCAATTTAGAGTTGAGCTGGACGGATGCCAATTTTATTTGTTTTCCTTCGTTCGCAGCTTTCGCAGACTTTTTCCTTGATCGAATTTGAGAGGCGCATTTGCGATTCTCAGGTCGCATCCCGAGGGCGATTTGTTCGTTCTGAGAGGGAAATCAAGCGGGAGAATTTACTGGAGATAATCCGGAGGGGGCGAACGTGTCGAAGAATATTACGAATGAAAAGTGAAAGGGCCAAGAGACGGAAAAGCCGGCAGGGAACTCACATTGAAGACGACAAGCAAGCCGACCGGGAGCAGCAAAAAGGCACCGACTGCCCCAAAGCTTTCCACGCTGCGCGCACCCCGTTCCAGTCCCTCTCCACGCAGCCGCATTCTGATATCCATCGACCTGTTCCAAATTTAGGGTGCCTCCCGAGTGGCTACCCTTCCGTCTTAAAAACCCAAAACGTTTAATCAAATTTCCAAAAAATAAAATTAACTGATACCTTGATAAGAATAATAAACATACCGGTGAAAAATTAAAATAACCAATAAATATTTGAAAAAACACTAACATTATTATTATTGTTTTTCAATATAATAATTATATCGCCGTATAGCTTTGATTTTATTTTAATTTCTGTAGTGGAGGCCGAAATCAACGTGCCGACTCCAGAAGAGAGGAGTCGAAGGCATTGTCTGGTGTTTTGCCCGGGCCCCGTGTCACGCGAGCTGCTGCCATTGGCCAGCCAAGCGTGACGTCACACGACCTGAAGCTCTGATTGGCCCGAACGCCAAGCCATGCGGTCTTGTGCCAGCGTGGTCGGGCGGCCGGGGGCGAAAGAAAAATCAATCACAGTCTCCCTGTCGATCGCGCTTTTCGGCCGCCGCCGAAATACCATCAAACCGGTCACGTTCCCAAACAAATGCCTAACCAATAATAAATAAACAAGTGAGTTCGTCTCGATAAAAAGATAAGGCGCGATAACAATTTTGACATTTAAAAAAAAATTAATATATAAATATTAAAAATTTATAAAAAATATAATATTTGTATTATTATTATCATTTTTTTTATTATTACAATAATAATATCATTGTTATTATGGTTATTATTATAAATAATGGGTTATTAAATTATAAAAAATAATATAATTGGATGAATGGTGCAGTTCGGAAAATGAAATTTGGAAATGACGCTTTCTTTGTTTTGTAGGTACCGAAGTAGTCTACCTTGGGCGAAATGTCTGCATACAGCTTCAAGCCACCTCTCAGGGAGTGGGGGGATGCAATCAATTGCAGGGTCAGGGGGCGGCCGAAAGCGGCGGCCGACACCGTGTTCAATGGCGCCGCCGGGAAACAACCGAGCGACGGCGTTCGAGCGCGTAACGAGTGGGGTCGGCCGAAAAATCGGCCTACTTACGTGTTTACAGCGGCCCCATGCTGCCGATTTTGAAGCCAATCAGAGCAGAGAGGGTGACGTCACGATCCAAGGTGGGCAAGGGCGTGCTCGCATGCTTCTCCCTCACTGCTGCAAAAAATCGTACACCCATTGCCGAAAAGCCATTTTGGCGGGCCGTTGATGGGCCTTTGCGCGCCGACCGGGGCCGCGCCGAATGTCAGGCACCAGGAGCGCCTACTCACGCGGTTCCGCGGCACCGAACGTGCACATAAGGCACTTTAAAGTGCACTCACACACACACTTGACTGCTCGCTCGCTCTCCACTCAGTGTGGCGGGGAAGCGAGAGGGGCCCCGGGTTTGGGCCGTCAGATTCGGCAACCGGCAGAACACGCAACAGCCCCGAGAGCAAAGTCGCGCCCTCGATAGGTGGCCGCCTCGTCCGACGGCCAGCACACCAAGACCGCGGCCGCCGAGACCTGAAAATGCCCTTACTAGGACTCGATTTCACGTATCATTCCTCCCGGGAGCTGCGAAAAACTACGATACTGCGCTCTTGTCACGTTTTCAAGTCACATGGCCAGAGATGCGCTGTTGCCGTTTGCTCGCTCCGACCGGGGGTGGGGGGAGCGGCTTTTTTTGCAAATCAAAAATTGCGTTCGCAGAATTAATTTGAGACGTCAGGAAAAGTGCCGACATTTGAAAATGTGGAGACAAATACGCACGCGAATTACTATGTGCGTACCTTGGAGACGAAATTCCCTGAATTAAAGCATCCGTCGTGTTCCGCGTGTTCGTCATTAAAGGGTTAACCGGTACCGAGGCATCAGTTTGAGAAACGAGAATTTCTCCCACCACTGAAAGCCGGTCACCCTCCCCGAGCCCAGAAAATAAATAATATTGGCTTTAGGCCATTTTTGCCTCATAGCAGTTTGTTTTCTTTTCTTTGCACGAGTACATTTAGTACACGAGCCACCGAGGAAAGCTGAGAAAACACAAAACAATTTTGTTCTTTGAAAGCAAAACATCTCCACAGGAAAATAAAATTGTGAATGTAAGTATCGTGGATAACAACGTGCACAATATTTTTTTTAAAAAATTTAAATTTTGCTTTGTCATATCATTATCATTATTGTGCAAGTATTTAACTTTCCTTGTAAATAATGAATTTACAATAATTAATAATAATTGTGTTGGACAGAAAATGCCCTGCCTGAAGCCAATGATAGGACCGTCGATCCTTAACGCAGACTTGGCGCAGCTTTCCGAAGAATCTCAACGACTGCTGGACCAAGGCGCGGACTATTTGCACCTGGATGTCATGGACGGACACTTTGTGCCCAACCTCACATTCGGACACCCTGTCGTCAAATGCCTCAGGAGCAAAATTCCTAGGGCGTTTTTCGAAACGCACATGATGGTCTCCAATCCGCAGCAGGTGAGTTTAAAATTTAATCCCTCGTGGAATTATAATTAAAAAACACCTGTTGGCAGTGGATCGAGCCTATGGCTGACGCTGGAGTTGATCAATACACATTCCACGTTGAGCCGGTCAAAGACGTTCCTGAAGTCTGCAGAAAAATTAAAGAGGCTGGAATGAAGGTACGTAAAGAAAAAATAAAAATTAAAATTTGTAGTAGAATTTCACGTTCGAGGGTTTATTTACGATGATTTGAATTTTCAGTCAGTTTTCCTCAATGGATTTTTGTGAGTTGTTTATTGTTTAAGAAAAACACATGTAGTTTCAACTGCGGGCTGTGAAATCATTTTGACAAGAATTACATAGTTCAAAAAATCACTTTAAAAAAAAAAATTCTGAACAAGAATTTTTTGTGAAAAATTATATAGTTACATTTTGTAACTTAAAACAAATTTTTTCCTTAAAAAAACCAACCGAAAAATCCTCTCTACCACTGCCAAGAAAGGTACGCTCAAAACACGTTTTAATACTATGGCCAAAATTATTATAAAAATTAATTGTTTAAAAAAAAAATTGAATTCAATGTATAATTTTGTGTTTAAAATTGTTTTTGTGATAAAATGGTAACTTTAAATAATTTGTCACGGAAAATGGTTACTGTGAAAGAAAAATATTTTTTAACAGATTTATTTTTGTACTAGTTTTAGTCAAAATGATTTCACAGCTCATGAATTATGGCTGCAGCCCGCAGCCAAAACATGTTGATTTTTTTTATAATAAACAAAACTTAAAAACCCATCGAGGAAAAGCCGACTTTAAATTCAAATCATCATAAAAAAATAAAAGATTGTTTATATTAAAAAAAAAAAATGTATGTAAGGTTGGACTGGCTATCAAACCAGGCACACCTGTGGATGTGGTAAAGACGTACATCGACTTTGCGGACTTGGTCCTGATCATGACTGTCGAGCCAGGTTTTGGAGGTCAAAAGTTCATGTCCGACATGATGCCAAAGGTCTCTTGGCTGAGGGAAAATTACCCAGAACTAAACATCGAAGTTGACGGAGGCGTTGGACTGAACACAATTGATCAATGCTCACAAGTAAATAATTAAATTTAAAGATAAAATCAGTTCCTTTAAATAAAATTTTAGGCTGGAGCTAACTGGATTGTTTCTGGTACGGCAGTGATTCGAGCTGAAGACCCAAAAGCCGTCATTTCGACACTCAAAGAATCTGTTCAAACTGCCATCGATTCCAAGAAGTGCTAGAGTGTATTTTGCAGCCAAAATTATTCCAGATAAATTTGCGGCATTTATTTACTATTTTGCGGAAATCTTTGTTCCTATTAAGCTCAATCGAAAATAAAAATATTTTTTTCTATCTAATAGAATTTGGTATATTTAAAAATTAGCTGAATTAATAGCAGGCTGAAGTGCAGCCAGTGTAACAAGCAAGGCTTCCTCAGTTCTGATGGTTCTTGAGCCCTGTCCAGGGCACGTGTTGAGATAAAAGTCAAAAAGCATTGAGGGGTCGTCAACCTTGAGGCTCTCATCACTTTCAAGGCCAAGCTCCAGTCCCCTCAGGCCACCAAACGTTACAAGGATGTGCTTAAAACTTGGCAGGCATTTGGGGACAGGGTCTCCCCTCTCAGAAGTGCCTACCAGAAGGTCGTATCCCTCGTCATAAGGGCACTGAGTGAAAACTGCCCCTAACGAAGGGGCACACCGAACAGAGTAGCCCCAGTAAGTACCTTCTTGTTTCACAGGTGTTGACGGAGGCACCACTCGACCCTGCAGCTTCTTCATGTCTCCACTTGGATGCTCCTCAATCTCAACCGTGACCCTGAGGCCAGGGGTCAACTGTGTGTCCACAGGTATGGGACGTTGAAGCCCAACGTCGACCATGGAATGGGCACTTTTCTTCACCTTCTCCGTCACATATCCTTCTCTATTGTAATAAATTCATTTTAATAATTTCAGTCAATTAAAATTCAATCAGAAATTTACCTAAATTTTGCTTTGTCGTCTCTTCTGTAGTGATTTGGGGCGTCCAAGGGATTCAGAAGTCCTGCGTGTCTCAAGTCTTGATGAATGGGGAAAAAATACTTCCTCAAATATTGCGGACATTCAAGGTACTGCAGAATTCTGCTCAGCTGAAGACATGACGGGGGCAAATCTTCGTCGAGCCCAGAATTGTTGTCCTTATCTTTGTCCAGACTTCCATGTTCATTGAAGACTACAATCTATAAATATAATAGGGAGTAAATTTTGTGAGAAAATTTTATTATCATAAGTCGTGGCTTACTTCGTCAACGTTGAAAATTGCAGCAGCTCTGGCAATTTGTCCAGCAAGAGCAGATCGAAGCTCCGGTGTTTGCGCATTGTCGAGAATGTTTCCTGGCAGCGCAATGGACAAGGTCCAAGACCGACCTTTGCTCTCCTCTTGAGAAGTTGGTTCAATTTCGGTGGAGATCTCGGAAGCTGCTTCTTTTTGTTTATCAAGCTCCGACAAAAGTTTCTCTCTTTTCTTTGCTTTTCTCGCCTTCTTCTCCTTTTTCCATTCAAGCCAAGTTTCCGTCGGCACTTCTTTTTTGTAACTTGCCTGTGCTTTGATCGGACCCATTCTGCAGAATCCCGTACAAGGTCGATGACTTCGAAGGCAGCTAGAAGGACACGTCCTTTTGGTCTTTGTTAGCGAAACGTGCGTTTGTTTTGATTTTGTATCACAAACAAAAAGTAAAGAAATACCGGTATTTATACGAAAAAAAATTATACCGGTAAAACTTATATTTCATCAAAATAAGAAATTTGGTTAAAATTATCGAATAAGGCTAATTTATTGATAATCTGTCATCAAAATATTAAGTTTTAAGATCAATTTTGTATAATATGTATTATTAAATGCGTTTTCAAAGCTAAAAATTGGTATTTTAAATTAGAGAGAAATAATTTTACCGGTTTTATATGGCAAGAGCAATCGCCAGCTGCGCTCCGCCGGTCGCCGCGAAAAGACGGCAAAAGCAAACCCAAACATTCAAAGCGAATGTGCGAAATCCAAAGTTTAATTGGAATTGAAATTGAATTTTAAATTTTCAAATATTTTGATGAAATGATAAGGTATTTATAGAACTTTTTTTAAAGTATAAATCATCACAGACTTTTAAGAAAGGTGAAAAACCTGGAAGAATATAATTATGCATAAGATTTATATTTAGTATGTAATTCAACACACACTCAATGCTACATTTTAATTTTTAACAAAATTATTTATGGGCATTTTTATGGGTTTTGATTTTGATTACTTTATAAGGATGTAGATGTACATTAGAAAAGTATAAATTAATTAAATTGGCCTGAGATTCAATTTATTTTTATTTCTCACAGAGAACAATTATGAGCCGCCAAAGCAAAAAATCAGAGCAAGGAAAAGAACCCTCTACATGGAAAGAGTTGAAAGATCAACAAGCAGCAGGACATTCTGGAGACATTCCCAGCCATTTTTTCACCCCTCGAAAGGCTTTCTCTCAAGAGGTTGCGTCCTCACCCCTTGTCAGCGATCAGGAAATGGACACGCTGCGAGCCGAATGTGGAGACGACATGCTCGAAGCTGCCGAGAACATCATAGACGAAGGATCTTTGTCGCCGACAAAAATCATGGGGCCCCCCAGCTGCCAGAAACACCCCTATGAAACGCCAAACACAAAGCGAGACAGAGAAATTCGCCAGTTGCTGCTGCAGGATCTCGAGTGTTCTGAATCTGAGAGAGACACGCCTTATAAAAAGGATACCCCACAGAAAAAAAGACTAACCACCTCCGTCTCCTCTGACGAAAGCACACTGGTACCAATACCATCCACCTCACAATCAGAATTAATGCCCAGTATATTTTCTACATTACTCTCAAATAATTATAATTAAATTTAAAAAATTTTAGGCACCTCCCAGATAGAACCGGCAGTGAGTGAAACAAGTGGGAGGCGAAGTTGCAAATCTTCGTCATCCTCCTCCGATGAAGAAGAATCTGAAAGCCTATCTGAGTCGAGTGGAGACGAGTTGGACGTTCACAGCTCCAACTTCAATGCCACAAAAGCTCTGACTCTTGGAAAGAATTTTCTGCCAAAGCTGCCTTTCCCTCACACCAAAAGACTGAACAACCTGGACCAGTACAAAAAAGTGGCAAGTGCTTCCGACGACCCTGAGGACTTTGAAGGCAACATGGTGAGGGCGCTGAAGAAAAAGCCGCTAACAAAAAAGTCCAAGGACTACATATCACCAAGTAAGCATCAGGAGTCTATAAAAAGAAATTTTTTGCCCCACCAAATGCCTGTCACCAGACCAATTAGAGAAAATAGGCACCAAAGAAACCTGATGGACAAAATGGAGGCAGTGAAAGGACCACTTTTAAAACTGGTTGAGTACAGAGATAAGAAAATTAGAGTTATGGTGAGCGCTTTAAGTTATTAATTTTTTTCAATCAATTTAATATTTAATTTTTAATCCAAGGTGAAAACAAGAAATATCTACCAAGGAACAAACGACATGGTTGGCTATTTGGTTGCCTTCGACAAACATTGGAACTTGGCATTGACAGACGTCGAGGAGACTTTTTTGAGGAAGATGCAACGAAAAGTGCCTTTGAATTTAGGAGAATCTGTAAAATTATCCAGTGAAGAATTAGCAAGACGAGGGATAGTGAGACCGAAAGTCATTCAGAAAGTTGGAAATAAATTTGAGTTGTGCAAAAGACACATTCCTCAGCTTCTCTTGAGAGGAGAGCAGATAGTTGTAATATGCCCTGTAATTTAACTCTAAAATAATATATAATATTTTGTCTTATATTACAAAAGTTTCACATTTATTTTGCACTTCACGATAGTAGTCTGAAACTTTAGTTGTACATATCCAGTAGGTCTGTTGTCTCTTCTGGTGGTTTGTCTTCAGGGAATTTGCAATCGTAAATCAAAATCGTCCGATCCTCTGAAACCGACATGATGTTCTTTCCGTCTGGGCTGAATTTCACTCCCCAAACCTTGTTCATTCAGAAAATTGTAGAAATTTATTAATTAAAGAACTAAATTAAATACCTGATCATCATGTTCTGCGAATGTGTGAATGCACTGCCTGTCCTGCAGTTCCCAAAGCTTAACAGTACGATCTGCACTGCCAGAGACAAAATGCTTATTGTCTGGAGAAAATGCCACACTTAGCACCCACGAAGCGTGTCCGGACATGGTTCCGACAGCATTCGCGTGAGACCTGCCATTTCAAAAAATAATGAAGGATTTACTAAATTTAAATACTCTTACACGTCATATAATTTCATATGGCCATCGTCTGACGCGGTGAGAAGAAATTGAGAATCAGGGGAGAAGCAGAGCGATCTAATGGGCATGGCGTGACCTAAAATAAATAATAATAGAGAAGAAATTTTTTTAATACTAAATATTTCACCTTCCAAGGTATGGACCAATTTACTTGTTGCCACATCAAAAATGTTTATAATGCCATCGTTGGCTCCACTTGCAATGTACTTGCCGTCGGGACTCACATGTGGATCTTTCCCGAGTGGCTTCCGGAGATCACATGCGTCGAGTCTGGAGAAAACGCCACTGTCCAAATATCCACCGGACCAGCGTCAATTGTGCAGAACTTTTTCCCGTGAGTAACTTCCCACAATTTGATGGTTGAGTCAAGACAGCTTGCAGCAATCACTGAAGATTAAAAAAGATATCAATTATTTTCCAAATTTGAGCCCGTTAAAAGCTCACTTGTTCCCTCGGAGCTGACGTCGACTGAAATAACGCCAAGATAGTGTCCGTCCCAACTGTTCCTCAATTTCAGTACACCGTCTCCACTCAAGTGATCGTTGTATTGCCAAACTTTAACCATGTCGTCGAGGCCACCACTCACAACATAATCCAAAATTTCCTCTTCGGGCGGCGGAGATTCTCTTTAAAATGAAAAAAACAAATTAAGAAAAATATGAAGATAATATTAACAGTAAAACCTGTCTTTCTGTTCTTCATTATCGTCCTCCTCGCGGGGTTCTTTCTCCTTGGTGATTTTCAACTGACCCCACGCACAACTCCAAATACTCTCGTCGTGGGCTTTATCCTTTTTACACTTGGTTGAAAACTGCGTGGAAGAAAATTTAGAACTCTGTACTGGAATTGTGAATCGTCAACTTACCATTTTAAATCTTGAAACCAATTAGAGAATATGATTTAGAAACGCCGGAGTAAATTTTGTTAGCAGATTCTCGGGGCCGGTGTTTTGTAAACATCTAAGCCACGCCCACGTTTGTATTTTTCTGGATTTTTAAAATGACCCGCGATATACACATGACGCCTACTTTGTGGTTTGCTTCACAATAAAGTTTTAGAAAGTGGATATAGGACTGTGCAACTCTTAAGTGGAGCCGTGGGTCATTGACTTTTCTGTTTGCTAAAATGCTATCTCGAGCTCTCTTACGGATGAAATTTAAAGTAACAATACAAGCTATACAAAAGATAGAGTATTTATTGAACACAACTAGGTGTACAACGGGTGTCTAAAGCTAATTTGTCTTCCTAAAATTAATTTTACAATTAAGCTTGTTTCGATAATTATTACAAAGTACAAAATTAGTTAATTTTGATTTTTGCAGCCTCTCTTAGGCTTAGTTTTCGTTCATTACATTCAAGAATATGATATTGTGAACATTTCTTACCGCAGTGCTTGCATTCACAATCTATTGTCGCTTGAGAATGAAAATTTCAAAAATGCATTTATTATAATTAGGGGCGATTGAGCGCTGGTTGCTTATTTACCTCTTTTATGCAAGAAAAGACCCTCATTAAAATGCAATAAAATTTATTTAATCAGTTTATTTTTCCCTTCAAACAAAAACCAAATTTCTATATATAAAAAAAAATGTGTAATTTTTTTTATTCTTTTTGTCATCAATAAAATATTTTACATATTGGACGTATTTTATAGGTATAGGTCTACAATTTAACAAAAGGAATGAAATGCTTATTAATCTATATAATTTTGAATGACACACTATGAAGAGGCAAGAGTTATATTGATTTGGCTCCACATTGTGTTTTCCTTCGAGTAAGGTCAGTGAAATATTATATTAAGAAAAAAGTGGGGAATTCCACAGGCAGAAGAATAAACCAGGTGACGTTGGGGAAACCACTCTTCGCTGGTGTTGGCCGGCGTGTTCTCCGTTGAGTTGGAGTTGACGAAGAGAGGTGGGAAAATTAATCAAAACGCACAAATGAGGCGCAGCAAAATCGGCACGCTGAGCAGAGGCTCGCACTCCTGATTCTCGAGCTGTTGGAGCCACTTTGCTCTCCCAAACCTTCATTATAAATCCTCCGCTAAAATCTTCAAGGTAAGGAAAGGAATCCAAAAAAACTTATTCATTTGTGGGTAGTTTTTATCATGACTATGAAAATAATATTTATGTTCATAAGATTTCAGATGGTTAATTTTTTAAATAATTCGTCATTTAATTTTTTTTTAGCTTTTTATTTATTCTGTTAAAAAATTTCAATGAGGTCAATTTTTATAAACTCGCCGGCTTTTTGCTTAGCAACAGAGCAACACGGATCTTGAAAAGAATCTAAAATCAGTTTTTGAAGTCAAAAGTCAATTCAACATAATTTAAGGAGATCGCCCTCTAAAATGGGACATCAATTTTTTCCTTCTCCTTTGACTCCAAATGATGTGTTTGTTAATTTCAAGTTTCAATTATGCTTGGTGCGAATCTTTGTGTCTCAACCGACCGCTCACATTTTAGGCGCAACTCATGCCCGATTCATCTGACACGCTTACCTCGCAGAAATGCGAGCAAGAACTCGTGGAACAGACTCTCTTCAATTTTGTTTGCAAAAATTTCAAATAATTTTTCCTTCTTCGTGCGTCTTTATAAATAGATGATTTAATTAAAAGATGCAAATTTTTAAAATTTTTAATTCAAAAATGTAATAGAATATGATGGGGTCAGTTTTTATATAATTATCTTAATGTTCGAGACCAAGCAATAAATCTTGTTCTTATCACAAAATTAGTACTGCTGACATTTAACTTCAATAATTAAGCTTGTACCGTTCATGTAATCTGCAGTTATTTGACAGCTTCCAGATTTCTTTTCTTTTGATTAAGAAGATTAACAGGAAGGATTAGCAACCTCATCAACTACGTATAAATTTCCACGAATCGCTTATTTTTCTTTTCTTTGTTGATCACAATTATTATCATTATTGTTAAAGTCATAAACGAAAAAATTCTCTCCTTATCGATAACATTGTAAAACGCCGCGTCGCAAAGCAGGCAGTGTTTGCTTTGGAATCAAGAGGTAGAAAAAAACATTCTCGCACCAACCATAATTGAGAGCTCGCGCTTTTGTCATTCAGATATACACACAGCTCACGTTACCTTTGAATAACGATTGAGTAAAACATTGTTTTTACAGGACAAAAAAATTGAATTAATTTGTCAAAAATTGACTTCGTTTGTTTTAGCAGGAAAGGTGGGAGCGAACCGACGGTCTAAAAACCACTTTTATTGTTCTGCTGCTTTGTTCACGTTGGGAAAAATGCTGCGAAATTATTTTCGCCTTGGACGTGCATCAAGCAATAAGTGTTAAGAGTAGATCCTTCAAGTAAGTTTTTTTTCATCACCTCTTGAAACGTGAATTTAAAAAAATTTGAGGAAGAGTTGAAACAAATTAACTTCTGAATTGATTAATGTTTGAAATTAAAAATTTAATTTAATACATAAGTCTGTGACAGAAGTTAAATTTCAATGCTTTCTGGCAAAATTCTTGCTTTTTGCTAGCATATATGTGTTCGATTATTTGTTTTACCAACAATTAAACATTTTTAATACAGGCTTTGACGTCAAGAATGGACGGAAAGGAAAATCCAGCATTCGACATAGAGACGCCGCCACTTGAACCAGTTTTTACTATTGAGGATTCAAAGGGAGAGGTAAAAAATTGACAATCAGTGACAAACAAAAGTGATAATCATTTCAGATTTTTTTTTTTGCAATTTCTGAACATTTTACGTATTATTAATTGATAATCAGCTCAAAAACGACGCGCAATTTCTGGAATTTTTGCAATCAATCAATACCTTATCACTTCTTAGAAGTTCTGCACTAACGCGGAAAGTTGACCGAGTCTTATTTTTTTGCAATCAATCAGAACTCCCATCATCTCCTTGAAATTAAGGTTGTGACCTCCTTTTGTGTTGCAGTACCTCAACGGAAATAATTTCAATAATGGTGGGCAACTCAATCAACTCGACGAATCGGCGCAACAGAAGCCAAAGGTGGTGAAAAATAAAATAAAATCTGAATAAAAAATAAAATATTTTTCTAGAAAAAGATCAAAATCCCAAAAAGTGTGGTCGACACGTGGACGAGAGTTCGGCGCGTGCTGACCAACAAGCGAGTGGCGCACATGTTGATCGTTCTGTACTTCACGGGGGCTCTGATCTACTGGTTCGCCATAAACACAAGCGCACGCCAGTGGATAATTTGCCAAGACGAGGGTTTGCTTTTGGTGCTCCTCTTTTTCTATCTCATCTACGTGATTTGCTACTTTGGCCACTACGTCGGGAAAATCAGCATGCTTATTAGACCGATTTATAGACTGTCTATCAAAACAATTGGTCCTCTGTGAGTTTGATTATTTTTTTGAACTGTTTTTTTTTTAATTAAAATTTTAAGAATGACGAAGATTTTGATTTACGGACTACAAGTGGGCGCACTTACTGCTTATTTGATATGGGATATTTGGGATGATTTTTCGCGCTGGAGATCGATTATTGGGGTGTTCAAGAACCTCTTCGTCCTGTGGTTGTTTTCCTCTTACAAAAGAAAGGTTGAAATTGATATATTTAATATATTATATTGAAATGCTCATTTTCAAAATTATACAGATTAAAATTGAGGTGCCTCTTCGATCGCTGCTGTTGCAGTTTTACATTTGTCTGATCATGTTACGGATTCCGTTTGTGAACGATTTCATCACCTGCATCACAAGCAAATTCACTGCCTTTTTGAATTTTTCCAAAGGCGGAGGGTCAATGGTTTTCGGAGAGGAGCTTGCAAATTCAGTTTTTGCATTTTTGGTGAGGCCATTTTAGTTATTAATTTATTATTTAAAATAAAGTTTTGCCATGATTCAGGTGATGCCTGTGATCTTGTTTTTGAGTTTCGTCGTCGCGATTCTGAACCACCTCAACATTCTACCTCGGTTCATTTCTAGCCTCGGCAGAGCGCTGCTCTGGGTTTTGGGCACCCAATCCGAAGTCGAGGCTTTCACGTCAGCCTCGAGCATTTTCCTCGGACAGGTAAAATAATAAAAAACAGGAAGAAGTACATTTTTATCATTCACGTCATTTGAACTTGAAAAACAGACAGAGTCCCCGATTTTGATTCAACATTACCTGCCCAAAATGACAAGGTCGGAAATATTCACCGTCATGGTTAGCGGATTATCTACAATCGCAGGTGACGAAATTAATCTGCTCAAGGATAATTACACGCGCGGCAAAATAAAAATAAAACAGGGCTGTACACCGTTAAATAATCTTTGAATTACAACAATAAAATTTTATTTTTGACGTACTTTTCAAAGAAAAATTAAGTCGTTAAAAAACACCTCTTGGTGTTTAAAGTCAAGTTAGTGGAAATTTTAAATAAAATTTCAAAAAGGTGACCTTGAACTCGGTCACTGTTGCACTTTTTTCTGTCTCTAAGTTTCATCATTTAAACATTTCTCGCTATTTTTTTAATATTGTTCTTAAAACGCTGTAAGAATAAGATACAACACAAAATAAATTTGAAAAAAATTATATTTATCACAATCTTTGACAAAGCGTCTGTTTAAAATGAATACTGTCAATAGTTAAATTAATATTTCTTGGCCGCAGGTTCTGTTATGGCAGCCTATATACAATTTGGGATCTCGGCCGTACACATGATCACAGCTTCGATCATGTCTTCGATCGGCGCAATAGGACTTTGCAAATTATTCATGCCTGACACGGAACCATCTGAGACCAAAGAAATGGAACTAAAAAAGGATAACAAGTAAAAACTACGACACGAAATTATGAAATAAATTATAATAAAAATTTAGGGAAAAGGTAAACGTTTTTGACATAACGTCAAGCAGTGCGAGCAATGCCTTTGAAATCATCAAGTCTATCGTGGCTTGCTTGATAATTTGGCTCTCGGTGATTCCCTTTGCCAATTCTGTGATTGAAACCTTCTTTTATTTACTGACTGGTATCTCTGGAGTTACTTTTGAGGTATTTTGAAGAAAATTAAATTATCTTAATTTTCACTCCAATTAATTTTTTAGTACCTGCTTGGATTACTTTTTACACCCTTTGCCTATCTAATGGGCGCCGACTGGGCAGATTCGCAGAAGGTCGGCAAGTTGGTCGGCATTAAAATTGTCATCAACGAGTTTGTTGCGTACACAGAGTTGAAAGATCTCGAAGGAATAATTTCGGTAAATTTATTGAGGCTGTTTTGTTTAAATTATTTACGATTTTTTTAAGGAACGGTCGATGACGGTTGCAACGTACGCCCTGTGTGGCTTTTCTAATTTCGGAGCCCTAGCCACACTCGTTTCAACTTTAAAAGTGATGGCGCCAAGCAAAACAAAGGACTTCACCAAAAACGCATACTGGGCATTGCTGGTGGCCAACGTTGTGTGTGACATGACTGCGTGCATTGCTGGTAAATAATAAATTAAATTTTTTGATGGAATTTCTTGCTAATAGAAAATAATTTTTCCAGGTGCACTCACGCCATAAGAATGGAAGAATTAAAAACATTCCTGTTTGATTTTGTAAATACTTGAATTAAATCAATTTTTAATTTTAAAAACATTTGCACTTTGCATTATTAAAATAAACCTAACGTCTCTAACTTGCATTAAACTAAAAATGCACAATTTCAATAATTAACAATTGGTGCCAAAATGTGGCTAACACAGAATAAAATTTTCCAATTTACAAGATATATTAGGAGGTGAAAATTTGGCACAAGACAGATCTTGTTCCAATGTGGGAATTGCGAGAAGATTAAATTGTTATATCGCGTTGCTGACATCAAAACAACTAGGCCAAATTAAAAAAAAAGCTAGCTAAGTTAAATTATAATACCTGTGGAGCTAGGGAATGGAAAAGTGTAAGAGCAACGTCAGGTTAAGGCAAATCGAGCAGGCTGTGTTGTTCATAGAGTTTTTGCGTTCGGCTATGAACTTCTCGACTGGCCTCCAACATTTGAGGTAAGTTTTCCTGCGCAATGCGAATTTCTTCCTCGTCCTCTCCAAATATCTGCAATTAAATTTCCATTAATTAAAATTAATATGAAAATTTGACAAGTCTAATTTTTTTAAATAATTTTTTACCTTAATAAGCAAATTTTCTTTGGTCGGCATGGCGTACATGGCCACTCCAGCTGCTTTTCGAATGACCCAGGTGTGGTGGTTGGCTAAGGTCACATTGTACGCCTCCTGGCACACAGTAGCTGTTCCATCCTTGTGATCAACTTCGCTGACTTTTTGCAAAAACAAACTAATAAAATCTGTAAAATATTAAAATTGAAAAAAAAAATGCATTTTTTATAATTTTTTTTTTACCAAGACCCCTGTGAAGACGGAGGAACGTCCTGCTGCCGGAAACATATCCCTTCTTCTTCAAAAGGTCCTGTTCCTTTTCAAACACCATCATCTTTTTCACAGTCACAAAATTTCCGTCTTTGTCGCTCTGTCTGATCTCTTCCAGGATATCCAGTTTGCTTTTTATGTCACTGCCAACGAAACTGAATAACTTGCCCATCAATATCAGAAATCTGGAAAAATTTAAGCAATAGTTTAGATTTTTACTAGAATTTTAAAACCATTATTTTTTTATACTTATAAAGTTCTTTGTAGGCAATGATGTATTTGTCAATGTGAATGTCGTCCTCTTCTTCAAGACAAGATTCAAACCCGTCGTGCAGAGCCTTAATGCTGAATTTAACGTCAGCAGTTTCAGATGCCATTTTTTATGCAATAATTTGAGAGTTTTGAGATAAAATTTGGCCAAGGATTGAGCAAAAGGTGGTCCGGCCCTTAGTTTTTACCACATCATTCTGTGGACTTTTGATCTCTAGACTTCTAGACTTTCAAGTTTCCAAGAAATAATAAATTAACTTTCGGTCCGAGTGGAATGTTGAAAGTCTCAGGTCTCAGGTATAGGCCCTGTGTTGCTAATAAAGTCTAAAATAAAAACTCCACATTCAAAACATGTCGCAAAAACCAGCTGCTGGCTGAATAGTTTGGTTCAAAATCCGCCGACAGAGCGCACTACTTGCATCGCTCCCGCGGCAAAATATCGCTCTGCTTTTTCTGCAAACTAGTGCCCTGTGCGGTTGGCGGTTTTTGCGGTTTTAACCGCAAAAACCGCACCGCAACCGCGGTTGCGGAATATCCGTTGGGTTTGGCTGCGGTTGTGGTGCGGTTGCGGTTTGGAACCTTGCGGTTGCGGTTTTACCGCAAAAACCGCCAAAAAATAATTTGAAATAATTTTTGCGTGAGGTTGCGGTTTCCGCGGTTTAACCGCAACCGCACCGCAACCACGGTGCGGTTTTTGGCAACCGCGGTGCGGTTTTAACCGCAACTGCATGTAAAAAAATTTAAATCTATCAATTACAGAATGAACCAAAAACATTATGTCACTGATGTAAGCTTGGATAGCCGAAAATTAATGGGAAAATTTGATTAAAATATTTTGTGTACGTACGTCTTTCTCGCACTTTTTCTTTATATTATACCATGATGCACACATATACGGCCGTAGCCGTATGGGCCGTATGGCTTTCAAAAATTTTAATTTAAAATATTTTAAATCAATTTATAATTTTGACTATCCAAGTTTAAATCAGTGACCTATTACTTTTGGTTCATTTGGTAATTAATAGATTTAATTTTTAATTTTTGAGTATGCAGTTGCGGTTAAAACCGCACCGCGGTTACCAAAAACCGCACCGTGGTTGCGGTGCGGTTGCGGTTAAACCGCGGAAACCGCAACCGCAGGCAAAATTTTTTTTTGCGGTTTTTGCGGTAAAACCGCGGTGCGGTTGTGGTTTTACCGCCAAAAAACCTTGCGGTTGTGGGCGGTTACGGTTTGAAAAATCGCGGTTGCGGTTCGGTGCGGTTTTCGAAATTTCATTCCGCACAGGGCACTACTGCAAACGCGATTTCCCCTCGCAGTCTCACACATACTTATCACTTTTCTTTCTTCAATGCACGGTAAACGCAATTCAACACCTTGCCCGCCAGCATCCCAGCCACTTTTTTTCCACCTGTCAACTTTTGCACGGTACACGCTTTTGTGTTTGACTCGAGTTAGACGCAGACCGACAAAGTTCATTTTTTTGCACATCATGTAATTATAAATTCCCAAACAAGTGGTTGGGGAAAATTGTACGGAGGGAATATTAAAAATGGCTAATCTGCTAAAAATATCTAATGCTGAGTTTTCAAAAGTGAAAATTAATACATAATGAATAAAAAAGATAAGTATGTCAAATACAAAATTTATCCTCGCATATAAATGAAGCTTTTCTGCTAAAAAAAATATTTATAAACCTTTAAAAATTAAAATTTTCTTGAATATATCTAAAAAATTATTTTAAAAATTTTTAATTTACCAAAAAATATAAAAAGATAAACCACTGCCTTAAGCGGGACACCACTATGTACCTTAAAAACAAAATTTGCTGTGATATTATCATTAAAAAAAATATATCGCATTTCCTTTGAAAGTTTTTGAGAATTATTATGCAAGAAGAATAGATGCGGTGCAATTAAGGAAATACTTTAATTTGGAGAAAGCATTTGAATTTAAAAAAATTCACACCTTTCATCTAATTTAATTGTTGGCAAAACATTTTCCAAAGTATGTTGATAAGTGGTCAATTTATTTTCTGTTTCATGATTGATGAATTTTTGTTTGAAATTTAGATATTTCATCTCTCTTATTGGATAATTTATATTTTTTCCTATGATTTGTAATTTCAATGAGATAACATAAAATATTTAAAAGAAATTTTAATTTCGGTGTATTGTCTCTGGTTTTTCTAAAAATATTCATGTTGTTCCACTTCATCATATATTATTTTTAATGAAGTGCTGTTTGTATGAAAACGAGGGTGTAACACTTTTCCACACTTGTTACATTTTTATTGCAGAAAGTAGGTGGGCAAACAAACACGTGTACAGCGAAAATAATGATCGGCGCTCTCTTTCTCCCCCGACGAGCTCCATCCTAGATTATTATAGAAACGCGCGCGCGGTATCTTTTGTAACTTGTGACCCGGTCAACACCCGAGAGCAGGGTTGCTCCACATTTGTGTGCTCCACAAACCCACTGCAGGGGTGCTCGTCTAGATATTTATGCCAACAACCCCCAGTGAAAAGCAAAACTCGTGACGATTTAGCTTTGAAATCAAAGTTACAAGTTGTAAAAATCCGAGATTTGATTAGATGAATGGAACGTTGCCAAAAAATATTGCTCGAGCAAAATAAAAAAAAAACAGCCGAACACAAGTGCACAGCGACTAACTGTTTTCAGGGGTGGCTTTAGGGGTTGGCGGCGCTCTCACGGCGCAGCTGAGCGCGATCAATAGCATCTGGGTTGGGCGATTTCTTGCACCGCATCGATGATTCAAAACACCAACCCCTGAAAATTTTGGTCCAACCAACCCTTGAATTATTTTCAAAAAAATAAAATCAATAAAAAATTAAAAAATATTAATTTTTTTAAATTTTAAGATTGAAACTTTTAGATGGTAAATGAATTAGTTGCGGAATATTTGCACTTTTCCAAAGGGGGTAGTTTTGCGAAGATCGGTGCCCGTTTCGGTCGCCATCGATGCTGCAGAGCGGGAAGGTGCAGCGAGTGTGAGAGAGTGCAGGACCAGAGCTGAGGAGAGCGGATGTCTTCTGGCGGGTTTGGGGAGGAAGGTCGCTCGACGCCGGCGGCTGCAGTGCCTGGACCGCAGCAGCCCTTCGCGATGGCCCAGCAAGGGGCCCAGGGGCGCAATCCCCTGCTGTGCTTTGTGTGCAACGACTTCTACAGCGAACCCTGCCTACTCGGGTGCTTCCACTCGTTTTGCTCGCGCTGCCTTCAGGGACGGGACAACGACAACAAAATCCAATGCCCCCTTTGCGGGTGAGCGCCAAAGTTAATTAAAAAATTCCGAAAAATTCAAAATTTCCAAAATCCTTTAAATTACAAAAAATAAGTATTGATTGTTTTCTTGAAAAAGAAAGTAAGTGAAAGTGAAGTTTTGGTTTCACTTTCTGTTTAGTGTCATATTTTTATTTGATATTTTAATTAAATTTTTTTAATTTTTTCTTGTTCTTATTGAAGTAGGTCAGAGCTCTCAGTCAGTGGTTTTGAGAAGATGAACAATTTTTTAAGTCTCTCCTCAGCCAGACAATAAAAACATCCCTCGCCACTTGACACCGCAGCATGCTTTTCTTTGTTGTTTCCTCTCTCCTTTGACTTTTTGACTGTTTTTATTTTTTCCTCCTCATCCATCGAACGTGCAGACAAAAGACGGTACTGAAGGACGGAGCTCCGCTGCCGCCCCCGGACCACCTCCTGCGCCAGCTCATCGACATGTACAACGCGGAGAACCCTGCCTGCGCCAACTGCGACAAGAGGAACCGCGCGGCCATGTACTTCTGCCACACCTGCGGTAGGAACGAATTCGGCTCCGATTTGAGTTGCAGATCTCACCATTTACAATAATTGCAGGTCAGGCTTTGTGCGCCGGCTGCCGGGACAACACGCACAGGGCCAAAATGTTCTCCACGCATGACGTCATCCACATGTCCAAGTTCAACAAAGAGGGAAAAAAGAAGGTTCGCTTTTTTGTCGTTTTTCTCGCTTTGATCATAAAGGGATTGATTTTTTCTTCCCCTTTTCAATTCGTTCACTTGCAGTGCGCCACACACAACGAGCCTTTCATTATGTTCTCCAACTCGCAAAAGAACATGCTCTGCATGCACTGCTTCAGGGACACGCCGCCCGAGTCTCGACTGCAGTGCGTCGACATCGACACTGCTTACACGCAGGGCTGTAAAAAACTCGAAAGGGCCGTCATGGTAAGAAACAAAAAATTCACAATTTTTATTTCTTCATTAAAATATCTTGAAAAAAAATTATTTTATATTTTAAAAATAACGTAATGTTAAAAAAAAAGAATCTAGATAAAAATTAATCAAAATTTGCTGTACTTTTAAATGATGAGAAATATAGTTTATCTCCTATATTTACCTTTTTTCACATGTTGTGCAATTAGTAAAGCAATTAATTGTCATTTTAATTTAGTTTCATTAATTGATGAATCATGAAGAAAATAAATTATTAATATTCATGGCAAAATTTTGCCAAAAGTGACTTATTTAAGAATTTTCAGCCTTTTTTTAAAAATTCTCACCTCAAATATTATGAAGAAGATAAATTGCAAAATAAACTATATCAAAAAAGTGAAATCAGCCAAAAGAAAAAAAAAATCACTAGAAATATTTACTTATTTATTTGAAAAGTGATATATTTTTCTTACGTTTTATCAAAATTAAAGATAAAAATTCTTTATAATAAAAAGTACACTGCATTTTTTTAGGGTGTGTGCGAGCTGCAGGGTTCAGTGCGAGAGGGAATGGTCATGTTCCGATTGCTGTTGGACGAGCTGAAGAAAAACATGGAGTCCGAGAAAAGTTCGATCAACTCGTTCTGCCAAGGGATGCAAGAGGCGATCGCGAAGACGCACGCGGCCATGGCGATGGAGGTGCAGCGCCAGTTCGAGACCAAGGAGCGCATGTTCCGCACGCAACTGGTGGGCCTGGCGTCCGTGCTGCCCATTCTGCAGATGCATCTGCTCATGTGCACCACGTTCAGCACCTCGGCCACCAAGTACGAGTTCCTCGGACTCGCCTACCCCATGATGGAGCGGCTGACGGCGGTCACGCAAATCAGCCCTTCGGTGCGGCCCAACCAGAACTCCAACGTCAAAACCAACTTTCGCTCCGAGTTCGGCCACGCGCTCGACCCCTGGGTCGGACCGTCAAAGCAGCAGCAACAGCAGCAGGCCCCTGAGAAATTGTACGAAGCGAGAACCCAACTGCAGGGCCACCCGCCCTCCTCCAGGCGCCAGCAGGTCGCGTTGAGGGCCAAGGCGATGGAGGGCGAAGGGCCCTTTTCAAACCATTGCAGAAGTTTCGACGGGCAGCTCAAAGAACTCGCTGGACAGCTTATGCAGCTCAAAGAACAGCTCACCAGTTTGCACAAAGAGGTATAAAAAATAGAACAAATATATGCGTTAAAATAAAATTGTTTCACAATTTAAAATAATTATTAAAACAATATATCAAATATCTTAGAATTCACAGACGGCCAAAAACAATCAACCTGACTGACAATGTTTATTTTGGTAATTTATATGTTTTTTTGATAAAAAGTAAAAAGAAAAATGGTAAATTCGAGTTGGTTGTTGTGGAAAAAGTTTTGAAGGTTTTTTTCAATCATTCTGTAGAATAAAAAAAAGTTATTAAATCGAGGGAATTTTCTTTCTAATTGGCTTCTGTAAAATTGCTCAAATTTATATGATAAAAAATAATTAAAATTATAATATTTTTAATTACATAAATAATTAATATATTATTAACTAGATTGTATTAAATACTGCCAAATAAAATTTTTTTATATAAAATTAAAAGATTATTAAATGCAAAATAAAGAAATAACTTGCTGAAAATACATCTGATTGTGAGGTTACAAAAAATTTGATTAAAAAAATTATGATCAAAATTGAAGAAAATAGTGCATAAAAAGAAGGAAATAACATAAAACATTGAGCAATATTTTTACAGGTAGTCCAGCAAAGGCCGAATCAGGCAGGGCAGCAAATGGCCCAGGGCAAGCTGGAGCACATTTCGCGCGACTGCACCAACCTGGAGGAGACCCTGGAGAGGCACCAGACGGAGCTGGAGCGGTTGCGAAGCGTTTTCGACGCGATCTGGGAGGAGCAGTTGTGTCGCATCCACGTCGAGCAGGACATGTTCCAGCAGCAGGTGAGCCTTTTGGAATTTCCCCGTGGAAACCAGTCAGTGACATGCGTGCAGACGCAGGAGGTGGCAGCGCTGCGCTCCGAAGTGCGCCACCTGAGCCTGGTGGCGCGCCAACTCGAGCCGTACATCCGCAGCCTCAACACGCAACACCAGCAGCACCAGCAGGAGCGGCCGCCCTCGTCCGAACAGGCCACCCCGGACAGCGCCGCCTCGTTCGCCAGCCTCGAGCCGCACCTCCAGTCGCTGCTCGACAAAATCAGCCTGCTGCAGATGGAGCAGGAGGCGCGTCTTGAGAACCAGCGCGAAGCGTGCCGCCTCCACCCGTCGCACGTCTCGTCGCCGGTCGACGAAAACCTTGCCATGGCCAAAGGTAAGTTAGTGCAAAAGTATGTTTTTTCGCAATACTAGAATGATTGTCAATTTTCTTTCTTAATAGTGCCAAAAGCTGCTTTTACAATTTAAAATTTTCATAAAAATCCGCGATAAAAACATTTTTTTTTTTCCAAAAATACATTAAAAAAAATTCAAGACAGTTTTCTTACTTGTGAAATAAGGTCGCAAAACATGAGGCAAATTCATAGAGCCATTTTTTTAAAAAAAATCTCAATTTTTCAACAAGGGCAGATCCCGTTAGCTCCATATTTTATTAAGCTTTCATTAATAGCTTGAAATTTCTTTCAAATTTATTAAAAATTCGTAAAATCATGTGGCATGAGCCAATATTAATTCAAAAGAACAGAATTTGGAAGATATTTATAAAAAAGTTTATTAATATGAAAAATTGCTTAGTGAAGTTTTAAATTAATTTATTGAGTTAGCTTATTTCTCTCCTATAAACAAATAATTTTAAAAAAAAATGGCATTGAGACACTTTTATATCTTCAAATTTAATATGATTTATAAATAAAAAAAACCCCATTTATAAAAAAGATAAAATTGGCAAATATAAAAAATAGCAGAATTAATTTCATCATTTCTTAAGTCAATATGATTTTGTCGATAACTATGTATTGTAATTAATTCCTGATAGCTTTTAATCATATCTAATTAAGTACTTTCTTTTTCCACTGATTCACATTTTGAATAATCTAACTCATGGTTTGTGTTTCACATTGAATCATAATTTGATTTGTTGTTTAAGCTCTCTGATTGCGTACAAGTTGAATATCGTCAATCAGAACGCTTCGCTACAAGCTGAATTAGCTCTGATTGTTGTGATGCGCTATCCTTGGTCTCTAACATTATGCATTATCATTTATAATTTTGGAAAAATCAAGAACTTGTTTAAAATGTTATTTTTCTCTAAAATTAAGAATGCGGTTTTTTTATAAAAAAAAATTCTTCTTTCCAGAGCGACGCCGGGACGATTTGCGAGCAAAGGCGGAGCGCGGAATGTTGGGCCAGTTGATCGACAAAGTTCGGACCAAAGAGGAACGCGGCAAAAAGTCTCCAGGGGAAGAGCGGCCGAAGACAAAGACTCGCACGAAAGCGGCCAGTTACTCGAGTTTCCGGGACGCAGCCAAGTTCCCGGAGAGCGTGGCCAGCTGCGTTGACGTGGAACGAATCGAGACGCACTTGAAAGAGAAGCTGCACGACGTCGGCCGCTCAGTCGGGCGCATAATCCGGCCAGGGACGAAGGAGGAGGCGGCCGACTACCCGCAGTGGCCGCCGGTCAAGAAGCAAAGCTCGTGCGAGAGTCTGAGCGTGAGCAGCGTCAACAGTCGGCGCTCGTCGTCGGTTGACTTGGTTGAACCGCCGCGCTCGGCCTCGGCAGGGGCCAAGGGTCGTCGTGGTGACTCCCTCGAGAGACGCATGAAGAAGCAACACTCGTGGGAAACGTTCCCGCCAAAACGGGGCCACAACGCCAGCACCGTTGCTCTTGCGATGGCCGCGGCAGCCGCCGCGCTGGCCGCTGAAAGAGCCGAAAGGGCCGAACGCGCCTACGCCCGGCAGGACCCGAATGAACTTCCAGACGGGTTTGACCTGAAGCCGAGCAGTCTGAAGAAGGCGGACAGCTTCGAGGGGCACGAGGAGGCCGTTCGGACGCTGGTGGCCGCCGTGCAGGAGACGCGCCACACCCAGCAGCAGCAGCAGCAGCAACAGCAGCGCAAGCCCAACAAATAGTCGCAGGAGACCGATGCCGAAAACACCAATCGCAAGCAACACTGCCAGCACCCACCGTTCATGTCGACGCCGATTCGTCAGGTCCCTCCTCTTTCTGTCGTAGAGCTAGGTCAATATTGAATCCCTGCACGCTGTTTGCTTTTGCAAGTTGCAAGTTTTTTAGCCGAGGAAAGCGTCAAACGTGGTGTTTACATTAAATGATGATCATTCGCAAAAAAGGCGTTTAACAGAAAAAAGCGTTTAATCTTTAATATGGCCCGCAATTTTTAACTTGTTTACAGTTGAAGAAAAAGAAACCTTTGAACGTTGCTTG
Source organism: Neocloeon triangulifer (assembly GCF_031216515.1). NCBI lineage: Eukaryota > Metazoa > Arthropoda > Insecta > Ephemeroptera > Baetidae > Neocloeon > Neocloeon triangulifer. The sequence goes on from NW_026775545.1 coordinate 2,263,449, forward strand.
CTGGAATAAGAGGTGTTTTTAAAAGACTTTTTACTGAAGAATGAATCGCTAAATTTATTGAATGGAAATATAAAAAAAAATGTACATCAAAGATTCTTAATTTAGATTGTATGATTCAGTGTGAGTGAATGCTAAAAAAAAAATAATTTATTACGCCTTGGCTGTTGCCCTTGAGTCAAAATTAATTTTATCAGTGGCCTCTTGATTATCAATAAATATAGCACATTCAAACATTATATTAGAGCTGAATAAAAAATTTGATCCTGCGAGTTGCTACGAGAGTGATTAGCAAATTTTGTTGCCTCTTTGTGATAATGTTCAGAAAAAGGCTACAGGCGCACTTTAAGCAAGCGCCAGCCAATTTCATTCAAGAGGCTTGAAAGATCTTTTTTGGCCCGCCGTGTGTCACTTCTTCTTGTAAGTAAGCAGCGCATTTTTGTGCCAAAGCCGCCCTCGAGGCGACACGACATCACACATCACTACTTTCTGATTCCCAAAGCAGCCCTCCATTAATTATTTACACGCGGCTCTCGTGCGTTGCCGGGGTGTTAAATATGCGGTCATGATGCTTTTAGGCCGGAATATTTGCCACTTGCTGCTCCGGCCGGGAATAATTCATGGGACACGTCGAGAGGGGCTCTCTCTTTTCGCCCGGCATTCAAACGCTCATTTTCCCATCACCCTCCGTCAACAGACTTTTGATGAAGCAGCCTGCTTATACTTGAACTTTTCTGCTGCTCTGACCTTTTCGACGCAAAAATTGATGAAGTCACGCAAATGATTCTCAAGAACACTCTCTTAGCGCCTGCGGTTCGTCGGCTAGGCAACCCGCCCGAGAGTGACGCCACGCGGGCTGCATAACTCGACGCCGCCGGCGCTAAGAAGCTGCTCGATCAAATCGCTGTTTTCCATCGATATAGAATATATATGTATACATGATATGGTGCTTTTTACGAGTAGAACTTTTTGAACGTCGAGATGCCTTTTCAATCTCGCTGCTTTTCAGTTGACTGTTTTTGAGCCTGAACGAATATCTCAATCTTTCGCGTAGATGACGAGAGGCAATTCTTGTGATAGAGAAAAATATTTAAGAGTCATGAAATTTTCTACTCCGCAGTAGTTTTAAATGACTAAAATAAAGGCCCTTTGCACCTGAGCTTTTTTTTTTGTGAAAATTATATTATTCCATAAAAAAGATTTATATTTCATGGCTTATTTCAGTATTTCTTACATCTAGATAAATAATTTAATATTAAAGGAAAATAATTTTTTATTTTAATGTTACATCAGTTTGCAGGGCCATTTTAAGAAGATAATATTTAAGAATGATATAATATATCATGTAGACTCGATTCTAGGAAAATCTCTCTCGAATTCATGTCATGAGCTTACATTAAAAAACGTACATGAGAATGAAAAGAATGAAAATGTCTGTCAACCCCTGCTGCATCTCACTGATATCCACTTACCATGTTAATTATATTATGCTGTAATATAGCTTTCCTCTGCAGTCAGTGTTGCGTAAAATTAATTACTGTCGTTGTTGTTATTGCTGGAGTACGTTAATTATGAGATATAAAACAAGAGCATGATGATCTACTTTAGTGAGAGCAGAAATATGTATAAAAAATATATATAAATAATGAAAACTGACGAGAGTGGGCTGAGCATGCCTAGTTGTGATAAAAGACGATGATGACACACTGCGCAGAATTTTAACAATGTTATGAAAAAAAAATAATGTACACCATACACTGAACTCGCCAAACTCATCATCTCTGCTTGTGTAAAACGATGAAGATGATTTATAATAATGTTTGTTGGAGGAATTTACACGGAATTTATATATTATAATATATCTCTATAGTGTAGAGCGAATAATTCAGAATAATTGCTAGGGGCGGGTGAGAGTGTTGACGAAAAAAATGATAATGTGCTGGAAATGGCATATAATTACATTGTGAAAAAGAAACACGTGTTTTTGATCCTATCTATATATATTTAAAAAAAAAAAAACAGTTTTTGCGGCGTAAAATGAAAATAATGCACATTTCAGTGCGATTTTAAATTTATCTTGTGCGAATGTGCGTCACGCCCAGACGTGCGATGCATTTATATTATAAGGGACGTTTTATTGCGGGGCATGTTTGTTAATTGTGTTGCAGATATGATTATACCATTTTCCTCTGGTCTCTGAATAGCTAGATTTACGACGACGCCGCGACAGCCACCGCGCGCGTTTAGAGCAAGTTAAGAGAGAAAAACATTGCTCAATTTCTACATTGAGAAGAGCAGCTAGTTGCAAAAAATGGTTTAAAATTAGAGCTTTTTTTCATATAAACTGAAATACAAAATACGTGAGACCTAAACACTCTCAAAGAGCCTCAATCTCGATCATTTTGTAACAAGTAAGAATATTTTGACTTAATTTTATTTCTAACCTTTGTTAAATACGTGTAAAAAATAAAAAAAATAAAACGTATTAAATTTGAAAAACTTCTAGAATTACAAATTTTTTTCTGAAATTTTAAAGTTATTATTTGTTGGAACTAAGAGAGCCCTAGCTAGAACATTTCATTGAAATTTGGAGAAAAAAAATCTTCACTTAAAAATATATTCTGACAATGGAACTTTGCAAATTATTGTGATTGTTAATTGTTAACCAAAATATTTGAAATTATACCAATTTTTTTTTAGATAAAGGAAAAAAGTTAACTCGATAAAAATACTTGAACTTTCAAAACAATTTTTATTAGAACGTTTGAGCTTTTTAAAATATCTCATTTTTCACCACTCTAAGAATTACATAAAAAGTGAGAACATATTTTTTTAATTTGAAATTCTTCAGTTGTGTAATCTGAATCTGAAAACTGCCTTGTTTAAATAATAATTAACTTACTCTGTTTTAACATTAATATTATTTAATAACAAAACACGTTTTTTTTTAAATTTTTAAACTATGGAGTTTGGACAAAATTAGGCTCAACGTTTTTTTTATTTGCATTTTTCCTCTGCGAATTATGAAATCTCTTTTCAAAGCTGCGAGTTTTAATCCTCAGAGCGGGCAACACAAATCCGCTTGTCGTTTTACCATATTATTCATCCCATGATAATACACATGACAAACGAGAGCAGAGAGGATGCTGGAAAGAGCGTGTCGGAACAAATTAAAACGCGTGGACGTGCCAAAAGCTTGGGATGAGAGGCTCTTTGAGCGCGCGAGAGGAATCACGCAACAAACTCACTGCCAATTACATAGCCGGTCGCGTGCTAGCTGTGTGTGGACACCAGAAAAGAGAGAGAGACAAGATTTTGTGTGTCGCTGGCACATTTCGAACCTGGCTGGCTCTCAAGGGCACACGCATTTATATGCTAATTCGCACTTACTCATACAGACACGCAGCAGAGAGCCGCCGGTTTTCAAAATTATACAAAACTGGATCAAACTGAAAAAAAGCAAAATCATCTAGCATCAGCAGTTCTCTTTCCCTCCTCCACAGAGGATTAAAAAAAAGACATGTGAGAAAAATAAATAAAATTATCGAAAACGGACGACAATTATTTCACGAGTGCCTCTTTTTCTTCTTTTCCGACACAAAACACACTCACCCGGTGGCGAATGATGAAGATTTTATTCGACTGCGCGCCGAGCGGCGGCTTGAATATTAATTCGTCGTTGCCTCTCGCGCAAGCCAGCGGCGGAATTTGAGCCACTCGAGCCGCTTTCCGAGCGCTGCTCTGCATATTACACACAGCCAGAGCAGAACGAGATAGCGCGCCGTGTTTTGTGTGTTGTGTGCCATTGAAAATCAATATGCAGAGTTAAAAATCTCTCTCTGTGGTATAGAGATAGAAGTGCTAAAAAGCAGTTTTTTTTCGTGTACATTGCTCTCCCGTCCTTTGCTTTTTCCACCCTCGACAAGGACGACAATGAATGGCAAATCGATTCATTCCGCTGATAACAACCCACTCGGAGAGAGACGCACTTTTATCCGCAAGAAGAAGACAGATTGAATTTTTGTGGCTATAGAATTTTCCACCGTCAAAATAAAATCAGTTAAAAAATCAATATTTTGTGTAAAGCACTTTTTTTTTTCTTAGATTTAAATTAGAAATATAAAGGTACAATTTATCGTTGAGCTTTTTTATAATTATCATAATCAAATTGCAGGTATTGCAAAAGAATACGACTCATTCTTAAATTTTAGCCTTCAATTAACCCAATATTGATGCCGTGTGTGATAGTGTGCATTTTTATATTTCAATTGGAATTCTATTAAATTTAATTCAACAACTTGTAAATTGACCGAGAAAAGAAACAATGTTGTGGGGGAAAAATTAAAGACGCGCTCCATAATTTTCTTTTAATAGTTTTGTAATTTTTTTCTCAACAATGAAATTTTCGTTTTCATTTCTTTTTTAGAATTCTCAAAAATAAAGACAAATAGCTATAAGACCCTCAGCATGACTAGGATTATAATTTTGAAGACTTTATTAAGGGTCAGGCAAAAACGAAGTTTTTACGGCGTGTGCGCTTTTATGTGTGATACAGAAGGCGCCATTTGATTTTTATGTATTTATTTATTTTGGGTTCATCTTTATTGAAAAGAAGCGCTCTTATATTTTATTGGTATTTATTTTTTGTACGGATTCACTCTATTATTAAGAACAAAAAACTGAATAAAAGGAAAAGTGTAGACCTAGTAAAAAGAGATTGCTTAAATTATATTGATTGTCCGGTGGGTTGGGTCTGTACGAATTTTGATTTATTGTATTACAATTTTTTAAGGTACCTACAATTCTTAATATTTCGGATATTATTATTCACAATCTTTATTTTCATCATGAATTTTTTGTTCCGTATATTTCTTTTAATCTCGTGACAAACTGGTGACAAAGATACGTTCGTCCCTTGAAAGAGATCGGCAAAAAGTGCGTCAAAAAAGATAGATTGGAGCGACCGTCAAAGTGCTCAAAAATAATCTTACAGAGCCGGTCCAAGTGGAAATCTCTAAACAATGCAAAGAGAGGAAGACGAATTTTACACGGAGAATGAAAAATCCTCTCCGCATCCCTTCTTCAAAAAAATCCCCCGTCCCCCTTTTTCCTCCTTTCTTTCGTAGTATTAACTTGGGGGCTTTGTTCTTTTTTCTTTGGCCGACCGCCGTCTGGAGAACGAGAAGAATCAAAAGCCACCTGCCTCTCTCACCGACCGCAAGCAATCTGGTCCAGCAAAAACTCCTCCCTTTCCCTTCTCGTCTGATTTTTTTTTATATACAATCACGCTTCCTTCGCACCTGCCCTAAAATAAATGGCAACGCTTAATAAACTCAAATGGCTCGGAATACGTTTTACGAGCGGTGACACGGATTGAAATTGCCGTAAATCGTCATAACAGGTTTTCCAGTGCGATTGAGCAGCCTAATTGGCACCCCCAGCGCGCCCACAGAGGCGAATTCGGGCCGAAAAGGCAAGGTCACGTGTGCTTGGTACGGCGCAGGTGGCCGCGCCGTGAGCTTCGTGCGGGCGCCGCGCGGGGGCGGCCATTGCCATTCAGAGACCACAGTTGAGAGAGGAGTCTCGATCTCGGCGCAGCACTGCCAGCCCCGTCAGTCCCTCGGCCGAATTTCGGCGGAAATGCCCACAGGCGAATAGGCAGGCGAGTCGCACGAGGAAATTCGCACATCTTCTAGTCCGTTGAGTCGGCCGAACCAGAGAAGAATTCAGCATGTCTTGCAGCGCTCAGGTGGTGCTGCTGGTGTGGTGCTCGGTGGTCGCCTCCCTCGCCACCTCTCCGCCCGCCGCAGGTTCGCCCTTTTTTCAATTTTCGCCTCTCCAGAAACTTTGGTTCAATTCAAAATCGTTGTTTTTACCAAATTTTGAAACCAAGCCGACTCAAATTTGAGCCTGAAGCGACCTGACCGTCGTCTTTTGGTTGGAAATTCGGTCAGGCAGCCATTTCATGCGTCACCCGTAAACTCGGTCTTCTGAAACATCGGGATGACGTCACGTAACCCTTTCGTTACCATTCGCTGGAATTCACGCGAATTTCCCCATGAGAGATTAGAGTCGTACACAAATATTTGTTTTTTTCACTAAATTTGTAGATTTTATTAATTATTTTCAAATTTATTTAATAATTTAATTGAGTAATTCGAAGAATGTGATTATGTGACGTCCTTCCCGGTATTCCAGCGGCCGCACTTTACGCGGGGCTAAAAAACAAAGGTGCACTGCTCGATCATTTCCTAATACGGAAATTCTTTGTGCGCTAATTGGCGTGTTCTCGGGAAAAGTAATTTCCTTTTTGTCGACAGCAGTGCCGCGGCTGGATTTGCTGAGCCTCGAGAGCGGATACCACGGAATCGTCAAGGAAAATGAGACCCTGGTGGAGGTGACCCCCAGGATCAGGGGCGTCGGAGCCCCCATCTGCAATTTCCGCATCGTCAACAAGCACCACGGCGAAGCGCCCTTCGAGGTGCCCCTTTAAATTCATATTATTGTGTCCTGCTCTCGAAAGGAGAATTATTATTATTTTCCTCCTTTGTTCGTTTGCTCAGAGCGCGCGCAGCGCAAACAAAAAGATAACACAAGTGAAAAGAGCCTTCTAATTAAACTGCTCGTGGTTAGCCACGGGACATTTTTCTATTTTCCCTCAGTAGTTGTGCAAACAATCAGGTTTTTGTTCGTGCTCAAAGTTATCACAATGCATTGATTGAAACACAACTTCCTCTGGGAATTACACTGAAGAGAAAATTTTTAACGAGAAAATCCATTCGATATTTTTTTTTTCATCTGAAAATAAAAACCTTTATTTTAAATACAGTAATTTTGATGTCGGAACGATTTCGTTTTTTTTAAATCTAGCTTTTCATTTTCAGATCATCTTGAAAGATCAGGAGAAGGGTGAAGCCGAACTCAGGGCAAAGAAGACCCTGAACTGCGAGAAGAGAAAAAACTACAGATTCGACATCGCAGCTGTCAGTTGCAGTGGCGAGCAGAGTGAAAAGTGAGTCTGCGCTTAATCCTCTCACCAGTAATTTATCTTGGCCTACATCCACTTTTTCCTTATTAGGCCTTACCTGTTTTCTTGGAACATAAAATCTAATTATGTTTTGAACCATAACTTTTCCTGCATAAGTAAGCTTCAAATCAAAATTGTGTAAACATCATGATTATTATTTATTTAATGACAGACATTTACTCTAAAATAATAGAAAGAAAATGGAAATTAACAGACAATTAATTTAAAACAATTATTGAACATCCCTAAAAATTAATTTAATTTTTTTCCAGCGCCACTGTCCACATTTCTGTGGCTGACATCAACGAGTACGCTCCTGCTTTCCTCGAACCGAGCTATGTGCGTCAGGTTGACGAGGGCAGGTTGTATGAGGAGGTGGTCCGAGTGGAGGCCTCTGACCGCGACTGCACGCCTAAATTTGGCGACGTCTGCAAGTACGAGATCCTCACCAGTGACCAGCCCTTTGTCATTGACAACGAGGGCGTCATTCGCAATACCGAGGCTCTTGACTACGAGCGCAGCCACAACCACATCCTGACGGTGGTTGCCTATGACTGTGGCATGAAGCAGAGTGTTCCGGTCATGGTCACTATCAAGGTCAACCGCGTCTGCAAACTTGGATGGAAAGGTCAGTTTTAAAAGAAAAGATATTATTTTAATTTTGACATACTTTCAAAATTCAATCTCATTATTAATAATTTAATTTTGAATTTTTCAGGAATTCCCGAAAGGATTGATTACGCTCCTGGCACCGGAAGGGAAGAACTCTTCCCTGATGCTGATCTTGACCTGTGCGACGTCCCCTGCAATGTGAGAACTGTTGAGGCTCGTATCAAGCTGCAGACCAGCCACATCGGCAAAGGATGCGACCGTGACACCTACTCTGTTCAGAGCCAGAGGAAACTTTGTGGTATGTATTTTTTTTTCCTATTTTCATTCATTCTTGCTTACTAAAATTTTGATTTTTTTTTTTATTAAGGTGCAAGTGCTGAGAGTGTTGACCTATTGCCCAATCCTGGACTCAGCACTGAGTGGACCAAGAATCTGCCCAGCGACGATGGTCACGAGTCTGACCAGATCTTTGAGTTTGACGGTAACACCGCAGCTGTGGTGCCCAACACCGTCCTCGACGAGGCGCTGAGCCACACATTCACAGTCGCTACTTGGATGAAGCACAAGCAGAGCCCTGACAGCGACCACCACACTAAGGAACACATCATTTGTTCTGCTGACGACCACAGTAAGGGAAATTGATTGTTGTGAGGGAAATCCCTTAATCCTGTGTGGTTTACAGAAATGAACAGGCACCATTACGCTTTGTTTGTGCGCAACTGCAGACTCATTCTGCTGCTGAGAAGAGATTTCAGCGAGGGTGATCTCAACATTTTCCGTCCGGCTGAATGGAGATGGAAGTTGCCACAGGTTGGTTAATTGCATTTTCATTCATTTACACATTATTGTTTTCTTATGATGACAAATACACCATCCTGAACTTTGATGCTAACCCTGCAGTGCTGAAGTCGAAATAATAATTTAAAATATTTTTAGATTCAAACGTAATGGATTATTAAATTTTTTATAATATATTTCAGGTTTGTGACAACGAGTGGCATCATTACGCTGTGTCCGTCCAATTCCCAGACGTTCAACTTTTTGTTGACGGCCAGGAATTCAAGTCAGAAAAGAAGAATCCTGAAATTATTGACGACTGGCCTCTGCACCCAACCAAGGGCATCAACACCTCCCTGGCTGTGGGCGCCTGCTGGCAGGGCTCGGAAGGCAAAATGAAGCATTACTTCAAGTGAGTTTTACTTGAAAAATGAGAGAATATTTCACAAACATAAACCATTTCCAGGGGTTATCTTGCTGGTTTGGCTGTGCTGCTGCACAAGAATGAGCGTCCTGAGGTGCTGGCCTGTCTGCACAAGTGCAAGGAGAGCCTCGAAGTACCCCCCATGGAGCTTCTGGAGCCTGGAATGGAGCTGTTGACCAACAGCGAGCTCACAGAAATCACCATGGAAGGCGACAACAAGACCAACTTGGAGGTCCTGCTGCGCAAGGTGGGATACCTGAACTCGAGGGAGTTCCCAACGCCTGGCCGCAGGAATGTGCACATCTCGACAATCATCACCTGCGAAAGGGGAAGGCCTGTCAAGGTGCCGGCCGTCGAGAGCTACATCCAAGTTCTGCAGCCACAGCAGCCCACGATTGAGGTCAACGGCACTGGCAACATTGCTCGTGAGTACGAGGACTTCAGGTTGGGCGTGCGTGTCTTCACTGACGTCCACATCACTGTAACTGGAGACAAGGATAACAACAAGGAGTGGAAGAAGGGAGAGCCCATGACTGTGATCGAGAAGAAGCTCGACTCGTGCACCGTCTCTGTCTACCCTCCCTTGAATCCCGACCATGAGACTCTTACCCTGCCAGACAACATGATGGCCCAGTTTGGCATTGTTGCCAAGGTCAGCAGGGATGGTGTTGTTGTTTCTGGAGCTGATATGATTTACAACTACGAACAGGTTTGCAGTCCTTGAATTAAAATTTTGTATTAAGTTTTGAATTTTTGCAATTTTTCAGGTACTGAGACAAATTCAGTACACCAATAAGAAGCCGGCTTATTACTTGAATAGAGTATTTAAACTCATCTGCTCTGAGTTGAACGGCCGCTTCACAAGCAATGAATACGTGCAGACCGTAAGTGGAAAAATCCTATTTACATTATAAAATTTTTCTCTTAAATGATGATTGGATTCACCGCCTGATTTTTATTGATGACAGTCCTGCAGTGCTGATACCACTACTGCTACTTCATTGAATATGTTTTATTGAATACAGTAATTGACATATTTGTTTTTAATTTATTTCAGCTGACTGTGATCCATCCTCGATCCCCCATCAAGCTTGACGCCACCTCGGAACCGCTCCCTGACGTTTCAAGCTCTCCCGTGGCTAAGCAGGTGGACAGTGTGATTGTCGAGCCATCTGTTATTCCTGCCCATGTCAAACTGGACAGGCACCATGCTGAAATCAAACCTGCCCAAACCCTGAACGACATTTACTTGGGAGACACACAGAGCGTTGTTGCCACCGGAAGTAAGTTCAATATTTCAATTCTAAGTTTCAAAGGAATTAACTCAATAATTTCATTTATCAGGCCATGCCGTTACAATCATCATTGTAGTTTGCGTCGGCTTCTTGGTGTTCATGATTGTGCTGGGAGTAATCAGGATCAGGGCTGCCCACCACCGCAGCCAGCAGGAGGAGTTGGCTGACACTGAGATGGCGTGGGACGACTCGGCCCTCACCATCACCGTCAACCCCATGGAGTTGGCCGAGACGCACCGGCCCAAGTCTGGTGGCAATCAGGCTGGACCGCAAATAGCCCAGAGCGGCCACGTGCCCAATGACTCATCTGACGAGGATGAAGACGATGATTCGAGTTATCGGGACGAGCTTGACTCGAGCGATGATGACGACGTCGACGACGAGGCAAGCAACAAGAAAAGCAAGGACCTCGAGTGGGACAATTCAACTCTCTCCATCTAGAGGTAATTTTTTTCACAACTTTTTTCAATAATATTGTTTGAATTTGACATCAAATCTAACGGGTTTGAAATTTGTCTGTTTCAGGTCGTCGCAGGTGGATCAGGAACTTGAAGGAGTCGCCAGTTTGCCAGCCACTCGCGCAAGTTCCTTACTTATTAAGTATAAGCAGTCTTATATTTGATTAGACGCTGCTGCTTGTCTTACTTAGTTGATCCACGCGAGGGTCCAACACTCTGTTAGTGCCATAGCATAGTCAGTCTGTCCCTGATTTTCGCCATGCCAGTGCCATTCTCGGCCCATTTTTTGGTTTTCGCGCTCGATTGTGATGGCTTTGAACTTAAACACTGATTAGTTGTAATGATTGGGTTCTGAATTAATAATTATGCATATCAGCTCGGCAGCCGTTTTTTAAAAGTGTTAAAAAAACTATCTCTCTCTATCTATATATGACGTCTCATTGGCGCCTTAAAAAGGCAAATGAGGATTTATTATTATTTTTTTGAGAAATTTCCTATTTTTCCGTTAACTCGCGCAAGGCTGCTGCTTTAGTATTAATTAGCATTTGGTCCTTGTTACTCCTCGAGCACAACTTTGCACATGAATCAAACACGACAGAAGTAAAATTTGAAGCTTCAATTGGCCCCCGGTTATTTTTATAACAAATAAAAAGACACTCGTATGTATATGTACACACGCCACACACACACATAATGACACTCTAAAATCACTTGTACACTCTAAAAAGTGGAGAAGGAGCTTATTCGGTTGTTGAGACGGGCAGCACTTGTAACTAAAACCGTCCATTTTTTGCTTGACTAGCGCTGTCTTGTTTTGTCTGCTGAGTTTCCTCACTCTTTGACGATTAACATACTTAACGAAAAGTAGCAAAAATAATAACGAGGCAAGATAACTAATTAATTTAACTTTCTGTAGGTTTTAAGGTAGGAGTTAAATGATTATATTTTGAGTAAAGATGCAAATCAACAAGAGGAAGGCGCATTTATTGAAGCTTTGAACTTTACACTGGCAGGAGGAATTACTTTTCTCTATCCAAACTAATTTGAATCTGCTTAATAAAAAGATATTTCGCTCGAGGCCCCCCGAGAATTTTCCTCATTTCGCTCTTTGATATTCGGAACTCCTCTCGAGGCTCTTGAAATGAATAAAAAAAAAATCAGAAGTCGGTTGCCATTTTTGACTGAAGCTCGCTAAGACCAATTTTCTTCCAGGGTCCTCGGTCGTGAGTGGCGCCAGTAATTGCATTTCCTAATTAATTACCTAATACTTTTAATTTTGAAAAGTCTTACCCTCCTGAGGGGAGCCGGAAATCGGCGAAATTTGCCAACGCTCTGGGGGGTCTCTTAAAAAAAACGGCATTACACAAAGTAAAAAAGGCGCTCGTCTGTTTAATAATCTAATTTAGGGTGTGGGATAATAACTTTAATAAGAGAATAACTACTTAGTGGTGAGATGAATTTATATAAACACACACGACACGACACACCTAATTGAATTATTACTTAACGGCATATTATAATAATACTATATTTGAACACACACGCGCGCGTTTATGATTCTACACACTAATAATAATATTTATAGACTGCTGTTTTTATTTGAGTATTTTGAAAAGATTAGGTAGGCTAACCTAGCGGGCTTGCCAAGGAGAATAGCACTCGAATTAAATTACTAATCAATCACCCTTTCTCTTCTCACTTGCAAGCAGAATTAAAAAGCCTCCCCAGAAGTTTTTATGGACATTCCAGCAGGAGAGGGGCGGCTCGAGCACAAATCCGCTTCTCTTTCATTCGTTTTCTTTCTATCTTGGCCACCCCTCTCGGCTAAATTAAAAATCGATCGGTGTTTCTAGGTGACGAGCGGTGGGCGCCCTTAACGCACGCACTCGTCGGTTAATTGACAGTTTATATAATTAATTCATTACACACTGTGTCCGTTGATGTTTCGATTGTCCACTCGGTGTACTTAATAAGGAAAAATTATATTAAACTGCGTATTATATACACACACAAAAACACACACACTCTTACGAAAAATGAAAAGTATTAGTCGAAAGAATAATTATTTTTTAAAGTGACTCAGGAAGTTGACAAAAAAAATGTATTGAATAAAAATTTGACACGGAAAATAATAAGTATTCCCGGTTGAAAAAAAGACACACCCAGTTGCTTAAGTATGTTGTAAAATAAAAATATAAGGTTATAAATGAAAAATACTTAAAAAGATACACGTGTATTAGATGAGAAACTGCCTGTTTGTTTGTATATTTATGGACGGGTGTAGGCGAAACTATGCTAAAAAATTTGTCCCCAAGTGTCGCGCGATGAAAAAGCAAACACACCAACACACGCATTTTTCACAGCGGGAAGAAGAAGTTTTTGAATCAATAAATAGATGATAATAATCCAACCTGTATCTCTATATCTGTGCAATATCGAGTGTGATTTTTTAACCGTTTGGTTCGTTTTCCGTCGCTGGTGGGTTTCGTTTGTATTTTTTTACATTAATGATGGTCTATTTTTTCCTCAGCTCTGACGCATTATATATTATACACATAAATCTACGATATGAATTTTAATTAAACTTGTATAACGAAAATGAAAAGTATTAATTGAATTGCTGTAACAAAACACACACCTCTATCCTAACTGACAACAATGTAAAATCCATTATCTACAAATAAAAGCCTTACACCCAGTATAAGGTACAAGAACCGACTTTTACTCTCCTGCCTCGAAAATCAATCCTCAACTTTTTTTGGCAATCGGCCATTCTCAAATAACATGAAAAGGGCACACGCCTGATCATTAGGGCTGAAAGGTTAGCGCTTTTGAAATGGGTTCGCTGCCAAAAAATGAAGAAATTTGTTCCAACTCGCAATAATTGTTTAATTATTATCACTGGCCCGAGATGCAGGAAGTGGGCGCGATAATTTTTAGCACAAAAGGCACCCAGCTGGACGCAACGAGTCAATTTGAAAGAGATCGTTCCGCCGCAAACTCGGCTCGTGTGTGTGCCTATGATGATGAGATTGTGTGTGCATAATATTTTTATCATTAGCCAGCAGCAGTGGTGGCCGCTCTGGTCGCCTCCACTGCCGCGGGAGGAGGGAAAAAGGCGTGTGGAGTTCTGCAACAGGTGCAGCAAAGTAAATCTCGGCATTTGGTGAGAACCGCGCTTGGGGACCAAACCACCTCTAGGTAAGTTTCCCCGGGGATCCATTTGTGAAAAGTTTGGGTTTTGATTGAACAGGGGACCGATATTTTTCGTTTTCCGCCGCCTATTTCGCTGGATTTCTCAAACATGAAGATAAAATATTATTTATTTATTTACATATAATTAAAATTTTAATTCAGCAATCTGGGGAGCTGCAATTTATTGATTTATTAAATCAAGTAAAAAAAAACTGGCTTGCCCTTGCTAAAAAATATTGTTGTTATAGAAAAGCTACCAGTTTTGTTCTCATTTTGTGATGCTGACTGGTTCTTTTATTATTATCAAATTTCTTATATTAATTTGTAATTGGCAAAACATGATTTTAGATTTGGGAATGGATTTGGATAAAATTGTTTACTGGGAATCCAAGTTGAACCAAAAAAAATATTATTAAAAAAGAAACATTTTAAATTTTTACCAATACATCAAATACCGAGCACAGATTTTTTAGAATAATTTACATTCAAACAAAAAATTATTGATTCTTTTGACTCTTTGAATTAAATTCAAGATTCAAAATATTTTTTTTAATCGATAATGTTTTAATGCTATAGAGTGCTATAGAGTTGAATAATTAAATTTTGTATTCAAAACGATTCTTTTTTCCTTTTTTAATTCTACGAATTATTTCTATGTATGCATGTGTGAAGTGTGAAAAATTAAATGTATTGTTTGGAAATAACCTGCAAAAATGATGAAAGGAGAAATATTAAAAGTTAATTAATTCAAATAAGAGAGTTCAGATTAAAGAAGGGAAAAATAATCATAAATTTTTAATCCAACATCAAGTTTCTTTTTGGGGGGAGGGAGTTTCATTTAATTAATTTTGGTAACTATAGTGTAATTCAGACATAATTTTATTCCTTTCAAATGTGTCTTGAACTAATTTTAAGTAAAGTAGAAATTATAAGTTCAAAAAGTACCTAATTATAAATAACTGGATTAATTAAAAAAAACTTTTAATTTTTATAGAAATTGATCCTACATAAATAGAAAATTATGACGGGAAAATAAGAATTGACCTCTAATCTGTAAAAACTTTTTTTTCTTTTCAATGAATGAGTTTTTTTACCGATCATTATTCTTTAAATTTAAAGTGCAACCAAATTGACATTCGATATCGTGTCAATCTCGAGGGCAAGGTTGCCTGTACTCATATATTATTTTACCCCTCCTTATTATTACTCTTTATTATTCATCGGTGCCTATCGACTTCTCGCATCTGTCCCTCGAATTTGCAGCTTAGGAGCGCCCGAGATAAAATTGCAACAACGATTAATCACGGCGGGGCGTTGCGTTGAATAATGGAACCGCGCGCGGTGGCATTTTTTTTTTCGCCCCGCCGCGGGCCAATGTAATTACTCTCTCGACCTCGCCCCCGCACACCACTCGGCTTATTTGAAATTAAAAAATTTCCACCAAGATCCGTAATAAATCCACGTGTTGTTACGCGATTCGATTTCCAGCCGGAGAACAATAACTAAATATAAAATATATATTTTCAATGCAGGAGAGAGATTCGTTTTGTATGGTTTTATGTATATGGCTCGCTTTTGTGCGGCCGCCAGCGATTAATAAAGAAACTCTCGTGTCCGCGGGGGAGTCGTAAAAAGCAATTTGCACCGCCGCGATTGTTTTTTAATTGAGTGCTGCAGTAGCTGTCCATGAAAGGGGTGACTTTTGAAGACAATTACAGCGTTTCGATTAAGGGCAAGAAAAAGTGGCAGCAGTTTATGCAACACACGATCAATGGGAGTCGATTGATTTCACAGAAGCTAATTTTTCTATATTAATCTTGATTAAAAATTCATTTAATTTTTATATAATTTTAATATCAATTGCGAAATTGAAAATTATAACTTCAAGAAACGTTCTTAAATATTTCCATATTTATAATCATTTTAAATTCTACTTACTTGAAAAAATTCTAATTTCCAGAAAAACTAAATAAATTGTAATACGATACATTTTAATAAAAAGCATTAGGAAAATCTGTGGACAAAAATTACAATTGTCTATTTATTATAAGTTTAAAATAATTATATTCAATAAAAGCATTTTGTAAAATTAAAATATAAGTTTAAAAATTTCTCTAATATATCTTAAAATTGTAAGATATATAAGTAATTTATTTTGTTGAAAATAAACTGAACGCCGATTGAGTAAAAATATATTTCAAAATGAAAAATTTCGTAAGCACATCATTTTGAAATCGATTAGGAGTGTTTTGGCGCTTGTCTCTTGTTCTCCAAAGCACTCAAATTAGTTCTCATTAGCCGTATCAGAGAGTCGCACACACGTGCTTGACTCTGTGGCAGAGGTCGGGGGTCACCGAGTCGAATTTGCGGCTCACGAGCGCGGAATGTCGCGAGTGCCGCGATCACACAATTTATTTCCATGCATAATTAGCGGTGGCACGCGGTCGTCGTCGTGAAATAGGCAGCCTTGGAAATCGCATGCCGCTGGGAAAGGTCTCGACCTAGGGCATAAATAAAGTATGAATCAGGTGAGATCAATGTATTGTCTCGAGTCGCTATATATTACGAACGCGTGCAGGGGTAAAATCCAAATTCATGAAAATTCAAAATCTTTTAAAAATTTCATCCTATACAAATTTTAAATGGAATTTTAATTATTGATTGTGATGTTTACAATCAACTTTTGATAGCTCTAAAAAACTAAAAAAAAATAAACTTTTTCTAAAATCAATTTTAAAAGTTTTTGAATAAAAATATTATTATTGATTTTATTATTTAGTTACTTTGCTACAGTTTGTAGTGAAAAATTATCCGACAAGTTTCTCTGTCCTTGGCTATTTAATTAATGGTTGCAGGTTTTGTCTCTTTTTTTATGCTTCCTAGTGTTTTAATTTGTCGATTTGCGAGCCACTTTAAAAGTCGTGTCTCCTTTTCCTGGTTCAAAGCAAATTATCTCGTCTAACAAACAGACGCTGCGGTGGAGCAGAGCATAATATTCTGTGAATCCTACGTGCGCCGATGGATCATCATGCTGGAACATTCAGATTCAAGGCCGACCGCTCCGCCGTTTGTAAAAATTAATCCACCCAACAAACTTGATTTTCCTTCCCGCGAGTGAGAGAGATGAAGTCGAGCGCGCGCGTCTCTTTATTTTTATTTATTTGTTCCTCGGCGGCTCAATGCAAACAAGAAAATTAATAATGCTCGACTTTTTTAAAGAAATGGCGGCACACATGATACGATCAGGTTTATTCAACCTTTTGCAGAAAATTGCGCAGACGGTAAATTTGTGAAAAAGGCCAAAAGAATGCAAAAGTGTCGTAAAACACACTTGACTGCTGAGGAGGCCATACCAAAGTAATTTTTTCATTCCCACGCATGTGTTTTGCATTGTTTGCATAATTAAATTAGTTGCTTACTTAACGTGCAACTCCAAGCGAGACGAGACACGAGACGACAGAGAAAACACGGCCTTGTCCGCAGAAATTGCGGAAGATCTGGACGGATGAAATTAATTAATTATATAAATTATATTTGAATTAAAACAGCAATAAAAGGAAATTAACAGACACGTGCAAGTAATACGAATTAAAATTGAAAAATAAAATAATTTAGTGGATTTAAAAGAAAAAATAAAATAAAATTGATTTTAATCTCAGAATAATGTTAAAATATTTTCAAAATGATAATTGTGTTTGTCTTGGTGTGTTTACATTGCTGTTTTATTCAAGTTTAAATTTTAAAATTTCAATTTCAATACGTTTGCATCACCAAACAATTGTTAAGAAAAGGTAAATTTGTGAAATAAATTTATAAGTTTTTTTAATAATATCAAATATATATCTTTGGAGGACTAATTAAATTTCTTCCACTTGAAGATATCATGATTTAGTCAGTGAAATATACTCACACCGGTTCATGCAAGTCAGATATGTCAAATTAATTTTTGTGCAAATTTTCCAGCTCGTTGCTCATTGAGCAAAACGCACAAATCGAATACATTTTTATCATCGCATCACGATCTCTCAGGTGTACGTGTGAAGCAATAACAACACGACGCTTGCTGAAAAAATATTCTTTCTCTGCGCGATTATAACAAGAGTGTTAAAAGATCGCGGCGGCTCTCGTGTGACAAATAATATAAAAGAAAAGATCGTGTTTCTCCGAATGGCTCGCCGACGATTTTTTTTAACACCAGAATCACGACCTGCGCCGAGAGAGAATTTTATTATTATTACTATTATTAAACGTATCGAGTTGCTCAAAAAGTCGCCTTCAATTAATTCATTGCGCATTTGCTCGTTTTGAAATAATTTCGGGGAGAGAAAGAGAGAAGCAGAAGGCGCTTGGGTGCACGCGCGCCTTAATCTCTAATGACCATCAGGCTTTTTTAAACAAATAAGCATGTGAAATTATTTAACTTTGTGCACAGAGTTTGTGCTTTAAAATGTTAATTTTTCGTCTGGAAGTGAAATAATAGCGCAAAAAAAAAATGCAATGACCGCGATTCATGAAAAATTCTGATCGACCTCAGGCTAAAATTAAGTCCTGTAGCAAAAGTGGCTTATATAAACAATTTTAAGAGCAAAATGTTTATTACTATATGACAACAAAGTTAATTCATCTTCATCAATTATTCAAAAATGAGAGGCAGAAAGGGTGCAGTTTCTAAAAATATGCACCAATGGCAAAAATATTAAAAGAAAAAATTGGATTGTTAAAAAATAGTCTTCAAATAAATATTGAGACAAAACTGTCGCATAAATATTTTAATTTAATTTTTTTTTTCAATTTCTGTATAAAGAAAACAAAACAGTGCTGTACTAGTTGTAAAAATGAAATAAAATTAAAATAAATAGGGTTTTTTTATCCCGGGATATCTTTTTACTGGAGAACTAACAATAAGTCAAGAGAATAGTGCCCATTAAGTTGAAAAAGTAATTTGAATCAGCATAACAAAAGATGAATAACTTGATGATTATTTTTAATATTTGTTTCAAATCACTCAAATTAAAGTTTGAAAAATCTACAAAAAAAATTTGAAATCATGCAGTTCATGCTATATTGTAATTATTTTTTTAAATTGTAATAATTTTATACCTTATATTCCAGAAGATGTATGAAATATAATAAAAATTTGTTTGTATTTTTGTACTTATCACAACCACGACAATTTTTATTAGCTTTTATGATGCTTTGGGGAAAAGAAGTTTTATTTCAAAAATTGAACCTTGTATGAGTTTGATAAAAATCTGTGTAATTGTCAATCGAATTGATTAAACATTTTTATTGGCGGCACACTTCTTATTTTACCCGACAAGTTTAATTGCCGATTCGGATCAATGATTACAAAAATTCGGTTACTTTTTGCGTCAAAAGCGGAGAACCCATAAACCAGATAAATTAAAGCCCGTTAGTGCCACAACTCGCAGGAGTGATAATTATCTAAACTTGGCAATTGTTGAAAGGGCGCGCGCAATGAAATCGAGCCAAGGTTGAATTAAACTTCGCGCATCTCTCCTATAATTCTCACCTGCGCGATTTTGAAATAACACTTTTATTAAAACGGGGTGTAATAAATCTGCAATATCATTTTCGAAGAATCGAAGTAAACGCGCAATTAAAAAAGAGAAAGATATTAAATTGAAAAGTGGCTTGTTATTCATCAACATGTCTCAATTATTTGCTTGGAATTGAAGACAAAAAAATTATTATATTGGCATATTTAGAAAGGTTCAAGTGCATTGACAAATTCACTTTTAATGCCCTGATTATTAAACACAAGGGCCGGTCTGCGCAAAGGTCGCGCCAAGAGTGAACAGCTTTTGATTGATGATTTTCCTCGCTGTGATCGAAGTGATCGAGTTTGATTGATTGGCCGTCGCGGGCTTTTTTTCGCGAGGCGGGTGTGGAAAAAAGCAGCGTCTCAGCATGTGTTGTTTCGTTTTTCTCCAACACAATTACTCGCCACTTATCACTCTCGGTGCGCGCAATTTTAATTGGTGGAAAAATGTAAATGAAAAAACGATTAGTTTGTTACGAGAGAGTTTCGTGACTCGGCAATAAAAACGGTAGCTTAACTCGTTTCGGTGTGAGAAAATTACGCACCTGAGAGAAAAACACGTAAACGGCTCCACTTTTTTTTTCATTTTCCTTGATTTTGACCTTTGAAAATGAAAGTGTTAAAAGTAGTGTGAATTCGACGAAATGTTAATATTTCCTTGCGATTCGCAGACATGGAGCTAATTGCTTTCGCCGCTCTTGCCCTCTTGGCTCCAGCCCTGGCCGTCCCCATCAACCCCCAAATGACTTTCCGGTTTGTTTCGCCAACACACACATATTCGCAGGGAATTGACCTGATGTCAGGTAAGCTTGACAATAAAATTAAAGAGTTTCAAATTTTAATAATTCAATAAACTATAAAGAGAAAGAATATTATTGCAATTCTTGATTACTGAAATAATTTTGACCGAATTTTTTAAAATGATTTCAGAAATTGATATTTTTAAATCATTGATCAACACATTATAATTTTTAATTAGAATTTCGTTTAATTTAAATGTTATAATTTCCAAAAAAAAAAGTGTTGCGAGTAATACAGAAACAAGAAAAATTATCAATATTTAATATATACAGCAAATTAATAACTGAATTATTTTATGTAATTTTAAAGCTTGTTCAATTTTAGTAGAATGAAACAATAATAATTTTGTAATGATAGAACAATACAATAAGAAATAAACAAAATAATAATTCCGTGAAAAAAATTGATTTCAGCTGCTACGGAGTATGTGACCGACGATTCCCAGTTGCAAGAGTTGCACTCCCTTCAGCCCGAAACAGAACCTGCCGACGTTTTGTCCGGGCCCGAATTGGAAGCGTTTGCCGCGTCCTTCGTCAGCAACGAGCCGCGCTTTTTCCACCAATTCCCCCACGAGCGCGCCCTGCTCGCCAACATTCAGCTGCGACTGAGCCAAAACCTGCCCACCCTCAGGACTGGTTCCATTCGACCTGGATCGCCCTTTCTCAGAGCTTGAAATTAAGGAATTGTGCCAAATTTGATATGATTTTAGTTTAAGGTGGTTGGTGGTTGTAATTTATTTATGGTAGACTCTGTAGATAGGAAATAAAATTAAAATTGTTAATACAAGAGCTGCTGCGTTTTATTAAAAATAATATGCAATCACAAGGATCTAAGTCGGCTAAATGCAATTCATTGTATAAGATTGTTGCACAGAATGTCATACATTGCTAAATGTTAAAAAAAGATTTATTTACAGTCTTTCCGCCTTTGCGTCTGAGAGGCACTCGTGAGTTACGTTACTTGCTAATCTAGAACTAACCAAGAAGATAGCTGTGACAATTTTGACTCGATTCAATTTTCACGCACTTTCCTTCCAAAGTGTCAGTGCTGATTTGATTATAGTTTAAAGAGACCCATTTTTGAAGAACAACACTGGCTCACCAAAATTGTGCCAAAAATGGATATTGACTGAATGATTCGCACACTGGATTATTCAAGTTTATCTTTTTCAATGGACAAAAATATTGCTTCTTTAGAACAGAAATGGATGTAAGACCCACAGAATAATCTAAATTTTTATTTCAATTAACTGAAAAATTTTCCAAAGTAAATCTCCATAATTAAATTCTCGGCAAAGGTATAAATTGGACGACTGGCCACTTCCAACTTGCTCGAATTCAGTCAATAGCCATTGCTAAGAACAAATTGGCGATTCCGTAATACTTGTGATAAAAAAACTTGTGGCCGAACTTCCGAAGGAACAAAGGAAGCTGCCCGTTTTCAGTATTTACAAAGTCGAGAGATTTTCTTCCGAGGTCAAAGAAATGTCCAGGAAGCGGTGCGCCGATGTCACACTCTAGGCTGGTGCACCCCTCGCCTGAAGATTTCTCTGGCTGTATCCTAGAAGCGCTCCTTAGAGGCCATGTGGCTGTCTGGATCGGTGATGAATTGCATCTCCTGGAAGTCTTGGAATTTCTCCTGGTCTCGAATATGGGCATAGTTTGCAGAGAGACACATCAAGTAGTGAATCTGAAGTAAAAAATAATTATAAATAATGTAAACGATAAAATTTAAAAAAAAAAACTCACCAAACTCAAAATGACAATGATGCAGGAGATTGCAGCCAGGTAGGCCATCAGCTCGGCGTTCTTGACGTAGTCTTTGCAAAACTCGGTCGCTTCTTGCTGGCAGACCTTCAAGTCATCGATTGGTGTGTTCTTCGGGAAGAAAAAGTCTGAAATATTCAAATTTCACAAATAAAGGTTTTATAATTGCCGAAATATTGAAAACTTACGGAACATTTCAAAATTGATGCACTCAATTTCAGGGTGGGTGAATTTGTCGTTGCAGAGAGCTTTGAAGGTGGAGTACGTGGCAGCGACCAGCACCAGCAGAATGAGAACGGCCAGCCACGCCAGCTGAAGGGTGTAAGTGAGCACCATGAAGATGGCGCAGGTCACTCGCCCTCCGACCCTGCTCGTGTGACCTCGGTACACCTTGCGTCTGGTGGCACCTGTGGCCAGGCAGCCGATGAAGAGCATCATGAGGCCGAGGGCGGCCATCGACGCGGCACCAATCACCAAACCCAACTGTGTAGGCTCCAACCTGAAAAAGTTGATAAAATTAAAATAGAACTGGATTTTTTGAGTGATTTAAAAATAAAAAATAAATTATATTACAGCACTTATATTTTTGTTCTTCTTCAAATCGGGCATTGAAATAAATAATTATTTAATGTGTTTTTTTACTTTTGTTAGAAAAAAGTTTGAATTGAATTCACGGACACATTTAAAATTTCCTGATAATGAAATTTCTTTGTTTTTTTCTCTCTATATTGGACATTCCCGAATAAATTAATTTTATTTTTCACTCGTAAAAAATTGTTTGAATTGAATTCACCGAGGCATTAAAAACTGACTTACCATGTCAGCCGGAAGTGGAAGACATGCTCAAACATGAGTGACGTGAGAGTGGCACCTCTGTAGATGGTGAAGCAAAATATGCCGACCCCTGACACGCACATGACTGTGGCAATGAGGGTGGCGTAGGGCAGCCTGCCCTGCAAATCGGCGCAGCATCCACCTGTAATTTTACAAATAAAACCGTCAGAAATATTTTGGTATTTTCCAAATTGGGCTGATAATATGTTTATTTTTCCACTCATGACCTTCTGCATTTTAAACAACAAGTGGAGGTGAAACGAGACAAGTGCGCACCGAGTGGGTCATTTGAGAAGCCCTCGTTTCCTATTAAACAGACGAGGTTCTTTGACCTGTTGTTTGGCCTTTCGCTTGGCCGGCAGAGCGTAAATTTATCTACATTTTAAATCGCTTCTCTTCAATACTCAGATTCGTTTTATTAAATTACTCAAGAACGTCGGAAATATTTCAGTGAAAAGAAATAAAAAAATTAAATTAATTTTTAACTTTTCAAATTAATAAGGCAACTGATAAACAAAATCAAAACTTTTGAAAATATAAATGAAAATAAATAAAAAAAAAAAGGAAGGAGAACGAATTTATGAAAGAATGAATAAAACTGTTTGCAAGAAGAATCATGCCAAATAAGATAAATGCGTTTGCGAGATAACGATTATTGCGTGAGTCAGTTGAAAAAATAAAAAAAGGCACCGGATTTGTAGAGTTGGTCCTGCGAGTAAGAGGGGTAGAGGTCCTGCGAGGTGTTGAGCGCCTCGGCCTCCGGCTCCTCATCCTCCAGGTGCGTCGTCCACCGACGGCGGTCTGCCATTAATTATTTCGGGTCTCCTGCACGTTGCCCTCGCGTCCGAATGACTGACTTGTGAGTGTCACACTCGACGCGTTTCTCACAACTTCACACGCCCAGATAAGATTAATTCCCGACACCGGTGCTGCCCGCGGCTCCCATTCAAAACAGCTCGGATTATCTCCACGTGCTCTAAATATTATCTTTTAAATTCAATAATTATATTTTTTTTTAATTAAAAAACTTCAAAATACACTTAGGAAAATCTAATTAATTTACTCCGCTTTTTCCTCTCGAGCAAGGCAGCGTCGTTAAAGCCATGCTAAATTGGAGTAACTGCACATTTCCTGTGACGTTGCTGACACAATTAGTCTCAACTCAAGATTAGTCACATTATTATTTTTTTTTCAAAGAAGGTTTCTCCCATTCGGCACGCTCTCTTTGTCAAATTTGAACCTCTTAAATTCAAATTAGAACACATTTATCCTCAATACAATAAAGAAACAAAAATAGATCAAATATCACAAGGATTTTAACGAGAAAAACAATTTCAAAAAGAGAAGTAAAAAAATATTTTTTGTGGTGATTTGAATTTAAAGTCAGCTTTTCCTCGATGGGTTTTGTGAGTTGTTAGTTGTTTAAAAAAGGATAATTGTTTTTTTCTTTAACAACAAACAACTCACAAAAACCATTGAGGAAAAGCTGACTTTAAATTCAAATCATCATGAATCAATCCTCGATCGTACAATTCAACTAAAAAATGAATTTGTGAAATTTTTAAATTCAAAAAATATTATCTCAAAAGATTTTCAAACACACTTTTGCCTTCCTTCGTATAAATATTTTTATTTATTTTAATTCTTTTAGGAGCATTATTTATAAAAATCTGATAAAACGGATTTTCTACCAAATTATTATTTGTCATTAAAAATAAATTTTCATTTTGTAATATAAACTATTTCAAATCCTCGGATACGATAAAATTTCATTGCAATAAATAATATTTCCAAGGATTTCACCTTCATGTGAGTCACTCTCGCGCTTAACATTGCACTCTGTCACAATACATCGAGTCATGAATGGAATGCAAATTTAAATGCCCCAGGAAAAGGGTGTTGTCTTACCCATTTTTCAGTTCTGAAATGCAATTCACTTCTTGGACGGAGAGTTCAGCTGTCAACGGTGGCTGCCAGAGAGTCGTCAGATCAGTCTCATTCTGCAAACCAGCCAATATTTAGTCGCGGTTCACGGCCAATTTGGGAAGAGACGCTAAATTGCACGTTTGTTTGTGTACAAATACAAACCCAGCCCCCCCCCCGTCTCCGTTCACCAAGCACCGAAACAACAGGTGCTTTTCCGTTTTTCCTCCACCCTCGGACGAACGCGGACAAATACTTGTACGGACATGCAATTTCCACCTCAAGAATTTTCAAAACTCACCAGTTAAAAGCAAAAAAGGGTGAAACGGAGACACTTTCCCTAGGAAACTCCGTTCGACGCCATGAAATCTGGACAACACGGCCTGTTCACTCCTATGCGCAGGTTTGTACCACTGTTCATACTTGTGAACTGGCTGGTCACGTGACCGTTTCATTGGTTGTTATCATTATTTCGTTTTCCAATAGATGGCGCTAGAAGGCGGAAAACGATTGAAAGTACATAAAATAATACCTCATGGGATTGTTTTGATTGATTTGTTATTTATCAAGTTCTAACAAGCTAAATTCTCAGACTGTTCGTAAGTTAAAATAGAATTACTTTGGAGTGGAATTAAAATATAAATCATTAATGATTTATTGTTTTTCAGCTCTAATTGGCTTTTTTTAAATGTAGAAATGTACATAAATATTGCATAATTGTTTTTAGTCGCAGCTACTCGGCTCGGCACTCTCGACAGAATTGAATTACATACTTTTTATTATTTATTGATTCATTTGCAGAATACCGAAAAGTCTCACCCAATTGATTTCAAATTGTACCAGGGATGATTTTGGCTGTATCCAAGAATGATGATGAAGGGAAAAGAAAAATGCCATCGGTGGAAGTTGAAACAGTTAATAAGACGGGAAGATCTCATCTAAACGTTCAAGTTAGGAAGTGCCATTACATTGATTGTGATAGCACTTCATTAAATGGAATTGATCTTAAATGTGCTCCAAAGGCTTCAAGTATAAATAATGCTGAGTGAGTAACATTATTACAAAAATTAATTTTTGAATATTATTAATACTAAGAATTCGATATATTTTTTATAACTATTATTGTATCCATATAATGTGTGTCCGTATTTATGATTTTATTCAGATTTTATTAATTTAGTGAGTTTGCAATTTTCCTTCAATTCAAAATTACATACTAATAAGAGCAATTTTTATAGGCGTAGAAGACAATGGTTGATAAACATGGGCTTGCCTGCTGATGATGAGCGAACAGATATTCGATGTTGTGTCAAACACTTTGACATAAAATTTTTTTACGGAAATGGTAAACTGATCAAAGATGCAGTACCTAAGCCATGGGTAAGAAACTTGAGTATAAGAGATTGCTATGCATTGAAGTTTTATGAAAATAATGTGTAATACTATCAGATGCCAGCTTTACCGACGAGAAATCTAGATCCAGATGTGGAAGATGTCAATCCAATTGGGGAGTCTTTGGATTGTTCAATACGAAAAACATTTGATGCTGTTGACGGTCCATTGCGAGGATTGGTGAATATGGGGAACTCATGCTATATAAATTCACTTTGCCAGGTATATAAAAAAAATAAGAAGTACTTTGTCAATGTATTTCACAGAGGCTACAATTGGCTGCTATTATTTCCATGGTTATTTGTTTTAGGCTTGGTTTGCATGCAGCTGGATTTGGATGCTGCTTAATAATCACAAAGAAGAAAGTTGCCAACTCTTGAAGTCTAAAAGTTGCATTATTTGCTTGCTGAAAGAAGTTGGTCGTGAGGTAACAAAAACTTGTGCTGAGCCTTTCACACCCTTGGACTTGCTTACACAAATTTGGAGTAAGTTAAAAAAGTAACATTTGAACCTTATTGGATTAGACTATTATTCTTATAGGCACAAAAGATTTTGACGAAGGTTTACAGCAGGACTCCATGGAATTGCACAGAATGTTACTCGAAAAGATTGAGTCGTTGGATAAGAAGGGAGTGAGTGAAGTTTTCGAGGGCAAAGAAGTTTTTGAGCGTAAGATTAAAATATATATTTAGAATTACATTGCATCAATATCCTCCAAAACAATATGCAGGTCAATGTTTAGTGTGCGGCAAAACCCGGTATTTAAGTCAGCCCATGTACGACCTTTGCCTACCCATGGCATCTGATTTGAAGGAAGCTCTGCGTATTTACATGAACAGTGACGATAGCTGCGTTCATGAGCCGTATTGCTCACATTGCCACAGAGGAACTCCACAAAAGGAAATAATTTATTTTCAGGAGCTTCCAAAAGTTTTGGTAATTCAACTGAAAAGGTGATTTTGATTCAAATTTTGATGAGCGTTGTGTAACGGGGATTTATTTAATTTATGTTTTTTATTATTTTTTCAATTTATTATTATTTACTCTGTAATTAATTTTGTTTCTGTTTCCAGCAATCCAAATGAAAATGTGCAGACCCATTATGTGACTAACAAAACTGAGAAGAACATAACTTTTATTTTTTCAACTCGTCTTGTTTTTTTTGCAAGCGTTATTTTTATTTGTTATCAGGGAAGTTTTAGAGTTAAAAAAAGAACATTTTACTTTGTGATTTCATTTTGTAGGTACATGGGTGAAGGAATGTTATTGGTGGTGTTGAAAAAGTGATGTCTGTGGTTTTGTGTTGATGTGCCTCATCAGGTGGTGTGTTCATTTCAAAGAATTAATTAATACGGGATCTGGTATGGATTGAATAAGTGATATTATATTCATACTAAATTATTCTCTATTCAACTTCAATAATAAAAATTTAGGTTCAGCAACCAGGCCAACCAGCTTTTGAAAGACTCTGGTGAAATTGTCTTGGACTATGGTTTGACGTTGAAGCAGAGTATCTTTGCGTTAAAAGATGGCCAAATTATAAAAAAAAATGGAACTGAGGAGGTGTCATTTTTTTGCAAAGCCATCATCCATCATGAAGGTGATTTGAGCAAAGGACACTATATTTGTCAAAGTCTAATGCAAGATGGTACGATCAATATTTACAACGATTCGAAAGTAAGCGAAATTCACATATCTTACAATTTTATCAGTACATTTCCCTGCAGGTGTCCTCCTTCACTGTACTGGATGGTGACAGCCAGAAAAGTGACACAGGTTACATATTATTTTATGAGAGAACCACTTCTGATTCTGATACTTCTTTTGAACACTTTCAATCATCATGTAAGAAAAATAATTATGCACAGAAAGCTAATAAAGCATTAAGAAATATGATCTTACATGATTTGTTATGATTATTTTGAAGCTTCGTACAATAATTAATTTTATTTTCAATGTAGGTAATAGAACACCAATGAACAACCCTCGAACCGTCGAGAATCAAAACCTTTCGCCTCAGATGCTGCAGTCATGGACACCATCTTCATCACCAAGGCTACCAGTTAGAAGTTCTCCTCGTACACCACTTCGCCCATTGAACTCGGATTCCAGCTGTGGTCTGATAGGAGAAAACTGTCAGGCTTCACCACAATTTCAGCAAGAAACGCCTTCATCACCCTATCTGCCAGCCAGAGGCCCAAGAACAAGAAAGCTGCAAATTTCTTCGCAAGCAGACAATTATCGATTTTTGAATGATAACTCTGAGCTGGAGCCTGCAACTTCTCCAGGGTCTCCATACAAACCAAGAAAAAAAATTCAGAGACTGAATAGTTCCAGCTTTGGTGGATCTACAGCATACAATCTGCTTCAAGGGTGCCCTTCGTCCAAGAAGAATCTCAAGGCAGAAGTGGTGAAACAATATGTTTTGCCTCATCTGCCTTTAAATCGGTCGAAGCCTTTTGGTCGGAAACCAACAGACGAACAACATAGACAATCATTACCGCAGCATCAACAAACACCATCTCAACAAGAACTACCACCTCCACCACCTACGTACCCACCTCAGACTTTGCCGCAAGTAACCACTACTCTGCAGCAACCACAGCCACCGCATGAACAACAGGTAGCACCGCCATCCGAGAACGATACACCTACGACACCACCACAAGAACAACCTCGTCCAACACCACCTCAACAGCCACAAGTACGACAAATACTACCACCTCCACCACGATCCGGACATGCGTGCCCACCTCGGACTTTGCCGCAAGTAACCGCTACCCTGCAGCAACCACAGCCACCGCATGAACAACAGGTAGCACCGCCATTCGAGAACGATACACCTACGACACCACCACAAGAACAACCTCGTCCAACACCACCTCAACAGCCACAAGTACGACAAATACTACCACCTCCACCACGATCCGGACATGCGTACCCACCTCGGACTTTGCCGCAAGTAACCGCTACCCTGCAGCAACCACAGCCACCACATGAACAACAGGTAGCAGCATCTGAGAACGAGCAAACTCCAACACAACCGCCTCTATCACCGCCTCAACAACCACAAGTAGCATCACCTCAACAAGAATCACCATCACCACCACGTCATGCACAAGAACAGCAACCTCCACGTCAAAAACAACTACCAGCAAATCCATGTAACATAAAAAGATATTAAAAAAAAAAAAAATTACGGAGGACCATACGCTTTATTAAATATTATCTTTTCTTTTTCCAGCCAAGAAAACACTATTTGAAAAGCTTGACAGAAAGAGTTTGATTGCATTTGCAAAGAAGAAGAACAAAGAGGTCAAGAGGTTGAAAAAGATGAGGCTTAAAAGAAAAGCCACCAACCCTGCTTCGAAGGAAGCTGCCATACTCTATTTACGAAAACACCTGCCTACAAAATGCGTCGATTTTATTGATCGACAAATCAAGCTTCAGAAAGTAAGATTTCATATAATAATGATGTTTTAATGAAATAATAACTTAATCTCAATAGGTGAAGCCACAAGGTCGAAGATATGATCGACAAGACCTTATACTCACCATGGGTCTTCAGAAAGGGGGACGAAGAGCAAGAGCGGCTGTCAGTGACATGTTCATTCTTCCATCAAAAAAAACTCTTCTTCGTTTCACGCAAGGGCTAAGCATCGAACCAGGAATAATTGAGCCTATATTGGAGGGTGTTGGAGATTTTACATCAGATTTAGAGGATGAAAGGGACTGTTACGCAGTTCTCTTGTGGGATGAATTATCCATTGATGAGTTTTTGATGTGGTCCTCAAAGTGGAAAAAATTTCAAGGATTTAGCGATTATGGGCCAGGAGAGGAGACCACCAAAGAATTGGCGGATCACGCACTTATTTTTTTCGTTGTTCTGCTCAGAAACAAGAAGGTCAAGGTTGGTTAATTTTTCTTTTTATTTATATTGTTTTTCATTGTGGTTCTAAATTTCAGTTCCCAGTCTCTTACTATTTTTCTACAGGAACCACGCCTTCATCAGTCTTAGCAAATTTGATTGAAAAAAATATTAGGAGGTTGAAAACTTTCGGAGTAAAAATAAAATTTTGCACTTGCGACCAGGCGCCGACAAATTTAAAGGCCCTGGAAATATTGAAGGCTTGCGCAAACAAACCTTATTTTCTAATAGATGGTGAAATATTTCTTTAACTTTATTAAGTGATAAAACAAATACTTTAATTTAGGGGAAGAAATTTGCTGTGGCCCGGATTTCGTGCATATAGGAAAATGTATAGTAAGCATGTTCAGAAAGTATGACCTGGAAATTGGACCTGGACGATATGCCAAAATTAAGCACGTAGAGGAACTTTTAAGTTTAAAAGGCAAGCTCATCGGAACAACATTAGCACCGAAACTAACGGCTGCGCATATTTATGCAAGAGACAAACAGGCCATGAAAGTGAAACTGGCATTCCAGTTGGTCAGCTCCAGTGTTGCGGCTTCTCTCAATACGTTAATTGCGCAAGGTAAGTCAACAATATAGATTAGTTCACAGGGTGGATCTTCAGTTTTTGGAAACAGGTAGATTTTTCCGGCAGAGCCCGCATCACAAAATTTTGATTTCCAGTGTCGTGATTTTTTCCCTGACCTAAAAAACAAGGAAGAGGTCAAAAAAAAAATCCTTTTAATGGTCATATATTAAAAGTAAAAAAATTAAAATGTGTTTTATAAACTTAATATCAAGTATATATTTAATTTCATTATTTTTATTTTTAAATAAAAAGAGCTTATATAATTTACACAATTATCATTTATCTAACTACAATAACTTAAAATACTTCGTAAATAACTGTTAAATAATTAATTGTAATATATTACATGCATCAAAATCATATCACTTAAGAGAATTTTTTTCTTCACAATTTAATAGGTTATCATCTTTTCAAATTTTAATTTAATTTAAAATTTTATAAAAAATGTTATTTAATTTTTTTTTATTAACAAGGATAAAATACCATTTAACTTTCATTAATTGAAAATAAAATGTTATTTTTAATTTCATCATCATTTTATTATTGCAAAATCGATTTTCATGGTCACTGAGGTCAATGACCTTAAGTGAATTGACCTGCATGAGCGTTGCATGGTTCGATAGGTGAGGTCATATAAACACTTTTTTCATTATTACATGTTTTTGCGTATCTCTAACAGAAACAGAGTTATCGCTGTTTGAAAATTAATTTCGTTTGCGGTTCCGTTCTTAGCATTCTCACACACCGCGTACCGCGCCCAAAGTTGATGATAGAGATCTGAGAGTTTCACAACTTAATATCCATTACTTGAAGGGAACATCCCTAAATTTTTATCAAAATATTTTCAAAATAGCGGATTTTACGGGACATTTTGAAAAAACCAAAAACTTCAATTATCTCGGCTTCTCTTGGTCGGAGAACCAACATCCGGGTATGGTTGAACTCGTCTCATTAAATTCTACAACTTTGCTGTTGATTGCAAAATCATAGGTCAAAGGTCAAGGTCACTTCCGATGACCTTGTTTCATTCAAACTGGAATTTGAGCATCAAATGCAAACATTTTTGAAATTCTGAGATGGCCATTCAATTCTTCGTGAAATTTTACATACAATGTGTGAAAATGGCGAAGTGGTTTTTTCTCTAATTTATATTAAAATAAAAAGATTAAAAAACGTGGTTTTTTGGTGCTCGGATCAGCGATTTTTAAGAAAATCGAAAATAGCTCGTTTTCTGTGCGTCTGAGGCAAAAAATGATTATGTTCAAAATTGATCCCCATTAAAAGTTCTATCTAAATATGCAAAGGTCATTGACCTTTTGTAAACTTGGGTCAAAGGTCACCTTGACCCTTGTCCTTCAGTGAAAAGACCCTAATGTGTGATACATGGTTGGAAAGGTTTTATCACTAAAATAACAATGGTCACCATATTTTTGTCTCTGGCTTTATTTTCCACCAATGTAAGCTGATTATTTAATATATAATGAAAGAAAATGCGCTTTTTTCACAATAAAACCATCATAACTAGGTCGAAAATGAAGCCGGAGACAAAAATATGGTGACCATTGGTATCCTAGTGATAAGACTTTTCCAACCATGTATCACACATTAGGGTCTTTTCACTGAAGGATAAGGGTCAAGGTGACCTTTGACCCAAGTTTTCAAAAGGTCAATGACCTTTACATATTTAGATAGAACTTTTAATGGGGATCAATTTTGATCATAATCATTTTTTGCCTCAGACGCACAGAAAACGAGTTATTAAAGTTTTTCTTAAAAATCGCTGATCCGAGCACCAAAAAACCACGTTTTTTATCCTTTTTTTTAAATATAAATTTAAAGAGAAAAAACTACTTCGCCATTTTCACACATTGTATGTAAAATTTCACGAAGAATCGAATGGCTATCTCAGAATTTCAAAAATGTTTGCATTTAATGCTCAAATTCCAGTTTGAATGACACAAGGTCATCGGAAGTGACCTTGACCTTTTACCTAGGATTTTGCTTTCAACGGCAAAGTTGTAGAAAGTGAAAAGAGGAATTCAGCCATACCCGGATTTTTGTTGTGCGATCACGGAAAGCCGAGATACAGCCGTTTGAAATTTTCAAAAACCCAATTTTGAACGTCCCGTAGAACCCGTAAATTTATAGATATTGGGGTAAGACTGGGTAAAACTATATATTTTTGAAAATCTCCTTGCATGGTCTTTCAGGTCCTAAAATTTTGTAAAGATCGCACGACCCTTGCCAACGCATTGTACCTTTCACGAATTTTCGCCGAGCTGTGATATTGATTGAATGCAGAATGTCAAAATTCACTTTTTTTGTCATTACACATTTTGTCGTTTCTGTAACAGAAATAGAGTTATCGCTGGTTGAAAATTAATTTCTATTGCGGGAAACCAATTATTCAGTTTTTATAATATTCAGTTAAAAAGGTAACTTTTCATCAACAATCACACCCAAATCATTCCTGGATCCACCCAAATACAAAATTATTATTAGTGACCTCCGAGGATAGAAACTTCAGAAATTATATTTAATTTATTTTAATTGAAATAGATATCAAATTTTTAAAATTTTAAATAACAATAAAAAAGTATGTTTTAATTTTATTTAAAAGGTAATAAAAAAATTACACTGAAAATTAGTAAATTTAAAATTCAATGTTATTTCGTCTTCAATTATTTGAAATTTTTAATTAATTTTAAATTTTTTTGTAATTGAAATTAAAATTGATGACATTTTAATAAATTATTAAATAGTATATAGTACTTTTCAATTGTTTTCAATATATAAAATACAAGTTATAAAATAATATATTCTATTTTAACAAATAATTAAAATTGGTGTGTGTGTAATTTAAAAAAATTATTCTAATATGAATTAAAAAAATTATATATGATAATTATGACCATGCATTTCGACTATTTCTAGCCAACTTTTTTGTCAAATTGTTTTCCCACACTTCACCCTTAGAACCCTGGCTCACCCTTTGAGGAGTTAATGTTTCTGGCTATCAAATCGAAATGTATATGTCTCCCTTTTAAATAGAATATTTGAGTCCATGGCGATTATAATCAATTAATTTTAATTTCCAAAGTAAAATTTGGTCGTTTCTGCATCTGATATTTTCCATTCGACGATAAAAAAAAATTATTAACAATAATAATAAGGCACGGAATGTTAATTCTCCAGGGGCGAAAATTCACCACGCCGCCTCTGTTACGTGTTCAAGTATTATGATTTTCATGGAATATATATTAGTAACAAAATTTTTGTAGGTCTCCTCCCGTCTGAAGCGTGTCATACCGTAGAATTTATACAATTCATGGACAACTTGGTCGACTCGTTTAATGGAAGCTCGTATTCGCATGCAAAACCTTTGAAAGGCCGGTTAGTATCATCATGATTTTCTAGACGAATTTGATTGAATTTGTCTTTGACAACTGAGCTCATGCATTTGGCTCATTGATCGGAGCCAAGTTAAATAATGTCTTGGAATTATTATTATTAAGCCAGAGAGGTTTAAATAATAGGTATCATAATTTTCAATTTTTTAGGCTGCATGAATCCTCTGCCCACTGGGATTTTTGGAATAAAGCTGAATTATTTGTGGGGAAATGGAAGTTCAGAAAAAAAGATGGGACAACAGTCTGGACGCCATCCATACACTCTCTTGTTTGGCTGATTCGATCAATGAAACTATTTTTTCCGATGATGCGTGCAAGAGGGTTTGAGTTTCTCTTAACAAGAAGAATTCAGCAGGACCCTCTAGAGAATTTCAACGGGGAAATACGAGAGCAATGTGGTAGCGGACATTCCCCCACAGTTTTGACTTTCTGCGCTTGCTTGGTTGGAGCTTTTTTTAACCTTTTAATGTATCTAAAACTCCACAATGAAAAGAAAAATTGTGAGGACGATGGATTAAGCTGCCGTGAGCTGGCACCTTATATTTTTGATGCATTTTTTAGAAAGGTACATTTAAAAAATTAAGAATGAAAAAGTAATGAAATTCTTTCCATAAGGTACAACAAAACCCCACCTTGCCTTTGGAGCCTGAACCATGCGAAGACAGTACATCTGATGAGGAGTCTCAAGATGCGGACGATGAACTCATTGACTTGCAGAGCCAAAGTGATTCGTATTTTGGAGGAGTCGCATTGAAAAAGGTGGACAATGTTTTGCATTGTGCTATGTGCATTGAATCTGCGACATCCAGTGAAACACTGCCCAGCCAGGTCTATACCATGTTTAGAGAGTATCGCGATAATCAGTCCAAACTGCTGTACGTTAGCGACAATTTCGCAAACTTTGTTTGTTCAAAACTGAGGAGAATTAAGTCAGAGCTCCATACTAAACAGAGTATGCCAAAAGATGTATTCAGACATATATATGACAAGGTTTTGAATGATGCTTCATGTGAGTTTGGTTGTTCACGTCATTCTGAACAATTTCTTCAAATATTATTTCAATATATTTTTAAATGTGCAGTGCATTGGTACGCCAAAGAAACTTTGAGGAGTAAAAAGAAGTATTCTAAATATTACATTATTTACTTTTAATTTTTTCAAACGGATACCTGTCTGGAATTAAGAGAATATTTTTAATCATTATTATTTCTATTAAAAAACACTTGCTATGCGGCCATACATACGAAATGTAACCCGTTAATTTATTTTTCCGCGTATGACTGCCAATAAATAATATTTGTTTTGTGCGTTGACCGCTGGAGCAAGACCTTGTTGAGCAAGACCACACATTATTTTTATTGTTGATTTTTACCGCCGCAAAAGTACAATCCACAAGCACGCCTTGATTCTGATTGGATGAGAGCTCGATCGCTGCGCCTCTAGCGGATAAAGTATTGTCAAAGAAATTTAACATTGAGTGTCCCATCTCTATTTACATTGTCTCTGCTGGACAACGACCTTTTGGTGCGTGAAAAAAAAGAATGGGGAATTTAAAGGACATGCGCAGTGTTTGCTGCGTTTTGATTGGCTAAGAAGAGATTCGAAACTGATTTTCAACCAATGACAACCTGTTATCGCCCGACGTAAACAAAAACAAACTGGAGACGAGATGCAAATTTTGCAGAATTTTAGATAAAATTTCAAGTTTTCGGAAAGATCTTGAATAGAAAAATGGATATTGAATCCACTGTGGCACCGCACGTCTTTAAGGCGATTCAAGAACTGGACGTGGAGGCGATTTCCAAGTGCAGCGCTGCCGAAATCAGACCCGTGCTGCCGACTTTGTCGAGGATCAGCCTTTTGCCTCCGCTGGATTCTTCGAAGAAATGTGCCGACGAGAGAATTCGCATTTTGGCCACGCTCAGTGGAATCGAGGCCGTGAATTCCATCGTCGCTTGGCTTTCGATCGACTTTCACGCTCTGGAGGTTGATGTGAAGCGAGAGCAACAAATTAGGTCTTGATCTGATTCATGAATTAATGAATGATTTTGATTTCTAATTAAAAATTCATTTATAGGTCTCGTCCCGGCAGTTCAGCTGCAGACAGTGTATTGGTCCAGTCGCTGCAAGGAGGACTATCTTTGGAATTCGAAAGAGGCGATTCGACCCGAAGTCTGAGACTTGTCCTTTACGAGCTTTTCTTCGTTGCCTCTCAAGTAATTTGATTAATTATTTTTCTCAATTTTCGTAACTAATTTAATGTTTTAAACCTTTAGGCTGCAGATAGAAGGGAACAAGGGGTCATATATTCCGAGCTTTTTGATCCCCCTGTGTACCAAGAGAAAATCTGTGACATTTTGTGTATCGCTCTGGCCGAGCTTCCGGCTCTTTTAAACATTACCGAGGTTATAGAGTATTTGCTGCACGTCCGATATGGGCCGTGGATTATTTGCAGACTAGTAGCAAACCTCCCTGACAATTTTAGAGAAGGTTGGATTAACTAAAACAATAATTTAAAACTATACTAAACGCTTCATTTCAGTTTGTTCCGCTTTGATTGCAAATGGTGAGAGACAGGAGGACGAAGGACCGAGTTTTCAAGCTCGAATGAAAGCTCTCAGAATGTTGTGCCAAATGAACCCTAGCAAGGCCTTGGCAGTGCGAGACAAATGCGTACGGAATGATGATAGTTTATCATTTTAAATAGAACATCATTGGCATATTTTCAGGTCGAATTGTGCAGGATGCCTGCCTTGGCAGTTTTGCTGACCCTCCCTGAGCCTGGCCAGGATGGTTCGGACATAGTAGCCTTCGTATCTGGTCTATTGATTGGCAATGACCCGAATGCTAAAAACTGGTTCTCATTATTTGTTCGAAGTGGCCAGAAGAGAAAGCAAGAGTCTCACCTTGCTCTTCAGGCCCTTCGAGCTGAGTTGATTCGTCAACTGGAGGCCCTGGTGCCGCCGGACGACCAACTCGTTGCCTCCAAAGTTGCACAGGCGTCCGTAATGCTCAGACTTTTCTGTGCACTCAGAGGCGTTGCTGGAATCAAGTAATTTATTTATAACTATTTTAAATTAAAATTTTCAGATTTTTATTTTGAAGAAAGATATTTGTAACAATGATTTTGATGTTAGATTTCAAGATGAAGAAGTGACGCTCATAGTGAAACTAGTAACAAGCCATCCTCCACCTTCAGCGGCGGGAGTGCATTTTGTTTCACTTGGGCTCTGCATGCTGATAGCGTGCCCGACTTTAATCCTCCAACCAGAGCATGAGAAGAAATCGGTTGATTGGGTAAAATGGCTCGTCCAAGAGGAAGCTTATTTTGAAAGGTTGCATAAAATAAGTTTTGTAAATTTCAACAAACCATTTTCTTAACAGTGCTAGTGGAGTGAAAGCGTCCTTTGGAGAAATGCTCTTGCTGATGGCCATTCACTTCCACTCGAACCAACTCTCCGCTGTTTGCGATCTCGTCTGCTCGACCCTGGGCATGAAAATTCCCATACGACCTCACAACCTGTCCAGAATCAAGACCATTTTTGTCCAGGAAATTTTTACAGAGCAGGTATGTATCTATAGAATTAAAATTAATCAAATTGAAAACTTGTGCTTCTATAGGTTGTCACGGCCCATGCTGTAAAAGTTCCCGTCACTCCAAGTTTGTCTGGCCAAACAACAGGCTTTCTGCCTGTGCACTGCATTCATCAGCTCCTGAAGAGTCGCGCTTTCTCAAAACACAGAGTGCCAATCAAAGACTGGATCTATCGTCAAATATGCAACAGCGAGTCTCCACTTCACCCTGTCCTGCCTGCCCTCGTTGAGGTTTATGTCAGCTCCATTCTGGTGCCGGCAAACAAAGCTGCCGACAACCCGATCAACACAACCAATGAGCCCATCTCTGAAAATGAAATCAAAGTGGTCTTCCATGCCTCAACATTCAAGTTTGTAGCAAAATAAAAGACTTTCAATATTTAATAAAACGTAATTTAGGGCCGGATCTACTGAACAGCAGCCTTCCCTAACCTCTCAACTGCTCCTGCTTTACTACGTCTTGCACTACGAGGACCTCAGACTTGCAGCTCACCACAAAAATGCCAAGGCTTATTCGTCGGAATTCCTGGCCCAGCTTCCTATCAAATATTTACTGCAGCAGGCACAGAAAGAGCAACAAAACTTGGGAGGGTTGTTTGCTCCCCTTCTAAAACTCTTGGCCACTCATTTCCCACACTTGTCTCTGGTCAACGACTGGTTCGAAACAGAACCACCGTCCTTGGGAACTTCCCCTTTGAACGCTCCCCTGACGTCGGATGACATTCACAAAGGTTGAAATGATTGAATTTTGAAATTATTGTAATTTTAACAAATATTTTGAATAGCTATGGCTGAAGTTTCGTCTCATCCACTGAGGACGATTCAAGTGCTTCAGAGACTTGCGGATATGCCTCCAACAGAAGCCTGGAGTCATGCAGAAGTTATTACCATCCACTTCAAGTCAGTCTTAGCGGATCATGTACCTCGGCGAGTTCAAGGTAAAATTTTTTAATTTAATAATTTAAGCAATAAAATAAAAATATATTTTCAGAGCTGTATCAAAGAGTGTGGCTAAGACTCAACACCGTCCTCCCCAGGAGCCTGTGGGTTTTGACAGTGAACGCCCTTTTACTACCAGA
Organism: Neocloeon triangulifer; assembly: GCF_031216515.1. Taxonomy (NCBI): domain Eukaryota; kingdom Metazoa; phylum Arthropoda; class Insecta; order Ephemeroptera; family Baetidae; genus Neocloeon; species Neocloeon triangulifer. Next base: position 2,302,098 of record NW_026775545.1, read on the forward strand.
GCCAGGTCACGACACTCTCATGGTGCCGTTGACTCAGGAAGATGTGGTTTTAGATCCTCTCCAGGTAAATAAATACATTTCGTCCTATTTTTTTTTTTTTTTAATTATCTCGTATTCAAATCAAAGGTTTTACGGTGTGACGAGCGAGTTTTCCGGTGCGCGCCTGCTCTGAGCGTGGTGCTCAGAGTTCTGCAGGCAGGACTGGCAGCTTCAAGGTCACACTTGGCGCGTCAACTTCAGGATCTGCAGGTGGCGGGCACTGCCTCCCCTCAAGAACTGAAAGAAAGGGATGACCTGAGGATGGCTCTGACTGCAGCCCAAGAGTCTGCAGCCGTTCAAGTCCTCCTTGAGACTTGTTTGGAAAACAAACAAGACAAAGTACGTACAATTGTTTATTCAATAAGTTTATCGTTTTGAAAATTAAAAAATTAATAATTAAAAAACTGTATTTTCTCCGTAGGCAAAGCCTGGAGAACAGTGGGCCCTTCGCGAATGCAGAGGAGTTGTGTGCAGCTACCTCCACCAAGCCTTCATCGCAGACCCAAATTTGGCGAAACTGGTCCATTTCCAAGGCTACCCAATGGAGCTGCTTCCGGTGACTGTGGCTGGAATCCCGTCAATGCACATTTGCTTGGATTTCTTGCCCGAACTCTTGAGCCAACCAGAAACGGAAAAGCAAATCTTTGCTGTAAATTTGGCGTCACACCTCAGTCTTCAGTTTGCCATGCCCAAATCCTTATCAGTGGCAAAACTTTGCATTTCGGTGAGATCATTTAGAATTGCCAATTGATGGATTAAGACTAATATGAATAATAATAGGTATTATCGACCCTACTGAGCGTGCTGCCCAGCACTGCCAGAGCTCCCTTCTTTTCTCAGACGTTGGGTGCTCTTGTGAGATTTGGCCAGGCCTTCCCACCTCTGCTAGAAGAAATTTTGGTTTTCCTGCAGCAGCTGGGAAGAGTGGAGATGTCTCAAGGTGCGTTAACAGGCCATTCATGCAAAAGGGGTCCTGGGAGAGCAGTGGGAGTCCCTCAAGACAACGTTTGTCTTTGTCAGGAAATCGAAGATACATTTGGGCAGATTATGGAAAAGGCAGTTCTGAGCCCAACAATTTACTAATGTTTTATATTTGTTTTCAATAATTACCTTGAAAAAAAAGACATAATTTTTTTTAAATTTTATCAATATACCTTAATTTTATTGAAATTAAAACAAAATAGCTGGTTTATTGGTCAAGTTTCCAAATTCGGTTGCAAATGTACATCATTTTTTTTTATTCTTATTGGTTATTCAATTGGGAAAAAGTAAAAGGGTGTGCTGGAAGAAGCTAATGATGAGGGTGAATAGAATAGCTCCCACCAAGACAAAGTCCTCAATCGGAAAGCTCAGTTGTTTGCCTCCAGCTATGAACTGAGTCAAGTAGGGCATCAGGAGCACTGCCGAGATGATCCAGGTGGCAGAAATGGCCACAGCAGCTTCTTCACCGCCTCGGAGAACTGTCAATGCCACCACAAAAGCAGCAACTCCGCTTAAAATCACAAGTAGCTCAAAGCTTTTCTTAGTCAAATCCGTCTTGATCTGAAAAGCTGACGATGCAAATTTTTTAATGATTTTCAAACGGCCTTTCTGACCTGCAGGGCCAACAGGGTCAGGGCGATTGAGGTCACGAGGGTTAGGCAGCCGGCAAAGTAAACAGAGATCAGGGTGTAGTTGTTCCCAATGAGCACCAGATTGATGGTCAAACTTCCCCAGAGGACGAGCATCAAACAGTCGTTGAGGGGGCTGGACTGGGGTGATGCCTGCCAGGCAGCAAGGACGATCAGGGAGGCTGCAATGGCGGCGGCTGACCCATAATAGAGCCAGTGCATGTTGTACAGTGGGTTGGCCAGCGAGGTCGGCAACAGCTTGGACAGGGCCACCAAAGTCAGGGTGGCCAAAAGCAAGACCAGCACCAAAGTGTAGAGGTGCAGAATGCTGGTCCGTCTGTCTCCCTCGTCTTTGATTTTTTTTTTATTGCTCAATTTTAAATTATTCACATAAATGCAGGAAAAAAGTACCTCTTTCATAGTCAATACCATCCTGGGAATGAATTCTATTTACTTGCCCAGGACTGTGTGTTCCGTCGTGGCTCCAAAGCCGATCTCCGTTTGGCGCTGAAGGTGGCGCCGAGGGCCTGTTCTGGTGGACAGGAGCCAATGAGCCCAATGGATTGCAAACGGCAAAGTAGGGTGGAGGCGGTTGAATTGGAAGTTGCGGAATCGCAAAAGTCTCTTGCGGGCCTTCCCCATCTCTGCCTCGACTGTTATTAATTGTGGTAGACATGCTTCGTACGCCGACTCAGAACACAATAATTTTAATTTATAGAGAAAGCTTCAAATTTGGCAGTTTTGAGAACGAACTTTGGTTGAAGAATTCTTAGGCCAATCCAATAACTTAAAACCAACAATGCTGTTGGAATGACCGTGTTACTTCCATTTTAGTTGTATTGCGCATAATTCCATATTGTTGCGAAACTTTACTTTTTAGCATTGACTAAAACCTAGCAGAAGTTTTGTCCCGCGTCCGATGTAAATATTATTTCATTCAGTTTGATGAATTATATTGACTTTCGAATTTTCTAAATGACGGGGATTGACGGGGATGAAGAATAAACAATATTTAAAGAAATTCTATATTACGGAACAAAATTTCTTGCTTATAATTTCTTCATTTTTAACGTCATAATGTGGATTCAATGTGCGATTTAATAGTTATTAAACGTTTTTATCATATCCTTGCTTAGGTTTTTAGGAGAGAGCAGTGTATTAAACATTAATAATGTGAAAAGTTAATGATTAAAATGTTTTGCTGTTTAGTTTCAAAAAAAATGTATAGATTAAAACCAACAGAAATAATAATTATTATCAAAATAAATTTACATATAATGGGTGCATTACAATTTGATTATGAAAGTTTAATAATTATATGAATTGTATGGGTATGCCGCATTTGTTGACTTCGGCGTAAATTTCATCCTCTCTCGTGATTGCTTAGAGCAAAGGACGTTCCCGCAATTGCACTTGCAAATTTTCTCACGTGGACGCTTCAATTTGCTCAAGACGCCATCTAAAAATTAATTTTATATATTTTAATTTTTTGGATTTGTTAAAATAATAATCCTATACATATGATCGAAATGATCTTTTTCAATGGGTGTCTGTCTCATTGCCCGAAGAGTAAGAGTACATCACATATATCACATTGATAAGCGCATTTCAGCAACCAACTTTCGATCAAAAATTTAGAAAGTGTCTTTTTGATTTACATATCATAAGAGGCTTATAGTTCCCAAATACATCAATCTTACTTCAATTTAAAACGGCAGGTTAAAAATTAATTTAAAAATCTACTAACCAACTGAAAAAATTTGACTCACCAAATATCTGTTCCCTTTCATGGGAATTGAGACGTTGTTTTATGCCATCAAAAATGTATCTTTCGTTAGGCAGGTAGAAGAGCTGCAGAGTTTTGTTAGCGGCTGTCGCAGCGATCCACTGAATCAATGTTTTTAGGAGCGGATCTCCCTATAAAGTTTATTAATTTTATTAATAATTATAAATAATAAACTATACATGAAAGAACGTCTGAATACCTTGAATCCGCCGCAACCCCAAAATCCAGTCCCTATATTCTGCTCCTTCACGTTTTTGAATCCAACGTACGCTTTGATTGTTTCTCTACGGATATTTTCCGCTTCCCATTGCGCAGCATCCCCAAGAGGATGTCTTGAAAAATCCATTGCGTCCATTGCAATAATAGATCCAGTTTTTATCATTCTATCGATGGGCACGTATTTAAAAGTGAATCCATATCCCTCGCATTTGCTGAACTGTCCGGCATTTTCAACAATGACAACCTCGTCGTCAGCCAGCTCAGGGAAGAAAATTTTCAGGACGATCAATTCGGGGCAAGTGATGAACCTGTTCTCCTCTTGAAGACTTCCGTTGCCCAAAACGCCGCCTCCCAATCGCCTTTTAAAATAATCAGTTTTTTTTTTTTTTTAATTTCAGGAGAGTTTACTTGTTTGAAAACATCACTTGTCCAGAATCATTTGGGCACTCGAAAAGATCTCCTTCGATATTTCCGAATTTACTCAAATCCAGAGAAATCGTGCTGGGGTCAAATGGAAGTTGAGGGGCGCCGCTTTTACTGCCTCCCAGACTCACCTTCTTAAAACGAACATCATCTCTCAAATTTCCTGTGTAGGATTTTGTTTGATATATTTTTCATTATAAATTGATGTTTTTATTATTACCCCAAAAACCGTATTCGGTGACTAATTTGAAATAGTTCAAAATGCATTTAATTTTCTCTTTCTGTACAGCAGGGTTGGTAGAAATACTGGTGAATAATCTGAAATAACGAAATTATTTTATTAACATCCAATCTGAAATTTATGCCTTTTTTTAGATTTACCCAATGAAATTAATTTGTGGCATCGTTTTGTTATCTGCGTGGTTGGGAAAAGTGCAAAGAAACGCGTTGGCAAGAATGCACACAATCTGTTCTCTAGTCAGGATGATTTCCTCGTCACCAAGTTTGTCGAAAACATTTTTGTGCGTGGAAGATATTTTTGACGCAATTTCTTCAATTTTTTTATAAGTTTCTTGCAAAAACACCTTTTTGCAGGAGGTATCAACCTGAATGCAGAACCGGAATGTTAATTTTGTTGTCACTTCTTAGAATATAAGCAATACACTTTACTGTCTTTACTGCGCAATAAAAAAACTCACCGAGAAATTCAGCGTTTCTTCTAGCAATTGAAAGTTCCAATGAGCAGGCACTTGTGCATATTTCCTGATTGACTTTATCAAGTCATCAGTGGAATGCAATTTATTAAAGACGCCCGATGATGTCCTGTAACCCTTCCACTGCCATTGCACCGACTTTTTGAACTGCGCCAAATCCTATTAAAAGGATAAAAGTTGCCGTTGAGCACAAATTTAATAAGAAAATTTTTCCATTATTACCGTGCGCGAAAAACTTGGAGGAGAATAATATGCTGCGTTCATTTTGCTGAAAAATCAATTGAATATTCATAAAATTATAAAAGTTTCTTTTGCATAAAAATTTTATTGGATACAGAAGAAAAGTGGAGACGAATAATAATAAATAATGCTTTCCTCGGTTCTTATAATTGCTATATTAAATTTTTTATTGATAGTATATTACAATAATTATAATTTATATTGTGAAATTAAATTTTTAGCTTTTGAAATGCGCTCGGTACTTGATGAGGTAGCTTGGGTACGCCTGAAACGCGAGGCAAAAACTTAATTCATGTAATCGACACAAATATTTTCTGAAGAAAAATACCTGGGTGTCGTCATAGACGATAATTTCCGACTCGCGGCCAGCCAAGGTAAAGTGAACCGAGTGACAACCCTGAGGAAGCGTCGTGCCTGTGCTGTTGGTAGGGTGTACTTTGCCCATCGCCACTTTGCACACGAGCATCGTCCGCACGCACGAAGAGCAGTCGGCTTTGCCGTGACTGGGACAGCCTTTTCCCAAGCCGAATGCGTAATTGTTACTTTTGGAGGAATGTTCGGCAAAATAAATTCCTACGAAAATTTAAAAAAAAATGAATAATAATACAAATCATGTTTAAAGACAAAAATTTTGATGAATTTGTAAAAAAAAATGGAAGTACTTTCCAAAAAATAAAGCAATTTTTTTATTGAAATTGAACCAACCTGCGCCGAATAAGCCTTGACTGCGCGCAAACTGCAAATTGAACCCTTCGTTGCCAATAACCTGAGCATTCGGTGTGGCGTGAAAGAGCCTTCTTTCCTCCACCCTGTGCTTCTGTCCAAGTTCCGTGTAAATCCTATGCCTAGTTTTTTGGTAATTTGGCCAAGTCTTGCCGTTTAAAATTCGAAAAACCTGAAGGTTTTAATTTTTCGAAATAAAAAATTGTAATTTAATAAGACCTTTAAAACTCACTTCAACAATTTCATAGTTCTGCACTTTGGATGAAGAGTGGTTGGTTCTGTGCATTTTATCATAAATCCAATGAAAATCTTTTTCGCGAGGGTTGACTTTTTCAAGCTTATAGCCCATTACGAAATGCCGGTGCGTCATCACTGCTGAAAAACGGCCCCTTGTATTGAAGCTGCATAATTTAGATAGATGATGCCTTAGACTTTAATGTTGACTTAAAGTACGAGAGGACGGAAGACTATTTTTTATTGTTTCGTCTCATTTTTTAACCAGTTATTTTCTATTTATATAAAACTTTAATTAATTTTTACTTATTGGATATTTTATTTTTTAATAATCAAGTTGACGTGCAATTTTTTTAGTTTAAGGATATTGTGATAAATACGTATACAGAGTAATTAATGTTCCGCAAAATTTGCTGAAATTTAACACACAAAAACTTATTCTGTCTATCGTGCAATCTCAAAAATTAAATGTAGCTTCTCCTTTCCAGGCAGGATTCTAAAATTGGATTCCAATGAGCTGTAAGAGCATCACACTCATGTTCATTTTGCGCCAAAGCAAAATTTTAGAATCCTAGTATTTTACAAAATTTATATTGAAAAAATTCCGATAATGGATAAGATTAAAATTACATGAGGAACTTCAGATAATTTTTCAATTTAAAATTTTCCTGATGAAAATTTAATTATAAAAATGTAATTTCAAGATATCAACTATATTCCCTAGCCAAATTAAAAAAAAAAAATACCCGCTCACCTTCTGGCTCAAACAGAGTTCTCTTTAAATATAATATTTCTGACAAATGAGCGCAAAAGAGTACTTCTTGCCCCTTTTTTTAAGCGCGGCCGTATGATACTCCAATATACAAAATTTATTACAATTCAAGCATAAACCCTCCACTTTTCTAGTAATCCAGTCAATTTAATAACTATAAATAATAATAATAAATAATAATAATAATAATAAATAAATAATAATTTTTTTTTTTCAAACGCAAATATATCAAAGTCCATTGTAGAAACTGTATTTTTGTTGTAATTGTTTCTCATTAAAACATTATATTTTATGATTCAAAAAAGTAATAATTACCTGAAGCCCTGCGAGCCTTTAATGATGCTTTTTTTCAAGTCTTTCGACCTTCCCTTTTTGTGAAAATCGCCGAGTCAACAGTCCACTCTGTCGTGGTTTTGGGTTGACTAGGCTGTCTGGCGAGTGGCGAGAAGTCTTCGTTGCTATTATATTGCAGCGTAAGCGCGAAAGTCTAAGGGTTCACTCGATTAGCAAAAGTCTATTTGTGTTGAGTTTGGTAACGCGCAATTTAGACTTTTATCTGGTGACGATAAAATGAGACTTGAAATGGTCATAAATTCATAACCATAATTAATTAGTAATTAAGAAATACAAATATGAACACAAAATAATAATAAAAATTGGCTTGCCCCCGCTGCAAGCTCATCATAAAGAGCATAGGTCGATGGGCCCACTATTTAATATGTTTTTGATACTTCAATTAATATAGTGCTTAAAATTTTTTTTTATAAAAAATGATTAACTGAGAATTTCCACATTAAGAATGTTGTATTTATTTTTCACAAATATATTTTCAGCTTTCTTAGGTTTCTGATTTTTTTTTAATTCGTCATTTGTGTTGAACAAATTAACTCCCAAATTAAATTCTCAACTCAAATTAATGCATTGCAAAAATAGATTTGGAAAAATGCAGAATGTAGAACAATAAAAAAAAATTTAATTTTTGAAAATTTATTTGAGATTTTAAAAACTGCGTAAAAGTCTCCGAGTAGTTTTAGCCCCTACCATTGCACTTCTTTTTAAAATCATGTATTTTGCAAACACCAGACAGTGCTAACTTGTGCATTAATTATTTAGCAGCGAAATCAAAAGTCAGTTTTCAGGCGTAAGAACAGAGCAAGCAGCGTGTCTCACGGCGAGGATTAAATTTTCTTATAATTATTTTGATTTCGTCAGGAAGGATCATTGCGCGAAACGGAGCAAAGTATCACGCGATAATTTTAGCCATAAGACTACGCAGAAAGTCTTAGTCCGAGCTGCACTCGCATGACAGAATCGCGGCTGCTGATAACATTTAGCATTTGCGAGTGGCGATGGACGGCGAATCTTGGGTAGATGGTTACGAGCTGCGTCTCCTCGACCGGAGGCACGAAAGTGTCAAGTGGGCGCGACAAAAAATGAGCAACACGATCGTCTCGCACAATGGACTGAAAATTGCTGGATATGAAATTATTGAGGTAGGATATTTTTCAAAATTTTGTTTTACAATCTAATATCAATTGAAAAATTGGTACTTTTACCAAAAAATTAGGTCTATCAAGTATTAAATTCGGATCTGTGGAACCAATATCGAATTCGAAGAGATGAAATAAGACAAGACATAGGAGGCCGAGTGAAGGAAGTGAGACTTTTCCATGGAACTAATTTCGCACGATCTATTACCGAGGATGGCTTTAAAGTGAATTTGGCTAGTGATAAAGGGATGTTTGGAAAAGGTATGCAAATTAAAAAAAAAAAAATAATTAAAACTTATAGATTATAGACGAAGAAAAATATTATATAAAAAAAAATGTCATTAATCATTATTCTAACCAAAATGTTATGTTTTTAGGAATTTACTTTGCCGATTTGTCTTCCAAAAGTAATCAGTACACCTTCGAGGGCTGCAACAAGCCTTGCAAGCAACACAACGAGGTTTATTGTTCGGACTGCGAGCGCACCATGCTGATCTGCAGGGTTGCGATGGGTGCAGAGTACAAGGCGCGAGATGCGATGAATGGCATCAAAGCGCCTCCGTCCGGCTACCACACTGTTGTCGCAGAGCCAGGTGTCTGCAAGAACATCAAGTACCCAGAATATGTGATTTACGATGATAACCAGGTACGTTTTCAGATAAGTCTCTCAATTCAAAAATTTTGTATTATCTTTAATTTCAAGGCCTATCCTGGTTACCTCGTAAAGTATAAAATCAAGAAGTGAACTGCAGCAAATCATCACAAAAAGTCTCCAAATGAAATAAATCTCTTCCATAGCAGCGCCAAAAAAAATTAATATTTATGTTTGTTGGAAATCTTGAATAAATAAATGTTCATTATTTCATACTTTTTATCCTTTTTATTATAATTTATAAAAAGGGTGCATAAAATAAAAATTTAATTGACAACCAAACCAATATTAAAATTTGGTGCGTCAAGACTAAAATAATATATTTAATTTTCAACGGCGTATATGATTACACAGAAAATTAATCTTAATTTTTATCGTTATCTATTGGGCATTAATGCCATTTACAAAGAAAGTGTTCACCAAAAACTAATATTTCCTGTTGCGTTATACTGCTTTAACCTTAAAAAGTCTTTGTTCTGCGTTCATAATATTTTCCTATTTAAGGTGAACAATGGTGTACAAGCTTATGAAAATGAATAAATAAAGCTTTGTTTACTTCAAATTTTTGTGATGTTTAATTGAAAAAAGTATTTTTTTAAACTGCATTAACAGAATAAAAAATTTATTTGTGTTATAAAAAATTGAATCGTTTTTTTACAATTATTGTTTCTTCTACAATTTTAAGTCATTAAAAGAAATTTAGAATTGTGTTCATTTTAATTTAAAGTAGAGCATCGTACAATTTTTACGGAGTTTAGATACAAAAAAAGTAAAAACGCATAATATAATATTTAAATTTATTAAAAAACAGAATCTAAAAAAGTAATATTTCTCTCATAATTTTATCAAAACAGAAATAAATAAATAAATTGTAAATAGAAAGAATTAAGCCTTTAAAACTCAATTTTTTTTTTTCAATAAATAAAATTCATCAGGTTGCATTACCTTATAATTTATATACCCATTTAATATAATAATAAATAAAAAAGAAAAGTAGAGTTTGATTGCTTAAAATGTAAGGATTTAATCTAATAATATTTATGATAATTCTAATAATTGTAATCTTTTTTTAATTATCTTTCCTGAACAGATACAGCTGAAGCGCATCACAAAAGTCAAAGACCGATGACATTTTTTTTTTTCAAAATGTTGAGTAAGCTTACATTCTTATATATCTTTAGCAAATAATGTAGTAGACTTAAAGAAGTCTTACTTCCAGTCTGCAAACATATAAGAAATTGGTACTTACGAGAAGTTGACGCACTGCTTAATTAAATTTCGGAATGGACTGCGAACAGTGGGTCGATGGTTTTGAGCTGCGTCCGCTGCCCAAAACCCACGAGAGCGTACAATGGGCACGGCAGAAAATGTCAAAAACAATCGTGGAGCACAACGGCAAGAAAATTGCCGGCTACGAAATTGTCGAGGTAAAAACCAAATCAAATTTTGCATTTTAATACAGCAACGGACTTTTATACATCTTGTATTTAAAAAGAAAAATGTTAAAATTCATTAAATTTTTCACGCAAATAACATCTTATGCTCCAACACAGGTCTTACAGGTGTTAAATTCAGATCTGTGGCAAAAGTATCGAATGCAAAGGGATCATATTAGACGCGATATCGGAGGCCGAGTGCAAGAAATTAGACTTTTCCACGGAACTAATAATGCACTTTCCATTGCAGAAAGTGGTTTCCAGGTTAAATTCGCTAAGAAGAGTGGGATGTTCGGAAAAGGTATATTTTATAATGTTGACTCAATCTTTTTACGCGAACTAAATTATTTATAAAATAGCATGGAATCTACAAAAAAAATTAAAATTTCAGATATAAAATATAAAATAAAAAAAATTAATTTTTAGAACTATCTTATTTTTAAAATTTTACAAAAAAATTAAAATTTTAATAGGAATTTACTTTGCTGATTTGTCTTCCAAGAGTAATCAGTACACGTTTGAGGGTTGCAACAAACCGTGCAAGCTGCATAATGAGGAATTTTGCGAGGTGTGCGAGAGGACTATGCTGATATGCAGGGTTGCGATGGGCAACCAGTACAAGGCGCAAAATGCAATGAACGGCATTGAAGAGCCTCCTGCCGGCTTCCACAGCGTTGTTGCAGAGCCAGGTGTCTGCAAAAACATCAAGTACAGGGAATACGTGATTTATCAGGACAACCAGGTAACAACATCATTATTCTTATTGACAATTAAGTAATTTTAAATTGCAATCATCCAACACAGGCCTACCCTGGTTATCTGGTAAAGTACAAGATCAAGAAGTAATTTCCGAGGCAAAATTGTGTTGTTGACAACTCTGATAATGTATAAAATACATTGTCTTCCTGCTGTAAAATTAACTTTCACTGACTAATCTTTTTCTACTGATTTTTTTAAATATCGACAGTATTTACATTACCGCATTTACATATCAATGTCATACATACAATTTATATTTATGAATGTAATTGCCTAAATAAAAATAATTCCTTATTTATCAAGAAAATCGTTTTCCTATTAATCACTTAAATTGTTATAATTGATGAAAGAGTATATTTGTTCCACACACAAAAAGACACAGTTTTTATCCAAATTTTGTTTCATCAGAAAGTTCAAAGGGAGTATTAAATATTGGAAGTTTAAATAATCTCTCTTTTTATAGCCACTTTATTTTCAACAAACTTGATAATTAAGTGAAGCACAAACGAATTTTTATTTGCAAATCGCCTAGTCTGCTATTTTAGTGGGTATGGTTTTATTTAGTTTCAGTAATTGCACCCATCAAGAGTCATCTCCATTTAAAAGTCATTTAATTAAGGGTTTTAATTTCATTTTCACTAAATATTGCAGGTTAGAAAAAAAATTATGTAAAAATGTCTTATTACTGTTTTATAATTTTTGACAGCATCAGAATTACATAATTCACAAATAGATCCATTATTTCACCTTACAGGAAAAATAACAATCTGTGCATGACTTTATTACAAGTCTAGATAATAATATTTAATATTTTACCCTTCAATTCAGTCTCCAGAGTAATACGAACAAATGGATAAATACTTCAAGCAATCAATAAAATAAGTCGTGGCAAAAAGAAACCGGAAAAAGTCGCACCTGTGCTTTCTCTGATCTTGCGGCGAAAATTTCTCAAATAAATTTATGATGAGGGTGCACTTTTATAAAACGTGACCAGCTCGAAAAGTCACGCATAAGGGAAATGGTCTCGTTAGGGTTCTGGGAGGTGATTCGGCCGCTGCGTCGGCTTCTGGCCTGGAGCGGCCAGTTGCGGCCGCCTCGAAAAACCGGCCGCCTGCTGCTCTGGGTGGCCACAACGGGCAGCTTGGTGCTTTTGACGGTTCTGTCGCTGGTGCAACTGGTGATCGAGGCGGCCGCCGAGCTCGGCTCGGCCCTCGAGATCGTCACCATACTGACCACCTTTGTGGAGAGCTGCTTTAGGGTGGCCTACCTTTCAGGCAACCACAAGAATTTATTCAAGCTGATGATAAAATGCCAAACTTTTCCAGGTACTTTTATATTTTTAGTTCTATTGAGTTACTAATATGTTAATTTCTATACAAAGGAGTTTATGCGATGAGAAAAAAAATTTAATTTAAATTGTATTATGAAATTATACATTTATTATTTAAGTTTATCCCCCACAAATATTTTAATGTTTTGAATAATCAATTCATTTCATTTTTAATTTGAAGAGAGCATTGATGAATTTGATCTAGCATTAAATTATTCTTTTTTTAGTGCATTTAAAGATTATATTAATTTACAAGTTTTTGAAATTTCAAAATTTTTACTTGTATTTATTGATCGTTTCAAAATTGATTGATTTCAGTTTCAACTTTGAGTTTTACGCAATCGGAGAACACTTTGAAGGCGAAAGTGGGCAAACGATCACGGCGCGTCATTTACTTTTTCTACGGCTACGTCTTTTTCGTTCTCTCCGGCTACCTTTCGCTGCCCTTCTTGCCCAGGCCCGTCGCCGAAACGACTTCAGACATCACTGCAAGCATAGTCAGGGAATATCCACTCTACCTCCCCATGTGGACCCCGTTTGGCCCAGAAGCGCTTAAAAGACCACCTTTCTATCAGATGGCAGTCATTTGGCAGGTAGGTTAAAAAACTTTTATAAATAAATTAAATAAAAAAATTAAATTCTTCAAACAGGCGTGGTCATTTGTGGTTTTGGTAACAGTTTTCTGTGGCGCCGATTGTCTCCTCTACTCTTTTGTCATATTTATTCATGAGGCCATGCAACACTTGCAACGAACAACTCCGGGAAAACCCGCCGTCGCCAGTCCCAAAATAGTAAATTCGCGATGTGAGTTCAAAGACGAGTATGAAATCTGGATTCAGCAACATCAATTTGTTTTACAGTGAATTCAAATACTTTTATAAAATAATAAAATTATTTAATTTAAAATTTTTTTAGACTGGCAACCATTGTGGAGGAAATATTTGCTCCCATAATTTTAACTACGTTTCTCGCTAATGGTTTTGTAATGTGCGTCTTGACCTACGTACTAGTAAAGGAAAGGATTTTTATAATTTTAAATCAAATCAATTATTGAACTGAAATTAAAAAATTTAGCTGAATGACATAATTGGAATTTTGTGCGTATCCGGCCATCTGAGCTGCATAATTGCAAAACTGTACGTCATGGCGAGATTTGGACAAATGTTGATCGACGAGGTGAACGAATTTTTTTAATTTGATACATATACATTTTTCTTCTAACACGATACGCAAAATTTACAATAGAGTGAGCACCTGAAGTCTAGCATGGCTTTTAAAGTGTGGCCTGACATGGGAAAGCGGAGGGACGCGCACATCATCAGTCTCAGGTGCTCGAACCCTATCGCCCTGACGGGAATGAAATACTTCACTTTATCAGTCGAGGTGTTTGGAAGGGTATGCATTAAAAAAGCATTTTTGGTAAAATGTCCGACTCTCTTATAAATTCTAGGTTTGCAGCGTTGCGTTGAGCTATTTTGTAGTACTACTTCAAATTCACTGAATATAATTGGCCGTGAAAAAAAATGTAATGGATCGATGCATTGCTTGTTATTAATTATTTATTTATAAATATTATGTATTTTAATTGCAATAAAAAATTAGAAAAAACCCTGTGTGGCCAATAATCACGTGCATTGTGAAAAAATGCAATAAAACATTAGTTCAAACTATTAAGGTAAAATCACTAAAATCGTAAAATGCACTTTCCCACATTTTCCACACAATATGTTTTAAGTATTTTAAATTTTTGCGATTCACTGAAGCAGAATTTCGTGGAAAATGTTTTAATTTTTTTCAAATGGATTGGACTTTAAAAGCTTCTGCAAAACGATGAAGCAGAGTTTAAGTGCTGCGGAAGCGCACATAGCTTTCAGGGACTTTTTAAAAGAGAATTTTGAAATTTTCAGTCGACTAAGTGACGAGATGAAGCTCGCACTGGTGGTCGCATGTTTAGTGGCTGTAAGTTTTAAATTACTACATTTTTTCAAAATTTCAATGTGGTAGAAATTTTTAGATTAATTCAATTTGTTAATGGATGCTCAAAGTTTAAAAGTTTTTCGATATATCGCACATTATATCAGTTTTTGGATTTTTTCTATTTTTCATTTCAAAATCAATTCTTTCGATCAGTAAAAAAGAGAGCAATTTGAAATAACGAAATTGACAAACCAAATTAAGCTCGTCGTGGAGTTAATTTATATGTCAGATCATATTGTTCAATATACACACGTTTTTTCAAAAACTAATTTTTTTCCAGTATATTTTAGAATGGAATTCTTTAGCAAGCCTGAAAATTTCGGTGGCAAAAAATGTGAGAGTGAAACTTTCGCAAACACCGAGAAGTATTAAATTTTTAAATTTCCAATATCAAACTTGCAACTCGCTTGAATTTAGAAAATGCAACAAGGAGATACGTAATTAAGATGTGTTGTGGAACGAGCGCCTCGTCAAAATGCGACCCTAAATGGCAGAACAAGCACAAAAATGCACCCAAATCAGTAAAAATGAATAATCTAAGAACTTTTTGAAAAATAACGTTTTAATTCAGTCTATCAAAACAACTATACTGAACAATGCGAAAGAGACCACGCGGCTTTCCAAAACTACCCCTGCGCCAAGTACTGAAAATACTGTTGAGTTCAACTCCGAACCCTCCACTTTGCAATCAAACCTGGAGACATCTGCGCCAACAGAAGACCAAAGAACTTCGTCCTCTGAGACAATATCAAACTTTGACCAGTCCAGTCAGAGCAACGTTGTAGAGCAAAAAAGCTCTGCAAAAACCGAGCAGATTTCTTCCAGCACTATCACAAGTGCGCCCATCACTGCAATTTCAAGCAACCCTTTTCAGACAACACTAAATGAGATAAAAACTTCAGTAATGGTGAACAGCGCTTCCGTGGCAGCTGCAACCGCTCTAATATTGACACAGGCTTCAACCAATTTGACGTCTTCAGCTTCATCACCAGCCACAACTTCTAAAATGACCACTTTTTTACTTTTCTCGCAGCCAACAACCATAATCGCACAAGCTACACCGAGTCTAATTTCTTCTTCTGCCTCCACCATATTGCCTTCAACTACACCAACAATTCTTCAATCTGTCATCAATACTTCACCACTTCCTGTGATAAATCAAACTGCATCAACTGCCAATTCTTCGCCTCCAAATGTGAACGTCGCCACTTCTTCTGGCCTTGCGAACAACCAAGCGACACCCTCGGCAAACTCAACAGCGTTCAATGAGACTCAAATGACAAATGGCACATCAGAAATTGCAACTTTCAACACAACTAGTGCAAATGAAATCCTATCGATCCCACCATCATCGATGGAGTTTCCTACATTTTCCTGCGAAATAAATGTAAAAATAATCTTATCAAATTTTATTTTTGTTATTTATAAATTTCATTTCAAATTAGAGTTCAGAATTTAACAGCGATGGATCAATTTCAAGTAAAAATTTTTATCAGAATATTTTATGAAATAAGTAAAAATTGATGATACAATTCCAGTTTCAAGCAACCCTGCAGTTGATGGCGTATATCGCGTAGCTTGTGGTAATCTGTACTTTTTCAGCAATTCTTCGGTAAAAATATTTACTCTTCATTTCTTTTTTTAAATATAACTTTATAATAAATTGGTGTAGAAAAATTGGAGTGAAGCCTATTCTGACTGCTGCAAGCGGAACATGAGTCTTTTAAAATTCGAAAACGACGCAGAACACTCTTGCATCTCAACATCTATCATTGCGAGTATAAAAATAGATTAAATTAAGTTTAAGGATTTTTTTTTACACACGATATTCAAAACCAGGGAAATACTATTATTTTGAGACCGATGCAAATTGGTGGATCGGTGCATCTGATATGGGAAACGAAAGCATTTACAAATGGGTCTATTCCACAATGCTGACGACGGATTTAAACCTCACGCAGTCAATAAAATTCGTATCAGGGCAACCCAACAGTTCCTGCGACGTGGAAGATTGTTTAGCGGGTGTAATTGTGGCGTCCAAAGTGCCGCCCAATAACCTGCTACTTGATGATTTAGATTGCTCCACGATGCAGAAGTACATTTGTGAGGTCTGTAATTTTCTTAAGTTTTTTTTTTAACGCAAAAGAAAATATTCCAAAAGATAAAAATAAATAGTTATTTTTACTAATTAGTCTCAGATGCC
This sequence comes from Neocloeon triangulifer, assembly GCF_031216515.1. NCBI lineage: Eukaryota > Metazoa > Arthropoda > Insecta > Ephemeroptera > Baetidae > Neocloeon > Neocloeon triangulifer. Next base: position 2,318,704 of record NW_026775545.1, read on the forward strand.
AAAACCAGCTCCTTTCCCTGAATGCGATAATTCTTTGTGTGTTTCTGACAATACAGTAAGTAACATTTTTTATGAAGAAGATTGGTACATATAGGAAAATTTTGAAACTTCAAACAAAATGAAATCAGATAAATTGAGAAAAATTTAATTTAAAATCAATTATTTGCTCTTTTACTAAAAATTCATTGTGGGATTAAATTATAAGATTTAAATTAATTTAATTATGAGAATTAATACTGTATCCATTTTTATAATTAAAATTTCGCCGCTTGAATTTTCTGTAATTCCTTTAAAAGTCTTGTTAAATCTGCCAAATGAAAATCCCAGCAAAATAATTAAATTATTTTTACACATATCTAAATGTGAGCGTGATTGTTATAGCTAATTTACAAACTTTTTCTAATTATAGACAAAAACACTAGTGCTGTTGGCAAACCAAATTGTAAATCAAATCATTTCGCAAAATCTAACTCTTTATCAACCAACTACCATCAACGCGGTATTCTTCAGAGCTTGCAACAGCGTTTATTTTTACCTAAAAAGCTTTGTGAGTTTGTATAAAAAAAATAATACACATTTTGCTATTATATTTCATTTCAATATACACCCTCAGATAACTTGGAGTGCAGCAATCACGGAATGCTGCAAATACGGCTTTAGTCTTCTGAGCGTGGAAAATTACGAAGAGCACCTTTGTTTGGTGAATTTTAACAATTGTAATTATAAATCATATAACTGTCACTAATTTTTAATTACCTAATCTCCTAAAAAATTATGAGTGCTATTTAAAAAAAAAATTCCAGCAACTTTGAATGCTGAAGGCACATTCTGGACTTCGGGAACTAATCAAGGCGTGCTTAGCGAGAACAATTACGGCTATTGCTCAAATTCGCAATTGATCGATCAGTCTCCTTCTTTTTGGAAATCAGGACAACCAAATTCGCCATGGCTTGAGCGATGTCTGTCGTTTGACTTGAGAAAGGCTTCTCTCGGTGCAAACGGCCTCTCAGATCAACTATGCACGAACAAATTGTACCCCATTTGTAAACTTAACAAATTTTAAATCACAGTTTGTCACTTAATTTCGAATTAATTGATTTCAATCATATAAAAATCTCCACGCTACCAGTGATAGTGATGCGACATAGAAATAAAATTATATGGAACAAAAATTGAAAAATTCCAATTTCAAAAGGATATTAATTTATTTGACACAGTCTTATATATTTCCCACGGCCAAACCTTTGGTAAGGCTTTTCCGATTTGTATAAAATTTTATACAGGTTGATTGCTCTAGCAATAAGAGGTTGCATGAAAACATTATAGTCTCGAAATTAGTGATATTAATTTTTTCGTTTTTGAGATATTTTGGATCCAAATGAAAACATTATTTAAAAATAAAAATAAATAAACGCTGAAAAATTCACTTTAAACCTCCATAATGTAATTTTTCCTGTTAAAATTACATCATAAAATGTATGGGACAAAAATTAAATTTTGGGTGAAAATTAAATTTTCGGTCAAATGGCTATTAAAAAAAATCAAACATTTAAAGCGATGTGGAAAAAAAATATCATAAAATTTGATATCGATGCTTCTTCGGGGGGGGGGGGGGGGGGTGAGAAAAAGAATTCTTGATTTCTGATGTTATCATGCATGTGTAAGAAATAGGACAATTTGATTGGCTAACATTTTTATTTTGCAAGAAATCCTTATTGACCTTAATTAGACCGCCAGCTATTTAATTCCGTTTTTATAAAATCAATGATGCTACGGGTGTATTGAATTGTATAAAATTGCGTAAAATTGATAAAATTTAATATAATAATTTATTGTAATTTCACTTCTACAATGCAGCAACAAAATACATGAAAAGAAAATTTCTTGTTCAAAAGTAAAACAACAAAAAAATGGTACGTACAATTTGATTTTCAGAACATTTTAATACGTATAGAGAGTGTTTTTAATTCTTCGCTTTTTAAGTTTATACACCGCCATATATACAATAATTTCCGCGGATGCGAAATTAATTTAGGTTTGGTTGATAGCGGTATGTAATATGTACATAAAAATATGATGTGTATTATATATTATATTACATTGTATTATGTAAAACGTTTTCTCGCTGGTTTGTATTTATATAGGAATCGTTAACTGTCTGCAAAATAAGTTTTTTTATTGCATTTCTCCCTATATAGTAAAGGATGCAAAGCTTATCATAGAAAGAAAATAATAAGAGAACCTGAAGCCATAGGAGGCAATTGAAGCGGTGACAAGCATTTCTGTTCCTCATCTCACGATTTTGCCGGCACTGCGAGTGCGAGGCAAGATGTGGCATGTGGCTGAAGCTGCAAGGCGTGTTGAAAAACTCAAAAACAAATTCAGTTGGCAGTTGTTTTCTTCCTGAAATATCTCAGGTTGGTACGGCTGCCTCCAACAACACAGCTGCTGTCGCGTTGGCAATCTCCTTCTTCCTCCAGGTCAAGACCGGCTACTCGTTTTCACACACACATTCTCTGTTTTTTGTCGTTTTGTCCCGGTCGTGGCCGTCTGCTGAGAGAAATGGGCCGCTGGTGGACGTTAGCGTTGGCCTGCTTGGCCGTTGCGGCCGTCCGAGCCGAAGATGAAGAGGCCTCGGCGCGCCTGCTCGCTTCCAAACACATTCTCAACCGCTACCTGGTCGAGGACATGGACCTGGTGGTCAAGTACACCCTGTACAACGTGGGCCAGGCGGCTGCCCTCGACGTCCACATCGACGACTTCTCTTTCCCCCAGGAAATGTTCCAGGTAATGCTGAAGCACTTTTCTCTCAGGAAATTCCTCAGAGCTTCACTCATTTCTTCATAAAAGGTGTTTAACTTTTGCAATACGGTACATACGTATCATGGTAGCATGTGCTTTGCTGATCATAGTCTGCATCAGTTGTGCACAATGTACCACACCTGAAAGTTATTTTATCTTACAATTGTGAGGTTTTTATCAACAAGATTATGTATTTATACTCATTTCAATATTTTCCAGGTTGTTGGAGGTCAACTTCATGTGAAACTGGACAGAGTGCCCCCTCAAACAAATGTTAGCCACACAGTTGTTCTGCGCCCTCGAAGGTACGGCTACTTCAATTTTACCGCCGCTGAGGTTCGCTACAAGTCCTCTGAAGATGCTCCTCAGGTATTAATTTTTTTCAGCGAATATAACATAATTATTTTGTTTCTTTGGTTTTTTTCTCAATAATTTAATAGCTTTTAATATGCATGATCAAACACTAAATTTGGCTAATTATTATTTTTTTCTTGCTCAGGTCCAGGTTGCTGTGACAAGTGAGCCTGGAGAGGGAGCCATTGTTGCTTTCAAGGACTACGACAGGAAATTCTCTCCTCATGTGGTCAGTATCTCTTTCATGGAGGTTTTTAATTTTAAAAACTAATTCTTTCCGACTCTTTTTTTAGTTGGACTGGGGCGCCTTTGCCATCATGACTCTGCCGTCTCTTGGAATCCCATTCCTGTTGTGGTTCTCCAGCAAGTCGAAATACGAGGCTCTCGCCAAGGGAAAGCGTAAGCGGGATGAGTGAATCTTTTTGCCAATAAATCCTTCTCTTTTTTTGTTTTCTACATGATGCGATTAAATTTTATTTAACAAGCATGACTTCATCACAAATAATTATTTGAAAAAATTTTGTCAGCTGCTCAAAACGACTTCCCCTTCATGAAAGACTTTTTGTTGTTGGTTTAATCATAAATTTATTAAGTGGTGTGAAGATGTCTGGTAAATGCGAATGTGAAATTAAAGGATCATTTGTTAAAAAATAGTTATTGAAAATTTTAATTTTATTCATCAATACAAAAATAACTTGCAGTTGAGTGGAATGATCACAAAAGTTAATGAAATAACAAATTTGAATTAAAAAGTAACCATAACAGGAAATATCGTACTTTGCTGGGTGAAAAATTTAAAGATAAAATGCCCGTATCATGACCCATAACAAAGATACTCTGGACAACTAGAAAGGGTTTCTAAGGCTTATAGCGCTTATAGTTTTGACTCGAGGGTAAGAAGGCCCTTGAGTTTTTGTGTGAGCATAACATTGCCCTTCACCTTCAGCTTTCCCTTCATGAAAGCAGCCTGGGGGTTGAGTTTTCCTTGCGCCATTTCAACCATGTCCGAGTCCTCCATTGTGATTATGCAGTCAGCCTTGCCTTGTCCTTCCCCAGCAATCACTTTACCCTGCTTCAGGTCCAAAGCTAAATTGGAAAAATCCTTAGGAATTGTTATTTAATCATTTTAATCATCATACTCCATTTTCCAACTTCTTTGCCACCCTTCGTGATGATGTACAGGAAGACTGCATTGATCTTCTTGGCAGTGGCAGGATCGGCTTCCACTCTCTGCTTGATTTGCTCGAAAATGGCAGCACTGCCAAGGTCTGAAGCTGCAGTCCGTTTCATTCTGACATCCACCAGATCAACATAGGCACCTGAGAAGAAAATTTGCGTATTTTGAAAGTTATATCGACATCAGTTTAAAAAAAAACTTACTTCCTATGACGATGTTGTTCGACTCGACAGCCTTCGTCTGGAAGTGAATTCTTGATCCCTCCTGCCACATGTCTGTTTGCAAGGTCTCACCAGGGAACACTGGTTTTGTGAATCTGACCTAAAATACGCAAAACAACATCTTTATCTTATCATCTTGAGCGACTTCTGATAATAGGCTAAGATAGGCTTTCAATAATGTACACACACAAAACTGAATAGAATTGTCTTCCTTAATTTTTAAATAAAAAATTACTTTGAGAGCTTTGAAGAGACGAGGGTCGTTGTTGGCATATTGTCTCAAAACATGTCTGATGGCAAAACCAAGAGAGCAGAGTCCGTGCAGGGGTGGTTTTGAGAAACCCCCAACAGCTGCAAAGTCGGGGTCAATGTGCAGTGGGTTTAGGTCTCCTGTGAGTCTGTAAGTGGCCGCCTGCTGAGGATTTGTCATCTGCCTGATGGTGGCATCAGGCTTCCTCTTTGGCACCTCGACAGGATTGATGGCCTTGGATGATGTCCTTGGGCCACCAAAGTTTCCAGCGCCAACAAAGAAGGAGCTGATTTGGCTGAATGCTACCTTGGTTCCATTCTGATCGTACGACTCAACTGTGAATCAATAAAATAAATAAATTAAATATAATTCAAAACAGGTTAAAATATTTTAGATAAAAAAATTGGACTTTGATTAATGCAATTGCATTAATATTGATAAAATCTTTACGTGACAAGGTTATAGTCGATGTTTGCCTTTTACAGCAATCAGCAAAATTATCTGATAGCAGAAAAATGTAGATTAAGTCCTCACCATCAACCAAAACCACGGCTCCGGATCCTTTATCAAGAACATCGGAGACTTTGCACCTCACCTCCAACGGACCAGAGGTGGCCGGTTGTTCAAATATTTCCAAGTATTGCTCTCCGTGCAAAAGCTAGAAATGCAATTTCTTCATTAGCGTTTCCCGCAGATGTTTAAATATATACATTGGCGAGGCTGACGTCTTTGACAGGTATCGCTTTTATAACGAGGTCACTCTCCATCAGAGCCACCAAACCAGTGTTGATCCAGAAAGCAGGCAGGGCGCAAAAGTCGTCATGATTTTCGTACAAAAGGTTCAAGTCGGAAATCGGTGTGCCAACTAGAGTAGATTATTTTAAGTACGCAAAATAAATTTTTGATTGGTAAAATAAATTACCAGCCAAAGCATAAAGGATGACATCTTTTTCAGTGATATCAAAAGTTCTAACAATCTCATCTTCCTTAGGCCCGTCTCTCACAGCTTCCAGGGCGTTCATCAGCTCTCCTGATGCCTCTTGAATGCTCTCCCTGTACCTGGCAGTCGACATGTCCGTCACATCGTTCCACTGGTCCCTGACGTCTTCAATGGAAACAGCATCTCCAATTTTCTTTCTAAGCACTTTTCCCTTTGCGGTGACCAGGTGGCTTTTTCCTGCCCATCCTGCAGCGCTTTCAATGATTGAGCCGTTGTCTTCATTATCTTCGTGACACAACCAGGCTACAATCGGAGCAATGAGCTCTGGCTTCAGCTCAGCAAAGAATTCTAAATAAATTAATTTTTTTTTAAGTGAGACATTGATTAAATAGTGGATATAGAAACCTGGAGGTAAAATATCCTCAGTCAGTCTGGAGGCGGCTGTTGGCACAATCACATTGCAGTGGATGTTGCTCTTTCCACCCTCAATGGCCAGGGTGTTGCTCAGACCGACGAGGCCCATCTTGGCTGCACTGTAATTTGCCTGGCCAAAATTGCCCAGCAGTCCAGAATTTGACGCTGTCATTACAATTCGTCCATAACCCTGTTGCTTAAAATGAGGCCACGCTGCTTGAGTTGTTTTAAAGGCGCCTCTCAAGTGAACCGAATGAACAAGGTCCCAATCCTTTAAAAGAAAAAAAAATTAAAAAAGAGTCAACCAATTTTTTTAATAAAATACTTGATCAGAGATGCGGGCAAAACTTTTATCTCTCAGGATTCCGGCATTATTGATCAGGATGTCGATCCTACCAAAGGCCGACAACGCAGTTTCTACAATCTTCTGTCCATCTTCCACCGAGTTGTAATCAGCCACTGCTGTACCATCTGAGAATAATCATTATTTTATTTAATAATTGATTTCTTTCTACTTTATAATTAAATTTTTATTTTACTTTTAGCCCTGATCTCCTGCACGACTTTGTCAGCAGCCTGACTACTCTTGCCACCGCCATCCCTGGTTCCACCGAGGTCATTCACGACCACCTTTGCCCCTCGCTCGGCCAGCAGAAGGGCGTATGCGCGACCAAGACCTAAAAAAAAAATCATGAAAACTCAATCCAAATGCGTTTTATGTTTTGAACTGAAATTCACCTGCACCGGCTCCTGTCACCACGGCCACCCGGCCCTGAAAATTAAGCAGCTGCGCCATTCCCCGAGAGCTCGAACAGGAATGACTTGCACAGTCCTCCTTTTCTCCACAACAGGCAAGGTAAAGCGGCCCAAGCAGTGAGCACCGATGAGAAATAAAAATCTAATCATTCATTTCTAGTCAAGTTGATAAGCAACAATAAGCAGTGCTGCCAACTGTACTAACAGCTGCGAGACCGCGTAGTGGGGCAGCAGGTTGTTGACGTTTGACGTTCCCTCGGAAGGAAAACATGCAGGTACGTTTCCTGAAATAGAACATATTTCGGCAGATTTTCCAATTATTCTTGCAGGACTTGCCGATTGAAATCAACGCGGGCAAACTGCTCGAGTGGCTCATCAGTCGTCACCATTGCAAGAGAGACTGGAACGAAAAATTGACAGATGTCAGGGCCAAAATCACAGCTGCCCTGCAAGACATGCCTGAACACGAAGGCCTTGTCAAACTTCTTGACGGCTCTTGTAAGTATGAAATTATTAACGGCCTATGAAAAAATCAATTTCCTTAACTTTTTTACTAAAAAAATGCAAGTATAAAGTTCTTTCCTTTTTGTAATTTTTTGTAATTAAAATTAAATTTTAGATATTTTCTTTATGTTTTCAGATCTTGATTACTGGGGCTGCAAAGGAATAGTTGAAGTATTAAGAGAAACAGAAAAGGACTCGAAGAACTTCCTCGGCCAATACGGTTCTCGTCGTATGAAAGACTGGCAAGAAACCATCAAACTCTACGAGAAAGACAATTTGTTCTTAGCTGAAGCTGCACACCGACTGGCGAGGGATGTAAATTTTGAGGTGCCCTTTTTAAAAAAGCAGGCAGCAAAGGCTCTGCAAAGTCAAGATGAGGCTGACCGTCGAGAGGCCGATTCGATCAAATCCGCCGCCAGTCTCAGATCCGAGTACCTGGCCCAGTGCAAACTGCTCGGCGTTCCAGGCAATAATTTAAAGAAGGAGTTGATCCAACTATCCAGCCAGTTGCCTGAACTTCTGCAAAAAGCAGCAAAACTAGCAGCTGAGACCAAACCTGCACAGCAGCACTACGAGGAAACGGCTGCAATCATGCTCGACTCCGAAAGAAGAGTCATGACCCCTTTACTTGCCAAACTTGCTGAAAAGGTACACAACTTAAATTTTTTTTTAAACTATTCATTTATAAAAAATAATTTAGGGTGATTTGACTGTTTATGAGTGGAAAAGGGGTCAGCCGCCATCGAGAATTGAGCAGGACGAAATTAAGTTTGACACGTCAGAGTCGGAATTGGCTGATGAGATCGACTTTGGCGACGGAGAAGTAGATTTTGGAGATGGTGAAATTGATTTCGGTATTGAAGTGGCTGACAGTGGTGTGGAAATTGGTGTTGTGGAAGAAGTTTCATCTCCAGTGCCCACCAATGAAGATGGTGTGGCGAGAGGAAACGAAGCTCTCAGCGTTTTGGACTTTCCCGATACGAGAAATCAAGTTTTGGATGAACTGATGGAATTGGAATCTTTCCTACAGGTTTTAATTTTAAAAAAGTACTCTGAGAAGAGGTAATAATCATTTTTTTTTTTAATACAGGTCAGGTTGACTCAAGGCGATGGTGTTGTCGGCCTGACGCAAGTTGAGGGTCTTTCGGAATCAACTTTAAAAAAAATGTTGGGCTCTGTGGCGGCCGTGAAAAACGCCCTGACAGAAAAGAAGGCACAGCACTTGCATAACATCAAACACTCAATCAGGTGAGATTTAAAGTTTTTTTATATAAATATTTTATTTGTCAGAAGAAAAAAAACAGATTTTGTATAAAAATACGAGATTTATTTGCAAACTATTTACAAGAAAATCCTCTTTGGCACGTGAGGTGAATGAAATTAATGATGTATAATGTTCAGGTACGCGGACCAATTAGCAGAGCAGCTGAGCCAAAAGCTCTCCCTTGAGGCAAAAATGCAGGCTCGCGCTTCTCTGGCGGTCGAGCAGAGGGCGGAGGCCGTGGCCGAGGCCACCCGTCTTGGACCTGCGACGCAACGGCTCATCAAGCAAACGCGGCGACTGCAGGCTCAGGTTCGTCTAAATTCTCGTCTCCAGGGAGTTCCGTCTCTCTCACCCTCCTAATCTCCACAGATCGAGAGCGAGCTGAGCAAAAAGTACTCGGGTCGGCGGGTGATGCTGACAGGAGGAGCGGGGGTGCTCACAGCATGAAGACGTTTTGCAGCAGACGCAAAGGGGAAGAGTGGCAGAGGGCTTTGGTGTGTGGACAGGGGTAGCGCCGAAGGCAGATGGACAATTGACGGTCACACTCGCACAACATCTGGGCACAGGAGCCTCCTCCGCCCCACTCACCATGCTCGATTGCTGCAACATTTTGTATGTTTTGTTAATCGCTGTAATAAATAAATCTATCGCAAATTGTTACATTTTTCAAATATGATTTTGTATTAAAAAAAACATATCACATATAAAATTATAAAAAATTGTTTAAAAAAATACAAACATACCACAAATAGGTTCATGTCCTCTTATGCACTTCCAGTAGTATGGGATGAAATACTCCATGAACATCGGGCAGTTGGCCGACTGGTAGCACCAGTCGTGTATTTTGCAGCACTTGTCGATGCCGTCCGTGACGAACCCTGAGCCCAGAAAGCCGCAGTAGCAGCCGTAGCCCTTGTAACTCAGAGGGTCGCACCCTGTCGCACAGGACACCATGTTGTACAGGTGGACGACGTGGCGCTTTGACCTGTGAGGGCTGACGGCGTGAGTGGGTTCCTGGGAGTCGTGGGAACCCCAAGGGTCGTGACTGCGCGCCAGTAGCAGTTCCTCGTGCGGCTCATCTTGGAAGTCAGAATCTGGAATTCATAGATATGCCTTGAAATTCTTGCAAATTATTATTGAGCAAAGGGAAACATAAGTTTCAGTTTACTCAATGGCTCTGTACTTAAATTCTTTCATTTTGAATTTTTATTGAATATTTAATTTGGGCAAGCATAAAAAAATTGTATACTGAAAAAGAAAAACAGTAACGTCGTCTTAAAATCACACCAAATAAATCGATCACTTTTATTATTTTAATTTCCGTTCAAAATTCTATATTTTTTATGCACACAATATATTTTTTTTCTTTTTTTATTAGAAATGTGAAGTTTTAATACATAAAATTGACTTGCTTCAATTATAGAAAGCATACAACTCTATTAAGATAGTGCTATGATTTCGCCAAAACACCCGCATCGCCTGGTTGCAAACATCCATGTTTCACAGCGCCGCAGCAAAAAAAGTCACGCGCAACATCCTCTTGTGCACACATGCATTCTCGCGTACATACGTTGCCTTAATTTCATTTCCTCAATTAAAAGAATATGCACTTGTTGCGTCCTTTCTCCTCTTTTCCTTTTGCAAAAAATAAACATTTGTTTTGTATGCAAATTTTTATTTCAGAAACACCGTCTTATAATTTGCAATTTGTCTGCACTGCACGACGCCTATATATCATTTAGATTGTGAATCATTCCTCTAGGATTTTAAATTTGTCCAATTTTAGAAGTTGGTTTAAAAAAAATATTATTCTGATTATTTGTAAAAGTGAGATTAAAAATAATTTTTTTATTAAATGTGTTACATAAAAATATTAAGCGCATATTTTCAATTTGTAAGTGATTTGTGTGGCAAAGAAAGTCGACGGTTATTTGCCGGCGCTCTTCTAATATGTATTTTCTAAAGTGTGGCATTTTATATGTACTCGCTTGGTCGACTCTGTTCGTGTCTTTATTGTGCGTATATAAGTAAAAACTCGAAATGAAAGTGATCGAAGCAATTTTACTCTCTCATCTTCTTCAAAAGTCATCCAGACGTGTATTATTAATATCTCCGATCATGTTCGAAACGCAGTCATTAAATCGTAATTGGAGTAGTGCGAACTAATTGCCCGCAAAAAATTTAATAAATAAAGGACGTGTAAAGATGCAAATCGATTAGTCTAGTTTCTATCTCTCATGATTTTCTCGGGGCGCTTATTTGCTCTCATTGTAAGCGTAAATCGTGGCAAAAAGCAGGTGAGCGAGTGGCCGAGCGAGCGACCGGCTTTTCTTGCTCATTCTAACGAAAGAGATTTTATTCATAGTGAGACTGAGAAATTACAGTTATCGACGAGATATTGAAAGAGAGCCTCTATTTTATATTATGAAGTAACGCGCGCTAAAAAAGTGCAGTGATTTTTTAAGAGTAAATTCGTGTCATTTCAGACATGGACCGCGAATTTGCAGGCGAGAAGTTGAGAGTCAAGATCCGAGCAGCGGCTTTTGTTGATTTCGCGGCGTTGAAGCGGAAAGAAAATACATAGAAAATCGCAGTGGCCGCGGCGTGTTTATTGTGCTCCTCTCCGTGTCTGCCAAACAATTTGAAACGGCGCGACAGGACAATTTAACAAAAGCGCAAAATAAAATGAAGATTCACGGCGTCTAATGGTATATCAAAGTTAAAAATCGGCAAACAAAATTAAAGCGGAAAATTCCCTTCAAAAACTGAAACTTGAAATATTCAAAAAAGAAAGAGATTTCAATGCTAGAATATTATCAATATTTATTCATATCTTTAATTTTTCCTCCAGTTTATTTATGCCAAAAGAGTAATTAGCAAATATTTTAAAGATGAATGATAGCGATTTCGCCAACGAGCGCGTCGGCTGTTGCATCTCTGTGTTATTTCCACTCTAATTATAAGCGAAGAGCCGCACGCTTCGCTGAGTTATTAGCCAGAAAAAATAAGACCGACAACAGGTGTTTATTTTTTCTTCTCCTTTTCTTCAGCGCAGTTAGGCCAGGACAAGAATTTCGCTCCTGTGTCCTTTGCTCTGCTGCTTCCGATCGGCCTCGGAATTTCTCCATACAAAATTTTGAGAGAGGTTTTCAAAATGGATTTCGGCACCTGCTGTGAACGCGGCGATTTTATTTGATGGGAATTATTTTTGCTCCCCATTGTGTTGCGGCGAATTATACTTGCGCGCACGTGTGGTGTTAATTAAATTGCAATATTCAGCAAACTTTCATCGCGACGAGAACGCGCGTTTTTCGCACCATCACTCTTGTTATTATCGCGATTTTTGGCACCTTGAAAGCGAAATTTTGCGGCTTGCAATAAAAAAAGCCAGCAGTCATCGAAATTAAAAATGTGAATATCTTATTATATTATGCTAATGGGGAAAATGTGTTCTCGCGTGTATTTGTCGCACGGAGAGTTTGCCAAAAAGAGAGTAGAGAGAGGCTGAAAGTGCTCTAAAAATATGATATGTGCAGAAGCAAAAACGAGACCAATCGTGACATTTTCGCGTGAACATTCTGCACAGAGTGCTTATTAAGCACGCACGATGATAATACTGTGACTGACTCACAATCAGTCAGACTTGGTCAACCGCTATATGAAAAAAAATCCAAAACTTTGTGCTAAAACACGCAAATCGGTATTTAAAGCGGTTTATATAAAAATAAAGATAGAATCAAAAAGCAAAGGAGCAACAAGAATTAAAGCGCATTTTTTTTCTTTTAATTTTGTTAGATTTTCATATAATATAACACGTGATGTTCAGACAAGAATTGTACCATTTTTAATTTGATCCCAATCAAAAAATTGAATATTAATTTGCTTGAAATAGTATTCAATATGTTAAAATTATTGAATTATTTCACAATTTTTATTAACCAAAAAGGTCCTGTTAAAAATATTTATTTAAAAAAAATAATTAAACAAATTTAAAGATAATTAAAAATTTAGTAGCTAAATTTACCTTACCGTAAGTTCATGATAAAAAAAATAATAAAACTATCTCGAATTGTATTTAAATTTAAATTATAAAAAAAATGATTAAATAAAGTAAATTTGCTTCATAACAGGATATTTAGTAAAAAATTAAATTTTATCCAGAAATAAATTTTCTTAATTTATTAAAAAAAATAATACCATTCTGTTTGAGGGCTGTGGTGTTAAGGACGATGGCCAGGACGAGTGGAGCGACCAGTGATTTGCAGACGCACATCTCGGAGAAGACTGGCTGGCGTGCAGCCTCTGCGTCTCTCGCCGCCCCTGCACTTCTAGTGCTCTTGCTTTCTCCATTCGCTCGCGAATTTCAGGACTCGCAAAATGCACCGGCGAACGCGCGAATCCCTGCCACGGATCTCCCTCCCTCTCAGCAAACATTTTTTTTAATTATCTCTATTTGTTTTGTCCTCTAAGCCTTTCAATATTTTCTCATCATAACTGATTGGCGCGCCTATATTTTATTCCTCATTTTGGTGTCATTTGAGAAAACCGTCTCTCGGTATCCCGACTCTTACAAGTCCATCAGAATAATATGATGTGTGCATATGGTTAATTATATTGAGCGACAACAAGCAATATTTTATAATTGCGGCATTTTGCAAGAAGGGAAATTGGTGTCCGCGCGCCGATGACGAGTCACACTTTTCTCATCTCCTGTGTATGTGCATCTCTTGCACGTCTCTTTCACTTACTTTCAGAGTGGAGATGCACTCTGCAACTGACCCATATTTTGCATCTTACTTATGTTAGAAACAAGTCACAAGTCTGCATAAACGAGTTGGCTTTTCTTATAATTTAATTGCAGAGATGAGGCACTCAAAATGTCCAGAGATTCACTTTTATTTTTAATTGCAATTTATTCATTTCTTATAAATTGATTTATTATTTTTTCAATCCTTTTCTTTATCCCCTGGTAATGATTTGAATTATTTGTAAGTTGGATTAGATGAAGATTCTTGAGCTATACCCACCAATAATTATTCTATTCTGAGCTTTTTTTTAATGGAAAGAAAGTGATCAAAATTTTTCTAAGATTTTGCATGTAATTTAATTTTCTTTTTACTGACTCAGTTGTCTTTCATGTGTATATATTTCAGACCTTATTTTCCGAGATAATTTAATTTATAGCATTAAATTGCAAATTGTGGGTTTCTCCCTATCTACATATAGGCGAACGCTGGAAAACCCGCTGCCCAAAAGCGCATCATACCAGTCAGCAGGGTTCATTATCATTTTATTATTGCGGCGGCCAGGGTCGGTTGCTGACATTGGGATTTCCACGATAAAGCGTTCCATTGGCCACCAACAATCAAGATTTTCATTTTCTTGGAGCAAACGCAGTTCATAGACCGATAGGACACGGAAAATCCACCTTTAATTTATTTAGATATCGTCAAATTTTTTAAAAATAAGGGACAAATTAAAATTGGAAAATAATTTTAGATGTATCATTATTTTAATATTGTGTTTACATTTTTAAAATTCTTCATGGAAAATATGATCATGAAAAACTCCTGTGTCTGAACCTAGCAATAATAATAATTAGTAAACTGTAAGGTTCAGCTTTTCGAACTTTTATTTGATAAAAAAAAATTTTTAAATTCTAATTGATTCTAATTGTAAAATATGCTATAATAATAAATAAGTATGGCAAATAAATAATTACTGAAATTATATTATAATTTTTTTATTTATTTTTTTTTAATTCTATACTTTAAAAATAAAATCGCAATAAAAAATTTGCACTCAAGAATTCTTACTATTTTATATTCCTACGAATTTTATAGTTTAACCCGTGCTTCACCTGTGCGCCTAGTAAAGTTGAAAAAAATGCATTCTCTATTATCAATGAAACGGAATGAATGGCAGAGCCATCTCTCGTCAGTACATTCGGCTCATTCAGTGAGACTTTTCTGTAGTGAAAAAACATTCTCAGCTGGCTCTGAGATAAACACAGTGCTTGAAAACCTGGTCGCAAAAAAAGCAACAAAATACATAATATATTTCAACACACGGTAAGTTTGAATGCAATATTGATTTTAATATTTAATAAATGTTTCTGATATAAAAACTGACGTTTTGAACGGCTTTTAGTAATATGAAGCGTTGGAGAGATGCGTCCGCTATCATTGTAGCAGCTCGGAACAATTTTCCAAATTTTAAAAAGACACCAAACGCCACCGATTATGTTATTTTGACTGCGCAAAGGTCGTCGCAAAGTTCGTTCCTGCCTGAAGGCTACGTTTTTCCGGGAGGTGTCATTGAACCAGAAATTGACAGCTGCAACAAATGGGAACATTTACTCAAGAAACTCAAGTTTCGGAATTTGAATTTCAGCCTTGTTAAAAAATCACCTGGTAAAAATTTAAAGTAAATAGTTTAAAATATTATCTTGACTTTTGAATTTAAAATTTAAGGTGATTTGGAAATTTATCGCCAAGCTGAAGACGAGCAGCTTCCGAGAACCATTTCACTGCGGATAGCGGCTGTGCGAGAGATGTTTGAGGAGTGTGGGGTGTTGCTGTGCAGACTTCCCAGCCAAGACAAACACGCGCAATACGGACACAGTGTAACTCTGAGTCAGGCCCAAATCGATACATTTGCTCAAAACACCTGTACAGACAAATTCTTCGAGCTGTGCCAAAGCCTTGGTTGTTTCCCCGACATCTGGTCTTTGTCCGAAGCACGGAACTGGCTGACGCCGGCCTTTTACAAGAAGAGATTTGACACGGCCTTTTTTATTTGCTGCCTTGATCAGACACCACAAGTTCGCATTGACGAGACTGAAGTTTCCAACTTTAAAGTATAGAAATTATTTTTGAAAAAATTCTTGAATTATTCCGGTCTGTACAAAATTTCAGTGGGAACGTCCAGCAGACTACCTAGAGCTGCACAAAACAAACAAATTAAATTTGCCTCCGCCGCAACGATACGAGCTGACGGAAATGTCAAAGTTTAACTCTTTGGCGGCACTGAAAGAGGCTGCAGAAAGGGGCGATTTCTGCAGCAATCAGTGTTATTTGCCGATTAGGTACCTGTGTCAAAACGGAGCTGTGATTGTGTTGCCCGGAGACTCGCACTATGAAATCAAAGATACTGAAGAAGGGGACGATAAAAATTTTCAGGGTGTGACAATAGAAGATTTTAGAAGAAAAGCTAGCAAATTACACAGATTTGAACTTTTTGCAAAAGATAAAACAGAATTTATAAAAAATTTGTAGTCACAAGTCAAAGTACAAAATTACTCTCGCATAAGAACCAAAAGTGCCATTTTTTCCTTTAAATGTTTTATCTCTTGCCTACAACACCCAAGACAAAATAATACATTTTTATGCTAATTTTAGTACATTGTAGACTACTATTTTTACTTGGTTGCTGTCCAAATATAGACAAGATCCAGAGGTTCTTTGCTCAAATTGCCTGGAATATATTTTTTTTGCGGAGAGGGCAACTCAACGAAAGTAGAGTGAACATAATTTTTATTTAGCCTGTTTATTTCTCCACTTTGCTGCAATCATGTTGGTTACATTAAAATTTTGAAAGTCAATATTTTCACTATCAAATTTAATCTAACAAAAGGTTATAACTTTAATAATTAAAAAATTAAGTTAATGTTGGTTGCTTATGTTTTTTAATTAATGTGCTTCATTCATTCTTCTGGGCAGTCACTTAATTCTAAATTATTTAATATGCTTATGATGAAGTAATAACTTTTTCACACAAAAACCCTAGAAAATTTCAAAAAATTGTTGAAAACAAAACTCAAACATAGTTGTGTGATAATTATTCAAAGGTAAAAATAAAAACAAAAGGGGAATTCTTAAAACAAATTTAAGTTATTTAAAAAAATAAATTTAGCCCTGCTTTATTGTAAAATTATCAATAGTTAAACACAATATAGTGATATTTCACTCGTGCAATGATATGTATTTGAAATAAGTCGATAAGAAAATGTTTCACGCATATCGCATGATTATGAAACTATTCAAATGTGATTATTCTCACCATTGAGGTGAAGAATTGTGCATGCGTTAACAAGTGCAGTGTGATCAACTAATCATCCATTTTTTGCGAGTAAATTATTTTCAACAATTTCGTTTTCATAAAATTGGAAATTAATCAGACAAATTTGCACAAATTCGTAGAGTTCTTATTTTGCCTACTAGGCAAACACGACGAAAAAGAAAAATACTTATAATTAACACACCCGGCTTGAGGCATTTCGCTTGCTGAATTGTATCCACTTTCGTAGGGAATTCAGTTTTTCAATAGCACAGTCCATTCTCTGCGCCCTTTACATAAACACTTCAGCATAAGCAGATCTTACCTGACCACACGCTCTGCATTTTCGTTCTTCGTCGACACATCCGACACAAGTGGTCATATGGCCGCACGGGAGACTGACACAATTGACATCTTTGTCCTTGCACAACCAGCACAGCAAGCTGCCAGGGGGATCAGCGCTCCTCACTCTGCTCCAATCAATAATTTTAGGGACTTTTAATTAAAATTTGATCTTACTTTGGTTCGGGGCCGTCTGTGGCTACTTCCTCAGCGTCTTGGTAAGAGTGGACGACTTTGTCGATAAACTTCTTGCCTTTTTTGATATTCAGGTAGGGGCACCTGCTAAACCATTTGGCATGCTCTATCCACGGCTTGTCCTTCGGGTCCCAATCTTTGAGTCCTCCTCCGCACTGAAAGCACAGCACCCGATCTCCAGTTCCTTCAAACGAGATTATAGTTAATTTGCCAATGTGAAAATAAACGCTTTTTCAAACCTGTGTAGAAGAACCCAGCATCACAAAGCATCTCAGGTTTCTGGGAGAGTTGTTTCGGCCAGTTGTTGTATGATTTCTCTCGAGAGTGGACTGTACTGTATTGTCGATACTTCATATCTCCTATGGGTGTGATTCCTAGCATCTCAACAGACACGTTCTGTCGCAAATTCTTGCTGTAGTGGACGTGGTCACCATCTAAATAAAGATATTTTGGTAATTTTTTTTATTCGTCCATATCTTGCTTTAGATAACATACACTTTTTAATTGGTGTTGTAATGAATGGATTGTCGTCATTTCTAACAGTGAGTTCTTCGCCAATTTGCACATTATCTGTTTGGCTACTTTGCAGAAAAGGACATTTGGGATTCCATCGTCGATGTTCGCCTTCGGCTTTATCCCCAGGTTCCCAACCTCTCACTTCCAGTTTGCAGAATACACAGCGACAATTGTCATCTACTCCAGTGTAGTAGAATCCCCACTTTGCCAGGTCATATTCTTTCACATTTGGATTGATCCATCTTGACGACAAGAGGGAATAGAGACGATGCGCTTCATATATATAAGAGCTGGGATTAATGACCGGCACATCCCCAACATCATTGTTTTTGAGGAGCGGACAAGCACGTCTAAAATCAAGAAAAAACCTTAATTATCAACTATTACTTGTTAAATATCCATCATAGTATAATTTTTATTTATTTTTAACAAGGGCTTAATTAATGGCACATAAGCTTGCAGATGGAAAAGCTCCTTTCCTTTTTATTTTTTGATTGGAGCTTAAGTCATAAATAAAATTATTACTAGCATTGACATACCCATATTTTTTACGGCTCAGATTGTCATGTTTGGCATTGACTTGCTCCAGGGTCACATCCCCCCAGTTTATGTTGTCGATCGAAATCTCCAGAGCGCAATAGAAGCACTGAATCGAGTTTCCATCTAGGGTGCAAAAGAAGCCGCTCTGCGCCAAGTGAATTCGCTTTGTGGGGCACTTGCTGTCAAAGTTCGGAGGGAAAGTGAAAAATCTGTGCAGTGCTAACTGAAGTTTCAGATTGTTCAAATGTCCATGCACTTGGTATTTCTTGAGATCTTTTTTCCTTCTTTCATATTCTTCTAGCACGTTGTCTTCATCACTACCCTCTTCCAAAGATTTGCAATCAACATCCATGTTTTCCACGTTACCGTCTTGGTTCACTGCATTCAATCCTGAAGGCCCTGCTGCTTGTTCATCGTCTTCAAACTCATCTTCAATGGTGCTTAGAGCGTCGTTTGGACACGCCAAACTTTCAACATCAAGATCAGACAATACTCTGGACACGTCAGTTCTCTCATTCTCGTTAATCTGCGTAAACGACTGAATGATTTTGATTGCTCGAGCGTTTTTATTGTCCAACGCATATTGCAAGGGCGTCTTTCCTAACATGTCCTTCACATTCAAGTCAGCTCTAAGTTCTGCCATCAAGTGAATTCCTCTGTAAAACAAAAACTGAACAGCCAAGTGCACCAAAGTTTTCCCTGCTTTGTCCTTTTCATTGATGCTCCTTGGCATTTTTTCTAACAACCATCCGAGACAGTCAGATTTTCCCTTGACTGCATAGTGCAGAGCGTTCCATCCATTGGCATCTAGAGCAGACATGTGGGCTCCTTTTTCCATCAAAACTTGCAGGATCGAAATATGTCCGTTCTCAGCAGCCAAATGAAGCGGGGTTCTTCCGTTTTTGTCAGCACAAAATATCACAGTATCAGGCACGAAAGTCATTATTTCAAGAAAGATATTTGCGTTCTTAGATTTGGCGGCAATGTGCAAGATCGTCATTCCTTGTGAATCAGCAAGCTGTGGATCGGCGCCTGCTTCTAACAAAATTCTAGCAGCTTCAATATTTCCTATTTTAACCGCCAAAAGAAGTGCTGTATCACCCTCATTGTTCATCTCATTTATTGGGACCGACTTTAAACTTAGCAAGTACGTCAAGATTTTCAAGTCTATCAAATTCTTCTTCTTAAACACCCAATGCAAAATCGTTGATCCTTCTTTATCTATTACCTGCAAGTTGGCACAGCATATCAGCAAAATCCTTATTATCTCAAAGTTTCCGTTTCCTGCAGCATAGAAGACAGGAGGGACGCCGTGCTTGGACAGTCCATTCACCTCAAGTTCCATGTTCATTAGCATTGCCCTTTTCACCCATTCTGTTTGATTCATCAACGCCGCGTAGTGCAGAGCCATCATGCCGTTACTATCAGGCTCATTTAGTGAACCTGGCAGCTTTTCTGCAATAATTCTATCTACTTCCAGAAATCCTCTCTTAGCAGCCTCATGGGTGTTGAAATCAAGATTGAGAAGGGTTGCCCTAACAGGGAATTCACTTATAATCAGAAGTGCGATCTGCTCGTTTGATTTGGACGCATAGAACAATGGTGAATGTTGGTACTTCTTATTCCATTTCTGCGAAAATCCAGACTGTGAATCTTGGATGTTGTCGATCTCAAGATGTTGCCGCATGAAAGGACTGGTGAACATTTTGTAGAGCGTAAGGTGTCCCTCTTTGACAACATTGTAAATGCAGTCGTGGGCTTTTGCCTTTAAAGAGTCAGTTAGTAGCAAATTTTTTACTTTCTCGACATCATCTGCAGTATTTCCAGAATTTGACAGGAAGTTTTCAACAAACATCCTTACAGGGGCAAGATTGGATTGTGTGAAAAGGTTTTCAACAGTTGTGCTACCATTTATGCCATAGTCTACCAATTTGAGGAAACACATAAAATTTAGCGCCACGAAAAACTCTGCGAAAGTAGGGTAGAAGAAATAGTCAACTTCCCCAAAGACTTTGTAGTTGACATCATAGTAGCCTGTACTCTGCACCTGGACAGCAGATTTGTATATCAGATCCATCCTTATAGAAGGAAACATTTCAGCTGCACATTCACTGCCCATTTTCTTATTGACCTCAATACGGAGTTGGTCTTCCACGTACTGGCAGTAGAAGTGGAAAAGGCTTGTTGCGTTGGGCTTAAAGTGGCGGTCAATCATGCTGATGTGAAGTGGGATGTCCAATTGCAGAGTTGAGGGCAATGTCTTCAGAAGACGTTCTCCATCTTCGTGATTTAGGCGACACTCAGCAGACAGAATTTTGATCTGTGACTCTTTGGTGAGGGGAGCTACTTCCACTTTAACAACTTCTTGCCCCAATAAGCAGTTTTTTATCTTTTCTTGCTCTGTGAATCTAGACACCAACCAAAGTGGCAAATTTTGGCCTCCAAGAACATTTAAAAGCTTAAGTGTTCTTTGTTCACATTTATGTAGGACCATGTGAAGATCATCTAGCAAAATAATTATTTTCTTTTCCTCAAATTTTTTCTTTACCAATGCTTTCTCTTCTTCCTCAACACCGGAATAAATTAAATCGCTCAAAAAATTCTGCGCTTCACTAACTGTGACAATTTCCTCCAGCAGTTTGCAGCTCGCATAAATTATATGATGCGACGGAAAGTTTGTCAGCAAGTGTTTTGCTAACTGCAATGATGCAACCGTTTTTCCTGAGCCTGGATTTCCTGTTAAAAGCAGACATTTTCTTGCACCAGCCAAGAAAAAATCTTTAGCAACGTCTGACACTGAATATTCTTGTGAAACTTCAGTGTCTCCTTTAGAAATAATCAGCGTTGAAAGCAATTCCAGCTTAGTGCACTTCTCGAACGACAATTTTGTAGCCAAGGTATAGTAGAGTGAGGCGTATTCATTCTGATGACATGAATCCATGACCTCTTGGAGAGTTTGCTGCAGACTTAAATTGGGTTCAGAAAGTCTTTTGCAGCCATTCAAGAAGTTCTCAATAATTTCTTTTAATAGCAAAAATTAGTTATTCAATTTAATATCAAACTATTTTTGCTTACGTTTTCCTTGAGCAACAAATTCAATGATAGGAGGTTCAGAGGAGACTTCGGGACTCGATTTCTTAACCTGAAAAAATTATAATCAATATAATTTGTCCAAATTGCCATTTCCGTTTTTGCTTGCCTGATCAATGGAAGGGTCAATGGTGTCAAATCGACAGTCAAGGTAGAGAAAAATTATCGGCTTGGTCCAATTTTCAAACGCTTCAACCAAATCCCTCCTGGACCGCAAGCAAGGACCAGTATCAATTAAAAATTGTCCATCTCCTGTCTGGAAGTTCCTGCTGAACACAGCAACCACGAGGCATCCGCCACTTTCGTACAAGCTCTCTGATCTGCAGACTGGATATTTTTTGTAAATATATTCAATCAATTTATACATAACAATACAAACAAATACCTTTATCTAGGACTTCAGAAATGTGATCAATTGAAACAACCTCTGTTGTCACAGAGTGACTGCCAATTACCTCAGCGAATTGCTTAGCAATTTCACAGTGACTCGCGTCGTATAATGAAATGCAATTCCCTCTCGTAAATGGTCTTCCATTGTTGGCGAACCACGAGTAGTATTCCGGCTGTCGGTTATGACCACCCAGTGCTCTAGGGTTTGCTCTAAAAAATTATTATTTTTACTTTTTTTTAGGTTTGTCCTTATAATCTAGAATAATTATGCAATGCTGCAAGTACCTCAGTATGATGTGTTTTTGGCAGGGAAAGCTCATGATTTGTGGTTCAATGCCTAATATGAAAATAATTTAGTTTAACAATATTGGTTATATTTCAAAATTTATACCTTTTGATTTTGATACATTGTGAACACGATTGATCATTTCATGTGGGCTTAAATCGGTGTACTGATTTACAAACTCTTTGCAAATAGTTTCTACTAATATATCATTCCTATGAACGTCCCTTATTCTTGACTCTGTAAATAAAATTTTCAAGTTTTATCAATTTGAAGACTGGAATATTTTACCGTGGTCACATGTGTTGTGTATCACAATGGTATTTGTACAGTTTGACAAATGTATTGGTTTACCAACAATCTTTTCATCACAGTAAATCTAAAAAAATTAAAAGCTGCATTTAGCCATATCATGGTAATGAATTCTTTGGTAACAATACCAGAAGAACAATGATTTTGAAGCAGTTCTTTAGCGCAGGCAAAGTGCTTAGATGGGCAATCAACTGTTCTTCTGAAAGCAGTACGGAATTTTCAGTTCCATGCTGCTTTGCAAAGAGCCCTAATTTGTTGCCAACGCATTTCGTCGTAATAAAAAACACTGCTACATCTGTCTTTTCTGTTAAGTGAAAGGCATAAATTATGAATTTAAATTTGAAAATGAATGACATGATTTTTTCTTACCAAATAGATTTTTGTTCACGAGCAAATCTTCATTTAATGTTGAAATATGGTGAACATCATAATTGATTTCCCGAAAACTTGCATTGATCTTCGATTCATTACTCTTGATTTCCTCAACAGTGGGTGGTTCAAAATCACGTGGGTCTTGGGAGATCAGTACGACTTTTTTGTTGCTGCCAAAATATAGAGAACCAATGGAGTTCAAACAGAAAAATGCAGAAAAGTCAAACAAAATAGTATATACCTTGCAATACCAGCCATCTTGCGATGTAATTTTTTCTTAGCGTTGCTTTGAATATGAGAAGCTTAAAAATCTTGTTTAAACTAGTTTTACGCGTCCCATATTCTAATTGGTTTATAAATTCTGTTTTATGCTTTCGTCTATAGAGCATCTATTTGATAAAATGTTTGTTTCATTTTTATGTAATTATGGTCCATTTGATGCAAACTGAAAGAGAAGAGAAATAATTAGAATCATGAAAACTTTAGATTGAGTCATGATATAATAAACACAAATAAAAATAAAACAAAAATTATAAAAAAAAAAACACTGAAATTTCTGAGTTTCTTAAAGGCACGAAGTGCCAGCTTACAATAGTAAAAAAGGCCGACAAAATAAACTTTTATTCCTTTAAACGTTAGAGCATAATTGCTTCATTCCAAAATTTTCTTAATGTATTACTTTTTTAATGAAAAATAAAAATCACTGTGAATATTTAAAAATCAACTGATTCATTTTAATTAATGAACATTAATATTGTAACATTTTTCTAGGGTATAAACAAATTTTGTAGGTGGTAATATTCACAGAAAAGAATTTACCTGCGGTTAATTACCCACGAGCTTTATCCAACTCCTCAGTGCAAAAAATTTCAATTTTTTATATTAATGCCGTTAAAGGGTTGAATTAAATTTTGGCGTTCTATGCAATAATTTTTTAGATGGAGGTTAACATGATTTTCTTTAAATATTTTCAAAAGTTATTATTGTTATTATTATTTTTTTTCTTGTAAAAGCAATTATACAAAGAAATAAATGAAAGTGTATATTATAATGCATAAAAAATCATACGAATTTTTACAGTTTTAATATATCAAGCATATCAAGAGTTCACAACAAAATTAAAAGCAAGTGATAATCAGTTCTTATATCAAGAGTAAATGGCAATGAATTCGATTAAATTTCTTATTTAATGCGCTTGCAAACAATTATAATTTATCATAATTGTACCTTTGATGTCAAACTCAAAATACAAATAGCAGTGCTGCTATTATTGCTCAATAATTCAAAACCTTATTTGTGTGATAAGATAAGTATTTTTTATCATTATATTAATTATATACGTGTACTTGTGATTTGTAATTATATCATGAATAATATTGAAATGAATTCTGGATAATCTAGATGTATTATTTTCTAAAAATAATTTTTTTTTGTCTTTTAAGGATGCAAATTAAACTGAGTTTGTAGAAATTATGTTATTTAATTTCACTTTATGAAATTAAGATAGTTAGAAAAAGTCTTGCTTGGTGAGTAAAACGGTGTAAAAAGTCTGGTCTCTGGTTACTTTTTAATCTTCAATTCAGCTTATACATTTACAAGTAAATTATTTAATTGTTTTACTTTTCAAAAAGAGTTAAATCCTAATATCAAAATTTTTGAACCTAAATTTCTAAGGAAATTTATGCTTTACAAGAAATAATGCTTCATAAATATATACCCGTCCACGGGATTAAACAGACGAGAGGCACTTCTTGCGAGAGGCCAATTTGGGGAGGGGTCTTAAAAGCTGCCAGCATAGCGCCCTGAGCCTCAAAAATGTAAACAAAAAGCGACTGCAGGAAATAAGCAATCCGACCCAGATAAGGTGGAATATCCGAAAATTTAAACAACTCCGGCCCATGAATTGTAAGAAAATCCAAAATATAGTAAAAATGTGCAAAGAAAGTCTAACTACGTACGAAAGTCTAGTCAGACACTTTTATGAAACTAAATAAGATTTCAGTAAAAGTAAAACACTATTACTACTTATTCAAACGTTCTGTCTGCTGTGGCAAGGTTGTTAATTCAAGTATATTACCTCAGCTTTTAGGTGTAACATTATTATAGTGGCTTTTTTGGGCACTATCAACGTTATTTTTGTCAAAAAGAAGGCAGCTGGACTTAGCACTTAGACTATGATGCCTGTAGCCCTGTCCTGTAATTCTCAATAGAAAGCAATATAGAAAGCTACGCGATAAAATCGCCAGCTGCACCAACCAATAAAGATGTCACAACGCACAACGGCAGCAACGGCAGTATTACCAACACAAACCAAAAGTTGGCGACTGGCGTGCGTGCGACAAGCGTGCGGTGGTGCGATGTACATTTTTGGCGATTGGAATCATTGAAATACATACACACAGAGAGTCTTTGTTCAGTCTTGTTGACTGTTGACCAGAAGAAACTTGTTGACACAGTCAGAGAGAGAGAGAGGGGGACGTACACTTTCCATGGATCCTAATTCCAGTGAATGTTATTCAATTCGTTTTTCGTTTTATTCTCTCGCAGCCTCACAGCAACACGGAATTTACATAATTGGCTTGAAAATAATTATGAATTATTGATCAATAACCCAGATATTATATTAAAGTCACAGATTTGAGCATACACAAAAAATAAAATAACCAGCAAATAATAATTTCTAACTCGTATTTGTGTGATAAAAATTATAAAGATTTTTTTTTTTAATTTCAGTTGCATGAGAGTTTATGCATAACATGAGTTATGTATGTATTGAGATAAATTCAGATTTAAAAAAAAAATCCAGGTAAAATGAATGGATAAAAAGTCAAAAGGTTCCTATAATGAAAATTAAAATCACGTCACATATATTATTCATATTTAAAAGTTCAACACAAGCTAAATAAAAATGGCCACACATGCACTGATGCACAGCCACACAACCGATGAGTTGAATTATTTTTGATTATTTCAGAATAAAAAATGTATTTGTCAGACTAAAAATATATTAACTTTGATTGGTATGCAAATTTAAGTTATTTATTTTAAAAATTACAATAGACAAAAAAATGGTATGTTTGTGTTTTTGTGCAAAAATTTCTGATTCATTATTTGAAATGGTATAATATATATGAATTTGTGGCTTTTCTACCTTCAAGACTTTTTTAAAATTAGAATTTTAAAATATAAAAACTACGAAGAAGAAAAAAAGAGAAGCTACGCACTGTGTTTGAACTTATAGTTGAAAAAGCCGTCCAAAGTCGAGAGATTCAATTTTATCTGTTTATTTAACCATAACGAAAGAACATGGTAGCGATGAGTTCATTTTATTAGTGTGTACTGTACATAATATATTATTGTATTGTATCAAAATGTTGTTTATTTGTCCACATTTATAATTTTATTGGAAATTTCATATATAAGAAAAAATAAGTATTGTATGTAATTTTGTGTGTGTTTTATGCGTATAATATAACGTAATAATGTATATAATAATTATGTAAAACGATGTAATTGTAAAATATAGCAAAAAGTTGAAAAAGTATGAGGGAGAAGAGGGGATCAAATTCTTGTAGAGCGAGGACTGGAGGAGGCGGCGGCTGTGATCAGAGGGCTTCAAACAGTTGGAACAAGAAAGTCAACAAGTCTAGTTATGTTTTCTTTTGAGGAGGAAAGACATGACAAAACATGTACACAGCTAGATACCATTGATTTTAACGGATTTTAATATAACTATAATGCAGGTCTATACTCCATGTTAACTTATTATATTGGTTGGGGGCGAAGAGTGGCCAAGACCTGATGACGACATTAGTGCAGTGCACGCTGCGGAATGCGAAGCGCTCGCAGAGAAGAGAATTTGGTTTTCGTCCTGAAAATTAAGAATTGGCAAGATTCGTCAGATTCGTGACGCGAGCAGGTGTGTATTTGTTTTTACATGATTATAAATTTGTTATATTATGTTGTTATTGCCTCTGTTTTCTGCTTTTAAAACGTTAATTTGAAGAATATAATTATTTGACAAATTTTTAAGCCCCAATCTAATCACACAGTCGTCAGTTTTTTGTAAAAATCGCCATAAAAGTAAAAGAAAACTTTAAAATTGAAAGTTTCAATTAAAATTTTTAATTCAACAGCAAGTTATGGCACATAATGTAATGAAACTCGTTTCTGTAATCAAGCGGCGTACGCTGTGTTAATCTGTTGATTTTAACTCCATATTATGCTCCATTAATATTTTGATTCTCGTGTTGTTTTGATTTATTTTCAATCTGCTGCATAAATTAAATTTTCAGTTTGCAAAAAAAAATGATCATTTCTGATCAATCGGTAAATAATTTAATTAATAAAATTACCATGTTTTTATGAAAAATTTAATTCCACTGAATTTCACATTGATCAATTCGCATTCAATTTATAAAGCCCCTTCACAGCCTGTATTTAATCTACAATTAGTAGTTGACCGAATAATATATCTTATTTTATTTTTATTTTTGTTCAATATTTTGCAGATAATATTAAGATCATCACTGATAATCAGTTTAAATGGAATTTATATGTTAAAAGTTCAGCACATTTTGTAAATATTAATTATTATAATTGATAAAAAAAATTTAATTTTCTAGAAAAGCAGCATAATTATTCTACTTTCGATCCCACTATAAAACATATGATAATAATATTTGAAAAAGATAGTAAAAAAAATATTAATATTAAATATCAAAGTTATCCCTCAAAATGAAAAAGGAGACAATTGTGGTATTATTTTGTTCAATGTACAAAGACCACTGCGCTATAAATTCCATTGTTTGTTTTTATATAAATCATATTAAAAATAAAAATAAGAGACTCCCTCTAACAATAAATGCAGCTCACTGATCTTTGTAAAATAAAGTACTGATAATAGGGGCTGATGTTTACAGAATTAAAAAAAAAAAATTATTATGAGAGGAATAATACTTGTTTTAAAAACTTATAACATCGATATTATTCAGTTGAATCAAGCCCGTCTTCAAAAAGCTTTTCTAAACAATTAACTTTGTAGTTACTTTGTTACTTTAATTTACAGTAAGTATTCTCAATTTCCATCTTAAAGTAATTTTTTAAATGTTTTACTTCGATAGTATTTATAATTTAAATTTTCCATCAATTTATTATTTTTAATTAGGAAGAACAAATTAATAAAATATATTTTCTTACAGCCATGGATGCAGCAAATGGGCGGACGGAGTTGGGCGCTGAAGAGAAATTGCTACTAATTGCACGGACACGTTGGACACGCCGGGTCCTCGAGGAGCAACTGCTGCCCGCCCTGGGTGGAACAGCCGTCCCTCTGTTCGCCACCGCCCAGTTCGAAGGAGCCACCATCCGACTGCAGACCATAGACCTCAAAACACAGGAGCTGACCTGGCAGGAGGTCACTTGCCTCACCAGCGCCAGGGCCGTCCGCTTTGTCCAGCGCCTGCCGCGTTTCGGCGCCGTTGTGGACGCAGTGGTGGCCGCTGAACTTCAGCGAGACGCAAGCGAAGAGTTGCGAGTGGCGCACCATGTGATGAGCAACATTGACCTGCCAACCACCAGTCTTGAGGTTGCCCACCGCCTTGCCCATGTTGCTCCTGAAATTGCTGCAGCCCTCGGCAGGGGCCTCCGGTTTGAATCTCAGCTGCACCATGTGGCCACGTCCATCTCCTTTGCGGCCAAAAGAACTGCCATGCTGATGAGCCACGTTGGTCTGGCGGTCGGCTTCACCTGTCTGGTGCTCAACTCGATGGCTCTGCACCAGGCCATCGCCCACCATGATTCCATAGCCACGGCCACCTTGGCCTCCTCAGTGGCTTTAGACGCCGCTTCCTGTGGCCTCTTCACCGCAGCCCTGATTGTCCTGGCCTGCAAGGCGGCCAAACTGGCCACCATCCTGTCCACGGCCGCCCTGCCTGCTAGTGTGGCAGCTTTTGTGGTTCCTCCTTTGGTGCGGTACTTCTGGACAAAGAAAATGAAGTCCGAAGCTGCCTGTTTGTACCTGGCGAGGGCTCTGGATACTTTGGAGAAGGCGGTGATTTTGGATGCTGAACTCAATTCTCTCAGATTTGACACAATGGTGCCAATTTCGGAAATCAACTTCAGAAACGCCACAGTCACCCTTGGCGCCGTCCACATCAAAGCCAACCGAATTTTCCTGTTGAATGCACCTCGCCCTCTGGAGGACAAAGTTGACGTCATCGAAACTCTGGACGGATGTGAAGTGCAGCCGTTTGAAACCTCTCACCTGACAATGGTTTTGCCGACAAGTGGAAATATTTGTTTTGACTGGTCGGTGCATTTCTTGGCAAAGTCATTCAGCTTGAATCCGTGTGCTGGTCTGGAGAAGCTGAGCAAGCTGAAGGACAAAGGATTTAATTTCCACAACGGACTGTTTGCTGTGCATGGAATCAAGACAAGTTTCTCTGACTCGACAATCAGAATAATTCTGGACGGGTGCGAACGGACCCTGGCCATTGCGCCAAGGAACTGGTTTCCAGTTCAAAAGGTGGAGAAGGGCAACTTTGACATTTGCTTCACCTTTGTGGGTCAGGGAGGAAAAACTACCATTCAGTTAGAAGAGAGGGACAACGGCATCAACGTGGTTCGCTTGGAGTCGGACTCTCTAGAGCCGTCAACCTGGGTTCTGCGCTTTGGAAAAAAGCTCAACCTTGCGTATTACAGCAAAGAGATGTTCATCTTCACCAGTGACGGCCTCAACGTGGTTCTCACCGACAGCTCCAAAAACCTTGTGTACTTTGTCCTGAACGATGTCATCTACGTTTTCAACCCAGCCTTGAGATTATTTACCCCAAAAGTCATCATGTCAAACTGGGTGATGGAAAACCAAGATTTCCTCCTGGAAAAGTTGGAATTTTTCGACTGCGCGATTGAAATGGAAATCAGCTCGTGCGTTGACTCCCTTGGAAAAAGTGTAACTGATGCTATGGTTTTCTACGACCCTTTGACAAAAACGATTCGAGCAGGCACCTCTCGTGGCTTTTATTACACCAGCAGTGCAAACTTCTACAAAGGCGCCTTAATATTGGAACTAGATGGAATCGACTTGAGCAGGACGGAACAGTTTTTAGACATAAATCATCTGCACAAATTGGCCGCTGACAAAGTTCCAATTTACGTTTCAGGAATGAATCTGCAGGGCCACTTCTGTCCGAATACGGGCATCCTACTCCTTGCAAGTACTGCACAGGATGGGAATCTTTACATGTTCTCCAACACTAGGGCAGCCCTGGTCGGCGTTGGCAATTCATTCCTGGAGCCGAGAGAAAAATTGGGCGAAAAACTGAAAAGCCTCAGCAAGAGTTTCTTTTTTGACCCTGTGCTTGCTTTGTACCCCAAGAAGCAGCGCATTTTGGCTGAATACCTTTTAGTCTCTGACATGCAAAACGTCTGGCTCCTTCCTTTTGAACAAAAGATGGTTTCGGCTGTTGACATTTCTGCCCCTTTGGAACTCATCGACTGCTCCCACGGACGAGCCATCGTGTTTGACCCGGAATCAGGAAGACTCTATTCGACTGCAATGCTGCCTCTGGACGCCAATCTTCAAAACCAACCTCCGCCCGTTGAATTCTCAGGCATTGGAAGATTTAAGAGGGTAGTTCGCAAAAAGGACCGCACCATTTTGGCATTCACAGAGGAAGGCCTTGTTTTCCAATGCATTGATGCAGTCAGGCTCGACCTGCTGGAAGTGCTGCTAGGAGCGCACAGTTCACTCTCCCAAGTGCATGAGCTTGTTGGGCTGACCAATAGCAAGAAAAATTTGGTACCTGTCACTGATGCATTGACTTGCAAGATCCTGTTCTTTTTTGATACCAGTGAGATGACATGCTTGGACGCACCGGAAAACCACAAAGCTTCAGAATGCAAATACTTAGGAAAGGAATCTGATAACCATTTCATCTTCAGTTCAACCAAGAAGAAGGTACAACTTAAAAAAAATTATTATTTTTGCATCTAGTTCATGTAGGCTAATTTAATATTTAATTTTATTTATATAGAATTTAAAAACTTTGCATTTTTTTTGTTTTTGTTTTAGGTCTTGAAACTGTCAAACAGTTCGGCACCAACTGATGTTCTCTCTTGTGATTATTCGGAAAGGCTGGAAAATGTTCTCCTCCTGTATGAGCCAGAGTTTCCGAGTGACCTGGAGAAACTGAAACCAGTTTTGGAGATTGGAGGAATCCACACAGTGATCTTGGCTACAAGTCGCAGAGTGATCAACCTGACGTACAGTTTGGTAAAATCTAAATTGACGAAGTTTATTTTAGATCCCTTGTTGAAAAGCGTCGGTGTTGATATAGGACTCAATTTTGATACACACGTAGATTTTAAAAATGTTGTAGCTCGAGATTTAGTGGCCTCTTATGAAGGAAAAAGTTTCGTGATTCACAGTGGACTGAGGGCTAATTTTAATATTAGATACTCCAACTGACTGCCTCAAAAATGGCTTTAGCATATATTCCTTAAAATTAATTATTGCTAAAAATAATTTTAAACTTGACAGAGTGATCTCTATGTGTTTCATATTATATCAATGAATACAGAGTTTCTTTAAATTTAAATATTTTATAAAACTAAATTAATAGATAAAATGCAGCAAATTTTAAGTGCCAGAAATAATATTGTTTTGGCTATTTGTTGTATAAAATACCCAAAATATTACCCTATTTAGATAAACCCATGGGAACTGAAATGTACCAATAACCTATAAGTGCATAGATTTAAATGTGTTCTATTTGCATACGGGGATATTTTTTTAGGGTAAAATTTTTCATTCAATAAAATCATCTGAGATGGAAAACTTTTATATAATTGAAATGTGCAATTTTCTCAATTTTCCTTTATTTTTAGCAAAAATCCTAATTTAGGTTTTAAGCAATTAATGAATTAACAGGTGGAACTGTTGCCTGTCTTGTAATTAATCTTATTCAATATGGAGGTACATCTGCCATTAATGGCAAATCCGAGTTTGAGTCATACACATAGTTTTCTGTCGCATAATCCGCATAACTCGGGTCGGCGGTAGTTGTGGCTGCTGGTTTAGTTGTTAAAGCTTTGGCCATCGCGGTTAATTGAATTTTCAATGTGGTGGACGTAATTATTTTTTTGGTAGTAGTGGTGGATAGTTTTTGAAGAGTTGCACTACTGGTCGCTGCTTTGGTAACAATCGTACTCGAAATTGGGGCAGGAGTTGTCCCAGCTGTGGATGTACTGGTCATTTTTTCAACAGTCACAGTTTCAGCTGGAGCTGAACGCAACGACGTCATAACTGGTGCTGGATTTGTTACCCTCGTAGTAATTGCAATGCTCAATTTTTCTTGGAAAGTAGTGACAGTACTTGGTGTGGCTGTATTAATTGAATTGGAGGTTGAGCGAATAAATTCGTCTAGATTTAAAACATCAGCGCTGCTGATTTCCATTGCGGGGCTGGTAATTTTTGTTGGAATTGTAGATTTTGGTATGTAAATAGCAGGAACTTCTGATTTTTTAGGCAACGTTGCTGACATTTTAAACAAATCCATTTTCTCTGTGACTGAATATTTTTTTGAATTAGTAACAGTTGATGTATAAGTTTGAACGAGGGACTTTGAGGTCATTTGTGCTGCAGCTGTAGTCATATTATTTGTTAATTTACGGAAAAAAGCAGCCGTATAACTTCCAGGGGAAGAAATTTTCATCCCAAATTTTGGTAATCTTGTCGCATTGCTGGATTGCTGAAGTTTATTGAATGTGTTGAAAACCAGAGTATGTTGATGATTTTTAGTTTCATTTAATTTAGCTCTGTCAAATCTTTTTACAGCCCAGGTTGTTTTCCCAGTCGTCCTGTTCTTGTGCGTTTTAACCTGATATTTATAAAATAAATTATTTTTTAAATGACGACATTTGATTAAATTCTGTTACGCTGGAATTTGTTGCTCGCGAAGTTTCCCCGCATTTTACTTTGTCGGAGCATCTCTTTTTAGTTGTAACTGATGTAACCCTTTTTGTAAAAGCTATAAAATTTCCAACAACATAATATGTTTAACAACATGTATTTAAATTTTTTCCAAACCTTTAGAATCATGATTTTTGCTCTTTGTGTTTCGACCATGAGACAGAGTCGAAAAAGATAAAATTATGGTCTATAGATATAAATAATATAATTATTCAAAACAAGGCTAGCATGTTAATTGTTCCTTACAAATATCACGATAATTCCGTTCACGTGCATTTGAGTGGTGAATTCAGCCGTTGAGCAGAACTCAACGACTGACCACTGCAGCAAAAATTTATAGAGCAGTGGAACAGGATTCTTTTTTCTATATATATGTCAAAGCAAAACCATGCCAGTGTGGACTTCCGCTTCATTATTAAAAATTTCAAATGACAATCAGAACCATGGCCGTCGCAGAAAAATTTTGCGTAGTCATTTATCAGGAAAAAGCTCTCAAATAAATCACGGAACACCGATCCCCTGCAATTATCGACATAGGCAACCCGCTTGACTTGGCCGTCATACAGGTTGCATTGTTCATCAATAGGAGTTTGGCAGTGATAGAAAAATCCGAAAAATTAGCAATAAAACTGGAAAATTTTAAGAAATTTGAAACACTTTCAATATTTTTTTTTCCCGCAAGGAAAGAGTTCTCGTAACAAGCAAGATTTTGTTTACAGTGCATAAGTTTTATTTGCAGTTACTTAATTAACTTAGATCCACACTAGACGCACAAGATCAACACAAATTGGAAACAAAAAGTTGAAGAAAGGAGTGTCCTTGCTTGGAGGGGATAAGCTTGGAATGTGGCGATCACTTCGCGGCTGTGAGAGCGTTAGAAAGCCAGTCCATGGCCTGGTCGAGGCCTTCACCTTTGGTTGCCGACGTTTTAAAAATTTGAAAGGTGCGGTTTTTCAACGCATCCAGACCCAACGCCTGGTGCACCTCGGCCACACTTAAGGCGCCCTCCATGTCTTGTTTGTTGGCCAAAACAACAAGCACAGCACCTTTCAGCTCCTCCTCCTTAAAGTTTAAATTAATTTTGTTTTTAAACATATTTTGCGGCCAATACTAAAAAAACTTCTATCTTTTTGTTTGATTCTAAATTAATATTGATCAAATAATTATGGGAAATAATTTGCATTTCCATGCACTTACCTCAAGCATATAAACAAGCTCATCTTTAGAGATGCCAATTCTATCGCGGTCTGCAGAGTCAACTACATAGATGATAGCGTCCGTGTTTGAATAATAACACCGCCAGTATGGTCTGCAAATAATACAAATAAACTTGGTTTATCACACAGAAATTAAGGCCTTTGTTGTCAGAGCGTACCGTATGCTTGTTTGACCACCTAAGTCCCATACTTGGAATTTTAAATTTTTGTAGGTGACCTGTTCGACGTTGAAACCAATCGTAGGAATAGTTGTGACCACTTCACCAACCTGTAAAATGCAAATTTGAAATGAAAAATCGGAAAAATCACGGTAATTTGATTGACAACTCACTTGCAGTCTGTACAAAATTGTTGTTTTTCCGGCGCCGTCCAAGCCGAGAATCAAAATTCGCATTTCCCGGCTACCAAGAAGGCCGCGAAAGTAGCTTAAAAGTCCACCTGAAATTTTTTAAACTTTTGTTTACATTTTTTACCGATGCGTTGTCACGAGATAAGAAAGAGTCCACATGCATACGAATGTTCCTTTTTTAGGCAAAATTATTATAAATTAATTCACACTGTATTTTTAATTTGATTTCATAAATTTCAAAATTATTGGGCTTGCTGAGCCAAATATTAAAATTCATTTAAAATATTATGAGAGCCTCTTTAGCACGTAAAGAAAATAAAAACGAATCGAAACAAATTTGAAGTTGATAAGGAGTGTCATCATCAGATGTTGATTTTCAATGAAACTTGCTGACTAATACGAGTTACTTTTTGTTCCCGAAAAAGAAAATTTCTTACCCATTATGAGAAGTGCTGGCTTTTGCCCTCGACGTTCTTAAAACTAATCCATTCAGGCCGAATCGGCCGAATTTTCTCTTTTCACAATGTGCCGATTTTCAGACGTGGAATTTGCCACAGCTGTCGATGGCAGCGCATCATAGTTTATACGTCAAAAAAATGTACTACATTCTGATAACCGGTTGTTGCCAAATGTTTGAGAAATAATTTTGACGAATAAATTAAAGAGACGAGATTAGTTTCAAATTCGTATTTATGAAAAATTATTTTATAAAATTGTTTTATTTTTTTAAGTCTTCCTTATTTGAAATAATTGCATTTTTTATTCAGTAATTTAGTACATATTTTTAAAAGACTGATTCGCCTGAAGTAAAATTATGGGCGTCGCTGCGATCGCTTATTGGCAGCCATATTTGTTTTTATATTTTGCAGTAGTGGTCAACGCAGGGTTGTTTGCAATTTTTCAATCCTTTTTTTGGGCAATGTAAAGGGTGATGGCGGCCCCGCGGGCCCAACCAGAGGCCGACTGTTCGGACGACTCGTCGCAGGACTGTTCTATTGTGTCAACAGTACCGGATAAATACGGCTTTTTTGGGCAGGAGCACGTCCAGACGAGTCACCAGCCGTGAGTTTCCTCTTCAACCCGCACTATCAAAACCAATTATAATTATTTATTTTCTTGCCGAATTTAAAATTTGTAGCTCCTAGGATTGTTAAAGTGTGCCTGAAGTGCACAATTTCAATTATTTTGAAAGTAAAATAATGCTGCTTATCCACTTTAAAATGCGATTTATATCTAAATTTTTAAGCTTTATTAGGCTTATGTATTAATCATACAAGGATGTTTATAAAAGGACCTTGCATTGATGGAGCGCGTTCTCCAATATGGTTATGCACTCGAACAATGGAATAATTATATTTTCATAATAATGGAACTTACCTTCCATTTAATATTTCATAACTCCTTTTAAAAAGAACATTTTTTATTTTAAAATAAAATTGAAATATCATGTGACCCTGATTTTTTTTAAATTGATGAATTTAAATGCCAATAAATATTTTAAAATAAATTCATTTTTTTTTCAGGCTATCCCGTGAAGTAGTTTTGAGCAGAGAGAAGAAATGGCTTCGAATGCTATCAAACTGGGACTCTTACATGCAAGAGAAACACTCAAAGGTATAATTTACTGTCACCAAAATCATAAACAATTTTTAAATTTCAAATTACTTTTTAGCTTCGAAAACGATGCCGAAAAGGTATTCCACATTCTTTGCGTCCCCGTGCCTGGCAGTTTCTGTGTGGAGCGCAAGCTCTGCAGCAGCAGTACAAGGTGCTTTATGAATCGCTGGCTGAACAGCCTGGTGATCCCAAGTGCCTAGATGACATTAAGAAGGTAAAATAAAATTGGTTTTGAAAGTTGAAGTTTTTAATAATAATCGACGGTTTCAGGATCTACATAGGCAGTTTCCTCAGCACGAAATGTTCTGCAGTGAGAATGGCGTCGGCCAGCAGGAGCTGTTCATGGTGCTGAAGGCGTTTTCGGTGCTTGACCCTGAAGTGGGTTACTGCCAGGCTCAGGCACCACTTGCCGCCTTCTTGCTCATGCACATGCCCACCGAGCAAGCCTTTTGGTGCCTGGTGAGCGTGTGCCACAAGTACCTCAATGGCTACTACAGCCACGGAATGCAGCAGCTCCAGCTCGACGGAGACATTCTCTTTGGCCTGCTGAAAAGGGTTGCACCTCAGGTGTACCGCCACCTTGTACGTCTTTTGTAAAATTTTTTAGGATGAGGAATTATGAGTAAAATTGATTTTAGAAGCGGCAAAAAGTTGAGCCTGTGCTTTACATGACAGAGTGGTTCCTCTGCGCCTACACAAGGACCCTTCCATGGTCAACCGTACTGAGAGTCTGGGACATGTTTCTCTTCGAAGGTGACTTGATGAATGTAAAATAAAATGAAGTTTCTTAAAATATAATTGCAGGCGTGAAGGTGCTTTTTAAAGTTGGACTGGTGCTGCTCAAAGGAAGTCTTCAGCCTCGGCTAAAGAGGTGTCCAACGTTGTACGAAACCTTGGAGGCAATTCGTCAGCCGCCTCCGGGTCTTCTTGAGGAGGAAGCCCTCGTCCAACACATGTTGCGTCTCAAGCTCACCGAAGAGGACTTCCAGAAAGAGCACTCCAGGCAGGTGGCCAAGCGCCAGAAGCGCCTTCAGCACTAGTCGCAAGTTGCCTCATCTCGTTGAGCAGTATTATTTAGTTGCATGAACAAAAAACACAATCTGCACTGGATATGGCCCATATCGATCGTGACATGCCACAGCCATCTTAACCTATAGTTACACACTTTTCCACTTTCGCAATCAATTTTTACGGCAATCACTCAAATTTTGCACCATTTCCTCTAATCATTGATTAGTAACCCCAAAAGTCTTTACTAGCATTTTTCACCCCAATTATAAAATAAAGTATTTAATATGATATAATTATGTTATAATTTTTCTCACTAAGTTTATACGTAAAGATCTACTATTAATAATTATAATAAAGTTTTATTGCTGCTAGTTGGTCGCATCCTGGTGACGACAAATTCCATAAATTTTATCAACTGAGAATATATTGAAGTCTCGTACCAAAGTAATTTTATCACCCTTCTCACATTGTTTGTTGTTCAAAGTATCCAGCAACATCTCCGCAAATCTATCTGCCATAAAATGTTGTGATACAAATTTTCAACTCTTTTTGTATGTTTATATTTTGGTTCCATGCTAAACGAGGAAAACTATTCGTCTGGGAATTGATCGTTCCCTTGTAAATAAAGTCTGACATCTACGCAGTAAAGAGTTTTATTCACTATAAAATTACAATAAATAAACTATCAAGAGCGCCCGCTTAAAACAGCGTCCAGAAATTTCACACGAACAGCACACTTGAGCAAAATATCACAACATTGAAACAATGCAGGGCTTTTACAAAGCCAACATGATTTAATTGGAACAAAAATAAATTCGTCTAGCAAACTGAATACGTGTACAAAGGTTTTAGTAATTTAGTCCAGCGCCAGAGACAACTCGAGTGCCTCGGAGCGTATTGGTGAAAAGCTATTAAGGAAAGTATAGCGGCTGAAGAGCAAATAAAGTCTTCGGAACCACACGATCTGACTTTGGTGGCATGCCATTGCCTCGAGGACACGCTTCCTTTCTTTAGCAGTCAGCACAATTTGATGATTTCCGACGACCCACGACAACAAACTGTCACAAGGTCCAAGGTACTTACGTAATCGACTCACCGACTCAACACACAAAACTTCAACGCCTGCAATTGAAAAAAGAATCAAATTGATATTGCTTTTTTGCATTTATTTGCAACTTTTACCTTGGGGAATTTTACTCTTTAAGTGGAGGGCCGCAAGACCATAGAAGAGAGACTGGTGATTAGGGTGTCCACTAACCCCGTATCGATCGAAGGTTACCACTAAATCCACTCCAAGCTGCAGCATGTGCCTCTCTGCAATTGAGGCCACTTCTTCGACTGGCCACTCCGTTTTAAGACCATCTTTAAGACGAGTGCTCCTATATTAAAATTTTCATTAAACAATCGTTGGCTTCAATGAAATCATTACTGGTAAATATAAAGATCCTCATCTTTGATCCCAAGTACTCGGCAGCTGTCTCTAAGCTCTTGCTTTCTCTGGGCTCCAAGCCCATCTTGGTCCCCTATTAACAATTGAACCATGGTATAATTTTTAACTTAATTGAAAATAAAATTAATAGAACCTGAAGAAAGGCAGACGAGGAACAGTCTTTTGGCAGATCCTCCTCGTCCTAATAAACCAACCACGGTCGGCCCAAAAAACATGCATTCGTCGTCAGGATGCGCAGTCAATAAAAGAACCCTTTGGGCCTTAAGGAGAGCAGGACAAGGGTTCCCACGCCGGGTCCAAAAATGGATTAAACCCAGAGAGGCGTAAGTTCCAAGCAAAAGGCCCAAAGCCCAAGTCCATTCCCACAAGTAGGCTCTGGCCGCTTCCATCCTAGATGGTTAGGATTTGAGATCGGCTTACATATATGTATATCTAGGTTGAAATCATTGGCAAAGACTAATATGGTTAAAATCTTGCAATATTATATAAAAATTGCACAAATCACTTAAAGGCTGCCTTAAAGCTGTGTAAAAATAATGCACACAACACACTCAGCTGGCGATTTGTTTACCAATGAAAAATAATAAATACCGGTTTTAAAAAAAAATTCCTTATCATTAATTTAATGAAAATTGTTGTTTAATTTTACATTTAAAATATAAAAAGCCGACTTTTAAGAGATAAAAATATAAAATTTAATTTTTTTAATGCATATTTAAATTTGTGTTTGAAAATTAGATAATAAAACCGGTTAAACCGGTTTTTATTGATCTGACATTTTGGGAGGCGTGGTCGTGGTCAGACAAACAAGAGCAAGCACGAAGAAAAGTCCTTTACGCTAATTTGTCTCAAAGGTGTTGAGCAATTGTGCCCTGTCCCTGGGCCTTTTGGGCCTTCACTTGGGACGTAAGGCGGCGCCATGGCAATCGGCGCATTTCCAGCGTTCAAGCTCGGCGCCTTGTTCCTCAAACAACTGAGCAAGCCGCTTGCAAATTTTGTCAAAGCACGCGCTAAAAATTCTTATTTCTTTCGCACCTACGTCTGCATGCCTCCTGCGCAATTTTACAACTGGTGCGAGGTAAAGTCTGCAAAGTTTTATTACTCGATACATACAATATTAATAGAATTATTCACTTTCAAGGTTAAAGGAAAAATGTGGAGCATGAATCTTGGATCTTCTGGTGCTTCCGTGCCAAGGTTGAACGAGGCCATGGCCATCGAACTGGGCGCCAACCTCTTAGGCGAGACAGTTATCTTCGTCACTGCAGCAGCTATTCTAGTTTTTGAATATGCTCGTAGCAGCCGAAAAGACCAGGAGAAGGCGCAACGCTTAGAGGACAGACTGTCCCAGATGCACCTGGAGATCACAGACCTGTACTTCATGACAGAACAGCAAAAAGCACAAATTT
This sequence comes from Neocloeon triangulifer, assembly GCF_031216515.1. Classification (NCBI taxonomy): domain Eukaryota; kingdom Metazoa; phylum Arthropoda; class Insecta; order Ephemeroptera; family Baetidae; genus Neocloeon; species Neocloeon triangulifer. Next base: position 2,358,510 of record NW_026775545.1, read on the forward strand.
CAGAGTTGCACAGGGCCCTGGCTGCGGCCCACTGCAACCCAATTAGGCGAGCTCTGATGCCATTGCATGATTACCACGAACAAGGAGGCCAGACTGAACCTGAGCCACCGCCTGCCGGTCGGATTGTGGCTGCTGTTTCCCAGATTCAAATTAAACTTGGACCGAATCGGTGATTTGTTTAAAAGCTCCTTATGGCAAATTATTCTAATCACACTCTCTGTACAGTAAAAAACAATGTTATTGTTGTAGCTCAATTAAATCATGATAAACCACTGTTAACAGTGATTATTGGTTAATTAATTTCCTCTTATACCTAAGCCTATATATTTATTGTACTAAATTTACTTGATCTAATGTCATTTATTACTCATAGTGCAATTTGAAATATTGCATATTTTAGAGATGATTAATTAAACTGTTAAAAAAAATTTGGATCAACAAAAGAATAATTCAACAAGCCTGCCTTAAGGGATCATGGATGTTGTGCAATTTTCTTTTAGGTTCGGTTAAGGCAAGAATCTTATCATATAATACCGTTTTTATGGGTCTTGCTATAGACTGTAATCTTTAATGCTTAAATTTTTTTTGAAACTTTACGATCACGACTTTTATAATTTTTTTTTTTTTAACATTTGTTTACAATGGGATAGTAACGCATGCAAATTGAGTGGTCAGTTATTTCCATTTAACAGAAAATATACATTTATTTCTTTCTTTCTTGTGTATATAAAATAAAGATGCCCATAAAACAAAACAATGTTATCACCATTTTAAACATTCACGAATAATATAGTCTATGAAGAACTCTGGACTGACAGCGTATCAAGTACAGTTTGGACCAGGAATCTCAACCTCTGCAAATGATTTCAAAGCATCAATACAAAATTCAATAATTTTATAAAATAAATCTTATTACTTGAGGTTTGCAGTGCTCCTCGAGCCAAGCAAATACACAACCAGAGAGCTCGGAAAAGTTGGCAGTAGAGACGGAAGCGTTGAAGCTGTTAAATAAATTGTCCAGAATAGCTCTGAACTGAAAATACATTGAAAAATTAATTAATTTCGTTTTACGATTTATAGTGGATTTTAAAAAACGAACCAGCTGGAATTTGGTATCGTCGGAGACCCTCGTCTCAGTGGGCCCAGGCTGTGCCTGGTGGGCTCTGACCATATTCTCGTAATTGGCCTGCATAATTCTTAAGGCCATCACCTCCTTCCGTAGGGCGTTTCGCTCGTCCTCCTGTTTCCGTCTTTGTTGTGCCAAGTACTGCAGAGAAATTAATTGTGTTAATTCATTTTAATTTTTATAGTTAAATTGTGCTACCTGCATATAATCAATGGACTTGTGAAGAACTGTGGCTTTGCTCAGTTTGTAACCGGAGGCTGCGTCTGCCTGCTGACAAGTAGGCACCAACGCTTGGAGCGCATCATAGCCCTTTTTGATTGCATCTCTCCGTTTCTGTTCAGCCTGAAATCAAAAAGATTTTTATGCGTGAATAAGTTACATATAAATCAATATAAATCCATTTTATAAATTATAATTTATCATAATGATTCATAATATCACGTTTTAGAAGAAAAATATTTAAAAAAAAAGTTTTTTTTAGTTATATTATATGTTTATTTATTTATTGATATTATATTTTATAAATATAATTTTTAGGAATAATGAACTTTGCAAATTTTGTATGTATTCTTTGAAATGGTTAAAACCCGTATAATATTGAATTTTGATTCCCATTTGATTGTTTAATATTGTAATTTAATAATTTAAAATTTTTATTTGAATTTAATTTCATGCGAAAAAATACCATAATCTAGAAAATAAAGATGCATGGAGTTATAATATGATAAGGTATTCATGATGAGATTGTCAGATTGTGAACATACATAAACATGAATCACGTTTTTCACACCAACAAAAATTCCAAATTCCACAACCCCTCCTCCTCCTCCTCTTAATCTACATCCCTCCAACAGGTTCCCTTCTTCATTTGATTGGTTCAAGTACATGTTTTACAGCAAAAGAATGTGGCTTTCGAGTTTATGTATGTTGTGTGTTCCAAATATTTTGCGGAATTTCTCGGAATTTTTATCCTCCAGGACAACACTTGGCATGAAAAGTATGTTTAGACCTGCGTGTGTGCTTCACGACGGCGTTCTTTGTACGATCGCGTGTCCGTGCCGCTGTCATCTTCGTCGTCTGTGTTGTGCGCTGAACTGGACAGCGTGTGAATGGATCCTGTCGAGCTACATCTGCAAAAAGAGCAAAACAACGAAAATGTGCGTTATGAAACAATTGCTACAAGTGTGGTGACCATGGCGAGTTTTTAGTGGATTCGAAAACTTACCGTGAGAAGACGGTCGGCGGACTGTTGGGCTCCCTCTTCAAATCCTCAGCCCATTGGTCATCGCCAGCGTCTTCGGACATCGTTTCTCGCCCTAAGATCCTAAGAAAGGTCTTCGAACTTCGAAGCAAGAGAGAGCGAAAATGAATAGGTATGTTTTGATTTCTCCACTGGCCTGTTTAGTTGTACACGCCCCTTTTTGATTACGGATGACGTCATCGGAGCAAAAAATTGGACTTTTTGAAACCAATCAGATTCTTTAAAATTTAATCAAAGTATAGCCTTGATCGAGCGCTACAGAATTATATTAATTAATTACAACGTACGCATAATCAGATGTATGATGAATGATGATGTTTACTAAATTATTGAAAAATATTTTGTCAATTATGAACTGAATATGGCGATAATTAGGAAAAAGTTATTTACATATGAAAATTAACAAATTAAGAGATTCTCTCTTTTAATTTATTTTACAATTAACATATTAAACACAGTCAAAAATAAATGACAGTCTTATTTGAAAAACGTCTCCGCCCGCACTCTCTTCGGCAAATTAAGCAAATCGTCGGTGATTTTTCCCTGTTGTGGGGTTGAGGGTGCAGTGGCCATGGTCCTCTTTGGTGTGCAGATGGGCGTTTTGGGGGTTGGGGTTGAAAACCCTGGAGTTCGCTGCGGCGTGTACGAGGCTCTCAGCGCTCGATCTCCAACTTTGTGAGCTGAGGCAAGACGCTGTGCTGCTGGTGATAGAAGAGGAGTTTTGCTTCCAGGCCTGAATTTGCATTGAAAATGTTAGATTTCTTGTGAAATGATTGTTTTTTTTTATGAATATTAGATGGAGAATTAAGAAAGTGTGAAAAAGCAACAAATTTTGCTTACGTTAGAGCAATATTTTTGCGGGCAGCCTGGATTGCCTTGAGTTTGAGGTCTCGATGCCTTTGACCAGCTTTGTCGGCCAGTTCGTGGGCAATTTGTTCACGACGAGGGGTGTCTGCCATCCGAAATGAGGGTGTGTCCAGACGGCAAGGCGTTCCTTCAATTTCTCCCCACGTCATTACAGGCGTTTCTCCTCCTCGACCTAGAACAATATTTTTATTAAAAAAATTTTGATATAAAAATTAAAGTAAATTTTCATTTATTCCTAATGTTAGTTTTTTTTATCCATTATTTAATGAAAGCATACCTGGTGCTGGTGAGGGTGTTCGGACAAAAGAAAACCCTTTCACTTGAGGGGTTGCCGAAGCCACAACTTGGCCGTCAACGCCAATTCTTCCTTCATTAGCCCTCGCTTGAATTTGCGCTGCGGCCACAATTTTAGCTCTATTTGCTGCGTCGTTGAACGGACTGGACGTTAATCTCGTGTTGGCTGCCACAACTTCATGTCTCTGGGCCGCCATCTCCACTTTTTCTTTTTCAGTCAACGACACTCCTAAAAAATTATATAAAACATTAAAATTATTTAAGTTTGGGAAGCTCGATTGAAAAATTTTTACCATCCGGAATGTACATGATGTAATTCTGGCTCTTGTAATTCCAACCGTCCACATTCAAGGGCTTCTCGATGCCTTTAGCCTGGTCCTCGATGGATGGCAAAGCGAGCTGCATTTCTCTCTCATTGGCATGTTTTGCCTCTGCTCCATAGAGCCAGGAATACTAATTAAAAGCCTAATTAACAATTGTTCTCCCACGAGCATTGAAAATTTTACCTTTTGTCTTCGTTTTTCTTCAGCATTGGACAAAATATCATTAAAACTTTCATTATCTTCAGATGTGTGCATGTTCAAAAACTGGTCCAGGCTAAGCTTTTTCGCCCCCTTCTGATCAACTTTATCCCAAAATTTGTCCTTGACCTTTTTCGCATTTGTTCTTTCTGGTGTTTCAAACGTTGCAGGACTTTCTTCGCCAATTACTAAAAAAAAATATTCAAGTTATAAATTTAATTTTTCATTAATTTAATAATTTCCTTACAATTTGGGGTCATTGCCTGCGGTTGACTTCTTTCCCTGATGTCGGCCAGGTCGGGGAAAAAGTCCCTCTCGATGATGTTGGCCAGTTCTTGCGTGTACGAGTCCTCGTCCAGCACGACTTGGTTCACAGTCCTCTTTTTGACTCGACCTTTCGGAACGAGTGGTTTCTTGAAGACGGACTTTTCCTCTTCGTGAGAGGCTCGCATCGCCTCCAACGCACCCGTTCCTACGCCCCCGGGGGACGGACTCGCCATTTCGGCCCCTGTGTACCTACTTATTCGGCGGAAATTAAGGACAATTCGCAACTCGCAGACCCTTCAGCAACAAAATAATAAACATCAGCCATGTTGTCACGTGACTGTTTCGCCGGATTCGATTGGCTCTCGCATTTCTCCACGAAACGCAATGTTCGTTTTGAGGATAAAACGCGCGAAAGACCCCCGAGCCTCCCCCAAATTTACATATTAAAATAATGCGATGAATTAAATATTAAATTGTTGGGACAAAAACCCGTGGAGGAAAAGTAGATTTTAAATTCAAGCACTGCTGTTTTACTAGCAAAAGTATCATGTGGTTTTATTTTATTGCAAAAATTTATTACCAAAGCACTAAAACAAGCGGGTATAATTTAATACCAAAATTTGTTTTGGTCTATTTCAGATTAAGCTCTTTTCTAATTTATATATTGGAAATAAGAAATAATTATGTTTAAAATTATTATATTTTACTGAATTAAAATACGTTAAAATATAAGTAAAATTAAAAATTGACGTAAACTTTCAAAATTAATTTTTTTCTTCCAAAGTTTCAAATGTTTTCTTCCCATTTACTTTATTTTCAATATTCAATGTGCTCAACTGATTAATTTATCTAATATTTTGTACAGAATATTGCCGTATATCAAGTAAAAAATTACAATATAAGTGCTTTTGAACTTTGAAATTCACACAAATTTTTTAAAAATTTACTGCCAATTCAAATTTTATTTCCTGATTATCCACATTAAATTTGAGGTTAGCAAGTTAAAATAATTTGCTTATTGTTAGTTTCCAGAGAATTTGAAATTGTAGTGCGTTTACAAATTTGAATTAATGGTAGGGAGTCGCTGAAGAAACAGCGAGTTAAATTTTAAAGGAAGTAAAAACAAACATTAAATCGTTTTTAGGGGAGGCTGAGGCCTGTTGAGAGAAATAGTGTCACTCGAGCTTATTGCTGTTTCGCCTCTGCAACCCTCGATGCCACCCAAGCGTCAAAACGACACCCTCTCGCGCGCTGTGTGACAAAAAACACACTCTCGCAATCGACTCAAGACCGGCTTTTACAAATTGCATTTGCACCTGGAGTTTTCCAAAAACAGTGCAGCTCTGTCTGGGACAAACACCCTTTTACATTTGGCGTATGGTATAATTTTTTTATAAAAAAAATTCACATAAATTCCAGCAATAAACTCTGACAGGTCTTTGCGAACAGACCTCACACGCGCAGCAGACGTTGTTTTTTTATTCTTTTCTTCAGATTCTGTAAAATAAACAGAACAAATTTTTCTTTTATATTTTTTATTTCTCCACTTGAAAAGTGTGTAGGAGCGTTTTGTCTCGGCATTTATTATCGGACCGTGAAATAGGAGTGAGTTTTGTTTGGCTAGGAAGTGTTGGGGCGAGGTGGTGAAATTTTGGAGAGAGTAAAAAGGGCTCGAATCGGCGTGCAGTTGGTTTGCGCCGACGACACATTGATAGCCCCGCTGACACAAATATCGGCGCCGCCGCCGCTATTTCCGACGACGCCCCTCAAATCTCGACGCGCTCATGCCAACTCCAAAGCCGACAGTTTCCAACTCTTTTTGCCCTCGCCGCGAGTATGACCGCCCGTGACTCATTTCGCAATTTTTCACATTCGGTGGTCTCTGTTAACATATTATTTCTAGGATTAGAAAAGCACTTGAAGGGATTTTCTCGCCTCTCGAGCAAAGCGTCAAATAACACTACTTGTGATTGCTGTTGATGCGAGTAATTTAATCCTTTTGAGATATATGTTTTTTGTTTTTGCTCTTCAGCACGAGGCTAAGCAGTTCTTTCTCAAAACCAAAGGCAATTCTCTTGATATATTATTTGCAAAACAAAAAGTGGTTGAAAAAGATCGGAGAGATTTTTCTTTGATTAAAATATAAAAGAAATCTCAATAAAACTTATGTCTATATAGATTGTGTTTTTGATTCTATTATTTGGAATTTAGCTTTTAATCAAAATTATTTTAACTTTTTATTTTTACTGGCCCGCTCAATATGCAGCACTGATGTATTTGATTTTTACTTCATTTCTCTCCTTTTTTTTTTTTTTTTTTGCAATTTTAGAAAAATACTAAAATAGTTTATTTATAATTATAAAAAAAGATGCCTGGAGTTCTATTTACACGTTTAAATATTATTCTCTGCCTGTTTAGCAAAATTGAACTAAAGAAAATTCTAAGGCTAAGGCTCAATTTAATTAATAAAAGAACAAACACACTGAAACATTTTAATAACACTTTTCACATGGTCGCCTTGCTATTTCTTTGCTAGCTGCGACCATCAACTTCACGCAGGAGCTTTTCAAAGTCCTCGTCGTCCGAACTGTCCGTCATTTCCTCCGGTTTCTCTTCATCTTCCGAGCTCTCCCTCAGATCTTCGAAGCGCAAATAGTCCTTGAGTCCGTTGGGCAGAGAGGTCAGCTGGTGAGTTTTGGCGACGTAGTTTTTGGGGCCCAAGGCCTTGACCACGGCCAGTCTACATGAACTGAGCAAAGTCCGAGGCTGGGCCATCATTTGCTGCAGGGCTTCGGCGACCTCATCACGCCACTCTTCGTTGCAAAGGTGGTCCAAAATGATGAAGCTCAAAATGTTGACCGGGAAGTTGATCGGTGTCAGGCTTTCAAGGGCGATCTCCCACAAGTTGCAGCCAAACTCGTGCAAGATTTCCAACAGTCTGATTTCCGTTTGAACGTCGTCAGATCTAAAATTTAAATTTAAGTAAATCTAAATCGAATAAACAAGGCTTATAGCACAAAAATATTTTTCTACGACTATTCCAAATTAATCCTCAATTATTTAAAGGTTTTTATTATAAAATTCATTAAAAAATGATGCGCACTCATTTTATAACTTCCAGTATTAAAAATAAAATTAAAATAGCTACCTCAAATATTTGACCAAAGTGAAAATTCGGACGACCTCGTCTTGATCAAAGCCACTGATCTCAATGGCGTTGGTCAGTTTGGGACTGTTGAGCACCGCGCCGTGTCTCAGCAGCAACCGCAGGCATTCAGGTCGTTTCCACCAAATCGCGATTCGTAGCGGGTTGGATTTAAAAACAGCTTCAGAAATGCTCTCTTGCATTGAACAGGACGCGCTTAGCAGGGTGTCCAGCAGGAACTCCAGGTTTCTGTGTTTCTTATGCCAGACAAGTTCCATAACCAGGTCAGATATGATTGAAGGCCTTTCTTCAGCGGACACCAACTGCAGCATTTTGAAGCCCAGTGTCATGGTCAGCGTCGAGTCCGAGTCCAGGGTGGTGTGCACGATGTACCTCAGGACGTCTTCGGGAATCATGTTCAGGTTGCTGTAGCGCAAGAGAAAACGAATGCACTTCCGGTGGCCAGCTCTGAAATTTATTATTATTTTTTATATGGAAATAATTCTTGCGGACGTTTTCTAATTTTTACCTGGCAGCGCAGCAAAGGGCGTCTTGTAACTGCAGCGGGGCTGAGGTGTTGGTCAGAAGGACTCGGGTGCGGAGGAGGCCTAGGTCATCTGTGGTGCCTTTGCAGGAGGGCGGGTGGAGGTCGGAGTGGCCGAAAAAAATTTGGGACATCTTGCGAAGTTTTGAAATTTGTGAAATGAGTAACTAGAGCCGACAATGAGCGAGTTTCTCTTCTCCAACAATAAGAATTTTGGTACATTTTACTGTTGGTTGTTGCGTGAATTTCGTTATTGCTTCTATCAGAATTTTTGTAATTTCGAATTTTATTATTAAGTACATATAAACCACATAAACTGTATAATAGTAAAAATAATGCATTCGTCTATCATTAGAAAAATATAAATGAGAAATTATGAATTTATGCTTAAAGATTATAAAGAAATTTTTAAATAAGTTAGTAAAAACTCTTATTCTGCTTGCAATACTTACATATTTTTACTTACAAATTTACAAATCTATAAATAAATTTTTTTGTCAAAAGGCAAGAAATTCAGTGTAAAAAAGACAATATTATCATTATTATTAATATTATTTTTTATTACAATAAGATTGGATTGGCTGAATCATTTATTAATCCGTTGCAGCACAGCAAGTGAGCAAATAACAAAAAAAGATTATGGTTTGTCCAACAAAGAGGCAACAGAAAGTTAATAAAGTAGATTATTAATTATTATTTAAAACGATGCTTAAAAATTATATGGGCAAATTAAAAATAGAATAATAAGACTCGTTTATTGCAATTTTCGGTCCTAATTCCTAATTCAATAATGGTTATAGTAAAAATTAGCCGTGTTCTTCCCCCGTTGCAGAATTTTATTTTATTAAATCTTTGAATTATATCGAGAACAATTTCCTTTTTAATTAATATGTTACAATTTCAAATCATTAGTGGTAGAGTTATTTTAATGAATTTAAATAAATAATTTCCACCTGTGCTACAAAATTGCATGAAAAGAAATTCATGAAAATTTAAAAAAATACAAAGATATGACCAAACCGTTTTTAATTTTTAATGACAAATTGAAAATTTTACTATCAAATTTTTTCAACTCGTTGATGCCCTGCGTTTTCTTTGCTGGCTGCGACCATCAACTTCACGCAGGAGCTTTTCAAAGTCCTCGTCGTCCGAACTGTCCGTCATTTCCTCCGGTTCCTCTTCATCTTCCGAGCTCTCCCTCAGATCTTCGAAGCGCAAATAGTCCTTCAGTCCGTTTGGCAGAGAGGTCAGCTGGTGAGTTTTGGCGACGTAGTTTTTGGGGCCCAAGGCCTTGACCACCGCCAGTCTGCACAAACTGAGCAAACTCCGAGGCTGGGCCATCTTTTGCTGCAGGGCGTCGGCGACCTCATCGCGTAATTCTGCGTCGCATAATGGCATGATGAAGCTCTTGTTTCTCAGGAAGTCGATCGGCATCAGCCCATTGGCGTCATGAGTCTCCCACAAGTTGCAGCCGAACTCACGCAAAATTTCCAGCAGTTTCATTTCTCTTTGCACGTCAGTTCTAAAATTTCAATTGGAGTAAAAAGTAAATAAAAATTATTTTTCCTATAACTATTTACAATTATTTAAAGGTTTTAAAGTAATAAATGATAGCTCAATTTTCAAATTGTTTTCAAGAAATCTATATAAACACCTCAAATGATTGGCCCATTTGAAAATCAGGGAGACCTCTTCTCGCTTAATGTCAGTGAACTCAACAAGGTCAGTCAGTCGGGGGTTGAGCACCGCGCCGTGTATCAGCAGCAACCGCAGGCATTCAGGTCGTTTCCACCAAATCGCGATTTCCATTGAGGTGGACATGAAAAGGGCTTCAGCGGCGAACCTGACTTGCGTCGGCCAGGTCGCGCTCAGGGTGTCCAGAATGAACTGCAAGTTCCTATATTTGTTATGGATGGCAAATTCCGTCACAGGGTCATAAATGATTGCAGGCCACTCTTTAAGGGGCAACAACTGCAGCAGTTTGAAGCCCAGTTTCATGGTCAGCGTCGAGTCCGAGTTCAGGGTGGTGCGCACGATATACTCCAGGACGTCTCCGGGAATCACGTTCAGGTTGCAGTAGCGCATAAGAAAACGAAGACATTTCCGGTGGCCAACCCTGTTGTTTTTTATTAAAAAAAAAAAAATAAATAAATAAAGAACATTTTCAAATTTGCACCTGGCAGCACGACAAAGGGCGTCTGCGAACTCCTGCGAGTTGGTTGGTTTGTTGGCCAGGAGGACGCGGGTGCGGAGAAAAACTAGGTCACCTGTGGTGCCTTCGCAGGAATGCGGGTGGAGGTCGGAGTGACTTGAAAACAAACTCAACATCTCACTTTTGGTTTTAAAGTTCTTTGGAAAATGAAAAACTCGGGTCGACAATGAGCGAGATTTGCTTCTTCAACAATAAAAGACTTTGAAACTTTCCAAAGTTGGTTGTTGCGAATTTATTGTTATATACTTCTCAGAATTTTCTCAAGTTTTAAATTTCATTGTAATATACCAACTGCGCAAATTTTCAAATGTAAGAAAAATGTTTTGTCTCTTTCTTATCACTGGAAAAGTTTTTGTTTGTAAATGAATCCGTAAATTTGGAGAAAAAAATTTTTTTGTCTGCAATATCAAATATTTAAAAAAAAAACCAGTAATTCATATAAAAAAGATACATACAATTGAACGCAATTTAAGATTTATCTTTTTCATCTATTTTATTTTCAATTCATAAAATAATCAGGGTTTTTATCAGCTCTATTCACACATTTTCAGTTTTCCATTAATTGTAAGAGGAATAATTGGATTGCATTAAGCGTCTGCAAATTAATGCAAATATTATTATATGACAGGGTTCAGTGAGTAAATTTCTAAATAAATAAACCAGCTGCGCTCTTTAACTTTGTATAAAATTTTATTGGATTAAATCTGTCTTCTTTCTCAATAATTTTCGAGCCAAAAGAAATCAAATGAATACAATGTTGGCCCTTGTTTTTGGTTCAAAACGCTCCAGTTTTTTTTCTAGCGTGACGCGTAGCTGTGAAAGAAATGTCTTATATGTTATCTGTCAGAAGTCAATCCTAACTATTTTTCCTCTCCAATTCACAGCAAGATCTAAATAATATTATAATTTGGTCATAGTTTTGCGATTTGGGAAATTTTACAAATAAAGCAAAGGTGTGAGATTTTCAAGAACGCAGATTCAGCGCTCATGCAGTGTTTTGTAAATATGGTTTGGGCAATTAGCGGCGAGGAGTGAGATAATAAATTAGCTCGTTCCTTTTTTCAGCTGCAGCCTTCCGACTCAATTATACTTCCTCTCGCGCTCCACATTCTTCCTCCTCTCACACGTCGCGCGCACGACTGCATAGTTAAATAGCAAAGCTTAATTTACTCCGAGTTGCCGCCTGGAAACGAGAATTTTTTGTTTCAACATCGACTAAACAAATCGTGAGCATTTCTCAATTAAATAAAATGTTCAATTTAATTTCTGCAATGCAAATATTGCGGCGTGAAATGTAAAATAAAGTCGAAATAATCAGAGTCTTAAAACACACAAAAAAAGTCATTTTCAGTGCCAATGATTCGAATCAGACAAAATTCGCATAAATATCTGTCAGAATTAATTTTAAATAAATTAAAAAAGAAAAATTGGAAGTCTTGCTCCGATCTGTATATTGATGTTTAAAGTTTAAACCAATTGCATACTTCAATTTATAAAAATTTGTAGGCGATTATGCTGCAAATCATGATCACCTTTTCATTCACTTTTATAATTTAAGTCTTAACGTAAAAAAAAAATATCTTGAGTTCTCTTTTTCCTTTGCTTATTAAATACAAGAGAAATAATTGTATTGTTTGACAGTTTAATTAAATTTCACAAAATTTTCGACGAAGTAAATTTTGATTGAAATTGAAATTTCAACTTTTTTTATCTTCCCCTTGGGACTGATGTATTTATTTGTGCATGGGACAATTTTGGTGTGTGGGGCCATTCATTACAAAGTGCCACATGTGCTAGCACTAGAGCTGTCCCGCTTACAAAAACACAACATCAATTATCCCCAGAGCGTCACAACACAAATTTATATACTTCTGCTCCTCTCGGCAGCATCCAACAGAGCAGCAGAGACGTGTGTTTGAGAAGAGGCTTCTTTTCATAACGCACCCGCTTGTTAGTTTTCACCCAACCAAAAACAGAGCAAATCATTTGTTTTTGTGTGCGTGTGTTTTTTTTCCTCATCCGCGACGGATCAAAATCTGGCCCCGAATTCTATTCAAGGTTGAAAACTTCATTTCTTGGAGATCTTTTCCTTTTGGTGATTTTCGACGGGAACGAATAAATTCCAGCGGCGAGGCAAAGAGGAAGACAGAAGGACATAAAAATTGAGTGTTTGGTGAAATAGCGGCCTGCAAGCGATTTTGTAATTCCAAGCCGCTGGTTCCGAGCAAAAACAAACGCTGGAGATGTTCAAAGCGGCGCGGAAGAGTAAATGTTTACTCGACTTTTATAAACTCGGCACAGAGAGAGGCGCGACTCTTCTTCTTTAAACTGATCTCGCGAACTCAATAACAACAACAATACTCACGCGACGAAAGACGATTTTACGTCCTTCTTCGCCTCAAAACCAGATGCCACACTTTTTCCCTTCTGAAACAACATTTGCCCTGCTCGGGCTGCTGGATAAACTCTTCACCATGTATCTCTCTCGCGCGCTCGCTCGCGAGACCCGAAAGCGATACACGCCGCTCAAATCTCACGCCGTGAAGCGAAAACTATAAATTATCCCACGCGCCCTGATTTGTTAAGAATTTCCAGAAAAAGACATTTTTCTTCAGTAATTTAAAAATTTAATATTGAAATTTTAGCTCGGCGAAATCACTTAACATAAATTTTATAAGACCTGATAGTTTCCTTTTGATGTTAAAATTTATAGAGAATTAATATCTTTTGCTCTGCGGGCTGCATAGTAAAAGCAATAATTCCAATAATTATCAAATATAAATTCAGTAAAAAAATACATGCAAATCATATCGATTATTTACATTTATTTCTAAGTATATTTTGATGTTAAATATTATTTGCAACTTCATTTAATAAAATTATAATTTAAAATTCTCAAGAAAATTCATACTATTGAATAAAATTAACTAAAACACTGTTTTTTTCAAATTATGAATATAACTTTTCCGAGCTTTGAGCTGTAACCTCAAAATAGAAAGATGTTTTGTCTTTTCACGTAAATAAAATTTGACAGAAAAAATTTGTGCGCTCAAAGAAAACTGTTTCTTTATAATATTGTTTTTTCTCTTTTATATTTCCATTTATTTCCTTCCAAATTATAATTTGTAATTCCTATTTCCCTTTCATACTGACAAATTAAAATTTTATATCTTTTATATTCTAGACTGTCAAAAGAACAATGATATTTTTATTTGTAAATTTTTAATAATAATTATCGTTAAATAGTTAGAAATTTTAGTTGTTCAAAAATTTTTTAAATTTTTTTCTTCTAATTACCTGAAATTACTTACAGACTTTGAATACAGACAAACATGCACAGGATTTTTCTGTACTTCAAAATTTCTTGCTAAAGTAAAAAATTTAAATCCAATTTATATTTGAGGACAAAAATCATAGAGTAATTCAACAAACGCAAATTTAATCTGGAATCGATTATAGGAACTTGTTCAACTAGAAAAAATTGGTTTAAAATAATGTTGACGCAATCTTATGATGAAAGTTTACTTTTGGAAAGAGAGCAAAGTGACGAAGGAATAGCAATAAAATTTTTAGTGTCCGAACTCGCGGCCGAATTCAGAAGGGCTATAAAGTGTGAAAGCGTATTGGAGGGCATGCAAAGCACATTTCGTACGAGAAAGAGGAAGGGTTGCGCGAAGAAGAGTCCTGTGCCCGCGGCGCGTAAATTTAGCCTCAGGTGCTGAGAGACACGTCGGCCTCTAATGCGAAAGAGTCTCTGCTGCCGCGCGGCTACATCAAGCTCAAGAGACACACCCCAGACGAACAGGGCCAAAATTAAATTTTATATTTTGTGTATACTGAAATGATTCAAGTTTTATTTTAGTAAATAATCGTGGTAAATAATATTATATTTTTTATTAATTTTTTTCTTCATATAAATATCGACAATTATGCAATGTACATCGGAGAGGCAGCATTTTTATCATTTTGATTCATACATTTTTTTTAATTTTAAGTTGAGAAAAAGCTCTTTGGTTGATTTTTTTTTCAAAGGATATGAATTGCAATTTCTCACCTCGGAGGAAATTCAAAGGGACGGGGATAGGGGTGAAACGGAAGGGGGTGTGGGGGCGGCAAAGGAAAGGAGGCGGGCGGCGGAGAAGGGAACGGCCGCGAGTAAGGAGACGGAGGACTTCGGGCCTTGTGGCCGCTGCTGAAAAGAGGCCCGCCGCAGGCTTCCGAGATCCCAGAGGCCGCGTACATTGGCGGAGGCGGTTGAGACGGTGCAGATTCGCCCTCTGCTGAAACAAATTCGGCGTATAAAAATTTTAAATTGCGCGATTTTCTTATAAAAGGAATATTTTCATAAGAAATTTCTAACCTTTTCTCTTAGTAAATTTTTTTGTTTGAATCGTTATTTGGAGTTGAAAACTGTTACAATTATTAGAAACAAAAATTTTCACACAATAATAGCAAATCAAATGTTTGGATGAAATTTTAATTATTCTGATTAATGTGAAATTTTGGAAAGGGAAGGGAAATTCTTTTCATTAATTAAACTTTTTACTTTCTTCCTAATTTTACCAATAAATTTACCAATCCAGATGAAAAAATTAGTGGTAGAATTTCTGAACATTGGAAATGGAATGCCACAATTTATCCATCAACATTCAACATAAAACTAAAAAATGTCAAGCTACGCTCAAGAAATAACCAATTAAACTTTGAGTGGTAGCTTGGAATCGTCACAAGAAATCTGGCAAAAAATGCACAAAAAGTAAAAAAAGTATAACTCACCCTTTTGCGTTAAACTCTTCGATCTGGGCAGATGTCCGCTCGGGGTCACGACCTCGCCACCGCTGGAAAACAAAAAGCAGAAATTCGATTGCAGTTACAGAAATACCACGCTTAATATCCTCGCTTTGTGAAAGAATTTCTCATTGCAACTTTCGGAATGTGAAATGTCTGCCATCAATCTCTGGCGGCTGACGGAGAGACTGACGAGTTATTATTTAGTGAGCCGCAGCCTAGCCATCAATCACTTTAATAGCCGCCGAGCAGCGCTTTTGAAGCTTCTCTTATTTTCGCCTTGTCTCCAAATGACAAACTTTTTGACTCAATTACCAATAATTTCAATCATACATACAAAAAACTGGTGAAATGCGAGGTAAAAACAAATAGTTAAAAAATCTCACTGGTAAAACATTTTCTAATTATTTAAATCTCGCTTGGTGAAAATCGGATCGGGAGTGATTAAAATAGTTTGATGCTCGCTCGAAAGGGTGCCAAAGAATAAATTAGAAATAATTGGCGTGAGCGATGCGGCTAATTAATCGGACAATTAATCAGGCCAAATGAGGCGCGAGCGAAGAGCAAATGGGCTCATTTCCACCTCTTTTCAGACCACCCGCGAGAACCGAGCATTCTTTTTTTTTATCGTGCAAGCGGTAAAGTCTCGTTAGTGCGTTCGATTTTTTGTCTTCATTTTTCTACCTCGCCGGAGCCGAGGGTGGCTTTTTCGTTCATGTGCGCGTGCTATTTTTAACCCTTAATAATGCGTTTGTAAGTGGAACTCATTTCGCTCCATTTCCTGCAATTCCAACTCTATACTCGACAATAATGACTTTGGTCGTGAATTTAAATTTCACTCAGGTAACAGTTAAAATAAATTAGTAAAAATTTAAGCAGAAATAGAGATCTATCTAAATTAATTATTAATTACAACAGAATTATTTCAGTCAGGTTTTGAGCAGCTCCAGGATTTGTTTTTTAAATTTAAATTTTTTTAATGTAGATATTTTGATCCCGTAAACATTGATA
This sequence comes from Neocloeon triangulifer, assembly GCF_031216515.1. Lineage (NCBI taxonomy): Eukaryota > Metazoa > Arthropoda > Insecta > Ephemeroptera > Baetidae > Neocloeon > Neocloeon triangulifer. Next base: position 2,374,546 of record NW_026775545.1, read on the forward strand.
TCTTTCACAAATTTGAAATTAAATGAGAAGAAATATATTTCAGTAAAATTCACTCACCAGTCTTCTGGATCACAGTCACGGAATCCTTTAGCGAAAGGGTTGCTAGCAATTTTCAACTGTGTTATCTGCGTAACAAATTAAGGAAAAAATATTCAAATTTTTAAGCTGTGATTAAATGTGATAGAATTTCAAAAATTTTTGTAAGGAAACTTACTCTGTGATTCTGATAAGCAGTCACTGCAGTGAATCTTGTTTCCTGGAAAATAAACGTTCGGAAGGTTTCCGCGGGCTCGGGGGGCAAACCTTCGGTTAAGAGGACTATGTGACATCGAGGTTGATAGCGGTGCATTGAATTAAGGATTATCTACGACAAAATTAAAAAAAAAATGAAAATAAGCTAATGAAAAAAAACGAGGAAAAAATTAAACATTAATTTCTACTCACATGGCCATTGTCGTCAAGTTGATTGTTGGTGAGCTTGAGTTTGTCGAAAGAAATGGTCTGCTTCATCCAGTGCGCCCCTTTGGCGGGGGAGTCTGGATGCAGATGCAGTCTCGGCGGCGAAACGGGGTCTGCTTTCCCCGCAACCACCCAAGACGAAGAATGGAACGCATATCTAACGTAAATAATCATTGGTAAAAAAATTTTAAATTTGAAAATTGATGCGGACCTGTATCTTTTGTCGTCTACTGGGACAAAGTCCATCATCAGCATGTAGTCCGCGTTTGGGTCAAGGCCGTAAATTCGAACTTGAAACGTGGGGAACATTCGTCTAAAAAAAAAAACATATTCAGGGAGTAATTTTACATTCGAATTATGGTAATTTGAGACCCAACCTTCCTGCCTTGGTGACGATCATTTCGGTGCCGAGTTCATTGAACTCGTCCCACAGCGGCTTCATCTCCAGCGCCACCCCTGCGCCGGCCAACTTGCTGTGTACACCACCGCCAGGGTTGTCACCTGGAGGTGGTGGCAACGAGCTGAGTCCTGACGCTTGCTGCATCGCAGGTCGCGAAGCACTTTGCAAGCACGCTGTAGACAAAAAAAAATCGCAATCCTTACATCGGCCGTTGTAAATTTGCCATCTTTAAAAATACTTATTGTAATTCTTGATTCAAAAAGAAAATTTTAAATTTTTACAATACCCGGACTTGTTCTACTTCCTTTTTCTCAAAATAAGAATTCATCCGGTGAAAAGTAAGAATTTATAAAAGTATAAAAAATTTAAATTAGTAAAAATTTCACAATCGGATCAATTAAATATTCAAAGAAGTTTATTTTTAATTAGACTTCGTGTGGGATGTCGGAGTCGCCTTGCAACGGAAGATTGGGCGAGAGGAGCCGAGAAAGAGAGCTATTTAGCGTGCTAACGAGGTGCCGCTAATTAGGACACGCGGCTCGTTATCATCGCATCAATCATTCCAGACGAAAAAAGAAACGGCTTCTTCCATTAATGCATATTTATTACTCCATTTCCATCCCAACGTCAATCATAAATTATATGAAATCTATTTTTTTTTTCTCAGTACAACTCTGCACGAGAAGATGCCGCACTAAAATGTGATCTTCAATTACGAAACTTAGAACCCAATTAAATTTTTAATGCAAAGACTGATTCTATTGTTCTCCACAAGGCACAAAAACCACTTTTTTGAAGGAAAAACGCAAAGTGGAGGGTTTGAATTGTTTTGAATTCATTAAAGATTATAATGAATGTGCGTATTTCACTTTGAATTTGATACAGAATCTGAAGAATTTCCAAAAACCTATGCGAAAAATAATAATTATGCAATTTTTAAGGTTCCGTATAAACGCATTATTTTAACAATCTATAATTGAACTGCACTTTATGTAAAAGAAATAAATTATTATTTTATTAAATAAACGCCTTCAGTGATTGTGAATTTTAGGGTGATAAGAAGAAAAAAACATTATTATTTTAAAGCCATCAAGATCTTCGTTGATTATTTTTTCATATAAAATGCAGAAAACGAATCTCATTTTCAACATCACGCCGCCTCTTTTCTCTTTTGTGGTAAACTTCCTTGCATCAAAATAATTTAATGATTCAATTTAGTATTTTCGAGAAGAAAAACTTTTGGTAGTTATAAAAATCTATTATATAGGCTGACAAAATATTACGCAGCTAACGTTAAATAATCTGATTTCAGTTTTGGTACAAAATAAAATACAGCGCTATATTATTTTTTTTTTTTGACAAAACTTTTGTTACAAATTATTATATGCAGTTGATAACATCAACATCAGCTTTTTCTGCTTTCGTTAAAAACACTTTTGGGAAAATCTTCGCGTTTTAAAGAAATCTTCATAAAGCAATAAAAAAAGCTTAATTCTCGCTTGTTTGGAGAAAATTAATTGTATTGAAAAATAGTTACACAATAATTACAAATAACACTTTATGTCTTGCTGATGGTTAAACATTTAAAAAGAAAAATTTACTATATCACTCAGATTTTTTTTTTTGAAAACAAAATATTTAAATAAAACTGTGTTCATGAAAAATGACATGAAATTGTAAAGTCAGGAGTATTTTATAAATAAGATTTATGGAGAGTTAAATTTTCAGAGAAATTTGCGTTCATTCAGAACTATAGTGGAGCCAATTTTGAAGTAGCTGATGGCCAAGGTTTTGAGGAGAGTTTTATACGAGCACAAAAAGTGTACCTGCATTTTGGCTGTCGTCACCGTGGAGTGCGAAATTCGCGAATCGCAATTATACGAAACAAGGCGTAAATTGAACAGAGGTGCAGCGGAGAACTGAACGCAAATATAGCAAGAGCCGAACCAACTCACCCTCCATCTGACGCACGGGGGTGGCCCACAGGTGGTGCTGCTCCATGCCTGTCAACACGGCCTCTGACTGCAGAGCCCAGGGCGAAGAAAGTTCCTGTCGCTCGCCCCCGACCCCGCCTCCGTGCTCCGCCCTAGGCGCCGCCTCCGCCAATGCTGGCGCCCACAGCGCACTTAAAACACCCTCACTCTCGCCACTCTTTGGTCCGCACGCGTCCCGACTCTCCGCCAATGTAAATCTCCATTGGGTGCGAACCAAAATTGCATTAAATTTCAATTTAATCATCAAGAAAAATTTTCACTACTTGCAATTTACTTAATCTGCAATCGCAATTAAAAATTAAAGGCCTTTGATTGAAAAATATCTTCTCGATTATTCTTCAAATCCTCCTGACCCGTCTGGAGATCTATGCGCCTGCAAAAGGTGTAAGTAGGCAACCCGCGTGTTACTTAGGTTGCGCTAGTTGCATAACCATCAAATACCAACAAAATTTTGTTAAAATTCTCTTTATGAATAATTTTCATGCATTACATTAAGTTTTATCAAACAAATTTGATTCGTCAGTTGGTTTAATTAAATTCTAGTTATTTAAAAAACATCACTAATATTTTAAAATCAATTTAATTTACTATTTATTTGAACTTAATGTGTACAATTTATTTATAATATTCCTTAGTTTTGAATAACAAACTATTAAAGGAATTTCTGACCACCCGTTGAAAAACGGTCATCAAGGAATTTTGCTTTGTTCACGATCGCTTTCTTCTGGGCTTCGTCAAAGCGATTCACCTGCAAGTCACGATCTCGATCAAACATCTGCCGCTCACCAGATCCTTCACCCTGAAAAGGAAACATTATTAATTTAAAATCATTGAGCAAAAATTCATATTCTGCGTAAATACCTTAGACTTTTTGGATTTCTCTTCGTGTATCTCCATTAGAGATTTGTGCTCTCTTTTATGGGCTTTAGCCATCTTGGCCATCTCCTTGTCTCGTTTGGCCATTATTTTCTGCTCGAGCTCCTGCTTTGGGTCCAATTTTTCTTTCACTTCCCCCTGAGAGACGTAATTTGTATTAGTAAAAATATTAAAAATTTTTTAATTTTACCTTCTGCTTCCGGAGTTTTTCCTCTGGGGTGTCGGTCCAACAAGAGGTGTCTGCAGAACGATCAGGGGCGGGGTTTTTCCTGAACTGGCGCGCCTCAAGTCCTAAGAGACCAGACCTGTCTTTTGGTAACTCAAGCATCCAAGTTTCTCGCACAACTTTGTCATCCTGAACACACAAAATAAGTTTTAACTAAAAAACTAATCGATGTCACCCTCACTTTTGAGCCTGTCAGTTTGTTCTTCATCCTTTTGGCCCTCTCCTCTACAATTCTGGCCCAATGCGCTTCGTCTGACGCACTACCAGGTATGGCAGGTCCAATTATGCCCGAGTCATCTTCGTCACTCTCCTCTGTTTTGCTTTTATATCAATTAAAAAAAAAAGCCCATAAAATTAAATTTTGATATTCACCTGCCAGGAATTATCCCTGGTGGTAGGGTTGGTCCGAGCACCTTTTTCTGCCCATACCCTGGAGGCAGCGCAGGTCCGTATTGGGAGGACGATTTCAGATCCTCTTCATCGTGAAGTTCGATGCCGTCAAAAGATTCCTCACTATCCGAGTCCGAACTAGAGGAATTTCGTCCAGGGAGATCCGGCCCCACTTTTGCTCCAGAAGGAATGCTGGGGCCGACTGATGGAATTTGAGGGCCTATCGGAGCATCCTCTTCTTCTTCTTTTGGCGCGCCGTAACCAGGTGGCAATGCCGGCCCAATAACTTTCCGACTCATTTCGCTCTACACAAAAATTAATTAAAATTTACTCGCTTAATTTTTAAAGTAACCTTAAGGGGATGATTGTGACTTACTCTCTTGCTTTGCATACGGATCCTAAATTAATATCAGTAAAATACAGGAAGTAACTAAAATTTCTATTGATCGGTTAAATTCAACTTTGAGTAACAATTTATTATTTCCTGAAAGGAACAATATTTTTTAACAATTATATTCAGTCTGACTAATTTTGTGGCAACAAGCTTCAGCTTTTTTGAAACATTTTGGCAATCTTCGCCAAGGAATATTTCACGGATTTTATGGGGCCAGCTGTAATTATGCCCTTCAACGACTGATACACACTCGAGTTCCACACTATTAGCCTAAGTGCCTTCCTCAGGGCTTCGTCAGTGTCCACACTTTGCGCCAACGCAGAGAGTGCGTCTTCAGAGTCGAGTTTTCTTCTTGATCGTTGGTTCCAATTTCGAGCGAGAATCATTTGCGGTGTTCGGGGTAGCTGGGTGAGATGGTACAGCTTGGCCGTTGCACTGATGTCTTGACAGCCTTCGCCTTAAATTAAAAAGAAATGAACTGTTAACACCTGTGCTGGGTTTTAGTAAGTGATTACCATTAGCGAGCTCCATGTAATTTGATTGGGCTGCCACAACAGGAGCATAGAGCTGCTTGAAAAGCTCCATCTGGCCCTCGACTATATTTTTCACTTTATTCGGGTTTTCTCCGACAATCATTCGAAAGTCGCCATCGTACGACAAGTTCGAAATGGCCATGTAAAGATCCCTTTCTGCAAATAAACTTTTTTCCTCAAACTCCAATTAAAAAAATAATCATTTTTCTATCAACCTGAAAATGTTTCAGGCAGCAAGAGCAGAGCGGCGTGGAGGGCGCTGTGCAGATTTTGCCTGAGGGCGCGCGCCAGTTGGGGTCCCTCTGGCCCTTGGGGTTCCCGAAGCATGGCCACCGGCTTGTGCAGACGTCCAGCGAGGTACAGGGCGCTCCAGTCGATCAGGTCGGCCTCGAGGGTCATGGCTGAGACTACTCCGTACTTAAACATGTGACCCTCCTTGTCGCCGAGGGGCAGCAGGGTGTTGTAGTAGAGGCCGGCGGACGTTGACTCTTGGATGTGGGCCGCCGCCTTGGCGCCCAGGTACCGCACGAACGAGTAGTGGTGCGGGTTGCGTCGCATGTTTTCGTGGTGGAAGAGGTACGCGTTGGGGGTGGCCACCACCAAATCGAGCACTTTGGGCGCCTTCCCGCCCCCGTTCCCCGCCTGCCGAACCACCCCGGACCCGTATGCAAAGCAGAGACTCATTTCTCGGGGCAGAAGCCCCACGATGCGTGCAAGGGCCGCCTCCATACCCACCTTGAGGTGTGCGGCCTCCGAGTCTCCGTCCGGCGGGGTCTTATTTTGGAAATTTCAAATTTGCCACCGTTTACAAGAATCAATGGTTTTTTAGAAGTAAACACGTCCCCACCCCCTAACCACACCCCCTTTGTCATCATCCATCCATCAGGGAATTTCGTTCTCTGCAGTAATTAATTTTCTTCTCTGTTGCAAGTGTAATTGAAATAATTAACAACTGTTATTTTACCTAATGTTATTCACTTCTATTTTTACAGATTTTTGTTCCTCTCCATTACGGTACCATGGCTGAAATCGGCGACTGGATCAACACCAAACTCTCAAAATTCCTCTCATTCCCGGCACCTCCAGATTTGATTGAGTAAATTTTTTTCTCATATATCCGTTTTCTTGCTATGTTTATTAAATTACTCTCATTTAACTAACTACAAATTTCAGCTACATTTGCACTATCAATAATGAGAAAGACTTTCAAGAATACTTCACATCCTTGCTAAATTACAATGACCCCGAGCAAGTTGCTTTCGTCAACGAATTGGCCCAAAAGTTGCTTTCTCGAGGTTTGATATTTTTATTATTTTTCATGGCAAATTTGTTTACAAAGATATTGCAGGAGGACAGGCCTCTGAAGACAAAGAGAATTTTTCTAACAAAAATCCTCCAGTTTCGTCCCGAGAGCAGTTTCCAGCTATATCATCTGCTCCTCTGAGTCAAGTGGAGCAAGCTCGAGAGCCAGCAAAGAAAAAGGAAAGCTTTCCAAGCTTGTCTAAAAAGGAAGTCACACCGCCTAAAGAGACGTCGCCTAAGGAGCAGCAGAACAGCAGTGGCAAGAAGCAGAAGACCAAGTTTGTAAACCTGTACTCCACTGAAGGACGCCAGAAAGATGTGATCACCTTGCCTGGTCGCCACAAGTGCACATGCGAGGCCACGAAACATGCCCTGATCAACAACTGTCTCAGCTGCGGCAGAATTGTTTGCGCGCAGGAAGGCGCAGGACCTTGCATGTTCTGCGGAAAGCTGGTCTGCAAAAATTTATTTTTTTCCTGTAATTTATTTATATAAATATTTTCCACTTAGGTGTGCACTAAAGATCAGGCTAAAATTGTAGGACGTGGTAGCAAAAAGTCAGAAAAATTGATTCAGCATTTAATGAAGCACGCTGAGGATCCAAAAATGGATAAGGCCGTGGAGAAGAAAAACAAGCTGCTTGAGTACGACAAGCAAAAGTTTGTATTTTTCTATATAGCTGCAATTTGTATCAATCTCATAAAATTGGATTTAGCTTTAAGCTGACCAGAGTCATTGATGATCAAAAAGATTTCTTCGCCACTTCAACGTGGCAGTCTGAAAAAGAGAGGAGTCACATCCAGAAGAAAGAGCAAGAATTAATGGGCCAAAGATACGGTTCCAGAAGAGATAAGAAGTTCACTTTGGACTTCTCTGGTAATTAGGCAGCTAATTTTGTTAAATAAACGTTCATCTTTTGCTGATTAGGCAGGAGAGTGGTTGAGGATGAGATTGTTGAAGAACAGTTTAATCCTGAAGATGATCCCATTTTGAAGCAAATCAGAGATGATGCTCTCAAGTCAATCGTCAGGGAACGCCCTGCAAATGACACCAATCCTGCTTTGTTGACGCATAAACCAACAGTAAATTAATAATATTTACTTATTATTTTTTTTTACTTTTTAAATTTTAGTTTGTGGAAGTCGGTATTACACCTCAAAGTGGCAAGGGAAATGAAAGCAGGATCGGTTTATTGGAGGGAAGAATCCAGGATAAGGAGATGTTGGAGATGAGTGATCAAGCAAAGTGTCTTAGCATGCATCAGCCATGGGCCTCACTTCTTGTTCGTGGCATCAAAAAGTAAAAATTTCAACCATATTTCCCTGACAAAGTATATAACCAGTAAAATTATACAGACATGAAGGCCGATCCTGGTATACAAAGCACAGAGGTCCTCTTTGGATTGCAGCTGCGGCCAAAGTGCCAACTGAAGATGAAATTGCAGAAATTGAAAAGGCCCATTCTCACATTGCTCAAAAAGGTTGGTATGATTCAACTACTGTATTATAATAGGCATGCAGAACATTTGTTCCACCACAAACTATTCCATTGCCAGATGGCGATAACTAGTAGTAATTAGTACTTAATAATGTTTTTCAGCTCGTCGATTGTGTTTTTTGTTTTAAATATTTAAATATATTTTATTATTCCAATTTTAAATTATAACAATTTTTACGCAATTATAATTTGCTCCAAAATTGTGAGCAAAGCCGGCGCAAAAAATTGCATTGTCATGTTAGCGCAGATCACCTATTTATGTAATCGCCGGGTAAAATTTTTAGTGGCAGTCTGGCCCTGCACCTGCTCGACAGCTCAAAGACTAATGAAAAGTGCTTAAAAAATTTATTGCTTTTCCATTACTCAATTACTATCTTGAAATATTTTTGTGCGTGTGAAAATATCTTAAATAAAAAAATCGTGTAATCTGTTACTTTATATTCAGAATAGTTTGCCAATTGGCTGTGGAATAGTTTGTTATTGATCAACGTTTTAATAATCCTTTCATATGAAACTCAATTTTCTCTTTACATCTTTTAGAAAATCTCGACTTTCCCAAAAATTATCCTGTAAGTTGTTTGTTGGGTAAAGTCAATGTTGCGGATTGCTTGCCGCAAGATGAGTACCGAGCAGCCTATCCAGATGGTCTTTCTGAGAGCCCGTTTGTCTTTATTTGTGAAAATACTGAAGAGCTCCCATTTTTCTTACCTATCAAAGGTCAACACAAAATATGTAAGTCAAAGACTACAATTTCAATTTTTCTTTAAAATAGCTTTAATTAAATGTTGCTGCTGAGACAAGAATTATCATTATGGTATCAAAACAAGAAAAAAAGGCGCATAATAATCTGATAATTTTTCAGTCACCCTGGACAAGGCTCTCCATCATGCTGCGGTGACTAGCCTGAAGAGAAAGGGTTTGCTGCAGAGCAAGAAGAGACTGGATGCTGCTCGTTAAGCTTGCTCAAGAAATTTTTCTCCAACACCTGCAGAATTCCACGGACAATGTGATTTTTCATTTGTCGAAATGTGATACTCACAGTTGACACGGCACACTTCCACCGGAACGCCACTTCGCATTAGAAAATCGATCCACACACGCTGATTGTTGGATAACGAGTCGTTTGGACTCTTCACTTCAATGAATTTGTATTTCTAAATAAATAAAATGCTATTATAAAGTTTAAAATTCACTATCTTAGTCCTTACATCTTTGCCTGGTGCCCAAACAACCAAATCAGGAAATCCTGATCTCGAATTACGGAAGTCTTTCAGCAACCTCAAGCAGATTTTAATTACAGTTTTTGCTCCTATGCACTCGAACAAGCTCTGAAGTAAATATTCTTAAGCAAGTGTAAATAAAATTAGCATTTTTCCTTACATGAGCTTCCTCGGCACTCCCAAATGCATTAGTATTCACAATTGAAGTTTTACTCTCTATGTCGCCCCAAGTTTTCAAAAAGTGTTCTTTGGACTCGTCAGGTGTCCACTTTTCGATAGTCTTCATCTTCTTTTCAAGTTTCTTTTGGCGTTTTTCATAGAAATCAATGCCATACAAATCCAGTGGTTGCGTTTGGTATCTGCAGATGAATGCGTCAGGTACATTCAAGGTGTAGATTTCTTCCCAGAATAGGAGGCCCATTAGCGTTATCACAGTTGCCCCCTCGTTATGGCGTCCTAAAATATTTTATAATACAGGATTTCCATATATTAAAAAAATTTATTACCTTTTGTGAAATTCTCATTTTTTATGTAGTGAGCAATAGCGCAGTCCTCTACGGAGCTAACCACAACTTCATCAGTGTTTTCACTTTCGATTAAGAATTTCATCTTTTGCCCGACTACTCCCCCATCCCTGTTGATTAAAAGTTAATTTTTTGGTATTTAATTTTACAGTAAATGTAATTTCTCACCTTGTTTTTACTTTGCCCTTGATAGTTATGTTTGGTGGCTCGGAGAGAGCAACAGCCTGTGAATAAATCTCAAGTTTCTCTTTGTTATCTCGGGTCACCATTTTGCTGGTTTTCATCGACAAGGCCCTTGCAGCCAGGCCCACTTTGATATGCAGCTGCACATGGGGATCATCCATTCCTTGAAAAATTGCCTCCGCGGCCTACCAAAGATGTCAAGTAACCATTCCATAAAGTTGATGAAAATTTACCTCGTTGGTGTTTTTTATATACTTCTGCTTCACAAGAGCTAGGCGGTCAAACCACTGACCCCTGTTCCTCATTCCGTAGCAACTTTGAGCAAGCAGATCTTGCAGAATGAATACAACACTGTCGTATTCTTTCAACTTTGAAAGGGCGTCCAAGCCCCAATTCACTGTGCTGACCAAAGTGCTTCCAGCAGTGAATTTTCTCAGATATTCAGGCAATTTTTCATCAAATTCCCTTTAAACAAAAATGTAACTTATAAATATAATAAATGGTTTATTAATTTTACCTTGCGTCTTTCTTGTCCGATTCAAATAATGCCTTGAAACGTTTCCATGCCTCCTTGCATATCAAAGCTGCGCCTTCAACATTCTTGGACACAAATTCCTTTTCAAATTCTTTGTACAGTCGGTAAGCTTTGTGGAATCTGGAAATTTTCAATGAGATAAATTATAAATTAAATGCATCAAAACATACTCGACAAACGCGTCTCTGTCTTTAAATATTGTCTTTTCCATGTTGATCTCGTAGTCAGGGAAAACGAGCTGGCCAAATTTCATTCTGTTGGCCCTAAAAAGCACATCGGACAGAGACGTGTCTTGGAAACAGACTGGCAGCGACTCCAGAAGGCACATTCTGTTGAGGACGTCCATTCGGTCCAAGTTTACCTTGACACATCTTCCCAGAACTCTTCTGACACTGTAATTTGAAATTTGCTATAATATATGGAAAAATAATTACTTTAAAACTCACTTTCTCTCGATGATGGTGGACAAATTCCCAGTTAGAGTCGACTGCTTTGTCCCCATTTTTAGAAGCGTCTCAATGTTGGTGCTTTTCTTTTTGGTGTCATTCATATTGTGACATTTCATGAAGTCTGCCACCTCCTTTACTTTCATCAGCTCGAGCATCTCTCGTAATTCATTCATTTCTGCACTTAAAAAAGTGAATTTTATAAATAAAAATATGTAAAAAATTATACCATTGCTGTCCAGAAGGAACCTGGAATTGATCAACTCATCTATCACTGGGTTCAAATCTTCTGCAATTTCAGGATGCTTCAACTCCGACACCCGTTTCCACTGGTGCTTCACTTTGAAAAGTTGCACCAGAAGTGCCTTGGCTCCTTCACTTACTTGGAGGAACGCAAAAATCACTTCCATGTCTTCCGGATTGATAAGTGACTGGAAATGTTTGCAGACGGTGACGCTGATCAAGATTTCCTTGAAGGTAGTCAGGTTTTCAAACGTTGACTTGCGAGCCTCTTCACCAACAACAGACTAAAAAATCTCATGTAAATTTTTATACCAAATTTTTATGAATAAAAATACCATTCTCTTTCTGGGAGGAGTTTTCGAAGCAGTCGGCGATACTGATGAGGTTGTTGAAGCCGCTTCGGTTGCTACGGAATTCTCCGAGGAACTGCTTTTGGAGGGTGAAAAATGGGCCGCGATTTTCGGTTGCATGGATTTATCCGATTCATCCTCTTCTACAGAGCCCATGAATTTCAGATTGTTCGGGTTGTTCTGCAAAGGGGCGTTTAACTTAACCGACCAAACGTGACCTTTCGGTTGGGAGATGGTTGAAGTGCTTTCCTCCGAAGTGGACGACGAAGTGCTTTGGAAAGAACTGAGATCGATGAAGTGCCTCTTCATTCGGAGAGGCTCTTCATTTGTCTTCACCATGGGACCATAATTTACCACAGGCTTTTTCTTCACCAAACTCTCAGAAATTATTTCAAGCTGCAAAATCAGACACAAATAATTAGAAAATTTAAAATAAATAATATTTCACTCTTACTTCAGGGCTGTCTGAAGTGTCCTTTTTGCTCTTTTTGCTTTCAGGTAGATCAGTGGGGGCATTTGAAATATTTTTATTTGCTCGTTTGTCCTGAACAGGTGATGTTTTTGCCTTTTTCTTCACAATAGCCTCATCACTTTCTGCCAACTTTTTCTTCACTTTCTTTACAGCCACATTATTATTTATAGGTGGAGCGACTTTCTCCTGGACTTTTCCTGTGGATGCAGAAGTAGAAGGCTTGGGAGCAGGTACTGCCTGGCCTGAACTGGACGGTAAGACAGTCGGGCCCAAACCCGACGGGCCGCGGCCCGATTTGACACTAGTCTTGTGGGGTAAAGAAGACTGCGCCACCACACTTAGTTGCGCTCCCTTGTTGATATCACTTGATGACCCTGCCCTGGGTACTCCGTTCTGTCTCTTCCGTTTATCGAGGAGATCTTCGGTAGAAAGTTTTTTTCGAAGCTCATTCTCCACCTGGCCTGTGAGTTTGAAAGTTTTCTTCTCAGGGGCAGGAGGGGCAGCAGGACCAAAAAGATCTGTTCTAACTTTGATGGCCGGAGTTGCGATTTGAGAAGCAGGCGCTTTAGGCTTCAACAGTTCCAATATGGCTCTCTTCTTTATTTCCTCTGGGGTTAACTTTTGAGGCATGGGAGGATTTTTTGGTCTTGATTTCAGCAAGGCTATTGCCCTCTTTTTTATCTCCTCAGGGTCTTTCTCTGGTATTTGAGGATTCAGCAGCATCTCTAGAGCCTTCCTCCTGTCATGTTGATTAAAATTGTTTGAATTCAAGGACAGCCTGGATGGTTGTCGATTTCCTAGTGGCGGTGCTTGAGAAAAAGATGGCCTGAATCCATTGGTTGGCAGCGATCTACGACTTTGACCTTGTTGAGAGGCAAAGTTTGTTCCTGAATTTGAATGTGCGGCATGAGGCGGACCAGGCATTCTGAAATCAATAAAAAATATTATTTCTCCTTAATTACTATACATATTATAATGACAAGTACCGAGTACGTATTATTTTAAATTAGCGTAGTTCTTTAAGTTCTTACCCTGATGCAGAATGCATCACATATATGGAATGGAAGAAATAAGCCGACCGAACGGACCGAAGCAATGCTTATGCTTATGTCTATGCCCTCGGAGCCTCTTTTCCAACTCAATTGCAGCCGAATTGCAGACTGAAATTTTTGAAATTTTCTTTAAAAATATTCTTTTGCGTTAAATAAAACATACAAACCTTTCTTGCTAAAAAGATAAACTCGTTGAAAAATAAAATAACGCAAGCAAATTTAATTTACAAATTCTGCAATTGCGGCGGCAAAATCTCAAATTTTTCTCAAACCATGCCTGAATTCTGATTACCGATCATCGAGGCCCGGGAAGCCAGGTTCAGAGCTTCTGAGGTTCAGAGATCGTAACAACAACCGGTTATCGGCCGATCGTCAATTGTTTTTTTTTTAACAAAATTACCGCAGGCCGCAGGCAGTAGAGTCCGCTGTCCGCTGGCTGCAAGGATGAGATCGCTCGATCGCGTATATTATTAATAAATATCATATTATATCATTCTGTCGTGTAACCACACGACACTCTTGAATTAATCAGCAAGTTCCATTCGAGCGCATCATAATTTAACCAGAGCTGGAGACTGGCCCGGGAGAACTCATTTGGGTTTTAATTTAAGTTTCGGCTTACTATTGGGTTTCGGGGATTAATTGGCCTTCTCGTCTTAATTTATTGTCTCTCAATTTGACTTTTAAGTTTGACTAGTTTGAGTTTCACTTTAAATAACTGATTCCTTAATTTAATTATTATCCTGTTCTTCTTAATTTATCTTTAAGTTAAGCTTTAATCTGAGATTATTCTAGGCTTTAATTTAAGATCTTAACCTCAACACGTGGGGACACGTGTTGGCCAAAGTTTAACTTATTTATCTTTAAATCTTTTAATTAAATCAAGTTAATTCTCTTATTTTAATTTATTCTCTATTGCTTAATTCAGGGTTGCTTAACTTCAATTACTACACAAAGGGTTTAAATTTAATAATAGTAGTTAAGGTTATATTTTCTTAAGTCTAACAAATTACAAGTTTATTATTAATTAAGTTTAAAATATGTTCTAATAAATAGGCCTGATTAATTAAAATTACTTAATTTAAATGAGAGAGAGTCTTTAAAAGGGGTGATTTGGGCTGATTGAGAATTATTACCGGAGTTGTGATGCTAGTGTGGTTGGGCAATATGGCGGTTTTAGAGCAAAAGTGATATACGTCTGAACGGCTTGAGTCTCCCAGGCTGTCTGACTTGTCCGTTGGCGCCCAACCTGGCGTCAGCACGCCAGGTAGGGACGCGGAAGTCAGTGGCGCCGCGGAAGTAGGCGCGCTCGAGAACTTTTTTGAGTTTAAGTGTTTCAGTTACAACGCGGTTTTTACAAATTTTCGGCGGGAATTGACTTTAAACATATACAGGACTCTCTAAATTATTTTTATTTAAATATGGAATGGCCTTTAATTAATTACGTAGTGCTCGCGATGTTGAATCTGCGGCGGTCAGTCTCTCGGCGGTCCGTAGACGGCCAGGTCAATGGCCGGCCTAAGGGAGGGTCACGTCAGTGCCCCCTGGTTCAGCGTCCCGTCCTCGGGGCGCTCAAGGTTCTCTTCCGGACGTGACCCGAGGACTGGGAAGCTCTCCGTCTCCGGGGCCCGAGCCGGCTCTGCAGCGAGTTGTTTGGGCAGAAGTTCATTGAGGACAACAGTTGTCAATATGAAATTTTTTTATATCAAAACATTTCTCATAGTGTGCTGAACATTTCTCAATAAGGAAAAGCCGGCGCAAATGAAATTGGAAGTAATGAGAGTTGAAATAAAATTAGGCGTTTATTAACTACTTTTAATGCATACAGATGTAAAAACGCCACCTAGACGAGAGTTTCCTCTTAAAAAACCGTCACGCCACATGTAGTGTATTAATGAACTAGCATAAAAATGGGACAATTTTATCGATTTAAGGCATTGAAGGGCGATATTTTTGGGTACTCTACAATCCTGATTGAATTTTGAATTAATTGATTTTTGCAAAACTCCCACGTGAGGGGAAATTGCACGCACACCACGAACCAGACCACCCCACAAACCGGCAACTCGGAGTTGGGCAACCCCCAAGATTAATTTTTGCAGAAGCCGCGAGCGAGGGGTGGAGGCGCAGCGAGGTCGAGGACGTGGGGAAGGCCGTGCGGAGGGCGAGGACAAAAGGGCGGCTGTGTTCGTGGGGGGGCTCCGCAGGAGCCCCCCCACGATCCCCGCCCTTTTGTCCCGCCCGGAGCCGGCCTTCACCACGTCCTCGGGCGAGCGCGCCTCCAGCCCGAAGCTCGCAAACTCACAACGTAGTTGCCCACAAAAGGAGTTGTCTGCAAACGGACTTGTAAGCAATAGAAACATAGATATTTGTACTTTTTATTAAAAAAAAATCTGATTTGATGTACCTAGCGACCCTGAGCTGAAGTGTATCCTCTTTTTTTAGCTTCAAATTGTGCGGTAAATTATGCTGCTTTTTTGGCCGTCACCCTTAATTTTGGAAATATTTTCGTGATTCACAAATCGATATTTTCGTAAAATCGTCCCTTTAAATGCGACGTCCTTGCTCTTTAATTCGTCTTTCATCCGCCAGGTATCGCACACGCAGCCTCAGTGCTGTGCATAATGGCAAATAACAATGGGAATTTTCAAATTTAATTTCACGATTTTTTTACTTTCGGAACGTTTGCGCGCACAAATTTCTTTTGGAAACTCATCACAATTGGCCCCTTTTTCTATAGAAAATTTTCATTTCAAAATTTACAACTGTTGTCCTAGGTAGCCTTGTACCATCAAGGTGGAGAGGACCATGCCGTGAATTTCCTCTCGCGATGGGAGGGCTGCGAGAAGTCTGTTCTGGATGCGGGCTGCCAATTCGTCGGCCAGACGCCTCAGGTCCATGTTGTCCTTTTTTTTCGGACACTGTCCCGTGAGCAAAAGAGAAGCGATGGACGGAAAGTTTGATTGGCGAGCGGCGAGGTGTTTGTTTTTGTTGGGTTTTTGTTGGGTCGCATGCAGCCACATTACGGAGTTGGTTGGTAGCAATGCTCTCTTCCTTGGAGTTGTGTTGGCAGTGCTGCAGCAGACGATTTTCGCATGACCGGCGAACAGGTGAGTGATGCAAATTTTTTTCGCAATTATTTTCGCAATTCTTGGTGACTTTCGCGGATTCTAGGCGTCAGGCGCGTCGCGTCTGACCGGTGTGGCTCGGCTGTGGACGACGGGCGACGGCTGGCAGTCGGCGGCCGCGCTGCTGTGCCGACTTTTGGCGAATTGCCGCAGGCGATTTGGTGCACATGGCGGTTTTGGCGGCAGCGCTGGGTGGAGGCGGCGGAGGCAGAGTTTTGCTCGTACAAGTGAGTGTGAGTATTTGTTTGTGTTCCTTAAATTACATATTAATTAATCACGTTTGAGACAATCCATTCATTCTTTTCAGAGTTTAAACATTTTCTTTTGCTAATTGCGCGCAGAATTAATTTTAAATTTTTCTCTGAATTTTCTTTGACAAAAGTTATATACACACAGATAAAATACGCTTATTAATTAATTTAAAAAAAATTCATTTTCTTTTAATTTACAATTGAAAATTTTAAGCTATTTTACAATTAATTTACAATTTTGATATTATTCTAACTGCATCTTTTCGACAAATTTTGCAGTTCGGACTCGCTTGTCCTTCGCTCTTGCGCAGTCATTTACTTAAGTTGGGCGAGAACTTCAACTGATGTCGCCCAAATTTTAATTATTCGCATTCAGTCTGAGCGAGAACTTCAGCTAATGTCGCTCCATTTATACATTCTTATTAACTAAAGGGGTTCAACTTTTATCTAATGTGGCTCAGATTTGCAATTCGGAATTCGGCGCGTTTTCTTCTCTCTTGAACTGCTCCTTTTCTTTTACTGATTTTTCTTTTCTTCTTTGTTTGTTTCAGGTCCTCGTCACTGGTTCCAAGCAAAATTCGGATCTTGGAGACGCGGTCGGCGCTCTCGCAGATTGTGGTGCCCACGGTGTAGGCCTGCCAATTCGGCGAGTTCAGCAAATGGCTCAGGCACTTTTGCCTTCTCCTCGCCCTTCCGAGGCCGGCCGCGCTTTCGAGGTGTGGGCGGCGGTGGTTGCTCGGCAGCTTTGCTGGTTCCTGCGCCAGCTGGCGCGTTTGGAAAATTTTCTGCAGGCGGTGGCTGCCCCCTGGTGGACTCTGGATTGTCATCAGAGGAGGCAGAGTGTCCGGTCTTTTTGGCCGGACTGGGATTTCCTTCCTGGGGCTGTCGTTGCCCCCCGGTTGACTCGTGGTTATCCGGCTGCATCGACGATTTATTTTGCAGACCAGTTGAAGACTGAATTGGCACCATCGGAGGTGGGCCATCCATGGCATGTTCGTCACAGCCGAGGAGGTCGGCCTGCTGGCCTTTGTCTGCCGTGTCCGAGGGACTGCTGGTGGCAATTGAAGAGCCAGATTCTGTGTGGTGCTCCTCGATGGATGACTCTTTGTGTGTCGGCGCCTCCCCGGTGCTCTCGTCTGGAGGTAAGGCACTTGCATTTCTCTTGCTCTGTGTTTCTGACTGGCTTGAGGTTTCAGGAGTACTACTGGAAGTTTGACCTGACACGGGCCCTGTGTCAGACCTCCCTGTGATTGTGCTCGCTGGATCAGCTGCACTCCCGGAAGCTCCAGCATTGTCATTAACTGGTGTGACGTCAGAAGAAAAAGCAAAGGGTGCTCCGATCACAAGTTGTGCAAGGCTCCCTTTTGGTCTGAGATGGCTGACGTGTACTGTGCATTCGACTTGCTCTCTCTCATCTGGGTTCAATAATTTTAAGTCGTAAGTAACGTCACTCCTCCGACGGAGAACTACGTAGGGGCCTCGCCATTTATCACCATCTTTTCCTTTCTTTCCAGGGCGCATTTCTTTGCGCAGGACCAAGTCACCCGGTGAGAAGGAAGGCAGAGGCCCTCGGCAAGTGTATGCCTCTTTTGCCTCTTCGCTGAACTGCAATGCTGCTGCATGAGTGGTCGCCAGGCGAGCTCTCAGTTGGTCCACGACGACGCTGGGATCTTTTGTGTCATGGAAAGACACTTTCTCCTTTGGGTAAGTTATGTCCTCCCATGGTAACTCAATGTCTCTCCCCAGCATCATCATGCTTGGTGTTGTCTGCGTGGTGCGATTCGGACTTGTTCTGATGGCCATGAGAGCAAATGGCAGATTTTCTTCCCAGTCTCCCTGTCCATTGCTGCAGAACTGATTGATAAAACTTCCATAAGTTTGGTGGCTCCTCTCTAGGAGGCCATTTCCTTCAGGGTGATAAGGTGAAGTGAAGATTTGCTTCATTTTTAAGAGTTTTGCAACTGCTGCGATGACTGCGGACGTGAAGTTGGTTCCTCTGTCGGTAAGCATTTCAAGTGGGACACCGTAACGAGATATTATTTTGTCCACCAGGTGCCATGCGACGGTTGGGGCATCAGTATTCGCAACTGCTGCTGCTTCAGGGTAGTGTGTGAAGTGGTCCACGAAGGTCAGAATGTACCTGTTGCGTTTCTTGCTCAAGGGGAGTGGACCTTTAACGTCGATGGCGATTCTCTGCAGGCGCCAGACGACTGGGGCTACTGGTCTGTTAAGCACAGGCTGCATATTTTTACCCTTTTTCTGCACGCAGGACATGCAGAGGACGCAGTGCTGGCGAACGTCTCGGTGCCATCCAGGCCAGTAGAACCGTTTTCTGATGTCGTAGAACATCCTGAAGCCTCCTTTGTGTGCACCAGTTGGCAGATTGTGGCAGACCTCCAACACTCGTGGCCTCATTTCTTCTGGTACACAAAGGCGTGGCCCCTCAAGGTCTCTGAAGTAGAGGAGGCCATCCTGGTCTACAAAGTATGGGCTGATTTCAGCTTCTGGTGCGTTTTTCAGTGTGCTCATCACTCTGGAGCAGTGGCTGTCACTTTTCTGAGCCGCCAAAATTGTTCCTCTGTCCCAGATTTTTGCGATTTCGTCCTTGACAGCTGGCTCCTGAGTGGTCTGCATGACTGAATTGATTTCTACGCGGGAGAGAGCGTCGGCGACGGTGTTCTTGCTGCCAGGGACGACTTGGACGGTGAAGTCATACTCCGCCAGCTCGACTGCCCACCTTGCGAGTTTGCCTCCTTTGACTCTGCTGGTGCTCAAAAGCCACTTGAGACATTCATGGTCAGTTTGCAGAATGAAATGGCGCCCTCTCAAGTAGACATCAAAGGCTCGGACGCCGAAGAGCACTGCAAGGCATTCTCTTTCTGTTGTGTGGTAATTCAGTTCTGCCTTTTTCAGTTTTTGGCTGGCAAAACCAACTGGGTGGCGGCCGTCTTCGAAGTCCTGCTCAAGGGCGGCGCCAAGGGCAAAGCCAGAGGCGTCAGTGCTGAGGACGAAGGGCTTGCTCATGTCTGGCAGGCGGAGGAGCGGCTCGCTGTGCAGCAGGGCTTTTGTGTGTTCGAAGGCCGTTTGGCGTTCCTCGTTCCAGACGAAGGGCTCGTCCTCCTTCAGCAGGTCAGTGAGGACCTTGATGAGGCCAGAGAACTTGGGAATGTAGCGGCGGAAGTAGTTCACCATGCCGACCCAGCTCCTCAGGGCTCGCTTCTCTGTTGGGACGGGGAAGCGGACGATGGCCTGAACGTTTTTGTTGTCTGGCTTGGAGCCAAGGGCGCTCACTCTGTGTCCCAAAATTGAGACTTCTTGGCGCAAGAAGAAGCACTTTGCTGGTTTGAGCTTCAACTTTGCTTCTCTCAGTCGGTCAAAGATGTATTGCAGGACGTCCCAGTGTTCGCAGAGGAGTGCTGTCCCGGCCACCACGTCGTCCATGTAGTTGACCACCCCCTTGCGTTTGTTTCTGAAGACTGCGTCCATCAGGGCAGAAAAGTCAGACGGTCCATTAACAAGCCCAAACCCCATTCGAAGACATTGAAATTGTCCGAAGGGCGTTGAAAAGGCCGTCTTCTCCTTGGACGCCTCGTCCATTGGTATCTGCCAGTAGCCGCTGTCCAGGTCAAGAGTGGAGAAGAATTTGCTGCCTTGCAGAGAGTCCAAGACGTCCTGGATGTGCGGCAAAGGGTAAACTCTCTTTTTCGTCACCGCATTTAATCCTCTCCAATCAATGCAGGGTCGGTACTTGATGACCTCTCCGTCTGGACCGCGCCTTGCCACCATGATCATTGGTGCGCTCCAGGGGCTGTTGGCAGGCTCGATGACTCCCTGGCGCCTCATGTCTCGCACCGCGGCCTCCATCACTTCTCGCATGGCCATCGGCACTCGATATGGGCGAATTTTCACCGGCTCTGCGTTGCCCGTGTCGATCTTGTGTGTCAGCATGTCGGTGCAGCCCAGCTGTGAGTCACTGAAGGCGAAAACGTCAATGTTTTTGAGGATGAGGGCCTTCAGGGTTGGCAGGTGCTCAGGGTCAACGCCGTTGAAATCGAACTGGGCAAGGCGTTGTTCGTCTGTGAGTGGCTGACCGACAGGGTTGGGCAGGAAAGGCGGCTCATGTCTCTCCTCTTCGGTGCACAAATTGATCAGATTTTTGCACTCGGCTGGCGGGTCAGGTGGTTTTGGCTCTTTTTCTTGCTCGACTTCTTCTTCTTCAATTTTGTAATCTGTGCCAATTTTAGCCACCAATATTCCTTCAATTTTTCCTGCTTTAACGAGAAATGGACTTGTTTCAGGGTTGCTGAGCAGGATTGAAATTCGGCCACCGCGCTCCACCTTGGTGACCATCGGGACCGCTGGACAGCTGACTCCGGGGCTTTCAGTGAGAACGAGCACGTCGGTGCCTTCGGCCAGTCCGGAGACAACTTCTACGGCGGTGCAGCTCAGCTCTCGAACCAGCTCATCTCGCGGGGCGACAACAGGAAAGAACTCCAGCTCGTGCTCGTTGTCCAGCTCAGGTCTTTTGTCCACCATAGTGACTTGCGCCTCCAGATGGCCGGTGTTGGCGTCCAGCTCAGCGGTAGCCCATGGGAAGTGGAGTCTGTTGTGAGCGTGGTCACTGACGGCTTGGTGCTGGTGCAGAAAATCGAGTCCGAGGAGGGCCTGGTAGCCAACGCCAGTGACATCTACGACCACGCAGGTGTGTGTAATATTTCTCCCCAAAACAGTGAACTTGAAATCGGTGCTCCCTCTAACTTGCATGCCCGTGCCATTTGCGCAGCCAAATTTAATGTGACACGGTTTCAGGTCCAGCCCCAGTCGTTTCGCCAGGTCATAGCGCAGGATGGTGATTGCGCTGCCACTGTCGACCATCATGGGGATGCGGACGCGCCCTCTCTGGACCCAGAGGATGCGGCCAGGGCGTGGCTGGACGGCATGTATGTTGAGGAAGGACTGGAGGGCGGCGTCAGCGCCGCCTACTGCTGCGAGTTTTTTGGCTGAGACTGGTTGATTGGAGCTCCTTGTCCTCCCTGCTGCGCCTGAACCAGTGGACAGTTGTTAGGCAGGTGTCCCAGCTGGTTGCAAAGACGGCACGGCATCAAGGGGCAGGAGCCCAGGCTGTGGCCGGGCTTGAAGCAGTACGAGCAGGGCTTCTGACAGTCCTTGACCATGTGTCCGAACTGTCCACATCTGAAACATTTTCCTCCTTTCAGGTTCCGAGGCTGGTTTCCTCCTGCATTTGAGTTCCGCCTTCCTTGCTGCTGGGGCGGTGTGCCTGCGTAGTTGACGGAGTGCTGCGCAAGAGGTGCCTGCATTTGGGGCCAGAAATTCTGCGGCTGCTGATTGAACAGGTTGGGGACGCTCTGGGGCAGTTGGGGCGCTGCCTGGGCTCCCTGTTGCTGGAGGAGCTGCTGAAGAGAGACATGCTGCTGCTGCTGTTGGGAGGCAGCGGAGGCTGGGGCCGTTTGCTGTTGGCTCACGGAGCTGGTGCCGGTTGCGGCAAGGATGGCTTCGGTGACTGCGGCTACCAGGTCAGTTGTTTGGCTCCTGCTCTTCCTCTGTCTCCTTCCAGCTTCAAACTTGATGGCTGTTTTCAACATATCTTCCAATGTTTCAGCACTGCTGATCTGGAGGGCAGTTGCAATGTCGTCGTGGAGACCTGCGAAGAACTGGCGCTTCATCTCCTCCTCCAGGTAGTGCTTTTTGACGTTCTCAGTTTCCTCAGCATGTGGGTTGCGAGCCCTCAGCATTCTGTTGGCGGCTGCCTCCAAGCGAAGGTAGAACTGTTTCACATTTTCCCATTCTTCCTGTTTCAGGCGCTCGAAGGAGCTCTTCAGGCTCAAGTAGTCGGCTGCCTGCTCGAATTTGTCTGCGAGGGCCTTCTTCAGCTTCTCGAGGGTCAGCCCCTCGGTCTTCAGTTCGGTGGCAAAGTCAAAAGCTGCGCCGGTGAGGTTGCTGATGGCCAGATTGACGAGTTCACCTTCCGTGATGCCAGGGCAGCTGTACTTGGTACGCTTGATGCTTTGGATGAAGAGCGGCAAGGTCGTGCCATGCTCGTCTCCGTAGTGATTGATTCGCATTCCAGCAAACTGCTTGTTGAGGATGGCGGCGGTTGCCTTGGCTGCGGCGGAGGCGCCGTGTGCCTCATCTGCGGCCTTGTCTGCATCGACCGTGTTGACGAGGAAGGGGTCGAAATCCATGAGGAGCGAGCTCATCTTGATGGTGAGTAGGTACAGTTGCGCGCGCGAATAGCCACAAAAGATAAAAGAGGTGAGATTTACCCAAGTGCAATAAAATGCTCTCAATCAGAGCCCTGAATTTAAATTTTATCTTTAATTCGGTGTGAATTCATTCAATTCTCGCGAAAATAGAAAAAAAATGCAACTTGGTTAAAGTCTCTAGCAAAAGGGAACTTAACTTTAACAGCTCTGGCAAGTCAGCTCGGCAGGTGCCTCCAGGGTAGCAACGGCGTCCCGTCCTAAGGGTGAGAGCAAACGGCTGACTTCAGATGCGGAACCAGCGTCCGGAACGGGATGAGGTCGGATGGAGCTTTTGGTACGGATGAGTCCTTCTGCAGTGGGACGTTCCTCTTGGGGCACAATTCAGCACCCCACACACCTGAACACCAAATCTGTCGTGTAACCACACGACACTCTTGAATTAATCAGCAAGTTCCATTCGAGCGCATCATAATTTAACCAGAGCTGGAGACTGGCCCGGGAGAACTCATTTGGGTTTTAATTTAAGTTTCGGCTTACTATTGGGTTTCGGGGATTAATTGGCCTTCTCGTCTTAATTTATTGTCTCTCAATTTGACTTTTAAGTTTGACTAGTTTGAGTTTCACTTTAAATAACTGATTCCTTAATTTAATTATTATCCTGTTCTTCTTAATTTATCTTTAAGTTAAGCTTTAATCTGAGATTATTCTAGGCTTTAATTTAAGATCTTAACCTCAACACGTGGGGACACGTGTTGGCCAAAGTTTAACTTATTTATCTTAAAATCTTTTAATTAAATCAAGTTAATTCTCTTATTTTAATTTATTCTCTATTGCTTAATTCAGGGTTGCTTAACTTCAATTACTACACAAAGGGTTTAAATTTAATAATAGTAGTTAAGGTTATATTTTCTTAAGTCTAACAAATTACAAGTTTATTATTAATTAAGTTTAAAATATGTTCTAATAAATAGGCCTGATTAATTAAAATTACTTAATTTAAATGAGAGAGAGTCTTTAAAAGGGGTGATTTGGGCTGATTGAGAATTATTACCGGAGTTGTGATGCTAGTGTGGTTGGGCAATATGGCGGTTTTAGAGCAAAAGTGATATACGTCTGAACGGCTTGAGTCTCCCAGGCTGTCTGACTTGTCCGTTGGCGCCCAACCTGGCGTCAGCACGCCAGGTAGGGACGCGGAAGTCAGTGGCGCCGCGGAAGTAGGCGCGCTCGAGAACTTTTTTGAGTTTAAGTGTTTCAGTTACAACGCGGTTTTTACAAATTTTCGGCGGGAATTGACTTTAAACATATACAGGACTCTCTAAATTATTTTTATTTAAATATGGAATGGCCTTTAATTAATTACGTAGTGCTCGCGATGTTGAATCTGCGGCGGTCAGTCTCTCGGCGGTCCGTAGACGGCCAGGTCAATGGCCGGCCTAAGGGAGGGTCACGTCACATTCAATATATCAATAGATGATTTATTGTCAAATTATTTATTTATCGACCTTTTAAAAGGAGCAATTGCCCCATTTTGGCCTTTTTGCGACTGCATTATTCTTTTCAAGAGCATTATTAATTACGATTAATTACTCTCATAATTTAGTAATTTAGTATTTAGTAATTTAAATTTTTCAAAATTCAAACATGAAAAAAAGCCCATTGCAATTGCGGAAAGCATAATGCAATCTTAATCTGAAATCATTTTTTAATCCAATTAATCCTATAGCTCTGCACTCTGCGCGGTCGTTAAATTGCATAGTTGAAGCGAAAATCTTTATTCCCAAACTTGTATCAATATAAAGAAGCTAAAAATAGTAAAATAATTATTTATTAATGGGTGCCCGGTGCATCGTGGTTGGGGCAACTCGCGATCCGCGATGATAACACGCATAAGTTCAAGAAGCTAAAATTGTAAAAAAAATTCATAAATCTCAACTATATTTATTTTCCAATTTTAACTAATTTCATCAGCTTTTATCAATAATTATTTGTTAAAATTAAAATCATTAAGAGAGAATAAAAATCATAATTTTATTCTCATATTTATTTCAAATAAATTTTGGAAAATTTAAACACGTTATAATTATTATAAATTCCTTATATTTACACTCACTTTTTTAATTATTAAAATATTTTTGTCACGATCGACCGCGACACAAGACGAGTGGCGAGAATCATACTTGTTTATCAGAGGATGGCCGCGGCCTCACTAAACAGATCGGTCGCTGCTGCCTGCTGGCTGCTTTGGAGATTTTTGTGGGGGTGGAAGAAGAGAGGGAAGCATGTCAGGTATAGGCAATCGTCAATAACAATAGAGAACACAAAAAACAGGTGATCCAAGGAGACTTAAAAATGTTGAAAATCTCACAAAGCGTATATACAAATAGCATGAGAATGCGCTCCTAACTTATTCTCCTAAATTATTTATTAATTTTACAAAATATAATTATGTGGGTGCAAAATTTTTGACACGGCCAATATTAGGTTCGTTGAAATCAGCATTAAAATTGTCAAATTTTGATGAAAGTGAATTTGAAATTAAAAACCAGAGGTCAAGAGGGCAGCGGGTGACCTAGGGCACTTAGAGCTTTAACAATACCTTCTTACTCTGGAGCTTAAAATTTTGAATCAACCATCGTTAGAATTATGCGATTCGGACCAGTGGGAGCAAAGTATTTGCGCTCGGCAGTTTAGTATGAACATCACATTTTTAAGAAGGTTGAATTAAATTTAAATTATTCTATTGATGCCATTGACAAGAACGCTTCATGTGTTTTGAGCCAAGTCTTTAAGCAACTAATCATAATTAATTTGTGTTTTTTACTTGAAATCTATGTGCTGCAGTCAAAGTTGAAGTGGAAAAATCACTGTAATAATTTTGCATAGATGTTTCAGAATCTGAATTCTCACAATAAAAAAACAATAGATGTATTTGAGCTTCGTTGTGAATTTTCTCAATTTTTACTTCATTAGCAGGCGAGATAATTAATAAAAACTCTGCGACCCGCCTCAAAAATTTTTGGACTAAAAAGCCGCGGTCGTCTCACTCAAGAGAGACATCGGCGTCATTGCGCTGTTCAAGTTTCTGTAAAAACGAAAACTCAAAAAATCGTAACTTTGGTCCTAATGATCCGAATAATTAAATTTTTGAAAAATATAAAAGATTTTTCAATCTCAAAAAATTGGTATAAACATTTGATTAAATATAAAAGATAACAAGCAAGCTATTAGGCAAATATCTCTTTTATGAATACACATAGCTTGTAAAATTTAAAAAAAATATATATATAAATTTGTTCAGAACAGTGGAAAAAATTTTTATACTTTGATCTCATACAATGCACCACAGCCTAATGAAAATGAATGCCTGTAATATTCTTATTTTATTTGGGTTTAATTAACTTATTTTATTTTGACCATGTTCATAAAAATATTCTGCTGATAATTATATAATATTATGTATTTCTAAATTTAAGAAGGTGAAGAAATATGACATATATTTTTAAATGACGTATTAAATATGCATGCATAAAAATATTAAAAATACTTGTTCCTGAGACGCGGAAAAGATAGTACGCAGTGAACTATAAATTCCAGCTTGAGTGTCATTTGCGTGTGCTTTTGGATTCAAATTATAAAAATACGTCGCGCCACCCCGCTCCACAAACAACCGGTTACCGATATCCCCGCCCCCTGCCGGTATAACCGTTTGAACCTGTGAACCTGGCTTCACGCTCGCGATCATCGAAAAACATAGCAGAAGTGGGCGGTACAAGTAGCAAAATCATCAAAATCATGAACCAATCACCAATCATTTGTCGAGTAGTGAGGGGAGGGTAAGAATTGGCGAGCAAGAGAATTCTTGATTCTTGCAACAATTACCAGTCCATAACCGACATTGTTGAACAAATCCACTCGCTGATCCTCTCCGGCTCATAGCGTTTAACTCGCTCGGCCCACTTGATCAAAAGTTTTGTCAAAATTTTGAGGGCTCCTGATTTTTAGCACTTCAGCCACTTCAGGTAACTTTTTTGGCTTTCTAATATTCCAAACGAAACTTTTAATTTTTTTCAGACGTGCCGATGATTATGGCGGAGAAAAATCCTTTTGCTGGACCAATCCGGAGAACCGAAATTCCAATTTATCGTGACGAAGTCGACAGGTATTACATATTATTATTGATTTAGGCAAAAAGTAAAAACATGATTTTTTATTTTTCATTATTTTTCGTTGTCATTTAGCTAAAATTAAAATTTTTACAATATTAATTTTTACAAAAAATTATTTTATTATAATTGTGTACTTGTGTGTAGCGGTGTATGTATACATACACATACATAGAAAATTAATAACACTAGTCACTCATATTAACATTTTTTTTGCCATTATTACAGATTATTACATATTTCAATTTTTTTAGGTTCCGTCAAGAGACATTGAAGGTCCAAGAAGAAAAGGATGAGCCTACGTTGATCAGGCAGTTATTAAGCGAATCCCTTTCCACCTGCAGAGGTGAAGTCGTTAACCTTTACGAAAAACTTAGCCCTGACTTGACGCAGTTCAAGGACAAGATTGACACTGGAGTCGCCCATGCTAGTGGTTTGTAATTCTAAAATTTTTTGATAGACCTAATTTATAAACTGAATTTGTTTAGGTACCCTTGAATACCTGAGGCAGGAGGAAAATGACATCCCCAGAGTAGGCGCTGTGGCAATGGCCGGAATGGCTGGACTCATTTTCGGACTGCGAGGAGGCTTTTTCAGAAAGATTTTCTACATGTCCACCGCCTCTACAGGCAATTACATTACTTCTGTGGCTATTTCAAAAATTACAAGTATTTAAAATTTTAGGAATGGCAGCCTTATGCTATCCCAACCAAGCCATTGAGATTTCCAAGGACTTGGTGGTGAATTCTAAAAAGTATGCTCTTATTGGATACAATTTTGTGAAAGGAGGTGATTTGCAAATTTTTATTAAAAATTGAAAATTTAAGACAGAAAATTAACATTCCAGCAGATTCTGTTGAAAAGACGGGTCCGTCTCCAGTAAAAATTGTTGTAAAACCACCAGAGGCCCCTAAGCTAACAATGAAAGCTTCTGTGGTGAGCTTGCCTATGTTTTATGTTTATAAAAAAAAGAAACGTTGCCTCCAATAATTTTTTTTAATTTAATGTTTTTTGCAGATCAAGGGAGATCCAGGAATGTCAAACCCTGAAGACAAAGACCTTTACACCACTCGATCATAGGTTCAGGTGGGATGATATCACTCGTAAACGTTGTTGGAGCTAAAGGGAACTTCATTACAGAAGATTCTTTTGTTGTAGCTGTAAATAGTAATTCTTATAAGTCGGTTCTATTACAGGATGATTAAAACTAATTTACTGAAATCAATTTATTAAAAATAGCAAAAATCCTTCATCATCATTAAATTTCTCTTATGTTTATTCTCACCAATGGGATGAAACAATGAATTTTTTTGCATTGTAGTAAACCAATCGGAGGTGGTACCAGTTTTATGGTATCATATCCGATTGGTCGTTTAACAATGAAAATAACTTAGTCTGCATAATATTTCAACAAACTTTCAAACATTTCCCTCATATTACTTGAAAATCTGCGCATAATCGCATCAAAACGGCCAATCAGAAACGAGTAAAAAGGGGGCGTGGATAGCGATAAAACCATAACAAAAATTTGACGTGAGACGTGATTAATTTTTGAATGTGATATTTGCCAAAGAATTTGTTGTTCTTCCCGATATTTTGGTAAGTTTTAAATAGGAAACTCAAGCAAAATAATTTGTGCTAGCCATTTTTGTAAGCATTCAATTAAAAATTTACGAAAGTATCATAATTTTCAAGTCATTTTTACAGGGCCACGTATTCAATAATAATTATGTGTTTTCAGGTGACAATGATTGAGTTGACAGCAAGATTGTTACGCGGACCTGTGTACCTTGCAGGAGAGATGGTGGAATGCAGTGTGACCTTCCGAAATCCATCACCTCCTGAAAATACTCGTTCACAGAGCAACAAGTAAATTTTACGACAACTTTTTGTATTCAATCATCTTTCTGAATATTTCATTAAATTTCCAGTGACGTTTTTGAAAATCTTGCGTGGGCGAGCGTGCAGATGCACTGCATTTGTGCTGTAAATGAGTCCCGAGTTTCTGGTAGCCAAGAAGGAAGCTCCGTCGAAGAGGCAGCAAACAGTTTGTCTCACACGTCCTACGTTCCTTGCAAAGGCGAGAATGGCCAAATTGTACTTGCTACAAAACCAAAAATACTCTTTTGCGACCTTCGACTATCTTCGGGAGAGAGCAAGACCTGTAAATAATTTTTATAATCAACGCGTCACATTTTGATATAGCATTTTTATTTCTTTAGTTTTGTACACTGAGACTCTACCAAGTGAGGCACCACCATCATTTCGAGGCCAGGCTGTCAAATATTCATATAAGCTTACGGTTGGCGTCCAGAGAGTGAACCTACCAATTAAAATGTTGAGGGTTCCCCTGAGAGTTCTCGTTATCCAAGGTATATTTTTTGTTTTGTTAATGTAGAATTTATTGTTAAAACTTTTCATTTACTTTCAGGAATAACAGAAACATTTTTGTACGGAGAAAATGATGAGCTTACCCCAAACAATCCTTTTTTGGAACACCAGCAAAAAGAGTCAGCCACAGATCTTGCGTTGCAAGAATTGCAGGTTTGTGTTTCAATCATTCTATTGATTTTGGTCTTTAAAATAATATTGATCTTTTAGAACATAACAGCTAGACGAAGTCCAAATTTCTACAACATAACCAATAGCCGTGGCAAAGTTGTGCGATTTTGCTTGTTTAAACAGGCATACAAATTAGGAGAGGACATTGTTGGCACCTTTGACTTTGTAGACGCAGCCGTTCCTTGTGTTCAAGTACATTTTTAATTTGAAAGTCAAATTTTTATTTTGAATAAAAAATATTTTCAGTTGTCCGTGGCCCTTCAGAGCGAAGAAGAGATAGAGGAGGGAAGACGGCACCATCCAAACCAGGCGCCTGCAGTTTCCATCTCGAGCAAGGCCCACGAAGTGTGTCTCGGTCTTCAGAATTCCCACCTGTGCCTGCCCATTCCCCTGCACCTGGCGCCAACCTTCAGCACCAATCTTGTCTCACTCAAGTGGAAATTGCATTTCGAGTTTGTTATCAGTGTCGAACCAGAGGCCGATCTGAAAGTGATACCAGACGACGGGGGCACTTGGCAGGGGCCTGCGAATCTGCCCATTGAAACAATGGTGTGGGACCTTCCAGTAACAATTTACCCTTCCAACCCACAGCTCGTGTCTCAGGGCATCCGAGCCCAGACAAAGCACGAAATGGTTTTCTAAAGAATTAATTAGTAAATTACTCTCAATGAAGGCAAGAGAATTGGAATATTTATATTGATCTTAAAATTTTCTTTAATAATTAAAATATTAACCTGAATTTTGCTAAAAATGCCCATTTTGAACTTTATCTGCTGCTTATATTACTTATGGAGAAAATTCCTAATGAATTTTATTATTGTTGTGTAATAATGAGTTTTAATTAAATATATTTTTTATTATATAAGAAGTTTGCAGTTTTAAACAAATGGAACTACTTCAAACTAATTTATTGGCTGCTTTGAAAAAGCCAGCAACAATGACAGACACAATACACTTTTAATTGGTTGGAGAGATTTTCACCTGTAATACACATTCACCTCTTTTTTTAATATTACATTTTTCCAAATAGAAAAAAATAATCCCGTCAGTCGTTTGCAAGGGCAACTCAAAAAGTCTCATCAGTCTGCTGCCCGGAGCAAAAGTTTTGGGAGAGAGTTCAGTTGTTTGTCAGTAAAAGATGAAATCGGGATTCTGTGCGAGCCGTCGTTGGAAGTTGGCATACCAGGTCTGCATTTTGGACATAGGCAGGAAGGTCTCATTAGGGTTGGGCGTCATTTCAGATTGCGTGATCCCGAAGCTGGTCATGTAATTGACAAAGTTGTCTAGCATCTTCTGCGTGAACTCGGCAAACTTAGACCCCTTGAAGGGCTCTGTGGTGATGGCTGGTGTTGACTGCTGGATGGTGAAAAGTGGCTCGATGGACAGCCCGATCTGCGCCAAGTGCGAGAACTGCTGCTGTCCGAACTGCGTAGGATCGACAACTGTGTTTGGGGCATGCTTCAGACCGGACACTTTGAAAATGGCCGAGGGTTTGTCGTTGGCCAGGTGGCCGAGTAGCAGCCAGGTTGGCGGAGCATTTGGTTCGGGCCAGCTGAAGTAAACCTGCGCTCCGTAGCCCTCGGGAAATGGGGTCGTTCCAGTCATAAACACAACAATGTGGTTGATATTGTCCGCGTCCGCAATTGTGAAGACTGATTGCGTTTCAGTGATCTGCTCGCACTGCGTTTGAGCCTAAAAATTTTGCAAAATTAAATTAAGTTGAAAGAAAATTTTTTAATTTTAAAAAAATACGTTTTAATTAATTTAACACCAATTAATAACAATTTTAATATCTCACCAATCGTCCTGTGACCATTACAGCAAACATTTTGAATTTTCTAGCGGTATTATTGACTTAAAATTGTTAAAAATTTCGCATAATACGCCAAATAATTTTATTTAATTATAGCGAGAGACACTATTATAATATTTAGAACCAAATTCGCAATGTAAAAAATGGTTAAAAAGCCACGATGTCTTTCTTCACCTAACTGCGACAGACAAAAAAAACTGGCCCAAACAAAATCATAACAAACGGTACGCATGCGCAATTTGCGAAAAATACGTCAGGAACCGTCCAGAAATGACGTTCCAGAACAAAGAACGAAATCCAAGGCGCGGCGCTCACCCCGCACGGCGCACGCACAGACATGTGTGTGGCGATGCGCGGGAGAGAAAAGGCCGAAAAGGGGGAGGTGGCTCGGCTGCGAAGATCAACATCAACATTTTCATCAGAAAATTGTATTTTTTTTTTTTGCAACTTGCTTGAAAAGGAAGAGGAAGAAAGTTTAAATCAGTTTAAATTACGGAAAATTTTATAATTTGACCTGGTCTTTCAAAAGTAAAATACACGTTTTTTTAAACTCCATCCAATTCAATTTGAGAAACCACTTTTCAGCCTCTTATGTAGAATGGGTAAATTTCGTAAATTTGTTAAATCTTTTTGTTTATGTATTGACTATATATTGACTCCAAGAAAATAATAATTAATATATATGTATATTTTTAACTCTCCAGAGAAAAAAAGGAAATACGACGAAGCAAATCAAAGACAAGGGTTGATGGACCTGAGAGAGATTAAATTTGAAAATTTTGATCCTGCCAAACATTTTGAGACTGAGCCTGTCAAAGAACGGGTTTACCCATCTGAAATTGCCGTGGATCTTGAAAAGGAATACTTCAAGCATTTTGCAGAAGCAAGTCCTAATTATTAATTTTATGCCTTATTAAATTCTAACCCTGTTTTTTTTCTAGAGTCAGGAAAGAAATGTCTTGCGAGCCGCCCTTAGCGAAGAGAGCCGTCGATGGCGCTTTTTCCGCAAACAAGATGATCTTCTGGATTGCTTGCAGCACAACCAGCACTTGGGAGTGCTGCCTTTTGTCTTTCATGACGCCCTCAGGGGTATCAGGACATTTGTTCTTGTCCACCCCCTTGAGCTTCTCTATCGCACAAGCAAAAGGTTAAATTTTCTCAGTACATCTCAGTAGAAAAAATTATCAATATTAAATTTATCCTTTCATTAATTTTCAGGCCTTTAAACTACTTTTATGAAATTATTGCTGCTGACATGCCATCTAAGCTTTATTTAGATTTGGAGTATGACAAAAAGGTATTATTGAAAATTTTATTTCAAGCCAATAAGTATAACAAATGTCGTATATATTTTAGACTAACCCAAATTTGGACGGGGAGCAAATGACTCAGACGGTTATTGACTGTTTCCTGCAGCACATGAACACAAAAATGTTACTAAATCTTAATCGCTCCATGGTCATTCAACTTGATTCTTCAAATGACTCCAAATTTAGCAAACACGTAAATCATTTTTGTACTGGTTTTTTATTTTTTACTTAGTTTTGTGGTTGCAGATTATTTTCAATACCTTCTTCAGCTTTCAAAATAACCGGGCTGTGGGGGACTTAGTCCAAGAAGTAACACAGCAAGGGCAGCACCCAGAACTGAAGGTCTTGAAAAAAGACGGAAGCCCAAGCTGCATAGTCGATTTGTGCGTTTATACCAGAAATAGGCACTTTAGGTAAATTTTGTATTCATATATTATAAAAAAAGGTTAAAAGATTTAGATAGAGTTTTTAAACACTTGATGTAAAAAAAATTTAAATCTAAATAGGATTCTGGGCTCCACCAAGATTGGTCGAAACGCACCTTTGGTTTTGAGTGATTCTTCTAAGGCTGAGTTGGCCTTGCCCATTTTGAATGAAACTCTGAAGATGGAGACTCTATTTCTAATGAGCCTTGTTTCTGCACGGCACTGCCCCGTCCTCCTCTACTCACCCCTAACTAAAATTGACCCTCGTATTCCAAGAAGAGGTAAAGCATCTAAAAAGTCTGCTGTCACAACAACCCAATACGATCTTGGTTCCGGACTTCCTAATCTCGATGCCTTTTTTGAAAAAGTAATTAAATAATCTTTCTCCAATATGTGATTTTTTTTATATTTTTATTTTCTTCAGATCTTGAAGCCAGTCGGCCTAAAAAAGGTACTGAGCTACCCTGGAGGGCGAATCGTTTATTCGTCAGGGCCGTCGGGATTTTGCCTGAATAAAGGAACTGCTCATCAACGTCACAGAGTCTACTGGGTTGTGATCAAAGATTTGGGCGTTTTCTATCAGAAGTGCGGAGACAAGCAAGACTGTGGTAATTTTTGCTCAACACTCCAAACATTGCCTGAACCTTTGTTGACTCAAACAAGAGGACCTCTCGACCCATGGGAGATGTCTCTCTCTGGGCCCTTGTCAAAAACAAAACTTAAACTAATTAATGATAATGAGGCTTCAAATATTTTGTTGTGATATTAAAAATGAATTTGCTGATAAAATTATTCAATTTAAAAATGTCACAAATGCAAAATTACATATTTTTGGTAACAATTGCTATATTTATTTTAAATTTAGGCACGCACTGAAAAATAAATTTCTCGTGATATTTTGTTTAATTAAAATGTTAGTACCAGGATTTGCTAAATGGCGAATGCCAATTTAAAATTTTCAGCTACATTTTATGTCAATTCCTACTCTTAATTTCTTAATATTTTGCCTCCTGTTCTTTAGTTTTACAAGTTGTTGGCGCACGCAAAAGTAATTAAAATGTATAATTTGAATAATTAATGTATGTTTAAAAAGTTTAAAATGTAATAACATAGTGAGAAGGATAAAATCAAATAAAAATTATAAAATTAGAATTCACCTTTTTTAGCCAACTCGGACTTTCCCGCCATTTATGTCGGGTTTCGATTGGTTGAAGGCATCCGGATAACAGTGATTACACCCACCCGGCAAACGAACAGAATCAAAACAAACGGGCATGCGAATGTGTGATGAACGTATCATTCTACGAATTTTTATGTTCTTAAGATGCGGCGGATGTTGTATTTTTTAAAGCCTGCATCTAAGAAAGTTCATCATACTGATAAGCATCGTTTCAAGGTCTTTGGTATGTATGTTCTATTCGATTTTTTTCAGTCATTCGTCATTTCATTCCCTATGGCTCGACGTGAGGCACTAATGGCACTAATTATTTGGAATTAATGCTTTGGAAATCTTATCAAAAACTATGCTATGCTCGTGTAGTGTATCTTAAGGCACTTTTTAATTTTCGTAGATAGATTCCTAATTTTGATTGGGATTCAAATTGAGATTTTTCCATAATGGCATACTTAAAAGAGTGTTGCTTTTTGCCACAAAGGCATTATTCTTCTGCTCATTTTTAAGCGAGATATGTATATGTTCGTATTATATTATTTTCAATAATTTAAGATTATGTTGAATTTTTAAATGTGTTTGATTGCTTTCCCTAGAATTCATTAAATTTACTTCCTAAAATAATATCCCCGATTAATGCTTG
The DNA here is from genome assembly GCF_031216515.1 of Neocloeon triangulifer. Taxonomy (NCBI): domain Eukaryota; kingdom Metazoa; phylum Arthropoda; class Insecta; order Ephemeroptera; family Baetidae; genus Neocloeon; species Neocloeon triangulifer. Next base: position 2,409,332 of record NW_026775545.1, read on the forward strand.
TTCAAAGTTTGGTTTGGTCGACACGTTACATGATCTGATCCCGCAATGGCTACGGAAACCGAAGCTACCTTGCAGCTGCTGCATTCTCTGGTAGACTCTAAAGCTCAAGGGACACATGGACCTCAGCAAGGGGAACCAGGTTGCTCATCAGAAGCTTACAACATTAAATACGCTCAGTTTGACCGGGATGTTACGGACAGAATTCTAAGAGCCATCGAGCAACTCCACAAAGTGATTGAGAATTTGATGCCAGCCGATTACAGTTTGTTCTTTAGAATTTATGCACCTGTGAAGTAATTAAATACTTGTGTTTCAGGCATGAGTCTGAGTATTTTGTTTGACAACAATTGTGGTGTACTGAAATTCGTACAAAAAATCATGTTGTGCAAGGAATTGAACAACATCTTCAACAAGACCCTCGAATTCATCAAAGGATTCTTAGAGAAACTCAAATTGTTTCTGCTTTTGAAGCAAATTGCCGATATAAGGGTATATAATTTTACTTAAAGACTTAAAAAAATTAAGCATATTTTGAAGGGTTTGATGCTTGAAGTTGCAATATGCATTGACACAACTTCGAGAGAAAAGGAGCTAGCTTTGGACAATTTAATTCTGATATTTAGCTTGAGAAGAACCATTCCGTCCAGAGAAGTTGTTCACACACTAAACGCTCTGTACAGATTTGCAGTGACATTTAGAAAGCCACCTCAGAGAAGTAATTAAAAATTAAAATATCAAATCACTTCGAATCTATCATTTTCCTCTGTAGCTTTCAGACGCATTTTTGAATTGTTGGGACTGATTTGCAGAAACTATAAAGATGAAATTGGCTCAGAAGAACTGAAAGTAGAAGAAATGATATTGCAGTGCTTAGAATCACAGGTACTCTTTTATTAATTATATTTTAGAGTATTTATTTAATAATATGTGCTAAATTTGTTTTCAGGCTTTGCTCGAGTCTGACAAATTACAGAGTCTGATTGTCGAAGGTTGTCTGCTCGGAATGAAACACATAATGACTGCAAATCCTTTTTCTGAGGACGGAAAAGAAAGTGCTCAATCAAAACTTTACAAAATCCTAAAACATTTCCTAGACATAAAATTTGCTCGTGATGTTACTCCTGGTGGTCGAGAACTAGTTAAAGGACCTCAAAAAGGTTTGATTTTTTTTCCTTGAATAAGGAAATTTTTATTAACTATGGGAATTTCAGCCGGACTTGAGATTTTTGCAGAGCATGGGTCGCAACTGGCTCCCCTTATGTACAATGACCACAAATTCTGGCATGAAACATTTCTATTCTGGGCAGCCCACAGACATCCAAAGCTACATCAGATTGGATATCAGGGCATCAGCACCTTTTACTACATAATTGGGCAGTACCTACAAGGAAGAAGTGACAGGGAAGACAAAGCTGTGTTTAACGTAAGTGTTAAAACTTGTTAAAAAAAATTAAAATATCCAGCTTTTATTACAACTTTAGTACTTCATGGACTACTTCAGAGAGACGGTGCTGTCCATTGAAAACAACCACACAATGTACCAAGTGAGTTTGGCTATCCAAGGGTTTGGTAATTTTTCAGGGCCTTGTGCCACTCTCATGCGGCCGAAAGAAGTGCACAGCATGTTCCTAACTATTCTTCAGCGAGCAGAGGAATTTTTGAGGTGAAAAAGAAAATTTTGTTAAATCAAATGCAAAAGTAAAAAAAACTCTTTAAAACAATATCTAGATGTACAAAGGAGAATGATCCAAGCTTGGTCTATCTGCCAAAGTATGTGCTGGCTTTGGGTTCAATAATTGGCTCAATTCCCAATGTGGGGCCTCAATTTCAAGCTACCCTTCAGTGCCTTTGTGTTCTCTTGTTTGAGCGATTCCCAACTCTGCCTGTTTTTGCCCACCAAGGCTGTATTGAGGCTCTTTTGGTTACTTTCGACACCCTTCTTACAAAAAAGAGTGTCATTGCAGAGCAGTTTATTGATGAAGTTGGTAAGGTTTTGAACATATAAATTTTTCAAAAATTTTATACCCATTTTAGTTTACCAGTCCATCATCAGAACTTGCTCGCATGTGATTTCCATTGATGCAGAAATTTATAAAGAATCGATGACGCCGTATGCAGCTTACATGCTCATTACCTACGACCGATTCCTTCCTGAATGGGAAGGTATTCTGAATATATCTCAAGAGATTCACTTCAAAGGTAAATCTTATTCGTGATGTTTATAAGCTTTTCTTTTTTTAAATTTGAACTATTAAGGTCTATTGCCTGAAAGATGTAAGATCATTGGCGAGGAAGTTTTTACTTCTTTTGCACAATCAATCATAAAATTGGTTAAGAAACTAGACCTCAAGACTCAAGAGAGAAAACCGAGAGAAACACATGGGGAGGTATTTTTCATATTAATTAAGATTATTTAGTTTCTCTGATTGAGAAATTTATAAAAAGGAAATGGAGCCGACTTTTGCTTCTGAGGTTTGTGGATCAGATCCCGAGACATGCCTGGAAGCGTGCACACCGAAAGACTTTCAAGTGTTTATCAACCTAGTGGATTTGTGCCACGATTTGCTGCCCAAAGTGAAAACAGAAAATTTCCTCAAATGGGCCGACAGTCTGATTGAAACACTTGTTTTCCAAGCTGTCAGGCAGCCCCTTGTCAGCGGGTTTAATAAACTCCTCACTCTGTGCCTTACTGCTTGCCAGAAAGCAAACTACTTCAAAGTTAGTTAATTCTTAATAAGATTGAGAAAAAGTAACAATTTTTATTATATTTAGGATCTTGGTCCTGAGAAAAGCAGAAAAAATCAGATCTTCCTGTTGCTTGGAAGATTTTACATGGACTTGATCAACGGGATGAGTCAGTTTAAAGGAGACCTTTTGCTTTCATGCATCAGGTTATTACTTGCAACCCCAATTGGCCACGTTCCTACTTTGGTTCCATATTTAGCACCTCCTTTCAGGGTATTTTCAAATCTTAATTATATAAACGCAATTTTCTTCAAGTTTTTGCTTTGCAGATGGGTCTGAAAATGGGCATGAGTTACCTCAAAATAACGTCAGAGCTGGTTGAGACATTGTCGAAATGGAGCTTCGAGCTTCCCCCTGGCACTCTTGAGCCGTTTCTGTTAGAAATTGTTCCTCTCTTTGACCAGTACCTCCATAGTAAAGGTCAGAATTCAAATTGCAAAAAAATTCAAATTTAAAATATTAAAAAAAAAAATTATTTCAGACCAAAGTGACAGCTCTGATGCGCCTGTAGAGCTTGTCGAACTGCAATCAAAAAAGCATTCCGTGATTCGAGTGTCTCGGCGCAACAACCAGACAGAAGCAGGGGAAAAAGATTCGGCGCTGGCCTCCTTGCAAAGGAAAATTCTTATTTTCTTGGCACAACTTGACTCTCCAACTTGTCTTTCGCTTCTCAAGGTTGATGATTTCAAAATCGCAGAAGAAGCCATTTCATGGACAACGCTCAAACTACTTAAGCTGGATTTGCCATTTGCTGAGATGAAACCTTCTATCTTTATTGGTTAGGATTTAAAAAAGGCTATTTTGATTTTTTTTTCATCTGATATTTTATTTAATTTCTAGACGACTTTTTGCCCCAAATTTGCAAACTGACTTTAGAAAGTAGTGACAGGCATACAAGAATCACTGCTTGTGAAATGCTCTATTCCAGCGTTCTCTTCATTTTGGGCACTGGTGAGTGTTTAAGGTTTTTATTTCATTTAATAAGAACCATAACATTTAATTTTCATGACGTTGAAAATAGGCTTGATTCTCTTAAATGATAAAAGCAAGCTAGATTTTTACAACATCACCTCCACACTCCTCAGGTGCCAACATCTTAATAAAATTTTCATTGTTTTTAGCTGTGCAATTGAACGAAAAAACGGCCGAGTATGCTGAGTTACCAAAAATCACCAAGAATGTTGTTCCGACTATTTTGCTTTTGGGTTGCGACTCTGATGTCCTTGTAAGACAACTTTTTCAGCCTCTTGTAATGCAAATAGTTCACTATCAGACAAACCAGCAAAAAATTGGAACAAACGAAACTATTGTTCTTCTGGAAAACATTATGGTAGTTGATTTACTGATTTATTTTTCTCTTTTATTTCAAAAGTGTTTTAGGATGGCTTGACTGACAAGGAAAATGTTGCGCTAAGAGACTTCAGTTCCATCTGCCTGCGTGAGTTTGTCATTTGGACTATCAAACAATGTGGTTCAAAGGTGGATCCAACCTCACCAACCAGTCTCGAAGGAATTCTGAGAAAAATATCTTTGCTGAGTCTCCACCCCAACCAGTTCAAAAGACTTGGTACACATTTTTCTCAAATCTATTTTTTAGCAAATTTTTAGAGTGCTTAAATTCTAGGTGCTGCGTTAGCTGTGAATAGTTTGTATACAGTCATTAGAGAGCAAAGATCAGTAGACGACTGCTGGATGGAGCTGCTATACTATCTGGTCAGTAGTTTGCTGATGGTCGATTCAAGCGATGAGTTGACAGGCATCCAAAATCAGACAGTCAAAGCACTTGACCATGTCGAACGAGTTCTCAGAGAAAAATCAGCAATATTCAACAAGGTTGCTTTATAACTTTTTTGTACGTCCCTTTCTAAAGTGAGCTTAGAAATCGGAGCACCGAAAGACTCCACCAGAGTTTGATGGGAATCTTCTGAGAGATGCTGTTCTGTGGCTGTTGAAGAACTGCTCGTCAAGAATAGAGGCTTGTAGAAAAGTCTGCATGGACTTGGTCCTTAAACTTGCTGTGTGGAGTATTCCTGGTAAGCTCATTCTTAAATTAAAGCAATTTAACCATATATCAAAATATATTTCAACAGGCTCCAAGGACAAAACAAGAGCCATCTCGGAAATCTTAAAAGACCAGACAACAAATATCTTCGTCCTTTGTGAAGATGCAGGAGACCATGCCCTGAAGAGGCTTGATTCAACTTCGAACCAAAGTTTACCAATGCAATGGCTGCTAACTTTCCAGGGGTCCCTGGAATGCTACTCTTTTTTGCTCTCCAATGAGCTTGTGCCCCTTCTAAACTTGATCAAAGGGGATGCCCAGGTTTTCAAAGCAACCTCGGACTTCTGCCATTGGACTGTGAGCAAGCTGGCCTCCATGGAAGTAGACGAAAAGTTCACCTTATCAGTCAGAGAAGCAGAGGAACTGGAAGCTGAGAATTGCAAAGCTCTTATTGCTGTCCTCGATTTTGTCTCCTGCGTTTTGGAATCCAAGTGCCTGGAATATGATGCGGCTCTCCTGAGCCCAGCTGTCTGCACTGCAATGAGCCCTTTGCTGGGCAGCAACTTCTGGAAAATAATTTGCTTACTACTTTTTGAACCAGGATCTCTCTCCTTCTCATTAAAAAATCAGTCTTTGCTTGATAAAATGCGCCTCTCCCTAAAAAAGTGCCTTGCAATTTCTCAAAACAAGCTGAATTTGGAAAGTAAGAAGAAAATGGGCAGTGCCTTGAGGAACTACTTTGAAGAACACAAAGAACACTCGGAACTTTTCAGTGAAACTGGAGAGCTTTCCATAGATGAAGAAACAGTTGATGCCAAGCACTGTTTTGTTGAAGGCTGTCTCTTACTATTAGAGTGCAACATTAAAGATTGCATTCACATGGTGATAATTTTTCCTACGCCTGTTTCCAAAAATTATTTGTTAAATCAATGTCTGTATTAATTTCACAATACTTTTTTACAGAACTTGCCTTGGAACACATCAAAAAGAATACTTTTCGGGAATACCCTTTGCGAAAATATATTTGGAAGCTTTTACTATGGACAAGATGAGCTCGTCTTCGTTGCTAAGTGTTCGCCAAGTGCATTTAGCTTCCTGGTAACATTCTTAAGGCTTGCCTTTAAACTTGGTGTACAAGTAATTGAAACTTTGAAAAAATTTCTTCCTTTCACTTAAGCATTTTTAGAAAACTTTACTTTATCACCAACTTCTGAACAACACTCCAGTCGAAGACTTGGAGAGCAAGATTGTTACCACTGTTGGGCTATTAGTTACCAACAAACTGCGAGCTTTGATCTTCAATTACCTGCTTGAATCCCCAGTTGAGTCTGTTTTGTGTCTGCTTAGCTCTGAGGTTACCGATCATCGCACGTCAGAGATTATTCAAATCAGCATTGACGATAAACTAGAAGCTGTAAATATATTGCGTGGTATTCTTGCAGAAGTCCACAAAAACGAAATCATCAGGGAGAGGCAAGTACATAACTTTTAACCCAATACTTACTTAGTTTTTGATTGAATTTTTACTCAGATATCACGGAGAATTATGTCATGCAATTATGCAGAGTTTCCACTTGGTGACAAGCTGCGAGGGCCAAGCTTTTCTGGAGGTGACAGAGTTGGTTGCCTATATTGCTGTCATGATGCCGTCTGATTCTAATGATTGTAAATACATTGTCGAATGGATTGAAAAGAAACTGAAAGCCAGTGACATTGATTTGGGCTTAAAACGACGTTGTTTAGATGCTATCACTCCAATTTTTAATTGGCACGAAGACCACCAAAACCAACTGATGTAATCTCAACTAAAATTTTTAGCCGACTTAATTTCTCTCGATTGGATTATTGTAGGTCAGCGTTAAATGGAATGCAGGCTCAGTTTTTCCCATTGTTTTCAAGTCACCTCATACCAGAGAGTTCTGAAATTGTGAGCTACAAAGCAATCTTCAACCGCCTGCTCACGATCATGCTTATCTCTCAAAGTGTGAAACTTGTCCTCTTTATTGCATCTGTGTCTAGCAGAGACTCGGACCACGTCAGCAAGGAGGAAATCCAAGATGCACTAAAGCTGTTAATGAAAAGGTAAAAAATTAAAATGTGGAAAAATTGAAAAGGATTTATTTTTATTTAGAATGGCGCCTGAAAAACAAATAGAAGTGATTAAGAGTCTGTTTGAAGCATTTGAACGAGAAAAAGAAGTCGACGAGAAGAGTGGTTATGTTAACCAGTACCTAGTTCCTATTCTTGAAAGCTGTCACTTGTCTGTCTTGGAAGAGTTCTTTACCAACTCAATCCAAAATATATGGAAGCACATACAGAGGAAATTTGACCCTGTGCGCAACATTCAGGCTTTCAAGTTGCAGATCATTTCAAAGTCAGGGTGTTATAAGATGCTGCAACTTTTGTACGGCAGGATGAGTCACGCTGACCTTCAACCAGAAAAACCCATTGCTAAATCCTTTAAAGAAATTTCACCTACGACCAGTCTCAACGCTTCAGTCACCAAATGCGCCTATTCTGCTCGTTCTGAGAAAATTATGATTCGTAAAGAGGAAGAGAGTTTATACAGGTATGTTTCCCCCAGTTTAAGGTAAATTGTTCCATGATGCAATATTCCCATGGCTGATCGCTCGATCGGCAAACTATTGCAACAAACTATACTGAAAAAAAAAATTATTGTTTTTCCCATCACCCACCTCCTATCTTGCGATAATTCGAAATTTTGCTATGTGTCATCTGCTATATTTAGAATGGAATCGTTAGCCAATGGACCATAGAATAGTTCGTTGTGGAACAATTTAAATATGATTCATTTGCCCCTGTTAAAAGTAACACAAAATTAATAAAGTCGTTTTTGCAGAGAGTACCAATGCTGCGCTTTGAATACACTGATAGCTGTGATTTGCTGCCTCTACCCTGAAGTGCAGCCCTCGGAGTACCGCAAGTACTCTCAACTCTTATTCCCGCATGCCCCTGATGAATCACACTGGGACAAAATCATTGATTGTGACAAGAATTTCAACCTTCGAATGGATTTTGACCAATTACCAGAGAAAAAACAAATGCTTGTGAACATCCGGGCAGATGCAAGAGATATGCGGCGCAAAACCAACCTGCGAATAGGCAGTGCCAGCCTGAGGTCACAGACTGTTCAATACCTTGCATCTCAGCAACTTTTTGGCAGCTCCTTGTCTGAAGACGTCACTCGATTTGACTTGAGCAATGTTGACGTCATTTGTCCTGAGTCCCAGAGCATCACATCAGAGGAAGATGTGGACATGCAAGAGGAGGTTTTGCTGGAGCTCGACACAATAAACAAACACCCATGTATGCCTATGATATGTGGCGTGATCATGAGACTTGGTGCAAAGATCAAACCTCAGAATGAATTACCACCATGGATGGTTAATTTCAAGGACACTTTGAAAGACTCTCGTACAAAGCCAAATGTGAAGCTCTTCCTTGTCAAGATAATTCTCAATACGGAAGAAGTTTTCCGCCCCTATGCAAAATACTTCATAGAGCTTATCAGCTCGGTCGCTAATGAGAAAGCTCTGGGCAAAGAAGCCAACTACATTTTGACCGACACTGTTTCTATGCTGCTGGGTTGGCACGAGCAGGCCACTCCGGATGCAGCAAACGCACTCCAAAGAATGGAGGCCAGTAATCTGCTATCCTTTCTGATGCGCCTCAGTGTAAATCCACGAAGAGACATTTCCAGATACATATTAGAACTAATCAAGACCATGTTGGAAGTGTGGAAGCGAAGTCTTAGTGTTGATTTCCAGCTGCTCTTTGACCTAATTTCCAAACAGTCCAACCAAAAATTGGTGTACGGCGGACTCCAGCTGGTTGCCGTTCTGCTTGCAAACAAGTTGCTCCCGTGGAACAGCGCCTCGGAAGTGGAGTTTCTGGATGCATTGTTGGAAAAGCACTTTGTCAGTCCGGACAAGAAGACCTTCCACTTGGCGGCAGAGAATCTTGGGCTTTTGCTGAAATGGCTATTTGGGCCTCCAGAACACTGGGGCCAGGCAGCATCTATGGACAGGGACGCACTTCTGAGACGAGTGATTAAAAACCTCAACTTGGTCAAAGAGCAAAAGAGTATTTTCTATATCAGTCTGCACACGGTCCATCGACACTTTCCGCAAGTTGTTGACTCATTCTTGCACCGTATCATGCACGACTATCCTCAGTTGATTGGAGTCTTTAGAACCCAAGCTCTTGACATGGTGCTGAGCAGACTGGAAACTTTAGAGGACAAGTGGCAAGATATAATCAACTTGGGCCTGGATCGACTACTGCTGAGCTGTGAGCCAATAGAGCAAGAAATTGCCCTCAAGATTGTCGTTAAAATGATTTCCGAACTGGACACCCAGCAGACTCTTTTCTATGTGAAAAAAGTGCCAAAAGTTCTCAAAGAGTCGCGAGTGGAAAACCGAGACCATGCGTACCAGCTTCTGATGAGGGTCTTATTAAAATTTCTCCATGCAACTCATGGAGACGAGGCTGAGCTGAAAAAATTGGCAACGGCTGCTTTAGTTGGTGGTCTCTCCGACCCTGAGCCTAGTCTTCAGAAAAAGATTCTTGCGTTTTGGAGGGAAAACGGTATAAACTCCGGAGAAACCCTTCCAGAGCGCTTTGTAAATTGGCTTAGAGTTTTGTTTACCAACAAAGCTGCAAATCTTTTCTTAGGCTGCTTTGCAGAACTGCTGCTGGAGGAGCTCACGTCTTCGCCAGACTTCGAGAGCAACCTTTTCGACCACAAACTGAGTGAATGTGTCTACGAAGAAATGCAGCCGCTGGTCTCATGGCGCACTCAGCACGCCTCTGTACAACAGCCTTTGTTTGTGCAGACTCAGGCCAGTCAGGTGATGTCCCAATCTCTTGGGGGGACCTTTCCTGGTGCTGGATATCTCCGAGCCACTCAACAAGCTTTAGCTTTTGATCCGACATATGACGAACCAGAAGAAGCAGATGATTCCGAATCATTAGGACAATTTGCTGCCAGTCAGTCTAGTCTGCTTTTTAATTTGGTCTCTGCAAAGAAAAGATCAAGAAAATCTTCCATTCCTTCTCAACTACCTGGTAATATTAATTTTTTTTTTTAATTTATGCTATATTAATTTTAAATTTTTAAAGAAATCGAGTCACAGCCCATTTCACACTTCCGATTTGTGTCTGATGCCAAAAAGAAAAGAGCATTTTTTGCCAAGAAGGAGTTGATTTTGAAAAGCAGACGTACAGACATTTCTCGAGAGCACAAACAGAAAAAGGAGGGCCAAGTAAGGCTGTACAGGAAATACCGTATTGGCGACTTCCCAGATATAGTGATTCCTCATAGTGCACTTCTGAGACCTCTGCAGGCTTTGGCAAAGGTTTGAAGGAACGATATTTCTTCTTTTCAGTTTATTTTTATTGATTTTTCTAGCGGGAGCAACAGCTTTCAAAAACACTCATTGTGTCTTTTTTCACTGGAATGTGCTCCAAACTTAAAGAGGCTAATTCGAGCCAGTATGAAAGCTTTCTGCAGGAACTACAACAAGAGCTTAAGTTGATATTTGAGAACACCACTGGCTGTGTGCCCATGCTTCTGAGCTCAATTATGGAAATTTCCTTCAGGGTGGAATTTGAGCTCAATCCAAATCTCATTGTTGATGGTTGGTATTAAAATTTTTCCAAGGATTTTCTAAATTAATTTTAAATCTGCAGTCTGCTCAGTGAATAGTTTGGCGCCACTTGGATGCCTCCTTTTAGAAAAATACATCTCAGTGCCTTCGAGTGAGCCGTTGTCTAAGAAACCACGCCAAGATGTAGTGCAGACGGACCAGGAGAAAAGAAAGTGGCTAAAACTTGCAGAGTAAAATTTTGGGAAATCCCACTTTATCACTTGTTTTATGTTATTAAAATTAATTTAAAGGCTTTATCAACTATTGGAGGACCGTGACATAGTATTAGCCATCATTTCTAAAGCTGCTCAAGATGGCTCGAGTAATGAACTCAAAGAAGCCGTTCAAGCTGAAGCAGTCGGTGATTGGCTCCAAGCACGAAGACTCTACAGTATCTTCTTGGACGAAGTGGACATTTTTTATTTCCCGCCCGAGTATGACTTCACGCTGGACTCTTATTGCAAGGTATTTTTTTTTTCAAAACACGAGACTGTGATCAATTAGACACCTTAGAATATTCAATGTTGGTTGTATCATTATTGTGAAGTTTTAATTTTTGCTGGTTTTATATGTCTTTTTTTACTGTTCATAGTGTCTTGAAAGGATTTCCAAATGGGAAGAAATTGGTGAAAAAATTTCAGAGGTGGCAAATATAGAAGATGGGAATGCGTCACCGTTGTGGCAAGATGCTTGGTTAGTTTTTCAATTTTTTAAAATCGTGAGAAGGAAAATTTAATAATTAATACTAGGAATCAAGAAAAGTTACTCCCATGGTTCCTGAAATCACAGATCTTTGAAATCTTAGAGGGCAGTAAAGAAAAGCATCACCTTTCCGAGCTAGTCAAAAACTGGTTTAATGTCTCCGAGTATTTGAGTGTTTTGAAGGTGTGAATAAAAACTTGTCATTTTCTACTTTTCTTTTGAGTAAAATAAATTATATCTTGAATTTTCAGAATCGTTTTAGTGAAGAGATGTCATTGATTTGTCTGATGAACAATGACATGGAAAAAAGTGGATTCTACTCAAGGCTTGCTCTCCAGATTCTCTTTGAGCAGTGGTCTGTCCTCAGCACTCTGCTCCCTAGATCCAGAGCAAAGAAACTCTCAAACTTGCAAACCTTAGCTGAGCTTATAGTAAGGATCATATAAAATTATTATATTAATATTTTGAATCTATTTTTCCTTATAAATTAGCTATTTGCCGAAGTTGGCGTGCAGGAAGATTTCACCAAGTATGAAAATCAGTTGGAAAGATTGTGTGAAAAATGGAGCCTGAGTCAGCCAAATGCAGTGGACTCGCTTTTGATGTGGGAAGCAAGAGTCGAATATAGGTCTGTAGCTGAATTTGGATGTACGAGCTGATTTTTTTTATTTTTTTCTTTTCACCAGGAGCTACTTTGCTTCAACAGCACTAGCCACACTCGACCAAACAGACTGCAAAAACGCCCGATTATACCAATTGCTCAGACAAACCAAACCAAAACTTGAACTGGCCCTGGTTGATTTGGCCATCAAGCAGAACAACATCAGTGTGGCCTCAAAGTTCATCAAGAGCACGCAAAGAGTATGTATATTATATGTTTAACCTTGTAGAAAATAAATTTTAAATAATTATTGTAGTTACGAGGTGACAGTGAGCTGGGCTTGAAGTGGAAAATGACACTTGGACGTGTGAAGTGGTTAGCGGCTCAAACGAAAAAGGATCCATCTGCCTGCATCAAAGACACAGCTATAGCATTTTTAGATCTATGTTAGTTAAATATTTATACACATAAATTAAGTTAGAAATGCTTAAAAACGCATTTTTTCAGATCAATCGGTTCATGCTCATGCTGGTAGTCTTTTGTCGACCCTGGAGAAACAGCAAAAAGCTACAATCAATGGTGAAATGGGGGAAATCGTGTGGTCCATTGCTAAGTTTTACAGAGACAATGGAAACCTAGACGTGCCGCCAGAACTTAATCAAATATTCTCCACTATTGGCTCTCAACCAACAAAGTGAGGCAAAATTTTATATGATATTATCTTTTAATGTTGTTCTTTTTAGTACTAGAGAATTAATCGAGAGCTTAGAAAGTTATGGCCAAAGCAAGGCGCAGGAGTCTGTTGATCTGTTGATTTCAAATGAGAATATTGGAAGCAATGAAATGGTAGTTGAAGCTCTGATGAGGATTGTGCGACACGCAAGAGCTTTGGATTCCGTAAAACTCTCAAAGAGTAAAAATTTGATTTTTACTGACATGATGACCATGATCATTTTAAATTTTCTGCAGGTGAGGAGCTCGAACTTAAACGTAATTTAATCTCGTGCTTGTTGGAGGCGATGAGGCTCGGATCAAAAGAGGCCCGTATGCTCTTTCCAGGGCTACTCCACATGGAAGAAGTGACCAAAGTTTTTAGCGAGCTATTTATTGAGAAGGTTGATTTCAAAAATTTTTAATTAATTGATTTTATTTATTTATTTGTTTTTAATTAAGGTCAACCAAGTGCCCGAATGGATGTTTCTAGGTTGGTTGAATCAGATTTTGGCCTTCATCGAAACAGACAAAGTGGACATCATTGAGGAACTGCTTTTGCGAATTGGCAAAACGTACACCAATGCACTTGTTCTTCCTTTCCAATTTGTCTTAGAAAGAGTTTCCGGAAAGTATTATGCAGTTCGGCCTAAAACGAAGAAATTGATCAAAAAGTTTGTAAATTTGCTCATACCCATTTTTTTTTTTTTATTAATATTCTCGTTAAAATTCAGGTTAGAATCGATGTTGGTGGTTGACAGCCTGAGTGGCACCATGATCAGAGCGTTTTGCAGTGTGAAGCAGCCAGAAATTGCAATGCGCCCGCACATCATGAACCTTGCAAGAGCGATTACAAAAGGCGACATCGATGACATCAAAGAGCAAAATGACAAGATGCTAATGGACTTATTCCAAGGAGAAAAGCAAGACTTGCTAATGCACGGGGATGTGTACACTTTTGTGGCGGAATTGACGAGACAAGTCGAAAATGCTGTCAAGCCTTTGCTAGAAAATGCTCGAAACTTCAAGGGCAACTGTGAGGAAGCTATGAATGTTTTAAAAATTTTGCTGCCCAAGCTCAACCGTGCTGTTGATCATCTAAAAGTGAACTCGTCAAGAAATTTGGTTGATGACTTTTGTCCTTGGCTGGCAAAATTCCAAGCCTGCAAATTCACAACAGAAGTCGAGTTATTCGGACAGTATACGGGAGATAAAATTCCAAATCCAAAGCACCACATCAAATTTAGCACTTTTGACCCTTCTCTTGTGGTTTTGAAGTCATTGAGACAGCCTATCAAGCTTTCCTTCGTTGGAAGCAATGGTCGGAACTACTCCTACATTGTGAAAGCTGGTGAGGATCTTAGGCAGGACGAGAGGATCCAGATGCTGTTCAAAATGATGAATGGCGTTTTTTCACAAGATAATATTTGCAGAGAAAGGCAATTCAAGCTCAAAACCTATCAGGTAATTTAACTCCTAGAGAAAAAAAAGTGGCAAATGCAACTAATTAATTTTATGTAAAAGGTCAATCCGCTGAACTCTCGGTGTGGTGTCATCGAGTTTGTACCAAATTGCATGACCTTAAAGGAATTCTCTGAAGCAGCTCTAACTAAGACTGAGAAAGCTCAAATGTGGGTTAATTAAAAAATATCGAATTTTGGAATTAAGAATGTGAATCTTTTACAGAAATTCCGTGAGGTATACATTTGAACAGAAAATGTTAAACGAGCTGCCTGGAAGGGCGCACAAGGATAAATTCAAATTTATGTACTTGAATTGGAATGAGGCCAAAACTCTGCAAACCTTCCATCACATGACGAACGCTGCACCACCTGAGCCACTTCTGTTAGAAACAATACAACCAATTTGTTTTCATAACTTTTATTTACACAATTTTCTTCTAGGCGCTCGTTCATGCAACTGAGCAGCAGCAACGAAGGATTTTTCTGGCTGCGCCAAAATTTTACTTGCAATCTAGCCATTCTTTCAGTGTGCCACTGGCTGCTGGGAATTGGCGATCGGCATCGATCAAACACCATGATCTGCCAGAGGACAGGAATTCCTGTTGGAATTGACTTTGGGCATGCCTTTGGATCTGCGACTCAATTCCTCCAAGTGCCAGAGCTCATGCCGTTCAGACTGACTAAACACATTTCCGAGCTCATGGGGCCACTTGGAACTCAAGGCAAGATTTCAAATTTACAGATATTGTATATAATTAACTATTTTTAAAACTTTAGGTACCTTCAGAGCCAGCATGATTCACGCTTTGTGCGCTCTGAGGAAGGATCACGAGTTGCTATTGAATTTGATGCAAGTTTTCATCCAAGAGCCGTCACTGGACTGGAAGGAACATGCAAAAAATTTAGCCAAGTCCCAGGGGTTCAGCAGATCCGAGTACAAGTTGGAGGACGACTCGTCAAGCTCTAATGAAGGTATCACAGGATATAAGTTTTATCAAAAGAGTAAAATTTTCACATTATTTATTTTTCAGAGGAAAGTATGGCTGTGGCTTTTGCTGAACAGAAAATTGAACTTGCCACCGACAAATTGAGAGGCGTTTTGCCTGCGTTGGTCACAGAGGAAGAGCTGTTGACAGGTGTAGTTGACACTGAAGTCAAGAGAGCACTTGTAAACCTTGTCAGGGGCAAAAGAGGTTCATTGAGAGATCAACTAAGGCATGAAGCAAAGGAGCAGAAGAAAAGTCAATCCCTGGAAACACTGCTTAAAGCGCAATTCTCAGCAGAGCAACAAGTAAGAACCTTGTCAATTGGAGTAATTTTTAAAGCATGGAAATTATTTAAATTTAAGGTGGACTGCTTAATCGAACAAGCGACTGATGAACACATTCTCGGAAGCACTTTCTGGGGATGGGATCCTTGGTATTAAACATATTTAAAACAAAGGGGAATGCCGGAAGATAAACTAATAGTCTAATATATATCCATTCCTTAATGTTTTCCATTGTAATTTTTAATTATGTTTTCAATAAATTTCTTAGTTTTTTAATAACATTTTTTTCAAAATAAATTTTAATAATTTTATAATTCTTTTGTTAGAGCCTCTGGTACTATCTTAAAATATTTAGTGAGTAAAATTGTATATCACCACCACCACACCCTTCAGCGAAGCATGATATAAAAGGAGAAATTGAAAATTAATTTCCATCCTGTTTTTATGCATGCGTTATTACATGCGCAAGCGCTGCGGTCAGCATAGTGGAGGGGCAAAGTGGGCAGTTTCCCGCTGTTGACGAATCGCGCTCATTTTCCACTAAAATGGCGCATCTTACAATCCTTTTTCTAATCTTCTACACGATTTTACCGATTGTTGTGCATGCTCTCAGCCGTGCTTGCGGTGGCGCTAGTGAAGCAATTTGAATTTTGTGTTGACAAAACTTGCCTTGCCAATTTCGTCCGCATTTTCCCGCTTTTCTGGTGAGTTTTGCCCAAAATTTGCAATAATTTCCTTCTTCAATAACATTCTCAAACTCTAGTCAAGGTGGAGAAGTCAAAAGGCAAAATGAGCGACACGCCGTTGGCTCCAAGTCGCTTCGAGAAGTCCCTCGGCTTGCTGACGACCAGGTTCGTGCAGCTGCTGCAGGAGGCCAAAGAAGGTGTGCTCGATCTTAAGGTGGCCGCCGACATTCTGGCCGTCCGTCAAAAACGTCGTATTTACGACATTACCAACGTGCTCGAGGGCATTGGCTTGATCGAGAAGAAGAGCAAGAACAGCATCCAATGGAAAGGTGGCGGCCCCAGTGCCAACACAGCCGAGTATGCTGAGAGTCTCATTATCATAAAAGAAGAAATGCGCCTGCTAGAGGATTATGAGAAAATCATCGACACCCATCGCCGATGGATTCAGCAGAGCATCAAGAATGTCAGCGAGGAAAAGTCAAATGTTATACAAAGCTACGTGTCTCCCAAGGATATTGCAGACATTTTTCCAGAAGGCACCTTGCTGGCTATCCATGCGCCCCCTGGCGCCACCCTGACTGTTCCTAAGGGAAGCGATAAGAGCTACAGCTTTAGCATCAAGTCTTCTGCTGGGCCTGTTCTGGTAATTAGGAAAACAAAATGCTTGAATAATATGTGATATTGAACTTTATTTTCTAGGTGTCAATTGTGGACCAGGAAAAGTCAATCGAAGAGTACAATGAACGTAACCTAAAAAGGAAGCGGGAGGAGGACGAGAAGGTTAAGATCAAAGGTCCTAGGCCCGCCAAGGGAAGGGCAACCCGCAAAAACAAGACCGAGGAGAGCGAGGTTGAGGACCTGCTGGACATAATGATGGAAAAGTCGGATGCAGACCAAGAAAACACAGATCCTCTGCTGGCTGACAATTTTGACCAGCTCTTCGAGGACTTGGTTTCCGACTGCGACAAGTGGCCTCTTCTAAGACTCAGTCCTCCAACCACAGATAGAGACTACCATTTCAGTCTTGGGGATAATGAGGGTATACGTGACCTTTTCGACATCAAGCTCTGATCACAACACCTTTTGAGTTGTGACCGAACAACACACTGAAGATCGTGGAGTTCAATTTACTGGACTAAAAACAGTTAAAAATATCGTATTTGCTAGGTTTTCCCTATTATGCACACTCTACCTAGTGTGTCCTGCCATTGCTATGTTTTTGAAATGATTTTTCCAATATACGAATGTCAGCTGATGAATAATAAAAATTATGATGGCTTTGGATAGATTAAAATTACAAGATTTCATTTAATACCATATTCAAGTAATTGAAAATTTAAGTTGTGATAAGATATGAACTTTTTTTTATTGTCTTTTAAAATCCAAACCTATTCCAAGATAGTATAAGTTCCAGGTTGAAATCAGAAGACGAAAGTGAATTTGAGGAAATTTTATTGAGAATGTAACAGGAATTATCAATGGAACGTTCAAACAGATCTTATACATTTATTTCTTAAGTTAATTTGACATTAAATTATCACTTACATCTCACTCGTTAAAATACTAATAAACACTGAGAGATCAGTATAAATTAAATAAATAAAATCCTGCAGCAATCAATAACTTAAAGAAAGTGCGTTTCTTAACTAGAATATTCAAAAAATCCTTTTAACAGCACTGTAATTATCATTTATTACACCACGACTAATTGAGTTCAGGGTCTAACAACAACTGCCGGCTTCTGGTTTGCCTTTTCTGAATCATTATGGCTTTAAAAATGCACATCGATCCTAGAGTCGAAAGGAAAATAATTAGAAGGAACATAGCATTCCAACCGAACCAGTCAGTGACAAGTCCAACCAGAGGCCCCTCAATGACCGCTCCCAAACTACCAAATCCATTAATCAGACCAGTCACGGTTGCACCACAATTCCTGCCATCAGCTTCTCCAATTGAAACAGAAACCGAGCCTCCCAAAAGAGCATCTGGCGCGCACACCCCAGCCCCAGCCGCAATCATAAAAATGGAGTTGTAGCTGAGACCCCACTGAGCGGTCAGGGTGAACAGGATAAAGGACACGATGCCTACAAAGCCGGAGAGGAGGACGGGTACAAGAGGGTGCTTCGGCCAGTACTTGTCCACAATGTAGCCCAGGATGGCACTGCCAATGACAGCGCCAACGTCGAACAGAACAGAGAAGAGCCCCGCCTGTTCTGGCAGGTAGTTGAGAGACTGCGAGAGGTAAATGGGTAGCCAGAGATACATGGAGTAGCGAACCAGTTTGAGACACATCATGGCTGTGGCCATCTCGGACACAGACGGAATGCGCCACAACTCGTACAAACTTGGATTGCTGTTGGAGCCAAGTTTCTTAGTCTTTTCCTCCTTGCCAGGAATTGTGATCCGCAGCTCCGAAGGTAGTTTCATGAAGAGCCAGGCGCAGATGGATAGGGAGAGGACCAGGAAGGAGGGCATGAAGAATACGTAACGCCAGCCGTACATTTTCTGAAGGTACACAGCCACTGCCGAGGCGATGATGCTGCCTCCAAAAGCAGATGTAGACATGAAACCAAAGACAGTGTTCAGGGCGTCATCCTGGGAAAAAGGGAGAAATTTTCTTATACATTTTTTACGATTGATAAAGTTGTCTATTAAATTTTAACCAAAATTATTTTATTTTAATTAATAATAAATTTTATTTAAAAAAAAATCAACTCACAGGAAACCAAGACGACAAACATTTGCAACAGGCAGGCCAGCAGGGAGCTTGGCCGGCACCACTGATGAACAATAGGACAAGCAACATGAAGTAACTGTCCCACGAGCTGAAGGACAAGAGACTCAGTCCTGTGATAAAGAGGCAGATGCCGACAGTCTTCCTTGGGCCTAGTTGGTCTCCAACAGGCCCGAAAATGACCTGCAAAACCGCATACGGCAGCAGCATGGCCGTGTCCATCCAGCCGAGTTGCACCTTGGACAGGTGCATGTCCTGCGCCATCAGGTGTTTGATGACGCCCAAGGGCTTTCGCATCAGGTAGGTTGATGCGTACACCACCCAGATGAGCACAAAAATGGCCACTTGCTTAATCCTCAGGGAAACCATTTCTATAAATTAGCAGAAACAAAAATCAATGACGGTTTATTTTAAAATTAAAAATACCAACTGGATTTTTTCCTACAGACGGTCGCCGTAAAAAACAGACAAAACACTAGCACTCAGGGTGTCGTTAAATTTATTTGTTTCAATTTCCAAATAGGTGTCCTGCTTGTGTTTGAAAATGGGCTCGTGATTCACAGGTTTGCCCAGCTCATCTATCTCTTCGTCCGAAACATCGTCTGTCAGATAAATGCTGAAAAAATTATTATTATAACCAGACCTTTAAAATTTCTACACAAATTTTACTCTTCTTGTTCTTGGGACAGATTCAAGCCAAAAAACGAGAGGATTTTTTTCCTAGTCGCCGCCGACTTGAGCATTTGCTGGAGGTATTGCTCCAGGCCAAGTCGTCTCTGCTCCAAAACCTTGGGCTGCGTGTTTCTCACTCGTTTCGGAGGAAATACTGGAGTCTGGTAATGGGCCCGAAGCTGTAAAAATCACACATGTAATTTTTTTCTTGAAAAAAAAATAATAAAAAATAAACCTCTCGATGGAGCGAGTGGAAGGCGCTGTATCTCTTTTCCACAGAGTACTTCTTGCCAGAGTGAAAAATGTCAACTACGTAGACGTAGTGCGGTTTTACGTGTGCGACTTCGACTAGCCGATATTGAGAAATGTACAATGTGCTCATATCATCATAAAATAGATAAAATTCCAGATCATTTCTTCCGCGCAGTTTGCATTCAAAACAATAAAGCAGCGAGTCCTGGACAGTCTGACTTGTAAGACCAGCTGCTCAATCGAGTCAACCTTTGACCTCACGTTATTAATCACGTCAAAGCAGAAAATTTAACGAGAAGAGTGAGAAAGTCTTGTTGAAGGGCGGAAGAGCAAGGTTATAAAAATGAAAACGTCACACCGCCGGTGTGTGGTCAAAATATGTTGTTTTGACAAAAGATAATAGGGGATGCGAATTACAATAACGCGCCGCCCACATACGTCATTGGCGCAAGAGACAACTTTTGAACCTTGGCGCTGTGCGAATTAAAAAAATTACGCGACCCCTGGGCCGTCCGCGAATTGCACGACGGATCCCCCTGTTTTTGTTTGCGTGCTACCCTCTCACGGCGCGGCAGCGCAAAACTGTCCCTCGCCAACGATAACTTCCTTGGTCAAGAATGATCGCCGCCATTTTGTAATGTATTATGTTTATATCCGTTTTGAGTGAGCAGGGAGATGGTGCATAGTGTCGAAGGTAAACATTTGCATGATGCGCTAATTGCAGCTTAATTTATGGCCGCTGATTCATGTGCACTCGATCTGTCCGACCGGCCGCCGACGATCAAGCGTGTCGAGAATTCGGCTTCGCCTGTCGACCGAGATGAATGCGTTGTAATTGCATCGATAATCGAACAACTAATTATGTATGCACGCACAGGCGTCTATTTGCGGTTCTCGCGATTTATCTCGCCTTATACCACTCGACGGACGTGCTAAAAATAACGTCAACACGATATTCGTCTCGATTCACACGCAAATTCGGCGGCACGCGTTTTTTTAAGTCAAAAACCCGCTTTGTTGATACAATTTCGCACCTCCATCGTAGACAAAGACATCTTGGTTTGACCACTTTGACCCCCGTAATCTTTTCTTCGTCATTAAAATTTATCTCGGCCAAGATAGATTTTTCAAACTAATATTCAAATTTAATTTTTCCAGCATAATTTGCTAGACGCGGATTCAATAATGGTTGTTGTGCCAACCTTCGGGTTAAAACTACACGCCGAATCATCAAATTACTGAACGTAAGTGTTTGCAAATAATATTTGTTTCTATTTGATCTGATTTTGGAAATCTGCAGGATCTACGGTGAATGTCTAATTGAAATCAGCATGTCCCAGCAGACGGACAAAGGTTCGATTGCATTGTCGCCTGTTTTCCAGAAGCTTAGCTCTCCAACATCGCCAAAGAGCAAAAAGGTCAGTTTTCAATACAAAATTAATTTGATAAAATCTCAAAACTTGCATGACTAAATTTCAGTTCTTGGTGCCTGGTCTGGAGGGGGACAGGCCTGGAGTTGATGGTCATCCAATAATTGGCCAGTGTGGCAATACGGACTGGTCAAAACTATTCCTACATCCAACTGAAGACACCGAGCCAGATGAGCAGCCATCGACAGTTGACATGTCTGCTTTTAAGGTTTGGTTTTTAAAAATGGAACAATTAAAAGAAAAGTAAATAAAATTTTTATTAAACAGGGCTCCCCATCTACTACAAAAGTTCCTTACACTTTGAGTGAACCCTGGAATTCCAATGGTGGAGATAGAGATGGAAATGAAAGCGATAGCGGCGAGCAAAGTGATAACGAGTCATCTGGGAGCAGTTCTGACTGTGGAGACGACAGCGGATCCATTGCAGATGTAAATTTAACCAGTCAATTATTGCCATAGAACTTTCCTTAATATAATACATATATTTAGGGATCGGCAAGCAGTTCGAGTTCATCAGACGACGGTGAATCTTCTGACAGAGACGATGACAGTGATGTTTGTGACACCAAAAGTAATTGTTCGTCATCTTCCGGCTCTGATTCGTCGTACACAACTTGCAGCAGACCAGCCTCTCCTGTTGATCCGCCACAACAGGTGTTCTCCATCCGAGAAACCAATTTTGAGCAGGTTAGGGCATTTTTTTGCTTTGTTTATCAAGGGTTTAAATCGGATTAAAATATTTAAAAGATAACAAAATATAAGACCATTAAACAAATTGTTGGGTTCGTTGCACACAAATTTTAAACAGTTTACTGAAGTTCACTCTTATTCAAGTATGATTAAAAATCCAATTTGTAAATAAGCTTGTGTAAATAAATGTAAGCATATTATTTAATTTCTTAGTCAAAACTGGATGTTTAGCAAAATGAAAACTATTATTTCATAACTCGATTTTTATTCATTAAAATATTTTTTATTTGTTGCAGGGCGGCTTAAAGTTGAAAATCTCAACTACCTCGGCTCGTCAGGGCGAGCAGAAGGGCTCTGCATTGAAAGAGCCACAGAAAAGTGCTCCAACAAAAGAGCCATCGCCACCTGCACAAGCGACGCAGGCCAAAAGTGATAACAATCAAGCAGCTACTCAGGAAAAGAAGCAGGTGATCCCGAACCCCAGGATATCTCGACTCAGGCCACGCAAGAAGGAAGAAACTAAGGTAGGATATTTTGAATTAATTCTCTGATATCTCTTCACAAATTATTTATCATGGTTTTTATTTTTTATTATAAAACCATTAAAATATTAAATAGATTTCAATTAAAATTTTTAGCTGAAAATTAAGTTTCCATTTTTATTATCGTGGAATTTTTTTTTTTTTTTAGAATTCAAGATAATTACGGATAGTTAAAAAAAAAATTGAATTCTAATATTTGTAATACAAGAATGGTTGAGATTTGCAAAGTCATGTACCACAAGTATGAGCGCTTGCGAATGGGGGGAAATTATGCAAATTTAATGGCGAGGTTCGTCAGACAGGTCTGGAGCGCCTCTTCAAAGCTTTTTGGCGCTACATTTTCTTGATCAAATATTATCGTGGCTCACGTACGACGCTGCTTGGCGGCAGCTGAAAATCGACACAGCAGCCGGTTATATACCCACGCAGTTGAGTGGAAGGGAGCGAGCCAGCGAGCCAAAATAAAAAGTAAAAAAATAAAGACAAGAAACGCTGCCTCCATGTGCTCCTCGGCGTGACCTTCAAAAGATCCTGAGAATGAAGAGTGAGTGCTGCTCATGCATGGCATGGCAGCGTCGTCTCTCTCACCATCCGAGGTGTAAATTCCCACTCCTGTCATGCAAAATTAGTCTGCGGCAACGCGAGGTGGTGAGCGCGCGCGCTGCGAAATGACGCTCCTCGTCACTCAGAAACACGCGTGAATTTGTTTATTTTTATTTTCACTCGAGACAAAAAAAAATGATTGGCGAACTGACGCGCGGGACGCCGACGTCCAACAGCCTGCAGGGCCCCGAGCTGCTGCTCCTCGCCCTCCAGAACAACAACCTGGCAAGCAAGGAGGGTGCGGACGGCGGTTCGGACGTAGCCTGGGACTGGGAGCTGGTTAGCCACCTGCTCAGGGCCTGTCAACAGGTAATTTTATTTTTGCACGGCCGCGATGCCGTTCGTCCGCGAATCTCAGCGCTCAAGGTTATCGAATCGCGTCGCCAAGGCAGCACACAAAATTTAATACACAAATGTTTGAATAATTTTTTTTACCTTTATCTATTTAATTTTCTTCTTCCATTAGAAAATAGATATAACAATTTGTTTTTGACAAGTAAAACTTTTTGGCGAATTTTCATAATAAACAATTTTTGTTATTGTTGATTTTTTTTTCATACCATTACATTTAACTTGCAAATCTAAAAGTAAAGCAAAAATCGTTTACATTTAATTGCTTCAAAAATATCAAAATGTACTTGTAAAAGCTCAATTTGTTAATAAGTTATTTGCATAATATAAAATTTTTACAGCCGTGTGATTAATTTATTATTTGAACTATTTGTTTTGAATGTCAGGGGAGTGTTTCCTTTCTTGGATTAATATTTGTTTGTGTGTTTAATGTAAATTTAAAACAAATAATTATTTCTTTATATTTCATAAAAAATTAAAATATGTGTATTTATGATTCCTCTTATTTCCATTTTCATTATATATTAAATTAAATTTTTCATGTAATTACGATTCGTGCCTGCAAATTGATCGAGATTGATAGACACACTTGACGCTGATTGAATCTCAAGTGATTTTTTCGTCGTCCGACTTGTTCTACAGCTCGGCGTGTTCGTGTCTCGTTTTATTTATTCCATTTTAATTAGTGCCGCGGGCAACACAGGCCGCGGCCGTTTAATTTTCTCTCTTGGGCAATTGCGCGACTAAATTGACAGAGAGTTTTGCTCCGCAGACGCGCGGCGTAATAATCACGATTTATATAAAATAATGCAAAGTGTCTATATGGTCGTTGCACCGGCCGGCGAATCGGTTTCACTGCAGCAGACGAAGATCGCTTTCACTCTCGGACCTCGTCGGCCGGAGTAAAAACGTAAAATGTGACTCATTTTATTCCGATCGAGATTATTTCTCACATAACAATGGAGGAAAATTCCGATCTGACCGGCAGATAGGGCGTTTTCAGTAATTAGCCGTGTGAGAAACGGACTGCGTGAGTGGTGTCGCTTTTCGGGCTTTATTATTGTGGCGGGCAAAGCCAACAACAATAATAGGCGACTCGACCTTGAAATGCGCGTTTGTCGATTTGGCAAGTGCAAATTTACGGAAGCCGCTCAAGGTGACGCCGGCCGGCCTCTCGTTTTTCGTATTCTGCAAACGCTTAATTCGCCGCCTGACTTTTTATTATTTTCATTCGGCGTTTAATATCGCGCGCGAGAAGGTTGTCCGTGAGTTACGCGTCTGCCGCCGGACGAGGCAGACACTGACAGAGGTCGCCGTGCCCTTCCCGGTGCGGAAAGTGAGAGCACCTTCGAATAAAAACGGGGTCAAGAGCAAGCGACTAACCAGTCTCTGTGTCGCTCAATGGGGCGAGTTGTTGATTTTGTCTGTCCAAATAAACGATTTAACGACTAAATCCAGCTGATTAAATAAGCCGATTACACGGTCAAACAAATCTTCCTAATCTTTCACTGCCCACTGTATTTTATTTGCATGAGTATTTATTTATTTTTACAAGCTCTTAATCTTTTTTTAGCAATCAAATTTTTTCCAAATAACAACTGAAAAAAATGAAAATCACAAGGCAATTTTCTTATTTTGTTAAAAAAATAGAAGAATACAAACTTTTGCAAAAATTTATTTTTAAAGTATTCATACAAAAATACATTGTATTTGAAAATTTTCAATGATAAAATGATTCAATTCATGGAGTTTGGTGTAATTTTTGTTTATAGGGTGTGTCAGCTAGCACCTCACAAACGCAGCAGCAATCTCAGAGGCCAGTTGGAAAGAGGGGACAAGAGCCAGTGTCCCAGGCATCCTCGTCTTCAGCACGCTCCTCGCAACCGGAGGCAGCAATATCTCAGCTGGCACACGAGCTCTCTGGCGATGCCCTTCAGGTAGAAATCTCAATTCTGTTCATTAATATAATAATTTGTATATTATTTACCTAATAATTCCTATTTAAAATTTTTTAATTAAAATTTCAACCATTAGTTCATATCAGGGTTTCATGGGAAATATTTTTAATTTATAGGAGATTAATCAAGAAGACTTAGCTGCTATTCTACCGGACGTCTCTGCGTCTGAAGGGCCAAATGAAGACGTGGCTGGGCCACCTTTTGGCTTCGAAGATGTGTCAAGCCTGGCCGCAAAGTCAGCAGAGATCAGTGCTGTGCAAAATTCTGTTGCTCACGATTCGTCAGACAGCGAGTCTAGTAGCGAAGACAACGAGCTTCTGCCCGAGACTGTAGTCAGTGCAGCTATCCAGAGGATAGACGTTGACGACGACAGTACCTGTGAGTTCTTAGTTCATGCGATATCCGGCAAAAACATTACCTAATTTTTTATTTTTGTCATTTTTTAGCTTGCACAGATGGCGGTCGTAGAAGTCGCGTCAGGGCTGACAGCTACTCAAGTGATGACGAAGATGAAGGCAGTGACGTCGACACCAAGAGTCCTCACACTGGTGCTCGCATGTACTCGTCACGCCTCCTGCAGCAATTCGAGCAGAATCTTTTGTCCCAAAGTGACAAGAAGGAAAACAATAGTGCAACATCAACCAAGGCAAAATCGGAACAGGTTGAATCAACTTCCTCCAAACAGAAACGGTCCAAAGGCAAGAAGGAGGGAGCTGCCGAAGACACAAAGAATTCGGTCGAGATGGATCCGTACATCCCCCTGGACTGCTGTGAATCTAATGTTTCTCCAGACAGCGGCATTCAGTCAGTTGCTGGCTCTCCAGTGCACCAGTCATGCTCGCCAGCCTCCAATCAGGCCCACGCGTCACCCAACCACCCTTCATCTCAACCCAACTACCTCCCTCCTGTGAAAGAATTGTCTCCTCCGTGTGAGGCAAAGAAAAGGCCAGGGAGGCCGTCAAAAGCTGAGAAGAAGACCAGAGGTCGGCCAAAGAAGTCCGTCAGTGAGTCGGCACCAACAATCAAAGCCAGTACAGACGTCGAGTCGCCAAATGGTCAAGCCCGCCGAGGACCAGGTCGACCCAAAAAGACTGAAGATGGAGGGTTGGCTTCGAAAAAGCAACAGGTTGCGCCGACAACCAAAGCAAAGACCGACTCGCCAGAAGTGCTGTCACAGAAGCGTGTGGCCAAAGTGAGTGAGAGCAAAGTAAGGACGGTGAAGAAGTCGAGTGACAAGAAGACTGATGAGAAGTTGGAAAAGTGCGGGAAAGATAACATACCCAGGAAGAGGAGGTGGAGACAGAAAAATGTGAAGGCGCTTACGATTCCGTTCGCCATCGAAGGTGCTCTTCCTGAAACTCTGCCTCTGTCACTGACGTTCAAGAAAAGATCAAAGAGCGGCAGGAAGCACAAGAAACTTCAGTCTTTGAAAAGCAAGCGCAGTAAACACGGACACAAAGCTGGTAGAGGTGGAGACCAACCAAAGAAGAACAGTCTCAACAAGACCAAAAAGAACATTGCATTTAAGAGAAAAAAGAATGTTCGTGGCACCGAGACCAAACGGGAGGACCCAAGCTACCTTACACAGCTGGGGGAACTTGTTTTGTCCCTAGCAAAGTGTACTATATCAAAGTAAATAAATTTTTCGAAAAAAAATTTTCCATGTTAAATTTTTTGTATTATTTTCAGGAATTTGGTGTTGCCAGCCCCTGGAGAAAACAGACTTCCTTCGATATTTCGAGTAAAGAAATTGGTGAAGAAAAGAAAGGTTGTTGAAAAGAAGGAGAAGATCAGCGACAAGGATTCTGAAAATGAAGTACCTCCGCCAAAGTCGCCACATTCGACAACAAAGGAAAAGGTGAAGAGGAAGGCAAAGAAAAGTGCTGTTGAGATACCAAAGGTCAGTCTTTTAATAAATTTTAATTGAGTGGTTTGCTAATTAATGTACACATTACAGAGAGCGGAGCCCAATGAGCAGAGGCTTCCTTTGAAGAAGCGTCACTATCACCTGCCTAGTCAAGTGCCAAACGTAGATTCAACGCAAGAGCCAACCACTTCACCAACAAGCAACGCAAAGACTTGTCAGGCCGCCTCTCAAACTGTGTTAACAAAAGTAGAGAAAACTTCATCAAATTCAAAGACCAGCAGGAACTCTATTGATGATGCAATTGAGTCTTGTATATCAAGGTACAAACCTTCGGCCACAAATGACGAGGAACTTGACACACCCTTGAGTGAAATGAAGAAAAAGAGTAAAGTGGAGGTACCTGCAAAAAAGGTGCCTACAACCACCCCAGTGGCGCTCTTGTCAAAAAGAGCTGCTGCTCTAAAAGCCACAAATCAAATCACAGCCACCATCACAAACACACCTAACGCAGAAGAGAAGGAAAAGCCTGTTGATGTAACAGTAGTAAAAAGTGAGAAGGAAGACGTTGATATGGATGATGTGCCACTGAAAGACTTAATCAATAAGACCAAGACTAAGAAACTTTCAGTTGGAACTCCGAAAGTGGCACTGACAAAACTACTGGACCAGGATCTGCTGCTGAAAAAGGCGGTAAATGCTGTGAAAAAGAAGGCTAAAAGGAGAAAGGCAATCAACAGGACAGGCTTTCCTGTTAAAAAGAAAAAGAAGCCAAAGAAACAGCTAGATGAGAAACCTGATCTTCCGAAACCAATTGTCGAAATTAAGAAAGAACAGCCAGCCCCAGAAGCCACAAAAGAAACAAAAGCTAAGCAGGCCGATCAACAGACTTCCAAGAAAACTTCAAACAAACGAAAAGTATCAGTTTGTGTGACTGAAAACATTCCCCTCAGCCAGCGGGCGGCCAAACGCCAGAAAATCTCTTTGTCAAAGGACGACGACAATGCTGATGTTGTTGCCGATTCTGAATTGCAAGATCCGGAAGGCAAGGGAAAGCCGCAGCCGCGCTGGAGGAAAAAGTACCTGACGGCAGGTCTCTTCTCTAACTTTTTCAAAGAAGATGAGCCAAGGAAGACAACACCTGCAGAGCTATCGAAAGCCCGAAACGGGGTGTACAAGAAGGAGGAACACAAGTACGGACTTCTTCCCCCTCCGTTTGACAGTGAAAAGTTTGTCCGCCAACGGAGGGTGGACTTTGAGTTGCCGTATGACTTGTGGTGGCAACATGAACACAACAAACTGCCTGGAAGGGCTTCTGAGGTGCCGTCGTGGAATTACAAGAAGATCCGCACTAACATCTACTATGACATGAAAGTGCCCCACATGTATGAGGCGCATCAGGCGTGCAACTGCAAGGCACCAGAGAAGCCGGAAGAGGTTGGATGTGGTGACGATTGCATCAACAAGCTTGTCTACTCCGAGTGCATCGCCAGATTGTGTCCTTGCAAAGAGAAGTGCTCCAACCAAAAGATTCAGAAGCACGAGTGGGCCCCTGGAGTTGAGAAATTCATGACCAAGGAGAAAGGTGAGTTTTTTTTTCAAATTCTTTTAAAATCTGCAGCCTTAAAATATTTTCTAATGAATCTCTAAACATAAACAAAATGCTATTGTTTCAGGTTGGGGTGTGCGAACTAAGAAGACAATCAAGAACGGCGATTTCATTATGGAGTATGTGGGTGAGGTGGTGAGCGAAAAGGAGTTCAAGAACCGCATGGAGACCCGATATGCCAATGACACGCACCACTATTGCCTGCACCTTGACGGTGGACTGGTGATTGATGGCCATCGAATGGGTGGCGAGTGTCGTTTTGTAAATCACTCATGTGAGCCAAACTGTGAGATGCAGAAATGGTCTGTGAACGGCCTGTTCAGGATGGCCCTGTTTGCTTTGCGAGACATTGAGGCTGGCGAAGAGCTCGGGTACGACTATAACTTCTCACTTTTCAACGCTGCAGAAGGCCAGCCCTGCAAGTGCGGCAGTGAAAACTGCCGAGGGGTGATTGGAGGCAAGTACCAGAGGGTGAATCCCCTCCTGGGTGACCGCAAGTGTCGGCTGAAGAAGGACTCGCGGAAGAACAAACGCAAGCTGCGAAGAAATGGCAAACTGAATGACACGCAAATCCGCAACCAGTTGTTCGCCCCGATGAAGCCCATGTCACACCAGCAGCGTTGTTTTGCGCAGGAGCACCACTGCTTCCTGCTGAGGAATCTTGAAAAGCTGAAGCGTTTCCGGGAGAAGCTGAAAAAGCACGCCACCGAGCAGCAGGAGGCGTCAAACGCTGTCAACAGAGCCACTCCCGCCTCCAGCAAGGCTGACGTTTTTCTTGCCCAGCTTAACGCTCTCTCAACACCGCGCTCTGTCCGCACAAGACGACTCGCCCAGGCCGAGGACAACCCTGAGCTGAACAAGGTTGCCAGACTGGCCTACACATTCAAGGACCTCTACATGGTGGTGACCACTGCCAAGGATGAAGTTGGTGAGCTGCTCTGTCAGCCCTTTTTGACTTTGCCCTCTAAGAAAAAGGCGCCTCTCTACTTTGAGAGGGTGCAGGAGCCCATTGACCTGACCATGATTGAAAAGAACATCACTAGTGGGACGTACACGACCGTCGAGGCTTTCGACCAGGACTTTGGCCGCCTCTTCACCAATAACATTGTGTTCCACGGCAGGACGTCCAAACTGGGCATCATGGCCGCTAGACTGAGAAAATCTTATAACGGCGCAAAACAGTCAATTCTGTCACAGCTTGAGGATATTCTCGGGGAGATGCCACCTACCTCGTTCTACTCAGAGAAAAAGAATACTCCTGGTGAGTAATTTTACTTCAGTTACTTTATTTCAGGAAATAACCTATCCAAATTTGTGTTGTAGGAAACAAACTGCAAGCTGGTGCCAAGAAAGTAGTTGTTGACGGTGAAGAAGATGTGATCCGCTGCATTTGCGGCCTGTTCATGGACGAGGGTCTCATGATCCAGTGTGAACGGTGCCTTGTCTGGCAGCACGGCGACTGCGTCAAGGCTGACAGCTCGGTCGAGCACTATCTATGCGAGCAGTGCAGTCCAAGGCCTGTCACCAGAGACATTTTAATGCACCCCATCCCCGAGTATGCTGAAGACGGTCAAACGTATTTCATCTCTTTGATGAGGGAGGAGTTGCAA
The DNA here is from genome assembly GCF_031216515.1 of Neocloeon triangulifer. Taxonomy (NCBI): domain Eukaryota; kingdom Metazoa; phylum Arthropoda; class Insecta; order Ephemeroptera; family Baetidae; genus Neocloeon; species Neocloeon triangulifer. The sequence continues at coordinate 2,439,496 of NW_026775545.1, forward strand.
CTTAGAATTGGTTAGTTATACGGATAGAAGCATAGCAGGTTCTCTAATACTTGGAAAACGTTTTGCAGGTGATACAGTTTATGTTTTGAGGGACATTGACCGTGACGACATCACTGACCCGTCTATGCCGCCTCAAAAGCACACATACAAAACTCTGAAAAATGCCATGCCTGAGGACTGTGACATTTTCAGGATTGAGAGACTTTTCATTGAAGAGTAAGCTGATTTTTTTATTAGACAAAAAAAAATTCAGAAAAATATTTATTGTTTTGAATGTATTTATTACATATTTTTTATGTTTAAATTGCTTAAGTTTGAATCAAATCTTAAAAAGGAAAAATTACAGATTCGTTTGTTGTCTTGGCCTAAAGCACTTAAAAATTCTGAATCAATTCTATTTTGGTTTTCTAGTGGAAAAAGGTTTGCATTTGGACATCACTACCTGCGTCCGCATGAAACCTTCCATGAACCGTCGCGCCGCTTCTTCCCGAATGAGGTGATGAGAGTCCCTCTGTATGAGAAGGTGTCCTTTGACCTCATCTTGGACCAGTGCTGGGTGCTGGACTTGGCCACCTACTGCAAAGGTCGGCCCATCGGTGCCAAGGAGGAGCACGTCTACATCTGCGAGTTCCGAGTTGACAAAACTGCCCACCTGTTTGCCAAACTGCCTGCCAAAACTGCCAAACAAAGCGTTTGCCACATTTCCATGAAGTCTTATGCGTTTGAGTCGTTCGAGGCCAAACTCAAACCAGTCAGATCCTACACGGTAATGCTAAACCAAAAATATTCTTCAATAACTAATTCTATGTTTATAAACAGCCTCATCCAACTGACAGTGCAGCCCCGAGATCCAAAAGCAAGGGTCGCGATGAGGACGGTGGTAGCAGGGCAGATCATCCAAAGCCTAGTCAGAGAAGGATTTCGACGCAAATAACTACAATCAAAGTCTCTCCTGCTGTGAAGGTTAGTGTCCTTCACAAAGCACAATTCTCAATACTTAAGACAAATTGAATTTTTTTAATTAGTATTATTTCTGACCACATAACTCTTGATTAAAACAAACATTTAATTTACAAAATTTTATTTTCAGAGAGCTAACCAGATTGATCGACTGAATGGAGTGCTTTTGAAGCTGTTGGACAAGCAGCAGTGCAAGCAGCCCCTGGACGTGTCCTATTTGCTGGAACAGAGCAAGAGGCAGCGCAAAAAACCGACACCCTTGCAGAGTTCTTGAGGAAGACGGAAGCGGGTCTGTGGCTGCTGTGAGGGACAACCGTTCACTTACTTGGCCACGACCAGCAGCTCCGTCACCGCCTCTACCAGCCGTCCTTCCACCCGACGCAGGAGCAGAAAAAACTTTAAACCGGTTAAGTCGAGTGTTTCTTCGGAAGCCCTCAAGTGTAAATTTTGAGACAACACGCTGTGATATTTCAATCGGAAGGAACCCCCCCTCGCAATGAAGAAGAAGATGAAGAAATAAGCAAGTTTGGCCGTTTCCTCTCTTTCATGCTAATGATAATTAACTAATCTATTGTTTTGACTAAGACGAAATCCACAAATCAATTGCAGCATTACTCTGGAATCACAAAAGCCCTTTGGCAGCATTTCTTAAACAAGTACCTTCTGGCAGCAACTAATTCCCACTTGTGCTGTATCTCTAATGCAAGTTTGTTAATTTTAAACGTTGAATGATTGTTCCTGACTACTACTTGCCTTCGGAGGAAGGTGGATTTCGCTGCCAAATTTTGAGTTCGAAAAGATGAAATTTGCCGGCCATTACACTGTGGCAATGTTGTCAATAATTTGACTTTTTGGTGAACCAGTACAAAGTAAAATGGAAAAATTAAGAAAGTGGTTGAGTCATTTTCGAAGCTAAAATTCCAGGAAATTATATTTTTATGCTAGTCACTAATGGATGGTGAATATTTTTCATGCAGTTAAATAGCCGGCACATGTAGTTGTTGGAGGCGCAGAGCAAGTAGGGAAATTTTAATCTCATAATTAAAATTCATTGCAAGGCTGAGGAATTAAACTAGCATATATTTAAAGAAGTCATTTGGCATTTTTACAAGTAAGAGGAAGAGTTGATTGATTAAACGGAGTTGATATTTGGTCGAGGTAATATGTAAATAAAAGAAATAAGTGAGCAAGAACAGTATTTAATACACAATTTAAAGTTGTTTGTCCGACTAGCAGCGAACTTTAATTAATTTACCTCGTCGTAGCTTCTTGGTCAGGGGAGCGGCCTCCCCTACTTAATTAATTTGTTCTCCTATAAAGAATTCACGTCTTTGTTATAATTATTGTTTTGGTTCAAACCAAGTGAATTATAAACTCACGCTTGTTTTCTAATGTTAAGAACCCCGGACTATTTAATTTAAAACCGAAAATTGAACTCCAGCTGTTATTATTAATTCCTAGGCGGCTTCTCTCTGTCCGGCAGCGCCGTTTCTTTTGCTTATGATCTTTCAGTAGCTAATCTCAGTCAGACGATAGCAACCGTTCCATGTTATCCGTAGTCTGTCTCTTTGTGAGTGAACTTTTTTTCTTGAATCGTAGTTGCGCACGCAGATTGATATGAAATTAATGTTGATTTTCGTCTTGTGCACGTCCAAGCTCAATTCGTTAATTATTGCAGTACAATTATTTAAGGTAATTATCTCTTTGCGTTGGCTTTATGACAAATTTTTAAAACCGCTCCACCTCTGTCCGTCGATTCTTACTTTGGTTTTCGCACACACACTCTCTCCTTGAGCTCAATGAGCTTGATTATTTGTTTTTAACATGAGCACCAGAATGATTGATTTTAACATGACTTAGGTGGATGTTTTGAGACTTTGTCTGTGCCATTCGGTTTCTGTTTTTAAAACAAGCAAACAGCGTGCTTTGGAGCATTGATCTGTTTTTATATTGAATTGCCAAATTCGAACTTTTGTCAGACTTTTAATTTGTACATCACTAACTTTGTAACCTTTAATAAAATTATCGCTCAAAAATTATGTTGTTCTTTCAGTGTCAAAACCAAAACTCCAATTATTGAAAATCTTACTTGAAATTATATTTAAAATTTCAGCAAATTCATTTATGTTTTAATTTCTTCCTTGTCATTGTTTGTTATACAAAAAATATCTAATAGTAATTACATACCGGCAATTTTTTTTCAATACTTTTATGGCATAATTATTTACTAACAAATTCTTTTATAAATTTTATGATATTGTCGATTAAGTAAAGCCTTGAATAGACAAAATTTACTACATATTTGTTCCGGAGTTATCACTTTTTTTACATTGTGGTATTTTTAGCTTTGCTTTTTTAAAAGAAACCTCTCCAAAGAGACTAATAAATTGATCAGGGCCACTAAATTACCAGAATAGGAAATTTCATTTTTTAATAAAATTTCAATAAATATTTTCCACTTTCTTATCTTTCAATTTTTTTTTTTAAATAATTTGCAAATATTTTTTGTGCCCTAAATTTTGTCGATAAATTTTCAGGCAAGAACAATTTTTTCCTGCGATTTTTGTTATTATTAACATTTATGGATTTATGTATAAAAATGAGGATTTACCATTTATTGTTTATTTTTACAAACCATTTATTTTTGAGAAAATTACATCAATTTTAAAATATTTTGTACTGATGGACCGTCTTACAACTCTGATACAATTGATTCCAGCAATGAAATAATTTTCTTCCTAGTATTTGAGCATTTCTTTTATCCCGTGCCAATTCTTGGCTGGATCACATTAACACCTTCAACGTTCTTCGCTATCCAATCAAGGTACATCACCACATCACTGTAGACGGTGTAGTACTTTGGGTTGCACAGGGTCCAATCCCTCTCGAGAGGCACCCCAATGCTCACTATCCCTCTCAGGTACCATCGACCGTTTCTCTCGAAGACCATTCCTCCTCCACTGTCTCCATTACAAGCACTTGTACCTAAAATCAGTTAGTTTTTAAATTAACTATTTTTAAAATTTGATATATTATACCATTTGTGTATCCAGCACAATAAGTGTTGTTCTTTTCCAGGATTATGGTAAAGAATTCTGGCCTGCTTCGAACACACGCTTCATATGAATGCACAGGAAAAGTGGCTTTTTGAAGGATATTATTTGTTTCGGTTGGTTTTGTCACATCCATGATTCCCCAACCAGGAACCTGCCAAAAAAATATTAAAATAAATTTTTTTTTCAAATTGCAAGAAAAAAACAGACCGTTCCAAAAGCTCCTACAAGTTTTTTAGGATCCCCGTCTGTGTTCCAGAGACACACGGGCGATACTTTATTTGTGAGAATAACGTCTCGAGCAAAGATTATGATAGCCATGTCGTTGGACACGTTGTCTTGGCTGTAATTTGGATGAAGGAGGATGCGATGCGGCTGAAGCAGAAAATCAAATCAAACATTACAAATTTATATACATTACATTCCTATCTCTTTTGCAAATAGTTGCATATTTTATTTACACACCAGGACAACTTTATACCCAGGTTACGGAACATGTACTTTCCATATAGCACAAAAAAAAGACAAAAAGAAAAATACAAAAGAGCAATAAACTCTAAATTGCGTGAAAATAAAATTAATCTTAATAACTTCTTCATTTAAGCTTGATTTTTTCCCTTAACTTTTCAAGGAACTTGCTCGTGGCTCTCTCGCTTAGTCATAATGTACAAGATAAAACTTTTTCCAACAAAAAGGTTGAAATTAAGCAGATTCCCTGACGTTATTCTTAACAAAAAAAAAAAAAAAAAAAATAGTTTTTAAATATTTTTTTAATTAACTTTATGAAGACCATTGGAGCTTAGAAAATCCCTATGTTCACATCGCCAGAAAAATTTTGAATTTTCACATAAAAAAATTTTAAAAAATCTTAGTGAAATAATTACCGTTTGAATAAATTCAGTATTTTTGGAAACAAAAAGCGCCTCCTGCACTGCTTATCAGTGCATTTTGCAATCGCGCCCTTTTTGTGCTGCGAAAGTGGAGGGAAAATGAGAGGGCGGAGTTAGCAATTGTTTACGAACTTACGAAGTGACGAGTGTGACGACAAAATGTGATGGACTGACTTGGACTTTTTGATTTTTGAGTTTGTTGTGAATAATGCTGCGTGATACAAGTGTCAGTTGCAAAATCGGTCCCAATATGAGGCGAGGAGGTCATGAAGGTGTTATTTTTCGAAAAATCACAGCAAATTCCCATCCCGATTCGGCTACAAGCGGCGGCCGGCCTCTTTTCAAGAATTTCGTCATTTTGATCATATGCAGCCGTGAGAGCAGGACGATCAGGTAAGTTCCTGTTTCTAATTTATTTCGATTTTGCTCCTTACCGCTGCGATAAAATTTACCCCGCCCGAAAGAAAATAAATTGATAGGATTCCTTCTCAGTGCTATTGTTGTAAATTAACGAGGAGCTCGTGATATCTACACGGATGAAAATATTCACTGAACCCTGAACCGTTTTTTTTATGTAAGATTTAAAGCAGATTTTTACCAATTTTTACCATGATCTTTAACTTGATTAGGGAGATATGTATGAACGTAATTTGGTGGATTTTTTTTTTTATCAATTTTTAGATAAAAATTAATATAGAAACCAATGTTAATTTAAAACAACCCAGTTCACTTATTGAATTCAATAATTATTTGATGTCCCATTGAAACGCTAATGTGTAGAGAATAAATATCATCAAAATTTATTCCCTAGAAGCCCCTCCTTAAAATAATAATGCTTTTGTAACATAAAAATTTCAAAATTATATACATACTTATCTAATTATACATATTTGTATATAAATTATTTATGTATTATTTCAACTCACTGTGTAGGATTGAACGCCTCGATCCAAATTCCATCCTTCATTCTTGTAGTACTTGCCGAGATAAACGGTTATGTCGTCCTCTGCCCTCTTTGTGCCACTTTTCCTCGTCACGCAGTGTCCGGCTGCAATTAATTTATATTAATTGCGTGATTACAAATTCAATCAATGATTAGTTTTAATTAATTTGTGAAATTTTAACCTGTGATAACCGCCTTTTTCGAAATGAGACTCCCGCCGCACGCGTATTTGGGCAGCTGGAAACTTTCGAAGCGCGTGAAAATCGCGGCGTGCCACGGGAATTCCCCATCAAACGTTGGCTCCGCGCTCGTGATCAAAGCCGCGGGCCTCATGGCTCGCACACCGCAATTCGCAAAGCTCAGAACCTCATTTTGGCCTTGAATCATTGGTATCAAAGTGATGAAACAAAATAGAAAATTATTGTCTCATAACATTGCATAATGAATAATTTAATTTCATTGTATATCATAGAGAATAATTTAATATAAAAGCTAATTAATTTTGTTAAAATATAAAAAATTGATCAACTTATCTGTTTTCCGGTGTAAAAATTTTATTTCATCTAATTCTGCTGATTATATAATATAATATTGTTTGGAATTATTTTCAATTAAAATAAACCGCTTTCTCAGAAAATAAAAATTTATAGAACATGCCGAATTGCATAAAAAAACTAATTTTCTTCCGATATTTTGTTATTACTGTGTTCAAATTTGATTTGATTGTTTTTTATAATTAATTTCTCACTCTGTGTTGATATTCTTTGCGTCGAGGATGTTGGTCTGGATGTAGTTGAGGATGTTGGTCTGGATGTAGTCGAGGTGGAAGCAGCGACACCCCCGTACCTTGTGGGTCTGGTGGCCGGAGTACGATTGGTGGTGGTGAGGAAGGGTCGAGTCGGTGGTCGGGTCGGTGGCCGGGTCGGTGGCCTCGGCGGATGGCCGGTCGTGTATTCATTTAAGTAAAAGTTGCCCTCGTATTGGCTTCGGTTTTGCTGTTGGGCGACGCAAGCACAAGTGGCCAGGCAGAAGAACAGTAGCGCCGTCGGAAACAAGTCGAGCTTAACCTGAAATTTGCCAAAAAATTTATTAATTTATTCACGATTGTTATTATTTTTCTATTTTAATAATTCTTTATTTTTATTGTTATTGATCCAGAAATGTTAAATATAAGCGGTTTATATAAATTTAACTTTCTAAAAGAAATTAAATTTGCACTTTTTAATCTTGCAACCAATTAAATTTTTTGTACGTTTTAAAAATAAACGTTATAGCAAAAATTAATTTAATTTAATTAATTTAATTCTTCATAAGTCCATTGCTGGATATTTCAATGCGATTTTCATTGTTATTCAGTTCTAAAATTATCAAATATTTTTAAATAAATTTATTTTAATTTTTCAATGTCTCTGGACAAGAAACTTTATCGCAGCCAAGGCAAGAAGCTAAATTAAAAATGGTTTTCCCTTTAACAAATTTTATTTGCAAATTCACAGGCTCCGTACACCGTTTTTCGCAAGGTTGTGAATTCAAAAGGGCTCGTTTTTTTATAAATTTAAATATTGCAGGGGAAAACCACAACATAAATTACTGTAGTGAAAATTACACAACGTGCTTTTATAAAATGCTAATAACGAGAAAGATCACACGACCTTCAACTTTGAACCTCAAAGAGTCGTTATCGAGTTTCTCACAGCGAGATCAACGGGAATCACATTCTATTAATAATAACACAGCTCAGAGATAAATTATTATATTCGTTAAATGTAGTTTTGTATTATATGTATTATATTAATTTTTGCAACTTTTCTTATTTAAAATTTAAGGTTGTCCAATCAACAACTTCAAAGTTGAAAATTTTTTTTAAATTCTTACTAACTGAGAAACTTTGAAATACAAGGAATTAATTTGATTAATTCTTTTTTTTTTCATAAATATCCGAGAATATATTTCTTTAATTTTCTCCTTTATAAATTTCCGAGAAGAATATATTTCTTTATTTTTCTCCTTCTCGTCAGTTTAAAGAATATTGTTCTGGTCTCTGTACAGTATCTTTTTCTTTAAATTATATAATTACCTGTAACTAAATTTAATTGCACCGTAATTATACAGACATATTTTTCTAGACGGAGAACACAGAATTGAGATGAACGGAAAGCGAAGCATTACAAGAAAACCGGTTTTGCTATATTATACAAATGTGTTTTGCTACAAATTATACTCGCCGCTCGGAAATATAAATCATGCGTTGAGTTATTAAAAAAAATGTTTACTTTACCCACTGCATGATCCGGCGGAATTCGATGCATTGAGCTTTATTGACGACGACCTCGATCAGCCAAACGAAACAAATCGAATTGCGGATGTTATTCCGCGGCTTTTGCTTTTTCCTCGTCTTCCGCGTCCACGCACACGCAGCACAATCCGCGAGCCGGTCTAGAGGTCTCTCTGACCCGGAGCTCTCGCATCTCTCTCTGGAGCGACTATCCATTTCTCGGCGCAGCGAATACACAAGAGAGGCCCCCTCTCAGCAGTGTCACGTGGGCACCGACTGAAAATCGCATAACAATATAATATATTTGCCAACCTAATCTTACAAAGCGGAAATGTTTTTAATTTCTGGATTATTTTTTATTTGAAAATACAAATATTCGGCCATGAAAATTTTTCTATCAAAATAAGATCAACTCGATGTAAACAATTTTCTTCTTTTTATTGAGAAAATAACGCATAATCAACAGGTTATGATCAATTTCTATTCCCGTAAGCTTCGGCGGGCAATTTGCCTTGATGGTGGAGGCTTAACAGGGCGGCCACCAGAGACTGAAAACCGGCGTTGTAATCTATGCCGACGTCGTTCTGGCTCCAGTTGTCCCTCGAATCGTTGTAATTTCCTTTTGCATCCGGTCCTCCAACTAAGGCGCCCACCAAAATGTGCGGGTTCGGACCTGGCGCGTTTTTATTCTTCCAACCACATTCTTGCGAAAAATTTGGACAAGAGCTGCAGAAGATTTAATCGATATAAAAAAAATATATATAAATTGCAATAACAAACCTTGCCGAGTGCTGAATTCTTTTCGGATAGTTGTTTCCGAAGCCGACCATGAAGCTGCGGCCAGTGTCACCCAAAATAAGGTTCACTTGTTGCACCGCAAAATTCAAATATGGGTTGGACGGCAATTCGAGGTTCACCATCAAAACCTCTCCAAGCTATAATTTGCCAATTAATATTTAAATTAATAGCTAAATTTCGCTGCACTTCTGGTTATAAAAGCAGTTTTAGGTACTTAAATACCCGATTACTAATTCAAAATAATTATTTAACCTCAAAACAAGCAAATGCAATGTTTGCTGCGTATCTGATGCCACCGACGGGCTGACCCGATATTTGGAACAATCCCTGCGAGTTCCTGTATGTCGAGTTGTTAATCAGAGTGTCGCACACACTCTTTGCTTCGTTTGCGTAACTCTCTTCCAAGGTGAAGGAGGCTAAAAGAATCTTTAAAAAATTCATTCGTTTTATTGTTTTCAATGATTTTTCAAATTTATAAAATACGACTTACTCGCACTCCGAGGGTTTTTTCATCCCACGAGAATTCGCCCAATTTTCTGGAAGAGAGACGGAAACTTGCGTACATGCTTTTGGCCTCGGTAAGGTAAATTTCTTGACCGGTCGCTCGATAAAGCCACAGAGCAGCCCAAACGAGTTCATCCTCATCTCCGGACCAGGATCTACCATTAAATTTCTCAATTAATTCCATAATTTTTCCACCTGCTTTACCTGTAAAATTCTGTAACTTGTGGAACAGCTCTGTGGTAATCGCCTCTGTTGTTTCTGGCGAATTGGTACAATTGCTTGGCGTGGGTCAAAAGTCTGCTACTTGTGGCAAAATCCGAAAACAAAACTGAGCTGGCCGCGAGCGCCGCCGCTGTTTCGGCCGCCAACTCTGATCCTATATAATTAGTTTTCAGAAGAATTAAAACTTGAAATAATAACTCAATAAGTTTTTTATACCAGGATGTGCGGCGTTGATTGAATAAGCCGGTCTATGAAAGTTAATATCTTCAGGTCTTCCCCACCAGTCCTGGTTTTCTTTGATGACGTCTCCGACCAGGGCGTAAAGTTCTTCTGGATGCGTGTGGCATTTTTCAAGGTACGAGGTTCCCCATTGAAGGGCGTCTGTTGCCAGCTCAAACTCGCCAACTGAAGTTTTTCGTGGAAATTGTTTAAATTGATCAAAACATTCAACTCACATATTTATTTTGCTTTAAATTTTCTTGTGATTAAGTTAGCAAAAGACAACAATATCCCTCTTTTTATGTTAAGCAAAAATTTATTGGCTTTTCAATGTTTTATTCGGGTACAAATTATTGAGATGTCTAATTTTTTTACCTCTTTTGTATCCGTCTTCATGATTGATTATTCCCCAAGCCAAAACGGTCATTGCAGCTGCCGTTGGGAATGTGAATTTTATCGTCCTTCCATCTGAAAAAAATTAAAATTTTAACATAGTTTAGTTTATTTTGAGATTTTTTACTGGTGTAGTATCCGCCAGAAAGGTCTTCACCACCATTTCCGCGGTCGTTTACGCAAGAGTCGTTCCTCCAGCTAATTCGGTTGTCGATCGGCAGAAGTCCCGACCTTTGCGCCTCGTAGAAGAGAATCGAATTGTGCACGACTGTGGCATAGTCGTACTTCAAGCGGCGTCGTTCGCTGCTGGTGCCCGCAACGGAGACTTGAATTCGATTGGCCGTGCCTGCATTACTGGTAACTGGGGGAAATAGAATAAAAAATTTGTAAAAAAATTAACTTTAATTTGGTAATAAAATAAGGAAAAATGATAATAATATATGCTCAAATCTTTAAAAAGTTTAATTTAAATGAATTTAAAATGTTATTTAGAGTTTGACCCAAAAGAATAAATATAATTAAGTAATCACCATTGCAAACAAGGGTGCCGTCAAAGTGTATGCTCTCGATGTTCAAAGTACTTGATGGTCCAACGTACTTGGCCTCAAATCCCAGCTGCAAAACGCTGTTGGCTGGCACAGGAGTCCCTTGGAATGCCCGGAGAACGAAAATTCGGTTGTTCTCCGACGTCGAAGATGCCAATCTATTCTGCAAAGGCCGAGAATGAATTCAACAATTTAATCAAAATTGAATTTATTACGATGAACTCGGTTATTGGTCTGGAGAACCTGATGGTCGCCTGCCATCTAGTCACACCTTGGCTCACAGGCAGGTTCAGTGTTGCTCGCCAGACACCGTTTTGGTGCGAATTTTCGGTTCTCGACAACAACTGGCTGCACTGCGGTAAGGACTGCTGGCCCAAGGCCGAAGGAGCCGCTACCAGGAATGAAATGGTCCACACCTTCAATTAATTCGTGTCATAATGGAGTAGGAGATTAAAATGCAATAGTCATTCACGTCAAGCCCAGTTCAAAAGCTCAAAATATATTTAAAAACTTACTTCCAATTAATTAAATTTTTATATTTAAATAAAAAACTTTGGTCTTAATAAAAATAATTATAAACAACGTACTTGTAAAGATTTAAAGACTATAATGAATTTGTTTAAACAATTCAATTATTTATTTACTTACATAAAACTATTTCCCATCCCAATTATCTAACAAAATAATAGGGAAATCAAGTTTTTAGAAAGAAACTTTCCATGACGCATCAAAGATTTAATCTTAATTTTGAAATTGCAAAGTTCAGCAGAGATAACTGTAGTTGTTGTTCAACACTCACCAGCAGCCCAACCATCTTGATGGATTAATAGCAACTGGATCGCAAGTTCACGGCTCTTGTCACTTTCTATACTATCGCTTCAACTAAAGGTCACGTCAAATTCCTCCTTGCTTACAGAATGGACGTCAGACAAGAGAAACAAAGTCGACTCCTAATCGACACAAACAAAATTAAAAGCCCGTCAAGTCACATCTTCCTCCTCTCCTCTCTCAGCTGAAAAATAATATAATGTGGCCTCGGAGCGATTGTACAAATGAGCGAGCAACTCTCGAGCGGTACAGGTTTTCTCAGGTCACGTGACCCCACCTTTCCGCAGTCAATCGAGTTGAAGGAGAGTCTCAGTGTATTTACACCACAGATGCCGGCATTACATTGATTTTGTCCTGATTATGTTGTGGATTAAGTGTTGAAATTCTTCGGGTCGAGGAGAGGATTTTGTAACCATTCGCAAACCTGCTGATTTGATTTATCTCCTCGCCGTGTTGAAAAACAAGTCTCTTTAATTGAGTGCAAAAGAAATCGAACACATAATAAGTTTGATGGATAAGCAAACTGCTCGACAGGTAAGTCGAGCAAGTTGCCTATCCTTGCTAATATAAGGCGCTCTTTGGTGTCACTAAACATTTTATTACCAATGATTGTTGTTTATTTGTCAATTGTTACAATACATTGATTTCATAAAATTATTGAAAACATTAATTTATTTGAGAGAAAAAAGGAATTGTTGGACAAAACCTGCACATCATACTTTATGAGGTTAAACATTTTGCAATTTTTGCAATCAGAAAGATTATTTAAGTCTGAGAGGTAGAGAGATATCTCTACATTTGGCAGATGTAGAGTATAAAATGTAAAAAAAGTAAACAGTTCCTATTAATTAATTGGCATTTGTGATGTACGCTTCGGTGGGAAGTTTGTTATGACAATGGAGGCTTATCAGGGCGGCCACCAGAGACTGGAAACCGGCGTTGTAATCTATGCCGACGTCGTTCTGACTGTAATTATCTCTTGAGTCATTGTAATTTCCAATTTCGTCCGGTCCGCCAACCAAGGCGCCAACCACAACTTGGGGGTTTGGACCTGGCGCGTTTTTTTCCTTGAAACCGCATTCTTGTGGGATGTTTGGGCAAGATCTAAGTTAATGAATAATAAATTTGTTTTTGTAAATTGCAAAAAAAAAAAAAAAATAAATAAATAAATCACCCTCCGTAGTGCAGAATTCTTTTCGGATAGTTGTGTCCGAAGCCGACCATGAAGCTGCGGCCGGTGTCACCCAAAATGAGGTTCACTTGTTGCAACGCAAACTTCAGATACGGGTTTGAGGGCAGATCAAGTTCCCCAATCAAAACCTCTCCGAGCTAAGATATTGGAAACTAAATAAAATTTTTTTTAGCAAAATTTACAAATTACCTCAAAACAGGCAAAAGCCACGTTTGCTGCGTATCTGATGCCGCCGACAGGTTGGCCTCTTATGTGGAAAAATCCCTGCGAGTTTCTGTATTCGGATTTTTTTGTCAGTTCATCGCAGACGCTCTTCGCCTCATTAACATATACTTGTTCTGCAGTTAAGGAGGCCAACAGAATCTGCATTTTAAATTTAATTAAATTATATTCAAATAAATAATTAATGAAATACTTACACGCACTCCAAGCGTTTTTTCATCCCACGAGAATTCGCCCAATTTTCTGGCAGTGAGTTTGAAACTTGCGTACATGGTTTTGGCCTCGGTAAGGTAAATTTCTTGACCGGTCGCTCTATAAAGCCACAGAGCAGCCCAGACCAGTTCGTCCTGGTAATGGGACCACGATCTAAAATTTCAATTCCAAATTAGTTTGTCAACTTAATTAATTTTGAAATTTCTAACTTGTAATAATTTATAACTTGTTTGACAGCCTCGTGGTAATCGCCTCGGTAATTTTTCGCAAATTGGTAGAGTTGCTTGGCGCGATTCCGAAGTCTGCTGCGAGTGGCAAAATCGTCTGCAAACACAATTGAACTGGCCGCGAATGCTGCCGCTGTTTCCGCGGCCACCTCGGAGCCTTTCCCAGTAAAATAAGCGAATTTAATTAAAAACTGAAAACAGTTTATTAATTTAAAGCTCATCATACCAGGGTTTGACGTGTTGACTGCGTAGGCCGGTCTAGGAAAATTGATGTCTTCAGGTCTGCCCCACCAGTCCTGGCCCTCTTTTTGCACGTCGCCAACTAAGACGTAAAGTTCCTCTGGCTTTGTATGACACTTTTCAAGGTATGCGATTCCCCACTTAAGGGCGTCTTTTGCTGAATTTAACTCGCCGACTGAAGTTTGAATGAAAATGAACAATTTTCAAACCGATTAGCTGACGATGTGTAACTAAGGAAATGACTTTTTGGTCAGTGAATTTATATATTGAGCTATAAGTTCAGCGAACACAACCTTGTTCAGTTATAAAAATGCAAGATACGAAACGTGGAAAAGAGATAAGAATAGGAAAATTAAATTCTTGGACAATTCAAAATGGAGCTAAAACAGAAACGAAACTGGCGCTTATGATATTTACACGGAAAAACTCTATTATACTTAAAAGTTTCCCATTAGATCTATTAAAATTTAGAGATACTTATTGATTTCATGTACTTTATTAGGGCGATTTGGAAATGAATTGGTGAAATTTTCAATTAGACTAATTTTAGAGGGGGGAATATTACAAAAATAAATATGTTAATTTCACGATGAATTCAATTTTTCAAGCTTAATATAATTTCATCCATGATCTAACAAACCAATAATTATGTATAATTAAATTACTCAACGTTATTTGGGCCGTTTTTTTAGCAGCCCCTCGTTAAGAAGACGCACAAATTTCTATTAAAAAGTTAAATTATTAATAAATTCAAACCTCTTTTGTATCCTTCTTCATGATTAATTATTCCCCATGCCAAAATGGTCATAGCGGCTGCAGTTGGGAATGTAAATTTTAAGGTCCTGCCAGCTAATTTAAAATACATAACTTTTAGTATTTAATTTGAATTAGGAAAATAATTTTAACTGGTGTAGTATCCTCCGGAGAGGTCTTCATTGTTGTTGCCTTTGTCATTGACGCAAGAATTTTTTCTCCAACTAATTCGGTTGTTGGATGGCAGCACTCCTGACCTTTGAGCCTCGTAGAAGAGGATTGAATTGTGCATGACTGTGGCATATTCGTACTTCAAGCGGCGTCTGCCTGTGCTGAGCGACGAGTTGGACACTTTAATTTGTGTAACCATCGCAGCATCACTTTTAGCTACAAGTAATTTTATTGTTAGTTATCAAATGAATGGCTAAGGAAAATTAAAAAGTTAACTAAAAGACTTTAAAGACGAAAGAAATTAATTCAGTGCTCTTTTAGTGTTGCAAAAAAGTAGTATTTATTTTTCAAAACGAATTCAATTTTGATTTTGAAATCTATGATTTTTTAAATTATATTCTTGATTATTTTGCCAAAAAGCTTTTTCAGATTTGTTTCCTTTCATTAAAAATCTTTTTTGTCAATTATTATAATCGTGATGTATCTCAATTTGGGCATAGATCGGCGTATGTATTTAATAGTAAATATAATTTGCAACTAAATTCTCTCACCATTGCAAACAAGGCTTCCATCAAAAATAATGCTCTCGATGCTCAAAGTGCTCGGCGGTCCAGTGTACGTCGCCTCGAATTGCAGATTCAAAACACTGTCTGCCTTCAAACGCTTACTTGATGGAAACGCTCGGAGGACGAATGTTTGGTTGTTGTTTGCTGTAGAAGATGCCAAGCTATTCTGAAAATTTCGAAAATCAATTAAATTTTTCTAACTCGATAAAAATTTCTATTACAATGAACTCGTTAATTGGTCTAGAGAATTTTACAGTCGCCATCCATCTGGTAACGCTCTTCTTCACGGGCAGGTTCAGTTTAGCACGCCAGACACCGGATTGGTGCGAATTTTCGGTGTTCAAAAGCAACTGGCTGCATTCTGGTAAGGACTGCTGACCAAAGGCTGAGGGAAACACTAGCAGCAGTGTCAAGGTCCACACCTTCAAAATTGTTTATAAGAATTGAAGCACTTCAAACATATTATTAAATTATATGATGTTAAAAAAAAAATTGAATATGGGAACAAATGTTAAACGGTTGCCACTTTTTTTAATTACGTCATTCAAAAATAAACACCGAAATTTAAAGAAGGAAAATTAGAAAAAAGGTTTATTCTACCCTCTAAATACATTGGGAAATAAAATAAGACTAAAATGAGCTTTTTCTTTAAAAATTATGATTATTTTTTTGCTGTTAAGACCGTATCAACGGAGTGAGAATAAGCATCAAATTAATTCAACATACATTGAAATTTATATAATTTAAAATTTTAATGTCGATAAAATAATTAGGGATACTAATGAAACTCTAAATGAATTTAATATAGCTACGACTGTGAATTTAATTTTTCGTTTTTAATTTTATAATGTGATTTTAACGAACAATATAAATATTACAATTCAATGTATCATCAGCTGAAAAACTCTTATTTCCAAAGAACATGAAAATCACACGAAGGTTGGATTCACCAAAATTTAAATTAAAAAGTTCAGCAGAGATAATTATTTTGTCATTCAAAACTCACCAGCAGTGTGGCCATTTCGATGGTGTAATTTGAACTGGATCACAAGGCAGCTGGAGGTTAAAAATGGGAGGGATTTGCTTTCAGTGCGCGTCTTCACATGATGAGGTTAACATGTACATCCGATTTTGTAATTTAAAAGCGGCAAAGTCATACAAGAAAGTCAAGCAAATAAAATGAACGTTTCCTGGCAGCGTATGTTCCAAAACCACTAACTTCCTCTCCACTCTGGTGAAAAATAAAAATGTGTCCTGTTAGCAAACTTGACTTTCGCTAGTCACGTGACTGACACCACCTTTCTGCGGTGTTGAAGATCGAAGATGCTTTGGAGGCTCAAAACTGGAATATGCTAATTAATTCTGTATGCAACTGTTCACAAACATTGATATGTTTTGATATTTATGCAAACAGCTCGACATGCGTGTCAAGCAAGTTGCCTACCTTAATTAAAATTAACTTTACCAAAATATCAAACTTTAAGACAGACTTTGATAATATCTAATGTGACAATTAAATCAGGATGATATAAATTTTTAAAATAATTAAGATTTAATCTTTGAAATAATAATTTTAGTCAACAACTTTATTCAAAATAAGAATTTGGTTCACAAATTTAATAATTATATCATTAGGACCAGAAATGAAAAGTATGTTTGTATTTTCATGATCAACTAATTTTATTGCGTAGCGCAGTGAAGCTCGATACAACTGGACACACCACTGGTGTAATGGGGCATCATAATAGAAGATGCAGAAAAAACTCTCCCACCAAGGCTGAAGTCCTAGGGAAAGGAAATTTCTAATACGCTTTGCTAGAATCTCATCTTATGACTACTTGTCCTCTCAACCAAATGCATTTCTTGATTTGCGCTTCTTATCGTTTAAGTACAAATGCATAAAAGAGGCCCTTAAAATTACACTATTTTTTTAAATTCTTTCTCTTTCATTTGCTCGTCAAAAATCAAGGAAGGAAATTAATTAAAAAAAAATTACAACCTAAATAAAAATAAAATATTACTTTACATCATTACACAGCCTTAATTTCCACTTGAATTAATTGAAACATTCGTACCACACAGTGGACTCCATAACAATAATTAGTTACCTTTCTTTCTTTCATCTCAAAAGCTTGTGTGCGCTGAAATAATATTCAAAGTGTAAACCAATCAATCACCTATTGCTGTGTATCGTAAAACTACTGCGAAGAGAGTGTGTGGAAAAGCTCCACGTGGTTGAAAGAGTTGATTAAGTAATTGTACAAATTGACAAAAAAAAAATATTAATTTCATCTCCCGTCAAAATAGTTAAAATATTTTTCCAGAAATTGTCTCCTTCGACGTAGTTTTTTGAGTGGATTTTGGTTTGTACAGTGAGTTCGAAGGAGAGAACGGTTTGCATGTGTCGTTGAGCTGAAAAAATGTCCAGGAGATTTCTAGTGTCTCTGCTTGTCAAGCAAGAGCTGTCGTAATCCGGCCACAGCCGACTGGAAGCCTGCGTTGTAGTCGAGGGTGACTTCGTTGTACACATACTCTTCCCGGTTGTCCTTGTAGTAATCATTCTCATCCGGGCCACTGACCAGGGCGCCGTTCAGCACTTGCGGGTTTGCGGCAGAACGGTGGAAAGCCTCCCAACCGCAAGGAGCGGGTTTCTCAGGACAAGAACTAGAATATTAAAAAAAAAGCGTTAAAAATTGGCGAAAAAACCTAATAACATTTAAAAAAATTGATTTGTTTTTAATGTTCCAAATTTGTGTGAGTATTAAACAAATGTGATTAAAACATTATTAAAATTTTATTCTTTGTCTCATTTTTATACCAGTCTAGGAATTGATAATCCCTTTTAAATTTTATCTTAATTAATTGCTATTTATTATTTATTTTTTCAACTCATTATTATTCGAAGTTTCAATTATTTATTATAAATAATAAATATTATTATAATATTATAATTATTATAATTGTGATGTCAAGCAAAGGGTGCAGCTACCAAATTATTTAAATATTAGTTTTAATTTTTTTCTCCACAAGACAAGTAAAAATTGAAACCAATAATTTAAATAATCTATATTTTATGAATCAGAATTTTTTTCTTGACTAAATAAAAACTTTGAAAAAAAAAAACATTTATTATAAATATTAGAATAGAAAAAATAAAAAGTTTCTAACCTTGCTGCGTGGTGGGCCTGCTTAGGCGAGTTCTTTCCGTAGCCAACAATGAAGCTGCGGCCAGAGTCTCCAAGCATGTAATGAATCTGCTGCACGGCAAAGTCTCTGTACTTGTTGGGTGACAATCCAGTATCAGCGGCCTGATTAATAATTTTAAACTTGATGATTTTTGCAACGGAAATAATTTTACCTGGAGACAAACAAACGCAACGTTTGCGGCGTGACAAAGAGTTCCGAACTTGTCGATGTAGACCAGACCCTTCGGAGTGCGCTTTTGGTAGTGCACAGTGAAGTCGCAGAATGCCTTTGCCGCGTCCAAGTACTCACTTTTCCCGGTTAGTTGGGCAAGCAGAACCTTAAAAGGAATGGATTAAAATTTTTAATGGGCAAAATAATTAAAAAAAATTACTCACTTGCACGCCAGCCACCTTTTTGTTGTAGAAAAATTCATTGGGTCTCTCCTTCAGTCGGAACTTCATGTAGTGGTGCTCGGCCTCGTCCAAATACTGAGACTCGTTGGTCGCTTTGTAAAGCCAGGCTGCAGCCCAGGTCAGTTCATCTCCATAGTCGGTTGATCTGCGAGTTCAGATTTTTATTATTTTATACAACTTTAATTTTATAAAAAAAAATGCACTAAAATCAGTGCTATTGAGCTTTAAAAAGGGAATTTAAAAAGATCCTAATTTTAAATTTTTCATTTTGTTCAAACTTTTCTAAATTTTACAATCTAAAAGCAAACGTTAAATATTGATAGTTAAAATGTAAATTTTGCGCCATTTATTTAGAAGAAGTTAAACTGACTCATAATATTGCTGTGCCCCCTTGATGGCCTCGTGGTAGAGTCCTCTGTATTGGCTGGCGAATCGGTAGAGTTGCCTGGCGTGGTTCAGACACTTGGTTGCGTAGTCAGGCTTGTCTGTCCTGAAAACCATGGATGCGGCGGCCAAGGCGGCTGCGGTCTCTCCAGCAAGATCAGATCCTGGAATTGTGTTTAAGTCATTAAATAATACTGCGTAGAAAGTTGGGTAAAAAAATTTCCAATTGAATAAAAAAATTATTTATTTTTTACTGGATTGAAACTTGAAGATTAAATCATTTAAAAAAAATCCATTCGCT